>NW_026526821.1:46368322-49137489 GCF_024362965.1 Panthera pardus | reverse complement strand
TGAACAGAACTTGGAAAAATTAGAAATAAAGTAACTTCAGAAATCAAGGCTAAAGCAGAAGGGAGACATGAGTGAATAAGCACAGTGGGTCACACCTTAAAGGAAAGAGAATATGGAAAATAAAAAAATGTGTTAAATTTAAAAAGCATGAATACTTTAGTTTATATAAAATTCAAGAGCAGTTTTGTATTACAGAAGAAAAGGCAAGGTTGTCTGGCTCAGGGTGGGAAAAGCTCTGCATGGACAGGGCATGGGGACATCCCCAGGTGATGCACACACACTGCATCTTGGGGGAGCAGAGGTTACACAGACATATGCATTTTCCAGAGCTGATCAAACTGTAACACAAAAGACCTGCATTACACTGTATGCATTTGAAGTGCTGAAAACATTTTGAAAGAAAGTAACAAATATAGAATAAGGAAAGCACCGTATGTATATAAAGGGAGACCTTAGAGTAGAAAATAATGGATAAAAGCAAATACTATAAAACTATGATTTAAGAAAATTTTCCTGTAATTAATGTTGAAAGGGTACACTAAGTACCTGGGAAAACTGACCCAGAATGACCAACTCCAATATAAATTATAGTAAATCTACTAAACTTTAAAGGAAAACAAATATAAAAACACCTTTGGTTATCCAGAAATTAAAAAAACAGAACAGCCTGAGCCACTAAAAAAGATAAGAAAACCAGATTATCATTAGACTTGTCAACAAAAATGCTTAATAACAGAAGCCAGTGGAGTGAAGTACTGGATACTCAATATACTAAAACGTGTATCAAGGATTTTATATCTAGCCAAACTGACCTCCAGGTTTAAAGGTTGTAGGTAAGCTAACAAAGAACCACAGAAATGTTCACACAAGATCTTCCTGTGGAATCTAAATGAATATAAGCTACAATCAAAATGACCAGCAGATGTTACATAAGGGCTAGTAGCTATTGATGGCTGTGAGCAGGACAAAAATAAGGACAATGGGACATTACATGCTTTCTGTTGGAAATGCATGCCATCACCCATGATAAAGGAAATTTCCAACTTTTAATGTTTGTGAGCCCTGCTCCTGGGCTCCCAGGGAAGCTATAATTTAACATTTACCAAGGGCAAAATGACTTGGCAAAACCTCAAAGCATGTGCTCTATTTCTGCCTCCAGAACACATTGTACATCTGCTTTGTTACAAAAAAAGTAAAATAAATAAATAACCAAAAGGAGTATTCCAAGCATAAATATAAAACACACACACACACACACACACACACACACACACACACACACATCCTCCCTAGTTCCCATAAGATTAGAGTTCTACAGCCTTACACATACTAAACACATAAGATAAAGTCTATAATTTTCTGGAATGTCCTTTGCCATGATGATTTGTAACTCTTTATGTAAAAAACATGTATAATCCTGCACCAACCATTCTTTCCCCAGATCACTCTCTTCTTTATGAAGATTGTATATCCCTGACAGCTGTCCTCACTTGGACTCAAATAAAACTCTTTTCCTTTCTCTTTAAAATGTTTAAAAGCTTTGTTCATTTTGGGTCAACACCCACAAAAGTCTTCTTGCCAAAACAAAGCAAAATGAAACAAAACATAGCCTTATTTTCATCAAATCTCTGTACCTAACTACCAATTATAGGAAATTCAGAGGTTAGGGGAACATGCCAAATGACATCATAGCTGTATGCAATCAGTAAAATCCAGAATGTGGACAATCTACAGGAAGAATGACCAGAAAATTTAAGAATTAAGAAACAGAGAGAGAGAGAGTGAGAGAGCACACACATGCAATGAATAAAGAAAGATTCTATGTACTAAAGAGACTCAGAAGATATAGCAACTAGTTGAATATATTAATCTTATTTGGATCTAATCAAACAAATGAACTGACATGTTTTTATATGTACATATGTATGTACATGTATATGTATACACAGAAACATTCATACACTAATTTATATACAACATCTCTACATTTATGCATATATTCACAAACATATGTTGAGACTTTGGAGAAATGAGAACATTAGCTAGGTAGTTGATGACACTAAGGAGTTCTTGTAAATTTTTTTAGGTATTTTTAATTTTTGAAGGTATATGATGAGGATTAAAAAGAGCTACCTAAAAAAAAGAGCTACCAACTTCTAGAGATTCATACTGAAATATTTACAGATTTAATAAAGGATGTGATGGCTGGGATTTGTTTAAAAACCATCTGTTTTGGGAGGAGGAGTGGGTGGAGTACAGAGAAAACAGGTTGGCCATGGGCTGATAATCAGTGAAGTTGGTTGGTGTGTACATGGGGTCCGTTGTCTACTTCTCTCCACTTTCATCTGAGTTTGAAATTTTCTATAATAAAAAGTTTTGTTTTGTTTTGTTTTCTTTAAATCAACAGGTGAAGATATAAGAAAGATGTTCTAGGTAGAGGGAAGTGCATGAGACCAGGCAAAGTGGCAGGGACATGTACGGGTGGTGTTGGGGCAATTCTAGCAGAGTAAGGCCAGGAGATAAGTTAAAGGGGGCAGAGGCTTTATTACAAGGATCTTGAATGCTAATGTACATAAAAACTTTACTTTGACAACCAATGGGCATTGTGGAAGAAAGGCCTTTGAGTGGAATATGACAATTTCAGAGGCAGCTGGGTCTGCGGACAGCATGGGGTGTGGGTGGAGGAGAAAACACTGCCAACACTGGGGGCCTGGCTCTGATGCACAGAGCACTCTGTGCACGTTCAGCCACCCTCAGCGCAGTGGGGAGGGACCAAAGCCCTGCAGGAACCTTTAGGGTGGCACGAGCCATGAGAGCACTATGATTCCTGAGTTTTGTGTATTCCATCTTCTGACAAACCGATCATAAAGAGGCCACATGAGTAGTGACATCAGTGGCCAGAGGATTCTCAACCAGCAGTTCCTGTGCTGCTGTCACAGCAGATGATGGAGGCCTTCCCGAGGAGCACAGGTACTTAGAGACCCTGCTAGAAAGCATGTGCTCCTCACAGTAAGTACTTCCTATTTAACTGTGGGGGTCTGTGTGGGGGTGTCTGGAAGGTAGGGGTGACAAACACAGGTGACCTGTTTCCCTCTCACTTACTCATCATAAGTACAACCATTCTTCCAGCTGTGGGTAGTTTTTCACTTTTCAGAAGACTGTGTTTAGGTAGGATTGTGGATGACAGATGGGGTTTCTAACACTGAGATGGCCTGAGACTGACTCCCAGAAGCAGGGGGAGAGCTCTGGGCTAGGGACACAGTGCTCAGAGCACAGCCCCCATGACCCAGGAACACTGAGATGGGGCCCCTAGGGCCCTGAGAGACAGAGCAGCTGGAAACCTCACTTGCTCAGGGGTCTCTGAGGATCACAAGCTGAGTACTAAGTACATCTCATTCACTGGTTTGGAGGCAGAGTGGGGCTCAGCTGGGAGGAGATGAAGGCAACAACAGCTGGCCTCAACATCTATTGCTCCTCAGGTCCAAGAGACAGGATTTACCTAAAACCATTTCTGAATAATTCATGGAAAAAGAGCTGTGAACAGCCTCCCAGAGAGAATCCACCCAGGAAGAGAAACAGCTAAAGCAGGTAATAATGAGGAAGGTGGGGGCACAAAAGTTGGGAGCAGGGCTCAGGATAGAGTTCTTGGTCCTCCCACTCTTTTGTGTGTGTGTGTGTGTGTGTGTGTGTGTGTGTGTGTGTGTGTGTGAGTTGGTGTTTGATTCTTGGTGCTTCTGTTGACAAACTAAATTTCAAAATCACTCTTCATACAGGTCATCCCTTCAGAAGCCATTCTCAACTTTTACTACAATCACCATTTCTGTTATACCTGACACATTCCTCAGATTCAGGCCACCCAGAGAGCCCTCTTCAGCTGGTGGTCAGACCAAAGGTCTCCACGTCACTGCCCCTGGCCCCCAGACCTGGCAGGGTGCACCGCCGTCCAGCTTGGGGGCAGCCACTGGCCCCTGACACTTGCTGCCTCTGCCCATGCTGAATTGTTTCCACGTTGCCATTTCTAATTTTTCAAAAGACATGGTAAATAGAAATGTTTATGAAAAATCTTCCAAAATTATTCACATTGTTGCATTTTTGTAGAAAAACTATGAATGGTGCTCTCTGAGTGGACAGATACTGTTGCTCACCAAGTCCCTCCCCAGGGTCATTGGTGTGAGGGCCAGGATTACACTGGGGCTCATGATTATATCTCTCTGGAGAGGGTCATGTAGGCCCACTGTCCACACTTCAGACTTCAGGTTGGACTACAAGGCCTGATGCCCCATGTCTCATTTTCCTGAAGACAAATTTATGCTCTGAGCTGCTGTCTGCATGTGCTGAGCCCACTGTGTCTATCTCATTCTTCTGTCCCTCCTCTCTTGTCCCTGGCTTTCTGCTCACTCCAGAAGCAGTCTTTGCTACACATCACCTCCCCCACGGAGCAATGTCTAGGTCAGACGTCTGTGACAACACCTGCCATACTCCCTTTGGGATTCACGTGGGACAGGGCTTTGTCTCAACTGGTTTGCAAGTTCCTCCAGGTCAGGAGCCAGTTCTACCATCCTTGCAACTCAGAAGATGCGTCCTGGATCATCCATCGAGTCCACAAGGGCTTGATGAATAGCTAATGATGTTTTGCTATTATAGGCTACAAATGAACCCTCAAATACATGTGACAAGAGCTGCACTGATGAAAACAAAACATTCTTTTTTTATCAATTAAGGGAAATTACCTGTTTAGCCATTAGCCTAGAGAGGTGGGTCATTTAAAAGCTCACCTATGTTAGATTCAGTTATTGAATGCTATGACTTTTTTTTTGATTCACAAATAATCTTTTTACTTAGGAAAAAGCTATTCCAGCCAGAAATTCTATATCCTATAGGGAGACAGCATATTTCCATATATGTGGTGATGAGGGTTGGACTTTCATCAAGCAATTTCCCAGTACTTCCTTTGGCACAAATAGCAAGCATTTTGTTCTCATCTAGAAAGTTTGTGCACATGAGCCAGTGGTAAATCAGCAAACTACTATGATCCTGCTCCCAAACAGGTAATTATTCCCATCCCATCATTATTTTAATTAAAGAGAATGATGTCTACAGATAATAGAAGCACTTTTTCCGCATGAGTCTGGATCCTGAAGGCTTTCTAACCTGGACCAGCAAATGTTCCCCACCCCAAGTGACAGTGATCTCTCAGTGCAACTGAAATTCACCCTGGGGTTGGAGAATCAGGCTCCAGGGGGACAAAAGCCAGATCTCCAGAGCAGAGGTAGCCTCAGCCCCTAATGCAACATCACCTGAAAAGTTTCAAAATAATTTGAACTTCCTCCCCCAAAACCAGAAAGGAAGGAAAACGGCATGTATCCAGCACTAGCACATGGTAAGCACGTACCAGGGACTTCCATGCATCCACCTGACAGGCATTTTGTGGGCACAGGAGAAAAACTGTCTTTGAATAAGCACTAAAGTATACCCAGTACTCTAGACAAGGAGAAGCCTTCCTTTTGTGAATACACAAGAAACTGGGTGCAATAACCTGGCCAGGGGATTGGGAAAGAGCCTCCTGTGGAGGTGTCATTAAAGATAAGACCTAAAGGGTGAGGAGGATTTCAGGGTCAAGATGGGAGGAAAGTGTTTCTAGCTGTCAAATGCTTTAGGGCTCTGAGGCAGGGAACAAGCAGGACAAAGGGCAGTGTAGCTGGATGGAGCAGAGGTCTGGGAGAGACAAGAGGGTGGGAATGGTGGCAGGAGTACTGGAGCCTGTCCTAACAACCTCAAGCATCCAGTGAGGAGCAGCAGGATGGAAAGGAGGAGCCTTCATATGTGTATCTGAGAAGGCTGGAGGCAGGAATCCTGACTGAGGTGCTGGTGGCTAGACTTCAAGAAGGCCCATGAATGGAGAGATGTCCAGGAGGCAAGTAGGAGGCAGAGTCAATAGGCCTGGGTGCTCTCTTGAATATGTATAATGAGGCAGAGGAGTGGAGAATGTGCAGATGAAGCACCCCTCCTTCTGACCTAGGCCCCTGGTGGACGAGATGTCACCAAAGTAGGAAACAATGGGTAAGGGATGGATTTGGAAAAGTTGAGGGATGATGATGATGAGTTCACAGATACCAGGTGAGCTAAATCCATGGGTGCCCCTGCTCCTACCCCTGCCCTGATTCCCACCATTCCAGGAACTGACCATGCTATCTTGGCTGTCACAGGCCAGGTCAGAGGGGTTAAGGCCCCTGGTGCAGCTTCCATTAATGAGAGATGGGAAGTTGATGGATGAATGCCCTGCCTCTTTGTCCCTTAGTGGGACAGTCTGAGGCAGGTGTTCTGCATACTCTATTAAGGCCCCAGAAGGCCTGCCCCCTCAATTGCCCAGAGATTATCTTACTGGGCAACATGACAATTGTTGGCACCTTCCCTAACCATCTCGTTTCCCTTCTCTGCTACTGGTGCTCTTGAATTTTTATCTTGGGACCTGCTTCTTGGAGAAGGAACCCAAGGCATCAGACTAATATCCCACAAGCCTGTGAGGTGCTAGCACCATTTCTATAGAGAAAAGGGAACCAAGTAAACCAGCTTATATGTCTACAAGCTCACAACACTATGATATTATTGAATGACTGAACTCGGTTCTCTTGTCAGAACTTAGAGAAGAGGTACCTATTTGCCTTAACATACCCAAACAGAAGCCATCTAAAGAGATGGAAACCCTCCTAGGCCAGCCACAGCAAAGGGAACATGCTGGCTTAGATGAACATTTTATTGATAAATACTATTTATTTATTTTTTTAATTTTATTTTTTTAAGTTTATTCATTTTTTTTTTTTTTTGAGAGAGAGAGAGAGCACACAAGCAAGGCAGGGACAGAGAGAGAGGGAGAGAGAGAATCCAAGCAGGCTCCACGCTGTTAGTACAAGTCCAACATGAGGCTCAATTCTATGAAGAATGAAATCACGATCTCAGCAGAAATCAAGAGTTGGATGCTTAATCAACTGAGCCACCCAGACACCCCGGATTAACACATTTTAAAACAAAAATTAAAAACAAGCCTATGAGACTGTTAATTCTCTTTGCAAATTCATAAGCTGCCTTATTCCAGGGACAGGGTGTGTGGGGTCATACAAGCTTCATGCCCTTGGTCCCCAAGAGAGTGATTCCTCACTACTAATTGATAAATTGGCAATGTGGGTCCATAGAGCAGTCTCAGGTAGGATAATATAAGCCTGCCCTCTAAAAGATGGATTCTCTCACGATGAGTTGGGGATCAGGTTTTCTGGCCTCTAATGCACAGGTTAAGACTGATTCACCAACTCTTCACCAAGAAAAATAAAGCCCCCAGCGGCCTCAGCAATTCCGGGGTCATGTCTCTGGTGGTGTCTTTCAAATTCTACAAGATCCTAAATCCTAACAGTGAATGATCTAAATACATACAGAGAGGATACTCCAGTGAGGCAAAGGAATAGGTAGGATTTTAACCCAGGTATATCTGTGTCCAGGTGGAGTCATAGTGATGCATCACCTGAGAAGCTGGGAAGCATGTCAGACTGTGGGCCTGCATCATCAGCATTCACATCTGAAGAGTATGCAATATTTCAGGAAGATCCTGGTTCTGTTGCTCTTTTTTGTTTTCATTAGTAGTTTCATTCATTTAAAAAATAATAGCATTATTCAGATATATTGCAGGCTGTAAAATTCACTACCTTTTAAAGTGCATAATTCTGTGGCTTGTAGTATATTCACAGAGTTGTGCAAGCCTCACTGTTATCTGATTCCAGAATATTTTCATCATTTCATATCCATTAGGCAGCCCCTCCCCTCCCCCATTCCTCCCTTCCCCGGCCCCTGGCAGCCACTAATCTACCTTCTGTCTCTATGGATTTGATTGTTCTGGACATTTTACATAAATGGAATCATGCAATATGTGGTATTTGTGTCTGCCTTCTTCTACTTAGCATAATGCTCTCAATGTTGCTGTATGTATCAGCACTTCACTCCTTTTATGCCTGAATAATAATCCATTTTAGGGATATACTGCATTTTATTTATTGCTTTCATTGGGGTATGGTTGTTACCACTGAGCTCCTATGTGCTACTGGGCTAACTCTTATTGCATCTCTCTTATTGAATGGTTGATAAAATAGTGAATTATTTTTCTGGCAAATATATAGTGAGAATGAAATTGTCTTAAGAACAAAACAAAACAAAAACCTTCAGTCTGCACTTCTGCAGGAAAAGGCATTTCATGTATGGCTGGGAACACATAGTGACAGGTGCCATAGATGTTTGGTAAGTAGAGATGGAGTCTCTCAAACACTAGCTGGACCAGAGAAGTCCCACTGACAGGCAGGCCATGTGACCTGCTAATGGAGAAAACACTGCAGGCTGAGCCTGCCTCCTCCCTGTGAAATGGAATACTCAGATACCCAAACACAGCAGATGCTTAGGTATATCAGAGTTTCAAGTCAGAATAAGGCAGCCCATGCTTCAGCCAAAGCCTCCCTCTTCCTCACTAAGAACAGGATCTGAGCAATTTTATGTTCTTTCTGCTTCTAGCCCCTACAACATACACCCTTTTAAAAGAATTCTAGCATGCTCCACCAGGAATTACGTACTATCAATACAGCAGAATTACACATGGACCTATCCGTGGAGAAATTGGGATTGTCTCTAATGTTTAATAGATGCTTTACTCTGAGGAAATAACTAGAAAAAATCAAATATAAATTTTGGGAACCAGTGTTGCAAGTATAGTGATTTCCAAACAAAGGCCTCAACACAGAAATAGAGACAAACGGAAGTACTCTGTCTCGTATTTTTCTTTTTTCTGAGTCTGTGAACAATTCTATATGTTTAATGATTCTGTCTCCTGCACCACCCCACCCCCACACACACCCCTCCCACAGGAAGATTGAACCATCTGCACTGTGGGCTTAGGATATGTTTAGTGTGGAGTAGAAGGAGTTTTACAAAGTAGTATCTAATATCTGTACTTCTGTGGCTGATTAAGAACCTTTATATGCCAAGGATTTTGTGTAGTAACAGTTACATTTAACACATAAAACAACCTTTAGAGCAGCATCTCCAAGTAAAAACGGAACAGAGCAAACTATGCAACTGATGTGGAAAATTAACTAATTAGCAGATTAGTTTAGCCAGAACGCTTGGGATGTGTGACAGGCATGGATTGCTCCTAACACTTTTAATCCCTTCTCATACAGCTCAATTAAGGAAACCATTAGGGCACCAGGTGCTGGGTCTTCCCTAAACCCCAGCACTGTTAGAAGCCTTTTGTGTAAACAGAAATACTTCCCTCCTGCTAAGCAAATGATGTATGTGTTTCCGCCAGTGCCCAAGTGTTGAGAGAAAAGAGCTGCTTGCAAATCCTCATTAAAACAATTAAAGTTTGCCTTTGGCAGAAACTCATAGAAAAGCCTGTGATTTGGCAGTGGAGACAGTTAATGAAGCATTCAGAACCAGA
Source organism: Panthera pardus (assembly GCF_024362965.1). NCBI lineage: Eukaryota > Metazoa > Chordata > Mammalia > Carnivora > Felidae > Panthera > Panthera pardus. Next base: position 49,128,017 of record NW_026526821.1, on the reverse strand, counting down.
TCAGTTATTGTTATTTAACATTTAAATGGAACATTACAATTGCAAAATGCTGCATCATCGAACTTATCACTTGGTGACCTGGGACTTCCTGAGCACAAAGCCAATCCAAACTTCTGGTGAGCAAGGCTTTGTTACCATACCTCTGGGAAAGGATCCGCAGGAATTCTAAATCTTATTCATTAATGGTCAGTCAGAGAAGTGCAGAGGAAATGCTGTGGTACTGGAAATAAGAAAAACCTGTGTATTAGGGCCACTGCTGCCTATAAAAGTTCTGCCAACTTGCTTTAGTTTTGTGAAACTCCATCTCAGTTTTAAGAAAGATGTGGGAAGTGACTTCTTCACCAACAGAACCTACATACCCACTTCTACCAATTCCACCACTTTAGGAACATCCTCATCCTACAATCACTACCAGTACCTTCACTGCTACCACTTTACCACTACCACCATCACCACCACCACCATCATCTTCATGACCACCCATCAGCACCACCACCACCACCACAATCTGCATACCACTGCCATCACCACTACCTTCAGCACCATCATCAATACTACCATCATCTCCATCACCACCATCACCACCTCTACCTTCACCACCTTCTTCACTACTACCTTCACAACCTTTATGACTACCACTGTCATCACGGCCACCATTACCACCACCATCACCATCATTCTCAACACTATACTACCACCAGGAACTGGCAAACTAGCCCACAGGACAAATCCAGCTTGTTTGTATTGCCCAAAAGCTAAGAATGATTTTTGTAAATTTTCAAGTGGCTGAAAAGAAGTATTTTCCAACACACATGAAAACCATAAAATATTCAAATGTCAGTGTCCATAAATCAATTTTTATTGAATCACATCCAAATCCATTCATTCATATATGCCTATGGCTATTCTGCACTAAAAAGGCAGAGTTGAGTAGTTGTGCAGAGGCCATATGGCTTGTAAAGCCTGAAATATTTATTATCTGGCTTTTCACAGAAAAAGTTTACTAATTCCATAACCCCTCCAATATCACCATCACCACCACCCACAATCAGTACCATCATGCCACCACCATTAACACCACCACTATCATCAGCACAAATAATGCCACCTCTACCATTACCATCAACAGCAGTGACACCCCCACCTCCAACTCACATACCACTCTATGGTTTGGAGATATACAGGCTGCCCATGTGATCAAAGAATTCAATGAGAAGACTGAATGTGGATACAGACTCAAGCAAGAATTCTTCCTCCCCATGAGTGAGTGACAGAGACAGAAAGCCTTGAAGGTATTCTTGTCTCTAAAATTCTTGTGGGTAACCCGATGCTTCTAGAGGGTGCTAGGATGACTTTATCTCTGAGAATTTCTAACCACAAGTCTGCACTCACACTCAGATTTCCCACTCTCAATGTGCCTTGAAAAATGCAATTGAACTCTTATTTTGGAGAGTTTGGGGCTGAAACCTCACACCCGGATTCTTGGCAGAGGCAAATGCAAATCCTTTCTGGAAGAATGTGTTAAAGACAGGCTTCAGAAGATGTCCATAGACAATGTTAAAAGAAACCTCAGTTTGAAATTAAACACATAAGGAAATAAGTCACAATTAGTAAGGGTGAGCAAAATTACCCAAATTAGGTCTCAATGACCGGAGCTATTGATATTATCAGATAAAGGTTATAAAATAAATGTGCTTAATATGTTTACAAATGAAGGAATTACAACTTTAGAAACAAAAAAAATACATTTGTCAAATTAAAACCTTAATGGGCAGAGTGTCACTTTTAGCATTAAAGCTGACTAGAGGCTCTGAGGGCTTCTCTTACTACAAAATAAGACCCTGGATTAGAATATACTTTGAGATACTGTTCGTTGTGAAGGAAAACATCAAAATTACCACCATCCTATAAAACATTTCTAGAAGGGGCAGAATTACATTGATTTACAATGCCAACGGTAACTGATAGTAAATTATACAGGCTTGGTAGAGAAACAAGATGAAGAAGTTGAGACTGAACCCTCATTCTCAGCTACGGTTCTTCATAAAAGTTCTCAAGTTTAAGTATGCCTTAGAATCGCCTGGAGGGCTTGTTAAGTATAGATTTCTAGGCTCCACCAGCAGTTTCTTATTCACTGTGGAAGGGTATCAAAATTTTTTCATAGCTAAGCAGTTCCTGGGTGATGCTGATGATGCTGATCCAAAGATCACACTCTGAGAGCTGCCATTCTGTAGGTTCTGACATAGTTTCAAGTAAGTGATGAGCCCTGGCTACCAGCAGATATAGATTCAAACCTCTGTGGGGAAAAGATCCCCATATTTAACCACATAATCGAATCACACGATGAGCTGACAATTAAAGATCAGCATGCACAAAAGACTGCATGCATGTCACTGTGAGTGAGAATCAGTAGGTAAAAAATAGCTTTGGGCAATCAAAGATTTTAGGTAATGAAATCATAAGAATATAGAACAATTATTTATAAAATATTTATGGAAATATAGAAGAGATAGAAATATAAAAATGATTTATAAAATATTTACAGAAACATAAATAGAAATATTGAAAAATGAGCAAGTAGCAAGAGAGTATAAGTAGAAAAATAAAAATGGATTGAACTTCAAAAACTGAAAAAAAATTCAATTGAAATAAAAATATACAAGAAGAACTAAAATTTATAGAGCAAAAAGACACAGATGGAGGAAAAAAAAGATAATCTAGAAGGTGGACTCAAGAAAAATATAGGGATACCTCAGAGATATTGTGGGTTTGTTCCAGACCACTGCAAGAAAGTGAATGTGCAATAAAGTGAGTCAAGTGAATATTTTGGTTTCCCAGTGCATACAAAAGTTATGTTTACACTATACTGTAGTCTATTAAGTGTGCAACAGCATTATGTTTAAGCAAACAACAATGTACATACCTTAATTAAACAATACTTTATTGATAAAAATTCTAACCATAATCTGTGCTTTCAGTGAGTTTTAATCATTTTGCTAGTAGAGGGTTTTGCCTCAAAGCTGATAGCTGCTGACTGAACAGGGTGGTGGGTGTTGAAAGCTACGACCGCTGCGGCAATTTCTTAAAATAAGACAACCGTGAAGTTTGTCACATTGATTGACTCTTCTATGAATGATTTCTCTGTAGCAGATGATGCTATTTGATAGCATTTTACACACAGAACTTCTAACAACTGGAATCAATCCTCTCAAACCCTGCTGCTGCTTTATCAACTAAGTTTATGTAATATTCTAAATCCTCTGTTGTCATTTCAAAAGTCTTCACAGCTTCTACACCAGGAGTAGTATCCACCTCAAGGTATAACTTTCTTTGTTTATTCAAAAGAAGCAACTCCTTATCTGTGAAAGTTTACCATGAGATTGTAGCAATTCAGTCTCATCTTCAGGCTTCCACTTCTCTCACTGTTTCCACCACATCTGCAGTCACCTCCTCTGTTAAAAGTCCTGAACCCCTCAAAGTCATCCATGAGAGTTGAAATCAACTTCTTCTAACTCCCAATAATGTTGATATTTTGACCTCTTTCCATGAATCTCACAAATGTTCTTAGTGGCATCTATAGTGATCAAGTCTTTCCAGTAGGTTTGCTATTTACTTTGCCCAGATCCATCAGAGGAATCACCTTCTATGGCAGCTATAGCTTACTGAAATATTTCTTAAATAATAAAACTTAAAAGTTGAAATTACTTCTTGATCCATGGATGTTGGGTGAGCATGCACAAAAACATCAATCTTGTTGTATATCTCCATCAGAGGTCTTGGGTGGTCAGGTGCACTGCCAGTGAGCAATAGTATTTTGAGAGGAATCTTTTTTTCTGAGCAGTAATTCTCAACAGTGTGTTTAAAATAAACCATGTTGTGAAAGATGTGCTGTTATCCAGGCTTTCTTGTTTCATTTAGATAGAACAAGCAGATATAGCATAAATCTTAAGGGCCCTAGAGGTTTGGAATGCTAAATGAGCATTGGTTTAAACTTACATCCCCAGCTGCATTAATAAAGTCAGCCTGACCTTTGAAGCTTTGAAGCCCAGGCATTGACTTCTCCTCTCTAGCTATGAAAATTCTAGATGGCATCTTCTTCCAATAAAATACTATTTTTATCTATATTAAAATATATTGTTATTGGAGCCATCTTTATTAATTATCTTCATTACATCTTCTGGAGAACTTGCTGCAGCTTCTATAGCAATGCTTGCTGCTTCACCTTGCACTTTTACGTTATGGAGACAACTCTTTCTTTAAACCTTATGAACCAACCCCTGTGAACTACAAACTTTTCTTTTGCAGCTTCCTCACCTCTCTCAACTTTTACAGAATTTACTTTGCTTTGCTCTGAATTAGGCTTTGGCTCAAGGGAAGATATAATAAAGAAAAAGTTTGAAATATTGTAAGAATTACCAAAATGTGACAGAGACACAAAATGAGAAAATGGTGTTGGAAAAATGGTGCCAATAGACTTTCTTGACACAGAGTTGGCACAAGCCATCAATCTGTAAAAAAAATGCAGTACCTATGAGGAACAAGAAAATGAGGTATTCTTGTATTCAGAATGTATCATTAGCAGAAAAAAAAAGATAGAAAAATTGAATTGGTAGTTAAAAGAATGGAGTTTGGAATAAGAAGATTTAACCTACTTCTCGGAGGAGTTCCAGAAAAAGAGAAGAATCTTGGGGAAAAGAGAAGTAATGCTTGAAGGAATGTCACCTATGATATTTTCAAAACTGATAGGTAAGAAAAATTTACTGATAAACACCACATCGACATGCTGTCATTAAATTGATGCAAACAGAATTGAAAGGCAATCCTAAATGTGGTGAAAGGTAAAGGGAAGATAATTTACACAGCAATAAAGATGAAAATGGTGACAGACATGGAGAATCATTGAAGCCAGAGGACAATGGACTAACATCTTCACTATATTGAGCTAAATCACCTGTTGACTTTGAAGAGTGTACAACAAAACTATCTTTCACAAAGTGAAATAAGACACTTAAAGATCAATAAAAAAAACTGAGACTTAAACCAAAGGAATTTTAATATCTTTTTAAAAATGTTTACTTATTTATTTTGGAGAGAGAGAGAAAGATAGAGAGCACAAGCAAGGGAGGAGCAGAGAGAGAGGGAAACACAAAATCTGAAGCAGACTCCAAGGCTCAGAGCTGTCAGCACAGAGCCTGACACAGGGCTTGAACCCATGAGCCATGAGATCATGACCTGAGCTGAAGTCGGATGCTTAACCGACTGAGTAACCTTTCCTAGTAGTAGTAGTAATACTTTCCTAGTTGGGACCAAAGAATAATTAAAACAAAATGAAAACTTATTTAGAAATGAATCATACTGAACAACTACACATCAAAACTATATACAATGAAGTATTACTCAGCCACCAAAAAAAAAAAAAAAAAAAGAAAGAAAGAAAAAAAAGAAATCTTGCCATTTGAAATGATATGGATGGAGCTAGAATGTATTATGCTAAGCATAATAAGTCAATCAAAGAAAGACACATATCCTATTATTTCATTCATATGTGGAATTTAAGAAGCAAAACAGATGAACATATGGGAAGAGGGGGGAAGAGAATAAAGGGAAACAAACCACATGAGACTCCAAATGATAGAGAACTGAGGGTTGATGGAGGGAGGTGGGTGGGGGATGGGCTAGATGGGTGATGGGTAGTAAGGATGGGAACTTGTGAGGAGCACTGGGTGTTGTGTAGAAGTGATGAGTCACTGAATTCTACTCCTGAAACCAACATTGCACTGTATGTTAACTAAAATATTTTTTTAAATAATAAAAATTTAAAAAAAGAAAACCAAACCAAACCACACAAAATACAGGTCAAAACCAAAGGATGCAGCTGAAGCAATACAAGAGAGAAACATAGAGGCTTAAACTCATTTATCAGGGAAATAAAGGCCAAAAAGTAAGGGGTTGACATCTAAATAAATACATTAGCTAAAGTAATAGTAAAAGGAAGTAATATATGTGACAGGTGGTAATAAAGATAAGAGCAGAAACTAGTGAAATAGAAAGCAAAGATACAACATGGAGAAACAACAAAGCCAGAAGTTTGCTCTCTAAAAGCAAGGCTCTAATAAGACTAACCAGAGAGACAGAGAATACATCCATAATGGGGCCCTGCTTCTGATGCAAGAGGAAGCACTGAGCACACATTATTTTTCTTCTGTCTCTTGAAGAAGACCTCATTAAAATGTTTGCAAAAGAATAAAAAAAGATTTTAATAGAAGTGAAAGTAGTAACAAATACTTAACAAAATAAAGACTTAAAAAGCCACAGTAGAGGAGGAGTGGTTCAAATTGCTGAAGGAAAGTCAGTGGAAGCTGCACCCAGGACTTGGTGGGGGAGGTAGATGGTGGCCAAGGGGACAGAGACATACAGTCTGACATTGAACTTTCCACTACAACAACACATGTTGGAAAGACAACCAGCAAATGCCTTGAGAGCTGGAAGAAAAAAAACTTTTTTTCCTATTTTTTGGTTAACATTTTTAATTAAAAAAACTTTTTTATTTGAGAATAGTTGACACACAATGTTACATTAATTTCTGCATGATCTCTCTTACATGTGAAATATAAACAAGTTGAACTCATAAAAGCAGAGTAGAATGATGGTTGTCAAGGATGGAAGGTGTGGGGGAAATGGGGAGATGTTGGTTAAAGGTTGCAAAGTTTCAGTTTAGAGCATGAGTAAGTAGGTTTTGGAGATCTAAATACAGGGTGGTGATGACAGCTAATGATACTGTATTGTACTTTTTGGAAATTTTCTAAGAAGATAAATCTTAAATTTCCCAGCATATGTGTGCATATGTGTGCACATGCACATACCATACAAAGGTAACCCAGTAGAGGTGGTGGGTAAGTCATTTAGCTGGACTGTGGTGATCCTTCCACAATGTATGAACATGCAGGCAGAAAACACTTTTTAATTTATGCACCCAACCAAACAATCATTCAAGTGTGAGCAAAAGCAAAAAAAGGAAATAAAACAACAACAAATATTTTCAGCACTCATAAAATTTTTCTCACATATACTCTCCCTAATTAAGTAACTTACAAATTCACTCTAGGGAAAAACAAATGATAATGGACACCAAGGAAGTGGATAATCAGGGACAAAAGATACAGTGAATAATTCCGGAAATGAATAAAAAAAAATCCCCGTATGGCAGCTGTCCATCAACAATCTGTCCAATTTATAACAAACATCTGTGGGCTTCACAAAGGCCATATTTCTGAGGAGGAAAGATCAAACACAAAGTTGGAAGATACCGGCTATTCTGGGAGGAAGACGCAGGTTTCTTCCCTCAATATTAAAGGAAAGTCATTTAGAAACTCCGGGAAAAAACTCCACACAGCAGAAAAATTGTATAAGAATTCCACGGATCTAAACGCAAAAGCAAAACAAAATTTCCCATTATTTTAAGCGGCTATGAAATATAAAAGAATGCACTTGATCTAGATACTCAAAATATTTTCTTTCTTCTAGTATAGGTGGTCATGATACAGGAAACCAGAAGAGAAGAAATACTGTTTTATCACTACAACTTGGGTTTATAGTCCTAGCATTTCTAGAAGCATGATAATAACTGTTTAATAATTTAACATTTGGAATCTATACAATTAAAAAGCAGATTTTAAAGGTTACCAGTCCTGACAAAGTCACCATCAACTCCATAATCATAATTGTCATTTTGACCAGACACCTAAATGCCAGACACTGTGCTAAGATCTTTATGAGGCTTATCATGTTTAATTTTCTAAATAACCCTGTGAAGTAGGTATTGCTGTTACTTCACTTCACTGATGTGCAAACTGGGGCACCAAAAACCTAAGTAACCTGCTCAATGCCTTCCCCCTGTAAGCAGCAGAGCCGGAATCATGTCCGGGAAGTCTGATTTTAGGGTCTGACTCATAGCCATTAAGCTAGACTCACTTCTAATGTAAAAGTGAGGACATAGCCAACCTCCATGGGAAGGTAAATGGGAACAAGGGAAGCAGCGTGAAAAAAACCTGCCACCCACAGCCTCATCCTGCCTCATAGGAAGACAGGATATGGAAGTTTAAGATATAATAGGAACCTATGGGAGAACTCAAAATTATACAACGCCAGAAAGTTAGAGGAGGGGAGGAGATGGGGAATAGTGTTAGTGAACTAAATTATAACCCTGAGTGACCTAAATTCTACCTTTTCAAAGCAGGAAACCCATTGGACAGAATATAAACTCAACAGATCAAGAAATAACTGGATGAACATAGCAGTCAAGGCATGGCATAACTGTCAAAAGAGAAAGGTGAAAAGGAGTTGCCTCTGGGAAGCAGGTTGGGGATATGGCACAATATGTTAGGAATCGAGGTGAGAGGTTTGGAATTTTCATTATTGATTTTTGCATACTACTTAATATTTTACCTGAGCTTCTTATCCTAGTCAAAATAACCACAAACAAAAATATTTTTTTAATCATTTCATCATGGAGAAACTGGAAGCCTCATATATTTCTGGTAGAAATATAAAATGTCATGGCCCCTGTGGAAAACAGCTTGGTGGTTCCTTAAACATTAGACATAGAATTTCCAGAAGATCCAGTAATTCCATTCTGGGTATATACCCCAAAGAACTGAAAGCAAGGTCTCAAAGAGGTATTTGTAGACCCATGTTCATAGCAGCATTATTCACTATAGCCACAAGATGGAAGTGACCTAACTGCCTACCGACAGATTCAGGGATAAACAAAATGTGAGCTACCCATACAATGGAATATTATTATTCAGTTTCAAAAAGGAAGCGACTTATGCTACAACTTGCTATGTAGCACAGCTTATGTAGAAACTTGCTACAATATTGATGAACCGTGAAAATATTATGCTAAGTGAAATAAGCCAGACATAAAACAAATACTATATGATTCCACTTACATGAGGTACCTAGAATAATCAAATTTATAAGACAGAAAACAGAATGGTGGTTGCCTGGGACCAAAGCAAGGGAGAAATGAGTACACAGTTTCAGTTTGAAATGATGAAAAAGTTCTAGAGATGGTTTGTGGGCAATGTGAATGCACTTAATGTCATTTCACTGTATACTTTAAAATAGCTAAAATGGTAAATTTTAAGTGATGTATATTTTACCATAATAAAAAAAAATGACTTTCTTTAAAAACATAAGGAATAACTTTGGTGTCCAAGCCAATGAGATATGGTACCTTTGAACTGATTTGGGTTTAATATAAATTGGTTCTTTCACCATTTCCTGAAAAATACAAGAAACTTACATGTTAAGTCTGACCACAGTCTTTCAATCTAGCACTGCTGTTGTCCTTATTTTAAATGGTATATAATATATAAAATATTATTAAATAGATATCTATAATTGTATTTAATACATATAGTTAGGCCCCATAATAATTTATTATTATTGCTTTATACAGTCAATATTCATTTAGATTTACTCACTTACATAAAGATTTGTTCAGGGGAAAACCTTGTCATATTTCATCAAGTCTCAGTAGGCTTTGATTGTAAGATGCATCCCTATTTCAGAATTTAAGAAATGTTAAAATGTGAAAGGAATGTGCATGCTACAATTGGAGAATTTCACAAGAATAATGTGCTTCAGGGGTGCCTGAAGCACTGGGTGGCTCAGTTGGTTAAGTGTCTGACTTTGGCTCAGGTCATGGTCTCACAGTTTGTGGGTTTGAGCCCCCGGAGGCTCTGTGCTGACAGCTCAGAGCCTGGAGCCTGCTTCAGATTCTGTCTTCCTCTTTCTCTGCCCCTCCTCTGCTTGCACTCTCTCTCTCTCAAAATAAATAAATATATTTAATTTAAAAAAAGAGTAATATGCTTTATACTTTTCCAAGTTCACATAAATGAACCCAAAAGTGAAAACATGGCCAAGTCAAGGTCGTCATCCACATCATAAATCATCTACTAAAAGATACTTAGGATACAACATGAGATCTCAAATATCCACAAAAACAAAACAGTGAAGTGATTTGCTATTCCCCATGCATTGGTTTTTCTAAACCTCAGATTTGCTAAAATAAACTGAAGGTATAAAAACTAAAAAATGATATCCCCCCAGAGTTTTCCAATAACCAAGTGCTTCTTCAATATAGAAACACGGTTTCTTTATTACAAAGAAATGAATGCACAATCTCATGGGTGGCATACATGGCCTACCTTCGAATTAATTAGCAAAATAAACTCTCAGGCTGCTTCCTGAACTTTCATGTGACAGAGGGCGAGCTCAGCCTGAGAAACACATAAGAAAAATCAGCAGCTGAAATTAATCCATCAGAGCTCTGACATAGAAAATGAGTCACATTTCAACCCAGCAGTCCTATGCTAATATCTCAAGTTTATTCCCATGGCCGTTTACTCTTCAGTTATTCTCTGCCCATCAGTGATGGCTTTCACAAACCTAGTGAAGGTCAAGGGGTACAAATTGGAATGAGGTGCATGCTCCAAGGACAGGCTGGGCCAGCCTTGGTTCATACTGGGGTGTTTAGACTGATAAAGGGTGAATAAAGGCTTTAGAAGAATAGGGTGGGGATGGCTCCTTGATTTCATTACATTGTCAACAGATGGGAGCTGGCTTTTTCTTAGGTGTATTCCTTAATGAGCTTTAAAGGGTGAAAACACAGTGTTAAGAGATATACTCAAGCGGTGAAATGTAGTGAGTCACATATATGACAGCTTTATGGCCATTATGAATCAACCCGGCAGGAAACCAGAGACTGGGACACTGGAAGGTCCAAGCACCTAGTTACCCCTTCTGCAGGAGCTTCAGAAGAACTGAGGTTTCTTTTGGAACAAGGGATTTCTCTTTGACAAAAACAGTTCATTTAAAGGTTAGTTAAGCCCTAAGAAGTGAGAAAACTGAAAATCAACCCTGCTGATTGCTGCTGATATAATGTTTCTAACAGGACAGGACAAACCCCACAAATCATGTTCTTGCACAAGAAACCTACTGCAGCTATAAAAGTGCTTTCAAACTTTGCTTCTGAGCAAGTGCCCTTCTTACCAGTGGTGGCTCCAACTCTGCTTAGTTCCTCTGCCTCTTGAACACAGGTTACTGAAACATCCAATTACTGAACTGTATTTATGCTTCTCCACTGTATCACACCCATGGCTGCTCCTGCCCCACATGCTCCTGAGAATAATTTAGCACAGCTCTAATCCTTTAAGGACCTTTTCCTCCCTACTGAGGATGCTCCCAAGATCCCACGTTGCCCATTTGGCTTGCTGTGGGGGCTAAATACAACAAATTTCATTTGACTACAGGTGCTCATGTTGGTCTTTAGCAGGTGGGCTTTGACAGAAGAAGCCTCAAAGTTAGGCAACGTAGGCACCATATAATGCTGGATCATAAATGCCAACACAGGGATGAAAAAAATATTGCAAGTTGTAACTTACAGACTGAACAGAGCACACTCCCCCGCTTAAGGTTCTAGCCTATTTCAGTCCTGCTGAAACAGACCTGGTATTGCCAGATCTTCAGATCTCTCTGGAGAAATCTGCTTTAATCATGGAGACTGACTATACAATGTGAAAACCTCCTGAAACACAGTATCTAAGCATGTTGCATAATACAGCAAAGATTCCTTTAAAGGTATAGATGAGCTCACAAGAAAGCTAGGGAAATATTCAGGGGGAAAAATTAAAGAGAGAAGTGAAATACAGAGCCAGAAATGTAAACTGATGTTGCTGCATCTTTGAAGAGAGAGGTAAGTCTCAGTAAACAAGCCTTGGGTTGTAGTGGTCGTGTAGAGAGAGGAGACAGACCTTGGGTCTCCTCAGAGAAGGAGCAGGAATTGAGACCCCACATAAAGATGGGACCCCCAGTAAAAGTGCTCACTCTGCCCCATCAGTGCAATGAGGGAGAAAACAGGGCTTGGTCCACTTGGCCTGAGACTGGAGAAAGTTCTCTGCTGGAAATTCAACCCCAGGGGGAGCTGAAGTTTGAGATTTTAATGTCATGATCTGGACAGCAGAGAAACTCCCATGAAAAAGTAAGCTCAGGTCAGTGAACCCCTGGGGTACCTGTGTGACACACCTTCACCTCAGGATATCAACCAAATTTTCAGCTAGAGTTCCGGTTAAGAGGGTCACAATTCAGAAATCTAAAGTTTACTAAGAAACAATCCACCATGAGCCTGGGTTAACAGATTAAGCAGCTGCCCAAGAACTTCAGATAATAAACATTAAGACAGAGGTAACAAAATAAGTCTCTCTGAAGATTTTTCTCAAGGAATACAGGAAGGAACTAAACCCACCTAGGGGAAAATGCTATCAAAAGAGTCAAGGTAAATTGGAATTTCCTGAAATAAAAATATATACTTAATTTAAAACATGATGGAAAAGTGAATGATCAAACTGGAACTATCCCATGAAGGAATAAATGAACTGGAATGTGGAACTAATGCTATTACTTGGAATTCAGCATAAAATGGAAAACATGAAAGACAATTTAAAAAGCATGAAGATAAAAATGGCAATGTCTCTTAGTCAACCAATAGAAATTCTAGAAGAATAGACTGGGGATTCCTGAATGAGATAACACTAAGATTGGGGAAGAGGCAATGTCTAAAGAGATTTGAGAATTTATCAGAACTAATGAAAGATGTGAATTTGCAGACCCAAAAACACATAATACAAATTAAACTAAAGGGATTCCACACCTATAGATCTTATATTAAAACTATATAAAAATATGACTTAACTAAAGAAAAAATATGTACATTCCCTATATAAAAAAAGCAAACCAAGAATAGATTTCTCAGTAACCGCCATGTAAACCATACAAAAATGAAAAGTAGTTTCAAAGGGGCATCTGGGTGCCTCAGTAGGTTAAGCATCTGACTTCAGCTCAGGTCATGATCTCTCACATTTCAGGAGTTCAAGCCCCTACTTGTGCTTTCTTTCTCCCTCTCTCTCAAAAATAAATAAACATTAAAAAAATACTTTCAAATTTCCTGAGTGTAAAAACACTTTCAACCTAGAATTCTATACCTAGTTGAACTATTAATTCACCAATAAGAACAAAATCCATTTGGCCAAAGACTGAAAGAATGAACCACTAAGAGATTTTCACTAAAAGGATGACTAAACCATATTCTCTGGACAAGAGGAGATCCATCACAGAAGGCAGAAATAGATGCAAATATAAGGTAATTGAGGAATATGAGTCATCTTTAATAAGCACTGAATATATAAATAGCAACAATAATGACAATAACAAGGATGAATTCTGGTGTGACAAAAGTAAGAAGGAACTAAAATACTGAACAATAATGTAACTCAGAAAGGGGATTCTAAGATCCTTATATTCTTGAGAAGGATGGTGATAGCATTAATTCTGGAATTTGCACATTAAGGAACACATATTAAAAAATTAAGACTAATAACTAATGATATAAATAAAAAGTGTACATTTTAAGTAAGTTGAGAGAGAAGAAAACAATAGAGAGCTCAAGAGACACTTGGATCCAGGTTTATTTTAAAATGACAGCTGAAGTGTGTGTGTGTGTGTGTGTGTGTGTGTGTGTGTGTGTGCATGCACATGCATTCATGTGAATCCCCTAAATCCCTCTAGGGACTAAATAAAACATGTCTATAGAGCATCAGGTCATAAACTCTGAGTGACAGTTGTCTGTGCCAAGAGTTCCTGCAAAAGTTACAAGGACCCAAGGACATCTCATGGGAAACTGATAACTCACTCCAGAGAGATTTACACATCAAGCCAGTGAAACACTACAGATATTTTATGTATCATCTTTTTACACTGTATTTATTGGTTTCTTAAATAACTATGAATTCATTATGTTGTAGGACTTGGCATCTAGGCAATTGTGGTTTTTATTTCTTATTGACCTGATAGCAATACTCTTAATTTAATCTTCAAGCTCCTTACTTCTACCTCTATTTATTTCCTTTATCCTTCAATAACCACAATTATTCCACTGTGTGCCTGTGGGCAGGTGAGTTGGGAGCCAGAGAAATCACACTTTTTTTATCATTTTAAAGAACTGTATGCATTTTGTTACCAATTCCTAGTCTTGTTTTAACATTTACCTGTTCATTTCATTTTTGTTTTTTCTTTAAAACACAATCTTTAACTTCTGGGCTTTCCCCTTTGCTGGTTCTGTGGTTTCTTTTTTAATTTTAATCTTTTTTATTTCATATATCTTTTTCTTCATTGGAGCTTTTAAATCATCTGACATTTAAATATTATCCCTCTTAATATTAACTTTCTACTCACCCATTACTACTATTGTGTGTTAATCTCTTAACTTTCTCCCACCTTTCTTTATGCCCTCTTCCTCTCTAGCAGTTTTCTTTCTTTTTTTTCTAGCTTTTTTTAAAGCACACATTAAGATGCAGATCCTTCTCTTTACTTCTGCCCAAGTGACCACTTCAGACTGGGGCTCTTATGAGGGTCCACTGACCTACTTCCCTACTTCCCTACTTAGTGGTTCTTGGATTTGTGAACAGCGCACTTCCCAACCAACCCCCCTGGCTCTTCTTGGCAATGAGTTCCTTGCGTGGGATCCACAGGTTGTGGGCAAACTGTGCCCACAGCGTGTTCTGGACAATGAGGAGACAGACAACCAGCAGGAGACCACTGGAGGCTGCTTCTCTCATGTTCAGATGATGGAGAAGGCTTGGCTTAGTCACTGGTGTCCTGTTTATGCCTGTGACGGTCCACTTTCTTTTCTCCATCAGGGAGATCCTCAGAAGCTACAGGAGGAACCTACAGCCTTGTGGACACCTGCTCTGTGTGCTGAGTAGGTGCCTCCTCATGGGCCCTACAGCTCTCCTCCCTCTGGGCTCCTGTACTGCTCAAAGTAGCCCAATGATGGCAAGATTTGTGTTCCTGCTGGTGCCCAGGGGTGGAATAGGAACATGCCTTTGTACAAAGGAAGAGCCTAAGTAGTGAGCTGCAACAGCATCTTCCAGAAAAGCCAGGGGTCTCAATAGCAGGGACAAAATGATAATGACTATTATTTGCTCCTCCCTCTGGAACTGCTAGGGAATATAGATGATTAATCAGAAAGTTGAGGCATTTCTGGCATTGCAGATGTGATGGTCCCTGCCTGTATACCCTGTGCACTCATCCCCACAGCATGCACTGATGCATCCTACTGCAAGCAAATGAAGGTGCTGTCTTGGTCCACACGCTGGCAAGCTCAGGAGGGAGTCAGTGCCCCCAGAAGCAGCCTTGGCCACTGTGGACTGAGGTGGAGAATGAATCCACCAGCCCTGGACTGCAGGTGTCAAAATTCTGAAGAGGTCCTACTCTGTCTCCCAGAACTCACCCAGCAGGACTGACCCCAGCCACCACTCACCCATGCCAGTGGTGACTCTTGATAAAGAGCCATTATTTGGCCCTCTCTTCCCTTCTCACTTTTCTACTCTCACCCTAATCATTTCCCAAGAAAGCCACACACACCCAAACCCTTTAGCCCAATCTCCCCCCTGGACTGAATGAGGGGCCAGGCTACAGGCTGCCTTGCCCTCTGCCCAGCTGCTCTCTTTGTATAGTGGACTTGCACCTGCCCCTCCCATGTGACCTGGGTGACAAGGTGCCATCTCCGTCAGTTCTGGGAACTGTGTGGTCTGCTGTGGGCCATGCTAATTTGGGTTAGCAGGTCAAGGAAGAGCCACTGCCCTGAAAATCAGAGCATAGCAGACTTTAAACAAGCCAGAATGAAACCAGTAGGCATTTTAGTTTAGGGGAGTACAATTTCTGGATTGCTGGCCACAGATCTGCTGCAGCAAAGAGGCCAGTCTGGAGCTTCCAGATAAGGGCCTTTTCTGGTGGGTGTTAATGTTATGTGACTGCCAGAGACTTGAATTTTAGAAAGTTTATATGTTGAAATCTCATTTCTCCAGCTTTCAAGGAAAAATAAGATGACAATATACCAGGCCATTGGTCACTCTGGTGGCATCAGGAGGACTGCTATCACAATGTCCATATCTTCAGGAGGATTTCTTTCTCTCAAAGCTGACTTGGTTTGCTGATGACTTGGATGTACTCCCTCACTTACATTTTCTTTTCTGGGTATGTGGGTCTGCTGCTGTTTGGATGTGTGGCATGTTTTTGGATAAAGATTTCACTTTACCTTATTCCATGTGTCCTTGGTCTTAAAACCTGCTGAAGATAATGATGCCTAGAAGACAGACCCCTTGCTGGGCATCCTTCCAGTCACAGCTGCATCAACCTAGATGGAAATTCCTCCTGGCGGGCGGGGGGGGGGGGGGGGTTACTGATAAATGGAACCATGTAGTACCAAAATGAAACACTTGAGCTAAATTGATGGTATGGAGGGACTAAGTCATACCCCAAGCCTCAGGGTCAGCATTGAGATTATGTCATAGCACTCTTTTATTTACTGTCATGCTGGAACACTTATTCTGGACTGGTTAAAATAAGTCATTTCCCTGTAGCAGCACTGTTCTGAGGCCAGCCTCTGGCTGGTTACCACTAAGCCATGCCTTTCAGCAGGATAGACACAGTGAGACCACCGAGAAAGGATGAAACTTTTAGTGACATGTCACTAGCTACACACTTAAAAACTTGCTTCAAGTGTTACAAGGTAATATCTAGCCTCTTACTTCCTGTGTTGTGATTTCTGACCCACTCAGTAAACTCTAGCCTCCCTATGCTCTGATGTCTATGGTCTGGTTCTTCAGGATGATGCTTTGATTAGCCATCAGCAGATACGCCTTAACCTGGTGGATGGAGTAAACTATGAAACAAGTATGCATGGAGAACACCTGGGATTCTACTAAATTTAAATTCTGGGGGCGCCTGGGTGGCGCAGTCGGTTGAGCGTCCGACTTCAGCCAGGTCACGATCTCGCGGCCCGTGAGGTCGAGCCCCGCGTCAGGCTCTGGGCTGATGGCTCGGAGCCTGGAGCCTGTTTCCGATTCTGTGTCTCCCTCTCTCTCTGCCCCTCCCCCGTTCATGCTCTGTCTCTCTCTGTCCCAAAAATAAATAAAAAACGTTGAAAAAAAAAATTAAAAAAAAAAATAAATTCTGTTAAAAATCTTGCAGTGCCACCGAAAACCAAATCCCATGGTATAAGAAACCAATGTGGATGCACCAGATCCACCCAAATTGAGCTGCAAGGTTGAGTGAAGAGGGCAAATCTGGGGCAGGGGTGTGCAGGAAACAATCTGGTCCCCTCCTGGCCATTCCACCAAGAAAACCCATGGCCTAGATGTCAATGAGCCAAAAGGATAGGTTCTCACCTCCTCAATGCTTGAGTTCTCAGAAACATATGACCCCTTGGCAACTTCCTTCTCCTCCAGATAATTTTTCCCATGGCTTCTCTGGCTGCACTTTTCCCTGCTTCTCCTGCCCCCTCCTCAGGTCTTCCCACCCATTCTCCACCAGGTCATCCTTCTCTGTCCAGCCTTTAAGTGTTGTGTTTAGATCCTTTCTCACTCATCAGTCTCCCTGTAACCCATGGTGCCAACTACTGCCCATGTGCCAATGACCACCAGACCCACTGGAATCCCCACTAGGACTTCTCAAAAGAATCAGATTCAATGCACACTAAAACCTAACTTGTTCCCTTCCCCACTCCCTGTGTCCACGAATCACTATTGGTCTAAATCCCAAACCTTGGAGTCTCTATTACCACCACCTCCTCCTCACCATCAAAATAGTGTCATCAACAAGTCCTGCTGATCCTTTCACTCATCTCCCTTGTCACCCTAGAGCCAGCTGTTACCATCTCTCACCCAGACCACCTCAACATCTCCTAGCTCCTCCACAACATCTACCTCTGGCCAATGCAGCAGATAAGGGTCTTTCAGACATATAATTGATCTTGTGACACCCCTGTGCATGTTCCTTTAGTGACAGTGCTCCTGGGGTACAGTCCAAAGGCCTCAGTGTAGCTTAGGAGGCCCATAACAAGCCAATCCCTGTTTTTCTACCTCCATCCCCACCCCCTAGACACCATCTCCATCCACAACTTTCTGTTGGTCCCACTCGCCTTCTTTTACTACTCTGAAGTAAAAGCTTTTTCTTATGAACTACAGTTTCCAAGTTTAGAGCTTGATCTACCCTGAAGAAAACTGAAAATTAAGAGTTTCTATGCTTTACAACAAGGCAAATAAACCCCAGGACCCAGCCCCCAGTAGCTTCACAGCCATAGATGGAGATCCACAGCCAAGGCTAGGGTTGGTTGGCACACAGGTACCTGACAGTTACCCAGTCCAGCTTGCGTGGGTCCCTTCCCTTTCTCAGTCTCCAAACCCACCCACCCCCCCCCCATTTTCTTTCAAGGGGCTTCTTTAAACATTTTTGTTATTTATGTGCTCCATTTACACATGTGCATTTTTACTTGATCCTTGGACTAGATACACCACAATCCACATTGCACTGAAACAAGCCATCAGAGACCCACACACCAAGAATGTCTGCAGAGCATAAAACTACCCTTGCCAAATCCCATGGATCCACTCTGTAAGGAAAACTCCTAACGAAATGAAATTTCTTCAGTTCAATTATTCAACAAACATGCCCTGACCACCTGCCCTGTACCAGATGCTGTTACCCATGCTGGGGGTGCATCAGGGAGCCAGTCAAAGCCTCTGTCCTTGCCAAGCTTATGTTCTACATAAGGATGGGATGCAGACCATGAATTTAGTTAGTGAGTTATGTAGATAAGGGTCATGGAAAGCTAGAGCAGGGTTAGGGAGACTGAAGAATTGGGGGAGGTATTCCCACTAGGGTATTTTGGGGGATGCTGCTTATTGCAGTGCAGTGTTGCTTCAATGAGAACTTTGCATCTCATCTCAGGAACAGAAATAGATGAGCTTCTCATGAGTCCTTGGTCTATTTTTACCACTTGGACACTGTGAGTCATGTTTCTGATTGTGTCTCCCTCTTTGCATTGCTGCTGGTGAGCTTACAGCCAGTTCTGGACCTCAAAATATATATTTGGAGTATCACCTCTGTCCTGGTTTTATTTCATTTTTTCCTCTCATCTTTTCCCTTAGCCTTTTTGGAATTACCTATTTATTTAGTTAATTGGTTAACCCATCTTATTATATTGCCACATGTCTTTGTCATGTCCTGGATGATAAATACTATGTGTTAGCAACCCACTCCTGAGGTAGGTTTCCATACATCAGCAGCCCTTCTTCTAGCAGCAGAGGCCAGCCTTCTTCCATGGTCCTCAGGAAGGTCCTCCCAGCCACTGAGAGGAAGGGAAGAGGCCCTGGTTCACTCACCAGTCTCACTTGGCCACATTGCTTCCGAGACCTGACCATGAATCTGGGGTAAAGGACCATTCACATATCTGGGATGAAGGACCTTTGAAATCTAGAAACAAATGCTATGACTTCCAAATGAGCATTGAGCATAGTTTTGTAAAAGTCCATCTCCACTGAAGATCTTAGTCAGAATTTAAAGTAGAATACATATAAATACAGATAAAACTCTCCTGAAGGTGCTTTCCAGATACATCAGAAACATAGATCTGATGATACTTTATAACATGGTTGCTGGCATGCTATCTTACTTCAATGACCTTTGTCTATTATTACCTTTACTAGCAGAAGACAGCTCTACAGGCCTTTACTTTTTTCTGATCAGAAGCCAAATGGCAATACACTGTGGTGGATATGCATTTGATCTGGAAAAGCAAATAAGCAGTTCTTAAGAGATTTTGGATGAGATATCCATGGAATGACACTTAAAAGTTATTAAAATAGCTGCTGAGGCCAAATGAATGATTGTCTCCAAGTCATATTCTTTCTTATTAGACTCTACAGGGGAACATTCATTTGTGAGGATCCAGAGAGATTCTACCTCCCTGAGATTCACTCTTGTTTATGCCTGGGATATGATTTACCCTGAAGAGATTTGACACTCTGTGGATCAGAGCAGTATCAATTCATGAGCAAAGCCACTTCCCACATGACACTGTCTCCCAGTGTGACACCAGTCCCTGTTTTCCACTGGTCCTGGGACAGAACTCACTTAGCGAGTAGGAGAGAAGCACATATGCAGAACAGTCCTATCATTTCACTAAGGCTATGATTCTTATGTCCACGGTGATCCCCAACTTCCCATTAGCAGGCTCTGAAACAAGGATTGGAATATAAATTGTTTATTTGGGAGGTAGTTCCAGGAAGAGGTGGACAGGTAATGGCGAGTAAGGTGAGGAACAGAGAGAAGCCAAGAAACTATGTGCTATTAAGCCAGTTTCTGCTGCAGGCAACTAGGACTCAGGCTTGCTGGGGAAGTCTGAGAGAATGTGTTGAATGTGCACTCAGAGTAATCTGACCTAAGGGGCAAGGGAACTGGGGCATTTGTATGCCAACTCCCTGTCCATCATTGTTCAAGAGTTGATCCCAGGGCATTCACTCCCTGGACCTTGCAGCTTACCCTGGTGTATGCTGAGTGGGTTTCCACTTCTGGGAAAATGGTAGAAAGTTACAGGCATTAGCTGTAAGAAGTTTGGGCTTACAGAGGCAAGTGTGCAGAAGATACACCTGCACATAAAACTCCTGGATGAGACACGATGGGTGGAATTCTTTAACTCCATAAGGTACAGTGTGATGGATAGATAATATCTGAAGCAACATGGACCAAACACCTCACAATTCAGGATGTCACAAGCATCCTATAAAGTGGTTATTGTTATTACCACTGGTATTTTCTGAAGAGGAAACTGAGTTACAGAGAGGTAAAGTCATATCTGATGGTTAGACAGCTAGTAAGTGGGAAAGCTGGAATTTGAACCCAATCAGCCCGGCCTCAGACCCTCTGCTCCTTACTGCTCCCCATCAGAAATACAGTAGGCTGGGGTGCCTGGGTGGCTTAGTCAATTAAGTATCTGACTCTTCGTTTCGGCTCAGGTCACGATCTCACAGTTTGTGGGTTCAAGCCCTACATCAGGCTCTGCACTGACAGCATGGAACCTGGTTGGGATTCTGTCTCCTTCTCTCTCTCTGTCCCTCCCCTGCTCTCTCTCTCTATCTCTCTCCGAGTAAATAAACATTTAAAATTATAAATACATGGGGTGCCTGGGTGGCTCAATCGGTTGAGCATCCGACTTCGGCTCAGGTCATCATCTCACGGTTTGTGAGTTCTAGCCCCGCATCGGGCTCTGTGCTGAGAGCTTGAGCTGTGTGCTGACAGATTGGACCCTGCTTCAGATTCTGTGTCTCCCTCTCTCTCTGCCCCTCCCCCACTCACACTCTGTCTCTCTCTCCTTCAAAAATAAACATTAAAAACTTAAAAAATACACACACACACATACACACACACACACACACACAGTAGGCCATGCAAATGGACAATGGACACAGCTCAGCTCTGCTCAGCTTAGCTTAGGGCCTGAAATAAGTGGAATCAAGCAAATGACTGGGAAAAGCCTTCATTAGCTGCTCCTAGTCAGCAGTGTCACATATGTGACACCTTAGCCGCTACCTGGGGCCAGTGTACTATGGATGATCGAAAGTCCTCTTGGGCTACCATCAAAACACCAGAGAATAGGAGGCTTAAACCACAGACATTTATTTTCTCACAGTTCTGGAGGCTGGGAAGTCCAAGGTCAAGGTGCCGGATGATTTGATTTCTGGTGAGGGCTTTCTTTCTGGCTAGCAGAAGGCCTCTTTCTCCTTCTGTCCTCACATAGCCCTTCCTGGGTATGTGCACGTGGGGAGACAGCAACAGCTCTCTCCCTTCCTCTTGTTATAAGGCATCAATCCCATCATGAGGGTCCCACACTTATGACCTTAACTAACCCTACTTACCTTCCAAATGCTTCATTTCCAAATACCATCACACTGGGTGCTAGGGCTTCAACACAGGATTTCGGGGGGTGGGGGAGGTGTGTAAAACACTCTGCCCATAGCACAATGGGATAACAACTTTTAGGAGTCTTAATATGGCATCTATGGAAGTATAGTTCTCAAAGCAAAGTACCTACTACTATATAAAGTACAAAATAGAATTTATAACATGATCAAATATATGAAATATGCAAGTAGGTTATTTGCCTAATTTAGTAGATAAATATATATATTTCTTTTTCTAAAGCTTCAAATTATTTCAGATTCTTGCTAGCTTGAGGAAATTTCACTTTTTCCACTTTTAAAAATGTTGATAGGGGCGCCTGGGTGGCTCAGTCGGTTAAGCGTCCGACTTCAGCTCAGGTCATGATCTCACAGTCCATGAGTTCGAGCACCGCGTCGGGCTCTGGGCTGATGGCTCAGAGCCTGGAGCCTGCTTCCGATTCTGTGTCTCCCTCTCTCTCTGCCCCTGCCCCGTTCATGCTCTGTCTCTCTCTGTCTCAAAAATAAATAAACGTTAAAAAAAATTTAAAAAAATGTTGATATAGTAGAGTTGGTAAGCTATCTGCTTCCATTTTCAATTTGTCTTCACTAATTAGAAAATCCTCCCATGGGCCCCCCCTTGGGGTCTGGAGCACAGGTCCTAGCTGTCAGTGTCAGACCATGAGTGCAATTCATTTTGCTTTATGGGAAACAGATCTCCCACAGCACAGACTTCCTATAGAAATCCCGTATTCTTTGTCTCATGCTCTGATAGACAGGTCTGATATGGTCAGCATTTTAAAGGCTGTACTTTAACTAAGCATGTGGTGGAGCTGGACGGGAAAGTCACATCTATGGCATTATAAATAATAGGAAGGGGCACATCACTTCAATCAACACAAAAGCAAACAGAAGAAGAATATTTGCTTCTGTTTGCCAACTAGAAACATCAGATTCTCTAAGTTGATACAGAAATGCCCAAATAGCCCAATATTTTGTGAAAACTCACAGAAAAGGGATTAAAAACAGAATTTGATTTAAAGGAAGGTGCTGGATCCCTTTTTTGTAGTATATAAGGTATTTCTAGTTTTTCTGGCATTTCTTCCTATTATATTTATTCCAATTATATTAACACCTTCCAGTAGTATTTGTTCATTTTTAAAGAAACATTACAGTCACTATTTGGCATCTTTTAAAATGCCATTCATGAGACATAAATGTGTAAACCAAAGCACTACTTGGAGGGCAGGGATGACAGCACAGACCCCATGCTTTTGTCTGTACAAGGGTACAGACACTGGCTTCTCAGCCTGGATAGTGAAAGGAGAACTTGCTGGTCTGGCCCTGACTTCCCACCTGACCTCGGGACAGGACAGAGCATGCAGGGAGTGTGACTCTGGCATTTCTAACTTAAGGTATTTCTATTAGAAACATGCTTTGGTCAGAATCATCAAAATTAATGACACGATTCACAAGGCATCTATTATCCCTGTTCCCTCAGCGGATAATCGGAAATCAGCTTTTTGTATATTTTTCAACCATTCATATTAGTAAAGATTTGCACACCATTCTACAGATTTTTTTAAATGATAGGAGAGTGGTCAGTGTTTGTTTTATCAGGAATACCCCTCTCCCTTGCTTTTCTCCTGCCCCCGGAGCAGCCCCTGCCTGCCCAAGGCAGGAAGAGCTGTTGTTTGCACAGTTGAGAGTCTCTGCAAAGCTTGTAAAGCTGGACTGGTACCGACCCATCCTTTCCATGTGATTTCTAATCATTAACACTAAGTAACACAGAGGTTTATGTCACAACAGAATGTTTTATGTTGGCAGTTCTCACGTGCTCATATGGCCTGTTTACTGCAGCTTTGCCTGAAGCAGCCGAGGTGAGCACTGGTGAATGTGAGCTCATTACCTTTCACTTCTACCTGAAACTAAATCTGAGTCACTAGGTCTGAGACGCCTCATTTTTTTGTTCCTCTTCTAACCACACATGCCTGTGAAATCATATCAGGAAGGCCTTCTATCTCTCCCTAACAGGGTAATGCTCATGCCCATCAACATGCTCCTTCAAGGTTTAGGCTCCTTCAAGGTTAGGCTGTGATGTCACCACATGGGGAAAGCCCTGGGAGCAAAGGCTGTAGGATCATTAGATGTTTATTTCAATAACCTGTCGGTGTATCAGGCTGATGACAAACACCACCTTGTATGACATTGTGTATTATTTCCCATGAAAAAACACAGATTTTGACAGTGCACTTGGGGAAAGCCATTCCTGTTAGTGCTTAGCCATCATTCTCCATTTAGTTGCAGCAGCAAAGTGAATGCACATGTTACATTTAAAATCAGCACAGTGAATGATCTTCAAATTCTCAACAGTGTGGTCAGCTAAACTTGGCTTGTCAGCCCCTGCTGCTGATACTCTTCACTAGTTCATGGGTTTTGTAACAGCAACCGTCCCCAGTGTTGGTTAAAAACCCCTATTTCTATTTAACTTTGGAAAAGAGATCCACAGTTCCTGCACAAGTTCTGGTTTTACAATTCCATACACCTGTGTGCTGGTGGTGTGTGTAGTGTGGGACAGGGGAAGACGGTGTGTCCTTTCAAAGCCAGAGGGTCAGTCCTTCACTACGCTGCTGAAACCCGAGTCTCATGCAGAACAGAAAGCACTGAATTAAAAGAAAGGAAAGAAGCTGTCTTGATTTACAGGGACTGGGCATCAATCACCGCAGGTATTTCATCATATTCTTAAACATGATAAAACATACTTAAAGACAGAAGAAGAGAAGAATGACATTCTGATAAAATCCCATGCCTCTAAGAACATATGAGCCAGTAATGAGATATTAAATGAAGTGAATTGCGTTAGTGCTACTTTGGAAAGATAAAATTCTTTACTAAGCCCACAAAAGGTGGATGTAGGTCAAAAAAACTCAAGGGGAATTTTTTTGAGGGGGAGAAATTGAGAATTAGAAATAGATAAAATTATATCACTGAAAAGGGTGAAAAAGTATTTTTAAATATGTAAAGTACAAAGTAGGCAAGCGTGTGTCCCCCAATGATGCTGTGGTATTTTAATGCAGCATTTGCAAACAAGATATCCTGTGTGGGAAAATAATAGGTCTTGCTGTGGACTTAGTAAATGGAGGAACACAACCAATATTCAGTAGCACTGTGCTGCGTGCTTTCACGAGCATCACCCCACATGAGCAGCCTACCTGCCTCAGCAAGAATGAATTGGGATGCCTCCTTTTAGATGAGGAAACAGATGTTCAGAGAAGCCAGTATCTTGCCCAAGGTGACAAAACAAGACCATTAACAGAGCCAGAATTTACACCCAGGTTTGTCATATGCTGATGCTCATTGCATTATTGAAAACATCACACTTTCAGAACCCAGTAGAATAAAATCCTCAGGAATGCACTTAACAAAAAGACATGGAAAACTTGTACACCAAAAGCTATAAGACACTGTTGAAAGAAATTACAGAAGAGTTAAATAAATGGAAAGGCATTCTGGGTGCTCGAATTGGAAAACAGCATTGCCAAGATGGTAATAATCTGCAAATTGATCTACAGACTCAATGCAATCCTATCAACCTCCCAGCTGGCATGTTGGCAGAAAAAGACAAGCTTACCTTACAATTCACACAAATGCAAGAGACAGGATTCCTTTCTTGCTGATCCTGCAATGTGCAGTTAAACCTAACAGCTTTTGAATATTAAAAAAATAACAATACCCATTTATCAGGCAGCTACTATTAGCCTAGGGAGTTAGCACACTCTACCAATGTGTTCTTGCTTGAATCCCCCCTATCCGTAGGATTGTATCACTCATTTTATGTTTAAAGAAAGTGTGTTTCAAGTCCCTAGATTTGATCCTAGTTCTGTCCAAATAAATTCCCACTGGCATTGTTACACAGGGACGCTCTCTACCATGTTTACTCAAAGTGTGACCAGCACCATCTAGGATTTGGATTGTCAATTTGGGAAGTCTCAGACAGAAGCAGTGTATCAGGGCAGTCCTTCCCACCCTGCCTGTGCAACATCCCTAGCCTCACTGCCATTAACCTACAGGGAATCAATCAGCTCGGGGAATGGAAAGACATGGTCTCAGATTATAAACCAGGGTTATATCTGAGACATAAGTAGGGGTAGGGGCAGGTGTGGCAAGCAGAGATGGGTGTTTTGTGTCCCTCCCACCCAAAAGGCACTGATAGAGATGGGAGCTCAGTAACGGTCATCAAGTAGCTGACCTTCAGCAAGCATGGAGGCATGGTCTGAAGTAGGTTTACTGTGTACAGAGGGCAGACCTGTTGTCTGAAACTTCTGACAAGGAACCCATACCATCTCTCCATGTCTCAGAATATGTTGTAAATGTCTACCCCCCCCCGCCAAAAAAAAAAAAATTTAACTGGAAAATCCCATCCTGGTATCTCCTGTGCCCCATATGCTGGAGCATTCCTCAAAACTATTTTTTTAATCAGTTGAAGTGTTATGTAACAAATGACAATTGGCATTTCTGGGACCTTGAATTAAACAGTGTAAACCATTTTTATCAGGGGATCTTATACAGCCACAGAAAGAGCACTGAACAGGACCTCCATGGAGTGACCAGTGGGACCTGCCAGCAGGAAAAAGGGCATTTGTGGGTCACATCAGAGGGTATTAGGGGCTGCCAAGTGCCTCCCTCAGGGATGGCATGAAAGCCAGGACTACTTGGTGTCTGCCACGTGCACAGTCACACCATCCAGTATAGTGGGGGCTCTGCTGGGACAGCCACTCTGGCCTTCCATAGGCAAGCAGCAGGGCAACCAGATTGGACCCTCAGCATCCCAGATCCACCCCTGTGGCCAGTCCCTATTCTGCCACTTCCATCCTCCCAGAGTTGGGTCTTCCTTCCTCTGTCCTGGTCTACCCATCCTTTAGGGCTCCACCTCAAGAGTACCTTCAACAGAATCACTCACAAATGGACATGGAGAGTGTCAGCACCTGGCCACTATCTCTTCTCCTTCCCATACTCATGTCACCGTTTTGTTACTTTACTGCTCACCCTCCTCCCTGGCTTCTCAAGGGCTTTATCTTCCCACCCTAAAGACCTTTTACTCCATTGCTACTCTGCTCTCCACATACACTTCTCTAGCTGGGCCAGCTCCCTTGAATTCCCTCACCTCCCCCCAACACATCTCCCTAAGCCCCACATCTGAGTGAGTAGACACTGTGGTTGAGACACCCTAGCTGAGCGTCCACAGGACAAAGGATCTCAAAGGGATCCCACAATGTCTGTGGCTCCTTATTCCCAGTTTCCAGGGTCCATTCTCCTCTTCCAGATATCCACATGCTGGGATGACTTCAGGGTCCCTCCTTCATCTTTTCTTCTTCCCTTCCAGTCTCAGTAGGCCTAGCCAATCCTAGGGCTCAATGGACTCCAGATGTGGATGTCCACAGGAGCACCACCATGCCTCCCTCTGGGCATACAGCCACCTGGCACCCCACTGGGAGAGAGCCCCTCACTCTCAGAGCCATAGACACTACCCCACTCTCCCTCCACCACTCACCAACTCCACATAAGCATTAGAGCACATGCCACATGCCAGATGTAATCCCACAGCCTGGCACAGGGAAGTGAGCAAGCTAGACAGAACCACTGCCCCATGGATCTTATAAGTAAGTCCATCAATGCCAAACCCCAGAATCATCCTCCATTTGTCTCCATTCATCTCTTTCTGTCTTGATTCTCAGCAGCCCAATCCTACCACATCCATCTCCAGCATCCCCAACACCCAGCTTCAACCACAGCCATGCCCACCTGGACCAGGGAAGTCACTTGCTTCCCCTTGGGCCTCCACATCTGGTTCTCTTGGAGCACAAGATGTCTCTAGAAATGCTAAGCAGACCCTCTCCCTCCTCTGCTTAGAGCCTGCAAGGGCCTCCATATGTATTTAGAATGAAGTCCAAGCCCATCAGCCTGGCCTGAACTCCTGCACGATCTGGCCTCTACAAGCTGCCCCAGGCCCACTTCCTATTTCTGTACCCCCTGCACCTAGAGGTCCTCCAAAAGCAGCATCTACAACACTGGCCTCACGGTACCTGCTCCCAAAATGTCCATTTGTTCTTGGTTGGGCCCCACTTCAGGCCTTTGTATTTGTGCCTGGACCCTTTGCACACATCCTGGCATGGTTAGATCCTTCTTGTTTCAGGATCTTAGCTCCAAAATCATTTTCTTAAAGATGCTCTCCCTGACTACCACATATATTTTCCACTCTTCCCCAGTCAACCTATCACCTGAACACTTTTTCTTCATAGCACATATCACAATCTAAAACTTCTAGATTGTTTTCTGTACCTGTTTCTCTACCTGCCCCAAGGGAGTGTGCACTCCATGATAGCCGAGACCTTGTCTGACCCGCTGCTTCTGTATCCCATGCACCCAGGACAGAGCTTGGCACATAAAAATACTTGACTGTTGGTCAGATGAAAACACTAAATCTTTTTGGAAGGTACCAGCCCACACTTTTCTATGCTTCTTTCACTTCCACTTTTACTTCATACTCTGAACATTTTGATTGACTCTGGCATGTTCATGATTTATCCAGGCCAGCCACTTGTGGGCATGGAAATGGCAGTGACCAGAGGGACACTAGGCACCCAGGTCATGAGGTCACCCATTCGGGTCTGCTCTTAACCTGTCTAGTTATAAGTGTGAGTGTCCATCAAGCATTTGATGACAGTGGTGCTAGCTTTACTTTGTCACGATTCTCCCATACTTGGCATGCCACCAGGACAGAATGTGAGCTCACAGCATCTTCTCCAGCACAGGAGGTGAGAAAATCACAAGCCAAAGTAGTCAAAGTAGCCCTGTATGTGAAACTTTTATGAAAGATGGTCTGAAAATCTCCAGGAACCTGTGTTAATATAAGAGGTTACTGTTTCCAAATAATATTTGATATTGAGGGAAAATCCAGTTAAAAGTTAAGTCCACTTAAACCAGCAACCAAACTTCACAATAGTGTGCATGTGCACATGTGGGCTTTATGGCAAACAAACAAACAAACAAACAAACAAAAAAACCCAAAGCTATGTAAGTGAGTTCATTCCATCTTTAACAAGATATACATTATAATTACAAATGTGTGTTAATTCTCAGAGCAAAGAATGACAGAGTGTTGTTTAGGTTTGCTGGTGTAATTAATTCTTCCAGTGAAACTGACTTTGATAAGAATTGGAAACAGAATGATTTGGGGCAAAGTATTCAAGGCTTCCCTAACTTCTCTGAGGACATCTCAATACTTGGATAGCCTTGTATTGCAAAGTGCCTAACCTTCCTGAAGTCATAGATATTCTCTTCCATTACTAATGGGTTAGCACAGTGGGACTATCATAATCACCATTTCACATGAAGCCAGCACCAGAGTCATCCACATCCCCACCGTACTCCTGCCACTGTGCAAGATGCGTGGTTTCCCTTTGCTTGGAGGATCTGGCTGGCAGCAGGATGTTCCTGCTGGATGGCAGGGAACGGCGCTGCTATGGGAAGGGCAGGGCTGCTTGAAGATGGTGAGCTGGTCAGTAAGCCCCATCCCGGTCAGCCCCATGACCAGGGAGGATCTTCATCCTCCATGGAGAGGGGGAGGGCACTATTCAACAGTCCTACCTGCCCCTGTTCTTTAAATTTTTTTTTTTTCAACGTTTTTTTTTTATTTATTTTTGGGACAGAGAGAGACAGAGCATGAACGGGGCAGGGGCAGAGAGAGAGGGAGACACAGAATCGGAAACAGGCTCCAGGCTCCGAGCCATCAGCCCAGAGCCTGACGCGGGGCTCAAACTCACGGACCGCGAGATCGTGACCTGGCTGAAGTCGGACGCTTAACCGACTGCGCCACCCAGGCGCCCCGAACCTGCCCCTGTTCTTATACTCTCTGTACTCAGTGGTGTGGGATGGGGGATTCTGCAAAATCTGACTCAGCCCATTCTGTGAAGAAAACAGAAGGCATTCCTGTCTTTTATCCTGCAAGGGGGTGATGATGGCATTTTGTTGTTTGTTTTTCCTTTGGGACTTGGAGGTTTACCAAAGTCTCCTAAGCCAGGATGGAAATACAAATGTCCCCTGGGGTGGGCCCTGCAGATCTCAGACTAGACATTGGAGAGGCCTCCAAAGCTGCAGCTAAGCTGAGCCTACCCTTCCTCTCACTCACCTGCCCACCTCACCTCTCTCCTGTCTAGCAAGTGCCCACCTCTGACCTCTCACAGCAGAGCTAGGGAGCTGCTTCCTGGGTTCAGTGTCACTCTTATCAGGACCCTGACACTGACAGAAAACCATAATGTCTACCAGGAACCAGCAAAAGGAGTGGGCATGTTCTCAGGGGCGTGGATGGAGAAGGCGGTACTCAGTGCCTGTGTGGGCGCCTAGTTTACCACAAGCACAAAGGCAGAGAAGCACAGTGGTCAACAGCATCAGCTCTAGCTGGGCCCTGTTACCTGGGTCTTTTGAGCAGACTTGTGCCTCGCTGAGCATCAGGTGCTCTGTCCGTTAAACAGAAATAGCAGGATGTCATAACGCACACATAACGGAGTATCTATTTTAACTCTATTTTTGTTCCTTTTACCCATCTTTGCCATTTTTTTTTCTTCTTACTTTTTATACTTTTTGTGTTTTTGTTTTTGTTTCCAAAATGTATTTGCATCAAAGAAAACTATCAGCTTCCTGAGGGAAGGTACTGCATCTTTTATTTTACTGTGTTCCCAGAAAGCACATAACATGTAGTGGGTGCCCAATGACTTGGCACTCAGTGAGCAAGTGAATTAAACATCTTTACTCATAGCCATATCTCTAATTTTCTTCAAATACTCCCAAATGCTGTCAAGTGATGTCCTTTGCCAACAGTTGATTAGTGTCATCATTTAATCTTAACATAAATGTTAGCGTCGGGTCCCCACTTGGGAGCCACTCCTAGGATGTGCCCCACGTATGTCTATACCCTCAGGTTTCAGGAATCCTTGATGTACTTTGCCTGGGTCCACTGTGGGAATAATGCCAAAACCCCTTTGCATGCAGCAGCTCCTATGACTAGCCTTGCCTGTGGCCCTGCTGTGGGCCCACCTCTGTGATAATCAGCTGCTGATAATGTTCAGGCAATAGCATCTGAGACTTCCCCCCTTTAATCAACTACCTGTCAACCTGTCAACCTGTCAACCTGCTGAGAGTGAGTGTGCATTGTTTTGACATGACTTGTTCTGCACAAAGACCCCACGAATGTCCTGCCCTCTC
Organism: Panthera pardus; assembly: GCF_024362965.1. Classification (NCBI taxonomy): domain Eukaryota; kingdom Metazoa; phylum Chordata; class Mammalia; order Carnivora; family Felidae; genus Panthera; species Panthera pardus. Next base: position 49,096,917 of record NW_026526821.1, on the reverse strand, counting down.
CAAGCTGTTTGCAAATGGTATTCTCCCAGCCTGTAGAGATCTCAAATCTTCAGGGGCATCCTTTATTATGCTCTACCTTTTTAGTATTCCACTAGTCACCACTTATATGTTCAAAAAGCTCTCAAAACTGATTGCAACCAACCTCACATTCACCCCAGCCAATTGGTTGGCATCTTAAAGAGCAAATCCACAGGGCCTGTTGAACAAAGCATATTTGGCCTATTGAAACCTTATTTTCTGTGAGTTTTATGATATCGGCCACATGAACAGGTCCACCTACCCTCACCTGCTGCAGCAGTTAGACCCATTAGGGAGAGAAGGGCCATGACCCTGTGGCACCTCACTATGGGGCTCAGCCATCTTTGCTGGACTCAGGAAGGTTGGTCTGAGCCAGCTCCTCTGGGATTTGCTTCCTCCCTGGCTCTGCTTCCACTCAGATGGTTTTAGTTCATGGAATGCAGGCATGGCATCTGCCTCCTCACCTTCTGTGCCCACCTGGAACTTGGCTCCCATGCTGCAGCATTGCCTCATCCACTATACCAAGGCTTCTGACCAGCCCATCCTCTGGAGCTTGCCTCTGCTAAGGCCCCATACAAGCAAATGTAGTAACAGCTATGACATGCTGGCTCCAAGGTGGCAGATCCTACTAAGGGCTATTTATCTCTCACCTCATGTAATCTCCATGACAACACACACCAGAGCAACTGGTGCCTCTTTTTCATTCACACAGAAACTGAGGTACAGAGAGGATGATGATTTCCCAAAAGGCAAGGGACAGGCCAGATTCATACCTGGGCAGAGTGACTACAGAGGTCCCAGGCACACACTCATTTACACCCCATACCTTCCCCTTCTCCCTGCCCAGGCCCCAGCTGACCCTCCATCAAGCTGCTGTGACTTGGTTTCCCCTCCTCTCTGCCTCTCTCCATGTCCCAAATGCCACAAGCGAATCCCATCCTTTCAGGCTCATAGGCAAAGCATAAATAGGAGTTTTAGGTGAAATAACCCTCTATAAATAAAAATCAAGAAGCCACAAAGACAAGCTTTTTCTAAAGTACTCAAGGGACTGTAACCTGTGTGCTTTTCATTCAGTCATGGAAACAAACTGATCTCCCCAAAAGAACCAGGCACAACAGAAGAATTCCTCTTTGCTCTCCACCCCAGTCATTACTAGGAGCAAAATAGAAAGAATCCACTCATATTAAAAGCCTGGGGTCCCAAATTCACCCCATGGTCCTCACCTGACAGCTTGTGTTCTAAGGCTCCTGGCTGCCCTATCTCTCTCCCTGCCACCCCTCTGCCATTATTTATAGGCAGAAGTTCAATGGACCCATCTTTGAGTACTGTGTTTAGATCCTGCCAGCTAGATGAACCAGGGACTCAGATGCCCCCAGGGCAGAGGGTGTTGCTTGGTGAAGACATGAAACATGCCATGAGGCTTTTTAACAGTCCAGGGGCTGTGGACAGAAAGTCTCATCCTTGACTAGGTGCCTACAGCTGTCTGTGTCCCCAGTGCTGTACACTGGCATATTGCCTGCCAGGCTTTCCAGTGGGAATCCCAGGGCAGCAGCAATATTCACAGTGACTGGGTTTACTGCTCAGGATGTGTGTGTGTGTGTGTGTGTGTGTGTGTGTGTGTGTGTGTGTGTGTTGTGTGTGTCCATGTGAGTGTTAATGTGTGTGTTCATGTCTCTGTGTGTGTGAGTAGGTGTATCTATGTATGTATGTTGGTATGTGACTGCCCATGTAAACATGTGTATGCACATGTTTGCCTATGTATCTGTATGAAGGAATGTGGATGGGAAGGTGGCCTCCATATGTAGAAAATATTGTCTCATAAAAGAAGCTGGACATCCAGTTCTCGGTCAGGGCACCTGCAGGAATCTTGGCCTCCACAGGCAGCTTAGACTTGCCAAGATCACGAACAGGGCTAAGTCACTGCAGGGGAAATGAGAACTAACACAGAAAAGGCTTTTTACATACAACAGGGGGGAAATCCTGACCCAAGGATCAATGCCCCATTCTAGAACAGCAAAGCAATGCCTCTTTTTCATCCCAGAGCCCAGTCATGCCCTGGCACAGGTCTGGCATTAAGGGCAGTGGAAAGTTCAGGGGTGATGTCTCTAGCTGAGAATCCTGGCAGAGAGTCTTATTCCATATTTGCCTCCAATTCTGCAAAACACTCACACCTTGGTACCACTTACCTCATTGATATGACACCCTGGGCCTGCCTGAGGAATGGAAAGCTCTCATCAAAGGCTGCATAAATGGAAATTCATCTTCCAAAGCAGGAACCTGTGCAGTGCATAGGGGAGGGCTCCTTGCACCCATGTCTATAGGTACCAGGACAGAGGAAGCCTGCCCCTTTTCAGCTTGTCACTGGAGTTCCAGGAATGGTCTGGAGCCTGAAGAAGGGTTCAAAGTGGTGATTTATCATCACCCTGCTTAAGTGCTTGTACATCTGGTCTACCTTGTTCTCAACATACCATCAGGCAGTATGAACCGCAATTATGTGACAGTGGACATCAAGCATGGACGAGAAGAATAGTTTCTCCACAAGGCACTGTTTTAAGCACTTTGCAGGTAGGAAGGATAAGAAATATCTGTTTATTTTGGTTTTCCAGTTCAGTGTGAATGCAGAAACTTGCATGATCCAGCTTGGCTAGTGGGTAAGGTTCAAACAAGTGAGTTCAGGTTGTGCAGGCTTTGTGGTGCTTGGACTCAGAAAAAGTGCAGTGCCACCCCCACTTCACTATGTTGGTCAAAGTCAGAAATACAGCCATCTGGATTTTTGAGGGGGGAGAAATGGACTCTACTTGATGGGAGATGTGAGTGTATCACAGTGCAAAGCAGGATATGTGGGGAGATGAGAGGAGTCACTGCAGCCCATTTTTCCAAACAATCTACCACACCTCACAAGGGCAAAATATTACAGAGGGGATAAGATAGGGAGGGGAGGTTGGCATGTGTATGGTCATGCATGCACACACATGTATACATGAACATGTGCGTGTGTGCAGATACATGCATAAACATACCCATATAGGCAGATACATATTCATTTAGCCTCATGCATACCAAGAAGTGTGCTAGACCCTCTGCAAACTTCACGTTGTTTGAGATAACAGCACTTGTCTCCAATTTAGAAGTGAAAAAACTAGAGCATAGAGGTTAAATATGTCAGGAGAGTCATGGACTGGTCCCTTCTGAGCCTGGGTTCTGACCATGTCTCCTTGCAACATTCATTCCAATGAACCCAAAGATGCAGTCGTCTCCAACTCTTGCATTGTTTTATATCTCTGAAGATTTAAATAAAAAGGATGCTCATAATTCATTTTTATTATGTATTACATAAGACAAAATTTAAGCATATTATATTTCTTGACCCCAAATCCAGGTTATATAAGTTTACCTAAGACAAGTAAAACCATATGTAAGAGTCTTCAGCAAGCCTACACTGTTGGCATCTCCAGATGAACAGCTGCTACCCTCCCTTGGCTCAGACCAGGGACAACAGAGGTAGTCATGCTTTTCTGTGCTCCAAATACCCCCATCTCTTCCCCCTACCCACTCCTTTCACCTTAGCTCTTTGCTACCTGGCTGCTTAAAGTGCAGCCCAGGAACCAGCAGCATTGTTATCACCTGACACTTGGTAGGAATGCAGGCTTGCAGGCTCCAGCCCAGACCTGATGAACTAGGGTCTGTGTGCCTGCAAATACCCAGGTGCTTTGTGCATGTATTAGTTTGAGGAATACAGCTTTAACAGATGCTTCAGCAAGCAAAAGTGATTCAGCTGCTCCTTTAATATTATTGACCCAAATCAATTTATATTCTTTACATGATTTGCATGCAAGCCAATTTTTCAATATCCTCAGGTGAACCTACTGTGCAGTCAAGTCTGAGCACCACCTGGACCTGGGCTACTCAGAATGAGGCAACAGCATGAGCTAGGAGCATGGTGTAGGTTCAGGATCCCCCACCCCAGCTTCCTCAGAACCTGCGCTTTACCAGCACCCAGATGTGCTCACTCAAGCTGAGAAGTTCTGCTTGGCCTCAGTCCAGGTTCTCTGCTTGGCTTCCCCAACCCAAGCTCAAGGTTTTCTGCCTCTCTTTTACCTACCTCACTGCCATCCCTCCCCCACACACTATACACAATTTCAGAATCATCAGCAAACCAGTGACTGTTCTTTTTTGTTCAGAAACACACATGTTCTGAACTTCCCACCTTACATCTATCCCATGTGTCTTGGGGTGGGTGACAATCACAGGCTGAGTGGAGAATGCACTCTAGGATATCACTTTGGCCCACCTTCACTTGGAGGCAGGAAAAGCAATTCCTCACCCTTACTCCAGGCATTCCTTTAACCAAGAATGGCTGCAGACATGGTCTAGCCAAAGAAACCTGTGGACAAATGTCTTTGGGGGACTCTGGCCACCTCTCCCACTTCTTGCCTTGATCTCAGATGTGATGTCTTGGGTTGCAGCAGCCATCTGGGACCCAGGAGGATGGCAGAGCTTCAGCCCTGAGTGCACTGAGCTGCTGAGTCAGCCCCTCCCACCTCTAGCATCTTCAGCTAAAAAACTGCTACCTTCCCTTGACTTGGGCCAAATAGCAGAAGCAGTCCTCCTCTCGTAGGCTGGTAGCTCATCAGACTAAGAAACCCCAGTGTTCAGTTCCTGTGTCCCTGCTTTTCTGTTATTCTTGCTGTTTCAGTTTGTGAAACTAAAAGAAACCTCATTTAAAATAGGGTCAAGAGGGGTGCCTGGGTGACTCAGTCGGTTAAGCGTCCGACTTCAGCTCAGGTCATGATCTCGTGGTCCGTGAGTTCAAGCCCCGCATTGGGCTCTGTGCTGACCGCTCAGAGCCTGGAGCCTGTTTCGTATTCTGTGTCTCCCTCTCTCTCTGACCCTCCCCCATTCATGCTCTGTCTCTCTCTGTCTCAAAAATAAATAAATGTTAAAAAATTTTTAAAAAAATTATAAAAAAAATAAAATAGGGTCAAGAGAAAGACTATGGAATGGGAGGAGATATTTGCAAATGACATCTGATAAAGGGTTAGTACCCAAAACATATAAAGAACTTATAAAACTCAACATTCCAAAAACAAATAATTCAATTTAAATATGGGAAGACCACATGAATATACATTTTTCCAAAGAAGACATCCGGATGGCCAACAGACACATGAAAGGATGTTCAATCACTCATCATCAGGGAAATGCAAATCAAAACTACAATGAGATACCACCTCACACCTGTCAGAATAGCTAATATCAAAAATACAAGAAACAAGTGAGGTGAGGATGTGGAGAAGAAGGAACCCTTATGCACTGTTGGTGGGAATGCAAACTGGTGCAACTACCGTGGAAAACAGTATGGAGTTTCCTCAAAATATTAAAAATAAAACTGTCCTCAGATCCAGTAATCACATAACTGGGTATTTACCCCAAAATACAAAAACACTAATTCAAAGTGATATACGTCCCCTTATGTTTATTTCAGCATTATTTACAATAGCCAAATTTTGGAAGCAGCCCAAGTGTCCATCAAGAGATGAATGGATAAAGAAGATATAGTATATATATGCAATGGAATATTATCCAGCCATAAAGAATAATGAAATCTGCCATTTTCAATCACAGAGATGGAGCCAGAGAGTATTATCGTAAGTGAAATAAGTTAGTTACAAAAAGATAAACACCATATGATTTCACTCATATGTAGAATTAAGAAACAAAACAAATGAGCAAGAGTAAAAAATAGAGAAACAAAACAAGAGACACTTTAGAGAATAGATTGATGGTTAACAGTGGGAAGGGGAATGGAGGGATGGGTGAAATATGTTATGGGGATTAAACATTACACTTACCATGATGAAAAAATAAATTAAATTAAATTAAATCTAAAAAGTAAAAAAAAAAATTGCAGACTGGCCACATTATTCTAATAAATGGTAGCATAATCATAATTCTATCTGAACTTGCAAATAGATGATCATTTCCATAATATTTTATTCTTTGTGAAAAACACACAATAATATGGTTTTCACTCAAAGCCCTGGATAAGTTAGAAAATCATAGCATGATGCTTGAGACCTTCCAGTCTTCTACCTCTTCCAGAGTGTCAATACTATAAGTGATAATGTCTATCATGACAAGCCAAACACAATGCAAGACAGTCAGTGCTTTCTGAATTGCCACTCTATTGGGAATCATTTTAGTTTAGCTGTATTTAATAGTTCTAATAGTTATTAACTAGATTCTAGAAAAATAAATACTTGCTCACTGTACAAAAGTATAGAGAACTACTTTTTAATTCTAATGAGGTAATATACTACTTGCATGTTGCCTGACAACTTACAGGCCAACTACCAGAATGCATGTCATCACAAAAAAGAAAAAAATAAATAAAAATAAAATAGAGCCAAGAAGTCAGAAGGGGGAGCACACATGCCCTCCCACCCCTCAATTGCAGACCTCAGGAGGAAGGTACCTTGCATTTTCCATCAGGAAGAAGCCTACTTTACTAGATCCAGAAGGAGTAGGAAAGATTTTCTCCTTGTCCAGCAACAGTCCAGCCAATGAGAAACTGCTACAACTCAGCCAATGAGAAATCATCACTATCCTAAATTCATGTTCCTTCCATGGACTTTCATTAAAGCAGCCCCTCCCAACTTCCTCCTTTTTCTCTATAAAGCAATGGCTCCTCTCCTTTGTCTTTCAGACTTGCCTTTAGTTTGGCCATAGCCTACATGTCTCAAATTACAAGTTTTCTGCCATTCTCAAATAAGCCTATTTTGTTGGTAAAATAACCGGCTCTTTTATTTTCAAGCTTGACAATCTCTAACCTATGTACTCACACAGTTGCAAAAAGAGATCTTTGTATTTTGCACCTCAAAAAAAAGACAAAAAAAATCAAAAAGCAAAAAAGCTAGATCTAAATCAGCTTTGCCACTGATTTATGTATAAATCTAGAGAAGCTATTAGACATACAAGGACATGAAACTTCTAATTCTTTTTCTCACCTTTCCCTTCCATCTCTTGAGTGAAAATACTGGAGAATGATGGAATTGAGCAAAATTCCTAAGACCTAGAATTCACTTACATAATAACTAACGCACTATATAACATGTAATATTGGTGCTATTAACCTATGCCCCAGTTTCTGATTATGGACCTAACAAAACATCACCCTCTAGAATATACTTTTGAGACATAATTTGACACACTAAGAATTGATGTTGATACTGGAAAATAAGTAATGAGGTGTGGAAGAACCCACATACTAAAAAGATGGATCTGGATCATTTGCTGTTGAGAAAGGTTCCACTTTTATCTGTGATCTAAAGACCTACCAAGTCAGTTTGCTTTTAAGTATTTGTGTCAGATCATATTTTCCAAAGATGGACATAACAGTACTTTGCATCCCACAATTACTTCACAATGTCGCTTTGGCACTCCTGTCATTGGGAGGTGGGGGCTCTGTCCCCTTTCCTGAATCTAGGTGGGCTTGTGATTCATGTGTAATTGATGAAATGTGGTGGGAGTGCCATTATGTGCCTCCTGAGGCAGAAAAGTCCACATGACTTATGTCTTCTGCTGGAAGACTCACACTGGAACGCTGAGAAGTCACTGAGGAAGTCCAACATCTTGAGGCCACCATTCTGCAAAGAAGCCCAATACAGCCCACATGGAGAGGCCACATGGAGAGTTCTAGAGCTGCCCAGCTGACTTCCAGCTGCCCAAATTCCCCAATCTCCCAGTGCTAGATACCCTCTGTCTGCACCCTAACAACAGACCAGAATGGGATGCAGGCAGCTGTTCTCTCCCAAACTGTCAACCCTCAGACACTGTGAGCATTTTATGGTGGTAAGTTTTGGGGCAATCTGCATGCAGCAATAGAGAGCCACAGTTGTTTGTGAGCTAATTTGACTGTCTACAGTTTCCCATCCAGTCCTCTAGACCTCAATAAACACTATTGGTGCAGACTAGGTTCTGAGGCCATACAGAAATGCCATATCTGATCTTTGACCCTTATCCTGAACTCTCTGCCTGGAAGATCACTTCTTTCTACTTCTCTGGTCTAATAAGTCTTGATTGAGCCTTGCCAGAATGTCCCCACCCCTTGCTCTGACTGAGGTCTCTTTCCAAGCCCCACAGCCCGTGTACTCACCTGCATCATCTCGCTTGCAGGCATGTAGAGCAAATGAAGCCCCATCCCATTAGACAAGCCATTGAAGGTACAGTGAAGGTCCCCAAATTTTCCTCTTCTCTCTGACATTTAACACAAGATAGAGTGCATGGTAGGCACTTGAGATATGTTGAATGAACTACTTCTAAACAGTCTACACGGTTGTGGGGCATAGAGCCATGGGAGAGGGCTTGCATGAGTGTGCACAGAAAGGATGAGAACTCACTCAAGCTGGGGATGGTGGGCAGGAGAACAGAAAAGCTTTTGCCAGAGGAGGGCATGGGGTTGAGTGGAAATCAAGGAAGGCCAAACATGGACTGAGTACCTCCTACTGGGTGCCAGGCTCCAGGCACAGGGTATAGGAGTACAAAATAACGTCTTTTCTGATTTTTTAGTTTTTTCAAACAGTAATAATTAATCAATAAGAACATTAGAAAAGTACATAAAGAAAGAAAAATCTGCATATAATGTTGGGGCCTCTTCTCTAATCTTCCCCAAATACATATGCATTTTTCTCCCTCTACATGTAAGTACATGTGGTTTTGAGTCCTGCTTTATCACTGTAACCTGAGCATGCATCACTCGCTCTGCATACCTTTTACTCCACTCCTAGGAGGCCCTAGGTTTCCCACTTCCCCCAAAGTGTGTATGAACATGTAACTAAAAAGCTTTATCCAGACCTCTTATTTCCATAGGATAGATTTTTGTTTAATTTTTTATTGTAAAGGCAACACATTTACTTTTGTAAATTTAAACTATACCAATGTATAAAGTAAAAAATGAAAGTTCCTACTTCTGCCCTATTCCTCATAGCTATGTACTATTAATAATTTGGGGAATAGCCTTCCAGCAATTTTTGAAGGAATATACAAACTATCCCCCCCCACACACACACACAGCATAACACATTCACATAATTTTTAACATATTTTCTCTAGATTTCTATCTTTATTAGCCTATCATGGACATGCATCCATACAAATAGATACCAGGCATGGCCCTGGTCAATGAACCAAGTACTGAGTTTATCTTATTATTTATTGGAAGAACATCATTTCTACATGATATTTAATCCCTTCATGACAAGCATTTAGGGTTTTTTTCCCTGATATTTATTACTTCAGGTGCACATGTGCATGTTTTGCAGGTACCTTAGAACTGCAGCTTAATGGGTTCATGCATGGGGTCCAGGAGGTAACAGAAGGACCTGGATGAACATGTCAAATAGCTTTTGAGATAAGGGCTGACTCAGCTCTCCTGCACAGAGAATCAGAGAGCCCATGTTTTCTTCAGGCATCCTTACTGACCTGAGCAGCACCATCTTTGAATCCACACAATTGTTTTCGAAGGAAGATATGTCTTCCGAAACTAAATTTTCTATTTTCACAGTTATAACTAAGGATAAACACTTTTGCATACATTTATATATCAGTCATTCCCATTTCATCTCAACTTTTTCTCCATGGCACATGCTCAGTTTTCGATGAAGTTGTTTGGTTTCTTATTGCTTACTCTGCAAGGATTAAGCATTGTTACATTTGTCATAAATGTTTATTTCCAGGCTATTTTATGCTTTTTAAATTTCACTTACAGTGTTTATTGCACAGAATGAGTAACATATATTTGGTTATTCTTTATCAATATTCTCATTTGGAAATGCTACTAAGACATTCAACTGTAGGCTGAATTTATTTATGCTTTTTATATTTATTTATCGATGTTTCTCTTTATATTCACTCAGAAATTTTCATAATGTGGAGGGATATAATTTGACTGTATATCCAAACAGCCAACTTCCTACATGCCAGTTGTTGATCAATCCAGCTCTTTCCGATTGCCATGCTGCCTTTGCCAATACAATAAGCTCTTGGGATCGGAATCTATTCCAGAGTTCTCTATCTTACCTATAATGGCAAACTGAATGTGGTCACAAATTCTTTGACACGTCTCTCTTTAGGAAGTTGGATCTAAGTCACCTCTTCTTTAATATGGGCTAGTTTAGAGACTCACCTATTAAAACAAAATGGAGTTGGGCTGAATAAGCCTGTACTCTGTGCCTCATTCATGCTCACTCTTGGAGCGCCAGCTAAGGCACATGAAATCTACCTTGAGTCTGCCATGCTGTGAGGAAGCTCCAGACAAAGGCTAGGTGTACGCACTCCAGGTGACAGTCCCATCTGGGTTTAGCCTTCAAGTGAGCCCAGCCCAGGCACCTGCAATATAGAGCAAAGAAGCCCCAGTGACTTCAGCCCCAGCCATCAGTCTTCAGAGCTGAAGCCCCAAACATTATGGAGCAGATACAAAGCATCTCTGCTGTGCTGTGCCTTTTCTGGATTTCTGACCCACGTATCCATGAGCACAAAATTCTGGAGGCAGTTTGTTATGAACAATAGATAACTAGAACAGTCTGTCAATTATTTGCTAGTAATTAGAACCTTAGAGCTCCAATGAATGTGAGATTGTTTTTATTGTGATAAAAACATAATGGTAGGTGCACCTGGGTGACTCAGTTAAGTGTCCAACTCGATTTCAGCTCATGACTTGTGAGTTTGTAACTTGTAAGTCTCATGACTTGTGAGTTTGAGCCCCGTGTCAGTCTCTGTGCTAATGGTATGGAGCCTGCTTGGGATCCTCTCTCTCTGTCTCTCTCTGCCCCTCCCCTGCTCTCTCTCTCTCTCTCTTTCAAATAAATAAAATAAACATAAAAAAAAGACATAACACAAAATTTACCATCTTAACCATTTTCATGTGTACAGTTCAATAGTGTTATATTCATATTGTGAATCAGATGTCCAGAATTTATTTTTGTGGCACTGACTCCCCACCCCGCCCCCCACTTCCCACACCGAACTTTCTTCTGTACTCTATCCTTTATTTGCATTTTGTAGTAACTCCATGAAGGAGGCAGGTAGGTACCCTCACCATTTTACAGATGAGAAAGAACCAGACTCAATGTCCTCATCTTGTCCCCTGGGATCTTAAGTGACAGGCATCTGGATCATCTGGTACCAGAGAGCCCACAGATCTTGCCCAGAGATGGAGTAATCAGCCTGATAAGCAGCCAAGCAACTAGTCTCACCATTGTGGGTTTTTAAATTGAGATATAATTGACATATAACATTATGTTAGTTTCAGGTGTATAACATAATGATTCAATATTTACATTTATTATAAAATAACCTCAATAAGTCTAGTTAACATCCATCACCATGCATTCTTGCACTTTATTTTCTTGTGATGAGAACTTTTAAGATGTCTTAGCAACTTTCAAATATTCAACATAGTATTATTAACTATAGCCACCATGCTGCACATTACATCCCCAGGACTTATTGATTTTATAACTGGAACTTTTTACTTTTTGACCCTCTTCATCCATTTACCCCACCACCCCCCCTCCTCCTCTGACAACCACCAATCTGTTTTCAGCATCTATAAGTTCAGTGTTTGTTTCTTAGGGAGTTTAGTTTTTGTTTTTGTTTTTGTTTTTAGATTTCACATACAAGTGATACCATACAGTATTTGTTTTTCTTATTCCACCTACCATAATTCTCTCAAGTTTCATCCATGTTATTGCAAATGGCAGGATTTCCTTTTTTATGGCTGAATAATATTCGTGTGTGTGTGTAACAAATTCTTTATTTATTCACTGATGGACACTTAAGTTGCTTTCTAATGCTTAAATGCACATGGAGATACATATATCTTTTTGAGTTATAACCTAATTTTCTTTGGACAAATACCCAGAAGTGGAATTGGTTGATTATGTGGTTCTATTATTTATTTATTTATTTATTTATTTTTATTTTTTGAGGACCTCCAAACTGCTTCCTATAGTAGTTGCACTAATTTACATTCCCACCAATACTGCACAGGGGTTCTCTTCTCCACATGCTATTTTTTGTTTTTTGTTTTTTGTTTTTTTTGGTAATGGCAATTCTATTAGGTGTGAGGTGATATCTCATAATGGATTTGATTTATATTTCCCTGATCATTAGTGATGTTGAGCAACTTTTCAGGTACCTGTTGATCATCTGTATCTCTTCTTTGGAAAAGTGTCCATTTTTTAAATTTTTTAAATTTACATCCAAATTAGTTAGCATATAGTGCAACGATGATTTCAGGAGTAGATTACTTAATGCCCCTTACCCATTCAGCCCATCCCCTCTCCCACAACCCCTCCAGTAACCCTCTGTTTGTTCTCCATATTTAAGAGTAATTTCTGTTTTGTCCCCCTCCCTGCCTGTTTTTATATTATTTTTGCTTCCCTTCCCTTATGTTCATCTGTTTTGTATCTTAAAGTCCTCATATGAGTGAAGTCATATGATATTTGTCTTTCTCTAAGTTTGCTTAACATAATACCCTCTAGTTTCATCCACGTAGTTGCAAATGGAAATATTTCATTCTTTTTGATTGCCAAGTAATACTCCAGTGTGTGTGTGTGTGTGTGTGTGTGTGTGTGTGTATCTCACATCTTCTTTATCCATTCATCCATTGATGGATATTTGGGCTCTTTCCATACTTTGGCTATTGTTGATAGTGCTGCTATAAACATGGGGGTGCATGTGCCCCTTCAAAACAGTATATCTGTATCTCTTGGATAAATACCTAGTAGTGCAATTGCTGGGATGTAGGGTAGTTCTATTTTTAATTTTTTGAGGAACCTCCACACTGTTTTCCAGAGTGGCTGCACCAGCTTGCATTTCCACCAGTAGTGCAAAAGAGATCCTCTTTCTCTGCATCCTCGCCAACCTCTGTTGTTGCCTGAGTTGTTAATGTTAGCCATTGTGACAGGTGTAAGGTGGTATCTCATTATGGTTTTGATTTGTATTTTCCTGATGATGAGTGATGTTGACCATTTTCTCGTGTGTTGGTTGGCCATCTGGATGTCTTCTTTGGAGAGGTGTCTATTCATGTCTTTTGCCCATTTCTTCACTGGATCATTTGCTTTTTGGGTGTTGAGTTTGATAAGTTCTTTATAGATTTTGGATACTAACCCTTTATGTGATATGCCTTTTGCAAAAATGTCCATTTTTAATCAAATTGTTTTTGTTGTTGCTGTTGAATTTTATGAGTCCTTTGTATATTTTGAGTATTAACTCCTTATCAGATATATGATTTACAAAACTTCTCTCCCATTTGGTAGGCTTCTTTTTAATTTTGTTGATGATTTCCTTTACTGTGAAGAAGCTTTTAAGTTTGATATAGTTCCACTTATTAATATTTGCTTTTGTTGACTTTGCTTTTGGTGTCAAATCCAAAAATCATTGCCAAGACCAATGTAAAGGAGGTGACTAACTGCATTTTATTCTAGAAATTTTGTAGTTTCAGGTCTTATGTTCACATCTTTTGCCCATTTTGAGTTAATTCCTCTGTATGGCATAAGACAGTGGTCTAGTTTTCCCAACAACACCTACTGAAGAGACAGTTCTTTAGCCATTATATATTCTTGGTTACTTTGTCATAATTAATGGACCAAATATTTATTTCTGGGCTCTCTATTCTGTTCCATTGATCTATGCATTTTTGTAGCAATATCATACTGTTTTAATTATTATAGATTTTGTAATAGGGCTTGAAATCAGGAAGCATGATGTTTCCAGCTTTGTTCCTTTCTCAAGATTATTTTGGCTATTCAGGTCCTTTTGTAGTTCCATAGAAATTTGAGGATTGTTTGTTCTCTATGTGAAAAATGCCATTGGAATTTGATAGGGAGTACATTGAATCTGTAGATTGCTTTGTGTAGTATGGACATTTTAACAATACTAATTTTTTCAATCCATGTGCACAAAGTATCTTTCCATTTATTTGTGTCTTTTTCAATTTCTATCATCAATGTCTTATAGTTTTTAGTGTACTTATCTTTCACCTCCTTGCTTAAATTTATTCATAGGCATTTTATCCTTTTTGATGCAATTGTAAATCAACTTTTTTCTTAATTTCTATTTCTTATAGTTTGTTATTAGTATATAGAAAAGAAACAGATTTTTGTATATCAATTTTTGTATCCTACAACTTTACTGATTTTGTGTGTGTGTGTGTGTGTGTGTGTGTGTGTGTGTGTAGGATTTAGTGTTTTCCATATATGATATCATGTCACCTGCAAGTAGTGACAGTTTTACTTCTTCCCAGTTTGGATGTCTTTTATTTCTTTTTCTTGTCTAATTGCTCTTGTTAGAACATCCGCTATATTGAATAAAAGTGGTGAGAATGGGAATCTCTGTCTTGTTCCTTATCTTAGAGGAAAAGTTTTCAGGTTTTCACTGTTAAGTATGATGTTAGCTGTGGACTCATCATATATGGTCTTTATTATGTTGAAATATGTTCCACCTACACCCATTTTGTTGAGAGGTTTTATCATAAATGGATGTTAAATTTTGACAAATGCATCTGCATTTTCGGCATCTATTTAGATGATCATATAATTTTTCTCCTTCATTTTGTTAATGTAATGTATCACATTGATTTGCAGATGCTGAACCATCCTTGCATCCCAGGAATAAATCCCACTCAATCATGGTGTATGATTCTTTAAATGTATTGTTGAAGTCAATTTGCTAGTATTCTGCTGAGGATTTTTGCCTCTAAGATCATCAGGGATATTGTGAGTTTCTTCTTGTGGCATCCTTGTCTAGTTTTGGCATCGGGTAGTGTTGGCCTTATACAATCAGTTTGGAAGTGTTCCCCCTCTTCTTTTTTTGGAAGAGTTTGGGAAGTACTGGTATTAATTATTCTTAAAGTTTGGTAGAATTATCAGTGAAGTCATCTGGTCTTGGACTTCTGCTTTTTGGGAGATTCTAGAATCTTTTCATTTCACAAATCTGTAACTCCATATCCATTAAACAATTCTTCCTCTTCCTTGCCCCCATGTCCTAGTAACCATTGATCTATATTTTGTATTTATATATTTACTCTTTTGGGAACCTCACATAAACAGAATCGTACAATATTTGTCTTTTTATGACTGGCTTATTTCACTTCTTATAAATCCTCAAAGTTCATCCATGTTGTAGCATGTGTCAGAATTTTCCTCCTTCTTAAGGCTAAATAATATTCCATTGCATGCCTATACCATATCCTTTTATTTTTTTTAAATTTTTTAAATTTAACTTTTAGTTAACATACAGTGCAACATTGATTTCAGGAGTAGAATTCAGTCATTCATCATTTACATAGAACACAGTGATCATCACAAGTGTCTTCCTTAATACCCATCACCCATCTAGCCCATCCCCCCCACCTCCCACCTCCACCCACCTCCCTCCATCAACTCTCAGCTTGTTCTCTATCATTAAGAATATCTTGTGGTTTGTTTCCTTCTCTCCTCTCTGCCCCATATCCCATATGTCCATCTGTTTTGTTTCTTAGATTTCACATATCAGTGAAATCATATGGTATTTGTCTTTCTCTGATTGACTTATTTCTCCTAGCGTAATACATTCTAGCTCCATCCACGTCATTACAAATGACAAGATTTCATTTTTTCTGATGGTTGAGTAACATTCCATTGTGTGTGTATATGTATATGTGTGTGTGTATTGTGTATATATATATATATATACAGTATTGTGTATATATATATATATATATATATATATATATATATATATATATACACAGTTTTTTGAGGAACCTGTATATTGTTCTCCAGTGTGGCTATACCAGTTTGCATTTCAACCAAAAGTGCAAGATGGTTCCCCTTTGTCTGCATCCTTGCCAACACTTGTTTCTTGTGTTGTTAATTTTAGCCATTCCAACACGTGTGAGGTGGTATCTCATTGTATACCCACCACACTCTTTTAAATCAATTCATCTATCAATGGACATTTGGGCTGCATACTTGGACTCTACCTCTTGGCTCTCGTGAATAACACTGCTATTAACATGATTATCCAAATATCTCTTCAAGATTGTGCTTTCAATTCTTTAGGAAATATACTTAGAAACGAGATTGCTGGATCATATTGTAATTCCATGTTGATTTTTTTGAGGAACCTCCATACTATTTTCCATAACAACTGCACCATTTTACAGTCCCACCAGCAATGTACAAGACTTCCAATTCCTCCACGACCTCACCAACACTTATTATTTGCTTTTTTAAAATTTTATGATAGACATCCTAATGGGTATAGTTTTGATGCTCAGTTTCATTATCTGGGAGGATAAGCCCTCCTTCATTCCTCTACACTTAAATAAACTTAGCATCACAGCCTGATTATTCTTTCATGAGGTTTTGAATAATTGTGTGAAGTTCAAAAGGCAATTATAACATCAGGATTCTGATTGAAATGGTATTAAACTTGTAAATTAACTTGGTGAAAATAATGTCATCTTGTTACTATTGAGTGTTCTTATCCCAGAGCATTGTGTTTCTCTCCATTTATTCAAATCTTCCCTTATTCCATGAGTAAAATTCTACAGTTATTTTGTATGGTTCCACATATTTCTTGCCAAAATTATTTCCAGGTATCTCTTACTTTGGTTGTTTTGCTCATGCCACACCAGAATGGGGTAGGCCCAGGTAACAAGGAACCCAGAGGCAGGGACACTGAACTTTGAAGGAAAGGCACCAGGTATGGCCAAGCTGAGCCTTGAAGATTAGCAGGAGGTGACAACCAACATGGGGAGAGGCGTGAAAACATGTGGTATGTTGGTGGGAGCATGAATGGCCAGTGTTATAGGAACTTATGGAGTTGGGGAAGAAGCTGGAGGGTGGACAGGACTGTCATGGACAGCTTGCTATCCTCCCCAGGCAGCCTTCCTATTTAACTGGAGATGAGAAGCCAATGAAGGCTTTCGAGATGAGATGTGAATTTTAGAAAGCTAATTCTTCCAACAGTCCTGGAGACTGGAAATGAGAAGCACATGGGAGCAGGTAATGAGACCTTGCAGGAAGCTGCTGAGAGCACCTGGAAGAAGGTGAATGTCCAGATGGAGCTAATGGTGGAAGATATGCAAGGGAGAGGTAAAAAATATTGAGAAGGTAAGAAATCTGGTGGCAAGGAAGAGGTAGGAGCCTAAGAGGTGAGCAATTTTCTGGATATCTAGGTTGCTGTGTGTCATCACCAGAGGAAGGGCATGGGCAGGGAGCGTGAGGGCCTGGGGAAGGCAGAGGGAGGTTCTCTGCGGCAGACGTCCCCAAGTGAGATGCTAGTGGGCATGTGGATAGACAAGGCTGAGCCTTGGGAGGGTTTAGGAATAGAGAAAGAAATCTGGGAGCCAGCTGCATATAAATCACAGTCAAAAGCAAGACCACAGGACAGTTTAGTTAGAGTATGGGGAGTATGAAAAACAGTGGGCTCTTGCCAGGGCTCAGCCCATTCTGCCAGAAAAGGCCTGGTCAGTGAAATCAAGGAGGGTAAAAGAGGGGAAGGAGGAGTCAGAAAAGAGGGAAGTGCACCATCAGGACTATGCCCCCAAGACACCTTCCAGGGCTAAGCCACACCACAGTGCAGACAGAGTCCCTTTGATTTGTGCCACAAGAAACAATGGAGTTCATCTGTGTTTCATTCTCTAATAAAGGCACCAACTTGGTCCTAAGGAGGGAAACATAAGCAATGGATAGAGTCCAACTCACCAAAATATATTCCTGAAATATATAGTTCTGAATACAAATGCCAGGAAGACCAGCATTTCTGGGTAGCATCGAAGGAGACAGGACAGTTGTATCTTCTGGGAAAAGCCTTGAGTGCCCACAAGGTCTCACTAGGCAATCTGCTATCCTGTTTAGTTTATTTTTATGTTCTCTATAAATGTCTGGGGCCCATGGCATTTAGAGGGAATGGGTTCCCCCTCTCTCCCACCCCACCCCCCCGCCACCCTGACTGCTGTATATTCTGCAGGAGATTTCTGTTCTGAACTTTTCTGGGCACACAACTTCCTGGTCTGGCCCAACCCAACTTCCCCTTCCCCCACACCGTGGGTCACAGTTTGCTGACATGCTCTGGGCACTGTCCTCCAAGGAAACTATCAAAAAGCACAGATGGAGAAATGACCTAATTACATTTGTCCTCCTTGGTCTTTGCTGCAAAATGGAAGTTTCTGTCTCTGTTTGTCTGTCCAACTATTGCATAGGATATGTTATTGTCTTAGGACAATACATCAGATACTAGCAATGCAAAACAACAACAACAACAACAAATACCTGAGTATCATGTGTGAGAAAACATGAACTTTGGAGACAAACACAGAAATAAATAAACCCTGATAAACTCTGTCCATGCCCAGAGGCCCTACAACCAGCAGTGACATTACAGAGCAGGTTGAGTAATCCCTCTGAGTCTCATCCCACCAAGTGTATAATGGGGGCATCTCAGGAGGTTGCTAAGGAAATGAAATGGAATAATACACATGTTTCAAATCTTCATCCTTCCCCTGCCTTCTCTTCCCTTCCTCTTCTTTCCTGGGAGAGAGGCACAGACAGTACAAGACGGCACAAGCAGTAGGAGGCATCCATTGGTTATCCTGATAATCCTCATGACAAGCTCCAAAAAAGCTCTGTAAGCCTGAATCTGGCCCTTCAGACCTGAGCTTACTCTGCTTCTGCAAATACATTCACTTCCCTAAATTTCATCTGGAAAACAGAAGGATGAGGCTTCTCCTTTCAATGTAGATGGCCCCACTTTATGTGTGGTGCAACACCTCCCCTCAGAGAGAAATGTAAAGTGGAGGTCCACCACTCGTGGAGTGGTGTCCAGATCTAGTCCTGAGAGCCAAATCCTGAAGTCAGGAAGGCTAGAAGACTGCATTGGTGTCATAGGTCCAGATGGGCCAGCCCCTGGCATCTGGAATATCTGCAGCCATACAGAAGTGAGGTCATTCATCAGTCTGGAATGGTCCAGGGTTCAGCTTTCATGAGCCCCTGCATCACTCACCCCTCACTACCAGACAGCTTCAATTTCCACTGAAGTGCTAATGCCCCAGAGCCCGTGGCTGCCTCCAGCTCCTCCTCTGGTGCCCAAGACACACTGTAGTCAAGGGGAAGTGGGATGCTATGTGCTCCATTGAGACTCACTGTCTCCCATTCTCCCTGATGGTCAGACATCTGCCACCAGCCACAAGCACAGTCTGGAAACTCATGGTCATCATGGAGTGCTTCTTCTGCTCCTAAAGTAGGCCCATTTCACCTTGACACTGCCACTCCCCAGTCTCTGGCATGCAGAGAGCACACATACATACATACATACATAGTCCTCTGGCCCCTCACCTGGAATATGAAGAGACCCCTTCCAGGTCTGAGGATGAAATTCCCAGGGAGGCCACATGGCTTTCTCCTGGGAGCTGACAAGGCAAGCCCAGGAGCTTCAATCCTGAGTTTGGGGTTGCCTGTCAGGAGCATAGAAGCTTGAGACTGTGGAACCTAGGGCTAGAGTCAGGGACTGTGGTATGGGAAGGCCCTCAAAAGTTACCAGAAGGATCTACTGGTTCATCTAGGTGCCTGAGGGCCGAGGGTCCCTCTCACCAGGCAAAGCTTCTCCAGCCCTAGAAGTAAGCCTAAAATTAGATGTAACTTGCAATTCTAAATTGGACTAGGCAATTGACTATTTGAAGGACACCAGAAAGTTTTCCCGGTCCCAATGGATATTAGAATAGCTACAGAACAAGACATGGGGAGGTAGGGGAGTTCTACATGGGTTATAGCACAGCTAACTCATCTCTTCTCAAGGGGTCACCAGGAAGTCCCTTGCTCACACCATCTGTGAGTTTGGTTGCTACAGTGCTGGGTGCACAGAGCAACTGGAGACAGGCAGTGCTGAACTCTGAGTGGGAAATAATGGCAGCAGACCATCAACGGGAGGTAGTCTTTGCTTGCAAAGGAGCTTCCAATTGCGGGAAGGCAAAAAGGAAGGGAGGAAGGAGGTGCAAGCCAGGTGTGGTATTATAAGCATGACCTTTCCAAAATAGAATGCTGGTGTCATGAAGTTATCAAACATGGCAAAACATCTCTTCTCTGGAAAAGAAAGAGGGTCTGTGAGGCTGGACCATGGCCAAACACTAACCAAGAGAAGGCATCACCATGCTGTTCACACCTTGCACCAGGGACACTCACTGTGTTGATACATACTATGTGGTCCTGTTGGCCTGCAATGAACAACAGAGTAATTACTGGAATCTGGATTGCAAATATATGTTTGGGACCCAAGAATCTGAAGTACATACTTTTCCTGGAAAGGTACTTGGCAATTCAGTTACTCAAGGCCTACTATCAGGACAGGAAACTACATTGTTCTGCACATTTTGAATCAACACATATATTTTTCCTTGTGCTTTAGAATAGACTGTGATGTTCCAAAATATATTCAATGCTCCTATTCACAATTAATATACCTACACCAAGAACATTCAGATTAGCAATTGTGCCAATGAATATTATGCAAGAGGACCCCAACAAGAAGGGTCACAGGGCATGACAGAAGGACCAAGACCATCAAAACAGTGACCACCGTCTTCCTTATTCTGAGTTAGTGAGTGGGACATGGTTGCAGGTTGCATGGCCCTTAGAGCCCAGATGCAGTTACAAGAAATTTCCAAAAAGAACCCCAATGATCTAATTCTGAATAAAGAACAACAAAGCAGTTGCCCCTGTGCAAAGGTGGGACCCTTATGTTCGCGGCTTAAAAAAAAAATCAATATAAGAATAAAAGGAAGAGAATGAACTTAAAAATAACAAAACAGATAATTCCCCTTTACTTAAAATTGGCTTTCAGCGGAAATCCATCTTTGTAAGGGAATTTAGAGTACTGTACTATGTGGCAGTACTGATAATGAATGTGCTGTGTCTCTGGGTTTAGTGTATGAAAGAAAAGCTGTGGGACAGTATGCCCATTAATTAATCCGCTCATGGTTCTTTGTGGAGGAACTGCTTTTATACCAAAGAGAATTATGGGAAAGGAAAGAGATTGGGGGAGAAAAGTGAAAATAGGATTGCATGCAGGCAAGGGATGCTGGAACGCATTTCAGGACTGGGCTGGGAGTGAAAGGACTGACCAGTGCAGGGTCCTGTCCACTGTCTGTGCGCATGCAGGGGCTACAGGAGACCTGGTGCTCTTAAAATACATCTGTGAATGTCTGAGTGGCTCTCAAAATACGTACACAAATGTCTGAGCTACTAGCACAGGCCATACCCTGAGGTTAGACGGTGCATCCTGTTTACCTGTCACATCTCAACTTTTCTGACTGCCATACAGGACACAGCCCCATTATCCCAACTGGTAAGCATAAGGTCCCTTCTACAGGAAACGTTTAGGGGCTAATGCTCAGATTTCAGGTATTAAGGTTGCCTTCAGAAATGCTCTCCCTGACCCCTGGTTTCACTTTTTGCAGTTTTATTTACAAACCATCAACTGAGGTCCAGAAGTAGATGACCCTCTCATACTGACATATAGTGAGAAGGTCAACGGTAGCCTCCATCACAATGCCTACACCATTCACCTCACTTCATCTCATCACCTGGGCATGTTATCATCTCACATCATCACAACAAGGGTGAGTACAGTTCGGTAAGATATTTTGAGAGAGAGAGACCACATCCACATAACTGTTATTACAGTATGTTTTTATAAATCTTCTGTTTTACTATTAGCTATTGTTGTTAATCTCTTCTTGTACCTAACTGATAAATTAAACTTTACCATAGATATGTATGGAATGTATGTATAAGAAAAAAGGAGTATATAGAGGACTTGGTACTATTCACTGTTTCAGGCATCCACTGGGTGTCTTGGAACACATCCCCTGCAGATAAGGGAGGACTGTATTTAAAGGCAATTTTAGACACTGCAAATAACAAAAGAATTAGTAGCCATCAATGGTAGGATGAGTTAGGCATCCTTGAGGTCCATTCCAATGCCACACAGAACCTGAGCCTACCACTCAGCAATACTACAGGGTTTGCTAATCCTGTCCCAGGACTTAATCCCATTAGGACCCCAAAAACAAACCCTCTTACTTCAAACATCTACACCAGCTATAAGTCTATGCCACGAAGGTCTGAGGATAAGGTCATAAGAATAAGTAAAAAACTGCATATTGTACACATGGCAGAAAGGTGAGTTTATGTAACATTTTTTTCTTTGCTTCCCTAAGCAGAGGTGAAGCTCTAGGATATTTGAGGTAAAATATATTTTTCTCTTTCAGAAGTATCTTTAATTTAAAGTTGAGGCAATGGAATACAATGCTTGTAGTTCTGACATCTGAAATGTTTGTTTTTTGGTTTGTTTACAACAATGACATTCCCCATTCTAGAAGATTAAAAAGGGACAGATGGAAGATACATGTGAAAGTAGTTACCCAATGAGGTCGAAGGCTTGAGAAGCAAAAATTTTTTTAAAGAGGAATTTAGAGGCAACTGGGTAGCTAAGTCGGTTAAGCATCTGACTCTTGATTTTGGTTCAGGTTATGATCTCACCGTTCATGAGATCAAGCCCTGAGTCAGGCTCAGCACTAATAGTGTGGAGCCTGCTTGGGATTCTCTCCCCAACATCCTCTCTCTGTCCCTCCCCTGCTTGCTCTCTCTCTCTCTCTCTCTCTCTCACACACACACACACACACACACACACACACACAGAATAAATAAATAAACATTAATAAGATAAAATAAGAATTTAAACTAAGCGGGCCCTTTCTGAGAGACTCACCATGCAATCAGTAAATCACTCTGTTTCCTCTTCCTCGGAGTCACACGCCCTAAATGCCATCACATTATGGCATTATCAAGATATAAGTTTCAAATATCTTTGAACATCTTGAGAATCAATTGAGAACTAAAAACTCAAAATGTTTCACACTGACTGAACATTGATTTTAACCTCAAGGGCAAAACTCTCCATCTTTCTGGAATAATGTTAATTGAACTCCTAGATAAATCATTCTCATGCAAGTAAATATGCAAAGCCATCCCCTGGGCTGGTCTGAAGCATGCTTTCAGAAGCATGTTTTATCTTCGTTATTTTCTATGTATGTATATTTTTTCCCGGTCATGTTATTCTTGGTTCTAACAGTTATCTTGGATCCCAATGCTTATTTGTTGTTGTTGGTCTTCAGTATTTTATTTAATGAAACTTAACAGGTTTGGGTCTTCAGTATTTTATGTACTGCAACTTAACAGGTTTGGTACTTTGTAGCTTGTTGATAATCTGCTTCAAAATGTTTTCTCCTAGAGAACATGCACCATGTAATTTCTTAAATGTGATATGAGTCTAAATTGAGTTGTGTTAAGGATATATTTCTGCTCACAAGCTTCTCTTGTACATTCCCTTTCAATTCCCTGACATGAATGTCTACATCACCCAAACACATTCCTACATAGGACCGCAGGATCACAAGGAGGAACGCACAATGTCCCCATTCTGACTTTTGCTGCAGGTGCAGAGCAGGGGCTGGACTGACTCCCAGCGCTCAGAGGGACTCAGAGGGATGGTGGGGGGGGGGGTACTTCACCTGAAGAGACATACAGTTAAAACATCAAAGTGTTCTCAGTCCCGCCTTCCCCATTAAAAAAAAAACACTGTGTCAACTATAAACATTGTTTTCAAAATCCCAAAAAGAAGCAGATGAAAAGAAACAGAAGAAGCTCAGAAAAGCTAAGTGAAGTCTCTAAGATCACCCAACAAGCAAGGGTCTCCTCACAGGACCTTCAGGAAAAGCCTGTTGGGTGGGCAATCACAGTACTGGGAAAATTCCAAATCACCCCCCACTGTCTCCCCCTATACATCCAGCTGAAATCCAGTACACTGGATGGCAAAGAAAACCACTGTGGGGACGCTGATTGTAGCCCAATGCCTAAAAACGTTACTCAGCCCCTCTCTAAAACACATTTATGAGGGGCACCTGGGTGGCTCAGTCAGTTGTGTTCAGCCCCTGATTTTGGCTCAGGGCATGATCTCACAGTTTGTGAGTTCAAGCCCCACATCGGGCTCTGCACTGACAGTGCAGAACCTGCTTAGGATCCTCTCTCTCCCACTGTCCCTCTTTCTCTGCCCCTCCCCCATTCTCTCTCTCTCTCTCTCTCTCTCTCTCTCTCTCTCTCCCTCTTTCTCTTTCTGTCTCTCCCTCCCTCAAAATAAATAAATAAATCTTTCTTAAAATTAAAACACACACTTATGAACTCTCAGGAATAACTGGAAATGTCTAAGTATCTTGCACAGAGAATGCTTAAAATCATATTTGTTAAAAACCACCTGCTACTACCTTCATTATTCCAATTTTGGTGACACAGGCAAGGACCTGGTAAGCCTGTCTTCAATATTTGGGATATTTAATATATGCACATCTTCAACGTTTTGCTTTTTTTGACATGTTGGCACAATGTCTCAAGTGTGGTGATGCCAAGTCAAAAGCTATGGCTCCAATACCTCCTCATATCAGTATGTTTCAGCGAAACAGCTTCAGGACTTCCCACTGAATGTACAGGCTGTTTTGCTACTCATTTTGCCCCAATGCTTTGCTGATGCTGACAAATGAACACCCCACCCTTCAATCCTTGCCACCTGTGCCCACTTACTCAAATAATTTTGCTGGTAACATGAAGTCTGCTCAAGCTACAGGTCACAGTATTACAATCAGTCCATGTGGGTCATGAGATTCTCCAGTGTGCATGGGGATCTGCAAAGGCCAAAGTGAGGGGCTCGGGGCCATGCTGGTATCACAGAAAGATAAGGTTTTATTTAAAACTGCTCACTTACAGGATGGTTATTCATATTACGAAAGGTTAACTAAGGATGCCTTTAAATAATGCACTTCATAAAGGTATTCAAATGTCTGACTGAATCCTCTAAGAACATTGACAATTTTTAGGAACAGCTTTTATATAAAGGGAAGGCACAGAGGTGGCAGGGTGGGAGGGAGCCATGTACAAATGTGGGGGGAGCACCCTCCCATTGTCTCTAGAGGCTTCACCATGCTATTCTTCTCCAGCCACCAGAAACCACACTTGAGCTCAAATCTGAGCAAGCTAGTGTCTCTCCAGAGGGTGTATCTGATGTGGCTAGTGTGATGACCAAACATTTATTTTCTATTTGAGAGATGAAATATTCAGTACTGCTCATGAACCCCTGAATAGCACTGGCTAGTGTCTTGGATAGAAAACTTACATAAGAAAATACCTTTTTATTCTCTTATAATAGAAATAATTCCCTAGAAAATACAGGTCAGAGTTAATGAGGAAGATGAGTCCAGTGTGTAGCACTTTTAATTTACGTCATGCTAAATATGGAATTAATTAATTGCCTATGATTTATGAATTGAGTTTAAAGTTTTTACCAAAAAAAAAAAAATTCTTTTCCCTCTTATGGTTCAGCTGGAATCTTGTTTATTCCCTGAATATCAACTGGTATAAGTGAAATCTAATGGTTTCAAATGTCTCTTTTTCTCAGGATCTAGATTTCTTTTTCTTCCTTCAATCCCCCCCTCCCCCCATACCTCAGGGAACATCAGCAAGTTTGACTACCCCAAAATGGAAATGGGGCTGCCTTCATTTCTATTTTAAGATAGCACCCGTTCTAATGGAATCATTTAAAGCAGTCGTTTCTGGTGATAGGTGAAATGGAATGAAATATCATCAACTGGAGATACCTGGGGTTGCATTTAGAGATGAAGTGGACTTGGAATGGGTTCTTAAAATTTCATCAAACACGGCCTCCAAAACTCTGAGGAGAGGTGGTTGAAAAGAGGCCAGGACAAAGGGCCAGGACAAAGGACATCCAGCCAGTGGTACTGGATAAGGGGTACACCTGGGGTTCAGTGTAATATTCTCTCAACTTTGGTGTACTATTGAAATTTTCAATCTTAAAAAAAAAAAAAAAACCTTTAAGCACAGATTTTCCTATTTTTCCCCTTTATTTAACAAGGTCCTCTTGATTATGGCAATTCCATTTTTATGCAGTGGGTTTGGGAGGGGTGGAAGAGGGGACCAGACCAGCTACAAACCAAGTTTTGCTCCTTGAAAAGGTGCCAGGGGTGTTGGAGAGAGGGAGGGAAGGAAGGAGGTGGAGGGCTCTTCCTCACACCTTCTCACAGGCCTGGTGGCACCTGTGGTCTGATCTCCAAAAAGACACTCCACACAACCACCAGGCACACAGCATTCAATAATTCATCTGAAAATTTGGCTCCTGCTACTTCCTGTCCTAGCAAGAAGGGACATCAGACTGCTGCGGTGCCACCTCGGTGGCACGTCTTCGGTTCTGCTGCTGTGAGGATTTTTGAATCGGACCCCTCTCAGAGGAGGACCACATCCCAGCACCACGCAGACTGTCCTGGCGATCACACCTCCGCAAAGAAAAGTTGGCCCGCTCTGGGGTTCGTTACCAGGCTGCTCACCCCACAGGCTGCGGGTCTGCGCAGCACGCCTCTCCCTTTGGGCTCTGACTAAACACGCTGGCCAGTAGGAGGGAAACGGACAGATACACAGACACGCGCGCACGCACCACCGCCTGAGCCTGATTCTAACCTGAAAACGGAGCTATCCACCCTCTATCCCTCAAAACAACCGAGTCCTCGACTTGCGTCTGCTGCACTAAACACCGGAACGAGGCCAGAGAAGGCACAGACATTGAGTCCGGGCCACTAGCCACGAGGCGCCAGAGCATCTGACGCCGCAGAAAGGCTGCGCTCACCTGAAGTCTGGGTGCCAGGCGCCCACGCCTCTGCATTCAAGGGGATCCCCCTACAAGGAAATGAAGGCGACCAGATGACGCCTTCCTCTAGTCTTTCAGAAAAGCCAAGCGACCCCACTGACAGCCTCTCAAAAGCAAGGATGCAAGCACCCACTCTGTTGGAGTCTTTCAGAAAACGCACAGCGATCAAACCCCCTTCCCTAAGAAAAGTGCCCAACTCTGCCTGCAATCCATTCCTTCCTCCGCAGCAGCTCGGAGAGCGTACACCAAGGGACAGAAATCATGCCTAGGGAATGCGAGACTAGAACTTGATCTCCAAAAGCGCGTCCACTCACTCGGTCCCCTTTCTGCGCGGGGCTGGCGGCTCCCAAGGCTGCAGGCTGTCGTAGCTGCCAGGGACCAGACAGCTCGCGGACACGGGGTCTCCCGGAGTCCCCACCTCCGTCCCGGTCTCGGGTTGGGAGTCCCCATCCCAATGCTCTCGCACCCTCGCCTTCCTTTTTCCCTTGGTTTGGCAAAGACAATCCAAGCCGGTTTCCCTTCCCAGTCCCAGTTGGACCTCGGTCCCCAGCTCCGCGGCTGCCCCGCTCACCAGCCCCAGCTGGTCTCCTTTGGGTCGCTTCAGGGGGTCGCCCGAACCTGCAGAGCCAATGTCAGCCCCGCACCGTCAAGGCCTTGGGCAGTCCCGCTCCACTGCGCTCCGAGGTCTAGGTCTCACTAGCTCCCACCGACTTTGCACAACAGCCCTTCCGCGTCGCCGGGGCGACTGGGTGGCGAGGCGCCAAGCTGCAGCCGGGGTTCACAGCACCCGACCCCTTCCTCCGCATCTTCCTCGCCAGTTCCGTTCTCCCCTAGATCCTGGCGACCCCGAGGCTCCTAGGTCCCGCCACAGCGACCACCCGGACTCACCGCGGGCGTCGCGCCGCCGCTGGGTCTGCGCGCTCCGAGGCGGAGCCTGGGCGCCCTCCCGCGTGAGAGCCGCCTCCTGCGCCCGCCCGCCCGCCCGCCCGCGGCCCCCTCCCGGCTCCTGCCAGCCCCTCCGCCAGCCGGCGCTGCCGGGACGGTCGGGACTTACCTCCCGGACAAGGTGACCCAGCCAGTGCGCCCAGTAGCCCGCCCGCGCGTCTCCGGAGCCAGTGAGCGTGCGGGGCGCGGGGCGGTGCGGCGCCCGCCTCTGCTCCTCAGCTCCCCAGCTCTCTCCTCCTCTGCCCTCCTCTTCTTTCCCTTCCCCTCCCCTCCGCGCCGCTCCCCGCCCTGCACTCGCCACCCGCGCCCCAGGCTGCCCCGAGCGTGCAGGAGCGCCGGGCTAGGGGCAGCGGCGGCAGCCCGGGGCTGCGGGGAGCTTGCTAGAAGCGATGATGGGGCGGAGCCCGGCGCTCCAGCCCCCAGGAAAAAAAAAAAAAAAGGTGCGGGGAGACTCCCGCGACGCACGCCTGGCGGGCTGGTTGGGCAAGGGCCGTCCCGGGACGCGCTGCTTGGTTGGCCAAGCCTGGCGACACGCGTGCTGGAGGAGGTGGCCACGGGCTCCGAGGGAGGATGAGCGAAGAGGAGAAGGGAATGGCTGGGTGAGAAGGCGGCCGCCAACTTTGCCCCAGGCCTATCGGGCCCCGCGGGTGACCACGTCAGGCGGTTGGCCTGGAGCCGCTGTCTGGGACTGTGAAGGCGACAGAGACTGGGGGAGGGGGGCAGCCGCTGGGTACTCAGTGGACAGGGATTTGCAGCCTGGCTCTGAGAAGGTTCCCCTCGGTCCTAAAGGCATCCCCAGGCTCTTGTTCGTTTTGAGGTTCGTAGGACCCACTTTATAGGCCTGGCATCTGTTCACGTCCTGACCAGCCAGCTATCCAGGAGAAACCAGGTGTGGGCTCAGACTCTCAGACCCCCTGCCCAGCCCCAAACCGGTTTGTTTTTCTCACCAGGCAGCCTCTTGGCTGTTGGAATTAAAAGGAAGCTAGGGCTGTGGGGATGGGTGGGTAGAGGGCATAACTGTGGTGAGCAGAGTGAATAGAGGGAAGTAGAGCCAAGGAAAGGCGGCCTCCCAAGATAGTATCAATTTCAAGTGTTGGGGGAAGGGGGGAATAGTGTTTTCAGTGTGAATTCCATAGAGAAAGAACCAGGAAAGAAAGGTGTGTCAGAAAGGGGGGCGAAAGTGATTTAGGAAAACAATGTTAGCCCATTTCTACCCCAGGGGCAGACCTGCCACAGTCTAGCCTTGCCAGCCTAGGCTCTGATAATCAAGGCTGGTTATACCCCGATGAAACCCTGCTTGGTGAGGAGCCTCCTCCTGACCTCCTCCTGACCTAGTAACCAACGCTTTGCCCCCCTCATCCCCTCAGAAAGCACTACTTCCACTGCCAGGCTGCCTCTGTTAGACTTTGCAAAGGGCAGGCATTGCAGGTGGTGCCAGAACCACAGGTCCACCCTGTCTTGCCTTTGTGGGGGACTTGGCACCTGTGGAGCATCAGCCCCACAAAGAGAATGCTAAAGTCAGAGTGGGGCTGTAAAAAGGCATATGGGTGGAGGAGCTGGTCAGCAGAACCAGGGGCATCTGTGGTTTCCTTTAATCAACTTGAACTGTGTTCCATCTGCAACTCTGCAGCATGGCAAAGCACAACTGGGGATTCTTCCTCTAGATCCCCAGAGCTGCAAGTCCCTGGTCTGCAACACTCAGAAAAGGGCATTGTACATCTCTCTCATCTAGGAGAACTTCTCAAATGGGAGGAAAATGCCCCCCTTCCCCTTGCCTTAGTAACGTTGCTAGTTGTTCCTGAAGTCCTTCCCTAAACAGAAAATTCTCTCTTCTGAACCACTGGGCTGAGAAGACTTTGTTAGACTCATTTGAGTTGGAGAATCATTATTCCCATTTATCAGATGAAGCAGCTGAGGTTTTTCTTTACAAAAGTTAACTAAGATTTCTATAGCTGCAGAATATGCAGAAGTAGCCTGGAACTCAGGTTCCTGCCTTTCAGCCAGTGAACTTTTGCTTACTGGTCTTTGGGTTGGGCTTTGGAGGACAGTTTTGTTTTGCTAAGAGAGCACCAGCCTGGGTTGCAGCTGTGACTTGCCTCTGACTCTAGGTAATGTTTGAATTTTAAATTGGGTTTGTCCTAATAGAGTAGTCAGGCATCCTCTTTCGCAGTGTAAAACATGATCACTGGTCACTGCTGGTTGCCTGTGAAGTGTTCCTTCCAAAAGTGAGTGTTGCAGAATTTAAAAGAAGAAAATGCCTTTGTATTGAGTGTTGTGGACTGTCTTCATGTCCTAGGTGCTTTGAAACTTTGTAGGTTGATGTTTTGGAACTATATGTATGCCCTGGCTCATCTGGGTGATGGATTGAGCATGGATACATTGATGGGGGTATAGGGGTTGTATGCTTGTATTTGCTAAAATTTTCTAAGAGTTGGTTTTCATAATGCACCTCATTTGGTGTAGTATTTAAATATTCACATTTATTTTTGTTGTGGAATGAATATGTAACTTCTTTCTGAAAGTTATGGGTGGACTCCGATAGGTTACTCCATTCACAATACTGACCAAATACTCAATGATTGATAGTTGTCAAAAAAACCACATTGGATTGTGGGGTCAAAAACCAGATGTCTCTGAAAAAACGGGGTAATTTGAAAGAAAAAGGAACAGTTCACAATGTGGTGAGTTTATTTCTTCTCTTCCTCCTCCTGTTCCCTTCCTCTTCTTATTCTCCCATGCCACTCACAGAGCTTCAAGATCTACAGATGTATTCTTTCTTGACACTACCCCCTACACACAAACACACACACACACACACACACACACACACACACACACACACGTTTAAGTATTTCTGCAATCCTAATTGACCTTACACTTTACTGCAAAAGAATCTTGCCAGGACCAGGCATTTCAAACTTGAAGAGAGGAATGTCACCTGCTTACAGCAAATGTGGCAGCTCAAGGAGGGATCCAGGGCTCCTGGTGGGCACCTTGGCTGATCTGGAATGGTAGCTACACACATAGGGCAGTTTGTTTGAAGTGTGCCTCCCTACTTGTTGACTGGAGTGTGATCATAACAATTACACCATGATGTAACATTACAATGAGAAAGGGAATGAGGGGTTGCCAAGAGCTGGGCAGTGGGACACAGTAGATATTGCCAATTTTCCTGGAAAATGGGAATCCTTCTCAACGATGCTTACCTCTTAGAAGAGATTCTAGAACTTTCAGAGCTAGGCAAGATCAGTGGGCCCAATTCACATGTTGTGAAGAGCTGTCACTAAAGCATTGAGCCAGCGGTCAGGCTTCTCAGCAACTTTCCAGAGAAGCTGTTACCTCCCTAGAGATAGGTAGGCTTGATGAGAGGAAATATATATTTGAGTTTTTCAAATAATAAATATTTCTTAAAATGTCTCAAACTGAAAGCCATTAGCCCAGGGGCTATAGTGCTGTGCATGGTGTCTGGAGGTCAACAGTGCTCATTCAGAAACCATTGTAAGATGAAATGTGTAAAATGATCTGCCCCAAATGTCAATTGTAGTATTAAAGATGATGAATAGTATATGCAATTTTAAAGCAATCTAATATCATACAGTTTTTTCCCTTTTCTGTCCCCCAAATCTATTACTAAATTGTTTTTCTTAAGTTGATGACATCCGGGAATTGAAAAGCTGCAGTCTTATGATAGTAGAATCTTTCTGACTTAGAAAGATGGGAAGATGAGCATTCAGATATTCAATGTAAACATGATGGGCAAGATTCTAAGAAAAAAAAAAAAACATGAACTGTAATCAGAAATAAAGGGAGAAAGAAACAAAACCTAGGATAATTTCCGAGGCCGTGTTGACATGAGAGTTTAGAATAGGAAAAAAAAAAAAAGATGCAGTAGAATGTCAGAACGTTGTAGCTGGAGGAATTCTTGGTGACCACCTAGGCCCATCCTCTGATTCTTCCTGTAAGGAGACAGTTCCAGAAGGGCTGCATGGAGGAACAGTCAACCCACGTCTAGGTTACTGATTTCCATATTAGCAGATCTTGCCTCTGCATCCATTACATCACTTGGAAAGAATCAAAGAAAACACAAAGTTAGTGTGTTATAAGCAACCCTATAGTGCCAGAATATCCCTTGTCTACTGCTACATAACAAACTTCCCCCAAACTCAGTGACTTAAAATGGCAACTACTTACTTGCTCACAATTTTGAGGGTTGACAATGAGGGCTAAGTCCACTGGGATGGATTGCCTCTTTTTCACATGATGTTTCCTGGGCTCACTTAGGCATCTGTAGTCAGCTGGCAGCCAAAAGCCTTACTCACCTGTCTGGGGATAGGTTGGTTGTGGACTTGGTGATGGGCTGACAGGGCTATAAGTCTGCCCTCCAGAAGGCTGGCCCAGCATTCCTTACAAAGTGGTGGCTGCAGGACACTCAATGGCAACAGGCTTCAATGCACACAGATTTCAAGCTGACTTCACATTAGCTAATGTGTCATTGACCAAAGCAGGTCAGGTGGCCCAGCTCAGATATAGGAGATGGGGAAATAGCTTTTACCTTTGATGGGTGGAGCCATAAAGTCACATTAGAAATAGGCATGTGATGAGGGGTGGGAGGAATTAGGGACCATTTTTGCTATCTACTGCACCTAGAAATGAGATAGGTTCTTTATACATATAAGCTCACTGAATTCTGACCTGAGCTCAATGGGCCTGGTAGGAGTGATCCCAGGAGCTCAAGAGGCTGAGTGTTAAGGACTGAATAGTTCACCTGTCATCATATAGCTAGTGAGAGGAGGAGTAAGGTGCAGATCCAGCCTGTCTTCTACTTCCCTAGTAGCCAACATTAATAGAAGGTGTCTGTTAGGAGTCGGAGGAATGCTTACCATCAAGATTAGGAGCTCAGACATTTACCTAGGCTCCAAGTAAGCATTTTCTACTTCCTATCACTTTGTCCTCACTCCAGAGCCTGGATTCCTGCATATCTAATATGAGCATAATTATAATATCTGTCACCTGACATTGTATGAGGCATGAATGTGGTTCAATGCACTCAGCATGTTTTCCTGACCAGAGTTGGCTGGTTATTATTCTTAAAGATAGCTTGGAAGACAAGGTTGCTGGGTACTTTTTTTCCAAGGTAGTTGAGGGGAATGGCAAATTCTACATTTTTAGCACAAAACCTATGCTGGTGCTTGGAAGCTCCCCAAAACGCTACATAAGAGGGGTGATTGATACTATCTCTCTCATCCAAGTTTCTTCTTGTTTTGAGGGGGCAGAGGCTGGGTGTGGCCAACACAGTTGTATTCCTTCAGGTTCTCCCAGATCCCTTTAGCTGACTGATTCCATCTGCCCACTCTCCAGTTCTGTGGACCTCACTGCTAATGACTCATACCTACATATTTCGATGTTATGCCAATTCCTGAGACAGCCTTAATTTCTCTTGTAAGAGCATGAAAATATGAGTTTCCTGCTCCACTCAGCCCCAGGCCTTTAAAGCCAGAGCCTGGAGAGACACCTGAGCACGTCTGGGACCATGGTATAGTGGACATTCAGCCAACTCCTCAACCTCTTGAAATGTCAGTTTCTCCATTACAAAATGGGTATGACAACATTTGCCATGGAGAGCTACTCCAGGGCAGTTATAGGAGTGGAGATGCCAAGGAAGAGCTGGGTTGTTGTGAGCATGATGAATTGTGCTGGCGAGAGAGTTCTCCCCCTTTCCCTCAAGACCCACTGAAACTGAAATCTGCCCATCCACTGTTGGCATAGTTTTCCTCAGTGGAGCTCATGATTTCACACACCTGAATTACAAAAACTGTCACACCTCAATAAAGTAGAGGTGCTGCAATATAGAGAAAGGTACCTTGGTCTGGGTCTCCTTTTCTGAAACCAGAGCCCAACAGTGCAATCAGGCAGTTTACTGGGGAATGGATCCCAGGAGCAAAAAGTGAAGGACCACCTGCATGGTCCATGGGGAGGAAGGGGGAGCCAGTCTAAGGAGGAATTAATTCCTGAGGTGGTCACAGTAGGTAACAACCAGCTCTCTCTCCCCTTGGACAAAAAGTATTTCTTAGAATCACCCAGGAGAGGGATGAAGAGGATGTGTGTGTCCAGAAGCCTCCATCCACCCCACATTTCTGGGCGGTATCTGTGTATCAAACAGGGTTCCTCTGGCACAAGAGAAGTGACTAAGTAGGATCCTGGAAAATTTTGCTGCATGATTTAGTGTGTGAAATTCTTATATCATTTGTGTGTACTTTAAGGATGTGTCTTTTACTTCAAGATGTTAGATGTCAAATTGCTGTTTATTTGAATGCAGCCCTGTGTTGACACTCAGCCAGAGGCTGGTCATTTTTGTGGGTGACAACTGATAAACACAGAGACAGGTTTGGTTATGCTATCCAGTTGATATAGGTCCTCTTCCTTTCCCAGCAAACAGGCCATACACACCATGCAGCCAGAGATCAATCAGTAAAGAGAGGTCAAGTTCAATGCTCCCTCTGTGCTCACTGCAAATATTGTGGATCCTTACCGCTGTTATCTGCTTGTTTCCCACCCTGAATTTATTCCTTCTACTGACTTCGACAGTTCATTTCTTCTTCCTAGACTGTCACACATTCTCTTGAGCATTTCTGGAGATGTCAGGTAACAGCCCAGCCTGTTCACACCAGAGCCTCCAACCCTTACTCCCTGTGTCCCTGATGTAGCTTGTCCTTATATCTCCTGACATAACCCTGTCCTGTCTTGGCAGACAACTCCTACTTGAATTTTATCTAGTTACTAATTTCTATGATCTAATTAATGATCCATAACATAAATCTATTATTATGACAGAGTGCAGTATCAGAATAATCAGTATCTTTGAGAAAATGTATTTGTCAAACATTGGAAAATATGGCTGTTTCCAAGACTGTTAAAGAGAAGAGAAATTAGAAAAAAGGTTAGCTTTGCAAAACCTTACTATCAGGATCAACAATGAGGCCAGAATTTTTAGCATGTGCTCAGAGCACTAGCCTCAAAAAATAGATTCAGTTGTCCACTTCAGTCTACATGCTGAAGTGGACAGAGCGATGTACCTTCACTTAAATGGAAAGAGAGCATGTTTTCCTTGCTGTACAAAAGAACTACATGTACTAGTGCAGCTCTAACATAATGACGAACTAAGAGGTTGGGATCATTGAAAACATTGCTGGTGCAGAACTAAGCATTTAAACATGTCATTAATTATTAGCATGATTTCTGGCACTTTCTAAAAGGTCTAAGAACTTGTTTTTGGCACAAGAAAAATATTTTTTGCTGCATGTGCTCTTTTTTTCTGCAAAAAAGAAAGAGTTCTATTGTAAAAATAAGCACTTCTGTAATTTTGCAGGATGTGGAAGTGGAGGGAAAAGCACAAAGGTAAGCAATTTCACTTTTGCAATTCCCAGTTTATCACTCATATTTCAAGAAAAGAACACCTCTGAAACAACCTTACTAGGCAAGTGTCAGAACCAAACCATATGGCATTCTCCTCTGCACTCTAGGTGTATACCCTGGGTGGTTGTCCTACACATGAGTAGGGGCCCAGAGAAGCAGGGCTTGACAGTGCCACAGCTGTCCTGGCAGCTAGCCCTTCCCAGGGTCACTAAAATGTGGTTTCTTTGATATCAGGGCACTAGGATGCCATGAGGATCTCCTCCCACAGCAGAGATTGAGCATGGCCACACACAATCTATACAGCTTGGAAGTGCAGGACAAATAAACCCTGGCTGGTGGCATGAAGGAAAGAGCTCCCTTGGTTTAAGGACCACCTGACAATCCAAAATATACCCCAAAACAGGTTTTGTCAGCTAAGGTGCAGCTTGCCAAATGTACTTAAATTATATCCCCACAGACATGGAAAGAATAACAAAATAAAATGATTTAACAAATAATAGAAAGCGGCAGTATCTGATATAGTAGACTGCTCTGGGCAGCCAAGTAACTGGATGGGTCTTTCCTAGTCTGTGTGTTTGTCATTGGTTCAGCAACATTTGGTGGTGTCTGGACTTTTTGAGCTATGTATCTGCATATTCCCAACAGCAGCTGCCCTGAACCCTGTTAATGGTAAAACCTACAAAGCATTAGAGCTGAGTGCATACCATAGAAAACTGCAGGACATTCTAACTGCAAACAGAATTACTTATTTCCTAGAATTTATACATATTACTTGGCTTTTCTTTCCTACACAGATATATTGGATAATTAAAAACTAACAATAATTTTAACTATTTTTTGTCAAGGTTTTCATTGCTGCAGGCTTTCAGCAGGGGCAACTGATCTCCCGCTAAGCCAGCAACAGGCAGTTCACCTCTGAGACACTGGAATAGTCAGCGGGGCCTGCTGGAATTGAGCCCACCCTCTCTTATTCACCCACATAGACTGGCTGCATCCAGGATAATGTATTTCGTCTTGTCAAGAAATCCTGTCAAGTTACCAAAAATGTCAACAGGTAGAAAAATACATTTTGTTGCTTCACTAAAGACACTGAAAACACTTTTCAATAGAAACACGTCTTTTTCCTGCAAATCAACTATTCCCTAATTATCAAGACAAAGGCAAATTCTGGAGAAGCAAAGAGGATGCCAAGGCAGCTGCTTGGAAGTGGCACCTGTAAGCCTGCATCCCGTGGCTGCCCTCTCCTCTGTGTCTGTTCTCAAGACGGTGTGCAAATGGAAGGGACATGCAGGGTGGAGGTTGTAGGTTGGCACCTGCGACAGTCTCATGGCATAGAAACCACAGCATGATATGGGGTGACCAGAGGCCATGGTGGCATCATGCTGAGAGGAAACTGCTGGCAGGCTGGCAGGCCTCCCCACACCTTCTAGAACTAGCAGCAATTTGTGCTTAGACAGGGCATTCTAATCTCTGTCTTTCTCTGGAATCTCGTCTGATTATTTCTGCTCCAGTGCTCTGTCGCTCCAGCCTCTCCAGATCACCTCACTGCCCCCTGCCTCCCACTGCCCTTCTGACAAGTTCAAGGAGAAAAGGAAAGGAAAAGTCAGGATCTTTCAGGTGGCCTTATGTCTGCTACCCCCTACCCCCAGTGGCACAATAAGCTAATCCTCCCAGCTGAGTGGATGGGAAGTTTAAAGAAGCAAGACCCACAAAGCTTGTTTGCCTGAGAAACAAAAGATGTTCACATCTTTCCTTGACACAGTCTGCAGACCCCTGAGCTCTCACTGTCACAGAAATAGCTGCTAGCCAAAACCAAAATAGTAACAGGAGAGTCACCAGTGTCTTCAGATGCAAATGCCAACAATAACTTAAAAGGAAGGATCTGATGGGGATCCCCTCACAGCTTGGCCATATCCTCCTTGAGGGGGCAAGAGGGGCTTGAAGGGCCACCTGGTGGCCAGAAGCAGGGCCAGGCCAGATGCTATCTTACCTCCACCTGCTGCAGAGTGACCTTGGATGAGTCAGTTCTTTCCCTTCCCACATTCTGTGTTGTGAAGAGTGAGTGAATCCGAGGATGTAAGACTAGTACAAGAGCCCACAATATACAGTTGAGAACATCTGCAGTTTCTGGGTGTGGCTGGGTGGTGACAGGGGAGTCTCTGCCTTCTCCAAGGAATCCAGAGCCTCCCTGTCCACCAGCACTTAGCAGAGGCCACTCATACCTGTTGTCTCTGCTCCTCAGGGGTGGCCCCTTTCACTGGTATCATTGACCCTGTTTGAAGGGGATATCTGGCTCCTGGTTGCTGCCTTGCTGTGCGAGGAGCTTTGCTCTGAACCACACTCCAAAACCTGTTTTTGCCCCTGACTCTTCTTGACTTTTACTTTCCTAGCTACTGACCTAGTTATTTACTTCCATTATCCTCGTTGGGAAGTCTTTGGACTTAGCATCGTTTTCCCTGTTTCAGACCTCAGCTTCTCCCAGCCCTATATCTGATGCTGGACACCAGCTGTCCTGCCTTGGCCAACCACTCTCATAGCACAGTCTGTGAGCAGGGGAGGGGGCAGCACTCAGACCTCCCTGTGGCCCACAGAACCCAGAGTGGGGGTGCCAAAAGTCCCATTTGGAAAGAGGCAGAGATGGTATTGCATCCAGGCCTCCAGACCATGGGTTTTCTCCCATCCTCAGCTGTAGTCCAGAGGTGGCCTGCATGTGTACCCATTCACCTTGGAAGGCTGTGCTTAAGACTGAAAATTCCCCACAGTTGATGCCTACTCTTGCACCCAGCGAGCTGATTGGATGGGTGATAATGTGCCCGACCTGCTATATGCCATTTGTTTACTGCTCACGGGGCAGGGCTCGGGGAATAAATCAGGG
This sequence comes from Panthera pardus, assembly GCF_024362965.1. Taxonomy (NCBI): domain Eukaryota; kingdom Metazoa; phylum Chordata; class Mammalia; order Carnivora; family Felidae; genus Panthera; species Panthera pardus. The sequence continues at coordinate 49,058,858 of NW_026526821.1, read as the reverse complement.
TGCAGTGTCAGATTCTGTATGCCAGATCCCTGGCCTGAGTTCTGAGATTACCATACCTCTCCTCCATGCTCATTTGTTACTCCTATCAAAGAAAGCTCCATTCATTTTTACGAAAACATGAAGAAAGAAAAAATACATATCAGAGCAGGCTGAGGAACAAAGTGCCTTGCAAGCGTGGTTTACAAAGTGGAGACTGGAGATTCAAGGAAGGAAACCAGCAGCAAAGCCTGCTTTTGCTCCACATTCAGGAAGTGGTGACTTGATCTGTTTCTCAGTTTCTGTTTCTGCAAAATGGAGATGCTAATTTACAGATTTTAGCTCATATCCAAGGACGTTGGGAGGATGAATGAACTTGCATTTCCACACAGCACTGATGTGATGGAAGGTGCTATGTCAATAGCTGGAAGAAATATAAGTAGGGTATGAACCAGATATTCAGGATGCTTGGGTGTCCCTTGATGATACTGTATTGAATCAAAATAAATTCTGCTCTAACAGATGAGTTTTTTAAGCAACAAATGCCACCTTTCCACCAGGCATGGGCATGCATTCACATTTAAAGAGCCCTCCTAGTTATTCTGTGATTTATTCCCACCTCTAAGTGTGTCTGTGCCCACTGATGGCATCTGGCAGAAGCTTAGCAAGGCAAGGATCACAGCTGCTGACATTGCTCACACAATGGAGGGGAATGAGGTCCACAGAGGTTAGATGATGTCCTGAGGTCACTCAGCTGGCAAAGGTCATGATCTGGAGCATCCTGATATCAGGCCCATGCTTGGAAGGATAAAAGTGCTTCCACTCCCCTCACTCAGGGCCCAGGGTGGGTGTAAAAGGTCTGCTATTCCTGTTTTTGTTGTAGCCTTGTCTTCATGTACTTCTATTCTCAAATATGCATCCTTCAGAGATGCTCAGAAATGTCTTTGTTGGGGCACCTGGGTGGCTCAGTCTGTTGAGCATCTAATTCTTGGTTTCAGTTCAGGTCATGATCTCACAGTTTTGTGGGTTCAAAACCCCACATGGGGTTCTGAACTGGCAGGGTAGAGCCTGCTTGGGATTCTTTCTTGCTCTCTGCCCTCCCCTACTCACACTCTTTTTGTCTGTCTCAAAATAAATGAATACACTTTAAAAAAAAGAAATGTCTTTGTGGTCATGCTTTGTATGTTCACAGCCAATCACTTCAGAGGGACCCCGTGTCACCCGCAGAACAGATCCCAGGTGTGATGAGTGCCCATCTCCTTAGTGCCTTCTGAGGCTGCCCATTCTAATGTCATACATTTTCTTGTACATCCAGTTATATATCTTGGTTGCTGAATCAGCGGTTATTGTCTTTGTAGTAAGCCTCTGTTTACCTGCATGTCGCTGGATCATTATTAGTCTGCTTTTGAAGCTATTATAACCATTCTAATTCTGTCAACCTTTCTTTCAAAATCTATTTCCAATATTCTTGACCAACTTCTCTGCATGATTTCAGATGCCTTTCCCTTCCCTCACTCCCTCATGAGGCTGTGGGACTGTGTGGTTGTGGGGCCTGCCTCTGGCTCCATGTGAAAACACCATACTAGTCACCAGGGGTCCAGTGCAGCAGTCTCCATCCAGAAACCCCTCACTTCTTTATCTCACCTGTGTACCCACCCTGCAGTTTCTATATGCTTTTCTCCTAACTCCAGCATGTGCACTGTCTTCAGAGAACTTGGTCCACTGGAGCTCAGAGAACTGGGGATGCTTATGGGTTGATGTCCTCCACTGTGGCCAGTAACCAGTAACAGACCGGTAGGGGTGTGAGAGTCCAGCTCCCTTGCCTCAAGGCAGGATGGACTCAGAGGCATTGCTTACCCTCCAAAGCCCTTGAAGGGTCAGGCTGAAGCCTCTCTGGGATTTTCCTGATATCCTGCACAAGCTTGCATTCCTCCCTTTCCAACCTCCCATCCTGATCCCTTATTGCCTCTTCTGGGGGACTTCTTCCATAATCAGTCACTGGCCCATTGATCCTCACCTGGGGTCTGATTCTGGAAGAGCTTGCATAAGACACTTGGGTTTCAAGACTGGATCAAGGTCTGGAAGGCTGTCTAGTTAACTTCCTCTGTGTGACCTTGGGCACTTTGTTCAGAGCTGCTATGCTCAGATTTCTCACTTGACCTAGAGTCTGCCAGTTCTAACTTCCTAAGACTCTAAACCTAAGGAACATAAAAGGAGACTGCTTTTAGAAGGCATTATAACATCCTACTCTGGAAGTAGATCTCCAAGACAAAAGGCTGCTCTGCCTTATTGCTGTGTGTGAGTGTGTGCACACATGTATACATGTATGTTTATGTCTATGAGAGTGAGGGAGAGATCTTGGGCAAGCTGCTTAATCTCTTCAGGCCTCCGGTCTAAACTGCAAAATGTGGATAATAATACCATCTTCACCATTTGGGAGGATTAAATGGGATCACCCATATAATATGTCTGGCATAGAGCCTCATGCTAGCGTTCAATATGCATTAAACACCCTATCCTTTACACTTTTCCCATTGAAGTCATAGGCCTGAAGCATCTGGTAATGTTTCTAGGGGATCTCTCTCCCAGTCATGAATCTCTGAGGTCCTGTCTTATTCCCTGGGGTTGGAACAGGTGGAGAGATTCATACATCAAGAAGATGCTGTCCCTGGCATTCTGTAAAGGCATACTGGGAGCCAGGAGATGCACAGCCCATTCCCAGGGTGAAGGAGACAGAACCCAACTCATGGGCTGTGGGGTGGGCACAAGCTTCTGTCACCTGCCTTTGCAAAGGGTCAGAAGAAGGATGGCTTTGGCTCTATGAGGCACATGAACACATCCATCTCTGGGGTCAATAGTAAAAACAAAAGTGAAGTAATTTACCCTTCCCTTTGGCTTGCACAGCAAGCAGTGCTTTATAATTAGAGGATTTTGCCAGGGAAGGAATGTCAGAAATTTATGGCACTAGTGTCTGCTCATTGGATGCCCACATATAAGAGAAAAAAAGGACAAAACACTTAGGGAAATTAGAAACCATTTAGAAAATAAATCCCTGGGGAATCTTTTGAATTTCAATTGGCAGAAGACAATTGCTATTTTTTTCTACTATACTATCCTGTCTCTTTTCTTTGCCCTAGTCAGGCCACACTTTTGAAGGGATGATTGAATCTCTGGCTATTGATCAGCAGGAACTCCTGAGTAGTCATAAAACCATGCCTTGAGAAAGTAGATTCTGCATCTACAGAAAGCATCCTGCCTTCAGATCAGTAGGCAGGCAAGAAACTCAGTTCGCTCAAACATTTAGTGGGTGAAAATGTCTTAAATGTTAACAGAGGTTATAAAGATGACTACAACAGAGTCTCCAAAAACATCCAAAGTAAAGGGAGAAAGTGCTATGAAGGAATTGCCAAGTGGGAGACGTGGGGTCAAAGAAAGGGAAGTTGTGCCTGACCTGAGGGCTGGGCTGTGCACAGCCCCTAACTCACCACCCCTGCCTACCCCACCCCCACACCAGCTGGTTTCCAGGCAGCTGGAAGGAGCCTCTGGGGTCATACTGCTTATCTCCCCACAGAACCTTTTAATTCAACATGTGGCATAAAAACTTTAAAAGTATGCATTCTTGCAGAGATAGTGTTTTGTTTTATTTTCATGTAGCTTTGTGATCAATTTAAATATTTCCATGATATAAATGTCCTTCCCAGAAAGAAGATTCCATTTCATTGCATCATGAATACAGAAAGTAAAGGTCTGAATCAAGATGACTTGATTGGGAGCTCCGACTCAGTGAAGTGGTCAGTTAGCTGTTGTTGTAGCTCAATTTGGAGAAAGCATTTACCAAAACTTTCCCGATTGGCTTCTCAGCTACAACATCACATGCTCATGCTAGTCTTTCTGGACATGGCACAAGTGGCTGATGATACTTATTTCCACAGGGTCACCTCTGTGCGTGTTTTCTCTTGGCGGAACACTAGGTAAATAACTGTGTATTTTCCTAGCTTCAACCTTCTATGTATTTAACAAAATCAATATTTTTTATGATTTTCTCTAATCAGTTTCTTGATTTCAATTTTTAATTAGATGCAGCATCATTATGTTGCATTATTTAGAACAAATCATTTGATTCACTAATACATTCATATTGTTAATATGTTTCACTCATTGTAAAAGCATTAGATTGATTCATTAAACTATGCTTAATAGATTGAGTTATATCATTAATCATGCAATGGTTTACATTGGAATAAAAATTAGTAGCTAACCCAGAGAAGCAAGAAGTCTTTCAGGTCTCCTCCCCTGGGGACTGTCGAGTCACCTACATCTGCTGAATCTCTAATCCTTTTTTCCATTTATCCTTTTCTGAAAAGACTTCTTTTTGCACCCATTCAACCTTGCCTTCCTTGTGATTAATGCTGAGAACTGAAACCAACATGATTTCTGTTCCCATGTGAGCATGCTGGAGGCAGCCAAAGAAGCCCAGACAGGTGACAACAAGGTGGGTGCTCCAGGAAACTCCTCCTCCTGGAATCCAAAACACCACAAAGGTTCTGCTCATCAGGACTCCCTTCAACACCCTCTGTTTGCTGTGCCCACAGTCCAAGGCTGTTTTGTCAACTCTGCCCAATTCCAGTCAGTTCCTCACTTTTCAAGACCTGCCTAAGAATCCCTGAGCTCAGACCCTGAGACGGAGAAATGCTGTCCCTGACTCTGCTCTGCAGATCGCTGCAGACACCATGCAACTGGGCCTACCTTACTGTTTCAGGGCTTCTCCTGGAGGCCTTTTGAGAAATTGGTAGTGGACAGTATTTGGACTCAGGTCTGAAACCTCCGCTCAAGGTGAGTCTCAGCCTTGGATGCACAACTGGTTCACATTTGTAGCTTTAACAGACATTAATGCCTGGACCTTCCCCCAAATAATTAAATCAGCAATTCTGTGTATGGTGCCCTAGTATTCATATTTTTGTAAAGCTCCTAGTTGACTCTTTTGTACCTCCAGGGTTGAGAAATACAGAAACAGAAGGTCTACATTTATCTCTTGATTATTGAGTCATTCACTTAACAAATGATAGTGGCTACCTTATACATGCCAGGTCACTTTCTGGCACTGGAAATAAAATCGAAACAAAAGCAGCTTAGTCCCTGTACTCAAGGAACTTACATTACATTGGGGGAAGAAAGAACATAGTCCCATGGTTATAAGTATCTATGAGGACAATAAAGACAGAGTGGTGGGTGATGGATGAGTGGGGTAAGCTTCTGCTCTACCTCACATGGTCAGAAACCTCTATGAGGAGACACCCTGGGAGCTGAGGCCTCCTGTTAGAAGGAGCTGTCATGTGAACATCTGGGGATAACACACAGGCAGAAGGAAGGGCATGGGGAGAAACTAAATCAGGTGTGAGCCTGGATTATTTACAGAACAGAAAGCAGGTCAATACAGCTGGACTACATGGGGCCAAGAGAAAAGTGGTCTGCGAGAACCTCATAGGCCATGGGAAGAAGGTTGCATGTTACAGCAAGTCCAGTGAGAGACCTTTACAGAAATTCAGGTTCAGGGAGTGTTCTCAACAAGGCTCGTGCCCTGATCTGACATCTCTAATGCAACCACACAGGTTGCTGCTCAGAGAATGGATGAGAGGGAGCAGGGGATGGAGCTGTGAAAATAGTCACGAGGCTACTTCAAAGGCCCAGTGTGGGATGATAGGGACATTGACCAAGATGGGGCAGTGGAGGTGGTAGGGAGAGTGGACCTGTCTGATATGTACATGCAGCAGAGTCATGGAACTCAGCTGATGGTGAAAGCAGGGCATGAGGGAAGGAGAACAATCAGGAGGAATCCTGGGTTTGTGGCCACAGCAACCTGATGCTGATGCTGCCCATCACTGACTGTCAGCACTGATAAGGGGCAGAGGGCATCTGGGCTGAGTTCCAGGTGTCTTTCCACCTCAAGGGGGGGTGGTGTCAGAGAGGCAGGTGCTAATATGAGAATTCAGGTGGCCTTCTAAACCAGACTGGAATATGGGAGGTATGGGAGTTGCCACGGGCATCTCAATGCATTGACACCCATCTTGCTTGATGACAACACCTTGACTAAGAATGAAGATGGGGCACAGGACAGGGTCGGGGACCAAGAGCTAGAATACACATGTCTCCAGAGGGACAGCAAATGAGAGATCAACAGAAGAGGTGGAGGGTGGGTCACCATGAGGATATGGGGGAGGCAGGGGTGAGCCATCCTCACAACCAAGAAGAGAGGGTATTTCTACAAGCAGGAAATGTTGAATAACCTAAGCAGAAAGGAGACCCCTGGACTAAGGAGGATGCAGCCTGCCAGTCGCTTGTCTTACCCAACTCCATGGGGCACCAGTACACCTCTCTGTGACACCCCAGAGTGTCATGCGAGAGAGGTTCCCTGGACATGAACAGCTCTGAGTTGGGTCTCAAAGAAGTCACTGTGGCCTGGATGACAGCGGGGTCAGGGCAGGGGTGAGGCCAGAACACCATTACAGTGGGGTGAGAGATAGTGGCCTCTATCTAAAAGGAGGGCATCTCCCAAGTGCAACCAGAGCCATGTCCTATATAAAAGCAATTATTTCCACCTATATCTGCCCTTGGAAAGTGGGTTATGTGTTGGACTCTTTTCAAGACAAATCTGGAGTGAGGCTGGAAGAGGATCTGGAGCAGCAGACAGAGCAGAGGTGGCAGAAAGAATTAAGGAGTGAGTGCCCTCAGGAGGGGCACACAGAGTATGTGGGGGCACAGTGCCCAGGGTGGAATGTTGGAGGTGTGTGTGAGTATTCAGGGGAGTGTGGGTGGTCATGAGTAATAGCCACGGTGGCAGAAAGCAGGTCTTTGGCCTCATGCCACAGACCCAGTCCCTGGTCTGTCCAGTCTACCTTCTTCACAAACAACTGGTATGAGGCAAACTTACCATATTTAGACACAAACACAAATTCTGGGCATGGAGGATAGAAATGCATTGCTGATTTTCTCTACCACCTTGCAAGATTCAAAGTGGCCTTGAAAAGCCAGAAGCTGGACCTGAATTGAAAGGAACAAATTTAAGAGGATAACCCTGGCTTCTCTGTGTTGAGAGGGACACTGATAAATCTGACTCTGGTACAGAAGGTAGTCACACGTGGGAGGGATGCATAAATGAGCACTCTGGTCAGGAGGGCAGGGGACATGACCTGGCACTTTTAGCCAACAAAAGAGACATGGCCAGAAGAGCAGGGCAGCAGTATCTACATGTGTGCTCAGCTTGGGGACTGGACCTGTTCTGCTTCTAGCTGAGTCAAAAGTGCCAGTGGCTGCAGGGAAGGAGTCAGCCTCAACAGTATCAACAGCTCCTGAGGGAAGGCCTGCACCTGCAAGTCTGGTTCTGAATGGGCCACCAAGGGTGTCCTTGTCCTAAGTGGCTGAAAGTACTCAGGCCCTTTCAACTCAAAGATTTTATTGTTGCACTAATAGTGAGAAAGCCAAAGTTCTGTAAATGGGGAATGTGAAAACACCCTCATACTGGAGACAGTAGAAGACTCACATTCAGATCCAAGGCTGTGTGACTCTGAAGGAGTCATTTAACTTCTCTTTGCCTCCATTTCCTCATCTGTAGTATGATTTTAAGTATTCTAATGATTTCCAACACCTAGCGGAGTTTTACAGGGGAAAGGTGAAGGAAAACCTCAGTAGCTGTCAGGCACTCTTGGCCCCGGCCATGCAAAGCGCAGTAGGGTCTCAGTTACTTACCAAGAACAGTGTAGTGAGCAAATGAAAGGGGGTGAACAGAGGTTGTGTCACATCTCTCCTTTTCATAGTTAAGGTTTCTTGATGGCCTTCCAGCTTGCTTTAACCTTGTATCATATTCCTTGTTGGAAGACCAACATTGGTGAAGAGGACCCAGTCTTCTAGCTTTTGGACCATCTGACAGACACCCAGGGGCCAGGTACATAGCAACATTTCAGTTTTTTGTTGGTAAAAGCTGACCCAGAGAATGTGAGTTGAAGTTGAGGCAAAAGCAAGGCTTCATACACCTTTGCCACAAAAGGAACTTACACCTAAGCAGGCACAACCAGCTGGTCCTCAACTCATATATAAGAAATAACTAACACCCATCTGCTCTTCCAAAATGAAATGCAGGTAATATACATCAATTACATAGGTACATCAAATATACATATAAAATATACATCAAAATGTAGGTACATACATCAATTCAAATTTCTTTTTTTTAATTTTTTCCTTTTTTTAACTTTTTAAATATATTTTTTTAAATATGAAATTTATTGTCAAATTGGTTTCCGTACAACACCCAGTGCTCATCCCAAAAGGTGCCCTCCTCAATACCCATCACCCACCCTCCCATCCCTCCCACCCCCCATCAACCCTCTCAAATAATTTCAAACTGAAGTCCATTTAATGCCCTAATTGTAATATGAATGAGAGGTGAAAAAGAGTAAGTTGTGATTATCCCCCATCATGTAAATTTTTGGTTGTGAGCACACAAGGTGGGGAAATGAAAGCCCACTGATGTGGTGAATACCAGAATGAAAACCAGTCACTGGGAAAAACAGTTAGAGGCCAGAATCATTGTTTGTATTTGCTGGGAGGATGAGGGGTCCCACCGTCACTGAAGCAAGGATAAAAGGGTGGGGGGGAGTGAGGCAGTATGGCACCTGTGAATGTGCTGGGTCTACTCACAAGCATAGAGTCATGGGGCTTTCTCACACCCCAGGTAGTGTGGACATGAGTCCCTATGAGATGACCTGGAATAGGGGTAAGGATGACATGGGGGCAAGAAAGCATACCTCTTGTCTTAAAACCCCACACCTCCAAGCATTTATTCAGTCTCCAATTATGAGAGACCTCAGGTACCATACCTGTTCATAGTTGGCAGAAAAATAAATTTGGTGTTTTCCAGTAGGACCCATAAGAAAACAACTATGGCCCCAAAATAAAGAAATACATTTAGTATGTTATCTTCACAACCTAGATTTTCTTGCTGTGGTTACACACACACACACACACACACACACACACACACACACACACACATACTTACCCACACATACATTTTATGGTGATTATATAAATTTTCTTTTAAACAACTTATTAATGAAATCAGGCAAGATCCCTGCATTTCATGTGTCTCTGCCAACATGAGAGTACCTGTCCATAAGGCCGCATGAAGGATCTTCAGTCTTCTCTTTACATAGTGACCACCAAGGCTCCATAGGTCCTACATGAATGTCCCAGTCTGTAGGGTAGGGGAAGGAGCAGAAAGGTGTAAGGGCAGGAGCGGGCTGTGTGTTTAATAAATATCCATTAGCTGCATTACTTTCTTTTTTTTTTTTATTTGAATGAGAGAGAGAGATCGAGAGAGAGCATGAGTAGGGGAGAAGGGCAGAGGGAGAGAGAGAATCTTAAGCAGATTCCATGCTGAGCCAACGCAGGGCTCCATCCCAGGACTCTGGGACCATGACCTAAGCTGAAATCCAGAATCAGATGCTCAACCAACAGATCCACCCAGGTGCCCCATAGCTGTGTTTCTAATATAAAAAACAATGTATATCCATTTAAGTTTTCTTTTCCTTTTTTTAATTTAAAAAAAATTATTTATTTTTGAGAGAGAGAGAGAGAGAGAGAGAGAGAGAGATGGAGTGTGAGTGGGGGAGGGGCAGAGAGAGAGGGAGACAGAGAACTCCAAGGAGACTCCAGGCTCTGAGCTGTCCACACAGAGCTGACGCACGCACGGCTGGAACTCAGGAACCATGAAATCATGACCTGAGCTGAAGTCAGTTGCTAATCCAACTGAGTCACCCAGGTGCCCCCATTTACATTTTCTTTATAAATATGTAAAATTACAAAAAAATAAAATTTCACCCCTAATTCCAATGTCCAGATAAAACCACCTGTGCAATCTTTTTTTGTCTTTATATTTCTCCTTTAATGAAATTGGATTCATACACTATAGTTTTGTTTTTTTCACAAAACATTACATTATCACAATTCAGTCATGTTACCATTCCTTGTATACTTTATTATTAGATTATATCATTTTTTGTTATCTGATCATACCATATGCTTCACCTTCTGGTGAAGCTCCCAGATGACATTTTTTTAGCAGTTGACTAGCTGGACTGTCCCATTTTACTGTAAGGAATATAAGTATCATAGTATTTCAACTAATATTTTTTTTCTATTTGATTCCCATTAAAAGCATCACAAAGCACAATAAAAATAAATAAAAGCATCAATTTTTCCCAATTAACTTAAAATCATACTGAGATCTGGGATACCTCCCAGGAAGTGACACAGAGAAATTTGAAAACTTGTTAGTACTTCTCACAGACACCCTACTGGGAGGACAAATAAGGCATGTAATAAGAGGAAAATAACAGGAGTAAGAAATGCTAAAAATTATAACTCACCTAGATGGTTAAGAAAGTCCAAAGGCCTAACTATGTGTGCTGCAGACACAGAAGGTGGGGCAAGGCTTTCCCAACCTCTTTAACAGGCATAGATATGCACTAGACTCCCAGGTTCTAAAATGCACAGGGGATATGACACCAAAAGCACATGCAACAAAAGATAAAAGAGATAAGTAGGACTTAATCAAAACTAAATAGTTTTGTGCATCCAGTGGCCTTATCAACAGAATGAAAAGGCATCTAACTCATTTAAGGGGAGAAAATATTTGCAAATGATAGGTCTGATAAGAGGTTGATATCTAGAGTATATAATAAGCTCCTACAAATCAACAACAAAGCAACCCAATTTAAAAAAATGTGCAAAGAAAGGCATTTCTCCAAAAAAAGTAAATGGCCAATAAGCACATGTCTTCAACACGTGCTAATGATTAGGAAAATGCAAATCAATACCACTTCTCACCCATTAGGGTGGCTATTAAAATAAAACAAAACTCCAAACCAGAAAATAGTCAGTGTAGGCAAGGATGTGGAGAAATTGAAATTGGAACCCTTACACATTGTTGTTAAGAATCTAAAGTAACACAGCTGCTAGGAACAGTTTGGCAGTTCCTCAAAAATTAAAAATTACCATATGATCTAGCAGTTCCACTCCTATTATACATACTCAAAAAATTTAAAGCTGAAACATGATCAGTTATTTGCACATTTGTATTCATAGTATCATTATTCACAATAGCCAATGGACAGAACCCAAGTTTCTATTGATTATGAACAGATAAATAAGATGTAGGATCACATGTGATGGAATAGTATATACTACAACATGGATGAATCTTGAAGACATTATGCTAAGTCAAATAAGCCAGTCACAAAGGGACAAATATTATGTGATTCCTCTTATATGAGATACCTAGGAAAGTCAGATTCACAGAGACAAAAAGTTAGAATAGTGGTTCCAGGGGCTAGGAGAAGGGTGAACCAAGAGTTACTGTTTAATGGAGACAGAATCTACATCTGAAATGTTGAACAAGTTCTGGAGATGGATGGTGGTGACAATTGTACAATAATGTGAATGTTCTTAATGCTGTTAATCCACTTAAAAATGGGTAAACTATTAAATTTTATGTTTATGTATATTTTACATAATAAAACAATTCTTGGGGTGGTGGTGGTATAACATGCTGTGTCTGTGGTACAACAGTGACATAGGGTGGCAGGCAGTGGGGCAAGGATATGTGGATCCAGGGTTACATAGGGGTCTCAAAGCCACACCTTCTAGGAAAGCCACAGTTTCTGGGGTAAAGTGATGTACATGAGCTAACATTTGACCTGAATGGAAAGAACTGAACCAGTTGGGTTTGGGATAAAAAATAAGAATGAGAGCTTATGTCACAGGCCACAACTTGAATGAGAGAGACAGGAGGCTACTGTGGGGCCACTAAGACAAGGACAGTGGTGTCACAAGATGGCAGAGGAACCAGACAAAGGACAATTCACCTTTACCCAAACTTGGCAGAGGTCACCTTGCCCTGTGGCAATCTTGTCCAGACACCTATGTTTGCCTTGCGGTGTTGGAGACTAATTTTTCTCAAAGTCTGTGCTGACCTTCTACAAGGTCATTCCTACCACAGGGATAAAATTCTACTGGAGAGAGGATTAATTGCATGATTTAACATGCCTTCTTTTTAATCCTTCCAGATAGAGTAAAATAAAAAATAAAAAAGATAATCATTAAATATAATAGAAATTCACTTTTGAGATTCACAGTCTGTGGAAATCCACATGGAAAACGCATGGCTGAACAGCAATCATCTTTCCTAGGCTTTAGTCATTTTAAGACAATTTTGTTGAATTCCCTACTGGAATTTCTTTCTTTTTCATTGCAACTGAAAACAATAACTTGACAATCTGCTGTGACTCCAAGGGCAGTTCATATTTACTTTCAACAAGTGTTTTGGCTTCCTCTTTGCAATCTGAAGCTTGTTGATGTGTGTGTGTGTGTGTGTGTGTGTGTGTGTGTGTGTGTGTGTGTGTGTTTCTTTTCTGGGTGTAGTACAGAGGTTTTAATGGTATGATGAGGGTTCAAGGCAAGGTAGGGCTCTCCAAGCCCTTGCTTCAGAGGGTTTGAGATGAGAACAGAGTAAAGGGTGGGAGATATTGTAAGAGGGTGAGTTGTGTCAAAGTGTCCCTAGCAGCTGAGGGCCTCTCTCTTCCTCTCATGCTATTGTTGGTGCTGGTGGTCCAGGGGTTTTTCTTCTTGGAGGCCATGAGGACCATAGGGCCACAAAGTGGTTGTTGTAGCTGAATTTGTTATCATAACAGGAAATGAGACTGACAAATAGGCTATCCAGAGTAATGCTAGTCTCAGTGCTAAGGTTGGGGGAGTGGGTATCACTGTTCATGTCTCAGAAGTTGACTTGGTCCTTACTGAAACCAGAATTGCCTATTGAGGTCCCTCTGATACCCTCTTTACAACCTTGTTGATGTCATTGCATTTGGTATATTTCTGTAAATATGCAAGTCAGCTCAATGGCAGACCCACTGGGTGTAGAAGCAGGGAAGGCTATGCAGTGAGTGCCCCATTCAGGTCAGGGGTGGCTTTAGCATGCCAGTGGATGCTGGGGTGGTGCTTGGGCAGCTTCATGTCCTCCTAGCCATAGTCATCCAGAATATTCTGGGTGACAGGACAATGTAGACCCCAGTACTGAGACACTCCATGATGCTAACATTGCCCCAGGGAAGGCAAGACAAGGGGCTCATCGTGCAGGAGGAATTGTTGAGTCTGGAGGGAGTTGTGCACATATTTGTTATCCTCCATCACAAGCAAGGGAATCAGAAGAGGGGTTGAGATGATGATTCTTTGGCTTCACCATTCAAGTAAGCCCTACCTTGTCTAAGGAGGTCATGGTACAAGTGGACTTCATAGAGCTTCCCTCACCCATTGCATGCCTGCAGGATCTTATGCTTATGCAAGATGAGGACCACAGGCTTCTTTCCTGTGTTTGACTTTGAAGGTTCCCCTAAACTTGTCATGGGTAGGATTTTACTGGACCATGTAGACCACGTAGAGTTAACACAGAGGTCATTGAGAGCAGCTGTCTGCACTACATCATTATTGGAAGCAGCCCTGGTTACTGCACCTAGTCCAAGCCTCACAAAACATGGTAATCTTTCCAGCTCCAAACATCCCTCCTATCTGATCTCTTCCATATGTGGCACTGGTCTAAAAACCAGAAGGAAATGGTGGTTGTCTTCTGGGTACCTGGTGACTACTGCTTCAACTCAATTCATGGAAGCCCTCCCCCTTTTTTGTGTCCACCCCCAGATGAGGAACACAAAGTCTGACTACCTTTTGGGAAAGGTTAGGGAAGGGCAGGAGTCACTTGCAATCAGAACAAAACACTTGCTATTTTAATACAACTTGTGGTTGCACTGAGTCTTTATCAAGTCTCATGAGTGAGCGGAATCATTAGTGGTGACCTTACTTCACCCAGCCACAGGAAGTTCGACTTCTGGCCCTGTTGGACAGCTAAGTATGGCTCAGCTCCAGAGGGGGTTCCAGACATGGGCCACGGGGTCAATCCTGGGGGCTGAAATGTTGGCTGTGTAATGAGAATGTGGTCTGTCCTGGCTGATAAGCTTGGAGAAATGGGAAACTGGGCCTCACACATAATCTTGCCTGTTAACCTTCCATGATCTCTTTGACTGCAGCAAGACCATGCACTTTGTGCTTACTGACTCTCTGAGGTCTTTGTGTACCTGCCTGTCCCTACCAAGAAGGAATGCCCAGAACCTGACTCATCCAAAGCTGGCTAAATGGATAAATGTAGTTCCAGTTGATGACTATGATTTCTCCATTCAACTGACCCACAAATTGCCATGATGTACATGTACTGTACTGCTATTCTTACAAATATTTGCCTGCACTTGTTAACAAGATATAAGAATAAGCTGTTGTTACTTCCTCTTCTGGTTGGCTTTCTAATTTCCACATTTCTCTTCCTGGACCCGAGGACTTGTACTGTTTCCTTGGCAGCATCTTTAATCCATGGCAAGCCATGGGCCCAGGCTGCCTTGGTATGTGGTCTCTGGATTTCTCCCAGTGGGACCTCCTTGGTGAATGTTCTTTTATTGCCTGCCTGGCAAATTCCCTAGTTGTAATGGCAGATTATTGTCATTTTCAGATGAGGCCAGGAAGGAGAATAGTATTCCAAGGGGCTTTCATCAAGGACTACACACCACAATTCCCTGAGGAGGGACCCTTAGAAGGCAGACAGCCCACACCTCACCTCCAAGCACCCATATGGGAAACCCTGGGGCCCAGGACCTTCGTCTGAAAGGAGCCAGCTAGTTTTGGTGGAGCCAGACCTGAGCTAGAGCACATATATAAACCCTGGTCTATGGCAAAGACACAATTTGTTTCACTTGGCGAAAAATTTAACTCAATCCTGTTCAGTCACGTTATGAATATTTGTTGCACTAGTTTTGTGTAATGTGGTTGTCAGAATTCTAGGATGGTCCCAAGGGTCCTGCTCCTGGCTGTGCACTGCATCCCAGTCACTCAGCAAAGTGTGACTCTGGGGAGTGCTGAGAAAGAATCTCACAGATGTAATTAGGGTTTCACAGCTGTCCACTTTAAGATGGGAAGATACCCAGTAGGTCTTATCTGACCACAGGAACTCTGCCAATCTTGTCTAGAGATCAGATACAGGAAGTCAGCAGGAGAGGTTCTCTGCTGAGGACTGAGTGGTCATGTGGCAGGCACCTGAACATGCCTTTAGAAGCTGAGTGTGGTCCCTGAGACCATCTAGAAAATAGGAACCTTCATGAGCCTGGAAGCAGGTCCCCCCACCCACAGCTTTCAGGTGAGAACTCAGTAGGCCTGGCTGCCACCCTGGCTTCAGCCATGTATGAATCCAAGCAGAGAACCCCACCACGCCGTGCCTGGCTCCGAATGACAGAAGTATGAGGCAACAAATGGGTGCTCTTTTAGTGTCTCGGTCTGTGATAATTTGTTATGAAGTGAGAGAAAACTGATACATGTGCCACTCATAGGGATCCCTCCCACCACTCCAAGGGGCAAAGGTGAATAAGCAACTCATCTGGCAAGAGAGAGCTAGAAAAGAGAAGAGAGCTTCTATGATATTGGAAGCTGCTATAAAAGAAATAAGGGCCATGTGCACGAGGAACCAGTTAAGCACTTAGAAAACTGAATCAGGAGGATGCTGTGCAAGCATTCAGAATCACTGGTAAACTTTGTGGGATATTAGTACAAAATTAGGGGCCCTATTTGGTGTGGATGTGGCTGTGTGGGGCTCTTGAGAGTGTAGGTCCCTGGATGTGCTCTCTCATGCCATAACCTTCAGAGTTTAATGAAGGAAGCAGATGGGACTTTCCAGGAAGGTCTGTCATATTCAGGTCTAGCTCTCTAGGAAAATTTCTTTATGTTGAGAAAGTATGGCTTTGCTTCTCTTAGCAAAAGAGGCAGCTCACCTGTCACACAGTGGTTAAACTGGTTTACCAAATGTAACTGGATGATAAAGCTGAAACCAGCCATTAGTGACATCATGTTTATATCACACTTATAATCACAGCCAGTTTCCCAGAGCACCCTCTACACATGTGATCCCATTCACACTTACAGATGCCTCCAGGAAAAGTTAACTATTGAAGTCACATTTCTAGTTGAGGAACTGAGACTCAGAGAGGTCAACTCACTCACTCATGTTTGCACAGCTTTGTGATGGAAAAATGGGCTCCATTCTAGCAACCCTCCTGGCACATCCTGGTCTCCCCTTTCTAGTCAGCACTTCCTGAGTAATACCCCTTCTCTAGCAGGGCTGGGGCAACGCCTGGCTGGGAGCTTCCCTTTGCTGCTGTCCATGCCCCATGCCCAGACAGGACAGACTGTTTTTCACTAACATGACATGGCACACAGCATGTGGGCAGAGGAAGCAGTCATTGCTAAGCTTCTAACAGATGGAAAGGACCCACCACCTTCCCACATAGAGCTGAGACAATCACGCAGACACACTCTGATGCATGCCCTGATTATGGGGAAGCAGCCACTGTATGTTTACCTGTCACTGAGGCTTTCTCTGCAGTGAGCATCTGATTGCAGCTCTCTCATGGAGCCTGTGGTAGGGAGCACCTGCCAGCTTCACTCACAGAGACTGCTCTGTGACCAGCCCAGACTGGCATCAGGGAAAGAAGAAATTAGGAAGGTGCTGTTCTGATTCACAGGTGCAACTCTGACCTAAACTACATGGCTAGGTGGCAGGGGGACAGGCCAGGACAGGGATGCCTCAACAATGGGAGGAATATAGCATTTCAAAATTTAGTTCTTTTCCTTATAATCTTATGCTTATTCCTTTACTCATGCCCAGGTATCTCTGCTAACCAGATAGGAATTCTCAACTATTTGTTCCTTGCCATCAAAATGAATGCTATTTAGCATGTCTCTAAGCTGTCATGGAAAGTGACTTTTAATAACATCCAGCTATTAACACTTGTGAATTTGCAGTGTGATACCTTGGGTCCAGTTTTCACTCTGCTGAGTGGGAAGAGGTAGGTGGAATATCAGCTCTTCTTTTAGGTGAGGAGATGTATGTTTCAGGTTAGGGTCACTGCAGCATTCTGGGATAAGATCTTCAAAGAGAAGGTGCACAAGGATGAATGTGGGAGACACCACTGAGGTTTTGTCCCTGGGGACCCTGCATAGTATAATTGAAATGAGGGCTTCTTGAGCACCTCCCTGGGGAAGTGTGAAGACAGAGAGATGTTTAAACAACTCGCAGTGAAGTATACTGTACTGGCCAGATGGTCTACCCAGATTAGCAGCAAGGGAGCCTTTCCTGATGGAGGAGATACAGCATTTTCTTTCTTGGGTTGTTCTTTATGCTCTTCAGCCTGGCTCACTGGAAAGACTGTGTGTTTAACTCCCAACTGAAATGAAATTGAGTCTTAGTACTTGCGTCATAACTAATGCATGATCAATCTTTCTCGGTCCCTGATCCTACATCCATATAGCAGGGACATTTCTTCAAGGTTGTTATGAGAATAATCAAGGTGGCCACCAACAAGCCAGCAATCACATACAAGTACCCACCACATGGTTTATTGATTATAGTATATTGTTGATTATCATAGTACATGATAAAATAATAATACCTCTATGTCATGACATTACAGCCACACTACACTCTTCCTCTTGGCTAGATGAGTAGAGAAAAACAAACATGGATCAATCTTAATTACAAACAATATTGCATTGGAGGGCTATGTGGAGGGAGGCTCCACCTTTGCAGATATCTTTTGGAGCTACAAGAATTTGACTATGGGCAAAGAATGCTACAGAGCTTAACAGACAAAAGCATCAGAGGTGGCACAGCCTCTGTCTGTATACTTGGACACTTGCTTTTGAGACAGCCACCATGCAGTGAGGAAGCCAAGCAGCCCCATGGGCAGGCTATGTGCTCCAACCACAGCCTTACTCTGCCGCAAGACAGGAAAGGGGCAAGCTGGCAAGGGGTTCCATTTCCCAGCCTTGGTGCTGTCCCCCTGATGCACTGTGGGAACAAACTGACCTACCACGCCCTGTACAAATTAGATTTGTGAACAACCTGAATAGTGCCATTTCATTAAGTGAGTAACTTCTGAGGAAGTATATTCTTCAGCAACGGATGACTAGAACACTTGCCCTTGATAAGTTAGAGAAAACTATGAGCCACAGAGGCATTAACCTTCTCAAGTCTTTGAAAGACAGTGCCAGACACAAAAGAGATGCTCAGTTGCTGTCTGTTGAATAAATGAGTGAATGAACTAACTATTCATTAGTGCTATCCCTCAGAGTCACACCTAGGTGGATAGATGGTTGTTACACCCTGTCTCCCAATTTCCTTATCATGGAGCCACATTTATAGTACAGATGGTATGGAAGTAGTATCCACTCCAAGTAAGTTGGATTATAGGGCAAAGAATACCCATGGACTATTACCACATTGTTATTTAACCAAAAAATGTGGCACCTTATAAGACATTACTTCGCTGCTTTTTCAAGACCGATTTTGCAGGTTGGGGAGAGAATGTGGGATTTGGTAGTAACCAGAATAACCAGGCATAAATTCTGAGTTGAATCATCCATAAACTGGAGGTCAGTTACTTCACCTCTGACCCCCAAGCCCTTCCTCCATAAAATACAGAGGAATGTGGATGAAGGGTTAAGTATCATCCATTCATGAGGTCAATTCTCAGCAGATGATGAGTATTATTTTTTTGAACTGTAGGTGGTTTCAATAAAAACTGACCATGTCTCAGACTTCTTGATGTTATTATAGGTAGAGATAGCATTTAGTTTCTGCAGCTCTGATATGATACAATTGCACAAGGAAAATCAGAGATCTTTTGCTCTTGGGCAGAAACAGTTTTCTCTAGACCATGGGTAAAGCAAGACTTTCTAGTTTTTATCTTAATTTCATTACAGATGTGGTGTAACTCAGAATTTTTCTTTCCCAAATGGTATTTTTTTTCCTGTATTTATAAGCTCTCTCCTACTTGCTTCCTATCCAACCTGGGGTTGTCTAACTTGTGTTACTATAGTCTGCTGGCATCACTTCATTAACAAATCATTAAATATTGATTACTCAAAATAAAATTAAGTTTTGAAGATAAAAAATAAACAGGGAAAGTGGACAAATGAATAATTTCAGATGCTGATTTTTCAAGGTGTGTCTTGTACATCATGTCTCAGGTTATTTTTCAAGCTCAACTGAAAACATAGAGGAACTGTATGTTCATGTTGAAGGAATGACCCCCCTTTAAGATTGTTTCAAATCAGTGACCTCAACTCCAAGAGCAGAGATTTGGGAATTGACACCTCACTGCAAAATAAAATGAACTCTGTGGTGGTTTGCATCAAACCCTTCTTGTTATACAACATGGAAAAATGCTTTGGTTTAGATGTTGAATGAAAAACGTAGGGATACAAAATACATATGCAAGATATATGTATATAATGCCATTAAAAAACAAAGGGCTAGAAAGATATAAAAAAGACCAGAAGTATATCACATTTAATAGTGGTTGTTTGTGGTATGGAGACTCTGGTGACTACTTATTGTAAAATCTATCTTCCAAGTCATTTGTTTGTTGTCTTGTTACTGTTGTTCTCCTAATGTAGGAAGAAGTAAGACTTCTATCACATTACATCAGGCTTCTCACACCTTTAAACTTGAACGTACAATCACCCGTGTTGGTTTCTTCTAGCTCTGTGTGTCTGAATTTACCACAGGCATTTCTGCATTGTCAGAACTGAACTTTACTTTTGATCTGACAGTGACTGCTTTAGACATCAGGACTCAAGGAGGAGGGGTGTGAAATTATCACACCAGGCCATCACAGTGATCTCTTATCTCATGGTCCCATGGTTTCTTCTTACAAAGTGACTTCATCTCTGTAGTGAGAGCTACTTCCAGGCTCTGGAATTCCCTCTAACTCTGAAGATTGCACAGAGCCACTAGTTCCTTTATAAATCTTGTGGCAGTCCTTTGGCCAGAAACAATGAAAGTCTCATTTACAGAAGAGACCAATGCCCAAATGATAGGGAAAACATATGCTCTACAGCGGTCCCTAGCAGAGGTGCAGTAAAAGGGACCATGTGAGGCTGGGGTGAAGATAGCACATAGCACTGCAATTTCCACCATAGCATATTGGATGCAGGAGCTCCTGCTTGGGAAACTATCCTTTAGTGAGGAGTTCTGTCATTCTGGGGGAAAGGACACTGGGCCAGGGCACCGAGCACAACAAAGTGGCTACCTAAACTGGCTTCCCACAAGCTCTTGAATAGTTTTCCATGTGGATGACACAGCAGGAGCAGACAGCAAAGGTCCACCCAGAAGAATCAGCAGATTCATAAGCCAGGGACTGCTTCCACCTGTATGGTGGTGTCGTGACGTAGGTCAGTCACTGTGTGTGGCAACAAGTGCTGGTTGGTCTCCCAACACACAGGGCAAACCCTTTTTGTTTGCTCAGACAGGTCTTTATCTGTCTTTATCTCTCTAAACCCAGATACCCATGGAAACTGAGATAAACGCTCATCTAAAGACAGAAATACTTACCTAAACTCAGAAGCTCATTTCCCAGCATCTTTGGTAGCTAGGAGGGATCATGTAACTAAGTTCTGGCCAGTGAAAGGTAAGGTGAAGATAGGCTGCAGAATTTCCGGGGAGGGGGGGGAAATCCTCTCTAATAAAAGGAGAAAGGCAAGAGGAAGCATCCTTTTCCCACTAATCCTCCCCTACCCTTCCCCAACCATACTTCTTTTCTTTGGATGTGGTTGTTTGGAGTTGACCATGAGGCAAACAGGTACTTGGATGAAAATTCCAAACCTTGATGATGGCATAGTAGAAGGACAAAAAGAACCAAGATCATTGACAAGCCCTGGAAAACTGGGCAACCCCTTAGTTCTTATAAAGTGAGATGAATCAGCTTGGTATCATTTAAACTACTTTTAGTTGTGGGGAGCCTAGGTGGTTCAATTGGTTAAGCTTCTGACTTCAACTCAAGTCATGATCTCACGGTTTGAGTTTGAGCCCCGCATTAGGTTCTGTGCTGACAGCTCAGAGCCTGGAGCTTGCTTCGGATTCTGTGTCTCGCTCCCTGACTCTCTCTCAAAAATAAATAAACATAAAAAAATTACTTTTAGTTGTGAATTCTGGTCCTTGCAGACAAATATATACTATTCGATGAGGTATACCTTAACTAATACTGCATTTTGAGAATATATTGAAAGAGTTTGGATCCTTCTTTTAACAAAAGATGTATGAAATTTAAAACATGGAAATTCAGCTTATTATCTTATATGGTCAAACTTTTATAGGAGAAGATTTAGATGAAGTTAAAAGAACATTTACCAATAAAAGTATAAAGAAGGTATTTTTTAATATGAAATTTATTGTCAAATTGGTTTCCATACAACACCCAGTGCTCACCCCAAATGGTGCCCTCTTCAATACCCATCACTCACCCTCCCCTCCTTCCCACCCCCCATCAACCCTCAGTTTCTTCTCAGTTTTTAAGAGTCTCTTATGCTTTGGCTCTCTCCCACTCTAACCTCTTTTTTTTCCTTCCCCTCCCCCATTGGTTTCTGTTAAGTTTCTCAGGATAAAAATCAGAGTGAAAACATAAGCAATCTGTTTTTCTCTGTATGGCTTATTTCACTTAGCATACACTCTCCAGTTCCATCCATGTTGCTACAAAGGGCCATATTTCATTCTTTCCCATTGCCACATAGCACTCCATTATGTATATAAACCACAATTTCTTTATCCATTCATCAGTTGATGGACATTTCGGCTCTTTCCATAATTTGGCTATTGTTGAGAGTGCTGCTATAAACATTGGGGTACAAGTGCCCCTATGCATCAGAACTCCTGTATCCCTTGGGTAAATTCTTAGCAGTGCTACTACTGGGTCATAGGGTAGGTCTATTTTTAATTTTTTGAGGAACCTCCACACTGTTTTCCAGAGTGGCTTCACCAATTTGCATTCCCACCAACAGTGCAAGAGGGTTCCTGTTTCTCCATATCCTCTCCAGCATCTATAGTCTCCTGATTTCTTCATTTTGGCAACTCTGACTGGCGTGAGGTGATATCTGAGTGTGCTTTTGATTTGTATTTCCCTGATGAGGAGCAATGTTGAGCATCTTTTCATGTGCATGTTGGCCATCTTTTCATGTGTGTGTTCGATGTCTTCTTTAGAGAAGTGTCTATTCATGTCTTCTGCCCATTTATTCACTGGGTTATTTGTTTTTCGGGTGTGGAGTTTGGTGAGCTCTTTATAGATTTTGGATACAAGCCCTTTGTCTGACATGTCATTTGCAAATATCTTTTCCCATTCCATTGGTTGCCTTTTAGTTGGTTGTTTCCTTTGCTGTGCAGAAGCTTTTTATCTTCATAAGGTCCCAATAGCTCATTTTTGCTTTTAATTCCCTTGCCTTTGGGGATGTGTCAAGTAAGAGATTGCTACGGCTGAGGTCAGAGAGGTCTTTTCCTGCTTTCTCCTCTAGGGTTTTGATGGTTTCCTGTCTCACATTCAGGTCCTTTATCCATTTTGAGTTTATTTTTGTGAATGGTGTAAGAAAGTGGTCTAGTTTCAACCTTCTGCATGTTGCTGTCCAGTTCTCCCAGAACCATTTGTTAAAGAGACTGTCTTTTTTTCCATTGGATGTTCTTTCCTGCTTTGTCAAAGATTAGTTGGCCATACGTTTGTGGGTCTAGTTCTGGGGTTTCTACTCTATTCCATTGGTCTATGTGTCTGTTTTTGTGCCAATACCATGCTGGCTTGATGATTACAGCTTTGTAGTAGAGGCTAAAGTCTGGGATTCTAATGCCTCCTGCTTTGGTCTTCTTCAAAATGAATTGTAGGGTTGCATGTTCTAGCTTTGAGAAGAATGCTGGTGCAATTTTGATTGGGGTTGCATTGAATGTGTAGATAGCTTTGGGTAGTATTGACATTTTGACAATATTTATTCTTCCAACCCATGAGCACGGAATATTTTTCCATTTCTTTATATCTTCTTCAATTTCCTTCATAAGCTTTCTATAGTTTTCAGTATACCGATTTTGTACATCTTTGGTTAGATTTATCCCTAGGTATTTTATGCTTCTTGGTGCAATTGCGAATGGGATCAGTTTCTTTATTTGTCTTTCTGTTCCTTCGTTATTAGTGTATAAGAATGCAACTGATTTCTGTACATTGACTTTGTATCCTGCAACTTTGCTGAATTCATGTATCCATTCTAGCAGACTTTTGGAGTCTATCGGATTTTCCATGTATAATATGTCATCTGCAAAAAGTGAAAGCTTGACTTCATCTTTGCCAATTTTGATGCCTTTGATTTCCTTTTGTTGTCTGATTGCTGATGCTAGAACTTCCAACACCATGTGAAACAACAGCAGTGAGAGTGGACATCCCTGTCATGTTCCTGATCTCAGGAAAAAGCTCTCACTTTTTCCCCACTGAGGATGATGTTAGCTGTGGGCTTTTCATAAATGACTTTTATGATGTTTAAGTATGTTCCTTCTATCCCAAGTTTCTCGAGGGATTTTATTAAGAAAGGATGCTGAATTTTGTCAAATGCTTTTTCTGCATCGATTGACAGGATTATATGGTTCTTATCTTTTCTGTTATTAATGTGATGTATCACGTTGATTGATTTACGAATGTTGAACCAGCCCTGCAGCCCAGGAATGAATCCCACTTGATCATGGTGAATAATTCTTTTTATATGCTGTTGAATTCGATTTGCTAGTATCTTACTGAGAATTTTTGCAGCCATATTCAGCAGGGATGTAGGTCTGTAGTTCTCTTTTTTTACTGGGTCTCTGTCTGGTGTAGGAATCAAAGTAATACTGGCTTCATAGAATCAGTCTGGAAGTTTTCCTTCCCTTTCTATTTTTTGGAATAGCTTGAGAAGGATAGGTATTATCTCTGCTTTAAATGTCTGGTAGAACTCCCCTGGGAAGCCATCTGTCCTGGACTCTTATTTGTTGGGAGATTTTTGATAAGTGATTCAATTTCTTCGCTGGTTTTGGGTCTATTCAAACTTTCTATTTCCTCCTGTTTGAGTTTTGGAAGTGTGTGGGTATTTTGGAATTTGTCCATTTCTTCCAGGTTGTCCAGTTTGTTGGCATATAATTTTTCATAGTATTCCCTGATAATTGCTTGCATTTCTGAAGGATTGGTTGTAATAATTCCATTTTCATTCATGATTTTATCTATTTGGGTCATCTCCTTTTTCTTTTTGAGAAGCCTGGCTAGAGGTTTGTCAATTTTGTTTATTTTTTCAAAAAACCAACTCTTGGTTTCGTTGATCTGCTCTACAGATTTTTTAGATTCTGCATTGTTTATTTCTGTCCTGATCTTTATTATGTCTCTTCTTCTGGGTTTGGGGTATCTTTGCTTATTTGCTTCTAGTTCCTTTAGGTGTGCTTTTAGGTTTTGTATTTGGGATTTTTCTTGTTTCTTGAGATAGGCCTGGATTGCAATGTATTTTCCTCTCAGGGCTGCCTTCGCTGCATCCCAAAGTGTTTGGATTGTTGCATTTTCATTTTCATTTGTTTCCATATATTTTTTAATTTCTTCTCTAATTGCCTGGTTGACCCATTCATTCTTTAGTAGGGTGTTCTTTAACCTCCATGCATTTGGAGGTTTTCCAGACTTTTTCCTGTGGTTGATTTCAAGCTTCATAGCATTGTGGTCTGAAAGTATGCATGGTATGATTTCAATTCTTGTATACTTATGAAGGGCTGTTTTGTGACCCCGTATGTGATCTATCTTGGAGAATGTTCCATGTGTACTCGAGAAGAAAGTATATTCTGTTGCTTTGGGATGCAGAGTTCTAAATATATCTGTCAAGTCCATCTGATCCAATGTATCATTCAGGGCCCTTGTTTCTTTATTGACTGTGTGTCTAGATGATCTATCCATTGTTGTAAGTGGAGCATTAAATTCCCCTGCAATTACCACATTCTTATCAATAAGGTTGCTTATGTTTGTGAGTAATTGTTTTGTATATTTGGGGGCTCCCGTATTCGGTGCAGACATTTATAATTGTTAGCTCTTCCTGATGGATAGACCCTGTAATTATTATATAATGCCCTTCTTCATCTCTTATTACAGCCTTCAACTTAAAGTCTGGTTTGTCTGATTTAAGTATGGCTACTCCAGCTTTCTTTTGATTTCCAGTAGCATGACAGTTAGTTCTCCATCCCCTCACTTTCAATCTGAAGGTATCCTCAGGTCTAAAATGAGTCTCTTGTAGATAGCAAATAGATGGGTCTTGTTTTTTTTATCCATTCTGATACCCTATGTCTTTTGGTTGGAGGATTTAGTCCATTTACATTAGGTGTTATTATAGAAAGATATGGGTTTAGAGTCATTGTGATGTCTGCAGGTTTCATGCTTGTAGTGATGTCTCTGGTACTTTGTCTCACAGGATCCCCCCTTAGGATCTCTTTTAGTGGTGATGAATTCCTTCAGTTTTTGTTTGTTTGGGAAGACCTTTATCTCTCCTTCTATTCTGAATGACAGACTTGCTGGATAAAGGATTCTCAGCTGCATATTTTTTTCTGTTCATCACATTGAAGATTTCCTGCCATTCCTTTCTGGCCTACCAAGTTTCAGTAGAGAGATCCGTCACGAGTCTTATCTTTCTCCTTTTATATGTTAGGTCGTGTTTATCCCAGCTGCTTTCAGAATTCTCTCTTTATCCTTGTATTTTGCCAGTTTTACTATGATATGTCATGCAGAAGATCAATTCAAGTTACGTCTTAAGGGAGTTCTCTGTGCCTCTTGGATTTCAATGTCTTTTTCCTTCCCCAGATCAGGGAAGTTCTCAGCTATTATTTCTCCAAGTACACCTTCAGCACCTTTCTCTCTCTCTTCCTCCTCTGGAATACCAATTATACGTAGATTATTTCTCTTTAGTGCATCACTTCGTTCTCTAATTTGGCCTCATACTCCTGGATTTTTTTATCTCTCTTTTCCTCAGCTTCCTCTTTTTCATAATTTTATGTTCTAGTTCACCTATTCTCTCTTCTGCCTCTTTAGTCCGAGCTGTGTTCGCCTCCATTTTATTTTGCAGCTCATTTATAGCATTTTTTAGCTCCTCTTGGCTGTTTTTTAGTCCCTTGATCTCTGTAGCCATAGATTCCCTGCTGCCCTCTATACTGTTTTCAAACCCAGCAATTAATTTTATGACTATTATTTTAAATTCACTTTCTGTTATATTGTTTAAATCGTTTTTGATCAGTTCATTAGCTGTCGCTACTTCCTGGAGTTTCTTTTGAGGAGAATTCTTCTGTTTGGTCATTTTGGATAGTCCCTGGAGTGGTGCAGACCTGCAGGGGACTTCCCCTGTGCTGTCTTGAATAACTTGCATCCGTAGGTGGGGCCGCAGTCAGACCTGATGTCTGCCCCCAGCCCACCGCTGGGGCCACAGTCAGACTGGTGTGTACCTTCTCTTCCCCTCTCCTAGGGGCGGGATTCACTGTGGGGGTAGTGTGGTCCCTTTCTGGGCTACTTGTACACTGCCAGGCTTGTGGTACTGAGGATCTGGCGTATTAGCTGGGATGGATCGGCAAGGTGCACAGTGGCGGGAGAGGCAGGCTCAGCTTGCTTTTCCTTGGTGATCCACTTCAGGAGGGGCCCTGTGGTTCCCTCAGACCAGCTGGAGGGATGGAACCGCAGAAGCACAGTGTTGGGTGTTTGCACGGTGCAAGCAAGTTCCCTGACAGGATCTGGTTCCCTTTGGGATTTTGGCTGGGGGAATGGGTGAGGGAGATGGCACTGGTGAGTGGCTTTGTTCTCTGCCAAGCTGAGCTCTGTAGTCCGGGGCTCAACAACTGTCCCTCCCGTTGTCCTCTAGCCCTCTTGCTTTCCGAGCAGAGCTGTTAACTTATAACCTTCCAGATGTTAAGTCCCGCTTGTTGTCAGAACACACTCCGTCCAGCCCCTCGGCTTTTGCAAGCCTGACTCGAGTGCTCTGCTTTGCTGGCGGGCTGCCCCTCTGCCCCGGCTCCCTCCCGCCAATCAGTGTAGTGCACCCTGCCTTTCTGCCCTTCCTACCCTCTTCCGTGGGCCTCTTGTCTATGCTTGGCTCTGGAGAATCCATTCTGCTAGTCTTCTGGCAGTTTTCTGTGTTATTTAGGCAGGTGTGTGTGGAATCTAAGTGATCAGCAGGACGCGGTGAGCCCAGCATCCTCCTATGCCGCCATCTTCTCCCAGGTCAATCAAGAAGGTTTTTATTCATAAACTACACTTGAAATTGTAACTTTTCCTATGTCATACACATAGTGTAATCGTTTTATTACACTCATGAAAAATCAGTAGAGATGTAAAAACATGAGATAGTCCAGGGAGTTTTTGCTTAAAGGGCCAAAAGTAAATATTTTAGACTCTGTGGACCAGACTGTCTCTGACACGGACACTCAGTTCTGTTGTAGTCGAAGTGGCTACAGACAATACATAAACAAATGACACTGGCTGTGTCCCAGTGAAATTTTATTTATGAGTACAGGTGGAAGGTTGGGGCTCTTGGGTGGCTCAGTCAGTTAAGCTTCTGATTTTGGCTCAGGTCATGATCTTGTGGTCCATGAGTTTGAGCCCTGCATCGGGTTCTTTTCTGACACCTCAGAGCCTGGAGCCTGCTTCGGATTCTGTGTCTCTGTGTCTTTCTGCCCCTCCCCCACTCATTCTCTGTCTTTCTCTGTCAAAAATAAATAAACACTAAAAAAAATGACTTAAAGAACAGATGGCAGGTTGGATATGGCCTGCAGGTTATTGTGTGCTGGCTGCAGAGATACTATTCTAGGAAAGTAAAAACAATTGACATTTGTCAAGTGTCAGGCACCATTGAAAGTTTTATGCATATTTACTTACTTGGTCTTCAGAGCTACTCCATAAAATAGATAGCCAGGGTTCAGAGAATTAAATAAATTGCTCAAAATTATGTGTTTAACAAATGACAGAGCTACAACCCAAATCCAAAGCTCTAAGCATCATACCATGTTTTCTGCTTATTTTGGAGAATTCATGTTCCCCACCTCCAGAAATGATATAATATAACCAATGACATATTTAGAGCAGGTACTTAAAAACATTTCTGCGTCATGATTTCTCTTGAGATGGACTCTGATGTTTGCATTCCTCCCACATTCCTGCTAAAACCATTGCTTTGTTTGAGGAAAAGGGAACACTTGTAGGCAGGTGTAGGGAACGTCAGGCCTGGCATCTGGCTTAAGTACCTGCAGTTTTGCACAGAGTATGATTTAAAATGTGGCAGTGGTGCCAGTCTTCATCAGTTCCTCCATGGCAGTCAAAGAAAGTATGTGCGTGGGCACACATACACCATATAGCCTCTGAGGGGTGGATAGAGTAGTCAATTGTTCAGGCACAACCTGATCAGTGAACATTTGGTTTATCTTAAATTTCCAACTTATTATAAACCAAGCTGCAGTGACACCCATGTTGCATGTATCTTTCTTCACCTGCAGGAGTGGCTAGGGCCCTATCACTCTTCAACGTGCTGCATGGATTTATACTGTGTTGGCAGACTGGGGTTATTTCAGCAAGGGCTCAACTCTTTTTCTATTTAGTATGCAGTTGTATCATTTTTATATTTCTGTTATCACATGAAGTGGTTGTGAACAACAGATACTTTAAAGGATGGCCCATTTTGTCATGTAACCAGCTTCATACTAAAGACTTAACAGTGAAAACTGGGAGGGAATATGTCATAGACTAAGCTGAACACAAGTCCCAGCTCTGACATATGCTAGTTATAGGAACTGGGGAAAATTTCTTCATCTGCAATAATGTGTACCTTAGGTATATGTATAAATATATGTAATATATTTAAAATATTTATAATATTTATTCATATAACATATAATTATATATAATATAAAATATTGTATATTTTTATATTATAAAATGTTATATATAATATGAAATATTTATATTTTATATCTTTTGGTTGCAGGGTGGGGTAGAGGCCAAGCTCTTATGTTTTATTTTGATTCCTTTTATTAGACTCAGAATCTGTGCTCCTGGATAGAGAATCTCACAAGTAATGTCTCAAATTAATAAACCTAAAGTTTTATTTTCTCCCACCCATAAAATCATTCAAAGCTCCCTAGAGAAGGGGAAAGGGCAACATGTTAACACCAGTAGCAGGGAGTTTGCCAGCCATAGGGTCAAGGACAGGAAGCCCTTGAAAGAATTAAAAGCAGTTCTCCCTCTCTCCTGCATCTGCCCAGGTGGGTGGATTTGCACAACCTTACAGCAATGGCAGAATTAAGCAACTGATTTATTGTCTCTGGGATTTTAATTCCCTCAGCATCAGCTCAGCTGCTCTGACCCTTGTATGCAAGTGCATGGATGCACATGTGCATGTATGTTCATGTGGGTGAGTGTGTGTATACACATGTGAGTGCACGCATATGTTTATATTGTATAATAGAAAGAAAAGGAAAAAAAGTTTGGGTTTACTCAAGTGTGACATGAGCTAGATACAAAAATGTTTTATTTTGTTTCATTTTTATATATTCATACATTTACACACTGTGGAGGAAAAAGGAAAATCTTTATATAATGTTCATTCAATGTCTATTATTAATAATTGAAAAGTTTGCCAATCTGATGGGTGAAGTATTGTTAGTTTCATTACCATTTCCCAGATTTTTTTTTTTTTTTCATTTTCTGGCCATTTGAATTGCTTATTCTGGGAATCACTGGGTCTCATACTGTATAATCTTTTTTCTATCCATTTATGTCGTTTTTGAATGTCATAGTATTTGTTTTCTATAATAAAGACACTATCCTTTTGCCAATTACATATGTTAACTACATTCTTCCTCAGGCTATTTTTGTTTTTAATTTTATTTTTTGGTTTTTATTTTCTCCTTCAGAACATTTTTATTTTTTTGAAGTCAAATTTGGCCATCTTTTAATTTTCTTGATTCTAGATTTTATGTGTTGGTTAGAGAGCTTTCCTCCACCTCAAATGCATGCACACATTCTATGAAAGCTTCTTTTATTCCTCTCTCCCCACACATCTTACAAATGTGTGTATGTGTGTGTATGTGTGTAACTGTCTAACCAAATATTTTGTTTGGCCAATTAAGTAATCCAGAATTTGTGGTTTTTTTTTTAAATGAGGTAGAAATCTTACTTTTTCAAAGTTGTATTAGTTTTAAATTGCGTTTTAACAAATTATCAAACATGTTGTCGCTTAAATCAACACAGCTATTTATATTACAGTTCTGTAAACTGGAGGTCCAACAGCGGTCTCATTGGGTCAAAATCAAGCTGCTGGCAGGGCAGTATCCTGGAGCAGCCTTTAGGCTCCAGGAGAGGATATATTCCCTTGCCTATCTCAGTCTGTAGAGACAACAGGCATTCCTTCCATCTCACAACCTCTTCCTTTATCCTCAAGGCCAACAGCATTTCATCTTCCTGACCCTTCTTAAAGGGTCACTGACTAAGGCGAGGAAAGCTCAGGTTTTAAAGGCTCATGTGATTCATATGAGCCCACCAGGATAGTCCAGGATAATCTCCTTACTTAAAGGTCTATAACCTTAATCACATGTGTGAAGTTCCTTCTGCATGTAAGTTAATAGAGTCCAGGGAGTAGGATGGGGAGGGATGGGGGCATAGGAGGGAGCCTATTATTCTGCTTACCACAAATGGGTGTGGATTTTCCAAAATACAATGTGTGAAATCCATCTTTCCCCCACTGAATCAAATATCATAGGTGTATTATATGTGGATCTGCTCCTGCACTATCTATTCTCTCTCATTTGTCTATTTGACTCTATATCAGTACCACATAGATTTAATTACTGTAACCTTATACCCTGTTTCATATCTGGTAGAGCAAGTATCTCAATATTAATATGATGAAAATCGTATTATTATTTTATATTATCTTTTCTGTATTAATTTACAGATACCTTACCAAGGTTCATTAAAAATTATCACAGGATTTTGATAAGGATTATTAGAGTTTAGTGATTAATTTAAGAGTATTTATATTTTTATAGTACTGGGATTTCCTTTTTAGGGACATGGTGTATTCTACATGTATTCCTCTGTTTTATGTTCCTGTATAAAGCTCTATGTAGATATGTGTGGATATGGATTTTTATAACCAACAGTGATTGCATTTCTTAATTTGTTTATCCCTAGGTATTTTGTCATGTTTTCACTCTTTTGAATGTAATCTCTTTTTTCTTTTCCTGATCATTTCCAGGAAACAGAACAGTTGGGTTTTATATGTTGAGCTGTTGTCAAGCTGCCTTGTTCAATCCCAGTAGTAGTTCCACCACTTGGTCAGTTGATTTTACTGGAGTTTTTAAGTAGACAAATATTTGGAGTTTGAATTTCAGAAACAAAAATTAAGGTTGTTAATCATTTCCTTTCCATTAAACAGTTTTGCCTTAAGGCTTTTTCAGAATAAGGGCAAAAGGCAGAGTTAAATAATTTCTGTAAAAGAATGTGCATTCGGGAGGTTGGGTGATGGGTATTGAGGAGGGCACCTGTTGGGATGAGCACTGGGTGTTGTATGGAAACCAATTTGACAATAAATTTCATATTAAAAAAAAGAATGTGCATTCACTGCATTCCCAATTTATTCAGGAAAACAAAAGAATTGGAATAAGGAAAACAATATCTGTAAGTTCCAGCAGGGCAGACATTTCTGCTCCTCAGGGACCCCAGGGTGAGTGGTCCACTCTGGGAAGTTATCCCTTGGGTTTTTCAGTGCTCCTGTTAGAAGCCTAGAATATCTATAGCAGCTTAGGAATCAACTCCCCAAGCGTCTGAGCTCTCCTCTTTTATTTTTTCTATACATCATAGTTCTCTCCTCACTCATCCTGGGTATTGTTAGACGACACATGTATGATATTGCTGTACTGTGTACTGTCATGTAATATCAAGAATCCATGTATCCTGAGCCCCTTCCTTGCTGTTTTCACAACTGGTGGCCTCCCTGCATCTCAGCACCCTGTAAACTACCATTCTATTCAGTGGCTTTCTAGCCTGAGGTCAGAACTGTTTGTTGCCTTTGCCTTCAGCAAATCTGCAAGGAGGAAAAGTCTGCCAATGCTTGAGATGAAGGAGTAAGACAGATTTCTTAGAAGGTAGCTGGACACAAGGGGAGAGCTCTGTGCTCTCAGGTTGAGACCCTCTACTGTGGGAAATGCATAATTTCTTTTCCTTCTTGCTCTTCTTTCTAGACAAATGCTTCCTGGTGGTGTTTGTGTGGCCCTGTTAATTATTGTCCATTCTGCTCTTACACACACAGCTATGTATGCACATGTATATAACTTATCAGCAATAACTGTCTTAAATTTTCTCATTGTCTTTCTTGTTCTCTGCTCTTTTTTTTCATATCAGCCTCTTTTTGTTTTTTGCGTGCAACATCTTTATTGTTCTGACTACTGATTGCCAATGAGAAGTGCTTTTAGGTTGACTTGTTCCTTATATTTAACATAGTTTCAGTGATTTTACTTGATTAAGCTTGATTCTTCTCTTTGAGCAGTGAGGTCTTATGTTTATATATTCTTTTGTGTATTATATATATGTTAACATATATACACATATATTCATATGTATATTCATATATACATGTAACTATATGGTATATGCTATTATATTTATATAGGTACATAACATTTAAAACTACAGATATATATATATATATATATATGTATATATATATGTATATTATACTTATCTACCATACCTAATTTTACTAATTTGTTCATTTAAATATTGGCTCCTAAATTTTTTATTTCTCTCTTGTTTCCTAGACAGCTTCCTTTGAGGTAATGAAATTGTTAGCTTTTTCATTTTTGTTGCCCTCCATAATTTTATTTTTTAATGGTTCTAGGAATTTCAGTATGCATTTTCATTAGCCACAGTCTGCATTAAATTAATTCTGTATCACTTCATATAAAATGTTCAAATATTACAACAGAATAATTCCATTTACCCCACATAATTCATATTCATATCATATATTTTTTATAAATATGTTACAGCTCTCAGCATCATGTCAATTGTATATTATTTAAACATTTAAGTATATTTTAAGAAAATTATAAGAAGAAAAATACATAATCTTTTATACTTAATAGTTTCTTTAATATTATCAATGTTTTCACTCCTTTCTTTGGATTCATTTATCCATCTGGTATTATTTCCCTTCAGCCTGAAGAATGTCATTACCATTTGTTACTGTAAAGGTCTGTTGGTGACAACTTTTCTTGGATTTTATTTATCTTCATACGTTTCCATTTCACTCTCATATTTAAGGATATTTTTGCTGTACATAGATTATGGATTGAAGCATGTTTTTTTTTTTTTCCTAACACCTTAAGGCTACCTTCTCACTGTCTTTTGATGCATTGCTTAAGAGAGGAAGTCACCATCATTTCTTTCATTGTTTCCCATAGATAATGAATCTTTTTCTTCTTGATACTTCTAAAATATATCTAGGTCTGATGGTTTTCCTTGTATTTATTCTGATGGGGGTTTGCAGAGATTCCTTCATATAGAAGTTAATATTTTTCTCAATCGTTGAGAAGTTTTTCATCATTATTTCTTCAAATATTTTTCTACCTCTTCTCATTATCTTCTTTTTCTGGAATTCCAGTTAATATAATGATATTATGCCCAGATCATTTATGCTCTGCTTAAATTTTTTTCAAACATTCTTTGTGTCTATTCTTCAGGTTGCATAATTTCTAATTATCTATGATTAAGATCATCGACTCTTTTCGTCTTTAGTCTATAATATGCTTAGGTGACCTAAGGGAATTTATAATTTATATATTATAATTATCAGTTCTAGAATTTCCATTTTGTTCTTTATTTTACAATTTCCATTTCTGCTGGCATTCTCTATCTGTTCAATCATGACTATTCAACTTCTCCTTTAAGTCTTGGAATGCATTTATAAGCACTACTTAAATGCTTTTGTTTGTTTGTTTTTTAATTTATATTTTAGAGATAAAGTATGTGTGTGTGAGCCTGGGAGAGGGACGGGGAAGAGAGAGAGAGAATCTTAAGCAGGCTCCATGTTTAGTGTGGAGCCCAACATAGGGCTCAATCCCACAACTCTGGGATCATAACCTGAACCCAAATCAAGAGTTGACTGCTCAACTGAGCCACCCAGGTGCCCCTTAAATTATTTTAATGCTAATTCTTACATCTGGGCCAGCTTTACATGTGTTCCTACTATTTTTTCCCCTAAATTGTAGATCATAATTTCCTGCTTTTTTGCATGTCTAATAATTTTTAATTGTATGTTAAATATTGTGAATTTTACATTATAGGGAATCTGGATTATATACTCTTTGAAAGATATTAGGTTTTGTGTGACAAGAAATTAAATTGCTGAAAGGTCCTTTGGTCAAGCTTACAGTCAAGCTAGATTTTATTTTATTTCTTTTTAGACTCGATTTGTTTCAGTATTTTCCTCAGTTGTTTCCTGAAACAAATCAAGTGACCCTACTTTTCGGTATGTTTTAACCATGTAAATACATACTTCTATAATATTAAAAAGACAAGAAAATGTTAAAGTTAATTCTGTATAAGGATTGAACTATTTAATGTGTCATTTTCTTTTATTTAACATGCTACATGCATTGTGTGAACTCTTGATGGTTTTCAGAGAAATAGCTTTCTTTAAAATAGTAAGATATATTTGTTTTTAGATTATTTAACAAAATCCCAAGGAGTTCAGTGCTTGACAAGCCATAGGAAATGGATTAATATTTTGAAATGAAATGTCAATATGCTTGTCTTAAAGTCTTCACATAAAGTGCCATACATCACCATATTCAATTTACACTTTGTTTATGAAAATGGAAAATGTGTTTTTGAAATAAGATAGACACCTTGATACCTACATTTATAACAAATATTTACTCTCTACAACATTGTGCTTGAAGCAATCCCTCTGTATGATGGTTTCCTGGAGCCTAGAAACCCCTCCATCTGGAAATCTGGTGTGATTGAAAAGCACTAGAGCTCAAGGGGCAGAAACCTGCTTCCAGGCCTGGTTCTGCTGCAGCAGAAAGACAAACTGACCTATGACTTGGCTTCATGTGCATGTGTGTGCATGTGTGTGTTTCAGGTCAAATATGATGGCAAATATAGTAAAGTCTTTGAAGTTTCAAAATTGATTAAATGGAATTTATTAATGTCTCAGAATTATCCTTTCAACAAAACACTTCAGATAAGCCAATGTAGGGATTGGAGTGCCTGGGTGGCTCATTTGATTAAACGTCAGACTTCGGCTCAGGTCATGATCTTGTACTTCATGGATTCAAGCCCCACATCCAACATCTCAGAGCCTGGAGCCTGTTTTGGATTCTGTGTCTCCCTCTCTCTCTGCCCCTCCTCAGCTCATGCTCTGTCCCTCTCTCTCAATAATAAACATTAAAAAGACAATATGGGGATTTAAGAAACCAAATCTCACTAGATTCACGCATGCTTTATTCAGAGTGGTCTATGTCCTGGTTTGCCTGACAGTACAAGTTTATATCTGCTGTTGACACATTACTGAAAGCACCCCCTTCAGCTGCAGTGTTCTGATTGGGGCTATTATGAGAGATCTCCACACTTACTGTGAAGTGCTCTCAATGGTGCAGTGATAAGTCCCAGTACAAAGGACAGGAATGGTTTTGGTTCAAGAATGTACAATTTCTCAAATAATTTTTATGCATAAAAATATTTCACTTTTCTTAATATAGAATTTAGACAAGCTCAAAGACCTGGTTTTTTACATGCTTATTAATTGAACTCTAGCACATAAAGGGCAACAACAGATCAGAACTTAGTATACATATGATCAAATTCACTACAAAGGGAAAACATATGACCTTGAAAATTAAGATGACTGAGTCACTGTTAACTTGACACTGTTATCCATTATTTGAAGTCCATTAAACTATTATGTACTGTGAAGAAATATAGTAAAGCATTCTCTAAAAAAGGAATGAAAGGCAGGAGTAATTGGAAGCTTTCTCTATAAAACACAGAACAAAGAATCCCTATAAGCAAAAGTAGTCCCAGGCAAATAGTGATACATTTGGTATATTTGTTTATACCTACTTTCATGTCTGGGAATAAAAACAATAAAAGGTAAAGCAACACAAACAGCAGAAAATGGCCCCTGCAAATGTGACCAATGTGCCCAAAGGAATGATGTCTAACATTCAGGAGCACTCTCCATCCTGTGAAAGGGAATCTTGACACCCAGAAATAACATGGACTGAAAATGAATCACTCTTTCAGAAAGAATCTTAGAGAATGTAGCTACTGAGTGGCATAGAATTTGTTCTATATAACACGGCCACACCATCAGTAAAGAGATTACATTAATTCTGTCCACCTTCTAATTTCTAGAGAGGCTAACACCACATTTAGCAGTCCTTTTGCCATTGTACATAGTAGTCGGCATGACAACAAAGACAACTATTTATTATAAATATTTTCCTCATAGGATTAAAAACTGTTAGGTCAGTTTTGGAGTCTGGGAGGTGAAACCTCCAAGAAAAGCTCTTCACCTGCACCAAGATAGCGGTTAAAACTAAAAGAAGAGGACAAAAACAAAGACCATTCAATGTGAGATCCAAGTCTCCAATTCATTCATGATACAGCTTTGAGGAAATCATATAATACTTCTGAGCCTCATTTTTCAACATATTTAAAAGGAATAATATCCTTAAAACACAACACATTGACAGGAATATAGGAGATGTTCAATAAAAATTTGCTGAAATGTTGGTTTGGACATAGTCACTGCTGTGTTGACTCCACATGTTTCTGCTTTCTGGACACAGACAGAGGCTCTGCTTGCCTGCTCCTTCAATTGGCTTGGGTGATGCTACTGACTTCTGGCCAATGAAACATGGGCAGAAGCAGTGTGATCCCTTCCAGAACCAACCCATAAAAGTATATCTAGTGTAATCCTTTGGTCTTTACCTTCTGTGGCATCCTCAGAGGCCATGTGTTTGGATCATGTAGCTGGCTACAAGATGGAGGTAGACTACCCAACCTGCATTAGACTATGATAATGGTTAAACCATTGAAATATTGGGGTTCATTTGTTACTACAATAATGCCTTGCCTATCCTGCCTAATATAACTAGCTTATAAGTTGTTCTCAGAATTAAAAGGAACAACGCATCTGAAAGCCATTTGGAAACTACCCAGCATTATTAAAAGACAAAATGGTTAAATCAGCATATTTATATTACTTTATATTCACTTAGAGGACATTCTTTCTGATTTGGAAAAGCTAACCTACCATAACATGTAAGAGATGGCCCATGGGAACTTTTCATTGAGAACACAATGAATCTAAAAGTTGATTTACATTTCATGCAAGAGCTGTCTCTGTGGGAGACCTTGCAAATTCTAACCTTACCTGACTTGAGGCCAATCCTGACAAAGGAGAGCAGGTCTTTGGTTTAAACATGAAGAGGCTCATCCCTGGGTCCCCAGTGTAAACACGGCCTGTACTTGGCATGGGCCACCTGCCTTGAAATCTAGGGATCCTGAATGAACTATTAATGTAGATCATTTACATTATTTCAAATTTTGGGCACAAAATGAATGAGTTCATTAATATTTACCATATTAATACAGGACTGCATAATTAAATTTTGCATGACATATGACCTCATAGTACTGTAACAACATAACAATGAGCAGGTGGGAGAAAGGTATCTGAAGTAAAGGGAGGAGAAAGGTGTAGTCCTAACACATTCACATTGTTAGAGTCCAAATATTGAGCACTGTCTTTACAGGAGTCTTGTGACAACCTCAGGTATGTCAGGTTCAGCCTTGGGTGAGCTTTAGGCCCTCCAACTAGGGATACATTGCTAGTTAATTACTCTGGGATAAACCTGCCCACCTCCACCAGTGGAGGTGGAAGTGGAAGTGCAGGTGGAGTGGGGGTGGAGGTGGAGGTGCAGGTGGCAGTGGAGGTGGAGGTGGAGACAGGTGTCCCCAAGCAGTGATATTACAATTCTAATATTGGAGAAAACCTCAGTGAGGTGGTGAAGAGTGGTTTACTAACTCTCAGGTCTGCTGGAAGCCCTCCTTCTACCCACCTACTAGCTCAACTTCAAAGGAGAATGGCCTTGTCAACAGATGGTTATGAGATTCTTCAGTTCCGTATATGTCTTTATTATAAAAAGAGGCTTGCTGAATTTGATATGATTCTGACTTTATATCAGAAATCCTACCTTTTCCAAATCTGAGAATGTATTTATGACACACAGGAGGTGCTTGGTGTATAAACCTTTTCCTCCCTCTTCCCCTTTCCTTTAGCCCCTCCCCCACCCCTCATTCACCATCCCACGCTGGGGTCGGAACTTACCCATAGGCCAGATGCTTACTAAAAAAATGAAGGTAGAAACTGATTCTAACGATGGAGTTGTCTCACCTGAAGGGATTACCAATGACAATCACATCTTGAGCCTGATTTCTAATTGTGAATGTTCACCTGTGCACAGGATCTCCTAAGCACTACAGAGCGGTGACTTGTGTATTCTGTCTCACTAATGTCCGCCAGCCCCTAAAGAATAACAAGAGCACAGCAGGTACACTTACAATGGATGCATTTGTTACTCTGCTGAGGATGGCTAACATCATTATTTTTATTTTCCATCTTGCAGAAGGAAGAAAAAGAAAGGGAAGGAGGGAGAGAGAGAAGGAGGGAAGAAGGGAGGAGGGAAGAAAGGAAGGAAACAACTATTCCAAAAGAAGGAAAATATATTTTCAATTTATATCATGTTTTCATTTGCTTTTATGATATTTAGATATCATGATATCTGATATTTAGAGCTCTATCTACTTTAAAACTTCATGTGAAAGATGAAATTTTTATTAATTTAATTCATACTTTGAAGCAGAAAAATAAAGGCCCAGAAGGCAGTCAGTGCCTCACAGAGCCTATTAGAGCCCAAGCCCTGTGCTAAAGGAGGGTCACCACCCTGGACCACAAGCACAGAGAAGCAGGCAGCTCTGTCAAGTCTCTTTAGGGTTAACAAGAGTTCTCAGTGCCCACTAACCTCACACACATCACACTACACACAACAATGATAAGAATTTGACAGAGGTCACTCTGTGGGATTTCAGGCTTTGATTTTGGATCAAAAATACAGATTTTTTCCTAAGCAGGATGATTTACTAGCCAGGATCCTTCTCTTGGTGGGGCTCTAGCAGAGACCGAGGCTCATATCCATTTCAGAGGACAAACTGGCCATCTTGCTGGCCAGTCCTCCATGGACAAAAGACGGGCACAGGCTGTCCACTTGACATCAGCGACTCCAAGAAACTCTCTGAGTCCCCAGAGAGGCTTTTAGTCAATAGGAAACTGGATCTCCATTCCTGTTTGGGAAGCCAGTTGCCAATAAGGTCAATGGAGAGACCCTGGGGGTGGTTAACAACATTCCTGCTCACAACCCAGATCCCTCTCTTCTCCCCAGCTGACCACTCCCACTTCCCCACAGCTATTTCCTGCCAGGTTCTGTCCTGATTCAGTTCAATGATTGGGCATGGAGCCAACATGCAGTTTTGAATTTGTAGTCCATCCCCTGTCCTGGGTCTGCATTCTGTTCTATAGTCAGTACCTGCCATTATCCCCATATTGCTGCTCAGCATAGGACCACCGCTGATGGGAGCATTCCCTTTGTGTTTCCTGTAAAGTCCAGAAAATACAACCATTCTCTGGCTCCCTGTCCACAGTGTGGCCAGCTTTTGGAACAGAAGTCAGATCTCTATTGGGATGAGGTCGGCAGTCCTTGGATGCCCCCTGTGACTTCCCCATCACTCATGCTCAGGAGCTATTTGCTAGCTTCTGGAGGAAGAGGAATGTGAGACTCCAGAGAGGGCATGGGGGTCTGCCTGCAGTCTTTGCACCCCACCCCTGCTACCTCTGTCCCCACTCACCTTGTGGAGGAAAAGCCAGTGCAACTGGTGAAGCTCAGTGGCGGGGCCTTCCTCTGGGCTGCCTTGGAAGAGCCTTCCTGCCTCTTCCTCAATGTGGTGGGCTTTACTGGGCTAGTGAAATGCCCAAGATGGGAACTTGCTGACTAATGACCTGCAAAGCCCAGGGATTCTGAGGTCAGCTGTCCCGTTGCTGGGAGCATTATCCAGATGCTGTTAAATAGAATCAAAAGAACTGATGAGGTTTTGGAGCGATGGTGGGGTGGTCCGGAGCTGATAGCAAAGAAAGAATTCTTGAAAATTTCTTTGGTGCAAAAAGGTGATTTTATTAAAGCACAGGGACAGGACCCATGGGCAGAAAGGGCTGCACTGGGGTTGTGAAGAGTGGCTGGTTTTATACTATGGAATTGGGGGAGGTAAAGACAAAAAGGAGGCCTCCAGAGGGACTTTGATATGCTAAAGAGGACTCTTAAGATACCTGAGGCCTTGCTATTGTCAAGCTAAGGTTGTTTAGGACAGTAGGGGGTTCCTGGAGAAATGTTATACTCTGTGTTTGCCTCAATTATCTGTCAATGGGTTGCAGGTTATAAGGAAATTTAATTTTACCTGCCATTTCCTACTTTCTTTGTTCCCCACATCACTATGGAGGCATGATGTTGGGGCTCCAGGAAACTGAGTCTATAGGTTTCTGGAAATTAGACTATTGATAAGATTGCCTTTTTCTTATAATTTGCTAAGATATATGTAAACTGATGGAGACTCTATCAGTTTAACCATTTGTTTTCTGTCCTTTATTTTGTCCTTGCGCAGCCAGGAGTGCCTGAGGAATATCACACATGTCCCATCCTGTGGGAGTGGGGGATGCCCTAGCTTGCGCTTTGTCCTCAGCCTGCCCCAGGCTCCCTCATTATAGCTGTGCCTTTCCTGAGGTCCCTTGGCCTCCAGTGTTTGAACTAGGGCTGGCTGAACCCTCACTGAGAATCCTTAAGCAGAACTGTAAAGCCACATGGGTCTAGGTACCTGTGGAGTCCTGTCATCTTCTCTTGTTTATAGTTACCCATGGCTCCCTGTTGATGAGAGAGCATAATGAAGGCTGAAGGCAAAATACAAGCTAGCACATACCCTGCCCCAGGTGGGATATGTATGGGATGTGATCAGGCTCTGGACAACCTGGACCTGCCACCTGACAGTGCTCTTTCACCACAGGAGGCACCAGGCCTTTGATTGTTCTCTGAGCAGTTCCACTCTTCTTCCTGCCTCAGGGCCTTTGCACACATCATCACCTGCCTCCACCTTCACCCACCTCCCTAAGTGGCCTTCTACTCAACTTTGTGTCTGGATCCAACTCTATACAAAGGTTTCTTCACTCCTAGCCTTACCTCTCTCAAGCCAGATCAGGATGGTATCTATTTTCTATCCTTGGCACAATTTTTGTCATGGTACTTGTCACTTTATTGTGTGCATTTCTTGGCCTTCTGGTTAGTGCCTACTTCCCCTATTAGACTGTAATCTGCATGAAGGCTGGGTCTTATTTGTCCTCATCTTTCATCCCCATAACAGACATGGCTCACAGAGGACGTTTAATAAACCTATTATTAATTGGAAAAAAAATAAACATACCATTCTGATTCTAAGGATTAACTGTAAAGTGAGTGCTGCAGACCCACATACTTTCTATCAGAGTGAAGTCCTCACCATGGGCTCTGACTGTCACTTGTGGCAGCTGCCCTTGGAGTTGTCACAGGTGCAGACCAACTTCAAAGCCAGATATGCATTTTGTGCCTGGATTATATATAACCTTATACTCTCAAAAGAACCATTCAGATTAGGGACTCCACACATCCTGCCAGAGTTCCCTCCAGTGGGAGGAAACAGTGGGGTATTTCCCAAGGGTACTGGGGCCCTGGCCTTGGGGACATTCCAGACCAGTTCCTATTACTGCAGTCACTCTGACCAAGTGTGGACCCCATCTAGTGGCTGAGATTACTTTAGGGTATTTGGAGACAATCTGTGATGAGTGACATTGGGAGAATTGGGTCAAAACTTGCAGACTTGGCCTGGGCAAAAAAGGAGAACACTTTGTCTGGATTTTACTTTTATTTTATTTTATTTTATTTTATTTTATTTTATTTTATATTTTTTAAATTTTGTATTTATTAATTGATCTCTACCCCCAACATGGAGCTCAACCTCAAGACCCCAAGATCAAGAGTTGCACACTCCACTGACTGAGCCAGCCAGGTGACCCTACTTTGAATTTTAGAGTAGGTGCCTAGTTTAGGAGCTTGAAGAAAAGCAAATAGTGCTTTAATTAAATTTTGCTTAAATGGAAACCTCAGAAATCTATTACCCTGATGCAAACAGATAAATTTTTTTCTTCACTTGCAAAACCTAAAGCTTGAGGCTTCAGAGATTTGAAAGGAGTTTTATTTGGTTCACTTCTCCTCCAGGTGGGCATTATGGTACTCATGTGATTCACAGCAAAATGAAGGATGAGAAGGTTCAGGAATTTTTGACAATAACATAGGAGGAATGAGTGGAAGCCCATGGCCCTGCACTCTGCTCACTACCTTTACTATCTGTTGGACCATTTTCAGCCAATAGCCCATGTTGCACACTAGAGAAGAGGAGACAGGATATGTTTTCAATCTAAAATTCAAGATCCTTATCTCTGTAACAGGCACCTTTTCAATCCTGCATTGAAAATCAAAACTTTCCACTAGGGGAGTGGTGTGTCAGATTAGGATACACAAGCATCACCACAAGAGCATGGCATAAATGCAGTTTTCTAAG
This sequence comes from Panthera pardus, assembly GCF_024362965.1. Classification (NCBI taxonomy): domain Eukaryota; kingdom Metazoa; phylum Chordata; class Mammalia; order Carnivora; family Felidae; genus Panthera; species Panthera pardus. Next base: position 49,016,136 of record NW_026526821.1, on the reverse strand, counting down.
GCCCAGGCCCAGAAACCAGCTGTGGCAGAGCTCACATGCAGATGAGTTATTTATGATGAATACAAACTGCAAGCACACTGTTCCATTGTCGTCTCTGGGCACATAAATCAGTGCAGAGTGCCGCTCCAGAAAACACTTGACACACTGTTTCTGGGTCTGAAGACAAATGTGCTTAGGCTCCAGTGCCCGAGACAGAAACTAAAAGACTGTGGCTGTTAGAATTCTGGTTTCTGATAATTCTCAGAGTTTTACATGTGGAAAATCCCCACTGCCCACACATAGATCTCCAAGGTCCACATTCGCAATTTTGTGTACTAAATGATTGCCTTCTTTGTAAAGCTGACTTTAGGGAGAGGTGGAAGTCTCAACTTTTCTCTTTGAGCCCTGGGGCAGATGGCAGTTATTTTGATGAGGGCTCAACTTTTAGTATTTAATATGCAGCAGCATCATTTTTATATTTCTATTAATACATAAAGGAGTTGTGAACAATGGATACTTTAAAGGATGGCCCATTTCGATGCAGCCAAGGAGCTTCATGCTACAGGCCTACCAGTGAAAACTGGGAGAAGGTATGTCATGTGCTGAGCTGAATGCAAGTCCCAGCTCTGACACTTGCTAGTTGTAGGAACTGAGGAAAAGTTCTTCATCTGGAATTATGTGTACCTTGTGTATATGTGTATAGGTCTTATTGTAAAGTGTTTAAAATCATCTGAGGTCAGTTCCCTAGAAGCAGGGCCTGAGCACATGGTTTGCTGATGGAGGACTCTCAGGAGAAATCTACAGGTGAGGGAAGCAGGGGAGGTTTGGGGAAGAAGCTGGGCAAAGATGTGGTTTAGGAGAAGTCCCATAGCAGCCTGGTTGCACAGACCCTCTGGACTGACAGTGGTTCCAAGGTACTTATTCACCTGGAAGCAAGGGTCTGAACTGCTAAACCCACATCACTAATCAGGGGCTATGGGCCCCTTCTGGGTAGAGGCTTGGGCAATCTGCCAGCATCTCTAGGTACAGAGGTTGCATGAGCCAAGGGCAGTCCCACGGAGAAGCTCCCATCCCTCACAGCAGCTGGGCTTAGGTGTCTAAGCCCACCAAAAGCATTTGCTAACAGTCAGTGGTACAGAGTAAGTGTTAGACTGCTCACTTGAGAATGAGAACAACAGAAACACAGGAATTATTCACCATAGGCTGCTGAGTTAATCTCAGATCCTAAGTTAACTGTATTAGCAAGAACAGGTGCAAATTTTTCCAAATGTATTTCTATGTGACCTACCTGATGATGAATATAGTTTGGTTACATGCAGGTAAATAAAAATTGCTCTTTGTATTTGTATCACGTTTTAAAGTTTATTAAATACTTTCTTACCTCATTTACTATCAAACAAAAGCACAAAGCAAAAAGCACAAAGCACAATATATCTTTGTGTTTTTTTTCCCTGAGAAACATGAACCTAAAGAATGCTGACACAATGGAACTCAGACCTGAAATATGAATAGGTCATAATGGGAGGCTCCCTCTTCTCTTGCTTCTTCCTGAGGCAGAACCCTCCCGACTCTCACTTTCTCATTTCCCCACTGTTCTGGGTGGGTTCAGCCATGCTCTTGCCTGAGCTTCTGTGGAGGTTTGTGATGGCTGTACTTGACTTCTGGCACACTGTCTTGCCTGGATTTTTGAATAAGCCATTGATGCATTTCCTAAGGGCCTTTCCTGGCCCTGCTTCTCCAGCTCAGCACATGGGCACAATCAGAGACATGGTGGAAAAATCCATGGCTCTCCTCTAGGTCAAAGCTCTCCTCCCAGGCCTGACTGTAATCTTTGCTATGAGATTCCCAGTCCCCAGGGCCCAGAGTGCCCCCCAAAACTTACATTGGCATTGGTGGAGGTCTACACTGAACCCTAAGGGGTCCAGGCCAATCCAAGGGCCAGATGCAGCATCAACAGGTCTTTCTTTCTGAGCTAACCTCCAAATTCAGCTAAGTTTCTTTTTCTTAAATACTCTTACCCCTCTTCAAGTTTGTAGGGTCTCCCCAAGATCTTTCTTCCAGAGAGTTTCCAATTATATCCTCAGTCGTAATAAGGTCTCATCCATTTTGTCTTTTGGGGTCCCCGGAACCTCTCTATTCCCAGAGTGGTTCCCAGACCAGCAGCATAGGCAACATCTGGGAGCTTGTCAGGAAAGCAGATTCAGCTCCCCCCAGACCTGCATCTGAATGTGCATTTGAACCAGAACCTGCACTTTAAAAAGACCCTTGGTGAGTCATGCACATACAAAGTATCATTTTATTAATTAACATGTATTTATTAGCTAATATACATGAGCACATACCTCTTTCTTCAAGTGGCATCTATAGACGAAGATGGTGAAGAGAATATGTAGACTGCATGAAGGTAAATGGGCTCCTCATGCCCTCCCTGCTTCCCCAAAGACCCCTGTAGAATCTCAGTAGGATGCTTTGGGTTCCAGGAGGAAATGGTTTTATTTCCCAAAAGTTCCCATAGCACATGACAGCTGTCATCTAGGCAACATCAATCAGTAGCAGCACCAGCAGGCTGGACACAGAGGTAGAGATCCCAGGGATCCTCTTCTTCAGAATTGGCCATTAATACTATAAGAGAATAATAGTGGATTCCTAAGGTCAGACTTGCCCATAATGGGGCTGGACTTCAGCTAAAAGACATAATGGAGCAAGACTGGCCTACCCCCTTGATTCTTGTGTGTGTAGAAGCCTTGTGCTCTAAAGCTGATGAGAGCTGGTCTTGAGCCTGGCCTGTGCTCAGTGACTAATGTCATTACACTCCAGACACATTTGGTATTCTGTCACCAGTATTATAGGTCACCTTTCTTTTAACCCTCATAACCAGTAGATGAGGTAATTCCCATTGTCCTCTCCACTTACCAAGGAGGATACTGCGGCTTGGAGAGGGTATGTCACCTGACCTGTGTTGTACAATGGTACGTGCCAGGATCAGGCTTCAAACTTAGGGCCAACTCCAGAGTGCAGACTCTTAATCATCTTCCACATGAGTTGTTTTAGATTTAGATACAGCAAAAGGCTTCTATTTTTAAATAAGCATTTTAGGGAGCGGTGGAGATCCTCCATTCTCGTGGTATAATACACGATGGGTTGGGGAAATTCCAAAGGTTTGCACTGGCTGGAAACAGAAATGAAGGAGCCTCAGAATGGAGCCTCCATCATGATGCTTTGGAGCTTGGCTAAGCAGTCAAAAAAGATTGGGTGTCTTCTGAGCTGGGTTGTGGGTAGATCTTGACACCAATGAAACACCTGAGGAACTTGTGAATTAGGGTAAAAAGCAGGCAATTGGAGAACTGCTCACCACAGGCAGTACCACAAGGGGAGAGCGCAGTTTCATGCTCTGAAGTCACTCAGGAGACCCCATTCTAGCCACAGACAGGTCCACATTTTCCTCGCACCCAGCATATCATGAGTAATTCATCCCTAAGTTGTGGCAAACAGTAGAAAAAGAAGGGACTTTTGTGAATATCTTGTCTAATCTTTGTGTTTTAAAGACAGCACAGAAGTTAAGACTTGCCTGAGATTCCATGTTGACAAGTGCAGAGCTAGACTTGAGCTTAGATCTCCTGACTCCTAAAACCTATGTGCCTCCCAGAACACCAGATAGACCCTTAAAGAAGAATGTGAAAGAGACAATTCCAGGGCTCTGTCCTAGTCCTTGTGGCTCTAGTGTTAAGAAGTACCCTAGGAAATAATAGGAGGTGATTGCACATCACCCAAGAACATGAGCATTGTGTTCATGTGGGTATGGAGGGTATGGGAGAAGTGGGCCCCAAATTCTTGACCCTTGGGCTTGTTTTAGGCAATGGTTCTCAGCCTTGACTCCATATTAAAGTCATTTGAGGATATTTTAAATTCCCAAAGACAGAGCATTCTCCAGTCCCATGAAACCAGAATCTCTGTGGTTGAGACCCAGGCATCAGGAGTTTCTTAAAGCTCTCCAGGTGATTCTTGTGGGCCTCCAGGGTTGAAATCACCAGGCCTTGGAGAATTTACCCTCCATTCCATCTCCCTGCAGTGATGCGAGTGTGGTATTAGGTGGATGTCCACTTTGGTGCCACTGCTGACTCTGAATGGACTTCTTATTCTACCCAGGCAATGACAAGGTTCAAGACTGCCACCCTGCCTAAACTGGAAGGTAGGGCTCAGGTAAGAAGACCAGAAGGTGACAGAGTAACATTGTTGGCAAATGCGAGCCTGAAGGTCATCGTACAAGAGATGCATACACGGGCTAAGGTAGATCCAGGTCAGCACATTTAGGTTAGGGTCCTGAGACCTTGCATACCAGGTCAAGGAAAGAGCCTGGAGTCCATATATATCAAGGGCAATTCCCTAACAGGGGCAGGGACACTGAGCTGCATTCAGTGTAACTCAGGTCTGTTCTGCTTGTCTGGCTTCCTCCTATCCTGCCAGAGAGGCTTAAATTGGGGCAGTTCTGACCTTGGGGCAGTTCTGACCTTGGGGCAGTTCTGACCTTGGAGCAGTTCTAGAGCCAAGCTCACACCCAGAACCACTGTTGCTTCCTCCACAGGTATCCTGGTAGCTGGGGACTTGGCTGGGGACTTGGTGTCTCTTGGCTTCTCTATTGCTAAATACAGGTTTAGGTTTGCCTATCACATCTGACTTAAAAGTCACTTTTGGCCAATCATGTCTGAAGAAATAGATTTCAATGGGAAAATCTTGGGCTCCTTGTGCATGCACTTATTCCTCCAAATAGATAGTTAACGTTTCAATTTTAAGAATGAGAAAAATAGCAAAGGAGAGCTGCCAAAACTCATGAATAATCTGGTTCTATGACTAATAGGAAAATACCATATTGCACCGCAAAGATACTCAAATTAATTATTTTGGCATTAAGCATTATTTTTCAGCTCCAGGGAATACAGCCGAGGACAGAATTCTTTTCTGTCATCCGTCGCATATAAACGTGAAGAAGGTTCCTGCTTCCTGCACAGACTTGAAAGCTCCTATTTTTTCTGTTGGTGATGTTTAATGTTGGTAACTGAAATGAGTAGATTTGGTGCTGTCTGGGGGTCCAGATGCTTTCTGAACAAATATATACATGATGAGTAGAGGCTTGGGGAACAGAGTGCCAGCTTTAATTGTTCCTGAGTAATTTGGTTCATTCAGTGGGACGTGTGAGTGTGGATGCCTATTCCTCACCATATGGCTTCAGCAGCTTACATAGCATTTTCTACTCTAAGCTGTGTATGTGAATCAGGTGTTAATGTATCTGTGGATATTAGCATAAACTGGGTTCAGGTGAGAAACTGTGGCAGATGTGTTGATGCATGACCTGTATCCCATTGGCTCATGTCCAAGCCACTTTTGCAGTGATGGTCAATTTCAAGTGTACTGACAGCATTGCACCTCATACACCTGCACGGATCCACATCCCTACCTGAGGATTTCTGCAGCAATATGACAGCTTGTCCAGACATTTGAGGGAAATCCTGGAAGTGCCAAATATGTAATACCCTCAGGAGAAAACTTCAACCAATGAGAGACAAGTCATGAGATAAATATCTTAGGTTCCCTGTCCCTCAGGGAAAAAAAAAAGTTATGAGGGTTTCTTGGAGGGTCCCCATCAGGATGGAGCCTCAGCATCCCTCCCCATAACTCATTAATTCCCTTTGTTTGCTTTCAAACCTTTCTTCTCCCTCATTCTTCCCCCTTATCAAGCCTTTTGGGATCATCTCCCAACTACCTGCACCTAAGTTGTCCTCCCAAGGTCTGCTTTTGAGGGACACCTGAACTAAGATAAAGCTTGATCTGGAACTGGGAAGAACAAGAAGGCTTATTAACATGTTGTGTTAGGGCCAGTTCAAAAGTTCAAGGCTAAAGTCCTGAGCAGAATCTTTAATCCAATTACCTATTGTTGAGAATGGAGAAAGCTGGTTAAAATCCACCCATCTCTAGCAAAGAGACAAGAGGAAGGAAGTCAGAGCTGTTCTTTCCTTGGGGTTAAATGATAAATAGAGGAGTCTCAGTTTTCATAAAAGACAGTCAAGCTGGGCCAACAGTCAAAAGGTGAGAAATTATGTGGTTTAGAAAAAGGTAGTTTAATATCCTTTTGTTTACTTTCTCACATAATATATTAGAAGAAAAGTCGGCTGATGACCATTTGTTGGTTAAAAAAAAAAAAAAGGTAGAAGTTTGTGGGTTTAACATGATGGTAGTTATTGGTGACTTAATCCCAAATATGTCAATGTGTGTTCTGGACTGCTGACTGTGAGGTATTCTATGTATTTAATACCATCAATTTTCTGAGAAGCTTCCACCCAGGAGATTGCCAGATCATCTCTTATAGTTGCTGGATGTGGAGCAAGGGAGTTGTTACACCTCAGTCACTATTATGGGGAGTAAGTAATTCACCATCACATGGCCTTTTTGATGACTTTCCTTGTATCATGAAATGGACCAAGGAAAGAAAGGACTATGTCCCTAAAGCCAAATGAATAACAAGGATCAACCAAGTTCAGGTAAAGAACAAATAGAATGGCAAATATAAAGGGAAAGCAGAAGCTGAGATTTGAGAGAAATTGTGATCCTTAAAGTAACCATAATTTCTTAAGTTCAAAATAGTTGCCTGTCATGTTTTTCTTTGACAAAAAAAAAAAGGTGTCCATGTGTATGTGCATGGAAGGGTGGTGCTGGTTTATGGTTGGGTAAGGGGAGGCAGTGAGGACTTCAGGGAGCTGCCTTCTGGCAAAATAAAAGACTGTTTTGTGAACTGCAACAAAAATCATGCCCCCTGGGTTTTCTGGGACAGTTCCTTTTATCTTCATTAAAAAAATTATTAAATTCATGGTTAAATGTGATTTAATTGATATAATTTCATAAGTATTTTACTAATACACATTAAAGGCATTACTACTGATAACATACCAATGTCTTCACTAATTAAAAATTATTAAAGCACGTGTTCTCTTTAAACTTTCCTTTTGATATAAAATATAGATGCAGAATGTGCACAAATCATAACTGTGTAGCTTGATTAATCTTGAGAAACAAGACACAGCTATGTAACCAGCACCCAAATCAAGAAACAGAACATCAGCAGTACCCCAGAAGCCCTTTAAGTGTCCTCTCCCCATCAGTTCCCTGCTTCCCAAAAGTGGGTCACTATCCTGATTTTGGCAGCATAAATTAGTTTTTATTTAAATGAAATCATACAGCATGTACTTTGCAATCTTACTCTGTGTACTTACTTTTATTTAACTTCTTTTGCTCAAGATTAATATTTATTTGTTTAGAAAATGCTTTTATTGCCCCTAAATCCTACTGATTCTTACCAAGGTTTGTCTGACTTCTCCCCTCCATAACCTGGAATCACAAGGATGAATGAAAAGATAGATATGGGGTCTTTTTATTTGGGTCAGTAGCAGTATCAGGGGGTCACTAGTGAGGGTATTGTTTTCCTGCTTGTAATGACAGAAGGAAGCAAAGCCTTGTGCAGATTTAGAGAAGGGGCTCCTTGCAGACTTCCTCTTGATTGTTCCAATGGCAGAATTCACAGGTTGTCCAGGAGCATTTATCTAGTACTTCTTGTAAATCTTGCTGAGTGTGTGTCCTCAGAGCCATGTGACCATTAAGATACATAATTATGGTACTGTTGTGGATCTGTTTGTCACAAATCCTTAACTGCAATGCTAATTATAATAAAAATAAATTATTAAAATAGTCACCATGTATTGAGCACATGGGAGATGCTGTGTTAGCATATTCCATAACTTGCCTTATTCAATCCTTATGAGAGCTCTGTGAGCAAACAGTTCTTATACACACTGTATTAGTCAGAGTATAGACTGCTGAAACCAACAGCTCCACTTTCAGGAGTTCATTGGGTGCACTGGGTGTACACATCATACTTGAGTGCATGGCAGGGAGGCTTGTGATGTTGCCATCTTGTAATGTTGCCCTCTTCCCTGCATGCTGTTGTGGTAGATTATAAAAATGGACATGATTCTTTGTAACTCATGTCATCAGCAGGTGTAAACTATTCCCCCTACCCCTTGAACCTGGTCCTGCCTTGGGACTTGATTTGGCCAATACACAGTGCGGAAGTTATGTTGCTGGGATTCTGAATTGCACCTTAGGAGACCTTGGGAATTTCTGCTGTCACTCTTCAAATCCTGCCACTTCTGTGTGAACAGACACAGGCTTGCTTACTGGATGATCAGAGATACATGGCCCAGTCATCTCTGTCCCCTCACCTGACAGCAAAACAACCACCAGTCAGGTTAGGGAGACCACCCTAGAGCTGCGGGCACTGGACTGAGCTGATAGCTCACTCCAGAAGCATGAGCAAGCCCAGCCAAGATCCGAAGCTGGCCCAGATCAGAAGAACTGCCCAGGGGACCCAGAGATACATGAGCAAAAATGAATAGCTGTTGTTTTATGTCACTGTGTTTGGGGTGATTTGTTATTCAGTAAAAGCTAATTGATATGTAGAGATCTTGAAGGGGAGTTTATGGGTAGGTCTGGAAGCAGCACATATCATCTCCCAGAACCCAGTCTCATGTCCCCAATAGAAGTGCAGGGGGGTGGGTGGGAAATGAAGCTTCATCATGAGACTCCAAGGAAAAGGTTTGTGAATTATAGCCTCCTCACAGCCAAACCTGTTTTATAGATGAGTACACTGAGGAGCAGATAAGTCAAACAACTTGGACAGGACCACACAGCAAGAAGTGGCAGACAGGATTTGAACCATTTTTACAAGACCCTGAAACCTGAGCCCTTTGTGTAGTGCATGTGCTTCCCACCCTATCCTTCTCCCCTCATCCCAGCACCCCATCACTGGGTGCAGAAAGATGAAAATTCACTGTGCAGCTAACTTGGTGCAAATCAAATTAGAAGATGGTATATAGATATTTAATGAAGCCATAGGACTCAACTGACTCTTTCTCTACAATGTAGTCAGGTGAATTAATGATGATCATATTTATGTTATCTTATAGCTCACAAAGGTCTTTTACAAGGCTTGTCTTCTTTGATCTTAACAATAGTCCTGTAAGGTTTTTATTGTTTTCTCAACAAACTGATGAGAAAATGGAAGCTCAGATAAGCCCCCAGATAGTAAGAGATGGCGGTAGCCTTCAGACTCATGTTTTTTGAGTAAAAGTTCCAGTCCTCTTTTTATTAAACACAAATGGAAAGTAAACTATTGATCAGATGACAGTTTTGAGAAGTGGGAAACTGTCCAAAGTATTTTATGTAGAAGACACATAGTGGGTTATATATCTCTTTGCAAGGATCTCTAGATCTACTGTCTTTGAACAGAGTGTATACTTTATAGTGAAATTGTTTTTGTTGCTGTTTTGTGGGCTATAAATGTTATACACATTTAGAAAGGAAATGCCAGAGAAATTAGCTTCAGAGAAGACTTCTTGATTGAGAGGGGTTTCATATGTGTGATAAAAGATAAGTCACATCAGATGGTCAGAGATATCAAGCCAGACACAGCTGGCAGGAATTTCTGGGGGAAACACAGAGAGCAGGCATAGGTCTAGCAAGCTGGAGAGGCAGGGAGGGCCTTTACTTATGGGTGTGACAAATCCATGTGAGTAGTAGGGATATACTTTGGTCCTGGGATGGATTGTGGGATGTTCTTATCCCATCACACAGATTAATGACTCACCTGTGAATGATGTAAAGGTCCCTATATTTCTCTCTCTGTCTTCTCTGTCTCTCTTTCCTCCCATCTCAAACTCAGCTAATCTGAAGGAAAAGGGAGGACAGGAGAATGAAAACTCTCATTGTTATTACATTTTACTATCAACAGTGAAAACCAATGTAATAAAAATCAACTCAGTTCAACTAGTAGACAGAGCTAATATGCATAATAAGCAAATAAGACTTGTAAGTGTGATAAATTAATAATCAATGTGCTTAATAAAACTCCAGCTGCCTCTTGCATAAAACTTGAAATGTCCCATAAAATGAATGAATGGTTCTTACCACTGAAGCTTGGTTATTGAATTATATTCATAATATATTTCCATATGTCAATGGACATGTCTCAGAAAGGAAAGCAAAGAAACCCATCACAAATAGGAAGAGGTGCCTAAACTAAGGAAGAGCCATCAATCAAAGAAATTTTGCAATAATCTGGAGAATACTTATATACATTTCCTATGTATGCCCTATGCTTTTCTGCACAAGAACCTCAGAAAGAGTGGTTGGTTTGATAAAAGTTTGAAAGAAATAAACTATCATGTTTTCCATAACCTATAACTTATTAATCTCATGCCAACCCTGAAAATTTAACCTTCCAAAAACCAATTTACAAGGGGAATTTTTCTTAAGTTTATTTATTTGTTCTGTGAGTCAGAGGGAGGGAGAGAGAAAATCCCAAGCAGGTTCAGCACTGTCAGCACAAGGCCCAATGCAGGGCTCAAACTCACTAACTGTGAGATCATGACCTGAGCTGAAATCAAGTGTCAGATGCTTAACCAACTGAGCTACTTAGGCACTCCTAGAATGTGAAATTTAACTTTATGACACCCTTGTCTGGAAATTTAGCTGAGGCTTACTGATTCAAATTGACAGAGATGTTGAGGATCTTGTCCAGTTGTCTGCTCTTGTGCGCAGGATTTTGCCATGCTGTCAGTTTGCAGTAAACTGAGATTAAATGAACCAGTAGGAAATTTACAAGGAGAAGACAGGGAGAGTGGAGGGGAAGAAATAATCAAAAATAAAATAAACATTTTCAGAACTGAGAAATTCATGAACCCTTATATCAAAATGGTCCACTGAGTGTGTATTTGGGATATAAAATAGGCCACAGTATAGAGGATCTTAGAAAACTAAGAATGGAGAGATGCCTTAAAATCTCCAGGTGCCGGTGGTAAGAAAGAGAGAAAGAAAATATGACTGACATCAGGATACTTCTCTTTGACAAGAAAACTATGGATAAATATGATCAAATGATCATGAGATGGAAAAATAAATACTATGAACCTAAAATTGTACAGCCAGAAAAACTATTATTCTAATGGAAGTGCTAAATAAAGATGATTTTAAGAGAAAAAAAATCAGAAAATTCACCACCTCTTTAAAGGAATCTCATTTAAAAACTATTTTTTTAAAAGAATCTTTCTTTAAAATTACTATAGGATTGGCTCCAGAAAGAGGACATTAAACTCAACATGAAAAATTGGGACAGAAGATGCAATAACAAGAAACATAGAAACCTCTTTCTTTGGTACAGTTGAAGTTAATTTTGTTTATATTATATATTATATATATATATATATATATATATATATATATATATATAATATGTATATATTTATTTATATCTATACATATATTTCTTACAGAAATAAAGAAAAGCAAAAAATAATTCTACGATTACATGCAACCAGCAAAACACAGAAGGAAATTTTCTCAATCTGATAGAGCACACCTATGGAAAACCTACAGTTAACATCATGTTTAATGATGAAAAACTGACTGGTTTCCTTGCCTGAGCTGTTTTTATTCGCAATACTTCTGACACTAAATGTGTTTCCCCTCCCCACACGCTAACCAATTCTCCAACTCTCTGGACACCAGCTGAGTGTCCTATAGGCCAATTCAGTTTAAACACTGACTACTGACAGCACAGACCCCACAGGTTAAGGACCCAGCCCCGCAAGACTGCTCCCATTTCAGACAACCATCACAAGTTAAGTTCTGTAATTTCTAGAACAGCTCACAGAACTTGGAAGACACTTTACTTACTATTACTGTTTATTGTAAATAATCCAGATGGAGTAGCTGGTTGAAGAGGTACATAGGGTGAAGCCAGAAGAGTCCCAATCATGGAAGCTGCTTTCTGTGGTGCTGGGGGCCCCACTGTCCTGACACATGGATGAGTTTACCACCCACAAGATCTCTGAAACCCTGTTCCTTAAGGGTTTTATGAGCTTTCATTGCATAGGCATGATTAATTAAATCATGGTGAATTGACTCAATCTCTAGGCTCTCTTTCTTCCCCAGAGGTTGGGTGGGGTTGGAAGTTCCAATGCTGGAATCATGCCTTGGTCTTTCTGGTAGCCCGGTCCTGTAACTATCTGAGGACCCACTAAAATAAACTCATTAGAACAAGAGATGCTCCTCTTACTCCTATCACTCATTTAAAAGCTTTATGTCTGGAACCAGGGACAAACTGTATATAAATATATAATATATATATATACATATATATATATATATATATATATACAAACTGTATATATATATATATATATATGTATATATATACATATTTTTTTTTCCTTACTGTGTCGCTGCCTCTAAGATAAGGAATAAGGCAAAGATGTCTGCCCTCACCACCTTTCCAGCATTTTACTGTGGGTTCTAGGCAGTGCAGTAAGACAAGGAAGAGAAATAAAAAACACACAAAATGGAAAGGAAACGAAACTACATTTATGCAGATAGGATCATCACATTATCCTCTATGTAGCAAATCCTAAGAAATTCACACATGTAAAATTTTACTAGAACTGATAAGTGAATTTAGCAAATTTGTAGGATACAAGGTTAATGTACAAAACTCAATTGTATTTCTATATACTAGCCATGAACGATTCCAAATGAAGGTAAGCACAATGAGATATCACTTCACACCTGCCAGAGTAGTTTGTATGAAAAAAAAAAAACGAAATAACAAATGTTGGCAAAGATGTGGAGAAAAGACAACTTTGTGCACTGCTGGTGGTAAATTGGTGCAGCCAGTATGAAAAACATTATAGAGCTTCCTCAAAAAATCAAAAATAGAAATACCATACAATCCAGCAATCCCACTTCTGGGTATTTATTCAAAGAAAATAAAAACACTAATTTGAAAAAAAGCATACATGCAACTCCATGTTAATTGCAGCATTGTTTACAATAGCCAAGATATGGAAGCAATCTAAGTGTTCATTTATAAATGAATAGATAAAGGGGATGTGGTAACACACACACACACACACACACACACACACACAACACTGGAATATTACTAATCCATAAAAAAGGATGAAATCTTGCCAAGTGCAATAACATGGATAGACTTGGAGGGTAAAATGTTAAGTGAAATAAGTTAGTCAGAGAAAGACAAGTATCATGATTTCACTCATATGTGGAATTTAAGAAACAAAATGAATGAACAAAGAAACAAATAGACAAAAAATAAAGTTTTAAGTATAGAGAACAAATTGGTGGTTACCACAAGGGAGGTGGGTGGGGATGGGTGAAATAGGTAATGGGGATTAAAAGTACTATTATCTTGATGAGAACTAAGAAATGTATAGAATTGTTGAACAATAGAACTATACACCTGAAATTAATAAAACACTATATGTTAGTTATGCTTGAATAAAAAAAAACTATAGAACTTTTAGAAGAAAATATAGAAGAAAATCTTCATGACATTTTGGTTTGACAATAAATTCTTAGCTATGACATCAAAGGCTAATGCATAAATAAATGTTGATGAATTAGACCTTCTGCAAAATTAAAAACTATTTCCCTTAAAAGATATCATGAAGAAAGTAAAAGGACAAGACTGGACTGTCTTTCTGACAAATTATATGTTTTTAAAGGATCTTTATCCAATATATATAAAGATCCCTTCAATTCATTTTGATTGGATACAACTGAATAAAAATTAGAAAAGTATTAGAACAGACACCTCAGTAAAGAAGATGTATGGATGGCCAATAAACACATGAAAAGATGTTCAACATCATTAGGCATTGGGGAAATGCATTTTAAAACCACAACTAGATGGCTGTTGTAGGAGGCTGACAAGTGTTGTCAAGGATATGGATCAGCTGGAAATCTCATACATTGCTGGTGGGAATGTAAAATGGCACAGCCACTTTAGAAAACAGTTTGGCTTTTTCTTGAGAAGTTACACTTAAATTTGCCATATGCATCAATAACTCTATTATTAGTTATCTGCTCAAGAGAAATGAAAAGATACATCTGCCTGAAGAAATGTGTGCGAATGTTTATAGTAGCATTATTCATAATAGACAACAATTGGAAGCAATTCTAATATCCATTAATTGGTGAATAGATAAAAATTTTGGCTGACCATACATTGGAATATTATTTAAAAATAAAAAGGAATGAAGTGCTGACACATGCTACACCATAGATGAACCTCAAAATGTTATACTAAGTGAAAGAAGTCAGACTTAAAAGACTACATGTATAATTCCATTACATGTGAAATGTCCGAAAAAGACAGGTAAGTGGTTGCCTAGGGCTGGGAACAGGGTTAGGATTGACTGAAAATAGTCATGATGGTTCTTTTCACAGTGATAGAAATGTTCCAAAACTGGATTGTTGTGGTGGTTGCATAACTCTGAGAACTTACTAGAAATCATTTAGTTGTACTTTTATGAAGGGTGAATTTCATGGTGTGAAAATTATACCTCCATAACTCTGTTAAACATAAAGACAGCACACTATCTGAAAAAAGTATTTGCAGTGCATACATTAAATATATGAAATATAAACATCTAATAATTGGTAAAAGAAAAACAATTAGCACAATGAAACGTGTGCAAAGGATATCCATAGGCAAAACATAGAAGAATAAATATCAAATGGCTGAGAAACATAATTGGAAACACCCTCAGCTTCATAATAATCAGAAAATGATAGCAGCAAAGAGGTGTCATGAGATGGGTAAAAAAGAAAGAGATTAGTGAAAATTTACATTGGCAATTGGTTCTGAGAATTAGCTGTCTTTACTAGTGGGACTGTGCTTAGGTTTACACACACACACAAATTATGAGAGGGTCTCATTTCAGAGGGAAGTGTCAGAAGATCTATGGAAGGAATGACGTTCTTCCTGAGGTGTCCCTTCTCTGTCACAGCGTCCTATCAGAGGGTGATGAACACCGGACCCTCCATGGTGTGGTTCTGGGCCCAAAACAAACCTGTCAGGCCTGTATGCTGGGGCCCAAGTGTGCAAACTGTTGGCATAGTTGTGTTTATACTTTTGTAATAGCTATTAAAACAATATTCTTCCTACACCAGAGTTGACTGAGGCACCAGCTGGATAGACACAAATAGGAGATTTCTGGTTAGTTGGTTTACTGGATTCCAGCTATTAGGATCATCCCATATATAAATAGAGCTATTCATGCAAGAAGCACACTTCCTATGCTGATGATAACTTTGGGAGTTTGTCTAGACAGCCCTAAGACAAATGCATGTGCTGTATTTGTATTGTTCCACTTGTTATAGGAACAATGCTCACTTTTCTTCTCCACTGTGCATTACTTTATTATTAAGAACAATCTAATAGAAAAAATTAAAAGACAATATAATAAAAAAACTGCATTCATAAGAGTAACAAAATTATAAAATGCTAGTACTAAAGCAAGAAATAATCTGCAAATATATCTCTGGAACTACTAAACTTAGTTGGAGAATATTTGAGAAGGCTGAAAAAAAATAGTTATTTACCATGTACTTGGATAAAAAGAATCAATTTTTCATAGGTCATTTCTCCCAGAATTAGTTTATAGATTTATTGCGATCTTAATTAAAATTATATATAGTATATATAATTATATATAATTATAATCAGTAATTACATGACCTTGACAAGCTAATTCTAGAATTCATATGGAAAAGGAAATGCACGAGAATATTCAGAATAATTTTCAAATTATGCATAATGAATGTGGACTTGACCTACTAAACATCACAAAAACAATTCTGGGATAAATGGCTTCTGTTTTGTTAAAGTCCTACTGAACACCACTCACAAAAACAAATCCAAAGTGTAATAAACAGCTAAATGTAAAAACAAACAAGTCCAAATCTATCTCTAAACCGAAAGAAAAAAGAAAAAAAAAAGTAAATACAAAAATAAGAGAACATTTATGTCATTGGGAATAAAGAAACCTTTCTTTAGAAATATACATTTAACACAATTGTCACAAAGAAAAATTAATACATTTGACAGCACCAAAATTTATGTTTTCTCTATACCTAAAATCAACATAAAAGATCCTAGATGGGGCGCCTGGGTGGCTCAGTAGGTTGAGCTTCGACTTCAGCTCAGGTCATTGTCTCGTAGCTTGTGAGTTTGAGCCCTGTGTTGGGCTCTGTGCCAACAGCTCAGAGCCTGGAGTCTGCTTCGGATTCTGTGTCTCCCTCTCTCTCTGTCCCTCCCCGCTTGTGCTCTGTCTCTGTCTCTCAAAAATAAATAAACTTAAAAAATTAAAAATAAAAGATCCTAGAGAGAAAATCCTTGTGAATATACCAGAGTATTAATGCCTGAGCTGTACAATGAAATCCTATAAATTCATGTGAAAAAGATAAAGAGTTTAATAAAGATACTTACAGACAATTGAAAAAAAATGGGAAGGACATGGATCTATCAACTGAGAGTGTCCATATGGATTGATGTGTAGTTATTCTAAAGAAAGAATGGCAGTCATTTAAAAGAATGTGGTAGATCTTTATATTGATATCTCTAAGATAAATAATTAAATTAAAAAGACAATGGAAAATAGTAAGTTGGTTGTAATATCAATTACCAACACCAAACCAACCAAACAAAAAAATGCAAATGAACAAACCTCAAAATTCCTAAAAAGAATATGTATGAATGTATAGAAAAATGTCTAGGAGAACAGTGAAGAAATTGGTTACAGTAATGTATTTCTAGTCTTTCCATTTGTAATTTCACAAACCTAAAAAGTTACTGCTTTAAACTCCCAAGTGTAAGGAGTGATGTGGCTGTCAGCCACCTGATTCTGTTTTCTCAC
This sequence comes from Panthera pardus, assembly GCF_024362965.1. Classification (NCBI taxonomy): domain Eukaryota; kingdom Metazoa; phylum Chordata; class Mammalia; order Carnivora; family Felidae; genus Panthera; species Panthera pardus. The sequence goes on along the minus strand of NW_026526821.1, from coordinate 48,999,337 downwards.
CTGTTGCAGGCGGGTGTCACACTACGTCCTCATCAGGGAAATATTGTGAGAAGCAGCTCTCGAAAGAAACTTCTCAAGAGGCAACCCCCATGATCATCACACCAGCCGGTTGAGCATGTGAGTGCTTCATCTGCTTGCTAGGACTGAGAAACAAAAGTGTTGCCTTCCCAGGTTGGAGCAGCTCGCTGCAATGCTCACCTTATTGCCAACCCCATAGGCTCTTTTTTGCACTTCCAGCTCATCCTGTTTGTCAAAAATACAAGGAGGTTCACAGGACTTCATACTCATGGGCAAATGAGTATGTTCCCGGCAGGAACAAGCTTCACACGGAGGGAGAAGCTTGTCACAAATCACAGTTATTCTTTGAAATATTCCCAAACTGATAAGAATATAAACAGCAAATACAATTTAACCCACTAACTCACAACAAATAAAACACCTCCTCAGATGTCAGGAATAAAGCCATCACCAGACTCCTGACAACTTTAATAAATAAAAGATAATCTTGCACTTTGGCCCAAATTGAATGAAGACAATCTTCTAGATATCAATGAGGCATTTACATCATGAAAAAGGAGAACTTGCTTTTTGTTTCCAGTCAGCTCCCATCAACAAAAGGAGCAAAAACAGCCTGAAACTCAGGGCAATAACCTTTTGCCTTTTTTAGAGCACTGCAGAATTTACCTAGCATTTGTTACACACCCTCATCTTTGAAGCTGAAAATGTCCTTGAGAGGTATAAAGCTTGACAGGAAGAAACTGTGATTTACACATCTATGGAGATTTGCTCCAAATCACAAACCTTGGAAGCACCAAATCAGCAGCTCCAACCCTGGCCTGTGACATCCTTATCTTCCAGGGTCCCTTCTGTTGCACAGGAACTGAACCATTGTAAAGATCATTATTGTTTCTTTTGGATGTCTGGGAGGATGCGTTGGGAACATAAAGAAGAGGAGAAATAGAACCTGAGCCTGTCTTACTGTGCCTTTCACGTACTATACACACTAGAGGTTGCCAGGCAGCATGACGCCCTGCCTGCAGCTGGGGCTGAGACTTGCTTGGCCAGAGCTGTGATGCCCTGCCCACATGCCCTCTGCCATCTGTCTGTGCTCTGATAATGACTTGGGTCTCTCTGGCACCCAATAGATGACACCCCAGGCACCAGGAGCTCTTTGATTTTTCTGGCCCCACCAAAGTCTGCTCAGCATGCTGCAGTGATTAATGTCCCCAAGGGGAAAACCCCAGCTAATGAGGGCTCAGAGTCAGTAAATAAAGGTCTTGTCCCCCTGCCACTGTCCCTTGATGGGACAGTCTTGAGGTGTATTCTGCATGCTCCTTAGTGTGTCCTGGTGGAAAAGAGGCCCAAGGTCCATTAAAGCAACCATTCTTTACAGCATTCCTTATTTGAGCTAGTATGCTTTCTCTATTTCACTCTAGCTGCCTGCCATCATCTTCTAAATAAATTATCTGCACTCAAATCCTGTCTCAAATTCTGCTTTTGGGAACTGAAATGAAGTATTTGGTATGTTTTTTTCTTGTTCTTGTTTGTTCTCCAAGTGCCTGGAATAGGGTGGATATCTGTCGAATGACTAAGTGTCAGCTCCACTTCCCTTAATATGTGTGTAAGTACCAGGCAAAGTCAAGTTAGACAAAATCACAATAAGAACAAAACAAATTAATGATAATACCCACTCATTTCCCCTTTTGTGCACTGGCTTCACAAGAGTAGGAGAGGGAGAGAGAGAGAGAGATAGAGAGAGAGAGATCTTGAAATTTTTGTTTCTATTATTTTGGTTAAATATGAACCCATATCCATACTTATCCCCAAATGCAGTACATTAAAATTGGTGTCTAAATTTGTGTTTTCTTTTTTGCAGGTGGAAATGATATTGGCCTCATGAATCTCCATTGTAAAGATCATTTTTCTTCCCAAAGTCAGTTCCACTGCAACTTCTTTCCCTTTCTTGAGGTGATGGCCCCCAGGTTCTATGGCTGCAGGATCCTGTCTAGGGTGCAAGGAAGCTGGTGGCCAAGGAAAGGAGGTATGCCTCTGTGCATTAAAACCTACTGTGTTATTACTGGGGAGACATACCTCCTACCTGGGGGAAAATATTCTGCTCAAGCAGTTTAACATTTATCACAAGCAAAAGCCAAAAAGCAAAAATGCATTTGGTTCTCAGGAATCAGGAAAGCCAAGTAGCACTTCAAGCTATCGTTGCTGCTTCTGCTACATTCCTACTGTGGTAAGTAATTGTTGAGAAATTGTTGGATCCCAGGTTCTAACTAAGTGCTTTATGTACCTTTTCTCATTTTACTTACAGAAAATTCCTGCACTGTTGTAATGCAGTAGGGATTTTATTTTATTTTTTTCCTGTTCTGGAATCAGCAACTTGGTTCCAAAGAAAAGTCCATCCAGTACCAAACATCCTAAAGAGAATTGAGGGGACTGACTTGTCTAATCTAGAGTTTTAAAAGATGGGATCTAGCTGACTCTTCTATGGGCAACCACTGCCCTCCGTCTTACCGCCCTGGAAGCTGCGTTCAGAGGGGAAGGAGGTGTGGGGTCAGGCCCCTCATCTGCTGTGCATCTGGGGAACTGCTGGGAAATTCCCCCCAGAACCCAAGTGGCATCAATAAAAGAGAATCTCTTTTTGTGAGCCATCTACAGAGTAAGGCACCTATATGAGAGAGAAAGGGAATGCTGGCGACCAGAGGCAGGGCTGAGAGAGAGGCAGCAGTCAGGTCACCTGAGCTGTGGCCAGTGGTTACAGCTGTGACAGCAAGAATGAGGTGAGGGTCTTCCCAGGGAGAGAGCCAGGCTGGCACCAGCTGGGGCAGCAGCAGCAGATGGAGGGCATGGAGGAGGAGAACGATGATGCAGTGTAAGGAATTGTCACATTTTACCTCAGTCTCCACAATGAAATAGTCTCCTATTTGCTGGCATAAGGTACTCCTTTCATTAGAACCTCAATTTTCTATTGTAATCTATTTTACAATTAAGTTTTAAAAGAAAAGTTGAAAGAAAAAAGAATCTTCTTGAAACTAATATTTCACTGTATGTTAACTAGCTAAAATTTAAATAAAAACTTGGAAAAAGAATAAAAGAATCTTTGGTGCTGTCTTTATGTAATTTATTTTATTTTATTATTTTATTTTATTTTATTTTATTTTATTTTATTTTATTTTATTTTAGAGAGAAAAAGAGAGCGAGTAGGATTGGGACAAAGAGAGAAAGGGAGAAAGAGAGAATTCCAAGCAGGCTCCGCACTGTCACTGCAGAGCCTGATGCAGGCTTGAACTCACAAACCTCAAGATCATGACCCGTGCCAAAATTGGATGCTTAACTGACAGCTCCAGGTGCCCTTATCCTTATGTGTTTAAAGCTGCCCTGGGTAGCTTCCCTCTGCTCTCCCTCCTGCTCTACTCCCTCTCCTTCCCTTTGCTCCTCCTTCTCCCTTCCTGTTGTTCCTTCCTCTCTCCCTTCTCTCCTCTTCTCCCTCCCCATTCTCCCCCTCATGCCCACTTGGATGTTTTTGGAGCACTGATCTTTCCCCCTCATGCTGCTAGCCCAGTCTGAAACTGGGCTTGAAGTCTGGGGCATGTGCTCAGGAGACAAGAAAGAGACATTTTATTTCCATATGCCATCAACTCTTTATGTCCATCCTCCAGACTTCATTGCAGATATGGGTTGGGGCTGTGCTCAGGACAGAATTGGAGAATTTAAGGGTCTGTCAGCCACAGTGCCATCCTATCCATAAGGACTGAAGAGTCCGGGCAACAGAGAACAGTAAAGAAGAGTGTGTTACAGGATTCTTGATGTCTGCTCCACAAGGTAGGCTTGTTCTCCTGCTCCTGACTGACCCTTCACGGGCCTGTATCCTGCCACAGATGTTGCACTGGGAATTTTCCATCTGCACATCTAGATGACAAAGTTGAAGCTTCTGGAAGGACAAAGGATGTCTCTACTCCAAGGCTACATGTCCAGGCTCCCCACAATTTACCCAAGAGCCCTTCTTTTCAGGAGTATCTGCACCTTTTCCAACAGCCAGGAACATGGCTGACCATCCAGCTGTGAGGGTGTATATAGCCCTGCAGGACCAGTAGCCTACTGCTAAGCACAGGGAAAGAGGTGAGGTGAAAGGGGGAGGTGCATGCCTCAGTTTTCCCTTTCTTCAGTAGCACATGCTGTCATGTTGGGGGCCATCTACTGGGGACAAGGTTGGGATGGACATGTACCAGCCACTGTAACACATGTTACAAGTGAAGCCTGAGGACCCAGATGGTCAGGCAGCCCCCAGGTCTTGCTCAGTCACCCTGAGAAAGATCTCTAGGCAGCACATTCCTGAAGAACCATACTGTGGACTATTTAAAACATAAAGCAAAACAAACAACTCCTCAAGCAGAATTGTGCCTGCATGGCTCAAATGTCTTTCCTTTTAATGCCTTCAAAGTCCCAGAAAGAAGGAGGAAGTATTAACAGTGCAGACCTAATTCTGGGTGTCAGAAACAAAACTGGCTATGACTTTGCACTGTCCTCTGCTTGGACCTTGCCTGCTGCAGCAAACCTGAGCAAAGTATTGTCACAGTCAGCCATTCCTTTCTCCTCTTGGGTGGTAGGCCCTATGTTAGTGCTTTGTTCCTAACAAAGCTCTCCAATTTGGTTTCTGAAAGAGAAATTATTGGCTAACTTTGAACTAGGACAGGTCCAACAAATGCAGAGGCAGTTTTGGAGGACCTGGGGTAGATGAAATACCAATGGAAAGTATCTGGGTGGGAGATGTGCTGTTACCACTGGTAACAAGTGTCAGACCAAGCATTTCCTAGGTAGGTGGTCATTTCTTTTTTATAAGTACAAGGTGGTTAAGGAGTGTTAGGATCATCAGAGTCAACCAGTGTGTTGGAAGCAGAGGTGGGGCTGTGTGGACCAGGGTTCTGTGGTTGGTCCCAATTTGCTGTTAGGCTTATGAGGCCAAAGAGGGTGTGTAGGTGCCTGAGACATTGAGGTGGTTCAGGAGTCCTGAGGAGTGGGGCTGGAAGAACAGAAAATGCCCTTGTGAATGAAAGATACTCTGATGCCAGAGTGGTCTTCAGGAAAAAATGGAACATCCTTACAACGTTTCCAAGATGAGTTCTGAGCAGTCAACAATGTAGCAACAAAAACAACAGGTGTGGAACTCTGGCCGAGAGCCCCCCCCCCCCCACTTCCCATGTTTCTCTAATTAGAGCAGGACAGTCTCTAAAGTGGGATTTTCAGGAGGAATGGAGTAGATCTGCAGATCCAGTGTGTGATGACCCACCATACCTTGCTGTAGGGCTCACTCCTGTTAACCCAGGCAGAGTGGCCAGGACATTATTTTAACTGGGAGAGAATCTGTGCAGCCAGAGCCACCATGGGAATGAGTCTCCAACAAGGCAGGGTCAGGGTCACCAGCGGGATGAGGTCCAGTTCTCTCTGGGTACATTATGGACACTGATGGGATTTTCTGGAATCTTGGGAGGCCTGACTGGCCCTGAGTTTCAGATGCCCATGGAGCAGTTTGGTGCTTCCACAAATGGAATGTCCCCTTAAACCTGTCTGGTTGGAGATGCTGCACACACCCTAATCTTTGTCCTACTCACCATGCTGGTGTTCTGGTGCCCTTGAGGAGTGAGCACAGTGACTTTGTGGGGAATAATAAGGTGATGAGGGTGTGGGCCTGATAGGGAAACATTCTTGCATCTGTCAAGCCCACTGCTGCTGAGAACCACTCGCTGGGTCAGGGTTCAGTTCAAGCCACTGGAAACTTGGCTTCATAAAGCTATGGTTTACAGGGCAGCCCTTTATCCTGGTATTTACCCCATGATTTTAAGTTCAACAGGAAAGATGACCAGAGAAACCTCTGGTTCCAAGTGCAAAAGGTACAATGAGAGAAAAGCAAGGTCTATGACACCGCAGAGGGGGTAAGGTCTGGAGCCCCAGAGCCAGGGAGGTTTATCTGAGGAAGGGATGCTGGAATTGGCATTGGGAGATGAGTCAGAGTTACCTGGGTTGGGATACTCTTGCAGATAGGGAGACCAACCCGTGATTCTCCCTTCTAAGTGCCTCAACAAGGGATCCACAGATCTCTGGGCAAAAGCTGTGGAATGTTCTGTGACATAGATGGACCACATAGACTTAGAATTAATTCTGATTTTCAAAAACCTCTGTTCAGTGCTAATAGTCCTTTTGCTCTTGAACATTCTCACACATGCTGCCAGGTGGCACTGGGCTTTGCAGCCTGGCTAACTGTCCTCTTTGGTTAATAATTTTCAGTAATTTGGGCATTATTTATATTTGCCATTTTTGTCTGATTGTGCTGTGATGTTATTTCCAATGCCCAAAGTGACTTACTAGTTGTTCACTGAGTTGGAAAGTAACAAGTTGTAGGAGGTCATGAGAGAGAGTGGCTGGTGAATGGACACCTGTGGCCAGTGCCAGCAGCAGAGAATCTGGGAATGAGATTGCATCTAATGAATAACCTTACAGTTCTCACTAGTCAGATGCTTTACAAATACTAAGTTAATTATCCCCAGAACTCTATGTGGTGGGTAATATCACTGTTCATCTTTTATAGATGAGGAAACCAAGGCACAGAGAGGTTAAGAAATTTTCCCAATGTCTCATAGCACAGAAGTGGTAAGGCTGGGATTTGAAGCAAGGCAGCATTGTCCCCAGCCCAAGCTGCCTTCCAATGTGCAAAGACACTGTGAAAAGAACCATTTGAGGGGAGCACGATCATGGATGTCTGAGGGGATTTTATTGGATAGGCATTACCTCTGTCTTCATGGCTTTCTTGTCAAAGAGAGACACGAAGTTGGCAAACCTATTGGGTTAGTTTTTTTTTTCTTAAAATGATTATTAATAATTATAAGGTAGCAATGAAGTCTTGTGAAGAATTCAAATAATACCAGGAAAGCTAGTCTTGTGGGACAGACACACTTAATTACAGTCCCTTCCCCTAGACAAAGACTGTCATTTTCCTCTGAATTAACCTGCAGACTTTCTTCTTTGCATTTGGATACAGGAATTGGTATCTCCTTGTAGTTTCTTTTCAGCTCAATCCCATTGTGGCTGTTTGGCAAGATTTTTTTTGTAGTTTCCTCTTCATTTCATTTCCTTCCTTTTCTGTCATTTCTAGGGAGATGATTAGAGGAAGAAGGGGCAATGACAGACAAGCTATCTTATCTGCGATCTTGATCCCAGGTGTCCCATTGCTTGGTGTCACACATAATGGTATTTGTCTAAACCAAAAAAGAGTTCCCAGGTCCAGCTCAAAATAAGGTTTCTTCAGTGCAAGTTAGCAAGGAGGAGAACAGAACAATGCACTTATCGTTGACATCTCTACTCTTTAGCATATCAATCAGTCAATCAGTCAATAAAAGTGCACATCTCACTATTGTGAAGATGCGTTAAAGCCAGCCACAAAATTTATGACTAATAAGGAAACAGTTAGTTGTAAAGTTCTATCATCAAATAACACTGCTGTGTATCGCATGACATCAGTGGTCTAGAATGGGGAAGAGAAAATGCAAACACAGGCATTTTGGCAAATATTCTATATTGCTATGAAAAGCTCTAGTCAGCTTTTACTTATGGGAGGTGCATAGTTGGGTAGAATTACTTGCCACATTTTGTTCCATTTATTACTTAAAACATATACTGAAATAAAAGAAGTTATCTGTGAGCTCTGTTGTCTACTGGAAGCCACACACCTCAAGATCAGTTCTGTGGGGGCTCCAGCTACTTGAGGAGAAGCAAGTGCATAGCTAATAAAACAAACAGGGTTTTGTTGGGATGGACAACCACAGGCTGACTTACAGAGAATGCTGATTGTCAATGGTAAGACTTAATCTTGATTCTGGATCAAAGGATATTGAGAATTATGTACATTGTTATACCTCAACCATGAGAACACATCTTTTCAAAGTGTCATGTGAAGAAATGAGCAGCCAGCCAGCTTCTGGTTTGTCTTTGGATTCATCCGCATTCACTCTGTCCTGCAGAAAACTACATTTCCCATGCTCTTCTGGTCACCAGCTACTGGTCCAGTTGGACAATGGGAGGAGCTGGTGGGAGAGTGGAGGGGTAAGAGGAAGGGAGAAGCCAGGGTATTTCTCATCCTTTCTCACTGTTGCCTGTGTGACCCTTGGTGGTGGCTCTATACCCCCAAGAATCTCTAGATCCAGCCTGTCACCCCTCCAGCAGGAGGCAGACCCAACTGTGCCTCTGGCTCCAATCAGGAACCTTGGCATCTGTGCCCTGGTTACATCACCAGTTCTGTGTGTCTCTCAGCCCCATGAGTGATAATGGTTTCTTTGTGTGGCCAAATCTCTGGGATTCTTCACTGACACTTGGCTTCTCATCTCTACCATATCCATGTAAACAAATTCCCCCACTGCAACATTCAGGAGAGTTTCTCTTTTCATGGCAGCCTCTTACTGATACAGGCAATGGTGACACATCTATGGTTTTTATTCTGAACTAGGTTGTCCTCAAGGATAAGGCACTCACTTGGTAAAAATTGAGATGATAAAGGTAAAAAAAAATTCTTCATAGCACATGATGCCAGCAAGGGTGCTCTATTTTTTCAAATAACTTGCTTCAGTTTTTTGAGTATCTGAAAGCCAATGCTTTATGGCTGAATTATGCAGAAATTTAGTATTTAGGGTGAGGATTTCTTAAGAAAAAAGCATGATTTACAAACCAAGATTATAAGTCTTTCCTACCATCAGAAAAGCTCTTCCTTTACTGAAAAAATAAGTTTATATATAAAAATAATTGCAAGAGAGAATAAGGAAATACTCCCCCAGGCTAAGTATGATCAAAGAGTAGATTAGAATGCATTTGCTGCCCCCTTCAAAAGTGAAACACTCTTGTGTCCACCTATAAATGTGAAATGCTTTTTACCTTTTGAGTCTACCTGAGCATTCAAAGTAGACTTCGTACAGAATCTTGCCAAATTTCTGGTCCATATTGTTACTGAAAGATTAGTACTTGTGGCAGAACCATTTTTTTTTAGAACCAGACATTTTCAATTGCCTATAAATGTTTTATAATTTAATAAAAGTAATGAGTAATAATTTGATTTGGGATTTGATCTTTGACTCAAATTATCCATCATTAAACTGGATATTTATGCCTTGGTTAACTAATGCAAATAATACCATTCTGCTTATGTGCAATAATGGTTTTAATTGATTGTAAAGCAATATATTTTATTTTTTTAATCATGAGAAATCTTTAAAATTTATGTATTTATTTAGCCCAAATTTGGTGCTTCTTTGGGTTTGAGATACTCATTCAATGATACGTGTTGAGAAACTTTTAAGAAATTGAAACTTTTATTTCACCTAAGCAACATGGAATGGTATGGGCTGAAAGGAACCAAGAGGCTGGGAAATGAGAGAGAGCCAGAGCCTCCCTCAATCCTTCCCAAAGACTTGGATCTTTAGCAGGGGGATGCTGAAAGTTATGCTAGAGGCATAGGATAGCATGAAAGATTGTTTTGAAAGACCCTACTGGCTGTAGAATGAAGATTCTACTGTAAGAGGATAAGAGTGGAATCAGAGAGAAGGTGGGAGACACATTAGTCAAGATCCCAGTAGGAAATCCATTGACCAAGCCCAACTGGAATCCAGGGTGCAAAAGGGGATGGCACTCTCAGGTTGGCCTCCTGAGAATGAGCAGATGGAGAAGGTGGAAAGTTTATCTAGGTGTTCAAACAGGATATCTCTGAACAGAAGACTACAGATATGTCCTTGGAACAAAAGAACTTGAGAGCTGTTTAGGAGAGTAAACAAGCACAAAGGTAAGGCAAAGGCAAGGAAGGAATCTTATGTTAACTTTCAAGTTTCTGGCATGGATAGATGGTAACACCATACATTGAGACTGGAAACACCTGATGAAGTTTTGGGGTGATGGTGGGGTGTTCCGGAGCCAATGACAAAGAAAGAATTCTTGAAGATGTCTTTGGTCCAAAAAAAAGGTGATTTTATTAAAGCATGGGGACAGGACCCGGGGGCAGGAAGAGATGCATGGGGTTGTGACAGGTAACTCATTATATACCCTCAGATTGGGAGGGGATCAGAGATAGAGTAAGTCTCTAAGGAATTTTGGAAGCAAGGTTTCTAGGACCTTGAGGAGCTAGCTGTTGCTAGGGAAGAACCATTTGTTACCATTTAATAAAACCTCAGTCTTGAGACACTTCAGATATATATTGGGGGGCCATAAGCTTGGAGTATGATTGCCAGCATATATCTTGGGGAAGTTGAGGTAAAGCAAGTAGACTTGCAGGATCCTTGAGGTTGGGATAATGTTAAGCTAAGGTTCTCTTTTGCCCCTGGCAAAGTGTCATCACCCAGGCAGCTGAGTTCCTGGAGAGAGGTCACTCCACCCATTTCAAGGACTTGTCAATGGACTGTAGGCAGTAAGGGAATTTAATTTTTCATTTGCTTAGTTTCCCACATTGCTATGGCAAACACTTAAACCCCTTCCCTTTGTTCTTGGGTAGACAGAAGTGTCTGGGGAATACCACACATATCCCACCTGGGTGGGGGGAAGGAATTCCAGCCTATGTTTTGCTCTCAGCTTGCCCCATGCTCCCCATCACACTTACTAATTCCATAAACTTCTTAAACATTCTTTACATTATTCTCAGGAAATAAAAATGAGGTAAGCATTATTATCCTTATTTTACATTTGGGAAAACTGAAGTTGAGATAAATTAACTCACCAGAGTCAAATAGCTGAATAGTGATGGAGTCAACATTACAACTCGTTTATTATAGAATCCCAAAGCAATGCTTTTAATCACCTTGATATTCTACCTCCCTAGCCATATTAATGGGGAAAAGAATGGGCTAATATTTAAGTTAGTTAAAACATAAGGCTTCATGAAAGTCTCAAGCTGAAGGATCCATTTGAGCCTTCTGAAGGCAGAACTAAGATTGAATGCAATGCCAAGTGAAGGTCTAGAGGGTGGGTAACTTTAGCACAAAGGTTGACAGCCTGGCTGGGTGTGGAAATTACACTGTATAAAGTGGATCACCACCATCAGACCTGTGGGATCCCACCTTGTGAAAGTCTGGAATTAGATGCTAAGAAACCAGACTTCAAAATTTTATGTTTCTAGAACTTTCTACAATTTGTTCTGGTCTCTGTGACCACCTTGGTTAAAGACCCCCATTGGTCTTGGGGTGCCTGGGTGGCCCAGTTGGTTGGGTGACCAACTTTGGCTCAGGTCATGATCTCTCAGTTTGTGTGTTCGAGTCCCATGTTGGGCTCTGTGCTGATAGCTCAGAGCCTGGAGCCTGGTTCTGATTCTGTGTCTCCTCCTCTCTCTACCCCTCCCTTGCTCACGCTCTGTGTCTTTCTGTCTCTCAGTAATAAATAAACGTTAAAAAGGTATTTAAAAAGACCCCCATTGGTCTCAATTGCTCCATAATACAACCCATGTGAATTGAACTGTCTTTCAGCCTCTCTGGGGTAAACTCCCAACCTGCTTTCCCAGCTTGACTTTCCATTATTCCTTTTGCTCTGTGGCATTCCCATCACACCAACTGTGGCTTTCCCTGCACCTTGCACATTCTCTCACCTCCAAACCTCAATCCTCCAATCCTCCACCTCACTTAGCTCTTCCCTCTGGAATGCCTCTCTTCCCATTCCCAAATTTATACCCTGTTGACAAGCCTTCCCTTAGTCTCCCAGCTGAATTTATTTCCTCCTGATTCACCAAAAGCTCTATTGTCTAGGACCAGTGATATGTTGGCAAATGTCTGGCAATCAGCTCTCCAGATGGAAGGGAGGTATAGCTGATTTGTGGTATTTACCAATTACTGTGGTATAAATACTTTTACCATGGCCAATTTCAAGCTACCAGCAGTTTAATAATGGGCTTACAGAATTTCTGGAAACCTAACAGTTGTGATGAGGTTTTGGGGTGATGGTGAGGTTCAGGCCCCAAAGATGGTCAAGAAGGCATCTTTGCTAAAAAAAGTGATTTTATTAAAGCACAGGGACAGGACCCATGGGCAGAAAGGGCTGCACTGGTGTTGTGAAGAGTGGCTCCTTATATACTATGAAATTGGGGGAGGTAAAGTCAAAAGAGAGGTCTCCAGAGGGACTTTTATATGCTAAAGAGGACTCCTAAGATACCTGAGGCCTTGTTATTGTCAAGCTAAGGTTGTTTTTCCCTCTAGCAAAGCATTAACTTTAAGACAGTAGAGAGTTCCTGGAGAAACATTTTACCCTGCCTGCCTCAAGTATCTGTCAATGGGCTGCAAGTTATAAGGAAATGTTATTTTACCTGCTATTACCTTTTTGCCTTTGTTCCTCATATCACTGTGGAGGGGTGATGTTGGGCTCCAGGAAACTGAGTCTATAAGTTTCTGGAGATTAGGCTATTGATAAGATTGCCTTTTTCTTGTAATTTGCTAAGATACTTGTAAACTGATGGAGACCCATGTCCTGTATGACTGTCATCTCTATCAGTTGGCCATTTGTTTTCTTTCCTTTCCTTTGTCCTTGGGCAGCCAGGAATGCCAGAGGAATATCACACACATACCACCCTGCCCGGGTGAAGGGTGCGGTAGCTTGCACTTTGTCCTCCGCCCACCCCACGCTCCCTCATCAGTTGGCTCTTACTAAACTTCAGCGTATAACTGCCTAAGCCCCACCCCTAGAGATTTAACTCCTATGGGGTTGGCTGGCACAGGGTTTTACAAAGTCTCCCAGGTGGTTCCAGCATCCAGCCATGGTAAGAACCTGTGTATTAACATCTCTGGGAGCTTAAGACTTTTCCAGTCCCATGCATACTCCCAGAGATTTTGATTTAACTGATCTCAGGGGTCTGAGTCTGGATATTTCCAAAGCTTCCAGGTGATGCTCAGCTATGCCCAGGGGACTGAGTTGATTCCACTGTAAATTCCCTTTACCTGTTACCAGTGTTTCCTTTTCTTTGTAGTTGACTATGCACAGAACTCATCTTCTCTGTCAGATTATGATCACCTGAAGCATGTATCCACGAAGGTTTCAGAAATGAAGTAAATATCACAATAAAAGTATTTTAAAATGAGTCACATAGGACACCCAAAGCACCTTGTTCACATTTGCTGAATGCATGCAGTAGCAGAGATCTTATCCACTTGTCCACCTGGCCTTCTGACAGATCCCAGAGAAACTGACACCAGCTCAGGAGCTCCCTGCAGAGACATCCTTTCTGTTCTATGCTAATCCCCTACTTTCCACGACTGCCTTTGCCCTGCAGCACTTACTGTCCTTGTCCACAATTTGGGCATAAATGTCACCTCATGAGGCCTTCAGAATACAGGGCAGTCCTGCCTCCCTTCTGTCAGCAATGAAGCTCATTCATACTGATTTCCCTGCACTTGAAATTCACTCCACAATTTGCCCCCAGCTAAATCAAGCTGCAAGACAACTTCTCCAGGTAAGTCACTGGTTGTCAATGCTCTGTTCCTCGCTAATGTGTGCAAACCCTGCTCGGAGGAACATGGACACAGTCTGGACCTGCAGGCAACTCACACATGCAGTTCTCACCTTCAGTGTGATCAGTTGGGGGCTTACAGAGGGTCAGAGCTGGAGCAAAAATGAAGGGTGTTATTCATTTTCCTGGGAACCTGACATGACAGAAATGGGGAATTACACAAGATATTTGCAACTGATATTGCGTTTCTTTAATTGAGCAGTTTTAGCTCTTGAGCAGTAATAATGCGTTCTCTGTTCTAGTCTATTCATTTCATTTATTGGCTGCTCTTCTATCCACCACACAGTGCAAATGTTCCTCCCTTCAAAGTTTTGGAGCCTTTTGGGTCTGTTTAAAATCCATGAGGAGATAGGGAGGTTTCAGGCTCCCTGGTCAGAATCCACATAATTTTTCCCCAGGGACACTTCTCAGAGGTTCTGAAGGGAAGGGAACAGCATTTATTGATCTCTAAGCAGTATCTGTGTTTTGATTTCACTTGCACAGCAATGCTGTGAGTTAGATGCAATTATCCTCATTTGATTAGAAAGAAAACAAAGGCTCATAAAATTAACATAAGTGAGCAGATTTGCACTCAGGTTTCTCTGGCTTTGGGCCACTTTGCCATGACAAAAAAATGGTGCAGGTGACCTGATCATCTAGAATACTAGTTTGTGAATTTCTCCAAGTGTGGTCTTTGAGCATGAATCACTGCCACCTACCTTGTTTATGTTAGAAACATGCAGAATCTTAGGCCTCATCCTGGCTTCCTACTCAGTATTTCTAACAAGCAGTCCCTTCCTTATTTTTCCCTGAACGTTGAACTTTTAAAACTACTGGCTTAGAGGATTTGTGAGAAAAATCTTCACTGAAAGTTACCAAAATTGAATAGATCTTACAGTAAGTTTCATTTTGGGAATTAAAGCAAAGTAAATATATCCTCTGAGCTATTCAAAAAATCATGTTTGTTTAGAATTGAACTGAATGCAATTTCAAAAATCTAATCATGAGCTGTGCAGTCTTGTGTCTGTTGCTATGAAATCCAATGAGCTTGGGAAATAGAAAGAAGGGAAAGGGGGCCCCAACTCTTTCCCTGGGTCTTACAAAAAAGGAGGTGCATGTGGTAGCCTCTGCCCACAGAGTTGCTTCCAAAAATCCCCCAAGTGGAGGAGCTAGTGGAGGACTGATATTGTTATTTCAAAGGTTTTATCAATCAGCAGCTGTGGTTTGAGAATATGCTCCATCAAACACCCTTTTGGTGCTGGGCACTGTCTTTGAAACCAAGAATTCCTTTTTGATTTTGAGATCAAGAGGCTAAATTTAACATCTGGAAAATTCTGTTTAAAGGGTAAATTGTACAGTCCCATTTCCAAAGATATTTCTGGATTACTAATGAAAATTCAAACATCATGGTGATGTAGTCTCTCAACAACTATGTGCCATCACAAAGGTCATTGAATGGGTTATCATCCAAAGACAGGTTAGAAATATGTTGAAGTATCTTTGCATGTGATAGGCCAACAAGGCCTTCTCCACCTCTGGAGCAGGTAGGACTGATCGGAAATAGAAATACTTTGATGGGAGAATGGAGAAGGGGGCATCCAGGATACCATCTTATTGGTACATTTCAAGAAGAAATATGGACTCTCTCTGGGACAATTTTACTAGAAATGTGACTGGAGAAGATACATGAGGTTGTAGGAGAAAGTCTGTGAACACCTGGAAAGATGGTGGACTAATGTCTTAAGGACCATCTTCCCCATCCGGGAGAAGAAGAAGACAGGGGAAAAGGTACAGGGCTATGTGCAGGAGAAGCACATGCCCAGGCAGTTAGTCCTATGTCTACATGACCCTGAGCAGACTGGCTGGCATCAGCAGCAGCTGTTTTCAAATGTAGTCAAGACTTATCTTCTGGGAAAGTCTGGTACTTCGCTCTTCAAGGCCAGTGGTCTGAAAATCTCAAGAGAAGTAGGTAAGTTCTGCTACAGACCAAGAGATGTCATTCAGCAAGCAAGGAGTACATATGCTTGAAGCAAGTTAACCCTTCAGACCTGTTGGAGTGCTGTTAAGTATCAACTTGTGTGCATCCCACAAGTGGGAGAGGGATCTTCTGAGAAGTTCCTCAATGTTTTATTTTCCTAGATGCATTTCTCTGATGTCAGGCAGCCTCCTCCCAGAATGATACAAGGACTCTGAATTCCTCTCTTCTTTCTGTTGCTTCCAAGGCACTGTTCCTCCATAAAATTTCTCTCTCTCTGCCTCTTTCACCAGCCTTGAGAAATCCTCCATGAGTGGACACAAAAGCCAGCTTTTAGACACAAAAGCCAGAAATCTCTCAGGATCAGCTCTTTCTTTCTGTCTCTTTCTGAGGAAGATAGCCAGAGACTGCTGCATGCTTGAATGGTTGGGTACATTAAGTAAGGAGAAAAATCCTTCAGGTAAAGTGCCTCAAAAGATTACCAAGTCCCACAAAATAGGAAACAAAACAGTTGAATAGTCCTAGTTCTTGGGAAACAAGAAGTGGGGTCTCCACACAGGCTCAGAGACACATCTTTAGCTGTTCTCAGCTTTTGAATTTCCCTGGAGCTGATTTCCTGCTTTACCTAAATCTAGATATTCTGATTGTACATCTTGCCAAGAAAAACAATATGGAGAAGAAAGAATCACATAATACTCTTAGGTATCTTCTTTTGAAAACATTTTCAGGCACCTACATAAGTAATTTCTCAAAAATAGTTGGGCTGATTTTCATCACTAATCTTGCTACTCTCCATATGGGCCACCCACTCCACCACCATGAACACGACCTACTGACTCTCTGATGAATAAGCCATGCCAGAGCTCTGGGTTTCTGCAACTCAATCTGCTGGGGCTGGGAAGGCTGCACCTGTATGCTGAAGAGCCACAGAAATGGCTTGGATATTGGTTTGAGTGCCTGAATGACGTAGTGGCTATGTGGGACTGAGAAAAAATGTATATCTGACAGTATAGGACACTGGTGGGCAGTAATAGATACATGCCACCTCCTACAGAGTAATTTATGTTTTCATTTTTGGTTTGGATATGCTCTTCCCTGCCAGATTTCTGAGGGATTTACAAACTGAGGGCTTTTTATTCTTTTTCCTAAGTAAGATTGCTTGGCTGCTTTGGTGCAGATGCTGTGGCATTTAGGTAGGGCTGGGGCAAGATGGAGTGTTCATGATAGTCTAGTTAATATAAAGGAGTGAAGAATCTGTACTTTGGAAGATAAAACAGAGTGAAAATTATTTATTATGGATTTTTGGTAATGGTTCCAGAGCACAGTTTGAGCATCTGTGAGGGGACTCAATTTTGACCTATAATTTGAATGAATGTAGGGTGAATCTGCCTTCCCCAGCTAGTCAGCTGCCAAAAAATCTGTCAAATGACATTTCATTGAGCTTAGTGTGCAACTGCTTTGTAGTCTCCAAAATCTGATCTTATTAGCAACTAGTGTGTTAACCTGCATCTTAGGAATAAATCCACATCTGCCAAGCTCACAAGTTACAGATATACAAATAAGGATACTACTGGGGAAACAGTAATTAAAAAATTATTCCTCAGGTTGACCAGACAGCTCACCCTGACATCCCTAGCACACTCTATTCCTACAGATAAAATGGAGCAGAATCAACATATGGAGGCTGTTTGGGGTATGAAATCAGAAGAAAAGGTTATTTAGATAATTTAAGTAGAGCCAATAACCAGAGTCCTCTTACAGGTCTTGGGCTGTTCATAGATGAACACTTCCATCATTTTTTCTGTGACTCTTGATTCAATGTTTACATATTTTCTGCTGACCAACCCTTTTCTCTCTTTACTGATTAACCCATCTTATTTATATCTTTATTAATAAATCAAATTTTGCACTGATATGAAGCAATCTATCTTGTCATCTCTTTATAGATGTTGCATTCATCTCTGAACATCATCAATTGTGTGCTGGTTTTACTCATTGACTCTCAGATGGAAATCTTACTTATCTAAAAACATAGAACATTCCATTGCTTTCACTACCAGGAGACACTCACATCTGTAACAGTATTTGAGATTGACACTTCTCTGCTCTCTGCCCAACTGTTTCTCAGATATTCCACTTCCCCGGGTACATCCACCTGGGCATCTTCCCTTGACCCATCCAGGTGCCATCTTTCCCCCACTCCTTGGGACTATATTCTTTTGCTCGTATCTGTCAAAGAATATTGACAAGGGATGCCAATTGGCAAGGGATGACATACTTAGGTCTATCATATTCAGGAAAACTGTGCAGGGTACTTATGAATCCATCAGTCATGTGCTTTACCACCCACAAAACTTAACGATTACTAGGTGGTTACTTCATTCCAGGCCCTATGCTAAGTAGTTTACATGAATTATTTAATTCAAGCCTTACACCTATCCCATGAAAGGGAAACTTTCTAATAGTACTCTTTACTCCCCATGTTTTAAGCCTCAGTGGGACCAATCCACTTGCCCAGTTCAAACAGTATGTAACACAACAAAACCCTGATTTGGATCACGTGGGCTGAAGGCTAAAATGGTTTACCACTTGGTGGCCACATCTTTATATGAGACCTTCCTGTTGATCTTCAGGCCCTTGCTGTTGCCTCAGCTAAACTGCTTTAGAGATGGTTTGGTTTTTCTCACCACTACAGGTGAACCCAGGTATTCTGACATATGAGATGTATATAACATGGGATCTCCAAAGCCCACAGCAGACAAATGAAGAACTCATATTATAGTGAATATTAGATGCCAGTAATTCTTCTCAGGATCATGTAGACATATAACAAACTGCCTGAGCACCTGCTTCTCCTGCATGTAGCCCCCATCTCTTTTCTTTCTTTTTTCTTTTAACTTTAACACTTTTATTTATTTTTGAGAGAGAGAGAGACCAAGTGCAAGCGGGGGAGGGGCAGAGAGAGAGGGAGACACAGAATCCAAAGCAGACTCCAGGCTCTGAGATGTCAGCACAAAGCCCCATGCAGGGCTTGAACCCATGAACTGCAAGATCATGACCTGAGCCGAAGTCAGTCACTTAACCGATTGAGCCACCCAGGCACCCTAACTCCCATCCATTTTCTTATATCTGCCTCTTCCCCTAAATGGGGAAGATGGTCCTTGAGACATTAGTCCACCATCTTCCCAGGTTGTCAACTTCCTGAATACAGCAGGGTTTCCTTTCCTAGCATGGTTTGTCTCTTGAGTATTGATTATCAAGCAGAAAGCAGATAAACCTGAGTTTTGAACTGGTTCTCTGTTCATAACAGATAACAAAAACAGGGACAGAAGACTTTAAGTAGAAATATGAATATGTAGGTAATCAATGCCCAAGAACCTCTCCCTACACATGAAACCCTTCCAGCCATTCATAACTCATGACCCTAGAAATATGGTGCATTCTTATTGACACTCGAATATGAAGTATATTTCCTGCCAAAGCAGTGGGATAGGACCTTGGAGGGTGCAGATTGATATCTCCCTTACCTAATCTTAAGAGTTCATATTTTGTAGGTCAAGGAGATAACACTTCTTTCTGGTTTCTTTCTCTGATAGGTGGGGAGGGATTGGGATGAATGCCAAGAGGAACTTACTTGAGTGTATGTCAGGAACAACAGCCAGATGCAGGGATGGGGTTCCTGCTATAGAAAGTTATGAGGCATATAGCCAGAGACCTAGAGAGGTTTAGGGAATGGTACTATATCAGTTTACCTCAGATGGTTCAATGAAGAGATTTAAATAAAGAATCATTTATAAGTGAGGAGCAGGACAATTGGACAAAACCAGACATGGTGAAGGTACCTGGAGGTGGCAGCAGCAGGAGGCTGTTCTGTCTTTGGTGTCATATGCAAAGAAGGGTGAAGATAGTAAGATGTAAGCTATGGAGGAAGGTTGTCTCATAGGAGCTGTTGTTGCAGATAACACAGTTACTACCAGAACAAGATGTTAGAACAAAGAGGTATTAAGGAAAAAATTCCCAGGTCCTCACTAGCCTTAACCTCCCATCTCCTGCTAGTGCTTTCTATTGTTTGGACATAATCAGAAACCCACCAGCCTAGTGACAGTCTTCTGGTCCCCTGGTATAGGCCTCATTTAAGCAAGACAGAGAAGGTTGGGGAATAAGTCTGGGGATGGAAACAAAGCACAACAAAAGCAGGCGCTAAAGTCTAAGGCAAGGTGTACAGTCTAAGTCAAAATCTTCAGTGCTTATAGATAGTTAAGGAAAAGGGGCCAATCCACGGACCAAAATGGCATTCTATGGAACAGGAGAGCAGATGGACAAGAAGGACATCTGGAGAACTTTGAGGATTTCAGAGCTATAATTCTAGATTGGGTTTGTTGGATGTCATTGTGCTTGTGCAGTGGAGTCACTGTATTGTCAGGGAGGTTGAACACTCAGTTTCTCTTACACGTTGCATTCAGAATAGTTGCATTTAAATCTGATGAACAAGCCACTCATGTGACAAAGAATCAAAGACCCACAGCCCTCATCTTTGTTCTCAGCTGAGCTGGGGTTTGTCTACAGTGCCCCATGGCCCAGACTTAAACTTTTTTCACATTTTTTATTGAGGCATAGTTGAAATATTACATCATATTAGCTTCAGGTGTACAATTCAATATTTGTATATATTGCAAAATGATCACAATAACTTTAGTTAGCATTTGTCACTATACATAGTTACAGAATTTAGTGTGTATGATGAGAACATTTACTATCTACTCCCTTAGCTCTCAGCGTGGTCTTCTGATAAGTGGGAATGGAGCAGCTAATACCCAGGAAGTCTTTATAATAGAAGTAGTGTCTAGTTCAAAAGATATTTTAGCCCCCCCCCCAAAAAAAATCATAATCTCTAAAGCAATCCAGTCACAAAAAAAGTTTATTTCTGACCTGACCTCTATTATCCATAAAATATCAAATTTTATTGAAGCAAGTGAAAGAGTGAGAGATTCATCACAAGAAAGGATTAGTATGAGAGTGGTATAGCCCCCAACTGGAGGCACTTGGGGTCCCTTCTCTGACCCTCACTCATGCGGTGAGGAGCTAAAGAGCCAAGTAGACATGCCTATTTGGAGTTCCTTCCCCACCAAACACACACCTCTCCCCTCATCTTTCTATCAGGCTCATTGGCCTTCTTACTCCAACACTAAGAATTCCAAGGGGCTCAGGTGAATATGCAGGGCTTTCTATCACCTAGCCTCAGAAATTCCAGAACATCATGTCTACCACATTCTACTGGTAAAGAAAACCACTAGGTTCAACTCAGATTCAAGGGGGAGGGAGGAGGTCCCATCTCTCCAAAGGGGAAGTGTATGAATATACTAGAAAGGGATAGCTTAATGGTTCACCCTTGAGACAATCTACCAATTCATCCAGAATTTAGAGTTTACAACCAGACAAGTCTGGATTCAACCCCAAGCTCCTTCACTTACCTTTGGGACTTGCGGCAAGCTATACAATTCCCATAAGACCATTTCATCATGAGTAAACTGAGAGTGATAATACTACATCTTTCACAGGGTTGCTGACAAGACTTTCTGTCTGTTTAACTGCTTAATGTTGAAGATGTCCAGCCAGTGGGTTTGTGTGCCAGATTCTGTGAGAGCAGAGGGAATTGCTTTATGTGCTGCAGCATGAGCCAGTTATGGTTGGGAGTTCTAGGACAGGTGTTAAGCTCAAACTTGGCCCCATTGTTTATGAGTGTTTATTGCTCTGTGCCTTAGTTTTCTCATCTGAAAAATGCACATAACAATGGTGTTGTCTTCATAGGAACACTGTGAGGAGTAAATGAGATAAAGTCCACTTTTTGCATTGCTAGAATATCATGGCTGATCAACAAATGTTAGTACCTGTTATTATTTATATGAATAGTCTCTAATCTATGCAACAAAAATGCAAGATAGATCTTTTCTCTCCTTTTGTATGCATGAGAAAACTGAAGATCATGGGGAAAAAGAAAGGTAACTTCCCAAAGGTTACGATGCCAGTAAGTTATGAAGTCAAACTCACGTCACGATGACAAGAAGAAATGAGAACATGTGATTTGGGAGTAAATATAGAATAAGAGCAAGTGGGTGAAAGAAAGATAGGAGAGTGTGGGAAAAGATGAGGAGGGAAGCAAGTGAGTCTTGGAAAATGTTAGTGGGCTGTGTGAGGTGCTGAGAAAGGTGTGGGCACAATTAAGAGACATGGCTAAAAATCTCAGAGGTTCATGAGAGAGAAAGAGGTTACAGTCCTGAACAGTGAGGTTACAGGGTAGAAAGAGAAAGAAAGGGGAGGAGATTGTAGAAAGAGTGCTAGGAAAGGCTGAGAGAGGCAGAGAAATCAAGAGAAGTATTCATGATGCAGTGTTTCTGTAAAACAGATATTTGGCATGGACTCCTTATGTAAGTGCATCCAATTGTAACTCCTATATTAAGTTAAAGTGCATTCACTTACAAATGTCACCGTTTGGGGATGGATATAATTTCTTTGTAGGACTTAAGTAGTAAAGACCTGGGCTCTCCAGGAAATAATTAGGACAATAATAAAAATTTTAGAAAGGTCATGCACTAAGATTGACTCAGAATTGGAATGTTAATGTGGGATCAGATGGCGCCACAGTTGGGATGTGACTTCAGCCTCATCTGTTTATCTGTCTGCCTGTGAGGCAGCTGGCAGCACACCGGGCTCTGAGCTTAGGGCACTCGCCTGAGGAGACACTAAGGGGAACTGACAAACACAAGACTGAGTGTGTCTTCAGATTCCCAGAAAGATTATATATATATATATATATATATATATATATATATATATACATAAAATATATATATATTTGCTACTGGGCAGGGAATTCTCAATTCAAATATACTCACACACATAGACATTTATTCAATGTATGCCTTATGTCCAAGTTATGGACTAAAAGTTATTAAGATAAAGACAGGCTTCAACAAAATTGAAACCTTTTTGCTCTGCAAAATAATTTTCTTGAGGTAATTAGAAGACAAGCTAAAGACTGCGAGAACATATTTAAAAAACATATCTAACAAGGATCTCATGTCTAGGATATATGCAGCCCCTTCAAAACTCGATAGTAAAAAACCACAAGCAAATAATTTAAAAAATGGGCAAAAGATACAAAGCCACATTTCACCAGAGATAGTATACAGGTGTCAAATAAACCTATGAGGAGACATTTAACATCACTAGCTATAAGGAAAGGCAAATTAAAACCATGGGAATATATCACTACACACCTATTAGAAAACTACAAAACAAAAACAAAAACAAAAAAAAATCTGCCAATACCAAATGCTGTTTCAGATACAGAGAAACTGGATTATTCATATATTGCTGGTGGGAATGTAAAGTGGTAAAACACTCTTACTTTGGCAGTTTCTCTAAAAAAAATAGACATACTCTTACCATGTAACTCATCAATTGCACTCCTAGGCACCTATCCCAGAGACATGAAAACTTATATCAACGCAAAAATCCACATACAATTCTTTTCAGCAGCTTTATTTGTAATGGCCAAAACCAGAATGTAACCAAGCTATCCCTAATAGATGATGGTTAAATAAGCTGTGATACATTCATACCATGGACTACATCTCAGCAATAAAAATAAATAAATAATGACACATGCAGCATCTTGAATCAATCTCTAGAGAATCACACTGAATAATAAAAGCCAATATCAAAAAGTTTACATGCCATATAATTCCACTTAACGTTCTCAAAATGACAAAATTATAGATATAGAAAATGGGTTGTGGCTGCCAGGGGTTAGTGATGGTGGGGCGGGGGGGTAGGTATGATTATAAAGGGGTAACACAACTCTCTAGTATTCCCAGGGGGAAATGATTCTGTTTGAAACAGAGTTTGTGAAAGTTCAAACCAAAAGGCATTCTCAAAACCAATGAAAGCTTTTGTGGTAAGAAATTAAGAGGAAGCTCCATGACAGCAACAATCTGAACTGTAGACCAGTTAATTTGCCAGAAAGAACCAGGGAAAAAGAACTCTCCTACGGTGTGAATGAACTTCAAAGTATGGCTGCTAAAATTATCTCTGCAAAGGGCTCCAAATTTAATTGTATTTGACTTTTGAAGAAGGACATTCTAGAAAACAATAGAGCAAGGAAGAAATCAGTGGACCCTAAAGGCCAAGTGTGATAGATACCAACAGATTCCACTGCCAACCGTGACTGTGTGTATGCCCAAAGCTATGCCTTCTGAAGAGTGACTTCACAAGTTTCACACTGTGGGGGAAATATATTTCACTAAAACAGTTAAGCCAAGTCCTTAAAGCAACAACGACAAGCCTTGGTGGATAGAATGAGGGGTCAGTATATAGAATTGCTGCAATTTATTATCTAAGATGTCCAATTTTCAACAACAAAAACAAAGAGACTTGGAAGGTACAGACTACACATTAGGGAAGAAAGTAGGCAACATAAACTTCCTGTGAGAGTAGGCGGATGTCATATTTAACAGAAAAACACTTCTTTTCTTTTGTTTATTATTTTTATTTTTTTTTCAATATATGAAGTTTATTGTCAAATTGGTTTCCATACAACACCCAGTGCTCATCCCAAAATGTGCCCTCCTCAATACCCATCACCCACCCTCCCCTCCCTCCCACCCCCCATCAACCCTCAGTTTGTTCTCAGTTTTTAAGAGTCTCTTATGCTTTGGATGTCTTCCACTCTAACCTCTTTTTTTTTTTCTTCCCCTCTCCCATGAGTTTCTGTTAAGTCTCTCAGGATCCACATAAGAGTGAAACCATATAGTATCTGTCTTTCTCTGTATGGCTTATTCCACTTAGCATAACACTCTCCAGTTCCATCCATGTTGCTACAAAGGGACATATTTCATTCTTTCTCATTGCCGTGTAGTAATCCATTATGTATATAAGCAACCATTTTTTTTAAATTTTTTTTTCAATATGCGAAATTTATTGTCAAATTGGTTTCCATACAACACCCAGTGCTCATCCCAAAAGGTGCCCTCCTCAATACCCATCACCCACCCTCCCCTCCCTCCCACCCCCATCAATCCTCAGTTTGTTCTCAGTTTTTAAGAGTCTCTTATCCTTTGGCTCTCACCCACTCTAACCTCTTTTTTTTTTTTTTTCTTCCTTCCCCTCCTCCATGGGTTTCTGTTAAGGTTCTCAGGATCCACATAAGAGTGAAAACATATGGTATCTGTCTTTCTCTGTATGGCTTATTTCACTTAGAATCACACTCTCCAGTTCCATCCACGTTGCTACAAAGGGCCATATTTCGTTCTTTCTCATTGCCATGTAGTACTTCATTGTGTATATAAACCACAATTTCTTTATCCATTCATTAGTTGATGGACATTTCGGCTCTTTCCATAATTTGGCTATTGTTGAGATGCTGCTATAAACATTGGGGTACAAGTGCCCCTATGCATCAGTACTCCTGTATCCCTTGGGTAAATTCCTAGCAGTGCTATTGCTAGGTCATAGGGTAGGTCTATTTTTAATTTTTTGAGGAACCTCCACACTGTTTTCCAGAGTGGCTGCACCAGGTTGCATTCCCACCAACAGTGCAAGAGGGTTCCCATTTCTCCACATCCTCTCCAG
Source organism: Panthera pardus (assembly GCF_024362965.1). Classification (NCBI taxonomy): domain Eukaryota; kingdom Metazoa; phylum Chordata; class Mammalia; order Carnivora; family Felidae; genus Panthera; species Panthera pardus. The sequence goes on along the minus strand of NW_026526821.1, from coordinate 48,974,234 downwards.
CACCTATAGTCTCCTGATTTGTTCATTTTGGCCACTCTGACTGGTGTGAGGTGATATCTGAGTGTGGTTTTGATTTGTATTTCCCTCATGAGGAGCAACGTTGAGCATCTTTTCATGTGCCTGCTGGCCATCCGGATGTCTTCTTTAGAGAAGTGTCTATTCATGTCTTCTGCACATTTCTTCACTGGGTTATGTGTTTTTTGGGAGTGGAGTTTGGTGAGCTCTTTATAGATTTTGGATACTAGCCCTTTGTCCGATATGTCGTTTGCAAATATCTTTTCCCATTCCGTTGGTTGCCTTTTAGTTTTGTTGGTTGTTTCCTTTGCTGTGCACAAGTTTTTTATCTTCATAAGGTCCCAATAGCTCATTTTTGCTTTTAATTCCCTTGACTTTGGGGATGTGTCGAGTAAGAAATTGCTATGGCTGAGGTCAGAGAGGTCTTTTCCTGCTTTCTCCTCTAGGGTTTTGATGGTTTCCTGTCTCATATTCAGGTCCTTTATCCATTTTGAGTTTATTTTTGTGAATGGTGTGAGGAAGTGGTCTAGTTTCAACCTTCTGCATGTTGCTGTCCAGTTCTCCCAGCACCATTTGTTAAAGATACTGTCTTTTTTCCATTGGATATTCTTTCTGCTTTGTCAAAGATTAGTTGGTCATACTTTTGTTGGTCTAGTTCTGGGGTTTCTATTCTATTCCATTGGTCTATGTGTCTCTTTTTGTGCCAATGCCATGCTGTCTTGATGACTACAGCTTTGTAGTAGAGGCTAAAGTCTGGGATTGTGATGCTTCCTGCGTTGGTCTTCTTCAAAATTACTTTGGCTATTCGGGGCCTTTTATGGTTCCATATGAATTTCAGGATTGCTTGTTCTAGTTTCAAGAAGAATGCTGGTGCAATTTTGATTGGGATTGCATTGAATGTGTAGATAGCTTTGGGTAGTATTGACATTTTGACAATATTTATTCTTCTAATCCATGAGCAGGGAATGTCTTTCCATTTGTTTATATCTTCTTCAATTACCTGCATAAGCTTTCTATAGTTTTCAGCATACAGATCTTTTACATCTTTGGTTAGATTGATTCCTAGGTATTTTATGCTTCTTGGTGCAATTGTGAATGGGATCAGTTTCTTTATTTGTCTTTCTGTTCCTTCGTTATTAGTGTATAAGAATGCAACTGATTTCTGTACATTGACTTTGTATCCTGCAACTTTGCTGAATTCATGTATCCATTCTAGCAGACTTTTGGTGGAGTCTATTGGGTTTTCCATGTATAATATCATGTCATCTGCAAAAAGCGAAAGCTTGACTTCATCTTTGCCAATATTTATGCCTTTGATTTCCTTTTGTTGTCTGATTGCTGATGCTAGAACTTCCAACACTATGTGAAACAACAGCGGTGAGAGTGGACATCCCTGTCGTGTTCCTGATCTCAGGGGAAAAGCCCTCAGTTTTTCCCCATTGAGGATGATGTTAGCTGTAGGATTTTCATAAATGGCTTTTATGATGTTTAAGTATGTTCTTTCTATCCCGACTTTCTCGAGGATTTTTATTAAGAAATGTTGCTGAATTTTGTCAAAGGCCTTTTCTGCATCGATTGACATGATCATATGGGTTCTTATCTTTTCTTTTATTAATGTGATGTATCACATTGATTGATTTGCGAATGTTGGACCAGCCCTGCATCCCAGGAATGAATCTCACTTGATCATGGTGAATGATTCTTTTTATATGCCGTTGAATTCAATTTGCTAGTATCTAATTGAGAATTTTTGCATCCATATTCATCAGGGATATTGGCCTGTAGTTCTCTTTTTTTACTGGGTCTCTGTCTGGTTTAGGAATCAAAGTAATACTGGCTTCATAGAATGAGTCTGGAAGTTTTCCTTCCCTTTCTATTTCTTGGAATAGCTTGAGAAGGATAGGTATTATCTCTGCTTTAAATGTCTGGTAGAATTCCCCCTGGGAAGTCATCTGTCCTGGACTCTTATTTATTGGGAAAATTTTGATGACTGATTCATTTCTTCGCTGGTTATAGGTCTGTTCAGGCTTCCTATTTCCTCCTGATTGAGTTTTGGAAGTGTGTGGGTGTTTAGGAATCGTCCATTTCTTCCAGGTTGTCCAGTTTGTTGGCATATAATTTTTCATAGTATTCCCTGGTAATTGCTTGTATCTCTGACGGATTGGTTGTAATCATTCCATTTTCATTCATGATTTTATCTATTTGGGTCATCTCCCTTTTCTTTTTGAGAAGCCTGGCTAGAGGATTGTCAATTTTGTTTATTTTTTCAAAAAACCAACTCTGGTTTCATTGATCTGCTCTACAGTTCTTTTAGATTCTATATTGTTTATTTCTGCTCTGATCTTTATTATTTCTCTTTTTCTGCTGGGCTTAGGCTGCCTTTGCTGTTCTGCTTCTATTTCCTTTAGGTATGCTGTTAGATTATGTATTTGGGAGTTTTCTTGTTTGTTGAGATAGGCCTGGATTGCGATGTATTTTCCTCTCAGGACTGCCTTTGCTGCATCCCAAAGCATTTGGATTGCTGTATTTTCATTTTCGTTTGTTTCCATATATTTTTTAATTTCTTCTCTAATTGCCTGGTTGACCCATTCATTCTTTAGTAGGGTGTTCTTTAAGCTCCATCCTTTTGGAGGTTTTCCAGACTTTTTCCTGCAGGTGATTTCAAGCTTCATAGCATTGTGGTCTGAAAGTATGCATGGTATGATTTCAATTCTTGTATACTTATGAAGGGCTGTTTTGTGACCCCGTATGTGATCTATCTTGGAGAATGTTCCACGTGCACTCGAGAAGAAAGTATATTCTGTTGCTTTGCGATGCAGAGTTCTAAATATATGTGTCAAGTCCATCTGATCCAATGTATCATTCAGGGCCCTTGTTTCTTTATTGACCATGTGTCTAGATGGTCTATCCATTTCTGTGAGTGGAGTGTTAAAGTCCCCTGCAATTACCACATTCTTATCAATAAGGTTGCTTATTTTTGTGAGTAATTGTTTTATATATTTGGGGGCTCCTGTATTCAGCGCATAGACATTTATGATTGTTAGCTCTTCCTGATGGATAGACCCTGTAATGATTATATAATGTCCTTCTTCATCTCTTGTTACAGCCTTTAATTTAAAGTCTAGTTTGTCTGATATAAGTATGGCTACTCCAGCTTTCTTTTGACTTCTAGTGGTATGATAAATAGTTCTCCATCCCCTCACTCTCAATCTGAAGGTGTCCTCAGGTCTAAAATGAGTCTCTTGTAGACAGCAAATAGATGGGTCTTGTTTTTTTGTCCATTCTGATACCCTATGTCTTTTTGTTGGCGCATTTATTCCATTTACATTCAGTGTTATTATAGAAAGATATGGGTTTAGAGTCATTGTGATGTCTGTAGGTTTCATGCTTGTAGCGATGTCTCTGGTACTTTGTCTCACAGGATCCCCCTTAGGATCTCTTGTAGGGCTGGTTTAGTGGTGAATAATTCCTTCAGTTTTTGTTTGTTTGGGAAGACCTTTATCTCTCCTTCTATTCTAAATGGCAGACTTGCTGGATAAAGGGTTCTCGGCTGCATATTTTTTCTGTTCATCACATTGAGGATCTCCTGCCAATCCTTTCTGGCCTGCCAAGTTTCAATAGAGAGATCATTCACGAGTCTTATAGGTCTCCCTTTATATGTTAGAGCATGTTTATCTCTAGCTGCTTTCATAATTTTCTCTTTATCCTCGTATTTTGCCAGTTTCACTATGATATGTTGTGCAGAAGATCGATTCAAGTTATGTCTGAAGGGAGTTCTCTGGGCCTCTTGGATTTCAATGCCTTTTTCCTTCCCCAGATCCGGGAACTTCTCAGCTATTTTTTCAAGTACACCTTCAGCACCTTTCCCTCTCTCTTCCTCCTCTGGAATACCTAGTATGCGTATATTATTTCTCTTTAGTGCATCACTTAGTTCTCTAATTTTCCCCTCATACTCCTGGATTTTTTTATCTCTCTTTTTCTCAGCTTCTTATTTTTCCATAATTTTATCTTCTAGTTCACCTATTCTCTCCTCTGCCTTTTCAATCTGAGCTGTAGTTGTCTCCATTTTATTTTGCAACTCGTTGAGAGCATTTTTTAGCTCCTCCTGGCTTTTCCTTAGTCCCTTCATCTCTGTAGCAAGAGTTTCTCTGCTGTCCTTTATACTGTTTTCAAGCCCAGCCATTAATTTTATGACTATTATTCTAAATTTACTTTCTGTTATATTGTTTAAATAATTTTTGATCAGTTTGTTAGCTGTTGTTATTTCCTGGACATTTTACTGAGGGAAATTCTTCCGTTTCATCATTTTGGATAGTCCCTGGAGTGGTGCGGGACTGTGGGGCACTTCCCCTGTGCTGTCTTGAATAACTTGAGTTAGTGGGTGGGGCCGCAGTCAGACCTGATGTCTGACCCCAGCCCACTACTGGGGCCATAGTCAGACTGGTGTGTGCCTTCTCATCCCGTCTCCTAGGGCCGGGATTCACTGTGGGGTGGCATGGCCCTTCTGGGCTACTTGCTCACTGCCAGGCTTGTGGTGCTGGGGATCTGGCGTATTAGCTGGGGTGGATTGGCAAGGTGCACAGGGGTGGGAGGGGCAGGCTCAGCTTGCTTTTCCTTTGGAGATCCGCTTTGGGAGGTGCCCTGTGGCACCAGGAGGGAGTCAGACCCGCTAGAGGGATGGATCCACAGAAGCACAGCTTTGGGTGTTTGCGCAATGCAAGCAAGTTTTCTGGCAGGAACTGGTTCCCTTTGGGATTTTGGCTGGGGGATGGGCCAGGGAGATGGAGCTGGGGAGCGCCTTTCTTCCCCACCAACCTGAGCTCTGTCATCTGGGGCTCAACAACTCTCCCTTCAGTTGTCCTCCAGCCCTCCCATTCTCCGAGCAGAGCTGTTAGCTTATAACCTTCCAGATGTCAAGTCCTGCTTGCTGTCGGAACACACTCCGTCTGGCCCCTCCACTTTTGCAAGCCAGACTCAGGGGCTCTGCTTGGCAGCGGGCCACCCCTCCGCCCCTGCTCCCTCCCGTCAGTCTGTGGAGCGCGCACTGCCTCTCCGCCCTTCCTACCCTCTTCTGTGGGCCTCTCGTCTGCACTTGGCTCCAGAGACTCTGTTCTGCTAGTCTTCTGGCGGTTTTCTGGGTTATTTAGGCAGGTGTAGGTGGAATCTAAGTGATCAGCAGGATGTGCCATGAGCCCAGCGTCCTCCTACGCCACCATCTTCCTTCAGGGGACTGAAGACTTCTAATTTTCTGAAATCATCTACACACTTCAGTGTGAATGAGCTTATGTGCTTTTTTCTAAGGAGAAAGTCTGCAGCTTTCACAGAATTCCTTAAGAGACTTGTGATGCATTAAGGCGAAGGACCACCTAGGTCCTCGCGGGCCCCTGTGTCTCTGCAGCCATGAAGACAAAACCCATGTCCCACAAGACAGAGAACACATACAGCGTGAGCAAAGGCACTTGGGCCAGGAACCGTGGGTACCTGCTGCCTCAGCCTTGGAACTAGGTCTGACTTCTTTTCTTTTTTTAATGTTGATTTTACTTATTTTGAGGGAGGAGATGGGAAGAGAGAAAGGAGAGAGAATCCCAAGCAGGTTCCACACTGTCAGTGCAAGACTAACACAGGGCTTGATCTCATGAACTGTGAGATCATGACCTGAGCTGTAAGAGTTGGCACTTAATAAACTGAGCCACCCAGGGGTCCCCATTTCTCTTTTTATTTATATTTTTAGTTTTTAAATATGAAATTTATTGTCAAATTGGTTTCCATACAACACCCAGTGCTCATTCCAACAGGTGCCCTCCTCAATACCCATCACCCACCCTCCCTTATTTCTCTCTTTTTAAATATAATTTATTGTCAAGTTGGTTAACATACACTGTATACAGTATGCTCTTGGTTTTGGGGGTAGATTCCCATGATTCATCATTTACATACAACACCCAGTGTTCATCCCAACAAGTGCCCTCCTCAATGCCTATCATCCATTTCCTTCTCTCCCCTGGCCCCCCATCAACCATCAGTTTGTTCTCTGTATTTAAGGGTCTCTTATGTTTCCCCCCCCTCTCTGTTTGTAACTATTTTTCCCCTTCCCTTCCTCCATGGTCTTCTGTTATGTTTCTCTAGTTCCACATATGAGTGAAAACATATGATATCTGTCTTTCTCTTACTGACATATTTCACTTAGCATAATATCCTCCAGTTCCATCCACATTGCTGCAAATGTCAGGATTTCATTTTTTCTCATTGCCTAGTAGTATTCCATTATATATATAAACCACATCTTTATCCATTCTTTATCAGTTGATGGACATTTAGGCTCTCTCCATAATTTGGCTAATTGTTGAAAGTTCTGCTATAATCTATTTCTTTTCATTATAAGAATGTTCACAGAATTAGAGGAAAGCTTAATTAAAGAAATAAAATAAGGTATATTAGTGGCATCTTATCAAATACAGAATATCAATAAAGATATAGGAATTATAAAAGAAAAAACAAACAGAAATTCCAGAGTGGAAAAGTAAATGAAAAATTCACTAGAGCGTGTTGACACTAGGTTTGAATTGTCTGAAGAAACAAGAAATGTACGAATTTAAAAATAGATCTATAGGAATTACAGAATCCAAAGAACAGACTAAAAAAAAGGAGAGTGAACAGAATCTCAAATAAATGTGAGACACCATTAAATATATCAATATACATGTAACGAGAGTATCAAAAAGAGAGGAAAGAAAGAAGAAAAATGTTAAAAGAAATAATGGCTAAAAAACACTAATGTACACATTCAAGAAGTTAATATCCTGCAAGTAGGGTAAGTGCAAAAAAGATCACACCTAGGCACATCAGAGTAAAAATGTTGGCAGACAGAGAAATATTGAAAATCAAAGGAGAAAAATGACACATTATGAGAATCTGGGGCCCCAATACTATTTACAGCTGACTTTTTATTAAAAGTGATTGAGAACAGAAGGCAGTGAAATGACATATTCAAATTGTAAAAGAAAAATCATTAACTAAGAATCTTTTATCCAGCAAAACTATGAAAAAAAGATAAAATAAAAATATTCCTAGAAAAACAGAAAATTAGAGAATTCAATGCTTGTAGATCCACCTCACAAGAAAATACAAAAAGAAGTTTATGCTGACAACAAATCACCCTTGGCAGTAATTTAAATCCATACAAAAAAACATACAAACAAACAAACAAACAAACAAACAGCACTGGTAAAGGTAATTATGTAGGTAATTATAAAATACTATAATTCCATATTTCCTCTATGTTCTTTTAACTGATTTTAAAATAAATTGTATAAAAATATTATATAATTCATATACCAATAAATTGCTGTGTTTGAATGTATATAAATATAACATGAGAAACAATAGCTCATCAGAGTACATCCTTACTCAGGCGTGTGAATCATGCCTACTCTAGTCTAGTGTAGCAGGGTTCATTGTAGATGTGTGTACCTTGAAGGAGAGACTAGATGTGATTCACCATTTGCTTTGCCACTTCCTTTCTGAAATCATCATTAGTGACATTTTCAGGGTCTTAGTCACTCAATCTCAAAACATTGGAGTTTCTTTCAATTTGTCCTTCTTGGGGACTTATCAATTGACATTGTATTACTTAAGGGGAAAGAACTTGGAATAAGAAATGTAGGGGTTGGATCCCACATACTACTCTGTGTCCAGTTGTACCTCATGATAGCCACTATCTGTGACCTTGCACAGATAACGTTTCTAAATCTCAGTTTAATCAACTGAAGACAATCATATTGGTTATTCCTATCTATAACAGAGCTGTTGCAAACTGTAAATGAGGCAGTACTAGGTACCCCAGATGGGTGATGTTAAAATGACAATCTTAATGGTCCCTGTGACAAGTAACAAGTTAACCTCTGAAAAGCAGATAAAATGGTACCTGGCCTAAGAGAAGCACTTAATAAAAGTTATTTATTGTCATTTTCCTTCTTCTGAATCTATTTTGCAGTTAGTTGCATTTGGTTAGTGCCTCTATACAGTTAGGGTTAGAAGGAATCTTGAAGGTCACTTAGGTCAGTTTTGACAGATATTTGATAAATATGTGTCTGTGTCCATGACAGACATTAATAATCAATTGCAGCACTTTTTCCTAAAGAGCTGAGAGGCCATAGTCCTTGTAAACACAGAATTTCAAGAAGCTCTACTAATGCATTAGAGTTCACTTTAGGATAAAATCTGTTTACTCTCCTTGCCATTGGCTGAATTTCACCCTTGGTCCTTTGTCCTGTGTATTCTTTCCCAAGAGATAGCCCCTATACATGGGTCCTTTCTAGGGAAACCTCTCCTTTAGACTGGCTAGAATGATTTGCAATGCAAATTATTGGATGCCCTCAGCTGTCAACTCTGACAGATAAGTCAAATGAAACAATCTTGGTGGCCTTGACTTATCCAATCTTTTCACAAATCAAGTGACTGCCATTTCTTCATACCCCCAGTTGCTATTATGCTATGAGGAAACAAATTTACCTTTAATTTTGTTTATTCTGAACTTATTTGGAAAGACACTACCTGTTTAGCAATAACACTCTTTTACACAGCTTAATGAGGTATAATTGACATGTAATAAATTGCATAAAGTTAAGGTATACAAGTTGATGAGTTTTGACATATGTATACTCCATTAAACCATCACCGCAATCAGGATAATGAACCTGTCATTCCCATGTCCCTTGGTAATCCTTTCTCTCTGCCCCTCCCCTCTCCTCATCTCCAAGCAACTACTCATCTGCTTTCTGTCACTATTGATTAATTCACATTTTCCAGACTTTTATATAAATGAACCATGTGGGGGTGCCTGGATGGCTCAGTCGGTTGAGCGTCTGACTCCAGCTCAGGTCATAATCTTGTGGTTCATGAGTTGAAGCCCCACGTCAGGGTCTGTGTTGACAGCTCAGAGCCTGGATCCTGCTTCACATTCGGTGTCTCCCTCTCTCTGTTTCTCCCCCGCTCACACTCTGTCTCGCTCTCTCTCTCAAAAATAAATAAAGAATAAAAAATAAATAAATGAATCATATGGTTTGATTTTGGTCTGGCTTCTTTTATCCAGCATAATTATTTTGAGATCCACCTATGTTCTAGTATGTGTCAATAATACTTTCCTTTTTTTTTTTTTATTGCTGAGTAGTATTCCTTTATATGAACTTATTACAGCTTCAGTCCTAACATTTTATCAGACCTATCTTAACTGGCACGTCTCCAGATGGATGTTTTAGGTGAAAAGTCTTTTCAGAGCCATATGTGCTCAAAGCTAGGACTGGTCTTGGCCTAAAGGGTTAGTAAATTATAGTCCATGGAGAACAGTGGTTCCTGGCTGCTATGGTGAAGCATAAATATTTGCCAAAAGGAATGTAGTGTGCTATGGAGAGGTGACAGCTATCTTTATCACTGTGGTAGAATGAGTGATTTTAGAAGGGTGTAGCTTGGTCTAAGTGAAGTTAGGGCACACTAATGGGCTTCTATGTCCTTTTACATATTGGCCTTGAGTAATCTGTGTTTTAAACACAAATGATTAAGGAGACTCTGTAGAAATGTAATTAATGCAAGTATTAAATCAGTTTAAATAATATTTTTACTACATTTTCTCAGCTAGTTACAGACTACACTTATTGAGTGATTATAGCAATTTACTGAACACCAGGTTTCCAGCAGCACCTATACAGTACTGAGGACTTGTGCAAATTTTTTTCGTTTGTCAAACACTCAAAGTGTGCACTTTTGGGGCTTTGTTCTTTAGTTAGAATTTATCACTTTATATTTCATTGCAAAAATAAGAATATATATCAACTCTGTAAGTTCTTCATGAGCTCTAAATACCTGTGACTACAATGTTCCATAGCTTTGAAATTACTGGAGAGGAAAAACTGTGAAAGGTCTAAATTTGGGCATGTTTAGGAAAGTGCTCTAGAGAGGTGAATGCACATTCCAGTCAAAAGCTCCCTGAGCACCAGTCACCCAGCTCACCTGGGACTCCAACCTTCAGAACACTGACTTCAGAGAGGAAAAGAAAACAAACAAACAAAACATCCATACCATCTGGTCACCAATGAGAAACTGGCTAATGAGTGTAATCAATTAGCTACTGAATAAGAAAAATCAAAATACTCCATATTGTACAGACCACACATGAAAGAACTTGACAGATACTTTCTAAAACTTGCTGATAATTCTAAAAATGTACATGTTATTACTAATTATGAGCTATAAAGCTAAAAGACATGTTTAAAATTAATAATACAACAAATTTTAATCAATCATGTTAGGAAAACGACTGGCTTATCTTTCTATTTTCGCTATAAGGAACGATATTATGAAATCACTGTCAGGACAAGAGGAAACCAACCAGAATGCAACAAAAGGAAATTATAATATAAAGGTTGCCAGGCAGTTAGTTATTTAGCAATATTAAGCTGTTTTCCTGAAACTGATGATGTTCATGGTACCTGTCAGCTTTTGAAATGTGTGATTTGTTGCAGTTTTCTTTTCTTGTGCAAAATAGATTTTTTCTTTCTTTCTTTTTTTTTAATGTTTATTTATTTTTGAGACAGAGAGAGACAGAGAATGAGCATGGGAGGGGCAGAGAGAGAGGGAGACACAGAATCCGAAGCAGGCTCCAGGCTCTGAGCTGTTAGCACAGAGCCTGATGTGGGGCTCGAACTCGCAAACCCTGAGATCATGACCTGAGCCGAAGTCGGACGCTAAACCCACTGAGCCATCCAGGCGCCCCTAGATTTTTTTCTTTCTTAACGAAGATGCTCAAATTGGAGAAACTTCAGATCCCACAAAATCTGGGCCCACTGCTGGCTTTCAAAGTCTTCTTTTGCTAACAGTAATGACATTGGATACTAAATCACATTCAACCAATATAAGTAAACACTTGCACCAGTATACTTAAATATACTTAAAATTTAAGTATATTTTAACATGAATGGAAAAACACACCAGAAGGAAATGACAATCTTTAACATAAGATTCATGAAAATAAAAATGCATTTTTCTCCCCCATTTTGTTGGGAAACTGCAACGTTCTGGGCAAATTTCCCCATGATCACTTGTTGCCAATTAACCAGAAGGCAGGCACAGCACCCTACACCTGGGGTCACTTGTCCATGTGTCTCCCAACTGAGAGCCAGCAGGCTTTAGGACCAGAGATCCACTTGGCCTTAGCATGGCCCTAACTCAAGGCTGGTCTCACATCTCTCTCTTTTAGGGGGATCCAGATGCAAGGACTTAGTGTTGGCATCCAGATGGTGGATCCTGCATTTGGGATCAAGGAACAACAGCTATTTCCTTCTGGAAGGGTCCTTTTTTGATTGAAGGAGTCCCCTGATTTTCCCCAGGAGTCCCAGGGTGAAGAATTGGACTCTACCACTAACCCTATTTTAGTTTGGCACACAGCCTGACTAGTCAGCTTCCTTACACAGTCTCAGGAACCAATATGATGGACATTATTTGATTTAAATACTTGGGTGCAGACAGTGTGATCTGAGTGTGTGCCCTAGTTTATCATGTCTACTGTAGGTTACTTAGTAACTTGGGTGATCCACCACCATTGAACCAGAATCTACCCCCAGAGGAAGCTCCCAGAGGTGGCTGGTTTTGCTAACTAGCACAATGGATGAGATGAAGAACCTCTTATTGGTGATCTTGGTGGTTCTCAAGAGAGCTGGGTTGTCTAGTGTATTGTGGACACCATGATAGATATGGTTTGTAAACCTACAGTTTTGGGGGCTGCATAGGTGTCCATAAATCACCCTGATCCAGCCACTGGATAAGAAATTCTTTGTTAGTGCACATCTTGTAGATGATGCACTAAATCCTCCATTGAGGATATAGTTGTGTTTGCCTTGGATGAACTTTTATCCAAGATTTTTTCAGGACACTGGAAAAACCGGAAGCTGAGACTCTCTTGGGTCTGCTTACTAATAAAGAATACCTCTAACAATGAGTCAGCATCATTCAGTTTACAGTAAACTCTTGTTTGTTCTTCTTAGAATGTAGGAACTTTACTTGATTCTCCCCACCAGGGCATTGCTGTCTATGGACAGAGAAGTCCAGGGGTCTTCGTGGTTATGCTCTGCCTACCAGCTGGGATGAAACTTGGACTGTCATATGAGATGTAGGATGTTTGGGATGTGGCTGTGTTGTTTACTCTTTGATCTGCCTAGCTGGCTGGACTCACTTTGGTATCCACAGCCACTCTCCAGAGTATTTTCAACCCAGGGACGGGTGCAAGAGGGCACCAAAGCTGCACGAATTAGCCAGTACTACAAGCCAGGTTGGCAGTATGTCTTCTTAGGCCCAGATACTGAAGGAACTTATGCACTACACCAAACACCTTCTGTCTGGGATGCATGGGGTCTAATCCTATGTTATGGCATTCATAGTTAGGACAATTTTAAAATAATAATAGTAGTAATGACATTTACTGGGATCTATTCAATATAGCATGTAGCCTTATTTCAGGAGTTCACAATGTAGTCTGAGAAAACTGGGAGGTTGGAATACTCTTTCAGATGTCCATGATTTCCTCCTTTTCCTACCCACATGCCTGAGAATGGCTGAGTTTTGTGCACAAATTCAACCAAACAACATCGTTACTGTTTTTGGAAAATGTAGTTATTTCTCATAAAAATATGATATTTATGTTATCATGTGATGGGTTACTTATCACTGTTTTAAGATAGATCAATATATATTTTAAAAAATTCTCAATTTCATTGTGAATCTGGTAAATATTGACAGAAGTAACCTACATAAACAAAAGCTCTTAGAGGTCCTTAAAGATGGTTTTTAAACTATCCTTTCAGTTTAATTATTTTGAGAGAGAGAGAGAGAACATACCAGGGGAGGGGCAGAGAGAAGGAGAGACAGAATCCCAAGCAGGCTCCTTGCTGTCAACACAGAGCTCGATGTGGGGCCCGAACTCACGAAACTTGACACCATGACCTGAGCTGAGATCAAGAGTCAGATGCTTAACTGACTGAGCCACCCAGGCTCCCCACTCAAAGACTTTTAAGAGTGAAAAAATATCCTGAGCTGGACCAGTCTGTGCACTGCCATCCTATGGAAAGCTCACTGTGCTCCATGCTCTCTGGCCATCCTTCACCTGAGAGGTTTCTGAAGCTTTCGGTACATAGTCGCCAAGGTAGTGACACTACATACATATCAGTTGGCATTACTGTTTGTCGTTTTTTCATGTTATTTGCTGGTGAGGCAACTCCTGTCACAATGAACAGAAGAGGAAACTGAGATAGGGAAAACTGAACTAACACCCAATGTCATTCACGGTGAGTCATCGAATGTCAATTATTTCAAGCAAGGAATGGAACTGAGATTCCAACCTCAGCTTGTCTTACTCTAAAGGTGATGTAGAAACACTACTTTATAATTGGGGAAATCTCTGCAGTCCATGAAGCTTTCAACCCAGAAATATTGAATCATGTACATACTGTGTAGTGCCATGTTTCAACATATAAACATATATACTCAGCAAATAATATGCAAGTGAACTCTAATTAAGGAAACTAAACTTGTAATTTGCCCTGGGAATATAAGTGTATCTTATCACATGACTGCTGGTAAGATACTTAAGATCAGGGCTAAATGATGAAGAATTATGGATGTGAACTGAGAGCAGGAGATTAGGTATGTGCTTTACCAAGTGAAATATGATATTGAAAAGTTCTTTAAGGACATGAAAGTTCTACTGAATAGTATAGAACAACAAAGTCAATATCAGGTAGGAATACAGAGTTGTTGCATCCAACATGTGAAGGGATATGAAGTAATTCATAGAGCGAAATACCTACATTTCATCTCTAAGGACATAGCTGTTGCTTAAAAAAATAAAACAAACTGCCCTGATTAGTTGTATCACTAAAAGTAACTTCAAGGATGGGTGAGTACAGGGAATATTTGTCTAGAAATTTCTCGATATCAATAGTAGCAGCAGTGATTGTGTCCAGTTTTTCTCCCTTGGCCTCTTTAGAAGAACTACAAGGCAGGAGAGAAGCAAACTCACCACCACCCATATTTTTCTGGGAATGGGGATGGGGTATTCAGCACCTCAACCTCCAAAGACATATGCCAAGGGAAGAAGTAGAGTAAAACACAGGTAAGGAGTAGTGGTATGGGTCTAGAGGTCACCTAGGATGCTCCTTTCAGCTGGGAGTGGCGTTACTCAAAACTGGTGCCCACCATCATGGAGAGTCTGAGATGGGTAAGTAGAATGAGGGCGTGTGTCCCTCCTCTCTAAGAAATGGCCATGAGTGAGGCCATACTGGCTTCAGGCAGAGAAGGGGTTTCTATAATCAGTGGACTTAGTGTGTGTTCAAACGCACATATACACACACAAACGCACACATGCATATGCACATACACAATTTAAAAAGAAAGGCATTTCAGAGCAAAGCAGCCTCTAGGATAGGGTTGGAAGGAAAGACACTCTTCCTGGAGTGTCCCTTCTCTGACACAGTGTTTGAACAGAGTGTGAACACTAAGCATCTGACACCCTCCACAGGCTGGCTATGGTCCCAAAACAAATCCGCTGTGACTCGTGACTTGGTGCTAGGCCCCAGGTCTGAGGATCCAAGGGTGCAGACTGTCAGCACAACTGTGTGTATTCTCTTTTGACAGATGTCACAATGATTCTTCCTGCCTCTGTATTGACTGACACATTCAAACATGTCCCTTAGATACAAAATTTGTGTGGTGCTTGCAAACTTACAGAAGAAATTTAGAGGACTAGATCCACTTTTCTGGGATCCTTCAGTTGAAGAGAAGATTAAAAAGCAATCAGTGGTAACCATCAGATTGTTCTCTATATTTAAGAGTCTGTTTCTTGCTTTCTCTCTCTCTTACTGTTTTCCCTTTGCTTGTTTGTTTTGTTTTTTAAATTCCACATATGAGTGAAATCATATGATATTTGTCTTCCTCTGACAGGCTTATTAGCATCATATTCTCAGCTCCACCCATGTTATTGCAAATGACAAGATTTCATTATTTTTATGGGCTTTTATAGACAATGCTGTTATAAACCTTGGGGTGAGGTATCCCTTTGAATTAGTATTTTTGTATTCTTTGGATAAATTTTCAGTAGTGTGATGGCTGGATTGTAAGATAATTCTATTTTTAACTTCTTGAGGAATCTCCATACTGTTTTCCAAAGGGGCTGCAGCAGTTTGTGTTCCTACGAACAGAGCACTGGATGTTGTATGTAACTATTGAATCACTATGTTATACACCTGAAAATGATATAACACTGTATGTGGACAAACTGTAATTAAAATAAAAACTTAAAAAATAAAAGGTGATCAGTGGGTGGGGCCTAGGTGGAGGGTCTCTAGGAGATATTTCTTTGGAGAGGTCAACTACCCATCAACTGCCACCAGTGTGTCCTGTCCCCCAGGGAACCTCTGGAAAATTTGAAATATGTTTGCTGCTGCCTGGGGACACCAGTGGCCTGTCTGGAAAATCAATTGGGCTTTAGAAGATGCACAGCTTTGGTAACAAGAGCCAGGAGCCAGCTGCCTTGTGGTATATCATCTGTGACTGTCCTGGCAAAGGGTGTATGTGCTTCCTGAGGTCCAAGCAAAGGCTCTGTAGGACAGGGAGCAGGCAGGGAGCACTAAGGGTCCTGTCTGGAGGGTTCTTGCCTGAATCCAAGCAGCTACCACATGCAAGGCCAGGAGGACAACATTCTAGGAACACATGCTGAGGGGATCAGGGGCTGCCAGCCAAGGATTGCTCTCCAGAGTGAGCAGGAACAGCAGGAAACCTGCCCAGGAAAATCCTCCAGTGAAAGAAAGAACTGCTTGAAATATCTGCCAGGCACAGAATTCTTGAAACCAGCCAAGATTTGAGGTTTAATCAAATGGGGGTGTTTTGACTTCTACCTTTGACTGAAAGTTTTAATTTCTGGAATGAGCTTTGTTTTCAGCTAAGATAATCCATGGCTTTATAATGCAAAGATCAACTGAAAACTCCTGGGCTGGTGAGATGTTTTCTCTAAAAGTAAGGGAATATTACCCCTATCAAGAAGAATATGAGAAGACAAGGAGAGGGGGAAAGAGTGATTTTGATTACAGCTCCTTGAAAGCTTCCAGACTCTTCAAAATGCTGGTTATACTTTAATTTCTAAAATAACCAGCAGTCAAACCAGCAAATCTGAACATTGCTTAGAGATGTGCTTCCTGCTTTAATTTAGTTTATTTATTATTAGACTTCTGATATTGTATTTATTGTATTATTTATTTGTTTATTTTTGTTTTTTTCATAATTTCTCTCTTTTTTTAAATATGTAATTTATTGTCAAATTGGTTTCCATATAACACCCAGTGCTCATCCCAACAGGTGCGGTCCTCAATACCCACCACCCACCCTCCCAACCTTCCCACCCTTCATCTACCCTCAGTTTGTTCTCAGTTTTTAAGAGTCTCTTATGATTTGGCTCCCTCACTCTCTGGCCTTTCTTCTTTTTTTTTCCTTCCCCTCCCCCATGGTTTCTGTTAAGTTTCTCAGGATCTACATAAGAGTGAAAACATATGGTATCTGTATTTCTCTGTATGACTTATTTCACTTAGCATAACACTCTCCAGTTCCATCCACGTTGCTACAGAAAGCCATATTTCATTCTTTCTCATTGCCACGAAGTATTCCATTGTGTGTATAAACCACAATTTCTTTCTGCATTCATCAGTTGATGGACATTTAGGCTCTTTCCATAATTTGCTATTGTTGAAAGTGCTGCTATAAACATTGGGGTACAAGTGCCCCTATGCGTAAGCACTCCTGTATCCCTTGGGTAAATTCCCAGCAGTGCTATTGCTTGGTCATAGGGTAGATATAGTTTTAAATTAAAAAAAAAAAATTAACGTTTATTTATTTTTGAGACAGAGAGAGACAGAGGATGAACGGGGGAGGGGCAGAGAGAGAGGGAGACACAGAATCGGAAGCAGGCTCCAGGCTCTGAGCCATCAGCCCAGAGCCCGACGTGGGTCTCGAACTCACGGACCGTGAGATCGTGACCTGAGCTGAAGTCGGACGCTTAACCGACTAAGCCACCCAGGAGCCCTGATCTAGTTTTAAATTTTTGAGGAACCTCCACACTTTTCCAGAGCGGCTGCACCAGGTTGCATTCCCACCAACAGTGCAAGAGGGTTCCCATTTCTCCACATCCTCTCCAGCATCTATAGTCTCCTGATTCATTCATTTTAGCCACTCTGGCGTGAGGTGGTATCTGAGTGTGGTTTTGATTTGTATTTCCCTGATGAGGAGCAACACTGGGCTCACATCATCCTGCTGAACATTTAGAATCCACCCACACCTGCCTAAATAACCCAGAAAACCACCAGAAGACTAGCAGAACAGACTCTCCAGAGCCAAGCATAGACAAGAGGCCCATGGAAGAGGGTAGGAAGGGCAGAGAGGTGGTGCACGCTACACAGACTGGCAGGAGGGAGCTGGGGCAGTGGAGGGGCTGCCTGCCCAGCAAGGCAGAATCCCCAATGCTGGCTTGCAAAAGCAGAGGGGCCAGACTGCATGAATTCTGACAGCCCGTGGGATTTAACATCTGGAATGTTACAAGTCAACAACTCTGCTTGGAGAATGGGAGGGTGAGAGGACACCACAAGGGAGAGGTGTTGAGCCCTGGAATACAGAGCTCAGCTCAGCGGGGAATAAAGGCGCTGGCCAACGCCTACCTCCCTCTCCCAACCCCCAGCCCAAACCCCAAAGAGAACAAGTTCACCCAACTTGTTTGCACTGCGCAAGCACCCAACCCTGTGCTTCTGTGGATCCATCCCTCTAATGGGTCGGCCTCCCTCCCAGGGCTGCAGGGCCCCTCCTGCAGGAGACCACCTATGGCAAAGGGAGCTGAGCCTGCCCCTCCCACCCCTGTGCACCTTAGGAATCCACCTCAGCTAATATGCCAGATCCCATCAAAGCAGCACCACAAGCCTGGCAGTGTGCAAGTAGCCCAGACAGGGGCCACACCACTCCACAGTGAGTCCTGCCCCTGGGAGAGGGAAAGATAAGGTACACACTAGTCTGACTGTGGCCCCAGCAGTGGGCTGGGGACAGACATCAGGTCTGATTGCAGCCTTGCCTACCTACACAAGTTACTCCAGACAGCACAGGGGAAGTGCCCTGCAGTTCCGCGCCACCCCAGGAACTATCAAAATGACAAAACAGAAGAATTCTCCTCAAAAGAAACTCTAGGAAGTAGTGACAGCTAACCAATTGATCAAAAATGATTTAAGCAATATAATGGAACAAGAACTTAAAATAATAGTCATAAAATAATCTCTAGGCTTGAAAAAAGTATAGAGGACAGCAGAGAATCTGTTGCTACAGAGATCAAGGGACTAAGAAATAGTCAGGAGGAGCTAAAAAATGTTGTAATGAGGTGCAAAATAAAATGGAGGCGACCACAGCTTGGATTGAAGAGTCAGAGGAGAGAACAGATGAATTAGAAGATAAAATTATGGAAAAAGAGGAAACTGAGAAAAAGAGAGGTAAAAAAATCCAGCGGTATGAGGGGAAAATTAGAGAACTAAGTGATGCAACCAAATACAACAATATCCATAAATAAGAATTCAAGAAGAGGAAGAGAGAGAGAAAGAGGCTGAAGGTGTACTTGAACAAATCATAGCTGAGAATTTCCCTGAACTGGGAAAGGAAAAAGGCATTAAAATCCAAGAGAAAGAGAGAACTCCCTCATTTTTTTTTCAATATATGAAATTTATTGTCAAATTGGTTTCCATACAACACCTAGTGCTCATCCCAAAAGGTGTCCTCTTCAATACCCATCACCCACCTTCCCCTCCCTCCCACCCCCCATCATCCCTCAGTTTGTTCCCAGTTTTTAGGAGTCTCTTATGCTTTGCCTCTCTCCAACCCTAACCGCTTTTTTTTTTCTTCCCCTCCCCCATGGGTTTCTGTTAAGTTTCTCAGGATCCACATAAGAATGAAAATATACGGTATCTGTCATTCTCAGTATGGCTTATTTCACTTAGCATGACACTCTCCAGTTCCATCCACGTTGTTACAAAGGGCCATATTTCATTCTTTATCATTGCCACGAAGTATTCCATGTGTGTATAAACCACAATTTCTTTATCCAGTCATCTGTTGATGGATATTTAGGCTCTTTCCATAATTTGGCTATTGTTGAGAGTACTGGTATAAACATTGGGGAACAAGTGCCCCTATGCATCAGTACTCCTGTATCCCTTGGGTAAATTCCTAGCAGTACTACTGCCGGGTCATAGGGTAGGTATATTTTTAATTTTTTGAGGAACCTCCACACTGCTTTCCAGAGTGGCTGCACCAATTTGCATTCCCACCAACAGTGCAAGAGCATTCCCATTTCTCCACATCCTCTTCAGCATCTATGCACTCCTGATTTGTTCATTTTGGCCACTCTGACTGACATGAGGTGATATCTCAGTGTGGATTTGCTTTGTATTTCCATGATGAGGAGTGACATTGAGCATCTTTTCATGTGCATGATGGCCATCCGGATGTCTTCTTTAGAGAAGTGTCTATTCATGTCTTTGCCCATTTCTTCACTGGATTATTTGTTTTTTGGGTGTGGAGTTTGGTGAGCTCTTTATAGATTCTGGATAATAGCCCTTTGTCTGATATGTCATGTGCAAATATCTTTTCCCATTCTGTCAGTTGCCTTTTAATTTTGTTGGTTGTTTCCTTTGCTGTGCAGAAGCTTTTTATCTTCATGAGGTCCCAATAGTTCATTTTTGCTTTTAATTCCCTTGCCTTTGGGGATGTGTCAAGTAAGAAATTGCTGTGGCTGAGTTCAGAGAGGTCTTTTCCTTCTTTCTCCTCTGAGGTTTTGATGGTTTCCTGTCTCAAATTCAGGGCTTTTATCCATTTTGAGTTTGTCTTTGTGAATGGTTTAAGAAAGTGGTCTAGTTTCACCGTTCTGCATGTTACTGTCCAGTTCTCCCAGCACCATTTGTTAAAGAGACTGTCTTTTTTTCCATTGGATATTCTTTCCTGCTTTCTCAAAGATTAATTGGCCATACGTTTGTGGGTCTAGTTCTGGGGTTTCTATTCTATTCCATTGGTCTATGTGTCTGTTTTTGTGCCAATACCATGCTGTCTTGATGATGACAGCTTTGTAGTAGAGGCTAAAGTCTGGGATTGTGATGCCTCCTGCTTTGGTCTTCTTCTTCAAAATTACTTTGGCTATTCATGGTCTTTTGTGGTTCCATATGAATTTTAGGATTGCTTGTTCTAGCTTCGAGAAGAATGCTGGTGCAATTTTGATTGGGATTGCATTGAATGTGTAGATAGCTTTGGGTAGTATTGACATTTTGGCAATATTTATTCTTCCAATCCATGAGCAGGGAATGTCTTTCCATTTCTTTATATCTTCTTCAATTTCCTTCATAAGCTTTCTATAGTTTTCAGCATACAGATCTTTTACATAATTGGTTGGATTTATCCCTAGGTATTTTATGCTTCTTGGTGCAATTGTGAATGGGATCAGTTTCTTTATGTGTCTTTCTGTTGCTTCCTTGTTAGGGTATAAGAATGCAACTGATTTCTGTACATTGATTTTGTATCCTGCGACTTTGCTGAATTCATGTATCCATTCTAGCAGACTTTTGGTGGACTCTATCAGATTTTCCATGTATAATATCATGTCATCTGCAAAAAGTGAAAGTTTGACTTCATCTTTGCCAATTTTGATGCCTTTGATTTCCTTTTGTTGTCTGATTGCTGATGCTACAACTTCCAACACTACGTTAAACAAGATCGGTGAGAGTGGACATCCCTGTCGTGTTCGTGATCTCAGGGAAAAAGCTCTCAGTTTTTCCCCATTGAAGATGATATTAGCTATGGGCTTTTCATAAATGGCTTTTATGATGTTTAAGTATGTTCCTTCTATCCCGACTTTCTCGAGGGTTTTTATTAAGAAAGGTTGTTAAATTTCAGGCAAACTAGACTTTAAATTAAAGGTTGTAACAAGAGATGAAGAAGGGCATTATATAATAATTACAGGGGCTATCCATCAGGAAGAGCCAACAATTATGTCTATCCACGAATTTGGCAGCCCCCAAATATATGAAATAATCACAAACATAAGCAACCTTTATTGATAAGAATGTGGTCATTGCAGGGGATTTTAATACTCCACTTACAGTAATGGATACATCATCTAGACACATGGTCAATAAAGAAACAAGGTCCCTGAATGATACATTGGATCAGATGGACTTGACAGATATATTTAGAACTCTGTATCCCAAAGTAACAGAATATACTTTCTTCTCGAGTGCACGTGGAACATTCTCCAAGATAGATCATATACTGGGTCACAAAACAGCCCTTCATAAGTATAAAAAAATTGAAATTACACTATGCATACTTTCAGACCACAATGCTATGAAGCTTGAAATCAACCACAGGAAAAACTCTGGAAAACCTCCAAAAGCATGGAGGTTAAAGAACACCCTACTAAAGAATGAGTGGGTCAACCAGGCAATTAGGGAAGAAATTAAAAAAATGTATGCAAACAAACGAAAATGAAAATACAACAATCCAAACGCTTTGGGATGCAGCGAAGGCAGTCCTGAGAGGAAAATACATTGCATTCCAGGCCTATCTCAACAAACAAGAAAACTCCCAAATACAAAATCTAACAGCACACCTAAAGGAAATAGAAGCAGAACAACAAAGGCAGCCTAAACCCAGCAGAAGAAGAGAAATAATAAAGATCAGAGCAGAAATAAACAATATAGAATCTAAAAAAAAATGTAGAGCAGATCAACGAAACCAAGAGTTGGTTTTTTGAAAAAAATAAACAAAATTGACAAACCTCTAGCCAGGCTTCTCAAAAGAAAAGGGAGATGACCCAAATAGATAAAATCATGAATGAAAATGGAATTATTACAACGAATCCCTCAGAGATACAAACAATTATCAGGGAATACTGTGAAAAATTATATGCCAACAAATTGGACAACCTGGAAGAAATGGACAAATTCCTAAACACCCATACTCTTCCAAAACTCAATCAGGAGGAAATAGGAAGCTTGAATAGACCCATAACCAGCGAAGAAATGGAATCGGTTGTCAAAATTTCCCAACAAATAAGAGTCCAGGACCAAATGGCTTCCCAGGGGAGTTCTACCAGACGTTTAAAGCAGAAATAATACATATCCTTCTCAAGCTATTCCAAGAAATAGAAAGGGAAGGAAAACTTCCAGACTCATTCTATGAAACCAGGATTACTTTGATACACAAACCAGACAGAGACCCAGTAAAAAAAGAGAACTACAGGCCAATATCCCTGATGAATATGGAGGCAAAAATTCTCAATAAGATACTAGCAAATCGAATTCAACAGCATATAAAAAGAATTATTCACCATGATCAAGCGGGATTCATTCCTGGGATGCAGGGCTGGTTCAAAATTCACAAATCAATCAATGTGATAGATCACATTAATAGAAAAAAAGAAAAGAACCATATGATCCTGTCAATCGATGCAGAAAAGGCCTTTGACAAAATCCAGCACCCTTTCTTAATAAAAACCCTCGAGAAAGTCGGGATAGAAGGAACATACTTAAACATCATAAAAGCCATTTATGAAAAGCCCATAGCTAATATCATCTTCAATGGGGAAAAACTGAGAGCTTTTTCCCTGAGATCACGAACACGACAGGGATGTCCACTCTCACCGATCTTGTTTAACGTAGTGTTGGAAGTTGTAGCATCAGCAATCAGACAACAAAAGGAAATCAAAGGCATCAAAATTGGCAAAGATGAAGTCAAACTTTCACTTTTTGCAGATGACATGATATTATACATGGAAAATCTGATAGAGTCCACCAAAAGTCTGCTAGAATGGATACATGAATTCAGCAAAGTCGCAGGATACAAAATCAATGTACAGAAATCAGTTGCATTCTTATACCCTAACAAGGAAGCAACAGAAAGACACATAAAGAAACTGATCCCATTCACAATTGCACCAAGAAGCATAAAATACCTAGGGATAAATCCAACCAATTATGTAAAAGATCTGTATGCTGAAAACTATAGAAAGCTTATGAAGGAAATTGAAGAAGATATAAAGAAATGGAAAGACATTCCCTGCTCATGGATTGGAAGAATAAATATTGCCAAAATGTCAATACTACCCAAAGCTATCTACACATTCAATGCAATCCCAATCAAAATTGCACCAGCATTCTTCTCAAAGCTAGAACAAGCAATCCTAAAATTCATATGGAACCACAAAAGACCATGAATAGCCAAAGTAATTTTGAAGAAGAAGACCAAAGCAGGAGGCATCACAATCCCAGACTTTAGCCTCTACTACAAAGCTGTCATCATCAAGACAGCATGGTATTGGCGCAAAAACAGACACATAGACCAATGGAATAGAATAGAAACCCCAGAACTAGACCCACAAACGTATGGCCAATTAATCTTTGAGAAAGCAGGAAAGAATATCCAATGGAAAAAAAGACAGTCTCTTTAACAAATGGTGCTGGGAGAACTGGACAGTAACATGCAGAACGGTGAAACTAGACCACTTTCTTAAACCATTCACAAAGACAAACTCAAAATGGATAAAAGCCCTGAATTTGAGACAGGAAACCATCAAAACCTCAGAGGAGAAATCAAGGAAAAACCTCTCTGAACTCAGCCACAGCAATTTCTTACTTGATATATTCCCAAAGGCAAGGGAATTAAAAGCAAAAATGAACTATTGGGACCTCATGAAGATAGAAAGCTTCTGCACAGCAAAGGAAACAACCAACAAAACTGAAAGGCAACTGACAGAATGGGAAAAGATATTTGCAAATGACATATCGGACAGAGGGCTATTATCCAAAATCTATAAAGAGATCACCAAACTCCATACCCCAAAAAACCAATAATCCAGTGAAGAATTGGGCAGAAGACATGAATAGACACTTCTCTAAAGAAGACATCCAGATGTCCAACAGGCACTTGGAAAGATTCTCAACGTCATTCCTCATCATGGAAATACAAATGAAAACCACACTGAGATATCACCTCACGCCAGTCAGAGTGTCTAAAATGACCAAATCAGGAGACTATCGATGCTGGAGAGGGTGTGGAGAAATGGGAACCCTCTTGCACTGTTGGTGGGAATGCAAATTGGTGCAGCCACTATGGAAAGCAGTGTGGAGGTTCCTCAGAAAATTAAAAATAGACCTACCCTATGACCCAGCAATAGCACTGCTAGGAATTTACCCAAGGGATACAGGAGTGCTTACGCATAGGGGCACTTGTACCCCAATGTTTATAGCAGCACTTTCAACAATAGCAAATTATGGAAAGAGCCTAAATGTCCATCAACTGATGAATGCAGAAAGAAATTGTGGCTTATATACACAATGTAATACTACGTGGAAATGAGAAAGAATGTAATCTGGCCTTTCATAGGAATGTGGATGGAAGTGGAGAGTGTATGCCAAGTGAAAGAAGTCAAACAGAGAAATACAGATGCCATATGTTTTCACTCTTATGTGGATCCTGAGAAACTTACCAGAAACCATGGGGGAGGGGAAGGAAAAAAAGAAGAAGAAAGATTAGAGAGGGAGGGAGCCAAAGCATAAGAGTCTTAAAAACTGGAAGAAACTGAGGGTTGATGGGGGATGGGATGGAGGGGAGAGTGGGTGATGGGTATTCAGGAGGACACCTTGTGGGATGAGCACTGGGTGTTGTATGGAAACCAATTTGACAATAAATTTCATATTTTTTAAAAAAAGGACTTCGGGGACAAATGCAGGTATTTGACATCTTTAAGATTAATACTAAAATGAGTAAGAATTTCCAGAACTAAAAGTTGCATTCAAATTGAACAAGAATTAGGAACATGGGATTAAATGAACAGAGGAAGATTATAGTTTTGCGATTCATTTTGAAAATATTGCTGGTTGTCGAATGTTTGCTCCTTCAGATTAAGGAAACTTTCTCTTAAGATATCTATGATATACAGAAATGTCATAAAATATTTATTTGTAAATTGAAACATTTTTCTTCTCTCTCTACATAACTGCCCTGAAATTCAAAACCTCTCACTGAGTATCCTTTCTTTCATGGCAATTACAATTGTTTGCATAAGTTCAGTAAGAATCTGTTCATCTTGTAACAGGTCACCATTGGAAATACTGAGATTTTACCAAGGCTTTGACTGGAATGTTATATTTGAGATGACAAAGACTCAGATATGACCAGACAGCTTTAAGGAAATAAGGTTGGCTTTATTAAACATGGAGCCATAAAGTCTCTTGGAAATGTTTGCCTGATACCTTGGTTACAGAGTTCCTAGCAGCCTCACCAGGTGAGTAAAGAACCTCATTTTCTGGCAGGTGCAGGAACCTCAGGATATCTTGGGGACCTCATGAAGAGGAATTCGCCTGATTCTACAGGTATGGCAGGCCTGTCTGATGGCAAGTATTTGGCTTGGTTTCCGGCCTGGAGAGGCTATTAAAAGTTCAACCAACAGATTCCTTATAAAAGGTTCCAGCAAAGCAAACTTTAAAAGATCCTCGTGATCAATCGCTATTCTTGCTGAGTATATAAATAGTTAGGCCAGGTTTGTTAAGACTGGACTTATTCTACAAATGCATTGGCTACAAATTGGCTACAAATGCAATTTGGCTATCTCTGGAAAGGGAGGTTTTTAGAGAGAAAAACTATGTCAACAATGCACTGTTATGGATGTTAAATTCTAGTTCTGATTGTCTTTAAATGTCTGTTGTTTGCCTAAACTAGATAACTTGAGGTAAACTTCAGAAAAATTGTCGCAGTATTTCTATATAGACAATCTTCTCTGCTTGTTATTCTGTGAGATAATAATAAGACCCCATGGGCATATGATTATTTAAACAACTGGAAAAACCGGATGGATCCTTAAATATGAAAAACATATCTTCCCTAAACCTGATCTGACTTTACCAGAATCCTGCCCCATTTGAAGATTTGGAGGTGGACTTTACAGATATACAACCAAATCGAGGATTCTGTTTCAGGTCTCACCCCATGGGTCCATCACTCTGGAGTTAAGAAGGTCAACTCAGAGGAATCATCAACCTGGTGAAGTGATCCAGATCCAATCAATCTGCTTAAACTGACCTTCAAAAAGACACTGGACCCTGAGATCTCCAGCCCTGCTCCAGCCACACCCTGGTAGCTGGCTGACCTGTGCATGGCAGAAGCTTGAGGAATCCACATGTGGATGGAGCCCAGGGGCTCAGATGCAACTCTGCCAGCCCTTGCCCCTTACTGGTGTCATAGCCCTGATCTTCTTGCTGTTGGGCTAATAGAGACTGCACCAACAAACTGGACATGGAATGGATGGGAGACTCCCTGGTAACCTGACAAAGCCAATTAAACTTCCTGGCAGCAGCATCCCTCCAAAATAGGCGAGCCCTCAATCTCCTCTCTTCAGAAAAAGGAGGGACTTGTATCATTCTGGGGAGGAATGTTTCTATTTTGTAAACCAATCAGGAATAGTC
Organism: Panthera pardus; assembly: GCF_024362965.1. Taxonomy (NCBI): domain Eukaryota; kingdom Metazoa; phylum Chordata; class Mammalia; order Carnivora; family Felidae; genus Panthera; species Panthera pardus. The sequence continues at coordinate 48,947,649 of NW_026526821.1, read as the reverse complement.
AGGACTAAGGTTAAGGAACTCAAGCAAAGAATTCAATGTAGACAACAGGAAAATATCAGTCAATGGAGAGGAAGGGATCTCACACACTGGGTATCCTGGCTCCCTTCCCTGGCAGGGCCCCTCCTTTCCATAATTTTACTTGTGACCATCAGCCCCTGATACTAAATATCCTGGTACATTTTATTGAAAACACTGTTGCTTGCCAGACTGCAGCACGTATCTTAGCCCTCCGAGGGTACCAACCTCTAGAGCTAAAAAGTGATGCCTAATAAAAGATTTTTAATAAGGAATCAAAGGGGAGAATGCTGGGAAAATGAATAAAGTTTTACACCATAATATGGCTGACAGAATTAAAACAAGCTCAGGTGTCTAGCTTAGAGACCCCTCTTCTGGGTTCTTCTCCCCCTGTTTGCCGCATGCATGAAAACCCGCCACAGATATGGAAGCTGACAACTATAAACTACCTTTCCCCCTTCATTCGGGACTCAGATCTTAGATAAATGGTCTCCTTTGAGCCTGCTGGTGTTAAATAAATCTCCGATCCACCAAGACCTCCTAGTGCCGCTTGGTTTTTCCGCCAACGTTCCAGCCTGTTTCTGTAACAGCCGGACCTACTAATTCAGTCATTAAAGAAAAAAGAAAAAAAAAATCTACATGTTGCAACTTGATATGGACCATGTGATCTACCTGGTGCTGAGGATCTTCTCTTGAGAGAGCAGATGTGGTCTTGGTTTCTGGTCTCTTGGAACCTGAGGGTCACAAAGTATGATCAGCTCTGGGGGAAGGAAATGGTGGGATGAGCAGAGGGCCATCTTGCATTTAAGGATTCTGTCTTTTCTTTTTATAACTTTGTGCTTACTGCTTCATGTGCACGCACACCAAAGGATGGGGCAATACCACAGTGTGGCACATCATACTTAGACTGGAAATGCCACCACTGCACATTTTTCCAGACTACCTGGACATCCCCTAAATGTTTTGGCCCTGATGGACTAGGGCCCACTCAGATCTCCTCGGCTGTCTCTCAATCTCTCCCACCCAAGTTTCTCTATGTCCATGTTCTTAGGAACAGTCCAAGGATGGAGAGTGTGCTAGACCCTAAGAGACCTCAGTGGGTCTTATCACTTGTCTCTAGCCTGAAGGGCATCTTTTCTTTTCCATCCTCATTAGGCATAAGTAGGAAAATCTGCTTATGCCTCAGGCCACTGAAACATCCTCAATGTCATATTTTATGTTCTCTCTACCAATGGCTTACCACAAACTCTTGTGCCTGATGTATAAGAAATCCCTTTTCTCTTTCCATTGTTTGCCTTCAAGTCTATGATTTCAATAAACTAGAGATTTCAAAATATCTAATTGCATCGCATGACTCTATTGGTTTGAGGATATCCATTTTTATCCTAAAACAATGACATTCATTTATTCAATGGTGGAGGATGAACAGTACATTATAAAATAAGGCATATGAAAAACATATAGTGGTTAACAGTTTCATCAATAGCATATCCATTGCATTAACATAAAAACTAAAATAACAGAAAATGGGATAGTAACTGAAACTCAAAGAGGTGGAAAATCATGTAAAAACCGTTTCAATGTGTGAGGGAAGAAAAATAGATCAAAGAAAACTACAGGAATAGCTTTGCAAATCTTAAGGAACAAATGTAATAATAGCTTTAGAAAAATATCAAACAAAGCAATAAACTGGAAAAAAAATAACACAATAAATCTTCAAAACAGGTATGGTAAAGGATGTAGTGCCTAGAAAAACTGGTCCAGAAGTGCAAAGAAATGAAACATGCACCAGGATTCTGACACTCAGTAAAGACTGAAGGAGTCAGTGTCTTTGTGGCTGATAGAACAACAGCTCCCTTGTCATAGTAAGATCCAGTTGATAAGAGAACAAGTGTTCTGGGAGGTCACACACCTACACTGACTAGAGGATTTTTGCAAGAGTCTTGCTGTCAGACAGCAGAGGGCGAGCTGTGTCCACATAGAGGCCAGAGAGCTGGGCAGGACAAAAGGGCTAAGCCCTCCAAAGCCTGAGTTCACATCCAGGCTTCCCCTACAGAGTTGAGTCATGCTGGAGCTGTCTTCCTGTCTCTGAGGTGACCCATTCCTATCTGTGCATCTATAGATGGGTATGATAAGTTTGACAAACTGACAATATTTAATGAGGATTAACTGGAATTGTGAGGAAATGCTTTGCAAACTCCATGTACATGGAGACAATTGGAGCACCAGGACCTAGGCACAACAGGAAAGAGGGAAATGTACTTATATTTGGATCAAAATGGTGCTTGGTTGCTCCTGACCTGATTTTTCCTTTAGGACTGAGCAGGAGGGGGCAGTTAGTATTGCTGCTGAGATAGGAAGGATAGGATGCACTTGCAGGAGGTGACTAGACAGGGGGAGAGGCTGGGAGTGTCATTACCTGTTTAAGGGCTTCCAGAAGGGGTTAAGACTGAAAAGGGGTAAATCTATTTTTAAATTGATAAAGGAAAAATAATAGTGACTGAGACTATGGCTATTTGAAACCAAGAGATGGTAGGAGAAACAGCAGAGCCTCCTGATGAAAGGTTCTCTGCCAAGGCATTAGTCTGAGTGACCAGGCACAGAGGTGATTTGAGGCTGGAACTATTATCTGACAAGTAGTCAAAAGTCCAAAAATGCACAGATATGAGTTTATGCCATTCACAAGAAGTTCATGTGCAATGCTCACCAATATAAGATTTTGGAGATTTTGCTGGTAGCAGCAGTAAATAAAGAAATATGTATGTTAAAGACAAGACAATAGTCCTAAAATGGAGTCACTTATGCTCAGCCTCACATCATTGAAAAAAGACTTAATTATAGCTTTAGCTCTCCCAGAAATGGAATCTTAAATCAGTTAGTCAAGAATCACCTGATCAGCATTAAGGAAGTAATCTGCCTGACAGACCCCTGCCATGCCCTAAAGGAAAGTAGCCAGGTGATAAGCAACTCACTTTTTTGCTTGGTGTAGTTTCCTTGTTCAGGCTCCTTTCTGCCTATTAAATTCTTTTTATATTGTACAGCTCCTCAGAACTCTTCTATCTGCTAGATTAGATGCTGCTCAATTCACAAATCATTGAATAAAGCAGATGAGATCTATAGAATTTACTCAGCTAAATTTTGTTTTTTAACAAATTTAATGTGTAAAAACCTTTAAAGTATTTTTGAAACCTTGCTATTCAGTCAAGAACATAAATGTTAAAAAAAATACAAATAAAAAGGGCTATAAAAATAAGAACTTCAACATTATTGTTGAAGTTGCTTTTGCTAATAAATTCTGAGCCTGTTTGTGCATAAGTTATATTCAAGGTTCCCACTGTAGCTTACTAAGTATGAGACGTTCACAATATAGACATTACTTCTCTGATGGTAAATGGCCCCTACATAATAAGTATACAAACCAATTTGATACATATGAAAGTCTCTGGTCATTAGTTAAAATAATTTATTTGTAAAGTTCTTCAAATTCCAGTGCATTTCACAAAATCATTGTTCTTGTGGGCCCATGGTAAGTGTACGTGGGAGTATGTGGAGGAAGGGAGAAGCTGGGGCAGAGTAAGGGCTTTCATCATCTCCTCATAAATACTGGCTTCTGGATATGAGCAGGTGTACATTCCAATTTGTTTTTATTTAAACTGGGCTACATTACTAGTTTCTCATTTATAATTGGTATTTTTGGCCTCTAGATAATAACGCACTTCCCATAAAGTCAGTGAGACTTTTAGGCACAGATAAAATGCAACCTATGTATATATATTGTCCTAGAATTTTGGACAATTTGGACAGTGAGGGAGGAAAAAAAATAACTCTTTCCCTTGAGATTCTTCTAACTGGACTAGGAATCAAATTGACATGAGACAGATTAACAGGAAAATAAAATCAAATTTAATTTTGTATGCATCGAGAATCCACACAGACATGGGAATTCCAAAGGCAGTCAGGCAAAATGAGGTATATATGTCATCTTGAATTAAGAGGAGAGTAGAAGTTTGGAACTTCAAAAGGAAGGAATGCAATTTACAGGAAGACAAAAGAGAGCAGATGTTTGGTAAACAAATGTTTGCTATTCAGAAACAATGAAACAGAGAGAGGAATTTGAACAAACATGCTTTGCTATGTTCCTCCCTGTCTACCATACCATGTTCACAGTTTAATGTAGTTGTCTATGGTGCTATCTTACTGGAGCAGGCCCTCTATCTAAATTCTTTTACACAGTTGTGAGAATGAGATCACAGCTTCTTCCAGAGTCTTTGAGCCTTGACTGTTTTCAGCTCAGCACAATCTGCATGCCAATGTGGGGAAACCTGCCCTTGGCCTCTATAGGGACAATGATGAATCCATGGCTAGGTTCTTCTATCATGTTTCCACTTCACAAGTCAACTTAATCCTTCAAAGTGCATCAGAGGTACTGTGCATTTTTTAAAAATTTTTTAAGGTTATTTTCTGTCAAGAAAACACATATCAAAACACAGCAGTTTTATCAACCATTGGATACATGTGTTTGTTATGGAAAATAGTGAACAGAGCAATTTTTCCCTCACACAGATTGTTTTCACACTTCTATAGTCTGGTGTGAGTCTCAGAGCCCCTGTGATGCCCAGGAGAAGCCACATTTGTTCTCACTATTCTGCATCTGGTTAGCTCTTCCTGATCCACATTTCCCCCAGGGGTGTCTGAGTGGTCATCTCCTTTATGGAGATGGGCAAAATTCCTTCATGCCTCCCCATATGGTTATGATTCATTAAAGTCCTGTACAACTTCAGAAAGGCCTTTATATTGAAAGGATATGGCTAAGCTTTCTATCTCTGTCATAATCTGTATTTCCATTTATTTCAGTGGGGCAGTGTAGTTAAAATGTATTTGTGTCATGGCTTGTTAGTCAAAAGGATACATCTCAGCTATGGTAGTGAATTGAAGGGTTAACATGAAAGCTAAAATTAGATATGTTTCAAGACTGTACAGTAGAATATATTTGTTATCATCAAAGAGAAAAGAATTTTGTAACCAAGATGCAAAAAGAACAAACTATAAGAGAGACAAACCAAGAAACAGACTCAACTATAGAGAACAAACTGATGGTTACCAGAGGAAAGGCAGGTGAGGGGTGGCTGAAATAGATGATGGGAATTAAGAGGTGCACTTGTCATGATGAACATCAGGTGATGTATGGAAGTGGTGAATCACTATATTGTACACCTGAAACTAATATAACATTGTATGTTAACTATACTGGAATTTAAAAAAAAGCAAATCATAGAACAATCATTGTTGAAGTAGACTACATTAAATTTAAGAGCATCTATTCTTCCAATGTCCTCATAAACAAAGGCACAATCCTTGTCTTCAGGAAACATATTCTAGAGAGCAGGAGATAGATATAAACATGAAAACAAATACAGGAATCATCCACATGCAGAAAGTGATGTGTGCTGTAAGGATGTCTAACAGGACAGCTGCACAGGGAGGGGCTGGGGGATACAGCTTAGGGTGGATTGTCTCTCATTATACTATTCCAGGTTTTCATTTCTGCTTGAATTGATCTGGCACTTCAGGCTTTCTCTGAATATTGACATTGAGTCAGAAACCTTCATAGGCTGTGCTTATCTAATAATCTCATCATTGTAGCCTGGAGCAACTGCTTCATAAGGGTTTGTCTTTTTGGATTATTCTTTTTGCCTTCCTTTCCTGATTCAGGTTCCTTCTTGGTTTGATAATTTTCTAGATGAAAATGAGCAAAGAGACTGCTATTCAGTCAGACAGTCTCCACATTTCCTTCCTCCAGAAAGAAAATCAATATCCTGACTTCCTTGACTATAGACCGGTGTTTGCAAACTTCTTATAAATGGAATTATTTGCTGTGTATTTTTTTAGATCTGACTTCATTATATCTGTGAAGTTGATCCAGTTGTTGCATATAGTCGTAGCATATTCTTTCTACTTGCTGTCCCAGCATTCCGTGGTAGAAATAAACCATATTTTTAATTCATCCTACTATCAATGTATAAGTGGGTTTTCCCCAATTTCTTGTTATTAACAGTGCTACTATAAACATTCTTGTACAGGTCATCAAGACCTAAAAAATAAGTCCCTGTGTTATGAAGTATATGTAAGTTTAGATTGAAATACTGTTCACCAGTTTTCCAAAATGTTGACCAACTTACATTCACAAGCAATATGAGTTCTTGTTCTGCACCTTCTCACAAATACATGGTGTGATCAGGACTCATGCTGTGGTTTGTTTGGGCCAGTCTGGTATATGTCTAATGACATCTCATTTTTCTTTTGGTCTGCATTTCCCTGAGGACTCTTGCTACTAAGCACCTTTTTACAAGTTATCAGCGCTCTGGGTAATTTCTTTTATCAAGGGCTTGCTCAAATCTTTCATGAATTTTTATTTCGATTGTCTGTCCTTTTATTAATTTATAGAAGTTTGTAGTACACTTTGTTGGCCTCGTTCTTCCACCCTGCAGCTTGTCTTTTCACTCATTTTATAATGTTTTGTTGAGAAAACTGCTAAATTAACGGCCTAATTTAATAATTTTTTTTCATTGCTGGTAAGGGTTTTTGTCATGTTTAAGAAATCCTTCCCTTCCCAAAATAATCTTCTACATTAACTTCTAGCATCTTTATGTTTTTCAAAGTTATTTTTTAAGGAGAGGGCATATTACTTTTTCCTTTCTGTAAGTATGTGCACCTATCTTGAACATAAGAAGGCAGAAGAATGAACAGAAATGTTTATGCTCTATATGCCACACACACCTGGAAACAACAGCTGAGATTTTACAGCTCAACCTAAACCATTGTATATACTGTTGTTTAGGCATATGTTGAAAACCAAAATGGAAATATGTTAAAAGTAGAGAGCTCTCAGTATTTTACAAAAAGTGCAGTGAAGTAAGTTCCTTTAGAAATGGAAAGACCAGTCAGCATATCATCAGAATAATCTCTAGGCAACCAATATCAGTCAACTCAAAGTATGCCTTACATTAGAAAAGCTGAGAGCTTTGCTTATCAAAGTTAAACAGAGTCCTGACAAGTTTGTCTGGCATTTGTGGAAGAAAATGCTTTTCAAAACATGTGTGTATACACATATACCATGTCTATTATCAGAGTTTCTACTAAGATTTTTGTTGTTGTTATACAAAAGAAGGAGGTAGAACAGAAGAAGTTAGCTTTCCTGTCTCATTATTTCTGTTTACACTTTACATTTGACATACTGTGTCTATAGGTGTCTAATACTGGCTTCCTTCTGAAGTAGACCCTGAGGTGAGTGTTTGGTTGCAAAAAGATCACTTGGCAGGGGATCCCAAGAAATTCCTGTAAGGATGAGAAATGAGACAGGCAAGGGAAGCCAACCAATAAAGTTGACTTATCCAGAATGTTATAGTTGTGGACCACTGGGGCTTAATTCCTCCTGGGAAATTTAGGAATCAGTGTAAAACATGAATCTCAGAGTTATTTTCTCTGAGGGGCATGGGAGCTGAGGCATCTATCCGCCAAGTCCATCAGCCATTGGTGAAGAGCTGCTGAGGGGAAGGCATTAATTATCCAATAGTTTTTGCTTGCTGTGGGCACAGATGACTTTGGCTCCCAAAGTCCTCTGACCTCTAGAAGTCTGGCTTCCAGGTTCCTTAGTGGCAAAACCAGTGGGGACAGGGTGATACTAGAAAATCCACTGAAGGAAAGGGCTCTGTGGAGAACTGAATGAGGCTTCTGGGAGGACTGTCAACCACCTTAGGGCCCCTTTGTGGTGACCCAGAACAGGGGCAGGTTGTGAACTTGCCACGCAGAGAAAAAGGATCATGGGTGGTGTGTTTTTCAGAGAGATTTCTGCTTGGCTGTGACCTTTGTCAGATCTTAGGTGACAAAGAACCCCCTCAGGGACTGCCTCTAGACAGGATTTCCAGGTGGGCTTCTGTTGTCACAGATGGGTATAAACCCTGAGAGATGCAGACCTTCAACTCTAAGAGGCCTACAGTAGAATTTTGTGCAACAACAGAATAAACTGCTGTCCTATGCACCAATTAGATTAACATGAGACATGCATGTTTGAGTAGAAGAAAACCCTGAACATAAAGGACTACATGGTAAATGATTCAATTTATAATAAATTCATAAACACTGATATGTATGGATAGAAGTCAGAATTACTTTAGGAGGAGAGGAATAATGTGTGAGAAGGGTCTTGTTTCTTTGTTGGTTTGTTTAATTTGTATATTAAACAAAAAAAAAGTGGAAAGACTAAAAATAAACCAAAAAACAAGTGTTTATGAAGTAAGGTCATGGCCTTTCCATCCCTCTCCCCACAGTGCCTGTTGCAGTCAGGTAGCATGGATCAAAAGAAACAAACACAAGCTAGAAGTTCATTGATATGGGTGTGGAGGAGCTGGGACCCAACCACAAATCTCTCATAGGCCCCCTCTCTTCCTAGACATGCACCACTATTTCCTTGGGAGTTGTCTGTAAATCAGGCAAACTAAGAGGGTACCACCAGGGAATTCTCACGAGTCTGTTTACATATCAGATCCAAAGATGGACTCTGTCAATTCTCTCAGTTCTTTCCATCAACAAAAAGGCAGTTTCGCCCCTTCCCAATCCCACCGCCAAAGGACACTGGCCTTGTGACTTGCCTTGACCAACAGAACCTCATGGAAAGGATGCCTGTCTACTTTGGCATCAGCCCTGAGAACCCTGGCAGCAACCACTTCCACTTCCAAACTCTGTGGGGAAACCAACCACTGTGCTCTAAGGACACTTTGGCTAGACTCCTGGATGATGAGACACTCTGAGGAAAAAGACACTCCCATGAAGGACCAGGAACGTGGCAGACACCTGAGTGGAGTCGTTGTGGGTCTTCTAGCCCAGGTGCCTACTAAATGCAGACAAGTGAGTGGTCCCAGCTGGTGCCATAAAGAGAGGAGAACCGTCAAGCCAATTCCTGCCTAAGCTCCTGACCCACTGAATTTTAAGAAACAACATATTGCTGCTGTACTAAGCTACTAAGTTCTATAGTATATTGTGTTTTTATTGTCTATAGTATATTGTGTGTTTATTGCACCCACATAAAACAGAAACATTGGCAAAATATACAGGCAAAGTATATACAGGCACACCCTGGAGATACTGTGGACTCAGTTCCAGACCACTGTGATAAAGCAAATATCACCATAAAGTGAGTCAAATGAACTTTTTGGTGTCCCTGTGCATGTAAAAGTTATATTTACACTATACTGTGGTCTATTAAGTGTGCAATAGCATTATGCCTAAAAATGCAATGTATATACCTTAATTAAAAAATACTTCATTGCTAAAAATTGCTAACAATCATCTGGGCTTTCAGTGAGTTGTAATCACAGATCACAGATCACCATAACAAGTATAATAATAAATGAAAACATTTAAAACACTGTAAGGATTACCAAAATGTGACACAAAGACAAAAAGTGAGCAAATGCTTTTGGAAAAATGGTACCAATGGACTTACTCGATGTAGGGTTGCCACAGACCTTTAATTTGTAAAAAACGCAGTATTTCTGAAGCATTATAAAGCAAAATGGAGTAAAACAAAGTATACTCATACCCATTGTCTTTCATTACATTCATAACTTGCATCTTCTAACACTATGGTCTGGACTCTTTCCAGCTTGCTCTTGGTGAACTCCCAGATAGGTCTATTTCTTCCCCACTATTGTCCTTCTGCCTTTTGCAGTTAATTCACTCCTAGTTCTGCCTCAGCTCCAAGGGGAATAGACTGTGCTCACTGGGCTGTTGGCCACCATCCACAGATTTTCTCTTTGCGAAGCCTCCCGGTGTCCTGGGCTCTCAGTTTCCATTCCTCCAATGGCACTTCAGCCAACCTGCTGTGTAGATCTGGCTCCTGTACCAGTTACCCCCCATTATGTCTGAAGGGAGGGCTCTGGGTGAACTTAACTTTGGAGGTCACTGGTTAAACCTTCATTTCCTTCCCCCACTGATTCTCTAAGGACACACCCTGGCAACTATTGTATCCCCAGTGCAGCCTCATAACAGGCATTGACTAAACATCTGCTAATTTAAAAAATAAATGCTATACCCATCAAGACACATAGACAAGTTCCTTGCATATGGTTGTTGGTATATAAATAGGGAAAGCATTCAAAATAAAACTTTTCCTTCAACTATACCAGAAAAATCCCTATTTCTCTCTGCAAAGCTATGTTTATATTACTGTCTTAAAATGTTTTTCTTTCTTTCCAGTATTTGCATATATAAAAACTTCTTATGCTCAAAGCTAGACCTAAAATGATCCATTCTCATAAACCTATCTCAATTTTCTAGCAGGAAGTTATTTCTCTCCTTTTAACTTCCCTGAGCTTTGTATCTGCACGGTTTCAAAATCACCCATTTATGTTTCTCTACATTCAGGTAGTTCACTCATTTACTTGTTCATTCATTCAACACATACTTATTATGTGCTTAATGTATGCCAGGTACTTTCATTTGAAGTTACTTTTCAATGCATGAAGATTTTAAAGAAGAGGGCTTTATTATAACTTCAGAAGTATTAAAATTCATTAGACTGGTCATGGAAAATGTTGGCTGGTTATACTGCAATCACTCAAGAACACCCTCTGTTCCCCCAGACAACTTTTGCTCCTTTATTCCTACTGTTCTCTTAGCATAGAATGCACTGTCCCCACCATGCCCCCCTCACCCTCTATTCCCTGTCTTCCCCCTCTATTCTATGCCCCTCCCACCAGTGTCCCACCTCTCTCCCTATGTTCCCCACCCCTCTTGCCTGTGTTCCAGGCCCTGCCTCCTGAGAAGTTAGAGGACCAGATCTAATGCCATCTTCTCTCTGAAGCCTTTCTCAATATTTGTTTGTTTGTTTGTTAGAACTAAATACCATGTCCGAATATTGTATTTTGTACTATTGTTCAGGAGGCATCCCCTCCTGTCTTGTGGTGCCTTCTCTAGGAATCTTTCAAGGTTTGCTACTGGAATTTTAGATTATCATAGAGAGGGGCAAAACTTTCAGTTTTGCATATCCACCTTCACCAACTTTCCTTAACTAACTCCAAGCTGCAGTATTAAAAAAAATAATAAAACTAGAGGAGATATGAGAATCTACTACATACTCACTGGAAGAGCACAAATGAAGACAATCCACATTAAAAGTGGGCAAGAATGGGACTCTTCTACTATGCCAGTGAGAATGCAAAATGATGCAGATTCTTTGGAAAAGAAATTGGCTATTTCTTATAAAATGAAATTTACACCTACCATACGACTCAGCCCTTCTACTCCTTGGTAATTACAGAAAGGAAATGAAAACATATATCCACACAATGACTCTATGCAAATGTTCACAGTAGCTTTTTCTATAATAGCACCAAACTGAAGACAACTCATAATTAACCAACTAGTGAATCAGTAAACAAATTGTGTATCCATACAATGGAATCCTACTTAATAATAAAAGGGGGTACATTACTGATATGCACAATAACACAAAAGTGTGCATGCCACATGATTCCATGCACATGAGATTCTAGAAAATGCAAATTTAATCTATAGTGTAAATAAAAAAGATCTGTTCTTACCTAGGCTGGGGGCAAACAGGGAATTGAATGCAAAGTGGCCAAAAAAACATTTGGGGTGATGAAAATGTTCTATATCTTGATTGTGTGTTGGGCACACAGGTCCCATTAGTCTAAACTCATCAAACTAGTTTCTTAAAATGAGTACTTTTTATTCTGTATAAATAATACCTCAATACAGTTGATTTAAAGGAAATGACTCAGGGTTACTGTTTTGCAGGCTCTCAGATGAATTACCTGTGACTTAATGGGGCTCTTGAGAACCTGAGATTTGGGGGGAAAACAGGACAAAATGTATTGTCACAGTCTATACTAGGTTCTCATTTAATTTTCACAGCTGTCTTGTGAGGTGCTTTCCAGAGTGGAATTTGAAGTTAAGAATTTCAGTATCATTCCACATCAAACCTGAATAAGTAGTATATTCAGGTTTCACACCAAGAGTTTGCTTGAACCCAAATCTCTTGCTTTTATTTAGCTGAGTCCACTGTTCCTGGAAGAAGGCAATACAGTGACAGCTGCAGAAAGAGGACATCCATCAGAGGGTGTCTTTACTGCTTTCCCCTGCAGTAAGTTACATGGGAAGGAAGGTGCATGAAGAACCACCCCTTTGTGGGAAACTAGCGTTGTTGTTGGCTTTACCCAGACAAGCAGGACCTAGAATCCAGGTCGGGCTAATGTGTTGCAGCTAAAGAAAAAGACCTCTTCTTCAATAGATGGGTCCATTGCAAGATAAGCTTACCTAGGAGTCCTTGGACATAGTGAGTTCTTAATAAACAGAATGAATGAATAACCAAATGAAATGACTAGAATAGGAAAATAAGTATAGGCAGTAAGCTCAGAGGATTTATAGATGTTTAGAGAAGTCATTTGACTACAGGACAGTTCAGGGATTTGTGGGGTACCCTGCATGTGGACCGCATGGTGGCCAGGGGCAGTGAGGTGCAGCCAGGCTGATATGGGGGAACAGTCTGCCTCCATCCCTGGGGAAAGGGAAAACATCTGCCAAAACAGAACAAATATGAAGCAACTCCTACTCCAACATACCCAGGTCTTACTGTTTGAGTTAATCACAAATAAATTTCATAATAACTTTTTAGAAATGGGAACTACTATTTACCATTTAGTTTTAGGAGCCCCTCCAAAAAGGGTTGTGGAAAGTGGGGTTATTACACATTCTGGCTGCTAGGTTCACAGGATGCCACATCCTTCCTTTTAATGACATATATCCCAGGAATTATACCCAAAAGTATAAAATAAAAGTCAGCTTCCTGTCCTGAGGAAATAGGTTGCTCCCTGAGAAACAGGGATGGCAGCAAAGTAATTGTAAAACTCACTCTGTCTACTGGAAGAGCAATTAAACATTACTTTGCCAAAGCATCCTTTTCCCCCAGGATTTTACTTTTGGGACATGTTTTATAGTTGCTCTGTGCATTTTTTGGGGATATCACCTGTTTTCTTTGTTTTTCCTTCTGAAAATCTCTAAGTGGTCATTACCTTAGTAGTGAGCACAAGAAATAAGGAAATAGAGTCACAGCAGCTGCCATGCACAATGGTGGGGTTTCTTTCATGCTCTGTCCCCCTTCTTATCTGGCCTCTCCCCTCTTCTCTCCCCTTTCTGCAGCAGAATATTAAAAAAATGTGTTTGAAGACAAGTTTTCAAAAGACTCCTTTCATTAGAAGACAATGGAGGGAAGTTAAATTTGGGACAAAAGACTTAACATTTGATTTTGTGTGTGTGTGTGTGTGTTTTTTTTCCTTTTGGAAAGCACCTTAATGGCCCCGGTTTACATGGCAGGTGCAGGGCCTGGTTTGATGAGCGAGTTTGACCCCAAGTAGAGCACCACTGCTAATTATGTCACAGGGAGTGATGCCATACTTCACTCATGTTTTACGCACCCTGGCAAAGAAGGAGACCTTAGAGAAAGAGTAAGAGAAGCCAGTCAAGAAAGAACAGGGTAGTAAAGAGGGCCCCAGGAGCATGGGCAGGTCTCAGGGAGAATGTAACCAGCTGGGGCTTAGTGGCTGTGGTATCAGAGAGCGGATTTTATTCATTAAAAATATTTTATGTTCTCTTTAAATACCTGAACAATGTATGAAACATATTGTATACAATTTAAATGACAGAGGCCTATTCAGTTAAACATTTCAAAGCATTCTTTGTAGAATGTGGAATGAATAAACGGGCAAAGGCAGAGGGACCACGTGTCCACAGTGGGCTCAGAGGGGCAAGGTGCCCATGGCAGCCATATCAAGTTCTTTGACATGGCTAGATGACACCTACAGGGAGGTGGAGGCCTGGGGAAGGGTCGAGTCACCAAGATACTGTCTGAAAATGTGAGAATCTCCTCTACCTCAGGAAAGGGTGGCTTGGCAATCTGGAGAAGGGAGCTCTACCTCAAACTCACTACCTGTATGTAAGTGATGTGGTCAAATATAGAACCATGGGCACATATGGACAGCACTGACCTAAACAGGAACAGTCACACTCTGATTATTACTATGCAGCATGTTGGGTCAGTTTAATAAGCTGTAAAGATTTTCAAAAAGACACTTGGTAAAACTTTCCAGTTTTGATTGTTATATTCTCAAGGGGGTAAACAAAGCATGTCTTCAGAGTGATGTGGTGTGTGGAAGGGCATTTATTATCCCTGACTTCAAAGCGCATGTCCCAGATTGGGACAGTATGACAGAGCATTCAGTGGACAATTAATCCATGGATCTAGCATGTCTCACAGAGAAACAGTACCAGGAGCTTCAGATATCTCTCACAAGAGCATGGTCTGCTCTGAGATGCTTCTAGAAGGATAAATCTGTACAGAAACCATGCATCTAAGGATGCTAATCAACTTATTTTTCTCTCTCCAAGTGGTTATGGCTCTAACAAAAGTCTGAAACCTTTGACAATTGCATTCAAATGTGAGTTTTCTTCAGTAGCTCACACATGCTCTGTAATGTCAGACATTAGAGACACCAGAAAAGTGGCTATTAAAAGTCATCCTTCACTCTGATTCAGTTCCATGGACAGGGGCCCACGAGTGAAATTCAGATACCATCAGCTGACCCTTGCCCTTTGGAGGACCCAGTGACTGGCCTCATTTCAGGCAGTGGTGGGATTCCTGAAGAGCATTTTACCCTGTAGATATTGGTAAACCAAGTCTTTGAAATTATTCTCTTTATAGAAACCTTTTGGATTATTGCTTCTGACTTTATTGAATAACTTTCAATCCCTCCTTTACAAATTGTGATCTCTAGGTCCCCCAGACATCTTTACTGTGCTCTTGATTTGGGCCAGTGGTTCTTGCCTCATCTCTCTCCCTGCCCTTCATGGGTCAGACTAAAAATGGTGTCTGGAAGCAAGACTTTCTTCCCATTTTTTTTCCAAGTATTTCCTCAGGCCCATGTCCAAGCAAGGCCCTGTTTCACCAAGAGTGAGAAATAGCCAACATCAGGGCTCATGGTGTCAGATGGCTCTGGTTGGCATAATAGTCACTGTGAAGTGACTCCAAAGTTATAACACACACATGTGCACACACACAGACACACACACACACACACACACACACACACACATGTCTCCATGTGCCATGCTCTCATTTCTGCATAGAAGTAGAGCCCAAGTTCTTACTTTTGTTGACTGTATGTACCTCCTAACAACAATGGCTGTATTAGTATGGGTTCTACGGAGAAACAGAATCAGTAGGATGCACATGAGCAAGGTTTTCTATTAAGCTGTTACATCAAATGTACAGAACATTAGTTTCCTGTCTTCCTAATTCACATTCAGAAAACAAAGAAAAGATTGAATTGTAGAGTACTGAGGCGAATGGGTAGAGCATACCACAGCAGAATATTTTTGTGAATAGGGGGTAAGTGAAAGACATTTAAAAAAAAACACCAAAAACACAAACTCTAAGATGAAAACTTGATAGATCTGACAACATGAAACTTCATGATTTTGGCTTAAAAATAAAACACCAGAAATAAAGTTACCCATATGGTGACACAATAACAGAAGACATTTGCAAAGCCAAAAAAGAACCAAGGGAGATAGGGACTTTTATTTTTAAGACAGTCATAAACTACACATTTCCTTGTTTTATTCATGGAAAATTTCTGAAAAGCAGCCATGAGAATGTGGAATGAAAACACTAACTTCACCTTCAGTAAACCAAGGAGAAGCCTACCCCTTCCTAAATTGAAAGTGGTTAGAAATGCCACTAAGAGTGGTGAATATAAGGCAAGGACACTTTGAGGGAATGCAGAGGCAGGATGTTTAGTTGCAGGACTCAAAATTAGCAAGGAAAGTAAACCTAAATCTGAGAGGCACACCTGGAGGTTTAAAACTCAGATTCCTTGGATGGTTGTAGCCTGAAGAGTATATTGCTAATTGGAGGAATATCTCTGAACTCTGGTTCTAAGAGGCAGCAGAAGCAGGGCTAAGTGAGGATCCCATGTTTGTAAGACACTGTCATCCTTTGCAGCTGGAGTAGAGAGGAGAAGCCTCATACTGTTATCCAGAAGCTTCCATGCTTTCTGTTCTACTCCTGTCCAAATTTAAATATCTTGCCCATAGATGGCCCAGAAGAAAAAGCACCTGATTAAAAAATAAGTATTACAATAAAATCTAGAGACAACATCTCTAAAATTTAGAGACAACATCTCTAAAAATGAAAAGAATAAAATTAGACAACATCTCTAAAAATGACCATAAGAAAAAAATAATGAGGTAAGAGGTAGGAAAAAGCAAGTAGCAGATGAAGAAAATTTATAGAGAACGGTTTCTGTGAGGCAAACAGAGTTTTAGTCAATAACTTATGAAACAGGAACACAAACCACAAAGAAAAATGAGGAAGAGCACACCAGCCAATGGGAACAATGAAGTGTGAGCTGGTGGAGGACAGCAAAGAAGCAGGAAACACAGCACAATACCAGCACTGAAATCAAGGTGAAATTGGAGGGTGCACAATAGAGAATAGATATTCCTGAAAACATAGTAAACTACAGAGAAGACAGAAAGGGGAAAATAAGCAATGTGAAATAATAAAGAAATAAATAGTTTATTTTTTTTCTGTCCTTGGGGTTTTATTTTTTTTTCAATATATGAAATTTATTGTCAGATTGGTTTCCATACAACACCCAGTGCTCATCCCAAAAGGTGCCCTCCTCAATACCCATCACCCACCCGCCCCTCCCTCCCACCCCCCACCAACCCTCAGTTTGTTCTCAGTTTTTAAGAGTCTCTTATGCTTTGGCTCTCTCCCACTCTAACCTCTTTTTTTTCCCTTCCCCTATCCCATGGTCTTCTGTTAAGTTTCTCAGGATCCACATAAGAGTGAAAACATATGGTATCTGTCTTTCTCTGTATGGCTTATTTCACTTAGCATAACACTCTCCAGTTCCATCCACGTTGCTACAAAGGGCCATATTTCATTCAGAAATAAATAGTTTAAAAGTATCAATAATATTAGATATGGTAGATAGGTAAAGGAATGCAAAACATACACATAATTAGAGCTGGGAAGATGAAATCCAAAATACTGAAACAGAGTATTTGAAGACATGATTAAGAAAAACTTCCTGAAATAAATCAAAGGAGATTAATTTTGTAGCAAAAGGGTTCACAACATACCAATAAACATAGACACAGGTCAGTTAGAATTGACACTCAGTAAATGTACCAAACCTCCAAAATGAAGATAAGCATAGCAAGCCATGTAAGAGAGACAGAGTTTAGGCTTTCTGGCCATGGGGGTCTCCATGGCAGCGTCAATGCTAGAAGACAGGACAGCATCACCTGGAAACCCCTAGGTAAAGAAAGAAGGATTCAGACATTTATACCCAGCACATAGTTGCTCTACACAAAGAGAACAGATGTGCATCAACAAGCCTGTAGTAACTTGGGGAGTAGTTTTCCCAGGAGCTATTCTTGAGGGACTCACTGAATGAAAATTTCCACCATCCAGGGAAATAACTAAATAATCAAAGAAAAGACTGTTTGTGAAAATTTAATTTATTTAGCCATAGAAATAAAATTAAAACGAAGTCAGGGACTAAAGTAACAGATGACTAGAGATGTTATAAGTAATGACAGTGAAATAACAACATAACTCAAGGATAAGTCAGATGGAAGAAAAAATATGGTAGGTAAAAATTGTGGTTATTCCCTTATACTGAATGTGTAGGGAAATCCAAGGATATTTAAAACTGACAAATATAATACTACATGTAAGAGTGTTTTTAAGAAAAAGGAGGGGGGAATCCAACATGGCAGAGAAGTAGGGGGACCAAAAGTTCCCTCATCCCTCAAACACAGCAGTGTTGAGGCCAGAAGGCTTGGAATGCCAAGAGTAGGCTGGAGAGTAACAGAGATGTCTCCAGGGGCCACAAGGACAACTTGGCAGGCCCTAGGTGTATGATTGTGAACTTGGAGAGATAAAACGGTGGTGTAGGCATAGAGGGGAGGGATTCCCTTCTGCAGAGAGACAAAGGAAGAGAAAGGTTGTGAAAGTGTAGGATTGTATTTGGACAAGAGAAAAACTAGGGGCCAGGGATAGGAAAAAAAATGGAGAAACATTCAGTTTCTAACTGTGGAGCTTTCTTCGTACTGGAGACAGCTGCACTGTTCATGCATGTATGGAGAGGGAAGCTAGCCCCAGGATCAGTAACTAGCTTAGAGATGCAGTCCGCAGTGGGACAAAGCAATCCTATCCCTTGAGTGCTGTGGGAAGAAGGCAAAGAGCCATTCCAAGGACAAAGATCCCTGCCTGTACCCACCAGCCACAGGCCCTTTATCAGCGGGGCAGAGTGGCATTTCTTAAGTACCGGGAAGTGCAGAGCAGGATCCTTTAAGAGATAGGGGTTTGAATCCCAGCCCAGTGCCAGAGAGGTGCAGGAGTCAGTGGAGCATGACAAACTATCTTGTTCCCACCCTTGTGACACTGGGAGGAGCCAGAGGCCCTTAGTTGTGGGGCTGGAGTGGCACTTCCCTGGAACCGGGGCACACGGAGCAGGATCTTTTAAGACATTGGGTTTGAATACCAGCCAAGCACTTGGGAGGTACTGGAGATTTTGGAGTGGGAAAAAAAAAGTCCCACTCATGCCCTGTATAGCACTGTGAGGATGGTATGAACAGAGTGGTTTGGGATACCTGATCCAGGGAGGAGAGACTAGGGTGTGGTCATTTTTCTCTCCATCATCAACAAGATGGGACCTCAGGGAACTGATAGTGGGCCCACAGTGGAGGTACCACTGGCCTACACAAAACCATGCCCCTCTGCACCTAGTAACTGTGTATCTACCAAAGATTGATGCTGTCCTGTCACACAACCCCTCTTCCAGACCAGCTCTGCCACCGATTCCAAGGCACCCAAAGGTTTTGCATTTTCTGATTTAATTCATGGACAATTCTTATATATACACACACACACACACACACACACACGTTTTTATTCCTTTTCTTTTTCTTATTTCTTCCCTTCTATACTCTGGTTATTCTGGCTATTGGTTTGTTTAATCAGACATATTTAATTTATTCTCTTTTTACCTGTTGTATATCTCCTTTTTTATTTTCCTCTCTCTCTCTCTCTCTCTCTCTCTCTCTCTCTAATTAAGCCATATAGTTTCTCTGTCCAGTCAATTTTCTTTTATTTTCTTTTTCCCTGAAACTGTCATTCCTCTCTGTGTGTGGCATAAGGCCTCTTCCATCACCACTGCACTCCCCTTTAATTTTTTTTCCAGGTTACTTCAATAAAAGAATCAAAGCACACCTGGTGGAGGGTCCAAACCATTACTATGAGTAGGAATATAAAGAAATCAGAGTCACAACAACAGAGAGCATGTAATACACTCCAAAAAACATCTCCTTAAGGACCAGGCCCTGAACAGTGTATGACCCCTCTTTAATATAGCAGTGCTTGCAGTGCAGCACACATAACAAGTTTTAGAACACATAAGGGACAGAAAACTAGCCAGAATGATGAAACAGAAGAAATCTTCTTAAAAGAAATTCCAGAAAGAAATGACAGCTAAAGAATTTATCAAAACAGATATAAACAATATATCTAATCAAGACGTTAGAACAATAGTCATGAGATTAATCACTGGTCTTGGAAAAAAAGCATAGAAGACAGCAAAGAATTTATTGCTGCAGAGATCTGGGAACTAAAACATAGTCATGATGAATTAAAAAATGCTATAGTGAGGTGCAAAATAAACTAGAGGCAGTGACAGTGAGGAATGAAGAGGCAGAGGGCAGAATAAGTGAAATAGAAGATGAAATTATGGAAAAAGATGAAGCTGAGAAAAAGAAAGATAAACAAATTCTAGACCACAAGAAGAGAATTAGAGAATTAAGTGATTCAATGAAATGTAATAATATCCATATCATAGGAGTTCCAGAAGAAGAAGAGAGAGAAAGGGGCAGAAGGTGTACTTGAACAAATCATAGCTGAAAACTTCCCCAATCTGGGGGAGGAAGCAGATTTTCAAATCCAGGAGGCACAACGAACTCCCTTCAGACGCAAAAGGAATCGGTCTTCTACATGACATATCATAGTGAAACTAGCAAAATACGAAGATAAAGAGAGAATTGTGAAAGCAACTAGAGACAAACAAGCCTTAGATTATAAGGGTAAACAGATAATGGTAGTAGCAGACCTGTTCACTGGAACTTGGCAGCCTAGAAGGGAGTGGCAGGAAATATACAATGTGCTTAATAGGAAAAAAATATGCAGTTAAGAATCCTTTATCCAGCAAGGCTGTCATTCAGAATAGAAGGAGATATAAAAGTTTTCCCAGACAAAAACTGAAGGAGTTAATGACCACTAAACCAGCCCTGCAAGAGATCCTGAGGGGAACTCTGTGAGTGGAATATGGCAAAGACTACAAAGGACCAGAGACATCACCACAAGCATGAAATCTACAGATAACACAATGGCACTAAATTCATATCTGTCAATAATTACACTGAATGTAAATGGGCTAAATGCTCCAATCAAAAGATATAGGGTATCGGAATTGATAAAGAAACAAAACTCATCTATTTGTTGTCTACAAAAGACCCATTTTAGACCTGAGGACACCTTCAGATTGAAAGTGAGGGGATGGAGAACTATCTATCATGCTACTGGAAGGCAAAAGAAAGCTGGAGTAGCCATACTTACATCAGACAAACTAGATTTTAAACTAAAGTCTGTAACAAGAGATGAAGAAGGGCATTATATCATAATTATGGGTGTATCCATTAAGAAAAGCTAATAATTATAAATGTCTATGCCCTAAATTTGGAAGCCCCCAAATATATAAAACAATTAGTCACAAACATAAGCAACCTTATTGATAAGAATGTGGTAATTGCAGGGACTTTAATACTCCACTTACAACAATGGACAGATCATCTAGACAGAGAATCAATAAAGAAACAATCGCCCTGAATGATACATTAGACCAGATGGACTTGACAGATATATTTAGAACTCTACATCCCAAAGCAACAGAATATACTTTCTTTTCAAGTGCACATGGAACATTCTCCAAGATAAATCACATACTGGGTCACAAAACAGTCCTCAATAAATATAAAAGAATTGAGATCATACCGTGCACACTTTCAGATCACAATGCTATGAAACTTGAAATCAACTACAGGGAAAAGCTTGGAACATGTCCAAATGCATGGAGGTTGAAGAACATCTTACTAAAGAACGGATGGGTCAACCAGGCAATTAGAGAAGAAATGAAAAAAAAAAAAAAAGAAAGAAAGAAAGAAACAAACGAAAATAAAAACACAACAATCCAAACCCTTTGGGATGCAGGAAAGGCAGTCCTAAGAGGAAAACACATTGCAATCCAGGCTTATCTCAAGAAATAAGAAAAATCTCAAATGCAAAATCTAACAGCACAACTAAAGGAAATAGAAGCAGAGCAACAAAGAAACCCCAAACCCAGCAGAAGAAAAGAAATAATAAAGATCAAAACAGAAATAAAAATATAGAAATAAAAAAAAATAAAGTAGAAAAGATCAATGAAACTAAGAGCTTTTTTTAAATAAACAAAATGGATAACCCCCAGCCAGACTTCTCAAAAAGAAAAGAGAGATGACCCAAATAGATAAAACCACAAATGAAAGTGTACATATTACAACCAACCCCTCAGAAATAAAATTATGGGAGAATACTATGAAAAATTATATACCAATAAACGGGACAGCCTGGGAGAAATGGACAAATTCCTAAGCACCCACACACTACCAATAGTCAAATGGGAAGGAATAAAAAATTTGAACAGACCCATAACTAGCAAAGAAATTGAATCAGTTATCAAAAATCTCCCAATAAATAATATTCCTGGGCCAGATGGCTTCCCTAGGGAATTATACCAGGCATGTAAAGTGGAGTTAACACATATCCTTCTCAATTGTTCCAAAAAATGGAAATGGAAGGAAAGCTTCTGGACTCATTCTATGAAGCCAGCATTACCTTGATTCCCAAACCAGGCAGAGACCCCCACAAAAAAGGAGAATTTTAAGCCAATATCTTTGATGAACATGGATGCCAAAATTCTCAACAAGATACTAGCAAGTTGAATTCAACAGCATACAAAAATAATTTTTCACTATTTTCAAAATAATTTTCAAAAATAATTTTTCATTATTTTTAAAAATAATGATTAAGTGGGATTCATTCCTGGGCTGCAGGACTGGTTCAATATTCACAAATCAATCAATGTGATACATCACATTAATAAAAGAAAGGATAAGAGCAATATGATCCTGTCCATAGATGCAGAAAAAGCATTTGACAAAATACAACATCCTTTCTTAATAAAAACCCTTAAGAAAGTTAGGATAGAAGAAACATACCTTAACATCATAAAAGCCATATATGAAAAGCCCACAGCTAATATCATCCTCATTGGGGAAAAACTGAGGG
The DNA here is from genome assembly GCF_024362965.1 of Panthera pardus. Taxonomy (NCBI): domain Eukaryota; kingdom Metazoa; phylum Chordata; class Mammalia; order Carnivora; family Felidae; genus Panthera; species Panthera pardus. Next base: position 48,925,109 of record NW_026526821.1, on the reverse strand, counting down.
CTTTCCCCCTGAGATCAGGAACACAACAGGGATGTCCACTCTTACTACTGTTGTTTAACATAGTGTTGGAAGTCCTCAAATCAGCAATCAGACAACAAAATGAAATAAAAGGTATCCAAATCAGCAAAGAAGAAGTCAAACTTTCACTTTTTTTAGATGACATGATACTCTACACGGAAAACCTGAAAGACTCCAACAAAATGCTGCTAGAACTGATACATGAATTCAGCAAAGTTGCAGGATACACAATCAATGTACAGAAATTGTTTGTCTATTCACCAATAATGAAGGAACAGAAAGAGAAATCAAGAAATTGATCCCATTTACAATTGCACCAAAAAACATAAAATACCTGGGAATAAACCTAACCAAAGATGTAAAAGTTCTGTATGCTGAAAACTATAGAAAACTTATGAAGGAAATTAAAGAAGACACAAAGAAATGGAAAAAAAATTGATGCTCATGGATTGGAAGAATAAATATTGCTAAAATGTCAGTACTACCCAAAGCAATCTACACATTCAATGCAATACCAATCAAAACTGCACTGGCTTTCTTCTTAAAATTAGAAAAAACAATCCTAAAATTTGTATGGAACCACAAAAGACCACAAATAGTCAAAATAACGTTGAAAAAGAAAACCAAAGTGAAGCATCACAATCACAGACTTTAGCCTCTACTACAAAGCTGTAATCCTCAAGACAGTATGGTATAGGCACAAAAACAGACACATAGACCAATGGAATAGAATAGAGAACCCAGAACTGGACCCACAAATGTATGGCCAACTAATCTTTGACAAAGCAGGAAAGAGTCTCCAGTGTATAAAAGACAGTTTCTTTAGCAAATGGTGCTAGGAGATCTGGACAACAATATGCATAAGAATAAAACTGGACCATCAGTTTCTTACACCATTCACAAAAATAAAATCAAAACGGATGAAAGACCTAAATGTGAGACAGGAGACCATCAAAACTCTAGAGGAGAAAATAGGCAACAACCTCTTTGACCTCAGCTACAGCAATTTCTTGCTAAATGTGTCTCAAAGGTAAGGGAATTAAAAGCAAAAATGAACTATTGGGACCTCATCAAAATAAAAAGCTTCTGCACGGCAAAGGAAATAATCACCAAAACTAAAAGGCAATGGACGGAATGGGAAAAGGTATTTGCAAATAACATATCGGATAAAGAGTTAGTATCCAAAATCTATAAAGAACTTACCAAACTCAACATCTGAAAAACAAATAATCCAGTGAAGAAATGGGCAAAAGACATTAATAGACACTTTTCCAAAGAAGACATCCAGATGGCCAACAGACACATGAAAAGATGCTCAAAGTTACTTCTCCTCAGGAAATACAAATCAAAACCACACTGAGATACTACCTCACACCTATCAGAGTGGCTAAAATTAACACGTCAGGAAACAACAGATGCTGGTGAGGATGTGGAGAAATGGGAACCCTCTTGCACTGTTAGTTGGAATGAAAACTGGTACAGCCGCTCTGGAAAACAGTATGGAGGTTCCTCAAAAAATTAAAAAAAATGGAACTACCTGACGACCCAGTAATACCACTACTAGGAATTGATCCACAGGATACACAAGTGCTGATTCATAAGGGCACATGTATCTCAATGTTTATAGTAGCACTTTCAACAATAGCCAAATTATGGAAAGAGCCCAAATGTCCATCAACTGATTAATGAATAAAGAAGATGCGGTTTACACATACAATGGAATACTACTCAGCAATGAGAAAGAATGAAATCCTGCCATTGAATGGAACTGGAGGGTATTATGCTAAGTGAAATAAGTCAGTCAGAGAAAGAGAGATACCATATGTTTTCACTCATCTGTGGAACTTGAGAAACTTAACAGAAGACCATGGGGGAAGGGAAGCGGAAAAAAAATAGTTACAAACAGAGAGGGAGGGATGCAAACCACAAGAGAACCTTAAATACAGAGAACAAAATGAGAGTTGATGAGGGAACGTGGGGGAGAGGGAAAAATGGATGATGGGTATTGAGGAGGACGCTTTGTGGGATGAACACTTGGTGTTGTATGTAAGCAATGAATCATGGGAATTTGCCCCTAAAACCAAGATCACACTGTGTACAGTGTAAGCCAACTTTATGATAAATTACGCTAAAAAATAAATAAAAATAAAATAATAAAGGTGAAAATCATTTCTTCACAAACAACAACAACAACAAAAAGACAAACAAAGGAAAAGGGAGGTTGTTATTAACTAAAATCAGGTGGTAGAAGACAGGAAGATGAAGGCGAGGGAAGATGGAACATGTTAATTTAATTGTTACTGATTTTTGGCAATTAAGAGCTACTGGCCACCAAAAATAATAGAGAATTAAAGGTACAATGTAAAGTTATATTTATAAAGTGTTAAAAGATAAACTAGGTGTGTTAAACATCTAAGAGTTTATATGAGCAAAAATCAATTTGAATAGGGCAGCATCCAATCCAGCAGATAGAAAGGAGGTCAGAGATGTTGCACAAAATGAAGGGCTTTTATAGGCAGGAGGGAGCAAGAGCAAGGAAGTTAAACAGCAGGCAAAAAAAGTGAGTTAGGTATTGCAAGGTTACTTTTTTTTAGGAGATGGCAGGGGTCTGTCAGGCAGATTACCTCGCTAGTGCTGATCAGGCGATTCAAGACCAAATAGTTTAAGATTTCATTTCTGGAAGAGCCAAAGCTGTAATTAGATCTGTGTTTGGTGACATGGTGCTGAGCATAAGGGACTCCACTGTTGGCCTGTAGTCTTGCTTTAACAGAAGGCAATCCAATAATACCAAAATACAGATTTTTATCATTAGAGAGAAACATACAATGGAAACAGACTACATAGAAATGAACATAAAGTGGTACAACTTACACTAAGCATATCTGTCATTTCAATAAATGAAAACAGGTCCAAATAATCTGTTAAAATGAAAGCACAGCTTTATTCTGTGACAAGAGGCATGGGTAAAATTAGTCATTAAAATCTGAACACAGAAATATGGGCAGTTGTAAGCTAGTAATGTGCACAAAAAGAAAACAAGTAATTCATCTTAACATCAGATAAAATTGAATCCACTCCTGAAGTCATTCATCAAAACAAATAGACACTTTAAAATGCTAAGGGGTGGAGGACACAGTTTGGTAGTCATGGAATAGCATGAAACTGTATTTATAAGATAGGGAGTACCAGAGGTTTACTGAGCACTAGACACAGCAAAACTCTCTAACCTATACCTGCAGTGTGAGGTGGACACAGAAGGCTTGAGTATAATGACTAGTAGGGATTACCTACTTACTATATTAAAAAAATATATCCTGAAAACAAGGAACAAAATTTTTCATGTGCTCACAGAACAGTCACAAAATATGGTGATATGATGGAACAACAACAACAAAAGCCTTCAGTAATTCTAAGAATCAGAAGTATAGCAAATTATCCTATCTCATGCAGTAAACCAGAATTTAATAGAAGAACAAGAAAACAAAAAGTCTTTACCACCTGGATTTTAAGGTGTTCTGAAACAGTTATTGATAACAAGGAAAAACACATAAAATGTTAATATAAGTATAAACAACAATAACACAATTACAAGAATACCAACTCCACATATCAAAGCTTTGGTGTACAGCCCAAGCAGGAGTCAGGAGAAAAGTCACATATTTAATTACAGGAAGAAAGTGCAAACACAGAAAATAACTAATGATAAGGGGGAAATCATATCAGAGGTAATTTACATGTCTTAAGACACCTCTTTGCTTAACTCTATCAAACATATTTGAAAACTTGAAGGAAATGGTAATTTTCTAACAAAATATAGTGTATCAAAGTCTCTCTAGAAAGGTAGAAAATCTAAACAGGCAGATCACTATAGAAGATTTTTTTTTGTAAGGTTACTCAACCTTTAAAACACGATGAAGAATTCTGACAAACATTTAAAGGCTTAGTAATTCCAAAGAGTTGTAAAATATTTCAAACCAAAGAAAAATAATAGTAGTTTTGAAAATATGTTGAAGAAGGAGGTATGATATCGATAGTGTGACAATGATTGCATGATAAATTGTGAATAAAGACGAATCTTATTTATAGATGCTAATTAAAAAACTCTAAAATATATAAAATCGAAAAATGAAAACTTTTGACATCTTTTTTTTTCCTTTTCCTTTTTATTTAAATTCCGGTATTATTAATATACAGTGTCATATTAGTCTCAGGTGTACAATACAGTGATTCAACAGTTCTATACATTACTCAGTGCTCACCATAAGTGTATTCTTAGTCCCTTCACCTATTTCATATATCCCCCTACCCACCTCCCGTTTGGTAACCTTTAGTTTGTTCTATGTAGTTAAGAGTCTTTTTGTTTCTCTCTCTCTTTTTTTGCCTTTTGTTTCTTAAATTGCATATATGAGTGGAATCATATGGTAGTTTATCTTTCTCTGACTAATATCGCTTAGCTTTATATTCTCTAGCTCCATTCATGTTGTTGCAAACGACAAGATTTCATTCATTTTTATGGCTGAATAATAAATCCACTGTATACATATACCACATATTTTTTTTATCATCTATTTATTTCAAAATATGTTGAAAAGTCATGTGATAAAATTAAATTTCCAGTTTTGTTTAAAAAAACTCCCTTAAAAATAATGTATTGATCTTTATAAATGTCAATGCATTATTTTTAAGAAAAAAATTTTTAACATTTATTTATTATTGAGAGACAGAGAGAGACAGAGCATGAGCAGGGGAGGGGCCAAGAGACAGGGAGACACAGAATCCGAAGCAGACTCCTCATAAACCATGAGATCATGACCTGAGCCAAAGTCAGACGCTTAACCAATGGAGCCACCCAGGTGCCCCTTAAGAAAATTTTAAAGCAACACACTCACAAACATACACATGTGTACATATATTTCAAAGCAAGAATTGTACTTTGTAGGGAAATACTAAAAGCACTCTCACTAAAGTTGGAAACAATATGAAGTTGTAAAATCTTATTTATCTCTAATATTATTTGCTGTTACTGATGTTACAATACCCGCCCCCCCAAAAAAACTTAGAAAAATGAATAAAGGTGTACAAATATGGGGTAAAAGATGCAAAATAACCACTATACCTGATTACATAATTTTTTATCATTGACACCAAAGATGAGCAACCAAATATTTTAGCAATGATAAAAGACTTCAGAATTCATGTATACAAACACACACACACACACACACACACACACACAAAATAAAATTTTAGAAGATTTAAATAAAAACTCTTTTTATAATAGCACAATACAAAGTAAAATATCTGGGAATACCTATAATGAAACGTGTATAGTCTATTTGAACAATAAGTTAAAACACTCCTGAGAGACAAAAGAATATTTGAACCAGCTGAACATGCTGCATTGTCATTAGGCAGAAAAACAACATCAAACAGATTTCCATTCTCCCTTAGTTAATTTAGAAATACGATGAGAGCTCAGTAATAGTATCAATAGTTATTTTAAGTAGTCAAGGTTCACGTGAACATAGCAAGTTCTGAAAATGAAAAAATAACAAGGGGCTAGGGAGACAGGTAGTATAACATGATAAAACTGCAATGAAATGAAATGTAGTGTGGAAAAGAAGGAAGGATAGATGGGCAATTAGCAGAACAGAATACAAGGACCAGATATACACTTAATCACATAAGCTAGTATGGGACAGACGCCATCTTAAGGCATCAGGGAAAAAAATATATTATTTAATAAATGGCAATGGGACAATTTAGTAGTAATATGGAAAATGAAATAAGCTGGATGCATATCTATTCTTTATCTCAGAATAAATTCCAAATGGTTCAAATATTTAAATATAAAAGTGAAATGATGAAGAGCTAGAAAGTAACATGGGAGAGCTAATGTGTACACACACATACAGAAAGAGAGTGTATGAGAGGCTTTTCTGACTATGAAACAAAGCTCAGAGTAAGAAAACAATAATAAATAATTTTAGTTACATAAAATTAAATTGTGGCACTGTACACACAAGACAGTGAAGTTAAAAGCCAAACAATTACTTAGGAGCAATTGAGATATGCTGCCAATATCATAGAAATAGCTCACTGTCCTAGCATATTAAGTGCTCCTCCAAAACAAAAGACTAGCAATCTGAGAGAAAGGCACAGCAGCTAAGGGACAGAAGCACAAGTGGGTGCTGTGTAGGTGAAGGACTTGCCCTTTCCTGCAGGTGAATGTACTGGAGTGCCAAGGTTTCACTGAGCAGTGCAGAAACATGCAGAGTGATAACCACCCTGCTTTGGCAACAAGGATTGAAAACAGATGCTCTCACACATTCCTGATGGAAGTTCTCACTGGTACAACCTCTATAAAAGACAATTAGGAAATAGATTTCAAAATTAAGAATTTATGTACCCTTTGATCCAGCAATTTTTCCTCTAGAACAGAGATAAAATATTGGAAAGAAACTAGATGTCTCTCAATTGTGGATGGGTTAAATAAATTATGGGACATTCCATCAAGGGAATGGCCAACAATCACAAAAAGAAATGAAGTAATTCTTTATGTATTGATATTGAATAATTTCCAGGATGAGTAAATAGAGCAAAGTACAGAAGAATGTGTAAATGATCTATCATTTGTGTAGAAGCAGAAAGAGAAGAATATTTGCATATGTGTGAATGCTCTTATGATTTATTTGCTTTCACATGCATAAAATATTTCATGAGAAGTAAATAAGAAATGAGGTGTCTGAGGTTCAGAGATAGAGGTGAGAGTTTACAGAAGACCCTCTTTAGTTATTGAAATTTGAACCTCATGAATGTATTGCCAGTTGCAAACATACAAAAAGTTAAAATAAAATTCAAAGTAATCAATACATACATAGTAACTAAAAGGAAATCTGCAATTCAGTAAGATAATGACAGAGAAAACAATAGAAAGATAGGTAAAAGTTATAAAATAAAAACTCTCACCAACATGTCAGCTGAAGGGCTTCGTGAATGTGGAGAGAAGATGAACTTTTCCAGTAACCAGAGAGCTGACTGGGAAGCCCACCAAGGAGGCAGAGAGGAAAGGAGAGGTGCATCTAGTGCTGGAGAGGATGAGAGTCCTCTCATCCCTGGGCCCCACCCAGGGCCCTCCCTCTGGGTGAGTGGGCAGTCTACCAGCACACAGTCAGGCTAAATCAGAGCATCCTCCCTGAGACATGGTATTACCCCGGTTCACCATTTGCTATGATACCCTTTATCTCCCTGAGTTGTGTTCTAGCTTCCCAGAGGCATGGCTAGTTTTTGTTTGTCTGTTTGTTTGTTTTTGCTTTTAGTTTACTTCCTTTGTTCAATGCCCAGCACCTGGTAGTATGAAATGTAGGACTCTGGTTTGTCAGTCGTTCTCAAACTTGACATATTTAACATGGAAATGAAAAAAAAAAATCTGAAAACCAAGTCAAACTCAAGACAAATTATCCACAGTCTTGGAGAGGGAGGATTGCAGACAAGTGGTAACTATTGATATTATCTCTTGGAGGCAACAAAGCCTGCTCTGTTTCCTGTTAATGAGAGAGCTGTCAAGCATGATGACAGGCTTGCACAATGGATGCATGTTTTTTGACTGAGAGATATGCAATAAAGACCCCACTCCTTCTGTGGACTCCACATATCATGCAGCTTCTCAGCTCAAAAGGCAGCAGAGCTAGGGAAACCCGCTCCTAAATGACCGATCTTACCAAATGGAAAAAGAAATGTAATAATAATAATAATAATAATAATAATAATAATAAAATAGATGGATAATCACAAATGCAGAATATTTCCACAGGGCTGAGAGAGTTGCTGCTGTGGTTGTTGCATTGTGCTTTTTTGTTTTGACTTGATTTTTATATCACTTTTCGTTCATGGGAAGTTAGAGGTTAGTTCTATCTTGCTTGAAGAATGGCAACATTTTCAAGAACATTCTATTTCCACCACAACAAAGGACTTGTCTTGAATAGATTTTTATTATGAGTGAACCATTTCTGCATCCTGTTCAGACTGAAGAATGGAGGTCTGGATAAGAGCCCGAGAATGCAGCTCAATTGGAGTAACAGCTGCATCATGCATCTATATTGGGGGCTAGACAGGGTCTGGGAGATCATGTCCCACAGACAGGGCTCTACCTTCATCAGTTATTCTGGAATGAATGTCTCTTCTTTTATCACCTGAGAAATAGGCTTTAGCTTCATCCCTTATCCTTGTGAACTTAGATGTGAATGATGTGTCTGCCAGGCTTAGATGGGAAATCACTCAGTGACCTGGAATGCCAGCATATTCTGACTGATGCTGGCCTTGGGTCTGGCTTCTTGGAATGACAACTTTGAAAAGATTTCACTTTGTCTTTGATTTGAAGATTCTCTTGGCTTGGCTAATTTGTTTGGTCATCATCTTCCAATTGGTGTTGTCCCAAAATTATGTCTCCTTTTGGGTCAGAATTTCAGATTACTCAGACTTTTCTTAGTCTAGACTCTAGATTAACTGTGGTTCTGATTGCTCAGTACAACACCCTTGTTTTGGGGGGCTGGAGAAACTGTGTGAGGGAGACAAAGGGAAGAGTAGGCATCTTTTAGTTAATTTTCCTTTCACTTTGTTATAGTGTTCCAAAAATAATTCATAATGATTCTGATACATGAATTGAACAGTTCTTTTGCAGCTTACTGTATTTCCACAATGTGTGTATTTCATGTGCACTCATTAAACAGATGGCTGGGTCCTGCAGGCTATGAAGTTTGGGACAGTTAGTTTTGCTGAAAAGCCAGGTTTTATGTGTGCAATCTAGAAAACCAGGCCTGCCATGGTGTGGAGGAACTGTTGACTCACACACGTCCAACAGGCCTGCTTTCATGGCAGAGCTCTGGGGAAAGAATCTGATGTTCTCATGGGTCTTCTGATTAATGAGAACCTCCTCCATCTTGTTTCACACTCAGGGCCCATTATACCAAGTCCATCCAATCCCTCAGTTTGATCTGAGGGCCATTTACAATAGATCCCATTGAGTGTTCTTGTTACAAATGTGTGCTCCTTGATCTCACTGAGTCTTAAGCTCTGAGCCTAGAGCCAGGGAGTCTGCATTTTCAGCAATATTTTATGCATTGTAGTTTAAGAAATGCAGATCTAAAGGGTCATGTTATCTAGATCACAATTTGAGAAATATTGAAGAAATCCTAGTGTTCCCCGAATCTATTGTTCATTGGAAGCATCAGAAATATTTAGAAATTCAGAGCTCAGCTACACCAGAGCCTTAATTAATCAGAATCTTTGAGAGTGAGGCCAGGACATTAGAATTTGAACAAGTTACAGATAATTCTTGGTGAAGTATCTCAATTTCTGGCACTATATGCCACCTTCACAAGTTCTGTCATATGCATCTTTTTCTTTTTCTTTTTTTAAAATTTAAATTCAAGTTTGTTAACATAGTGTAATAATCTTTACAGGAATAGAATTTAGTGATCACTACATCACTTACATGTAACACCCAGTACTCATCCCAGCAAGTGCCTCCTTTAATGCCAATCGCCCATTTATCCCATTCTACCACCCAACACCCTGCCAGCAAAGCTCAATTCGTTCTTTGTATTTAAGAGTCTTTTATGGTTTGTCTCCCTCTGTGTTTTTATCTTAGTTTTGCTTCCCTTTCCCTATGTTCATCTGTTTTGTTTCTTAAATTACATATGTGAGTGAAATCATATGATATTTGTCTTTCTGCGACTGACCTATTTCACCTAGCATAATACAGTCTAGTTCTATCCACATTGTTGCAAATGGCAAGACTTCATTCTTTTTGATTGCCAGTAATACTCCGCTGTATGTATGTATATTGACCTACATATATTATGAAGTGATGACAACATTAAGTTTTCTTATATTTATCATCTTGTCACCAGATATACCCCAAGACCTGGCCTTTACTGCCCACCTCCTTGTGCTCACTAACATTTGTCTTACATTTTCCCCTAAGCTCTTCTTTCAGGTTCTCCTCTTAACCCAGGCAAATGAGACCTAAAACCACCCCCAAGATGATGGTGACTGCAATGATAAGACCTCCTGCTTCCCCAGACCACCCAGAAACTTTGAGCTAAACCCCCCAACTCGAGCTTGTGCAGATGAACCTTGGAGTGACCCCTGAAATGATCTACCACTACTTTTACCTCATTATAATACTAAAATCTCTACCCAAGGAGGATACTTAGCCTACTTTACATAACATACATTGTATGTATAGTCATGTTGCCTTAAGGTGCTGGTGTGGTTATTCCTGCCACTACGTATGAAGATAAGGCTTCCCAACTAAATACTCATCCTAACCCTAAAATAAAAGGAACCAATTCACCATCTTTCAGGGAGTCATAGCTTTGGAAGCCATTCCTCATGATGGCCTTATTTGCTGCACATGAAAGTTTTCTTCCTGTGACAACTTACTTGGTGCAATTTCTGACTCACCAAGGAGTGAGCTCACGTGGTTTTGATTACAATCTCATATAGATTATAAAAGATAAGAAGAAAAAGAATAAGAAGAGAAGACGGAAGAGGAGGAGGAGGAGGAGGAGGAGGAGGAGGAGGAGGAGGAGGAGGAGAAGGAGAAGAAGAAAAATTTTATTTACTTGTGATGAGAACTTTTAGGATTTACTTCTTAGCAACTTTCAAATACACCATACACAAGTGTTAATTCTAGTCCTCATGTTGTACATTACATTCCCAATACTTATTTATCTAATAATTGGAAGCTTGTACCTTTTGCTAGTTGGAACCAGTGAAAATATGGAACACTTCATAAATTTGTGAGTCATTCATGCATAAGGCCAACGGTACTCTTCTCTGTATTGTTCCAACTTTTAGTGTATATACTGCTAAAACAAACACTTATTTCTTTTTTCTTTTTGGGAATTTTGAGAATTCTTTATTCTGAAACAGCAACATATACCTTCTCAAATATATGGTTTGTAAACTTTTTTCCCCCTCAGCTTTGGCTTCTTTTATTTTAACAGTATCTTTATAAAGTAGATGGTTTTAAATTGATAAAATTTTATTATCAATTTTTCCCTTTTATATATTGGACTTTTGGGATCATAATCTAAGAAATTTTACCAAACATGCAGTCACAGAGATTTTGTAAGTTTTCTTCTACATTTTTTCTCACTTTAAGTTTTATAGGTCCACAATACATTTTGAGTTAATTTTTGTACAGTGTACTGTACTTTGTATAGTGCAAAGTATAGGTCAATGTTTATTTTGTACTTGAATGTTTAACTGTTACAGCAACTTTTGTTGAACAGACTGTCTTTCCCCACTGAATTATCTTTGTACTTTGTCGAAGATCAGTTGTCCATAGATACGTATGTAAATCTATTTCTGGGCTCTCAAACTCCACTGATCTTTGTGTCTGTTCCTTCATCAAAACACATTATAGCTTTACAGTAAGTCTTGAAATTGGATACTGTGAGTCCTCCACTTTGTTCTTCATTTCCAAAATTGAGCTATTTTAGTTCTTTTAACTTTCTAAGCAAGTTTTAGAATTTGCCACTACCTAAAAAAAAAGTATCCTACAGGGATTTTCTTTTCTTTAATATCAAATTTATTGTCTAATTGGTTTCCATACAACACCCAGTGCTCATCCCAAAAGTTGCCCTCAGCAATACCCATCACCCACCCTCCCAACCTTCCCACCCCCATGTACCCGCAGTTTGTTCTCAGTTTTTAGAGTCTCTTATGCTTTGGCTCTTTCCCTCTCTAACCTTTTTTTTTTTCCTTCTGCTCCCTGATGGTCTTCTGTTAAGATTCTCAGGATCCACATAAGAGTGAAAACATACAGTATCTTTCTTTCTCTGTATGACTTATTTCACTTAGCATAACACTCTCTAGTCCCATCCACGTTGCTACAAAAGGCCAGATTTCGTTCTTTCTCATTGCCACATAGTATTCCATTGTGTGTATAAACCACAACTTTTTTATCCATTCATCAGTTGATGGATATTTAGGCTCTTTCCATAATTTGGCTATTGTTGAAAGTGCCGCTATAAACATTGGGGTACAAGTGCCCCTATGCATCAGCACTCCTGTATCCCTTGAACAAATTCCTAACAGTGCTATTGCTGGGTCCTAAGATAGATCTATTTTTAATTTTTTGAGGAACCTCCACACTGTTAACCAGAGGTACTGAACCAGTTTGCATTCCCACCAACAGTGCAAGAGGGTTCCCGTTTCTCCACATCCTCTCCAGCATCTATAGTCTCCTGATGTGTTCATTTTAGCCACTTTGACTGGCATGAGATGATATCTCAGTGTGGTTTTTATTTGTATTTCCTTGATGAGGAGTGACATTGAGCATCTTTCCAAGTGCCTGTTGGACATCTGGATGTCTTCTTTAGAGAAGTGTCTATTTATGTCTTCTGCCCATTTCTTCACTGGATTATTTGTTTTTTGGGTGTGGAGTTTGGTGAGCTCTTAATAGATTTTGGATACTAGCCTTTTGTCTGATATGTCATTTGCAAATATCTTTTCCATTCCATCGGTTGCCTTATACTTTTATTGATTGTTTCCTTTCCTGTGCAGAAGCTTTTTATATTCATGAGGTTCCAATAGTTCATTTTTGCTTTTAATTTCCTTACCTTTGGGTATGTGTCAAGTAAGAAATTGCTGTGGCTGAGGTCAGAGAGGTCTTTTCCTGCTTTCTCCTCTAGGGTTTTGATGGTTTCCTGTCTCACATTCAGGTCCTTTATCCATTTTGAATTTAGTTTTGTGAATGGTGTAAGAAAGTGGTCTAGTTTCAACCTTCTGCATGTTGCTGTCCAGCTCTCCCAGCAACATATATTAAGAGACCATCTTTTTTCCATTGGATATTCTTTCCTGCTTTGTCAAAGATTAGTTGGCCATACTCTTGTGTGTCTAATTCTGGGGTCTCTATTCTATTCCATTGGTCTATGTGTCTGTTTTTGTGCCAATACCATTTTGTCTTGATGATTACAGCTTTGTAGGAGAAGCTAAAGTCTGGGATTGTGATGCCTCCTGCTTTGGTCTTCTTCAAAATTACTTTGGCTATTCGGGACCTTTTATGGTTCCATACAAATTTTAGGATTGCTTGTTCTAGCTTTGAGAAGAATGCTGGTGCAATTTTGATGGGGATTGCATTGAATGTGTAGATAGCTTTGGGTAGTATTGACATTTTAACAATATTTATTCTTCCAACCCATGAGCACGGAATGTTTTTCCATTTCTTTATATCTTCTTCAATTTCCTTCATAAGTTTTCTATAGTTTTCAGCATGCAGATCTTTTACATCTTTGGTTAGGTTTATTCCTAGGTATTTTATGCTTCTTGCAATTGTGAATGGGCTCAGTTTCTTTATTTGTCTTTATGTTGCTTCATTATTAGTGTATAAGAATGCAACTGATTTCTGTACATTGATTTTGTATCCCGCGATTTTGCTGAATTCATTATCAGTTCTAGCAGACTTTTGGTGGACTCTATCAGATTTTCCATGTATAATATCATGTCATCTGCAAAAAGTGAAAGCTTGACTTCATTTTGCCAATTTTGATGCCTTTGATTTCCTTTTGTTGTCTGATTGCTGATGCTAGAACTTCCAACACTATGTTAGACAACAGCATGAGAGTGGACATCCCTGTCGTGTTCCTGATCTCAGGGAAAAAGTTCTCAGTTTTTCACCATTGAGGATGATATTAGCTGTGGGCTTTTCATAAATGGGTTTTATGATATTTAAGTATGTTCCTTCTACCCTGACTTTCTTGAGAGTTTTTATTAAGAAAGGATGCTGAATTTTGTCAAATGCTTTTTCTGCATCGATTGACAGGATCATATGGTTCTTATCTTTTCTTTTATTAACGTGATGTATCACATTGATTGATTTGCGAATGTTGAACCAGCCCTGCATCCCAGGAATGAATCCCACTTGATCAGGGTGAATAATTCTTTTTATATGCTGTTGAATTCGATTTGCTAGTATCTTATTGAGAATTTTTGCATCCATATTCATCAGGGATATTGGCCTATAGTTCTCTTTTTTTGCTGGGTCTCTGTCTGGTGTAGGAATCAAAGTAATGCTGGCTTCATGGAATGAGTCTTGAAGTTTTCCTTCCGTTTTTATTTTTTGGAATAGCTTGAGAAGGATAGGTATTATTTCCGCTTTATATGTCTGGTAGAATTCCCCTGGGAAGCCAACTGGTCCTGGACTTTTATTTGTTGGGAGATTTTTGATAATGGATTCAATTTCTTTGCTGGTTATGGCTCTGTTCAAGCTTTCTACTTCTTCCTGTTTGAGTTTCGGTAGTGTGTGGGTGTTTAGGAATTTGTCCATTTCTTCCAGGTTGTCCAATTTGTGGGCATATAATTTTTCACAGTATTCCCTGATAATTGCTTGTATTTATGAGGGATTGGTTGTAATAATTCCATTTTAATTCATGATTTTATCTATTTGGGCCATCTCACTTTTCTTTTTGAGAAGCCTGGCTAGAGGTTTATCAATTTTGTTTATTTTTTCAAAAAAACAACTCTTGGTTTCATTGATCTGCTCTACAGTTTTTTTAGAGTCTATATTATTTCTGCTCTGATCTTTATTATTTCTCTTTTCTGCTGGGTTTAGGCTGTCTTTGCGGTTCTGCTTCTGTTTCCTTTAGGTGTGCTGTTAGCTTTTGTATTGGGGATTTTTCTTGTTTCTTGTGGTAGGCCTGGATTGCAATATATTTTCCTCTCAGGGCTGCCTTTGCTGCATTCCAAAGCGTTTGGATGGTTGTATTTTCATTTTCATTTGTTTCCATATATTTTTAAATTTCTTCTCTAATTGTCTGGTTGACCCAGTCATTCTTTAGTAGGGTGTTCTTTAACCTCCATGCTTTTGGAGGTTTTCCAGACTTTTTCCTGTGGTTGATTTCAAGCTTCATAGCATTGTGGTCTGAAAGAATGCATGGTATGATTTCAATTCTTGTATACTTATAGAAGGGCTGTTTTGTGACCCAGTATGTGATCTATCTTGGAGAATGTTCCATGTGCACTCGAGAAGAAAGTATATTCTGTTGCTTTGGGATGCAGAGTTCTAAATATGTCTGTCAAGTCCATCTTGTCTGATGTATCACTCAGGGTCATTGTTACTTTATTGATCTTGTGTCTAGATGATCTATCCAATGTTGTAAGTGGAGTATTAATGTCCCCTGCAATTACCACATTCTTATCAATAAGTTTGCTTATGTTTGTGAGTAATTGCTTTATATATTTGGGGGCTTCTGTATTCGGTGCATAGACATTTATAATTGTTAGCTCTTCCTGATGGATAGACCCTGTAATTATTATATAATGCCCTTCTTCATCTCTTTCACAGCCTTCAACTTAAAGTCTAGTTTGTCTGATATAAGTATGGCCTCTCCAGCTTTCTTTTGACTTCCAGTAGCATGATAAATAGTTCTCCATCCCCTCACTTTTCATGTGAATATGTCCTCAGGTCTAAAATGAGTCTCTTGTAGACAGCAAAGAGATGGGTCTTGTTTTTTATCCATTCTGATACCCTATGTCTTTTGGCTGGAGGATTTAGTCCATTTACATTCAGTGTTATTATAGAAAGATATGGGTTTAGAGTCATTGTGATGTCTGTAGGTTTCATGCTTGTAGTGATGTCTCTGGTACTTTGTCTCACAGGATCCCCCTTAGGATCTCTTGTAGGGCTGGTTTAGTGGTGATGAATTCCTTCAGTTTTTGTTTATTTGGGAAGACCTTTATCTCTCCTTCCATTCTAAATGACAGACTTGCTGGATAAAGGATTTTCGGCTGCATATTTTTTCTGTTCATCACATTGAAGATTTCCTGCCATTCCTTTCTGGCCTGCCAAGTTTCAGTAGATATGTCTGGATTGCATTGAATCTATAAAGGAGCTTGCAGAGAATTTGACCAGTCAAAAACATTGATACTTCCAAACCATGAAGTGATTTGTAGTTTTCAGCACACAGAGACTGTACGTATTTGGTTGAATTTATACTTAAATATTTCATGTTTTTGGTTGTATTATAAATAGTATTGATTTTTAAATTAAAATTTGGCAATTGCTCATTGCCAATACAAAGAAATATAATTTATTTTTGATTATTTACCTTGTATCTTACTTCCTTGTTAAATTTACTCATTAGAGTAAACTTTTCTATCCCTTGGGATTTTAATTTCTTCTTTACCAATATATAAACCTTTTATTTCCTTTTTTTCCCCCTTACCTTAGTGTATAAGCTAAGACTTCTAATGTGTGTTTGAATAGGGATGGTTAGAACATCATTTTAAGGAGAAAATATTAATTCCTTCTTTTATCATTGATTATGATATTTCCTGTAGATATTAATTTTTTAAAGATACCTTTATTAGGTTAACTAAGTTTCATTTATTTTTAGCTTACTGAGAGTTTTTAATAATAAATGGGTGTCAAACTTTACTTTTCCTATATCTATTGAAATGATCATATGGTTTGTCTTTAGTCTCTTGATACAATAATTTATACAGATTCATTTCCAAAAGTTGACCCCATGTTGCATTCTGGGGGCCAACTCTTTTTGGTTACAATGTACTACTCCTTTTCTGTGTTGCTGAATTTGATTTGCTACTACTATTACTACTAGTACTATTATTACAATTATTAATTTTTGAGTTTTTTTGTGTCTCCTGTTATGATAGGTATGGTAATATCTTATATGATTTTGGTTTCAGCATAATGCTAGACTCATAGAATAATTAGGAAAGTATTTCCTCTCTTCTGGTTTTTAGAAAGTTTTGTGTCAATTTAGTATCATTTATTCCTTAAATACTTGACCTAATTTGCCAGTATAGCCTTCCTGGGCCTGGAATTTTCCTTGTTAGAAGGGTTTTAATAAAACTTCAATTTCTTTAATAGAGGTAGAGCTATTCAGACCACCTATTTTTTTTCTTGAGCGAGCTTTGGTAGTTTGTATCTCTGAAGGGATTTTTTATTTTATATATATTTTAACATTTACTACATGATGAAAAACATTCTTTTATTAACATTTTAATGTCTTCAGAGCATACTTCATTCCAGATATTCACAATTTATATATATTTCCTATTCAGCATGACTAGAAGCTGATCAATTTTAAGTCCTCTTGAAGAACCTGTTCTTGTTATTAATTTTTCCCTATTTTTTTAATTTTAAATTTCAATGATTTCTGCTCTTACTGTTAGTTTTTTACCTCCCTCTGTTTGCTTTGGTTTTAATTTGCTCTGTTTCCCCTTATTTTCTTAAGGTGCATTCTTAGTTCATTGATTGGAAACCTCTCTTCTCTTTTTAATGTAAACATTAATGTCATAAATTTCTGTCTGTGCTCTGCTTCAGCAGCATCTCACAGTTTTTGATAATATTGTATTTTCAATTTTAATCGATTCAAAGTATTTTCTAATATCCTTGGTAATTTTCTCTTTGACCCTTGCATTATTTAATGCATGTTTTAAAGATGTGTAGTATTGGGGTATTTTCCATCTCTCCTTCTATGAGAGATGGTCCCAATATTGATACAGTTTTTGAAATCTTTGCTGTCCTGCCTTGGGTTTGTACGTGTGTCTATTCTGTATGTGCATCACTCAAGAGTCGAAATGAGCAAACCTGTATAAGGGATTTTCCAACTTATAGAGTCAGTCTCCATAATGTATACAAACTGACAGTTTGAATGTTTCATTCAGAAAGAGCCAAAACTGTTCTTGAAAATGGAACAGTGGTGTTTTTTTTCTCAAGTTTTCGCATGTGGAAGAGTTCCCTGCAGAGACTGCTAAAAGATAGGTTGTGGAGCTTCAGAGTTTGATTCACTAGGGTTAACATGGGCCCTAAGAACTTGTACGTCTAACAAGTTCCTCTGTGAGGCTGCTATTGCAGGTGGTGGGCCACAGTTTGAGTAATGCTAGTACAGAAGGCTTCTCATGATCTGGCCTCTGCCAGAGATGTACAGCTTTATCCTTCTCATCCCATTCTGAAGTTCAGCCCTATCAAACCATTTGTGCCCTGGACTGAACTGTCCTTTCCCACCATTTCTGCCTGCCCCATTCTTATCTCTAGAGCTTCTCATCTTTCAGGGGGCAGGCAGGAATCCATGAACATGCTTAAGTATGTGACATACACATCTAGAGTAGTGTCCCCTTGAAGCCAAGTACCTGCAGTAATCATTTTCTAAGTTTATTTATTTGGGGAGGGGGGCGGGGGCACAGAGAGAGGGAGAGAAAGAGAAAATCCCAAGCTGGCTCTGCACTGTCAGTGTAGTGCCTGATGAGGGGGTCTTGAATTCACAAACCGTGAGATCATGACCTGAGCTTAAATCAAGTGTCAGACGCTTAACTGACTGAGCCACTCAGGCACCCCTAAAGAAGCACTAATCATTTTTGTAGTCACTGCTCATGCTTTTATCCTGTTAGAGACTTCACTGCTGCAATCATGCATACTCTTCCTCACTGGATCACTCCTGCCATGTATGTATCATTCCTGTCACACAATGGTCACTGAAGGCAGTAATGGTATGGGATGCTGCTGGTACCTTAGGAAGTTGTCCCTAGGACCTTCCTTCTCAATTGAGGATGGGACTTCTGACAGCAACTGGTCTTGGTTTTCAATGACATATTGACTTCTGTATTTTCTGATTTTTATTATTAATTTCTCTCTAAGTCAAACGTAAACCAAACACACAGTTTCTTGGAGATAGTACTTCATAATGATTAACCATTCTTATGTTTAAAGGAGAAAACTCACTTTTGTGATTAACTTAATGATTTTTTAATCTGTGGGACTGTGCTAGTTAACCCTTCTGTGTCTCTGCTTTATCATCATTAAAATGATTAAGAGTGACATAAGTGATAAAATGACATAAGTGATTAAATGATTAAAATGACATAAAAGTAACTCTGCTTCAGGATTAAATGAGCTAACTGTGATAAGATGACCAGCACAAATGAGATTTCACTAATTTTTCTGTATTATGGTTAATGTCACTATTGTTTCCATATTTGTCTATACATTATGGCTTTAGCTTACAGTTATGAGGATCCATCCACCAAAGTTTTATAAGCATGGACAGAGGGGATACTACATATTGAAAATACCAATTTCCTGCAGAAAAGTAGAAAGATGGTTGGTATTCAAGAGGATCTAACCAAAATCAGGGCCTTTCAGAGCTCGTCACTCACTCATGCCTAGGAGTAAACAATGTTTAGAGTTTGATCTTCTTTAATAATTCCTGATACTGAGAGATGTAGGAATACCCATGAAGGCCCCAGAAACTGTGGTCTTTATACATGAGTCATTTCTATTGAAGAGGCAGTGATATCATGGAGATAATGTGGGGTCCTCTCCTCCCTCTGGCATTGAGAGTATAGCCTTGAATACCTGTCCCATGAGGAGATGTGGTTGGAAAGCATCTCATGTCCTTAGTCTCAAAAAAAAAAAAAAGTCACATTTCATGGAATAACTCTGATCCTAAACACTTTAGCTGAAAATATACCAAGAGACACTCAGGCTAAAGTTGACACACATTTGATTAGTGGGACCTGAGCCATTATTCACTTTGCACACATAATAACTACTAGGAGCATCAATAGTTGGACCAGATTATGCCAGTCTCTTCCAAACAGTTGTTTAATTATTAGACGTAAGTATTTAGAAACTTGGTAACAAATATTTGGAAACAAGAGTTTGTAATTCCATTTCTTCTTCAAGCATGATTCATGAAGATTTTAGAAAAGAAGCTTATTCTCTTTGATTTCTGCAAAGAAAATTATAAGACAAATGGCACATTAGCTACATCATGCTTGATCTACACTCTACTGCCTCCCTTAGTGGATTTTGCAGATTAACGAGGTGATGTTCTTTAAAGATGACAAAGTCCCATGCATTAACAATGCAACCAAAATGCAGATTTTTCAAATCAGTCTTGAAGGAGGATGTGAAGAATAATATATGAGAGCCATGTTGGCAATAGAAATACAATGTAAGCTACATACTTACCTAAGTTTTCTAGTAGCTACATTAAAAGAAGTAAAAAAAAAGTGAAATTAATTTTAATATTTTATTTAACACTGAATATTCCAAATTATATTACTTCAACATGTAATCAGTGTGCAAATATTAATGAATTATTTGCATCCTTTTTTCATATTGAGTCTTCGAAATTCAACTTACATTTTACATTTGAGGTACACCTGATTGTGGACTCCTTACATTTCAAGAGCTTGATAATCGTGTGTGGCTACTGTATTGGACAGTGCAGTTTTTAATCCTCAAAAATTTTTAAGTTTCAGTTAGTTGACATACAGTGCTGTATTAGTTTCAGGTATATAATATAGTGATTCCACACTTTTATACATCACTCAGGTTCATCATGACAAGTATACTTTTTAATCCCCATCACCTATTTCACCCATGGCCTTCTCCACCTCCCTTCTGGTTACCATCAGTTTGTTCTCCATAGTTGAGTGTGTTTCTTGGTTTGTTTGTCTCTCTCTCTTTTATTCCCATTGCTTGCTTGTTTCATCTCTTAAATTCCACATACGAGTGAAATCATATGGTATTTGTCTTTCTCTGACTGACTTATTTTGCTTAGATTAATGCTCTAGCCCCATCCATGTCATTGCAAATGGCAAGATTTCATTCTCTTCTAATGGAGAAGATACATGCACCCCTATGCTTACCACAGCATTGTTTACAATACTTAAGATACGGAAGCCACCCAAGTATCCATTGATAGACGAACGGATAAAGAAGGTATGGTGTATATACATAACAGAATATTATTCAGTCATAAAGAAGAATGGACAGGGCAATTTTACAGGAGAGAAAAATAAATCAAATATTTTTTGTTCCTTTCCTAGTCATTTCCTGGTTTGTCGTGTGCTTGCAATGGGTTCTCTAGAAACATACAGGTCTGTATGACTTTGCTTTCTGCTCTGCCCTTCTGGAGCATTCTGTCTACCATCCCTTCCAACCTCTTGTCACTCTGGCAAGTTCCTATTCTTCCTTCAAAGTCCTAATAAAGTATCTAAGTCAATATCCCTGGGAAGTTTTACACCCTGGCTTCCAGACATAATTAATTTGTTTTTCTGTTTGTGTACTTAACATACTTGTATTATTTACACTTATTTGTTTTCATGTTTTTCTCCTTACTTCAAGTGTCTTGAAAGCTTGAACTGTGTATCCTTCATGTTTATGTCCCAATGAATATAAATGCTAACATACAGTAGATACTGAATAAATGGCTCTGAGATAGTAATTTTAAACTCAGGTCTAGGGAAGCTTCTAAAGGCTTCCCTCTGTCCCTAATGTACTCTGTTTAAAAAGAATACTGGGAAAGCTAAATTAGATGCCGACTGCACCCAATGTAACATGACTGTACTGATACATATTAATAATTATTTTAAGTTTATTTATAATTTATTTTGAGAGAGAGAGAAGACTGATGGGCAGAGTGAGAGGGAGAGAGAGAGAATCCTTGAGCCCGATGGCAGGGCTCAAACTAATGGACCATGAGATCATGACCTGAGCCAAAGTCAGATGCTTAACGAGTTCCCCAATAATTATTAATGAAATATTAATATATCTTTGTTTCTTACTTATTATCTTTATCTTCTTAAATATTCCTGCTCAGTGATCAATTAAGTACAAAGCAACATGAATTTGGCTGAAATGAAATGCAGTTTTCAGAAAGTATAAGCAGATTCTGTCAAAAAAGAAGAAAGGATAAGCGTGTATAAGACATCATCTTATTTTGAATATGGAATAAGCAGGGAAAGGGGATATGATAAATAATGGAGTTAACATAGAATATTATGAAGGTTCTAGCCTCATTCTGGGTGGGAGGTTCACAGGTTTTATTAGCTACTTATAACTAACAGTTCATTGAATAAATAAATACAAATTAGAGAATGTAAAGATAACCTATACCCAAGTCCATTGACAATGGTACTCGTAGTGATGGCATATTTGCTTTGCTATGCTTTTCCACACTGATGACAGCCTGTGGGTGAGTCACATCCTATACCATGCTGCTTTTCTTCCAATTAAAGTATTTTTTTCTGTTTATTCACTGTTTTCTTGCTGTTTTCTATCTTTCCATTACCATTTCTTCTACATTTTTTCACAATTCTTATACGTGACTTATCCAATTGTAAACTTCTTAGGTCTTTTAAAATGTTGTTAGATATTAATAAATCTTTGCATGAGCCTTGTATTGGTGCATAAACACTCCAACATTTGGCCACTGGACATTGTCTCATCTCTCAGAGCTCTGTGGGTTGGTTGGGTGTAGCTGGGCAGTTTTGCTAGGGTCTGTCATTTTCTTATGGGAAGATGGTGGCTGGGGTTCCAGTCCTCTGTCAGTTTGGCTGAGCTGTACATCTAAGGGTGCTGGAGGTGATGCTGGCTGTCAGCTATGGGCATTTAACCAAAATGTACCTGAGCCTTTTTCACCTATCTTGGGATTCTCATAGCATGGTGGTGGGGCCTAAGAGCAGAAGTTGCATGTCTTCTTATGACATAGACTCAGAAAATCCAGAATGTTCCTTTTGCTGTTCTCTATTGGTCAAGGGAGTCACTAAGGCCAGCTACACAAGGAGCAGGGATTAGACCTCACCTCTCGTTAGGAAGAGCAGCTGAGACTTTGATCTACCACATTTTGATCTACCACACTCTTTTTATATACATTTTTAAGCACTATATTTGCTCTTTACAGAAATTATAAGCTTAATTTAAAAGATTAGAATAAATTCTCAGAAATATATGTAGTTCTAAGGAAAAGTCACTGCATATTCATCACATTTAAAATTTAACATGTTTTGTTTTCAGATCATCACTGGACACTTGTAACCATTGAACAAGTATTTAAGTGGAAATTCTGTCCAACCTGGAGGAATATCTGTATATAGATTGTACATGTGGTGATGAAATGGCTGAAAAATATGACCATAATGCATTTTGTTATTTTTTCCATGGGTCTTTTCTTAAAATATAATTTATTGTCAAACTGGCTAACATACAGTGTGTAGTGTGCTCTTGGTTTTGTGAGTAGATTCCCATGGTTCATTGCTTACATAAAACACCCAGTGCTCATCCCAACAAGTGCCCTCCTCATCTATTTCCCCTTCTCTCCCTTCCATCAGCCCTCTGTTCTCTGTATTTAAGAGTCTCTTATGGTTTGTGTCCTCCCTCTCTGTTTGTAACAATTTTTTCCCCTTCCCTTCCCCCATGGTCTTCTGTTAAGTTTCTCAAGATCCACATATGAGTGAAAAAATAATACCTGTCTTTCTCTAACAGAACTATTTCACTCAGCATAATACCTTCCAGTTCCATTCACATTGCTTCAAACGGCATGATTTCATTCTGTCTCATTGCCAAGTAGTATCTATAATGCATTTTAAAGTCAAACCCAAAATAACTGTTGGGTTATTTTGTTATTTTTATTTAATTTTATTTAGTTTTTATTCTGTTTTCCTTCATGCTTTTGTATAAGTGAGTACTGGCTCCATCTACAGACTTCATTATGACCACTTCATGGTCACTAAATATACATACTTCTACTTTTTCTTCAAGAATGTTATCAGTATCTACTCCTTGTGGCAGATTATTATTTTTCTAAAACAGATGCAACAATATTTCCTATCCCACATGCTTTTTTGCCTTTTTAAAAATAAACTTTATTTTTAGAACAATTTTAGATGATTTATAAAAATATTATCAAGATAGTGCAGAAGATTTTCATATAACCCATACCTCATCTCCCTATTATTAGCATATTACATTAGTATGATATATTTTTCATAATTAATGAACAAATATTGACACATTAGTATGAACTATTGTATCCATACATTTATCTAATATACATTTCCTGTTTTGGGATCTCATCAACTTTGTCCTCATGAATCCTCAGCCTCCTCTGTGCTGTGACACTCGCATGCCACTGACATTTCTTCTATTAAGAGGTGGTCTCTGTTCCCTCCCATGAGTCTGTCAGACTTATGGCTTAGCACGAGGGGTGCTATTTATATATGGTAGCCCATATAAGGCAGACCTTTATGGTAACCCATATAAGGCAGACCTGCTTCCTTAGGATGCTTGCTCTCAGAACCCAGAGCACTCTGAGGAAGCCCAAATTGGCTCATATGGAGAGGTCACATGAACAGGGCAAATATAATTATTTCTGCTAATAACCCAGCTGTGGTTCCAGCCAATATCAAAAATCAACCACTGGATATGTCTCTAGCAATGCCTCCAGATAATTTTAGTCTCTAACTATTGAGTCACTATATATGTCAAATCTTCAGCTGAGGGTCTAGACTTCATGTCACAGAGAAAAGCCAACCTCAGTGTGCCCTGTCCGACTCCTAACACAGAATCCAGAAGAATAATACAGTGATCGTCTTATGACACAAGTTTGGGTTGTTATATGGCCATGGTAACTAGAATGCTTGAAATTCACAAATTGTTTTAAATCCTGATTTCATGCTGTAAATGGGAAACAGTAGCCAGGAGGGAACAGGATATTTCCTCAGGAACAACTGGAAGTAGCAGGAGTCATTTGTCATATTATTTCCTATTTATTGTAAGAATAAATAAATGTTTATCAAGTGCCTATCATGTGCCAGGCACTGTTATCAGTAAAGAAAACATCAATGAAGAAAATGAAGATCCCTTCTTTTACTGAGCTGCTATTTAAACAGAAGAAGACAGACACAAACAATAAATATCATAAATAAGTAAATGCATAGGGGTTTGAAGGTGTTAAATGTAATTAAGAAAAGGAAAAAGAAAGCTTGTCACAGGGCTAAGGGACAAGAGTGCTGTGGGCTTCTCACAGCATTAAACAGGAAGGTCAGAATAGGTCTGATTGACATATATGAGCAAAGACTGAAGGGGACCACCAGGCCAAAGTCACCCAGAAAGCAGAGCCTGAGACGAAGATCAAGTATAAGGCCGGGATAGTAGAGAGAGAGAGAGAGAGAGAGGAGAAGTGAAGACAAGAGGCGAGCAAAACCATGTGATGAGGTGAGTTATGGAGTAGGCTGTCTTCCTAACAGTCCACAGAGAAGTGGAAGATTACTTGGCAGAGTGTTCACTCAGGAGTGAACAAATGTCCTCAGGAGGCTCACAGGATGGGCTTCACTTTACTGAGGATTCCCCATCTTCTGCTACCTCCCAGTGGCCCTGGGGCCTTTAGATTCCATCATTCTTCTGGCCATTCAGGAATCCAGTCCAACAGTTTGCCCTTTATCTGATCCTGAGCCAGAGGCACACAGTTTGTCTCTCTTCTGAGCCTGGACTAGCAACTCACATTGAGCCTTTCTTTTGAGTCTGGGCCATCAGTGCACAGTGTACCTTACACTTGAGCCTGACTAGCAGTGCCTAGTATGTCTCTTATCCAAATGCAGGTGTGGCCAGGCAGCTAAGGGAAGTTTGAGCTTGGGCTGAGGCTGTGGGCCTGGGAATGCAGCTGCGATTCCTGCTTTGCAGAGCCTGGAAAGGGCTCAGCAAATGTTGCAGGGTCAGGATCAATGTCCTGACTATGGTACCTTAGAAAGAAAGTGGAAATGCAGGGAGTCTGAATAGGGCTGCAGGTACTATCCATTTCCAGAGCTGAGGGAGTTTGCCATGTAGAAATCTAGGGCAAGGATGCTCTGGATAGACAGCTTGTTTGAGAATGAACCAACATGGCTTGGACATGGGAGCAAGAAGGAAAACAAGGGAGAAAAAGTTTGAGAGGAACAGAGACCTGGGAGGGGCAGGGCCTGTGGGCCTTAGGACTTTGGCCTTTACTCTGAATAAAGCACATGTCACTAGATGGAAGATTTGAGTAGAGGTTTGGAATGGTTGTTTATATTTTGAAAGGATGACTCTGGCTGTTGGGTTATAAATATTCAATGAGACTGTTTCATAGGAGATTAAAGAAGCAGAGAGCTTAGGATGTTAGGATAATAAGGAGGAAAAAGGACGATGGCTCAGATAAAGCTGGTGGTATAAGGTAGTCCTAGGTGGATTCTCTCTGAAGGTAGAGTAGGCAGAATTTCCTAATGGATTGGATATAAGGTGTGAGAGAAAGAAATGAGTTCATGTCTCTTGGCATAGCAGGATGGATGCAGTCACTATCACTTTGCAAAGGGAAAGTGGCAAGTGCAGCAGCTGTCTGGGAGCTCAGAACTCCTGTTTGAATATGAGGGAGCGAGACATTTAGGTATAGACATTAAGTTCATAATAGGATGCAGGAGTAAAAAAGAGATGCATGATATACTTTCTAATTAAGGGAAACTGAGCTTAGACATCCTTATTCCCTGGAGGTCATTCAGCTCTAAGAGGAGGACTTAGGGTGTTGTTCACTTCAGCAGTTGCTGGTGGGAATGGCGTGTCACATGGGCTGATTGAAGACAGCCTGGCAGGCTGTCTAACCACATCACATGTTTTCAATATTTTGGAAATTAAATTGAGCCCCTCTAATTCACCTAGTGAAAATGAACACGTTGAGTATGCCTGGCCTTGTTGTCTCCCGTGGACTAAAGCCTCCCATTAGGGAAGCCATTGGTTACCTGGGACTTAGCAGAGGGTAACAAGACTGATCTGTACTTATGACTGGCTTCTCCAGTTTGAGCTGCCTGACCTCGAGGGACTTATCCACCTCTTTAATGCTTGCATTTCCTCACTTTTAAATGTGTATTTTAATACTCAGATCACCGTATTGTATGAAAAACCAAAAGTTCAGTGCATAGCCAGCCACATAGTCAGTGGTTAGTAAATGAAAACTTGTATGATGATGATAGTGGTGGTGGTGGTGGTGGTGGTGGTGGTTCTCAAAGGGTGCACTCTTTTCTGAAGACATTTCCTTCCTAATTTCATAAATTAGGAAGTGGTCTCATTATATGATGTCCTGTGGTGCTTCTGAGTGGGTAGGTTTGCAGTTCTAGGGGATTTTTTTCTTGTTGTTGATGAAGCCACTTGATGGGTTTGAGCTGACAATTGTAAATTAGCAGAAATACTTCTGAGACATCCACTTTCCATATCACTCAGCGAAACAACCTATGACAGCCAAGAGGATGCAATGGGGGAGATTGTATCACTTGGGACTGATATACTGGAAAAACAACACAAAATGTGCACATTGTCAGGACCTCAAGTGCTCAACTGAAGGATCTAGGTAGGTTTACAGCAAGCAGCAGGGCAGTGTGACAATGCATTTTGAGCTCTGGGCCTGGATCTGTGCAGGGCTTCTTTCATAACTCTCTCTCATCAAAATCTTCATGGAAGGCACCAATGTACCCATTTTCACTGACTAGGGATCTGAGGCTGAGACCTTCAGTAGTATGCCAAGGCCACAGACTGAGTGCAGGGTGGCTAGGACTTGAATCAACCCATGGGTGCAGGTAGTCACCTCTCTGTGCACCTTGCTAAGAGGCTGAGGGATGGAGGTATAGGACATAGGAGAGTGGGGGGCCAGGCTAGCATTAGCAGGCAAGAGCTGCTCCTCATCTGTGTCCCAGTGTTATTAATTGGAAATGGTCCATGCTACTGAAACTCCAGTGCACCATCTTGAAATGGAAGAAAAGAAGCAATGGGTATTCTGACTAGACAGAGGTCTTCATAGCTGGAAGAAGAGTGGAATTTTGGTTTTTCACTACAGAAAAAGAAAAGCTGTATTTATACATTGGCTTTAAGTTATCACCAGAAGAAACATTTTCTTAATTTTTAAAAATGTATACCCCTGTGCATTAAAACTTTCTCTTCAGGGGCTAATTTGTCTCATTAACCCTCTTCGGAGTTTTGCAGCATCCAACTGTTTTAAATACTCTCCAGCTCATGGAAATGGGGCATCCTGCAGCTGTAGCCTTGCAGCCATCCTATTGCGCTGCACCTCCAACCCTGGCTGAGTCAAGTTGCTTGGAACCTGACCAGTTATGGTGGAGTCCCTGCAGGGGAGGCATGCTAACAACATTTCATTCATCTCATGAGTCTTCCTTTGCTTGGGGCTCCCTGGAAGACAAACTCTAAACAGAAGAGACCATTTTCGTTCAGCTAAGAAAATAAATGCTGGTCAGAAACAATCTCATCATATATTGAAAGCCAAGGACTCAACACCTAAGTTGTTTACAATATGCCACAAAACCAACTCAGAACCCTCCCATAAGTACACTTGGAAAGCACATTTTCTACACCAGTTTAATGGGAAAAAAATAAACCAGTTACATAACTACTTACAACGTTCACTTAAACGATGGTTTACAGACCTTTTAAGTTAACCTGATAAGATTCTTTTAAGGTTTGGGAAACTTTGTTTCTTTTTTTCCTTGTAAAATAGCTTTTGGTAACTCACTGCTGGAAAGTTCCATAGGTCCTCACTTTATATAGCCCTTCTATTTCAGTACCTACCCCTTTTAATAAATAAACTTTAAATTTTAGATAGTTTTATATTTGCAAAAATAGAATAGAGTTCTCCTATACCCCTTACCCAATTTTACCATTATGAGTGATTTATATTAGTATGTTAACTTCATTGCAATTGACACATTATTATTAATTAAAGTCCATACTTTATTCAGACTGGCTTAGTTTTTACCTGATGTCCTTTTTTGTTTCTGATACCATCCAGGATATTTGTATCTCATCATCATGTCTCCTTACACTCCTCTTGGCTGTGGCAGTTTCTCATAATTTACTTGTTTTTGATGACCTTGACTGTTTTGAAGAGTACTACTTTAACTATTTGTAGAATGTCTCTTGGGATTTATTTGTTTCTCTTATTTGGGTATATGGGCTTTGTTGGGGAGAACCACAGAGGTGAATTGCCAGTCTTATGGCATCATATTCAAAGTATATGCCATCCCAGATAATCCTTTTTTCTTAGCTTTTCCAACTTTCAGAGGCTGCCTGTACTCCTTGGTTTATGGTCCTATTCCATTTTCAAAGTCTCCAGTGGCTGCTGGAGACTTTCTCACATTGTGTCACTGTGACAGCTACTCTTCCCCCTTCTGTATCTCTTCTATTTATAAGGAATCTTGTCATTACTTTGGGCCCAGTTGGATAATCCAGGGCAATCTTTTTATCTGAAGGTCGTCCGATTAAAAAATTTAGTTCCACCTGCAACCTTAATTCCCCCTAGTCATGCAATTCAACATATTCACATTTTCCTGGCATTAAAATATGGACATTGAGGAGCCATTAATCTGCCTACACAAAAGCCAAAATCTGAGTGCTACATGTGCTTATTACTGCTGAAGTAGAATTGTTTCTAGCTCCTCTCAGCAGACACAACAAGGAAATATATGCATTTTTTCAACCCATCTATACACACACATACACACATACATGTCCATCTGTATCTATACTAAGCCCCTTGATTATAACCTTCCACTACAACAATGATAAGATTGGTTCCTACTATCTGCCATCATTTTACTTAATTATTCAATTACAATATATATAGATAATTTATTTGTCTATATGAACCTCTACACGAAACAACTTCATCAATTACAGTATAATTTCTATGTGTGGTTCCTTTTGTGTTTAGGCTTACAGATTATCTTCATTTCTAATTTTACTTGAGTCAACACTTTTAAGCCCACCACTTTCAGGGAGGTTATTTCATATATTTGTAATACAGCTTTTGTTTATTTCTTTTCTTTTCTCCTTTCTTTCTTTATTTCTTTCTTTCTTTCTTTCTTTTTTTTTTTTTAATTTTTGGTCACAGCCTGAATTCCATTCTGGGATTCCCAGCCACTTTGAATATAAAAAAAAACTTAAGTGGGACATAGTATGGGGGGGGGGGCAGAGCACAAGGGTTCACAAGGGTAGGGGCAGGCAATTAGTAAAAATAATCCAACAGCTCAGAAAATACCCTGGAAAAGAATGTTTAGCATCATCTTGACTGTTCACTACATTCCTAACCATATTTTATTTTATTTTATTTTATTTTATTTTATTTTATTTCATTTCATTTCATTTCATTTCATTTCATTACTTCATTATTCTTATGGTTTCAGGAGTAAAATTTAGTGATTCATCATATATATATATATATATATATATATATATATATATCACCCATTGCTCATCCCAGCAAGTGCCCTCCTTAATGCCCATCACTCATTTAGCCCATTGCCCCACCCAACACCCCACCAGCAACCTTCAGTTTGTTCTCTGTATTGAATAGTCTCTTATGGTTTGCTTCCACCTCTGTTTTTGTATTAGATTTTCTTCCCTTTCCCTATGTTCATTGGTTTTGTTTCTCAAATTCCACATATGAGTGATATCCCATGATATTTATCTTTCTCTGACTGACTTATTTCACTTAGCATAATACATCTACTTCCATCTAAGGTTGCAAATGGCAAGATTTCATTCTTTTTCACCACTAGATAATATTCCATCATATGTGTGTATATGTGAATATATATATATATATATATATATATATATATTCCATTCCACATCTTTATCCATTCATCAGACAATGGGCATTTGGGCATTTTCCATGATTTGACTATTGTCAATAATGCTGCTATAAACATTGAGGTGCATGTGCCCCTCTGAATCAGAAATTTTGTATCCTTTGGATAAATACCTAGTAGTGCAATGTTGGGTCATAGGGTAACTCTATTTTTAATTTTTGAGGGCACCTCCAAACTGTTTTCCAGAGTGGCTGCACCAGTTTGCATTCCCACCAACAGTGCAAAAGTGTTACCCTTTCTACTCATCCTCGCGACATTTCAGCCATTCCAACAGGTGTGAGGTGGTATCTCACTGTGGTTTTGATTTGTATTTCCCTGATGTTGAGTTATGTTGAGCATCTTTTCATGTTTCTGTTATCCATATGAATGTCTTCTTTGGAAAAATGTCTATTTATGTCTTTTCCCATTTCTTCAGTGGATTATTTGTTTTTTTGGGTATTGAGTTTGATAAGTTATAGATTTTGGATACTAACTATCCAATATTCCATTTGAAAATATCTTCTCCCATTATGTCAGTTGCTTTATTTTTGTTGTTTCCTTTGCTGTGCAGAAATGTTTTACCTTAATGAGGTCCCAATAGTTCATTTTTGCTTTAGTTTCCTTTGCCTCTGGAGACAGATCAAGTAAGAAGCTGCTGTGGCCTAGGTCAAAAAGGTTGCTGCCTCTTTTTTCTCCTAGGAGTTTGATGCTTTCTTGTCTTACTTTTAGGTCTTTTATATATTTTGAGTTAATTTTTGTGTATCATGTAGGAAGGTACTCCAGGTTCATTCTTCTGCATGTCGTTGTCCAGTTTTCTCAACACCACTTGCTAAAGAGACTGTCTTTTATCCATTGGGTATTATTTCCCGCTTTATTGAAGTTTAGTTGGTAAGCATTCTACAAAATACAACATTCTTTGCTGGTAAAAACCCCCAAGAAAGTAGACATAGAACAAACATACCTCAAGATCATAAAGGCCATATACAAAAGACCCACAGCTAATATCATTCTCAATGGGGAAAAACTGAGAGCTTTCCCCCTAATGTTAGGAACATGACAGGGATGTCCACTGTCATTACTCTTGTTCAATATAGTGTTAGAAGTTCTTGCCTCAGCAATCAGACATCCAAATGAAATGAAAAGCACCCAGATTGGTATGGAAGAGGTCTAATTTTCACTCTTCATGGCCAACATGATAGTTTATGTGGAAAACCCAAAAGACTCCACCAAAAAAACTTCTAGTACTGATACATGAATTTAGCAACGTTGCCGGTTATAAAACCATTGTACAGAAACCTGTTGCATTTCTATACACCAATAATAAGACAGAGACATCAAAAGATTGATTTTATTTATAACTGCACCCAAAGCCATAAAATACCAAGAGGTACAAGATATGTACATTGAAAACTACAGAAAGCTTATGAAAGAAATTGAAGAAGACACAAAGAAATGGAAAAAACACAGTCCATGTTCATGAACTGGAAGAACAAATATTGTTAACATGTTGATACTAACCAAAGCAATCTACATACTCAATGCAGTACCTATCAAAATAACACCAGCATTCTTCACAGACCTAGAACAAACAATTCTAAAATTTACATGGAAACAGAAAAGACTTCAAATAGCCAAAGCAATCCTGAAAAAGAAAAGCAAAGCTGGAGTCACCACAATTCCAGACTTCAAGCTGTATTACAAATCTGTAATCATGAAGACAGTATGGTACTGGCACAAAAAACAGACACATAGAGAGGCTTCTGGGAAGATGGCAGCGTAGGAGGATGCTGGGTTCACCGCGTCCTGCTGATCAATTAGATTCCACACACACCTGCCAAAATAACAAGAAAACCACCAGAAGACTAGCAGAATGGATTCTCCAGAGCCAAGCGTAGACAAGAGGTCCATAGGAAGGGCGGAGAGGTGATGTGCACTACATGGACTGGTGGGAGGGAGCCAGGGCAGAAGGGCAGCCCACCAACCAAGCAGAGCCCCCAAGTCTGGCTTGCAAAAGTGGAGGGGCCGGATTCAGTGTGTTCAAACAGCAAGTGGGACTTAACATCTGGAAGGTTATAAGTTAACAGCTCTGCTCAGAGAGCGGGAGGGCTGGAGGACAACTGGAAGGAGAGTTGTTGAGCCTCAGACAACAGAGCACAGCTTGGCAGGGAACAAAGGCACTCAGCAGCACCACCTCCCTCACCCATCCCCCAGCCAAAATCACAAAGGGAACCAGTTCCTGCCAGGGAAATTGCTTGCACTGTGCAAACACCCAATGCTGTGCTTCTTTGGATCCATCCCTCTGGCGGGTCTGACTCTGTCCCCATGCCACAGGGCCCCTCCCAAACCGGATCTCCAAGGAAAAGCAAGCTGAGCCTGCCCCTCCTGCCCCTGTGCACCTTGCCTATCCACCCCAGCTAATATGCCAGATCCCCAGCACCACAAGCCTGGCAGTGTGCAAGTAGCCCAATGGGCCACACCATCCCACAGTGAATTCTGCCCCTAGGAGAGGGGAAGGGAAGGTACACACCAGTCTGACTGTGGCCCCAGCGGTGGGCAGGGGCAGACATCAGCTCTGACTGTGGCCCCACCCATCTATGCAAGTTATTCAAGACAGCACAGGGGAAGGCCCTGCAGTTTCCCACCACTCCAGGGACTATCCAAAATGATCAAATGGAAGAATTCCCCTCAAAAAAAGTCCAGGAAATAACAACAGCTAACGAACTGATCAAAAACAATTTAAACAATATAACAGAAAGTGAATTTAGAATAATAGTCTTAAAATTAAAGGCTGGGCTTGAAAACAGTATAAAGGACAGCAGAGAATCTATTGCTACAGAGATCAAGGGACTAAAGAACAGCCAGAAGGAGCTAAAAAATTCTGTTAATGAGCTACAGAATAAAATGGAGATGACCACAGCTCAGATTGAAGAGGCAGAGGAGCGAATAGGTGAACTAGATATAAAATTATGGAAAAAAAAGAAGCTGAGAAAAAGAGAAATAAAAAAATCCAGGGGTGTGAGGGGAAAATACCCCACTTTAATACCCCACTTACAACAATGGATAGATCATCTAGATATGGTCAATAAAGAAACAAGGTCCCTGAATGATACATTGGATCAGATGGACTTGACAGATATATTTAGAACTCTGCATCCCAAAGCAACAGAATACACTTTCTTCTCGAGTGCACATGGAACATTCTCCAAGATAGATCACATACTGGGTCACAAAACAGCCCTTCATAAGTATACAAGAATTGGTATCATACCATGCATACTTTCAGACCACAATGTTATGAAGCTTGAAATCAACCACAGGAAAAAGTCTGGAAAACCTCCAAAAGCATGGAGGTTAAAGAACACCTTACTAAAGAATGAATGGGTCAACCAGGCAATTAGAGAAGAAATTAAAAAAATATATGGAAACAAACGAAAAAGAAAATACAACAATCCAAACGCTTTGGGATGCAGCGAAGGCAGTCCTGAGAGGAAAATACATTGCAATCCAGGCCTATCTCAAGAAACAAGAAAAATCCCAAATACAAAAAGCAAACAGCACACCTAAAGGAACTAGAAGCAGAGCAGCAAAGACACCCCAAACCCACCAGAAGAAGAGAAATAATAAAGATCAGAGCAGAAATAAACAATATAGAATCTGAAAAAAACTCTAGAGCAGATCAACAAAACCAAGAGTTGGTTTTTTTAAAAAATAGACAAAATTGAGAAACCTCTAGCCAGTCTTCTCAAAAAGAAAAGTGAGATAGCCCAAATAGATAAAATCATGAATGAAAATGGAATTATTACAACCAATTCCTCAGAAATACAAGCAATTATCAGGGAATACTATGAAAATTATATGCCAACAAACTGGACAACCTGGAAGAAATGGAATTCCTAAACACCCACACACTTCCAAAACTCAAACAGGAGGAAATAGAAAGCTTTGAACAGACCCATAACCAGTGAAGAAATTGAATAAGTTATCAAAAATCTCCTAGCAAATAAGAGTCCAGGACCAGATGGCTTCCCAGGGGAATTCTACCAGACATTTATAGCAGAGATAATACCTATCCTTCTCAAGCTATTCCAAAAAATAGAAAGGGAAGGAAAACTTCCAGACTGATTCTATGAAGCCAGTATTACTTTGATTCCTACACCAGACAGAGACCCAGTAAAAAAAGAGAACTACAGGCCAATATTCCTGATGAATATGGATATAAAAATTCTCAATAAGATACTAGCAAATCGAATTCAACAGTATATAAAAAGAATTATTCACCATGATCAAGTGGGATTCATTCCTGGGCTGCACGGCTGGTTCAACATTCACAAAATCATTCAACGTGATACATCACATTAATAAAAGAAAAAATAAGAACCATATGATCCTGTCAATCAATGCAGAAAAAGCATTTGACAAAATTCAGCATCCTTTCTTAATAAAAATCCTCGAGAAAGTCGGGATAGAAGGAACATACTTAAACATCATAAAAGCCATATATGAAAAGCTCACAGCTAATATCATCCTCAATGGGGAAAAACTGAGAGCTTTCCCCCTGAGATCAGGAACATGACAGGGATGTCCACTCTCACTGCTGTTGTTTATCATAGTGTTGGAAGTCCTAGCATCAGCAATCAGACAACAAAAGGAAAACAAAGGCATCAAAATTGGCAAAGATGAAGTCAAGCTTTCACTTTTTGCAGATGACATGATATTATACATGGAAAATCCGATAGACTCCACCAAAAGTCTGCTAGAACTGATACATGAATTCAGCAAAGTTGCAAGATACAAAATCAATGTAGAGAAATCAGTTGCATTCTTATACACTAATAATGAAGCAACAAAAAGACAAATAAAGAAACTGATCCCATTCACAATTCCACCAAGAAGCATAAAATACCTAGGAATAAACCTAACCAAAGATGTAAAAGATCTGTATACTGAAAACTATAGAAAACTTAAGAAGGAAATTGAAGAAGATATAAAGAAATGGAAAAACATTCCGTGCTCATGGATTGGAAGAATAAATATTGTTAAAATGTCAATACTACCTAAAGCTATCTACACATTCAATGCAATCCCCATCAAAATTGCACCAGCATTCTTCTCAAAGCTAGAACAAGCAATCCTATAATTTGTATAGGATCACAAAAGGCCCTGAATAGTCAAAGTAATTTTGAAGAAGAAGACCAAAGCAGGAGGCATCACAATCCCAGACTTTAGCCTCTACTACAAAGCTGTAATCATCAAGACGGCATGGTATTGGCACAAAAACAGACACATAGACCAATGGAATAGAATAGAAACCCCAGATCTAGACCCACAAATGTATGGCCAACTCATCTTTGAGAAAGCAGGAAAGAATATCCAATGGAAAAAACACAGTCTCTTTAACAAATGGTGCTGGGAGAACTGGACAGCAACATGCAGAAGGTTGAAACTAGACCACTTTTTCACACCATTCACAAAAAGAAACTCAAAATGGATAAAGGACCTGAATGTGAGACAGGAAACCATCAACCCCTTAGAGGAGAAAGCAGGAAAAGACCTCTCTGACCTCAGCCACAGCAATTTCTTACTTGACACATCCCCAAATGCAAGGGAATTAAAAGCAAAAATGAACTATTGGGACCTCATGAAGATAAAAAGCTTCTGTACAGCAAAGGAAACAATCAACAAAAGTAAAAGGCAACCAACGGATTGGGAAAAGATATTTGCAAATGACATATCAGACAAAGGGCTAGTATCCAAAATCTAGAAAGAGCTCACCAAACTCCACACACGAAAAGCAAATAATCCAGTGAAGAAATGGGCAGAAGACATGAATAGACACTTCTCTGAAGAAGACATCCAGATGGCCAACAGGCACATGAAAAGATGCTCAACGTCGCTCCTCATCAGGGAAATACAAATCAAAACCACACTCAGATATCACCTCACGCCAGTCAGAGTGGCCAAAATGAACAAATCAGGAGCGCATAGATGCTGGAGAGGATGTGGAGAAATGGGAATGCTCTTGCACTGTTGGTGGGAATGGAACCTGGTGCAGCCAGTCTGGAAAACAGTGTGGAGATTCCTCAAAAAATTAAAAATAGACCTACCCTATGATCCAGCAATAACTCTGCTAGGAATTTACCCAAGGGACACTGGAGTTCTGATACATAGGGCACTTGTACCCCAATGTTTATAGCAGCACTCTCAACAATAGCCAAATTGTGGAAAGAGCCTAAATGTCCTTCAAATAATTAATGGATAAAGAAATTGTGGTTTATATACACAATGGAGTACTACATGGCAATGAGAAAGAATGAAATATGGCCCTTTGTAGCAACATGGATGGAACTGGAGAGTGTGATGCTACGTGAAATAAGCCATACAGAGAAAGACAGATACCATATGTTTTCACTCTTATGTGGATCCTGAGAAACTTAACAGAAACCCATGGGGGAGCCGAAGGAAAAAAAAAAAGGAGGTTAGAGTGGGAGATAGCGAAAGCATAAGAGACTCTTAAAAACTGGGAACAAACTGAGGGTGATGGGAGGTTGGAGGAAGGGGAGAGTAGGTGATGGGCATTGAAGAGGGCATCCTTTGGGATGAGCACTGGGTGTTGTATGGAAACAAATTTGACAATAAATTTCATATAAAAAAAAGCAGAAAAATAAATAATAAATAAATAAATAAACAAATAAATAATAAATAAATAGATAAAAACATTAAAAAAATAAAAAAAATAAAATAAGAGAAATTTAAATTACAAAATAAAAAAAAAACCAGACACATAGATCAATGTAATAGAATAGGGAACCTAGAAATGGGCCATCTTTTAAAAATCATTGTGAAAATGGTTCTTTCTATGATTGTTGTCGTCATTGTCTTCTCCTCTTTCTGCTCCTCATTGTTGTCCTTCTTCTCCGCCTCCACCTTACCCTTTTTCTTCTCCTTTTATTCTTTCTCCTCCTTTTCCTTCTTCTTATTTCTGGGCTAAACGAAGACATGATATTCCCACAACAATATTGCTCTATCTTAAAATCTATGATAAATAGATACCTGCATACCCACCAGTATTCTTCATAAATAAATCCCACAAGTGGAGTGCATGTTCATTCTTCTTAGAGTATTCAGGTCTGAAAGTCTTAGAAAAAATAGTGATAAAGAAAAGTATGCTGAAATACAATAAATTTGAGAAAGAATCCCTGTTGCTTTAGCCGTAGGTCCACCAAGTCCTCTTTTTCTGTCATATGTCACCATTTGTAGGGGTAGTCCTGATCTCTAGAAATTAAAGATTGCTGGTCAATCCCAATGTGCACTTTGTGAGAGGTGGCTCCCAGATAGAATGGCCAGTGTCCACTCATTTATTTTGGGTTAAGATGGCGAGATCATTCTTACCTTCCCATAAGCAGAATTATGACATTAGTGTCTCTTATTGTTAGCTAGGCACCTATGCTTTTTTCAAAGCAAAGTTCAAATTTCATAGGCTTTCCTCACTATCCTAGTTTTCATTAATATTGCTCACCACTGAATTCTTAAATCAGATGCTGGATTTTTGTGCTGGACACTTGGATCTTTTTAACACAATGTCACCATGCTGGTCACATTATCATGCTTATTATCTCCTCAAAAATATAGTTGTTACCACAGATAGGATTCACTTCTTCTCCTTTTTTCTGCTTCTCAGTGCCTGCCATGACACCTTATATGTAGTAAGTTATCAGTAAATTCAAGAAGATTGAGAATTAAAAGTTACCAACTGAATCAATTCATCATCCAGGTGAAGAGTGGCATTATCCTAAGAATATCTACCTTCTAGGTTCACCCAACACAGAAATATCTTACGTCTATTCACCACTCTACAACATAGTAAATCAAACACATGAACTATCACATTTTCTTTTTTTAAATGTTTATTTCTTTTTGACAGAGAGAAAGACAGGGAGTAAATGTGGGGGAGGGGCAGAGAGAGAGGTGGGCAGAGGATTCAAAGAGGGCTCCATGCTGACAGCAGACAGCTCAATGTGGGGCTTGAACTCATGAGTGTGAGATCATGATTTGAGCCAAAGTCGGAGGCTTAACTGACTGAGCCACCCGAACGTCCCAGAATTATTACATTTTCAAGAAGTAATAGGTAAACCAATGTCCACCTCTGTGCTCTCCCAAATGCAGATACTGTTTTGTCATTGTTGGTTCAGGTGGTTATTTGGGAGCTAATTCCAGGAAGCATAAGTGAGAAAGAGGGGATGAGAGCAGACAGGAAATCTACAAAGTTCACCTTACTGAGCTGGTGACTGCTTTGGCTGATGAGTCTTTGTCTCCCTGGGATCTATGAGTAACCTGACAAAATTCACCTAAGAGCTATCCCTGTAAGGATGAGACTGAGAATGTATCAACTGGCTTCTAGTCTTCATAGG
Source organism: Panthera pardus (assembly GCF_024362965.1). NCBI lineage: Eukaryota > Metazoa > Chordata > Mammalia > Carnivora > Felidae > Panthera > Panthera pardus. The sequence continues at coordinate 48,886,218 of NW_026526821.1, read as the reverse complement.
TAGTAGTTGCCTCTGGGGACATTAACAACTACACTACATCACCAGCTCCCACACCCCTATGATGCTCCCATGCTGAAGCTGTGGGTGGACTGAGGGGCTTCTGTGGCATAGAGAAGGCCCTGAAACTAAAAGCAGAGAGCTCTTTTCAATCCCTTGAAGTAAAACCTACTGGTGTGCACAGAGCTGCTTTGCACAGCTGCACTGACATCAGGTTGTCTGTGGGGCTGGGATGGAAGAGGTGTTTGATTCATAGAAATATTGCTTGATTTTCGGAGAGAAAGGCTAAGACACACACACACACACACACACACACACACACACAATGACTTAAGCTGTTCACCTAAGACTCAACTGAAAAGAGATCAGGGATTAGATTTCGCTCTTGAAATTTTATCCTAAGCCTGAGTCTGATTTTGAGTTTTATAAAATTGGATTGATGTAGTTTAACTTAATATAGTGCTTTGGCAGCAGTCCACGAGGACTTTCAGACTCAAGAATTAGAGCATCTGCCAAAGGCCAGTTTTTTGACTTCTGAGAGATCTGTTTGAATTAGCAGATCTGCATACTCCAGCAAAAGGAGTAGATGTGTCATGTGAGGCCTGCTCACCAACACTGAGGGGGTCCTGAAGACCTACCCTTCATCACTACTGTGAGAGTGGAATCAGTGAGAGGGCCCCTATGTCCATTAAGAGCTCAATGTTCACTCTTCTCTTTAGGCTAGACTTTACGGTGTGAACTATAGACAGTGGATTGGGACATCTAAATGTAGAGGGAGTAGTTGGACCCCAAAGGGGCAGGAACCAAGTGGCAGCACTCATCCATCAAAGGCAAGTTGGACATGGTTACTGCAATGAATGACAAAGTCTAAGTAGCCATCAGAATACTTTGGCTTAAGTAGACCTATGGTGTTGGCTAGTTCATTAGCATTCCTAGAAGAGCAATTGATGAGGAGCCTACTAAATCTTACTTTATCAGTATAAGCACAAAATTCTAGATCAAGTGAACAAAATATGAGCTTGAGTCATAAAAACAGAAAGTCATAGCCCCTCAATCAATACATTAATATTTGTTAATATTTCTCTCAGCCTTCCCCAATGGGACCTATTTTATTTTACCAGGAAAGCTGTAAATTAGTAAAAAAAAAAAAAATAATCAGCTCTTTTCTGGGACTACTGGACACTGGCTGCACACTGACACTAATTCCAGGAGGCCCAAAATGTTATGTGGTCCACCAGTCAGAGCAGGAATTTATGGAGGTCAGGTGATCAATGAAGTTTTGACTCTGATCTTTTTCACAGTGTTCCCAGTGGCTCTCCAAACCCATCCTGTGGTTATTCCCCCAGTTCTAGAATGCATAATTGAAAAATATATGCTCAGCTGGTGGCAGAATTCCAATGTTCACCTGACCTGTGGAGTGAGGATTATTATGGTGGAAAAGGCCAAGTGGAACCCACTAGGACTGCCTTTACCCAGGAAAATAGTAAATCCCAAGCAGTACCACATTCCTGGAGGGATTTTGGTAACAGTGCCCAAGCAAGGCCCTGAAAGATGCACAGGTGGTGATTTGTACCACATCCCCATTCAATTCATTTATTCGGCCTGTGCAGAAGACAGATGGATCTTGTATAATGGCAGTGGATTATCACAAGCTCCAGCAGGTGGTGACTCCAATGGCAGTTGCTATCCAGAACATCTGGATAGCATTTCATTGTTTGAGCAAATTAACATATTCCCTGGTACCTGGTATGCAGCTGGGACACACTTTATTCTCCATCCTTGTTCAACAGAAAGCACTAGAAGCAGTTTGCTTTCAGCTGGCAAGACCAGCAACACACTATCACCTTCCTGCCTCAGGGGATTATCAACTCTTTAGCGCCTAGCCATAATTTAGTTTGCAAGATCTTGATTGCTTTTCCCCTCTACAAGATATCAAACTGGCCTATCACACTGATGAAATTATGTTAATTGGACCTAGTGAGCTAGAAGTCTGTATTACTGATAACATTATGCTGATTGGACCTAGTGAGCAAGAAGGAACAACTACTCTAGACTTCTGGTAAGGCATTTAAATGCCAGGGGGTGGGAAATAAAACTGACTAAAATTCAGAAGTTTCTATCTCAGTGAAGTTTCTATGGAACAGAGATGTGGGGCATGTTGAGATCTTCCTTCTGATGTGAAGTGTAAGTTATTGCATCTGGCCCCTCTTTCAACCAAAAAGAGGTACAATACCTAGTGAGGCTCTGGAATTTGGAGGTAGTACATTTCTCATTTGGATGTGTTACTCTCTCCCATGTACCAAATGGTCTGAAAACTGCTAGTTTGAATGGGACCCAGAACAAGAGAAGGCTTGCAACAAGTTTGTTATTTGCTCTGCGCTTTGGGTCATATAATCCAGCAGATCTGCTGGTGCTTGAAGTGTCAGAAGCAAATAGGGATACTGTTTGGAGCCTTTGACAGGTTCTGTATGTATGAATAGCAGTACAGGACTTTGGGATTCAGAGCAAAGTATTGCCATCCATCAAGGATAACTACTCTCCTTTTGAGTGACAGCTCTTGGCTCATTACTGAATCTTAGGAGAGACTGGGAAAATAAGTAAGCTACATGAACAAGTGGCCCAAATGGTCATGGTTTCCTCTTCTGTCACAGTTTCTTCTTTCTCTCACCTCACATATGGCCTCATGGAAAGCTTCTTACAATTAGTTGACAGAATAAGAGAAGTCAGGCCTGGTTTACATATATCTCTGCATCATATGCAGGCACTATCACTGGAAGTGATTATCTATCATCTATCTACCTATCTACCACTTCCAGTGTGATACATATATATCCATATATCTATATCTATATCTATATCTATATCTATATCTATCTATCTATATCTATCTATCTATCTATCTATCTATCTATCTTCTGAAGAATCCTGACTACCACAAGGAATGAGCTTTGTTAAGCCCCTCCTGAGCTCTCCCTTAGTGAGGAGAGGTCTTCTCACAGTATCTCTCTAGCTGACCCAGAGAATGTAGTAGATTGTTCTAATGTCAGTTCAAGAAGCACAGTTTGTCAGCCCATCACACTACTGTGATCTAAGCTTACCTGTTGAGTCCTGCTGATGGCCTGAGCTTGCAGGATGCTTGACTACCAACAAGCTCTGGGGATTGCTGAGTGTTCCTACTATATTTGTCCCCACCTAATACCACAGAGACACTGACCAAGAAACTGCAAGAGATGCTGGGGGAAGTACATCTGAAGTGCAGCCTATGCCTTGGGACCAACCACATCCTCTTGCCCATTTGGCTTCCTGGAGCACATGCCAACTTACACTTGCCAGTCTCTGTACTGTGGGCCTGACAAGATTCTCCACAGTGCTGGCATTCACCTCTTTGTAACAACCTACAACAATGACAATGGAAGATATACACCTCACCCCCCTTGGTGGGATGACTCTTGGAACTTGATTACACTGATAATCTTACACTGATTATCAGGTGACCCTATAGGCTTGAGCCCCTGTCACCACAGTGTATACTGGCTTAACAACAGACACTTCCTCATCATCCATTTCTTGCCTGTTTCCCTTTCCAAAAGGATGTTTCTGTTATTGATGTTTCTGTGGCCTCTGGATAAACTGTTATCACTTGAGTCTATGTCTCAGGTTTGCCTCCAGGGGAACTCACATGAAGACAGGCAGGCTGTGGTGAGGGATGTGATGGGGTGAGACATCCTATTTTTGTGTCCATCAGACTTGGGCAGAGGGAGCCAATGCCCGCAGAGCAGGGATGCAGTGGCACCCAGGTCCTGCCGTTTTGCCCCTCACAAGGATAATAATACTCATTTTGATAGCAACAATCACACCTATTGTGAAGCCACTACCATTCAGATCTTGCTAGACTTAATCCACATGACAATGCTGACTTTTCTTGCTGTTGAGAAAATCACACCTCAGAGAGATTAAGAAACTGAAGTTCTCAGGTAGAAAGTGGTGTAGATGGATTAGAATTTAGATGTAAGTGACTTAATGATTGTCTAAAGTTCTTTCTTCCTTCTTGAGATCTTACCTGACCTGTCCAGTCTAAGATAATACAAAGTACTCAGGCAGAAAGTGTCAGATATATAGGGACACGGTGGTGACCAGATAGAGCCTATTTCACTGCCTGCCAACACTATGCAGACACATTGATACATGCAGTTCTGGCACATGGTGAGCTTCCTCCTGACACAAAAGACATTACTGATGAGACGTTATGTATGAAAGGTATATCTAAAATACAGTAATTACAACATAATTTATCGTAAGAAATATTGGACACAACCCAAATGCTGTATATTTGGTGATTGGACAAACTGCTAAATTCATTAGCACAATATTAAATAGTACTACAATGAAATGTGAAATTATTAAATGGCAAGGGGAAATAAATGTCACATTCTAAGGGAAGAGACAGGTTTAAAAAGACACTAATAATGATGTATTATAAGTATTTATTGAAAAAAGTATTATATCAACACATATAAGTATATATAGATAAGATATATGACACTGATATAAGTGATAAAAGTGCCAGGAATCCCATGGGTCATGAGATTTACAGGGGCTTTTATTTTCCTATTGGTCTTTACTTCATTTTCTACCACAAATTTGTAAATATATACATAACAAAATATTCTCTGTTCCTTGACCAAAACTCAAAGGTAATTTCTGAGAGATGGTTTATTAAGTCGGAAAACTATTGAAGGAGTAAAATGCCTTTCGTAACGCCTGATGCTGGGCTTGATTTTCTATAAAGATGAACTTTTATCACTTTCTAGCAGAGAGGAAACCATTCTGATCCTATGAGAGATGAAGGCTAAGTGCCTACTTGCCTGAGCTCTAATGTGCCCTGTGCTGGAGACATCAGTTACTCCTCTCCCAGAGGGTTCCTTGGGATATATCTTACTTTATAAGGTTTCAGGAATAGCAAAGGATTCTGGAATTTCTGTCAAGAGTATTCCATCTGATCTTTCCTGGGATTCTTACCAGTCCCACAGGGTAAGGATACATGCCATCAATTGCACTCAGGTAGCTCATGGAAGGAGAACGAACTCAGAAAAATGCAATTGAGTTACAAGAAATTCAGTGGTAGGAGAAGGAATAAAAACAATATAGAAGAGGATTCATTGCCTGTGCAAGTTCAGAGAACTGGCTCCTATTTTCTTGAAGAATTAGTTGGAATCTCCCCCACTCCCCAGAGCTTGATTCAGGTACAAATGTCCAGTGGAAAAATGGCTAAGAAAGATAAGATAAAGAGGCTTCTTCTCCATGTCTTTACCCATCCTCTGCTACTTTATAACTCTTGGACTTGGACAATGAAGAGTGGGCCACGCCTCTATAATTTGGAGTCTCCAGTCCAAATTACATCTTTTGGCTATGTTCTCAAGGTAGGAACAGAAGCATAGCAGGATTCATGTCCGTACCTACAAGATAACAGTGAATACTCTTATACCCATTTTGCACCTTCCTCTTCCTCTGCCCCAAGAAAGATATGGGTCAACAAAAGGTTGTCTCTCAAAGGCATAATTCAAAGTGAATATTGAGAAAAAGAGAAAAAAAATAGGCTGACCATAACCAGATCAATATTCTCATTAACCCCCTTCCCACAACTTTGAATTCAGGTAAGGTTTGACTGAAAAACATATGGTCAAGTCTGCTGTTCAAATATTCACAGAGATTCTCCATAACTTGTTCAAAGGGATATAATAATAATTTCTCCACTTATGCTAAAGACTAATGGAAGATGCCATGTGGGAAGGTATGAATGTTAATAACATGATATTTTTGAGGATTTCCCGGTGGGGATCCAGGGATGGGGTGAAAGAAATGAATTACATTCGTCCCTCTCCCCAGACTGTTGCATAGATTATTGTTGTTCCTTTTTGGGATAAAACTAAATGATGATATATGAAGTGGTTTCCCTAAAGCCATGCATAGTGTTGATAAAGGTGTTGGGTCTACAGCCCAGGTTCCCTGACCCTACCCACTGTTCTTTCCTGCACACCACACTGGTTTCCTCATATTACACTCATTTCATAAAGTTTTGGTCTTGTCAAGAGTTTTTGCAATAACAGCCAACTGCTTAATGGTCCAAAAGAGAGAGGTATTCTGATAAGCCTATAGAAGGATGGCCCTCACAATGAACTCAGGCTTAACAAACAAATCATGCAGTTCTGTGAGCAACACAGCCTGACCAGATGTCATTTGTAGCTTAACACTTTTTTATTTATTAAATAAACCTGTGAGTATTATAATAAAATAATATGAATCAAAATAATAGTAATCAAAATGAACAAACTTCTTCTTGTTTGATATTTTGTTGTTCAACTTATAATTAACAAATGTCCTTCACAAATTAAGTAACTGATTAATAGACTCATTTGAAGGGGCAGCTGTGTGAATTTGCGTGTGAAAATGTTCCAGAGGGGTGAAACCCTTCAGAAGAAACCTATGACCATCTATACTTCTCAGGTATTTGAAAACTGAGAAATCACCTCTGTAGCTACCTTGAGTTGTTGAACATAGAGATGGAAGAACACATGCACATCTACTCTTCCTCACTTTATAGATGTGGAAGATGAATGCTGAAGTCATTAAATTAATGATGACTAGATCCAAGTCCAGGACTCAGACTTCAATCCACATTTGTACTCACTGCTGTGTGGAGGGGAATAGCCACAGTCACTGAGGGACTGTGGATAGGGATGCTGAAATGCCTTTCCACATCACAGTAATTTGTCCTGTGTACAACTCTGGCATAGACAGAAGTTCTTTAAAATGCTCCATGTGTTCTCCTGCATTACCCAGCATCTTCTGCAATTAAGTTGGGGTTATGTGATTGATTCTGACAAGTGGGTTGTGAACAGAAGTGATGCCTAAGACACTTCTGGACCAAAACTGTATCATAGCCTTTGCTGTCTCCTGTACAGTGACCCTGGAAGCCATCTGCCTCTGTAGGGGTGCTGCAGCCAGAGAGAGTTTGGATCTCTGCATCATCAGGTGGTAGATGGTCTCATTAGCCTACCTCAGACTTTGAGTGAATTAGAAAAATAACCTGAATGTTCTAAGCGACTGAAGTTTATTCTTGTTACTGCAACATCTTAGAGCAACTTAACCAATATAACAACATTGTCCTAAAAAATATAGGTAATAAAAGGCGTCAGGGAAACTCACTATTAGACCTACTACAATGGTTCTCAATCTGTGGTTCCTAGACCAGCAGTATCAGCATCAACTGAAAAAACATTAGTTTCAAGCTCCATCCCAGTCCTATAGATTTATGTACTTAGAAATGTGTGTTTTAATAATTCTTCCTGGTAGTTCTGTTGCAGTCTAGAATTTGAGAGCCATTGAGCTAGAATATGACACATATCCACAGTTTACCAGGTACCTGTATTTGCAATAAGCACCTCAAGAGATGAACTACTTTCTGACTGAATTCACTAGTCCTTTCAGTGCACTCTCCTCTACCTCTAAGAACCTCTGAAAGCAAGAGCATCATTCCACATTTCCAGCTACCTTCTGTCTTTCAAAAAACTCATCAACTGATAATGGGTCAAACCCTAGACCAAAAGGAATAGGTTTAATCCCTCTTCCATATGGTACATATGGAAAATATTCACATATTTGAGGGCAGGCCCTGGGTTCTTTTAACTGATGATTTAACACCATCTTTTCTACAGGCAAGAGCCCCAGTTGTCAAGGGCAGAAATGCCATATTTCTGAGGAGGTGGAGGTGTATGCTTTCCAGGGAGGCCCCATAATTTACTCCTACACATTGGGTGTTTGGAGTAAAAGTTTAGAAATGACACAGAAGAGTACATGGGAAGGTGCTCATGATGTCACCATACCTGGAAAATCTATAGCTTCCTTCCAGACATGGTTACAAGGGAGAGATAAGCAGGTTCCCTAGGCACAGGCAAGTAAATCCTCCACCAGACATGAAGGTCCACAGAGCCTGATAGACAGTATAATTCTTAACTTCCTTGAAATCTATCCATGAGCTCCATAAATCCTCAAGTTAATAATATCTACCCTGGAAGATCCAATGTAATTAAACGAGAGAAAACGTGGCCTTTAGAACTGTTTTCTCCAAATGTACCATTTTCATCAGTTTTCCAAAGGACTTGACTGTGAGATAAGCAGAAATCTTGGTGGCCTGCCAGGGGCCCAGGAGGGAGAGAGCTGACAGGAGGACTCACAGGTTGAATTAAGGCAGAGGGGAAGGTGCCAGCCTAGCTGGGAGTGCACATGAGGACCCCAGGCTGATCCAGCATTGCCAGTTCCTAAGACCTCCTCTAGCAGATGGTGCCAGTGCCCTACACTCCTCCTTGACTCCTTTCACTAGAGTTTGGTCCCCAAATGTCTGCCTCTGCATCTCTTTGCATGAGGGTCTCTTGGGATGGCAGCTGGAAGAACCAAGGATCCAGCACCCATGAGCAGCAATCAACCAGTGATGGATGGGAATTAGTGGACAAATGTCCAGACCTCCCCCTACCAAAAGTGGGAAACCAGGAGGCACAGGTTTCCATGAAGGATCCCACAGAGGGAAACATTCTGATAATGGACACTTCTCTGACTCCCCAACAAGCCCTGTCTCACTCTCCTCCTCTCTTGCTCTATTTATGAATGGCAGCACCTCTGAAATAAGCCATATGCACTCATCTCAGGGCCGGTTTCTGAGGAACCCTAAGGAAGGCAACATTTTTCTAGCACCACCTTCCAAAGTGTCAGACAGGCAGTTGATGAAACCAGTGTGGGTAGTGACATGGGTTTCCAGGTGAGCTGTCTTGTGGGAGTGGTTCCTTGGGCAGAGCTGGGATGGGCAGCAAGGTCAAGCTTTTGGCAGGTGTCAGGCTAGTTGTAGCCTCACCCAGTGTACTGGAGTTCAGAGAAGTGCTCTGCAACCCAATGGGGAAAGGGACAATACGACCAAGAACCCAGTCTCCAGGTTCACCTGAGCTGGGGACACATGAGAGACCTTGTGGAAGAAGGCAGCTTGGGAGTAGGGTTGGATTCCTGGAAACACAAGAGGCCAGGTGCTGGGCAGTGCAATGGATGTCAACCACCTTGCCTTTGGAGCCCGTGCTTGCCAGTATCAGGGCTAGACAGGGCAGAAGTTTAAGGTGCAAAATACCTCTACACTTGGATGTATGCAGCATCTGACAGCAGTAGCTGAGGGCATGTTCTCTTGGTGCTGTAGGGAGGGGGCAGACAACATGGGTTCCAGAGGAAACAAAGGCTCCCAGCATGGCTCTGGCTACAAGCTTGGCATCTGAGCACCGTTTTGAGGGTGGGGAGAGCCAATGCTGAGCAGGGGCTACAGTGTCTGCTTGGGCCAGTGTGAGTTACAGCAGAATCAAGGAAACTCTTTTCCCCATGTGACCTCCAAGTACCAGGATCCCACACCAGGGGAAGTGTTCTATTTTCTCTGATAAACATTAGTTCCACAAAGGAAGGGAAGGAAGGAGTGAAGCACAGGATGAAGAAAGAGCAGATTCTCAGACACCATTGAACACACAGGGTGACAACCAACAGAAAGAAGGTAAAATGGAAGATCTGTAAAATAGGTGGAGAAGAGCTGGCACATCTAGGCTCTGAAAGTAACACTCCACCTTATCCCACTTCATTAGTGGAAGACCTAGGATGTTCTGAACACTTATTCTATAAAAAAAATCCTCACAGGTTGACAGTAGTATTTATTCTCCATAATAATTAGCGTGGATTTTAAATCTATCCAGGCGACACATAATAACCTTCCTAAGGAGAGTGACAACCAGATACAAGGAATGGCCAGCAGAGGTATAACATTTATTGGCCAGTGGACACTTCCATCCAGGGTCATCTGCTGTCATTGACATTTTTTTCCCAATTTAATAATATATCTGTGTCCTAAGAGCTGACTTTTGCTTAAACCCATCAATTAGGAAATGTCAGTTTGCATCTGATATGATTTATTTGGGTAGCAGTTTACCTCAACCTTCATTTAAATTGTTCATGACCATCTCAGATGGAACCCCATCAGTCATGGCATTTTCCACTCAATGCTTTGCCTGTGATGGTGGCCTTGGTTTTATTCCAAGAGTCTGCTAAGCAGGCTGCGATGGCCTTTCAGCTTACCTGTGACATTTTCATGAACACTAATAGGGAGTAGGGTTGCCCCCACCTCCCAGCTCCAAGAAAACTCTGACATCTGATCGGGCATACATTCACTTCTGCCCTATGTTGCCAGTCAGAACTCAGGGCCCACATCCCCATCAGGAAGATCATATCTAAGTGTCTTGGGAGCTGAGCCTCTGTCTGTCTCTGTCTCTGTCTCTGTCTCTGTCTCTCTGTCTCTGTCTCTGTCTCTCTCTCTCTCTCTCACACACACACACACACGCACACACCAATTCACATGCAATTTTATCATGTTCCTCCTGCAATCTGTTGTGGCAGGTTGAAATTAGCAAGGATCACACATTGCATGCAGGAATATGAGTGAGTGGTTGTTTTGGAATTAGCCTGAGCTGGAATCAATATTGAATCTGTCACATTATGTGACCTCTTTAAGTCACACTGGATTTTCTGTGTAATGCAGAACATCTAAGTACTTGCTTCCTAAAGTGGTTATAAGAATTAAAAGAGATACTGCATGAAAGGGGCTTAGTGCATACCTCATTCATTGTTTAAACTGATTTTTTAACTCTTAAAACATAACCGATGAGTGGACCATGGAATTAGTTTAGTGCACTGCAGCCAACATTGCTAAAAAGTGTCAGACTAAAATAGAAGATATCAGAGTGCATTAAATAAAATGAGGCTAAGTATTTACAGCATGTTCTATTTTCAAAAATTATTCTCAATAAGATCCCTCATCCCATGTGTTCTTCTAGAATGGAAACTTTAAGCTCTACCACCAGAAAGTGAAGTCTAATTTCCCCTCCTATGAATCGGAGGAAGGCTGTGATTACTTGGAGCAACAATATATGCTGGAAGCGATCTGTGATTTCTTAGTTATTTCTTAGACTGTGTTATAAAAATACCATTTATACCTTGTTAACTAGAACCTTTAATCTTGGAGCACACAGCTGTCATGTTACAAGTTAGTCTACTCCAAGACTGCCACATTGTGAGAAAGCCCACACCACATGCAAAGGCCACATATAGGTCCTCCAATCCTAGGCCCTGAGCCATCCAAGCCTCAAGATTAACCCATCTGCCAGCTGGTAACCATTGAGTGGCTTCACTTGGTGCTACAAGGAGCAAAGTAATTGCCCAGCTAAAGCCCAATTAAATCCTTGTCCATAGAATCTATGAGTAGAACACAATGGTAACTGTGTTGGATCTACATTTTTCAGTAACTTGTTATTTAAGTATGCATCATGGGTAACAAAGTAAAAAGTATTCTTCACTATGTGTCTCACACTTAAATTTTTTTTTTTGAAAAACTTCTGATTTAGCCCAAAGTGAGTGCTCAAGTGTTCAATACATGCTAGCTGTAATTACCTTAAATTGTTTTAGGTTTGCCAAGATTTCTGATAATTCTTAAGTTTTTACCCTTACAATAATTGTATATGTAACATTGAGCAAGTCACTTTATTTCTCTGTAACCGTTTTCCCACCTATACATTGGGGATAACAGGACCTACCTTGAAGGGATGTTTTGAAATTTAACATTTGTTACAAATGAGTTAATGTTTGTAATATTTCAGAACTATGCCTAGAAAAGGGAAAGCCCTACATAAGGGTCTTTTAAATAGAATGTGTGAGTCACTGGGTGGGAATTATCTTTGTGGTACTGATAAGGGAAATAGGAGTAAGAAAAACTAAGAGACTTGTCCAATGCAAGAGTCAGTAGTGGGAGAAACAGAATTTGAGCTGAAGTCTTCTGGATATGCAGTGGTATTTTTGCAGCATTTAGTGGGATCTGTAGGTTCCCACTCAATAGTGTGATGGAATCAGTGCATTTCATACCTCCCCATTCAGTCTGAGAATTCTGAGTTACGTGCTCCAGAGTAATATAACCAGGTATATGCATAAACTCCTATAGAAGGCATAGAAAAGGAAATTTGTTATTATCATTGGCTCATGAGAATATGGAGGCTGAGAATTTCCATGACCTGATATTTATGGGCTGTGGACCCAAGAAAGCCAGTATGTGAATATGAAGGCCTATAAACCTGAGTTGCTTATAGTATAAATCCAAGTCTGAGAGCAGAAGATCAAAGGAAGAAATCAAATTCCCCTTTAGAAAAGCAATTACCTGTTACATCTCAACCCAAATCATAGAGATTGTAGCACCATCAGTCTCAGATGCCAGAAACAGCCCTCATTGAGGGACTGCACATCTAATTTGCAAATTAGAAACTAAAAAAAAGCTAAGATTACACACCTGGGTCTATGTTTTATAGGTTTGGCAGAAATGTCTTTTTCATACTTCCTTGATTTGGGTCCAAATATCCATTTGGTCCAGCCATTGAAGTTTGCACTCTGACTCAATCTGACATTTACCTTTTGGACTGACACAGCAGTGTTGTACATCAACTCCAGTATCCAGAGAACAAAGACAGCAGGGCCCTGCTACACTAACCTGACAAAATTCTAGAAATGCAAATAGAAGATGAATTTCTTTTGAAGAGAACTGAGCGTGTGTGTTGTGGTCTCCCTCTGAGCACAGCCCACATGGATTTCTGGAAACTGTAGAAAATAAGAGAAAGATGGGGCTTACTGAGCCACACCAAAGAAAGCAGAAGCAGATGGTGCTGTGGATCCAGGGATCCTGTGTGTCATCAGAGGTCAAAAGGCAAGTACATTTCCCACACCTCACTCACATGGGAAGTACTTGAATAATAAACTACCAGGTTTTTGGTGAAGGCTGATTCAGAAGCTGACCTCTTGCTAAGTTGTGTCCTCAGGGAAAAGCTGCCTGGTATTCTACAGAGTTTTCTTCTGGGTTCAGAACATGATTTCCCAGAATTACAGTCTGGTGCATTATAGTCTACATAGTAAAGTAAAGACCTCTAACACATGTCTCAAAATCACCTTGCAAGAACAAGTTGAAATATAAACTCTCAAATCAACAAATATGTTTATTCCTGACTTTGTGAAAAGATTTTATAATATCTGAGACAGAACTTTCCCTGTTTGAAATCTTACAGGTTTGGCACAATAAGCCTGGAGAACATAATAGAAGAGCCATTATACTCAAGGAAGATTTGATGATGAAGACAAGGCTTGAGCACAACTTTGCAACTTTCTATTAATCAGAAGTCTGAGTGTACGTATTGATGGAAGCTCTACTGTGCAAGACTGGAAATATCCTTTCCTTCATCTGAAACCTTAGGCTCATTTTGCCCTTCAATATGGGTAAAGTTGTTAGCAGATGCTTAATATCTTTTCTTAGAGTTCACATTCCTAGCATTTGATGGCTTTAGATCAAGCCTGGTAGGAAAATCCCACAAAGTATAAGAAAAGGTTTAGTGAGCCAACATTCATAGAAGGAAAGCAATCCCTCAAATTGGAAATCTATTGTCCATTCTGACTTCACAGCCTGAAGTATGCATTTCTCCCTCTGAAAACAGAGATGTCATCCTTGTTCTTCAACAAGATTATGTCAGTATCTCTGTCGGTGAAATGTTTGAGGATTCTCTTGAGTAAGGAGTTCCATTAGCACCTGCAGCTTTCCTGTGGGAAGAAGCTGGGATTGACATGGCTGGAACTCCACACTAGACTAGAGACATCCTGTTGCATCAATTAGCCATTAAGGTGAGTCAATAAAATGCATTACAATGAATTTGAGTCTTGATAATCATCAAAATTGTGTTCATACTGTATCAGGGTGCTGATTAAGTGGCTTCAATGGCAAATGCCCAATGCTGTGCTTCTGTGGATCCATCCCGCTGAAGGGCCTGTCTCCCTCCTGGTGCTGCAGGGCCCCTCCTGCAGGGGACCACCAATGGCAAAGCTCCTAAGTCTGTCCCTCCTATCCCTGTACACTTTGTGGATCCACCCTGGCTACGCCCTTGTCCAGATCCCATCAAAGAAGCACCACAAGCCTGGCATGTGCAAGCTGCCCAGACAGGGGCCACACCACTCCACAGAGAGTTGTGCCCCTGGGAGAGGGGAAGATAAGGTACACACCAGTCTGATCGTGTTCTCAGCAGTGGGCTGGGGGTAGACATTGGGTCTGACTGTTGCCCTGCCCACTAACGCAAGTTTCTCCGTGCAGCACAGGGGAAACGCCCTGAAGTTTGGAGCTACCTCAGGGACTAGCCAAAATGACAAAAGGGAAGAATTCTCCTCAAAAGAAACTCAAGGAAGTAACAACAGCTAACAAATTAATCAAAAACTATTTAAGCAATATAATGGAACAAGAATTTAGAATAATAGTCATAAAATTAATCACTGGTAATGAAGAAAGCATAGAGGACAGAAGAGAATCTATTGCTATAGAGATTGAGGGACTAAGAAATAGTCATGAGGAGCTTAAAAATGTTATAAATGAGGTGCAAAATAAAATAGAGGTGGCTATAGCACGGATTGAAGAGGCAGAGGGGAGAATAGGTGAATTAGAAGATAAAATTATGGAAAGAGAGGAAGCTGAGAAAAGGAGAGATAAAAAAATCCAGGAGTATGAGGGGAGAATTGAAGAACTAAGTGATGCAATCAAACGGAACAATGTCCATATCATAGGAATTCCAGAAGAAGAAGAGAGAGGGAAAGGGGCTGAAGGTGTACTTTAACAAATCATAGCTGAGAACTTCCCTGATCTGGGGAAGGAAAAGGCATTGAAATCCAAGAGGCACAGAGAACTCCCTTCAGACGTAACTTGAATCGATCTTCTGCACGACATATCATAGTGACTGGCAAATACAAGGAAAATAAAGAATTCTGAAAGCAGTTAGGGTTAAGCAGGCTCTAACTTACAAAGGTAGACACATAAGAGTAGTAGCAGACCTATCTACTGAAAATTGGCAGGCCAGAAAGGAATGGAAGGAAATCTTCAATGTGATGAACAGAAAAAAAAATATACAGTCAAGAATCCTTTATTCAGCAAGTCTGTCATTCAGAATAGAAGGAGAGATAAATGTTTTCCCAAACAAAAACTTAAGGAATTCATGAACACTAAACTAGCCTTACAAGAGATCCTAAGGGGGATTCTGCGAGTGAAATGTTGCAAGGACCACAAAGTACCAGAGACATCACCACAATCATGAAACCTACAGATCACAATGACTCTAAACCCGTATCTTTTATAATAACACTGAATGTAAATGGACTAAATGCTCCAACCAAAAGACATAGGGTATCAGAATGGAAAAAAAAAAAAACAAAAAAAACAAAACAAAAAAAAAACAAGACCCATCTTTTTGCTGTCTACAAGAGACTCATTTTAGACCTGAGGACACCTTCAGATTGAAAGTGAGGGGATAGAGAACTATCTATCATGCTACTGGAAGTCAAAAGAAAACTGGAGTAGCCACACTTATATCAGACAAACTAGACTTTATTAAAGGCTGCAACAGGAGACGAAGAAGGGCATTATATAATAATCACAGGGTTTATCCATCAGGAAGAGCTAACAATTATAAATGTCTATCCACGAATTTGGCAGCCCCCAATTATATAAAACAATTACTCACAAACATGAGCAACCTTATTGATAAGAATGTGGTAATTGCAGGGGACTCTAATACCCCACATACAAAAATGGATAGATCATCTAGACACAGGATCTATAAAGAAGGGCCCTGAATGAAACATTGGGTCAGATGGACTTGACAGATATATGTAGAGCTCTGCATCCCAAAACAACAGAATACACTTTCTTCTCAAGTGCACATGGAATATTCTCCAAGATAGATCACATACTGGGTCACAAAACAGCCCTTCATAAGTATACAAGAATTGATATCATACCATGCACACTTTCAGACCACAATGCTATGACACTTGAAATCAACACAGGAAAAAGTCTGGAAAACCTCCAAAAGCATGGAGGTTAAAGAACACCCTACTAAAGATGAATGGGCCAACCAGACAAGTAGAGAAGAAATTTAAAAATATATGGAAACAAATGAAAATGAAAAGACAACCATCCAAATGCTTTGGGATGCAGCGAAGGCAGTCCTGAGAGGAAAATACATTGCAATCCAGGCCTATCCCAAGAAACAAGCAAAATCCCAAATACAAAACCTAAGAGCACACCTAAAGGAACTAGAAGCAGAATAGCAAAGACATGCCAAACCCACCAGAAGAAGAGAAATAATAAAGATCAGAGTATAAATAAACAATACAGGATCTAAAAAAACAGTAGAGGTGATCAATGGAACCAAGAGTTGGTTTTTTGAAAAAATAAACAAAATTGATAAACTTCTAGCCAGGCTTCTCAAAAAGAAAAGGGAGATGACCGAAATAGATTAAATCATGAATGAAAATGGAATTATTCCATCCAATTCTTCAGAAACACAAGCAATTATCACGGAATACTATGAAAAAATTATATGCCAGCAAACTGGACAACCTGGAAGAAGTGGATAAATTCCTAGACACCCACATACTACCAAAACTCAAACAGGAAGAAATAGAAAACTTGAACAGACCCATAACCAGAGAAGAAATTGAATCGGTTATCAAAAATCTCCCAACAAATAAGACTCCAGGACAAGATGGCTTCCCAGAGGAATTCTACCAGACACTTAAAGCAGAGATAATACCTATCGTTGTCAACCTGTTCCAAAAAATAGAAAGGGAAGGAAAACTTCCAGACTCATTCTATGAAGCCAGTATTACTTTGATTCCTAAACTAGAGACACAGCAAAAAAGAGAACTACAGGCCAATATTCCTGATGAATATGGATGCAAAAATTCTCAATAAGATAATATCAAACTGAATTCAAGAGCATATAAAAAGAATTACACACCATGATCAAGTGGGATTCATTCCTGGGATGCAGGGCTGGTTCAACATTCGCAAATCAATCAACGTGATACATCACATTAATGAAAGAAAATATAAGAACCATATGATCCTGTCAATCGATACAGAAAAAGCATTTGACAAAATTCAGCATCCTTTCTTAATAAAAGCCCTCGAGAAAGTCGGGATAGAAGGAACATACTTAAACACCATAAAAGCCATTAATGAAAAGACCACAGCTAACGTCATCCTCAATAGGGAAAAACTGAGAGCTTTCTCCCTGAGATCAGGAACACGACAGGGATGTCCACTCTCATGCTGTTGTTTAACATAATGTTGAGAGTTCTAGCATCAGCAATCAGACAACAAAAGGAAATCAAAGGCATCAAAATTGGCAATGATAAAGTCAAACTTTCACTTTTTGCAGATGACATATTATACATGGAAAATCCGATAGACTCCACCAAAAGCCTGCTAGAACTGATACATGAATTCAGCAAAGTTGCAGGATACAAAATCAAGGTACAGAAATCAGTTGCATTCTTATACACTAACAAGGAAACAACAGAAACACAAATAAAGAAACTGATCCTATTCACAACTGCACCAAGTATCATAACATACTTAGGAATAAACCTAACCAAAGATGTAAAAGATCTGTATGCTGAAAACTAGAGAAAGCTTATGAAGGAAATTGAATAAGATACAAAGAAATTGAAAAACATTCCGTGCTCATGGATTGGAAGAATAAATATTGTTAAAATGTCAATACTACCCAAAGCTATCTACACATTCAATGCAATCCCCATCAAAATTGCACCAGCATTCTTCTCAAAACTAGAGCAAGCAATCCTAAAATTCATATGGAACCACAAAAGGCCCCGAATAGCCAAAGTAATTTTGAAGAAGAAGACCAAAGCAGGAGGCATCACAATCCCAGACTCTAGCCTCTGCTACAAAGTGGAATCATCAAGACAGCATGGTATTGGCACAAAAACAGACACATAGACCAATGGAATAGAATAGAAACCCCAGAATTAGACCCACAAAATTATGGCCAACTAACCTTTGACAAAGCAGGAAATAATATCCAATGGAGAAAAGATAGTCCCTTTAACAAATGGTGCTGGGAGAACTGGACAGCAACATGCAGAAGAAAGTAGACCATTTTCTTACACCATTCACAAAAATAAACTCAAAGTGTATAAAGGACCTGAATGTGAGACAGGAAACCATCAAAACCCTAGAGGAGAAAGCAGGAAAAGACCTCTCTGACCTCAGCCGCAGCAATTTTTTACTTGATACATCCCCAAAGGCAAGGGAATTAAAAGCAAAAATGAACTATTGGGACCTCATAAAGATAAAAAGCTTCTGCACTGCAAAGGAAACAATCAACCAAACTAAAAGGCAACCGACGGAATGGGAAAAGATATTTGCAAATGACATATCGGACAAAGGGCTAGTATCCAAAATCTAGAAAGAGCTCACCAAACTCCACACCCGAAAAACAAATAATTCAGTGAAGAAATGAGCAGAAGACGTGAATAGACACTTCTCTAAAGAAGACATCCAGATGGCCAGGAGGCACTTGAAAAGATGCTCAATGTCACTCCTCATCAGGGAAATACAAATCAAAACCACACTCAGATTTCACCTCATGCCAGTCAGAGTGACCAAAATGAAGAAATCAGGAGACTATAGATGCTGGAGAGGATGTGGGAAATGTGTACCCTCTTGCTTCCATTATTGGTGGGAATGGAAACTGGTGCAGCTGCTCTGGAACAAAGTGTGGAGGTTCCACAAAAAATTAAAAATAGATCTACCTTATGACCCAGCAATAGCTCTGCTAGGAATTTACCCAAGGGATACAGGAGTGCTGTTGCATAGGGGCATTTGTACCCCAATGTTTATAGCAGCACTTTCAACAATAGCCAAATTGTGGAAAGAGCCTAAATGTCCATCAACTGATGAATGGATAAAGAAGTTGTGATTTATATATGCAATGGAATACTACATGGCAATGAGAAAGAATGAAATATGGCCTTTTGTAGCAACGTGGATGGAACTGGAGAGTGTTATGCTAAGTGAAATAAGTCATAAAGAGAAAGACAGAAACCATATGTTTTCACTCTTATGTGGATCCTGAGAAACTTAACAGAAGACCAAGGGGGAGGGGAAGGGGAAAAAAAAAGTTAGAGAGGGAGGGAGCCAAAGCATAAGAGATTTTTAAAAACAGACTGAGGGTTGATGGGGGGTTGGAGGGAGGGGAAAGTGGGTGATGGGCATTGAGGAGGGCACCTGTTGGGATGAGCACTGGGTGTTGTATGGAAACCAATTTGACAATAAATTTCATATTAAAAAATCAATAAAGGCAATGTTATAGGTATGACACTTAATGAACTTTCTTTTGGCTGATCAAAATTTGTTAAGCTTAAAAAGAAACTGGGGATTCCTACACCCTTGTCAGGATATATACCAAAGCCACCAAATGTCTAGGAACAACAATTTCTCCATCAGTGTTCATGAAAGAGCAAAGGAAAGTATTCTAAACCAGTTTATTCCAGAGATATCCAATGCCAGACAAGAGATGACCATAACAAGGCCAGCCTGATTTTTGAAACTGATGGTTGGTGGTGGTATTGGAACTTGTTTTGCCTTTTCTGAAAGTATGTCAGAGAGGCTTCAAAATTTTCTGCCTCTCAAAATACTGACACCAGAGGATGCTGGAGATGCCCAGTAAGCAAGGGGAGGTGGGGTGAGAAACAAACATCCAAGACCCCAGAAGCAAAGTATTCTGCCCTTGTCTCCTGACCCATCCCAATCACTTCATTGTGGAGACTCCATGACTACCATGGAGCTTTTACTGGTGCCCTCCAGAAATCACCTAATGCATTCTGCAAAATATGTGCAAAGAAATAACATAATGTTTAACTTGAAATCATTTACTGTACTCCTGGAAAAATTATAAAATATTTACTCTTTTGTCCTTTTCGTGTTTAAAATACCTATGGATTCCACTACTTAACCCAGGAAAGTGAGGTCACAGCCAAAATATGGGGAGAAGCAGAAGTTTACATTGGCTTTTCATGTTTCTGGTGAGCTAATGCAGGTTTATGGAATTTTAGGTTAATTTTGATGGTATATGATTTTTGTCTTACATGCAAAGACCTGAGAATGTAGGGCCAAGAATCCCACTTTCTATTCCCCTCCCCATCCAGATATTTATAACTAAATTCATCATAATACATCTTGATATAAGAGATTGCCATTGTCTTGCAAGTCATCACACCAGAAGCAGGAAGGTCATCATTATCTCCTCTTGCTTTCTCACTGCCTTACCTCCTCTCCAGAACCATGTTCCCTCTCTATCTTCTGCATCCCCCCCGCCCCCCATCCTCA
Organism: Panthera pardus; assembly: GCF_024362965.1. NCBI lineage: Eukaryota > Metazoa > Chordata > Mammalia > Carnivora > Felidae > Panthera > Panthera pardus. The sequence goes on along the minus strand of NW_026526821.1, from coordinate 48,865,889 downwards.
CTGATGTGGCTTTACCAGAGCCATTGTCTCTGACCTTGACTATTACTTTTTCTCCTAATTTGGGCTTTTTGTTTCTTTTCGTTCATGATTGTAATCCTTATTCCCTTCAGTCACTGGATGATGGATTTTGTGTTTTACAAGATGATAATATTTACCCTTTGTTTAAAATCGATGCCTTTAACTTCCTCAGCAAGAAGCAAAATTGTATTAGTGTAGCTTAAACTTTTTTCCATGATTAGCATATATCTTTTACCTGCTTAGCATTCTCTGAACTCCAGTTATAAAGCCGTTCTTACAATTCCCTAATACTCTATACCTTCTCATGCTCCCATGCTGTTCTACACACATAGGACTGTCAGCTGTTTAAAGTCTTTAGCCATTTACCATAGCTGTTAGAATAAATGCCAAACTTTTGACATGGTCTTTTGGCCACTGGGTGGTAAAAACTCTGCTTTTCTGCATAGTGTCAGCCTATACCTTGTCTTTTTCCTCCCTGTTTTCCAGATGTTACAGCCTAGCCTAGACTAACTCCTACTTTAAAAAAAAAAAAAAGTTTATTTATTTATTTTGAGAGAGAGAGAAACAGAGAAAGAGAATGAGAAAGAACACAAGAAGGGGAGAGGCAGAGAGAATGGGAGAGAGAGAATCCCAAGCACTGACAGTGCAGAACCCAGCATGGGGCTCGAACTCACAAACTGTGAGATTGTGACCTGAGCCAAAATGAAGTGTTGGACACTCAACCAACTGAGCCACCCAGGAATCCCACTCTTTCTTTTGAGAGATCAATTGTCAACTTCTCAGGGAAGCTTTTGCTGATTCTTTCACTGGGTTGGAGCATCACATACATCTTCTTTGCAGCACTTAAATACAGCTATGAGTTTATATTTATTTTTGTATATTTGTTGCTTCCTTCACTAACTGTAACCTCTATGAAGGCATCAATCTTGTCTTGGTATTGTTTGTTGGTTTGCATAAAGTCCTCGTTATTTTATCACTAATAGTAGCACAACATCTGGCATACCATGGAAGCTCAATAAGTGATAGAATAATAAATTAATAAATTTTAGCATCTCTTGAGATTCTTATGCCTGAAACATAAACATTTCAGGAATGGATGAATTGGCCATGATATCTGGCTGGATGTTAAGATATAGAGACTTTTACCCTATCTATTTCACTTATTCAACATTCGTTCTCATTTGTGTAATTGTAGAAACTTGATTTTCTTGTTCCTTGTAACATGCAGTACCCTTCCCCAGAGCCAAAAGAACAAAGGAAGAGAGGAGGTGATCACACCTATTGCTACTCCTTCTCAACTTCTTTTCCCTTTCCCCCATACCTAACTTAGGCAGCCACCTAGCAGATTCAAATACTCACCTGATTAGATGAGACAAAGTAAGACAAGGAAGCAGAAGCCAAAACCAGAAGAGAAGCTTCAAGAGTTTCCGGAATGAGGAGTTAGGGCTGAATCAATCTAGGTCTGCTCTGGCTAGAAGGAATGGTGGGCTCAGCACTCATTGACTCTTAAGTCACTACCACCTGGGATGGAGCAGTAGCAGAGGTCAGAGCTTTAAGTGCCAAGACCTTAACCTTATATATATATATATATATATATATATATATATATAACATAATATAAATAATATAATATAATATAATATAATATAATATAATATAACAACATAATATAATATAACAACATAATATAATATAATATAATATAATATAATATGATATAATATAATATAATATAATATATATTAACCTTATATGGAAAATGGATTTTGTACTCATCTTTTGCCTTATTTGAATTTGCAAATAAAAGTGAAAAACATGTCATATTTCCATCAGTCAGGGAATGGGTGGGTGAAGGTAAGCAGAGGAAATGTTGGCAGAACATTAGCCCCTTGGAAAGCTGACCTTAGCTTCTGGGGAATACCTGTGAAATCCTGAGCATTGTGGCAATCATCTCTGTTCAGTTTCTTTGAATTTGCTGTTCCTTGTTTGTACCATATGTAGATGTAAATAACTTTTGTTCTTTCTCTCCACACTTTAGTATCTCATAAATTCTTCCTTGGCTGATTCACCACTCTTCAAGTAACTTCTCATCTAGTTAAAACAGATCCTCCACCTGCTCCCTTTTCCTCCTTAACTCTTCTTTCCAACATTTATCCCCCAGCTTGTATCTTGACATCCATCTGGTCCATGCTCGAAAATTTAGTCATCCTTGGTTTCTATTTTGTTCTATGTCTTGTCAGTCATCCTACCTCCTAATCACTCTGGACCATGTTCCCTTACTCAGTCTTTCTGCCAGATCCAGTCACTTATTCCCTTGATAGCAATAGATTCTAAATTGACCCTGAGTTGTAAGCCAGGAGTACTGTCTGTCTTATTTATGATATATCACTCGTTTCCAGGCAGATGCTTGGTATAGACTAACTGCTTAATTTGTATTGTTTCACTGACTGATGTGTCTTCCTTTTACTAGGCTATATCCTTTCCAGTCTGTCTTGTTACTATGCTGTTCCATATCTGTATCAGTCAGGGTTCTCTAGAGAAGCAGAACAAATAGGGGAGACAAAGAGATATATTATATATCTCATCTTATCTTATATTATTATATATATTTGATTTATGATAGGATTTAACTGAAGTGGTTTTAGAAGTCCAGAAATTCCACAATCTGCCATCTGCAAGCTAGAGAAGTAGGAAAGCCAATGGTGCCAATCAGTCAGAATCTATAGTGCTGACAATCAGTGGCCATGTAAGTCCCAGAGTCTGAAGACCCCAGAACAGGAGCTCAGATACGAAAAGCAGGAAGAGATGGATATCTAAGCTGAAGAAGAGAGAGAGAGAATTTGCCCTTCCTTCACCTTTTTGTTCCATTTTGGTTCTCAGCACATTGGATGATGCCCACCCACATTGGTGAGGTCTATTTCTTTACTAAGTCTATTGAATCAAATGATAATCTCTTCAAAACCACCCTTATAGACATGTCCCAAAATAATGTCTTGCCAGCTTTCTGGATATTTTTTAGTTCACTCAAGTTGACATATAAAATTAGCCCTGCAACAGCCTTCAATTACTTCCCATCACCCACAGAACAAAGCTTGTTCTCCCTAACACTGATGTATACGGCTTTTCGAACATTTGACCATGGATTAATGTTATATTGTCACCTTATACCACTTTCTATATGAATTCTCCAGTTCAAACACTGAAAACTTTATTGTTCTTGTTCTGAACATTGGGAAAGAATGCATTATGCTTTCTCTTTCTCTTCCTTTGCAAATGCTGTTTTTTTTTTCTGTCTCTTTCCCCCTTTTTTCCCCCCTCATTTTTTCATGAAGGATAAAATTCTGTTTGCCCTCTAAGATGAAGTTCATAGTTCATGTCACTCCCTTGAGTGAACCTTCCATGACCCACCCTCCCCAGGGTATTGTCAGTGTTGTCACTGAAACCCACAGTTCTATGTCTACTTCCTTTTTAGAAACTAGCACAATGTGTTATTATTTCATTATATAATTATTACTTGTCTCTTCAAAAAGATTACAATAAATGAGTTGGATTTGATTTCTATGTTGCTCTCCTCTGATTATTCAAGTTGACTTGTTGCTCCTGTGTGCCATATTATGACAATATTTTAACTTCTTTATTTTTTCTCTCAGGTTTCAATTTTCAGTGAAAGATCATTCATTCATTAGTGGCAGAGCACTACACAAGAGTAACAGGATGTTAAAACTCTTTGTTTTAGTTTCCTCTGATGCTTCTCAGTACTTGATGTTTAATAAAAGAGAGTCTAAGAATTCCATTTCCTAAGTCTGTGTAGCTTGGACCATGAAGGAGACTGTGAAACTGGTTTTGCCAGCTTACACCTGGAATCCAACTGTGAAAGGGAGATGAAAGGGACAGAACTACTTTGGGAAGTTACATGTAGCATATGTACCCTACCCCTAGAAAAGGGAGAGAAGGTGAGTTTACCATCACCTTTATCAACAGAACCTTGCACATAACTGAATAGGGGTATTTCAGGTGTGGCACACAAGGACAAGAATCTAATTCTCACAAGGAGGGATCTAAAAGTGAAGGGTGTGGATATGGCTTTACTTTTGAATGAAGGCAGGTGGCTCTGTATGGGACAATTGGACTACCCCATGGCAGGGGAAGGGACTGTCTTCAGGAATGAAAAGATAGTGTGGAATCACATCACAAGAGGACCTCTGGGAAAGATGAAGGGACAGCCTAAGAGATGACCTAGAGAAGCCTGGGGGAATGAAGGAGTGAGAGAGATTGGAGTATGATACCTCAAAATATACCACTGTGGCATAAGGATTATTTTGAGCTGAAGGAAATTAAGATGCAGCAGATGCAGGGAAATTTCCCTGCTCTCCCTTTCTGTCTAAAACCAGGACATACTGGGCACCTGGGTGACTCAGTTGAGTGTCTGACTTTGGCTCAAGTCATGATCTCACAGCTCCTGGGTTCGAGCCCCACACTGGGCTCTGTGCTGACAGCTCAGAGCCTGGAACCTGCTTTGGATTCTGTGTCTCCCTCTCTCTCTGCCCCTCCCTTGCTCATACTCTGTGTCTCTCTCTGTCTCAAAAATAAATAAACATTAAAAAAATAATAAAAAAAAACATAAAACCAGGGGATACATTACCCTTTGTAAAGGCAACACAAATTTGTAAAGGTGTCTCCCTCTCCCAAGTCAGAAAGAGAAGGGAGATACTTAATTACATATGAATAGAGAAGACACCAACTTGAATCTGCATAACAAATCTTACTAAATAATTCCTCTTTCATTAGTTTCTCCCATTCATCTTCCCACAATTTACTACAGCAAAAAGCCCAACCCCATGATCTTTTGTCTATTACTTCTCCGCAATTTATCACCCTTCGCCCTTTATTAAAATAGTATATAAGCCCTCAATTCTAACTGCTACATTTCTTTGTCAGTTCCTGATCATATGTTCATAATTAAATCTGTTTTTTTTTTCTATTGCCAGTCGTCTTTTCCAGTTCAATTCACAGACCCCAAATAAAGAGTATAAGTGGGTAAAGGATAGTTTTATTCTTCCCAACAGGGGAGTCAAAAATGGTCCAACTGCCGGATCTATATGTGAAAACCTATGAAATTCTGATGACGGAATTGAAGAACTAAATGTATAGAGAGATATTCAATGTCAATGGCTTGGAAGACTCAAAGTTGCCAAGATGTGAATTCTTCCCAACTTGATCTACAGATTCAATGTAATCCCAATCAAAATCCCAGCGAGCTATACTGTAGATATTGACAAACTGATTCTGAGGTTTATGTGGAAAGGTTAAAGTTTCAGAATAGCCATACTGAAAAAGAATAACAAAATCTGAGGAGCTGTACTACTCAATTCCAAGACTTACTATAAAGCCTTAATATTCAAGACAGCCTAAGTCCCAGAGGCAAAGCTAACACTGGTATCACATCTGACAGCATGTTTATCCTATCAACACTGGCTCCAGAAATTAGACATTGCCTCCAGCTTGCTCCTATGTTCCCTTCCATGGAGACAATCATTCATGTGATGGGTAAGCCACATGGCACATTCAGGATCAGCTGTTTTTTTTCTGACTCTGTCTCCAAACCCATCACATCCTATAAATTTGTTAGCCTCTCTTGACATATAAATGTGTTTTTTTATGAAGCCAAGCTCATTCATCATAAAATTGCAGAGTGAATTTCAGCATAGAATAAAAAAGGCAATTCCAAGGACTCTGCCTAAGCAACCAGTAGCCTGTGTTTGTCCCAACTCCATTTGAAATTTATCTTGTCTCTCCTCCTCCTTTTTCTTCTGTTCCCTGGAGTTAGTGTTCACTGTACATCTACTTCTGGGGCAGAATTCAGTTCTTGTCATAATGATTTAAACAGCTAGACATCAGGAGGAAATGACAAAATAGCCTTGACCCTTAATAATCTTTCTGACAGTCTGGAATTAAGATGCTATGGAGCTCTCTGGAATGTGTCACCCACCTCATAGACCTTGAGAAGGATGTTGAATCAACAGTTCCCTCTGTGGGGGCAGAACGCCCCTCTATAGCACCCTGCATTCACAGAACACAGGAGGAGGCTGCATTGGCTCTCCAGAGAAAGAAAATCTCATTCTCTGTGAAAGAAACTTCTTCCCTCCGGGCAACCACAAAGCATATTTAATACAGAGAGTCTATTGATCTCAGGACACAGGTGCAAGCTGAGCCCTGGGCCTGAGCCCAGCCCTGGCCAGAAGAATAATTTGCAAACATAACAATGCAGACAATGTCAATAATAGTGTCAATAATAACACGGACATTTATGGAGCTTTCAGTTTGTGCAGGTATCATGACCCTCTGTGTCCTGAGTGAGTATCTCTGGGAGTCCTCATAGTGATGCCATGGGGCTGGATGTCTTAGTGTCACTTTCATTGGACAGAAGAAATGAGAAATGCTCTTGGATGTTGAGTAGTCTTTTTAAGTCTGCATTTAGCAGGGGACTGTGGATCCAGGTGCTAATTCATGTGTGCCTGCTCTGAGGCTCCTAACCACAATGCCACACAGAAATCTAGCCATAGCACACACTTAGCTGCAACTGGCAGGTAGTCTTCACTGTAGTGACCAGAAAAAGGCAAAAAGACCCAGGGATCACAGCATAAGCTCTAATAAGAAAGACCCAGGTTTAGATTCTACTACTGTTCATCACTAATGTCTTTGACAAGTTACATACCTTTCTGAACCTCATTGTATTCATCTATACAATGTGGATAAGAATGCCATCTTCCTGAGACAGCTCTCAAGAGGGTTAAAAGTCATGCTTCATACAAAGTACTTAGAGCAGCACCTGGAGCATAGTAAGCTGTCAATTATAAAAACAAGTTCGCTAACTTTTTAAAGCATGTTTGATGAGTAATTTTATGCTGTGAGGGGCAGAGGTTTCACCACCCACCACAACATACACAGCACTGCTGGGCAGGAGCAGGATTGTGCAGTGCATATGGTGATGTCCTCTGTTGTTCTCAGGGACCATTACTGGAAGTGGAGCTTAGTCAAGTCATGCAAAGCCACTCTCTGCTCTTTCTGCCATCACTCAACACCACAACCTTGGGAGAACTCCTGTTTTTCTAATCCTACTGAAACTGACTGGCTTCTCTTATGCTTTTGTCTAGACTTGTCAATCCCTTCTTTTGTGCAAAGACCACAATATCTACAAGATCTTTTACCCTGTAATGCTATCATTTTCCTGTTAGTAGTCTCTCTCACTCAGCTTAGTTTGTTTCTCTCCCAGTGCAGGAAATGACAGGAAATACCACTTCTGGAGGCTGGGACTGAGGCTATACTCACCATATCATGCAATTCTGCATGCAGGAAAATGTAACTCTCATTATTAAGGTCATTCATTCAAAACATATTTTATTTTTGGAGCTTCTATAATTATCTGAAAATTGTTTTAGGCTTTGGTTGTACAGAACTTGTGAATAAGATGGTTAATGGTGTTTCCTGTAATGAAAGGTATGGGGCTGTGGCCTCTATGCCCTTTGGCTCTTGTTGAAAGGCTTGGGCCCCCATTTCATGATCTGAGAAGTACAAAGCCCCCCTCAAGTCATGTGGGATTTCTCAATGGAGGTGGGGGAGGCAATAACAGCCATTGTTTCTATTTCAAGTCTCCTCCTCTCAACATGTTCTTCTGTTCCCCACCATCTGCCCCAGCTTGATGCTTAGTACCTTACAGGTTTTTACAGAAAAAATAAACATAACAAAACAAAACCAAACTGAAACATAATGCAAAAATACACATACATACACTCAAACAATGTCCACATCAGAATAGAATTGATCAAAGTGTTTACATTAGAGAAGAGTAACCAACTTCAAATTGGAAACCAGGTATTCTTATAATACCAAGTGCCTCAACTACTTCACCATGAAGAACCTCCAGGAGTTAATAAAAGAAAAAAAATGAGTGAATGGAAACACGCAATCCATATGCAACATAAATATTTGTAATATTTTATATGTTTTATATGCAAATATTGTAATCTTTACAATTGAGAAACCAAAGTCCAGAACTACTAAGCAACGTATAGAAAATCATGAAGTAAAATGGCAGAATTAGTCACTTCCCCCTAGTTGAATGTTCTCTCTGCTGGGCAGTGGGACCTTGGCTGTCTTGAATGCCTGTGAATTAAGGTGGGTTGTCTGGGATGGTACCTTTGGGACATGGTGATGTGCAGTTATACTAACATTAGACACGTATCAAATGGTGCATTATTTGGAAAGGATCAAACTAAGTTTGGTATACAACAAATCTATCACCTGTTGATCAAGGCTTTGTGTAGTGACCAAAAATCAGGCAGCTGAATGTAAAATAAGGCATATGATAGCCTATTAGAGACTAAGCCTAAAACATCAGAAAATAAATAGACATGTCTTCAGGCCACAGAACATTGTTGTGTATCACAAAAGGATGACAAAAAATATGAGGGAAATCCTTTTTAAATCACAAAAGCACTGAAGCATAATGAAATACCTTTTCATAGATTCATAGAGATCTTAGAAATATCTCAATTCAATATATTAATTGTTAGTAATAAAAAGACAAACACACTGTGGAAATTTACATACATAGCTAGTTAAAAAGAGACCTAGAATTTGAACTCAAGTGGATGGATTCTCATTGTATTGCCTGAGGTTACTTGTGTTGAAGAAAAAATGAGGCTTAATCGTGAAGTAGCTCTAAACCAAAAAGATTCAATTGCCTAAAACTATACTTACCTGTTTATAAAAGTAAATGGAAGATAAACCTTCCAGAATGGTGTTGTGAGGAGCTTCATGGACTCTCTCTAGTGAAACAACCACCATTGGTGAAAAATGTATTTTATTATTTTTCTATTAAAATTTGTTTAAGTTAATTTATTTTAAGAGACAGAGAGAGTGGACAAGGGGCAGAGTGAGAGAGAGAGAGAATCCCAGGCAGCTGACAGCATGGAGCCTGATGTGGGGCTTGAACTCACGAACCATGAGATCATGACCCGAGATGAAACTAAGAGTCAGACGCTTAACCAACTGAGCCACCCAAGCCCTCCAAAACTATATTTTAAAAACTCCACAGACATTTAAAGTCTCTGGAAATTGTTCTAAGGGCGTATAGCAAATGAAGGAATATGTTTTCAAGAAAATCTATTAAACCGCAGAAAGAATAATGGGCATCTCTGACATTAGCTAAGTCTTTCCTTCCCTCTCCTTCAGGAGAGGTGTAATGAAAATTCTAGGCAGATGCAGTCAATAACAAAGAACATCCTTTCTCCCATCTCCTACTCTAGGGTTATGGAATCTTTCTGGAAGGGTCAGGACACCAGCATTTCTCATCACCAATCTCTATGTCATAGAAACTATATTGTAGGCAAGAATGGCTGAGAAGTTTGGGGGTGGTTATTTTCCTCCATCGAGCCCTTACTCATAGGTGGAAGCTTTACCCATATGTGGCAGGCAGAGATTAGTGGAGTTCCAATTGCTTTTTTTCATGGTGCACTTGTGGGGCAGAGATTCCACACCAAAAGAGGCTAGCCAAGAAGAGCAGCAGCTACTGACCCTGCTTGTAGAGCAGGGGTGTCACTCTAAGAGAAGGAGGCCACTTTTCTGCCCTCAGTTCTGGAGCAGTGATTTAAAAGTTGTTTCTAGGAGGGGAAAGCAAGCCATGAGAATATTTCAAAGGGAGTTGGTTTTATTTGGAAGGGGCTGTGGGAAAGCTCAAGCCTAAGGACACTCTAGAATACAGTGGAGATTTTCATGGAAAGCTATTAAGATACTATGATAGCTTCATGAGAGAAATAAGCTAAAGCATAAACAATCTAGAAGTTTCTGAGAGATAATCAAGAAAAGAGATATCTCTACAGGTCATTTGAGGTGAGGAACTTACCCCAAAGGCCAATCTCAAAGACTACTTCAGTAAAGGAGTGCAAATTTGAATGCATTAATGTGTAGAGCAGTTGATGTGCCAAGTCAGTGTTGAAAACAATCACCAGAAATTAATGTGATTCTAACAGAAGCAGTCAGTTTAGCAAAGAGATGAGGAAGAGACACAAAGAAGACCCTGGAAAAACAACCATCATCTCAGGATATAATTCAGTGCATGCCAGGTTTGTACCCTCTGAGGAGTGATATTAGAGGCTGCAGATTATGGGAGAAATAGACTTCACCAAATTAGTCTAACCATGTTACCAAATAGATGAATAGGCAAACAACAACAGCAAGCACTGAGAGTAAGGGAATAATCAGTGTTTAGAGTTGTTATAATATGTTGTTTTAAATGTGTAGCTTTTGAAAAAAAAATGCAAGACACAAAAGAAAAGTAGAAAGTGTCTCATTAAGAGAAAATAATCCCAAAAATCAGATAACAGAAACTTCCTTTGAGAGGGTCCAGATGTCATACTTAGGAAATAGAAATTTCAAACTAGCTATTATAAATATGTTCAAAGCACTAAAAAAAAGTCTTAAATCAGTAAAGCAAGCTGTGATCCTATGTCTCATATGCCAAGACAATTCAATGAGGGAAGAATAGTCTTTGCAACAAATGGTGAATGGTGTGGAGACAACTAAATACCCAAAAACAAAAGAATGAAGGAGGAAGACTGACTCATACCGTGCTCAAAAATTAAACCAAAAGAAACTGAAGAGCTAAGTGTAAAAGCTAAAGTTATAAGACTGTTTAGAACAAACCATGGCCAACAAGCACATGATGAGGACATCAACATCCATCAGGGCAATTAAAATTTAAACCACAATGAAATACCACTTGATACCTACCATGCAGCTATAACAACAACAGCAGCAGCAGCAGCAGCAACAACAACAACAACAACAATAACAAAAACAGAGATAATAGCCAGTGTTAGAGTGTGGATACATTGGAACATTCAAACACTGCTAGTGGAAATGCAAAATGGTGCAGATGCTCTGGGAAATAGTCTGGCCATTTTTCCAAAGGTTAAATGTAAGAGATTCCATAATGACCCATCAATTCTACTTTTGGTTATACACTGAAGAAAAATAGAAAATGTAATATCCAAACAAAATCTTGTATATGAATGTTCATAACAAACTTATTCATATTCAGAAAGTGAAAAAATTTCAAATATCCATTCAACTGATGAATAAAAGGTATATCCATACAATGCATGCTACAACATGAATGAACTTTGAAAACATTATGCTAAATGGAACAAGCCAGTCATAAAAGACAACACATTGTATGGTTCCATATCATACAGTTATATTTAAAACGTGCAGAATAAGCTAATCTATAGAAATAGAAAAAAAAAAAAAGTAATGTTGCCTAGGGCTTGGGAGACTTGAGTGTAATTGAGTATGCCTGCTAGTGGATATGGGGTTTCTTTTTTGGGAGATGAAAGTGTTCAAAGCTTGATTCTGTTGATGGTTGCACAGCTCTGTGAATACAATAAAAACATTGAATTGTATGCATTAAGTGGGTGAATTACATAGGAACCAAATAATATTTCAATAAAGCCAGTACAAATACAGATAATTATAACAAAAGAAATAAGTTTAAAGTCTTGTATCCAAATACATCTGTTTTTTAAGAGAACTCAAGTGTAATTATACAACTTTTCATGACAGTGCAAAGTGTGGGTCACCATCATTGCCATTTACCAGTCACAGAGGGGTCATAGAGTAGGTATCAGAAAAGTGCTGGGGCATTTGCTCCCAGTTCTCAGTGAAAACATCTAAATTTGAAAGAAAAAAAATGTTATCGTGTCCATTTGTTAAGATAATTTATCCAGTCAGGTCATGGTATTTGCAGTCAGCTCCATAAAGTTTAGCAATTAATTCACACTTGACTGTACCATTCACTGGCATTTATTCCCCCAAATGGGACTGATTGATGGATGCTGCAAGATGGTAGCAGCATTTGGCAGGTTAGTAAAGTCAACGGGACTCCACAGACATCTTTTCCTGTCTACCAATATCAGCCTTGGTGAGATTAGCACACCCACACTATGCAATCTGGGTATTGCAATTTTGGGTATGAAATTTTGTGTATGAAAATGGCCCTGGAACTCATTTAAAACAGATCTCTCATGTCTGATAGACATGAGGAGACTTCGTACCTAATGCTGCGAATCTGGCTGGCAGCAGAATTAGCACCACACACCTATCATGGCCCTCAGTGTCCATTCCAAGCCCCATGATGCTGCTCCAGTCTTGAGTGAGTGTGGGCGACAGCAAGGCTGTCTTGTAGGGCTGAGCCTAGGCCTCCGGGACCCTGACTTTACCCAGGGGTGTTAGGAGCTAAGTAAAATATTCCACCTTAGAAAAGCCCTCTGTTGGAACATGCTAGAAATACAATATTGACTTGGTACAGACTCATTCCTATACCTAAACTCATTTCAGTTTCTGGAAAAAAAAATTAAATGGTTTTGTAAATATTTTAAAACATTATGGTTATTAGCATTTCTGTGCATACTAAATCATTGTTTTACTAACTATATGGAAAGGCATTTCCAAACATATATGATTTTCCCACATTTCTCATAGACTAATAAATTTTTCAGGGTAAAGTGGAGTCACTTTCCTTGGAATGTAAAGGGTACCCAGGCCTTCCCTGATTCTCAGCTCTGGCTTCATTCTTTGTTAATTTGGGTTGGAAGTAATAATTTCCACCCTACAATACTCCTTAAATTTAATATTCATCATAGCTTACAAATATCCCATAGGAGCCAAGGTCTTAATATGCTTCCAGTAGACTTTGTTGCTTTATCCACAGGGTTAAAAGGGTCTGCAGGCACTGGGTAAGTCCATCTAAAAGCAGAGGTTTAGCTACTTATGTTTGTGCCACATCAGCATGGAGACTCTTAGGTTAATTACCCAAACCCATTTATTTAGCTACAGGATGTATGTCAGCTGCTGTTGCAGAAAGCCAAGAGAAATGACTGAGACTAATTCCATTTTGTAAAGAGATCCAGTGAGTCTTGTCCAAGGTGGGTGACATCCATGTTTCCATGGCAACCAGTATCTATTCCAGGAAAGGAGCAAAGAGCCCAAACAATTGTGTTATGGACCAACTGTTCTAGAAGCACTGGATAACAGGAGTCAGAAATGGAGAGGATTTAAAACAGCATTTATGTGATCAAGTAAGCCTATATCCCACTTATGGAAAGAGAACCTTGTGGCTGGGAGAGGAGTTTATTTCTTGAGATTTAAGGGCCTGGCTGCCTTTTTGTGCTGTAGCTGCCTTGCCTATGTGATAGAAGCCACAGCAGCATCCTCTTGCTCATTTCAGGAAAACATTTGAGAGCAAAAGATTTCTACTCCATCGAAGCATGAAGAAAAGTCTTTCTGAAGGACTTTCATATTGATCCAGTGGATGCCCAAAGGGCAGGAATGGGGACGGCATAGAAAGCCAGCAAGTGTGCACTGCATTGTCTTGATGGGCTTTCAAGCTCAGGCATGGAGGAGGAAACTGGACCTTCTCTGTGTCATGGTGACAATTTCCTGCCCACCTGACATGCTCTTCTCCACAATATCCCATGACATGTATTGCACCATGTGCAAAGTGATGTTCAAATATTGGCCCATGGCAATAATGAACTGACAGAGATGGTATGATCTAGTTCCAAGAGTAAACACATTTTATTTAATTAATTACAATCATGGGAAATTCTAAGTCCTGGTAATTGCAACAATAACAACCAATTTTGTGAAATAGCAGTTTGTCATTATCTATGGTGTTGCTTCAGTTACTGAATTGGTCATTTGATGACAGTGATAATGTGATGGTTTTAGACTGCTGCATTGTGTTAACCTTGTGCACAAGGACCCAGCCTTATGCACAAGAATGTCTTACAAATAATAGACATTAAAGCATCATTATCTTCATACCACATATTCCTGGACATTCTTCAACAAAGCTATCTGCAGGAATTTGTCAAGGAGAGGAACACATTGGTAGGATAACAAAATACTAATTGGATCTAGAGCCACAATTTACTGCAGAACTGTCAGCTTGCTATCTGGGAGGAGGAGATGCATGTGTTCCACATCGTGCTACATATTCTTATCAGCATTATTGCTGGAACCCAGATAGGATTGACTAAGGATATTGACCTCATGAGAACTCCATGTAGCCATTACCCAGTCACACAAGAGATAATGGGACCAAACGCTCTCATGCCATACCTTCACATAACACTTCCATTCCCAGCCACCTGGAAAAACGCTTAGTACAGGCAACATTGTGTTGGAGATGCAAAATGAGCATTTTGACCTGGACAGATGGATTTAGATCTTTATGGAACAAAGTGGCAATTTGGCATAGAAAAGCTCCATAGTAAAACCCCCCAATGGAGATTACTGACAAATATTCATTCATGACAATCTTTGACCGTAAACCTCTTCTTGATTGCTGATCTTTTAAAAAGCACTATACAATGTCACACTCACTATACTTGGTAATTGTAGACTGGGAAAAGCTTAGATAAGTTTTCTTAGGATGAGATGGAATGGATTCATCAGGGACTTGGAATTGATGTTTATGGGTTTACTTTCTGCATATTTAGAAATGAAGGATGATGGGGTGTGCTGCTTTTGGCCTCAAGAGTATGTTCCCTAGCTGACAGTAAAGAGGGTCATGGCACACACCTGCAAGTAGACAAGTAGCCTATACTCACCAAGACCAAGGGGCCTGCTGGGAATTTGGGTTCGTCACTCTGCACCATCTTCCTGAAATCACTAACATTTCAGTTTGATGGATAAAATCAAGACTTTCTCTTACATATTCTGAGAGATTTTTTAATCTATTTTAAAAAGACTCAATTAAATGAGTTCAAAATAAGAACAAGAAAGTATACAATTATCATTTTATACTCATTTTTCATGTGCCTGACTTTTTTCTTAACATTGATTTAGATTTTGTAAATTTGCACTGATAAAGGTTGTTTGTGATTGGAGAAATGAGTCACAGTTTATGTGAGTGTAGGAGATTCAATAAAAAGGCAATTTCAAAATGAAAACATAAGGCAGTTGTAGATAAACCTCATAAAGACCTAGGAAAAGTTTCTATTGAGTGTCAAGATAGTCATTGGACAAATTTTTCTTTCTTTCTTTCTTTCTTTCTTTCTTTCTTTCTTTCTTTCTTTCTTCTTTCTTTCAACAGTTTGAAACTCTAGCCACAGAGGTTATTCTGAAAAGAAGTTAGACAAACAGTTGGGTCAATAGGCTTTAGATTCTGTTAGAGTGGGAATCAGCACATTAAACGTGTTGAGGAACAGAATCTCTTTGCTGTGGTGACACCAGCTGGCTGTCTTAAACCTCTCTGAATGGTGTCACTCAGCCCACTGCTTAAGCTCAGTGCCCAGGGCTGGTCCAGCACAGTCACTGCAGATACTTGGTGCTTGCAGTTCATTGTGGCCTCACTGACTCCAA
Source organism: Panthera pardus (assembly GCF_024362965.1). Lineage (NCBI taxonomy): Eukaryota > Metazoa > Chordata > Mammalia > Carnivora > Felidae > Panthera > Panthera pardus. The sequence goes on along the minus strand of NW_026526821.1, from coordinate 48,850,445 downwards.
ATCCTATTCAAAGGGACCATCTTCATCTTTAGATGAAGATATTATCTGTCTATTCAAATGTGATATCCAGCCAGTTTCTGGGTTACATGAATCCTTACACAAGGCATGTTTGTTTAATAAAGATTTGCATTCACATACACAGAACAACAGTGAGGAAGCCATGATATTCCAGTTAGATCATGATTATCCACAGTTGCCAGTGGGGATGGGAAAGCAAAGACAAGTGAATTCCACACATTGCCAGAGTCTGCCTTTCAGCTCATGTAGGATGAGCATCATCTTTTTCAGGTCCATTTTCTTGAACTCCTGGCAGGAAGGTAATGGTTTTTAATTTTTTTAAGTTTATTTACTTACTTTGAGAGAGACAGAGACAGCACAAGTGGGGGAAGGGCAGAGAGAGAGAGAGGAAGAAAGAAATACAAGCAGGCTCTGTACTGTACAATTAGAGCCCAATGTGGGGCTCGAACTCACAAAAGGTGAGATCATGATCTGAGCTGAAACCCAGATCAGATGCTCAACTGACTGAGCCACCCTGGCACCCCAAAGGTAATGGTTTTGACTTTACATTTCTTTTACTTGTACTATGTACCTTCTGATGGAGATGAAGATGTGCCAAAGAGCAGATACAAGAAGAAGCAGTAGCGTAGAAAAAGGGGAAAGAATGTATGATTCCTGTAATTTCCCCACCCCTGTTTATAATAAAATCTCTACATATTTATAATGTTCATCCACAAATTGGCATAAATGGATATATGTCATACATATGCCTGTGAAAACGGATATATGCATGTCTTGAAATAGGCAAAGATGTTGATCCTTGACTACTAAGTTTGGCTTGCATATGTATTTGCATTACATTGAAGTAAAAGAACAATCATTTGTAAGAAAAGTAGCCATAAGTACAATTTTCAAGTTGCACAGTGAAACTTCATACCTCGAGTGAAATTCCTAGAAAGCCTACCTCTCTTTTTTATGCATAAGGCTCAGATTTATTACTTATATTGTCTCTCACATACCTACACTAGAAATCTGCATTTGTCAAGTACGACCACCTTCAATTCTTTTTATAAAAGAATAACCTTTATTTAATACCTTTAATTTGTAAAGCCTCTCTTGCTAAAGTTATGAATCCTTTTTTCCAAGGTAAATATAGTATTGGTCTTTCTTTCCTAGCATTAGCCATTTGGCAGGTGACATTGCCTATTGTCAAACTCACACAGACAATAATGTATCTGTGTAATATTAAATACATGAACATATTTGTTCTATTAAATTCTTTTGGGATGAAGTCATTGAAAAGATATAATATCTTTCAAGAACTGTGAACACTGGGATAGTAATACTAGTGTGCCAAGATACAGTGAAGATTAAATAAAATACTACATGGGAGCACATGACACTTGGTTGTTCCATGGAAGTTGTTTTCACTAGTTGATCCACATAAACTAAATTGTAAACTTAGCAATTTTATAGCAAATGTATTGGTGTTCATAGATTAAGTGAATTCCCCAAAGCCACTCAGCTTGCAGCCAACAGATATATGCCTAGGATTTCTCCCTTCATGTCAGTGGTCATTTATTTATACCACTTGCAATTCATCTTTTTGTGCAGTGGTGATTCACCTAATAATTAGCTTCTAGTTTTCCTTTGGGGACTAAGGAAGTCATTAGCTTCCTCAGGGAACACCCATAGGATCATGTGCTTTCACATATAGGCTTGGAAAATTTTAAAAATTCTTAGGTTTTGCACCCTGTTATTTCAGTTGTCAACATGAAAATGTCAGTAACATACTGAACCATTAATGAGGTTCACCCACTTAAGACCTGGCAGTTCTCTGAGGGCAACACTTCCTCATAAAGGCAGGAGGTAATATTGCTTTGACTAGTTAGACTCTCCTTGGGTAGGCTAAAGCAATCTTTTCCATGCCCATGAATTTACTCATGACTTGGTCCCCACAAGCCACCCTGGAATGTTTTCATCAGCATTGATTGCAACTTCTCCAGCTCACTTTGAATATAGTGAGTGATAAGCTCATGTTTCTTACTCTGTGGACTCCAGTCAGAATGAGTTGTGTACCAAGAATGCAGTTCACATCACAAGAATTGCCTTCTAATGACTGCTCCCAAATGAGCACACTTAAAGGTAATGATTTTCTAAAGGCGGGGGTTGTGTCATATACTAGGCCTGCTTTCCTGGGGCAGGAGAAGAAAAGGAGCATATTGCCACTTCAACAAACACCACTGTTTTCAAAGGTCTGCAGCTGCTCTGGAAAACAGTGTGGAGGTTCCTCAAAAAATTAAAAATAGATCTACCTTATGACCCAGCAATAGCTCTGCTAGGAATTTACCCAAGGGATATAGGAGTGCTGATGCATAGGGGCACTTGTACCCCAATGTTTATAGCAGCACTTTCAACAATAGCCAAATTATGGAAAGAGCCTAAATATCCATCGACTGATGAATGGATAAAGAAGTTGTGGTTTATATACACAATGGAATACTATGTGGCAATGAGAAAGAATGAAATCTGGCCTATTTTGTAGCAACGTGGATGGAACTGGAGTGTTATGCTAAGTGAAATAAGTCATACAGAGAAAGACAGATACCATATGTTTTCACTCTTATGTGGATCCTGAGAAACTTAACAGAAGACAATGGGGGAGGGGAAGGAAAAAAAAAAGTTTAGAGAGGGAGGGAGCCAAAACATAAGAGACTTTTAAAAACTGAGAACAAACTGAGGGTTGATGGGGGGTGGGAGGGAGGAGAGAGTAGGTGGGAGGGAGAGGAGTGTGGTTGCATTTCATATGCATATTGAGGAGGCCCCTGTTGGGATGAGCACTGGGTGTTGTATGGAAACCAATTTGACAATAAATTTCATATTTAAAAAAAAAAGCCTGGAAACATTTACTTTCTCAATGTTTTTCAAACCAGGGATACTGGAGCAATATGGTCAGGCAATGGGAATGCAAATTCTACCTCTTGCAAATGCAAGTGAGTAAGTCTTATTAATCTATTGACTTTCCTTTGTACATTTTCTCTAAGAATACAATGCCAGTTAGGATGTCCCATGTATCTGCTAATTATGAAAGCTGAATGGGCAACTCTTGATTTGAGAATGTCTTTATAAATTGGCATGGGTGTGGGGTCTCCAGAATCTTCTTGGAAAACTGAATTCGAAATTATTTTACTTAAATCTTCAAATGAATCAATGAAATCAATATAACTTTAAAATAAGTTGCTGGTTAAAGTAAGCACTGCATAACTACAGAGGAAGAAGACAGGCAAACACAGACATACAGGGACAGACCTTGTTAATATGGCAGATGATGAGGCTGTGTTCAGGGATGCTATACCTTGTGCATGGTGTCTCAGAAAAGAAGCAATCCACAATTACTCTCTTTCTCTAAATGCTGCTATGGGCAATGTTCATTATCTCTCTGTTGGGTGAAAATAGCAAAGTCATTACAGCACTCCTGTCCCTAATATAGGAAAGAAGGTATGTCTTTTGTATGTTATACATAAGCATGCACATTTGCATTCTTAGTGGATTAACTGATTGTCATTTCATATGCATAAAGTGGCCAACATTATGCTAGACTACAATAACATAACACACTGAGATTAAAATAAGTGAGGTGAATTTCTTTTTCAGTGTAAGTAAACTTCTCATCATTTTATAATCACATGAGGAAAAGGAATATGTCATTCCCATAGATTTATACAGTTATGGAAACACAAAGTACAAATGTGTTGTTATTCATTTTATATCTCCCACCCATTCCAAACCCAACAGAACATGTTTTTTTTTCTTTTTTCCCCACTACAAATTGACTACATATTTCCTGAATGCTCGTGTGTCTCACGATGGAAATATGTGTATTTGCCTTTGCATGAAGGAAGACTCAGGAAAGATAGTCTGGGTCAGTTCTATCACTACTATAAATTGAAAATGCATGTCAGAGAGCTCCCTACCTTGTTAGTTTCACTGCACATGCTGTATTCATTTACATACATGCTTTGTGTCTCTCTTAGATAAGGTCAAAAGACAGAGCTGCTCAGGTGTGTGGTTGGATGCTCTGTCAGTTTGCCTGGCGGAGCTCGAAAGGGGCATTCACATCTCTGTGTTAGCCTGAAGAAGATGGCACTTCCACTCAGCTTCCATTGAAACTGGACTTGCTTCCAGCAGAGAGATTGCCAAACTCCACTTAGTTCAATCCTTCAAAAGATGAGTGTGTGTGTGTGTGTGTGTGTGTGTGTGTGTGTGTGTGTGCAGTTTATGTTCTGGCTTAATCCACTTATATATACTTTGATCCTTGTCTCCAAAATCAGAAAAGAAACAGTAAAGTACGAATGGAACTCCAGGAGCACTGTGGTTCCTGTCACAGACTGAGGGCTGCTTGACTTTGTCACTTTGCTCCTTGTCTTCTTTAAGAAAGGGGTCACCTAAAGTTCACCAACAGTGAAGTTTGTACAGGATGGAAAAGTGAGAACAAGCACTGGATTGGGAGGCAGAGGCTATGAGGGAAGTTTGGAAAGAGAAGTAACTGATCTTGAGAGGTAGAAAAATGACTATGAATGAAAATCTCAGTGTCCTGGTTAACAATAATCACAGTTTTAATTTATTATTATTTTTAGAGCATGACTCTTACTAAGCAGCATGATACATTATCATAAACCTTTAAAATAATCCTAGATATTGTTGTTTCCTTTTCGCAGATGAGGAAAGAAAAGTTTGCTATGGGCAAGTTCCTGCCTATCTAATAAGGGCTAGATTCAAGATTCAGAGTCTTCCTGCTTTCAAAGTCGAAGCTCTTCTGCCACATTTCCTGTTTTGGACATACTTAACTTTTTAATTATATCTCATTCTGACATTTATTCAACTGTCTGTGTCATATTTTTCATATCAAATTATAAGATCCCCATGGTAAGATGACCCTGATTCATATCTTTTAATCCACCCAACACATGGTACCCTGAGTTTTATGTTCTTGTGCCTTGCTGAATGACTGGATGGGTAGATGAATGGATGGATGGGTGGATGGATGGATGGGCAGATAGGCGAATGGATGGATGGGTAGATTGAGGGTGAACCAATTCTAACCAATACCAAGTGGAAAATTCATCATGTGAGGTCTCAACATTTTGGAGTCATTCAATATCTATTATAGCAACACTGAAATCCCTTGGGAATCTTGTGGATTGGGCATAAGAGAAGGTGGAAATGAACAGAATTTTCTGAAATTTTCCTAGACACAATATTTATTCTTAAGGGTAAGTGCTGCTTGCTCCGTAGTTATTCCACAAACCATATTCAAATGTGAAGAGATAACTAATTGTAAAAATAAAAGTGATAACTGACTCTTTGTATGATAAACATATTGAATTGTCCCTAAGAAGTGAATTTAAAATACACATACTGGGGCACCTGGGTGGCTCAGTTGGTTAGATATTGGACTCATGATTTTGGCTCAGGTCATGATCAAGTCCCGCATCTGGCTCTGTGCTGACAGTGTGGAGACTGCTTCAGATTCCCTCCCCCTCTCTTTCTGCCAATCTCTCTCTCTCTCTCTCTCTCAAAAATAAATATATAACATTAAAAAATAAAAATCACATCCTGTAAGAGATATGGAGGCTACTAAAAAAAACTTATATTGTTTGATTTTTGGGTCCTTTTGAAATAGTGAAAATGTAATTATGGAACTACAAGATAAGACTTCATCTACTCTCATTGATTGAGGAAGGATTCAATTCCAATGCAAACTAGCATCAATTGTCTCCAATTCTATGAAACAGTCATGACAGAGCAATGACCTTGTATCTTCTTATGTAGCCATGTTCAGTATGTTTATGCCTTGTTGGTGGGCCTTTGTAAGCACACAATGGCCCTACTTAATCAACCGTGGAAGATTAAACATAAGAATATTGCATTGTTCTTTTTTTCCCTTACATAGGATTCGAAAAAAAAAAACCCACACAGATTATTCAAATGGTAAGGGGGACCTTGATAAGGTAAGACAGTAAGACTGTAGAGATGAAATTGCTTATAAATCTAATGTGCAAACCAATGCTTCTCAATGTGCGGTCATCATCATGACCTTGGGAATCCATTAGAAATCAAAATGTTCAGGGAGTGCCTGGGTGGGTCAGTAAGTTAAGCAACTGACCCTTGATTTTGGCTCCCATCATGATCTCACAGTTTGTGAGTTTGAGCTTCACATTGGGCTCTGCACTGACAGTGTGGGGCCTGTTTGGGATTCTCTCCCTCCCTGTGTCTCTGTCCCCACCCCTGCCTATGCTCTCCCTCTTTCTCTCTCAAAAGAAATAAACCTAAAAAAAAAGAAATCAAAATGCTAAGGCTCTACTACTACTGAATCAGAAACTCTGAGGGTAAGGCTCTGTAATGTGTGCTAGCAAGCCCTCCAGGGGATGTTCACTTAAGTTTAAAACCATTCCTCTAAACCAACAAAAGACAGACTATGTGAGGCACTGGTGTTGGCTGAATAAGGTCACTTCCAAAGATCCACAACAAAATCAGTTTCTTCCTTTCTTTTTTGATAGAAATTAAATCAAAGAGAAAATAGGGGAATCACTGCAGACATTGATTGGCTAGTAGGACTCCCTTGTTAGAGGCAGGTGGGAGTCTCATGAGTGTCCCATAGAGTGTTGATCTAAGCATTCAATAAATTGTAATTAAACTCCTAGTAAGTGCCAGAACTGTTCAAGGTTCTGGGATACAATAGTAAATGAGGTTGGTAAATGACATGGCCCATGCCTCAAGGTTCTAATAATCTAGTGAACAAAGTAGACATTAAGCATGTAATGATCCTAAAGAATGAAGACTGTTAGGTCAGGTATGTTACTAGGAGTTATGAGACCAAAGAGCAGAACTAACTTTCTGTTGAAGGTGTGACTTCTCCACTGTAGTCCCAAAGGAGAAGTGTTGAACTTAGGATCCAAAGAAAGTGCAGAATGGAGGAGAAGTGTTCCAGGTAAAAGAAACAGTATGTACAGAGAACTTGAGGACACTCCAAGCTTATATAGTATAAAGAATGGGCAGGAGAATGGTATAACAAGAGAAGAGCTTGGTGAGGGATGCAACGCCACAATGAGAGAGTCTCTGTGAACCTTTAAGTATTTTCACTTAGAATGGCATTGGGAAAGTGTTGACTGGATATAGACAGGGAAATAAATTGAGTAGGCTTTGTTTTGGGAAAATAGGTCTACATGAAAGTCATAATATGGAATCAGAAAGAGTGGAACTGAAGGTGGAGAAACCAGTTGGGAGAATATTAGGGTAATCCAGTTAAGAGAAAATGGTGCCCAGATTAGTATGAATTTTCATTACAAACAGCACATAAATCCCTGTAAGACTATTGCTTCACAAAAGACACAATCTGCCAGATGTTTCAATGGGAGTCATTGGCAAGATCTCATGGATACTTCTCTTGCTCTGCTGTCTGTGCCTCTAACCAGGCAAGGACGGTCTCCTGGCATATTTATGGCATTGATCCCTGAACTCACATGGACACTTGGGGATTTGAAATATAGCTGAAACTGTATCCCTGCATCATCATTCAGTGTCATAACCCCTGGGTCTTGGCATTCTCTTTTTGTGTTGTTTTGTTCTGGGTACCATTTGATCAGCCAGCCTTAAGAACACATCTCAGGTAAACCAAAAAACGTTAATTATCCATGTAAGATGTCTGCATCTCACAGATTGAACTCCCAGAGTGATTATTAAAAGACACTGGCATTGTAAATGTGCCTGTCTCAAGGTGTAACAAAAAAAGCTTGGGTACTAATATTCCAAGCAGGATAAATCCTGGATGGTTTGTTTTTGCTTTTTATTTGTTTTTTTTTTCAAGATGAAAGAAAAATTATACCAGTTTTCTTAAATATCCTTCTAAGATAATTGATATTTAAGATTACTTTCATAAATGTATAATCTCTTTGAGCTTCAACCAATTAATGCAAATTTCATCTTTATTGCAGAACATTTAAGGAAGCAAATAAAGCTCAGAGGGCAGAAGAGATTACCTGATACACACCATTGGAACCCACACAGTGGAGAAAAATGAGAGAATTTTCTTGTAAAGGTTACCTGATCCTTCCTTCTTTCCTCCCCTCTCCAACCAGAGAAGGGTGATGAAACAAATCCAAGCATTTTTAGATGGCAATCCTCAGCTAAGGGGTGCACAGGGAAATCCCTCCAAGTAGAAATTACAGCTAAATCTGCAAGAAGGATGCTGACAAATTATAATGAATGGATTGGGAAAATACAGCCATGTCTTAGTCTTTTTAAAACCTACTTTAAAAAAAAAATTAAAAAAAAAAAACAAAAAAAAACCCCTACTTTAACTACTTCATGTTTCCAGCAATTTTCAACTTGTAGATTAATATTCAGCCTTGGAAAGTAAGATAACAGGTTTATTCCATCATTTATACATCCAACAACTACTAGTTTAGCATCTACTTTGTTGGTACCTATCCCTGGGGATAGGATTATGATAGTAACAAAACTACATTCCTGTTTTCTAGGTGCTTAGAAGCCTATTCAGTCTTTTTCCTCAGAAGAATTTTTATGTATGTAAAATAAAACATATAAGATAAAAATATAAATGAATTACAACAGTAGAGACACTGTTATTAAACTATTTTAAAAGTTATGATGCAGTATAGGTGTAATTTTTAATTAATGTATTAAATAGTATGAAAATACTGATTTTTATCAGTGACACAGACACAGATATTGCCAATATTTCAGGATATTTTTTCTTTTGGGACCATATAAATGGAAGTAAATTTATATTTGTATATAAATGGAAGTAAATTCTAATTGTCAGATGCAAGTGAAAATAGTTACATATTTTCACATGCAAGTTTATGCAATCTCTGAATTCTATACATGGGAAATGAATGGGGGATGTCTGTGAATCCAAGGTGGGGGCTGAAAGGGCCTTTTACCAAATCACTGGTGGGAGGGAAAAGAATGCCAAGGCCTCTTAAAGTGAAGCCTGTCTACATGTTGCTTTAGGCTCAATCCATGAGCCCTAATCTGACTCACAAATAGAGAACTAGCCAGCTCTGTAAAAATGGATGCCTGAAGCTACCATCTTGGAGAGGAATCCTAAGTGCAAGATGTGGGTCAGTGGGCAAATGTAAATAATACAAAGTCTCAGTCCTCCATATTAAGCTGGGTATTATTGCAGAGCTTCTGAACTGAAGTTTTATTCATCCAGTGACATGTTTCTCATAGAGTAAAATTAGAAGCTAGGCCTTGAAGAACAAATTCCTTAACCCAGGACATGCATTTCCTCTGGAAAATCTCCTCTCTCCATCTGCATGGTATTTGATCTCAGACACCTTGATTTATTTCTTACAGTTAGGAACACGAAGTAACCCACATTTTGTTGTCATCATTTCACGGGAGAAAAAATAGAATCCCAAATTACTTGAGGAAATGAAAGCCACCTCTGAGAGTTATTGTTAGAAAGTTGTATAACATTGAGCTACGTAAAGAAACTAAGGCAAGAAGTTGAGACTGTTATTGGAATGATTTGAAGACATTTCAACATTATATGCAGTTCTTATTCCTTACATATAAATCAAATCATTGTAACAGGGCTTTTGTTTCTCCATGCACACCTACTGCCCCTACATTTCTTCTCATATCCTTTAATGGGGTCTCTTTTCCTTCAGTCAGTCAGGTTGACAACCATGGAGTCATCCTAGATTCTTTTTAAAATCCATACCCCACATTCAGTTAGTCAGCGAATGATGTTGGTTCTACCTTCAAAACATATCCAGAATCTGGCCATCTCTTCACCTTTTCCTGTTAGACCCTCAAACTGCCATCTTAGTAACCTTCCTTCCCACCTACAACCACATCTGTCCTGTACTCATTTATTCTTACTTTCCACTCCAGAGGGAAAGTCATGCTTTTTTTCTTTCCCTATTGTCTAAGCTCTGGAAAAACAGTCCATCATATCTATTCCAGCAACTTCTTCCTCTCTTCTGGGTGCCAAGTGACCCTGTGTTTCAACTGCAATAGCTACCCATACTCACAGTCCCTGCACCTATCCATTGTAGGGACCTTTCACCACACCTCCTGACAAATAGGTCGTGATAGTCTCTTCCTCTGGTCAGTTTCCAACTCTGTACTCATGCACCACAATGACATCTCCTGGTAAGATGCTGGTGTGGATCCTCCATACTCTGGCCCTCCACTAAGATACTTCTGCTTTCTTTAATGTGACTGCCCTATCTTCCTGTTCTAACATTACAATTTGAGATATCCTAGCATGGAGCAAGTAAATTATGAGGGAGAGACATGTAGGCAGCTAGAGATTTTGTGAACCAAAGCTTTTATGTCTGTAGCCTTCATGTCCTGGGTCTTATATCTTTAATTATCTCTCTCTACTAGTGTTTTCTCATCAATTGAAAAACTCACCAAAACCTCTCATATAAAAAAAAAGACAACAAAAACACAAGCCTTTATTTCCACTATACACAAAGATGTCACTTTATCTCTTGCTTTTTTAAAATCTGCTTTTGCATTTATCTGATCATTTCTTTGCATGAGTAGTATCTTTGGTTATTTGATGTAGTAGACAATTAGGTACCATCTCACTGACACATTTATTTCTCAACCCAGGAAAATCCAGTTTCTCCAGTCCATTTCACTGAGACATTGGTCCCAAGTGAGCTCACTAAACCCAAAGAGCATCTCCTGCTCCTTGCTATAGCAGGCTTTCTGATGTGTTGAGTCTCTCTTTTTCTCTGTGATCTTCCCATTTTCTAATATTTCCATCCTTCCAATCATATCATACTTCATTCTGTTTAAAGTGCACCAAATGATCTTAGCATACAGCCAAGTTTTTGACTCAAGACTCAAAGTCAATGTTTGCAAAAGTTTAACATGTATACAGATTGCCTGGTGATTCTTCATTTCCAACAAACTACCAGGTTATGGAACTCTGCTGCTTCTGGAACCCTGGTTAGGCTAGAAAATGCCAGGAAATTCCTAATACATTGAATTTGAGAATTACAATCTTAGTCATTGAGAAGGTAGCAGGTTTTCATCTCCCCTCAAGAAGTCTTCCATAGTCACTTGCAGTAAGTTAAATGTCTTATTTCTGTGTCCATGGCAATGTATGCTTACTTCTACCTCAGCTTGTGTACATTTCATTGCTGCCATCTCTTTATGTAAATATTCTCTTCATTAGACTGGATGATCATCAAAAGCTGTAATGTGATTGGAACTTGGTAAATAAATGTTTGGTAAAATGAAAGCCACTCCTCTATGACTAAGTACACCATTGGTTTCCCAGGCACTAGGTAGAACTGAAGTCAAATAAACAGGGATTAGTCATGTCTTTTCCTGTTTTCTCCTATAGATTTCCAGTCAGAACTCTTAACAGAAACCCATGGGGGAGGGGAAGGAAAAAAAAAAAGATTAGAGTGGGAGAGAGCCAAAGCATAAGAGACTGTTAAAAACTGAGAACAAACTGAGGGTTGATGGGGAGTGGGAGGGCGGGGAGGGTGGGTGATGGGTATTGAGGAGGGCACCTTTTGGGATGAGCACTGGGTGTTGTATGGAAACCAATTTGACAATAAACTTCATATATTGAAAAAAAAAGAACTCTGTACTTTTAAACAGTTCTTCCCATCTTTTCTGGGCATTGTCACATGTACCTGACACACTCAAGAGCAACACTCTCATGTTGTCCTTTTCCAGCAGCCCTCTCTTCAACCCAGGGATTCATTGCATCTTTTTCTCCTGGTCCTTGGAGCCACATTGTTTATACTGCCTTTTGTTGAAATGCCACTGCTGAAATTAGGCTTCATCACCTCCTGTTTGCAGGGAGCTTCTCTTCATGGGGTTGATAGGCAAAAGGACCATCACTTTTTTAAATATATGTATATATATATATATATATATATATATATATATATATATACTGAGTTTTTATTTTAATTCCAGTTAGCTAACCTAAAATGTTATATTAATTTCACAATACAGTGATTCAACACTTCCAATCATTGCTTTTATTGTCCTGATTGGAACACTTATCCATGTGAAGTAGATATTGAGATATTAATAATTATATAAGGTTAGGTCAAACAGTTCTGGAAAAACCAAGATCCCTGGCCACCTTGCTCCAAGAAAACTCAAGACTTACTAGAGAAGTGCATGCTGTGACACACACTGCTCCCTTAATTTCCTCTTCTTAGGCCTACCTGGGTTCTCAGCATTAGCACATCCCTCAAGATGCATTCCTTCCTTGCAAAATGATATAGTTTGGTAAATATAGCACATTATAAACCAAATAGTGATAGACCTTGGTCTTTCCTGGTCTATATTATGTGGCAGTAAAACTCAATTACTAAAAAGGCTTTGAATTTAAACAAACTTGGTCAAATTCCAGTGACAATCAGGCAAGACCCTGGGAATTCTACATTCATAAAAATTAGTACTACTTCATAAAATTCCTAAAATAAAATTCATAAAATTCATAAAATTCCTACTTCATAGAGCTTTCCCAAGTACTAAGTGAGATAATAATTGTAAAATAAAATATTTGGTACATAGCAAGTGCCCAAAACTGGTAGTAAAGACATAATTCTCTTTCATCTCCTACATATAAAATATGTGTAGTCACTGCTTTCCTCCTTACAACAACAACAAAAAGCTGAACAAACAGAATCAACAGCTATTATTGGACCCATCAGATAAATGAGGTTGCAGGGCAAACCACCACCCTGAAATCTGGGGAGAAGGGTATATCCAGAGAGATACAGCTGAGATCTGCTTACCAGGGACAGAAGCTTCTGGAGCCACAAATTGGAGTCTTATTTAAAAAAAGTAGACAAAAAGTGGGAAAAGATGGATAATGTAAGCAGAAAGAGAAAGACTCTAAGAAAGGATCAAAAGGAAGTTCTAGAAGTCAAAATCACCATAACATTAAGAATTCCTTTGACTGGCTTACTGGGAGACTTGAGACAGCCAAGGAAAGAATGTATGAGCTTAAGGATAGGTCAAATGTAATTATCCAAACTAAAATGCAAAGATGATTAAAAAAAAAAGAATGAAACACAGAAGAGAACATTCAAAAAAGTGTTGGAAAATTTCAAAAAGCAGTTTTGAGGAGGAGAGGGCCAACATGGAGAAGTAGCGGGATCCATCATTCCTGCGTCTCTCAAACTAGTGCAAAAGCCAAAGGACTTTGAACACCAGATCCTGGGAGGAAAAGACACTGAATCTATTAGGAAGAAAATGGGAAAGCTGGAGAAAAGATACGTGAGTGATTGCGAACTGGGGAGGATGAAAAAAGGCAGTGTGGACATGGAGGGGAGGGGCCCCATTCTGCAGAGAGACAAAGGGAAGAGAAAGAGCAGCCAGGGAAGTGTAGGACCATATCTGGACAGGAAAAAGACCTCGACTGAAACTGAGAGGGATCTGATCTCCAACTGCTGGGCTTTATTCAGACTGGGGCCAGCTCCCTGTTCACACACTTGGGGAGGAGGGAGCCAGGCCTGGGTGCAGTGGTAGGTCAGAGGCTCAGTCTGCAGTAGGAGAAGGTGGCCCTTTCCCTGGAGTGCTGTGGGAAAAGACAAGGAATGCCTGTGTCTGCCTGCATCTGCCACCCCCGGGGCTCAAGGTGAGGATGGCAGCTCAGTCCGCAGTAGAAGGAGGTTGTCCCTGAAGTGCAGCAGCACAGATAAAGACAGCCAGGAACACATATCATGCCACACTGAGAGGGGCTTCCCCAGTGCCAGAGTGCATGGAGCAGGACTTTGAATCCTAGCCAAGCACAAGGTCAGAAGTGTTGGTGGAACAAGAAGGACCATCCGTTCTGCACCCGTGACAGAGTGAAGATGACTCAAACGGAGTCCACTGGGTCCAGCTCCATGAAGAGGCGGGGGGATCAACATTCCTCCCCACCACCACCACCAAGGCAGGGCCTCAGGGATCATGCCCAGGGCCCATATGGAGGGGGTCCGGACTATACCAAATCACGCCTCTTCACACTGGATAACTGCATATCTACCAGAGCAGGACAAACCAGGTGGACAGCTCCTCCCGACAAGCACTGCAGCATAGCCTGGATTAACTCTAGATCAATTCTGAATATATAGATATATTATCCCCTCCCCCCCCCCATTTCTCCTCCTTATATCTTCTTTCCCCAAGGCTGATTACTCTGGTTTTTGGTTTGTCTAAACAGACATATTTAATCCATTGTCTTGATACATATTCTACACCTCCTTCTTTACACTCCTTTATCTCTCTCTGGAATAATCAAGCCATATAGTTTCTCAGTCTGGGTAACTTTATCTTTGTTTCTTTTTTCCACCTCCTTCCTTATTTTCCTTTCTCTCTTTCTGGATTTTTTGCTTTAGTCTTTAGTGGGGTTTTTTTTGTTTGTTTGTTTGTTTGTTTGTGTTATTTCTTTGTGTTTGCATGTTTTTGTCTCCTGTTTGTCTATCTGTTTTCCTTTATAGGGATACTCCAAGGAACAAATTAAAGCACACCTGGTGGAGGGCACAAAATATCACTATGAGTAGGGTAATAAAATAACCAAACACAACAGAGAACAAATAACAATCTCCGATAAAACATCTCCTGGAGGGCCAGGCCCTGGACAGTGTATGACCTCCATTAATATAGCAGTGCTCTCAGGTGCAGAGCACACGACAAGCTTTTAAAATGAGTAAGGGACAGAAAACTAGCCAAAATGATGAAATGGAAGAATTCTCCTCAAAAGAAATTCTAGAAAGTAGTGACAAGTAATGATTGCTAAAAACCAATTTAAGCAATATAACTAAACAAGAATTTAGAATAATAGTCATAAAATTACTTGCTGGGCTTGAAAAAAGCATAAAGGAGAGCAGAGAATCTATTTCTACAGAGATCAAGGGACTAAGAAATAGTCATGAGGAGCTAAAAAATGCTATAAATGAGGTGCAAAATAAAACGAAGGTGGCCACAGCATGGATTGAAGAGGCAGAGGGGAGAATAGGTGAATTAGAAGATCAAATTATGGAAAAAGAGGAAACTGAGAAAAAGAGAGATAAAAAATCCAGGAGTATGAGGGGAGAAATAGAGAACTAACTGATGCAAGCAAACAGAACAATATCCATATCATAAGAATTCCAGAAGAAGAAGAAAAAGAGAGAGAAAGGGGCTGAACGTGTACTTGAAAAAATCATAGCTAAGAATTTCCCCAATCTGGGGAAGGAAATAGGCTTTGAAATCCAAGAGGCACAGAGAACTCCCTTCAGACATAATTTGAATCAATCTTCTGCATGACATATGATGAAACTGGCAAAATACAAGGATAAATAAAGAATTCTGAAAGCAGCTAGGGATAAATGGGCCTCAACTTACAAAGGTATAGAAGCAGACCTATCTACTGAAATTTGGCAGACCAGAAAGAAATGGCAGGAAATCGTCAATGTGATGAACAGGAAAAATATGCAGTCAAGAATCCTTTATCCAGCAAGTCTGTCATTCAGAATAGAAAGAGAGATAAAGGTTTTCCCAAACAAATAAAAACTGAAGGAATTCATCACCAGTAAACCAGCCCTACAAGAGATCTGAAGGGAGATTCTGTGAGTTGCAAGGACCACAAAGTACCAGAGACATCACTACAAGCATGAAATCTACAGACATCACAAATGACTTAAAACCCATATCTTTCAATAATAACACTGAATGTAAATGGATTAAATGTTCCAACCAAAAGACATACGGTATCAGAATGGCTGAAAAAAAAAGAAAAAAAAAGAAAAACAAGGCCCATCTCTTTGCTGTCTACAAGAGACTCATTTTAGACCTGAGGACACCTTCAGGTTGAAAGTGAGGAGATGGAGAACTTTCTATCCTGCTACTGGAAGTCAAAAGAAAGCTGGAGTAGCCATACTTATATCAGACAAACTAGACTTTAAATTAAAGTCTATAACAAGACATGAAGGAAGGCATTATATAATTACAGGGTCTATCCATCAGGAAGAGCTAATAATTATAAATGTGTATCCACGAATTCAGCAGCCCCCAAATATATAAAACAATCACAAACATAAGCAACCTTATTGATAAGAATGAGGTAATTATAGGGGACTCTAATACCCCACTTGCAGCAATGGATAGATCATCTAGACACAGGATCAATAAAGAAAAAAAGGCCTTGAATGATACATTGGGTTAGATGGGCTTGACAGATATATGTAGAGCTCTGCATCCCAAAGCAACAGAATATACTTTCTTCTCAAGTGCACATGGAATATTCTCCAAGATAGATCACATACTGGGTCACAAAACAGCCCTTCATAAGTATAAAATAATTGAGATCCTACCATACAAACTTTCAGATCACAATGCTATGAAACTTGAAATCAACCACAGGAAAAAGTCTGGAAAACCTCCAAAAGCATGGAGATTAAAGAACACCCTACTAAAGAATGAATGGGTCAACCAGACAATTAGAGAAGAAATTAAAAAATATATGGAAACAAATGAAAATGAAAAGACAACCATCCAAATGCTTTGGGATGCAGCGAAGACAGTCCTGAGAGGAAAATACATTGAAATCCAGGCCTATCTCAAGAAACAACAAAAATCCCAACTACAAAATCTAAAAGCACACCCAAAAGAAATAGAAACAGAATAGCAAAGACACCCCAAACCCAGCAGAAGAAGAGAAATAATAAAGATCAGAGCAGAGATAAACAATATAGAATCTAAAAAAAAAAAAAAAAAAAAACACAAAAAAACAGTAGAGCAAATCAATGAAACCAAGAGTTGTTTTTTTTGAAAAAATAAACAAAATTGAGAAACCTCTAGCCAGGCTTCTCAAAAAGAAAAGGGAGATGACCCAAATAGATAAAATCACGAATGAAAATGGAATTATTACAACCAATTCCTCAGAAACACAAGCAATTATCAGGGAATACTGTGCAAAATTATATGCCAACAAACTGGAAAACTTGGAAGAAATGGACAAATTCCTAAGCACCCACAACTTCCAAAGCCTAAACAGAAAGAAATAGAAAACTTGAACAGACCAGTGAAAAAAAGAATCAGTTATCAAAAATCTCCCAACAAATAATATTCCAGGACAAGATGGCTTCCCTGGGGAATTCTACCAGACATTTAAAGTAGAGATAATACCTATCCTTCTTAAGCTATTCCAAAAAATAGAAATGGAAGGAAAATTTCCAGACTCATTCTATGAAGCCAGCACTACTTTCACTTCCAAACCAGAGACCCAGCCAATACAGAGAACTACAGGCCAATATCCATGATGAATACAGATGCAAAAATTCTCAACAAGAAACTAGCACATTGAGTTCAACAGCATATAAAAAGAATTACCATCATCAAGTGGGATTCATTCCTGGGCTGCAGGGCTGGTTCAATATTTTCAAATCAATGTGATACATCACATTAATAAAAGAAAAAATAAGAATGATATGATTCTGTCAATCGATGCAGAAAAAGCATTTGACAAAATACAGCATCCTTTTAAATAAAAACCTTGAGACAGTTGGGATAGAAGGAACATACTTAAACATCATAAAAGCAATTTATGAAAAAAACACAGCTAATATCATCCTCAATGGAGAAAAATTGAGAGCTTTCTCCCTGAGATCAGGAACACGACAGGGATGTCCACTCTCTCCGCTGTTGTTTATCATAGTGTTGGAAGTCCTAGCATCAGAAATAAAGCAACAAAATGAAATCAAATGCATCAAAATTGGCAAAGATGAAGTCAAACTTTCACTTTTTGCAGATGACATGATACTCTACATGAAAACCTGACAGACTCCACCAAAAGTCTGTTAGAACTGATACATGAATTCAGCAGAGTTGCAGAATACAAAATTAATGTACAGAAATCGGTTGATTTTTATACACCAATAATGAAGCAACACAAAGACAAGTAAAGAAACAGGTCCCATTCACAATTCCACCAAGTATCGTAACATACGTAAGAATAAACCTAACCAAAGATGTAAAAGATCTGTATGTTGCAAACTATAGAAAGTTTATATAGAAAATTGAAGAAGATACAAAGAAATCAAAAAACATTCCATGCTCATGGATTGGAAGAATAAATATTGTTAAAATGTCAATACTACCCAAAGCTATCTACACATTCAAAGCAATCCCCGTTAAAATTGCACCAGCATTCTTCTAGAAGCTAGAACAAGCAATCCTAAAATTTGTATGGAACCAGAAAAGATCCTGAATAGCCAAAGTAATATTGATGAAGAAAACCAAAGTGGGAGGCATCACAATACCCGACATTAGCCTCTACTACAAAGCTATAATCATCAAGACAGTATGGTATTGGCACAATAATAGACATAGACCATTGGAATGGAATAGAGACTCTAGAATTGGATCCACAAATGTATGGCCAACTAATCTTTGACAAAGCAGGAAAGAATATCCCATGGAAAAAGGAAAGTCTCTTTAACAAATGGTGCTAGGAGAACTGGACAGCAACATCCAGAATAATGAAACCTGACCACTTTCATAAACCACTCACAAAATAAACTCAAAATGGATGAAGGACCTGAATGAAGACAGGAATCCATCAAAGCCCTAGAGGAGAAAGCAGGAAAAAATCTCTCTGACCTCAGCCACAGCAATTTCTTACTCGACATCTCTCCAAAGGCAAGGGAATTAAAAGCAAAAATGAACTATTGGGACCTCATGAAGTTAAAAAGCTTCTGCATTGCAAAGGAAACAATCAACCAAACTAAAAGGCAACTGACGGAATGGGAAAAGATATTTGTAAATGACATATCAGACAAAGGGCTAGTATCCAAAATCTAGAAAGAGCTCACCAAACTCCACACACGAAAAACAAATAATACAGTGAAGAAATGGGCAGAAGACATGAATAGACACGTCTCTAAAGAAGACATCTAGATGGCCAACAGGCATGAAAATATGCTCAACGTCACTCCTCATCAGGGAAATACAAATCAAAACCAAACTGAGATACCATCTCATACCAGTCGGAGTGGCTAAAATGAACAAATCAGGAGACTATAGATGCTGGAGGATGCGGAGAAATGGGAACCCTCTTATACTAATTGTTGGCGGGAATGCAAACTGGTGCAGCCAGTCTGGAAAACAGTGTGGAGTTTCCTCAAAAAATTTAAAATACATCTATCCTATGACCCAGAAATAGCACTGCTATGAATTTACACAAGGGATACAGGAATACTGATACATAGGGGCACTTGTACTCCAATGTTTATAGCAGCACTTTCAACAATAGCCAAATTATGGAAAGAGCTTAAATGTCTATCAACTGATTATTGGATAAAGAAGATGTGGTTTTTATATACAATGGAATACTTCACTCATCATCAGGGAAATACAAATCAAAACCACAATGAGATACCACCTTATACCTGTCAGAATGGCTAACTTTAGTAACTCAGGCAACAACAGATGTTGGCGAGGATGCGGAGAAAGATCTGTTTTGCATTGTTGGTGGAAATCCAAGCTGGTGCATCCACTTTGGAAAACAGTATAGAAGTTCCTCAAAAATTAAAAATAAAAATGCCCTATGACCCAGCAATACACTACTAGGTATTTATCCAAGGGATACAGGTGTGCTGTTTCGAAGGGACACATACACCCCCATGTTTATAGCAGCCCTATCAACAATAGCTAAAGTATGGAAAGAGCCCAAATGCCCAACGATGGATGAACGGATAAAGAAGAAGTGGTATATATATACAATGGAGTATTACTCGGCAATCAAAAAGAATGAAATCTTGCCATTTGCAACGACATGGATGGAACTGGAGGGGATTATGCTAAGTGAAATTAGTCAGTCAGAGAAAGACAAAAATCATATGACTTCACTCATTGAGGACTTTAAGAGACAAAACATATGAACATAAGGAAGGGAAACAAAAATAATATAAAAACAGGGAGGGGGACAAAACAGAAGAGATTGATAAATATGGAGAAAAAAATGAGGGTTACTGGAGGGGTTGTGGGAGGGGGAGAATGGGCTAAATGGGTAAGGGACACTAAGGAATGTATTCCTGAAATCATTGTTGCACTGTATGTTAACTAATTTGGATGTAAATTTTAATAACATACACACACACATATATATACACATATATGTATATATATATGTGTGTGTATATATATATGTATACACACACACACACACACACACACACACACACAATAGAATACTACCTGGCAATGAAAAAGAATGAAATATGGCCCTTTGTAGCAACGTGGATGGAACCGGAGAGTATTATGCTAAGTGAAATAAGTCAGGCAGAGAAAGACAGATACCATATGTTTTCACTCATATGTGGATCTTGAGAAACTTAACAGAAGGCCATGGGGGAGGGGAAGGGGGGAAAAGTTACAGAGGGAAGGAGGCAAACCATAAGAGACTCTTAAATACTGAGAACAAATTGAGGGTTGATGGGTGGTGGGGGAGAGGGGAAAGTGTGTGATGGGTATTGAGGAGGGCACCTGCTGGGATGAGCGCTGGGTGTTGTATGGAAACCAACTTGACAATAGATTGTATAAAAAAATAATGAGGTGGGATGTCAGGCAAAAAAAAAAGAAAAGAAAGAAAGAAAATTTCAAAAGGCATAACATATATGTAATTGGAAAACCATAAGGATGACAAAAAGAGAAGAAAGGAGGAGAAATATGTGAGGTAATAACTGCTAATAACTTTTAAAAATTAATGACTGAAACCAAAACACAGGATCTCAAGATTACATAAGCAGGATAAGAAACTATCTCTAAATGTCTTACCTTTCATCTATCTGTATATCTATCTATCTACCTATCTGTCATCCATCTCTATCTAAACTACACTTAATATATCATATTAAAACCACAGAAAACCAAAGACTATTTAAAAAAGTCTTAAAGAAGCTGAGGTGAGGGAGAACACTTTACTGTTGTGGTCACTCTTGAGAAGCAGGATGGACCTCACCCGAACCAAATTTGCTTTGGATAATGAGACTTTCTGATGAGAAAAATGGCTCCCAAAAAGATCCAAAAATGTCTTGCAAATGCAATGAAAGGAGACTGGCTTGAGGTTTTCATGGTGGTTGGGAGATAGGACTGGAGTGAGAGCTCCTGCATGCATGCAGGAGTTTGTATAGCTTGAACTTCCACTGGTGTGAAGGAAGACAGCACTGAGACTTTTTCATCAGTTTCCCAAGATTTGGAGAAAGATTGGGAAGAAGGAGGCATGAGACTTAAAAGCTGTGATCATTGAAACATTAAAAGACATGAGGTCAGACTCTATTATACTTATCTACAGAGGAGCCAGGATAAGAATTACAGTGGGCTTATCATCAGAAACCCTGAGTAGAAGAGGACAGTGGAGTGAAATATTTAAAAAGTTGAAAGAAAGTAAACCTGTTAACCTAGAATTCTACACCTAGGAAAATTATTCTTCAAAAGTGAAAGAGAAAAAAAAAAAAAAACCTTCCTCATACAAAAATTGAGGCAATTGATTGCAGGCAGAGCACTCTGCAAAAATTTTTTAAAAAATTTCCTCAGGCATAAGGAAATGATACAAGCCAGAAATATAAATTGATATTTTAAAAAATAAGGGAATTGAAGAAGGAATAAGTAAAGGTAAAACAAAATCTTTGATTTATCTTATTCTTAATTTATAAACAAAACTGTTTAGAGTAATAATAGTAGCAATGTATTGGGTGCTTATGGGTAAGTGTAATAAATGAGAGTGATATCAGAGGCAAGGAAGGGAGGAATCATGGAATAAGTTTGGTGTAAAGTACTTATACTACACATGAAGTGGCATACTGTAATTTGAAGGCAGACTTAGACTAACATGTATATTTTAAGACCTTCCATTGTCATCTCCAATATTTAAAGATTTGGAAATAGTTGTTCTCATGCATACAAATAGGAAAAAAAAACACTGGAAAAATGAAAATCAAAGATTTTTTTCCTGAGACCAATCAGAAAACTAAAATTATAGGGCAAACTGCTACCCTAAAAACTGGAGAGGCAGGCAAATATAGACAAACACAGTCAGGATCAGTAATTGATAGATCAAGCAGACAGAAAATCAGTAAATATATAGATTACTTGAATAGCACTATCAATCAATTTGATCTAACTGATATTTAGAGACTATTTCATCCAACAACAGCAAAACACACATTCTTCTTGAGCTCACACGGAGCATCTGCCAATATAGAGATCATATTCTGGATACAAAATATACCTGAACAAATTTAAAATAATAAAAGTTATATGAAGTATGTTCTTGAAACACTCTGAAATCAACTAAAAATCAGTAACAGAAAGATAACTGGAAAAAACCAAAATATTTGGATATTAAACAACACACTTTTAAATAACACATATTTCAAGTAAGTCTCAAGAAAAACATAGTTTGAACTAAATGGAAATAAAAATAAAAGAATTATTGGGATCCAGTGAATGCAGTGCTTGGAGGAAAATTTACAGTACTATTGCATGTATGGGAAAATTAAGGATTTAAATTCAATAATCTAAACTGCTGCAGCAGAGATATAGAGAAAGTAAAGAAATTTAAACCTAAAACAAAAAAATATGCTTTTAAAAATAAGCAGAAACCAATGAACTAAAAACAAGAAATCAAAAAGAAAGTAAAACCAAAAATACTACTATTTGAAAAGAGCAGTATAATTGATAAACCTGTAAACAGGCTAGAGAGAAGACACAAATTACTAAATCAGAAATAAAAGTGGTTCTGATCTCGTGAACATTAAAAGTATAATAAATCATACTATCAACTGTATGCCTACCAATTTGACAACATAGACAAAATGGTTCAATTATTTGAAAGATACAAGTAACCAAAGCTCATACAAGGAGAAACAGATAATATGAATAATTCTATAGCTATTAAATAAGTTGAAACATCATTAATAACTTTCTAATAAGAGAAATAATGAGGGCTGGATGATTTCAGTGGTGAGTTCTAGTAAATATTTAAGGAAGAGATGATACAAATCCTTTGCAAACTCTTCCAGAAAAGGAAGCCAGAAGGAACACTTTCTAACTCACTCCATAAAGCCAACATTACCCTAATACCAATACTACATAAAGATATTACAAGAAAAAAAAAAACCTTTCAGACTAATGTTTCTCAAGAATATAAATGCAAAATTCAGGAACAAAAATATTAGCACATCAATTATAAAAATATGTAAAAAAAAAAAAAAAAAGAGTATACACCATAACCGAAGGGGAATTATTGCAGGAATGCAAGGCTGAGTCAGCATTCAAATCATCAATCCATTTAATCTGTCACATCAATAGGCTAAAGAAGAAAATGCATTTGAGAATATCAGTTGATACAAAAAAAGTATTTGGCAAAAGTTAACACTCAATCATGATCAAAATTCTCAGCCAACTAGGAATAAAGGTGAACTTCTGTAATTTCAGAAAGAATATCTACCCCCACAAAAAAAAAAATCTATGGCTAACATCATACTTAATTGTAGAAAACTAGATGCTTTTTCTCTACAATTGGGAACAAGGCAAGAATGTCCCATCTCACTACTTTTATTCAATATAATATTGGAAGTTTTAGCTAGTATAATAAGATCCAAAAAGAAAAATGTGTACGGACTCAGGAGGAAGAAAGTATTCCTGGGCAATATGATTATCTATGTACAAGATCCTAAGGAATTGATTAAAGAAAAATCTTAGAAAAAATAAGTGATTATAGCAAGGTCACAGGATACACAATTAATATACAAAAGCCAATCACTTTCCTTTTCCAGCAATGGACACTTCTGGAAAACAGTATGAAGGTTCCTAAAAAAATTGAAAATAGAACTACCCTATGACCCAGCAACTGCACTACTAGGCATTTATCCATGAGACACAGGTGTGCTGTTTTGAAGGGACACATGCACCCCCCATGTTTATAGCAGGAGTATCAACAATAGCCAAAGTATGGAAAGAGCCCAAATGTCCATTGATGGATGAATGGATGAAGAAGATGTGGCGGGACCTGGGTGGCTCAGTTGGTTGAGTGTCTGATTTTGGCTCAGGTCATGATCTTGAGGTTCGTGAGTTTGAGCCCCATGTTGAGCTCTGTGCTGACAGCTCAGAGCCTGGAGCCTGCTTCAAATTCTGTGTCCCCCTCTATCTCCACCCTACCCCTGCATGTGCTATGTCTATCTCTGTCTTTCAAACATTAATAAACATATTTTTTAATTAAAAAAGATGTTATATATATATATATATATATATATATATATATATATATATATATACACAAACACAATGGAGTATTACTCGGCAATCAAAAATAATGAAATTATTTGCAACTATGTGGATGTAACTGGAGGGTATTATGCTAAGTGAAATTAGTCAGCCAGAGAAAGACAAAAATCATATGACTTCTGTCATATGAGGACTTTAAGAGACAAAACAGATGAACATAAGGGAAGGGAAACAAAAATAATATAAAAACAGGGAGGGGGACAAAACAGAAAAGACTCAAATATGGAGAACAAACTGAGGGTTACTGGAGGGGTTGTGGGGGGGGTAGGCTAAATGGGTAAGGGGCACTAAGGAATCTACTCCTGAAATCATTGTTGCACTATATACTAACTAATTTGGATGTAAATTCAAAAAATAACAAATACAAAATAAAACAAGTTTAAAAAAGTGTAATTAAAAGCTACATATATATTATAATGTTGGTAATTATTTTTAAAATGTAAATTTGGGGAGAAATGTATCTTTAAGAAAAAAGAAATCTCAAATTAAAAAAAATACAATACTATTTCCAATAGTTCACACAAAGAAAGAAATACGTAGGTATAACTCTATCAAAACATGTACAGGATCTATATGTGGAAAACTTTAAATGTGATAAAGGAAATCAAAGATATAAATAAATGAAGGGAAGTTCTGTGCTCATGGACTGTAAAACTCAATATTTTTAAGATAACAATTCTTTTCAGTCTGATTTATAGATTCAGTGCTATCTCAATAAAAATTCTGGCAAGATATTTTGTACTTTATAGATACCAACAAACTCATGCTAAAGTTTATATAGGAAGACAAAAGACTGGACTAGGCAACACAATACTGAAAAGGGCTCACACTACCCAACTGTAAGACACTACAAAGCTACTGTAGTTAAGAGAACATAGTATTAGAAAAAGAAGAGACCCACAGATAAGTGGAACAGAATAGACAGCCCTAAAATAAAGCCATACGAAGAGAGTCACTGATCTTTAGCTAAGGAGCAAAGGTGGTTTAGCAGATAAAGAACAGTGTTTTCAACAAATGGAGCTGGGAAAATTAGATGTCCATATTGTAAGAAAAATGGATGTAGATTCAGGCATTATACCTTACACAAAAATTGGTTCAAAGAGGATTATAGACTCAATGTAAAATGCAAACTATAAAACTTCTAGCCTAAAATATGGGGGAAAATTTATGTGACCTTGGGTTTAACAATGACTTTTATTTATTTATTTATTTATTTATTTATTTATTTATTTATCTATTTATATTTTTTAATGTTTTATTTATTTTTCAGACACAGAGAGAAACAAAGCACAAACAGGAGAGGGGTAGAGAGAAGGGAGACACAGAATCTGAAGCGGGCTCCAGGCTCCAAGCTGTTAGCACCCAGCCTGATGCGGGGCTCAAACTCACGAACTGCAAGATCATGACCTGAACTGAAGTTTGAAGCTTAACTAAGCCACACAGGTGCCCTAACAATGAGTTTTTAAGAGCATAATAAATAAAATAAAAACTAATAAATTAGAATTTATTAAATTAGACATATTTGCTCTATGAAAGACACTGTTAAGAGAATGAAAAGATAAGCCACAGACTGAGAGGAAGTATCTACTTACATACATCCGATGAAGAGTTTGTATCAAAATGTTTAAGGAACTCTTAAAATTCAATGACAAGAAGAAAAAAAAAAAACAATAAACAAAGGACAAAGGACCTGGACAGCTCACTGAAGAAAATAAACAGATGGCTAATAAACAGGCTAAACGATACTCAATATCATTTGTCATTAGTGAACTGAAAATTAAAATAATAGTGATATGCCATTACATAGCTGTTGAAATGGCTAAAATAAAAAAAAAACATAATATGTATTGCTGGTGATGTTGCAGAACAATAGGGACTCTCATTTATTTCTGTCCCACTGTGGTTGTGCCACTTTGCATTCCCAATAGCAGTAACTGTAGGTTCCTGGAGTAGGATTCACTCCACATCCTTGTAATTAGTATTAGAATTGATATTGTCAGATTTTTTTTTTGGATTTTAGGCATTTTAATAAGTGTAGTGAAAACATTTTGTTGTTTTAATTTGCAGTTCTCTTAAGAGTACAATATGGGGAAAAGGAAAAATAATAACTTATAAGGAAACAACCTGACAAACACGACATCAGTCAGGTTGTCACATCAAATATCAACAGGTATGACTGATGAAAATGGTCGTATTCCCCCAAAACCATAACCTTAGTCTAAACAAGAAAAAAACACAAAATTTCATCTGAGGGGCATCCTAAAAAAATACCTAACCAGTGCTTCTAAAACTTTCAAGATCATCAAAACAAGGTACATCTTGGGCACCTGAATGGCTCATTTGGTTAAGCATCCAACTCTTGATTTCAGCTCAGGTCATGACCTCATGTGTTCATGAAATTGAGCCCTGCACTGGGCTCTGTGCTGACAGAATGGAGCCTACCTGGGATTCTCTCTCTCCCTCTCTCTTCTTCTCCTCCTTGCTCATGCTCTCTCTCTCTCTCTCTCTCTCTCTCTCTCTCTCTAAATAAAACATTTAAAAATATTAAAACTAGGTATGTCTGAGAAAGCATCACAGCCAAGAGCAGTCTGTGGAGGACTTGGCAAGTAAATGTCTTGAATGAGATACCATAACAGAAATAGATAGTAGGTATAAAACAAGGGAATGTGAGTAAACCATGAACTGTAGTTAAAAGTAGTGTTCAATATTTTTAAATGATTGTAACTACATTTAATTATTATTGTAACTTTTTTTCATTAAATGTACTATACTAATGCAAGATGTTAATAACAGAGGAAACGGCATGAGGGGGAACTCTCTATACTAATGTCTCAATTTTTTCTGAAAGTCTAGAAATTTTATAAATGTTGATTTCATTAAAACTTGATCATAGGAGCTAAAAACCCATTGCCTTCTGGCAATGATCTACACTCCCTTGCAATGGGCTGAAAACAACACAAGGTGGCCAGGCCAGTATCACATGAACTCCCTGCTATGAGGGACACTCCTTCAGAGGAATACCAGGGAGGAGGGGATAGTGCAATCCAATTTTTTAATATTTGACTATTATTAGTTTTTAATAAAATTGATTAAAGCTTAAGTTTTAATAATTTCCCCATGACTACATGGATCATCTTGGGAAACATGCAGATGCTCCCCAGTCAGAAGACTTCTGGACTAGCAGAGTAACTGTGAGTGTTGTGTGTGTGTGTGTGTGTGTGTGTGTGTGTGTGTGTGTGTTGGGAGGAAACTGAGGTAGGTTCTCTCTGGGGAAGCATCTTGGTAGAGTCATCATCTTCAGTTGTATCAGCTTCCCAGTTGCAGAAAGTAAGCTTATCTGCATTAAACCCAGGGATATGCCATTGTTTTATGCAAGTGCATGCATAATGTGTAAACTCATATGTATACACTGCAATGACAATTTGGTGACTCCACATGGACCTTATTCTTTTCTAGGGCTCATGGTGTTTGAGAAAAGTCTCAAATGTTCTCCTTTTTCAGATACCTTGCTGTGTGGTGACTAATACAAAGGAACTGTCTTGAGTTTTGGGAAAAACCCATTGTATACCCTCTCATCATAAAAGAGTACATATCTGCAGGGATCAGGTCTGTCCCCTCATGGAGGGGACTGCAAGGACTATGCCAACTTGATTTTGCTGTTGTTTGTTCCCTCAGTTCTTTTATTTTTCTCTAGCTAGTTCAGTTGAATCTTCTCTAAATTATATATTGCATTTTTGGTAGTGTACTATGTCCCAGACATTGCTTTAAGAATTTTGCATGTTTTGGAGCATCTGGATGGCTCAGTCAATTAAGCATCCAACTCTTGATTTCAGCTCAGGTCATGATCTCATGGTCTTGAGTTTGAGCCCCACATTGGCCTCTGCGCCGACAGTGCAGACCCTGCTTGGATTCTCTCTCTCTCTCTCTCTCTCTCTCTCTCTCTTTCTCTCTGCCCTTCCCCACTTGCACTCTTTCTCTCCCTCTATCAGAAATAAATAACATTAATAAAAAAGAATTTTGCATGTATTTACTCACTTAACCCTATGACATCCCTGCATATCAGATACTAACATTCTTCATTTTACAGACAAGGGAACTAAGGCACAGAGGGAATAAGCACCAGTCTTAAAATTTCCAGGGCCGAGAAAGAACCCCAGGCTGCCTGGTTCAGTCTGTTTCTGTCTGACTCTGAATCCCACCACAAGTCTCATGTGGCAGTTTATCCTGTGTTAGCCACTTCTGAATGCAGCATGAAAGAGTCCACCACTTATGTCAGAGTGTTGGCTGTATTTTTTTAAAATTTTTTAAACTTTAATCATTTTTGAGAGACAGAGAGAGACAGAGCATGAGCAGGGAAGGGGCAGAGAGAGAGGGAGACACAGAATCCGAAGCAGGCTCCAGGCTCCGAGCTGTCAGCACAGAGCCCAATGCAGGGCTCAAACTCACAAACTGTGAGATCATGACCTGAACCAAAGTTGGATGCTCAACCGACTGAGCCACCCAGGTGCCCATATGTTTGTAAAATTATCAGATTTATGTGACAGCTGAATGTTTTTATTCAGCATCATTTGCTATTCCCAGGTCTTTGGCTCCAATCTAGAGCTTTTTCCTTTTTCATGATTTTTTTTCTGAGCCTTCAATGATTTCCTTGACCTTTTGCAGCCCTCAGAACTTCAACCACACTATCCATTAGCAATGATTTCTCAGTGACCTCAAATGGTTGCACATGACTTTTCTGCCCTAGATTTAAGCCCTTGACAGCCTTGGTATTTCTTTATCTCCTGCATTGCCAAGTACAGTGCAGAACAAATGTAGCATATCATATATGCATACCTATTTCAACCAGCTTTTGAAAACAGTCAGGAATGGAACTAATGCCTGTAAATTCGGAAAGCAGCTGACTTCATTTGCTGGCATCTTCCTTGAATAGCACTTTGTGTCTACAAGCTTTGGGGAATAATTGGGGGTTATCTGAATTGTTTTACTTTCAAACTACCCCACAGCCTGCAGGAACAATTTTTCCCTACTGAAAACCATTTACTTGCAGTTATACTTACCCAAATAGGTTGACCCCATCCTGTAACCACCAGCACTTCCATTACACTAATACTCAGGTGCACGAAAGAGCTCTGTGTTGGTGCTCTGTTTTTCAAATAAGCGAAAGTCAATTTGTGCCAAGTGTCTTTTCATAACCAATAAAGCCTGCAGGGCTGAAGGAGGCAGATAAGTCTTGCTTCTCTGCACTGAGGCCCACTAATTAAGAACACAGAATCACATTTTGGTTATTTATATCCAAGAGCCTTCCTTACCTCTTAATATCTCCCTTTTGCACATATATAAACACCACAGGGATGGATTGTCCCACCTGAGACACAGGCAGGAGCCAAGCATTTGCAGAAACTAGGCTTTTATTGATGCTTCATTATGGTTATCTTTAGCTTCTGTATGTGTATTCTTCCCCTTGGACAAAACATTTAGATTAATTGGATGTTGGACATTAGCAGAGAGAAAGGAGAGGAGATGGTGTACATCTCACTGCAGTGCCTTTGCTAAGTTCCAGCCCAGCAGCTGTGGGCAGCAGAAAGGACACAGGACATGGATTCAGTGATGTCTGCTTAAGGCTGGCATTCAGCCACTTACAGCCAGGTGACCCTGAGCACCATGGGACCCATATTTTCCATGCATGTGGTTATTTTGAGGATTTAACAAAATGATATTTGAGAATTGTGTTGTTATTTTCAAAGCCAGGTGTTGTTATTTGTTATTTTTAGATGCAGTTCTTCATGAGCAAGAGTGTTTCTATATTATAGCTGGTAGTGTCCCTTGAACCGTTGATGCTCTTTACCTTGTAGAGAGACGGTATGTCCCCAGAGACAGGATTGGACTCTGGGGACCTACCCGAGAAACCTCATACTATTTATCCCTATTTTTTTTTCTCTGGCCTGTTGGGTCATAGGTCCTCAGGAAAGACTCTCAGCTTCCAAAGTTCATATTTGCAATTGCAATATCAAGCCCTCAATTTGTAGGCTTAACATATAGTTATTGCCCAAACCAGGGCACTTCAATAGTGAAAGACATGATATTACTAACAAGGCTGGGACAACAGGTGTAATCTGGGACATTTGTCACCCTACAAAGACTTAACTACTATCAGCATCAGAGGAAAGGAAGGAAGATGTTTTTGGTTTGTTGTCTCTGGCTCAAAAATCATTGTGTAAGACTGTGACAAGTGCTCTATATTCACCTTCTTAGCCCTTTCCTCTTGCCCTGGATAGTATTTACCTTCTAACAAGAGCTCCTTATGGAAACCCCTTGGGAATGATACAGTGAGAGTAAGTTTAGAGGAGAGGTACTGTGGAAGAATGGGAGATAATCCAGGGCATTGATAGGGCTTCCCACTCTCCACTTCCTCATACTTGTACCATATCATATACTCAAGGACACATAAACTGTTTGGGTGCTTGTGGTGAAGTGATAGTAATAGTTTTTGCTTGTTTGCTTGTTTGTTTAGTGTACAGCACATTTTTGGCCCCAATCTTGGCTTCTGGAGCTGTGTGGATGACAGCAGATGAGCAGACACTTGGGCCCCTACCCAACCAGCACACATTGGTTATTTCTAAAAAGATCCAACCCACTGAGGTACCTTTGCATTTACAATGGCTCTATTCTCCTGTCATCTGTAAGCAGGTTTTTCTACTTTCTCCTATTTTGTTAAATAAAACCACTGGGGAGCAGGGATAGGCCAAAGGACTGAGATTTATAAGAGCTACTCACTTCCACTAACTTGCTCTGCCAATAGAGCAATTTGCAGATGTAGGTCTGAAAGTTGCATTTCTGCCTCTTAGAATGAAGCCTTGACTAACTGCATTTCCTTTCTTTTTCATTTTCATGTGTAAAGTGCCTACAGTGTGTGTCAAGCAATATTTAAACCATAATTCATGGGAATCTCAATTGTATGTAGTGGATTATTGTCTACTCTGTTCACATTTCTAATTTCATGCACAAAATCATGTACATTCAAACCTAAACCCTCTATATAGAGAACAAGTGGTCATATCCTGTATTCCAAGCTTTATTCCCTTGCAGGGCCCCACATAGAGGTGCTGATGCTGCCCAGAATGCTGGTGTCCACCAGAGTCATGAAGTGAGAAAATACAATGTTGTCTTCCAAGGACAGCATGAGAAACCATAAGGGATCTGCAAAGGAGAGGTCAGGTTATCAAACTGTGGTGAATTATACAGATTTTGAGATATGATAGGGCTCAAGTATGCACACATACACACCTGGACCTACACATACACACCACCAAAAACTATGAGAAAGGACATCTAGAAAGATCATGGTGTTACTTCTTGTGTATAATGCCATTAAACTACCAATGACATCTGAAACTGATAACTTTACGCAATGTTAAACTAGATAAATTTAAGCCAAAGAAAAGTAGATAACTGAGTTACATGCAATGAAAGAAGAATTTTTCAGTATAAAATAAAGACAAACAAA
Organism: Panthera pardus; assembly: GCF_024362965.1. Taxonomy (NCBI): domain Eukaryota; kingdom Metazoa; phylum Chordata; class Mammalia; order Carnivora; family Felidae; genus Panthera; species Panthera pardus. The sequence goes on along the minus strand of NW_026526821.1, from coordinate 48,818,611 downwards.
TGAAAACTGGAAGAACCTGGATTTAAAAAATGCAGAGGTATGAAAAGCAAAAGACCCTCAAAACATCTTTATATTCATTTCAGTGCATGGATGGAGGTTTATTCAGAAATAAAGAACAAATGGAGATGAAAAAAATTTCATACAAGTCTAAGAACTACAGAATATTTAAGAGCAAGATAATGTGAAAAGAATCTTAAAAATGCAAGGATTAAGTAACTTTTGAAAAAGTGTTGTGATATAAAACTATGAAGGAAACCACAATTTCTAAGCAAGTTGAGGGGTGAATAATAAAGTCAATGATTAAATAGTTGTATTTGATGATAAAGGGTATTCTATTTTCATTCAGAAATTAAAAACAACTAATGAACAGACAAATAAAATTATGGGCCCAGAAATAGGAAATGCAACTATATTATTACATTTATTGACACTTCTTTCAGAACTTATTAATTAAATTATGAAAGCCAGAAATATTGAGCCAATACTTTATTTTTGTAATGCTTATGTACTTTTGAGAGAGAGACAAAGAGTGAGTGGGGGAGGGTCAGAGAAAGAGGGAGACACAGAATTTGAAGCAGACTCCAGCTCTGAGCTGTCAGCACAGAGCCCAACGCAGACCTCAAACTCACAAGCCATGAGATCATGACCTGAGCCAAAGTCAGACACTTAACGGACTGAGCCACCCAGGTGCAGCTAGTCAATACTTTTAAGATTAAAGATAAAGACCTTATCACAAAGTTCCTCAACTGAGACGAATGATTCTTCATACATGTGGATGGATGACAAATGTTAGTATGTTCAGTAAATCTAAGGAAATGTGTTGGGAGGGAGCCTCCACAGTGCAGGGCATTTGTTTTACTCAAAGCTGCAGCTCAGCACCTAGGACAGCTTCCACATGAACCAGGTGCTCCACAGTTCTATTTAATGAGTGCATTGTGTAAACAGTGATGAAGGAAGAGATTGTAAAGCCAATAACCCAAGACCCTTTGTATTTTACAAAAAGGATACAGAGAATTTATTTTAATAGGTTTAAACGGAAGACTTAAGAAATACAGGCATGTTAATCTTGAGTGTTTGGCTACAAATGGGCCAATCAGCATGGGCAATCAAACAAAAAATGGTACCGAACGCATCTTGTTGAAAATCATAATAAATCTCAAGTACATTAAAGGATTATATTTTTAAACTAAGAAAATAATTTTACAAAGTCAGAATATTATCTTTATGCCAACTGAAGTTTTATTACAGTGATAGGGTAAATCACAAAAGAAAAAATGGACAGTAATGACCCTACACCCTTTTTAAACTTTCATACAGTGAAAATCAACAATGAAATTATGAAAAAATAAATAGCAGAACTGATAAAGTATGAAATAAGTATGACAAGCAAAGCTTAAGTTCTGACACATATCAAGTAGTAAACATTTTGTTACCTAAACTTGCTCTCCTTCTGAAATCCACTTTGGCCAAACAGAACATTGACTTTTCCTGCTTTCTCTCTCCTTCATTCCAGCTTCCCAGGTTTGGAACTCATCTAGACCATCAGCCCCTGGGTAATTCTCTGGGTACTCACAATATAAGCAGGTCTCCAACAACCCCTGAGCTGGAGTGGAAATTTAAAATCTATTGCTAGTGCCTCATGGTTCTCCAACTCCATCCCCAAACCAGTTACCTTCCTTGAATCCATCCAAACACTTGGTTTCTTCATATGTATCCTGAGTGAAAACTATTGGTAGGGGAACCTACATAATACATCATGTTGACAACACACATATTGCTGTGTGTCTTCTCACACCTCAGACAGGCCTTTGGTGGCACTTGGCAACTCTTTTTCTCACCCTCAATTAGAACAAAAAAGGAATGCTATCCCCCACTACTAAGTGCGTGCCATGTAGAATGACCACATCACAGCACCTGTTTACTTCTTAGAAATGCAGGCTCTCGCCCAAATCAAACTTACCAAAAAACATTCTGCAATTTACCAAGATTATGGGTGACCTGTTTGTACATTACATTTGAAAAGCACTGGTCTAAACCTTATATTCCTCTTCTTTCAAAGCAATGAGCCTGGACCTAACTTCACAGAGAATATTGGGACCAAGAATCATGGTCCCCCTTAGCTTTCCTCAGTTGCAAACCTCTTTATACCAACAGCCTTCTCCTTTGTCTCAAGATGATTCCTGGCACCCTGCTTTTCAGAGCCTTATTTTTCTGCCTGAACTTCTGATTCTACCATCTTTAAATATCTTTAGAAGATGATAGCATCACTGATTCCCTCACTGTTTCATTGTGTCACAACAAATAGCTAATTTGGTAACCTCACTGTAAAAGGGAGTTCTGCCAACAACTATTTGACGTCAAATAGTTTTTTTTTCTATTATTTCTATTATTTTTCTTTTCATCCTAATGGTTGGTGCTAAAAGGAGTAATTTATACCTATTGCTGCTAAATTCTTCATTTCTTATCCTTCATTCTTCATTCTGAGTTTGGATCTGAGGTCTGGGCTGAGATTCTTCTTTTGAATATCTCTAGTGCTTTACTAACTGTTGTAATGGCCTACCCACAAACACCCTCCTTAACCCATCACCTTCTTATACTTGACTTTCTGTGAAGCTCCACTTCCCTGTGAGTTTCTTACTACTCTAATGTTTTGACCACTCAGTTGCTTTTTTCTACCCCACAACTACATGAATAGCAGAGGTCTTTGTTGGGATCCAGTTAAGTTCTTGAATGAACAGGGATGTCGGGATTGGGTGGGGTGGGGAGACATCATTTGGGTGAGTACTTGGGAAGAGGACTGGCAATGGGGGAGAAGATATGAATTCTAAGATATGATTCCTCAAGATAAAAATGCTAACTCAAAGAAAAGGCATAAGGAAATGTAGGAATTGATTCCACAAGGACCTTTCTTTTTAAAATTATTATTAATTTTTAAATTATTGGCATAATGACAGCCAAATGTTTATTTTTTTTTATTTACCTCCAAGTTACTTAACATATAGTATAATAATGATTTCAGGCATAGAATTTAGTGATTCACCGTTTACATTTACATATAACACCCATTGCTCACTCCAACAAGTGTCCTCCTTAATATGCCTTACCCATTTAGCCCATCCCCTCACCCCAAACCCATCCCCTCACCCCAACCCCAAACAACCTTCAGTTTGTTTTTAAACAAGTCAGTTAATTCAGAGTCTCTTATGGTTTGTCTTCCTCCCTGTTTTTATATTATTTTTGCTTCCCTTACCTTATGTTCATCTGTTCTGTTTCTTAAATTCCATATATGAGTGAATTCATAAGATACTTGTCTTTCTCTGACTTATTTCACTTAGCATAATACACTCTAGTTCCAACCACATTGTTACAAATGGCAAGATTTATTTTCATTTTTCTTTCTTTCTTTCTTTCTTTCTTTCTTTCTTTCTTTCTTTCATTCTTTTCTTTTCTTTTCTTTTCTTTTCTTTATTTTTATTTTTATTTTTATTTATTTTTATTTTTTTTTAATTTTTTTATTATTATTTTTTTTAATATATGAAATTTACTGTCAAATTGGTTTCCATACAACACCCAGTGCTCATCCCAAAAGGTGCCCTCCTCAATACCCATCACCCACCCTGCCCTCCCTCCCACCCCCCATCAACCCTCAGTTTGTTCTCAGTTTTTAACAGTCTCTTATGCTTTGACTCTCTCCCACTCTAACCTCTTTTTTTTTTTTCCTTCCCCTCCCCCATGGGTTTCTGTTACGTTTCTCAGGATCCACATAAGAGTGAAACCATATGGTATCTGTCTTTCTCTGTATGGCTTATTTCACTTAGCATCACACTCTCCAGTTCCATCCATGTTGCTACAAAAGGCCATATTTCATTTTTTCTCATTGCCACGTAGTATTCCATTGTGTATATAAACCACAATTTCTTTATCCATTCATCAGTTGATGGACATTTAGGCTCTTTCCATAATTTGGCTATTGTTGAGAGTGCTGCTATAAACATTGGGGTACAAGTGCCCCTATGTATCAGTACTCCTGTATCCCTTGGATAAATTCCTAGCAGTGCTATTGCTGGGTCATAGGGTAGGTCTATTTTTAATTTTCTGAGGAACCTCCACACTGCTTCCCAGAGCGGCTGCACCAATTTGCATTCCCACCAACAGTGCAAGAGGGTTCCTGTTTCTCCACATCCTCTCCAGCATCTATAGTCTCCTGATTTCTTCATTTTGGCCACTCTGACTGGCGTGAAGTGGTATCTGAGTGTGGTTTTGATTTGTATTTCCCTGATAAGGAGCGACGTTGAACATCTTTTCATGTGCCTGTTGGCCATCCGGATGTCTTCTTTAGAGAAGTGTCTATTCATGTTTTCTGCCCATTTCTTCACTGGGTTATTTGTTTTTCGGGTGTGGAGTTTGATGAGCTCTTTATAGATTTTGGATACTAGCCCTTTGTCCGATGTGTCATTTGCAAGTATCTTTTCCCATTCCGTTGGTTGCCTTTTAGTTTTGTTGGTTGTTTCCTTTGCTGTGCAGAAGGTTTTTATCTTCATAAGGTCCCAGTAATTCACTTTTGCTTTTAATTCCCTTGCCTTTGGGGATGTGCCGAGTAAGAGATTGCTACGGCTGAGGTCAGAGAGGTCTTTTCCTGCTTTCTCCTCTAAGGTTTTGATGGTTTCCTGTCTCACATTCAGGTCCTTTATCCATTTTGAGTTTCTTTTTGTGAATGGTGTGAGAAAGTGGTCTAGTTTCAACCTTCTGCATGTTGCTGTCCAGTTCTCCCAGCACCATTTGTTAAAGAGACTGTCTTATTTCCATTGGATGTTCTTTCCTGCTTTGTCAAAGATGAGTTGGCCATACGTTTGTGGGTCTAGTTCTGGGGTTTCTATTCTATTCCATTGGTCTATGTGTCTGTTTTTGTGCCAATACCATGCTGTCTTGATGATGACAGCTTTGGAGTAGAGGCTAAAGTCTGGGATTGTGATGCCTCCTGCTTTGGTCTTCTTCTTCAAAATTACTTTGGCTATTCGGGGCCTTTTGTGGTTCCATATGAATTTTAGGATTGCTTGTTCTAGTTTCGAGAAGAATGCTGGTGCAATCTTGATTGGGATTGCATTGAAAGTGTAGATAGCTTTGGGTAGTATTGACATTTTGACAATATTTATTCTTCCAATCCATGAGCAGGGAATGTCTTTCCATTTCTTTATATCTTCTTCAATTACCTGCATAAGCTTTCTATAGTTTTCAGCATACAGATCTTTTACATCTTTGGTTAGATTTATTCCTAGGTATTTTATGCTTCTTGGTGCAATTGTGAATGGGATCAGTTTCTTCATTTGTCTTTCTGTTGCTTCATTGTTAGTGTATAAGAATGCAACTGATTTCTGCACATTGATTTTGTATCCTGCAACTTTGCTGAATTCATGTATCAGTTCTAGCAGACTTTTGGTGGAGTCTATCGGATTTTCCATGTATAATATCATGTCTTCTGCAAAAAGTGAAAGCTTGACTTCATCTTTGCCAATTTTGATGCATTTGATTTCCTTTTGTTATCTGATTGCTGATGCTAGAACTTCCAGCACTATATTAAACAACAGCGGTGAGAGTGGGCATCCCTGTCGTGTTCCTGATCTCAGGGAAAAAGCTCTCAGGTTTTCCCCGTTGAGGATGATATTAGCTGTGGGCTTTTCATAAATGGCCTTTATGATCTTTAAGTATGTTCCTTCTATCCCGACTTTCTCAAGGGTTTTTATTAAGAAAGGGTGCTGGATTTTGTCAAAGGCCTTTTCTGCATCAATTGACAGGATCATATGGTTCTTCTCTTTTTTTTTTGTTAATGTGATGTATCACGTTGATCGATTTGCGAAAGTTGAACCAGCCCTGCATCCCAGGAATGAATCCCACTTGATCATGGTGAATAATTCTTTTTATATGCTGTTGAATTCGATTTGCTAGTATCTTATTGAGAATTTTTGCATCCATATTCATCAGAGATATTGGCCTGTAGTTCTCTTTTTTTACTGGGTCTCTGTCTGGTTTAGGAATCAAAGTAATACTGGCTTCATAGAATGAGTCTGGAAGTTTTCCTTTCCTTTCTATTTCTTGGAATAGTTTTAGAAGGATAGGTATTATCTCTGCTTTAAACGTCTGGTAGAACTCCCCTGGGAAGCCATCTGGTCCTGGACTCTTATTTGTTGGGAGATTTTTGATAACTGATTCAATTTCTTCGCTGGTTATGGGTCTGTTCAAGCTTTCTATTTCCTCCTGATTGAGTTTTGGAAGAGTGTGGGTGTTTAGGAATTTGTCCATTTCTTCCAGGTTGTCCAATTTGTTGGCATATAATTTTTCATAGTATTCCCTGATAATTGTTTGTATCTCTGAGGGATTGGTTGCAATAATTCCATTTTCATTCATGATTTTATCTATTTGGGTCATCTCCCTTTTCTTTTTGAGAAGCCTGGCTACAGGTTTGTCAATTTTGTTTATTTTTTCAAAAAACCAACTCTTGGTTTCGTTGATCTGCTCTACAGTTTTTTTAGATTCTATATTGTTTATTTCTGCTCTGATCTTTATGATTTCTCTTCTTCTGCTGGGTTTAGGCTGCCTTTGCTGTTCTGCTTCTATTTCCTTTAGATGTGCTGTTAGATTTTGTATTTGGGATTTTTCTTGCTTCTTGAGATAGGCCTGGATTGCAATGTGTTTTCCTCTCAGGACTGCCTTCGCTGCATCCCAAAGCGTTTGGATTGTTGTATTTTCATTTTCGTTTGTTTCCATATATTTTTTAATTTCTTCTCTAATTGCCTGGTTGACCCACTCATTCGTTAGTAGGGTGTTCTTTAACCTCCATGCTTTTGGAGGTTTTCCAGACTTTTTCCTGTGGTTGATTTCAAGCTTCATAGCATTGTGGTCTGAAAGTATGCATGGTATAATTTCAATTCTTGTAAACTTATGAAGGGCTGTTTTGTGACCCAGTATATGATCTATCTTGCAGAATGTTCCATGTGCACTCGAGAAGAAAGTATATTCTGTTGCTTTGGGATACAGAGTTCTGAATATATCTGTCAAGTCCATCTGATCCAATGTATCATTCAGGGCCCTTGTTTCTTTATTGACTGTGTGTCTAGATGATCTATCCATTTCTGTAAGTGGGGTGTTAAAGTCCCCTGCAATGACCACATTCTTGTCAATAAGGTTGCTTATGTTTATGAGTAATTGTTTTATATATCTGGGGGCTCCGGTATTTGGCGCATAGACATTTATAATAGTTAGCTCTTCCTGATGGACAGACCCTGTGATTACTATATAATGCCCTTCTTCATCTCTTGTTACAGCCCTTAATTTAAAGTCTAGTTTGTCTGATATAAGTATGGCTACTCCAGCTTTCTTTTGGCTTCCAGTAGCATGATAATAGTTCTCCATCCCCTCACTCTCAATCTAAAGGTGTTCTCAGATCTAAAATGAGTCTCTTGTAGACAGCAAATAGATGGGTCTTCTTTTTTTATCCATTCTGATACCCTATGTCTTTTAGTTGGCGCATTTAATCCATTTACATTCAGTGTTATTAGAGAAAGATACGGGTTTAGAGTCATTGTGATGTCTGTATGTTTTATGCTTGTAGTGATGTCTCTGGTACTTTGTCTCACAGGATCCCCCTTAGGATCTCTTGTAGGGCTGGTTTTGTGGTGACAAATTCCTTCAGTTTTTGTTTCTTTGGGAAGACCTTTATCTCTCCTTCTATTCCAAATGACAGACTTGCTGGATAAAGGATTCTCGGCTGCATATTTTTTCTGTTTAGCACACTGTAGACATCGTGCCAAGCCTTTCTGGCCTGCCAAGTTTCAAAGGAGAGATCAGTCACGAGTCTTATAGGTCTCCCTTTATATGTGAGGGCACATTTATCCCTTGCTGCTTTCAGAATTTTCTCTTTATCCTTGTATTTTGCCAGTTTCACTATGATATGTTGTGCAGAAGATCGATTCAAGTTACGTCTGGATGGAGTTCTCTGTGCCTCTTGGATTTCAATGCCTTTTTCCTTCCCCAGTTCAGGGAAGTTCTCAGCTATAATTTCTTCAAGTACCCCTTCAGCACCTTTCCCTCTCTCTTCCTCCTCTGGGATACCAATTATGCGTATATTATTTCTTTTTAGTGTATCATTTAGTTCTCTAATTTTCCCCTCATACTCCTGAATTTTTTTATCTCTCTTTCTTTCATCTTCCTCTTTCTCCATAACTTTATCTTCTAGTTCACCTATTCTCTCCTCTGCCTCTTCAAGCCGAGCCTTCGTGGTTTCCATTTTGTTTTGCATTTCGTTTAAAGCGTTTTTCAGCTCCTCGTGACTGGTCCTTAGTCCTTTGATCTCTGTGGCAAGAGATTCTCTACTGTCCTGTATACTGTTTTCAAGCCCAGCAATTAATTTTATGACTATTATTCTAAATTCACTTTCTGTTATATTATTTAAATTCTTTTTGATCAGTTCATTAGCTGTTATTTCCTGGAGATTCTTCTGAGGGGAATTCTTCCGTTTGGTCATTTTGGATAGTCCCTGGAGTGGTGAGGACCTGCAGGGCACTTCCCCTGTGCTGTGGTGTATAACTGGAGTTGGTGGGCGGGGCCGCAGTCCCACCTGATGTCTGCCCCCAGCCCACCACTGGGGCCACAGTCAGACTGGTGTGTGCCTTCTCTTCCCCTCTCCTAGGGGCGGGATTCACTGTGGGATGGCGTGGCCCGTCTGGGCTACTTGCACACTGCCAGGCTTGTGTTGCTGGGGATCTGGCGTATTAGCTGGGGTGGGTAGGCAAGGTGCATGGGGGCTGGAGAGGCAGGCTTAGCTCGCTTCTCCTTAGGTGATCCACTTCAGGAGGGGCCCTGTGGCAGCGGGAGGGAGTCAGATCCGCTGCCGGAGGTTTGGCTCTGCAGAAGCACAGAGTTGGGTGTTTGCGCTGCGAGAGCAAGTTCCCTGGCAGGAACTGGTTCCCTTTGGGATTTTGGCTGGGGGATGGGCGGGGGAGATGTCGCTGGCGTGCGCCTTTGTTCCCCGCCAAGCTGAGCTCTGCCGTCCGGGGGCTCAGCAGCTCTCCCTCCCTTTGTCCTCCAGCCTTCCCGCTTTCTGAGCAGAGCTTTTAACTTATGACCTCCCAGACGCTAAGTCGCGCTTGCTGTGGGAACACAGTCCGTCCGGCCCCTCCGCTTTTGCCAGCCAGACTCGGGGACTCTGCTTGGCCGGCAAGCCGCCCCTCTGCCCCGGCTCCCTCCCGCCAGTCCGTGGAGCACGCACCGCCTCGCCGCCCTTCCTACCCTCTTCCGTGGGCCTCTGGTCTGCGCTTGGCTCCGGAGACTCCATTCTGCTAATCCTCTGGCGGTTTTCTGGGTTCTTTAGGCAGGTGTAGGTGGAATCTAAGTGATCAGCAGGATGCGCGGTGAGCCCAGCGTCCTCCTACGCTGCCATCTTCCTATTTTTATTTTTTGATTGCTGATGGATATTTGGCGCTCTTTCCATACTTTGGCTATTGTTGATAGCACTGCTATAAACACTGGGGTGCATGTGCTCCTTCAAATCAACACGCCTGTATCCTTTGGATAAATACCTAGGAGTGCAATTGCTAGGTCATAGAGTAGTTCTATTTTTAATTTTTTGAGAAACCTCCATACTGTTTTGAAGAGTGGTGACACCAGTTTGCACTCCCGCCAACAATGCAAAAGGATTCCTCTTTCTCCACATCCTCGCTGACATCTGTTGTTGCCTGAATTGTTAATTTTAGCCATTCCGACAGGTGTGAGGTGATATCTCATTGTGGTTTTGATTTGTATTTCCCTGATGTTGAATGATGCTGAGCATCTTTTCATGTGTCTGCTAGGCATCTGGATGTCTTCTTTGGAAGTGTTTATTCATCTCTTTTGCCCATTTCTTCACTGGATTATTTGTTTTTTGGGTGTTGAGTTTGAAAAGTTTTTTATAGATTTTGGATACTAACCCTTTATCTGATATGTTGTTTGCAGACATATTCTCCCAATATGTCAACTGACTTTCAGTTTGTTGATTTTTTCCCTCACTGTGCAGAAGCTTTTTATCTTGATGAGGTCCCAATGGTTCATTTTTGCTTTTGTTTTCCTTCCTTCTGGAGACATATCAAGTAAGGAATTGCTGTGTCTGAAGTCAAAGAGACTGTTGCCTGTTTTCACCTCTAGGATTTGATGGCTTCCTTATGTTTAGGTCTTTCATCCATTTTGAGTTTATTTTTGTGTATGGTGTAAAAAAGTGGTCCAGGTTCATTTATCTGCGTGGTGCTGTCCAGTTTTCCCAGCATCTGTTGCTGAAGAAACTGTCATTTTTCCATTGGATATTATTTTCTGCTTTGTTAAAGATTAGTTCACCATACGATTATGGGTCCATTTCTGGGTTCTTTATTCTTTTCCATTGATCTATGTGTCTGTTTTTGTGCCAATACCATACTATCTTGATGATTACAGCTTTGTAATATAGCTTGAAGTCCAGGATTGTGATGCCTCCAGCTTTGGTTTTCTTTTTCAAGATTGCTTTGTCTAGTTGGGGTCATTTCTGGTTCCATAAAAATTTTAGGATTATTTGTTCTAGCTCTGTCAAGAATGCTGGTGTTATTTTGATAGGGATTGCATTGAATATGTAGATTTCTTTGGGTAGTATTGACAAGTTAACAATATTTGTTCTTCCAATCCATGAGCATGTGATGTTTTTCCATGTTTTGTGACTTCTACAGTTTCTTTTATAACCTTTCCATAGTTTTTAGCATACAGATCTTTTACCTCTTTGGTTAGGTTTATTTCTTGGTAGTTTATGGTTTTTGGTGCAATTTTTAATGGATTGATTCCTTGATTTCTCTTTCTGCAGCTTCATTATTTGTGTATAGATATACAACCAATGTCTATACATCGATTTTTTATCCTGCAAATTTGCTGAATTGATGTATCGGTTCTAGGAGTTTTTTCGTGGAGTCTTTTGGGTTTTCCACATAGCATATCATGTCATCTGTGACGAGTGAGAGTTTGACTTCCTCCTTGCAGATTTGGATGGTTTTTAAGACTGTAACAAGAGATGAAGAAGGCATTGTATCATAATTAACGGTTCTATCTACCAAGAAGATCTAACAATTGCAAACATTTATGCCCATAAAGTGGAACACCCAAATATATAAATCAATTAATCACAAACATAAACTCATTGTTAATAATATCATAATAGTAAGGGACTTCAATACTCCACTTACAGCAATGGACAGATCAACTAAGTAGAAAATCAACAAGGAAAAAATGTCTTTAAATGACACACTGGACTAGATGGACTTAACAGATACATTCACAACATTTACTCCTAAGGCAGAGGAATACACATTCTTCTTGAGTGCACATGGAACATTCTCCAGAATAGATCACATACTGGGACACAAATCAGCCCTCAACAAGTACAGAAAGATCAAGGTCATACCAGGCCTATTTCCAGGCCACAACACTATGAAATTCAAAATCAACCACTAGAAAAAGTTTGGAATGACAACAAATGCTTGGAGACTAAAGAACATCCTACTAAGAATGAATGGGTGAAACAAGAAATTAAAGAGGAAATTAAAAAGTACATGGAAGCCAATGAAAATGAAAACACGACAGCCCAAAACCTCTGAGATGCAGCCAACACAGGCCATATTGACCTTTTTGAAACAAAATGTGAGTAGAAATGGAAAGGAGGCCCCTTACCTATTTTTGTGGAACTGGTCAAGTTTTAGGAGCAGGAGGCTATGACTGTTGACACCAGAGAAAATGCAAGCTTCATGGACAGTGACCATCAGCCAGAGGAAAATGAAAGTCTTATGTGGTCACACATGAAACATCGTGTGGCCTTTAGAAATACTCCAGATTCTATATACAGTATGACGCTGGGGACCTGAGCCACCAATGCTGAATTATTACTGTTAATGCAGGTCCCTTCAGTGCTCAGAGACCTGGGAAACCAGGGTGCTACAAACACCTTCTTAATGACATGCTGGCAGTGGGAAAATAGTGAACGTGTACAACCTTGCCTCTCCTTTAGCACTATCACTTTACTCCTCGCTGACAGACGTGTCTCTAAGAGGTCCCAACCTATATGCTATTGTGGTGTTTCCCCTGTCTTTGTTGCCTGTCACAGGGATGGGGAATTTCAGTGTCACTATCAGTTTTTTTATTTTTACTCTGACACTCACATCAGATGGTCAGAAAGTTCTTTCTCTACTTTCTTCCAGTCTACTTGTTTACTATTTTCCTCACATCTCTTTTGATCTGTATTCCTATTGGTGGTTATCTCATTTAGACCTGATTTGTTCTCATTTACATTTCCTTAATGTATCTTTTTCTTAGCCATTTTTATGTTAAAAAGTTAAATGTTTAATGGAAAAGGATACACGCAAAAGGTAAACAAATGAACAAAAAAATACTAAAACTCAATCCCTCCTTTCTCCACAGATTCTACTTCTCCATAGCCAACCACCATTAACCCTTGACAGTGACCATTTCTAAGGCATTACTCTAGCAGGTAAACAGGTACAGGCACAGGTACAGATCCTCATTGCATACCATTCCTTAGTAAACCTTGGAAATGATTCTGTATCAGTGCAGAGACTTCTGCCTTCCTCTGTGTCATGACTGCATTGCATTCCAGTGTTTGGACACCTGAAGAATCAATTTCCCTGCTAATACTGAAGCACACATCAGTGTGCTTCCAATGTTTTGCCTCTAGTAACAATGTTTCAATAGTAGCATGGTATGAGCACTGTACAATTCATAGATGTTGCTATATCATTTTCCAAAATCTTGTTATATTTTCACTAACAATGCATGAGAGACCCATACAACACTGCCAGCAATAAGTGGTAATAGTCATTTGAATGAATGTGGAAAGTAATTTTTTTGTCAACAGATTTGTTTTTCTCTTATAATCAGTGAATTTGAGCATATTTCATATATTTTTTTGGCCATTTGGATTTGTTTCCCTTTGAATGATCTATTTTTGTCATTTCCCATTTTTCTTGTGTTTTCTTTCTCTTACCCATTTGAAAATTCTCATTTCATATTATAGGTGTTAGCCCTTTTTCTCACATCTATGGTTTCTTAATTGACTTTTTTTGTGTGGCTTCTAGGTTTTTTAAAGTTTTGTATAACGTATATGACTATCATTTGTTTTATATCTTCTGTGTTCCAGTGTGGTTAAATGATCTCTCAAACATAGAATATGCATATATTCTGTGAGATTTGCTCACAGAGATTTTAATTATCTCATTGTTTACATTCAAGCCTTTCATCAGACTACATTTTAGATTTGTATAAGATGTTAACATGTTCAATTCAATTTTCTTTCAGAAGAATATCTGTTGTGCTGCCGCTATTTATTAGTGATCTAATGTTTTCCTGCTGAGTTGTATTTTGTCACTTATCAAATTTTCATATACTGAGAATAATGTCTGAACTCCTTACAGGGTTTCACTGATCCACCAATGACAGGCTGATTGATTATAACAACTCTATAATAGTATCTAATAATTGGCAAACCATAACCAACCTTGTTGTTATTTTTTCAATATACTGTTGACTATTCTCACACATGCATTTTTCCATATAAACTTTGCAGCCCTTTTTGTCCAATTTAAATAAAATACCTCATTGGGGTATAGATTAGAATGAAATTGCACATTATTCTGGAAAGGCTGTAATATTAAATCTCATTATATGCCTCTGTGTTAGCTTTGTCTTTTATTTCACATCCTATAGTAAGAGCATAAGGGGTGGATACAGCTTATATCCATTATGGAAATTATTTTTCTTTCTTATTAAACATATATCTATTTTATACATTGGTTTCCACTATAGGTAAAATAATTTTCTTATTTTATTTTTAATTACTTATTAGTAGAACAGATAAAAACTATAGGTTTTTCAGTGTATTATTGTGCCCAACAAACTTACCAAGTTTTTTTAAAATAATTTTTCTTAACTAGACTCTTTTGGATTGTATCTCTATATAATCATATAATTGACAAATAATAAATAAATATATTTTTGTATGATGCTTGTACTATAGCAGTTTTGCTTTAACCCATTTTACACATTCAAATTCATTTGAAGAAATCCCAATCCACAAAATCAAATTCATCTTTTGAAAATGTACCTCTCAAAGCAACACAGGGTCTAGTTGTCCCATCTGATTTTATTTAGTTTCTTTCCAAAGCAGACCCTGAAACAAGGAGGCAAATCCAAAATCATTTATTTGGGAGGTTCTGGAAGCACTAGTTGGGGGCTAGGAAGGAGAGTATGGAGCAGGAAAAAGGTCAGCAAATGGTGAATTGTTAAAGGAGCTACCATGGTTGGGGTGGTGGTGCCTGGAGCTTTATCTCTCTGGAAGTCAGTGCACGACACCTGCCTCAACATTTTCTCTCCTGAGTGATGGAGGTGTTGGAGTATTTATACACCAGCTTGGTCAAAATATTATCTGGAAGCTGTTCCCAGGAGGACAAACTCAGAAGTTTTGATAAGTTCAGAGGAGGGGGAGGTATGTAAGTAGGCAATGTAACAGTACACTCTCATGTGCATAAAGTTAAGACCATGTTTGTGGCCACCCTGAGTGTTATTACTCATGCTACCTAAAATGAAGTGAGTTCAAGTAAAGTTCTAGAATAAAACAGTGGGAAACACCAGACTTCTGTGAGTCTTCTTGAATTTGCAATACATAAAATCACAAAAAAATTAAAGTTAATTCAACTCATTTCTGGAAGATGGGCTGTGTAATGAGAAATCCAGCAATTTAATTCAGAAGCCTATTAGTGAGGCTTTTGGGAAAACCAGTACAATGATATTTAGAGAGAAAAAGAGAGTTCCAGCACAGTGAACATATATACTTCCTCTCAAGTGATGTCAAGTAGCTGCTCACATAAGAGAACTTCTTAGATCCAGAGTGGTATTTCTAAAAGCAAATTATATTGTAATTCAGAATGGTGTCTTAAATCTTCCCCACCATCTCTATAAAGGAAGAAGAAGGGACAACTCTGTATGCAGCTGAAGGGAGCTTCCTTTGCCAAGGAAAGGCACTGAAAGATGTGGAGGGCATGGGCACAAATTTCATTCTGGGGAGCAGGACTTTGTATAACTTGATAAGATGTGCTTAAAATTAAACGCTAACAGATACTCTGCTGCTTTTGCTTGTTTCTTTCTCTGGAAAAGATTGTGTTCAATATGAAGAAAAATTAGAGGTTTCCCAAGTCCATAAAAAATTAATTTTGGAAACCATCAGCTAAACAAATAACCAACAAGTGACAGAAGCAATAACACAAGCTCGATTTACTAATTTCTTATTGCTGAGGGAGAGATACTCCAGATACTCTGGAGAGATACTCCAGAGATAAATGCCCTCATACTCTTGTCAAGGATGCCTTCCAGCAATGTAAATGTGCAGCCTCTGAAAGAATGGGCATATTGAGGATGATGTGAGACAGTAAGCAAGTTCTGAGTAGATAGGCTCCCCCAGAGGATACTGGTTTACCTACTAGGAAGCTCTTTGCTAAGCCATCATAGGTTAAACATGTATCCATAATGTGACAAAGCCTAAATGGAAAGCAAAGGAACAGTTAGATGGACATTTCTAGCTCCCCTGGTGTGTAGTTAACTCATCAAAACTCTTACCTAATTTTCACTCTTTCTAAGATATTTTCACATCACAAACACAATTAATTAGTGCACAACACTGAAAGCTTCTCAGGCATGTTTGGAAATTTTTATCTCAAATTTAAAGCTTCTGTAGCTCAATAGGGAAAAATCCAGAAGAAGATCAGGCAGGTTTATGCCAGGGGACTCAAACATTCAGGTGAATTCCAGAGAATTCTTGCAGGAAGCATGTCTTTACCCTTTGCTCAAGGAATGACTCTTGCATAAAAATGTCATAAGTTTTCCATATACTACAGAACAATTTTATAAATATAAATGGTGGCAGCCCCAGAATTTACACTGAGAGGTCTGTGGGTGGTTACATGGGTAACAAAAGAAAAGGAATTTGAAGATTATCCTGAGGCTGCTGCTTGCATAGCATATATATTGTTTGTATGTTGACATGTTCGTGTGGAGGAGAATTAACCAAGATGGCAGAGAGTTAAAGCAGTACATTTCAGGCCATTTCTGCATGACACTCTTCTCCATCCTTCAGTGTTTCCCACCTTAGCCCCTCAAATGGAACCATGTCCTGATTGCTGCCCACTGTATGGATGATAATCGTCAGTTTCAAGTTTTAAGAGCCACAAAATCTAAGTAATCTTCCCCACTGGTTTTTCTTTTTGGTGTATATTCAAAATATTATTAGATAAACCACATATTGCCCAATCTTCATATAAATTCAATGATATTCCGTAGTCTTTAAGAACTGTCTGGCATTGTTAGGAGTCAATTGGAAAACAGGAGAGGTCCATAAGTGACAAACAGGTCCTTGAGTGTGCCTTCAACATACATGGGCTCAGAGTTTAGATAAGCCCCACACATTGAACTGAAGTTATAAGAAGAATTGGCTAAGGAGAGGGGCATCTGGGTGACTCAGTCCACTAAGCATCTGACTCTTGATTTCAGCCCAGGTCATGATCTCACAATTCATGGGTCTGAGCCTGCATCAGGTTTTGTGTTGACAGCACAGAGCCTAGTTGGAATTCTCTACCTCCCTCTCTCTCTGCCCCTTCCCTGCTCGTGTTCTCTCTGTTTCACTCTCTGTCTCTGTCTCTGTCTCTGTCTCTCTCTCTCTCAAAAATAAATAAATATTTAGAAGAATGGATTAAAGAGATGAGAGCACAGGGGTAGAAACAAAATCACTTAGTTTTTCAGATCTGTCTCTATCACTGCCTAGCTCTGTTTGCCCAGAATAAAACACCTAACCTTTTGTTTTAAAATAAAATAGAACTCAGCTTAAAAGCAGAGAGGGGCGGGATTAGAGTAGTTCTTTCCAAAGTAACCTTTTCTAAAATAATTTTATGATCTTAGTTCTTTAGGAGTAAGCAAACTAGCTGGACAGGGAACAGACTTCTGCCTCTGGATCCTGGAATCATGCTTCCTTGGACCTCCTCTGGTTTGTCCAGGACTTTCTGTTTTAATACTCCAAGCCCTGCATCCTAGTAAGTCCTTGAGTCCCAGACAGTCTGGAATGTTTGGCCCTCCAACCAATTACAGCATCAAATCTTTTATACTTTTGAGAAATAACCTGCCCCACACACCACCTTAGCATAAGATAGGCTTTTTGGCAACATCAAACTTCCCTCTAATTTGCAGCTCTGCCTATTGGAACATGATGGGCATTTCTGTCCATCCTTAACTCACTTCCTACATCTGGCGGATTCTTGGACAAGACCTTCAGACTCTGCTTAACCTCCCTTGGCTACGTGACCCCACAGAATCTTTCTTTTCTTCCCTATGTGGCACAGGGCCCTTTTAATCCTTCTACCTCCAAATAATAGCATGCAGTTGACATCTTGAATGGGCTAAATCCATTGTGGTCAGGAGGAAACAATTGTGTCTACATCACAGTCTCAGATCTTCCCCAGACCAGGAGTCTAAAAACTTATTCTGTGAAGGGCCACAGAGTACAGATGTCAGATGTGTAGGCTACAAGTTCTGTTCACAGAGTAAGTAGAACCCTGCTTTTATCACTGGTGGTTCATAAGCTGAAGGATGAGAGACACCTAAGGATAAGCTTGGGAATTATGGGACAAATCAGTAGGAAAATGACTGCTCTTTTTATGGACTTCAAATCTCTCACATGACCTTCAATTTAGTCTACTTCCATTATACATTTCTAGGACACAGCCAGGAATCTGTAAGATATTAAATTAATGATGTCAATTTGTATCTAAATTTCAAAGGAAAGACCTATAGTTTGTGGACACTTCATGTAAGCTCAGAGTTAGGATGGGGTGCACCTTACTTCACTCCAGAGTGACTTTCCACCCACGCTTTTGCACCATCTTTAACAGTGACCTATGAAATTCACAATCTGAACCACAGAGAAGCTTAGCCTCTGTGATTTGATTTGAACTGTTGCATTTTAATAAAAGCACATATTTGGAATAATCCAGAGGTTAACATTTGGAATGAAGTGTTCTAATGACATAAAATCAAAAGAATTTAGAAACAGAGTGTCTCCCGTGTGATCCTCTGGACATTCATGGTACCCCAGCCTAAAGAGAAGGAATTGTACTGGGAAGGAGCCCTTTAAGGAAACACTACATTTGTATTCAAAGAATTGGCATGGCAGTCTGTAGTGTTAAATAGCCTAATTTCCCCAGAGGGCTAGATGTGCTTCCTTACATCTTTGAAGTTTGTGAAATTGTTCTAATTTAAAAACTTTTGTCTGTATGATAGGATGAAAAAATTACTACAATAGAAGCTCAAAGAACAACTCAAAGAACAATCTTCTGCTCAGGCTGGCTCTGTTGCTGCCCCTGTGCTTGTTCCCTGCAGGCATTTTGATTCTCAGCCTCCAGGTCAGCTCTGCTCAAGGTAGAAAACACCATGGCAGCCTCTGACTACCTCCTGTAACTGAGACCCTACTAGTTGTTTCTACTGATTTTCAGTATAGCTGAAGACCACACAGGCCAGGGGTCAGACACTGGGCATGGTCATAAGCAGTTCTTCCATATCTCTGCACCACTGCTGCATTCACAGTGTAAGGCACACCTGTTATGGCAGGTGTCTCCTCTTGGTCACTGAGCAGTAACTAAAGGGGGGCATATTATGCCTCCTATAAAACTGTAGACTTAGTATTTTGTGGGTGCTGTGGCCTGTAGTACTCTTTTGGGCCCTGTTGGAGGACCCCATTGACTGGGTATTGCTCTCCTCAGCGATCAGGGACCTAACTTTATATTTTCTTTTGAT
The DNA here is from genome assembly GCF_024362965.1 of Panthera pardus. Taxonomy (NCBI): domain Eukaryota; kingdom Metazoa; phylum Chordata; class Mammalia; order Carnivora; family Felidae; genus Panthera; species Panthera pardus. The sequence goes on along the minus strand of NW_026526821.1, from coordinate 48,799,726 downwards.
GATCCTTTATGAGTTGGTCATTTGCCTCTCACGTGAATTATTTACCTGTCCAGTTACATTCCCACTCTCCAACCATGGGGTTTGTTCCTAGAATGGCCCAAGTTGGCTGTAACAGACAATTCTGGTGGGCCATCCCTGTGGCCCACCATGCTCCTATGGTGACAGGCAATTTCCTGTGTCCAGACATCCTCCTCCTCATGCCCTTGCTACCAGTATCTTGTTTTTTTTTCTGCCAAGGGCTTTTATCTGAAACCACAGAAGTTGTTTGGTACAGGGAAATTGACTGTCAATCCATTGAGGGTGTGCAGTGATAGATAGATTCTCCAACATTTTCCATTCACCCTGTGGATGTGCCTAGTCAGGGTCAGCAATTGTCCACCCTTTGGTGGCTTTTCCTCCTGGGTTACAGTTGCCAGCTCCCTCACTGCTACTTCCTCAGAGACCCTGCCCTAATCTCTGCTCCCAGTTAATGCACAACTCAGGCTCTGCTTTAGGGGATGGGGGAAAACTGAGTCATTGGGTCACTAGAGATCTTCTAGAAAGTCCTTCTGACCCAGAATCAGCTGGCATTTCCAGTTTGCTCTGGTGGCAAGGCTGTAGAAGCTCTGTCCTAGCCATTGCTGGAGTTATGTTTCTACCCGGGAAAGATCCAGTAGGTAAGGAAAACAAGGAAAAGCAATGGGATATAGAAGCCAGAGGTGGAAGGTCAGGAGCCACGTAGCATTCATGGCCATGGTTCTTCCACCCAAGACCAGGCACTCTGCTTCCTTCCTGTGGGTTAGTTAAAAAGTTAATAAATCTCTGCTCTTGTCTTGGCTAGTTCACAGGCACACAACAGTAAAGAAAGCCACAATTGCAGCAATCATGTCCCTTAAGCACTGCCCACTGTTAACCACTCCTCAGCTCTGCTCCTTGAGCTGGACTGCTGCTCTGCCCACAGCACCCAGGGACCTCATTGATACTAGGGCTAGCTGCCCTTTTGTGGGCTCCACTGCCCAAGTCCTTCCTGCTGGTTCCATTGCCTTCTCCTTGTCCCTGTAGATCTGTCTCTGAGACTCCTGAGTAACCACAGTGACTAGCAGAGACTAAAAGGAATCCAGTTTTCAGTAAGCCACGGTCCATGTACAGTGACAACTAATATTCCTTTGGATTCGTACAGACTTTATTTCTGCCTCCTTCTACTTCTCATGCTCCCCCTCCATGTTGCTTATCAAGTACATCTATGATGATTGTATGTACTTTGAACTTCTCTCTATGGAGTTCAGGGAATTCTGGTTTTGTCACTGAGCTGTCTTTGTCACTTTACATTGGTCAGGGCCACTTTGTCCTGGCCTTTTTCTCTCCCTCTTTGGTCTTTATGCCATTCTCATTCTCTTAACAGACTGAATAAAATTTGAGTCTGAATTCCATTATTTTATAAATAACCATCTACTCTGCCATATGAAAACCAGTAAACAACAGAAGTATAAAGTGAGAGATCAGTAGCATAAGGAGAGACCCTCAAGATCATAAATTTCAACTATCTTATTTTTTTGTACAGTAGGAATAATACCAAAGAGGTCATATGCTACTGAACGGCACAGCCACAATTGGTGATCACTGTATGACCCTATAGCAGGTGTAATTTCTGCAGGACACATACTTACACAAGTCTTTAAAACTAGAATATTCTTCTCTCTGGTAGTTATTTCATAACCACCATTGTAAGAAAAAGTTTCATAAACTTCAAACTACAAGGGATAATTATCATTACATTTCCAATGATTTCCCCAAAGTAGTCCTCTCTGCTCTGACAGGAGATTTGGTTCAAAGTAGAATGATGCTTCCATCCCACTGAAGATGCTGATCAATGAGGGAAGGGCCAAATGCACTTGGAATAGGTCAGAAACAACACTTTTAGAAAAAGATCCAGTCACCCCCCCTCACATTTGTGTTATGCTTTTGAGCAAACCTTTTACTGAAGGTATGGAAATAATAGTATTCCTTCAATCTCTTTCTTGATTCCTTTTTCCTTCTTTCATGAACTTACATCAACTAGTGTCTCCTCTCGTTTGATGGCTGTGACATCATTTTAGGTGAAGAAAACACGAAAGCAATGTGTGGTTTTATAGTTACATGACTTCTTCAGGGACAATATCTGGTTCCAAGAAAATGTGCCAAATTAGTTCTCTTAGATAATTTTCAGGGCATATTTCCCCATGAGCTAACTAATTATTTGGAAGACAGAAGTAGAATGTAGACCATTGCCAGAATGTTTTCATGAAAATGAGCCAATTCTCTCAGTCAGTTAAGCTCCCACTGAGCCAGTTGTGTAGTTGTGGGGCAGACAGATGCCAGAAGAGCCCTTGGATGGCAGCACACTTCTCAATATCCATCCAAGGACTTGCCCATACTGCTCAGATCTGTTACAGTTCCCCAACTTGATGTACCCCACAGGCAACATTGTAGTAGGGCGTGCCAATATTCTACCATACAGCTCAGTTCCCCCAACTGGTGGTCATCTGTAGGCAGTTCTCTATAGGCCAAGGACCTCCTCCATCTTTCTACCTGAAAATGTTCCCAGGCCTCAAAAAAGAGTTTGGTCCACACTTGAAGTCAGCTAGTATTCTATGAGTTAATGTCCTGGAAGCAGCCTTCAAACAACAATGGACAGGAGATAGTGGACACCCCCACTCTTCAATCTGCACAAGGGCAAGTAAGAGGTATGCTGTCCACAGCCCTTTGTTGGGGGGGGGTCTGCAGTAAAGCTAGGCTCCAGAAGCCACAGTGGTAACTCATTCATGAATGTACTCTTCACTAACCACCTTCCCTTCGCAGGCCTATCCCTTCACTCTTCTAATGATGTTTTCTGGAGTCACTTCTAAAATAAACTACTCACACCCAAAATTTTGTCTAAAAGCCTGCTTTGGGGGGAACCCAAGTTAACACAAACGTGAGAGAAATTCTCTTGTTATAATGTTGACCTTAAGGTTAACAGGTGGAAAACTACTGGGTCTTCCCTCTGATTCTCAGAGCTAAAGTTTGGTCAGAAACAACTGGAATTTTAGTGTAGTCTAGATTTTGTAAAATTTGAATGCATCTGGAGACTTTGTGAAAAAACAGACTACTTCAACAGGTCTGGGGTGGGGATTAATATTCTGCATTTCTAACAAGCCTCTGGGTGATGCCAATGTTACCACTCCATTGACAACATTATAAACCCCAGAAGAAAATAGGACTTCAAAGCCCAAGCTTTTATTTAGATCGACATGTGACTTCTCTTAAATTGAGAGAGTCCTACAACCTTGCATCTGGTCTCAGGTGTCAAAAAAAAAAAAAAACCTCTTTAGAATATACTGGTATAACTCTGGGGTTTTGTTATTCAAAGTTGAGACACGATCAAGCTGCCTTATGCAATGGAGCTTTTTCTGGGATTCAACAGAATCTTTAAAAAATTGGAACCTTTCCTCTGATGCTTGACAATCTTGTTTTCTCTCTCTCCTCTTTTGGCACCTTTCCCATGACTGACAGTGAATGTGGCAGTTGGTCATTATCCATTAGGGCATCCCTAATGGCCTGTCATTGGCCCAGACAACCATGTCTGGTCCAAGCAACTTTCAGCAGTGTCTTTAGTTGTCCTGACATTAGTGCCTTTAATCTAGAACAGACCTACAATGTTTTATTCTTTTTCATGATACAGGCAGACTTTTTTGAATAGACAGAGCTGGTTGTCTTGTAGAATATTTTACATCATGTTTCCCTGAATATTTCCCCACCGTGTCATTTAATTTGTTCCTCTGATCCTTATATTTCCTGTAAACTGCAAGTTGGACTGAATGTTTGATTAGATTCAAGTCTGAATGTTTTTGACAAGAATACTTCATGGATGACACTATTTTATTCTGCATTTCTTCATTGCTTATGTCAAGTTTTATCAGTAGTTTCACTGGTTAACAACCAGATCTCCCCATTGCAAAATTAGATTTTTCCCTTGAAATTGACAAGTAATCTGTGGAGTTTCCCGATGACCCCTAATTTAATAGTATTACTTAGTGTTCAGTGGTTATCCTTGCCTTAATTAATTACATCATTGAAAGTTGCAGAAAGGCCATTTTCTAATTCTGTCTTTTAGTTGGTGTTTTTCTGGGAAGAAAAATTGCCCTTGTCAACCAAGAATGACTAAATTCTTTCTAAACAGGCAGAATAAATGCTTAATTCCTTCCTTTTATCATCAATTTTCAGAGTAAGAAATTGGGCAATCACCTCCAATGACGACAAAGCAGTAGCTCTCTCTCTCTCTCCTCCATCTCTTTCCTTCCATTTCTCTATCTCTCCCTCTCCTTCCCTCTCTTGCTTTCTTCCTCACTCTTCCCCCCCCATCACTAAGGGTACATACATTTTTATCTAATGTTTTGAAATCAGTTACAATAATTCTTCTTGATGTTTAAGTTGTCGCAAATATGCCTGGTAGGAGCATTTTCAGACTGGTGCTTTTTGGCATGCTCCATTTGTCTTTTGGTCATCCTCTGGCACTGTGACATAACAGTACACCCCAGGTTCCTCTTGTATCTTCTCATCGTCAGATTTGGAATCAGATATATCTCAGGGTGGCCCTGAGAAATCACGATCTGTGCCATTGCCATGTGCAGTGTTCCATAAATGTCAGTATGAACATGTTGAAATGCTGATTGATGGTGTTGAATTCTTTTATACTCTTGTTGTCCTTTTGTCTGGTTGTTCTATCCAGTATTGAGAGAGAGGTTTTGGAGTCTCCAACTGTAATTGTCAGTTTTTCTGTTTCTCTTTTCACTTATATCTGTTGTTGTTTCACATAATTTTCAGCTTTGTTGTTTGATGCATACACATTTAGGATTGCTATCTCTTCTTGGTAAATTGACTGTTTTATTATTACACAATGTTCCTCAGGATCTCTGGTAATTTGATTTACTTTGATGCCTACTTTATCTGATATTAATATACATTGTTGCTTCCACAAAAGCATTGATTTATTTGACTACTATTTACATTTTATATCATTTCCTATCCTTTTACTTTATATATATATATATATATATATATATATATACACATATATACACACACACACACAAAACCTGCTACTTTAAATTCATATATATATGTGTGTATATATATATATATATATATGCATTATTAGTATATATAGTATTAATAGTAATATATATAGTATTATATAGTATGTATATATATATACATATATATATTTATACAGTGCATAAATATATTATCTATATAGCACTTGCATACCATACAGTACTTGGGTGATTTTTTATTATTTATCCACTCTCCCACTCTCAATCTTTTAATTAGTATATTTAGATAATTTACATTTAATATAATTTTTGGCATGTTGGAGCTTAAGTCTGACATTTTACTTTTGTTTTATTTTTCTCTATAATTTTTTGTTTCTACTTTTTATTCATCATTTCTGTTATTTGAATATTTTTTGATATTCCATTTTTTATTTATTTGAAGTGCTTTTCAGTGTAGCTGTTTGCATAGCTTTTCTAAGTGGTTGTAGTTAGTATAATGTTATGTGTGTGGAAGTTATCACAGTCTATAGGTATTATCATTTTACCTGTTCCAGTAAAGACAATCATCCTTTATATCTCTTTACCCTCCTTAATTTAAATAGAATTATTTTAAATATTTATATATTTTCAGAATCATATTATATGATATTATAATTTCTAAGGAAATTATAAAACATTAGGGTTTTCCATGAAGGTATTACAGGATGAATCCTATTCATAAGAAACTTTGCTGTGTATCCATGCTGGATTTTCATTTCCAGTTTTCCACTTGTCCAAACTTGACCTGTTTTTGTGCCATTTCCTCTGGAATCCATTTTTATGACAGCACTTCTACCCTCTTTTGACCACTCTTGAAGCAGACCCTGAAACACTGATTTAACATCCTCAATAGTTATAAAACCTTCATATTTGCTGCCCTCATCCTCCTAAGAAACATGGATGTCCTCACAACAAAGTACTGGCACCTGTCACTCTTTGCAGTGTGAAGACCCAAGGCAGAGAGGAAGAGAAAGGAAGGGAGTAATCTCAGGAGGAGTCCCAGATTGGGTGTGTCAACTTGATCCTGCAGAAGACACTTCAAACATAAGCTACACTTCAGAGTTGTCTCCACCCCAAAACAAGGGTCTGGACTTTCACAGTCCCACTCTCCTCAGTCATTGTTCACATCCTTCTAGGGTTAGGGGGAATGCAAGTTCCCAGGCACATCTAGCGTCTGCTGACTCTAGTAGCCTGAGGTTTGTTTGTTTCTTTATTGAGGACACTCACAGGTACTGGCTTTGAAAATGAAATTATGTTGAAAGGTGGGGGGTAAAAAAGTGGTAAAAATATCTGAGGGGGTCAAGGTGAAGAGTTGTCACTATCTGCTACAAAACATCCACCTTCCAGTATGTATACCCACAGATCTCCAGTTCAGGTGAATTGTGCAATACATATATTGGATATATTACAGATCACATAGACTTATAAATATATGTAAGTGTATTATACGTCATATATATTATGTATACTTATAAATACACACATATATATAAGCATTGTATATATTGCATATATTATGTATATTTACATAATTAAGTATACTATATATACCTATATAAGAGTGGGAAGCGATGTGTATATATGTATATATGTACACATAAATGTACATGTTTATATGACTGTACAATAATATATGTGTTTGATTACCTAGTATTCTGCCAGAGCCACTGCTATATGCTGGTAAGACACATTAGCCAATGTTTCTCTAATGATCTAAAGCCTCACATGGTCACTTTATTTTGAGAAATAGCTCTCAAGAGTGAGACTAGAGGTCCATGGAGAGTATGAGGTGGAATTGGGGGTCAGAGAAGAAAGGCAGAGCACAGCAGAATGAAGGATGATGGATCTGGGAAACAGGCAGAGTGATTGATGCAAGAAAAACCCCTCTCCTACCAAAGAAAGTGTCTTTGGAGAGAAGCTCGACTCTTACCACAGTGAAAACGGTAATACAACTCTGTGATTGTCTGAGGTATTACCAGGGAGGTAAATTCAGTCTACAGTGAGGAGAATCAGGACAAAGTCAATTTAGAAATGTTAGCTGTTCACAGAAAGACAGGAGCAAGATGGTGGATGGCCAAGGGAGTAGGAAGGGGGCACAGAGAGACTGGAGATGTCAAAAACCTGAGAAGCTTGGCAGAGGAGGGGAGCAGCTGCAGGTGGGCTGCTGCTGGCCATCAGGCCCCAAGGTTCTCCCAATAGTGGAGTCCTTGGCATAAATCATGAGTATCTTCTCAAATCCTACCCCATGCATGTGTCTTCCTACTCCACCTCTCAGTCTAGGCTCCCACTAGTTCTTGGGAGGGCTGGGGCAGCTGTAGTTACTGAGCGATCAATGTGGGGGGAGGTAAAGAAGAATGGGGGATGCTTGGACATCTCACTCTGGGAGTGAGGCAGTTCCCTTCCCCCCACCAGTCTGGCACTTTGCATATTGTACTCCAGATCTCCCACAAGCTCTGTTTCCTCCCAGCTCCCTCCTCTTGGGGCCCTCTACACTTCAGAACTGCTGTCCTCTAGCAATAAGTTATGTTTCATCCCAGTTTCTGGATCCACCCTGGCCCAGAGGTGCACTAAGGAAGATACATATGAACCTTTAAGATCAAGAAGACTTCCTCTTGATTTTTCCTTTGCTCTGATTTCAAGACCTAGCCCTGGAAAAAATGGAATTTTTTCCAGCTGCATCTTGGCTATGTCCCTCCCAGAATGGATTCCGTGTCCAGTTATCAGACTTCCATCAAGTGCATGACTTCCTTTCTAATTCATTGTTGCCTTGACTCCAAAATCCAATAGGAACTAGATTCATGCCTTCATCCTTCACCCTTACCTGTTCTCCATTTTCTGCTTCAGTTTCAAGGGTTTGTCTATTCTGGTCCCTGGAATCCCTTCCCTTAACCATCTCACATTACAGTAGCCTGGTGCAGATGAGTAAGGGAGTATGTGGAACAAGACACACACCTTATGCCACCTACTAACATAAAAAGTGGGTTTTTAATTTTTTTTTTTAATTTTCTTTGCTATCTTATAGTTGTTTATAAATTGTATTGGTGTTTTAAGGGACTCAATCTGTTCTCAGTTTCTCAGTTGGACAGAACATGGAGATGCTCACTTCGTGAATGAACTATCTTCAGGGAAGAATGTTTAAAAATGGCTTTGGGCCAGAAGTAGCTTAGAAATCTGCTCTGCTTACTTAGATTTTCATGACCTTGTTTCTTTGTGCAGGTTAACATTCTTGCCTGGTTAAGTGTTTAAAGATGACTAGAGAATGTAAAAGTAGAGAGCAGACAGGAGAGAGCTCTGATTTAATGGGTTCCTCAGCTCTGGAGTGGTACCTGAGACTGGAAGGACACTGGTCAGCCAGAACCTGATGTTCATTTTCTTGGAGACAAGGAAAGCAAATGAGGCTGGGACATGAACCTGCTAGATGATATTCTTATAACCTGACACCTATAATACAGTTTTATTTTGGTATAAAGATACAGATTAGAACAAGCCAAAGGCAGAGACACAGAGGGAGAATTTGGGGAGGACTCCAAACACAAAGTTTCTGTCATCCTCAGAGACTCTCAGCTTCAGTGTGTAGGAATATACAGAGTGCTGCTAACCAGTGACGTTCACCTAAGTTTTGGTGTCTAGAATTTTTATTGGAATTTTATTAAGTATGTATGAATGGTTGAATCATTGGCCACATTGTTGAACTCAATTTCCAGTTCCCTCCCCTCCCAGGATTTCTGGCTAATATCACCTGACTCAAAGTTCCAACCCTCTAATTACATGGTTAGTCTTTCTGAGTCAACTAATTAACATAAATGATCAGGTGTGGTGCAGGGCCCCACCATGAATAACAAAAGCTCCTATCACTCAGAAAAAGGGTTTAGACGTTAGTTCCCAGGAGCAGGGGCAAAGACCAGCCCCCCTTTTTGGTAAGATAAATTCTTCATTCAGTCATGGGTGGACAGATCTGTGAAGATCCTCAACTCCAATCACCTTGGTTTTGCAGTTGAGTCACATGGGTAATGTAAGTGTTGATGTCTCTCCCTTTTTGCAAGAGGAAGGTATTTTGTTTGTCAAAGATAAAGTGGCTCAGAAAAACTTATAATAAGTAAGCTATCCTTTGCTCAGATTATTCTCTAACCTTGGTCAATTAAAACACTGCGTTTTCTTAGAGATCTGGTTATTATTTACAATGCACTTATTGCCTGTGCATCTTTAATAGTAATGATGTCCAGTCACATATTCCCTGGTATTTCCAAGGCATTTTTCCATTGTTTAATTGTACTTCATAGTCCCTGTAAATAGGGGAAAGCAGAAGCTAGTGGTTGAAGATTGGGAAATTCTTCATACCATTGAATGTGTACTGACAGAATGTATTCATACTTCACATGACAGATGGAACTGGCTCTATCAAACTTCCTGATGATTGAATGGGGAAGCTACCTGGCTGGTATTGGAGAACTTCCCCTTTAGGAGAAGCATTAAATTATACTGAGATACATAAAAATTCCTTAAAACTCAATATCAAATTATAACATTTTGTGGATTATTTCCCTCATGATGCTTTATTTACAGGATGATTCAAGTACTTTGATTGCCTCATCAGTGATGGTCATTTGGCAAAGAATTTTAGATGGCAGGAAGCTATATTTTGGGAAAAAATGGATGGTCGCAAATGAAAGAGAGAGAGAGAAAGAGAGAGAGAGAGAGAGAGAGATGAGTAGAGATTTACTTTGATTCTAAAGGTATAGACTTTGAAACAATTTGTTTTTTAACTCTACCCAGGCCAAAACTGAATTAAAGGGAACTATGATTATATGACTTAAGGGTTTCATAAATAGCAAATATGTTATTTCACTCATGTGCAATTTAAGAAACAAAACAGATGTACATGGAAAAGATGAACAGGGAAAGGGAAGCAAAAATAAAATAAGATAAAAACACAGAGGGAGACAAATCAGAAGAGACTCTTAAATACAGAGAACAAACTGAGGGTTGCTGGTGGGGTATTGGATGGGTATGGGCTAAATGGGTGAAGGGCATTAAGGAGGGCACTTGTTGGGATGAGCACTGGGTCTCATATGTAAGTGATGAATCACTAAATTCTACTCCTGAAACCAATACTACACTATATGTTAACTAACTTGAATCTAAATTTTAAAAAAAGGAGAAAAAGAAGAAAAAAATGTATAGTCTCCAGGAGTATTCTTGTACACACATATACCAGCCTGGAAAAGTACAGTTTATTGCAGTCATCCCTAATAATACCCCAGGAACCTATCTTTTAAATTATTTATGTGTATGTCTGTTTGTTTGTTCTTGCCAGGGTCATCTGGATGTAAGTAAGGATCAGGATATTAACCATAATTCTAAGAAATAGACTCTCTGGTATAATAAGTGTAACAGAAATAAAAGAAAAGACATGAAGTTTTAGGAGTTTTTGATCTTCCCTTATCACTTGACAACTCTCCAAAGGGGCATGAATTCTAGCTTTCTGAGTCAATTTCCCCCTTTGTGTGCATAATGTGAATGAAGAGAAAAAAGAAGGTAAAAGTCTATTATAGTTGCATGATGAATAAATGGGTAGAGAGAAAAAACCTGAGCCCTCAGGACAAGCTAGGTGTGGAAAAGCCATTGAAGGAATACAGTCAAGGAAAAAGGGGGTTTTGTAGAGAGTGGTCAGTGGGCATGTGAAAGAGATTGAGATAGGGATACTATTTGGAGAACCTTTAAGTTCCATGAATTAAAAATGTTCTTCCCCACTTTATTTTGCAAGAGTTTGAATAAATATTTGAATTGTAGACTGTGCTTTCTTGTGTCATTGCCATTCTTTTGGATGGACTCCTATAGACACAACTGCTGAGTATTCAGCTCTATTAGGGTTTTAGTAGGAACTGGGCCAAGGTCCTGGGTGCTGAGGACTCCCTCTGCCACATATCTTGTGATTTGAGTTACTTTTTCATACATATGGATATCCCCACGTTTACTTTATTTTAAGATAATCCAAAGTAAACCCAGAGAACTATTAGGTTAGACATGTTCCTCCAGCTTTAGAGAAGATCATTTTCTTAGGAGCACCTAGAATGTAGTAGCATCTGGATACACTTTTGTCCTTGGCTTTCTTTCTCTTTGAGGTCATGTTTTCTTAATGTCAGAGAAGTAATAGCTGAGGGCTCAAATTTTGGTTTTGACTGGGAGTAAAAAACTATGAGGGCCGTATTGGCAAAAAGGAGAGCTAAGATCTTATTCAAACTAATCCAAGACTTGAGGCTTGAATGGTATAGCTGGTGCCTGGGGTCTTGATGCTCCAACTCAGATCCTTGAGCAGAGACAGTGTACTCATGAGGGCTCACAGACTGAAAGGGGGAGTTGGGGCTCTTGCTGGAGAGAGTACCCTCTAAGTATATCTTGGGCCACCAATTGGGAATCAACAACTCAGAGAGCCCATGTTGAGTCTAGAGAAGCATTTTCTGAATATCAAAGTGGGAAAATGCACAGGTGGAAGCCTGAGCAAGGGTCTGAATCTTCCTAGTGGTGCATCTTCAAGGACATCCATCTGAGGAGAGGCAGAGTCCTTCTTTTCTGGAGGCAAAAAGACAAAGAAGACATGCTCTTGAGATTCCTCTTGGCCTCAGGATTCTGTGATCCACCACCTTGCCTTCTTCACCCTGGGCAGCTCATCACTCTTAGGGAACCATGACTTTAGGCTACAAAATGTGACAGAAGAAAGTATTCCTTTTAACATGCCTTTTTCCCAGTCCTGCTTTAGATTAAGTTGAGGGATTTTAGCCTTCATACAGTCACTATCAATATATATGGTTCCAGTTTCATTATTGGTTATACTTTAATATTCTATAGGTTTGACTCTCCAAACATAATTAGAATTTTTTTCATATTAAAAATAATACAGAATCACATTGAAAGAAGACCCACACATTAGACTCTTTTCCAGCAGAGTTGGAATAATTGAAAGGCAATATGTAAGCGAAGTTTAATGTTGGGAAAAATTCTCAGAAGCTGTGGTTTTAGAATATAGGTGTTTCTCTAAGGCAGTATTTGACAAGGTCAATAGCCTTCAGTTTTGCAGACCAATCTCTGAGAAAATAAAATCTTCAAGGTAATTGGTGTGCACAGTATATCTGAAAAGATGTGTCAATTTCTTAAGTGGTATTTGCTCTGGGAATTAAAGATTGCAGAGGGACAAACTTCAGATCTATTCCTTTATCTCCAATGGGTGCAGGGTTCCTTTATCTCAAATGGGTGCAGAAGAAGCAGCAAGAAGTTCTACATATGTAAGATAAAGATTGAACTGAAATAAAGAAACTGTGGCTTGATAGTGATTGGAGTTTGTTTAGATAATACTTATTCAAATTAATTATTTATTAAAATGAAAATACTTTGGGAAAATATAATACATAATGATTCTCCACAATAGTATGACAATCATTGATTGGCCTCATGACCATTCTTTGACTTGTGGTGTGGCTGTTGTTCTTTAAGAGAACAGAAAAAAGGCAATAGATTCTGGCTGCTCCAAATAAATTTGAATTTATAAAGATCAAATTTGGCTTCTTATCACCTAATTTCTATGTGAATGAATGCAAAGATAATGCAAGATATTATCCTAACCTACCACAGCTGTTTAGTCAATACATTTTGTGACATGACAACATGTTAACCTTCTTTTGTAGTTCTTATTACATTTTACCAGAAGCCTTAAATGTTAGAAGATAAAGAAATCCCGGGTATTTTTAAAACACATGTCCCCATAATAATTAAAGCTGCATTCTGAGTTCCTGATGACCATTGGTAATAGAGGGATGGCTTGGCATACAGCCTATTCTTGATTGTAGATAGGATAAAAGAAGAGTAATGATGGTAGAAAAAAAAATACTCCCTCTAGGAAGAAAGCCACAAGAATAGTTTCTGAGGGAGTTGAAGGATCAATTCTGAAGCCCTGGTAAGGAGAGGATTGTGGCCTAGAAGAGTGAGAGGGACCCAGGGGAGGAATTATTTTCTGTAGTATCTCTTTAAATTTTTTTTTAAAGTTTATTTATTTTTGAAAGAGAGAGAGACAAAGCGTGAACGGGGGAGGGGCAGAGAGAGGGAGACACAGTATCTGAAACAGGCTCCAGGCTCTGAGCAGTCAGCACAGAGCCCGACGCGGGGCTCGAACTCGCGGACCGCGAGATCGTGACCTGAGCCGAAGTCGGCTGCTTAACCGACTGAGCCACCCAGGTGCCCCTGTAGTATCTCTTTAGTTCAAAGGTCTCCCCTCTCTTAGCTGACTCCTCCTTGGAAGATGCTGGTAGAAGGAGCACCCCACCCTAAAGCAGCTGATAACAAAAAGGTGTGGGAGAGGAATACTTGAGGAATGTATATACATATGGGGGAACAAATCTAAAAGTTGATCAAGAAAAAAAATTGGAGGGAAATACAAGAAAGACAGTGGAGAAGCCCAGGTTTCAGATCCAGGCAGATCAGGCTCCATGTGGCTCTCAGAGACTATGAGAAAGAAGCCCAATGGCAAGATTTGCCTCCCTGAACCTCAGGTTCCCTGTATGAAAAATGTATAAACTTTGCCATTTGCACAAATGAAGACATACTCATTTCCCTGCAAAGATTATTTCTGAAAAGATAAGTGAGAAAAGCAAAATGAAATAAAACAAAAAGCAAACCTGCTAGGATTACTGTCCTGGGGAGGAAAGTGGACACCATGTCCCCATGGTGGGGACTACCTACTTTTCACTGAATGCACACTGACCCAGTTTCATATTTGAAAAAATCTTGCATATATTTTTAAATTAAAATAAACCTTTTTTAAGAGCACAAATTAACTATGTATGGGATCATAACCTCGTCTTTAAAGACATTATAATTCATATGGGAACAGATTCTAAAATTTGAATTTTGGGCAAGGAGACCATGACTAATTCCACTGAAATAGAGAAGACCAGTGTAGCCCCTGGGTCTCTGGGCCCTTGGCTTGGATTGTTAAAGCTACTTACAGAGCGCAATATTGCTTTTTGGCTCCCACCATGTTTGTCTCCTCTGGTGGAGGGGAGTTTCAGAGGGAAAAGCTGTAGGGTCAGGTGGGAAGAGTGGAAACCCACATCTGCAGGCTGAGGCAAGTGTACCCATGGGGTGTGTAGGCTGTGTGCATGGAGGCAGATGTAACCCAGTGGACTTTGAGACATGAGATAAGCAGCCGGAAAATGTCAGAACATTGGACAGAAAAACATTGCTCCATCTTTAAAGAAAAAGGCTTTAAGACAAAATCCCAGCCAATTTAGAGGGAAAAGATAGGTGAGCATGGAAACAAATAGAGACAAATAATGGTAAAACCAGACTTGAGGTCAGATCTGCAAGGTCATTTGGATTAGCATATTAGCCTCGGACACAGCTGCCCCTGCTCCCCAGGAGGGCACCTTCCCACCACAGCCCTTGGATGCTGTTCTCACTCCAGGGAGCTCTGCCTGAATTTTGAGAGCTGCTAAGGAGAGAACCATAACACTATGTGGAGAGATTAAATGCAATTATTGTTCACAAGCTCCTTGTAATTCCAAAAGTTCTGACAAGATAGGCATTTAAATTGCTCTACAGTTACCTTGTAGAATTAAAAATTACAGACTTAAAGTACACATGATTACCCAACTGTGTAGGAGAACTGCTGTGACCGGAGAGGCCACTCTGTTAACAATAATACAAAAATCGGCATAATACAACTCACTTCTTCTGAAGTGATCATTATAATTAACAACAGTATTTTATCACTGGTTCCCTCAAATTAATAAATATTTCAGGATTAACGCTGCTAATTGGGATAAAAAATTCCTCACAGAAGTCATAATATACCATAAAGCAGTGTTGTATGTACCGATTTCGGTCTTAGAATTAGGAACAGGCAAGGAAGTGACTGGGCTGCACTCCTGGCTCCATGACATTAGCAATAGTGCATGACTTCTTGTGCATTGTTTTAGGTGTGGTTTTAGCCTTGCTTTGTGGGTTTTATAAGCCAGCAAGAAAGCGAAGAAAGAAGGTGAGCTTGTTATCTACAACCCCTCATGATTCCCATTCCATGCCTTCCTGGAGCCAGATTTCATGAAGGAACCCACTGTTTAAGTAGTGGACTCATTTATTTCTCATGCACTAGCTGCCACTGCTTATGTACCTTTCTTGGCATAATTGAAATGATATTCACTTGAACTGAGACAAGATGCCTGGAAGCTTAATGCACACGGGACTCCAGGCAATTCAGGAAACTCATGATCTGCACCGTGGACTCACTTTTGGCCTCAGCAAATGAAGTTTTCCTGTGTTCAATAGTGCATGACCAAGGTGGAAGCATATCTTCTGACTACTGTATTATTAATATCACCTATGTGTTTAATTGTTTTGTCTGCTCAATTTATCACTTCTGCACGCATTTGTTAAAATCTATAGGTGGTGGTAACTTATCTCTACCCACAATTTTTATGATTTCTTTTCAATATTTTTAATCTATACTGTTAGTGACCATACACTAATGATTGTAGCTACCACATGTTCAGTGGTATCCAGTTGATAATGGACTTTTATTATTCCCTGGCATGTTAACATGTTTTCCACTTGCTTGAAGAGTAATATGAGACCACAGCATTTCAAAACTCTTGTCTGGTATATTTTTTCCAACATTATTTTCAACTTTTCTTCTTTACTTTTAAGTGTTTCTCCAATCCAAAATCATTGGATTTTTCATTTTCTTATTAAATATGAGAGTTTTGATCTTTACATCAGTATAATTACATTTTTGAAAAAATTTTAATGTTTATTTGACAGAAAGAGAGAGAGAGAGAGATAGTGCGAGCAGGGGAGGGTCAGAGAGAGAGGGGGAGACACAGAATCCGAAGCAGACTCCAGGCTCCTAGCTGTCAACACAGGGCCTGATGCAGGACTCAAACTTGTGAACTGAGAGATCATGACCTGAGCCAAAGTCGGATGCTTAACCTATTGAGCCACCCAGGTGCCCTGGTATAATTACAGTTTTAAGTATATTATAACATTTATCTTAGTAGGTATTATTTCTTCTTCCATGTTCTACATATACTATAATATTTAGGTTTCTTCCTTGTCTTCTTTTCAAATCTACCACTCCTTGTGCTGCTCCATTAAAACATACATATTTTGTTCTTATGTGTATCCTCTCAATATAAGTTTGATATTTATATCTACCCAAACAGCTCTGGACTTCCATGCTTTGAATTATGACATGCATATGGGAAATTTCACCAAATTTCCACATGCAATTTAATGACTAGTTGTAATGTTGACATCTGTTTAACTAGTATCAGATCAATACGTGGAATGCTATGCTGCCAGTGCATTCCACCCAATAACATTTTCTGCCCAAATGTCCATAGACATGGATAAAGAAGATGTGATATTTGTACAATGGAATACTACTCAGTGATGACAAAGAATGAAATCTTGCCATTTGCAACAACGTGGATGGAACTAGAGTGTATTATGCTAAGAGAAATAAGTCAGGCAGAGAAAGACAGATATCATATGATTTCACTCATATGTGGAGTTTGAGATACAAAATACATGAACACCGGAGAATGGAAGGGAAAATAAGATAAAAACAGAGAGGGAGGCAAACCATAAGAAACTCTTAAAGATGGAGAACAAACAGGATTGCTGGAGGGATCCTGGGTCGGGGGATGGGTTAAATTCGTGATGGGCATTAAGGAGGGCACTTGTTGTGATGAGCAGTGAGTGTTATATGTAAGAGATGAATCACTGGATTCTACTCCTGAAGCCAAGACTACACTGTATGTTAACTAACTTGAATTAAAAAAAAATAAATAAATAAAATAAAATAAAATATAAAATAAAATAAAATAAAATAAAATAAAATAAAATAAAATAAAAATAACATTTTCTAGGGGCGCCTGGGTGGCTCAGTCGGTTAAGCGTCCGACTTCAGCTCAGGTTACGATCTTGTGGTCCGCGAGTTCGAGCCCCGCGTCGGGCTCTGGGCTGATGGCTCAGAGTCTGGAGCTTGCTTCCGATTCTGTGTCTCCCTCTCTCTCTGCCCCTCCCCCGTTCGTGCTGTGTCTCTCTCTGTCTCAAAAATAAATAAACGTTAAAAAAAATAAATAACATTTTCTAAACCCAAAAGTTAAACATAAAGTATAAAGTATTTATTTCGTTTTCTTGATACATGGGGAAAACTGACATATGTAGTTTTGTTTTTCCTGTTTTGAAACTTTTGAATGAAATCATATGATAGATATTATTATGTTTTATTTAATTTACACAATATAATGTTTGAGATTTTACCCATGTTTTGGCATCAATATCGTTTATAATTTTGATTTTATATAGTATTCCATGGAATTAAATTTTTGAATAAAATGTACTTTTAATATATTTCTTGATTGAATACAGACAATTTTTCTGATCACATCTCAGGGTTGGAGAGTCCATGAAGCAGAAACATGTACTGGTAAAAACCAAAACTGATTTATTTGCAACAAGGTTCCTTATAAAATAAAAGCTGCCTATTGATAAGCAGATGGGTGAATAAAATAGGCCTTTTGTTATGGTTTGCCCTTTTTTAAGTCTTTTAAATTATACTTAGTAAACTTCCCTAGAATGCTTCTTCTCATAGTTGAATCAACAATTTGAAGCAAATTAGTTGATTAGTCGATTCAGGCAAATGATGGTATTTTCAGCCCTTTCTATAGGCTTGTGAACAGAGACGGTGGTAGTTGCTCCATGCTGTTTATCAGGCCATTGAATTATAGGTTCTGGCTATGGAGGTTTCTCAGCAAGAAATACCAGCCTGATAGACACTCCTGGGATAAGCTTTTCCTACCAAATAATAGAAGCTCTGGCTTGGGTGTCAGATTTCTACTTCCTTACCTTTCTTAAACACGTACAGGTTATTTAATGTCCAAAGTGCACACTTGGCCATAGTCCCGCAGGCCTCCTTGTCGACACACACCTCTCAGGAAGTTCCTGGGGACTTAGTGACAAGAATCAGGGGAGAGCGCTGTGCAAGGAAGAGCTGGTGAGGGGCTGGCCAAGCATGGGCACCCACCACCTCTCTCCCCCACGTTTTCAGGCCAGGACCTGTCTACAATTTACAGGGACCCAAGGATAAAAGACCATGGAAAAAGAACCTTTTTCTACAGCTTCATTGACAAAGAAGGGCATGAAACAACTGGCCTGAAGCTTTTCCAATCCTGGAGATTTAGTTCTCTTATTGGACAAGAAATGTCCTTTTGACAAAAGTTCCCACTGTGCCCAGATTATTCATACACTGCTCTAGCTGTTGTGGGCAGCAGTGTTGGTGCATATGGGCTACAGAAGCATACCAGATCTGCAATAAGTCTTTTACCAGCTTCGGAGGCCACTGAAATATGTTTTCTTAGAAAGGTTCTCCTGTCTCTCTTTCCGTGTCTCTGTGGCACAGTATGCTGGCAGCCCCCAGCTCTCATAATACCTATGGATACCTTAAAGAACATTGAATTTGGGCCTGCTTGTCTAGTCAGTAGAGTTTCCATTCACACTTGCAGGTTCCTAAACTCCGACTCTTTCACACTGTTTAGAAAAGGCAAAAACCCAGAAAAGAAGGGGGAAACACAAGTACTTTCTGTCTTCAGAACAGCAGCATCACGACTGCTGGGCTCTTTAGGATTATAACAGGAAGCCTATAACCAACTACTGAATCTGGATGGTTTCAGCAGAGAACAGTCAGAGGCATCCCAGATGGGGATCATTTGGGCTTAAGGAACTTCATCTCAGTCTGTTTTAGAGAATATGGAGGTTGAAGGAGGACAGTGAGGGGAGGCTTCAGGAGACAGCACTGTAGGGCAACCCCTCATCACATCAGTTAGGGGTGGGAGGAAGAAACACTTTTTTGTGTTTTTAGGGAAATTTTACTTAACAGCAGAAAAGGCTGTCAGTATTTCTGGAGAGGTAAGTCAGGCTCCAGGAACTAAATCTACACCCTGAAATTAGGAGCAGAGAGGACTCCTGCCCTTCTTCAAAGAAATGCTGAGTGGTTCTGGGCAAAATGCTTCCCTCTTCCTTACCTCCCTGTTGTGTGTGTCTTGAAGTTGCAACCCAGGACTGGCTGTCTAGGAGGACTGTAAGGTGCCCACATCCTGCACTCTACCACTTCCCATCCAAAGAGATCCCTGGAGTGGGTTTAGGACTTTTTTCTCTATTCAGCTCTGTAAGGTCCTGCCACCAGCTACCAGGAAGTGAGGGGAGGGCAACCATGCCTCTTCTCCCAGCTCCTGGCAACCACCATTCTACAAGCTGTCTTTATGAGTTTGATAGTTCCATGTACCTCATATAAGTGTTATCAAAATATTTATTCTTGTGTGACTGGCTTATTTCACTTAACATAATATCTTTTAGGTTCATCCATTTTGCGGCATGTGTCAGAATTTCTTTCCTCTGTAAATCTGAATAATATTCCATTATGTATATAACCACATTTTGTTTATCTATTCATCTATCAATGGACACCTGGGTTGTTTCCACCTTCTAGCTATTGTGAATAATTCTGCTATTCTGCTAATATGGGCATACAGTTTGAGTCCCTGCTTTCAATTTTTGTGTGTGTGTATGTATATACCTAGAAATGGAGTTGTTTGATGCTATGATAATTCTATGTTTATTTTTTTTAGAAACCATACTGTTTTCCATAGCAGATGCACCATTTTACATTTCTACCAGCAGTGCCCTCAGGTTTGAACTTCTCTACGTTCGGACGTCAATACTTGCTATTTTCTGCTTCCTGTTTTGCTTTTGCTTTTATATAACCATCCTAATGGGTATGAAATGGTATTGTACTGTGGGTTTGATGTGAATTTGCCTAATGATTAAAAATGTTGACCACCTTTCCATGTGCTTTTTGACCATCTGTATAACTTCTTTGCAGAAAAATCTATTCAAGTCCTCTGTCCATTTTAAAACCACATTTGGTTTTATTGTTAAGATGTAGTAGTTTATTTAGGATATTGATCCTTTAACAGATATATGATTTGCAAATATTTTCTCCCATTTGGTGTGCTGTCTTTTCACTGTGTTAATAATGCTTCTGGATGAGCACTTGGTGTCATACTCAAGAAATCATTGCCAAATTCTATGTCAAAAAGTTATTCCCCTATGTTTTTTTCTGAAAGTTTTGTAGTTTTAGTCTTCACATTTAGGTCTTCGATACATTTTGGGCTAATTTTTGTATGAAGAAAAAAACTTCCTTTTGGCCTCGGCTGGTGCTCTCCCCTTAGATTTCATCTCTGGCCCATTGCATTGCTTTAAGGCACTGTGGCTCTGTCTGACAGGCAAGCCACATCTGCTTCAGTTCCAATGAAGTCTGGGTTTCTGCCCTTATGCTCATTATGGGCAAGTTGTACTTATTTTTTTCACCTGTTTAGTTGAAATGCAAGAACATAGGAGTTAACATGGAGGACTCCTTGGCCTTGAGGAATGGGTACCATAGAGAGATGCTTTTCTTTTTTTCTCCCTGGTGGGCAGTTCTGAGACTCACTCACAGGATTTCCAGGTCACGGTGGGATGGCTCCAGTTGTCCATACGGGTGCCCACAGATAGTAGTGGATTTCCTTCTTCCCTGTCTCTCCTTCATTGTCCTGCAGCTCTGCCCTCTGAGGTCTGATTCCCAAATGAACTATCCTAGTGCAGGCTTTACCTCAGGAGATCCTCAATGAAGACAGCAACTGCCCCTTTTATTCTCTCCTCCCCTCTCTTCCCAATCCCCCCCTCTCTCACACTTATACCTACCTATGCTCAGACAAAAACACCTATTCTTGTGCACACACATTAGTGCCCACACACAGGCACCTGTGTCTTCACACCATACACCTGTGTTCTCACACAAATGCATTTATGTTCACACCCACCCACACATATCTGTACTCACACACACATGCACTTTTGCTCACACACACACACTTGTTCTCACACATATACATGTGTGCTTGCACATACACACACAAACACACACAGCTGTGCTCCAGAGTGCATATACAACCCTACCCCCACTACCTTAACTAATACAGTGAGTTTAAGTTATCTCCAAACCCAACTCAAGTTGGCCTTCAAATCTGAGGTTCATTCTTTAAGTGTTCCCTTCATTCTGCTCCATGCTTTTTTTCTTGCATAGGGAAGGGATTTAGGATCTAACACTGTTTGCATGCTTTTGCTATATGCCAGGTATTGCTTTAGGTGTTTCTACAAGTGCTGTTTCATTTATTTCTCACTGTAACCTATGGCAAAATATTACTAGCCATATTACATTATGGCCAAATGGGGTTTAGAGAAACAATAGTTCTGGTTAAAGATTGCTCCTGTGGCTTGGCCTTAGAGAAGGGTCTAAGGGAAGAGGGGCTTGGGGCTCTTGTTCTACAGGACGCCTGGCATAGAGCTGGGGTTCAAGTCAGACCCCAGATTGCTTACATGGGAAGAATTGTCAATAAACAGGAACTCTGATTTCTCTGTTATACCATCCAATTTTTCTCAATTCCAGCAGGAGTTATATGGGAAATCTGGCTTGCTGTGGTCACGTTGCTCTGTCCACAGAAATAGAAGCAGAGAAGAACTGCATGTCATTCCGGAGAATGGTGACAATGACTCACACACACAAGGGCTATTGCTTGTGGTAAGAGCAGAAATATCACAACAGTGGGCATTCCAGGACTAACAACTTTGTGGGGGATGGGGGTGGTCTCTCCTTTGTTTTCCAGAGGGCAATGGGCTCAATTTCAGGCATTTCATATTAACAGCAGATGTTACTACATAGAGCCACAGAATCAGAAACCTATCCAGGAAGGAGCCCAAATCTTAAGGACCACTTGGGCACAAAAACCCGGTAAGCTATTCAAGCTAATTCAGATATCAGTAACCTGTGTTGCCACAGTGATGTAACAACAAACCACCCTGGAACTCAATGGCTGAAAACAGCAGTGCAGTGGCTGGGCTGGGCTGGTCTTTCTGGGCCATTGGGTGACTGGGCTGAGCTCCTCACCTATGCAGGGGCCCATCTGGGGCAGTGGGGCTGGTAGGTTCATTTATATCTCATCCTTCAGTAGCCTAGTCCTGGCTTGTTTTCAGAGCGATTAGGAGTCTAAGGGCAATTAAGCAATGACGCAGCATTGCTTCTGTCAGATGCTATTGGCAAAAGAAAATGGAAAGCTCAGGCTGGAGGGGTGAGAATGGGATGGGCTGCAAGGGCCATGGATTCATGGAGGGGTGGAGAACTGCAGCCATCACCATCATCTACCAGGTTGCTAATCAGGAGGATTTATAGAGGAATTACAGGAAATTCTAGTGGGTCTTGTAGGAACTGGAAACACATCATTATTCTCACCCTTTTCTGCCATTCCCGAGGGACCACAGTCTCACAGTTCTGTGTGCTCTTGATGTCTGCTATGTTTGCATCTCTCTTTCCTCTCTTCCTCTGTTAAAGCCAACATTTCTACCTCCCTGATGGAAACAGAGGTAGACAGGCACTCCCCCAATTCCAGTTTGCCCTGTGTCAGCTGTAAGTAGACATGACCATACAGCTTTAGTGAATCTGACTGCTCCAGTCTCCCTCCATTATATATATATATATATATATATATATATATATATAATCTCTTATGTGAAAAAAAATAAAGTATATACATACATATATTTTATACAATAAATTGGCTCACAGGATTGCTGAGATGAGAAGGCTCATGATGATCTAGAGAATAGGTAGAACCCATGGTGTAAGGTCCAGTCTGAGTCTGAAGGCCTGGGAAACTGGGAAGACAGTAGTATAAATCCCAGTCAAAGGGCAGAAGATGAATGTCCCAGCTCAGTGCTCAGGTAGAGAGAGAGAGAATGAATTGTCCCTTACTCTGTCTTTTTGTTCTATCCAGGCCCTCAATGGATGGGATGAGGACCACCCATGTTGCAGAAAATTGTTTGTTTTACTCAGTCTATTAACTCAAATGTCAATTTCACCCCAAAACATCTTAGCAGGGACACCTGAGTGGCTGTCAGTTAAGTGTCCAACTTCAGCTGAATTCTTGATCTTGCATATTTTGGGTTCAGGCCCTGAATCAGGCTCTGTGCTGACAACTTGGAAACTGGAGCCTGCTTCAAATTCTGTGTGTGTGTGTGTGTGTGTGTGTGTGCCCCTCCTCCACTCACGTTCTGTCTCTCTCTAAAATATTTAAATAAATAAATAATAAATAAATAAATACATCGTAGCAGACACACCCAGAAATAAATCAAATGTGTAAGCATTTTATGGCCCAGTAAAGCTGATATGTAAAAGTAACCATCATTCCAAATGTTTTACACAAAATAAAATAGTATTTTGTTAGTTCTACATGTGCTGAGTGTGGATGGAAATCTGTAGGACTGAGTGGCCAGATACTTAGAGGCAAACTTTCACGTGTATGTTTTACCCAGGGCTTATAACCATCATCATGCACCTGGAAGCAATGCCAGGTGTACCTTTGATATTTTTCTCAAACTGTGAAAAGTACTGTTCCAAAAATATCATTTTGGAGTTCCAGTTTTTAAGGTTCAATTCTCAGAGGAATTAAAATTGTCCACATTTAAGTGTTAGATTTCCAGGTGGTAAATGGATTTTATTTATTTATTTATTTATTTATTTATTTATTTATTTTTGGTATGCAGCATCTGCTACCACCTGCAAAGTCAGGTCAGCCTTATGGAGAGGAGGTTGGGGTGGGTTGCTGCTGAACAAAGTCACGAGTGAATATATAAGTCCTAAATATTCACTACAGAGGTGGACCTCAACTTATCTACCAGTCAAGTTGCTGATGTCCCTGAAGAGTGCATGTTCATAAAGATGTTTGTAAGTGAGCCTTCATATTTGACTTCCTGGAATATTCACCTTTTGTATCATTGGGTTCTAGGTCTTCCTTTAACATTTAGCCACCCCATAGCCAACAAAGTCCTGCTCACATGTCTGCCTAGCAGCCAAGCATGCACTAGAAGTCAGATAGACTGACTCTCCCCTCTTGGCTTGTCAAAATCCTGCTTGTACCTCAAGGCCTTTCCACAATAGCACCCAGGCTTCACTGGGACTTTTTTTCATTTGTGCAGAGGCCTTGATCCAAGTCATACTTGAACCTCCTCTCCTTGACTATGGGTTTTCTGAGGGACATGATGCTCCTAGAGGCTGCAACAAGGCCCTTAATGGCATAAGTCCCAGAAATTGCTGCTGGAATGATTCCCTGTTGAAAGAAGATGCTACAATTAAAGATCTAATGGGAAGAAGCAATTACTTCATTCTTTGGGCATTGCATTCTGCTTTTAATCAAGCATCTCTCTCCTCACCTCATCCTCTTTGCTTGGCTTTCTCACTCTGAAACTTTGGGAAGATTGTCTGATTGTCTCTGATTTACAGTTCACTAGAAATACACTCTTTACTCATTAAATGCAAAGAAGTCATGGTCGAGATGGCATCCTCTTGCCTCAGACTGCAGTGATGGAGCCTCGGCCAGACCTAGGCTGGGCTCCTGAGCACTTAGAAGAGCAATTTCACTGAAAATTGAAGGCTAATATGTTCTGACTTAGCTAAACCCTTGAGCTCATGGCTGTCAACAGGCTTCACAGTCCTGTAAAATCCAGTCTTTGCTGATCTAATGGTCTTGTCTTTATTGTGATTTATTTTCATTAGAACTGGAGCTTGGCAGAAAGTTCAAGGCTCCTCTAGACTGTGAGTCCACCCAGATGACAAAAAGAAACAGTAAAAGCACTAAGAGCTTCTCTGTCAGCCATGTCCAGAGGGTGAGTGTCTGTGTGGGGGTGAGATCAAGCCAAAACAGTAGACTCCAAATCCCCAGAACAGAGAAAGCAGGAATCTTAATAGGATTATTGAGGGGGACAGAGGGACTCTCTGATGCTATAGGTGTTTAGGATTTTTCTACAGCTGTATCACCACAGCTGAGAAAATAACCTAACTTCTTGGGCTGTTTTAAGGGAAAAGTTCTAAAATCAAAGGTTCATTGAAATCCATTTTAGCTGTACATCAGATAACTTTTTTGGTTTCAGAAGTTGTTGTTGATGTTATACTAGCAGTTCCATGGTTCCCCATTTGTCTGTCTGGTGGCTTTAATTCTAGAAACATCAAAGGAAAAGATACTGGTTTGTATTTAAATAATTTGAGATTCAGAAGAGACAGAAGAACAGGGGGGAGGAGAAGGGGGAAAAAAGTTACAGAGAGGGAAGTAGGCAAACCCTAAGAGACTCTTAAATACTGAGAACAAACTGAGGGTTGATGGGGCATGGGGGAGGGGAAAGTCGGTGATGGGCATTGAGAAGGGCACCTGTTGGGATGAGCACTGGGTGTTGTATGGAAACCAATTTGACAATAAATTTCATATAAAAAATTTAAAACAAGAGACTTATCTTCCCTCCGTCTTGATGTCTAAAATTGGCAAATAAGCAGTCTTTGGTTAGTCTCCTAGTAAAACCGTGGGTTTTAAAATTAAAATTAATTACATTATGCACAGCCAAAAAAAATGCACTAGGAACTAATATTGATTTTCCTCATTTTATTTAGCACTGCATATTTGAAGAGTGTTTTACAGCCCACCATTAACAAATAGCTGGGGTCTCAGTATGAGAACAGCTGCAATGAGCCCCATTAGTCAGAGAAAATACAGACAGAGCCTGCATATCAACTACCCACTACTGCAGGACTGTCATTTCTTGTATGCCTGAGGGACTTATTAACACACCCTCCTCTGAGGGCTGATCTCTGCTGTCAAAGTCTGCATTTATAAAGAAGAAATGCCACCGAAAAGGGCTACTTAGCAACTCATTGTCAGTGAGAAGGACCTCTCTATTAATGACTGGAATGGAGCTTATTATTAATTAAAATGATGCTCATCGACCAGATCTGCTCATATTTTACCCTTTCTGATTAACAGACTGTACCATAAAGAGTGACCTCCAATGAGAACTCGAAGCATTTTTCAGGCTGCATATTCTGCAGGGTGCATAGATGCATGTTACCCAGAGAACCTGGCTGGAATCTGATCTGTGCTCATTTTAGAATTCCTTCAAGCCAGGCATGTCTGCAGGAAAGGGGCAGTGGATTTAGGAGATTTGAAGGCTTTAGGGGAAATATGAGATGCCCATGTCACAGAACATGAACAATGCTGAGGAAGGGTGTGATGATGGCACCCTGTTACTCTAGGGACATGTTATATTTATCAAAGGTCAGCACAGTGCTACCCTGCACAAGGAGGTCACAGTCTTAAGTCCCATCTTGTTTTCCAGCAGACCTCTCAATTCCAGGGATCAAAATAACTGTCAAAAGAGCATAACAAAAATGCAGGAATGAAGCACAGGCAATGCAGGAGTACATCAAAGAGCTCTCATCTGTCTGTGACAACAATAGGAGGTCAAAGCACAGTTTCAGGAGCCAGATCGGGGCCAACAAGTCCATTCCCAGAGGGATGCTGGACACTGTGGGAACTGAAGGAGTCTAGTGTGGGGAGTGGTCCAGGATGAGGCACACAGAAGAAAATGGCCATTAGGTGTGGGGGGCCCTTTGTGATGTGCATCTGCTACAGACAGAACAGTGTGATAGATAACAGGCACTAGAGAAGTTAGCAATGCTCTGAACCAGGTCACCATGATGACCCCCAAAGTACAATCGTCACCCTTGGGGGCAGCAGCCCTGGTGACTCAGACCTGGGGCGTGGAGAAAGCAGATTCATATATCTCAGGAGGTGGCATGCTGTGGGCTTCTTTTTGAAAGAGCTGTCTTCCTTCTTAAGGTAATTTCACAAATTGGATGATCCTCTTGAACAACTGCAGAAGCTGGTAAATTTCTCTTAGCATTTTCATTAATAGCAAGTGCAGGCAGAACCCCAGGAAGGATAACATGACTGTGCCTACACAATGTCTTGGGACTCTGTGACCATCACTCCTATACTTCCATAAGCTGTCTTGTGACAGAGGATGAGAAACTGAGGAAAAAACATTCCTTTTCAGAGTCTGCTAGTCTAGTGTGTAGTTTTGCATCATTGGTTTGAGTCAGTGGGTTTTGTCTCTCAAGTCGATTCTGTGTCACACAGATGCAGCCTCTCCACAGTGGCTCTTCATCCAGCCTGCCTTCCCACTCTCTTCAACTAAGTCTTGATGTAGACCTATCTAAGTTCTCCCAGGGGCCTTTTCCCACTCTCATATTTAAGTAGAGGTCATAATGTTCCTATGAGACTTTTCTGAGCCATGAACTGTGAAGGACACAATCCACTCCGTTTTGTGGCCAGCTTCTTGTCTGGCCTCTCGACAGGCCACTCCAATGCTCTGCTACATTTAGGTGGTGCAGAGAGCCACAAAGAGTGTGCTGTGTCTTAAGAACAATATGGGAGGAGAAAAGCTAAAGTGGGTTGTCATTAATCAAGGTCTGATGGTGGCACTTACCAGATTTTCTAATGGATTGTACAGTCTTAATGTCTCTGAAAATTAGTAATTATTTTAACCAAGAAAGTGTTTGCATTTTCATTACTTCTACAGGCCACAAGAACAAAGTCAATCTCCACTATTCCTTTTGGTCCTCAGGAAATATGTGCTCATTTTGGCTCAGAGACTGTGTTACAGAATGTAGGTGGCATCTACCAGATATAACTGCACAGGAATCATTTCAGAACTTACATCCTTCCCAGGCAAGGCAGTGCTATGGTTGTGCTGGGTGGGCTGGGAGCCTGTTAGGAGTACTCTCACATTAACAGGACCCCTTAGCATGCAGGGTCAGAGTATCTAGCTTGCCTGTCTTTGGCCAGACCTTCTTTGGCATGGAAAGAGAAGGGTTCACAGGGCTGAGTCAGATATGTGCTCAAGGTGGAAAGGGACAAAGAACAGTAGCTCTCTTGGCTCCATGCCCTATCCTTAATGCTGGACCAGCAGAATCATTTCTCTCTGAAAGTCGACAGGTTCAAGAAAATATCAAACTGTTTATTTACTGACCTGTTCTTCTGTGTAAACCCATTGCTTTTTGAAATTTTGCTTGAAGATGCTGCTATGGTAAAATATGATCAAATGCTCAGAGCCCAGGATCCGGCCCTCCTTACCCTCCTTGGTGCTCCTATCTTTTAGTGGAATTTGGTCCCAGAACTAGAAACCCAGTGATGTCCATTAGAAGAGTTTCTGATCCAAGTTCTATTCCACTGGAAGCCAAATGCCAAAAGCCTCCTGTCTAGTTCCTACAGCAAGGGTTTCAAATCACCTGTGAGAAGTTACACTAGACCTTGTTCCATGTCTTATTTCTAAAGTTCCTGATTTTGTATGCCATTGGATGATCAGTGAGCCCTCTGAGTTATTTGCCACAGAAGAGGAAACTGAAGTAAAGGTAATATCAGAATAAACCTTCTTATTTATTATTAATACATACATATTATTATTAATAAATACATATTATTTATTAATAAATACATATGTAATAAATAAAATTTATTTTTCTATTTTATTTAGCAGGTGAGAAACACTCACTAGGCCTTATAGTGGCAAAGTCTGGCTATGGACAGGTTGAGAAAGCTTTCTGGATTTCCCCATAAGATTTCTGCTTCTGTTTCTGAATGTACAAAATCTTTAGAAATCAATTACCTGTGGCTTTACTGAATCTGCAGAAATCAACCACCAACTCACATAATGACATTTTCTGGGTGCTTGGGTAACTGGGTTCCCTGAAATAGAAACACAGATTCTCTGTGAGCCAGTTTCTACTTTAAATAAATCCTACAGCAGTGAATTTTCCAATGTTTATAAATTAGGGCATCCATGCTCTGCAAGTCAGCAGAGAGACGGTCCACCATGCTCTGAGGGGTGCTATGTTCTAAAATGTGCTCTGATGTATTCTTGCAAAACAGAAAATGTTATCCCAGGGGCATATGAATGCTCAAGAAGGTGATGTATAACATCACTTTTTCTCTTCAGAAAGAGAAGGGAAGAGATATTCTCTTTCTAATATCTCCTAGGACAGCAGTGTCAGCAGGAGCAGAATCCAAGGTGGGAGGCCTGGCCCATGACACTCAAGGCTTCTTGCCCTAATCAGATCCTTGAACAGAATACTGAAGAGGGGGAAGATTGTCATCCTGGATGCTGTAATCATCACCTCTATCCTTTCTTTGTCCAGAGTCCACAGGGCTCCCATTTGCCTCCTGCTCTGGAAGAGGGAGAGGGATAGAAAGGGGATATCATGGTCCCCAACTGTGTGAATGGCTGGGAATATTCTGTTCACATTCTTTCATTTTTTCTATCCCCATAAAACATATATTAATTCCATATCTCAAGTTCTATCTGCTACAGTCTCTGACCAAACTGACCAGCAACACTGAAAAAAACAACAGTCCCCAAACAATTTAACCAACAGCACATAGACATCCAAATCCCTTGATTCCATCTAATATCCAGAGAGATTACTGTCATCCATTTCACCCACTAGGTAACAATGTGACAGGTGGTCATAGAAGTAAAGACATGTTTATAGTTCATGGGGAGTATGAGTGAATGGTCCTTTCCAGAACCCCAAAAACAGTATTTCTTTTTTTAAAATATATTTTTTAAGTTTACTAATTTATTTTGAGAGAAATAGAGACAGCACAAGTGGAGTGGGGAGCAGAGAGACAGAATCCCAAGCAGGCTCTGCATTGTCAGGGCAGAACCCCATGTAGGCCTTGAACTCATGAAGCCACAATATAATGTCTTAGCCGAAACCAAGATTTGGATGCTTAACCGAGCCACCCAGGTGCCACAAGACAGCATTTCTTATAACCCATTGCAAGTGGAGACCCATCCTCCTTGGAGATGGTCATGGCAGAGCTGCTGATCACTCCCCTGAATATGCATTCTCCACTTTTTCCATATTAAACTTATAGCTGACACATGGCCACCCAGAATGAGGTCTACATTTCTAGCCTCTCTTGCAGTTAGGTGTGGCCATGTGACATGAAAACACAAATATGATATGGCAGCACCCAGGACCTTCCTCAAGACATAGTCAGTGTGCTTCTTTGTGTTGTTCTACTATGTTCCTCCCTCCACTCATCCTGTTGCCTGGAAAATGAAAGGACCACCATGGACCTGGGATTGAGGCCATATATGACAGAAAAACAAGATAGGAAAGCCTGGAGTGCAATATCCCCCTTGGGCAGCTGGATGTTAATGTGTAACTGGAATATACTTATGTCTTGTTTAAACCTCAGTTAAATTGGGGCTTCTACCACTTGTAGATGAATGTATTCCTAACTTATTTAGCTTACCTGCTATTTGAAGAAGCTGGGTTCCTACATCTAAAACCTCAGGCTCTGGATTTAGGCTGTCTGTGTTAGACCCCATGACTGCCGCATGGCATGTGGCAAGTGGTACACAGCACATGGAATGTTGTGGGAGGACAGACAGACATTGATTCCAGAAGGCCTTGTCTCAAAGCTAGTTCTTTCTCCTCACATCTCCCAGTCTGAAGGAACCTGTCTCTCTGAGCCTTCATTTCCTTATTCCTGAGGGAGGAGGACACATCACAAAGCAACCAGCACACTGACTGGCACTTTTGGGAAACTCATTGGTTGTGTTGTGTTGGAGAAACTGTGTTTCTTCACCAGAGCCAAGCACTCCATGCACTTGTCTGTTGTTTGACTCTTTAGGGTGGTCTCTCAGCCTCAAATACTCATCCCAGCACCTATGATGGGCCCACTGGACATGTCTTCACATAATAGGCAGGCAGCCAGAGGGAGAGCCAGGGTTTATCTCCAACAGGGAGGTTCATGGCAGATTGCTGGCCCAGTGTTTGTAGAGAAGAGAAAAGAAGGTATGTTGTAGGAGTGACAGTATTTCCTCCCGCGTGTTCTCCATCTGTGCCCACTCATAGCTCACTTGGGTGATGTGACAGCTTTGCCTTATTTAAAGGAAAAATAGCCTACAGTTTGCTGTTTTAGGTCTACACATACTGTCAGAAGATTGTTTTTCAAATTAGTAATGTGTGGGCTTAACAAATTATGTGAGAATTAGATGAGTGGTCTCTCATAAGAAACAAATCATAAAACATCTTAACAAAATCTTAACAAATCTTAGTTGACTGGGTGACTCAGTTGGTTAAGCATCTGACTCTTGATTTCAGTTCAGGTCATGCTTTCATGTCATGAGATCAAGCCATGAATCAAGCTCTGCAGTGACAGTGTGGAGCCTGCTTGGGATTCTTCTCTTCTTCTTTCTCTACCCATCCCCACTTAGTCACATGCTTTCTCTCTCTCTTTCTCTACTCTCTCTTTCTCTTTCAAAAATACATAAACATTTAACAACAACAACAACAACAAAGAAACAAATCTTAACATTAGTTGACAATAAGGCTGCCTGCATGCATGTACCTAACAGCTCTAGCCTGTTAGAAGACACACATCTACCTTCCATTATCGTACCCTTATGTTAGTTATTTCACGGTGGTTAGCAGTGTAGCACACAATAACACCAATATGTCAAAACCCTGCTTTACCATAAACTACAATCCTCTCTTTGTTGCTTCAGTTTTCCTCATAAAGATTCTGTTTTGTTGTTGATAGAGTCATCCTGCTTGGCTCTCTGTGGATGATAGATCAGAACATACTGCCCCTGACCTCTGAGCAGGTAAGCTATTGCTTAATGTTGCTCATTATAAAATGTCAGGAGCAAAAGGTAAGCGACTCCAAAATGCAGAGAGATAACTCTGGGAAAATTTGATGTCCCAGAGACCAGAAACCTGACAGCCAATGCATCATTTTTCCTGGCTGAAATGAGTTGATTCTGTCACCAGCAAACTAAATGCAATCAGGATCTTGACTGGAATCATAAATTGCATTTAAATTACAGTTAGCAGGGAACTGAGGCTAGAAACCATTGCAAACAAGTTTGCAGAGATACATGGGTGAGTAGTTTCTCATTTATTTTAGGATCCTAAAATATTATTATTATTATTATTATTATTATTATGGGAAATACTCTGATACATACTTGTCCATCAAAAAACTGTGTCTTTGGCGGGGGAGAATGTCCCTTTGGTGATCACGTTTAGTTAACCTGGGATATATTACAGACTATTCAAAAGCCATGATGAATGAAAACTAAAAAAATAAAATAAAGTAAAACAAATATAGATAGTTTTTTTTAGTGTAAAGTCAATTGTTTAGTAGAGAAAGTTTCAACATTTGTAAACTATTAAGCCAGGAAATGCCTGGCTGTGAGCTCTACATACATTAATTGGCTCCTTCAGTGTGGGGTGGGAGGCATATTCTCACCTTGCTCCTCTTTCCTGGAAAGTCCTCTTTTGAGAAGGGAATGGTGCTTTGCTGATTAGATGTTTCAAAATGTGCCACTCTCAGAAAGGCATATCTCAAAGAGCAGTTCTTTGCAATGGGAGCCTCTCCTGATAATCGCAGAGAAGGAGAAAGTGACTTAAGTGAAAGTGATGTCTGTCATGAGTAGGCTTTTGGGGGCATAAAACCTTAGAAGACCATGGATTAGAAATATCTTAGCAAGAAGGCCAGGTGATGGGTGAAGGGAGAGAAAATCCCCCCAGTGTGGGTGTGTTGCTATGTACCTATTCTGTGGCAGGGTTTTGTTGTAGAACAGACCCTACCATTCTGAAAAAAAAAAAAAAAAAGACACCTAATAGCCACTCTTTTCAGTCAGAAATCTTTTATTTTTTTAATTAAATTTTTTTTCAGACAGACATCTTTTAAATAAAGTTTGCTACATGAAAATATAAATTGTAAAGGAAATAATGAGGACACAGCAAAAGAAATGATCAATGTAAAAACATACTATAAAGAGATAATAAGAAATAAGTTAGAAGGTCTAAATTCCAAACCTATGAAGGAAAGGAGAAACACAGTATAACAAAACAGTGAAGCAGATAAAACATTAATTAAACCAGTCAAAGAAAAAAAAAGAATGAACAAATAAAAAATTAGAAATTAATAGGTTGTATTCTTTATTTTTTTATTTTTTTTAAATTTTATTTATTTTTAAAAATATAATTTATTGTCAAATTGGTTCCCATACACCACCCAGTGCTCATCCAACAAGTGCCCTCCTCCCTACCCATCACTCACTTTCCCCTCTCTCCCACCCCCCATCTGCCCTTAGTTTGTTCTCAGTCCTCAAGAGTCTCTTATGGTTTGCCTCCCTCTGTCTCTGTAACTTTTTTTTCTACATTCTTTTTTTAATGTTTATTTATCTGAGAAAGAGAGAAAGAGCATGAGCGGGGGAGGGGCAGAGAGAGGGAGACACAGAATCCAAAGCAGGCTCCAGGCTCCAAGCTGTCGGCAGAAAGCCCAACATGGGACTCGAACTCGGGAACCAGAGATCATGACCTGAGCCGAAGTTGGACCCTTAACCAACTGAGCCACCCAGGTGCCCCCACAAAAGCTATATTCTTAAAGAAATAGAAAGTCTGTCTAAAAAATATGTTTAACTTTAAATATTAAAACAAAAAAAAAATCTCAGGAATAAAAAGTCTATATGTAAATTACCAACATTGTTACAAAATAAATATAAATATACAAGGAAGAATATACAAGGAAGAAAAGGAAAATTACTTTAAACAATTACTTACAGTAGGAATAGAAAGGTGAGAATGGCAAGAGTCTGTGGTGTTTGAACTACACTACACTCCTTCCTGCATTCTTCCAGCTCAGCATGAAGAAAGTTAATTTGGGGAGAGCTACACTAGACTACAACACAGGCCTCCCTCTCCCCGTGCTCCAAAACTAGAGCTTCAACATCTCTCCTGGAGGGACAGGCAAACAACATTTCTCACCCTCTCTAACTCATGCTGTGGAAAGTCTATTTCAGGTAGTCATGACCAAGAATCAAGGGCTCCCTGTTGGTCCCCATTCCCATTTATAGACCAGTGTCTCTACTAACAGCGTGACAGGCCAGAGCTTGCTTGTAGGGTACACAAGGAGTGTTTAGCTGAGAGTATCAGAGGCTCACAGCTCTGCCTGGTGCCTTGTTCTTAAAGCATGTGTGTCACCCCCAGTTCTAGAATGGTGGTACAAAGTTTAGCACAGGAGGAGAGATGGTCCATCAAAAAAAGAGAGCTCCATAGCTCTTCCCAAATGGAATTTACTTCATTTAGAAGAGAGCATAGGTCACCTTCACTCATTATCAGAGAAATACAAATCAAAACCACAATGAGATATCACCTGTCAGAATGGCTAAAATTAACAACTCAGGAAACCACAGAGGCTTGTGAGGATACTGAGAAAGGGGAAAACTTTTGCACTGTTGGTGGGAATGCAAACTGGTGCAGCCACTCTGGAAAACAATATGAAAGTTCCTCAAAAAATTAAAAAATAGAACTACCCTAAAACCCAGAAATTGTACTACTAGGTATTTATCCAAAGGATACAAAAGTGCTGATCGAAGGGGCACATGCACCCCAATGGTTATAGCAGCACTATCAACAATAGCCGAATTATGGAAAGAGCGCAAATGTCTATCGACTAATGAATGGATAAAGAGGGTGGGATACCACATCCTCTTCTTCTTCAATGGAATATTATTCAGCAATCAAAACGAATGAAATCTTGCCATTTGCAGCAACATGGATGGGTGTACAGTGTGTTACACTAAGAAAAATAAGTCAGTCAGAGAAAGACAAATATCATATGATTTCACTCATATATGGAATTTAAGAAACAAAACAGATTAACATAGGGAAAGGGAAAAAATAAGGTAAAAACACAGAGGGAGGCAAACCATAAGAGACTCTTAAATACAGAAAACAAACTGATGATTGCTGGAGGGGAGTTGGGTTGAGGAGAATGGACTAAATGGGTGATGGGCATTAAGGAGGGCACTTCATGGGATGAACATTGGGTGTTAAAAAAAAAAAAAACAAAACAACCCAGAGATATCAATGAAAGAGAGAATGAAAGAAAGCCCTTTGAAAGCCACTATCATATCAGATGACTATATTCATGCCCAAGCCCATGCCCTTTGAGGAAAAACCTCAGAGTCTACACATTGTGGGGGAAAATAGACTTCACTGAGAGAGTTCAGACAAATCTTTAAACAAATATATAAGCAAACACAGAAGCAGGCCACAAAGATTGAGGTCAGTATCCAAATTTTCGTATATAAAATGTTCCATTTTCAACAACAACAGCAAAATTATAAGACATATAAAAAGGAAAGTTATCCCTACAGAAGATGCAAGCTGGTAACAGAAACTAAGTTTCATGGAGTCCAGATAGTGGCCTTAGCAAAGACTTCAAAGCGACTATATAAATTTGTTTTAAATAGGTTCAGAGAACTAAAGAAAGCTATGATGAAAGAGCAAAGAAATATATGATGAAAATGTTTCATCAAGTTAGGAATATTAATAAAAAGATAGAAATTATTAAAAAGAACCAAATGGAAGTTCTGAAACTTGAAAAGTGCAATAAATGAAACATTCATCAAAGGGACTCAGTGTACTTCTGCTGACACTAGAAAGAAGTGGCAGATTTGAAGGCAGATTTATAGAGACTTTGCAATCTGAACAATGAAGTAAAATGAGCAGATTCAGATATATGAAACATCATCAAGTATACCAATATAAGTATAATGGATATTCCAAGAAGAGAAGAGAGAGAAAAAGAGGCAGAAAAAAATCTGAGGAAATAATGGTTGAAAATCTTCCTAAATCAGATGATTACATAGTCATAGAGGATAAACTTTTAATTGATCAACCTCAACGAACTGCAAGTAAGATAAACACAAAGAGATCAGACAGACACATGATAGTAAAAATGGTGAAAGCCAAATTTAAAGAGAAACTTTTGAAGTCAGAAGAAGATTAACTTGCCATATACAAGGGAATCTCATCAGAAGCAGTGAAGGCCAGAACAAAGTGTGGTGACATGTTCAAGATGCTGGGAAAACCAGTCAAGCCAGAATATTATATCAAGCAAAACTCTCCCCCCCGCCAAAAAAAAAAGTGAAATACAAAATACATTCCATGATGGACAAAAGATAATAGGATTCATTGTTAAAAATTCCACCTCACAAAAAACACTAAAGCAAATGCTTCATGCAGAAAGTGATACCAGACGGTTATTCAAATCCATAAGATAAAAAGGAGCATCAGGAAAGTAATTATGTAATAATAAAAGAGTAAAAATGCATATTTCCTTTCTTATCTTATGTAATATAAAAAGCATTTATATATATATATATAATTTTAGGTAATAATATATAGTAATATATATAGTAATAATATATAATATAAGGTAATATAAAGTAATATAAAAAGTACTTTTATAACATTTTAGGTCTATATATAACATTTTAGGTCTATAACATTATATAAATACATTTGACAATAATAGTACAAAAGAGGGGGGTGGGAATACAGCTATATTAGAGTAAGAAAATCAAACCAGATGGCCATTTGATTCACGTAAACAGGGGAAGAAAGCCAGAAATAAAAAATTAGAAGTTAATATAAACTCTATAAATATTTCTGTTTTCCTTTATTACATAAGTTTATTTAAACAATATAAAATAATAATTATAACAATACACTATTGCGTTTATAACATAGATAAATATGCATATCCATATTAATAGAAAAAGTTGGAGAACAGAGATATATGGGAGTAAAGTTTGAATATTTCACTAAGAAGTTAAGTTAGTATAAAT
The DNA here is from genome assembly GCF_024362965.1 of Panthera pardus. Taxonomy (NCBI): domain Eukaryota; kingdom Metazoa; phylum Chordata; class Mammalia; order Carnivora; family Felidae; genus Panthera; species Panthera pardus. The sequence continues at coordinate 48,762,953 of NW_026526821.1, read as the reverse complement.
AACTCTGAAGTAGTTTCTAGTAATTAAAGTATATATAGTAAGTGCTAGAGTAACCACTAAGAAAATAAGTAAAATAATATCATAAAAAAACATTAACTATATTAAATGAAAGAATTAATAGTCAATGCAAGGACAATAGTAAAAGAAAAACAGAAAAACTAAAAAAAAAAAATACATTAAAGAGGGATTTCTGAGAGGCTCAGTTGGTTAGGTAACTGACTTCAGCTCAGGTCATGATCTCATGGTTCATGGGTTTGAGCCCCGTGTCAGGCTCTGTGCTGACAGCTCAGAGCCTGGAGCCTGCTTCAGGTTCTATGACTCCCTCTCTCTGCCCCTCCCCCACTCACACTCTGTCTCTCTCTCTCCCTCTCGAAAATAAACATTTAAAAAATTGGTAAAAATTCATTATAGAAAAATTTAAGAATTAAATTAGCAGATGTAAATCCAAATAACATTAAGTGATGTCAACAATAACATTAAGTGATTGGCCTTAAAAATCTGTTAAAAAGGCATACATTATCTAAATGAATAAAAATAATATCCAGCTATACACTAGCTAGAGGCAACAAATTTTAGATTGAACAATACAAATCACATGAAAATAAAAGTATAGAAAAAGATATATAATCCCATTTAAAACCTTAGTAAGGTATATAATCTCACCTTAAAAGTTTCAATGCATGTTTAAAAACTGAAATAATTCAAAATATGTTTCCAAATACAATGAAATGAAGTTAAAAATCAATTTCACAAACTTATAAACATGTGAAAATTGAAGAACATTCTAAATAACCAGTGATCAAAGAAGAAATGAAAAAGTAAATTAGAAAATACTTTGAGGTGGACACACATGAAGGTATAATATAACAAAACTTCTGAGAAATAGCTAAAGCATTTCTTAGAAATTTATGCTTTCTACTTTTTAATGTTTATATATTTATTTTGAGAGAGAAAAAGAGAGAGAGAGGAAAAGAGGGTGAGGGGTAGAGAGAGAGAATCCCAAGCAGCCTCCCCACTGTCAGTGCAGAGCCTGATGTTGGGCTCCATCTCATGAACCATGAGATCATGACCTGAGCTGAAATCAAGAGTTGGATGCTTAACTGACTAAGTCACCCAGGTGCCCTTCTGCTTTCAATTTATATGTTAAAGAGACGAACAAGCCCAAATCAATGACCCCATTAAAATAGTGAACAAAGAAGAGTAAACCAAACCCAAAGCAAGCAGAAGGAAAGAGATAATTATGATTAAATTAATGATAATGTGTGTGTGTGTGTGTATATATATATATACATATATATATGAATATGAAATAAAAAAGTTAACTGTTGGTTCTTGAAAAGATCAACAAATTTTATAAGCCAAGTCACTAACTTGATCAAGAAAAAAAAGACAAATCACAAATTACTAAAATCAAGAATGAAATCATCACTACTGACCTTACAGAAATAAATCATATTATAGGGAATAGTATGAATAACAGAATAGCAGCTAGGCAGATAATACATGAAACTGGACAAATTACTAGAAAGACAAAACTACCAAAACTGACAAGAAGAATTAGAAAATCTGAGTAGAAGTATAACAAATACAGACATTGAATTAGTAATTAAAAATCTTCTCACAAAGAAAACTGTGGTCCAGATGCTTCACTACTCAGTAATATAAAACATTTAAAGAATAATTAATACAAATTATTGACACACTCTTCCTAAAAAAAAAACTAGAAAAGGGAACCCTTTCCAACAAACATGTGGCCAGAAGTACACTGATTCCAATGCAAAATAAAGGTATTATGAGAAAAATAACAAGCAAATATCATTTGTGAATATTGATGAAAAAAATCTTTTTTAACGTATACTTATTTATTTTGAGAGAGCAAGAGAGTATGAGTGGGGAGAGGCAGAGACAGGGATAGAGAGAGAATCCCAAGCAAGCTCTGTGCTGTCAGTGCAGAGCCCTATGTGAGCTCCAACTTACAAACTATGAGGTCATGACCTGAGGTCATGAAACCAAGAGTCAGATGCTTAACCAATGGAGCCATCCAGGTGTCCAATGAAAAAAAAAATGTTTAACAAAATACTAGCAAACTGAATCCTGCAACATATAAAAGAGGGTTACACACTATGACCAAGTGGTATTATTTTAGGAAGGCAAGATTAGTTTAACATCCAAAAACTAATTAATGTTTATCATTCTGTGTTTGTCAGCATTCTCCAGAGAGATAGGACCAAGGGGAGGTATATATACATTACAGAAAGAAATTTATCAGAATTAACTGGCTTGCATGCTTAGGGAGGGTGGTAGGTTTAAAATCTTCAGTGTGTCCCAGATGGCTTCAGACCCAGGAGAGCCGATGGTGCACATGGAATCTGAAGGTATTCTTCTGAATAATTTCCTCTTTCTTGAAGAGGCTGGTCTTTTTGTCCTATTCAGACTTTCAAATAACTAGATACTACATTATAAAGGATATATAAAAATTCACTGATTTAAATATTAATCTCATGCAAAACACCCTACATGCTGATACATAAAATTAACAATAACAGATCCAACCCTAGTCAACTTAGCACCCATACACATCTTCTGAAACCATACTTAATCTCCAATAAAAACAATATTAAGATCATACTTCCACATAAGATGGTACATCTAGTCTGCATACAGCCTTTTCCCAGAAGAGGATGCAAGTCCTTGGATGATGTTTATTCATCTCCTTGATATCCCACAACATACATACTATGAAATAAATGATACTTAGATACTATTATATAATGTCAATACATGTTATATATGTAAGGGAATAAGAGAGGGAAGAAAAAGATTCTTGATTTATACATGCACACACACAAATATAATAATAATTACATGAGAAAAATTACTCATGATAATTATAGTCTTCATTCCATAGCTGGGTATGTGATCGTGTCTGGTATTTATACCTACATTTTCCCACTAACCACTTCATATCCCCTTTGCCTTTAATGGGAACCTCAGATTGTTGTGTTTCTTTACCTGATGGAATAACCCAAACATTCATTCCTGAAGGATCTGAGCCATTAGTTATCCTGATTGATTGGTGGCTGTAGTTTTTAATTCGTTTTAATCACAAGGCATGATAATACTAAGAGACACGCTAAGTGATCCCCTATATTCCAGACATATTCATCCTTACTGCCAGTATGAAGTAACAGCCTAATTTCTTCTTGGTAATAAAGACCAACCATCCCAGCCAAATCAGTAACTCTCTTCTTTGCCTGTGATTTACAGGCATGTAGATAACAAAGTGGCTGGGTGGCAGTCTTAACTTCCAGTTCAATGGAATTGTTGTTTCTCTTGGTGGAAGCCTTCCTCCCTTTGGGACTAAGACCTCTAGATAATCAGAACATAAGGTTCTATGAATCGAAAGCAAGCATTTTGCTAGGGAGTCTCTAGGTATAATAGTAAGTGGTGTCATTCAGCTTTCCATCCCTTGATTCTTGGACCCATGATTCCTGGAAATGAGAGAAATAGCACCATATATTGGATGCTGATTCAGAGCATATTCAGGTTCTTGGAGAACTTTGCCCTAGCCCAGCATTGCCAAATGGCTACGTGAGTCTTCAAAAGGCCATTCTACCATTCCACAAAGCTATTTGCTTAGAAAATGTGTAAGAGGATGAATTCCATAAGCATGGTTCTATTGGTATACTTCATTTGGTCAGAATGTTGGTCAGAAACATTGCTGTGTGAAATACCATTAGGGTGGATAAGGTGGATTTTGTAAGTACACAGATGGTAGTTTTGGCAAAAGCACTGCATGCAGGGAAGGCAAATCCATATCCAGAATAAGTGTCTATCTATTCCAGTAAGAAAAAACACCGCCCTTTCCATGATGGAAGTTGTCCAATGTAATCAATCTGCCACCAGGTATCTGGCTAATTACCCCAGAGAATGGTGCTATATCAAGGGTTCGGTGTTGGTCTCTGTTGCTTGAAGATTGGGCACTTAACAGTGGCTTTTGCCAGGTCAGCCTTGGTGAGTGGAAATTCATGTTCTTGAGCCCATGCATAACCTCTATCCCTGCCATTATGATCCCATCAATTATGAACCCACTGGACAATGACAGGGGTAGCTGGGTAAAGAGGCTGATTAGCATCCAAAGACAAGGCCATCCTATCCATTCAATTATTAAAATCTTCTGCGGAGGTCATCTTTTGGGGAGCATTCACATGGGACACAGATATCTTCATGGTTTATGCCTATTTGGAGAGGTCTGTCCACATACCCCTTGCCCAGATTTCCTTGTTACCAATGTTACAAGTCCCTGACATCAGCCAAATCACTGGCCACAGTCTGTGAATCATTATATGATTACATGCTTGATAATTTTTTTCTTCTAAACAAAATGAACAACCAAATGCACTGCCTGAAGTTCTGCTGACTTGAATTATTTCCCTTCACTACTATCTTTCAGGGATGTCCCAGAAAGAGGCTGTAGTACTGCAGCTGTCCACTTTGATGTGGAGCCTATATATCAGACAGCCTGCATCTGTAAAACAGGCCTGAGTTTTCTTTTACTATCACCTGATCATAGGGAACACCCAAGAGACTAGAGACACAGACTGGGAAAGAAAATGCAGAATAATAGAGAAAGGGGTCATGAACATTTGGATCATTTGTCAGGTAATTTACTTGTGCCTTCATGGCTTGCTTAAGCCCACTCACATATATATCATTTCCATTCGATAATGGGATGCTGCTGTGCACATCCAACTTTATGATTTGGTAGATCAGATTATACCCAATTCATTATGGACGGCTCAGGTTGCATGGTGACTTGGTGGCCTCTAAATGTTCAGTCTCTACTAAGGCCTTATAGCAGGCCATGATCTATTCCTCAAAATGAGAGTGGTTATTTGCAGAAGGTGGCAGGGCTTTGCTACATAATCCTAAGGGTCTTCTCTGTGAGTCACCCATAGAGGGCCTGTCAAAAGACTCTAAACAGCATTTCTATTTGTTGCTGACACTTTCAGCACCAGTGGATATGCGGGATCGTATGGCTAAGCAGAAGAGCAGTGTGCACGGCAGCCTGGACCTTTTGCAGAGCCTTCTATTGTTCTGCATGCACCACCCCCCCCCGCCCCCCTCCCAAAAGAACTAGCAGCGTTTTTCAAGCAGACTCAGATGAGGAATATGTTGCCTCCAAAATCCAAAGTGACCCACTTTCTGCCTCTTTTTTTTTTTTTATAGCTGAAGGAGGGGCCAGATGCAATAACTTATCCTTCACCTCAGAAAGGAGATCTCAACATGCCCCACATCTCTGGGCCCATAGAAACTTCGCTGAGGTAGACACCTCTGCATTTTATTCTGATTTATTTCTCACTCCCTGGCACTTAAATGCCTTACCAGAAGTCTACAGTAGTTGTTACTTCTTGCTCACTAGGCCCAATCAGCATAATGTTATCAGTAATATAGACTTTTAGCTCACTACTTCCAATTAGCATAATTTCATCAGTCTGATAAGCCAGTGTTGATAGCTTATAGAGGGGAAGGCAATGAAGATCTTGCAAACTAAATTATGACAAAGAGCTGAAGAATTGACATTCCCCTAAGGTAGGAGGGTGATGGTGTATTGCTGGCCTTGCCAGCTGAAAGCAAACTGCTTCTAGTGCTGTTAACAAGGATAGAGAATAAAGTGTGTTCCAGCATATCAGGTTCCAGGGGATATGTTAATTTACTCAAGCAATAAAACCACATCTGGATAGCAGGTGTCATTAGAGTCACTACCTGACTGAGCTTAAAATAATCCATTGTCATTCTCCAAGGTCCATGTGTCTTCTGCACAGACAAAATAGGCAAGTTGAATGGTATATGGTAGGAATCACTACTCCTCCATCTTTCAAAGACTTGATAGTGGCACTAATGTGTGAAATCCCTGCAGGAATGTGGTACTGCTTGGGGTTTACTATTTTCCTAGGTAGAGGCAGTCCTAGTGGCTTCCTCTTGGTCTTCCCTACTGTAACAATCCTCATTCCACAGGTCAGGGTACAAATGGGTATTTATTCCAATTATGTACCACAGGATAGGGTCAGAGACCCACAGGGAACATTGTGACATATACCTGAACCAAGATTCTATTGATCATCTGACTTCTATAACCCCCTACTCTGACTGGTGGGTTATGTGGCATTTTGGGTTCCTGGAATTAGTGTTAGTTCAGAGCCAGTGTACTTTAGTTCCAGAATGATCTTATAATTTCCCTGATACACAGTTACCTTGATAAAAGGCCATAGCCCCTTTTGGGGGAGACTGGGAGAAAGATTAACAGTATAAATTTTTGAAAATGTACCAGAGTCTTTCCTCAAGGGAACCAGCCCTCACCTAATTCAAGAGCTCTGGATTTGTAAACTCGCTCAAAGCTGGGAATTGATTGAGAGACCATGCTTATCTGTTTTTATGATTCAGGTTCAGCTTTTGTTTACTTGACCTAGACCACTTCCATATGTATAAATCTAGTAAGAATATAGCAAGTTTCCTACATATTTCACGTCTAGAAACACGTCATCTGCAAGCCAAATTCATAGGTTGGCATGAGTCAGACCATTTTGTTGCTGCTTTGGCACTGCTGGCCACTACGGTAACCACACCTATTTTGCTTTGGGCAGCTGAGTGCTGCCACCTAGTCTCTGCCGCTCCAGGATTCTGTTATTTTCATTTCATGTACATTTCCCAATATAGTGGGCACAGTTCCCAATTGTAAGCTCTGGCCTATGGTGAAGATCCATCACATAGCTCTTTAAGTATGCCAGCGTCCCCCACATTAATTTATTTTTATGATTGTGGTGAAATGTGTCTCTTCTAGACCCTTCTCATAGGTCTTATAGATAAATAGATCTTCAATGACAAATTCAGTCTAAATTCCAATTTCCCTAAGGCTTTAGATTCCCTCCTCTATAATAAAACAAGGCATATCTAACGTTTAACCTCACTCACTGTAGGCCACATTTTAGTTCACGTTTCAGCTACACAACCAAAACTATGAAAGCCCTTTCTAACTCCTTGAGCTACAATATTAAATGTAGAATCTTTGTTTAGTGTACCCATATCCATAAAGTTAGCCTGACCCAGCTTTTTTCTTTGACCATTATCCCACACATATTCCATGGATTTCTGTCCATATAAGTTAGAAAACTCAGCAGTTCTTTTGGATTATAGTGCATTTCATGGGCCACAGCTTGTACCTTATTTTGGGGAAGCTGATGGAAATTGAGTCTAATTATAGGTCTAGAAGAAAAGAGAGGTGATAGTGGTGGATCCTGAAGGGAATCAACATTGTCTTGCAAGGCAGCTACCTCAGGGATGGCCAGTTGAGCTTCCATAAGTAATTCAGGATTACTCTCCTCAAACAAGGATAGGGAGGCTGCTTTTATGGGGGATGGAGAAGCTGTTTCTATCATCAAGGAAGATTCATCAGAATTTAGGGTATCAGTGTCCCCAGCTTCATCTGGGTCTTTCCACACCTCCCTATTCCAACTTCCAGGATCCTATCCTTTCCCAATCAATCCCCTCACTTTAACAATAGACACTGTAAAGCTAGAAATTTGATCTGTGTCATAAGTCAACCACTTGTGGGAAGAGATTTGGGTTTTAATTTTCAGCAACCTCAGCCCTTCAGCTACAAGATATAAGTGTATATTTCAGGGAAAACATGTGTTTGAGCTTGACATTTTAAATCCCTGACCTCATCTGATACTTTCCTCACTTTGCCCAATGACACCAATGTCACTATACAAGTTAGTTTGACACAAATGTTCAAAAGTACCATATACACAGTCATTCAGATACTTGCTTCTTATTAGTTTATTAGTGGTTGATTAGAAGTATCTAATGGTGATATTTCCCACACCTCTATTGCCAGATCACCCCATGTACTATCAGTAATCTCTTTACTACTGGGAATAAAGTCATTAGAGACACTGGACAGCAATGTCAGCACTGTGATGGGGGACTATTTGAAACAGATAAAACAGGGACATCTGGCTGGCTTAGGCGGTAAAGCATGCAACTCTTGATCTCTGGGTCATGAGTTCAAGCTGCATGTTTGGCATGAAGCTTATAGAAAGAAAGAAAGAAAGAAAGAAAGAAAGAAAGAAAGAAAGAAAAAAGAAAGAGAAAGAAAGAGAAAGAAACAGATAAATCAAAAGAAAGCACAAAATTTAAAAGCCATGTGCTAAAAAGGCACAAACAGGACATTTGTTTATAGTATGAGATCTGAAACAAGATGGCAGAGCACTGTTCTTGTTCAGCCTCAGCTGAGGAATGTGTGCAACAGGAGACTCAAGTTTTTGCTTCTCTGTGCATGTCTATGAATAACTGTGGAAACACTGTGAGAATTGATTTTGGGGTTACAGATAATTTTATCAAGGAGGTGAATTTGCAAATACTAAACCATGAATAAGGAGGATTGACTGCATCAGATATAAGTAGGTCTATTATGCAGAATATATAAAGAAGTCTTACAACTTAATAATAAAAAGGACATATAATGAATTAAAGTGGACAAAGGACCTACATAGGCATTTCTTCCCAAAATTTTATATATAGGATATATAGGCTATAGGATATATAGGCTATAGCACATGGAATGGGGAGGGGGGGTGGTGCCAGAGTGGCTCAGTTGGTTGTCTGACTATTGATCTTGGTTCAAGTCATGATCTCATGGTTTGTGGTTTCAAGCCCTGTGTTGGGCTCTGGGCTGACATGTAGGAACCTGCTTGGGATTCTTTCTCTCCCTCTCTCTGCCCCTCCCCAGCTCGTGCTCACTCATTCCTTCTCTCCCTTTTTCTCTCTCAAAATAAGTAAATAAACTTTATTTTTAAAACAGCAGATGATATGATGCTTAATAACATTAGACTTAAGGAAAATGCAAATCAAAGCCATGAGATATTACTTTATATCCAGTAGAATGGCTAAAATTAAAACAATTAAAACTAATAGGTGTTGACAAGACTGAGAAGTAGGACCTTTCTTTCTTCCTTCCTTCCTTCTTTCCTTCCTTCCTTCTTTCCTTTTTTCTTTCTTTCTTTCTTTCTTTCTTTCTTTCTTTCTTTCTTTCTTTCTTTCTATTTTTATTTTAATTCCAGTATAGTTAATATACAGTGTTATATTTGTTGCATACGTACAGCATAGTGATTCAACAATTCCATACATCATCTGGTGCTCATCACAAGTGCACTATTTAATCCCCATCACCTGTTTAACCTATCTCCTCACCCACCTCTCCTCTGTTACCATCAGTTTGTTCTCTACAGTTAAGAGTCTCTTTCTTGGTTTATCTCTCCTTTTCTTTTTCCTTTGTTCATTTATTCTCAGGCTCCACAGATGAATGAAATCATATGTTATTTGTCTTTCTGTCTGACTTATTTCCCTTAGCATTATACTCTGTAGCTCTATCCATGTCATTGCAATTGGAAAGATTCTTTTTTTATGGCTGAATAACATTTCATTGTGTGTGTGTGTGTGTGTGTGTGTGTGTGTCACATCTTATTTATTCATTCATCTCTTGATAGACAATCTACCTGCTTCCACAATTTGGCTATTACAAACAATGCTGCTATAAACATAGAGGTGCATCTATCCTTTTGAATTAGTGTTTTTGTACTTTTGGGTAAGTACCCAGAAGTGGGATTCCTAGATTATAGGGTACTTTGATTTTTTTATTTTTTTGAGGAACATCCATGTTTTCCACAGTGGATTTACCAGTTTGCACTCTCAACAAAAGTGCAAGAGTGTTCCTTTTTCTCCACATCCTCTCAAACACCTGTTGTTTCTTGTGAAAGTAGGACCTTTATACATTGTTGTTAGGAACGTAAAATGGTGCAGCTGCTTTGGAAATCAGCCTGACCAGTCCTCAAAATGTGAAACATAGAGCTACTATATGACCAACAATTCCACTCCTAGGTATATATCCAACAGAAATGAAAATGTATTCACACAAATACTTATACAAAAATTCATAGTAGCATTATTTTTGTGGTCAGAAAGTGGAAACAGATCCAATGTCCATAAACTGATAAATGGGTAAATAAATGTGGTCTTTATATACAATGGAATATTATTTGACATAAAAAGGAATGATGTGTTGAAACATTCTTCAATGAATTAACTTTGAAAACATTATGAAAATTGAAATAAGTCACTTCCCAAAGATCATCTATTGTATAATTTATTTGGTGGGAAATTTCTAAAGTAGGCAAATCTAGGGAGTTATAAAGTAGATTAGTGACTGTCTAGGGCTGTGGGGTTAAGGGAATGTGGAAAGGGACTTCTAAAGATAGCTTAGTTTCTTCTTGTACTGATGAGAATATCTTAGAATTGATTATGGTAATGATTGAATAATTCTGTGACTATATTGAAACCCATTGAATTATACATTTATGTGGATAAATTATATGATATATGAATTATATATCAATAAAGCTGTTAAAAATAAAAGTTAAACATACATCTGCCTTATGGCCCAGTAATTGTACTCCTAAATGTTTTATAAGGTAAAATAAAATATTAAGTTATAAAAAATTTGTATGGGGGGGCGCCTGGGTGACTCAGCTGATTAAGTGTCCAACTCTTAGGTTTGGTCATGATCTCATGGTTCATGAGTTCAATTCTTGCATTGGAAATTTCCCTCTCTCTGCCCCTCCCCCCTCAAAATAAATAATAAATTTAAAAAATCTTTAAAAAATTCTAGAAGAATGTTAATAGAAACTTTATTTATAGTAGTAAAAAAGCTGGAAACAACCCAAATGCCCATCAACATTGTAATAAATCCGCACAATGTGATTCTAGTTATCAGTAAAATATTTTGAGTGATATAACTATATACACAATAATATAAGTAAATTTCAATATTATTGTGTTGAGCAAAAGAAGCCTGAGTTAAAAGAGCACATGCTAAAAGAATATGGTTCCATCTAAACGAAATTCTAAAACAAGGAAAACTAATCTTTGCTGATATAAAGTTATTGTCAAGAACCAGGTGGTTGGGAACAAACTGCAAAAGGTATGTAAAATAATTTTTTAAAGTAATGGACACTTTTTTTTAATATTAAAAGTCTTGGGGCACCTGGGTGACTCAGTCAGTTAAGCATCCAACTTCGGTTCAGGTCACAATCTCTCAGTTCATGAGTTTGAGCCCCACATCAGGCTCTGTGCTGACAGCTCAGAGCCTGGAGCCTGCTTCAGATTCTGTGTTACCACCCCCACCGCTCTTTCCCCACTCAATCTCTGTCTCTATATCTCGAAAATAAACATTACAATTTTTTAAAAAAAATCTTTAACAAAGATAACAAAGGAAATCATATGAAAATATAATAGTATGTGTGTACTACTTGATATTAAAAACATATTATAGAGCTGCCAGATTCAAATACTTGAACAAAAGGATATATGAATCAGTGGAACAAATAAAACTCAGAAATGTAATGTAATACATATGATAAAGATAGCATTACAAATTATTATATTGCTTAATAGTAATCTCTAGAACAACTGTTTAACTTTGGAAAATATTGTATTTGCCCTTGTAATTCACTGAAATAAAGGCCAAATGATGACATAAATTTGTCTATAAGGGCATTGATAAGAACATTATATATGTGAGTAATGTAACAGACACCCAACTACTCAATAATACACTTGATCTAAGAAATCACAGTAACCCTATCAATGGCACATGGTTTGCATTTTGTGGAACCATACCAAGGTGCTTATGTGTTGTAGCCAATGAGTTTGATTTTTGTCATCAACAATAGGATGTTAATTTTGGAAGGCATCTGAGATGTGACCTTGCCCAATACCTCAATTTTACAGGGAAGGACACTGAAGCTCCAAAAGGCTAATTCACCTGTCCTAGTTTGTAGCTATTTAGAAACATATTCAGAACAAGGATAAAATTTTAAAATTAATTCTCAGTATGTTTTATGATAGTCACATTAAAAGTACATTGGTAGTTGCACAAGAAACTTTTCCATGACATTCTTTTAAATATGTGCTCCTCTGGAACATTTAAAGGAGGTTTTTTATTTGTAACCTAATTAATAGGGGATATTGCAGGAAGACACTGTCCATGCACATTCTTTTTACAGGATTACAAACACACTCAGCAGCATGATAATTATTTGTCTTCCTAGACTAATATAATCACCAAAAATCTGCTGATGCATGTAATTATGTATCATTTTCAACTTTACTACAAAGTGAGGGTCCCCTAAGAAGTAGCATTTCTCAGTGTTCTCCGGAATGAATGAATGAATCATATGAGAATCCTGATAGTTTATAAACTAAAAAACTTATAATCAAGGTAACTTCTGTTTGATTTCTGCAAGGGGACTTCCTCATTGCCCATGAGAATTCAAGTCTCAAGGTAATTGCTAGTGCTGAGCAGCTGCCTCCCTCTGTCTCTGTCTCCTGGTGGAAAGGAGATGCTGTGCTTCTGGCTTGGTTCTGCCCTGGTGGGGAATGCAGAACAGCTGTGCCTTGCTCTTCACCCTGTTGAGAGAGCAGGGGGCCTCCAGTTCCTCTGAACTCTGTGTTACCTACAAGCTAGAGATCCTTACTATGGGCTCCCTCACTGGTTGAATAGGTAAAGCACAGGTGAATTTTTAGGGCAGTGAGATGGTTTTGTTTGATACATTTATGGTGGATACATAACACTATGCATTTATCAAAATCCATAGAACTTTAAAACACATACACTGATTGGAAGAATAAATATTGTTAAAATGTCAATACTACCCAAAGCAATCTACACATTCAAGGCAATATCAATCAGAATTGGACATTCTTCTCAAAACTAGGAGAAACAATCCTAAAATTTGTACGGAACCTCAAAAGACCCCAAATAGCTAAAGTAATATTGAAGAAGAAAGCCAAAACGGCAGTCCTCACAATCCCAGACTTTAGCCTCTACTACAAAGCTGTAATCATCAAGACAGCATGGTATTGGTACAAAAACAGACGCATAGACCAATGGAATAGAATAGAGAACCCAGAATTGGATCCACAAATGTATGACCAACTAATTTTTGGCAAAGCACAAAAGAGCATCCAATGGAAAAAAGTCTCTTTAGGAAATGGTGCTGGGAGAACTGGACAGCAACATGCAGAAGAATGAAACCAGACTGCTTACTTACACCATACACAAAAATAAACTAAAAAAATGGATTAAATACCTAAATGTGAGACAGGAAACCATCAAAATATTAAAGGAGAAAGCAGGTAACAATCTCTTTGCTCAGCTGCAGTAATTTCTTGCTCGACACATCTCCAAAGGCAAGGGAATTAAAAGCAAAAATGAACTATTGGGACCTCATCAAGATAAAAAGCTTCTGCACTGCAAAGGAAACAATCAGCAAAACTAAAAGGCAACTGATGGAATGGGAAAGGATATTTGTGAATGACATATTGGATAAAGGGTTAATATCCAAAAGATATCTTTATAGATATAAAGAACTTACCAAACTCAACACCCAAAAAACAAATAATCCAGTGAAGAAAATCTCAAAAAACATGAATAGACACTTTTACAAAGAAGACATCCAGATGGCAAACAGACACATGAAAAGATGCTCATCATCACTCATCATCAGGGAAATACAAATCAAAGCTACACTGAGATACCACCTCACACTGGTCGGAGTGGCTAAAATGAACAAATCAGGAAATTATAGATGCTGTCGAGGATGTGGAGAAATGGGAACCCTCTTGCACTGTTAGTGGGAATGCAAACTGGTGCAACCACTATGGAAAACAGTGTGGAAGTTTCTCAAAAAAATAAAAACAGAACTACCCTACGAGATAGGAACAGCACTACTAAGAGTTTACCCAAGGAATACAGGAGTGCTGATGCATAGGGGCACTTGTACCCCAATGTTTATACCAGCACTTTCAACATTTGCCAAATTATGGGGAGAACCTAAATGTCTATTAACTGATGAATAGAAAAAGAAGATGTGGTTTATATATACAATGAAATACTACTTGGCAATGAGAAAGAATGAAATCTGGCCATTTGCAGCAACGTGGATAGAACTGGAGGGTATTACGCTAAGTGAAATAATTCAGGCAGAGAAAGAGATACATATGTTTTCACTCCTATGTGGATCCTGAGAAACTTAAGAGAAGACCATGGGGGAGGTGAATGAAAAAAAAAGAAGTTAGAGAGGGAGGGAGCCAAAACATAAGACTCTTAAAAACTGAGAATAAACTGAGTGTTGATGGAGGTTGGGAGGGAGGAGAGGATGGATGATGGGAATTGAGGAGGGCACCTGTTGGGATGAGCACTAGATGTTGTATGAAAACCAATTTGACAATAAATTATATTTAATATAACAAAGAAGAACATAAAGTAGCCCCAAAATTGCAAAAAAAAAAACCCAACAACTACAGATTAAAGCATAAAACATGATCAATAATTTCTAAATAGTTGGTATCATAAAGGTATTCTCTGTGACCACAATGCACTTAACTTAGAAATCAATTACAAAAATGTAAATTAAATGTTATAATCTTAGCAATTAAACAAGATACTTATAAATTATCCATGGGGAAAGGAAGAAATCAAAATGAAACCTTAAAATTAATTACAATTAAACATAAAAATATTACAATCAAACCTTTTATTGAAAAAAATTAGGAAGGAGAATAACAGTAGATGCAACAGTGATTAGAACGATAATTATAAGTTAATAAAAATACAGTCCAACTCTGTCAACAGAACTTAGATCAAATAGAAAAAAAATATAGAAAAATAACCTTTGTGAAAGATTCAAGAATGAATAAAAAACCTGAAAAATCTTATAACCATTAAGGCAACTGAATCTGTATTTCAGAATCTTCCCACAAAACAAAACACCAGGCCATTCTACATAAAAGTTAAATTAAACTTTGAAATAACATATTTTTCTAATATGATAAAACTCTTCAAGAAGAAAAAAAGAAATAAAAATCACTGTTCAACAATGGAAACATTAATATAATAATCTAAAAGGGAAAGTATGAGAACAAGAAATTACGAGTTAAGCATAATCATGAATATAGATGCAAAAATCCTATTTTTGCAATTTGTTAAAAAGTTAAAATATTGTTGTCAAGTTGTAGTTTATTCTAAAAATGCAGGAAGTTGTTTAGCATTATAAACAATTATAATTGAAACTCACCTGATTAATATATATTTTTAAAATTTTTAAATATTTACTTACTTTTGAGAGAGAGAGAGAGAGAGAAACAGAGCACAAGTAGGGAAGGAGCAGAGAGAGAGGGAGACCCACAACCCAAAGCAGGTTCCAGGTTCCGAGCTGTCAGCATAGACCCCGATGTGGGGCTCGAACTCATGAACTGTGAAATCGTGACCCGAGCCGAAGTCAGATGCTTAACCTACTGAACCACCCAGGCACCCTCACCTGATTAATATATTAACGAAGAAAATCCTAATAATCACCTCATTATATATTGAAAAATAATTTGATAAAATTGACATATTTTCCTAATAAAAACTCTTAGCAGCTGAAGAATAGAAGGAAACTTTCTGAACTGGTGAAGAGTATCCCTCAAACACCTACAAAAAATATCAGTTTCAATGGAGAAACTTTATATACATTCCTTTTAAAATGAGGAGCAGAATGATTCCCATGGATACCACTTTATTTAACACTGTCCTTGAGATTTGCATAGGCATAGTAATGATAGAAGTTATGAATTTGAAAGGAGGAAAGAAAACTGAACACTATGTAAAATTTGAAAATAATGGAAAGTTATTTACAAGAGCTAGTAATAGTTATCAAAATGCCTAAAATTGATGAATATGAAGCAAATTCATTGCATTTCTATAGACCAGATTTCAACAGTTAAAAATGGGAAAGGCTTGACCTATCAGTTATCAGAACTTATTACAAGATGATAGGAATGAAGACTGTGGATTAGCACATTGACATAACAGTTATCAAGGGAACAGAACAGAAAGCCCAGAAAAGTATCCATGTGTTGAAATCGATACAAAGAAGAGATGTCAGTGCCTAGTAGTCAGTAAAGGATGAACTATTTTTAAGAATTATACTACAAAAAATATCCATATAGAGAGGGAAAATAAATTGCATCCCACCTCACATTACACACACACACACACACACACACACACACACACACAGATAAATGAAAAATGCTTAGAATGAATTGTGCACAGTTTTAGGACAAAACTCAAGAATATCTTTAATATTTGGGCATACAGAGGATTTTTTAAAAAAATACAAAATGCTCACCATCAAAGACTGATAATTAAGCTAAATTAAAATTAACAACTTCTATTTATCAAGAGGTCCCATAAGTGAAGTAAAAATACAAACTATAAACTGGAAAAGGGCACTTAAAACCCATAATAAACAAAGAATTTAAATCCAGAAACCAGAAAGAATCTCTGGAAGGCAATAAAAAAATAAAATACCAAACACTCAAATTCAAAAAATGTGTGGAACACATGGACTGGCCTTTCAGAAAATAGATACAAAGATAGACAAATAAAAAGATGTTCAAGGAAATACCCTTGATTACCTCCTTGAGATGCCAGATGGGCATGGATCCTTTGAAGGTGGAACCTAGGACCTCAGCTGCCATTCTTACACAGTACTGCTGGAAACACAATCAGAACACGAACTTTGCAAAACAACTTGATGTTGTTTTGTAAGTGGAATGTGTGTGCATGCCAAAACTCAGCAAATCCACTGCAACTTTATATTCTAGAAAAATTCTTCCAGCTGCATCAGGAGACAAGACCACAATGTTCATGACAGCATTATTCATAGGGAATTTTAAAAATGCTCTCAACAAGTGATTGAAAAAATAAGAAAATGTGTGTGTGTGTGTGTGTGTGTGTGTGTGTGTGTGTGTGTGTATGGAGGGGGATAATTCAATAAATGCAAATAAGCTTTCATCCTTATTGTAATCATTTCAGCAATGTTTCTTTCTCAACTATTCATCTTTTAAAAAACTACAAAAGACTCATGAATTTCAAGCATAAATTCTAGAATTTTGAAAAGGAAATTTCTGTCCCTTTTGTTTTCAGATGCCTAGATGTACATGGGGATTCTGGCAAGAATTTTCCCTGTTAAGTGTAGGAAGCTGAACTTCACCTTTATCATTAAAACGACAGTATTATATGATTTTACCCCCTTTTTCCTACTCCCTTGACTTGTGTTTTCCTTCCTGTTCACTAGAGATTTCACACAAATGGGTTAAGTTACTCAAGAAAGCATTGCTTCCTCTTTCTTTGTTTCCTCAAATGGATAACTGATTTGTTTTTTGATCTTACGCAAATGGTCCTATCAATGGGATCCAAGTAGGCACTGTCTCAGGGAGGAGCCTAAGTGGGTGGAATGGGGTGCCCCATTGTTCCATGGAGTCTTATGTGCACCTGTTTCTCTGGCCTACGCTCATTCAGTCCTGATTATAAAAGTAAAACACAGAGTCTCATGGCTTATACCAAAAGCAGAGAAAGAAAATGGAGAACAAAAGCCAAGACAATTTACCCCCTCAGAAGTCAGGTAGGAATTAACCAATATGAGGATTCTGTAACACTATACATTTCATAATTTTGTCACGATGGCTGTCATTTGATACAGAATGTCCTCCAATGGAATTCTGACAATGTCAAGCAGAAATCTCCACCTACAGGGATTGTCTGTTGCTATAGTGTGAGCACCTTTACCTGTCCTTAGCTAGGGTATTTTGCAATTCTGTAGAAATAGAAGTGGATTTGCAGAGGGCTGATTGTGATGCAGAGATTTTGTGTCCATCATGATGCAAATGGTTCCTTTTGAAGGCAATGCAAATCTTTCCTCTCCCCCCGCCCCCCACCCGGGGAGTTAGAATTGATTTCTGGTCTGTAGAAGGCTTATCCAAATATTCTTTTTTTTTTAAACATTACACTTTAGTGCCTGAAATATTACCCAGGTGTGCATCTGTTAGTGAATCTATATCAGCATCCTGATTGCCTTTACATATCTGTTCTTTTGACGCTACTTTGTATGTGTTTTCATATCTTACATCATTAATGAATTAAATAAAATTATTAACACATCCTTACATTTGCATTAAACTCATGATTTTACCTTTTTGAGTATTATCCTTTAAAAATTTCCATTTATTGTGAACTAAAAGAACCAAAATATTATAAACCTTAAATATTATCATGGATGTTCACAAATATTCCACCTGATTCTCTCAGAAAATGTTAGAACACTTCATTACTCTGCCCCATTTTGCAGGTATTGAGGAGGCTCAGATGGTTTTAGCTACTAACGCTTAGACTCAGGTCTCCTAAACAGGCCTGTGGTCCAGCTTCTGAAACAGGAAATGTTCAGCCCCATCCCAGCCCTACTCATTCAGAAATGGGGGTGGGAGGGAAACAGCAATCTGTGTTTTATTAAGCCCTGCAAGTATGCTGATACACACTCAAGTGCCACTGCCCTAGAGCTGCACTGGTGAAGCACCAGAGGAGCTTCAAGGAAAATGCTGATGCCCAGGCCCTCTGCTAGGGGTTCTGATTTAATTTGTCTGAGTGTGTCCAGGCATCTGGACTTTTAAAAGTTCCCTGGGAAGTTCTGATGTGTAACCAGGGCTACAAGCTGCTACTGCTATAGAGAGACAGTCCCAAATCATAAATGCCCCTTACACTTTTGAAGTATTTTCAGCTTGTACTGTCTACCAAGGTAGGCAGATTGTTACTAGACAGATATTTAATTAGATAGGATACTTCTATAGCCATCATGAAGAGATTGATTTCCTTCTGCACCAGATATTAGAATCTGGACCATAAAATAACAGGGTATACTCCTCTCACTGAAGAGAAGTAAATGGAATGTTCTTTGGGTTGAAGAAAAAATAAAAAGAACATCATTTGGATAAGCCCCATATGGTTCAGTTACTTCTCAATATAGCACAAATTCATTTTAATTTAATGGATTTGTTACAAATTTCCTGAAAAGCTTTTTCAGAAGGAGGTTGTGAATTAGCAGCTCAGCATCCTACCGAGGAAGTCATTATGTAGCAAGCTCCAAGCTGAGATAATCAAATAATAACTGACAATTTATAACTTCCAAAGTAATATTCTTAAATATGGAATTGTGAAAAGGAACATTTGCCAACAGCAGTATTGCAGTGGAGATGATTAGTTTTCAAGACAACAAAGTACCTCCTTCTTTGTGGCCATCTGCCCTTTCCTTTGAGATATTTGGGCAATGGGCTCTTATCCAAGTGATTTCTCCTTCTGAAACTTCCTCTGCTGAGCCTGACAGCTCGAGGCACAACTTCAGGGACCCTGCAGGAATATTTTATTTACTCAATTGGTAATGAAAACTAGGAAAGAGATGTGCTAACTTGAGTATACCAGAATGGAGGGGGGTAAGAATGAATGTCTTATGTTTGTGACACAAGATGTCTCAAGAAAGTGTGGTAGAATCAACACAGTACCTGGTTAAATTCTTTCATTTATCACAGTAATTTTCTAATGAAGTTCTAAGATAAAGGATCTCTAAATAAACCCAAATATGTAATCTTGGAATTTGCTTAGGACCCAACATTATTATTTTATGAGTAATACTTTATGATTTGTTGTTCAAAATATTTTTATTTCAACAAGAATGATTTTTAGGGTGAAGAATATGGTGACATAGGAGGATGTTGGGCTCACCTTGTCCTGCTGATCACTTAGATCCTGGGAGAGGAGAAGATGAGGTACACACCAGTCTGACTGTGAAACCAGCGGTGAGTTGGAGGCAGACATTGGGTCTGACTGCGGCCCCGCCCACCAACACAAGTTTCTCTGGACAGCACAGGGGAGGTGCCCTGTAGTTTGGAGCTACCACAGGGATGACCCAAAATGACAAAACGGAAGAATACTCCTCAAAAGAAACTCCAGGAAGTAGCAACAGCTAACGAATTGATAAAAAAATGACTTAAGCAATATAACAGAACAAGAATTTAGAATAATAGTCATAAAATTAATAGCTGAGCTTAAACAAAGCATAGAGAACAGCAGAGAATCTATTGCTACAGAGATCAAGGGACTAAGAAATAGTCATGAGAGGCTAAAAAAAATGCTATAAATGAAATGTAAAATAAAATGGAGGTGACATTGCACAGATTAAAAGGAAGAGGAGAGAATAGGTGAATTAGAAGACGAAATTATGGAAAAGAGGAAGCTGAGAAAAAGAGAGATAAAAAAATCCAGGAGTATGAGGGGAGAATTAGAGAACTAAGTGACACAATCAAACAGAACAATATCCATATCATAGGAATTCCAGAAAAAAAGAGAGAAAGAAAGGGCCTGAACGTGTACTTGAACAAATCATAGCTGACAAGTTCCCTGATCTGGGGAAAGAAAAAAGCACTGAAATCCAAGATGCAAAGATAACTCTTTTCAGACGTAATTTGAATTGATCTTCTGCATGATATATCATAGTGAAATTGGAAAAATACAAGGATAAAGAGAAAATTAGGAGAGCAGCTAGAAATAAACAGGCTCTAACTTACAGAGGTAGACACATGGGAGTAGTAGCAGACCTATATACTGAAACTTGGCAGGCCAGAAAGAAATGGCAGGAAATCTTCAATGTGATGAACAGGAAAAATATGCAGCCGAGAACGCTTTATCCAGCAAGTCTGTCATTCAGAATAGAAGGAGAGATAAAGGTTTTTCCAAAGAAACAAAAACTGAAGGAATTCATCACCACTAAACCAGCCCTCAAAGAGATCCTAAGGGGGATTCTGTGAGTGAAATTTTGTAAGGACCACAAAGTACCAGAGACAGCACTAGAAGCATGAAACCTACAGACATCACAATGACTCTAAACCCATACCTTTCAATAATAACACTGAATGTAAATGGACTAAACGCTCCAACCAAAAGACATAGGGTATCAGAATGGAAAACAAAACAAAACAAAACAAAACAAAACAAGACCCATCTCTTTGCTGTCTACAAGAGACTCATTTTAGACCTGAGGACACTTTCAGATTGAAAGTGAGGGGATGGAGAACTATCTACCATGCTACTGGAAGTCAAAAGAAAGCTGGAGTAGCCATACTTATATCAGACAAACTACACTTTAAATTAAAGGCTGTAACAAGGTATGAAGGGCATTATGTAATAATTACAGGGTCTATCCATCAGGAAGAGATAAAAATTATAAATGTCTATGCACTGAATACAGGAACCCCCACATGTATAAAGCAATTAATCACAAACATAAGCAACCCTATTGATAAGAATGTGGTAATTGCAGGGAACATTAATACCCCACTTGAAGCAATGGCTAGATCATCTAGACACACGGTCAATAAAGAAACAAGGGCCCTGAATGATACATTGGATCAGATGGACTTAATAGATATATTTAGATCTCTGCATACCAAAGCAACAGAATATACTTTCTTCTTGATTGTACATGGAACGTTCTCCAAGATAGGTCACATACTGGGCCACAAAACAGCCCTTCATAAGTATAAAAGAATTGAGATAATACCATGCACACTTTCAGACGACAATGCTATGAAACTTGAAATCAACCACAGGAAAAAGTCTGGAAAACCTCCAAAAGCATGGAGGTTAAAGAATGAATGGGTCAACAAGACAATTAGAGAAGAAATGTAAAAATATATGGAAACAAATTAAAATGAAACTACAACAATCCAAACGCTTTGGGATGCAGCGAAGGCAGTCCTGAGAGGAAAATACATTGCAATCCAGGTCTATCTCAAGAAACAAGAAAAATCCCAAATACAAAACCTAAGAGCACACCTTAAGGAACTAGAAGCAGAATAGGAAAGACACCCCAAACCCAGAAGAAGAGAAATAATAAAGATCAGAGCAGAAATAAACAATACAGAATCTAAAAAACAAAAACAAAAACAAAAACGAAACAGTAGAGCAGATCAATGAAACCAAGAGTTGTTTTTTTTTTTTTGAAAAAATAAACAAAATTGATAAACCTCTAGCCAGGCTTCTCAAAAAGAAAAGGGAGATGACACAAAGGAAGATGGGAGATGAATGAAAGTGGAATTATTACAACCAAATCCTCAGAAATACAAGCAATTATCAGGGAATACAATGAAAAATCATATGGCAACAAACTGGAAAACCTGGAAGAAATGGATAAATTCCTAAGCACCCACGCACTTCCAAAATTCAAACAGGAAGAAATAGAAAACTTAAACGGACCCATAACCAGCAAAGAAATTGAATCAGTTATCAAAAATCTCCCAACAAATAAGAGTCCAGGACCAGATGGCTTCCCTGGGAAATTCTACCAGACATTTAAAGCTGTTCCAAAAAATAGAAAGGGAAGTAAAACTTCCGGACTCATTGTATGAAGCCAGCATTACTTTGCTTCCCAAACCAGAGACCCAGCAAGAAAAGAGAACTACAGGCCAATATCCCTGATGAATATGGATGCAAAAATTCTCAATAAGATACTAGCAAATCGAATTCAACAGCATATAAAAAGAATTATTCACCATGATCAAGTGGGATTCATTCCTGGGATGCAGGGCTGGTCCAACATGCGCAAATCAATCAACGTGATACATCACATTAATAAAAGAAAAGATAAGAACCATAGGATACAATTGATGCAGAAAAAGCTTTTCACAAAATTCAGCATCCTTTATTAATAAAAACCCTGGAGAAAATCGGGATAGAAGGAACATACTTAAACATCATAAAAGCCATTTATGAAAAGCCCACAGCTAACATCATCCTCAATGGGGAAAAACTGAGAGCTTTTTCCCTGAGATCAGGAACATGACAGGGATGTCCCTCTCACCGCTGTTATTTAACATAGTGTTGGAAGTGCTAGCATCAGCAATCAGACAACAAAAGGAAATCAAAGGCATCAAAATTGGCAAAGATGAAGTCAAGCTTTCACTTTTTGCAGATGACATGGTATTATACATGGAAAACCCGATAGACTCCACCAAAAGTGTGCTAGAACTGATGCATGAATTCAGCAAAGTCTCACGATACAAAATCAATGTAGAGAAATCAGTTGTATTCTTATACACTAATAATGAAGCAACAGAAAGACAAATAAAGAAACTGATCTATTCACAATTGCACCAAGAAGCATAAAATACCTAGGAATAAACGTAATCAAAGATGTAAAAGATCTGTATGCTGAAAACTATAGAAAGCTTATGAAGAAATTGAAGAAGATACAAAGAAATGGAAAAAACATTCCATGCCCATGGATTGGAAGAATATATATTGTTAAAATGTCAATACTACCCAAAGCTATCTACACATTCAATGCAATCCCAATCAAAATTGCACCAGCATTCTTCTCAAAGATAGAGCAAGCAATCCTAAAATTTATATGGAATCACAAAGACCCTGAATAGCCAACGCAATATTGAAGAAGAAGACCAAAGCAGGGGGCATCACAATCCCCGAATTTAGCCTCTACTCCCAAGCTGTAATCATCGAGACAGCATGGTATTGGTACAAAAGCAGATACATCGACCAATGGAATGGAATAGAGACCCCAGAATTGGACCCACAAAACTATGGCCAACTAATCTTTGACAAAACAGGAAAGAATATCCAATGGAAAAAAGATAATTTGGCTATTGTTGAAAGTTCTGATATAAACATTGGGGCACAAGTGTCCCTATGCATCAGCACTCCTATATCCCTTGGGTAAATTCCTAGCAGTGCTATTGCTGGGTCATAGGGTAGGTCTAATTTTAATTTTTTGAGGAACCTCCACACTGTTTTCCAGACTGGTTCCACCAGGTTGCATTCCCACCAACAGTGCAAGAGGGTTCCCGTTTCTCCACATCCTCTCCAGTATCTATAGTCTCCTGTTTTGTTCATTTTAGCCACTCTGATTGGCGTGAGGTGGTATCTCAGTGTGGTTTTGATTTGTATTTCCCTGATGAGGAGTGATGTTAAGCATCTTTTCATGTGCCTGTTGGCCATCTGGATTTCTTCTTTAGAGAAGTGTATATTCATGTCTTCTGCCCATTTTTTCACTGGATTATTTGTTTTTCAGATGTGGAGTTTGGTGAGTTCTTTATAGATTTTGGATACTAGCCCTTTGTCTGATATGTCAATTTGTAAATATCGTTTCCCATTCCGTTGGTTGGCTTTTAGTTTTGTTGATTGTTTCCTTTGCAGTGCAGAAGGTTTTTATCTTCATAAGGTTCCATAAGTTCATTTTTGCTTTTAATTCCCTTGCTGTTGGAGATGTGTCAAGTAAAAAATTGCTTTGGCTGAGGTCAGAGAGGTTTTTTCCTGATTTCTCCTCGGGGGAGAAAACTACATGTGCATCCCAATCCTGGCTCTCCTCTCACCTCTTGAATCTGTGTTTTGATCAACAGGGTAGAGCAACAATGATGCTGCATTAGTGTTTTGACACTGTGCCAGGTAGAGAACAAGGCTTCCTCCTGGATCTTACAACCTGACAGCTGGCCGGTGCTTGTAGCCGCAACTGACCCCAGACTTCAGCCTCAACGGAGTCTGGCAGCCACAGCCTTGCAGCCAAGTGACTCTTGAATTCTTGACCAACAGAATCCATGAGGTACAATTAATGATTACTATTGATTTAAGTCACTGAGTTTGGGGCCACTTTTAATAACAGAATTTCCTGCTTTTCTGAGTTTGCTTAAACCACTCTGTGCTGCTCAAATAATTAAAGCTGATTTCTGCCTCAGAAAGTTGTGTTTCTTGCTTTTTCCAAATCAAAGAAACTTTTCTTTTCTACTATTAGCATATAGTTACCTTCCTCACTTTATTAACCGATCTCTTTGCATGCCACTTGCCAGGAGACCCCTCCTTTATTGTCTAAACATAAATGTCCCCTTCATGTCCCCACAATCATTTTCTAGCTCATTACTTGTTATTTTTCTTCACTGTAATTTACTGTACCTGAAACTACATGTCTATGTATTTATTTACTTACCATGTGTCTCTATCATGAGAATGTAAACTCCAGGAAGGAAGCAATTTAAAAAATCTTATTTGGGGCACCTGGGTGGCTCAGTTGGTTAAGTGTCCACTTCAGCTCAGGCCATGATCTGGCAGTCTGTGAGTTTGAGCTCTGAGTTGTGCTCTGTACTGACAGCTTGGAGCCTGGAGCCTGCTACAGATTCTGTGTTTCCCTCTGTCTCTCTCTGCCCTTCCTTGCTCATTCTCTCTCTCTCTCTCTCTCAAAAGTAAATAAACATTTACAATTTTTTATTAAAAAATAATATAAATCTTATTCAACAGTAGATCTCTAGAATCTAGAACAATGTCTGGCACATTAAGAAAAAAAGACTCAACTAGAATTTCAATATCAGTCTAACATATAATAAGTTTTGAAGTAACTCTACCTTTCCTTATTTCCTTTCAAGATAAGCTGGGTAAACTCTTCTCTAGAACAGATGATGAATTATCACAAACAAGGTAATAGTCGTTCAGTTTTGCTTATAATTAAACATAGAACCAGGGAATATATTTTTATCATAGACCTCAATAATTAAGGATTTTAAAAATTGTGTATGGAACAGCAGGAACAAATATCAAACCTTGACTCAATATGTCACTTTATCTAGTTCCGTGTAAAGGTGGGTTAACTTGACCTTGACCAACCTCTGGAAGGGTTCAGGAGTTTTGATGCACCAGTTTAGAGACAATAAGAGTAGGGTATCCTATTTCTAAGGAAAATACTCCTCTAAGAGAATATGCTGGATTAAAGAGAGTCACATATTCCTGGGCACCCTTTCATCAAAAGGTGGAATCTATGCCCCTCTCTCCAAACCTGAGCATGTTCCGTGGATGATTTGAAGAAAAGATAATGTCAGAAGTAATAATAAGTTTCTGAGATGAGGCCTTAAGATACTGGCAGCTTCTGTTTCCTACCTCTTTGAACACTTGCCCGTGTCACCACCATACTCTTAGAGAGTCCACAAGAGAGAACTTGGAAAGATGTGGAGATGGAGAAGAATTAGCTGAGTCCAATCTCCCAGCCATCTGCCCAAAGTACCAGAGAAAAAGTGAAAGCCACCTTGACTCTTCAGACAAGACCAGCTGGCAACTGAACACCATTAAGTGACCTTAGTCAACATCATATGGAGCAGAAAGATCACCCAGTCGAGCCCAGCCAGAATTCCTGACCCATTGATTGTGAGAGAAATAAAGTGATTATTGTTTTGTCTCTGTTTTGGTCTGTTTGGTATAAAAAGATAGCCATCAGGGACAAACAGCTTTCACTTTCATTTCTAAGATTAGCACTTAGTCCTCTTCCCTGAAATAATCTTATTCATTCCAGGGGCCTGATGCCAAGGACAACCCTGGGATACACTGCTAGAAGCTCTTGCTTATTTTTTCTGCCTGGCAAAAAGTACAAATACATCAAGAAATAATTAAAGTCACAGTCCCAATTTTTAACTTCTTTTAATTGAGATCATCAAAGAGAAATAGATTTCATTACACACACAGCATGAAGGCTGCATTCTCTGGAGTTCATGCTTTATTTATTCAAATGGTTACATTTCACTTACTGTTTTGTTGCAAATAAGTGACTAAAATTGGGAAAGTAGAGGGAAGAATTTAAACTAAAAAGTAAAATCTAATACTTGGAAGATTGTTCTGTCAAGAGCGAGACTCTAAAAATAAATCTTTAATGACTTGTAAAAATTTAACACAGTGCATGTACCTCTGGAGGGACAATCTATTTAATTGCTCTTGGACAGCAAAGGCAACAATGTTCAGTATAGAGATACATCTTCCCAAATGGAAATATGCCTTTACAAAAAGTTTTATCCTCTCCCTTCTTATTTTTGAAGGTTTATGTCCTTCCATTTTTAACTACACTCTTAAAATATTTTATTGTATATCTGGCATATATTGTATCTCTGGCATTGTTAGAAATGTTGGATACTGCTGATGGTGGAAAGAAAATGAGATTCATCTAGAATTCCTGAACCTAGTGATAACAATAATTCAAATTTTCCTGTTATATTTCTATGTCTATTTATGTATATCCCTCCTCCCCTTTTAAGAATGGAAGGATGTATATGTTGTCTTATACATAAACAAACAATATCACCAGTATTTGCAGTGATTTTTCATTGATTAAATACATATATATTTTATTATACACTAATAACTCATGGCAGGTTTTCAGCCATAGGGATAATTTGTGATGAGATATGAACTATCATCAGTGCCTGGTGTAGACTGATGAACTGGCATGAGCCAAGCACCAGTGACCACTTGTGTACTGAACAGCAGTCACTTAGGCATAAAATATGAGAGGTAAAAAAAATAGACTTGCATAAAATATAGCTCCTGCTATTAAAGAACTTGTGAGTCAGTAGGAAGCACAGGCTATAATAGGATGATTGTACTCTAATATGATACAGGTACTAATAGATATATGTCTCAAGCAACAAAGGAGTGGAGCAAGGGCTCATTTACTGACCTTGACATTGTTAGGGTTAGAATGTCCTGGCTAAATTATATTAATGGTCTATAATTAAAATAAATAATTATTCCAGATAGGGCTGAAGCTGAAAAACAAATGATCATTATATGGCAAAATAAGACAAAGATAAAATGTGAGACAGAGACCAAGTTGAAGTCAATGTACAAAAGACACACCCTAAACACTGTCCACCTGCTGCAGATAAGCAACACATAGATTCTACTTTTCGTCACTTAGGGTGACATTATTGCTTATGCAATTACCAGTTCTTATAGGATATGAGCAAATAATCTGCTCCAGAGAAATGCATTTTTCTGGCCACCAGGTACGGATCACTCACTTTAATATACAAATCACCCTATATTCAGCCCTCACCAAAAATATCTACCCATGTCAGAATTTGAATTTTCTTTCTTTATTTTTTAAATTTTTTTAACGTTTATTTATTTTTGAGACAGAGAGAGACAGAGCATGAACAGGGGAGGGTCAGAGAGAGGGAGACACAGAATCCGAAACAGGCTCCAGGCCCCGAGCTGTCAGCACAGAGCCCGATGGCGGGCTTGAACTCATGGACTGCAAGATCATGACCCGAGCTGAAGTTCGGCGCTCAACCGACTGAGCCACCCAGGCGCCCCTTGAATTTTCTTTCTACTTTTGCTATCAGAAATTGCCTAAAACTTGAAATGCAAGTTGAGATATTGAAGTGTTTGTTTGTTTGTTTGTTTGTTTAATTGCCGGTTCAGGGATTAATTTCGTCCATGACAAGCTTTTTAGAACATAAAGGTGTTCTTTGGCCAAAGTGAAAGGCTTCTGGGTTTGGAATTAGTATAGACTGCACTTGGAATCCTGCCCAGCAATCACTTCAGGGAGTTATGCCTGAGTTTTTTTTTTTGTTTCAGCTTCTTCCCCTGTCAGAGGGGTTGCTGCCTATCTCACAAGACTGCCCTTAATGAGATATAAATTATGTGAGGGGCCCTGCCCAGATCTTGGCTCACAGAAGTTGGGCAGTGTCTGGGTTCCTCATGATAGAAGCAGCCTGCAAGTTCTTTTTCCCATATCACTGCTAACCTTAACTCTGTTAGGAGGCTCAGAGAAGGTCAAAGAGGTGCCTAAGGAGACCTTCTCAGGGAAAACATAGATATCTGGGGAAAGCAGCTGATCCCCCTGTACCCTTCCTCCCTACATTAGGCCTCATATTCCCAGCATTTATTCCTGAGGAAGAATCTCTACTTCTCTTAGGCTCTGGAGAAATTGCTTTTGCTACCATAATTACCTCATCCCCTTGAAGCTGCTCAGGCAGCCCCTTGTGCCCATGCTACAAAATTACATGGGACTGAATTAGACCAGGAGGAGATGTGTCAGCATCAACTGCTTAATGACCTTTTTCCAGACAGGCCATTGGAAACTGAGACTTGGTGTCAGAATCCAGACTCTCAGAACTCTAATCTAAGATGGACCCCTTCTGTTGCTGCCTCAGTATCAGACATTATTGGTGCTCTACCCCTATCTTTGCGGATCCCTTAATGGTTCTGTACCCAGCCCCCCAACCTCCTTGTGCTTTGCTCATATCTATGCCATTGTCCAGAGGACAGTCTTTCTGCTGGTGAAATTGCTTGGAAGCTTACAGACTCTGCCACTCCCCAACCCTGAGGGTTGCTTAGACAATGTCTGACTGAAACAGAAGTTTAAAAGCCCAACCTTCTGGCTTCTGGTGGGATGGATAAACATGAGGTATAATTTATGCTCCAGAGCTCTCATTGGATCAGGCTGAGGCTGGGTCTCCATTTGATATTGCACCCCTTCCCTATCCTGTTTATCATATTACCAGTTTTGTACTCTTAATGAATCATTTACAGGGACACCCTTCACTCAGGACTGGCTGTTGGAAGACTCTCACTTACAACACTCTCTACAGACCCAGAATCCTAGGACTCCCCCAAGCCCAGCAGGCTCATGTCATGGAGGGCCCATTTCTAAGGCTCACCTAAAACCTTGCCTCTCCCCTTCCTTGCCCAGTTTCTTCAGCCTTCCCTCTGGTGAAAAGACAACCACTTTCATCTTTGGAGCCCAATCTCCTGGAACAACAGATGACTGACAGTGCTTCAGCAAATAAATTATTCCCTTCGGGCGCCTGGGTGGCTGGCTCAGTCAGTTAAGCATCCAACTTTGGATCAGCTCATGATCTCAGCATTCTTGGGTTCGAGCCCCACATCTGGCTTTGTTGCTGACAGCTCAGACCCTGCTTTGGATTCTGTGTGTGTGTCTCTCTCTGCCCCTCCACAGCTCATTCTCTGCCTCTCTTTCTCAAAAATAAAAAAAACATTGAAATTTAAAAAAAATAAAATAAAGCTTAAGGACGTTATTCCCTCTATTATTAGTTTTCATTGGATTTTTATCAATAAATCACATAATTTTAGAGTTGGAAATGAGAGAAATAATAATGAAATATCTACTATTTTTAGTTGTCTACTATGTGCTAGACACTTAACTAGCTAAGTAAAACCAAGCAATATTTATCAAATTCCCATCTATGTGAGATATCACAGCCAGGGAACTGATACATGGTTAAGAGAAAGGAAAGTTACTGCCTTTAAGGAACCTGCAATGTGGCAACTTGCTAACCTGTGTTACATCTAATCTTTAAGGTAACCTTGAAGAGCATCTACTGTTTCCCTCATTTTGCACTTAGGGACACAGTCTTCCCAAGATTGATTTACTGGTCTTCATTCATCTAGGAAGTACCCTCAGGTCTGAACAGGCTTGGACTTCATAGTTCTCTACTACAACATTCTGCTTGTTCTCAAACTTATTGACAGCCCCACCAAGTCATCCCCTTCTGCCCTGCCCTCTATCCCCTGGCCACTGGCCATCACCAGGTAAGTAAAAATAAATTTCAAAGAGAATAAAGACCAAGGACAAAGATGGACCTTTGGCTGGGATGCTCAGTTCTCTGTTTCCCATGTCAACCCTGTTCCTATCAGACCATAAAGCTTCCTTTGGTGTCACATCTCCTCAGTGAGATTGTAAATTCTTGAACATGAAAAAGAAGCTGTATTTATTTTGTTTCTTCCTCAGTCCTAGCAATGTAATAAGCTTCAATATAAATTGAATGTGGTAGTGTAATGAAGGGATCCATGCATTATTGGTTCAATCATTTTTTGATACAAATAAACTCCAAGGACAGTTTATCAAATATCTGTCATTAGAAACTTCAAGATCTACCCTGCACACTAAATGTAGCAGCAAAGGAAACAAGCAGATGAGAATGTCCCTATCATGTGACAGTGTCGGCAGACCTCCCTCTAACTTCAATCAACCAATCTGAGCCAAAGGGCATTCAAAAAGGGCTGTGACCATAGACAACAAGAAACTTCCTGAATCTTATGGCCAAAGAAACACTTAGCCTACCATTTTGTAAATATTCCCTTTAATGATCTCTCCTCAAATGATTCTAATTTGGGAATGATGGCACATCTGTTCCCTGATAGGATTCTGATATGCCATATTTGTTATATTTGTATTTGGTACATGTGATGTTCTCACCCTAACTTAATTGCTATTCAGTTAATTGTTTTACTGACGCATCCAACTGTCCTTACATTTAAGTTGTGTCCATGAGAAACCTAACGAGAGGTTAGTATTGCACATTCCTTTTTTGCCCTCTCTTCTCCCAGGCATTGGCTCTTTCTGATTTCCCATCAATTGACACCACACTCCTTTCCCTCTCTCACATTTCCCTTCTTTGCCCATTTAAACTGAGCTTACATTTCTCCCAGGGCTTTGCAAGTCACAGGGAGGTCCTGGGAACTCAAACCCTGTGACATTTCAGTTGCTCTCAGTGGTACGACCACTCCAGGCAACAGGTTTATATATTGAACATTATGTGGGGAAAATGGGGGCACGAGGATTTAGGTGTTGCTTAACAGGAAGAAGATGAAATGACTTTCATTTCAGATGCCAAATCCAGTAGATACAGCAGACATTTAGTGACAAAGTGTCCTTCAGGGTCCCAGAAATCAAATCTTCCCATAAAAGTGGCCACCGTACTACTGCTATTAGCTAACATTTATTGACTCTTAACATGTTCTCAGCTATGTTCGTATTTTACCCAAATTAAATAACCTAATCTTTCCAAAACAAATTTATGAAGTAAATGCAATTCTTATCCCCAATTTCACCAATGGAAAAACTGAGTCACAAGCCATGGAAACTGCCTCAAATACCATACAATTTGCCCAAGGTACATAGGTAATTTGTAGCATAGCCAGTTTTTTTTTATTTAACTTTATTTTTTTATTTTTTTAAAATTTACATCCAAATTAGTTACTATATAGTGAAGCAATAATTTCTGTAGATTCCTTGATGTGCCTTACCTATTTAGCCCATCCCCCTCCCCACAACCCCTCCAGCAACCTCCGTTTGTTCTCCATATTTATGAGTCTCTTTCGTTTTGTCCCCCTCCCTGTTTTTATATTATTTTTGTTTCCCTTCCCTTATGTTCATCTGTTTTGTCTCTTAAAGTCCTCATATGAGTGAAGTCATATGAGTTTTGTCTTTCTCTGACTGACTAATTTCACTTAGCATAATACCCTCCAGTTCCATCCACATTGTTGCAAATGGCAAGATTTCATTCTTTTTGATTGCCGAGTAATACTCCATTGTATATACATACCACATTGTCTTTATCCATTCATCCATCGATGGACATTTGGGCTCTTTCCATACTTTGGCTATTGTTGATAGAGCTGCTATAAACATGGGGATGCACGTGTCCCTTCGAAACAGCACACCTGTATCCCATAGATAAATGTCTAGG
The DNA here is from genome assembly GCF_024362965.1 of Panthera pardus. Classification (NCBI taxonomy): domain Eukaryota; kingdom Metazoa; phylum Chordata; class Mammalia; order Carnivora; family Felidae; genus Panthera; species Panthera pardus. The sequence goes on along the minus strand of NW_026526821.1, from coordinate 48,730,643 downwards.
AGTGCAGTTGCTGGGTTGTAGGGTAGTTCTATTTTTAGTTTTTTGAGAAACCTCCATACTGTTTTCCAGAGTGGCTGCACCTGTTTGCATTCCCACCAACAATGCAAAAGAGATCCTCTTTCTCCACATTCTTGCCAACATCTGTTGTTGCCTGAGTTGTTAATGTTAGTCATTCTGACAGGTGTGAGGTGATATCTCATTGTGGTTTTGATTTGTATTTCCCTGATGATGAGTGATGCTGAGCATTTTTCACATGTCAGTTGGCCTTCTGGATGTCTTCTTTGGAGAAGTATCTAGTCATGTCTTTTGCCCATTTCTTCACTGGATTATTTGTTTTTGGGGTGTTGAGTTTGAAAAGTTCTTTATAGATTTTGGATACTAACCCTTTATCTGATACGGCATTTGCAAACATCGTCTCCCATTCCATCGGTTGCCTTTTAGTTTTGCTGATTGTTTCCTTCACTGTGCAGAAGATTCTTATTTTGATGAGGTCCCAATAGTTCATTTTTGCTTTTGTTTCCCTTGCCTCCAGAGACGTATTAAGTAAGAAATTGCTGTGGGCAAGATCAAAGAGGTTTTTGCCTGTTTTCTCCTCGAGGATTTTGAGGTCTTACATTGAGGTCTTACACTGAGGTCTTTCATCCACTTTGAGTGTATTTTTGTGTATGGTGTAAGAAAGTGGTCCAGGTTCATTGTTCTGCATGTCACTGTCCAGTTTTCCCAGCACCACTTGTTGAAGAGACTGTCTTTATTCCATTGGATATTCTTTCCTGTTTTGTCAAAGATTAGTTGCCCATATGTTTGTGGGTCCATTTCTGGGTTCTCTATTCTGTTTGACTGATCTGAGAGTGTTCATGTGCCAGTACCATACTGTCTTGATGATTACAGCTTCATAGTATAGCTTGAAGTTGGGGATTGTGATGCCTCCTGCTTTGGTTTTCTTTTTCAAGATTGCTTTGGTCTTCTCTGGTTCCATAAAAATTTTAGGATTATTTTTTCTAGCTCTGTGGAGAATGCTGGTGTTACTTTGATAGAGATCGCATTGAATATGTAGACTGCTTTGGGTAGTATTGACATTTTAACAATATTTGTTCTTCTTATCCAGGAGCATGGAATATTTTTCCTTTTTTTGTGTGTCTTCTTCAATTTATTTCATCAGCTTTCTATAGTTTTCAGTGTATAGATTTTTTACCTCTTTGGTTAGATTTATTCCTAGGTATTTGATGGTTTTTAATGTAATTGTAAATGGGATTGATTCCTTGATTTCTCTTTCTGTTGCTTCATTGTTGGTGTATAGGAGTGCAACCGATTTCTGTGCATTGATTTTATATCATGCAACTTTGCTGAATTCATAAATCAGTTCTAGCAGTTTTTTTGGTGGAATCTTTTGGGCTTTCCATATACAGTATCATGTCATCTGCAAAGAGTGAAAATTTGACCTCCTCCTGGCCGATTTGGATGCCTTTTATTTCTTTGTGTTGTCTGATTGCAGAAGCTAAGACTTCCAATACTATGTTGAATAACAGTGGCAAGAATGGACATCCCTGTCTTGTTCCTGACCTTAGGGGGAAAGCTCTCAGTTTTTCCCCATTGAGGATGATATTAGCATTGGGTTGCTCGTATATGGCTTTTATCATCTCAAGGTATGATCCTTCTATCCCCACTTTGCAGAACCAGGTTTTGAAGGTAAGTTGTCTCAGAGGTTAAAATATTGTGTGAAGAGAGTGAGTGAAACCATGCAGACTCCCTCATCAGATGCGTGATGTACCAAACATATATCTAAGACCTAAAGATGAATTTTAACTGTAAGGCACACTATCCTTGCCCTGCCCTGTTCTCAGGGAACTGACATTCTTACTAGGAATTAAAGATATGCATAGATTAGTGAATTCCACAGATGCATTATCATCTGAAGGTATGAATATATAATTGGTTATAAAAAGTAGAACTTATTATGAGATGGAATTAAGCAGCAGCAATCATGATGGATGAGATGTTTCTTGAGCATGAGAGGAATTTTTCTTCACAGAGTAAAATTTCTTAACACCCAGTTAGTCTGTCAGGTACCCTAAAAATCATTTTTTTTAATTTATATATTTTATTGATTTTAAATATTACATTATCTGCTATATGAGTAAATCTTTTGTAGTAATTCTAAAGCTTTTTTATATGAAATTTATTGTCAAATTGGCTTCCATACAATACCCACTGTTCATCCCAACAGGTGCCCTCCTCAATGCCCATCACCCACCCTCTCCTCCCTCCCACCCCCCATCAACCCTCAGTTTATTCTCAGCTCTTAAGAGTCTTATGGTTTGGCTCCCTCCCTCTCTAAATTTTTTTTTCCTTCACCTCTCCCATGGTCTTCTGTTAGTTTCTCAGGATCCACTTAGGAATGAAAACATATGGTATGTGTCTTTCTCTGTATGACTTATTTCACTTAGCATAACACTCTCTAGTTCCATCCACGTTGCTACAAAAGGCCATATTTCATTCTTTCTCATTGCCAAGTAGTATTCCATTGTGTATATAAACCACAATTTCTTTATCCATTCATCACTTGATGGACATTTAGGCTTTTTCCATAATTTGCCTATTGTTGAAAGTGCTGCTATAAACATTAGGGTACAAGTGCCCCTATGCATCAGCACTCCTTATCCCTTGGGTAAATTCCTAGCAGTGGTATTGCGGGGTCATAGGGTAGATCTATTTTTAAGTTTTTGAGGAACTTCCACACTGTTATCCAGAGTGGCTGCACCAGGTTGCATTCCCACCAACAGTGCAAGAGCGTTCCTGTTTCTCCACATCCTCTCCAGCATCTATAGTCTCCTGATCTGTTCATTTTAGCCACTCTGACTGGCATGCGGTGATATCTCAGTGTGGTTTGGATTTTTATTTCCCTAATGAGGAGTGACGTTGAGCATCTTTTCATGTGTCTGTTGGCCTTCTGGATCTCTTCTTTAGAGAAGTGTCTATTCATGTCTTCTGCCCATTTCTTCACTGCATTATTTGTTTTTCGGGTGTGGAGTTTGGTGAGCTCTTTCTAGATTTTGGATACTAGCCCTTTGTCTGATATGTCATTTGCAAATATCTTTTCCCATTCCGTTGGTTGCCTTTTACTTTTGTTGATTGTTTTCTTTGCCTTGCAGAAGCTTTTTAACTTCATGAGGTCCCAATAGTTCATTTTTGCTTTTAATTCCCTTGCCTTTGGGGATTATCAAGTAAGAAATTGCTGCGGCTGAGGTCAGAGAGGTTTTTTTCCTGCTTTCTCCTCTAGGGTTTTGATGGTTTCCTGTCTCACATTCAGGGATTTTATCCATTTTGAGTTTATTTTTGTTAATGGTGTAAGAAAGTGGTCTAGTTTCATCCTTCTGCATGTTGCTGTTCAGTTCTCCCAGCACCATTTGTTAAAGAGACTGTCTTTTTTTCCATTGGTTATTCTTTCCTGCTTTGTCGCGTAGATTCCACCCACATCTGCCTAAATAACCCAGAAAACTGCCAGAAGAATTGACTCTCCGGAGCCAAGCATAGACAAGAGGCCCATGGAAGAGGGTAGGAAGGGCGGAGAGGCAGTTCGTGCTACACAGACTGGTGGGAGGGAGCTGGGAGGTGGAGGGGCAGCCTGCCCTACAAGGCAGAGCCCTCCCCTGCCCCCCCTGCTACCCACCACATCTGGCTTGCAAAGGCAGAGGGGCCAGACTCAGTGAGTTCTGATAGCCAGTGGCACTTAACATCTGGAATGTTAAAAGTGAACAGCTCTGCTCTCTGAGAGCCAGGAGGGCAAGAGGACACCAGGAGGGAGAGTTGTTGAGCCCAGGAAGACAGCGCTCAGCTCAGTGGGTGAACAAAGGCAGGGAACAAGGCTCTGGCAAGAGCCATCTCCCTCTCCCATCCCCCAACTGAAATTCCAAAGGGAACCAGTTCCTGCCACCGAACTTGCTTGCACCACACAAATACCCAAAACTGTACTTCTGTGGATCCATCCCTCGGATGGGCCTGCTTCCCTCCCAGTGCTGAAGGGCCCCTCCCACAGGGGACTACCGAGGGCAAAGCCAGCTAAGCCTGCTCCTCCCACACTTGAGCACTGTGCAGATCCACCCCAGCTAATACCCCCTTGGCCAGATCCCACAGAAGCAGCACAACAAGACTGGCAGTGTGCAAGTAGCCCCCACAGGGGCCACACCACTCCACAGTGAGTGGTGCCCCTGGGAGAGGGGAAGATAAGGTACACACCAGTCTGTGGCCCCAGGGATGACCTGGGGGCAGACATTGGGTCTGACTGCAGCCCTGCCCACCAACACAAGTTTCTCTGGACTGTGCAGGGGAAGTGCCCTGCAGTTTGGAGCCACCACAGGGACTACCCAAAATGACAAAATGGAAGAATTCTCAAAAGAAACTCCAGGAAGTAGTGATAGCTAACGACTTGATCAAAAAAGACTTAAGCAATATAACGAAATAAGAATTTAATTTTGACTGTCTTTGGGAAATACAATCTGTTCCAAGCAGCTAGTTTAAGGCTTTGTGGGCCATAGTAAGAAGTTAGGATTTTAGTGCAAGTGCAATGAAAATCCTTGAAGGATTGAGTAGGGGAAGAGTAGGGACAGGTAGGCAGAGGGGTTACTCACAGCCCTGCCTGCTCCTGGGGTCCCCAGGGCCTGCTGATGGGCTCACTGGGCCTCCCTGGGAACTCAGATTTGCATTTTTGGAAGTTCACTTCAGATGATGTGGGCAAAATTGACTGTAGTGTAAAAAAATAAGACATTGCTGGTGGTTTCCAGGAAAGAAAAGATGATGAGTCAGCATAGGTTATGTATGTGGATACAGCAAGGAGTTTCAAATTTGGGAAATGTTTTGAAGTTTGAGCCAATAAGACTTACTATTGGATTGGATGTGGGATTTGAGAGAAGTGAATTAGAAATGATTCCTAGCAATTGGAGTAGAACAAAGAATTGGATGGTGCATCCTTTACTGAAATGGAAGAGCCTGGTCATGTAACTCATTTAGGGATGCTGTGTGTACTCAAATTTCCACACTCAGCATGTCCAATATAGTTGGTGCCTATTGATAGGATAAGCACCAAAAGTCCTCGGAACTGGAGGTGTGGTGGGCAGTGCGAAGGTCTTTTGTGATCCTGACAAGACCTTGAAGACATTGTGGCTGGAATGGGTTAAGGAGAAAATAAACAAAGGAGAGAAGACAAAATTAGGGATGTATATTAAAAATAAGACTTTGGAGCACCTGAGTGGCTCAGTTAGTTAAGCATCTGACTCTTGATTTTGGCTCAGGTCCTAATCTCCTGGTTCATGAGTTTTAGTCCTGCATCAGTGTCCATGCTGACTGTGTGGAGACTGCTTGGGATTCTCTCTCTTCTCTCTTTCCTCTCCCCGGCTTACACTCATGCATACACACTCTCCCTCTCAAAATAAACAAACTCTAAAATAAAATAAATAAAATAAAATAAACTTCATTGAGAAAGCTATAGAGTTTTATCAAAGACCAAAAGTATGGAAGGAATGAAATGATGCAATTAGTATGCCATGTCCCGAGGCAAGGGGCAGATCAATAATTTTCTAAACAATAGTGACTTGTTCACCTTAACAGTCTGTCTAGAGTGTACACACCGAAAGTCTCATGAGAGTCTCATATTATTGAAGAGGGTTCCAAAGATGAGGGACTTGTTAGTATAGGTCAGGAAAATTCAGAGAAAGAGCTAAAAATAAGATTCTGCTTTCCCATCTCCCAGACTGAAATCGTTTGTGCACATGAACACACACACAGATAATCAGGTTTCATAGTGTTGTATACTCTGTAAGGGGTAATTGAGTACAAGATTATAAGAAGGAAATCATGTCTTGGTCTCAGGAATCTGGGATTGCCCAGCATATTCATTTATCTTTCAGGTTTACTATGGAAGTGCAGATGGCTCCCCACCACAGTGCACTGTACTCTGTAGTTGTACAGTTGACCCTTGGACAATGCAAAAGTTAGGGACACCAACCTCTACACAGTCAAAACTCTGAGTATAACTTTTGACCCCCTTTAAAACTTAACTAATAGCCTACTGTTGCTACTGACTAGAGCTTTACAGATAACATAGTTGATTAACGGATAGTTGGCACATTACCTGTATTATATTACAATAAAGCAAGCTGAAGAATAAAAAACGCTACTAAGAAAAGCATAAGGAGAAAATATGTTTACAGTGTTGTCTATATTTTTATTGAAAAAAATCGACACATAGGCAGACCTGGCCAGGACAGCATTAGAGCTGGACCTGGCCCTGGAATGATAATCCACAGCCTGGTGGGCTGGGCTCAGTAGCTGCAGCTACCAAGTAGCCTGTTGGCAGCAGTAGGAGACTGGAGCCACAGTGGAGCTGCCTCATAGACCTGCAGATGTATCATCACCTGTGGCCATTGTAGCCACACACACAGGTAAGTGTACCAGCCCCTGGGAGGCTGTGGGGAAGAGTGTACACAAACCTGAGAGTGATATGAGCACTGTAGCACCTGAGCACAACCCCAGAGTCCAATGCATGGAAGACTCTTAAGTTCTGGGTGCACTAGGCACATCAGGCTCCCTCCACAATGTCCTCCCTACCCTCTGAGTGAGTACCTCAGTTTGAACTTAGCTTGTGCCTACCATTTGACCGAACTTCCCCGTCTGAACACCTGGCAACCTGGAGCCCTGCCTGGTCCTGAGGCCGCATGGGCTATTGATGGCCTCAGTGGCCTCCCTCATTACTCATAAGGCAGGAGGCACAACCTCTGCACCAGTTGCCTTTGATTCAGTTCCTTAGAGACTGGGATGGGCAGTTTTAAATAAACGCTTTGTGACTTTTGCCTTCAAATCCTTGGGGAAAAAATGCCTGTAAGTGGAGCTGAGCAGTTCAAACCCTGAGTGGTTCAAGGGTCTCAAGGGTTCAGGGTATATTGGTTACTGTTATCATTTAATGTATGGATATTCTTGATTGAGGTTTATAATTGACACAGACCTTCACCCCCATAAGTTGACACATCCAACTTAAATGCTGAGCACTTGTCATGTGTCAGGTGCTGCTGAGTGTTGGCAGTCAATATTGACATTGCAGAAAAATGATGTCTGCTGGAGAGAGAAGGATGTTCTGGGTCTTAAGGTGGGAGATGGTGTAGTCCAGCCCAGGGTTAATTACTCAATGCAGAGGAAGGTCTCCCCTTCAATGTGCCCATGTTTATATTCTTGCAGTCACTTGTGGACAGGTCTAACTTAAGTGGAGTAAACTAGTGAGAAGCTGCTCTTCTGACTGGCCCAGAAGTGGCCTGACCATCCCAGAGGTTTCCATGCTTCCCAGTGAGGAGTTGATGGGGAGAGTCTCAGGCAGAATGTGTGCTCCATAAACACAAACAACCAGTACCTCTTTGAAGGCCCAACTCTTACAGACTGGAAGCTCCTCTCCTGCCCCTGACTCTGCTGCAAACTTAGAGGCCTTGTGTTTGTCAGATGAAGACGGCACATGTGCTCTGGGCACCAGATTCTAGAGGCCATTTTCCCAGCGCAAACCATGATGACTTACAGCTACAGCCCTTAACAAAGAAGGTGTCAGTGAGAAACTACACCCCTTGACCATTTGTCTTACTTCCTCTCAACATTAACTACAGGAAACATCTGAACTTGTCCCTGTTCATCACTTTTTTCTCCAGGCTCCTCACCACCATCCAGGCCTCATAAACTTTGTGCTCCTCAGAGGCTGTAGCATCAATAAAGGTTTATCTATTGAACAAGAATTCAATTTCAGGGAAGACAAATTCTGCTCCTGTTTACTTAAGAATAGCATTGACATTTTAGAAATAGATAGATAGCTACTAAAATCACACTTTTTGTTACTAATAAAATTGGATTTTCTTAAGGCTCCATAAAATGTTCAAGTGGTACAGCTGTGTAGTCACTCTGGCATCAGACTTTCGAGGCAAGTGAATGATATTATGGATACTATGTGACAGAACTTCCTACCCTGCTCAGGTCATTAAGATCATCTGAAGACAAGTTCAGAGTTTCCTTGGAAATAAAGGCCATTAAATGCTCCTTAAAGTGCACATTTCCTCAAGTTCTTTTTGTTTCCTTAACTGTCAGCACTAACGCACTACGATGTACCTAATAAACAAGTTTCCTCAATATCCTTGCTCCGTGGGTAGAAAAACTACAGTCTAGTGCACACACATGGCTTACCCAGGGTCATATCTCCAACTTGAGGCAGACTTAGGAATACAGCATTTTTTCAGCTGTCACATCACTCATTTCAATTAATGAAATGAGTGATGCCCATCAGTGCTGCAATTGGGAAATTTCCAAGTATACTTTTTATAGATGCTACTTCAAGTCACTTTGAGTTTCATTGATTTATTAATTCAACCAACCTTCATTGATAGGCACTGATGGGCTAGATACTATGCTGGGTTGGGGAAACCTCAAAAGGGATTAGACACATAACAAGACAGTACTGTCTGGGTTTCTGGCCCACAAAATTGTGAGATATAATAAAATGTGTGTTATGAACCATAATTGCAAAACAGCATCTTGCATTGATTCATTTAGCTTGTTCAGCCTTAGCTCAGACTCTTACTATTTGGCTGGAATTTATAAAGGGCACTTAGCTATGATACTACAGATAACAAAAGGTTCTATTATTAACTGCATACATTAAAGCATTGAGATTTTCACCTATTAGTTTTTCTATGACATCATAGAATAGATTTATTATGTAAAACAAGCCTGTTTTAAGAGCAGTAATTTTAAGGGGGAACTTCTTAAATTCTGTGTCTGAAAGTAATCATCTACTCTAAATCAGGTGCTTGGGCTTCTAGAAGCTTTTGCCTTGTATAAAGATGTCCTTATACATTTTCACATGAGACATTTCACATTAGTATTACAGGAATGAAAGTTGAATGTATTTTTTTTAATGTTTGAAGGAGAAATAAAGCTAGAAAAATAATTTTTTATGATTCATTTTCATTTTTAATTTTTTAATGTTTACTTATTTTTGAGAAAGACAGACAGAATGTGAGCAGGAGAGGGTCAGAGAGAGAAGGAGACAGAATCTGAAGCAGGATCCAGGCTCTGAGCTGTCAGCACAGAGCCCGAACCCATGAACTATGAGATCACGGCCTGAGCCGAAGACAGATGCTTAACCAACTGAGCCATCCAAGCACCCCATGATTCATTTTTATTTTTACAGTTTTCTTAGAGTCAGTTCATTTGAGCCACTATCCAAGAAGGTGGGAAGATCTGTGTGGTTTAGCAGTGTCTTGAACTGTTTTACAGTATCCTTAGAAATGATGTATTTTTGTCTAGGAATTTTTTCTTTTTAAATTCATATGCATTTTATGGAAAGTAGTTTGTAGATTCAAGATTTGTTTATATTTACAGTCATTTAAATAGAAGATTTTTCACAAACAGTACATTTCTTTGGGCCCCCAAAAGATCTATTCTAATTTAGAGCAGCTCCCCAATTCAGCTAAGTGCCTCATTTCTCATTTCTAATACAGAGACTTTAGAAGTTGGAGAAATATGAGATCTCTTGTCTGTGCTATGAGGAAACCCAGCTTTTTTTCCCCTAAAGATAAATAATAAATCATTTTTCCAGCAGGTTTAAATTTTATGAAGTATTCAGAAGTCAATAAAATTTATGGCTGTAAGTAATCTAGGAGAATCTTAAAAGAATTTATCCCGTGGCCATTCTGAAAACCATAGACCAATAACATAGACTTGTGTCAGTGGTTTCAATTTCAACACACAAGAAGGACTGTGAGACACCAGATAGTTGGTGTTGACAAAAAAAACAAAAACAAAAACAAAAAAAAACCAAAACAAAACAAAAAAAACAACTGAGTTTTGCAAATAGCAGGAGAGAGCCCTTTGAGTTACAGTTACTTTAAAAGTGAATTTCATGTTTTCAAATTAAGAACTACAGAAATATTAAGAATAAAAGTCCCTTACATACAATACCCAAAATCAAGAGCACACTGTATATACTGCATGTTAGCCAACATGACAATAAATTATATTTTAAAAAGTTAAAAAAATAAAATAAATAAAACAAAACAAAACAAATCATCAAACCATAAAAAGAATGCAAGTTCCCAAAAGTAAAATAATATAAGCTTAAAATGAAAAAGGAAGAAAATCTTGTCTGATTTAGTAAAAAATTAGATTTTTAGAATATTTTTAAACAACAACTTTTTAAAAAAATAGTACTATACTCATTATAAAATAACACAAATGTCAATTTCAGACTTTTACTTCCAGGAAAATGAAGAAGATATATTTGACCCTATGTCTTCCAGTAAGTACAACAAAAATCTTGGACATGATATATAAAGAAATGTAAAAAGACTCATAGAGGTGGAGAAAAGACAGACAAGAAATAACATTGCACTGAGTTTTCTTGATTTTCATTTTGCCACATATTTCAGATGATGTGGAGCTGAAGAAATGAGGAACCCAGAAATACCAATCAATACAGACAAGAAAAAAACCAACAAATTCCTGCTCTCTGCTCAGTGGATAAATGGATACAGAAGTGTGGCCTATACATACAATGGAATATAATTCATCCTTAGAAAAGGAAGAAACTTCTAACACATACTAAAACATGGATGAACCTTGAGGACATTATGCAAAGTCAGTGAAATAAGTCAGCTGCAAAAAGATACATACTATATGATTCCATTTATATGAGGTTTCTAGAGTAGGCAAATTCATACAGACAAAAAGTAGAATGATGCTTGCCAAGGGCTGGTGGCAGGGGAGAATGAGGAATTGTGGCTTAATGGGTAGGAAGTTTTAGTTTTGGAGATTGGTTGCACAACAATGTGAATATTTAAATTTACTTAACATTGTTGAACTGCATACTTAAAAATGGTTAAAGTGTAAACCACAATTTAAAATAAAAAGGTCTCTCTAGCTGAAGATCCAGAAAACAACTGCATCTCTCCTATACCCCAGCACACACACACACACACACACACACACACACGTAGGATGATGTCAAAAAAGGCTGAGTAGCAATCTGGGACTTTCATTCTTGCTAAACCGTGACCAAGCCCATCCCCCTGAAATGTCAATGTGGATCCAGCTTTTATCTTCACCTGATAAGAATGCAGACGCACACCACTTTTCCTGCACTATTGGTGTCAGAGGAAGTCAACTAAACCAGAAGGTATAAATAAGATCTGGAATTTTGAAACATAATAATAAAATGGCCAGTCAAAACTTCAATTAAAATCAATCCTCATAACTAGCAGTAGGAAGATATTAAGCTGGGTGAAAATACGACCAATAGATTCCAAAATCAAGATGACAGAGATATTAGAATTACTTACAAAGATTTTACAGCAGCCATTGTAAAAATGCTTCAGATAACAATTACAAACATGCTTAAAAACAAAAGAAAAAAAGAAAAAAGTCTCAATAAAAAAACTGGAAACACAAAGAAGAATCAAATGAAAAATTTAGAACTGAAAAGTTTATAACTGAAATAAAAAGCTCTGTGAAGGAGCTCAACAGCATAATGGAGAGTACAGAAACAAGAGTTACTAAACTGAATGATAGAACAAAATAAATTACACAATCTAAACAACAGAGAGAAAAATTACTGGAAAAAAAAAAACACACAAAATCTCCAAAAATAATCATCCCACGGTTGGGATGCCTGGGTGGCTCCATCAGTTAAGTGCCCAACTTCGGCTCAAGTCATGATCTCACACTTTGTGAGTCCCACATCAGGCTCTCTGCTGTCAGTACAGAGCCCAAGTCAGATCATCTGTCTCCCTCTCTCTGCCCATCCCCAGCTTGCATTCTCTCTATCTCTCTTTCAAAAATAAACATAAAAAAAACTGTAGTACTAAAACACCAAAAGACCTAATTCTTATATAACTTTTTTCCAGAAGAAAATGAGAGAAAGGGAAGGGCTGGAAAACTACTGAAATAATGACTCAAATTTCCCAAATTTGGCAAAACACATAAACTTACAGATTCAAAAAGTTAAATAACTGTAAAACAAGATACATTCAAACAAATCTACACCAAAACACATCCGAGTCAAACTTCTGAAAACTAAAGATAAGGAAATAATCTTTAAAGCAGTGAGAGAGAAACAATTGGAATGACAGTATATTTCTCATAAAAAAAAAAAAAAACTACAGAAACCAGAACAAAGTAGCATGTACAAATACCAAAATTTTCAGATAAAGCAAAAAATAATGGAAATGAAAGGATAAAGAAACAAACTCATAATTGTAAGTGGAGATTTAAACATTTACCTCTCTATCAACAATTGATAGAATAACTAGACAGAAAATCAGCAAGTATATAGAGAATTCAACCACACCATCAATCAACAAGACCAAATCAAATTTATATAACCTTCCACCCAACAGCAACAGAACACAGATTCTTTCCAAGAGCCTATAGGATACATACCAAGTTAGACTATATCCTGTACCATAAAACAAACCTTAACAAATATAAAAGAATTAAAATCTAACAAAGTATGTTTTATGACCACAATGGAATCAAACTAGAAATTGATGACAAAAAGATGACAGGAAAATCTCTAAACACTTGAAAGTTAAACATTATACTTAAAATAATACATGAGTCAAAGATAAAATCTCCATGGAAAAAAAACATATTAAACTGAATGAAAACAAAAATCAAAACCTGTGGAACACAACAAATGCATGGATGAAAGGGAAAATTTATAGCACTAAATGAGTACATTAGAAAAGAGGAAAACTCTAACAAAGCAAACCCAAGAAAGTATTAGGAAGGAACCAACCAAAATTAATAGATTAATATGAAAACAGAAAACAATACACAGTAGAGAATCAACGAATCAAATGAAACAAAAGAGTGGTTCTTTGTAAAGTTTAAAAAAATTGGCAAACCTTTAACAAGACTAACGAAACCAAAATATATACAAATCACCAATACAAGGAATGAAATGGGGGTTATCACTACTACAGACACTATAGACATCATAAGGATAATAGTGGAATACTAATGATCAACTCATATAAATTTGGTAACTAGAAGAAATGGGTCAATTCCTTGAAAAACAGAAACTGCAACAACTCTATAGAGAGCAAATAATTTGTATAGCCCTAAAACTATTAAAGAAATTGAATTTGTAATTTTAAAACTCTCTAAAAAGAAATTTCCAGGTCTACATGTTTTCACTGAAGAATTCTAAAAAATGTTCATTAAGGAATCAACAGCATTTCTACACTATCTCTTCAGAAAATAGAAGAGGGAACACTTTCCAACCCATTTTATAAAGTCAGTATTACTCACTATAAAAACTAGAAAAAGATTCCACAAAGGAAAAAAAATAAGAAAACTACATACCAATATCCCTTATGAATATAAACCAAAAAATCATTAAAAAAATATTAGACACCACAAGGATAATAGTGGAATACTATAATCAGGGCAGGGGGAGTGCAATTTATAGCACTGAAAGCATACATTAGAAAAGAGGAAATTCTCAAAATAACAATCTAAGCTCCCAACTAAAAAACCAAGAAAAGGGGCACCTGGGTGGTTCAGTTAGTTAAGCATCTGACTTTGGCTCAGGTCATGATCTCATGGTTCCTGAGATCGAGCCCTGCATTGGGCTCTGTGCTGATAGCTCAGAGCCTGGAGACTGCTTCAGATTCTGTGTCTCCCTCTGTCTCTGCCCCTCCCCCTCCTTCATTCTGTCTGTCTCTCTGCCTCTCTCTCAAAAGTGTATAAACATTTAAAAGTTAAAAAAAAAGAAAATGAGATAACAAAAATAATTAACAAAATATTAGCAATTAAAATCAGCAATATATACAAATAATTATACACAATGGTCAATTGAGTTTATTCCACAGATTCAGGGTTGACTTAATACTCAAAATTCAATCCGCCATATTAAGAGTCAAAAAAAGAAAAGTCACATGATTTATTAATTGAGGCAGGAAAATTTTTTCAACACAATTTCAAACCTATTCATGATTTTTAAAAATGGAAAAAAAAGGAATAGTAAAAATATTTCTCAAATTAATAAAGAGCACTTACAAAAACCTACAGCTAAAATTATACTTAGTGGTAGAAGACAATGCTTTTCCTCTTAGATTAGAAATAAGGCAAGGACAAAAGCAAACAAAAAAGAATGAAAGAAAGCAAGGAAAACTGCTCCCACTATTTTAATTAATCACAGAACTGGAAGTTCTACCATGTGCAATAAGGCAAGAAAGGGAACAAAAGACATACAGACCAAAAAGAAAGACAAAAAAATGGTCCCTGTTTGTAGATGACATGATTGTCTCTGTAAAGAATCCCCCCTCAAAAAAAACCTTCAGACAAACAAACAAAGACAAAAACTACAACTAGTAAATGAGTTCAGCAAGGTCATGTGAGTCATGTGAGCGTGTCAATTCTCCATAAATTGATAGACATATCTAACAAAATTCCTATAAAAATCCCAGAAAATGTCTTTTTCTTTCCAGATCAGCAAGATTATTTTATTTTTCTTTAAATCTATTTATTGTTTAATTTACATCCAAGTTGGTTAGCATATGGTGCAACAATGATTTCAGGAGTAGATTCCTTAACACCCCTTACTCATTTAGACCATTACCCCTCCCACAACCCCTCCAGCAAACCTCTGTTTGTTCTCCATATTTGTCTCTTCTGTTTTGTTCCCTTCCCTGTTTTTATATTATTTTTGCTTCCCTTCCCTTATGTTCATCTGTTTTGTCTCTTAAAGTCCTCATATGAGTGAAGTCATACGATATTTGTCTTTCTATGACTAATTTTGCTTAGCATAATATCCTCCAGTTCTATCCATATAGTTGCAAATGGCAAGATTTTATTCTTTTTTTATTGCTGAGTAATACTCCATTGTATATACATACCACATCTTTTTTATCCATTATCCGTCGATGGACATTTGGGCTCTTTCCATACTTTGGCTATTGTTGATAGAGCTGCTATAAACATTGGGGTGCATGTGACCCTTTGAAACAGTACACCTGTATCCCTTGGATAAATACCTAGTAGTGCAATTACTGGGTCATAGGGTATTTCTATTTTTAATTTTTTGAGGAACTTCCATAATGTTTTCGAGAGTGGTTGCACCTGTTTGCATTCCCACCAGCAGTGCAAAAGAGATCCCCTTTCTCTGCATTCTCGCCAACATCTGTTGTTGCCTGAGTAGTTAATGTTAGTCATTCTGACAGGTGTGAGGTGATATCTCATTGTGGTTTTGATTTGTATTTCCCTGATGATGAGTGATGCTGAGCATTTTTTCACATGTCAGTTGGCCATCTGGATGTTTTCTTTGGAGAAGTATCTAGTCATGTCTTTTGCCCATTTCTTCACTGGATTGTTTTTGGAGTGTTGAGTTTGAAAAGTTCTTTATAGATTTTGGATACTAACCCTTTATCTGATACAGCATTTGCAAATATTGTTTCCCATTCCATCGGTTGCCTTTTAGTTTTGCTGATTGTTTCCTTCACTGTGCAGAAGCTTCTTATTTTGATGAGGTCCCAATAGTTCATTTTCGCTTTTGTTTCCCTTGCCTCCAGAGATATGTTGAGTAAGAAGTTGCTGCAGCCAACGTCAAAGAGGTTTTTGCCTTCTTTCTCCTCTAGGATTTTGCTGGCTTCCTGTATTAGATTTAGGTCTTTCATCCATTTTGAGTTTATTTTTGTGTACAGTGTAAGAAAGTGGTCCAGGTTCATTTTTCTGCATGTCGCTGTCCAGTTATCCCAGCACCATTTGCTGAAGAGGCTGTCTTTATTCCATTGGATATTGTTTCCTGCTTTGTCAAAGATTAGTTGTCCATGCGTTTATGAGTCCATTTCTGGTTCTTTATTCTGTTCTATTGATCTGAGTGTCTGTTTTTATGCCAGTACCATACTGTCTTGATGATTACAGCTTTGTAATAAATACATCTTGAAGTCCGGGAGCATGATGCCTCCACCTTCGGTTTTCTTTTTCAAGATTGTTTTGGCTATTCATGGTCTTTTCTGGTTCCATACAGACTTTAGGATTGTTTTGTCTAGCTCTGTGAAGAATGCTGGTATTATTTTGTTAGGTATTGGGTTGAATAAGCAGATTACTTGGGTAGTATCAACATTTTAACAATGTATGTTCTTCCAATCCATGAGCATGGAATATTTTCCCATTTTTTTGTGTGTCCTCTTCAATTTCTTTCATAAGCTTCCTATAGTTTTCAGTGTGTAGATTTTTTACCTGTTTGGTTATAATCAGCAAGATTATTTTAAAATACATGAGGAAAATCAAAGGAACTAAAATACAGACAAAATCCTAAATTTACCTAGAAAGACAAAGCTGAAACAATTATTGAAGCAAAAGGTAAAGTTGGGAACTGTCGATTTCAAGACACTCTATGGTTACAGTAAGATAAACTGTGTAGTATTGATGAAGGGACAGATAAAAAGAACAGAATAGAGAGAGAGAAAAAAAATGACCAAAGTTTCACATTTTATACAAAATTAACTCAAAATGGATCATAGACTTAAATGTAAAACATAAAACTATAATGCTTTTGTAAAAAAAAAAAAAAAAGAGAAAATCTCTTGGATCTAGGGATGAACAAAGAGTTCTTATATTTGGTGTCAAAAGCATAATCCATAGAAGTAAAAATTGATACATTGGCCTTCATATCTTTGGAGTTTTCCATTCCAGTAAGTGCTTCACTTGGGACTTCCACTGACTTCATGATTGTTCTTTGTCTACTTATTTTAAACCTTTTAATGTAATTTTTCTTTAAAGGAGATGCTCTCATCCTTTCAAGGTTATTCATAGATAGTTTATTGATTCATGTACCAAATATGGCCTGAGCACCTGGTTATCTTGTGCCACACACTGTGCATGGCCCAGTCACAGAAAATACAAATAAGATCAAGCCCCTGTCTTGAGACACACACAGCTGACCAGAACACCAAATGCTCCATGTGCAGTGAAACAGAGGGAAAGGAGGCCCACATAGAGTGGGACCATGGAGGTAGGTGTGACCCCCTGGAGAAGTCTGGAGTGAACCATCAGTGTGGGTATTGAGGATGGATGGACATTCAAGAAGACACTTGTGTAACCCAATAATACAAGTTTTGGAGGTAGGCAAGGACATAAGGCATACTTTTGGAATAGAATGAGGCAGAGAACAGGATTGCGGCTGGAGGTTAGGTATGCTGGGGTGGGAAAGCCTGTTATGCTGTGCTCAGGAGACTGAGCCTTAAAGGCACTAAAGACCCATAAGGCCTTTTAAGAAGGGAATCTCAGGCTTTCATAACAAAATACCAGACACTGGGTAACTGAACAATAGCGACATATTTCTGGAGGCTGCAAAGTCTAAGATCAATGTTAGATAGGGTTAAATTTCTTCTGAGAGTGCCCTTCCTGGTTTGCAGATGACTGCCTTCTTCCTGTGTCCCAATATGGTAGAGAGAGGGCTCTGTTTTCTCTTCTTCAAGGACATTAGTTCTTTTGGATCAGAGGTCCACACTACTACTTATTTAACCTTAATTACTTCCTTAAAAGCCCATCTCCAAATATGACCACTCTGTATTTTACAGTGCAATGATGATGATGAGGAGGAGGAGGAGGAGGAGTATCAGAGGTTAAGGCTCCAGCATGTGAATTTGGGGAGACATAGACATTCATCCCACAGCAGAAGCCATGGTCATATTTACCATTTGGAGACACTGACCATCAAGTGTGAAAGGTGACCCCAATGTCACCACACTGATTGAGTGAGAAGGCATGGCTGGAAAGAATCAAGTTTTCATACAGTGGGAACAGAGTTCAAAAGTATAGAGTCATGTAAGTTAAAAAGTCTTGGGAATCAACTGGATATAGGGACAGATTAATAGGGAAATTCCCAAGGTTATTTTAAGATCCCTGGATTGATCTTGCTGGGAGTCACCCCATCACCTAAGACTAGAAGGGAGAAGCTTGCTGCCCATGATCGACAGGTAGGTGTTGCTTTGGGCGGCATGGAATCATCCAAAAACAGAGATGATGCTTCAGGAGGAGCAGAGGGAGGTGCTGGCTCTGTCTGACATTCCCTGGCAGCTCATGGGCACATACACTGATTGCTAGACATGCAGGTTATATTAACACCCTTACAAAGTAGGCACAATCATTCCCATTTTACAGACCAGAAACTGAGGCAGAGTTTAAGTTTCTTGCCTAAGATAAGAAGTGATATCAGGATTCTGGACCACTTGATGTTGTACAGCAGAGGAGAAAGGACTGGAGACTGAATCATGGAGTGTTAAAAAAAACAAACTAATAAAATAATAATTATTATTTTTTTTGAGAAAGAGAGGGAGAGTGCAAGTGGGGAAAAGGCAGAAAGAGAAGGAGAGAGAGGATCTTAAGCAGACTCCATACCCATCAAGGAGCCCAATGCAGGGCTCAATCTCATAACTGTGAGATTATGACCTGAGCTGAAATCAAGACTTGGATGCTTAGTGGATGGAGCTATCCAGAAACCCCTAATAATTAAAAAAGAAAAAAATCAAGGAAGATAAGCAGAAAAGCACAGAAAAACAAAGGCAGGAGAAGGCTTCAGGGAAGGAGACAAAACAGTGACAAAGCAAAATACCAAGCAAGCAAATAAAGGAGAACAGTTTGATTTGGGGTAGAGGGAAGCTGGAGATACTACAGAAGCATTCATGACAGTGGATGAAGGGATCCAACCTCAAACACTTCTATCCTTGTTTTCTCCAAACAAAGCTCCTGTCTCTGCTATTGTGCACTTGGATTGTAACCCAATGTATTTCCCTTTCAATCTGAGATGCAAAGAGAAACTGCCCACCAGGGACAGTTGCCCAGTTTTCCTGTGATGGAAAAAGTAAGAGTGCTTCAGGTGGGATCAGTGGGCCCACTGTATGACCACAGCCTCTGAGCAAAGTTCAGGGTAAGAGGTCCAGTCCAGGAAGACCCAGATACTGAGGCACTGGAGGCTACAAGAAGGACAGTAGGTTCCAGGAGGGGCATGATGGGGGCAGTAATGAGCAGTGGGTGTGGAAGGCAATTAGGAAGTTTCCAAAGAAAAATCCATCTGATATTTCTGCTTAGTTCAATAAAAATGGGTTTTGATTTTTGCAGACAACAACTACAGGCAAGAGACTTTCTACTGAAATAATATACATATTTCTGCATTTATTAAGATGTTGGTATGATGGACTTATGGTGGGAAATCACACACATTCCATCAAAAGGTTAATGAATATATTTTTGCACTCCTGCCATATGCTGGGCCCTGTTATCTGAAGTGGTCAAAACAAGCAGACAAACTCCTGCTTCTGGAACAACCATTCTAACCCCTTCAACTGTTAACATTTGAGTTTCAGTGCTGGGCCTCAGTAGGGGCAACTGCATACTATGCCAATTCCAAGTGGCTCTAAGCAATAGAAGCACCCAAAACTTCACGTAGGTTTTTAGGTAATCTTCCAAACCAAGGACCTTGAATCTTTGATCAGACACTTCAACACACCTCAATGTGTGTGCATGAACTTCTTTAAAAGTACTAACCACCAACTCCTGCACTTTGTATACTTTGTACTGGAATAAATTATAAAGCATGTATTATAATAAAATATCTAAAAAGTCTAGATACAAATATAAACAGAGCTTCTATTTTTTGTGTACCTCAATGGGTCAACATGAGTACACTGCCTTGAGATCCAGTATTAAAAGATCTACATGGCTGAACCTCTATGAGGATCAGTCTCAGTTGAGGAGAAAAGGGTTGCCAGAAAGAGATTTATCATACTGCAGATCTTATCTCTGGAACCTGAACTTATTCCCCCCACCCTTTTTTTAGTTCATTTCTTTTATTTGTTTTTCATTCTGGAAATCTTTGAAATAAAATAATACCATGCCAGGGAATATATCCTAAGGATATGTCAAATTGAAAAATGAGTCCCTCACAAGCTTTTCTTTTCTAGCAAAATAAGCTGCCTTATTCTGAAACTTCCCTACTTCTTCCACCTCTGATTTCTCACCCCTTCTCAGTGCCTGAGTCCAGTTTCTCATCCATGACACTTCCTGTAGATTTATCAACTATCTTGTAGGTTTGCTTTGGACCTAGCCTGTGATCCAAGAAGAATGACAAAGTTTATAACTCATGGTCCTTCCTTGCTTTCCTAAGAAAGCCAATTTATACTCTGACTCCCACCCACGCCACCCCTCATGCCTGTGATCCTAGCAGACAAGAGATGAGGCAATAAAGCCTAAATATTAGTGTTTTATATCTTGCTGTCATGACAGCTGCTCCGCTGTTTTTTCTAGACCCAAATATTCAATGGATGTCATGGAGCATCGGCATGTGAAGCAAGCTTTGTGCAAGAGTTGCACCTCTCTGGCTTTGCAAATAATGGATAGATCTTCATACATTTATGTTCCTGAGATTCAAGAATGTAAGTACCAGAAATAAAAACCCTCATGTAAATTGCAAGGTCTGCAATCTTCCAATTAGAGAACAAATTTCAAGTGCTCAAATCCAAACAAGAGGGTGCTTGCTGGGCATCTGGGCGGGGCTCTTCTAGGAGCACACAGCTTGGAGCCAGTCGCTGAGAGCCATTTTGTACAAATCCTTTCTAAATACCATCAGGTATACACACTTCACATTAAAAATACCTTTGCTTTCTTTATTTTGTATTGTTCTTATTTGTTAAATACTGAAAAACACACAAAAAAGTTTAAAAAAATCATTCTCAACAGGAAGCACGTTTAAAAGGGAAGATGCTTCTCAGGAGAGCATTCACTTTCCTTTTCCTGCAGTCTCCAGCATTATGAAGAGAGGATGGACATCCTAACCTGTCATCAAGAAAAGGCCCTACAGACATTTCCACAGCAGGGGCACCAGAGCAGCAGCCTGATCTCTCAAGGTCTACCTGTGGCCCCATCAAGACTGGGGTGTTTAAGGGGAGGACTGCTGGCCCCTGTGACCTGTAGTTTGGAGCCCTCCTCGATGAATTGGGTGGACTTGAGTGTGGTGGCTTCACTTGCCCCATCCAGGCTGTAGATTCCATGCAGCCACTTCTTTAAATGCAGGCAGTGATGAAAATGCTGCTGATGACTTTGCCACCACATCCTCTGGTGCCACTGCACTACCTACAAGAAGGCTGAGAGACCAACAGTCTTGCAGGAGAAAGAAACCCCAATGCTTGCTGAAATTGTCTCAGTAAAACCTTTGTACACACACACTAGGAAACAAACAGGAACACACAAAATTTTTTTTATGAAGATTGGACCTTTTCATTCTTTTATTATATGATCAGACATTCTAACCTGCAATTTGCTTCATAACCAATAATTAAATTGCTCTGCGACAAAATTGAAATAAAAATGGAGAATGGTCAAATGTCCATTTTGAGCAGGAAATTTTTTCCACCCTATCATACACTTAATATTGAAAACTGACGCAAGTGGAGTCGTGTTGCCCCTGTCCCCCACAACTAACACTCCATCCCTTGGGCCTGGCCTGGAGGCAGCTCCCTGGGCGAGGTCTGAATACTATCTCAAATGCTTCTCGCTTGTCTTAGGGCCAATAGAGCCTTCCAGGGAAGTTCTGGGCAGTATGTAGGGAGAAAAGTAGTGTTGTCATTCATCCACTTCCCCTGTAGATGCCTGTGTCCTCCAGGCCACCTGCACACCATTTCCTGACAAGTGACCACAATTGACCACAGCAGCCACCGTTTAGTGTTTTTTGTATGCTAGGATTTATTCTGTCCATCTTGCCACCATTTCACTCATCTGCATCCATGCTCCCGGGCTTCAAGCCCAGTGAAGAGTTTCATAAAATCGCCTTTCTGGGTTAATGGACCTGCTGACATCACTTCCCAGTAACACTGGCCAGGTTTGTGCTGACATGTATGATAGATTTGAATACGGTAAGCACGTTGGCTGTGGAGAATTCATATGAAAATGAAAATGTTTTACTTAGGGTTAATTTAATAGATTTAAATATTAATTAATTAAATATTGGTGGGCATGCTTTCAAATATTAAAGCATAGCATTCTAACTGGAACATCATGTTTTAGTTCTGCTTTGAAACCTGCCTTATAAAACATGTCTCCAGCTCTTATCTCAGAGACATGGGGAGTGTAACCAAACGCTCATAGGCCCTTTGCAGGGCAGGAGTTGGTGGTCAACATGAAACGCTTGTTTTGGTAATAGTCCTTGTCCCAAGATGCAAGCATATGGATCTATAGGGAATCTGGTGACTGGGTGAGTCTGCATTAAGTCCTTTCCTTACTAAATACTAGACTTCACCCAATTATTTTTGCAATTATGAGTTTATTTAGAGAGCTATTTTTTTTACACAGTCAGCCTCATGCCTAGGTAGATGGCAGATCACACACTTGCATGGCAAGAAAGAAACTTATAAGTGTATAATATAATGGCCTCACTTCACAGATGTAAAAACTGGCCACCAGAGAAAACAACTTGGCCAACATGATTTAGCTGGAGGAAGTGGCACCACTTTGGCCAAAATAAAAAAGGGCTATTTATTGATTTGGAGGGCTCCTTGTTGTGGCTTCCCACCCCACAATTCATGAAGTCAATGTGTCCCAGGCACCTGCCCACCTGGAGATGAGGTTCTTGGCCAATGATTTACTGAGGGAAGACTCTCAGGAGATACCTGCACAGGTGTGAGAGAAGCATGACAAAGGAGAAGAAAAAGGTCGGCAAAGATAGACATAGTGTCAGCTGGACACCAGCTGCAGCCTCATCCTCTGGGGGCATCACAGTGTTGGATGCACCTTGCGGCAGTAAGGCTGGACCTTTGAGTACTGTGCCAGTCAGACAAACCAAGAGGGATCTTGGAATGTGCTTTTGAAAGAGAACATCAGATAAAATGACCATTGCAGAAATAATTGGGGGTCTTTACTGACACCTACACATTATCTTCTCTTCCACACCCTTTCATGTGCACAGGGAAAAATTTAATCTGCTTTTCAAAGCACAACACTATAATCAAAATATGAGAATATCTGGTAGTAATTTCTGAAGTTTATCAAAGGCAAAATAACCATAGACAAGGCTGGGAAGAAGGGTCTGAGACATAACTCCATGTTGCTAATGAGACTTGCTATTAATGTAAAAGAAAATGAAAAGTAACCATAAAAATACAATGTTTACTTTTATTTAAATGTGTTAGTATTCTGAAATTCACTCTCTAGTTGTGGACTTAATCTTGTTTTACCTTTGACTTTTCATTACAAATTGGAAGAGCTGATGACCCATGGGACTAACACTTCTTTTAGCATTAGCTGTGATCTTAAGACAAAATGGTTGAGGCAAATGTTGGTAGGGCATGAAAGAAAGTGAGCATAAGATTCACTAATTGTTGAAGTTTGTGCCAGCTGGTATCCTGACCTCCTCACTTTGCTTTCTGATACAGAATCTCTTTTTATTACCTCCATATTATACAGATACTTTTAGGTTAAAAAATTTTCCATAGAAACATCAAAGTTTTAAAAGATACATGATACTGGCTTATCTTAGAAAAAGTAGATGGGTAATTACTTTAAGTAAGTGAAAGCATGTGCCATTAGGCTTGCTTTATCTGTTGCATTCTGGTGGCTATCCCAGAATGACTCCCATTTATCATTACCTAAGCCCAAGGGGCCAGAAGAAGTTCTTTCTCTAGCAGCTGGGTTATCCTTAGGTAGGTACCAGCACTCTGGGTGGGCAGTTGTCAGACTGAACTCGCAAAGAGTATTTGTCCACAGGGCTAATTAGAGGAGACAGACCAGAATCTTAGGAAACAGACTCAGGAATCATAACTGTGCTGTTGATGTAGATGGCTGAAATCCATGAAAAGTTATACTTGAGGATACCAAAGCAGATTGTGGGCCAGAGCAGAAGGGTCCTAGAAAAACCAGTGATACAATGATTCTTGTTAAATAGATTGTATTTTGGCCTTAATTCTTTACTTCTGTATTTATCCATGTCCTTTGTGTTGTGACATTGTAGTCTGCCTGCTAGAGAAATGTGTCTGTTCACCTTGTGATTCACATCAGCCAATGTCATGTGGGTAGAAATGCCTGTTCTATGGCTTTCCCTAAGAGGACTTGCCTGTTTTCCATTACCTTCATGCTTCTGCCAATGAGAAGAACACATCCCAGCTAGCCTACTAGCTCAAGGAGGATGAGAAATGTCTGAGGCAGAACTACCCCGGCCACTAAAATCTGAGGCAGAATTGCCCAGTGTAGCCCAGCCTCGATCAGCCAAACCACAGCTGATCCACTGACACATGAGCAATAATACATATTCATTGCTTTAGGCGCTGAGTTTTGAGATGTTTGTCACACAGCATAATTATGGAGATAGTTAATGAATACAGTCACTTCAAAATGGACAGTTGAATGACTTTCTTTGTGTGTGACTTGCCAGGTGTCATTTGAAAGGAGACAGCAAGGTGGTTATTGAGGTTTCTTGTCAGTGCTATGTTAAAAATTTCCCATGACTTCACTCAAGCCTTGCAGTAACCAAATGAACTCTGAGTCCCTTTCAGTTCCCTGGAGAGATTCTTGTATCATTAATTTTTTTCCTCCAGGTTTTTCTCCTTCCTTCTTTCTTTCCTTCCTTTCATCTTCCCTTCCTCTATCTACCCTTTCTTTATTTTATTTCTTTTAATGTTTATTTATATTTTACAGAGAGAGAGATAGAATGTGAGCAGGGGAGAGACTGAGAGAGAGGGAGACACAGAATCTGAAGCAGACTCCAGGCTCTGAGCTGCTGACAGCACAGAGCCCAACGTGGGGCTTGAACTCATGAACAGCGAGATCCTGACCTGAGCTGAAGTCGGAAACTTAACTCACTGAGTCTCCCAGGTGCCCCTCTCTTACCCTTTCTTTTTCTTTGTTTTCTTTGTTATTTTCACAGTTCCATGCTAATATTCAATGCATTTAGAATCCTGAATACTTGTCTCTGAATACTGGAGTCATGATTAACCAACATGGTTTTGAATGGCCAGTAGGAAATGGCCCATTGTAACTTTTGACATTGGCTTAGGTCCAGTAGATACCATTAGTTTTAATATTCTTAGCAGCTAAAACCCATTTGATACCTTGCTCTAGTTTCACTTGCTCTGATGATTCCATTAGGAATCAGAATGCTTCCAAATCTCTTTCCATCAAGGAGAAACAGGATGACACAAACTAAGTAGAGTTAGAATCAGAGGAACTTAGAGCTGGTGAGAATATTCAAGAGTTCACCTTCAAAGAGGAATATACACATTAGAAAGTTTAGTGGTCTCCCACTAAACCTCCCACTAAATTTATACAGATTTCAAATGACACATTCTAATATAGACCCTGGTATTTTGACTCAAACCCCAGTGCTCTTTACTAAGAATGGAGAACCCAGGTCTTTGCAAGTTTATTACTAATCAATCATGATACTCTTTTCTGCAAGATCTTTCAAATATCCTACCTGCATTCTTTCACATTCCCAAAATTTGAATAAAGACTAGGTACCATTGAGCCAGGACTCTCCTTGGACAAACAGTGCCTCCACATACCAGAAGATTGCATTTGCAATGATCTCTACACCCCTGGGCTGAGAGAGGTAAAAGGTTCATCCCATAAGGAAAAAATTCAAACTGAGGTATAAAGTTTTGAAGGAATGAATAATTATTAAAGATGTCACAGAATTGCCATTTCTTAACTAATCTTGCCTTTTTTTTTTTCAATGCAGCCTTTAAAAATGGCACAGGAGGCCATGGACACCTATAGCTGGTGCTTTAAAGAACTGCTTTGGGGACATGATAAGATTCCTCTCTCTTCCCTAACTTCAGCTTCAAAAAGAACTCAGACATGTGGCACTTTGAAAATCTTACACCAATAACCACCTCAGAACTTTGACCCTCCTACAGCTGATGGATAACATAGAAATAGAATGGCTGCAAGTGCCATGGGGAAATATTGTGAATCCTTGTTATCCATTTGCATCATGGGAGCAGGTGATGGGAACGCTCAAAAATAGCCCCAAACAGCTACCCTCTACAATGTGTCATTTTGTGACATTTGTCTAATTTTCTTCCTAGCTGAGCCCCCTCTGAACAGAATCCCCATAAAGGCCACATTCCATCATAAAGAGACACCCTACTAGAAGACAGAGGAAAAATTTTCTGCAAGGGGACTTCAGCACATAATGGATGGGCATTTGGAGGTGACCTAATAACCTACTATGGGCACTGATCAGTCAAAGGGAGCATCCTTCAGGCCCCTTAAAATTGTCAACACTAGAGAGACTGCACATTCGCAGGGAGACCAAAGAATGACAAGCACAAGTGACAAGTAACAAACACTGAAAACGTCACACTACATCCTACTATTTCAGCCACCAGGGAGGCAAGGTCCTGTGGTGAAAAGGAATGCACAGCATCTTCAGGAACACACAGACAAGCAGTACAAAAGAGGCAGGTTTGAAAAACCCAGTGACCATAGGCTTTTGCCAGTTGCAGTGGGATTCCCATCACACCTTACCCCATTTCCACTTAAGCATCACTCTCTTTTCTGTAGCTGCAAATTTCCCATCTTAACTGGGTCTTCAACCTGAAAATCCAAATTTGTTTCAAACTCTCCCTTGAAACACATATGCACACACACACACACACACACCTCCAATCACCAGCCTCTATGGGCTATTTCTGGGAAGGATTGGACACAGAAAGCATAGAAATACAGTACGTGTGTTGTGGTCATCCTTTCATTAGACCTCACTGTGGCATCTGGCTGGTCTTTCACAGAAGGCACTTATCCCATGGGATGCCACATTGATGTGCTTTGGTTTGGCTACTTCGTCTTTGATAAGGACTCATCTTTTCAAGGGCTCCTTCTCCTTTGCCCTCCCTGGTCCTCTTCTCTTCCTCTATCTACCTTCTTAGAGCAGCCTCACTCTCACCGCAGTTTCAGCTACCCTACAGATGGTTACCACTCCTGGACCTATAGCCCTGCCCAAAGTTCTGACCTCCAGAACCATCTATCCAATTTATTGATGCCCTAAAGCCACTTCAGATACCACATGTTAAACAGTGAACTTATTATCTTTACACAACTTACTTTCTTCCTTGAAGGATACAAATTATCTTTTTTCCTCCAGGTGGAATCCAGGGAGGATCACAGTCTCTTTTTATTTACCCAGACACTGAATCAACCCCCAAGTCCTAGAGATTATTTCTCACCAATTTCCCAGATACACCTCCCTCCTTCTCTATTCTTACTGATATGACTTACTCATACAGTTGTTGCTTTCCACCTGTGTCCCCACAATCCCTCACCAGCTTGTATCTGTGCCTCCAGACTGGTCTTTTCCCAATTAATTTTCCACCTTACCTCCAGCATGACCCATTCAGAGTAACTCACACAGAGCTGCTCCCTACTTTAAAGCCCCAGTGGAGTTCAGTAGGTCTCAGGGCACCATGCAAGTACATGGACACTGCAACCCAGGCCCTGACCAAAGTGTCCTTTGCTTGCCTCTCTGGTCTCATTCTTATCTCTACATGCCTCTGTGCCCCGAGCCATGCTTAACTACTTGGGAATTCCTGGGATTGCCCAAGAAATTTCACACTTTATAGATATCTATTTCCTATTTGAAACACACTTCTGCCTCTGCCCCTCCTCATCCTTTATTTCAGCTCTTGAAGTCTTTCAACTCAAGTGCCACTTACTTGGAGAACTTTCTTAGCTTCCATTGGTGTGATAAAGTGCCTTGGAAACCCCTGTATCAGCACACCTACTGTGAGATACTGCAGTCATCACATGCTTGGGTGTCACCCCTATTTACCTATGAATTCCCAGGAAAAGTATGTGGTGGGAAGAAAAATGCACCTGAAGATAACCATGTTTTAATCCCTGAAAACTGTGAATATACTACAGGGCAAACAAACCTTGCATCTGTAGGTAAATTAAGGATCTTAAAATTGAGAGATTATCCTGGATTGTCCTGGATTCAATGTTTCAAGGGGAGACATGACTATGGGAAAATAATCAGAGGTATATAATATTGCTTCCTTTGAAGTCAGAGGAAGGGACCATGCTCCAAGGTGAGTGTAGGGAGCAGCCAGGTACTGGCAAAGGCCAATAGAGAGATTCTCCCTTAGAGCCACCAGAAGAGAACACAGCCCTGCTGACACTGATTTTAGCTTGTGAAGCCTGTGTCAGACTTTTGACCTCTAGAAGTGGAGGACAATGGTTTATTGTGGTTTTGAGCCCCTACATTCATGGCAATTAGTTACAGCAACAAGGGAAAACCAACACAAGCCATGTCTCCCATACTGGCACATCCTAGCACTTAGCACAGTGCTCCATGAGTAAATTTTTAATATATCTGTAGGTCAGATGGCTGGATAAATACATGAATGAATAAATAAAAAGTGAAATAAAGTTGCATAAACTCCAAGGTTTCCAAATGGGGTGGATAAAACCCACTCATTCTACCCAGACAGGTCACTACATACCATAGAGTACTTTCAACAGCTCCAGGGATCTACCTGCTGTCTCTCAGTACCTTGGAGACCTCAGGAAGTCCAGTTAGACTAACAACACGAAAGCTCTTTCTGCTGGCTTTGAGTAGAAAGTCCTCATGATCTAAAGAAGGTGTTATATACATACAATGGAGTATTACTTGGCAATCAAAAAGAATGAAATCTCGCCATTTGCAACTACGTGGGTGGAACCAGAGGGCATTATTCTAAGCAAAATTAGTCAGTCAGAGAAAGAAAAATATCATATGACTTCACTTATATGAGGACTTTAAGATATAAAACAGATTAACATAAGGGAAGGGATGCAAAAATAATATAAAAACGGGGGGGGGGACAAAACATAAAAGACTCCTAAATATAGAGAACAGAGGGTTGCTGGAGTGGTTTTGGGAGGGGGAATGGGCTAAATGGGTAATGGGCTTAAGGAATCTACTCCTGAAATCATTGTTGTACCATGTGCTAACTAACTTGGATGTAAATTATAAAAAAATAAATAAAGTATAGAAAAAAAAAAAAAAAGAAAGTCCCCATCATCGTTTGGGCAAATGATGCCCCAACTTGGTGTTCTTAGTCCTGGTTTCACAAGAAATTGTCACGAATCAATTAAACATACAATTCTCATTCGGGGTGGATGTGTGGATAGATAAATGATAGACATATAGACACAGAAAGGGAGAGAGTGTTTTTCTTTATATTTTGGACAACTGAGGCTTATGAATGCCACATGTGTGATCTCAGCATATTAAAAGGGAGAAGGGGTCTCAGATGAAGCCTGCTGCAGGGATAGGCTCCCTGAGCATCTATCCCTCAGGGTTCCATGGCATAAATGCAGTCCCACTGCTGGGCTTTCTCCAGAGATACAGGATGTTTAGAATGACTGCATGAGAAAAATCTCGTATCTCTCTCTTTCTCGTTTTTACCAGTTCATATGACTTTTACTTTTATGTTAGCATAATACAGAAATGTTTGCATTTGCATTGTTACTGCCCCACATGATGAATTTTGACTACAGAGTGCTGGAATCATTGAGAGTGAGTATTGAAGTCTGCATTTTGTGTTTTGCTTTTACGGGCTTTGATGTTTTCTCAGAGGAATTTTGGTTATTATTTTTCTAATTTGGCCTTATCTTAGTTGCCCAATGCATGAGAAATTAGCTCTCATGTCTGGGGATTATGTTTTGAGTGGGGTCCTGGGGCACTGTTCAGTGTGTACCCCTTCCCTGGGTGAAGGGAGCAGAAAAGAGTGGAGTTTCAGAATTTTTCATTACTAAAGGTCATTGCAGTAATTAAGGTCTAAAGTAAAATCTCTGAAATGTGGAGAGTGGTTACCAGTTGCCTACAGAGAAACAACGTGAAATGACATACAGTGTGATTTCTGGAGACGCAGCTCCCTGTGTCTAGACACTATCACTTAGCACTTCCCATGGGTCCCAGGGTCAGCTGGGCATGCAGAGATCCCAGAGCTAGCACTCTGTGCACTGCCCTCCAGAGCTCATCATCTTGCAAGGAAGGTCATCAGGACCTGAGCCATAAGGATCCCTCACACCTGTAAAGGTAAATTGAGAGCTGATAATCTTAACTTAGGTAAGTGACAAGCGTAGGTGCCATATGAGGAGAGAGAGCAATGTGGCTCAGATGTGCACCCTTATGATATGGCCAAAGGCCACAGGAAAGACTAACATGTTTCTGGGAAGTGTTGAGACTTGAACTGACTTAGAAAAGACCCTCAAAGAATAAAGCCACAACAGGAAAGCCTGTGGGCTCTGGGCAGTGGGAAGGGAGAAGACAGAGAGATGCAAAGAGGTGATGTGCTTTGAGAAATAACATGCTAATGATTCTGGAAACTGCCTCCAAGCAGCTTGAGAAAGAAAGTCTATGGGAGATGGATAAGGACTGTAGAGAGCAGAGTGGGGCTCCACTGTGGAAAAGGGCACTTTGCATTTCTTGAGGGCACATCTGGAAGATCTCATGTAGCTCACAAGGCTAAGGAATTTTAAATAATGGTGATGAGATACCCATTTTTCCTGCTTCACCTGTAGTCCAACCCAAAATCATTACCCCAAACGCTTGCCACACATTTCTGCATTGTGTTGGTGCTACTTGGAGAATAAAAGAAGGAAGGAAGGGCTTGTAGGATGGGGTGAGGTGAGAAAGGATGGTAGAGGTGGGATGCAAAATAGCCAGTGGGCCTAGGGCCACCCAGGGTAAGGAAGCAGGCCAAGCATGGGTGACACAGGAGCCAGCAGGAAATAAGACCTTCTGACCTGCAAATACACTCTACATAGTCTGGGTGGGGAAGATAAACCCCTGCAGTTATTGTGAAGGGAATATCTTGCCAAGAGATTCTAGAATCACATGTGTTTTTCAAATAATGAAAAAAAAAAATCCCTGAACAATGGTACACACATGAAGCTGAAGAGGTTTGGGGAAGGGTTTATCTGGGGGAAGAAAAGTTTTCTTGGAGAGGATGGCTTTGAAAATAACCACATGTGTCACTGGTGTGGGAAGGTGACCACTTGGACCACTGCTTCTTCATCTGTGAAATAGGCTTTATCTTAACTTTTGTGGAGAACCAATTCATTAAAGATCTGAAATTGTTTTGAGAACTATCCTGTACACAAGGGGAGACATTATTGCATATCAGTATGAAACAGTCAGCTCTTGGGGTTTTCTTGTTTCAGAGAATCCTAGATTACTATGATTGCAGCAACTGTTTTCTTCCTTGAGACTGTTGTTTTTAACTGTGTATTTGTTTTACATTAGAAGTAAGTTTGTGCTATCTTATCTGCTTCCTACAGATTAGGCTTTTGCAAAGTAAGGCCAATATGGATGCATCAATTTGTCTCAAACACACCTGCCTTGGTTTGGACATCCCACATTAAGGATGTGAGGAATAGCACCTTTTTGGGGAGATGCTCCCAGGAAGCACATGTAGTGGTATGGGGAAGATGGCTGATAGAGGGTGTGTACTCACCCACCTGGGACATCACTGCGGGAAACTGGAGCTCTATACCACTAGAATCCCAGAGAACGATGTGGGGGATATTTCAGAGTTGCCCCAAGCTCTCCCCACTATAATTTTCTGAAAGTTGTCTGAGAGAACTTCTGGGCTGTCCTACACCCCACCCAAGAGAAAGATCCCATATGGATACTCATAGGTATAGGCTATCTCAATGGTGATACCCCTCCTACCATCCACAGGTAAGGCAATTTGCTGTGAGATTGAAGGAAGAAAGGGTGGAGGGGTAAAGAGAGAGGAGGACAAAGAATGAGATACACATGTCTTGGGAACAGGGTGCACATATGCCCCAGTGAGCCTTAGTGCTCCACACGAGATTATCAGGATCCTCAGGGACCACTGACCCTAAGAGTCCAATGCAGCCACAGCCCCAGATATGGTTCCCAGATCCTCTTATCAGTTTTTGGGAAGGGTGCTGGGGAAAAAGAAAGAATCCCACAACTCTCAATAGGCATTATGGAACATATCAAAACAGTAAAGGTATTTTAACATTTATCTTCCTTTACCAGTTTTGACAAAGTACATAAGAGTAAAAATAAAAGGAGAGGAAAAGAATGTACGTGAGAGACAACTAACGGGGGGAAGATGGCGGCGTAGGAGGACACTGGGCTCACCGCGTCCCACTGATCACTTAGATTCCACCTACACCTGCCTAAATAACCCCCAGAAAACCACCAGAAGACTAGCAGAACAGAGTCTCCGGAGCCAAGCGCAGACAAGTGGCCCACAGAAGAGGGTAGGAAGGGCGGCAAGGCAGTGTGCACTACATGGACTGGAGGGAGGGAGCCGGGATGGAGGGGCGGCCCGCCAGCCAAGCAGAGACCCCAAGTATGGCTTGCAAAAGCAGAGGGGCCGGACAGAGTGTGTTTGGACAGCCAGCGGGACTTAACCTCTGGAAGGTTATAACTTAACAGCTCTGCTCAGAGAGCGGGAAAGCTGGAGGTCAACAGGAGGGAGAGTTGCTGAGCCCCGGGAGGACAGACCTCAGTTTGGTGGGGAACAAAGGCGCTCACCAGTGCCATCTCCCTTGCCCATCCCCCAGCCAAAATCCCAAAGGGAACCATTTCCTGCCAGGGAACTTGCTTGCACCATGCAAACACCCAACCCTGTGCTTCTGTGGATCCACACCTCAGGCGGTGGGTCTGACTCCATCTTGCTGCTGCAGCGTCCCTCCCTAAGCAGATCACTGAAGGAGAAGCAAGCTGAGCCTGCCCTTCCCACCCCCAAGCACCTTGCCTATCCACCCCAGCTAATACGCCAGATCCCCAGCACCACAAGCCTGGCAGTGTGCAAGTAGCCCAGATGGGCCACCCTACCCCACAGTGAATCCCGCCCCTAGGAGAGGGAAAGAGAAGGCACACACCAGTCTGACTGTGGCTCCAGCAGTGGGCTGGAGGCAGACATCAGGTCTGACTGCAGCCCCACCCACCAACGCGAGTTATTCGAGACAGCACAGGGGAAGTGCCCTGCAGTTCCGCACCACTCAAGAAACTATCCAAAATGACCAAACGGAAGAATTCCCCTCAGAAGAATCTCCAGTAAATAACAACAGCTAATGAACTGATCAAAACGGATTTAAACAATATAACATAAAGTGAATTTAGAATAATAGTCATAAAATTAATCACTGGGCTTGAAAATAGTATAGAGGACAGCAGAGAATCTATTGCTACAGAGATCAAAGGACTAAGGAATAGTCAGGAGGAGCTAAAAAATGTGATAAACGAGCTGCAAAATAAAATGGAAATGACCACGGCTCGATTGAAGAGGCAGAGGAGAGAATAGGTGAACTAGAAGATAAAATTATGAAAAAAGAAGAAGCTGAGAAAAAGATAAAAAAAATCCAGGAGTATGACGGGAAAATTAGAGAACTAAGTGATGCACTAAAGAGAAATAATATATGCATAATTCGTATTCCAGAGGAGGAAGAGAGAGGGAAAGGTGCTGAAGGTGTACTTGAAGAAATAATAGCTGAGAACTTCCCTGATCTGGGGAAAGAAAAAGGCATTGAAATACAAGAGGCACAGAGAACTCCCTTCAGACATAACTTGAATCGATCTACTGCATGACATATCATAGTGAAACTGGCAAAATATAAGGATAAAGAGAAAATTCTGAAAGCAGCAAGGGATAAATGTGCTCTAACATATAAAGGGGGACCGATAAGACTCGTGACTGAACTCTCTTCTGAAACTTGGCAGGCCAGAAAGGAATGGCAGGAGATCTCCAATGTGATGAACAGAAAAAATATGCAGCCGAGAATCCTTTATCCAGCAAGTCTGTCATTTAGAATAGAAGGAGAGATAAAGGTCTTCCCAAACAAACAAAAACTGAAGGAATTCATCACCACTAAACCAGCCCTACAAGACATCCTAAGGGGGATCCTGTGAGGCAAAGTACCAGAGACATCGCTACAAGCATAAAACATACAGACATCACAATGACTCTAAACCCATATCTTTCTATAATAACACAGAATGTAAATGGACTAAATGCACCAACCAAAAGACATAGGGTATCAGAATGGATAAAAAAACAAAACCCATCTATTTGTTGTCTACAAGAGACTCATTTTAGACCTGAGGACACCTTCACATTGAGAGTGAGGGGATGGAGAACTATTTATCATGCCACTGGAAGTCAAAAGAAATCTGGAGTAGCCATACTTATATCAGACAAACTAGACTTTAAATTAAAGGCTGTGACAAGAGATGAAGAAGGGCATTATATAATCATCACATGGTCTATCCATCAGGAAGAGCTAACAATTATAAATGTCTATGTGCCGAATACGGGAGCCCCCAAATATATAAAACAATTACTCACAAACATAAGCAACCTTATTGATAAGAATGTGGTAATTGCACGGGACTTTAACACTCCACTTACAGAAATGGATAGATCATCTAGACACATGGTCAATAAAGAAACAAGGGCCCTGAATGATACATTGGATCAGATGGACTTGACAGATATATGTAGAACTTTGCATCCCAAAGCAACAGAATATACTTTCTTCTCGAGTGCACATGGAACATTCTCCAAGATAGATCACATACTGGGTCACAAAACAGCCCTTCATGAGTATACAAGAATTGAAATCATACCATGCATACTTTCAGACCACAATGCTATGAAGCTTAAAATCAACCACAGGAAAAAGTCTGGAAAACCTCCAAAAGCATGGAGGTTAAAGAACACCCTACTAAAGAATGAATGGGTCAACCAGGCAATTAGAGAAGAAATTAAAAAATATATGGAAACAAACGAAAATGAAAATACAACAATCCAAACGCTTTGGGATGCAGCAAAGGCAGTCCTGAGAGGAAAATACATTGCAATCCAGGCCTATCTCAAGAAGCAAGAAAAATCCCAAATACAAAATCTAACAGCACACCTAAAGGAAACAGAAGCAGAACCGCAAAGGCAGCCTAAACCCAGCAGAAGAAGAGAAATAATAAAAATTAGAGCAGAAATAAACAATATAGAATCTAAAAAACCTGTAGAGCAGATCAAAAAAACCAAGAGTTGGTTTTTTGAAAAAAAATAAACAAAATTGATAAACCTCTTGCCAGGCTTCTCAAAAAGAAAAGGGAGATGACCCAAATAGATAAAATCATGAATGAAAATGGAATTATTACAACCAATCCCTCAGAGATACAAGCAATTATCAGGGAATACTATGAAAAATTATATGCCAACAAATTAGACAACCTGGAAGAAATGGACAAATTCCTAAACGCCCACACGCTTCCAAAACTCAATCAGGAGGAAATAGAAAGCTTGAACAGACCCATAACCAGCGAAGAAATTGAATCGGTTATCAAAAATCTCCCAACAAATGAAAATGGAATTATTACAACCAATCCCTCAGAGATACAAACAATTATCAGGGAATACTATGAAAAATTATATGCCAGCAAATTGGACAACCTGGAAGAAATGGACGCTTTAAACCCACACCCACACTCTTCCAAAACTCAATCAGGAGGAAATAGAAAGCTTGAACAGACCCATAACCAGCGAAGAAATTGAATCGGTTATCAAAAATCTCCCAACAAATAAGAGTCCAGGACCAGATGGCTTCCCAGGGGAGTTCTACCAGACATTTAAAGCAGAGATAATACCTATCCTTCTCAAGCTATTCCAAGAAATAGAAAGGGAAGGAAAACTTCCAGACTCATTCTATGAAGCCAATATTACTTTGATTCCTAAACCAGACAGAGACCCAGTAAAAAAAGAGAACTACAGGCCAATATCCCTGATGAATATGGATGCAAAAATTCTTAATAAGATACTAGCAAATCGAATTCAACAGCATATAAAAAGAATTATTCACCATGATCAAGTGGGATTCATTCCTGGGATGCAGGGCTGGTTCAACATTCGCAAATCAGTCAACGTGATACATCACATTAATAAAAGAAAAGAGAAGAACCATATGATCCTGTCAATCGATGCAGAAAAGGCCTTTGACAAAATCCAGCACCCTTTCTTAATAAAAACCCTCGAGAAAGTCGGGATAGAAGGAACATACTTAAACATCATAAAAGCCATTTATGAAAAGCCCACAGCTAACATCATCCTCAATGGGGAAAAACTGAGAGCTTTTTCCCTGAGATCAGGAACACGACAGGGATGCCCACTCTCACTGCTGTTGTTTCACATAGTGTTGGAAGTTCTAGCATCAGCAATCAGACAACAAAAGGAAATCAAAGGCATCAAAATTGGCAAAGATGAAGTCAAGCTTTCACTTTTTGCAGATGACATGGTATTATACATGGAAAATCCGATAGACTCCACCAAAAGTCTGCTAGAACTGATACATGAATTCAGCAGAGTCTCACGATACAAAATCAATGTGCAGAAATCAGTTGCATTCTTATACGCTAACAATGAAGCAACAGAAAGACAAATAAAGAAACTGATCCCATTCATAATTGCACCAAGAAGCATAAAATACCTAGGAATAAATCTAACCAAAGATGTAAATGATCTGTATGCTGAAAACTATAGAAAGCTTATGAAAGAAATTGAAGAAGATATAAAGAAATGGAAAAACATTCCATGCTCATGGTTTGGAAGAATAAATATTGTCAAAATGTCAATTCTACCCACAGCTATCTACACATTCAATGCAATCCCAATCAAAATTGCACCAGCATTCTTCTCGAAACTAGAACAAGCAATCCTAAAATTCATATGGAACTACAAAAGGTCCTGAATAGCTAAAGTAATTTTGAAGAAGAAGACCAAAGCAGGAGGCATCACAATCCCAGACTTTAGCCTCTACTCCAAAGCTGTCATCATCAAGATAGCATGGTATTGGCACAAAAACAGACACATAGACCAATGGAATAGAATAGAAACCCCAGAACTAGACCCACAAACGTATGGCCAACTCATCTTTGACAAAGCAGGAAAGAACATCCAATGGAAAAAAGACAGTCTCTTTAACAAATGGTGCTGGGAGAACTGGACAGCAACATGCAGAAGGTTGAAACTAGACTACTTTCTCACACCATTCACAAAAAGAAACTCAAAATGGATAAAGGACCTGAATGTGAGACAGGACACCATCAAAACCCTAGAGGAGAAAGCAGGAAAAGACCTCTCTGACCTCAGCCACAGCAATTTTTTACTTGACACATCCCCAAAGGCATGGGAATTAAAAGCAAAAATGTACTACTGGGGCCTCATGAAGATAAAAATCTCCTGCACAGCAAAGGAAACAACTAACAAAACTAAAAGGCAGCCAACGGAATGGGAAAAGATATTGGCAAATGACATATCGGACAGAGGGCTAGTATCCAAAATCTAGAAAGAGCTCACCAAACTCCACACCCAAAAAACAAATAACCCAGTGAAGAAATGGGCAGAAAACATGAATAGATACTTCTCTAAAGAAGACATCCAGATGGCCAACAGACACATGAAAAGATGCTCAATGTTGCTCCTCATCAGGGAAATGCAAATCAAAACCACACTCAGATATCACCTCATGCCAGTCAGAGTGGCCAAAATGAACAAATCAGGAGACTATAGATGCTGGAGAGGATGTGGAGAAACGGGAACCCTCTTGCACTGTTGGTGGGAATGCAAATTGGTGCAGCCACTCTGGAAAACAGTGTGGAGGTTCCTCAAAAAATTAAAACTAGACCTACCCTATGACCCAGCAATAGCACTGCTAGGAATTTACCCAAGGGATACAGGAGTACTGATGCATAGGGGCACTTGTACCCCAATGTTTATAGAAGCACTGTCAACAATAGCCAAATTATGGAAAGAGCCTAAATGTCCATCAAGTGATGAATGGATAAAGAAATTGTGGTTTATATACACAATGGAGTACTATGTGGCAATGAGAAAGAATGAAATATGGCCCTTTGTAGCAACGTGGATGGAACTGGAGAGTGTGATGGTAAGTGAAATAAGCCATACAGAGAAAGACAGATACCATGTGTTTTCACTCTTAAGTAGATCCTGAGAAACTTAACAGAAACCCATGGGGGAGCAGAAGGAAAAAAAAAAAAAAAAGGAGGTTAGAGTGGGAGAGAGCCAAAGCATAAGAGACTCTTAAAAACTGAGAACAAACTGAGGGTTGATGGGGAGTGGGAGGGAGGGGAGGGTGGGTGATGGGTATTGAGGAGGGCACCTGTTGGGATGAGCACTGGATGTTGTATGGAAACCAATTTGATAATAAATTTCATATATTGAAAGAAAAAAAAAAGAATGTATGTGACAGTGCTTGTGTGTCTTCCTTGTCCCTAGAAAAATCAGGCAAGGGGAAACTGGGACAGCTCTCCTCTCAGACACATTTCAGCACAGGGCACAGTTTGGTTCTGAGGTACACCTGCCCTTGTTCACTGCGGAATTTGGGGAAGCTTCCCCAGGATCCTCCTCCCACCCCTAATGCTTTTCTATATGACCTATAATAATGAAACAATTAATAATACATAGTTGCTATTTATGAAGCATTGATATGGAACACAGTCTCAATTATGCACTGCGCTTCTAGTGCATTCCAGAAGCCCAAAGTTGAGTTCAAGGATATCAAAGGGGTCAAATTGCTATAAATTACATAAGGGTTGCAGCCAAATCCTGTCTGAGCCCAGAGGGCTCCCTGAGACTGGCAGAAGTCCTGGGTACTAGGTGTCGCACACACCCCTTTCAGGACAGAAAGTAGGCATTGACTGCTGATGGATCACAGCCATAATCTTCCTGGAGCTGCTCCCAGTGGGAAGGCCCACTCTGAGGGCATTCTACATCCAGGGCTTCCTTGAATGAAGGCATGACCTCCATGGGCTGAAGATCTCAAGATCTATCTCAGCTCCCTGCTTCCCATTAGGGATTCAGTGCCACAGGTCAGCATCTCCCTCTGCCTAGGGCCTCTTCCCTCACTGTACCTTCCCTAGGATCTCCCAGAGGGCCTGCCACTTTGCATTTGTTGCATTCCATCTTCTCAGGAAGCCTGACCCCACACCCCAGGAAGCAGAGTTCAGGCTCCTTGGAGCAGAGTGAGCCCACCCTGGGGCATGCTCTGCCCCTACCTGGGCTACCCCTCATGGCAGCTCAACAGGACACAGCAGGGTTGATGGGGATGGGTGGTGTCAATGTGGTCCCTCCTCTAAAACAAAAATCTGACAGGCTCAGGTGGCCCCGAATGCACAAGTCAGATTAGCCAAAACTCCAGCACCTAGAAGGTGGGCCCTCCTCTATTTAACCAGGGCTGAGAGCTCCAGTTCTGGGATGAGAGCCAGACTACAACATTCCAGGTGTGTGAGCTCAATCAAAGTTCTTAGGCTCTCCTACATTCACTCAGTTATCCCACCTGTGAAACTGGGAAAATGCTAGTGACCATGATGTCAAATGTGGGCTCAAATATATGAGGACAAAATGAATTGAGATGTCAAAACCCAGTTTACATTAGCTAGCATCTTTGTCTTGTGAACAGAGTTTTTTCCGTGGTGGGGACAATATGTAATTCCTGCTATGGTGTGGTTTTACTCTGATTTACCATTTTGGACCAGGCTCAGAGCCTGGGAATAATTGTAGGGATTTCAGCTTCACCTTCCTCATAACATGGTTTTTGCTCCTCAATACAGGGGACTGATGCAAATTTCTGCCAGTGGTCAGCCCAATTCTTCATTCAGGGACCAGGGACCCAAGTGAGATGAGCTGGAGCCCAGTGTTCATTTATCATCTGAACTCCATGACATCCAACCAAGGGAGTAATTAGCTACCTAATTACCTCACTCCAGCCATCATCTGTGAGAAATCACCACCGTTCTTTATAGGCAAGAGCTCCTGAGTGTGTGGCACTGCTTGACCACTATGGTAAATTATCTCCTCCTTGCCTCTGGCCTCAGCTTGTCCACAATCTCATCTGCTGGTCCCATGTCATCTCACCCTGTTGATCACAGCCTCTGAGGATAGCCATCACCACCAACAGTGTCAGAGCCTGCTTTTTGGGCTCCCCTGCTTCTGTGGTAGAGGGTGTAGTCTCTGGGTGTCTTGTGGCTTTGCCATTCCTCTCTTGCTTTTGTGCCAGGGCAGTTCCAGCTTCTCCACCTCATGTCTGTGGGCATCCTAGTATG
Organism: Panthera pardus; assembly: GCF_024362965.1. NCBI lineage: Eukaryota > Metazoa > Chordata > Mammalia > Carnivora > Felidae > Panthera > Panthera pardus. The sequence goes on along the minus strand of NW_026526821.1, from coordinate 48,690,490 downwards.
TGATTCAAGGAGACATACTGAGGTCAGATTTGAGAACATTGAGGGGCCCTCAAATGGAAGCTAAACACTGACTTCACAGGCAAGGACCCCATGTCCACACATCCCTCCCTCCCCAGCACACAGCAAGGAGAGGCTGTTCTCTTCTGACAGCAGCTAGGATTCAGGGAAGTTAAGGTTAGGATTTTCAGGCTTATTTACACATATTTTCTGATCACATGATTCAGGTTCCTATCCTTTCCTGCAAAGGCCCAGACTTTTAAACACAGCAGAAATGTTTTGGTGTCTCTCCTGCAACTACAGGAGATGAGGCCTCAGGCTCTCAAATATGCCTGGAGTTGACAGCTGGGACATCTGAGCTTCTTTCCCAAAGTTTGCATGTAGTTTCAAAAAGCCAATTCCACAAATATTACCATTATCATTATCCCCAATCTGCTTACCCTCCCCAACAAAAAGACCTGCTCTTCACCTGCAAACTGCACTACAGGTCAGACAACCACCACAGGTGATGGCCTTGCTGACTGATGTCATCTGTGCCAAAGTTATCACAGCTCATAACTATGAAATATGCTATTGACACGTGTGTGGCAACTTAGCCTCAAACACTAACCCTGATACTATTTTCTAGGTACACTCTAAGTACATCTGCCTTAGCTTGTGCTCCCCAGGAAGAAATGTCTGAGACAAAGGCTTACATGTGAAGAGGTTATGGCAGGGAGGGGGTGGTCTTTGAATGCAGGATTGTGGGGCAGATGCATTGGACATAGAGTGGGAATAGCCAGAACAACCACACCAGGAGGCAGTGGGCAATGGGCAGTGGGAAGTTACTACAGGTGAATTCTTTTTTAGTCTCTTCATAAGGACTATTCCTCCAGGAGAAGGGAGAAATGCTTTCCTATCACTTTTGCTCCAATTGACTGAGGGTTACTTCATGGTGCATTAACTGCTTTGAGACAGATTGTGGTTTCAAAAGTGACCACAGAAAATATCTGGCCCACTTGCTTTTCCAGAATTTCCTCATTCCCCATGAAGAGGTGAAGTCTTTGTCCTTTCCCTCCAGGATGTTGTGGAAATGATGCTGTGTGACTTCTGAGTCTAGCTCATAAAAAGTGATATGGCTTCTCCCTGGCTCACTTGTTCTCTCTCTCTCTCTCTCTCTCTCTCTCTCTGCACCCCTTGGGACCCAGCCACCATGCTTGTGGAAACCCAAGCATGAAGAGCTTCAGCTGAGGTCCTAGCCAATACCCAACATCAACTGCCAGACATACAAATGAGGCTCTCTGGCATTCACACATTCCAGCTAAGGCAAGAGGAGCAGAAATGTCTCCACTGAGCCCTGCCAAATGGAAGGTTCTTGGGCAGAAGAAATGTGGTTATATTAATCCATTGCATTTTAGGGTAATTGCTATGCAGTCATCCTAACTGGAACGGTCCTCAGCACTTTTGTGCTGAGAGCCAACTGGGCATCCTCCACAGCAGCGTTAGAGGGCCCCAGGACAGGAAGCCAGGTGTGCTGCCCAACCTGAGGCTGCATTTTCCCCAAGTCAGTTGGAGGCTTTGTGGAACTGGTAACCAGGCTGTGGGTGGAGTAAAAAGTAAAGCTGAAGTGATTCTGTGTCTCCCTCTCTCTCTGACCCTCCCCCGTTCATGCTCTGTCTCTGTCTCAAAAATAAATAAACGTTAAAAAAAATTAAAAAAAAAAAGTAAAGCTGAAGAGACTTAAAGAAGAATATCCAAGGGAACACAATCGCAAACCAGGAGAAGAAACCCTGTCTTTGAGCAGTGGTATTGTTCCCTCTGCACAGAACTGAGTGTGGTTTTAGGGCTAGGATAGATAGTCTTTGTTGATATTAATCCTAGATCAGTTACAACTTTGTGAATATGGTTCTCTCCTAGCCTTTCTTCAGGTCATGACTGACAAATAAAAAGGGGGTAAGCTTTAATTTTCAATAAGCTACAATATTTATATAATTATCTTTTTTTTTTTTTGCTCTGAAATTAAACTTTCTATCAGGATGATGGGAAACTTTGGGGCTGATGGCTAAGTGCAAGAACTAAGTCCTATTCAGATTCAAGTTTCCAGGAAAATGACTCTGGCCAGCCAGGAATCCTGCCTATGTGTGGAATGATTTTACTCTGGGGAGAAACATCACACCCAGGAGTCTAGGCTTGGTTTTGGGAAGCTAGGTGGAGTTTTCAAGAGGTTACAGGTGTGTCTTCAGTGGCTGGTGCAGGTTAATTTATATTATCCAATAATAGGTTCTAGAAAACCTGACCAAGTTCTCCAGAAATATGAGACAATGGAGAAAAAGAAAGTCAAGTCAAGCAAGATACAGGAAAGTTTTACACCATACAGTTCGTTGGCATATTGTTGCTGAGAAACAATAAGGCCTATAGAAGCTATACTCCCATGGAGACTATGGGTCAGATCAGGACAACCCTCCACACAATCTGGGAGTCACCTTCAGGCTTCAGGTCAACCCAAGGGAGGGGCTAGGAGACAGCCAGTCCTGGCCACTTGTTGGCACATAACTAGTGTCCTTGGGCAGATGGGAAGGTGGGCACTGGGGTATGCTTTTTGTTTTCATTTCTGATGGATATGAGCCAGAGAATCCAGATTGCTTGTTTGTACTTCATTGCTGTTGAGGTGTTTCTACTGTACCAGGTCTGAGGCAACATGAGCTACATTATACATGAGCTATTTTCCCTTTGTTCAACAGGAAGTAACCACATCAAATTCCATTCTGGGAGAGGAGTAATTTTACCCAGACTCATCATCATTACCATCATCATTGTTAGTTTCTACACATTTGATTTTTAACACTTGGTTGAGTAGTACTTTTCCAAAAAGATATCAGACAGCTTTTGAAGACAACATTCAGAAGAAAACACAGAAAAAAAACCTAAATCAAATAGGAATGTCATTCTTTGAAGAAAAGAGGTCAAATGTATACTCTGACTAACATAAACAGAAATACAAAGTTTTCTTACTCAGCCTGGCTCTAACTCAGAAATAATAAACCAAATGTACCAGTCTTTGAAGAATCATCTCTCTTTCTGGCTTGTTATCCCCAAGTTCTTGTGCAATGTTCTGTGATTTCATTGAAGTCTCTTGTCACCTAATGTCTTGGGTTTTTCCTCCTGCAAATGCCCTTGGTCTTTCTCCCTCTTACTTAGACTGTACCCCATGGCTGATCATTTAAATGGATAACTCAGAGCATTCAGTTTTATGTCACCATGTTCTTTTTGCCCCAAGAATGTCCCTATCCTGACTCAGGACCACTAATTTTGGAGAAAACCCTATAACTGTGTAGATTAGAGACATGAAATTACTCCCAAATTTAGTGGGACCCCTAAAACTATATACCCATTCCTTTGCCTTTTCTTATTAGATACATATTTTATTTCTAAATAGTCATGTTTTTCCTCTAGGTCCCTACTCAACCAGTCTCAATCCATTCCCAATATTCAACCCTGACTCTAAATTCATTCAGGATTTGAAGCAGCCAGGTATTAACTCTGACAAGTTCCAAACATACTTAAAATCTTACTTAAAACCTATTTAAATCTTAAAAACCTTAATTTTTTTTAAACCTAGAAACCTATTTAAAAAATATACTTAAAATCTTACCCATAACCCAAACATCCTTCCCTCTTTTCTTCTTGTCTTGGAGGGTAAGAGATTCCCTTCTACTCTGATGATTGGCCAATACCCCCAACACTGTGCTTAGTGTCACTGGCTCACCATGACCTTGCTCTGACATATCAAAAGTCAAAGGCTGCCGGGAAGAGTTCAAATATTGGCCGATTGACCACCTGGCACATGGGTTCTAGAAAGTTACAAGACTTCAGGAGATGGCAGGACTTCAACTACGTGACCTTGTGGTCTAGCTCTGTGGACCAGAGTTACACAGTCAACTATTCCCTTGCAAGGCAGGAGTCAACAATCTTGTGTCATATAAGGAGCTCACCACCAAATAGTCCCTTCATGGATAGCTCATTTCTATCCATAACTTTCTGTTCTCATCTTCTTCTCCCTCATTTTGGAAAACACTGCCTGTTCTTGCCATAGCTCATCTATGGAAGTGAGCTCGGTGTTAATATAATGCTATAACCATCCTCACTTGCCTCATCAGGTGGCATTGTGGAATGTTTAATCATCACATGTCATGTACTATTACTCAACAAAGAATAGATCTTTACACACATCAACAGAAAAAGAGAAAACCCAAGGGGGTGGGCAGAAAGAAACATGAAAAACAGTGACATCATCAGACAAATAATAAAATTAGTGATTAAACAAACAACTTCCTAATTTTAAAAGATAAATTTAGAAAGATAAACTTATATTAAAAGATATATTTGAATTTTTTTTATTTTTTTTAATAGATGAAATTTATTGTCAAATTGGTTTCAATACAACACCCAGTGCTCATTCCAAAAGGTGCCCTCCTCAATACCCATCACCCACCCTCCCCTCCCTCCCACCCCCCATCAACCCTCAGTTTGTTCTCAGTTTTTAATACTCTCTTGTGTTTTGGCTCTCTCCCACTCTAACCTCTTATTTTTTTTTTCCTTCCCCTCCTCCATGGGTTTCTGTTATGTTTCTCAGGATCCACATAAGAGTGAAAACATATGGTATCGGTCTTTCTCTGTATGGCTTATTTCACGTAGCATCACACTCTCCAGTTCCATCCATGTTGCTACAAAGGGCCATATTTCATTCTTTCTCATTGCCACGTAGTACTCCATTGTGTATATAAACCACAATTTCTTTATCCATTCATCAGTTGATGGACATTTAGGCTCTTTCCATAATTTGACTATTGTTGACAGTGCTTCTATAAACATTGGGTACAAGTGCCCCTATGCATCAGTACTCCTGTATCCCTTGGGTAAATTCCTAGCAGTGCTATTGCTGGGTCATAGGGTAGGTCTATTTTTAATTTTTTGAGGAACCTCCACACTGCTTTCCATAGTGGCTGCACCAATTTGCATTCCTACCAACAGTGCAAGAGGGTACCCGTTTCTCCACATCCTCTCCAGCATCTATAGTCTCCTGATTTGTTCATTTTGGCCACTCTGACTGGCATGAGGTGATATCTGAGTGTGGTTTTGATTTGTATTTCCCTGATAAGGAGTGACATTGAGCATCTTTTCATGTGCCTGTTGGCCATCCGGATGTCTTCTTTAGAGAAGTATCTATTCATGTTTTCTGCCCATTTCTTCACTGGGTTATTTGTTTTTCGGGTGTGGAGTTTGGTGAGCTCTTAATAGATTTTGGATACTAGCCCTTTGTCCGATATGTCATTTGCAAATATCTTTTCCCAATCCGTTGGCTGCCTTTTAGTTTTGTTGGTTGTTTCCTTTGCTGTGCAGAAGCTTTTTATCTTCATAAGGTCCCAGTAATTCATTTTTGCTTTTAATTCCCTTGTCTTTGGGGATGTGTCGAGTAAAAAAATTGCTGTGGCTGAGGTCAGAGAGGTCTTTTGCTGCTTTCTCCTCTAAGGTTTTGATGGTTTCCTGTCTCACATTCAGGTCCTTTATCCATTTTGAGTTTCTTTTTGTGAATGGTGTGAGAAAGTGGTCTAGTTTCAACCTTCTGCATGTTGCTGTCCAGTTCTCCCAGCACCATTTGTTAAAGAGACTGTCTTTTTTCCATTGGATGTTCTTTCCTGCTTTGTCAAAGATGAGTTGGCCATACATTTGTGGGTCTAGTTCTGGGGTTTCTATTCTATTCCATTGGTCTATGTGTCTGTTTTTGTGCCAATACCATGCTGTCTTGATGATGACAGCTTTGGAGTAGAGGCTAAAGTCTGGGATTGTGATACCTCCTGCTTTGATCTTCTTCTTCAAAATTACTTTGGCTATTCGGGGCCTTTTGTGGTTCCATATGAATTTTAGGATTGCTTGTTCTAGTTTCAAGAAGAATGCTGGTGCAATTTTGATTGGGATTGCATTGAATGTGTAGATAGCTTTGGGTAGTATTGACATTTTGACAATATTTATTCTTCCAATCCATGAGCAGGGAATGTCTTTCCATTTCTTTATATCTTCTTCAATTTCTTTCATAAGCTTTCTATAGTTTTCAGCATACAGATCATTTACATCTTTGGTTAGATTTATTCCTAGGTATTTTATGCTTCTTGGTGCAATTATGAATGGGATCAGTTTCTTTATTTGTCTTTCTGTTGCTTCATTGTTAGTATATAAGAATGCAACTGATTTCTGTACATTGATTTTGTATCCTGCAACTTTGTTGGATTCATGTATCAGTTCTAGCAGACATTTGGTGGAGTCTATCGGATTTTCCATGTATAATATCATGTCATCTGCAAAAAGTGAAAGCTTGACTTCATCTTTGCCAATTTTGATGCCTTTGATTTCCTTTTGTTGTCTGATTGCTGATGCTAGAACTTCCAACACTATGTGAAACAACAGCAGTGAGAGTGGGCATCCCTGTCGTGTTCCTGATCTCAGGGAAAAAGCTCTCAGTTTTTCCCCATTGAGGATGATGTTAGCTGTGGGCTTTTCATAAATGGCTTTTATGATGTTTAAGTATGTTCCTTCTATCCCGACTTTCTCGAGGGTTTTTATTAAGAAAGGGTGCTGGATTTTGTCAAAGGCCTTTTCTGCATCGATTGACAGGATCATATGGTTCTTCTCTTTTCTTTTATTAATGTGATGTATCACGTTGACTGATTTGCGAATGTTGAACCAGCCCTGCCTCCCAGGAATGAATCCCACTGATCATGGTGAATAATTCTTTTTATATGCCATTGAATTCGTTTTGCTAGTATCTAATTGAGAATTTTTGCATCCATATTCATCAGGGATATTGGCCTGTAGTTCTCTTTTTTTACTGGGTCTCTGTCTGGTGTAGGAATCAAAGTAATACTGGCTTCATAGAACGAGTCTGGCAGTTTTCCTTCCCTTTCTATTTCTTGGAATAGCTTGAGAAGGATAGGTATTATCTCTGCTTTAAACGTCTGGTAGAACTCCCCTGGGAAACCATTTGGTTTTGGACTCTTATTTTTTGGGAGATTTTTGATAACCGATTCAATTTCTTCGCTGGTTATGGGTCTGTTCAAGCTTTCTATTTCCTCCTGATTGAGTTTTGGAAGAGTGTGGGTGTTTAGGAATTTGTCCATTTCTTCCAGGTTGTCCAATTTGTTGGCATATAATTTTTCATACTATTCCCTGATAATTGCTTGTATCTCTGAGGGATTGGTTGTAATAATTCCATTTTCATTCATGATTTTATCTATTTGGGTCATCTCCCTTTTCTTTTTGAGAAGCCTGGCTAGAGGTTTGTCAATTTTGTTTATTTTTTCAAAAAACCAACTCTTGGTTTTGTTGATCTGCTCTACAGTTTTTTTAGATTCTATATTGTTTATTTCTGCTCTAATTTTTATTATTTCTCTTCTTCTGCTGGGTTTAGGCTGCCTTTGCTCTTCTGCTTCTATTTCCTTTAGGTGTGCTGTTAGATTTTGTATTTGGGATTTTTCTTGCTTCTTGAGATAGACCTGGATTGCGATGTATTTTCCTCTCAGGACTGCCTTCGCTGCATCCCAAAGCGATGGATTGTTGTATTTTCATTTTCGTTTGTTTCCATATATTTTTTAATTGCTTCTCTAATTGCCTGGTTGACCCACTCATTCTTTAGTAGGGTGTTCTTTAACCTCCATGCTTTTGGAGGTTTTCCAGACTTTTTCCTGTGGTTGATTTTAAGCTTCATAGCTTTGTGGTCTGAAAGTATGCATGGTATGATTTCATTTCTTGTATACTCATGAAGGGCTGTTTTGTGACCCACTATGTGATCTATCTTGGAGAATGTTCCATGTGCACTCGAGAAGAAAGTATATTCTGTTGCTTTGGGATACAGAGTTCTGAATATATCTGTCAAGTCCATCTGATCCAATGTATCATTCAGGGCCCTTGTTTCTTTATTGACCGTGTGTCTAGATGATCTATCCATTTCTGTAAGTGGAGTGTTAAAGTCCCCTGCAATGACCACATTCTTATCAATAAGGTTGCTTATGTTTGTGAGTACTTGTTTTATATATTTGGGGGCTCCTGTATTCGGCGCATAGACATTTATAATTGTTAGCTCTTCCTGATGGATAGACCCTGTGATTATTATATAATGCCCTTCTTCATCTCTTGTTACAGCCTTTAATTTAAAGTCTAGTTTGTCTGATATAAGTATGGCGACTCCAGCTTTCTTTTGATTTCCAGTGGCATGATAAATAGTTCTCCATCCCCTCACTCTCAATGTGAAGGTGTCCTCAGGTCTAAAATGAGTCTCTTGTAGACAGCAAATAGATGGGTCTTGTTTTTTTTATCCATTCTGATACCCTATGTCTTTTGGTTGGTGCATTTAATCCATTTACATTCAGTGTTATTATAGTAAGATACAGGTTTAGAGTCATTGTGATGTCTGTATGATTTATGCTTGTAGTGGTGTCTCTGGTACTTTGTCTCACAGGATCCCCCTTAGGATCTCTTGTAGGGCTGGTTTAGTGGTGACAAATTCCTTCAGTTTTTGTTTGTTTGGGAAGACCTTTATCTCTCCTTCTATTCTAAATGACAGACTTGCTGGATAAAGGATTCTCGGCTGCATATTTTTTCTGTTCAGCACATTGAAGACCTCGTGCCAATCCTTTCTGGCCTGCCAAGTTTCAAAAGAGAGATCATTCATGAGTCTTATAGGTCTCCCTTTGTAAGTTAGGGCACGTTTATCCCTTGCTGCTTTCAGAATTTTCTCTTTATCCTTGTATTTTGCCAGTTTCACTATGATATGTCATGCAGAAGATCGATTCAAGTTACGTCTGAAGGGAGTTCTCTGTGCCTCTTGGATTTCAATGCCTGTTTCCTTCCCCAGTTCAGGGAAGTTCTCAGCTATAATTTCTTCAAGTACCCCTTCAGCACCTTTCCCTCTCTCTTCCTCTTCTGGGATACCAATTATGCGTATATTATTTCTTTTTAATGCATCACTTAGTTCTCTAATTTTCCCGTCATACTCCTGGATTTTTTTATCCTCTTTTTCTCAATTTTCTTTTTCCATAACTTTATCTTCTAGTTCACCTATTCTCTCCTCTGCCACTTCAATCCGAGCCGTCGCTGTTTTCATTTTGTTTTCCATTTCGTTTAAAGCGCTTTTCAGCTCCTCCTGACTGTTCCTGAGTCCCTTGATCTCTGTAGCAAGAGATTCTCTGCTGTCCTGTATACTGTTTTCAAGCCCAGTGATTAATTTTATGACTATTACTCTAAATTCACTTTCTGTTATATTATTTAAATCCTTTTTTATCAGTTCATTAGCTGTTGTTATTTCCTGGAGATTCTTCTGAGGGGAATTCTTCCATTTGGTCATTTTGGATAGTCCCTGGAGTGGTGAGGACCTGCAGGGCACTTCCCTGTGCTGTGGTGTATAACTGGAGTTGGTGGGCAGAGCTGCAGTCAGACCTGATGTCTGCCCCCAGCCCACTGCTGGGGCCACAGTCAGACTGGTGTGTGCCTTCTCTTCCCCTCTCCTAGAGGCGGGATTCACTGTGGGGTGGCGTGGCCCGTCTGGGCTACTTGCACACTGCCAGGCTTGTGGTGCTGGGGATCTGGCGTATTAGCTGGGGTGGGTAGGCAAGCTGCATGGGGGCAGGAGGGGCAGGCTTAGCTCACTTCTCCTTCGGTCATCCACTTCAGGAGGAGCCCTGTTGCAGCGGGAGGGAGTCAGAATCATTGCTGGAGGGTTGGCTCCGCAGAAGCACAGCGTTGGGTGTTTGCACGGAGCAAGCAAGTTCCCTGGCAGGAACTGGTTCCCTTTGGGATTTTGGCTGGGGGATGGGAGAGGGAGATGGCGCTGAAGATCACCTTTGTTCCCTGCCAAACAGTTCTGTCATCCCGGGGCTCAGCAACTCTCCCTCCCTTTGTCCTCCAGCCTTTCCGCTTTCCGAGCAGAGCTGTTAACTTATGACCTCCCAGACGCTAAGTCGCGCTTGCTGTCGGAACACACTCCCTCCGGCCCCTCCACTTTCGCCAGCCAGACTCGGGGACTCTGCTTGGCCGGCGGGCTGCCCCTCCGCCCCGGCTCCCTCCTGCCAGCGTGTGCAGTGTGCACGGCCTCGCTGCCCTTCCTACCCTCTTCCGTGGGCCTCTTGTCTGCACTTGGCTCCGGAGACTCCGTTCTGCTAGTCTTCTGGTGGTTTTCTGGGTTATTTAGGCAGGTGTAGGTGGAATCTAAGTGATTAGCAGGACGTGCGGTGAGCCTAGCGTCCTCCTACGCAGCTATCTTCCCTCCCTCCTAAAAGATATATTTTAAAAGACTCTGAGGCCTTATTTGGATGCCTGGAGGATAAATTCATTCAAATAAAAATATTCTCAAAGACAGTTAAACATTTTTTTTTAAGTGAAGTTTCTCAAAACCAAATTCAAGCCTTTACCACCACAAAGAAAAACTATTCTGAAAGCTGGATAGGTGCCAACGGACTGGGCTATAAATAACAGAGACAAACTTATTTGGCAACTTTGCATTAAAAAAGGATGGCCCCAGAAAAGCAGAAAATGTAGAGGGCGGGTACAGGGTTGGAAAGAAAAACAGCCTGAAAAGATATTTGAAAAGAGCCAAGGGCTGGATAATTGAGCAAGGCTTGGTAAAGAACAGGTCCTGTCAGGTTAATTGGGGGAGGAAGGCGAGTGAATGTGGGTGTGACTCTAATAATAAGATAATGGAGCCTTTCAGAAAAAATTGCTAAGATACAAAATCCTGCTTGGGAGCTGCAAATACAGACTGAATAGGAAAGCTGGGCTTGGAACATATTTTCCCTCATGATCAGTAAAATGTAATAAACTTATATTTATATTGATGATGATGATACTGCCTCATGCCCCTATAGTTCATTGTATTTTAAGACCACAACAGGTAGGAACACCGGTGGAGATGTGTGGCAGTGGAGAGACGCCTAGCTGGGGAGTCAAGAAGCTCCATGCAACTCACCAACTAAGTGATGTGTGTAGACAGGTTTCTCCTTCGTTCACTCACCTGTGAAATGAGCTGTTGGAACCTAGGATAGTTGAACAAAGATGGACCTGGGAATTCATCTGGGTGTTCCAAGAATGCCCTGAAATTACAGATAATGTTGTATGTTAGCATAGTTTTCAGGTGAGAGGATGGGCCTGTAGCTTTCGTCATGTCCCCCAAGGGACATGTGGTGCAAACATAATCAACTGCCACTAAACCAGATCATATCTAAGGAATATTCTAGCTCGTTGATACTAAAGGTAATGAGACACCATAGAAATTGGGACTTGAAATGACCTTACCTACATAAGAACCTGTGATAATTGGTTATTTAAATTCAAACTGTCTATGGGGTGAATAGTCATACACATTTCTAATAAAATCAGATTATGTTTTATGGATAAATGCCTTAATTTGGGTTCCCCAAAAGCAAACACCAGGAGCTATGTGTATAGGTGGTTTCCAGGAAGGGAATCCCAGGGACATAAGTGAGGGATGGGGAAGTGAGAAAGGAAAGGAGGTGTTGATGAGCCATTTACTACTATGGACAAGTAGGACATGGTCCTATTGGGGGCAGCTATAGACCAGGTAGAATGCACCTCAGGACTATACCAACAAGGTAAAGAAGTAGGTATTAATGTATCCAAGGATTCCCTTCTCTCATCAACAGAGGGTTGACCCTCAAGGCATAAAATCCATCTGCTTTGCACATGGGTCCAGGGACTCCATTGTGAGCAGAGGAACTTTCAAATACAGAAGCAAAGACACATAAGCATGTAGGCGGGAGCAACAATGCACACATGGGCAATCATCATAGCTTTCCCTGGCCTCTGGGGACTGAGAAGATATGAGCTGTAACATGAACAAACCGGATCTGGTGCATGGATTCAATGAGGTCCCTATTTGGTGACTGCCACCACAAGCCATGAGCCAACAAGAACTGGAACCAATGCATGGTTGAGTGTGGGCCTGTCTTCAGAGGCGAGGGAAGGAAAAGCAAAAATAAACTACATAAAAATAAAATTTGGGGTGCCTGGGTGGCTCAGTCAGTTTAAGCATCCAACTTTGGCTCAGGTCATGATCTCACAGCTTGTGAGTCCAAGCCCTGTATTGGGCTCTGTGCTGACAACTCAGAGCCTGGAGATGGCTTCAGATTCTGTGTGTGTGTGTGGGTGTGTGTCTCTCTGCCCCTCCCCTGCTCATGCTCTCTCTCTCTCTCAAAAATAAATAAAAATTAAAAAATAAAATAAAATAAAATAAAATAAAATAAAATAAAATAAAAATTATGCACAGCAAAGGACACAATCAACAAAACTAAAGGCAACCTATGGAATGGGAGAATATATTTGCAAATGACATATCCCATAAAAGGTTAGTATCCAAATTATATACAGAACTTATAAAACTCAACACCAAAAAATGAATAATCCAATTGAAAAATGAGCAGGATACATGAATAGACATTTCTGCAAAGAAGACATCCAGATGGCCACCAGACACATTATAAGATGCTCAACATCACTTATCAGGAAATGCAAACCAAAACTACAATGAGATATAAACTCATACCTGTCAGAATGGCTAAAATCAACAAGACAAGAAAAAACAGGTGTTGGCAAGAATGTGGAGAAAAATGAACCCACATGCACTGTTAGTGTGAATGCAAATTGAAGCAGCCACTCTAGAAAACAGATGAAGTTTCCTCAAAAAGTTAAAAAAAAAGACTACTCTATGATCCAGGAATCCCACTATTGGACATTTACCCAAAGAATACAAGAACACTAATTCAAAGGTATACATGCAGTCAAGATGTGAATATCTATGTTTATAGCAGCCAAGGTATTTATAATATCCAAGACATAGAAGCAGCCCAAGTGTCCATTGATAGATGAATGGATAAAGAAGATGTGGTATGTATACACAATGGAATATTATTCAGCCATAAAAAAGAATGAATCTTGCCATTTGCAACAAAATGAATGGAGCTAGAGAGTGTAATGCTAATAGAAATAAGTCAGAGAAAGACAAATAGCATATTATTTCACTCATATGTGGAATTTAAGAAACAAAATAAATGAGCAAGGGTAAAGAGAGAGAGAGAGAGAAATGAGACACAGACTCTTAACTATAGAGAATAAACTGATGATTACCCAAGGGGAGGTGGATAGAGGTATGGGTGAAATAGGCCAAGTGGATTAGGAGCACACTTATTATGATGAGCACTGAGTACTGTATAGAATTATAGAATCACCAGATAGTACACCTGAAACTAATATAACCCTGTATGTGAACTAACTGGAATTAAAATAAAAAGCTTAAAAAAAAAAAGAGTGTGGGCCTAGACACATGCCCACAGTCACATCCTGGCTCTGTTGTGTGACTTTGTACAAGTTAGCAATATCTCGGGGCCTCAGTTTCCTCATCTGTAATGTGGGGATTTATTCATGCAATAACCATTCACTGAGCACATTCCATATGCCATGCTGGTCTAGGTGTTTGTGGTAGGATGTAACCACACAGGTGAAGCTTACATCCTGGGGGTGGGGGCATGCTAGAGAAATAACAAATAAGTATGCCAGAGCACAACAGGTCAGGTAATTATGAGGGGAGAGAATCTTGGGGAAGAAGGGGAAAGGGGCTTATTTTAGGTGTATGAAAGGAAGGCTTTCTGATAAGAGGATCCCTGAGTAAAGACACAAGTGAATAGAGAGGGAAAATTGTGCACAATCTGGGAGAAGGATGTCCTCTTTGGAGCACCCATTGAGTGAAATAACTACTCATAAGGGATGTGAGGCCCAGATGGATTAGCATATGCACAGGAGGTGTAGAAGTGCCTGGAACATGGAAAGCAATCCTGGCTATTATTATTGTATTATCATTTGTTTTATTTTGGGTATCCTTTGATCTAAGTCTTGACTTGCAAAGTAACCACATTCTCTTTTGCAGGTAGTTCTTGAGGACAACAAAAGTGCTTTCTCACCACAGCAATCTGGGATCAGTGGAATTGGAAGGATCTCTGAATATTAGTGTAAAGCAAGCTATAGAAGAAAGCAGGAATCTAAGAAGACTCTTGGCTTCTTCCTAATGCAGGGGATGGGCTGGTTGGAGGTTGTAACTGAGTTATGGAGGGGGAAAGGCAGCTGTCATAAAGCTGCAATTTCAGGGGTAATGCTGGTCCAGAGAGGGTTGTCTGGAATCTGGGCTAACTGGTGTGATCATCCAATGCCATGTCTCTCTTGCTCATAAGCTAGTGCTCCTCAAACTGAGCCATATAAGGGATGGCCCTGGGCACCTCTGGCTCTGGCGTGTACCCCTTGTCCCTTCTGTTCACTGAGAATGTGCTATTGTGGACGTGTCCATAAACATGTTCTAGAAGGCTGACAGCTCACTCCCATTGCCCTGGTGAGGAAGGGGATAAGTGATTTAGTCTTTTTGTGCTTCCATAGCAAAGTACCATAGACTGGTACATAGCTTGTAAACAACAGAAATTTATTTCTCAAAGTTGTGGAGGCTGGGAAGCTCAGAGTCCGTGTCTGGTGGGCCTGCTTCCTGGGTTGTATTTCTGCTGCTTCCTCACTGGGTGGAATAGGTAAGGGAGCTTTCTGGAGCCTCTCTTACAAGGTTGCAAATCCCATTCATGGGCGCTCCACCCTCATGACCTAATCATCTCCCAAACATGCTGTTGATAGCACTAAGCAAACAGAATCTGAACTCAGAGGGCCCTGAAGCAAATATGAATTAACGGAGATTTCAAACAGGTGTTACGGATCTGTATGCTGCCAGAATAACCCTGCAGGGAAAGACTTGCTAATTGGCTTGCAGGAGAAGTGCTGGGGCCAGCAGATGTGTGTAGCTGGGAGGGAGAGACCCCTTCTCCCTGACTGAAGCCCCCAGCCAGCTCATGTCTGTGGAGAAAAGGGCTAGGGCTGCTAGGGGCAGAATAGGGGTGCAGGGCTCCCAAGTGATCATGGCCTAGTGGCTGTGTGCAAAGACCTTTTCCAGGGCCTGCTAGACCCCAGGATGCAGCCCACCTCCTTACTCACAGGTAAGGGTGGGAGAGATAGAGGAGGAGGAGGGAGTTGGGGAGAGCAGGGGCAGCCTTAAGTGTGAGGTTGGGTGACCAAGGCAAGGGGGCCAGATTTTTGGGGGCTATGGGTCCTGATGCATCTGAAGGTATCCTGTCATATGGCCCAGGAGCAAAAGATGAGATGTTTGCTTGTTGCAAATGTCTCACTTCATTTTCTCAGGCAGGAATCATTATTAACCCATATTTAAAGCTGAGAATACTAAAGGAGGGAAAAGTGAGATCCCAGAGCTGACAGGTAACCAAAGAAACACTAAAGTCCATAAATTCCTGGTGTCAGAGCCCAGGATGCTGAGGGGCTCTGCCTCATTCAGTGCCCTCCACTGAGCCTGACTTCTGGAGGGCAGGGCAGAGTTTTCCAGGAAGGGTTTCCCCAAGGCTTTCCTGTTGTTCTCAGTTGGATATGTAGTTTATTAATTTGTTAAAAATGAGACAACAGGCCCCAAATGGAGTTGCCTATGTTCAACCCCACATCACCAAACTGAGACATAACTTACAGTTTTGGATCTCCCAGATATGGAATCCTAAACCAGTAGTCAGGAATCACCTGATCAGCACTAGCAAGGTAACCTGCCTGACAGACCCCTGCCATCCCCCACAGGAAAGTAGCCTGGCCATAACCAACTCACTTTTTTGCCCAGTGTGACCTCTTGGTTCCCACTCCATCTGCCTATAAAAACCTTTTATTTTGCACAATTCCTACAAGTTCCTTTCTATCTGCTGGATTTGATGCTGCCAAATTCATATATCATTCAATAAAACCAATATGATGTTTAAAATTTACTCAGTTGAGTTCTGTTTTATAACAAAATTTTATTAAGACAAGAATAAAATACATAGCAGAGATAAAATGTAAAATAGGTCTTGTTCAACTTGGTTAATGTGCTAATGTTGGCTGTGAGTGGTTGAAGATTTGTGCAGTATTTACACTTCCCTAGAATTGCAATCCCACATACACATAGTCACATGTGAGTGAGTGTCTGTGTGATGTTCGCCATGTCTAATCATCTATCCATCTCTTGTAGGTGACATTTATTGAATTCTACCATATGTCAGATGCTGCTGTGAATCCCTGGCACATATTCTCTCATTCAATATTCAGAACAAGGAGGGTACAAGTTTTATCTCTGTCCTAAGATGAAAAAGCAGAGTGCAGGGCAGTGAAGTGATCCTTTTAAGGTTACAGGGTCAGTAGGTGGTGGGGACAGTGACCCTGACCTCTGGCATGGGGATTTTATGGAGACCCTGACCAGGGACTTCATGATTATAGTGCGCTACTTCTTTGATCAAAGGCTGTGGGTGTTTATGCACCAATGTTCATGTGAATTTTTCTTTTATTTTAAAAAAAGAAGAAACTTTGAAATTGTGAAATAAGAAAAACACAATAGAAGAAAGTGTTAGGATGTAGAGAAAACCCAGTTCCCCCAAATGCACACCAGGGACAACTAGACTAGCAAAAGGCAAATGTCATGAGTGATGACATGAGTGATTTCTCTGAAGAATCAGGAGAGAAAGGATTCTGCTTTAAGGACATTTTACGGTGAGTCTTAGAACCTAAGTGACCTTAAAAAAAAAAAAAAAAGAGTGATTATCATCAGGGAAATACAAATAAAAACCATGATGAGATACCACCTTACACCTGTCAGAATGGCTAACATTAACAACTCAAGCAACAACAGATATTGGTGAGGACGGGGAGAAAGAGGATCTCTTCTGCATTGTTGGTGGGAATGCAAGCTGGTGCAGCCACTCTGGAAAACAGTATGGAAGTTCCTAAAAAAAAACCTAAAAATAGAACTACCCTACAACCTAGCAATTGCACTACTAGGCATTTATCCAAGGGATACAGGTGTGCTGTTTCGAAGGGACACGTGCACCCCCATGTTTATAGCAGCACTATCAACAATAGCCAAAGTATGGAAAGAGCCCAAATGTCCATCGATGGATGAATGGATAAAGAAGATGTGGTATATATATATACAATGGAGTATTACTCAGCAATCAAAAAGAATGAAATCTTGCCATTTGCAACTATGTGGATGGAACTGGTGGGGATTATGCTAAGCAAAATTAGTCAGAGAAAGACAAAAATCATATGACTTCACTCATATGAGGACTTTAAGAGACAAAACAGATGAACATAAGGGAAGGGAAACAAAAATAACATAAAAACAAGGAGGGGGACAAAACAGAAGAGACTCATGAATATGGAGAACAAACTGAGGGTTGCTGGAGGGGTTGTGGGAGGGGGGGATGGGCTAAATGGGTAAGGGGCATTAAGGAGTCTACTCCTGAAATCATTGCTTTACTATATGCTAACTAACTTGGATATAAATTTTAAAAAATAAAAAATAAAGTTAAAAAAGAGAGTGAGCAGGGAATTATTATTTGAACAGGGAAAGAAAAATATACATATATAAATGAAGATAGACCAGCTCTTTGTGGACACTTTTCTGCTCCAATGAAGGCAGGTGTGGTGCCCAATCCTTCTCCGGTGCCCTCCCACCTCAGACAAGCTGCCCATTTGTCCTTGGACAGCTCAGGCTCCAGTATGACAGGGAGAACTGGCCCAAGTGGTGACAAGCCATCTCCTTATCCAGGACGAGTGAACTGCTTATTCTGAGCTCCGTTACCCATGACCAGGCCTCAATGAGGAAAGATGGGAGAGAGGGATTGGGTGGCTTCCCAGTGAAAGAGGAAAAGATGTTCTTTCCAGGCAGCCACACAGCCTGGGCCACTGGTAGGGCCACACACACAAGGGAAAGCTGTGCTTTCTTCCCTGTGGGACTGAGCGTGCACTGGGGCAAAGCTTCAGGAGCAAACAGAGCTCCACTGCCACCAGTCCTCCGGGTCTGATGAGACTCTGGAGCCTAAACAGGGCCCTGTGTTTCACAGGCCAGCTCTAGGATTTTATTCCCTAAAATGGAAACAACAAAATATGTACCAAGCCTCCACTACAGGAGCGCAAATATGGTTAAAAAGCCCAGCTCACACACCCTCTGCTTTGGTTTCCTGGGACTGCCATAACAAATACCAAAAATGGGTAGCTTAAACAGAAATGTATTCTCTCATAGTTATTGAGCCCGGAAGTCTCACATAAGGTGTTGGCACCGGCACGCTCCTTCAAAAGCCTCTAGAGGAGGATTCTGTCTCATCTCTTCCAGTTTCAGGAAGCCCCAGTCTGTCCTTTGTCCTTGTGTTTTGTCCCCATCACTCCAGTCTCTGCCCCATTGGCTTGTAGTCTTCCCCCCTCCATGTCTAGGTCTCTGGGTCTCTCTTCTCTTTCTATAAGGACACGATTCATATTGGATCAGGGCCCACACTTCATGAGAGCCCCTACACTGGTCTCACACCATGGGGATTGCAGGGGAGTCTATGGGACCCAATCACTGGGAATTGGACTATGGTGGAGAAAGGGGGAGGGGCTTGCAACAATCAGCACATGGACCTTGGCAGGCTGAATTCATACCTGCAGTGTCCAAGTCGTAATTCCAAACAGTGGCTTTGCTCATCTTTGCAGAACCAGGTCAGAGAACTTTTTGGAGTGCAAATCTTCCTGATTCATATCTAGAACAAGGAATTTTGCTGTCCCTTGAACCTTGTTTTCTCCCACCCAGGCAAGGAGCTGAGTTATAGCACCATCCACTGGGAAGAGGGGACTGGTGAGAGCACCTGGAAGCTGTGTAGCCCAGCAACACTCAGGCTGAGGGGCAGAGGGGCTGCTGATCCCCTCAGAGCAAACCCAGTGTTGGGTGTGCTATGCCTAGGCAGGGGGATTAATTCATAGCCAAGGCTAAGGGTAGCTCCTGGCCCCTCTCACCTAGAAAGAGAACAACTCACTTCGGCAGGAAAATGAGAGGGGAAGACGGAAACTCCAGACACTATATTCCATCCCTATCTAGTAGCCAAGGGAATCCTGGGGACCAAGACCTGGGCTCCCTTGAGTCCTGAACCCACTGCCCTGTGTCGGGTAAGTCCCTCACCTTTTGAACCCATTTTCAATTCTGTAAACTTGAAATAAATCTCACCAAAGCAATGTGAAAATCACACAAGACACAAAGGGGGAAGATACGAAAGTAGGCCACTGTAATAATTATAATTCATCAGAGTAATATTTTCCCAGCACTTTACACTCTCCATGAATTTTTCACATCTTCCTTCCTTTGATAAGAACAAAAGCAAGGACAACATACCCAGGTGCTTGTGCTGCCCTTGTGACTCAGCTCATTCTTTTAATTAGTCAGCAATTGTGGCTGGGGCTGGATTAACCCTGCTACCACCAGCAGAACCAGACTTGGTGGGGGGTTTTCAGAGGAGATCTGGGTGATGGGCTGGGAATGGGATCTAGGATACAGAGACAGTGTCCTGGGAGGAGTGAAACTGAACATGGATAAACAGCCCCTTATTCATACTCTGTGGTCCAGCTCTGCACAGTCCAATAGGGTAGCCACTACCCATGTGAGATTATTTAAGTTTAAATGTGAAATAATTAAAATTAAATTAAATAGAAGTCAGCTCCTCAGCCCCACTAGCCATATGCTCAACAGTCACATGAGACTGGTGGCTACCATATTCGACAGTGGAGATACAGAAATGACCATCATGGCAGCATATTGGACAGCATTATTTTCCACTGCAAAATGATTACCAGGTGTTTTTTCTCTGCCTGGTTCTAGGGTTACAGAGGCAATGGCCACACCCAAGAGAGCCCATTCCTGTATTATGGTATAGAGAGAAGAGTGAGGCAAGCCTGCAGGGCACAGGTCCCACACAATGGGAGGCACTTTGACTAAACCACCTGCAAGTGTCTCTTAGAGTCAGATGTCATTGTCTCATTTGATGGATTATAAAAACAGATGCTATTAAGCATAATAGGATGCATCAACTTGGCTCTGAGTGCAAATTCCATCCCTTTGCTGAGCCTTCTCGAATAGGCTCTTGTCTCAGGATAGTGTTTCTGCCCTCAATACTTACACTTTGGTAGGAGGCTGTGAATTGACACACTCCAGCCCAGACAGCACATATTGCTTGTTGAGGAAAGTGTCAGTCCTGTGGGTATTTCACAGAACAGCTCACACATTGCCAGGCACACAGTAAGAGATCACACTGTCCACCTTATGCATACTTGGTCTTTTTGCTTCCCAGATGGCTGTTTAAATTGAGGTAAGATACTTGATATTTCTGTAGTTTGATTCCTGCCAGTGATACTGGGCATCAGTCTATTCCAGATTTCTGATAATAATAGATCCAGTAATGTGTAAATGAGTTGTTTGAGGTTCTGAGCAAAGCTGTATTATAAGGGTTACCCAAGTCACTACCAAAGTCATAATGTTCTGACTACTAAGGAGGTTAATGAAACCCAAATCAAAGACATAAAGTACAAACAAAAGCTCTTTCTCTTTTCTTTTTTTGAGTGTTCTCAAAGAAGTACTCTACTTTCTTCTAGTTGTTCCTGTGTGTTTTATAGCTCCTGCCCAGAGATGCAGCACCTAGGTAAAAAATTGGCCCTGTCCGATGATACCAAGAAAGGCCAAGGGACTCAGACACCTTCTAGAGACTATGAGGGGTAGCCCTGGTATTGTAATAGTGCACATGGCCTTGAGTACACTACTCTATGAACCTGAGTTTTATTATATGTGAAGTGGGACAACAAACTGGTGAATGATACAGGGGAGGAGGTAGGGAATGGGCAAAATAGGTTAAGAGGAGTCGGAGATCTAGGCTTATAGTTTTGATCTGTATATAGGGGTGTAAGGTACAGCATAGGGAATATAGTCAATAATGTTGTAATAATGTTGTATGGTGACAAATGGCAGCTATACTTGTAGTGAGCACAGTATAATATACAGACTTGTCCAATCACTATGTTGTACACCTGAAACTTATGTAACATTGTGTGCCAATCATATTAAAAAAAAAAAAAGACAAAGACATAGAATTAGCAGCTGTGAGACCAGGCCCTAATCCATGGGCCTTCTTCAGGAAGACAAAGGGAAACCCAAGTTCATTTCTCCATTTGTACAAAGCTATTGCCACCTAGGGAAAGGTCTTCTTCACTAGATTACATATTAAAAAAACAAGAAACAAAATAACAAAAACACTGGAGCAATGGTGACACTGGATTTGAATGATTTTTAATTCTTACTTTTGGTCCTATTAAAATCCATGCAAAGAGAATGAATAGAGAACAGAATTAGGTGGAGAATGATAGACCAGTTTCAAGCTAAACGTCAGTAGCTCTTCCTTGTTTTGAAAATGACATTTAAGTTCTGATACATCTGTAGACATGAAAATCAATAATTTTAGTTTAAATATAGGGAAGAAAAATCCACAAATGACAAAGGAAAGCAAATCAGACTATTTCCTCTATTGTATTTACACTAACTTTAAACATAGATTCAAGGGGGGAAATGTCCCCCAAATGAAGCTAAAAATTTAAGCTGCATCTTTAAAATCATCTTACAAAGATACCTGCTTTCAGTGGGTAACACTTTGAACTCTAGAACTGTAAGCTGCCTTGTGCCTCAGTTTGGTCAGTTTATCCTTCTGCAATTGCTAGTTCAGATTGCATTTGGATACAAGTGACAGAAAACCTGAAACAATACCCTAAACAAAAAGTGGTTGTTTTGCTTCATATGAGAAGTCAAAGTAAGTGGTTCTTGCCATTGGTTCAGTGATTAACAATGTCAAAACTGATGGATCTCACAGTCTTTGGACCCTTCCTTCACATTTGCAAAATGGTGGCTGCAATTCCAACAATCACAATTGTACTCAAGGTGGGGAAAAAAAGGTGGGAAAAAGGAAAGTCAGTGTACGACACATCTGTTTCCTATTATTGATAAAGCAGAAGGTTTCTGAGAAGTCTCCAGAGAGTTCCTTTGGCTTTTGTTGGCCAGAACTGGGTCATATAACTTCCCACTCAGCTGCAAGGTAAGCTGGGAAAGCTAAAAACAGGATGATTGATTGCCTGGGGCTACAGGAATAAACTTCTAAAATTATGGTCCTGATAGCAAAGAGGACAAGGGATGTATGTTAGGTTGACACTTTCAGTCATGTTTCTTAGAAACAGAGTTATGGGTGCCTGGGTGGTTCAGTCTGTTGGGCATCCGACTTTGGCTCAGATCATGATTTCTTGGTTTGTGGGTTTGAGCCCCACATCGGGCTCTGTGCTGACAGTTCAGACCCTGGAGCCTGCTTTGGATTTTGTGTCTCCCTCTCTCTCTGCCCCTCCCCTGCTACAGGTCTGTCTCTCTCTGTCTCTCAGTAATAAATAAATGTTAAAAAATTTTAAAAAAGAAGCAGAGTCTTAGATAGGGGTTCTTGAGAACTGACTTATTGAGGGAGGGCTCACAGGAGAAAACCATGAAGAAGTGAAGGAATCAGGATGGGGGTAGGCAACATGTGATTTCATCAGAAACCTAGCCTCTGCCTAACACTGAGAACTACATTCTGTGACTTCTCACATAAAGAGGCAAGACCTGTGGTTCCTCCCCTGGCATCTGGGTGCATCTCTGACTATTTTGACAAGAGGATGTGGTAAGAATGATGTTATGCTAGTTTCCAAGCCAGGCCTCAAGAAACTGGTGGTTGGCACTCCCTGTCTCTTGGAAGGCCTGCTCTTGGAGTCCTGAGCTGTTACATAACAAGAAGCCCAAATGGGGGTGCCTGGGTGGCTCAGTTGGTTAAGCTTCCAACTTCAGCTCAGATCACAATCTCGCAGTTCGTGAGTTCAAGCCCTGAGATGGGCTCTGTGTTAACACCTCAGAGCATGGAGTCTGCTTCGGATTCTGTTTCTCTCTCTCTCTGCCCCTCCCCCACTTGTGCTATCTCATTTTCTCTCTGAAAAATAAATATTGAAAAAAAAAAGAAGACCAAACACCCTCCTGGAGATACCACGTAGAGAGATCCTGAGGTACCATGAAGAGGGAGAGGGGCCCATCCAGGCCCAACTTTCCAACTGTCCCCATCAAGGCATTAGATAATTGACTGAAGATGTCTGACCCTGGGGACTAGTACATTTATCAGATAAACACCCCTTAAACCGCAGTCAACACTATGTGGAACAGAATTGCCCACCTGAGCCCTTCCTGAATCCCTCACTTATGAACCATGATATGTAATAAAATGTTGTTTTAAGCTGCTTAGTTTGGGGTGGCTGTTGGGCCACAAAGGAAATAGATCCATGGGGAACTCAAGATTATAAATGACATCTGAGGGTTGTCCCACCTGAGGCACGAAGCCAGGCCCTTGTGCCCCAGGATTCTTTACAAACAAGAAGGCCCTGGGGTGGGGGAAACAAACCAAGGGCAACTCCAGGACAGGCATTTCCCACCAGCCGAGGGCAGCTCTCTATTAACCCAAGGTAGTTTTACAGAAAGGGTATGGCTCAGGAGCTTACTGGTACACCTCCTGGTGGAAGGGAATGGGCACACCAGTTGAGTAATGGGGATCTGGGTGGGGGCATCAGTGACATTTCCACAGGGGATGACTAACAGTGCCAGCCAGAGGTGGATGCACACACACACACATGCATGTATATACACACACATCTACATGTATACACACATGTGTGTACATATCTACATACATACATGCATGTTTATTTAGGTAAGCACACATAAGTGTATACCAACATCAATAGAAATACTTAATTGCATTCTTTTTCAGTTCTGAGAATCAAACAGTATATGTTTAGTCTTCATTGACTTTGCTATTTGCTTGCTTTGTGTGTCACCTCTGTCTCTGTCTCCCTGTCTCCCTGTCTCCTTCTGTGTGTGTTTGTGTGTGTGTGTGTCTGTCTGTCTGTCTCCATGTATCTCTGTCCCTCTCTTTTTTACTCTTTCTCATTCTTATGATCTCTTTCTCATTTCTTTGCTTTTTCTCAGCCAACTATGGTAATTCACTAGGCAGGAGGAGGTGCTTGTCCATAAGGAGTGAACAACAGTGGGCTGATTTTTCTGAATACACCTGCTTGGTGAACACAGTGATGAACACTAACATATTGATTTCATTACAGAGGCTGAATCCAAGGCATCAGAAGAAAGGAGCAATGCTCCAGGGACCTTGACATATTATCACTTAAAATATATATTCCCATGTGGGAAATTCCAAGGTGGACTACACATCTGATAATAAGATTACTTGAATGATTCTATCATTCATACACTTATATATTCATTCATAGGTCTTTTTACTGAGGTCTTACTTGCTACTGTTGAGGGAGGTCATTAAGAGGACAAGACCGCTGGTTTCACCCATGAGCTGGACCCTGGAGGTTCCTCACCATACCTGTCCTTGGAATGTGCATTCCGCTTGCCTTCCCTGTCCCCAGAGGCTTGCCCAAGGACACAGACTTGATATAATAATGTCATATTGAGCTCATCTGTATGGTATAACTGGAAGAACCCAGTTAAGGCCTGTATATAAATTTAGGATTATGGTGGGCAGGTGCAGACATCTACTCATCTTGCAGTGGTCCAAGATAAGTCTCATATGTAAGTTCCCTTGCTTAATAAAACTGACATCTACCAATCTGGAGTGACTTGCCTCTTTATTTTGTCTCTCCCCACCCTCCATGAATGGAGACCAGTTTTCAGATTTTGTCAGGGAAGCTACAGAGGAGCTTACAAACCACCAAATACCTACCCAGAAGGTCAGAATAATGTTCACACTCTGTACGGTGCAGAAAATGCTATGTTTAGGTGTTAGTGTCTACGGAGCACCAGGTCTGACTTAAAGAGACAGACTTGCAGGTGGCTCTATTGCTTTCATGCCATGTAACCAACTCTTCTCTCCTTTGCAGAGTTTTGTGCAGATTTAGTACAACATGGGTGTGGTGTCTAGTGCAGTTTCTAAAATACAAGAGGGACTTAAATGATTATCCTGCTCTTTCTTATTATATTTCACATGATGCCAACTCATAAAAATATAGAAGACCCAAGACCTCACAAGGAATCCTGCTTCCAGTCTTAAGATTGGTGGTAACTTCTTTTTAAATAAAATCTTTAAAAAATAGATCAACTTTGCTTCTCATTTTATACAAGGTGAAAGATGTTGCATAAAATAAAGCCAAAGTGAAGAAGGTGAAAACAGAGAAAATCAGTAAACAGATCAAGAAGGTATAATTTATTGTATAGAAAATGGCAGTAAGGTATATACTCATTTTCTTGGGCTATTTAAATACATGTTTGTAAGTATGGCCTGTGACAACACTATGCCTTATCTTTAAAATGGAATGCTGGACTGGGATCCTGGGTGGCTCGGTCAGTTGATCATCCAACTCTTAATCAGGTTACAATTCCAGGATTGTGGGGTTGTGGGATCAAGCCCCATGTTAGCATTCTCTCTCTTCCTCTAACCCTCTCCCCAGCTCTTTCTCTCTCTCTCTCTCTCCCTCTCTGTCTCAAATTAATTTTAAAAAAACAGCGTGCTAGAGATTTTGTGCTTAAATTAAAAACAAAAAGAGAGATTTGCTTTTGAAAAGAGGGAAATTATAAGAGCTCCTGAGTGGGGTAGTCAATTAAACCCTTCAGATCAGCACCTCTGCCCCTTGGATGGACTCCCATGTGGATGGGAGTGGTCTCCTGAAGATATTGGGAAGTACTGAGGAGAACATACATGATTCTTCTCTCTGACATTCATTGAGACAAACTCTGCTCCTCTTCACAGGCAAGTTCCCTCAGAGAGCAAAGGCCAGAGGGTAGGAGAAGCTCTGGAAATTAGTTTTCCCCCACATGCCTCTCTTTATCTCACAGAGAAGGGACCAGGGTCCTGCAGAAGGTCCTCTGTTAGCCACCATGGTAGCACACAGTTTTTATCAGCACTTACTACAAGTAAACCATTTCAAGAGCAGTGCACCAGGATACACATGAGCATCAACACAAGAGACAACTAACCCTATACTTCAGGATCTGAAGGAAAACCAAGTTTGGTTTTTTTCTCCTTTTCTGACCTCTCATTTCTAATAGTCTACCCAATTTTCAGCACATGGCACCAATGGATCCTCAAAAATCATGAATTGATGGTGGTAGTCCTTATATAGCCAATTCTACATGAG
Organism: Panthera pardus; assembly: GCF_024362965.1. Lineage (NCBI taxonomy): Eukaryota > Metazoa > Chordata > Mammalia > Carnivora > Felidae > Panthera > Panthera pardus. The sequence goes on along the minus strand of NW_026526821.1, from coordinate 48,664,339 downwards.
CTTGAGGCGTGGTCCCACACAAATATCGAAAAGGTTGTCATAATTTTCATATAGGAACAGGAATGGGACTGACTTGGCCCTTGAAAAAAATTGTAAGTGGATGCCAGCATTTTCATTTCTAGCTATTTATCTCACTAGTCTCTCTTCAAGTAATTCAAATATTCAGAAAACCCTTTAAGCTCCTCTCTCTTCCCCTCCCATCCATGTCAGGTTGTGTGTTGTTGTTTTTTTTTCCAAATGTTAAGCACCTGCCCAGATAAGCCCCTAACTCACTCACTGTTACAATCAGCTTTCATCTTCATTCATTTGGATGTGTAGGTTAACACATCATTGTACCTTCCCTCCTATAAGTTTAATAGACTTTTATAAACAAGGATGGTTCTGATTCCTAACCTCAATGAATGTCAGAGTGCTGTCTCAAGTAGATCAAGTAAATTTATAGGATCAAGTAAATTAGCATGGCCATGATAAGTCCTAGAACCCATCCTTATTGCTACATCCAGCCAATGGTGGATTTCACTGTCTCCTCCCCATTTTTCAGAATCTGGAAGAATTGTAGCACCTGCTTAGGCTGTCAGCAGAATAGCATCCTCAGATAACCTGCTTTGTCCACATTCCTGCAGTGACAGGAGGGAGAGGTGACATTCATTTTGTCAAAACACATGGGGACTTAATCTTTGGCTGATGACTATATTACTACCTGTTACTTAAAAATAATATTGCTAATTTATTCAAAGTCAATTAATCTCTTGCATGATGAATGATTGGATGTTACTTTTGCTCTGGGCAAAACTAGAAAGAAGAAAACTCAACCCACATGGTTTAAATGGGGGAAAGGATACCAAAATTATAAGATTAGACCCAACTGTTTACCTGAGGGGCAAAAAAAAGATCTTTCTCTTTAAGCCAAGTGATTGGACAACAATCTTCATTGAAAAGCTGGTAGGAAGAAAATGGATATTCCATTTGCCCTAGTAAATGACTTGTGTGTATGCTCAACTTACCACTTTCACTTCTACTGATAAGTGTGTCCCCTCCTTATTTCTCTCCAGCCCCTGAAATCTGGTCTCAACAATTTTAATCTCTTCCTTCCATCCTGTCTCCAAGAAACTGAGGCAGTGGAAAAGACCACTTTTATGGCTCTTACGAAGCACCAGCCAGGAGTGCTGGGCACACAGCCAGCTCCTCATTCCTTGCTTGTCGCTGGAGATTTATTCACATCAGAAAAGAGGATCCTCAAAGGCAATCACAGTTTAAGCAAAAGCTGTGTGTGTGATATATTATATTCAGTATGAAAATAAAACTCATAAGACAGGTTGATTTTGGCTTATGTTAGACAAAACTCAGGTTTCTTTATAACCATGTTCTACTTTATAGGGTAAACAAATAATGAATCAAGTGTGGATGGGGATGTAGGGATCAATTTTTTCCAAAATCTGAATGCCCATTATGAAGCCCTTCACCTGTATTGGACTCCCATAGTCCTATATGAGGAGAGAAGATTGGGGGTTGATATGGGAGATAGTATTACAGAGCTACATTAATTTTCCCATAGCTTTTTTAATCTACTTATGGTCAAGATGTTCTCTTATGAAGCTGTTGCATTGTAGACCTGGGTGATATCTCCAACCCTGGGCCTGGGTGCCTGGTGCTACCAGAGCATCCAGCACTGCTGTTTGTCGAGCCCCTGATGTCTGCCTCATCAACTTACCCAGATCCTGCAGCTTCTTCAAATCAGTGGCATTTTTTGAAGTTACTTTGCATTTTTTTGACCTATCAAAAATTAACAACTATCAACAGAAGGGTTGTGACACAAATATTAGGGGATTAGTAGAGAAAATATGAGGATTGAGCAGAGAGAATGACGGAATAGAGTCTCATTTTCCAATTAACTTACAGCTCATGGTGGATTGTATTCAAGCTATGATGTTTCCCTGTGAAACCATGTAACTGTGTGGCATCAGAAAAAAGCAAAATGTTGTCCATCCTGAGAGCAATTGGCAAAATTCAGGCATCCACTCCCATTATACAGAAGAAAAACGGACTTAGAAGTTAAAGGCCTTGTATAAGTTTGTTCTGCTTGCCCTTGCTTCCTTGCCAGAGGCCAAAATGCAACCCTCCACGTCTGCACTGTAATAAGCCAGACCTTACCATGACTAAGCAGTCATCTTGAGCACTCTAACCCACACCTACCCAGCTCACTCAGCATCTCCATCCTCCAACATGATCTGTCTCACCAAATCTGAATGCCTCCAGAGGGAACATCCTCACCTGGGTGCCCCAACTCCCCCAAACTGCAAGTGACCCAGACAATAATAAGCACCTTCCACCCAAAACAAGTACCTGACCCCACTCTTCCAATCTATCCCTTTAACAAAATGGCACCAACATTTACTCAGTGCCTGACCAAGAGACCAGGGGTCTTCCTTCCTCCCTCTTACCCATCCCCACCAACTCTCTGTTTAATCTTGTGTTTTCACCTTATGCTTATGCAGTCCATGCCTTCCCCTCTAAGCATCATCTGTCACCCAGACAATCCTGATCATCATAGATAATTAGTCAACATGTCTTAAGTCTTTTCTTTTCTTTTTTTTTTTTTGATTAAGAGTTGTGGGAAGTTAAATTTTTAAATATGAAATTTATTGTTAAATTTATTTCCATACAACACCCAGTGCTGACCCAACAGGTGCCCTCCTCAATATCCACCACCAACTCTCCCCTCCCTCCCTCCCTCCCACCATCAACCCTCAGTTTGTTCTCAATTTTTAAGAGTCTCTTATGGTTTGTCTCCCTCCCTCTCTAACCTCTATTTTTTTCCTTCCCTCACCCATGGTCTTCTGTTAAGTTTCTCAGAATCCACATAAGAGTGAAAACATATGGTATCTGTCTTTCTCTGTATGATTTATTTCACTTAGCATAACACTCTCCAGTTCCATCCACGTTGCTACAAAAATCCATATTTCATTCTTTCTCATTGCCACGTAGTATTCCATTGTGTATATAAACCACAATTTCTTTATCCATATATCAGTTGATGGACATTTAGGCTCTTTCCATAATTTGCCTATTGTTGAAAGTGCTGCTATAAACATTAGGGTACAAGTTTCCCTATGCATCAGTACTCCTGTATCCCTTGGGTAAATTCCTAGCAGTGCTATTGCTGGGTCATAGCGTAGATCTATTTTTAATTTTTAGAGGAACCTCCACACTGTGTTCCAGAGTGGCTGCACCAGTTTGCATTCCCACCAACAGTGCAAGAGGGTTCCCGTTTCTCCACATCCTCCCCAGCATCTATATTCTCCTGATTTGTTCATTTAAGACACTCTGATTGGAGTGAGGTGATATCTCAGTGCGGTTTTGATTTATACTTCCCTGATGAGGAGTGATGTTGAGCATCTTTTCATGCACCTGTTGGCCATCTGGATGTCTTCTTTAGAGAAGTGTCTTTTCATGTTTTCTGCCCATTTCTTCACTGGGTTATTTGTTTTTCGGGTGTGGAGTTTGGTAAGCTCTTTATAGATTTTGGATACTAGCCTTTTGTCCGATATGTCATTTGCAAATATCTTTTCCCATTCCGTCGGTTACCTTTTAGTTTGGTTGATTGTTTCCTTTGCACTGCAGAAGCTTTTTATCATCATGAGGTCCCAATAGTTCATTTTTGCTTTTAATTCCCTTGCCTTTGGGGAAGTAAGAATTTGCTGCAGCTGAGGTCAGAGAGGTTTTTTTTTCCTTCCTTTTCCTCTAGGGTTTTGATAGTTTCCTGTCTCGCATTCAGGTCCTTTATCCATTTTGAGTTTATTTTTGTGAATGCTGTAAGAAAATGGTCTAGTTTCAACCTTCTGCATATTGCTGTCCAGTTCTCCCAGCACCATTTGTTAAAGAGACTGTCTTTTTTCCATTGGATGTTCTTTCCTGCTTTGTCAAAGATGAGTTGGCCATACGTTTGTGGGTCTAGTTCTGGGGTTTCTACTCTATTCCATTGGTCTATGTGTCTGTTTTTGTGCCAATACCATGCTGTCTTGATGATGACAGCTTTGGAGTAGAGGCTAAAGTCTGGGATTGTGATGCCTCCTGCTTTGGTCTTCTTCAAAATTACTTTGACTATTCGGGACCTTTTGTAGTTCCATACAAATTTTAGGATTAATTGTTCTAACTTTGAGAAGAAAGCTGGTGAAATTTTGACTGGGATTGCATTGAATGTGTAGATAGCTTTGGGTAGTATTGACATTTTAACAATATTTATTCTTCCAATCCATGGGCAGGGAATGTCTTTCCATTTCTTTGTATATTCTTCAATTCCCTTCATAAGCTTTCTATGGCTTTTAGCATACAGATCTTTTACATCTTTGGTTAGATTTATTCCTAGGTATTTTATGCTTCTTGGTGCAATTGTGAATGGGATCAGTTTCTTTATTTGTCTTTCGGTTGTTTCATTATTAGTGTATAAGAATGCAACTGATTTCTGTACATTGATTTTGTATCCTGCTACTTTGCTGAATTCATGTATACGTTCTAGTAGACGTTTGGTGGAGTCTATCGGGTTTTCCATGTATAATATCATGTCATCTGCAAAAAGTGAAAGCTTGACTTCATCTTTGCCAGTTTTGATGCCTTTGATTTCCTTCTGTTGTCTCATTGCTGATGCTAGCACTTCCAACACTATGTTAGACAACAGCGGTGAGAGTGGACATCCCTGTCGTGTTCCTGATCTCACAGAGAAAGCTCTCCACTTTTTCCCATTGAGGATGATATTAGCTATGGGCTTTTCATAAATGGCTTTTATGATGTTTAAGTATGTTCCTTCTATCCCAACATTCTCCCAGGTTTTTATTAATAAAAGATGCTGAATTTTGTGAAAACCTTTTTCTGCATCTATTGACAGTATCATATGGTTCTTATCTTTCTTTTATTAACGTGATGTACCACATTTATTGATTTGCAAATGTTGAATCAGCCCTGCAACCCAGGAAGGAATCCCACTTGATCATGGTGAATAATTCTTTTTATATGCTGTTGCATTTGATTTGCTAGTATCTTATTGAGAATTTTTGCATCCATATTCATCAGGGACATTGGCCTGTAGTTCTCTTTTTTTGCTGCCTTTCTGTCCGGTTTAGGAATCGAAGTAATCCTGGCTTCATAAAATGAGTCTGGATGTTTTCCTTCCCTTTCTATTTCTTGGAATAGCTTGAGAAGGATAGGTATTATCTCTGCTTTAAATGTCTGGTAGAACTCCCCTGGGAAGCCATCTGGTCCTGCACTCTTATTTGTTGGGAGATTTTTGGTAACTGATTCAATTTCTTTGCTGGTTATGGGTTAGTTCAAGCTTTCTATTTCCTCCTGTTTGAGTTTTGGTAGTGTGTGGGTGTTTAGGAATTTGTCCATTTCTTCCAGGTTGTCCAGTTTGTTGGCATATAATTTTTCATAGTATTCCCTGATAATTGTTTGTATCTCTGAGAGATTGGTTGTAATAATTCCATTTTCATTCATGATTTTATCTGTTTGGGTCATCTCCCTTTCCTTTTTGAGAAGCCTGGCTAGAGGTTTATCAATTTTGTTTATTTTTTCTAAAAAACAAGTCTTGGTTTCATTGATCTGATCTACATTTTTTTTTTTTTTGTAGATTCTGTATTGTTTATTTCTGTTCCAATCATTATTATTTCTCTTCTTCTCCTGGGTTTGGGGTGTCTTTGCTTTTCTGCTTCTAGTTCCTTTAGGTGTGCTTTTGGGTTTTGTATTTGGGATTTTTCTTGTTTCTTGAGATAGGCCTGGATTGCAATGTATTTTCCTCTCAGGACTGCCTTCGCTGCATCCCAAAGTGTTTGGATGGTTGACTTTTCATTTTCATTTGTTTCCATATATTTTTTAATTTCTTCTCTAATTGCCTGGTTGACCCATTCATTCTTTAGTAGGGTGTTCTTTAACCTCCATGCTTTTGGAGGTTTTCCAGACTTTTTCCTGTGGTTGATTTCAAGTTTCATAGCATTGTGGTCTGAAAGTGTGCAGGGTGTGATCTCAATTCTTGTATACTTATGAAGGGCTGTTTTGTGACCCAGTATGTGATCTTGGAGAATGTTCCATGTGCACTCGAGAAGAAAGTATATTCTGTTGTGTCGGGATGCAGAGATCTAAATATATCTGTCAAATCCATCTGATCCAATGTATCATTCAGGGTTCTTGTTTCTTTATTGATCCTGTGTCTAGATGATCTATCCATTTCTGTAAGTGGAGTGTTAAAGTCCCGTGCAATTACCACATTCTTATCAATAAGGTTTCTTATGTTTGTGATTAATTGCTTTATGTATTTGGGGGCTCCCGTATTCAACACATAGACATTTATAATTATTAGCTGTTCCTGATGGATGGACTCTGTAGTTATTATATAATGTCCTTCTTCATCCCTTGTTACAGCCTTTAATTTAAAGCCTAGTTTGTCTGATGTAAGTATGGCTACTCCCGCTTTCTTTTGACTTCCAGTAGCATGATAGATAGTTCTCCATCCCCTCACTTTCAATCTGAATGTGTCCTCAGGTCTAAAATGAATCTCTTGTAGACAGCAAAGAGATGGGTCTTGTTTTTTGTTTTTTTTTAATCCATTCTGATACCCTATGTCTTTTGGTTGGAGCATGTAGTCCATTTACATTCAGTTTTATTATGGACAAATATGGGTATAGAGTCATTGTGATGTCTGTAGGTTTCATGCTTGTAGTGCTGTCTCTGGTACTTTGTGGTCCTGGGAGCATTTCACTCACAGACTCCCCCTTAGGATCTCTTATTGGGCTGGTTTAGTGGTGATGAATTCCTTCAGTTTTGGGAAGACCTTTATCTCTCCTTCTATTCTGAATGACAGACTTGCTGGTTAAAGGATTCTCAGCTGCATATTTTTGCTGTTCATTAAATTGAAGACTTCCTGCCATTCCTTTCTGGTCTGCCGAGTTTCAGCAGATAGATCCATCACTAGTCTTATTGGTCTCCTTTATATGTTAGAGCATGTTTATTCCTAGCTGCTTTCAGAATTTTCTCTTTATCCTTGCATTTTGCCAGTTTCCCTATGATATGTCGTGCAGATCAATTCAAGTTATGTCTGAAGGGAGTTCTCTGTGACTCTTGAATTTCAATGCCTTTTTCCTTCCCCAGATCAGGGAAGTTCTCAGCTATGATTTGTTCAAGTACACGTTCAGCCCCTTTCTCTCTCTCTTCCTCTTCTGGAATTCCTATTATACGAATATTGTTCCGCTTCATTGCATCACTTAGTTCTGAAATTCTCCCCTCAGACTCCTGGATTTTTTTAACCTCTCTTTTTCTCAGCTTCCTCTTTTTCCATAATTTTACCTTCTAATTCACCTATTCTCTCCTCTGCCTCTTCAATCCAAGCTGTGGTCACCTCCATTTTATTTTGCACCTCATTTATAGCATTTTTTAACTCCTCCTGACTATTTCTTAGGCCCTTGATCTCTGTAGCAATAGATTCTCTTCTGTCCTTTATACTTTTTTCAAGCCCAGCAATTAATTTTATGACTATTATTCTAAATTCTTGTTCTTTATATTGCTTAAATCAGTTTTACTAAATTTGTCAGCTCTCGCTACTTTCTGGAATTTCTTTTGAGGAAAATTCTTCCATTTCATCATTTTGGATAGTCCCTGGAGTGGTGCAGAACTGCAGGGCACTTCCCCTGTGCTGTCTGGAATAAGTTGTGTTGATGGGCAGGGCCGCAGTCAGACATGATGTTTGTCCCCAGCCCCCGGCTGGGGCTACAGTCAGACTTGTGTGTACCTTATAATCCCCTCTCCCAGGGGCAAGACTCACTGTGGAGTGGTGTGGCCCCTGTCTGGGCTACTTGCACACTGACAGGCTTGTGGTAGTGCTTTGATGGGATCTGGTGTATTAGCCGGGGTGGATCCACAACATGCACAGGGCCTGGAGGGGCAGGCTTAGCTCGCTTTTCCATTGGTGGTACCCTGTGGGAGAGGTCCTGCAGCACAGGGAGGGAGGCCAGCAGACCCGTCCAAGGGATGGATCCACAGAAGCACAGCATTGGGTGTTTGCACAGTGCAAGCAAGTTCTGTGATGGAAACTGGTTCCTTTTGGGATTTCAGCTGGGGGATGGGAGAGGGAGATGGCGCTGGCCAGTGCCTTTGTTCTCCACCAAGCTGAGCTCTGTCTTCCAGGGTTCAACACGTCTCGCTCCTGCTGACTTCTTACCCTCTTGCTCTCTGAGCAGAGCTGTTGACTTATAACATTCCAGATGTTAAGTCCCACTGGCTGTCAGAACTCAGGCAGTCCGGCCCCCCCCACTTTTGCAAGCCAGACTCGGGGTCCTGCCTTGCAGGGCGGGCTGCCCCTCCACCACCCCAGCTCCCTCCCACTAGTCTGTGTACCACACACCTCCTCTCCACCCTTCCTAACTTCTTCCATGGGCCTCTTGTCCACGCTTGGCTCCAGAGAGTCTGTTCTGCTAGTCTTCTGCCAGTTTTATGGGTTATTTAGGCAGATGTGGGTGGAATCTAAGTGATCAGCAGGACGTGGTGAGCCCAATGTCTTCTATGCTGCCATCTTTTCCTCATTCCCCTGTCTAACTTTTTTTTTTCTCCTTCCCCTCTCCCATTGTCTTCTGTTAAGTTTCTCAGGATCCACATAAGATTGAAAACATATGGTATCTGTCTTTCTCTGTATGACTTATTTCACTTAGCATAACACTCTACAGTTCCATCCACATTGCTATCATGATATTTATATTTTTAATTGAAGTATAGTTGACACACAATATTACATTAGTTTCAGTTGTAAAACATAGAGATTCAATAATTCTACATATTATGCAATGCTCACCTCAATAAGTGTAGTTGCCTTCTGTCACCGTGCAACATTATTACAATATTATTGACTGCATTTCCTATGTTGTACTTTTCATCTCTGTGGCTCATTTATTTTATAATTGGAATTTCATACTTCTTAATCCCCTTAACCTATTTTACCCATCCTTCCCAACCTTTCTGCTGGCAACACCAGTTTGTTCTTCACATTTTTAAGTCTGTTTCTCTTTTTTGTTTGTTCTTAATATTGTTAAAATATTCATACTACCCAAAGCATACTACAGATTCAATGCAATCCCTATTAAATACCAGTAATACATTCCTTCCTTCCTTCCTTCCTTCCTTCCTTCCTTCCTTCTTCCCTCCCTCCCTCTGTTTCTTTCTTTCTTTCTTTCCTTCTTTCCTTCTTTCCAAAAGTACAACAAATAATCCTAAAATTTGTATGGCGTTACAAAAGATCCTGGAGAGAGAGCAAACTTTAGAGGTATCACAAGCTCCGGTTTCAAACTATGGTACAAATCTATAGAAATCAAAACAATATGGTACCGGAACAAAAATACACACATAGACCAAGAGAACAGAGTAGAGAGGCCAGAAATGTACCACTTATATGACCAATCACTTTTAAACCCCCATCCCATAAAATATAAACCACAGTCTTGTGAATAATACAAAACTTTTATTTCCTGCTGAAGCCCACCCTCTTAAGCTTCCTCTCCTATTGGCCCCATCTCCACGCCCAGACTTGTCTCCTGAGATGGTCCCCCTCTTCCCAGAGCTCCCAAGTGTCAGTACAGGCTGACTCTGTCCACGTCACCTTCCAGAGACTACCTGGCATCACCATTGGGTTTATTACCTGCTGCAGCTCAGGAGACCACAGGCCAGGAGGACCTGGCATATCCCATTCGGAGGGTGCCAGGAAAAGTCTGTAACCAGGTCTGGGCTGGTGTTATGTGACCTGAAAGGGGTCAAGAAAACAAAGGTGTCTGGATTGGATGCTGTCAGAGGATGGGGTCACTCCATAATTGAGTCTCTTTTTTTGTCCAAGAGGTGGGAATATAGAGCACGACTTGAGCTAGAACAGGTAGAGAAGGAGCAGTCACTTCTCTGGAAGCAGAGAGAATGTGTGGCCCTGCCTCTGTTTTGCACAGTGTTCCTATTTGTGTCTGTGCTCATACATGATGACAGAGGGGTATTGATTTTGATTGATCCTTCATGGCTGCTAAATGGCCTTTCCTGATGTTGGTTTCTGTGAAATGGTTTAGGTTCATCCTGTCCTGGCCCTTAGCACCAGGTGAGCTGCCAGATGTGCACAGGCTTTTTCCTTCTCTTACCTCTTTGATTTTCAGCTTCTTCTTTGTTTTTGGCGCCTTGGGATTTTCCTTATTTCTGAACGAGGTTAACTTTGCATGAAGAGGATGTTACTTGCATTTTTGTCAAGTGTTCTTGGGTGTATTACAGTGAAAGGTAGTCTCAGGATATCTCGTCCCCATATATTTGGAAATGGAAGTCTGATGTGCAGTGTTTTTCCCTCACATGCCATGGCTTAATGGGGTGGCTTCCATAGGCAACTTGGAGAGTCATGTTCTGTACACCTGAGAGCTAGCATCGCTCCTGAAAACTCACATGCACACCATTTTTTTTCTTTTCCCAACTTTTTATCATTGCTACCATTGCTAATCTAGATCAGAGAAGCTATTGTTTTATTATTTACTACTACACTGGTGGCTTTTTGTTTTGTTTTTAATGTCTTGGTTTCTCTAGTTAAGTTAGAAATCTGTATAAATTTAGTGTCGTGTATTGCAGGTTATAAATGGCCCCACTTTGTTCCATTTTTATTCACTTGTTGGTTTCCAAAGTACATAATCATCTTCTTAATGAAGAGTAAAAAAAAAAGTGGAAGTTGTAGTCGTGAATAACAAAATGCACCAATAAATTCTATCTGAAAGCAATGACATATTTAAAAGAATATATATTCACTACCGAGTGAAAAGAATTTGTCATGAAAAAAAATACTCTTATTTTTAAAGAATCACAAAACCAGGATTTCAAAGAGATTAATGAGAAGCTGCAGAAAAGGGGGCTGAAATAAATTAAAGGTAAATTATGTCATGCACATAGGGGCATTTAAAAAAATCAACATGTGTTTATTTTATTCACAAATAAGGCAGCTGGGAGAAACAGATGAAGCAAAAGCAGGCAGAGGAACTGAAGAGTATGCATCAGGGAAAAAGAATCTAAATTGCCCAAAACCCTCCAGTTTAAATGGAACATATTTTCTTTGCTCTTTTTATTTTCTTTTATTTTCTTTGCTTTGTTTTTCTAATTTATTTATTTAAATTCAAGTCAGTTAACATACAGTATATTATTGGTTTTAGGAGTAGAACTCAGTGATTCATCACTTACATATCACACCCAGTGCTCATCCCAAAAGTGCCCTCCTTAGTGCCCATCACCATTTAGCCCATCCCCTACCCACCTCCCCTCCAAAAACCTCAGTTTGTTCTCTATATTTAAAAGTCTCTTATGGTTTTCTCCTTCTCTGTTTTTATCTTATTTTTCCTTTCCTTCCCTCTATGTTCATCTGTTGTGTTACTTAAATTCCACATATGAGTGAAATCAAATGATATTTATCTTTCTCTGACTTATTTCACTTAGCATAATACACTCTAGTTCCATCTACGTTGTTGCAAATGGCAAGATTTCATTCTTTTTGATCATCTCCAGGATTTTTCTGTTGGGCATCTAAGGATATAAATGATAAAGGCCTTATTTAAAAAAAATTCTTTCTAATTCATAAAAGAATCACCTGTCCCAGGAGTTACCTCTCCACCTGTGCCTGGGATATAGGCTGGCATCTGTGGCCATGAGGGGCCTGCCAATATGTTCGGACAGAAAAACATGCAGGGGAAGGGTCAGCATGAGGGAACTGCATATTTATTGGAAGGTTTCTAGAGATAAGATTTCAGCTTTCACATCTTTAGGTCATTAATGACTTTAATAATTATGATTTAAGCCCAAACTGGAAAACTTTGGATCAGTGATGGAGAAAACATTTTGGGAAAGAAAAAGCACCTTTCGAACAGATTTAAGTCACCCTAGTGAAGGCAACTATCTGTGGAGTTGATTTTCTGGGTCTTCACAGCTCTGTCCCAGAGTCTTTCTGGCAAAGACAGGTCTTCTCTCTCATTGCGCTTCTTCCCTGAAATACATGTTGTCTCTTCAAAAGCAACCACCCACCATTGGGTCTCCCTCTCCCTGAGATCTGGGTTATCTCACAGATAAGGGACAGTTCCTTGGGTAACCTTGTTAGAATCAGCTTTCTGGGAAATTCCTTCTGAGGGCTTCAGTGAGTGGGAAAACATAGAGGCTTTCCTCCTCCTCTCCTCTTTCTGAACCCCTCTCTGAGTTGTCGCTGCTGCTACCTATGTGGGGGCTGCCATGGTCAGTGTCATGTGTGGAGGGGATCTCTTCCATCTTCAGTGGGGGGTGGGGTCTGGCTGGTTGTGGAGGAAATGCTCCTACCCCACTGACTCCTCCTCAGATAGGGAAAGGGGGGCAGAGGCTGTGGGACTGATCAGAAGGGGCCTCCATTGCTTCTCTTCTCCTCTGAAGATTCATGTGGGACATTCCATCCACTGTCCTCCTTCTGCTTCTCTTTCACTTTTCTGTTAGCAAAAACTGTCCAGTTCCACAGGCAGAGGACAGGAAGCCCTCTGCTTTCTCAGAGCTCCTTGTCAAATCCATATTCCCCAACAGCTTATCTCCAAGCTGCCCTTGCCTAGAGGGTCATTTGATACTTGCTGGGTGTCAACAAGATGGAATATTAATGCCTTAATCAGCTCTCATCTTTGTGAATAAGCTCCCTTGGTGTTAAACCCAAGGGGTGGGCAGTCAGAAGCAGACATCAAACCCTACCTTAAAGCTGTAACAAGACTCTTATTGAGCACATGTGGGAACCTGACATTTGTGTTCTCATTTATCACTCACAATACCAAGCAGGCCATTATCATCTTCATTGTCACCCATTTCACAGATGAAGACACTGAGGGCAGGGCAGCTCAGTGACTTCACCACAGTTATGTGGCTGACAAGTGGCAGATTTAGGTTGCCAAAGCCTCTGATGGTTACACTATGCTGTCCTCCTGTCCTCCTTTCTGTCCTCCATTCCTCTGGACCCTGACCAATGTGAGACACAGCTAAACTGCTAGCCCCTTGTCCTGTCTAATGGCATGGCTTTCAGCTCTGCCTAAACTGCCCTGTAGACCAGTGCCTTCTTTTAGAATCACTGTTTTCTAGAGAAGGAAACCCATCTTCTTTCATGGTCTATTGACTCTGGGGCAAAGTTGGGGCTAAGCCATGCCTGGGAATGTTGTTACTAATCCTGTCCTGGAATGAGTGGTCAGGAACATATGGTCACTTGTACTCTGGCCTCTCCTTTACAGAGTGAGATCCACCAGGGAGATGGGGCTGGGTTCACTGTTCTCTTGATTTCCCATGAAACTGCAGTCACATCTGTTCCTCTTCCATTCCATTACCTCCATTACTGCCAAAACTCCATTTCTTTTTTTTCTTTTTATAATTTATTGTCAAGTTGGCTTCCATACAACACCCAGTGCTCATCCCAACAAGTACCCTCCTCAATGCCCATCACCCACTTTCCCCTCTCCCCAACCTTCCATCAACCCTCAATTTGTTCTCTGTATTTAAGAGTCTCTTATGGTTTGCCTCCCTCCCTCTCTGCTTGTAGCTTTTTTTCCCTTTACCCCCCGCATGATCTTCTGTTAAGTTTCTCAAGATCCACATATGAGTGAAAGTGTATGGTATCTGTCTTTCTCTGACTGACTTATTTCCCTTAGAATAATACCTTCCAGTTCCATCCATGTTGCTGCAAATGGCCAGATTTAATTCTTTGTCATTGTCAAATAGTATTCCATTGTATATATAAACCACATCTTTTTTATCCATAAAACTCCATCTCTAAAGAAACAAAAAAACAGACTAAATCTCCCCATGGTGCTGACTACTTATAGACCTCCAATCTTCAGTAAACAACACTGACCACTCATATAAAATTTAATGTCTGCAGGATACAACTCAGAGAGTGAATCCTCAGAACAACCCTACTGGGTGGGTGCTACTATGGCCACCATTTTGCATGTGGGAACTGAAGGACAGAGATGCTCTATAACTTGCCCATGCTCACACAGCCAGTAGGCCACAGCATTAGAACTGGGAAACAGGCTGCCTGTCTACAGAGCTACACTCTCAGTCAGGACACATCCCACCACACCACCTGCTAATTCAAGGATGGGTCACATCCTAGCACCTGACCAACTCTCCTGCCTCCAGGATGCCACTGCTACCTTGGATGGCCTCTGCTCCATTACACCAAACTACTTTAGTTCCCAGAACAAATTGATACCTTTAGCAGCTTCCTCTGTTTGAACAAGATGCTTCCTTCGACGATAATACTCTCCCCTTTCTGGGATGGCAAATTCTGATTCCTTCTTCAACTTGGGGACTCAGTTCTGCCTTCACCTCCTCAGGAAGTCGCCTTCAATCATGTCATAACCATGAGCCTTGCTCCTTTTGGGGGCAGAACCAGGGCTTCTCAAACTGTAATGTGCATGTGAATTATCCAGGGAGCTTGTTAAAATGCAGGATCTCAGGGTCTGACTGCTGGTCTGGGGCAGAGTCTGAACTTCTGCATTTTTAACAAGATCCCAGGTGAGTCCAGTGTGGCTGCTCCAGGACCACACTTTGAGCATCTCAGGTGGTCTGTAGCACCTTCTGTCACCACTCCCCCTGTTGTTGTGCTTGGACCTGCATGCTATCCCTGGAGAGCCTCTGAGACAGATGCCAAACTCATTATATTTCTACTACTAAGTCACCTATATCGGTACCTGGCACACTGGAGGAGTAAAACACGCACTTCAATTTCTTCCAATTAATTCTAAAAGGCATCTCAACATTGAAAGCTAAACAGCATCTCGATGAAATATAAATAATGGAGGGAGCATAAGCAACTTGCTCTTAAATTCATCTTTTTTCATGAGAACCAAAAATATGAGAAGAGACAGGAGTCTATTAAACATAATAAATCAAGAGTGGAAGCTAAGGAAACCAACATGAGACTTTTGGATATGGAAAGCCCAAACTTAATACATCTGCCCATAATTATCTTAGCCAGCAGCCCATGAAATAAAGACCCTCTGGTTTATAATTTATTCTATTTGTTTAACTTAAAGGCCTATGTACAACCATAAAATGTATTCTGTGTTGAGCAGCCAGAACTGATAAAAAGAACAAACATGAATTGTAACCACTAAAGCTTAAGAACCAATTTTAGCTAATCATGCTTCACACATCAGAAGAATTAGCTCACTGGTTTCCCCTTGAGTTTCCCCAAAGTGCACACCAGGAAGAGAAACAGGGTAGAAATTCACCTGCCACGTGGAAGGAGAAAGCAAGGAGAACTCATCTGTGTTTTAACTCAGCGACTGGAAACCCTCTACCCCCTGGAAAATTTGGCAGGCCCAGAGTCTGCATGGTCAGAGGCCCCAGGTGGAGACATCCTGGGAGCTATAGCATGTGAATTCTGGGATGAAGGCCTTGGAACAACAGAAGGGGTCTAGATACCAGAAAGGACTCCCTTAAACATATTATTTGGACAAAAGCTGCCTTGGGAACTTTGTTAAACCACAGACTTCTGTTCACAGAAATACTTTTATTATTTTAGGTAGTAGTGATTTTTCCATTTTAGGGTCACTGAGTTAATTGCATCTGATGTAGTAAACATCATATACCACCCTATGATTCACAGAGCTGTAGCTTTATGGAAGAAAAGAATGTTAGAAATAGAAAGGATCCAGAAATCACATTTTATTTTCCTCAAATGAGAAAAAAAATCCTGGGAAGGATGAAGTAGAGTCCCCAAGGTCACATCATCAGTGAAGGACAAAATCAAAGGATGGATCTAAATTTCTGAACTAATCCCTATTCTCATCTTGTCATAAGAAACTGAATGTAGAGTTAATTCTGAGGGAAATAAAGAATTGGAGATTTGAAGAACTTGAGAGTTATCTCTCTGCCTGTTGCCACAAGCCATGCACTGCATCCCCCAGCAGACTAACCGCCTCCTCCCTCTGTCTCTCGTAATCACAGAATCCTGCAGCTGGCACCTTCCTCCTAGCTTTATTCCTATTATTTTATAGTCAAGACCATCTTGAATGTCAGAGGGGGAGCACTAGGCCATGTAACTAGGTAAAGGGCAACCTCCGACTTAGAAACAAACATTGTTCCCCATGTACTCAGTGTCATTGAATTATAAGACATGATAAAATGAGGAAAGTTTCCACACTAGCCACCCTCATGCTTTGTGAGCAGCTGTTCCTCCCTACAGTGGCGCCTCAGCACAGTGCCAGTCCTTCCCACAGTGAGCCTAATGAGGCCCTAATAATCCCTAACACTGACAAGTAGGGGAAGCTGCCCATCAGGTGTCACTAATGTCACTACAGGACCTGCCACTAAGCTGGAAAACTGTATTAGGAAAATTAAGCCTAGTCTACCTTGCTGGATGCATAAATCATATTATCAGAGAAAATGTGTTCAATCCAGTTTCAACTTTGTATCAGAATGCTACTGTGCTTTGTGATGCAGAAAATAAGCTAAAGTAAAATCATGGCCACAGAAGCTCAGAGAGGTGTGTGTGTGTGGTGGGAGCAAGCAGAGGCAGGGGTGCCTGTGGGCTTCAAGGGGTTGAGGAGGATGTTGTTGTGGTGTGATGCATGGGGGTGAGTGTCAGTGGTAGGAGAGTATGTGCGTGCTTTTCCCCCTTTCTGAAGCCTGACCTGAAGCAAACTTGGGCTGCATCAGCTCTGAGTGAAGTAGAGAGTGCTCTGATGGCAGTTCTCTCTTTCTGTCTAGCTTGCCCCTTCTTCCACACTTCATACAAATCAACAGGTCCCTTTGGAGCACTCTAAACCTACCCCTGGTTTGTTCCAGAAAAAAAAAGTTACATATCTCCAGGAATAAACAGTTCTTAAGTCAGTCTGAACTTAGCCTAGGTGAAATATTTCACAGGTGGATCTTTATTATTATCAATAAGAGTAAGCCTCTATCAGGCACTTGTTCCATTCCAGGTGCTGAAATATGAAGGCCACCTCTTTTCTTCACTACAGTCCTACATGTGGAACCAGATTATACCATTATCCACGTGGGGAGACAGAGTCTGAGGCAGATGGGAGGCCAAGTTGACAGATGAGCCCAGAAGTGTTTGATGCCCAATCCCAGGCTTGAAAACCACAGACAAGGCAGAGATAGCAGGGCAGACCTGAGATCAAATCCTGTGGATTTGATTCCACAGAGTCAACCCCCAACTTGACAAAATGCTGTCAAGAATTTGTTGAAAATATTTCTGAGCCCCAGACCTCACACTTGTGAAAATGGGCCTGAACACACCAGTCCTGTGGTTTCCCATTCTGATGCATGTTAAGTCAGCTATGGAGCATCAGCCCCAAAGGCTCTAGGCCTCCCTGACTGGAGAAGCAGGATGTGTGGTGAGCATACTGAAAAGCAAAAGTTAAGAACAAGGATCACTAAGCTCTGTGGCTCTCAAACCTGAATGACAGTCACCCTGAGGGCTCAGTATAGACCCAGACTGGTCTGGACTGGTCTGGAGTTGGTCCAGAGAATCTGCATTCTAAGTGCCAAGTGATGCTAATACTGCTGCTCTAGGGACTACTGCTATCATGTGAGGAATAAATGAAAAAAGGCAAGTAAAATACTAGTGCAAGGTCTGGAGAAAGTGGGTCAGGTAATGAACTGTGCAGGTGCTCTCCCTGTGCAAACTCCACCATGTTGTTGGCTCCTGGATGGACATGACCCAGCCTTGAGTACCATGTTTTTACTCCATTTTAAAGAAAGAATTCCAAGTCATTGGTTAATTCATAAGATCTCAGGAATATTTCAGGAGCACCTGTGTGGCTCACTTGGTTGAGCATCAGCTCTTGTTTTCAGTTCAGGTAATGAACTTGAAGTTTGTGAGTTTGAGCCCCGTGTTGGACTCTTCATTGGCAGTGTGGAGCCTGCTTGGGTTTTTCTCTCTCCCTTTCTCTCTGCCCCTCCCCTGCTAACTCTGTCTCTCTCTCAAAATAAACAAACTTAAAAAATTAAAAAAAGAAGATCTCATGAATATTTCAGAAAGTAGAATATCTGTGCTCAAAAAGACAGTTTTTTTAACAAAATTTATTTACCTTCTTTAATGAGTCACTGGTGATTCAGAGAAAAAAAATGACTTGAAGGAAAGCAGATAGATAGCTACCAAAATGTTTGGACTGGAATCCAGCCTTTCTGGTTTCCAGATCTCTAAGAAAGTGAATCTGGCACTGGGTGCCTGAGATGCTCCTGGCTGGAATTCTCCATGGCCATGGCCCCTTGGACATGTCAGAGTGCTGTCTGACCTGTGGCCACTGACTGAGGCCCAGAGGCTCTGTTGTCCCTCAGGAATCAGTACACTTGGGTACTGATATATTTGTTGTCTCTCAAAGGGGGAAGTGTGGACACAACATGCACTCTCTGCCTGTCGTCCCATGGAGGTGACTCTAGAAGTCAGGAGCTAACCATCCTGCTCTGGCTCACATGCTTCTGGCTCATCTTTGCCTTCTTGTGCTCACTTCCTTCATATAATATTAGATATTTGTGACATTGTCAGTCGTCAGTCTGCTTAATTCACTCTCCCAGTATGCCTGAGATGGTGTATTTTTCCATTCTATTCATCTTAAACTCGTGTTTAAATTAGGCTGATCTGAGATGTCTTGTCTGAGCCTGTCTGGCCAATTTGCTAGTAATTACTTCTGCTCCCGAATACACTGACCACAAGGATGTGAAACTTATTTTGTTTGATCAGGAAGTGAGAGACTGCCACAGACCCAAACCTTTGGAAAGTGCTTTCAGGCACGCACAGAACACCCACACGGAAGGTGACCCTGGAGCCCAGAAAAAGGGCAATTAGCTACATGGGCACAGAGAGGTGGAAGAAATAAATGCTGCCTATGCCCTGAAAGAGTACGTGGGAAGGAAAACAGTGACTCACTTGAGAGAGTATGCAGACACACTGCCTTATCCACTGGGTCACAACTCCCTAGGACACCCTCTCAGTCTCAGTCTCCCTAGGGGGCTCTTCATCTGCCAGAGGTTGGGCTCCTGGTGTCAGAGCTAGATGCATGTCTCTGTCCATGAATACAATGCTTTCTCTGTCTGTAGGGACAGAGAGGCCTTGAAGTCACATCCTGAGGGACATGCTCTGTACCTTCACATGCTCATCATCTCTCTGAGCCTCAGTTTCCCAATCCATCCTCTGAAGCTGGTGGACTGATGACTGACTGCTGACTCTCATTGCCATATTCTTAAAGGTAAACCCTCAGGGTTTGTCCCTGGTAAGCATCATTGAACATCATTTGATGGCAAGGAGAGCCCTGTGGGGAGGGAGGGGTGAGGCAAAAGGGAAAGGGATGGTCAAATAGGGCCTGAATTAATCCCACAGTTCCTTCTCTTTCTTCAGAAAAGAGACAAAGACCACCATTGTTTTTATACAACTAAGATATGAGAGCTGTCATTTTACCCTCCCAACACCCCAACAGGCAGTGGGGTAATTGCAATTTTGTGAACAAGGGCTATGAAGCAGGAGAGTTTAGTATTGTGTTCAGGATGCCCAGTTGAGGGGCAAATTTGGAGTCACTTGTCTCCATGGTGGTGCTGCCTTAGGAAGGGGAGAACAAGGAGACCTTGGTCCCAGCGTCCTGAGAGAATCTTCTGGATGTGGCATCATGATAGACTCAGTAGAGCACACGGGAGGCCAGCCTCCTCCCTTCCCCAGAGGGTGACACCTACTGTGGAGAGAGAACACCATCTGAGGGGATCAGGAGGACGTTTGTAGGTAACTGTCACATGTGTCCCTTGCAGAGAGGCAAGTGTGTGACAGGAAACATGGATGGGGATCAGGTTCACTGACATCTTGGGGATTGCCAGTTAGGCTCTGTAGGTGAGGAGCATAGAAGTAGGTAGTTTCTGTCAGGACATCTTGAAGGGCACTAGCGGAGTTCTGCAGATCTCTTACCCTCCCACACACCTCTTAAAATCAGCTTATCAGGCCTCATTGAAACCTCTTGTGAGGCTTTTGTTGGGATTGTACGATATTGTGAGAACCATTTGACACTCTAGAATATTGAGACACTTGACAGGTCTAGAATACTGAGATTTTTTTGGCATATAAACAAATGTCTCTCCACTTAAAACTTTTATAATCAGTTTCAGCAAATCATACATTTTCATGTTTAAAGTCTTACATTTAAAAACTTTATTTCTAGGTTTCTTATATGCATGCCATTGTAAATAAAATCTTTCAATTGCATTTAATTAATTACAGTGAGTACAAAATATTGTTGGCTATAATACACAGTCCTCATATTAACTAACAATATTAAATGCTATTATTTTCTTATAATTTGCCTATAGAATCTTTGTGGTTTCTATGTAAATAATCATAACATCTGCAATAATGGTAGTTTTCTTCCTTCCAGTTCCTGGGCCTTTGATGTGTCTTCTTGTTAGTACTGGCATATTCTACACAGTATGAATGGAAGTGTTAATGGTGGACATCTTTGTATTATTCTTCTTTATAAAGGGAATGCTTCTGACATTTCATATTTAAGTAGGAGTTTTTTTATACTTTTATGGAAGATATTATTTATCATTCTAAGATGTTTTTACTGATTTCTAGTTTGTTAAGAGTTTTTACCATGGATTTGTATAAAACTTCTCAAATGATTTTTCTGTTTTCATTGAGCTAACTGTATTGTCCTTTCCATTAATAATTAAAGTGGTGAATTATTTTTTCTGATGTTTAACAAATATTGAATTCTGTAATAATTTCAACTTAGTCATGAATATTATCTTTTTTTAATATAGTGCAGTGTTTGGTTTAAACATTTTGCATCTATGTTCCATGGAAATTGGTCTGATTTTCTTTCCCTTTATCTGGTTTTGGCATCAGAGTTAGGCACCAGCTTTTTTTTTTAATGTTCATTTATTTATTTTGAGAGAGAGAGAGAGAGCACAAGCAGAGGAGTGACAGAGAGAAGAAGAGACAGAATCACAAACAGGCTCTGTGCTGATGGTGTAGATGTGGGGCTCAAACTCACAAACGATGAGATCAAGACCTGAGCTGAGATCATGAGTCAGATGCTTAACCAACTGAGCCACCCAGCCACCCCAAGTACCAGATTAATAAAAGATCTCATTCTCTAGGAAGGACTGTGTACAAGAAGGATTGCTATTCCCAGAGAATCTTCTGTGTGTCCAGTGCATTGGGGTGTTGTGGAGTTTGTATGTACCAATGTCCCAGATTCATATCCTGGCTCTATCTCTTGTGTGGTGCTGGGCAAGTCACATAACATCCCCATGACTCAGTGTACTCGCCTGCAGACTGGAATAGCATGCCACCTGCAAAATAGAGTCACTGTGACAGTTAAATGAATTGATATGTATAAGCCACTGGGAATAATGCTGACAAATGGCAAATATACATAAGGAAGAGTGACTGGGGGTCCTAAAATAACTTACCCATGAAACTAAGTAGAGAAATTCACTTGTGGGAAAACTTTAACTTGCTTAGTTCATTTAAGAACAAAATCAATAGAATTTAGTAGTGTTCTTTTTCTTATCCATTCAATTCTTGTCATTTGTATTTCTCTAAGAATGTATCAACTTTACTAAATTTTCCAACTCATGAAAGTGTTAATTCTTTGCTACACCTGTAATTATATATTACTTTCCATTCTCAATGTTGTTTATGTCATTCCTGTTTTCCTCCACCAATTTTGTCTCAGGCTTTTCAATTTTATTGGTCTTTTGAATATGTTGATTTTCTGTTTCATTCGTTACTACTTTATCCTTATTTCTTTTTCCCTGTATTTTCTTTGGGCTTAGTTTGTGGTTCCTTTTCTAGCATCTTAATTCTATGGTTGGCTTTTTTAATTCTCTTTTCTAATATATATGTATAAAACATGCATTGCCTAGTAGGTACTTCCTCAGCTACCTTCCCTTGGTCTTATGATCAGGATTTTATTTACTTCTTTGTCATAGATTTGCAGCAGTTTTTAGAGTTTCTTTTTTTATTTATTTGTTGCCTCATGAGTTACTTATATAATCAAAAATATAAAATATTTCTCGTAGTGTTGAGGGACTGTTGATCATGATGGTATTATGGATTTACAACAGAATCCCATCGTGTTCACAGATTTAAGTCTGTACAAGACAGAACCACTCAAGTGAGCTCATGGTGATGGAAAACTTATTCCAAATGTCACAGGAAGCTAGGGCACCAGTCTTGGTGGTTCTCCAGAAGAAGTCCTCCTTATCTCCGAGGTCACAGTTGTGGTTCCAGCCCCTCAGCCTTCTAGGACTCCCTCCATCACTACCACATTGCATTCCACTGACTTCCTCCTCCACTTCTTCTTCCCTTCTCATCTGTCCTTGACCAGCTCCCTGAAAGTAGGGCTCTGGTTGGCTCCATGTGCTACCAACCTGCACTGTGATTGGACCAAGTCTTTGTAACACCTTCTCATTGGCTGCTGGTCTTGCTTTGCCTGGGCTAAGCTATATTCTTGTCCTATCTGGCTTGCCGAAGATGACAGGGACCTAAGTTGCAAAGCATGAATTCTGTTTCCAATCCTTTGGTCTGCCTATGACAGACTTCCAGGGGCACTGGCTGTGACAGTTAGTCAATCTTGGGGGCAGGTGGGCCAGTCGTGATCTCCTTGGGGTTTCTCATCTTGGACAATACAGACCTCTAGGGTAATTGAACACAGCAAAATCCTGTTGTCAACTCCCTGAATTCTATCCCAAGAAACAAAATCATCAGACCATGAAGCATATGCAGTACCAGGAGGGAGACTTCATCCCTGCCTGCAAAGAGTGACTTTTGTATAAGAAAAGCGATAATACTAATATTCAAATGCACACACACGTCATTTTATTATGCTTCACAGATACTGATTCTTTTTTTTTTTTTTTGCAAATTGAAGGTTTGTGCCAACTCTGAGTTGAGAGACTCAATTTGTGCTATGTTTCTAATAGTATTTATTCACTTTGTGTCTCTGTGTTGCATTTTGCTAATTCTCAAAATATTTCATTATAAATAATTATGTATTATGGTGATCTGTGATCAGTGATTACAACTCACTAAAAGCTCAAATGATGCTTAGCATTTTTAAGCAATAAAGCACTTTTTAAATTAAGGTATATACATTGTTTTTTAGACACAGTGTTATGTTTCACACTTAATAAACTTTATCGTGTAAACAGTTTTTATATGCGCCGAGAAACCAAAAACAAAAATTCATTTATTTGCTTTATTGTGGTATCTGCTTTATCGAAATGGGCTGGAACTGAACCTGCAATATCTGAGCTGTGCCTGTGCTATTCTCATGTCAGAGGAAAAAGTGGCTGAGGTACTTGAAATTCATGGAATAAAAATCAGGGAGCAGGACTCTGGGATGTCTTAGTTCCTCTTCCAACTGCACCAAATTTTCAAAGTGGGAGGGGATAATGACAGCAGTCCATCTAAAGGACAGTATAGATTCTCTCCAGCCCCCCTCGTCTTTCTCCAATACTTCCCTGAGAGATGGCCACAAGCTTGTGATGGATACAAGCCTGCAGTCCCCACCTTCTTCTAGTCAGCAGGGGCTTCTTTCCTGTTATATTGATTGGTGCTTTCATAAGTGATACCTGCTGGGGCAACTCAATTTCTGCACCTGAAAATTGGCATCCCAGTGCCAGTTGCCATCAGAATCAAAAGGAAAAAAGGACACCATCTGCTTTGAAAAACTTCCCACTGTGATATTGGCCTGACCTTTTAATCTTAAAATGTGGACCAACTTGCAAAAAACGTTAGAGAGAGAAACTAAATCTTTATTCCAGAGATTTGACTTCCCTTGCTGTGTCCAGTTTAGGGTGGTTCAACCTTAGACAAGATTTAATAAGTTGTTATTTCTGGTCTGAAATGACATCATCACAGGAGGCACCTCTGGCCTCTGTTTATGATGAAGAATATAAAGTTTCTCTGAGAGATCATTTTTCTTTCTGGGGGAATCTATATTTTGCAATGTTATTTCATCATGGCCAAATAATGTTGATATTAAGTTAAAAAGTTTCCTTCCTACACTACATTAGAAGCTGCATTACTGAGGAGATGGTTTTAATTCATGTGTTGTACTAATAGATTTGGGACAGTATCTTATAACCACTTAATGAATATTTTCTGAAGTAATTGTGATGTAATTGGAAAGGCAAATACCACATTCTAATTCAAGTTTGTTTTTGTCTGCCATGTGGCAAAATTTGTCAACATAGAATGACTATATAGGTGGCTAAACTGTGAAGTGCACAGTACAACTGACATCATTTCTGTTAACTTTGGGAAAAACCATCCTTGTCCTTAAGTTGAAAAGAGAAAAAAAAATGCTAATGGCATTGTTTTGTCAGGGCCAGGACCTTCTGGGGCCTAACAGAAATGAATTTGGCAATAATCAATATTTCAAATCAGAAGGAGACTGGGCTTGATTTAATCTCTGAGGAAGTACTTGATCATGGATGGCATATAACTGAGAAGACCTAATTCCATTAGCAAAGTGAATTCTGCCCTGAGAGGAACAGGAAGCAGAGATGCCATGCGCACAGAGGGATCTTCACTGTCTAATTAAGCCAAAGTGGAGCCAGAAAGCTGCTGACAGCACTCCTTGCTCTCACTAATTAATCAGGGTGTGGCAGTGAAGGAATACGGGATTCATGTCTTAATATTTTTATTGAATGAATAATATAATAATCAAGTGCATTTTAGGGAGCCTCTAAAAAATAACCATATTGAGGCAAAATATATATAGAATATAATGTATCTATTTTAAGGGCAGTGTTTGATAGATTTTAACAAATGTGTTTACTGTGTATTCATCTTCATCATCAAGGTATCTGACATTTCTGTCACCCCCAAAATTCCCTTATGCTCTTTTGTGATCAGTACCTCTCTAAGCCCAGACAGAGTCAACCGCTGATCTGTTCTCTGTCATGGCAGATTTTTCTTTCCTGGAATTCCATACAAATGAAATCATATAGTATGTACACTTTTCTGTACCATCCATGTTGGCACATGTATCAATAGTCATCCAGTTTTATTTACAAGTGGATAGTTTTTCTCCAGTTTTTGGCTATAATAAATAATGTTGCACTGAACACCAGTGTACAACTTTCTGTGTGGGCATATGCTTTCATAACCTTATGGTAAATGTATGCTTAATGTTATAAAAAATTTCCAAACTGCTTTCCTAAGTGTCTGACTCCCATTTCTTTAAAATTCTAGCCAATATTTGGTATTGTCAGTCTTTTACAAAAAAAAAAAAAAAAATCCATCCTCATGTGTGTGTGGTGGTGTCTTATTGTGGTTATAATTTGTGTTTTCCAGTAAATAATAAACATTTTTATGTACACATTGGTCATCCAGACTTTTTTTAATGGTTTCAGTTGAAATCAGAGTTTTATCAGAGCATTACTAAAACTCAAAGAATTAAGATCACATTAGCAAATGAATCAAATAGACCAGTGGTATCTTTATATATATATTAGTCATCTAGACTATTATATAAAGTATATATTTAAATCTCTTATAGGTATTATTAATACACTCTATAACTTAAGCCTTGACTATAATCAATGCTTCTGCATCAACTCTGCTCACTGGCTAATTCTCAAAACAAAGTGGTCAAATCACCAAATCAAGGTTTATCCTGTTGATACGGGTCATGATCAGAACAGGGTTTTCATTGTATTATGCTGTGTCATGGCTGGAGGATGTGAGCCATGCTATGGCAATTATTAATCAGCTTGGGACCATAGTAAAACTACTTGAAATTGTAAAATTTTGAACAAATGATATCATCTAACTGGCTTCCACCACAACTCATGAATGATTCGTACACAAATGTAGAATGTATTAGCAGAACTCTTGGTGATATAAGTTCTACCCTGCAAAAATAGTCATAACATCCTCACTGCAGTTTTCAGTATGTGTCGCCATGAGCCTGTCTCATAACCAGCAAAGTGGGTTGCTTGACCAACAGTGGTGAAGCTTCTCCTTTTTCTTTCCACTATCCATGCTTACCAGAGCTGTAACTGCTATAAGAACAGCCTGCCTGGCTCAGGACCCCAAAATTCATGCTCCTATGAAACCTCTGCTTCATCTTTAAGACAGTCAGTCTTCCCCTGGATAATGTGTGGTTGCTCAACCAGGGAGTACTCCATCTCCCTACTCTGGAAGCAAAAGCGGGAAGATCCCTTCACCCTCCAGTGCTTCCAACCTCCCTGTCAGCCCTAGTGTCTCCCACAAGGGCTGTCTGTAAGGAGTTCTTGGGCCAGTGCATTCATCTGGGAGACAATGTCAGCCTGCTGCTCACCTGTCACATCGTTTGTTACACACCACAGCCCATTCATTAACGAGATCACCAGTGCTGAAATAGTGGCCTCTGGAAAGGCCTTGGGCTTGCTGGGAATTTAAGTTGTCCCGACATTCCCAGGATGAACTTCCTGCCTTCCACAAAAAGCTGACTCTCTGTGCCCAAGTTTATATTTTTACCAAACATGTGATCTGTAGGCACTACATTTATATGTCACCATGAAAAATAAAGAGCCACTCTTGGAATCCCATAGTGTTTCTTTGCAATATTATACTATTTCCCCCATCAATTCTAGTCCAGCCAGAGAGGAACAGCTCACAGCTTGTTACCATCTACCAGCATCACAACACCATCATTCTCTCAAAGGAAGCCATCCTAACTTCACACACAAGAAATGCAAACACCCTACACCCAGGAGGACTTCTTAAACCAACGTAATCAAAACCCAGTGATTTTGGAGTGTGAGCCACTGGGTTTCCTGGTGCTTCCAAAACCCAGAATGCTTTAGTGTCCTACATATTAAGACAGATTTGCTATCCACTTATCATTCTGCTTTTGCAGACTGAATGAGCTCATAAAGAGAAGCTGGAGCACACAAGTGGTCACCATAACAGACGCAGGCAATGGTCTGAGTCCCTAACTCCATGAGTTCTGTTCATGGATTCGTAGGGAAACACTCTCATTCACAGGAACTATGGGGTGTTGTCCTTGCTGCCTCTCTCCACCCCAGCACAGGATCACAGCCTTGCTTTGCTCTGGCCCTACTGATGGCACTGCACCTCCCCACATGTTCTTCCTTCTGGCAGCCCTTCCCCGTCACTGTGGGAAGACACATATTTCAAGACCAGGCCTGGAGTCAAATCAAGTGTCCTCTCATGGGCACCCATGGTGCATGGCCATGCTCATGTCCCAGGACAGACTAAGATGTCAGATCAGAGGAAGTTTCCCTCCTCTTTTTCCACCACTGTCTTCTGATTCTATCACCATCATGACAACTGTGGATGTTGTGAATCTCTCCAATTTGTCTCAAGCCTGAGCTGGTGCCACTCTAGATCAATACAAGTGTCACAATACAAGTGTATTGATCTAGTCTGTGCTGCAGCAAGTTGTCCAATTCAGGCCACAGTGAATCTCAGCTCCATTTATTGTGTGATGTTGTCTCCACTCCTGTCAAGATCCTTTCCCTCTGCCCCTGAACTTGAGTTCCCTTTTTCCTTGCTCTAACTGATGGGGTGTGGGGCAGGTTATGCTGTGCAGGCTCCAGAGCTTCAATTTGGTCACTGCTCCTACCTTCACCCTCCTGTAACCTTAGACTCACTGTGTTGTGGAGATGCCTGGGCCAGTCTCCTAGAGGATAAGAGACCACTTGGGAATACACCAAGGTGCCCAAGCCAACAGGCCATGCCATCTGCCCCAAGGCTCAGTGAAGCCATCTGTGATATCAGTGAGCCCCCAGGGACTAACAGAGGAACTCCCCAGTGGCCAGCCCTCAGATTGGAAGAAGCAAATAATTGTGAGTTACAGGCATCTAAATATTGAGGGGTTGTTGGTTATCTTCCAATACAGTTTTTAGGATGTCTGGCTTTCTTTCATCACTCTGGACTTCTGATCCACGTAGAAAGGGTGTAAACTGGGACTCAATCCCAAGGCTCTGGGAGCATTGCCATCTGGGCATTTGAGGTATTTCATGTCATCAGTCAGTGAAAGAGAGACTCAGGCTCAACTATCACTACCATCTTATCTCTGACATAATAAATAAAAAATCTCAGTTTCTCCACATGTTGAGAAGCAGGTCATCCATGATGGAGAACCTGGGATATTTGACAAAAAGCAGAAGAGGAACTCAGCTCTTGCTTTATTTCTCTGTTATCCTTAATTGGTAAAATGCTTTTCAAAATTTGTATGCACAGAAATGCCTTAACAGAGAAGCATCCATCTGTCTTCCATCTACCCGTTTTCTATCCCTATACCATACTCTGGTTTTTATTTTGTTTTAAATTTTCCAGAGAAAGTCCTAACAAGACAAAAGAAAACAACACAAAAACTATTAAAATTATAGATTAAATTACTTTGAGAGAACCTGTTTATTCATTCATTTTAACAGATACTTTCTGACTAGAGTGGTACAGTCCACAGAAACAGTTCTGAATAAGATGTTCCTGTCCTCAAGAATCTTCCAGTCTCCTTGGGGAAAGAGATTATTAAAACAGTCCGAGAAGTGTTACCATAGAGGTTATTTGTGTGATAAAAGGCACAACAGAATTGCACAGGAAAGTCAAGAGTACAGCCTTCAGGGAAGTCAGACAAGGAAGTCATGAATAAATTCAGTCATTCATTTCTAAGAGCAATTTTGGGGCAAAGTCTTGGTAAAAAGATTATCATAAGAAGGAACAAAGAAGCAGGGGAGGGAGAAAATAAGATTGGAGGAAAAAAGAGTTTTAGCTCTTATTTCATAACCTAAGGGTTCACCGTTGAAGTGAGATATGGAGGGTCATGGGGTTGGAGGAGCAGCAGATAAAAACATACTTCTTTTGCACTGATAACAAGTTGAAAACATTTTCTAAAGACAGTTAAAACCACTGAAAGACCTGCCAAGTATTCCGCTCCAATATGCATTTAGAAGGCTCATTTTGAATGCAGGGTGCATGAGATAGGCTGCTGCAGAGACTTGCTGAAATTCAGGAGAACTGACAAAGGCCTGGCAGTGGGGATGATCAAAAGAGGTCAGATTTGAGCCACGTTCTGGAGTCAAATAGATGAGGACTTGGTGACTGGAAGTAGGAGTGAAAAAAATCACATTTGGTGGCCTGGCTTGGCCCCAATAAAAACACCCTCAGCCTGCCTGCAACGTCTGTCCAGAGACCAACAAGAGCCCCGTGCCAGCTATGTGTTCACCTGCAGCAGTAATGTCCACGGCTTCTGAAGCTTTTCCCTTCCTTTATTGGTGTCTTCATTTTAGTATTTCTGCCCACACAGGCCCCTCAGCACAGAGGGGGACACCCACCCAGGCAAGCCCTACAAAGACAGGCTGCAAGACACTCTGAGCTGGTGGTGGTTTTATATCTACAGATGGCTCTCCTATTTTTGTTAATTCTGACTCTTCCCAGTGTAGGAATTGTCACAACATGAACTAAATATAATGAGATTCATGAATTAGCAGGATTTGCTAAGGCTTGACTGGGATTGACTCTAAATTGATTAGGACCTGGAACTAGAAGCTGAATGAGTGGGAAATTGGGAGCTTCTTGTTCTTTTGTTTGCTTCTGAGATTTCATTATTACTCTTTGTCTTTAACTTTCCAGCTTGGCTTGCTCCACATCTTGCAATCACCACAAAGACAGAAGGCTCTGAATAGCTGTAGAGCATACAGGTTTAAGGACAAAGGAGGAAGCATTTAGGTTTGTTCATTTGTTTGTCTCAGCTGTAGATAAACCAATTTCTAAATTTTAACTTGCAATGACAAAACACATTCACAAGTCTAAAACACTTTATTATTTGAAATTCCTATATCTTTGCATCTTTGTTATCTTAGGAAACTTAAGTCTCTACCCCTGTTTTCCCTTTGAAAAAAATTTGTATGCATGCGATTTTTGGGTAATAGAAGGACACTTAGCAATGAAATGTAACCTAATGTATTTTCCAGGCCTTTCAGAGGGTCTCTGTGGAATTAATTACAATGAGACTGGACCAGCAGAACTTCTTTCTTTCCCAAACCTTTTGTTTCTGTTTAATCTTTTTTTTTAATCTTTCTTTGCTTTCTAAAAACCAGCCCAATACCTACTGTTCTGATGGACCCAAGAAAGATTTAAATTTATGGGCCTTAGTAATTCCCCCTTTGCCAAGTCTCCTCCACCAAATCAAATATGATGTAGAATTAAGTAACATTCCTAGACCAAGATCAAAGTGTCAGGGGACCCCCAAATCTCGAGTCTCCATTACAACAGATCCACCCCAGAGAAGGGCATACAGAGGGTGAGTCCTGATTATTCTTGGAGTTTCCACCTCCCAATGTGGTCAGAATTCTAGGATGCTGATTTTGCCTGAATGTACCCTACTTGGTGCTGACCAACTTCCCCTACTGGTTTTTTGGGCCTTGTCTTCCTCTTGAATGACTACAGCCCTCAGAGAAATCAAGTCCATTATAATGGGGCTTTGCTACCAGTTCTCTTTCTTACACAAAACACTTTACATCATGGCAGCGTGGGCACTGCACACCTGAGGACTCCATAATGCTGTTCCCTGGAGTTATACAATGTGAAACAAGGACAGTCATGTATAAAAACCCTGCCATCTTTTCCAATTCATTTTCCAAATCAGACCCTGGGCAGTGCCCCCCACCACACACACACAATTTCACAGAATGAACCTCTCCTTGTCTGATACTTGAGTATTTGACTCTGATCTCGTTTTCTGTTAAGTCTTTTGATCCAAATAGCATCTGGACATTAAAACCATTCCACTCCCTTAGTCATTGTGCCTGAGGACTCAGCTACATATATTGACTCAACCCCCCAAAAGCTAAGACAGGACTCCCAAGATTAGCACACATGTGAGGCCCAGCTCTGAAACCAAAAGACTACTCATTTATTCAACAATTGCCACCGAGCACCCCTCCATGCTAGTTTCCAGTTTCCCACCTACAAACCAGCATTGGGAGTTAATAAGCTGTCACTTACATAATTCTTCTGATTGATTGCTTCCACTTCTTCTTTGACCTTTCAAAGTCTTAGCTCATACCAAGTAGATTAGCAACTACACAAAATTTTGCCTACAAAATCAATTCGTTAACTTTGCCTAATTAACAAAGCTGTGACTTAAAAGGTCAGTGTGGCATACAATGGAAAACTACTCAGCAATAAAAAGGAATGAACACTTGATATTTGCAACAATTCGAGTGAACCCCAAGGAAATTATGTAGAGTGAAAAAAAACTAATATCAAAAGAATACATACTGAATGATTCCATTTATGTAACATCTATGAAATAACATAATTACAGAGATGGATTGGTGGTTCCACAGTTAGGATAGGGAAGGGATGGGGAGGGTAGGTGTGGCTATAAGGAGGTAGCAAAAGAGAGCCTATGGTAATAATAGAGTTGAGAGTCTTGATTGTGGTGGTATTTACACACATAATAAATTTGCATAGAGCTATACCCCACCCCACCATACATGCACATGAGTGTATGGAATCCATTGATATCTGAATACATTCTATGAATTGTGCAAACATCATTTTCCTGGAGGCACCTCTGTGTGCCTCCATATTCTTATGGGGATGATAATAATGGCATCAACCTCATAGAGTTTTTTGAGGGATTAAATGATAAAATGGATATGAAGTAGTGAGCACTATGAATGACACATCATACTCATAGTAAATCTATCAATATTTCCACCTATCTGTCTGTCCATTCATCAATCCAGCTCACAACATGAGCTGACCAGTAGAGCAAGAAATTCAGAACAACACTGACCTGGTAACAATATATATAGTTTCATTTTTCTTTTCTCTTTCTGCCATAAAATTGTTGTCCTCTTCTCTGAATCCTCAGAGTTCACACTTACCTTCTATACCACATGTATGGTACCCACTTAGGAATAAATATAAAACCATTCAGTCATATTTCCCAGAATATCTAATTTGTCAGCCATGGCATTTGTGTTTTCATTTGATCTTAACACCCTCCATCTGTTGATCAAAATGTCCAAGCTTTCATGCTAATCTGCATTTGAGTCCTTTGGGAAAGGCCTAGGATTCCCCAGAAAAGTGTGTTGATTATCAAGCAAGATACTGCCACAAATACTAATCAGAGAAGTTATTGGTGATGCTTATCTTAGAATTGTTCTCCTATGTCTTCATTTAATAAAAGGAGATCCCAAGAGTCAGTCAAAATCAGGGGTTTGGAAGGAATGAGAGTCAAGAACCAGAAGCTACTAGCCAAACCATTGGTAATAATGGAAAGTTCATTTCAATGGGTGGAGCTAGATTAGGAACAGAAGAAGATGATGTGGGAATAGGAAGGGAAGTGTCACTTGCCAAGCAAAGCAAGTTCTTTTAGTTCTCTT
The DNA here is from genome assembly GCF_024362965.1 of Panthera pardus. NCBI lineage: Eukaryota > Metazoa > Chordata > Mammalia > Carnivora > Felidae > Panthera > Panthera pardus. The sequence goes on along the minus strand of NW_026526821.1, from coordinate 48,631,951 downwards.
TTTATGGCTCAGGTATGAACTGGTGGCTTCCACTTTGACAGAATACTGTTATGGGAGGTACCAATCAGGTAGCCATGCCACCTGCCTTTCCTTTCTTTATGCCCTGCCACTACCCCAAACCATTTGTACTCTGCAAATACCTTTACTCTTTTATCCATTATAATCTGTGAAATAGTATCAGAAATAGCTTTATATTTTATTTAATAACATTAATTTGACTTAGCCCTTGCTAAAGGCTTACAATGTGCTAGGTACATATCTCAGCATTTCACAAGCATTAGCTCATCAGCAAGATAGCCTCACTGTATAAATGGGTAACCAAGCCACAGTGGGTTTGAGTGACTTGCTCATGTCACCCAGATAGTCCAATCCATGCATTCTCTGACCTCTTGTGCAACTTCCAAATCCACTTTTTTACCCCGCTGTATAAGTTCAGAGATTATCTTTCTTTAAATAAATTGTGAAATTCTCCTCACTTTCCTCACTGTCTCTACTATACAAGTTGGTTTTCTTCCCAAACTTCTGGCTTCTACACATTTTTTAGGTCATCGCCTTTCTTAGCTTCATCATTCTTTGACCTTAAGTTCCTATACTCACACAAGCATTTTCAGTGGGCTTTAATTCACCTGACTGCTCATGTAACTGTTCCCATTTCATGGGTGGCTTGGCCATCAGTGTCAATAATGGTCTCTATGCAATACTGAATGGCTTCTCATTTTTAGGATAAATACCACTCTCATTAGCATAAAAAACAAAGTCAGTCACCACTGTTTCTCATCTATATTAACAGTCTTCTTTCTATTTACTCTGGTGACTCAGCCTCCACTCTAGCCATCCTTAATTATTCATCTTTCCTTTTATAGCCATGCACTTCTAAGGATATAACTTAGATGACTGGGTGGATGGATTTTAAAGAAAAAAAATAACTGATTGGAAAATGAAAGGAGAAGGAATTGATTGGGATGTGAAATTAACAGTTCTAAAGCATTGACTGTATCCCACTCATTCTATGAATAGTCTTACTGAATTTTCATGAAGTGCTTTAAGATGGGCATTATTGTCTCATTGTATAAATGAGGAACCAAGGTTTCCAGAGTACAGTAGCTTATTCAAGTAAATGCAATGCCAGAACTGGAATTCAAACTCAAGTGAGATGTATCAGAAATTTATGCTCCTTCAATTACACTATTTTGAATGATTTAGGTTGGGGGCATAATGACTTACAGATACTTCAGTACCTTCTGGCCATATCTAGTATATAGACACATATTCAAATTCAGTGTTCAGAAGAAAAGGTCTCTGGAGATAAAGATTTGGGACTCATGGAATGTAGGTAATAGTTGAATCCATGCAAACAGACATATATGAAGCACATACTATATGCCAGATATTATTCTGAGCACTGAATGAAATGGAAAAACTGGTAAGAGGACCCAGCACAATGACTGAGTAAGGAGAAAAAAAAGTGAGAACACAGGCCTTTAAGCCATGGTGTGGAAGATGTCCAAGGCATGTTCCTGGCAGATGAGTGGAAGTGAAAACAGTGTTCCAAGTGGTGAAGGGAGCAGGTATAGTCCGAGGGAGGAGAGAGACGTGTAGTCCTGGAATGTAACGAGAAACTATGATTGTGTCTCCAGATGAAACTTGTGGACTCTGTTAGGGAATTTGGCCTTTAGAACAGTGGAGAGTTTCAGAGGGTTTCACATAGATGAATGTTGTGATTAGCTCTGCACTTTTCCAGGTGTACTCTGGGAAGACATGGGCTTCAGGAAGCATTTAGGGTCACTGCAGTTGTCCAGGGTACAGCGTGGCTACTGGGACAAAATTTCTCCGAGCCTGCCTCAAGTGTTGCATGGCTCTGAAGATTTGTACTTCCCATCTGCTCCAGATTGTGGACTTTGCATAGCAAGCGCAAAATTATTTCATCTTTTGTCAGAAAACCCTGTGTTTCTTTCTTTAGCAGAAGCATCACCGCTCAGGACATAAAATCAAACCCTGTCTCTGCTTTAAAATGTTTATGTGAACCAACTAAAGCACCTACATGCCCCTTGAGTTCCACAGCTATTGTTTACAGACACCATGGCTGAGTGTCTCTGGTGGGTAGAGACTGAGGGAGCAGTCTATACTGCCTTTGTGGCTGGCATAGCCATCCCTCAATTAACATGCAATGGCTTCTTCAATCTGCTGTTCCCTCCCCCCATTAATCTAAGAACTTCCAACAAGGTTCATCTCAGCCAGTTGTGAGCAAGCCTCTCAACATCTTCATTAAAATCCTGGCAGAATCAGTTTTGTTTTAATTAACTTGTGCTCCTCAGGTCCTCGGTGGCCTACATTCAGTTTGAGGATCATCACTGTGACTGGCCAGGTCCCTTTCAGGATGTTGGCGCCTTTTAGATACAAGTTTTATCAGTCCTGACCCCACTTTTCACCAGAGACCATGTTTTTGACCTGAACTATGGATTTCTTTTATTTCTTTTCTCTTTTTTTTTTGATGTTTATTTATTTTTGAAGAGAGAGAGAGAGAGAGAGAGAGAGAGAGAGAGAGAGAGAGAAAGAGCACAAGCGGGTGAGGTGCAGAGCAGGAAAGGGAGACACAGAATATGAAGTAGGCTCCAGACTCTGAGATGTCAGCACATAGTCCAACGTGGGGCTCAAACTCATGGACCACGAGATCATGACCTGAGCCGAAGTTGGACACCCAACCAACTGAGCCATCCAGGCGCCCCTGGATTTCTTTTAAAAGAAACATGTTTTAAAAATTGATTTAGGGGCACCTGGGTGGTTCAGTTGGTGGAGCATCTGACTTCAGCTCAGGTCATGATCTCCCACGATCTCCCATGATCTCCATGATCTCCCATGATCACTCACAAGCGTGAGTTTGAGCCCCTTATTGGGCTCTGTGTTGACAGCTTGGAGCCTGGAGCCTGCTTCAGATTCTGTGTCTCCCTCTCCCTCTGCCTCTAACCCACTTGCATTCTGTCTCTTTCAAAAATAAATAAACACTAATTTTTTTAAATAAATAAATAAAAATAAGAGTTGATTTAAGAAAGCAGGGGATGGGAAGGAGAGAAAAGGGATTAAGCAGAAAGAAAGTCAATGGAAATGAGTATTGGAAAGACAGTTATCAAACTGACTTTTCAAAGCCCCATAACAGGCTGTGTTCTTATTGAAACTCCTGAGAAGTGTTCTTGGGTCATTTGTCTCCTCAACTAAAAACACAAAAGATCACCTGATACACTCAGGGATTGCATTTTGGTCACATCTAAACTCAATGCATGAAAGTACAAAAATGAAGCCAAAAGCAAATTTATTATCAGTTATAAATTATGAAGAAAAATTTGAACAGTCAGTAATGGTTGTCAAGGCCTATCTTGAAGGCACACATATTTTCAGTAGGACGAATGGCAAGGGGAGGGCATTTCAGTCCAAACTGATAAACTTACTTCATCATGGAATTTATGGGCTAAAAGGAAACTTGACAATCATGTTTCTATCCAGTTCTAGAATTTACTCTTTAATATCTTTATCAAGTATTTACATTATTGATACCCTCATGGTGCAATAGTTTTAAAATCAAAGATTAGATAAATGCCAGAATAATCATTAATAGAGGAAGCAGAATCAAGGCTGGTGTTCATTTGGGGATTCCTTCAGCCAAAGCAGGGATGGGGCAGTTTCTGTTACAGAGAGAGGACCAACTCTTTCCTGTGGGGAGATTCATCTCACTGAATGTTTCAAGCCCTTGTTCCCTGTGCATCTTCTGGCGGGGGGGTGGGGAGCAGTGGGTGATTCAGTAGTATATATGCCGTCAGCTACATATGCACTTAAATGCTGGAATAGACCCATGTCTGAGTTCTCCTTGGGAAAAAAAAAAAAAAAAGGACAAAGCATGGAAGCACAGCTCAGTAAAAGAAATTTGGCAAGAGCAGAAGAGATAGTCTAATGACCAAACCTAAGTCAAATTAGGGATTAGAATATCTAGAGAAATAGATGAGCTGCATAGTTTTTAAAGTATTTTGCAAAAATGTCTTTTCAACCAGGTTTTATGTATGTACTACCAATCAGTGATTTGAAGTCAATCTCTCTGGGAAAGATGGGACTTGCTTCAAGAATAAGAACCTGATTCATATGCTTTAAGGAACAGGAGATAATGTGAGGAAGCTGAAATTCACTCATGAGAGAGGATCACCAGGATAAACTTCAGGAAGTTAGGATGTCACAAAAAGAATATTTTCTCCAAAAGTTGTTTTTTACTTTATACAACTGCTGAACAGAACTAACAATTAAGACTCCATAGAGCATGGATGTGATTCTTATGACCTAAAATATTTTCAAAGTAGAAATTTTTATGTTCCAGACAACACAGAAAAATCTCAGTGGTGCTTCTATTAAGAGTCTAATTTTGAGAGATTTTTTTTTTCCTGTTAGAATGTATTCATGGCTGAACATGCACATCTCCATGCATTTTGGATATGGGCCAACTGGTTTTTGGAGAACAATTCTGCTTCTGGTTTGGGATCACTAGTTTTGGCATTCTATGCAACACATGTTAGACTGTAGGCTGTCCTACTTAATGACGATAAGACCATATTTCCAATATGTAAACATAAATTGCCCAACAATCTTTGGGAAGGATACCCAGATAGTTTTCCAGATCTTTAAGATATGTGTTATGAAAGAAAAGAGGAATCTCAGCCCTGCTTTCCCCATCTTGGGGTGTGATGGGACCCATCAGTCTGCTTTGTATCCATAATAGCAGACTTTCAGGGTATCTTTAACTTTTGAGTTAGATAGTTTGTAGAATCCTCAATAACTAGGGGCCTCTACTTTTCAATTTAACCTGAGAACAGAATTAAATAACCAAGAAGAGTCAATTAAAGCTATCCAAATTGTTTTCTTTAGTTGTAACAGATTTTACAGTAAAATGTTAGGAAACCTGACACCCACCAAGCACAGCAGGACTATGCTGAGTCCCAAGCCTGAGATGAACTGATTATGCAGAACCAGACTGGGAAAAATTAAGTGGAATTAATGCCACTTGAGTATTGAGGTAGAGTAAACTCCATTTTTGAAAATAGAATGTTCAGCAATTTCATATTTTTGACATGTCCAATCAGGATAGTTGCTAAGATTATGATGAAGCAGGTAGAAAAATCCCTATACAGTAAACAAATATAATTTAAGATGATGTTGAGTGCTATTAAGGGTATAAAGGTTGTTATAACAGTGAAGGGGTCACCTCCTAATTTAGATTGGATCATTTAGCATAGGGAATTTTACTGGAGACCTGAGTAAAGGGAAGACTGTTATGTCTTGCAATAAAAGGGTCCCAGACACAAGGAACAAATGAGCCAAGGTCCAAAAGCAGCAATGAACTCTGTGTGTGTGACATCACAGGAAATAAGTGTGGCTGAAGCATAGTGAGTAGGTGGAGAAGGGTCAGGGGTGGTAAGGAGAGGCAACCAGAGCTGGAAAACTCAGAGACCAGAATGAAGGATTCAATTCATTTCTCCTCTAAGCACAGTTGGAGGCCTTCTGAGGGTATCAAATGAGAAATAGTTCCTTCTCACATTTTTGAAAGTGTGTTCTTGCTGCTGAGTGAAGAATGATATGCTGAGAGCAAATAGTGCCTTTGTTTGATTTGAGTTTTATTTTATTTTATTTTATTTTTTTAAGCAGTTACATAGGAGTTGGCATTGGGTCTCAGAATGAGAGGTACTTAAGCTTTTTTATAAAATTCAAGGTTACTTTATTAATATGAAGCTGCAAGGAGTACCCCAGGGGTCATTTAGTATAAGAACATACCTAAGTCATAGTATTCCTGACTTTCTTTTCAAATACTTCCTTCCTCTGGACAGCAGACCCTTTCTGGGGTTTTGTTGGATGCTGAGGGCTAACACATGTTCTCCAGAGGAGGGGTACTGGTAGAATAGATAAAGTGATCATGAAAACTATCAGAAAGGACAGAGTGGAAGAGGAGATGTCCTGCTGAGCTAAGTAATAGGAGAAATGCTTGATATTACACAATTTGGATAGGTCCTCACATGGCCAAAGAGTGGGTTTTTACTCCCATCTCATTTCTAACATTGAAAACTCCAAACAAGAGCTTGGGGTCCTCACAAACAAGGGGGGTCCTCACACCACATGCCAAATGTCTTAAGTCATAAATCAAAATAGCAAATGGCTAAATAAGCGTATTCTAACCTCCAACCTCATCAGAGGCACCTTCAAAACAATGAATTAGAAAAATATATTTAAGTATATGTTTTTCATGACTAAATGTCAGCAATGTACCAAAAATTGGGGGAAATCTCCCATGAAGAATTCCAAATGATTTATGTAGTTAAGATATATGTATATATGGATATACATACATATATATATCCATTCATTAAGGGTGGGCTGTGTATCCTGACTTTGTTTCAAGTCAGAAGAGGGGTGGGTAAATTTACTAGGGAGAAATTTGACAATCCTGACCTCAGCCAGGTGACCAGGTTCAACACTACCAGTCATAAATTATATTGATAGTGTGATGTGATGAGAAGGGCAGCTTTACCTCTAGGGTCTTCCTTCCCAAAACCTGTAACCCCAATCTAATCAGGAGAAGAATATCAGACAAATTCCATTAGATGGGCAACCTGCAAAATATTGTGCTAGTACTCCTCAAAACTGTCAAGGCTATCAAGAACAAGAGCAGTCTGAGACATACTTATAGTTCTGGTATAGCCTATAAGGAACTTACCAGTCATTTTTCTAACCTCACAATAAAAAAAAAGCTAAGCAAACAAAAATCAACAACTCTTCTTAGAGCTGTCAAACAATTGAGGTGCACATGGATGTTTATAGCAGCTTTATTTATAATCAACAACACTTGGAAACACAAGATGTGGATGAATATGTAAACTGTGTTCCATCCAGACAATGAGATGTTATTCAGCACTAAAAAGAAATGAGCTGTGATGTCATGAAAGGACATGGAAAAAACTTAAGTGCATGTTACTAAACGAAAGAACCAATATGAAAAGGTTACAACAGTGTACGATTACAACTATGTGACATTCTGGAAAAGGTAAGACTACAGAGACAACAGAAAGTTTGAAAGTTTCCAAGTGTTGAGAGATCCAACATGGCAGAGAAGTAAGGGGAACTGAAGTTCCCTCGTCCCTCAAACACAGCAGTGTTGAGGCCAAAGGACTTTGAATTTCAAGAGTCTGGGCTACAGAGTGACAGAGACATCTCCAAGGACCCACAGGAACAACCGAGTGAGCCATAGGTGCATGATTGTGAACCAGGAGAGATAAAATGGGTGGCATAAGCATGGAGGGGAGGGATCCCTTTCTGCAGAGAGGCAAAGGGAAGAGAAAGAGAGGCTGTGAAAGCATAGGACAGTATCTGGACAAGAGAAAAACCATGGATCAGGGATAAAGAAATATCCAATCTCTAACTGTGGGGCTTTCTCTAGACAGGGGCTGGCTACCCTGTTTGCCCACCTGAGGAGGAGAGGAGCCAGCCCCAGGCTCAGTAACTAGTTCAGAGGTGCAGTCCACAGTAAGAGAAAGCAATCCCCTCCCTGGAGTGCTGTGGGAAGAAGGTATATAACTGTTCAAAAGACAAAGATTACCTGTACCTGCCACCCAGAGGCTTTAAATCGGTGGCATGGAGCAGCATATCCCCAAAACTGGGGTGCATGGAGGGGGACACTTTAAGACACAGGGGTTTAAATCCCAGCCGAATGCCAGCGAGGTGCAGGAGTCACAGAGTGGGACAAACCTCCTCATTCACTCCTGTGGCACTGTGAGGATTGTCTGAACAGAGTGGTTTGGGACACCTAGTCGATGGAGGAAACACTAAGGTGTCGCCATTTTTCTCCTTATCACCAACAAGGTGGGGATTCAGGGAATGGACAGCAGGCCCACAATGGAGGTGGGACCTGCCTACACCACACCATGTCCTTCTGTGCCTGGAAACTGCATATCCACTGGAGTGGGATTGACGCTGACAAACCAGACAGCCCCTCCTCCAGACCAGCCCTGCCACTCATTCCAAGGTACCCAACAATTTTGTATTTTCTGATTTAATTCTTGGATAATTCTTAATATATATATATATATATATATATATATAATATATATTATATTATATATATATTATATTATATTATATATTATAATTATAATATATATTATATAATATATTATATTATATATAATTAATAATATATATAATTATAATATATTATATATTATGTATAATATATAATAATATATATTATTATATTATATATATTCTTCCTTTCTCCTTCTTATTTCTTCCCTCCTCTAGTCTGGTTACTCTATTTGTTCGTTTGTTTAACCAGACATATTTAATCTATTCTCTTTACACATGTTTTATATCTCCTTCTTTATTTTCTTCTCTCTTTCTCTGGATTAAGCCATATAGTTTCTCTGCCTGGTCAATTCTATTCCCTTTTCTTTTTCCCAGCCCCTGTCATTTCTCTCATTATATGGGATAAGGCCCCTTCAATCAACACTGAAACAAACCCATTCTTTTGTTGTAGCTGGTGGGTTTTTTTTTTTTTTGGTTTTTGCTTGTTTGTTTTGTTGTTGTTGTTGTTGTTGTTGTTGTTTGTTTCTTTTCTTTTCCAGGGCTACTTCAAAGAACAAATCAAAGCACACCTGATGGAGGGGCCAAAACATCACTATGAGTAGGGAGGTAAAGCAACCAATGTCACAAACACATAGAAGACATAACACACTCCAAAAAACACCTCCTGAATGGCCAGGACCTGGACAGTATGTGACCCCTCTTTAATATAGAAGAATTTTCAGGTGCATCACACATAACAAGCTTTCAAAACACATAAGGAAAACTAGCCAAAATGACAAAAGAGAAGAATTCTCCACAAAAGAAATTCCAGTTAAGAAATTGCTACAAAAATGATCAAAACAGATATAAACAATATAACTGAACAAGAATTTAGAATAATAGTCATAAGATTAATTACTTGGTATGAAAAAAGCACAGAAGACAGCAGAGAATCTATTGCTGCAGAGATCAAGGAACTGAAATATAGTCATGGTGAGTTAAAAATTGCTGTAAATGAGGTGCAAAATAAACCAGAGGTGGTGACAGTGAGGAATGAAGAGACAGAGGGAGGAATAAGTGGACTCGAATATAAAATTTTGGAAAAAGATGAAACTGAGAAAAAGAGAGATAAGAACATTTTAGACCATGAGGGGAGAATTAGAGAACTAAGTGATTCAATGGAAGGTAATAATATCCCTATCATAGGAGTTTCAGAAGAAGAAGAAGAAGAAGAAGAAGAAGAAGAAGAAGAAGAAGAAGAAAGAGAACAGGGCAGGAGGTGTACTTGAACAAATCATAGCTGAGAACTTCCCTGATCTGGGGAAGGAAACAGGCATTGAAATCCAGGAAGCATAGAGAACTCCCTTCAGACATAACTTGAATCGATCTTCTGCAAGACATATTGTAGTGAAACTGGCAAAATACAAGGATAAAGAGAGAATTCTGAAAGCAGGTAGGGATAAACCTACAAGAGTAGACACATAAAGGCAGTAGCAGACCTATCTACTGAAACTTGGCAGGCCAGAAAGGAGTGGCAGGAAATTTTCAATGTGATGAAAAGGAAAAATATGCATCCAAGAATCCCTTATACAGCAAATTTGTCATCCAGAATAGAAGGAGAGACCAATGTTTTCCCAAACAAACAAAAACTGAAGGAATTCATCACCACTAAACCATTCCTACAAGAGATCCTAAGGGGGATTCTGTGAGTGAAATATTGCAAAGACCACAAAGGACCAGAGACATCACTACAAGCATGAAACCGATAGATAAAACAATGACTCTAAACCCATATCCTTCAATAATAACACTGAATGTAAAAAGACTAAATGCTCCCATCAAAAGACAAGGTATCAGAATGGATTAAAAAAGCAAGACCCATCTAACTTGCTGTCCACAAGAGACCCATTTTAAGCATGAGGACACGAGACCCATTTTAGACATGAAAGTGAGGAGATGGAGAGCCATCTATTATGCTACTGGAAGTCAAAAGAAAGCTAAAGTAGCCATGCATATATAACACAAACCAGATTTTAAACTAAAGGCTGTAACATGAAATGAAGAAGGGCATTATAATTAATAATAATATATTAAATAATATATAATATATAATATATATATTAAATAATATAATATAATATAATATAATATAATATAATATTATATATAATATATATATTAAATAATATATTAAATAATATATAATATATAAATAATATATTAAATAATATATTAAATAATAATTACAGGGTCTATCCATCAAGAAGAGCTAACAATAAAAAATGAATATGCACCCAATTCAGGAACACCCAAACATATCTAAAACATTAATCACAAACATAAGCAATCTTACTGGTAAGAATGTGGTAATTGCAGGGGACTTTAATACTCCACTTACAACAATGGGCAGATCACCTAGGCAGAAAATCAATAAAGAAACTATGGCCCTGAATGATACACTGGACCAGATGGACTTGACAGATATATCCAGAGCTTTTCATCCTAAAGCAGCAGAATATACATTCTTTCTTGAGTGTGCATGGGACATTCTCCAAGATAGATCACACACTGGGTCACAAAACAACCCTCAATAAATATAAAAGAACTGATATCATACCATGCACATTTTCTGATCACAATGCTATGAAACTTGAAATCAACCACAGGAAAAAGTTTGGAAAGCCTCCAAAGGCATGGAGGTTAAAGAACATCTTACTAAAGAACAAACGAATGGGTGAACCAGGCAATTAAAGAAGAAATTTAAAAGTATACAAAAACAAATGAAAATAAAAACACAATAAACCAAACCCTTTGGGGTGCAGCAAAGGCAGTCCTAAGATGAAAATACATTGCAATCCAGGCCTATCTCAAGACACAAGAAAAACCCCAACTATAAAATCTAACAGCACACCTAAAGGAACTATAAGCAGAACAACAAAGAAACCCCAAGGCCAGCAGAAGAAGAGAGATAATAAAGATCAGAGCAGAAATAAACAATATAGAATCAAAACAAAAACAAAAACAAAAAAACACCCAGTACAACAGATGAATGAAACAGAGTTGGGTTTGTTTTGTTTTGTTTTGTTTTTGGAAAAAAAAATTGATAACTGCCTACCCAGACTTCTCAAAAAGAAAAGAGAGAAGAGCCAAATAGACAAAATCACGAATGAAAATGGATCTGTCACCACAAATCCTTCAGAAATACAAGCAATTATCAGATTATACTTTGAAAAATTGTATGTCAACAAATGGGACAACCTGGAGGAAATGGACAAATTACTAGACACACACTACTGAAACTCAAACAGGAAGAAATAGAAAACTTGAACAGATCCATAACTACTGATGCTATTGAATCAGTTATCAAAATCCCCAACAAATAAGAGTCCTGGGCCAGATGGCTTCCCTACGGAATTCTACCAGGCATTGAAAGCAGAGTTAATATCTATCCGTCTCAAGATTTTCCAAAAATGGAAGGAGAGGTTCCAGACTCATTCTATGAAGCCAGCATTACCTTGATTCCCAAACCAGAGAGAGACCCCACAAAAAAGGAGAAAATCAGGCCAATGTCCCTGATGAACATGCATGCAAAAATTCTCAATAAGATACTAGCAAGTCGAATTCAACAAAATATAAAAAGAATTATTCACCATGATCAAGGGGGATTCATTTCTGGGCTGCATGTCTAGTTCAATATTCACAAATCAAACAATGTGATAAATCACATTAATAAAAGAAAGGATAAGAACCATATGATCTTGTCAATAGATGCAGAAAAAGCATTTAACAAAATACAGTATCCTCTCTTAATAAAAGCCCTCAAGAAAGTCAGGATAGAAGAAACATACTTAAACATCATAAAAGCCATATATGAAAAGCCCAGAGCTAATATCATCCTCAATGGAGAAAAACTGAGAGCTTTTCCCCAAGATCAGGAACACAAGAGGGATGTCCACTCTCACCACTGTTGTTTAACATAGTGTTGGAAGTCCTAGCCTCATCAATCAGACAACAAAATGAAATAAAAAGCCTGCAAGTGGGGAAAGAAGAAGTCAAGCTTTCACTTTTTGCAGACGACATGACACTCTACATGGAAAACCCAAAAGACTCCACTAAAAGACTGCTAGAACTGATACATGAATTCAGCAAAGCTGCAGGGTACAAAATCCATGTACAGAAATTGGTTGCATTTGCATACAACAATAATGAAGCAACAGACAGAGCATTAAAGAAACTGATCTCATTCACAACTGCACCAAGAACCATAAAATACCTAGTAATAAACCTAACCAAAGATGTAAAATACCTGTATGCTGAAAACTATAGAAAGCTTATGAAGGCAACACAAAGAAATGGAAAAACATTTCATGCTCAGAGATTGGAAGAATAAATATTGTTAACATGTCAATACTACCCAAAGCAATCTGCACATTCAAGGCAATTCCAATCAAACTTTCCCTGGCATTCTTCTCATAGTTAGAACAAACATTCCTAAAATTTGTATGGAACCACAAAAGACTCCAAATAGCTAAAGTAATATTGAAGAAGAAAACCAAAGTGGGAGACATCACAATCCCAGACTTTAGCCTCTACTACAAAGTTGTAATCATCAAGACAGTATGGTAATGTCACAGAAACAGACACATATACCAGTGGACTAGAATACACAACCCAGAATTGGACCCACAAATGTATGGCCAACTAATCATTGACAAAGCAAGAAAGAGCATCCAATGGAAAATAGACAGTCTCTTTAGCAAATGGTGCTGGGAAAACTGTACAGCAACATGCAGAAGAATGAAACTGGACCACTAGACCACATTCTTACACCATACACACACACAAAAAAAAAAACCTCAAAATGGATGAAAGACCTAAATGTGAGACAGGAAACCAACAAAACCATAGAGGAGAAAACAGGCAACAACTTCTTTGACCTCAACCACAACAATTTCTTGCTTGAGACATCTCCAAAGGTGAGGTAATTAAAAGCAAAAATGAACTATTGGGACCTCATCAAGATAAAAAGCTTCTGCACTGCAAAGGAAACAATCAACAAAACTAAAAGTCAACTGATGGAATAGGAAAATATATTTGCAAATTACATATCAGATAAAGGGTTAGTATCCAAAATCTATAAGGAACTTACCAAACCCAACACCCAAAAAACTAATAATCCAGTGAAGAAATGAGCAGAAGACATGAATAGACACTTTTCCAGGGAGGACATCCAGATGGCCAACAGACACATGAAAGATGCTCAACATCACTCCTCATCAGGGAAATACAAATCAAAGCCACACTGAGATACTGCCTCACACTGGTCAGAGTGGCTAAAATGAATAAATCAGGAAACTACAGATGCTGGTGTGGATGTGGAGAAATGAGAACCCTCTTACATTGTTGGTGGGAATGCAAACTGGTGCAGCCGCTCTGGAAAACAGTGTGGAGTTTCCTCATAAAAGTAAAAATAGAACTATCCTACGAGTCAGCAATAGCACTACTAGGAATTTACCCAAGGGACACATGAGTGCTAATGCATAGGGGCACATGTACCCCAATGTTTATAGCAGAGCTTTCCATAGTAGCCAAACATGGAGAGAACCTAAATGTCCATCAAGTGATGAATGGATAAAGAAGGTGCGGTTTATATATACAATGGGATACTGCTGGGCAATGAGAAATAATGAAATCATGCCATTTGCAGCAAAGTAAATGGAACTGGAAGGTATTATGCTTAGTGAAATAAGACAGCCAGAGAAGGACAGATATCATGTTTTCACTCATACGTGGATCTTGAGAAACTTACCAGAAGACCATAGGAGACAGGAGGGGGGAAATTGATACAGAGAGGAACGGAAGCAAATCATAAGAGACTCTTAAATACAGAGAACAAACTGAGGGTTGATGGGGGGGGGCGGGTAGAGGGAAAAGGGGTGATGGGCATTGAGAAGGGCACTCATTAGGATGAGCACTGGGTGTTCTATGTAATCAATGAACCATGGCAATATACCCCCCAAAGCAAGAGCACACTGTACATACTCTACATTAGCCAATTTGACTAATAATAAATTATATTAAAAAGAAAGAAAGTTGCCAAGTGTTAGGGAGGAGGAAGAGATGAAAAGGTGAAGCAAAGAAGACTTTTAGGGCAGGGAAAACATGTATCTGCATGACACTGTAATAGTGGATATATATCATTACACATGTGTCAAAACCCATAGAGTGTACAACACCAAGAGTGAACCCTACTGTTATCTATGTATCTTGGGTGGTAATGATATGTCAATGTAGGTTCATTAATTGTAATAAAATCTGATCAGAAAATGTTTATAGTATGATCTCAGTTCTTTTATATTTATTGAGGGTTGTTTTGTGACCCAGTGTGTGATCTATCTTGGAGAATGTCCCATGCACATTCAAGAAAGAATGTATATTCTGCTGCTTTAGGATGAAAAGCTCTGAATATATCTGTCAAGTCCATCTGGTCCAGTGTATCATTCAGGGCCATAGTTTCTTTATTGATTTTCTTCCTAGGTGATCTGTCCATTGTTGTAAGTGGAGTAGAGATAAGAGATAAGAAGGATAAAAGGAAGGAAAAATATATGTATATAGTAAGAATTGTTCGAGAATTAAATCCGGCAATGTAATAGCAGTGTTCTGGAGCAGGGGCTGTCTAGTTCATCAGTGTCAATCACGCTCCAGTAGATATGCAGTTACCAGGAGTGGAGGGGGGTGGTTTGGGGTAGGCAGGTCCTACTTCCACTGTGGGTGTGCTGTTTGTTCCCTGAAGTGCCCCACCTATGGCCCATCAGATTGTCCTGGTGGGTTCCCAGAAGCAACTCTGCCACTTTCCCTCTTGGATTCTTGGGATTCAAAGTCCTTTGGCTTCAACAGACCTTTGTTTGAGAGAGAAGGGAACTTTGGATCCCCCCACTTCTCTGCCATGTTGGCCCCTCCTTCCAACCCCTCACTTCTGATGAACTGCAGCTTTGACCACTCAGATCCTCTGGGGGAAGGTCTCAATGAGAAATGGCTGGGTGCTGGCCCACCCCCAGGAATGTTCACAAGACCACGCTGGTGCCAATGCCCAGAGACTGCAGCTGGGTGCCAGCCCACCTCAGAAAAAGTTCATGCGATCTTGTAGCAGCAGCATTTCATGGATTATGGAAAATCACAACACACGTCTAGTACCAGGCTTCCCCCTTAACATCCTTGTTCCAACACCAGTGAATATGGTTGTTCTCTGGGGTCCACTGGGACCTTTGCCTGTGGGAGGGGAGGGTGCACAGCCTTAAGTAAATGTCCTCCCCACAGGGTAACCACCACTCCCTGTGTGGCCCAAGGACCCCTTGAACCTTGATCTCTGCTCTTGGGGATGTTCCCTTCCCACCAGAGCACCACCAACTATTGAGCTGCAGAGCCTAAGACTCGGCACTCCCCCTGTTTATAGAGTCTTGATAGAATTTAAACCCTTTTCTTTCTCCTTTCTTCCTTTTTTTTTTTTTTTTTTTTTTTTTTGTTCAGTCCCTGCAGCTGTTTCCACTTTTCAACTTTCTCTTCAGCTGCTTATGGGGGGTGTTTTTCCTATACTCTCCCCCTGTCTCTGCCCTCTCTCTACAAGCAAAAACAGTTCCTTGCCCTCTGCAGTTTCTTTCTCCCCCAGTTCATCTCTCTGCACTGTGTACATGCCAAGTTCTGTGGTTCAGTTTGTGAAAATTGCTGTGTTAATCCTCAGATCAGTTTTGTATGTGCAATATGGCTTAGTGTTGATCTGGCTACATTTCAGAGGCCAGAGATGAAAACAAAACAAAACAAAAAACTTCCATGCTCTTCTGCCATCTTAACTCCCTCCAAGATTTGTCTTTTGAAAGGATCTTTGTATGTGAAAGGGGGGGTGAATGGTTTTTCAAAGGTGAGAGAGAAACAGAATGATTCCTCCATGTAGTGTTATGTAGGATGATTATGTTCGATGGGGTGTGTGGTAGAGCGCTGCACTGTTTCCAGCTCTACTCATGGGTTCCTGTGGACGTGTATGACTTCTAGGAGCCTTGATCTTATCTGTTGATTCCAAAGGCACCTGCAGGCATTGGGAGCTGTAGTTACTGGCATAGAGAAAGGTCATTTAATGAGAGTTCTGGGAAGTTTGAACTCCTAACCATACAGTTACTAATGAAATTTCTTGGACTCTTTATAAATAATATGTCAACTTGTTCATTAGCTACTATGTTTCACAGATAAATAGAGTTGCCAAATGTATGTATATTGGCCATACCCCTTTTAATTTCAATGACTTATGGGCTCTATATGACCATGTACTCAAGCATCACTAGGACAAAGAAAATTCCCCTAAGGCAGCACAACTGTGTGTTTCAATGGATTATATTTGCACATAACAAATAATAGAAGGATATTTACTCTTAGCTCATTAATCACATATTGATTATACTGACTGATGGGTTGTTCTCAAAGAGTTTTTAGACAAAGAACAAAAAAGCTCAGTTGTGATTCTTTTTAACACTTCTTCTTTCTTTTTCTTTTTTTTTTTTTTCAGAAAATACATTATTCAACTATGATCCTCACCTTTGGACCCAGAAGATAATCATTGTCTGGTGTGCCTGGGATGTGGCCAACAAGGCACCCTGGCCCCATGTTCTCCCTGCTGAAACCAGGATTCATACCACTAATATTTATTATATAAGATGAAGTCATTCTTTTCTAGCTTCTTATTTTAAAAGTAAATACTTGGCAGTGTGGTGTATTTATTGAACAATGCTAATGTAGAACATTCTTTAGGCCAAAAACCATTCTAATAATTTTATAAACATTAAGTTATTTGATGCTTCTAATAGCTCTCTGAGATCTAAATATGTGAACTAAGTCACCCATAAGCACATACCTAGAGACACTGGCTCCCAATTCTGTGCCCTTCAGTACCGTGATCTATGTCATCCATACTCTGATAGATGGTTCTGATAGTTGGCTTTCTATCCATCAGAAAACTACTGAATGAGGGACCATAAAAGGGAAAGAAGACCAAAATTTATGCCAAAGGCAAATGTGCCTCCCTTGTCAGTTTGTCATGTAGAATTAATGAAGTGACATACATGGATCACTGTTAAAGACAGGATCAGAAGCCAGCGGTTCAAAACTTGACTTTACTTTTTCACTAACTGTGTAAACAGTGGGCGATACTTTCTCTTCTGTAAAATTACATGAAATTCTTTCTAAAGTCCCTTTTCCAATCCTAAATCTTTGAATCTAATGATTAATATAATCTTTGTTTCCCAATAATTCTTCCCATTTATCTTTATTCTCTTCTTTGTGCTGTTCTATTAAAAAAATGAATTGCAGGGACATTACAGGAATATTAATCTCTGTTTGATAATTCAGAAGGCACTTTGGAGTTTCACAGTCCTCAGGGTTATCATTTAAACATCAATTACCCTTGCTTGGTTGCTAAGCAGAAGACTTCATTAATAGAAATTTCTGTTTAATAGATGCCAAACAGCAGCAAGGTTTCTATAATTGGATGGGCCACAGTTAGCAACTTTTGAAACTCTGTGTGCCTTATGTAGATTAATCTGTTCCCTTGTGGGCAGGGAATGGGAAGGGCAGTGGAAGTACTAGATGGAAGGCAGGGAGGATTAAGTAACTGGTTTTATGGCTATGTACAGCACTGCTGCCTCATGAAAAGCTCAGGTCATTTTTATGACAATGTAAGAAATGTCTTGGGGACTCTCACCACTGTGTGTCAGAAATCAATTATCCGAGGAACACACACCACTGTGTAGTTTTCCCCTGGGTAAACCCAATAATTTGGTGTGTGTAGGTAAGAATTTGGTATGTGCAAACCTTTGGTAGTTGAGGGAGGTAAGGGTAGAAGTAAGAGGATGATGAACAGATATTGTATGTTTAACTTACAAATCAAGTTACTGTACTTCTTGGCTAAGAAAAAGTCTTTGTCATAATAGGTACTTTGGGCCACACCTTGAAAATATCAGGAACCCTGGGCATTTCCAACGTAGCCAAGGCCAGAAGAAAGGACAACAGGTGCTGAGCACGACAGTACAAGGGTCCTGGCCAGAGCTCTGAGCACCAGGCAACCAATGCCCTGAAGCCAATGCATAAGAAACCAGACACAGAATACTTGGATGCCACAGCCCCATGAGAAGGGACAGTGTAGAAACGAGGCAGGCAACCCTGGGGCAGACACATATTAGGAAGGACTTGTAGGAGACCTGATATTCCTTTCCTGCTTTGTAGATATCTCTTAAGTTACCAAAAGCCAGAATATTTCTGGACCTTAAATCTCTGGGGAAAATGTCATGTACTGCAACCCCTTCTTTCAAGGCAAAGAGGCATCAGGCAGGAGATATTCATTTATCTGAAAGCCTGTCTGAAGGCTCCATTTAGGCAGCCCATCACCTGTCTAAATATGACTTGATGAGGCTGCATGAAGAACATTTATTTTCCAAGAAGGCTCAGAGAGCTTTAATCTTCTTCAAACCTGGAAAAAGGCCCTGCTGATGTTCATTGTTTTTGTTTTATGTGACTTATTAATCAAGTCTTCTTCCCTGTTATGTGGGCATTTCACAGATAATGATAATATGTTCTTCACAGCAAGGAATCACAGTAAGAAGGCATCAATATTTCTGCAAACCCTTCTTCTTAGTTGAGTTAAGTCACTTATCCTTGCAGGTCCCTCTGTGCACATCATTACCTGCTATTTAATCAATAATAGTGATAAATCGACTTCACACATATACCTAGAGCCACACCCAGCACTGCAGGTGGGAAGTTGACACAGAAATAGACTTTATGGTTACCAAGTAAGTGCTATACTGGGTAGGCAGAATCTACTATGGATAAGCACAGCATCATGCTCCAAGGAGTGTATTGTTCAATGAGGGAGAAACAGATAAGAAAACAAATCACAATTTAGTATCCTCCAAGCTAAGAGAGGGGACCCAGAGAAACAGACATAACCAACAATCATGAAAAAAAATCAGAGAAAAATTAAAAACAAACAGTATTCTGCTCCATATCTAAGTAGCATTTGGAATTAACAGAGTTCAATTCAGCTTTGAGGTGGAGAGGTTTGAATGCTGTGGTGGACACCATCGGCCCCACTAGATGCGCATCAGTTAAAGCTGCTGCTAGGGGTGCTAGCTACAGATGGACTCGAGGTCAGCCCCTCCGGGGAGGGCCTGGACTGCTCAGGGCCTATATTCAATGACAGCGTTAATGCAGCAGTATAAAGTTCTGACAGCTCAGGTAGGCCCAACTCACACACACTGAGCACAACTCTGAGGGGCCTTTCTGGCTCCAGAGCTCCCTATGGGGCCAACCTACATACTGCATAGCTGGACTCCTCCCTCTGCTTGCTCTGTCTCTCTTCCCCCTTTCTTCAGAAGCCAGTCCTAATGGTGCTCCTTAATGAACAGTCTGTGCACTAAGCTCCATCTCAAACTCTGCTCACTTACTTACAAACCTTACTTACAATCTGCAGCAAAGGGAGCCAAGGGTGAGAGCACTGGTCCAAGGGGATGTGGGATATCAGGGGAGGGTAGAACTTGATCTTCCAAGTCAAATCCATTCTTAGCGCAACTTAGGTAGACTTCATGGAGGTATATGACTTGTTACGACCCACACATCTTTCTTTTACTTCCAACATAACTGGTTCATTGTTTGCCAAAAGCTATTTTCAGATTTATTATTTCCTCCCAAGGACAATCCTCCATAAAAAGGACATTTATATATACCATTTCTCTCGATTTGGGTCCTGTGCTATTTTCTCCCTGGGGCATTGTGAAGGCCAGTTCAACTCCCAAAGCAGCAGCCATCACAGCCAAATTGGTTTTATCTAAAAATCTCATAAGGCAATTTTTTTTCCCTCATGGTTCAGACCATTCATGAACTATGCAGTTATAGGTGCACTGGAGACCACCTGGAAGTAAATCTCATTTGATACAGTATCTCAAGTGGTATCATCTCCACTGAAGCCTGACTGGTCCACACAGTTTTGAGTATCACTATATATATATATATATATATATATATATATATATATATATATACCACTATATATATATATATATATATATATATATATATATATATCACTATATATATATATATTAAGAGACAGAGTTCAAGTGGGGAAGGGGTAGAGAGGGAGACACAGAATCCAAAGCAGGTTGTAGGCTTTGAGCTCTCAACACAGAGCTGGGTGCAGGGCTGGAATCCACAGATTGCAAGATCATGACCTGAGCCAAAGTTGGATGCTTAACTGACTGAGCCACCCAGGCAGCCCTGAGAACCACTCTTACCTGCAGATTTCAAACTTTTCTTGGAATTTTAATAGCCTGTTATTTGTTGGATTGAATCACACCTGCCATCAGTGTCAAAAGATTTCTGTGGACAAGTGTATTTTTTTAATTGTAGAGAAAATTAAAATTAACCTTGACTTGAAAATTTTATAATACCCTTTTAAGATGAATTAACATAGCCTCTGGTTTCCTTAACCTAGGATTGAAAATTATAGTTAAAGATACCTTTTTTATCAGAAAATGGGCTGCACCTGTTGGGTTGTAGCCTCCTCACCTCTCTCTCCTCTGCAAATGCCCCCTCTCTGACCATATTATGTCAGGTTCCTCTGAGCCTTCTTCTCAAATGGGCCCCAACCTTGGCCTTCCAACCTGCCATTGGCCTACTGAACCCAGTTTTTTCAAAGAATCTTGCTAATGCACTTTATGGATTGTCCCCTGTTCTTGATATCTAATCAAGTTCCTCTTAGTAATTTTATATCCACCAACCCTCTCTTTCTACTCACTGGCTATAAATCCTAAGCTGTCCTTGTTGTATTTGGAGTTGAGTTCAATCTTTCTCCCCTATTGCAATATTATTAAATAAAGTTCCCCTTGCTATTTTTAACAAGTATCCAGTGAATGGTTTCTCTTTAACACCTTTTTTCTTAAGCCAATAGCTCTTAAGCACTGGGAGATGCAAGCCACATACAGATGCATGAGATTTTCCTTAAAGGTATGCTGGGTTGTAAGTGCATATCCACATGCCTTTGTGGCATGTGTCTTTGTGGTGGTTCAGGATGTCCATAAAGTTGTCTTCAGCAGTATCCTTTCCATGACTGCAGTGGTTTCACTGATATGTTCAAGGATTAAAGAAATGTAAAATCAAGCAAATGCAAAGCCAATCCTCCAGGGGATTCTGGTGCTCATCAAAGTTTGAGAACACTAGAGATGTAGTCAAGGGTGTGGGCCCTGACTCCATCTCCAATATTTGAATTCTGATATGCCACTTGCTAATTATGACACTTTACACACTTTCCTAACATCTCTGTCCTTCAATTTTCTTACCTAAAATATAAGGACATTAATAGCCTTTGTCTTTAGATAAATAAATGGAACAATGCATTTTGGGCATTTATTACTGTGTCTGACCCATAAATGCTACAACCAGAAGGTAGAAAGCTTTAACAAAAACCAAAAACATAGACACATAGATATACACACAGCAGGCTGGGCCAAAGTTGGAAAAGCATCTTGTGAGGTTAATGTAGACAGAGAGAAAAGAGAGAAATAAAATTTAAGAAAAGCATAATGGAAAGTCCAGATGTTAAGAGATATAAGTCATATAGTCCAAAAAGGAGAGAAGGTAGGAAGTTCCTTCTTGTTGATCTGGAAGTGAGCAAATAATTTCAGAGAAGAAAGATTTTAATAGCATTATCTTTCTCCTAACTTCTGATCTAAGGGGTCCCTTTAATGATAAAGGGACAGTCATTGGAGTCTTGTCATAAGTGCTACTTCATAGGTACCTACAATGTATTGATGTCAGACATCATCCTCCTTGGGAAGACTGAAAAGTGATAAAGGTAATCTTGATTTGGACCCTCAACTACATCAATCACTTCATTAAAGTTCAAGTCTGCCCAGCTGCACCTTACACACCATCAGGGAGCCACCAATAGCACTGTGCATGATTTACCCAGCGAGTTTATTTTGTATGTGTATTTCTAGCAGACTGCAGAAAGGCAAGACCTTCATTTGTCTCAAACACCAAGACTGCAATGGAAGAAAAGTTAAAGCTTTCTTTTAAGTCAGGTGTCTGTTGGTAGCTTTCAAAAACACT
Organism: Panthera pardus; assembly: GCF_024362965.1. Classification (NCBI taxonomy): domain Eukaryota; kingdom Metazoa; phylum Chordata; class Mammalia; order Carnivora; family Felidae; genus Panthera; species Panthera pardus. The sequence continues at coordinate 48,609,718 of NW_026526821.1, read as the reverse complement.
TCTGCACATATTTGCATCTCACCGCATCCCTGTGAAGAATATAGACATGGGTTTATTCCTATTTTGTTCATAGTCATTACTATGACCCAGTTTATAGATGAAGAACCAGCTCTGGAAAGGTTAAGCAACATGACCAAATTTAAAGTATTGGAGAGAAGCCAGGGTCAAAGCCCAGATCATTTCACTGCAAGCCTTTGCACTCTTCTGCACTCTACTTGCTCTGAAATCCCAGAAATCTAGCCTCAGCCAAGGGGCTGAGTTCTAGATTCAAGTGGTAGTGAACAAAAACAGTCTCAATCAAAAGCCAAATTCTCAGACAAGTCATTATATATTCAGGAACTGATGGGGCCAAGGAATTAATTCCAGTGGGGAAAAATGGAAGTAGGTTTAGTGACAACTAATAAAGTAAAATGACAGTTAACCAGAGAGAGATGAATTAGAGGAATATCATCTGTTCCTCTGAAGTTGGAATGAATTCAATGGCCATTGACCATTTTATGTCTGGCCACCATAATGTGTGAATGTGAGGCTGGAAATGTAAAAATGCTTAAATCATTCCATTAAGATCTTTCCTTTGCACCCTTAATTAGATGGTCATATATTATAATGGACCTAAGGGATATATTTATTTGATAAATTTGAAAGGTCAGTCCATCTGATTCAGGATACCACCTAGGAAGTTCTCCTCATATTTTTGATGGCTAAAACTATCAAAATAAGGCCAGATTGGGCCCAGGCCAGGGACGCTGGGCTTCATCGGTGTTATTTTGTCATGGTTCACACAACAGGTCCCAAGGAGCACTTGAACTCTCTGCACATATACCTAAGTCTCATTCTCTGCACCATGAATTCAGCAAGGGATTATTTTCAATATTTATCAAAAAAAAAACCCCTCACTTTTATTTAGGCTAAAACTTGGAAAGAATCTCAGGAGAAATGCTGCTGGTACTCCTGCTACACATGAAGACAAATGAAAAAAAAACCTTGTAGTCAATGTCTTCTTAGCAAAGAGTTGCTCAGGGGAATGGGAAAATGACTACACATTTATTTTCAATTTTGGCATAACAAATCACCACACAATTATCAGATTTTTTAAAAATCACACATTTATTATTTTAGCATCTGTGGGTCTGGAGTCCAGGTACAGTTTAGCTGGGTTTTCTTGTCAGAGTCACACAAGACTATAATCAAAGTGTTGGCCAGGGCTGCATTCTGATCTGACACTAGACGGGGAAGACTTCTGCTCTTAACTCACTCAAGCTGTTAGCAGAGTCCAGTTCCTGGAGGCTGTAGAATTAAGAACTTCAGGGTTTTTTTTGCTGGATGTCAGTCAGAGGCTACCCTGAACTCATAGAGGCCATTTGCATTTCCTCAGCCTCCCAACATAGGCAGCCACAACGTTGCAGCTTACTTTATTAAAACCAGCAAGTGCTGTGCTCTCATGCATGTAATCACGTACATCTTTTCAAGTTTGCCACATTTGACTGGTTAGAAGCAAGTCCCAAGTCATACCCATGAAGGTGATCACACAAGGACAAAAAATCAGAAAGTAGTGATCATGGTGGGAGGGTAGAGATTGTTCTTTCTCTTCTCTATCTTTTTAGTCTTGATTCCAATCCATATGGTGACCCACACATGCCACTGATAGTAATTTTCAGGTACCTAAAACACAGGGGAGATCTGCCATTCCCTCAACAACTCCTGCATTTCCACTACACTGTGACTGCACTTACACGAGCCCATCAGTCTAAAAAGATATGTCCTCCCTTTATACACCAGTTCATTCTTTATAAGGTCTTTCTTGAATGCTAGGTCTACTCAGATCAAAAGAGTCTCTCACCTGCTTTCCCATAGCACATTTTACATATATTCATTAAAGCACAATTTTGTATCAGTGTAGTTTATTTCATATGCAGCCTGTGAGTAAGATTGGGATCTCATAGAAAGCAAGGATCATCTGTTGGGCATGCTATTCCCAGCACCTTCCAGAGGGTTTAGGTCAAAGTTAGTTTTCAACAGATATTTGTTTAATCAAAGACAGAATGAGTATGCATAAACATCTCTACCACATTCAAATCAAAAAAGTTCAAAGACAATTGGGGATACACTTTAGTTATGATCATCTTGAAATAACAGAAAAAAAACACACATTGTTATTCAAATGTTATTTTCATCACATATAAAAATGGCCTACTGAGGTTTTGCATCAATGTGACTTGACAATGACACTTCAAGGTGTGTGTTTTAGCTTTATTCTTTTAAAGAGTCAGACATTGTCTACATACATTTATTAGCATTCTTTTGTGTCCAACAGGAAAAAAAAAAACAATGTTGGAAACAGCTGCCTGGTATGGTGGGGTACAGTAGAGTCCACAGACCCTCATGATATGGTCTTGGGTAATGGTGGTCAGTGGAGGAACAGAGAGCTAGCTCCCTGTCAATATTCCCCATCTTATTTCCTTAGAGGTCCTTACTGAGAGGTCTTGACAATGTTTATTTGTAATACAGAAAATAACATGCTTGAAGATCAGATCAGAAAACCAAAATAACTATATAAAATTAGATAAAATCTTAGGAGAACATTATTTACAAGTAGGATATCTTTAAGAAAGGGCCAGGTTCATTCTTGCTGATACAAGGAAATGGGCACTCAGACTCTAACAGAATCATCAATCACTGAGCCATTATAAAGCAAAGTGGCCCCTATATGTGGAAGCTCTGCCCCGAGGGCAGTTCTATCTGGTCCCAAGCCTCTTCTTAAATCACCTACTGATATGCTTCTATGTGATTCCTTGACTTGTCATGGTTACTTAGGTAAAAATAGAATAGATATGTTTAAGCAGGTTCACCTTGATCTTAAGAACTCATTAGTATTTTAAGAGCTACTGATGAAGTGAATTTTTATAAAAAAATCACAAAGCATTACTTCAACGTCTTTCCTCCTAAGGACTCATTTGTGCCAGGAAAGGAGAAAAAATTATGGCAATTGAAACAGATATGTTTCAAGCGGCAGTCAGGTATACTGAGGAAGTCACCCAAACCATACTTTAATGTTAAAAATATTTTTCTTTCCACACTTTTGATCATCTAAGTAAAACAATCTCATTGGTTCTCAACATTAAAATGATAGTAGCTAACCTGAAAATAATGAGATTATGGATACAATTTCCTATCTGTTCCAATGGGCTGAATAGGTTTTGGCATAACTGCACCATTAGTCTTTGATTCCATCTTCATTTAAAGGAAGCCACGTTGGTCCCTCTACTCATCCTAAAACCCAGGAAACTTAGAAAATTGAGAGCACTGTTGGGTATCTGTCCCTTCAGAAGACACGACAATGCTTTCAGAGAATGAATATGAAAACCTTCTCAGAAACAAGTGGGAAAAAAATTAAAGTATTTCTTTCCATGGTAGCAAAGAAACATTAATTTGAACATTTCTATTTGTGATTTTTTTTTCTTATCTTATTGTTGTGCACCAAATGGGCCACAAAAAAGGTGGGGAAACAACACATAATGTGTCTTTGAATTTCATTGTTCAGAAAACCTGCAATGGTACATCTTTTGATAAATGCAGACATTTTTTAAGTTGTGTGTGTGTGTGTGTGTGTGTGTGTGTGTGTGTGTGTGTTTGGTGGGAGGAAAGAGTGTGCACACATATGCATAAGAAGGGGAAGGGCAGAGGGAGAGGAAGAGAGAGAATCTTAAGCAGTCTCCATGCCCAGCATGGAGCTCAATTTCATGACCCTGAGATCATGAACTGAGCTGAAATCAAGAGTTGGACGCTTAACCAGCTAAGCCACCCAAGTGCCCCAATGCAGGCATTTTGGAAAAAAAAAATTTGCTCCAGAGTGTGTAAAAACTTTATAAGAAATAACAATTAATTAGAAATCTGAAGGAGAAGAATCTTCCAAGAAGAAAAAAGAATATATAGATATACTATCATTACCATTGTTACTTATCACATTTCTATAGAAATTTATTTTCTTTCAAGTCATCTCAAAGTGATGACTGATAGAGTTCAAAGTAATATTAAAGAAAATTACCCAAATTAGAAAAAAAAATATCAGGATGCTTGGCTGGCTCAGTCAGTAGAGCATGAGACTCTTGATCTCAGGGTTGTGAGTTCAAACTACACACTGGGCACAGAACTTGCATTTAAAAAACAAAACAAAACAAAACAAAAAAACTCAAATAATGACAGATAAGGCTCTTATTTCTATAGCCTCTTTCTCAGAAAACTATTAGCATCTGACTAGTCTGGAAGTTTTCTGGAAATTCCCACTGGTAGTGTTTGTCTTTATTTGACCTGACTCAGAGCTAACTTCTTGTGAACAGATTTTCCCCAGACTGTTTGTTGAAAACAATTGGCAACAACTGTTTAACATCAAAACTGCTTGACTTTGAGATACAGTTGGAACAAACAAGAAGCTGAACAAAAAAAACTTTAAAAGGAAAAGCTGGGGAATGAAGTATCTTTGGGGGACTCTAGAAAAAATTCAGTACATTATTGGAATCTAGAACACCATGCACATATTCAAGACTGTGTGCATACCCAGAAAAAGTCTGAGAGAGCTCCAAACTCTAACCTATGGTCCAGGAGGTAATGGTGAAGGCAGAGCTGTAATCTCCCAGCCAGAATGTGGAAGGCACACACACACATAAAACCACTCAGTAAAGTCTGAGAGACTTATTGATTCAAGACATTTAAAGAAATCTCTGTCTAAGGGTGCCAGGGTGGGTCAGTCAGTTAAGCATCTGAGTTTGGCTCAGGCCATGATCTCATAGTTCATGGGTTTGAGCCCTGCATTGGGCTCTGTGCTGAGAGCTCAGAGCCTGGAGCCTACTTCTGTTTCTGTGTCTCTCTCTCTGCCCCTCCCTTTCTCGTGTTCTGTCTCTCTATCTCCCAAAAATGAATAAACATTATTTTTTTTTTAAAAAAGAAAGAATTGTCTGTCTAATCATTAGCTAACCATGAAGGTAAATGAGCAGATACTTCAGAGGCCACAAAGAATACAGACTTTACTGGATTACCCCACAAAAACTCACTAAACAAACATAAACAATAACAAAGAGCAGAGAGAAAAATAAACCATGGAGAAGGAAGAATCTGGTTTCCATTATATTCTTTACAATATCCAGTTTTCAACAGCAACACACAAAATATATGACATGCAAGGAACAAGAAAAGTTAGTCCACACACAAGAAAAAAAAAGTAGTCAATAGACACTATCCCTTAAGAAGTCCAGACATTACACTTATTGTAATATATATATATATATATATATATATATATATATATATATACTTACTATATGTACTTATATAACCTATTTTTAAATAGGTTAAATATTTAACCTTTTTTTATGGGTTAAACTGTCAACGTATTTTTAAATTGTTTAAATATTTAACCTATTTTTAAATATATTCAAAGAACTAAGGGAAACCATATCTGAAGATCTAAAAAAAGTAAGAGGAATATATAGTTCACTAAATGGATAATATCAATAAAGAGATTAAAATGATTTTTAAAAAGAATTAAATAGAAATTCTGGAGTTAAAACCATAATAACTGGAATGAAAAATTCACTAGAGGGGCTCACAAGCAAATTTGAGCTGGAAGATAAAATAATCAGTAAATTTGAAGTTAGGCAAATTGAGATTATACAGACTTAGAAATAGAAAAAAAAATAAGGATAAAAAATAAACAGAATCTCAGAAGCCTGTGGGGTACCACCCAGTATACCAGCATATACATACTGAAAGTTCCTGAAGTAGAAGACAGCAAAAGGGACAGAAAGACTATGGAAGTATTTTTGAAAAATTATTTATTTGTGGCATCTGAGTGTCTTTCAGCTTAGTATCCATTTGGTTCAGGTCATAATTCCAGGGTCGTGGGATTGAGCCCCATGTCAGGCTTCATGATGAGCATGGAGCTTGCTTAGTATTCTTTCTTTCTCTCCCTCTGCCCCTCTTCCCAACTCATGCACTTGCTCTCTCTCTCTTTCTCAAGAAAATTTTTAAAAATTACAAAAAGATTATTGACTCTTATTTGATGTAGTAATGATAAGAACTTTACGAAGGTTGATGAACAACATAGATCTACACATTCGAGAAGCTCAATAAATTCCAAATAGGATAAACTCAAAGAGATACATAATAAGACACATCATAAACTGCCCAAGAAAGATATAAGACCTTGAAAGTAGAAAAAGAGAAATGACTCCTCATGTATAGGGGATCCTTAGTAAGATTAACAGTTGTTTTTACATCAGAAACAATGAAGAACAAAGGGTAGTGGGATGACATATAAAAGACATTCAAAATAAAAAAAAATAAAACAAAACTGTCAACCAAGAATCCTTTTTTTTCAAGTTTATTTATTTATTTTTAGAGAAAGAGAGCATGAGTGGGGGAGGAGTAGAGAGAGAGGGAAAGAAAGAATCCCAAGCAGGCTTCACACTGTCAGCACAGAGCCCAGTGTGGGGTTCGAACTCACAAACTGTGAAATCATGTCCTGAGCCAAAGTCAGATGTTTAGCTAACTGAGCCACCCAAGTGCCTCCCCCCACTTTTTAAGTTTATTTATTTTGAGAGAGAGAGAGAGAGCACCAAAAATTCTTTATGTGGGAAAACTACCTTTAGAAACTGAATGAGAAATTAATACATACCCAGAATAAAAAAAAAGAATCTGTCATAGATATATCTATTTTATAAGAAATATTAAAAAGGAATTTTTAGGTTTAAATGAAACAACAGTAGATAGTAAGAAATCCACATGAAGAAATAAAGAATACTAGCAAAGGCAACAACACAGGTAAATATAAAAGACAGCATAAATACAATTTTGCTTAACAATTTCCAGCAAATTTGATTAAAAAATAAAACTACATAAAACAATAATTATAAAATTGTATTGGTGGGTTTATAATATATAATGATTCCATTTTCATAACAATAGTAGCACAAAGTAGGGAGGGATGAGCAAAGTTTTTCATGTTGTTATAACTAAATTGGTATTAATACAAGCTAGATTGCTATAAAATTAAATAGTAATTTTAATCCTAAGGGCATCCATTAAAAAAATAACTCAAGTTATATGAAAAATTTGACAAAAATTAAAATAGTACACAGAAAAATATTTATTCAACACAAAAAACAGTAATAGATGAACAGAACAAAAATACATAAGATATAGAAAACAAATAGCAAAATGGCAAGATGTAAATCTTCTTATCAATGATTACATAAAATATAAATGTTTAAACTTTCTAGTCAAAAGGCTGACATGAAAATTATAAATGAAATAAATGACTTAACTATATGCTGTCTATTAGAGACATACTTTAGATTCAAATACATGAATAATTTGAAAATTAAAAAAAATGGATTTCCCACGTAAATAGTACCTAAAGCAGAAGGGGAATCCCTCTACTAATACACAAAGTAAAGTTCAAGACAAAACTTATTATTAGAAACAAATCATAATGTTTTTATGATGATAAAAGTGTCAATCCATCAGGAAGGCATTATAATTGTAAAAAATAAAATGTATGCACTAGGCAACACAGGATCAAAATACAGGAAATAGAAATTTATTTAATTGAAGGGAGAAAGACAATTCAACAATATTAGCTGGAGACTTCAATATGTCACTTTCAATAATGGATAGCACAACTAGACATAAAAATAATTAAGTTGCAAGACACACACTTCTCAATTTCAAAACTTGCTACAAATTGATAATTGTCAAGACAGTATGATACTGGCATAAAAACAGACATATAGGTCAATGAAATGGAATTCATAAATTGAAAATAAACTCTTATATTCATGGAAATTTGATTTTAGACAAAAATGCCAAATATTCAAAGGAGAAAGAAATGTCATTTAGCAAAGTGCTAAGACAACTGGATATACACATGCAGGATACCTGATTTCATACCATATTTAAAAAATAATGAAAAAATTAATTCAAGAGTTAAATGTAATAACTAAAGCTATAAAATCTTAGAATAAAATTGAAAGAATATACATGTAAATCTTTGTGACCTTGGATTAGGCAATGGTTACTGAGATGTAATACCAAAAACACAAACAAGAACAGGAAAAATAAATGAGATAAACTGAACTGTTCAAAACTTGTTTGTGTGCTTCAAAAGTTGTTTTCAAGAAAGTGAAAATGCAACCTACAAAATGGAAGAAAATATTGCAAAACATGTACCTGATAAAGTAAAGAACACTTACAATTCAACCAAAAAGGATACATAATTTAATTTTTTAATGGGTAAACAATTGAATAGAAATTTTCCCCAAAGAATATATACAAATTATCAAAATACATCAAAAGATGGTCAACATCATTAGTCATTAGGCAAATGCAAATTAAAACCACAATGAGATATCACATTATAGCCACTAGGATACATATAATAAAAAATATAGAAAACACAGGTGTTGGAGTGAATGTGGAGAAATTGAAGCACTCCTACATTGCTGGTAGGAATGTAGAATGGTGTAGCTGCTTTGAAAACATTCTGTCACTTCCTCAAATAGTTAAACATAGAGTTTACATCTGACTCAGGAATTCCACTTCTAGATACATATCCAAGAGAACTGAAATATATACCCACACAAAAACATGGCCACAAATATTCACAGCCACTTTATTCATAACAGACACACATTGGAAATAACTCAAATGTTTGTTAATTGGTTAGTAGATAAAAAGAATGTTTTACACATACACAATGAATTATTATTCATACATAAAAAGGAATGAGTGGCGCCTGGGTGTTTCAGTTGGTCAGGTGCCCAAACTTTGATTTTGGCTCAGGTCATGATCTCATAGTTCCTGAGTTCAAGCCCCATGTTGGACTCTACTCTGGCAGTGGGACCCTGCTTGGGATTCTCTCTTTCTCTCTCTCTGCCCTGCCCCTGCTCTCGCTCTCAAAATAAATAAATAAACTTAAATAAAAGAAAGGAAGTGTTGATACATACTTCGACATGGATAAATGAAAGCATTATGCTGAGTAAAATGAGCCATACACAAAAATTCATGATTCTTTTTATATGAAACATCCAGAATAGAAAAATCCATTAAGAAATCAGATTAGCGGTTGCCAAGGGCTTATGTTAGAGTAGAATAGGGAGTGACTGCCAATGCAGTCAGAATGTCTTAGGGGAAGGTGGAATTTTCTAGAATTAAATGGTGATGATGGATCACAACTTTTTGAAAATACTAAAAATCATTTAATTGTATACTTTAGAAAGATACATTTTAGGATATGTGAGTTCTATCTCAATTAAAATAAATTATATATTAATGAAAGAAAAACATCAGTTGAATCAGTTGAACAACATAAATTATTCATAATTAATGATGGAAATAAAAATCATTACTCCTCTTAAATTTGCGCCAAACTCAGGTTATGTAAATTCAAAAGGTAATTTTGACAACTCATTTTTCTTTCTTTTTTTTTTTAGTACTTACCAGAGTCTAATATTGTTCAAAGAACATTATATCTCATTTCATCTCACAACAATCCTATGGAGAAGGTGTTTTTCTGTCCTCCAATTTACACAACACAATAAATGCAGAAAGAAGTTAAATAACTTGCCCAAAGTCATTGAGCATCAGTCTTCTGTTGCCAGGTGAAGAAGTTTTAAAACAAAGTAACTCCACCTAGTTTATATTATAGGATCCCAAGGGCAATGTATTCTTTTTACTTTTATCATTTGAGCTTTTTTTATTTCAAAAGATAAGTACTCCATAATTCTCACTTGATAGATGAGGACACTAGCCTGAGAGGTTAAAATTTGTACCAGCAAGTCTTTTAAGAGGAAGAAAAGGGAGTCCCCAGGAAGATGGCGGTGTAGGAGGACGCTGGGCTCACTTCGTCCTGCTGATTGTTTAGATTCTTTTTTTCCATTGGGTATTCTTTTCTGCTTTGTCAAAGATTAGTTGGCCATATTTTTGTGGGTCCAATTCTGGAGTCTCTATTCTATTCCATTGGCCTGTGTGTCTGCTTTTGTGCCAATACCATGTTGTCTTGATGATTACAGCTTTGTGGTAGAGGCTAAAGTCTAGGATTGTGATGCCTCCCACTTTGGTCTTCTTTTTCAATATTACTTTGGCTTTTCAGGGTCTTTTGTGGTTCCATACAAATTTTAGGACTGCTTGTTCCAGCTTCAAGAAGAATGCTGGTGCGTTTTTTATTGGGATTGCATTGAATGTGTAGAATGCTTTGGGTAGTATTGACATTTTAACAATATTTATTCTTCCAACCCATGGGCACGGAATGTTTTTCCATTTCTTTGTATCTTCTTCAATTTCCTTCACAAGCTTTCTATACTTTTTAGCATACAGATCTTTTACATCTTTGGTTAGCTTTATTCCTAGGTATTTTATGATTCCTGGTGCAATGTGAATGGGATCAGTTTCTTTATTTGTCTTTTTGTTGTTTCATTATTAGTGTATAAGAATGAAACTGATTTCAGTACATTAATTTTGTATCCTGCGACATTGTTGAATTCATGTATCAGCTCTAGCAGACTTTTGGTGGAGTCTGTCGGGTTTTCCATGTATAATATCATGTCATCTGCAAAAAAGTGAAAGCTTGACTTCGTCTTTGCCAATTTTGATGCATTTGATTTCCTTTTGTTGTCTGCTTGCTGATGTTAGAACTTCCAACACTATGTTAGACAACATAGTGGACATAGTGGTGACAGTGGACATTCCTGTAGTGTTCCTGAACTCAGGGCGAAAGCTCTCAGTTTTTCCCCATTGAGGATGATATTAGCTGTGGGCTTTTCATAAATGGCTTTTATGATGTTTAAGTATGTTCTTTCTATCCCGACTTTCTCGAGAGTTTTTTTTTTTTAAGAAAGAATGCTGAATTTTGTCAAATGCTTTTTTTCTGCATCGACTGACAGGATCATATGGATCTTATCTTTTCTTTTATTAATTTAATGTATCACATTGTTTGATTTGTGAATATTGAAACAGCCCTGCAGCCCAGGAATGAATCCCACTTGATCATGGTGAATAATTCTTTTTATATGCTGTTGAATTCGATTTGCTAGTATCTTGTTGAGAATTTTTGCATCCATATTCATCAGGGATATTGGCCTGTAGTTCTCTTTTCTTCCTGGGTCTCTGTCTTGTTTGGGAAGCAAAGTAATGCTGGACAATGAGTCTGGAAGTTTTACTTCCATTTCTATTTTTTTGGAACAGCTTGAGAAGGGTAGGTACTAACTCTGCTGAAAAGTCTGCTAGAATTCCCCAGGGAAGCCATCTGGTCCTGGACTCTTATTTGTTGGGAGATTTTTGATAACTGATTCAATTTCTTCCCTGGTTATGGGTCTCTTCAAGTTTTCTATTTCTTCCTGTTTGAGTTTTGGAAGTGTGTGGGTGCTTAGGAATTTGTCCATTTCTTCCAAGTTGTTCAGTTTGTTGGCATATAATTTTTCATAGTATTCCCTGATAATTGGTTGTATTTCTGAGGGATTGGTTGTAATAATTCCACTTTCATTCATGATTTTATATGTTTGGGTCATCTCCCTTTTATTTTTGAGAAGCCTGGCTAGAGGTTTATCAATTTTGTTTATTTTTTCAAAAAAACAAATCTTGGTTTAATTGATCTGCTCTACTGTTCTTTTTTTTCTGTCTTTTTTTTTTTTTAGATTCTATATTGTTTATTTCTGCTCTGATGTTTATTATTTCTCTTCTTCTGCTGGGTTTGGGGTGTCTTTGCTGTTCTGCTTCTAGTTCCCTTAGGTGTGCTCTTAGGTTTTGTATTTGGGATTTTTGTTGTTTCTTGTGATAGGCCTGGATTGCAATATATTTTCCTCTCAGGACTGCCTTCACTGCATCCCAAAGCATTTGGTGGTTGTCTTTTCATTTTCATTTGTTTCCATATATTTTTAAATTTCTTCTCTAATTACCTGGTTGACCCACTCATTCTTTAGTAGGGTGGTCTTTAACCTCCATGCTTTTGGAGGTTTTCCAGACTTTTTCCTGTGGTTGATTTCAAGTTTCATAGCATTGTGGTCTGAAAGTGTGAATGGTATGATCTCAATTATTTTATACTTATGAAGGGCTGTTTTGTGACCCGGTATGTGATCTATCTTGGAGAATGTTCCATGTGCACTCGAGAAAAATGTATATTCTGCTGCTTTGCGATGCAGAGTTCTAAATACATCTGTCAAGTCCATCTGATCCAATGTATCATTCAGGGCCCTTGTTTCTTTGTTGATCCTGTGTCTAGATGGTCTATCCACTGTTGTAATGGGAGTATTAAAGTCGCCTGTTAGTACCACATTCTTATCAATAAGGTTGCTTATGTTTGTGATTAATTGCTTTATATATTTGGGGGTTCCCATATTTGGTGCATAGACATTTATAATTGTTAGCTGTTCCTAATGGATAGACCCTGTGATTATTATATAATGCCCTTCTTCATCCCTTGTTACAGCCTTTAATTTAAAGTATCGTTTGTCTGATATAAGTATGGCTACTCCAGCTTTCTTTTGACTTCCAGTAGCAGGATAGATAGTTCTCCATCCCCTCACTTTCAACCTGATTGTGTCCTCAGGTCTAAAATGAGTCTCTTATTGACAGTAAATAGATGGGTATTATTTTATTTTATTTATTTATTTTTTATCAATTCTGATACCCTAAGTCTTTCAGTTGGATCATTTGGTCCATTTACATTCAGTGTGGTTATTGAAAGATATGGGTTTAGAGTCATTGTGATATCTGTAGGTTTCATGCTCATAGTGATGTGTCTGGTACTTTTTGGTCCTTGCAACATTTCACTCACAGAATCCCCCTTAGGATGCTTTGTAGGGCTGGTTTAGTGGTGACGAATTCCTTCAGTTTTTGATTGTTTGGGAAAACATTTATCTCTCCTTCTATTCTGAATGACAAACTTGCTGTTTAAACGATTCTTGGCTGCATATTTTTTTCGTTCATTACATTGAAGATTTCCTGCCCTTCCTTTCTGGTCTGTCAAGTTTCAGTAGATAGGTCTGCTACTACCGTTATATCTACCTTTGTATGTTAGGGCCCGTTTATCCCTAGCTGCTTTCAGAATTCTCTCTTTATCCTTGTATTTTGCCAGTTTCACTATGATATGTCCTGCAGAAGATCGATTCACATTATGTCTGAAGGGAGTTCTCTGTGTCTCTTGGATTTCAATGTCTTTTTCCTTCCCCAGATCAGGGAAGTTCTCAGCTACAATTTGTTCAGGTACACCTTCAGCCCCTTTCTCTCTCTCTTCCTCTTCCTATTATATGGATATTGTTCCATTTGATTGCATCACTTAGTTCTCTTATTCTCCCGTCATACTCCTGGATATTTTTATCTTTTTCTCAGCTTCCTCTTTTTCCATAATTTTATCTTCTAATTCACCTATTCTCTCCTCTGCCTCTTCAATCCGTGCTATGGCTACCTCCATTTTATTTTGCACCTTATTTGTAGCGTTTTTAAATTCCTCATGACTATTTTTTAGTTCCTTGATCTCTGCAGCAATAGATTCTCTGCTGTCTTCTATGCTTTTTTCAAGCCCAACAATTAATCTTAGGACTATTATTCTAAATTCTTGTTCTGTTATTTTGCTTAAATCGTTTTTGATCAATTCGTTAGCTGCCGCTACTTCCTTGAGTTCATTTTGAGGAGAATTATTCTGTTTTGTCATTTTGGCTCCAAACTGCAGGGCATTTCCCCTGTGCTGGCTGAAGAAACTTGTGTTGGTGGGCGAGGCTGCAGTCAGACCTGACGTCTGGCCCCAGCTCACTGCTGGTGCCACAGTCAGACTGGTGTGTACCTTATCTTCCCCTCTCCCAGGGGCACAACTCACTGTGGAATAGTGTAGCCCCTGTCTGGGTTGCTTGCACACTGCCAGGCTTGTGGTACTGCTTCGATGGGATCTGGCCAAGGGCTTATTAGATGGTGTGGTTCCACAAGGTGTACAGGGGTGGGAGGGGCAGGCTTAGCTTGCTTTGCCTAGGTGGTCCCCTTTGGGAGGGGCCCTGCAGCACTGGGAGGGAGGCAGGCCTGTCGGAGGGATGGATCCACAGAAGGACAGCGTTGGGCGTTTGCATGGTGCAAGTAAGTTCTGCGACAGGAACTGGTTCCCTTTGGAATAGGCTGGGGGATGGGAGAGGGAAATGGCGCTTGTCAGTGCCTTTGTTCCCCTGCAGAACTCTGTCCTTCTGGGACTCAACAACTTTCCCTCCCAGCTGGATACATCTTTAAATCACTTTCCAATGGCTTGGGGGAAAATATATATATATATATATATATATATATATATATATATACACATCCATGCAATAGATATATAATAGATGTAACACATATATTATAGATATATAATGAACATATATTTACATCTTTATGAGATATATAAAAACACATATACATACATATAAATGCATAAATATGTAATACATATTCATTTCTCGTACACAAAATATATAAATATGTAGATCCATATTTATGTACATCATATATATGTATGTGTATATATATATTCATATTTATTGAGTGAGTTATAAAGCAAATGGAGCTAAATATAAACAATTGGTGAACTGGGCGAAGTACATAACAAAAGTTCCTTTTATTATTCTTGCCATTTTTTCTGAAATTTAAATTATATCAAAGTAAATACACAGAAACAAATATATCAAATTTTCCCAGACACAAGTGATTTTAAGACCTTTGGGAAACTAGGAAAATTGAATACAGCATCTGCCAGTACCCTTGAAAGCCATTCTGAGCCCAGATTAAGATCTCCACTCCTTTCAACTGTATCCAGAAGTGCAAAATAAGAACTCATTCAAATACCAGTATTTTTCCTTAGGTTTTCATTGGTCAGAAGGAAGAAGATCGCCATTTTTAGGTGGGAAGTTTTGTGGGTATTCTTCAGTATTTATCCCCAGTGTATCTCAAGCTTCAATTCACGCAAATTGGTGCCTTTTTCAAAAACTGCAGCCCAAGTGAACCTACCAAATCCATTTGGCAGAGGGTTGGGTTGGGAGAAAGGTAACATGGCCCCTTCCTGGCCCCAGTAGTCACTCTGTCTCTATATGTGTTATCTATGGAGGGTTTCCCCTGGATAAGGGGATGTGTACCTGCTATAATACATGGATTTTGGAAATACTGATTGTGAAAAGCCAGAGTGTGCAAGCTGAGGAGAGAACCACCAGAACTGCCATCAGTGTGGAGCACTTGTGGGCACTGATCGGAGAGACAAGGGGGCCAGAGACAGAGGTGGGCACTTCGGGAACTTGGTACTGGCTACAAATACCTGCAAAGGAAGGCAATTTGTCAGGTGGTACTGGAGAAGAGCAGACAGCAGGTGTGTGACAGCACCTGGGTAGGAAAGTATCTTTATCCAATTCCTCAGCCCTGAATTAATTGCTAGATTTTGCTTGTGAATTTTTTCCTCCTTTGGATCTTGAACTTTTTGAGGGAAGCATCATAATCTTATACTTTCTTTGTAGATCTCACAGCACCCCATATGATATAAAATACCAGAAAATCTTGTGCATAAATTATAAACTGGCAGATCATAAGGCATAAAAATATGCAGTTTTTCAAAATCCATATCAAGAAAAATAATAAATATTGCACAGTGGGAACATAACATTATATCCTAAGTTAGTATAATGCTTAGAATAGCAAGAAAACAAACTATGCTTCTGAGAACTTTACCATAGATATGACTTTGTTCCTGATTACAATTTTTAGCTTTAACTTCAGAATTTATGGATTTCAATCAAGTTAGAGAAACATTGTGTTCATTTCCAGACATAATCATTGCACTTTACATTTCCAAATCTTAGCTTCTTACATATATAACATATTTCTTTCATATGCCTATAGCTCCCTTCTCCTTTTTACTGAATAACATATTTCACAATTATGAAAAATTATTCTAAGTGTTTGGTACCCATGACAAAGATAAAACAAGAGGAAAAAGAAATAAAAGTTTGTTGGAAATTAAATAAATATTTTTAAGAAAGAAGTATTTGCTCTCAAACTATAGGGTTTTCTGTTTTGTTTATATATTCTCAGACATCTCCTCCTAGACTCCTCAGAACATTTAAAAGCCATAAGCAGAAAACAAGTTTGTAAAGGGGTTCCTTGGGTCATGGTTTTTTTTGAAATTCCTACATAATAAAGTCCTGATTCCCAGTGTGGATTCTGCTTCATCACAACATCTTGACCATAAACACACTTCCCAGAGCCTGACCTTCCATTGTGTTATTATTATTTACATGATCTCCCTCTCTTTCAATCCACACAGATCTATCTGAAACTCAGGTTTCAAATCCAAATCCTTCTCACAACTCCCCCATCCATGTCTAGGCCTGGCTGGACTTCCTCTGTTTGCAGCACAGAAACTTTATTCTACCAAATGGTATCCCCTGCATTCTGCTTGTTATTCATAAACTTAAGACTTGTCTCTCATTTTATCCTTCAGTAATTGTCAGGTCTGTCTTCCCAGAGACCCTGGCACTTCTGACATCCCATTCCTGCATGTCAGATGAGTGTAGAGAACACTGCTGTCTTGTGAAGGTGACTGGGCCATCAGGGTGGGCTGGGACTGCACTGAGCCCTATGTTTATGCACAGGAACTGGGAGCTTTCTCCTTCTTTATTCTCCAGGAGCCCGAATTGGTGTGAGTATGCTGAGCAAACTAAGTCTTGACTGATGATTCCACTTAACAACTAGCCTTCTTTATAGGTTAGTTATGGGAGGTTAAGAAAACTTTTAATGTGGCCATCTGTAGTCAGAGGAAAATTGACCCTTGATCAGCATGTATACATGCCTTGTGACCCTGCCATTAAAAGAGAGAATTTCCTTATTTAAGATATAAAATTAATTAATATTTGTTATGGCAAATGAAACAAAATCAATGTTGTATACAGAAAAAGAATTGTCTTCCCTCAGGCAGTCCATACCCTGCCTATACAGTCCACTCCCAGTGTCTTCCTAAGTCAAGCACACAAGTCTGTGTATGCAGGCACTGTCTGCCTATTTTTTTTTTTTTTTACTGTGTCAAAATACCCATAACATAAAATTCACCACTGGGGCTCCTGGGTGGCTCAGTCAGTTGAGCGTCTGACTTTGGCTCAGGTCATGATCTTGTAGTTGATGAGTTGAGCCCTGCTTCGGGCTCTGTGCTGACAGCTCAGAGCCTGGAGCCTGCTTCAGATTCTGTGTCTCCCTCTCTCTCTGCCCCTGCCCTGTTTGTGCTCTGTCTCTGTCTCAAAACTAAACATTAAAAAAAAATAAAATTCACCATTTTAATAATTTTATGTACATATTTTAGTAGAATTAAGGACATTAAGTCTCTATGGATTTGACTTCTCTAGATCCTTCATAAAAGTGAAATCAGAAGTAATTGTCCTTTAGTGACTGGCTGATTTCATTAGCGCAATGTCCTTAGAGCTCATCCCTTTGTAGCATGTTTCAGAATTTTCTTCCTTTTTAAGAAATGAATAATATCCTATCGATTCTATTGTATTTATAAACCATACTTTGTGTATCCATTAGCTGTTGATGGACATTTGGGTTGTTTCAATCTTTTGGCTACTGTGATTTTTTTGGTTACTATGAACATGGGTGTACAAATATCTGTTCAAATCCGTTTTCACTTCTTTTGAGAGTATACCCAGGCTGGATTATGTGGTAATTCTAAGTTTAATTTTTTGACAAACCACCATACTGTTTTCCATAGCAGCTGCTTCATTTTACATTCCCACGAGCAGTGCACAAAGGTTCCACTTTCTCCACACCCTTTTCAAAACTTATTAATTAATGATTGTTTTCAATTATACCTACCCTCATGGGAATGGAGTAGTATTTCATTGTGTTTAATTTCGTTTTCCTAATGATGAGCAATGATGAACATCTTTTCATATGCTTATTGATGATTGGTATTATCTTCCTTGGAGAAATGTCTATTCAAGTGTTTGGGCCATTTTTCACTGGGTTGTCTGTTGTTGCTGTTTTGGGGCTGTAAGGGTTCTTTATATTTTCTGGATATAAATCCCTTATTAGATATATGATTTGAAAATATTTTTTCCCATTCTGTGGATTGTCTTTCTACTCTCTTGATTGTGTCCTTTGATGCATAAAAGTTTTTAATTTTGATGAGGTCCAATTTATCTATATTTTCTTTTGTTGCCTGTGGTTCTGATGCATATCCAAGAAATCCCTAGCAAGTCTAATGTCATGAAGCTAAACATTTTCTTCTAAGAGTTTTGTTTTTTAAAGTTTATTTATTTTTGAGAGAGAAAGACAGAGTGTGAGCAGGGGAAAGTCAGAGAGGGAGGGAGACACAGAATCCAAAGCAGGGTCTAGGCTCCAAGCTATCAGCACAGAGCCCAATGCCAGGCTCAAACTCACAAACTGTGAGATCATGACCTGAGCCAAAGTCTGACACTTAACCAACTGAGCCACCCAGGTGCTACTCTTCTAAGAGTTCTATACTTTTGCCTCTTACATGTAGGTCTTCAGTTAATTGTTGTATAATGTATAATGCAAGGCCCAATGTTATTATTTTCCACATGGATATCTAATTTTTTCAGCACCATTTGTTGAAAAGACTGTCCTTTCCCCCATTGAATGGTCTTTGCATTCTGTTGAAAATTATTTGACCATATATATGAGGGTTTATTTCTCTGTTCTGTTCCATTGGCTTATGTATCTGTCTTTATGTCAGTCCACGCTATTTTGATTATTGCAATTTTGCAGTAAGTTTTGATATTAGTAAGGGTGAGACTTCCAGCTTTATTCTTTCCCAAGAGCAGTTTGGCTATTTGGGGGTGTCCATTTGTTTTTAACCAAATATATCATAGTTTATCATGTAATTGCTCTTACTTGACAATGTGACATGGATATCCCGTTAGTGAGTGACTGTGGAAGTCACTATTTCTACATACACACAATTTAATTGAAATGGTTCACGTCATACATTTAAAATTTTTAAAGTACAACTTTTGTGTTTGTTTTTCTTTATTTTAATGTGTTTCACCTCTTTTTCTCCTATTTTACTTATAACTCCTCAATCTCACATGGCTCTTGTAAAGATTTCCCAGGTCCATGTGATCATCACATACACAGGCACACACAAAGTTACACAAACAATGTGACTGTGTGTTCCCACATAAACACTTGTCCATGTAGAAGGCCTTGGCCCTCAGTTGCCACCTGATACATGTTGATTTGAATTTTGTGAACTTCTCTCAATAATACTTCATGAAGACTCCTCTACGTGGATGAAACTCTTCTATACTTTTTGTTTCACTTTAAGTACTCTGTAATTTTGCAGTGTGATAAACCATCATTTATTCTATTATTCCCCCATTATTGGAAGTGCTTTATTTCAAAGAATTACCATTAAACACCAAGCCACAATAACATAACCTTAAACATAAACTATCTCTGTCACCTGGTAGTGTCATTTCTATGATATGGGTTCCCAGGAGCACAATTTCTGAGCCATTGAATTTTTGTAAGTTAAAAGTCAACAAAAACAATTTAACAATCATGTTTCCATCAGCCATAGGTGAGATGTTCCTTCCCCCATGTCCTCTCAGCAATAGATTTTGTTGTAAATTGAACATCAAATAAATTGATAGAAACTTTGTTCTAAAGCTCTAGAAAAGTAATGAGAAATCCCATGGAATTTTTTGACAGGACGATTTTCCCTCACTAACAGACAGGGATGATACTTTAACATTTCTTCTGTTAGCTCATAAGACCCTACAGAAGATGATGCATCCCTCTGTACTTTTCCAGGACAAAATGGAAAGTTTGTAGACATGTAATTTGGTTTTATTGTCCAGTGACATCCCTGGGGAAATTACTTATCAGAGTGCAGTGATGACCCCAAGCAGAGTTCAACTTGAGAGCTTTAAAAATATCAGGAGCTCCTGTATGTGATCCAATCAAAGGGAACCCTTTGGAGACCAGAAGGACTGTACTGAGGGACACACATCAGCTATATTATTGTCAGAAAATATTATCTCTCAGGTACAAGACCAATTATTTTATTTGATGACTCTCATTCATTAGTAAGTAATTGTTGAACTCTCATGTACAAGGGAGCATTTGGAGATTTGACAACATAAATAAGGGATGCTTAATCAACCATGGCATTCCTTCCCAGTGGTCTCAAGCATCTTGAGTGTTCCTCCACCTGACATTTTAAGCTTCCTTTCTGACTGCTCCCCTCACCATACTTAGGTCCTGACTCCTGAGTTAGTCACTCCTTTTCCCCAAAGTCTTCAAAGCATCATTGCAGGCTGACTCTGTCCATGCCCTCCAGTGAGAGACCACCAGGACCACAATGGAGTCACAGTCAAGTTTATTACCTGCTGCAGCTGAGGAGACCATAGGGCAGGGAGGACGTAGCACATATCAGTAAGAGGGTGCCTGGAGAAGCTTGTGATGGAATCTGGAATGGTGAGCTGAAGACAGGCCAGGAAGCTGGAGTTTATCTGGATTGGATGTTGTCAGATAGTGGGACAACTGTGATTGGGCCTTTGAGGCAAACTTTATACTTTATGACCTGGATAGATTTGGAGACATCAAGATATTATTTACTGTGCATGATTCTAGTGGGAGAGGTCAGCAAAAACGATGTTCATATTCAAATAGTTAACCAGAAAGTTTTCTTTGCATGTTTGCATCGTACTCAGGACAGCTGACTACAACTTATTGAGTCCATGCTCCTCTTCTCTCACAGTGAAGTTCATTAAAAACAAAAAGAGTAAGTTACCCAAGATGCCAGGTAGCAACATACTACTGCTCCACAGTAACAAAGAATAATAAGTGATTATAGGCCGATTTTGACCTCCTCTCTGCTTGCTGTGGAAAAGGCACCTTAATGCCTTGGTTGCTCTGGAATTCTCTTCAAGCTTATCAGATAAAAGTAAAGATGATCTAGATGGGTTTGGTCTCTCACTGCATGTGCATATATCTTAAATGTCCCTATTAAGTGATGTGGCTGCATGTTTTCCAACTATGGAAAGCAGATAAGCGGGGATCCTTTCTTAAGTTCTTGAAAGGGTTTATTTGTCATAAAAAGTTATACTAATCAGCTATTCATTTTTCTATCTAATGTTGTCAAAGTGAAAGACCTCCATTCAATTGTACTAAAACTAAAATCAAAGATTTTTCAGAATGACCCTCAAATTTTATTTTATAATCAATAATAACACAGAAAGACAATTCCTTTAAGTACTTTGGAATACATTTCACAACTAACTCATCTTGGCATTTCACCAGAAAGCTACATGGTTCAAAACAAGATCTCTTGGAGTATTTTAAAATATTGATAATTTTTGTTGACCAACAGAAGGGACTGGAACAGCTGATTTCCAATATTTCGTAATCATAACTAGTTCAGGCATGGTCTATGTTTATGAATTAAATTCTCATTTGTTCATATGATGAGAATGCCTGATGGACAAAAAAAAATATTATCTTGTGTAAAATATTTTGAATCTGCCTTTGCATAGATGAGAAAACTGTGAGTCAGAAGATTTTACTCAGGCTCTTTAATTTCCACAGAAAGATTGACCTAGTAGTGACAAGTTTCATCTTAAAATTCACAGTGCTCTTCCTGCATTTCAGAGCCCTGCCTTCTGTCCCAGCATGCAAGATCTGGACCCAAGTGATGTCTTGCTGGTGTGCTATACAAGAATACTAGTGAAATGAAATGGAGGAAAATATCTTTGGACAAAAAGATCCTTAGATCAGCCTCACATTACAGACTTCCCTGTGCATCTCATAAGCTTCAGGTGCCTACATGGGTGCAGGAAGCAGGCTTCTGAGAAAGTGCTCAGATGGCCAAGCTCAGACATTCGTGAGAGGCTAATGGGGTTGCCAGCATGTGAGTGATGGTGCTCGTGTTGCCTAGTGCATCATTTCGCCATGGCTGTCACACCATCTTGGGGGTGAAATGTGGATGCTCCCTATGGCAACACAGGCAGGAAAGGGGAGACACTGTGACACTGGATTTATGCTAAAGTTGCATTCTGAAGGTAAGAAAAGTCTCTGTATCTGTCAGCTCACTTATTGTTGAGGTCCATTGTTCCTCTGTAGAGTTACACATTCCATGACAGAGAAGGATTCAGTGCAGATTCCATAAGTCTCCAACTTCTTGCTACTTCTCAAACCTCTGGGACTCTCATCCAAGACTTATAGGTAGAGTATAGGCTACAGACCACCTGAGCTCTGGACTTTATTACATATCCTATAGTCTTGTAGCATGCTGAGGAGAAGGCAGAAACTCCAAATGTGGTAAATTCCTTTATTTTTCACCCACAGCAGTTGTTGTTGGAAACA
The DNA here is from genome assembly GCF_024362965.1 of Panthera pardus. Classification (NCBI taxonomy): domain Eukaryota; kingdom Metazoa; phylum Chordata; class Mammalia; order Carnivora; family Felidae; genus Panthera; species Panthera pardus. Next base: position 48,587,347 of record NW_026526821.1, on the reverse strand, counting down.
GTTAATTGGTAGCTCCCCTGTTCTAATATGTGAATCATACCCAACCACTGAATGAATCATGGCCCTGCCCAGCAGCAACTTCCCCCAGAGAACCTTTCTTTCTTCTGTCTGTCAGAAGCAGGGTCAGATAAGGATTTTTGCCCTAGAGATACTCTACTGTCCATGGCTAAGGCCCTGGGGGCCAGATCCAAGCAAGGAGCTCCAAGCCAGAGTGAGGGAGGAGTGGCAGGAAGTGGGTTCTGTTGCTAGCCCTTCTTTATGTAGGCATGCTTTGAGGTGAACTGATTGCTCTTGGCATTTGCAAGAACAAAAGTTTCTAGAATATCCATTTTTTTAATTGAAACTAATCCCTGAAAGGAGGCTCAAAATAGAAAGGTGAACCCACTGCTGGGAACACATTTGTTCAGCTCCTATCACATATCCTGTTCCCTTCAGTGCCACATGGCTAGTGTCCCAGAACACCTCCTCCATCACCATGGCAACAGGCCCAAGAGTGTGTAGGCCAGGCTAATGTGTTCCATAAATAAGAGTGAGTCACCTACCTGACCCTGCACCTTCATCCTGCCCAGATGTGGAGATGTGAGGCACAGAGGAGCAGCAGCTTCACCTGAATCCCACACCCTGGGCATTGCACAATAACTATGCTTCAGAACTTAAGTCAATACTCAACAACCTTCTATTTGTTTTGGAATTTAAAATATCATTAAAGAAGGAAGGAATATCAAGGTTCTCCCAAAAGAGGAAGTTTGAGCTTACAGAGCTTTGAAGAAACATGAATTTACTGAGTTAAGCAAACCTTAGAATTTTCAATCTACTCTGGTCGCAATTGAGGGATCAAGACACCAAAACATGGCATGATTTGCTCAAGGCCACATGCTCATGAGGGACAAGGTGGTAGTTCCATCCCTGAATTTTTGACATTGTACCAAGCACTTCTGCTTTATCACTAGATGTTTTCTCTGGTTCTACTTTTTCTTTTCATCAAAAGATTTTTGTTTGTGTTTTTAACTTTTCTTTAATATGAAATTTATTGTAAAATTGGTTTCCATACAACACACAGAACTCATCCCAACAGGTGCCCTCCTCAATACCCATCACCCACCCTCCCCTCCCTCCCACCCGCCATTTGTTCTCAGTTTCTAAGAGTCTTATGTTTTGGCTCCCTCCCTCTCTAACCTTTTTTTTTTCTTTCCCCTCCCCGTTGGTCTTCTGTTAAGTTTCTCAGGACCCACATAAGAGTGAAAACATATGGTATCTGTCTTTCTCTGTATGACTTATTTCACTTAACATAACACTCTCCAGTTCCATCCATGTTGCTACAAAAGGCCAAATTTCATTCTTTCTCATTGCCAAGTAGTATTCCATTGTGTATATAAACCACAATTTCTTTATCCATTCATCACTTGATGGACATTTAGGCTCTTTCCATAACTTGGCTATTGTTGAAAGTGCTGTTATAAACATTGGGGTACAAGTGCCCCTATGCATCAGCACTCCTGTATCCTTTCAGTAAATTCCTACCAGTGTTATTCCTGAGTCAAAGGGTAGATCTATTTTTAATTTCAAAAGATTTTTGAACTGACTTTGTGACTTCCTGTTTGAATATCAGGCTGCAAAGTGCTGTATCACATCCCTCTTCTATTCAGGATTTACTAGAAAGTGATTACACTAACAATTAGTTCAAAGGATGAGACTCAACATGTCAGTTACAAAATTATACCTAAATGATGTGTATAGATTTGTAGTATTGAACAAGTTAGGATTAAGTGCCCTGGGTTTTACAAGGAGCACCAAAGTACTTGCTTGAGCAACCCAAAAACCTTATCAATGTCAAAGGCAAGATAGGACAAAGAACACGGATCCTGGAAAGAGGGGAAGGCAAACATTCACAGTAGCTTTTACTTATGTAGGAAATTGTCTAATCTGTCTTCCTTTATTAGAAACACACTATCATTTTTCTAATGTAATATTTTGTGTTTTAGGGAGAGAATCTAAATGTGTAATGGTCCATGCAAGAAAAAAAAACAAGTAGTATGGCTTCTTATAAGAAAGATGAATGAACTCACAAATCCTGCCTCAGCTGATAGAGAGAAAGTCAGGGTGGTAGGGAGAGAGAGAAGGTGGAAACAGAAGGAGACAGGGGAAGAAAAGAGAGAGATTGAGAGAGAAGCTCTCTTCATTTAAGAACCTGAAGCACTGCCTGGCCCTGAACTCTCTTGTCCACTCTGGTGTCTGCCAAATTAATTTAGATATCCCCTCCACACCCCAGACCATTGTTCTTTGAATAATGTCCTGTCAGAGCTTTGAACCTGAGCCTTAAGAATGCCTGCACAGACACAGGAAAGCTGGAGTGCTTTTATTCCTCATGTTATCAGCCCCAAAACTAAAGTGTGGTCCTATCCCATCAGTAGCTGGTATCTTAGGTTGGGTTCCCCCAGACAGGTGTAGTAACAGATGGAGTGCAGGTAGTGACTTCAGGAGGCACTTTTGGGGAGTCAGGGATGAGAATCCTTACTGATTAAGGGATAGAAAATCTTATGGGGACCTCTAAGAGACAGGGTAGTCTCCACGTTATTGCAACTGAAGGTCAGGAGAAGTGGCATCTATGTCCATTAAGCCCTGTTAGCCATTAGTTGATGACTGCTCTCAGGTGCTCTGGATCCTTGGCATCCTTGCTCATGCTTACACTGGCAGGTGGCCTACACCTCCCCTCAGGTGAATAGTAGAAGGTGAGGGCAGTGGAAACCATCTGGTCTGTGTAGATGGGAACAGTGAGTGCTAGGCTTATGGATTGGGCACCAAGATAGTCTGCAACAAAGAATAGCATTCAATTGATGCACACAATAATTTATTTTCCATAATGTATAGAAACCTTTGCTTAATGTTAGAAAACTAGCTTGACTCCACAGAGCAACCATTAACAATAACAGACTCCAAAAGTGTTGTTATGTTGGTTACATTGTTATCTAGCAAATTTTTATTGTTCAATAGGACTCTACCCAGGGATGGAGCAAGGGAATTGAAGGAAAACACCCAAACACCTTACACTGCCAGAGACATTGGAGTCAAGCGGCTCTGGCTCAAGGATGTCTCTGTTTCTGATCAGCTGTGTGACTTTGGGCAAGCCAAAGCCTTCACATTCTTATCCAAAAGTCATATACCCATTATAGGGTTAGTTTGAAGACTAAATAAGTCCATGCATGTAACCTGGTCAGCCCAGCACCTGGAATGGGTTGTATCATTAGATATCAGCACCTTTATTCATAGAGGCATCCCCTTCCTTGAGTATCTGTGAAAACAGAAAACAAGAGACCAGACTGTGTGGAGAAGGGACTGTCAACAACTGAAATGTTTCTTCCTCCCAAATATAGGTCAAATATGTCCCTAACAAATATTTCCAGCAACTGTAATACCTGTGGTACTGATCAGAGCTGAAGGAAGTGCTGAAGGATCCCTCATCATCTGGGGTGGAGATGATAACATTAAGAAGTTTGCAATAAGGAATTATAAAAAAATGAGCAGGTGTTCAGTTGAGATCCCAGAATGTGCCTTTGCTCAAAATGTATTCTCTCCTGGGGAGGAGCCAAGATGGCAGAAGAGCATGGAAGTTTTTTTTTTTGCATCTCCGGTCCATGAAATACGGCCAGATAAACATTAAACCATCCTACACACCTAGAAAATGGATTTGAGGATTAACACAACAATCTTCACAACCTGAACCACAGAAATCAGCAGGTATATGGCGCAGAGAGGTGAACTGGGAGAGAGAGAAGCCTCGGAGGGCAGGGAGCTGTTTCTGCTTGCAGAGAGAGGACAGAGATGGGGGAGAGTATGGGAAAAGCAACATCCAAAATGCACCTGTGGGGAAAGTGGAAAAATGGAAACAGCTGCAGGGACTGAACTAAAAAGGGAGAAAGGATAAAAGAGAGGGTTTAAATTCCACTAAGACTCTATAAACAGGAGGAGTGCAGAGTCTGAAATTCCACAGCTTGATACCTGGAAGTACTCTGGTAGGAAAGACGAATCCCCAGGAGCAGAGTGAAGTCCAGGCAGTCCTTGGGCCACACAGGGAGAGGCCATTCCCCTGCTGGGAGGACATTTGGTAGAGGCTGTGAGAATCCCCCACAAGCAGAGGTGCCAGCAGACCCTGGAGAACAATCACATTTGCTGGTGCTGGAACAAGGTCGCTAAGGGTAAAGCCTGGTGTCAGATGTGTGTTGTGATTCTCCATAATCCCAGAAATGCTGCTGCTACATGGTTGTGTGAACATTTTCTGGGGCTGACACCCAGCTTCAGTCTCTGGGCATGGTCAGCAGTATGGTCCCGGGAACGTTCCTGGGTATGGTCAGCACTCAACCATTGCTTGGTAAGACCCTCCCCCAGAAGGTCTGAATGGCATAAAACCACAGTCCCTCAGAAGTGAGGGGTTGGGAAACACAACCACATCTGGGATAAAGCTTGCTGCCTGGCAACCTGACAGCTTGGTCACGGGCAGTGTAAAAGCAGGGAGTGGATAGAAGCTGGAGACAAAGGACAGGTGTGCGTTAGCTGATCAGAGAGAACAGAGTTCCAATACTAGAGACTGGGTAGCTGGGTGACACGATTTTCACTCCTTCTGAGCATACGCATACACATCTACAAGTGCCACAACAATCCACCTCAGTGAGATAAGCAGCACCATCAAGTGGAGAAAGGAACTATTACACTAAGTCATGCCCAACTGGACAAACCTCACTCTTCAGGAGCACCACAAGTCACTCCGCCTGCTTACCTTATGGACTATAATTTGCTTTGTAGTTCCACATCTAGGGGAAAACAATGAAATTTCATTTTTAGTTTGGTCTATTTGCTGGTCCATTTATTCAATTTTCTTTTATTTTCTTTTCCTTTTCTTCTTCTTTTTTTCTTCTTTTCTTTTTTCTTGAATACAGAAAGAAAAAAAATATTTTTATTTTAAATTTTTATTAAAAATATTTTTATATCATTTTTCTACTATATTTTTGTAAATTTTTCCTATTCTATTTTACTTCCATTATTTCATTTTGTTCTATTTCGTTGTATCATTTTTTCAAATTTTTAAATGTTTGCCTTTTTTTTTAATTCCCCCTTTTCTCTAATCTATCAACCTCTTTTCAAAAACCAGTACAAAACACACCTATAATCAAGCATCATTTATTTGATTTTGTACATGTATGTGTATCGTTTTTAATTTTTTAATTTTAATTTTTTTACCATATTAATTCCTTTTCTCCCTTCAAAAGGATGAAATGAAGAAATTGACCCTAAAAGAAAGAGCGGGAAGAAATAACAGCCAGGGACTTAATCAACACAGATACAAGTAAGATGTCTGAACCAGAATTTAGAATCATGATACTAAGAATACTAACTGGGGTTGAAAATAGATTAGAATCCCTCTCTGCAGAGACAAAAGAAGTAAAAGCTAGTGAGGATGAAATTAAAAATGCTAAAACTGAGCTGTAATCTCAAATGGATGACACAGTGGCAGGAATGGATGAGGCAGAGCAGCGAATCAGTGACATAGAGGACAAACTTCTGGAGAATAATGAAGCAGAAAAAAAGAGGGAGACTACAGCAAAAGAGCACAATTTAAGAATTAGAGAAATCAGTGACTCGTTAAAAAGGAACAACATCAGAATCATAGGGGTCCCAGAAGATGAAGACAGAGAAAAAGGGGTAGAAGATTTATGTGAGCAAATCATAGCAGAAAACTTCCTTAACCTGGGGAAAGACACACACATCAATATCCAGGAAGCACAGAGGACTACCATTAGATTCAACAAAAACAGACCACCAACAAGGCATATCATAGTCAAATTCCCAAAATACTCAGGCAAGGAAATAACCATGAAAGCAGCAAGTGAAAAACAGTCCTTAACCTACAAGGGAAGACAGATCAGGTTTGCAACAGACCTATCCACAGGAACTTGGCAGGCCAGAAAAGAGTAGCAGGATATATTCAGTGTGTTGAATCATAAAAATATACAGCCAAGAATTCTTTATCCAGCAAGACTGTCATTCAAAAAAGAGGAGAGATTAAAAGTTTCCCAAACAAAAATTAAAGGAGTTTGTGACCACTAAATCAGCCCTGCAAGAAATTTTAAGATGGATTCTCTGAGGTAAGAAAAGAGAAAAAAAAAAAAAAAGACCAAAAGCAACAGAGACTAGAAACGACCTGAGAACACCAGCAGAAAACTTCAAATATAATGGAAATAAATTCATATCTTTCACTACTCACTCTAAATGTCAGTGGACTCAATGCTCCAATAAAAAGACATAGGGTAACAGAATGGATAAGAAAACAAGATCCATCTATATGCTGTCTACAAGAGACCCACTTTAGACCTAAAGACACATTCAGATTGGAAGTGAGGGGATGGAGAACCATCTATCATGCTATTTGTCAACAAAAGAAAGCTGAAGCAGCCATACTTATATCAGACAATCTAGACTTTAAAATAAAGGCTGTAATAAGAGATGAAGAAGGGCATTATATCATATAAGGGGTCTCTCCACCAAGAAGACTTAACAGTTGTAACATTTATGCTCCAAATGTGGAGGAACCCAAATATATAAATCAATTAATCACAAACATAAAGAAACTCATTGACAATAATACCATAACAGTAGGGGACTTCAACACCCCACTTACAACAATGGACAGATCATCTAATCAGAAAATCAAAAAGGAAACAATGGCTTTGAATGACACACTGAACCAGATGGACTTAACAGATAAATTTAGGACATTTCATCCTAAAGCAATGGAATATACATTATTTTCCAGTGCACATGGAATGTTCTCAGAATAGATCACATACTGGGACACAAATCAGCTCTCACCAAGCACAAAAAGATCAAGATCATACCGTGCATACTCTCAGACCAAGGCTGTGAAACACAAAATGAACCACAAGAAAATATTTGTAATATTTTCACAGATAACAAAGATAACAAATACTTGGAGACTAAAGATGATCCTACTAAAGAATGAATGGGCTAACCAATAAGTTAAAAAGGAAAATAAAAAGTACATGAAAAACAATTAAAATGATAACATCACAGCCCAAAACTTCTGGAACTCAGCAAAGGTGGTCATAAGAAGGAAGTATATAGAAATCCAGGCCTTCCTAAAGAGGGAAGAAAGGTCTCAGATACACAACTTAACCTTAAACCTTAAAAAGATGGAAAAAGAGCAGCAAATAAAATAAAAAAAAAGCAGAAGACAGGAAATAAAAAAATAGAGCAGAAATCAATGCTATCAAACCAAAAACAAAACAAAACAAAACAAAACAAAACAAAACAAAAAAACGCCAAAAAACAATACAACAGATCAATGAAACCAGAAGCTGGTTCTTGGAAAGAGTTAACAAAATTGATTAACCACTAGCCAGCTTGATCAAAAAGAAAATGAAAGAACCCAAGTAAATACAATCAAGAATGAAAGAGGAAAAATCACACCAACAGAGCAGAAATAAAAAAAGAAATAACAGAATATTATGAGCAATTATACACCAATAAAATGAGCAATCTAGAAGAAATGGAAAAATTCCTAGAAACATATACACTACCAAAAGTGAAATAGAAAGAAATAGAAAATTTGAACAGACCCATAACCAGTAAATAAATTGAATTAGTAATCAAAAATCTGCCAAAAACAAGAGTCCAGGGCCAGATGGCTTTCCAGAATAATTCCACCAAACATTTAAGGAAGAGTTAACACCTATTCTCTTGAGGCTCTTCCAAAAAATAGAAATGGAAGGAAAACTTCCAAACTCTTTCTATGAAGCCAGCGTTACCTTGATTCCAAAACCAGAAAAAGACCCCACTGAAAAGGAGAACTATAGACCAATTTCCCTGATGAACATGGATGCAAAAATCTTCAACAAGATATTAGCCAGCCGAATCCAACAATTCATTAAAAAATTTATTCACCACGACCAAGTGGTATTTATACCTGGGATGCAGGTCTGGTTCAATATCCACACACACACACACAAAATCAATGTGATTCATCACATCAGTAAAAGAAAGAACAAAACCACATGATCCTCTCAATAGATGCAGAGAAAGCATTTGACAAAATACAGCATCGTTTCTTGATAAAGCCCTCAAGAAAGTAGGTATAGAAGGAACATCCCTCGAGATCATAAAAGCCATATATGAAAGATCCAACGCTAATATCATCCTCAATGGGGAAAAACTGAGACCTTTCCCCCTAAGGTCAGGAACAAGACAGGGATGTCCACTCTCACCACTGTTATTCAACATAGTATTGGAAGTCTTAGCCTCTGCAATCAGACAACACAAAGAAATAAAAGGCATCCAAATCGGCCAGGAGGAGGTCAAACTCTCACTCTTCGCAGATGACATGATTCTGTATATGGAAAACCCAAAAGATTCCACCAAAAAACTGCTAAAGCTGATTCATGAATTCGGCAAAGTTGCAGGATATAAAATCAATGCACAGAAATCAGCTGCATTCCTATACACCAATATTGAGGCAACAGAAAGAGAAACCAAGGAATCGATCCCATTTACAATTGCACTAAAAAAACATAAAATACCTAGGAATAAATCCAACCAAAGAGGTGAAAAACCTATACACTGAAAACTATAGAAATCCTGGGAAAGAAATTGAAGAAGACACAAAAAAGTGGAAAAGGATTCCATGCTCCTGGATAGGAAGAACAAATATTGTTAAAATGTCAATACTACCAAAAGCAATCTGCATATTGAATGTAATCCCTATCAAAATAATACCAGCATTCTTCACAGAGCTAGAACAAGCAATCCTTAAATTTGTATGGAACCAGAAAAGACCCTGAATAGCCAAAGCAATCTTGAAAAAGAAAACCAAAAGCCAAAGCAGGAGGCATCACAATCCCAGACTTCAAGCTGTATTACAAAGCTATAATCATCAAGACAATATGATAATGGCGTCAAAACAAACACTCACATTAATAGAACAGAATAGAAAACCCAGAAATGGACCCACAAACTTATGGCCAACTAATCTTTGACAAAGCAGGAAAGAATATCCACTGGAATAAAGCCAGCCTCTTCAGCAAGTGGTGATGGGAAAACTGGACAGTGACATGCAGAAAAATGAACCTGGACCACTTTCTTACACCATACACAAAATAAACTCAAAATTGATGAAAGGCTTAAATGTAACACAGGAAGCCTCAAAATCTTAGAGGAGAAAGCAGGCAAAAACCTCTTTGATCTTGCCCGCAGCAATTTCTTACTTAACATGTCTCCAGAGACAAGGGAAACAAAAGCAAAAATGAACTACTGGGACCTCATCAAAATTAAAAGCTTCTGCACAGTGAAGGAAACAATCAGCAAAACTGAAAGACAACCGACAGAATGGGAGAAGATATTTGCAAATGACATATCAGATAAAGGGTTAGTATCCAAAATCTATAAAGAACTTATCAAACTCAACACCCCAAAAAACTAATAATCCAGTGAAGAAATGGGCAAAAGACATTAATAGACACTTCTCCAAAGAAGACATCCATATGGCCAACCGACACATGAAAAAAATGCTCAACATCACTCATCATCAGGGAAATAAAAAGGGAGAAAGCAGGCAAAAACCTCTTTGATCTTGGCCACAGCAACTTCTTACTCAACATGTGTCTGGAAGCAAGGGAAACAAAAGCAAAAATGAACTATTAGGACCTCATCAAAATAAAAAGCTTCTGAACAATGAAGGAAATAATCAGCAAAACAAAAAGGCAACTGACAGAATGGGAGAAGATATTTTCAAACAACGTATCATGTAAAGGGTTAGTATCCAAAATTTATTAAAAACTTATCAAACTCAACATCCAAAAAACAAATAATCCAGTGAAGAAATGGGCAGAAGGCATGAATAGACACTTCTCCAAAGAAGACATCTAGATGGCCAAATGACAGGTGAAAAAATGCTCAACATCACTCATCATCTGGAAATTACAAATCAAAACCACAACGAGATATCACTTCACACCTGTCAGAAGGGCTAACATTAACAACTCTGGCAACAACAGATGTTGGGGAGGATGCAGAGAGAGAGGATCTCGTTTGCACTGCTGGTGGGAATGCAAACTGGTGTAGCCACTCTGGAAAACAGTATGGAGGTTCCTCAAAAAATTAAAAATACAACTACCCTATGACCCAGCAATTGCACTATTAGGTATTTATCCAAGGGATATAGGTGTGCTGTTTCGAAGGGGCACAGGCATCCCAATGTTTATAGCAGCACTATCAACAATAGCCAAAGTATGGAAAGAGGCCGAATGTCCATCAATGGTTGAATGGATAAAGAAGATGTGGTATTCATATGTATATATATGTGTATGTATATAATATAATATAATATAATATAATATAATATATATATATACACACAATGGAGTATTACTCAGCAATCAAAAAGAATGAAATATTACCTTTTGCAACTACGTGGATGGAAATAGAGGGTATTATGCTAAGCGAAATTAGTCAGAGAAAGGCAAATTATCATCTGGCTTCACTCATATGAGGACTTTAAGATACAAAACAGATGAACAGAAGGGAAGGGAAGCAAAAATAATATAAAGACAGTGAGGGGGACAGATTATTAGAGACTCTTATATAAGGAGAACAAACAATGGGTTACTGAAGGGGGGTGGGGCTAAATGGGTTAGGGGCATTAAGGAATCTACTCCTGAAATCATTGTTGCACTATATGATAACTAACTTGAATGCAATTTTTTAAAAAAGTATCCTCTCTTTTGAGTATACTGTGTGTGTGTGTGTGTGTGTGTGTGTGTCCATGACAGCACTGCAAGAGTATCCCTTAGTGAAACTGTAGATGCATATGTGAACAACATTGGAGAAAATAGTTGATGTCATTAGTAAGCGGTTGGACGTGGAGGAGATCCTTTTCAAGGAAAAGGACCAACCAATCTCTCACTTTCTGGCAATCATGGTGACTCTTGTCTGGCGATGTGGTGGTTAGAGGTTGGGCTGGAGAGAAGACGTAAGGTGACTGGACAACCTACTTTTAATTTAGATTTAAACATGAAGAATTGAGTTGCCCTGGAGGCTAAGATTAGAATACTAGGGGCATTAGTGATTATAACACTAGCCCCCCAAATAAGGCCTGAATTCCTGCGTGACATCAGCATGTCATGTCTTAGCTGTTTTCACAATGGTGCCTCCATAAAATGTATATCTGGCCTGTACTACCTCTTGGAATCATTGCTGTGAGGCATTGGGTCATTTTATTTCTCAATCTGCTGAATGTTTATAGCACTTCAGAGAGAGAAACTGCAGTGTGTAAATGTTTAAATTGCTTGGAAATCTGTCCCAAAATAAAACCTAAAATCTTCAGGCTAAGTTAGAAACAAAGGGCATATAAAGCACAAATTTCAATAGGAAACCAGAGTTTGAAAAAGTGATGTGAGAAATCCATTTAATTCCATGTTTATTCATCTGTGAGAGTGATGTGCAATCCACAGCCAGCCCTGGAGTCTGCTAATGAATTTATATGTTACTTATCTGGCTCCCTTCATTACTGCCTGTCCTGATGGTAAGTGAGGGCCTTTTAGAAGCCAGGATTCAGGATGCAGTACGAAATCATGGAAGGTTATTGTAGTAGTTGCCACCCAAAAGAACAGTGTGTAACACACACTCAGCTTTGCTATAGCTCACAATGGAGCCAATTCTGAAAGAGTTAGTGGCAGCAGGGCCAGACTGGCTGCTGAGATCCAGATGGAATATGGGATAGTTTACAGGTTTCTTAGACTTTCCTGAACTTCTGAGAAAGTATTTCTTAGAATTTAGTGTCCAACCCACATGAATCTGAATCACTGGGGTGTTGTCATAAAGAATAATTTGGGAGAAAGAGTAAAGTCTTGAATTTCCTGACATACAATAAATATTCCACAAAACTTATGATTGCAAATGGTATATATAATGGGATGAATGCTGTAAGGCCTTGATAGGAAATTGCTTTTGCTCTAATTTCTGCCCTGAAGCATGCTTTGTCAGATTCCTTTCATTCCTTGATTAAATTTCAAGAAGTTTCAACAGTTTTACTGTTACTTTCAGCCACTACATCAGACTTATTTTTAGGTACAATAAAAGCCTAATCCATGCTGACCTAAAACTGCAATCTTTCATCCATTCAAAGTTTTCTCCTCTCTCCAGCTTGATGGAAGGTAGGATTCACAGCAGACCCTCCAGAGGATTTTGTTGTCTCATCCTTTCTTGTATCACCTGGGACTATGTACACAATCTGAAGAGTACAATCTGGGGAAAGAGTATACAATCTGGAAGACATACAATGGGACAGTGAAAGCCTACTCTTCTGACAAGCATCCCCTGCACCAATGGGCTTTTGTTGTTAACAAGAAAAGTACCACAAACCTAGCTGCCTATTGGTGCTCAGCAGTGCCCTTCCTCAGTCCATTTAACATACTTGGGGCGCCTGGGTGGCGCAGTCGGTTAAGCGTCCGACTTCAGCCAGGTCACGATCTCGCGGTCCGTGAGTTCGAGCCCCGCGTCAGGCTCTGGGCTGATGGCTCGGAGCCTGGAGCCTGTTTCCGATTCTGTGTCTCCCTCTCTCTCTGCCCCTCCCCCGTTCATGCTCTGTCTCTCTCTGTCCCAAAAATAAATAAAAACGTTGAAAAAAAAAATTTAACATACTCAATTCATCCCTTTCAGGTCAACATGAAGTACTGACAAGCCGGGAGAAAGAAGCCACCTTTAAAAACAAACTCACTATATGAAGAAAGCATCATTAAAATGAATATTTGAAAATATTTTCATCATCATGTAATTGTATTATTAAGAACAATGGAATCATGTCTTGGATTAGACACTCAACATTGTTCTCATCTGCATGCTATTCAGATTTGTTTTTTTTAAATCTTCCAAACGTAAAGATTCTGTGAGTTATGAAGTCATTCACTAAAATCAACAAGGAAGATGAAAGTTTACAGCAAAACAAACATCTTTGCATAATAGGTAGATGGGACTGAAAGGTGAGTATTCGGATTTACAATGCATGAACAATGTTTTATATCGCTCAGGGATTTTTTTATGCTATGACAGCCTTGGAAACCAAATATCAAAATAAATCAATGTAAAGCATGCTCTTAAATTGCTATGTTACAGAATTGCAAATAATTTTCCAAAAATTTTGAAGCATATTTGATCCTATTGCTCTCACTAAAATATTATCATTACAGAAATTGAATGTTTATAAATATCCTTATTATCACACTCATTACTTACTCCTGTGTGCTTCAAAATGTAAATATTAGTAAAGTTGCACATGTACACACATGTGTACTGGTGCACTACACACATGCACACACGCACACACACACATACAGGCATATATTTTCAACTATTATCGGTAAGGTTACATGATCAGAAATCAGAATACTCAACTTTAAAATCCTAAGTGCATAGCCTTGCATACCCATTAGATTTATCTTGACCCTGAAATGAGGACACCTGTAGCTGTCCACCACCTGCCATGTGGATCTACCTCTGGTCCACGACCCTCAGACAGGCTCAGGTAACTGCGGATCGCCAAGGCTCTCTATACCCTCCACCAGATGCCTCATCCAAGCTATCCTTGGCTCTATAGAAAAGAGACAAGATGCTGGGTTTAAGACTGATCTTTAGGGGTTTAACTTGATTAAAATAAACCAGGAAAAATGACCCCACCTTTTGAGTAACAATATAAATTGTACACTGCAGTTAATTGTCTACTTCCCTCCTGTCTGAAGTCAGGTTCCCCTGGAGCACATACTAAGAAGTAACAGATTAACGTCAGAAGTGATTTATTAGGAAGGGACCTTCTAAACATCGAGGAAGGAGTGGGGAGGAAGCAGGATAGAGAAGCAGGGGCGTGATGCTAGGCAATTCTGGGAAACCTCTCAGGTTCACCTTGATCCTGCAGGAAGCTCTGGAACATTAATCAGACTTTGGAGTTTGTCTTTTTCAAAGGAAAGGGGCTGGCTTTTCATACTTCCACACTAGTCAGACAGGGACTACTGCCATCCCAGGGGATGTGACCTCAAAGTACTTCTGGCTGTCTGCTCTGAGGGTGCCATTGCCAGTGGCAGTCTTGGAAGAAAGCCGCAGGTGCAGTGGCCAGATGCCAAGACAAGCAAGAGGCACAAGACCCAGTCAAAGGGATCCAGGAGATCTGGTGATACACTACCATTTAACCACTTCGCTCACTCAGAGAACTATCTATCACTCTACTGCATCACAGCCACCACCAGACTTACCATCATAAGGTAAGCAAGCTCACCTTCACCAGACCTAATTCAAGGATCTCACTCAGGCCACAGTCATATGACAAGGATGGAGGCCTGGTGTCCTCAGCCCAGTTTTTATTTTATTAATAATAAAGCTGAAACAAGAAAAATCATATCCAGCATCATCAGGGAACTAAATATTCTAGATTATATAAACTTAATTTTAATGACAAAATCATATTTAAGTATTTGTATGAAAATCTTTCTAAATACAGCTTCTTTATCTGCCTACTTAGCTAAGGGATTCTGAGTATAATCAATGTTTTCCTAACAACATGACATCCTAACTACAAGTATCAAGTACTGTTCAATAATATCATGCAGTGCATGCTCAGTCTATTAAGATAGGAAGCAATACTTGATCTTGCATTGAGTGGCTTTTTATTACTGTACATTCCAATCCTTGAAGCAGTTTCTAGCACTTTCTCTCACCTCCACATCTTATACTCCGTCAATGCATGCTGCTGATGGTGCTTCTCTTAGCCTGCAGCATCCAGCTTGTATTCTAAGAAGTTTGATAAGTGGGCATCTTAGATCTGTCTTTGAACTAGAAGTTAACTTGACCTAAGTTAAGGCATGAGAAATACTTCCAGTCATAAGTTACATCAGCCTCAATACATGAGATTCAGCCACCTTTTTACCCTTACGTAGACTCTTTACTTCCTTGTTCTGCCTGATGTTTCAAATTTTAAGCCATAAGTCTAAAGAGGAAATTTCAAACCAAAAGTTGCAGCTGAATCTATAACCTAGACCTTCTCTCAGACAGCTA
The DNA here is from genome assembly GCF_024362965.1 of Panthera pardus. Lineage (NCBI taxonomy): Eukaryota > Metazoa > Chordata > Mammalia > Carnivora > Felidae > Panthera > Panthera pardus. The sequence goes on along the minus strand of NW_026526821.1, from coordinate 48,572,245 downwards.
GATCTCTTCATTGTTCTGTTCAGCACAAGTTGTAAAGAAGAGATAAGCATCTTTATTCTAGCATGGATGAGAAAGAAACAAGAAGTCCCATCAGTCCAGAATTCAGCATGCTAGAAATAGGGCTCCTCTGTAGTGAAAACTACAAATGACATCTGTACTTACTAGTGGGACTTCAGGTAACTTACTATATTTTCTGTGTCTAAGCTAAAATTTCACTGAGATAAAGAAATATAAAAATATAAGAAAGAATCTGTTTAACTTGAAAAATCAGCTCATTGCTTTGGCTTGTGAATCCTACCTGTGTGAGAGAAAACATCTGTCCTTGCATTCCATAAATATTTTTGTGCACACTTATGTGCCCATCACTGAGCTAACCCCTTGCTTAGCAAGAATTGGGACCTTGAAGGATGCATAACAAGCAGCACCGAGATGGGCTCTCAGAGCACCCATCCTCATAGTTTGTCCATCTAAACCATGACAAAAGACAACATCCCAGAATAAAGCTCCATGTCCTTGGGATTCTCGAAGACAGAACTCAACACAAAAGTTTGTTTTGAAGAAGAAACTTTCTTTATTTTCTTTAGAAGAAAGTTTTGCATACATCTTTAATGTGTATTTTTTCCTGAATGTACATTTATCCTTCTATGTCTCTCTATCATACTGACACTAAAATATCAGGTGCAATCCTTTTCTCAAGTTCATCCCACCTGTGCACCCCTTTAATATAAATATAATGTGCTCATTTTACTATCTTGAAATGAAATCAATAGGTAACATGCTTGCTCATGTGTGTAATTTTTTAAAAGTATGATCTAATGACAATATAAAGGATAAATAACAATAATATGTATTTCAAAACATAACTGTTTGGGCATAAGTAATCAGGTGCTTGCACCCAAATGCAAAATCACTGTGGACACAATAACAAAATGACACCCATAAACAATATTTATTTGAAAACCAAATATAAAGAGTTTTGTCACTAGTGACATAAATTTCCAACCTGGTGACCAACTTCTGACAAAGTTTCAAAACACAGTGTCATCTTCCCTAAAGTTGCCTGATTTTAGGATTCATGTTTCAGTATGTGTTAAAACTGGGCAAGAATTAACTTGTGTTTGCTTGTAAAATGCCATGAATTTTAGCCTACAGCTAATTAGGCTTTTCAGAGTCATGGGTCTTCAGCAAGACATTGAAATATGGTATAAGCCCTCACTGTGGGAGACTTCAGCAGAAGTGGTCTCCCAAAACCTGCCTGTGACCCTCTGGATTGCCAATCTCCCAAGTTAGTAGGCTGTTGGTAAATGAGCAACTTTGGCCCTGGCACTATGAGCAGAACTTATCTGTTCGATGCCTGCACTGAAGCAAAGGACACTGAGGACCTCCTTTGCTCCCTTATTGCCTGCTCCAGTGAGCAACCTAAAGTGAGCTGGGAGCCCAGGATGGAGGTGGGCCCCACACCTTCATGGAGCTCCTCGTGAGAGAGAAATAAACTTGCCTATGTCTAAGATCCTGAGAATTCAGCATTTTCTGTTGTGACAGCTAGTGTTTGTTATCCTGCCAAACACAGGACCTATCCTTTGCATTTCAAGGTATTTTTGTCACTGACCTGCATCCACTAAACACTACCCAGGCTCCAGAAATTGTTGTGGCAAGCAAAGACAGCCTCACAAATTTCCAGAGTGCTTCCTGAAGAACCACGGCTTTAGATCCATGACAAACTAAAAATCTTCATTAAAGTGATTCTTCTTCCATTTTATGCCTAGGAATAGATTCATGGAATTTGCTCAAACTGCTTTCTAGTCCTCATTAAAATGAAGGAAACAATCATTCACAGCAGTCAGAATTATAGAAAAAACACAATGAGGTGGAAAGCAAACAGCCTTAAGCTTCTGATCACTAGTCTGTCTTGGGCTCTTTTGTGTTCATCAGGGCACTGGATAGGTTTTGCCTCCATACATCATGCAGATTCCTGGCATCTGTGAAGTCCAATGCCTTGTGTGGAATGGCTTTGTCCAGGTTGAGAGTTGTGTGACAGAAGGTAAGCATGCTCTCTGGACATGGCACCATCAGAAAAGATGTCGAGGTTAGGTGAAGTGCTATCAGAATCAATCCACGAAGGGGAGGCATTGGGCCCCACATCCCAGTGGCCCCTACTGGCCCAGGCACTCCCTGTCCCCCAAACATGGATGTAAATGAAAGTCCATATACAGGGATTCACTTCACATCCATGGTACTGTTTATGGTGTCTATGGTAACACTTTGAGTCTCTATCACTCACTGGACTATGTTGAGTCCATCTGCCTCTGCCTGAGCTGATGTTGTGTCTCTCCCAGACACCGAAAGGACTGCTGCTGTTATGGAGGATTCCTGACCCTGTTTTCTCCATAGATACTGGATTCAACCACAGCATATCGATTTTATTGATAGCAGAGAGATTAAACCAGCTACCACCCCCAAACCCACACTCCAGAGGCCATCTCTTGTATTAGATAAACTCTTTGGACCGCCAAGAATTTAATAGAGGGGTGTCCTGGAAATCTTTAGTCCATAAGACTAATTAGTCTAATTACCAAGCAATGTATTAGAAATTAGCAGAAGAAAATATGACAAGATTCTGGATTTTGTTTGTCTACATAAGCTAGTTTGGCTTTTACACATGACTATAAGCAAAAAAAAAAAATGCTAAAATATAGTATGAAATTTAGTATATAATTCCTGGTCTTAGGCAGAAAAGCACTTGAAAATTTGGTATTTGCCATCAGTCAGGGCCAGTTTCATGTAAACCAGTTTTCTCTCTACACCACATTCTGTAGGATGAATAGCCATTTATGGATGTTAATGCCAGTTTTTAAAAGACTCACCTCTTATACCTACAATGATTCTATTTGATAATATATTTGTACACAAAAAAAAAGTCTCGAAAGGATCACCCCAGGCAGCTAAGTGTGCTCCTCATTTATTCAATTCACATTTTTGAGCATTTACTCTACACTAGACACTGTCACTTTCATGGGGATACAGAAGGGAGGAAAGATAGAAATCCTGTCCCTGTGAAGCCACCATGATAGTGGGTGCCAGTTGACAATAAACAGATCAGTCAGTAAATCACATAGAGCATTAGAAAGCAAGGGCTATAGGAAAACCCAGTGCAAGGAACATAGGAAGAAAAAGCTGAGATGTGGGTGGAAGGAACATCACTGAGAAGCAAAGCCCTGCATGGGAAAGGTTAGGAGCCAGGACACCAGGGGGCAAGGGTGGGGGAATGTTCTCCACAGAGACAGCAAAAAGAAAAAGGCTGTGAAGAAAGGCAGTGGTCTGGAGCAGAGTGGGAAGGGGTCCAAGGGAAGGTTGAGAGTAACTTGGTGTGGAAGGAAGTGGGAGAGACTTTAGCTTTACCCTGGAATTGGGATTCTGAACAGAGAAGCAAACTCATAAAATTTGCATTTACATTTTTGAAAGACCACACTAGAATGGCTTCAGAGGGGAGGGTGGAAAGGTGGTACAAACAGAGGTGTTTGTACTTCCTCCTGGAAAAGGATGCTGCTCCCTGGCCCTGGGCAGTAGTGATGGAGGCCTTGGGAAACAGCCAGAATCTGGATCTCTATCTACATTTGCCTACAGAATAACTATGGGTATGAGAGAGGACAAGTGTGACTAATCACTCCAAGATTTTGGCTGGAGCAGCTGCAAGCATGAAAGCCATTCATGGGGGAGGAAACAGTGGACAGAGCAGGCACAGAGAGGGCAAGGGACAGATCTGGAATGCACACTGGACATAACAGGTAGCTGAATATACAAGTCAGGATTTCAGGGAAGAGGTCTTATTCAAGGAACCATATTTGGAAGGAAACAATAGACAGTTGACAATTATAGCAAAGAATTGGAAGCAACAGGCAACTCAGTGAGGAGAGATAGCACTGTGAAGTGGCTCAAGACTAAGCTCTCAGTACTACAACACAAAGAAGTTGAGTTGATGAGAAAGAATCTGCAAAGCAGACTGAGAACAAGCCAGCAGTAGGGTAAAAGAAAAACAAAAAAGTACAGCTCCCTGAAAGCAAGGCAGGAAACTTGGGGGTGGGATTGGTGGATGGATCAATAGTGATAAAAAACGTGAACCATATAAATGATGCCACATCCTCCCAGCTTAATTTACATCTACATGTGATCCTATGTGACACCCCTGTGTCTTTGTAAACACATTTGTGAACCATAGAGCTGGTGAGCACATGCTGTTTACATATATCACCTTGACACTGATGGGCATATGGTTAGTTGGCCATAAAAGATAAATACCTGCTGAGATATCAGCAACTTGGAAGAACAACATATTTATGGAAAACACACTCTTGTTTATTTGGAGGGTAGACACTGATAAGGATGATATAGATTTCAACCAGTAGAGGGCAGGTTTGTCTAACATGCCAGACACTTAGATGTAAAACCCAACCTGCCACCAAAATATTAATCAATATAAGCCTTGGTCTGCCCACATCTCTCAGCAGACCACAGGGCATGCTGACAGAGGAGACAGAATAAAGACATTCACCATAAGAGGATGAAGACATATCAGCTGGAAATAACCAGAAGACTGGGGCCATTGGAGGGCTTGACCATGTGATGAAATCCCAGGGGAAAGGTGATTGGTCCTTTCTGCCTGGTTAATTCACATAATGGCTTGGCTGCTTAATTAACCCTAATTGCTTGATCTACTAATTGTTTAATTTGCTATGAGAATAAATGTATGTTTAGTAAGCAGTAAGTTGTTCCTAGATTTCTTGGCTACTTTTTCCCATGGACATCCTCAAACCAGGGAGCATTCATATTTAACAATTGGCAGCTGACTCATATACCACAAAAACAATGTATGCAGCAATGTAAAGTAAGGTGCTGAGTGGGCATTGTCTATCATCTTTTGCAGCATGACCATCCGTGAAGAAAAGTTTGTGTACATTGGAGTGGATTCAGGAGAAAACAGGAGGGTGGGGACTGAAGGCAGTGAATCCTGAGTGACATTCTTGCTCTGAGAGTCATGGAATTAGGAGATGGTGGCTGGGGAGGGTGATGACATCAAGAGAGTTTCTCTAACATAGAAGAAAGAACTACATGCTTGCATGCTGTGGGGCAAGGGGCAGAGAGAGGAGAAGATGACATAGGGAGAGAAGTGAGAGTTGCTGGTGTGGTGTTCCTGAGCCAGTGAAGGGGACAGAAGCCTAGTGAACACACAAGAGCCTGGCCACAGGGAGTAGGGGAAGGGTCATGAACTGAGGATAAAGGCAGATGTGTGGTGAAGATGCCAGTGTGTAAGGGGCTGTGGTTGGCAGAGAAGCTGGCTTGAGTGAGGAACAGGACATGGGTTAAGTCCAGTGAAATTATAAGAAAATATATAATAAAGAAAAAAGTAGAACTCAATGATCAACAAAGTTTGATAGAAACAAAGTTTAAATAGAACGTTTAAATAGAACGGATCAACAAAGACAAAAGTTTGATTCATTAAAAAGCTAATAAAGGGGGTGCCTATGTGGCTCAGTCAGTTAACTTGGGGTCAGGTCATGGGTTTCACAGTTTGTGAGTTCGAGCCCTGCATCGGTCTCTCTGCTGTCAGCGCAGACCTTGCTTGGAATTCTCTGCCTCCCCCTCTCTCTGCCCCTCCCCGACTCGCTCTCTACCTTTCGAAAACAAATAAACATAAAATAATTTTTAATAAAGCTAATAAGATAGGAAAAGTCTTTTCCCCCAAAAGAGACCACAGAAACAGACCATAGAAGTGGTTTTCCTGATGTTTTTCTACTAAACATTTCCATATCCTGCTTCTCTGCCTTGAGTCAATGCTATTGTTCCTGATGAAACATGTGGAAAATATCACCTCCTATTGCTGACTCATGGCCTCATGTTTCCACGGACTTGGTCTGACATCATAGAAACATTCCACTACATTCTGTCCTACCTAGTGAGTTGGAGTTGGATAATTGCATGATTGTCTTTGTCTAGGTAAGTAAGGTTTTTACTTTGAAGTACAAAGTGCCAGATGCCACCACTATTGGTCAGACCTATCTCTCTCTATACCCAACTAAGACAGTGCAGCAGCACCTGCCATGGATGCATTCAGAGGGCTGCTTTGACACAGCTGGGCAAGATTGAGAGCCAAAATGGCAGAGGCTGGGATTCTATGGTGGAAAAGTCATGGTCCTAAGCCTTGCATAAAGCAGATTTCCCACTCCAACAGACCTGGCGGGTGACATTCCAGCTTTGGGGACAGGGACACACTCCCTCACAGGCTAGCCCATCCTTTTGTTAGAGTAACTGCTTCTCTGAAAAGCCTCCCTGATTTAGCTGTAAAGAGCTCTTGGAAAACGTTGGAAGACCAGTTATAGATCTGGAAAAATGCAAAAGCAAATCAAATCCCACTTCCACATGATAATTGTATGAAACTTGAAAGAAATTCTGATGCCTTTAACCAGAGGTGAATAACCTAAACACACCAGTCTATGCAGTAGTTGGTTGGGTGGGGTATATAGTGAGGACTTCAGCCATTAGACAGCATGTGCCTATCCACTGGGGCAGGCCATCTTCAACTCCACCCCACATGGTGGTCATGGGGAAAAATTAGACAAAAAAGCCAAACCTAGGTTTTTCTGAAAATAAGTCAGAAATATTGACTTGTAGTGAAAATGGGTTGGTTGGTCACAACATTTCCATTGCTTAAGATTGCTTAAGATTTCACTTTTTCAGGATAAACTTAAGCAAACCAGTTGGTATCCTTGATGTCACAAAAGTTTTAGAACTTCAGCCCCAACCCCCATAAAGATAATTCTCCTCTTAAAATCTCACCAGAAAATGGATTCATCACTTTAACAAGATTCTCCCAGTGCAGTAAAAGGAGATTCTTATCTTTGCTCCAACACTGCAGATTTCCATTAATGAAATCTTTGCTTGTCTTTGCTTGTATCGTTTGGATTTCTGTTTAGCCAAAAATACCTGTCTTGTGTGTATACAATTTATTTATTTATTTATTTATTTATTTATTTATTGGTTCGGAACTTTAATATGTGACTCTTAAAATAAATTTAATTAAGATAGGCTGTGATGGTGGTGATGCAGGCTGCATTGAGCCAAGTTGGTGGAATTTCTATGTATTGTAAATGACAAGGTCTAGGGTGGGACTGGGGATATGGGTGGCTGAGGTAGGTAGAGGACAGGCCATGTGATAAGATGCAGTAATTTACTGCCAGGGAATTGTAGACAGGCTCCATGTGGATGCCCATGTGAGATATGGATTGTTTGGGAAGCTGAGATCCAAGGAATGAAGGGTAACAGCTCTAGGGAGCCTATAAACAACCACTAAAAGAAGGAGCAGAGGATGAGGAGAGAGAAGGGCCATGCCACACCAGGTTCAGGTGGTAACAGGACTGTAGAAGAAATGCATTTGACCAGAGTAGGCTGCTGGGAGTTATGCAGGCTCTCTCAGCTCCTAGCACAGAGATAAAATCCTTGTCATGTTTGTGGGGTCTGCCAGAACCAGCTTGTGGCTCCTTTTCAACCTTCACCCTAGAACTTGGCTCACTGGGATTCAGTCCACAGGCTTCCCCCCCCACCCAGTCCCTGGTACAGGCCATATGCCATTCATCCCAGGACATTGGTATGGACTGTTCCCCCTTGGTGAATGCCTCCACACTGATTCCCACAGAGACTTGTCTTTTTTCCTGCATTTCATCAGATCTCAGCACACCTGTCTCCAGAAGTGGACTTCAACTGAGGGGATCTCATTGGATGTGAGTCTGTACCTGCATTTCCTAAACTCTCTGGGCTCATTTTCCTCACTTCTCAACATGCATGAAGTGCCTATCTCTTGTCTTAAAGCATGGAGGTGAAAGAGAAGCCATGTACGAATGGGTCCAGCTCAGTTCCTGGGCTTTAAACAAAGGTTGCCTAAGTCTAAATAATGCATGTAAGTGTCCAGTTAAAGAGTGAAATAATATACAAATAAATATGGTGGTTTGGAATGACCAGTGCCCCCATCAACCCACCGTGATTGAAAGATGGGGCCTTGGTTGGAAACATCGATTCACACAGGGTCAGGGCTCTCACCCTGCCTGACCCAAGGAGGGGTTTGATCTGAGTGACCTGAGGCAGGCCCCCCATCTCTGTCTGACACCCTGGTGTTCCCAGTGGTTCTAAGGATGATGATAACCTCGGAGGGACCCCAGCCCATTTTCTGGCAGAACAAGTGAATCACCTACAGAGGTTTCGGTCAAAAGGCTCATTGATGTCCACTGTAGCTGCTCTTGCAGGAGCTTTACTACCTGAGCTTGACCTATAGACCAGAAGTGAAGGCCAGCTCACCACCTGAATGCTGCTTGTGGGCCTGATAAATTTTATGCTACAATCCCACGCCAGCCCAGGGGAATGTGGAGCACCCAATTATGTTGATTTGTCATCTAGCTGCACAGTTCTGAGTCAAGGAGGAGCCAATCAGTTCTAAAGAGGACCAAATGACTAAGAGCAACTTTTCTCACTGAAAAGAATCACCTGAAGACCAGACTTCAGTTTTCTTTACAGAAAGTCAAATGAATGGAATTTCTAAACTTTAAAATCTTAAAAATCCAGAGTTCAGCTAAAACTCTAAGATCCCACTGACCTCTTTGTAATGCCAAGCTTTGTGGGATTGAGTTTTGGTTAGAAACAGAGAATTTTATTGAGTCATTTAAGGTTGCTTCAGATATCCAAAGGGGTTATTAAGTTGGGCTTTGCTCTATAAGTGGGGAATTTTCTAGATGTTTAACTTGAGGAGATGTCCCCCTCCCCCTGCTGCCAAACACTATCACCCATCACCTATCTCTTTATCACTTATCCTTGTGGCTAAAGAAGAGTAAAAGACTGAAAATATAATTCTGGGTAAAGGAAAAGTAAATGTAATCACTAAAGTTATTTTGTTGATAGTCAATATAAGCCAATTACTTAAGCTGAGCAAAAACTAAGCAGCAAATGGAATTCATGAGAAGGTGACTAGGGATCCTTGGGCTTTTAAGGGAGGAAGGACTGACCATCCCTGCAGTGAGAAATAAAGCAACCAGAAGGCTCATCAGGAAATATGAACCCTCCTGGAATATTACTATCAACTTAGCTCAGGTCAACCACCTCACTTCCTGCATCTCTCAGGTCTTCATATTATACTTTCTTCTAAAAAGCGTATGACAGTCTAGGTCTGGTTACACAATTAGTCCAGAGGGGTCACACTGCACTAGTAAGTTTTCTGAGGATCACCCCTGTGAATTACGATGGGTCCTAGAGAGAGGCACAAAGAAAGTCAGTTATCTGGAATTATTGTGCCAAAAGTCCAGTTCACATTAGGATGTTGTGACTGGACAAATGGAAATTCAAGATTGATATCCAGGTGAGGAGAAATTCAGTGTGTTGAGCCCAGTCCTGCACACTATTCTTGCCACAGTGGCTTTGTGCACAAGCACACTGAACAAGAACAATGCTGGAGGGGGAAGGGTAATACATGGAGTAGACCAATTCCTGATCAAGTCGCCAATAACTGATGATATCACTAACCAAAACACCTTTTTTTTTTTCCTAGAGAATTTGCCATTTTATTTATTTTTTTTTATATATGAATTTTATTGTCAAATTGGTTTCCATACAACACCCAGTGCTCATCCCAAAAGGTGTCCTCCTCAATACCCATCACCCACCCTCCCCTCCCTCCCACCCCCCATTAACCCTCAGTTTGTTCTCAGTTTTTAACAGTCTCTTATGCTTTGGTTCTCTCCCACTCTAACCTCTTTTTTTTTTTTTCTTCCCCTCCCCCATGGGTTTCTGTTATGTTTCTCAGGATCCACATAAGAGTGAAACCATATGGTATCTGTCTTTCTCTGTATGGCTTATTTCACTTAGCATCACACTCTACAGTTCCATCCACGTTGCTACAAAAGGCCATATTTCATTCTTTCTCATTGCCACGTAGTATTCCATTGTGTATATAATCCACAATTTCTTTATCCATTCATCAGTTGATGGACATTTAGGCTCTTTCCATAATTTGGCTATTGTTGAGAGTGCTGCTACAAACATTGGGGTACAAGTGCCCCTGTGCATCAGTACTCCTGTATCCCTTGGATAAATTCCTAGCAATGCTATTGCTGGGTCATAGGGTAGGTCTATTTTTAATTTTCTGAGGAACCTCCACACTGCTTTCCAGAGCGGCTGCACCAATTTGCATTCCCACCAACAGTGCAAGAGGGTTCTCGTTTCTCCACATCCTCTCCAGCATCTATAGTCTCCTGATTTGCTCATTTTGGCGACTCTGACTGGCGTGAGGTGATATCTGAGTGTGGTTTTGATTTGTATTTCCCTGATAAGGAGCGACGTTGAACATCTTTTCATGTGCCTGTTGGCCATCCGGATGTCTTCTTTAGAGAAGTGTCTATTCATGTTTTCTGCCCATTTCTTCACTGGGTTATTTGTTTTTCGGGTGTGGAGTTTGGTAAGCTCTTTATAGATTTTGGATACTAGCCCTTCGTCCGATATGTCATTTGCAAATATATTTTCCCATTCCGTTGGTTGCCTTTTCGTTTTGTTGGTTGTTTCCTTTGCTGTGCAGAAGCTTTTTATCTTCATAAGGTCCCAGTAACTCACTTTTGCTTTTAATTCCCTTGCCTTTGGGGATGTGCTGAGTAAGAGATTGCTACGGCTGAGGTCAGAGAGGTCTTTTCCTGCTTTCTCCTCTAGGGTTTTGATGGTTTCCTGTCTCACATTCAGGTCCTTTATCCATTTTGAGATTATTTTTGTGAATGGTGTGAGACAGTGGTCTAGTTTCAACCTTCTGCACGTTGCTGTCCAGTTCTCCCAGCACCATTTGTTAAAGAGACTGTCTTTTTTCCATTGGATGTTCTTTCCTGCTTTGTCAAAGATGAGTTGGCCATACGTTTGTGGGTCTAGTTCTGGGGTTTCTATTCTATTCCATTGGTCTATGTGTCTGTTTTTGTGCCAATACCATGCTGTCTTGATGATGACAGCTTTGGAGTAGAGGCTAAAGTCTGGGATTGTGATGCCTCCTGCTTTGATCTTCTTCTTCAAAATTACTTTGGCTATTCGGGGCCTTTTGTGGTTCCATATGAATTTTAGGATTGCTTGCTCTAGTTTCGAGAAGAATGCTGGTGCAATTTTGATTGGGATTGCATTGAATGTGTAGATAGCTTTGGGTAGTATTGACATTTTGACAATATTTATTCTTCCAATCCATGAGCAGGGAACGTCTTTCCATTTCTTTATATCTTCTTCAATTTCCTTCATAAGCTCTCTATAGTTTTCAGCATACAGATCTTTTACATCTTTGGTTAGATTTATTCCTAGGTATTTTATGCTTCTTGGTGCAATTGTGAATGGGATCAGTTTCTTTATTTGTCTTTCTGTTGCTTCATTGTTAGTGTATAAGAATGCAACTGATTTCTGTACATTGATTTTGTATCCTGCAACTTTGCTGAATTCATGTATCAGTCCTAGCAGACTTTTGGTGGAGTCTATCGGATTTTCCATGTATAATATCATGTCATCTGCAAAAAGCGAAAGCTTGACTTCATCTTTGTCAATTTTGATGCCTTTGATTTCCTTTTGTTGTCTGATTGCTGATGCTAGAACTTCCAACACTATGTTAAACCACAGCCATGAGAGTGGACATCCCTGTCGTGTTCCTGATCCCAGGGAAAAAGCTCTCAGTTTTTCCCCATTGAGGATGATGTTAGCTATGGGCTTTTCATAAATCGCTTTTATGATGTTTAAGTATGTTCCTTCTATCCCGACTTTCTCAAGGGTTTTTATTAAGAAAGGGTGCTGGATTTTGTCAAAGGCCTTTTCTGCATCGATTGACAGGATCATATGGTTCTTCTCTTTTCTTTTATTAATGTGATGTATCACGTTGATCGATTTGCGAATGTTGAACCAGCCCTGCATCCCAGGAATGAATCCCACTTGATCATGGTGAATAATTCTTGTTATATGCCGTTGAATTCGATTTGCTAGTATCTTATTGAGATTATTGCATCATCCATATTCATCAGGGATATTGGCCTGTAGTTCTCTTTTTTTACTGGGTCTCTGTCTGGTTTAGGAATCAAAGTAATACTGGCTTCATAGAATGAGTCTGGAAGTTTTCCTTCCCTTTCTATTTCTTGGAATAGCTTGAGAAGGATAGGTATTATCTCTGCTTTAAAAGTCTGGTAGAACTCCCCTGGGAAGCCATCTGGTCCTGGACTCTTATTTGTTGGGAGATTTTTGATAACCAACTCAATTTCTTCGCTGGTTACGGGTCTGTTCAAGCTTTCTATTTCCTTCTGATTGAGATTTGGACGAGTGTGGGTGTTTAGGAATTTATCCATTTCTTCCAGGTTGTCCAGTTTGTTGGCATATAATTTTTCATAGTATTCCCTGATAATTGCTTGTATCTCTGAGGGATTGGTTGTAATAATTCCATTTTCATTCATGATTTTATCTATTTGGGTCATCTCCCTTTTCTTTTTGAGAAGCCTGGCTAGAGGATTGTCAATTTTGTTTATTTTTTCAAAAAACCAACTCTTGGTTTCATTGATCTGCTCTACAGTTTTTTTAGATTCTATATTGTTTATTTCTGCTCTGATCTTTATTATTTCTCTTCTTCTGCTGGGTTTCGGCTGCCTTTGATGTTCTGCTTCTATTTCCTTTAGGTATGCTGTTAGATTTTGTATTTGGGATTTTTCTTGTTTCTTGAGATAGGCCTGGATTGCAATGTATTTTCCTCTCAGGACTGCCTTCGCTGCGTCCCAAAGCGTTTGGATTGTTGTATTTTCATTTTCATTTGTTTCCATATATTTTTTAATTTCTTCTCTAATTGCCTGGTTGACCCACTCATTCGTTAGTAGGGTGTTCTTTAACCTCCATGCTTTTGGAGGTTTTCCAGACTTTTTCCTGTGGTTGATTTCAAGCTTCATAGCATTGTGGTCTGAAAGTATGCATGGTATAATTTCAATTCTTGTAAACTTATGAAGGGCTGTTTTGTGACCCAGTGTATGATCTATCTTGGAGAATGTTCCATGTGCACTCGAGAAGAAAGTATATTCTGTTGCTTTGGGATGCAGAGTTCTGAATATATCTGTCAAGTCCATCTGATCCAATGTATCATTCAGGGCCCTTGTTTCTTTATTGACTGTGTGTCTAGATGATCTATCCATTTCTGTAAGTGGAGTGTTAAAGTCCCCTGCAATGACCACATTCTTATCAATAAGGTTGCTTATGTTTGTGAGTAATTGTTTTATATATTTGGGGGCTCCTGTATTTGGTGCATAGACATTTATATTTGTTAGCTCTTCCTGATGGATAGACCCTGTAATTATTATATAATGCCCTTCTTCATCTCTTGTCACAGCCTTTAATTTAGAGTCTAGTTTGTCTGATATAAGTATGTCTACTCCAGCTTTCTTTTGGCTTCCAGTAGCATGATAAATAGTTCTCCATCCCCTCACTCTCAATCTAAAGGTGTCTTCAGATCTAAAATGAGTCTCTTGTAGACAGCAAATAGATGGGTCTTGTTTTTTTATCCATTCTGATACCCTATGTCTTTTGGTTGGCACATTTAATCCATTTACATTCAGTGTTATTATAGAAAGATATGGGTTTAGAGTCATTGTGATGTCTGTATGTTTTATGCTTGTAGTGGTGTCTCTGGTACTTTGTCTCACAGGATCCCCCTTAGGATCTCTTATAGGGCTGGTTTAGTGGTGACAAATTTCTTCAGTTTTTGTTTGTTTGGGAAGACCTTTATCTCTCCTTCTATTCTAAATGACAGACTTGCTGGATAAAGGATTCTCGGCTGCATATTTTTTCTGTTTAGCACACTGAAGATATCGTGCCAATCCTTTCTGGCCTGCCAAGTTTCAAAGGAGAGATCAGTCATGAGTCGTATAGGTCTCCCTTTATATGTGAGGGCACGTTTATCCCTTGCTGCTTTCAGAATTTTCTCTTTACCCTTGTATTTTGCCAGTTTCACTATGATATGTCATGCAGAAGATCGATTCAAGTTACGTCTGAAGGGAGTTCTCTGTGCCTCTTGGATTTCAATGCCTTTTTCCTTCCCCAGTTCAGGGAAGTTCTCAGCTATAATTTCTTCAAGTACCCCTTCAGCACCTTTCCCTCTCTCTTCCTCCTCTGGGATACCAATTATGCGTATATTATTTCTTTTTAGTGTATCACTTAGTTCTCTAATTTTCCCCTCATACTCCTGGATTTTTTTATCTCTCTTTCTCTCAGCTTCCTCTTTTTCCATAACTTTATCTTCTAGTTCACCTATTCTCTCCTCTGCCTCTTCAATCCGAGCTGTCGTCGTTTCCATTTTGTTTTGCATTTCGTTTAAAGCGCTTTTCAGCTCCTCCTGACTGTTTCTTAGTCCCTTGATCTCTGTAGCAAGAGATTCTCTGCTGTCCTCTATACTGTTTTCAAGCCCAGCGATTAATTTTATGACTATTATTCTAAATTCACTTTCTGTTATATTATTTAAATCCTTTTTGATCAGTTCATTAGCTGTTGTTATTTCCTGGAGATTCTTCTGAGGGGAATTCTTCCGTTTGGTCATTTTGGATAGTCCCTGGAGTGGTGAGGACCTGCAGGGCACTTCCCTGTGCTGTGGTGTATAACTGGAGTTGGTGGGCAGAGCTGCAGTCAGACCTGATGTCTGCCCCCAGCCCACTGCTGGGGCCACAGTCAGACTGGTGTGTGCCTTCTCTTCCCCTCTCCTAGGGGCGGGATTCACTGTGGGGTGGCGTGGCCCATCTGGGCTACTTGCACACTGCCAGGCTTGTGGTGCTGGGGATCTGGCATATTAGCTGGGGTGGGTAGGCAAGGTGCATGGGGGCAAGAGGGGCAGGCTTAGCTCGCTTCTCCTTTGGTCATCCACTTCAGGAGGGGCCCTGTGGCAGTGGGAGGGAGTCAGATCTGCTGCCGGTGGTTGGCTCCGCAGAAGCACAGCATTGGGTGTTTGGGTGGAGCGAGCAAGTTCCCTGGCAGGAACTGGTTCCCTTTGGGATTTTGGCTGGGGGATGGGCGAGGGAGATGGCGCCGGCGAGCGCCTTTGTTCCCCACCAAGCTGAGCTCTGTTGTCCGGGGGTTCAGCAACTCTCCCTCCCTTTGTCCTCCAGCCTTTCCACTTTCTGAGCAGAGCTGTTAACTTATGACCTCCCAGACGCTAAGTCGCGCTTGCTGTCAGAACGTGTTTGCCGTCAGAACACACTCCATCAAGCCCCTCCGCTTTTGCCAGCCAGACTCAGGGGCTCTGCTTGGCCGGCGAGTTGCCCCTCTGTCCCAGCTACCTCCTGCCAGTCCGTGGAGCACGCACCGCCTCGCCGCCCTTCCTACCCTCTTCCGTGGGCCTCTTGTCTGCACTTGGCTCCGGAGACTCTGTTCTGCTAATCCTCTGGCGGTTTTCTGGGTTATTTAGGCAGGTGTAGGTGGAATCTAAGTGATCAGCAGGAAGCACGGTGAGCCCAGCGTCCTCCTACGCCGCCATCTTCCCTCTCTCTCCCAAAACACCTTTATGTTACCCCCAGTGGTCAACCCACCTGTATCCTGAGCACCATGAACCATTATCGAGCATCCTTTTCTAAGTTTCAATAACCCCATCCATTGTGTTCCATGCCTGTACATAGTTACTGGTTTCCTCCAACCTGTATTTTTTTTCTTCTCTGCCTTTGCAGGATCCTTCCTCAGAAATACCCACCACCCCTCCACTCAAGAAACCCAGAACTAAAAGTTGGGCGAGTGATCATTTCTCTCCAGCATGCTGGCTTATGTCAGGATTTTGCTCATGAAACACTACACATCGATTTGTCAGCATAAAACAGGAAAACTTTGCTGAGATGCATGTCAACTTCAGCAACTCCTTGTTTCCATCTTGCTCAGATTCAAAATTCAGATTTCCCAGAGAAAGAATCTGAGATGCCCAGCTTGGATCAGTTGGCTACTGCCTGAGAGGCCATGTGATGTAGAAGAGCCACAACTGCTACCATCAGGAGCCCTCTGGGGACAGTATTGAAAGAGACAAGAGCAATTGTAAACCAGGACATTTACCATTAGCCTCCACAGAGGATCAAGGCAAAGGCAAGCCTAGATTTCCTCTGTGTAAACAACCTAATTATCCAGCATGGAACACCACACTGCCTTCACAGTTTTATTTCATAAATAGCTCTTTGTTGCTGCAGCAGGCTGGCTTTTGGAGAAGGGAAAGTGGGATGTGAAATAGGTGCAGAGACCTTTGGCCTTTGTCAACGAACAGACCATGTCCTCATACACTTATTCTGTTTTAGATAATGGTTGGAGATTTTTTTCACTCTGCTTCACCATAAGACAGCACTCTGTTTCTTGAGACGGATACCCTATAGATGAGGTCTGATGGAAACCACTGGAATCTGAGAAATATTTCCTTTTAAGCCCCTAGTTTAGAGGCAAATTTCATCTCATCAAGACTGTTCCCACTCATGGTAAAAAAGAATAAAAAAAACTCCCTCATATTTGGAATTGGTACCTCCAAGCCACCTCCAACAGCATGGTTCCAAGGAAAACAATCAATCATAACACACTGACTCCCACCCCCGCCATCAACTCCAGGGCTGGGCAGGTGAACCATGCTGTGTCAATCTGAGTTCTTTCACAGAATATTTTAAATTGGAACTTAAACTCCCTTTATGGTAGCAACACTTGGTTAATATGGCCCCAGAGAGACCCTCAATTATATTTATGTATTGTGCAGAAGTTAAGTTTGAGGGTGATAACAAATTGCAAAGAAAACCAGAAATGAGACACAGAACGGGGAGAGGCCTGACAGTGATTTCTTCCTGGATTCCAGCACCCTTGAAGCCTTGTTCTGTCTTGTTCCTTCCTGGGATAAGCCAAAGAGTCCCCATTTTTATCCTAATCTAGTTTGGGTTTGGCTCTGGAATTTGAACATTCCAACTTTTGCAGAAACAATTAGGTGTATAACTGGAGAAATCTAAGAAATAGGTTCTGAAGGAGTAGAAGCAAGTCATAAAGGAACAGGAGAAAAGTGTCAGGAATCGCTGAGATCCCTTCTCCCCCATTGTGGTAGAGAAGTGACTGGTTATCTGAGATGCAGATGCTGTTGGCACCCAGTTCACAGCCCCTCAACACTCCTTATCCCAGTGCTGCCAACCCACAGCAGTCAGATGACTGTGCCATCACTGCAAAGCAGACTGAGGAAGTGACATCTGGCATTTTCCACTTACATAAAGGGGGCCAGATTTTGTTGCTGTAGGTAGAAGACTCTTGGAGTATAGGAAGGTGATTCAGATGTCAGGCAGACAAAAAGGATGACAAATTCCACTGTGAGCCCTCAAAAGGTAAGTCTGCTATTTCTGCTCTCAGACATGACATTTTAGACCATGAGGCAAGGGAACTCTTTCCAGAGAGAAGGCCCAGGAGTAGTTGGATTACCTAACCAGAGATCCAGGGAGCCAGAAGCATATAAAACAAATCTGTTGGTAAGATATTTTCCTTGTCCAAAAATATACAGTCAGAACACCCTGGACTAATATTTCTTATTTTATTTTTCTTTTCTAAAGAATAATATCCACCATACTTAACTACTTTAGTTCTGAAAGAACAAACTTAGATGCAGCTCGTGTCCCCAAATCTAGTCATCCAAGGGTCCCAGGTCACTCTTGATCTTGCTGCAGATTGTTTCTATGAACAATAACACCCTCCTTTTTTAAAATTAAACCATGTTTTGTTAGATTTATTTCACTTGCAATCAAATTAATTGTGACTCTGAGACTAAATTGTGTTGTTCTGGGCAGAATTTCCTTGTACCTGCTAGCATCCTCATTACACTGAAAAGATGCATCAGTTAGCTTTTGCTACATAACAAATCTTTCCACAATGCCATGACCTAAAACAATAAGGATTTATTATTGCTCATGAGTCTGTATGCTTCTGAACCACTATGCTTCTCTGTACAGGCTTGGCTGATCTTAGTAGGGTTCACTTATGCCTCTGAGGTCTACTGAAAGGTTGGCTGGAATTTGGCTGGCCCAAGATGACCTCAGTCATCAGTGGGGTGGTTGGTTGGCTGTTAGCTGGGGTTATGGGCATGACCAGGCTTCATCATCCAGCAGGCTAATCTGTGCTTGTTCACACAGAAGTTCAGTAGGTTCCTAAAAAGAGATGCAAGGCCTCTATAATCCAGGTTTGTAACTGGTACCCTGTCACTTTCACTGACTTCTATTGTCCAAAAGTGGTCACAAGACCAGACCAGAGTCAGCGGATGGAGAATTAGACACTGCCTTTTGAGGAGAGGAGTTATGTATAATGGTGGCTGTTTTGCAATGCACCACAGTTGAAGGGAGACAGATGAATGAAGAATTACAGTCTCCACTGGTGACATACTTCTCCCTGGGAAACTTCCAAACCTTGGTTCAGGAGACCCTCTCACCTCTAATCATTGGATGATTTCTACTATAATATCTTGCCCTCAAACCAGAAATCATTGAGATTCATTTCCTTAGTACTAAGTGTGATAACTTTACTTAAATTACTCAACAATGACAGCAACATGAAAAGTCAACAGGGAGAAAGGAAAGGGGGAAAGAAACTGGACTGGCCCAAGTCATGTTGACAAGATGAAAATAGATGCAAATATTGGAAAAAACTTCCTCAAATTTCATAAATTTTGAAGTATTAATTATATTCTTATTGCCTAATAAAATCACTGAGGTAAATGTATGAAGGAAGACATGAGCTTAGCTAAAAGGGAGTAGATTCTGGGGAATGGTTACATGAAGTCTGAGTCTGGTGAGGAAAAATATAGAGGGTCCAGCCCCAGCAGATGCCCAGGAATTTTACTCTTTCCAGCTTTATACACATCTACTTATGATAAACTCCCTCAAATTACATATCCTGGCCAATTGTAGGGATTGAGCTAAATGAAACACCCCTGCCTCCAAAACAAGTCAGGACTCTTTTGAACCATGTGTTCAGCTGGTCCAGCTATGAAGCGTGTGGCTCCATGGGAAGCTATGAAAGCCAAATACATCCCCAATCTCCCTGTTCCCCCAAACATTTCATATTCAGTCATGAGAAGAAGGTCTGATGAAAATCTTCAATTCTGACTTTCCTCTAAGTCAAGACATAGAAAAACAGTGATCACATGAATTTCCAAACATAACGAATTTCTCCCCTTACCCTCACCAAATTAATATTTTTACTGCTTGGTGTTATGACATATATTAAAATATTTTATGAGAATTGGCCCTATAAAACTGATATAAGAATGCAGTTTATGCTGTTCTCTATATCATACAATGTCTTCTTTATGATGACTCAGAAGAAAACTTCCTTTCTAAAGTCAGTACCACAAATAGCTGGGCTTACCTTGAGCAACTGTTTAGCTTTTCTCTCATAGATACTGATAACCCTGGAGACTACTGTGTTCCTATCTAAAAAGCTTAGAGTCAAATCTTTAGCCGGTCTTTAGTAATTGAGCAGATCTCAAGTCCTCTGTGAACCACCACTACTACTGGTTTTAGTTCTGTCTTTCCTACCCCCCTTTGTCAGCTTATCTACATGTAATCATCTTTATTAAAAATATATGAAATTTTAAGGTGGCTGAGTGGCTCAGTTGGTTAAGTGTCTGACCCTTGATTTCGGCTCAGGTCATGATCTCACAATTGTGGGTTCAAGCTCTGCATTGGGCTCTGCGCTGACAGTGGGGAGCCTGTTTGAGATTCTCTCTCTCTTCCTCTCTCTCTGCCCCACCTCCACCCTCGCTCACTCTCTCTCAAAATAAATAAATAAATAAACTTAAAATATATATGCAATTTTGATAAGTTTTTTAAGTCTCCCTCAAATCAATGGAATAAAGCTGAGCAGAAATAATATCTTAATGTGAGGATACACTCCTGAGGTAAAGACATTAGCTACTACTACATGCCACGATTGAAATACACAAATCATAGAAGTACACTTTTGATATAGAGGTGCACTCATGTAATCCACACACTTCTCATGGTATAGAATGTGTCTAAACCTACAATGTTTCCTGACAAGCAGACTGGCCTTGGGAGCAGTTACATCGTTTACCAGCTATTAGTCCCTGGACACACAGCCCAACTGTCTTGGACATTATTTCCTGCTGGCAAAAACATCATACTCCCTATGTGGATGGCATAAGGATCCAGGTCAATGCATAAAACATTCCTGGTGACGTGTCTGGAGCACAATAGGTGATCAAAATTTGTCCAGCATAAGCTGCATCTGGAGCACCACACATATACTCAGAAACCAAATCTACACTATGCAAAATACTTCCACAAAAATAGAAAGATGTAGGGGCGCCTGGGTGGCTCAGTCGTTAAGCGTCCGACTTCTGCTGAGGTCGCGTCCGACTTCTGCTGAGGTCACGATCTCGGGTCCGTGAGTTTGAGCCCCGCGTCGGGCTCTGGGCTGATGGCTCAGAGCCTGGAGCCTGCTTCCGATTCTGTGTCTCCCTTTCTCTCTGCCCCTCCCCCGTTCATGCTCTGTCTCTGTCTCGAAAATAAATAAAAACATTAAAAAAATAAAAAAATTAAAAAAATAGAAAGATGTAGCAAAGCATTAAAATTAATTTAGCAATAATTTGGACTCATAGAACTATCTGGATTTTTAGATCTGAGTAACTGGATAGTGAATACTCTGTTATAATTATTAAGTAATCTTTGTTACAAAAGAGTTCTAAACACCATGTGATCCTAAGTATATCCAAACTCCCTTTAAAACAAAGTCCAACTTGAATTTTATTCTCCATAAACAGTTTTCCCTAAAATGGTACACATTGTGCCTTCTTGATCATTCACTAACTACAGAATCTCCTGTGTCATTTTGCCACATTTGGGAAGACTGGTTGGGACATCACTTGAAGATTAAACTGTGTATCTATGCAGCTGGGTGTACTGATTCACTTGCTTTATGGAAATTAGTCAAAGTCACCAGAAATATTCTGGAAACATCTAAACAACGGAGGGCTGTCAGTAGAAGTGGTCTTGGGGGGCTCCAAAATCCATGTCTAGTAGCATAGTGACCTCTACTGCCCTCTCCAAAGCACAGAACTCATGCTCCCTGAAACTCAAATAGTACTTTTCCTTCCTGTCAAAATTTACTTTTTCTTGGATAAAGATAACAAAAAAATAAGAGTACATAGCAAATATAAAGTTTTAAAATATCTTGCCTGATCCCAAATAATTGAGCAAAATAGGCTTTTTCTCTGCAGTAATGTTGAGCGGAATCTTATAAAAGCCCAAATCTATTCCTTAAGAGCCAGTGAGGTTCTTTGGAGCCAGATAATGAAAAAAGAAATATTTCAAATACCAGCCCTGTACCTCAGTTTTGCAGATGCAGAGTGAGCCCAAGGTTTGCAATACCCAGATATTTCTTCCCAAGCATCTCCCTGGGAACCACCTGGTGGCCTCCTTGGAGACAGCTGTCCTAAGCTTTATCAGATAATTGCATGCTGTTCCAAAGTTGAACAGGATCACCCTTCCCCAGGTACTGACAGCTCAGATGTGAAGTGTGTCTCCTGCTGCTAATTGGTATATGTTAACCCCAGTCAGCCACCCCCCTCAAGCTGTTTAGGGATCTGCATGCCAAACGGGTATACCCTTGACAGTTTCCAGGGACCTCTGTGTACTTAGCAGAGTGGGTGCAGAAATGGTACCAGAGATGAGGGTGCCAGGCACAAGGAACTCAGATCTCTTTGTAACAGAGGCTACAAACTGGAAAAAAAATTCCATTGTTAAGCCATTTGAATGCTCAAAATCTCATATGTGACTCAAAATAAAAGAATACAAAAAAAACCTGGATGGACTTCTGGTCAATTTTATTTAATATCTATAGAATTTCCTTATGCACTGCTCAAAAGGTTACAATCCTGATATCACCAGTTCGAGAATTATTTCTGAGTAAACATATAGTTTCCTTAACAATTATGATCTCTCTCTCTTGCACACACACAAACACAGTTTGGATAAATGCCTATAGAAAAATCTTAATAAACCATAAACATGGAAGGACACAGGTCATATATTCCATCTAGATTACTGCTAGAGACTTCAATAATGTCCACTTTGTGTTATTTCCTATGGCTGTTATAAGAAATTAGCATAAATTTAGTAGCTTAAAACAACAAAAATATGTTAACTTACAGTTCTGGAGGTCAGAGGTTTGAAATGGGTCTCATAGGACTGGTATCAAGGTGTCAAAAGGGCTCCAGGAGAGAATCTGTTCCTTGTCTTTTCCAGCTTCTAGAGGTGTCTGCATTCCTTTAACTAGTGGCTTCATCACTCCAACCTCTGTTTCTATTGTCACATCTGCTTGTCTTACTCTGAACATCCTGCCTCTGTCTTGTAAGGACCTTGTGATTACAGTGTGCCTACTTGAATAATCAAGTTAATCTCCCCATCTCAAGACCCTTAAATTAATCGCACCATCAAGGCCTCTTTTGCCATGTCAGGTAATGTATTCCAAGGTTACAGGATTAAGACATGGACCTCTTTGTAAATACTGCCTCCACGCACTCATCTATAACTCTACCTTCCTCCTCTCTTAGAAGGCTGCTGTCAGGACAAAACCATCCTAATTCCTTGTAATATTCATTCCTTGGCCAATGATGACTAGATCAGAGGTGTGACTGTCTCTCCATCTCTGCAGGTGAAACATCCTTCTGAGGGTATGTATATGGGACAGAGATCCCATTGTTCGTGTAAAGCTGAGCTGAATGCTGAATGTGTACCCAGTCTACTTATCTGGGCTGTGTGTTGTGGGAAAGCACTGGCATGGTTGGAGAAGGCAGTCTTCAGAGAGAAAGCAGATGCCTAGAGATAGGAAGGGTGTAGCCAAAGAGCAACTAGCTGGAGGCAATGGATGACCAGTTCCCACAACCTTGCCATGCTTCTCTTGTGCTGTGTTTCTGGATGGGATCTGGCTTGACATAAGTAATCTGCTTAATATTTGAATTCCTTAAGCAGATTTCTGTTATGCACCCCAAATGCTATACAGTTATGATAACTTAAGCAACAGAGTTTATAAGATTAAACTACAGCCCTTGTCTTGTCTTGTCTGTCGCTCCTATATAGCATCTGCTTGTTTTTACATCCTTTGCAAAATGAGATGACTCAAGACCATCAAAACACAGTATGTGCTGTGGCTGGTAGGTCTTCTACATAAGTAAGAAGAAAAAAAGTGTTCTGTGAAAAGGAGGGGAAAAATTACATTAGAGACTAAATTTTATCATATCATATACCATATAATAAGATCACATACCACACAGTAGGAGTTGGAAAATCAGGAACTTTTACATGTTCTAAAGGAAGAAATTTCCTTGTATTATTGCTTCTCAAATTAGTCAAGTGTTAGGAGCCTGGACTGGATACATAAAATAAAAATCTCATCAAGGCACAGTCAACACTGCACAAAATAATGCTCCAAACACTACATTTTTGTAACAAGAAGAACCCTTGTGTTTGAACTGAATCAGTCTCCTCCTCTCTAGGGAAATTTAATGTAATTAAGTCTCCTCTGTTCCCATTTAGAAGTTCATACATAATCATAGTAGGTTTTTACACAGGCAAAAATAAAAGACTGCAAAGACAGAGCTGGTATGTAATGCAATTTGTTTCTTCCAGTAACAAATAGCCTCCTTGGCCATGGAAGGAAGATAAGACAGTAAAGGGTAAGGGAAAGTAACATTCTTTCACCAAAATATTGCAACAGAGGCACATTTTTTTGTGGGCTACTTGGAAGCTAACAGAATTGCTGCTATTTCATTTCTCAGGTAGTGAGCTCACCAGCCTCTGCTGTTAACAAGATGATTGGGCATCACTCTGCCTCTGTCAAGCTGGCCTGTGGACATACATTTCTGGAAAATTATTAACTTTTTATCAACCTAAGCGAGGACCTTATTCTTAAACTTATTTTAATAATGATTGATGTGGTAGAAAATATCAACCAAGACAATAAGTCAGTTCATAAACCCAAGGAAAACCAGGCAAAGACTTTTCAATTTACATAGTAAGCTCATGATAATATATTAGAAAAGTTCTGTCTTGCAGTCAGAGTCACCTGCTATAATTCCTGGACCTGTCACTTTGCACCAAAGTGAGCTCTAATAGCTTGTTTAGCATACCTACATCTCGATTTCACAAAAAAAACCTCCTACATACTTGAAAGGGATTTAGTGGGGATAGATTGAGGGACTGCATGCATCACACCCAACTGGGAGTCAAACACAAAGCAAGCACCTGATGTATAATCCTCTTCCTACCCCTTCTTCTTCCTGGGCTTTGTATTTATGGAGCTGAATATTGAGTCTAACTAACTGAATAAAACACTGTCATAAAGAGACTTTCAATTCCAGATGGTGGTCTAAATTCAAGTAATTACATCCCCTTGCTCATAAAGACTCTAATAATTTAGAAACATCAAAAAGAGAAATGAATATCCCATAGCTCATGATGAGTAGCAAGACCCCATGCCATACAGATGTCAATTCTTCTCAAATGCAATTTTAGTCAAAACTGCAACCGGCTTTTTGTTGTGTATGTGATTTTAGATTTCTAAAACTTAATAGATGGGTTTAGCAAGCTTGGAAAAGACACTCCTGAAGAAGTAAAAGAAAGTGGGAATAACCAGATGTTATTAAGCTACAGTAATGAAGGGTAAAGAGTTATTCATGCAGGATTAAAGAACTGGCAGTAGATCAGAAGGGAGCCCAGAAACAGACCCACACACACAAAAAGGTACATTGGCAACCCCTGGGGGAAGAAAGGGCTGCCTAATGAGTGGAGATGCATAATCATTGTTATCTTTGCAGCAAATTGGATTAACACATCATCTCACACACAAAAAATAATTTAAGCTGGAAGGAAAAAGGTACGCTAGGTTACTTTAGGTTATTCTGTGGTAATAAATAACCCCAAAATTTCACTGACTTGACCTAAAAACATTTATCTCTTGCTCACATCAGATTTGCTGTAGCTTTTAGAATTCCCTGAGGCCACCATCTTCCACACTGCAGTTCATCACTCCAGGGTGCTGTGATCTTGTTGCTACTCCATGTTGATAGATGCATCCCCAATTATAGCAGCAGTGGATATGAACATGGGAAATCATACACTGGTTCTTGAATGCCTCCACCAGAATTGACACATGTAACCTTTTGCTCATTTTTCTTTGGGCAGACAATTTACAAGGTCCTGCCTGTCTGAAAATGGGCCACTGATACATACCACAAGAATAAGCCATAGAAACAAATATCAATGAAAGAAGAAAAAAAATCCATGAAGAAACTGAAGAAACATATATTTTTATATTTTTAATATATATTTTTATGTTTTTAAAACATTGAAAATAAATACTATTTAGACATATGTTTTTCTTTTTTTTTAATTAATTTTTTTAAATTTATTTTTTTATTTTTTTATTTTTTTTAAATTTTTTTTTCAACGTTTTTTTTTATTTTATTTTTGGGACAGAGAGAGACAGAGCATGAACGGGGAAGGGGCAGAGAGAGAGGGAGACACAGAATCGGAAACAAGCTCCAGGCTCCGAGCCATCAGCCCAGAGCCCGACGCGGGGCTCGAACTCACAGACCGCGAGATCGTGACCTGGCTGAAGTCGGACGCTTAACCGACTGCGCCACCCAGGCGCCCCAAATTTATTTTTTAATATATGAAATTTACTGTCAAATTGGTTTCCATACAACACCCAGTGCTCATCCCAAAAGGTGTCCTCCTCAATACCCATCACCCACCCTGCCCTCCCTCCCACCCCCCATCAACCCTCAGTTTGGTCTCAGTTTTTAACAGTCTCTTATGCTTTGGCTCTCTCCCACTCTAACCTCTTTTTTTTTTTTTTCCTTCCCCTCCCTCATGGGTTTCTGTTACGTTTCTCAGGATCCACATAAGAGTGAAACCATATGGTATCTGTCTTTCTCTGTATGGCTTACTTCACTTAGCATCACACTCTCCAGTTCCATCCACGTTGCTACAAAAGGCCATATTTCATTTTTTCTCATTGCCACGTAGTATTCCATTGTGTATATAAACCACAATTACTTTATCCATTCATCAGTTGATGGACATTTAGGCTCTTTCCATAATTTGGCTATTGTTGAGAGTGCTGCTACAAACATTGGGGTACAAGTGCCCCTGTGCATCAGTACTCCTGTATCCCTTGGGTAAATTCCTAGCAGTGCTATTGCTGGGTCATAGGGTAGGTCTATTTTTAATTTTCTGAGGAACCTCCACACTGCTTTCCAGAGCGGCTGCACCAATTTGCATTCCCACCAACAGTGCAAGAGGGTTCTCGTTTCTCCACATCCTCTCCAGCATCTATAGTCTCCTGATTTGCTCATTTTGGCGACTCTGACTGGCGTGAGGTGATATCTGAGTGTGGTTTTGATTTGTATTTCCCTGATAAGGAGCGACGTTGAACATCTTTTCATGTGCCTGTTGGCCATCCGGATGTCTTCTTTAGAGAAGTGTCTATTCATGTTTTCTGCCCATTTCTTCACTGGGTTATTTGTTTTTCGGGTGTGGAGTTTGGTAAGCTCTTTATAGATTTTGGATACTAGCCCTTTGTCCGATATGTCATTTGCAAATATCTTTTCCCATTCCGTTGGTTGCCTTTACATTTTGTTGGTTGTTTCCTTTGCTGTGCAGAAGCTTTTTATCTTCATAAGGTCCCAGTAATTCACTTTTGCTTTTAATTCCCTTGCCTTTGGGGATGTGTCGAGTAAGAGATTGCTACGGCTGAGGTCAGAGAGGTCTTTTCCTGCTTTCTCCTCTAAGGTTTTGATGGTTTCCTGTCTCACATTCAGGTCCTTTATCCATTTTGAGATTATTTTTGTGAATGGTGTGAGACAGTGGTCTAGTTTCAGCCTTCTGCACGTTGCTGTCCAGTTCTCCCAGCACCATTTGTTAAAGAGACTGTCTTTTTTCCATTGGATGTTCTTTCCTGCTTTGTCAAAGATGAGTTGGCCATACGTTTGTGGGTCTAGTTCTGGGGTTTCTATTCTATTCCATTGGTCTATGTGTCTGTTTTTGTGCCAATACCATGCTGTCTTGATGATGACAGCTTTGGAGTAGAGGCTAAAGTCTGGGATTGTGATGCCTCCTGCTTTGGTCTTCTTCTTCAAAATTACTTTGGCTATTCGGGGCCTTTTGTGGTTCATATGAATTTTAGGATTGCTTGCTCTAGTTTCGAGAAGAATGCTGGTGCAATTTTGATTGGGATTGCATTGAATGTGTAGATAGCTTTGGGTAGTATTGACATTTTGACAATATTTATTCTTCCAATCCATGAGCAGGGAATGTCTTTCCATTTCTTTATATCTTCTTCAATTACCTGCATAAGCTTTCTATAGTTTTCAGCATACAGATCTTTTACATCTTTGGTTAGATTGATTCCTAGGTATTTTATGCTTCTTGGTGCAATTGTGAATGGGATCAGTTTCTTTATTTGTCTTTCTGTTGCTTCATTGATAGTGTATAAGAATGCAACTGATTTCTGTACATTGATTTTGTATCCTGCAACTTTGCTGAATTCGTGTATCAGTTCTAGCAGACTTTTGGTGGAGTCTATCGGATTTTCCATGTATAATATCATGCCATCTGCAAAAAGCGAAAGCTTGACTTCATCTTTGTCAATTTTGATGCCTTTGATTTCCTTTTGTTGTCTGATTGCTGATGCTAGAACTTCCAGCACTATGTTAAACAACAGCGGTGATAGTGGGCATCCCTGTCGTGTTCCTGATCTCAGGGGGAAAGCTCTCAGTTTTTCCCCGTTGAGGATGATGTTAGCTGTGGGCTTTTCATAAATGGCTTTTATGATGTGTAAGTATGTTCCTTCTATTCTGACTTTCTCAAGGGTTTTTATTAAGAAAGGGTGCTGGATTTTGTCAAAGGCCTTTTCTGGATCGATTCACAGGATCATATGGTTATTCTCTTTTTTTTTGTTAATGTGATGTATCACGTTGATTGATTTGCGAATGTTGAACCAGCCCTGCATCCCAGGAATGAATCCCACTTGATCATGGTGAATAATTCTTGTTATATGCTGTTGAATTCGATTTGCTAGTATCTTATTGAGATTATTGCATCATCCATATTCATCAGGGATATTGGCCTGTAGTTCTCTTTTTTTACTGGGTCTCTGTCTGGTTTAGGAATCAAAGTAATACTGGCTTCATAGAATGAGTCTGGAAGTTTTCCTTCCCTTTCTATTTCTTGGAATAGCTTGAGAAGGATAGGTATTATCTCTGCTTTAAAAGTCTGGTAGAACTCCCCTGGGAAGCCATCTGGTCCTGGACTCTTATTTGTTGGGAGATTTTTGATACCCAATTCAATTTCTTCGCTGGTTATGGGTCTGTTCAAGCTTTCTATTTCCTCCTGATTGAGTTTTGGAAGAGTGTGGGTGTTTAGGAATTTGTCCATTTCTTCCAGGTTGTCCAGTTTGTTGGCATATAATTTTTCATAGTATTCCCTGATAATTGTTTGTATCTCTGAGGGATTGGTTGTAATAATTCCATTTTCATTCATGATTTTATCTATTTGGGTCATCTCCCTTTTCTTTTTGAGAAGCCTGGCTAGAGGATTGTCAATTTTGTTTATTTTTTCAAAAAACCAACTCTTGGTTTCGTTGATCTGCTCTACAGTTTTTTTAGATTCTACACTGTTTATTTCTGCTCTGATCTTTATTATTTCTCTTCTTCTGCTGGGTTTCGGCTGCCTTTGCTGTTCTGCTTCTATTTCCTTCAGGTGTGCTGTTAGATTTTGTATTTGGGATTTTTCTTGTTTCTTGAGATAGGCCTGGATTGCAATGTATTTTCCTCTCAGGACTGCCTTCGCTGCGTCCCAAAGCGTTTGGATTGTTGTATTTTCATTTTCATTTGTTTCCATATATTTTTTAATTTCTTCTCTAATTGCCTGGTTGACCCACTCATTCGTTAGTAGGGTGTTCTTTAACCTCCATGCTTTTGGAGGTTTTCCAGACTTTTTCCTGTGGTTGATTTCAAGCTTCATAGCATTGTGGTCTGAAAGTATGCATGGTATAATTTCAATTCTTGTAAACTTATGAAGGGCTGTTTTGTGACCCAGTATATGATCTATCTTGGAGAATGTTCCATGTGCACTCGAGAAGAAAGTATATTCTGTTGCTTTGGGATGCAGAGTTCTATATATATCTGTCAAGTCCATCTGATCCAATGTATCATTCAGGGCCCTTGTTCCTTTATTGACTGTGTGTCTAGATGATCTATCCATTTCTGTAAGTGGAGTGTTAAAGTCCCCTGCAATTACCACATTCTTATTAATAAGGTTGCTTATGTTTATGAGTAATTGTTTTATACATCTGGGAGCTCCTGTATTCGGCGCATAGACATTTATAATTGTTAGCTCTTCCTGATGGATAGACCCTGTAATTATTATATAATGCCCTTCTTCATCTCTTGTTACAGCCTTTAATTTAAAGTCTAGTTTGTCTGATATAAGTATGGCTACTCCAGCTTTCTTTTGCTTCCAGGAGCATGATAAATAGTTCTCCATCTCCTCACTCTCAATCTAAAGGTGTCCTCAGATCTAAAATGAGTCTCTTGTAGACAGCAAATAGATGGGTCTTGTTTTTTTATCCATTCTGATACCCTATGTCATTTGGTTGGCACATTTAATCCATTTACATTCAGTGATATTATAGAAAGATACGGGTTTAGAGTCATTGTGATGTCTGTATGTTTTATGCTTGTAGTGGTGTCTCTGGTACTTTGTCTCACAGGATCCCCCTTAGGATCTCTTGTAGGGCTGGTTTAGTCGTGACAAATTCCTTCAGTTTTTGTTTGTTTGGGAAGACCTTTATCTCTCCTTCTATTCTAAATGACAGACTTGCTGGATAAAGGATTCTCGGCTGCATATTTTTTCTGTTTAGCACACTGAAGATATCGTGCCAATCCTTTCTGGCCTGCCAAGTTTCAAAGGAGAGATCAGTCACGAGTCTTATAGGTCTCCCTTTATATGTGAGGGCACGTTTATCCCTTGCTGCTTTCAGAATTTTCTCTTTATCCTTGTATTTTGCCAGTTTCACTATGATATGTCGTGCAGAAGATCGATTCAAGTTACGTCTGAAGGGAGTTCTCTGTGCCTCTTGGATTTCAATGCCTTTTTCCTTCCCCAGTTCAGGGAAGTTCTCAGCTATAATTTCTTCAAGTACCCCTTCAGCACCTTTCCCTCTCTCTTCCTCCTCTGGGATACCAATTATGCGTATATTATTTCTTTTTAGTGTATCACTTAGTTCTCTAATTTTCCCCTCATACTCCTGGATTTTTTTATCTCTCTTTCTCTCAGCTTCCTCTTTTTCCATAACTTTATCTTCTAGTTCACCTATTCTCTCCTCTGCCTCTTCAATCCGAGCTGTCGTCGTTTCCATTTTGTTTTGCATTTCGTTTAAAGCGTTTTTCAGCTCCTCATGACTGTTCCTTAGTTCCTTGATCTCTGTGGCAAGAGATTCTCTGCTGTCCTGTATACTGTTTTCAAGCCCAGCGATTAATTTTATGACTATTATTCTAAATTCACTTTCTGTTATATTATTTAAATCCTTTTTGATCAGTTCATTAGCTGTTGTTATTTCCTGGAGATTCTTCTGAGGGGAATTCTTCCGTTTGGTCATTTTGGATAGTCCCTGGAGTGGTGAGGACCTGCAGGGCACTTCCCTGTGCTGTGGTGTATAACTGGAGTTGGTGGGCAGAGCTGCAGTCAGACCTGATGTCTGCCCCCAGCCCACTGCTGGGGCCACAGTCAGACTGGTGTGTGCCTTCTCTTCCCCTCTCCTAGGGGCGGGATTCACTGTGGGGTGGCGTGGCCCATCTGGGCTACTTGCACACTGCCAGGCTTGTGGTGCTGGGGATCTGGCATATTAGCTGGGGTGGGTAGGCAAGGTGCATGGGGGCAAGAGGGGCAGGCTTAGCTCGCTTCTCCTTCGGTCATCCACTTCAGGAGGGGCCCTGTGGCAGTGGGAGGGAGTCAGATCTGCTGCCGGTGGTTGGCTCCGCAGAAGCACAGCATTGGGTGTTTGGGTGGAGCGAGCAAGTTCCCTGGCAGGAACTGGTTCCCTTTGGGATTTTAGCTGGGGCATGGGCGGGGGAGATGGCGCTGGTGAGTGCCTTTGTTCCCCGCCAAGCTGAGCTCTGCCGTCCGGGGGCTCAGCAGCTCTCCCTCCCTTTGTCCTCCAGCCTTCCCGCTTTCTGAGCAGAGCTGTTAACTTATGACCTCCCAGATGCTAAGTCACGCTTGCTGTTGGAACACAGTCCGTCTGGCCCCTCCGCTTTTGCCAGCCAGACTCGGGGGCTCTGCTTGGTCGGCGAGCCGCCCCTCCGCCCCGGCTCCCTCCCGCCAGTCCGTGGAGCGTGCACCGCCTCGCTGCCCTTCCTACCCTCTTCCGTGGGCCTCTCATCTGAGCTTGGCTCTGGAGACTCCGTTCTGCTAATCCTCTGGCGGTTTTCTGGGTTATTTAGGCAGGTGTAGGTGGAATCTAAGTGATCAGCAGGACGCGCGGTGAGCCCAGTGTCCTCCTACTCCGCCATCTTCCCTCCAACCAGATATATGTTTTTAAAGGTCAAAATTGTAATTTAAAAAGACAATGAATAAAACTAAATTCAGAGTCATGGCTACCTCTGTATCAAGTGGATGTGGAGAAGGAAGATATATAGGTTTATGGGGGTAGGTGGAGTTGTTTCCATTCTGAAACATTGGCCCAGGATTAACAGGTCTTGAAAGAAACTCAACAATTCCAAGTGAAGCAACCCCTGTCAACAAAAGTCATTCCATAGGAAATGAGATAATTCAAAAGAGAGTATTGTAAAAAATCTAACGTATCCTTAGACGTATTTGATAAATACATATTTGAGGAATATATATATATATATATATATATATATATATATATTCTTGTTCTTTGATCCTTTCTTGGCAGTCTGTCCTTGTCTTATAGATGCAGTTTCTCAAACATGTCTGAAAATGTTTTGGATTTTTAAAAATATTCTCTCCTGAATTATGTCATTTTCTATGTAATAAATTAGTTTTGTTAACCTTGGTTTCTTCCCTTGGAATTATTGACTTTTATTGTTAGTTAAAATAATTGTTTCTGAAGCTAAAATAAAATTATTAGTTAATCTAAAATATTTTTTAAAAGCCTCCCAGACTATAAAGTAAAAGTGAAGATGATGGAAAATATCGGAGAAATGGTTAAAAACCCCAATCCAAAACATTCAAAAAACACATATAATAAAGTACAGATACAGATAATAGAAATGTTTCTAAGGTTAAGATTATTTTTTATCCTTTTCCCAGAGTGTATATATTTCCTGGGATGTGGTGTGTCTTTTTACCTTGCAGATTCAGCTCTTTCCTTTAGGAAATTTTGTTTATTATATTTTGGAAAACAATTTTTTTCCATTCTATTTGTTTCCCATTTTCACAAATCCCAATGCATGCACGAGATCTCTCTCCCCCCTTCTCTGATATTATACAATGTCTAACATGAATTCCTGTTTCTCTTTCAACACTTTGTGGTGTGATGATGTTTAATTTATTTAAGTCTCTAGAGGACTATGAGTTCAGACTCTTCCTATTTGGTTACTTTATCTTCCGACATGTGTCTTTTACTACATTTTGTTTTTATTTATTCCTTCTAATATTGATGCACAGATCATTTCTGCTTATGTCTCATTGTTGAACCAAGACAGTTGAAGCATGGTGGGCTGGAAAGGGGCAAAAGAGTGATGTAGGAACTCATTTTATTTGGTCTTTTTTGGTTCATATACCAAAAGACATGCAGATATGCCTCTCTGTGATTACCAATTTACCCAAATAAATTATTTTTCCCTTGGCAGGTGCATCTCTTCTCAGTTTTCCATTACAGATATTGGTATGGTCCTAAGTTGTCTGGGTCCCAATCTGCTCCTTTCATACCCTTCAAACATCACACTGGGCTGAGGAGTAAATCTAAATTAACAGCAGTGGCATAAATTCAACTCCAGTCATTCTTCTTTGATGCTCTTTTGTGTAAAACGGGGTCTTTCAAAACCTATCCTCTGCCTTCTGAATTACCATCAAGTCCCAAATCATATCTCTGTAATTAAAGAAACTCTCGACAGGTGTTAGGACAATGATTTTTAAGGAAATGTGGATCTTGCTTGAGATTCAGGAAGCAAAAGGCATTTAGAAACTCCAGGAAACACACGCACATACATGCAAACTTCCAAGAAAGGCATGGTATAAATTGAATCCAACTAAAATGTGGTATGATGAACAGTGGAGGGAAGTAGCTTGACTTTTACTCTAGAAATATTCTGCTCTGTGTGTGCCAGGGCCACAATATTAGGCTTGGGGAAGGGATACAACTCAATCATATGACTAATCTCTGAATAAATAATATTTACTTTACCATAAGTTTATTAAGGAAATGTATTTATTTTGAACTCTTAAATCAACCTACAAAACACACTAACTTAATTATGGTACAGAACAAAGGTCTAGTTAATAGGGGTTAGAGAGTGACTGTAGAAATGGAGATGATAAGAGATACAAATCTGATAAAAATAAATAAATATGTGCTTAATTATATCACTTAAATTTATACTGTAAATAATAAAAGTAATTTCTTTTTCTTTTTTTTAATAAAAGTAATTTCTAAAATGGGAAGAGGCCAAAGAAAGGGAGGTGATCCAATTGAGCTAAATTTTAAATTTTTCAAAGTAGAGAATTACTAGATAATGTTTGAGAATTATTTTAAGATAAAGATAAATGAAATAGCTGAATGGGCTGTCAGCATTTCGGTTGCAACAACCAAAACTCATAACAGAAAGAGTTGAAAAACATGGCAGAGAGGAATTTGAGGTATATACAGAGGGCTGTGCGCTTTATTATATTCTAGTGTGTGTTTTATTTTTCTTTATTATATATGTATGTTGTTTTGATAAATATTTTTATAAGTTTATTCATTTTTGAGAGAGAGACAGAGCATGAGCAGAGGAAGAGCAGAGAGAGGGCGACACAGAATCGAAAGCAGGATCCAGGCTCTGATATGTCAGCAAGCAAGCGTGGGGCTTGAACTCACGAACTGTGAAATCATGACCTGAGCTGAAGTGGGATGCTCAAGCGACCGAGCCACCCAGGTGCCCCAAGTTTTGATAAATATTAAAACATACATTTTTTAAAATTACCTCATATAAAAATAATTGCATTTCTACTCACATTTCTCAACATTTGACCTCACTGATTTCAAACACAATACAACCATGTTGCTGTCTGACACCATGTGAGCTCATTGTGTGGCACTAATTCCAAATTCTCTTGGCCTTGGATTGCTCTCTAGCCAAAAATAGGCATGTTGACCCCTCAGACCTCGAGGGAAGGTAACAACCACCACTTGTCTGAATTCCTGTAGGGAAAATTAACGCAAATGAGAACAATCGTCTCTGCTCATATTATAGTTTCCCAAAGGATTAACGAGGCACTATACTATCCCCCTCTCAGAATCAAGACCTGTCTTCACTGTTGGGTTAATAGTGAGATTATTTTTCTTTACTTTTGTGCAGGCCAAAGTCTCTGAAGCTGAATGATAATTTTTTTTAGTGTCTTACATAATCATTAAAATCATTTATACATACTATTTGTCTATCAAAAATAAGTTATAGCCGCAATACTGGTACTGTGGCTGAATGCTGATGTCTGCTACAACTCAGCCTGAGTCAGAGCCGTATCAAGACAGTCAGTACTCCTGCAAACTAACTCACATTCAAAAACAGAACTTGCCACCTCCAATTATTTAAATAGATGCAAAAGGAAACAAAATACAGTTCGCTGACTGAAATTAATATAGACAACTAAAGAAGCCTGATCCTCCAAATGAAGAAACAGGTAAGAATCTAGACATGCTTGGAAGCACCATTATGTCTTTCAAATAAATTAGGAGAAGTATATTTGAGGAAATAAAAAGGGAAAAAAAAAAAAAAAAGCCCAGACTGGGGTAGATGGATAGCTGCTGGTGAATTCCTGAAGGCTGGTTTAAAGGGTAGTAATTACACTTTCCTCTATCCCTCAGACTGAAGACTAAGCCAAATGGAAAACAACCTGGGATCAATAGGAAGCTAACTTCTCTAATAGTTAGAGGTATGGCTTATGATCTTGGGGACTTCTGGAGAGTGGAGTGGCTTTGGAAAGAGCAGAAGTGCAAAAGCAGAGTGAGGGGAAGATGTGCTAGGATGCTGGACAGCTCCCTCTCACTGTCCTTGCCTTGCTTCCTTTTTTTTTTTCATCTTACTTTTCATTTTTAATATTTAACAGAGATCAGGAAGCAATGAGATAATATAGTCTCATAGTTAGTCCTGCTTGAAAGAAAGAAAATTTGTTGCTTCCCCAGTTATCTCAGCATAAATATTTTCAGGACCCAGGTTAAGATTTTTTAATTTGAATGTGGGCCAATGTCTTTCACCTAAGACTAAGGATATCATATAAATTATAAAAACATTAAGATCCAGTAGATAAATAGTAAAGAAAATAAACAGCATTCATAAAAGACACAATTACTGGTTAATCGTGTAGGAAATGTGTAGGGAAAAGTTGAAACCTGTTATGAATGCCAAACAAAAAATCATCCTACCATAGGAACAGTAGGAAAAAAGAAACTGAAAATCTCATATATTGCTTGGAAGCTAACTGGGTGCTAAGGTTGGCTGTACTGGGAGACAATCATTCCTGGGAATAGCATATGTGGCATAACTTTCAACAACTATTTAGAATATCCAAGCACCACAACTTTTCTACTCCCTTTGACTGTTCAGACTGACCCTTTGGCTTAAAGCTACATTTTACTGACTCTTACCCACCTTATATCAACATATAGACACATAAAGTCACTTTATAGAATTAAACACAAAGTTCACCTTGTCTAAGAAGCCTTTCCTGAGATTTTCATTGAAGAAAAAAAATTCAACTCTCAGCACACTTGGAAGTTTACAGTTTTGACTTAATTTCCTAAGCCATGAGTCCCTGAAGGCAGAACCTATTTGTCCATTTCCAGAGCTAAATAAACACCAGGAAAATTTATGCACAGTGACTTCCTTTAATGAAAAGGTATGTGAGAATTGTACATCTGGTTCTACAGAAGAGGCCACATGTCAAACGACGGCTGCCTTGGTGCTCATCAAATGGGTGAAGGCAGGGTGCAGAGGGCTGTACTTTCACCAATATTTGTTCTTCGCTCTTGGCACAGACCGGACACCAGTTGCGCAGCTTTTTTTTTTTTTTTTTTTTTTTTTTCTGCAGAGAAGATCTCCTTCCTAAGTTTCATGACAAGACAAATAAAAGGCCATGTTGACTTTCTCTGTGTTTAATGTTTGCTTACTTCCATGCATGCAGACTCAGGAGCATAATGGATTCTTTATTCTCACTTATGCATCAATTTTTGTTCTTTTCCTGCCACTTAACATAAAATAGTTGATTGAAAGTCCATGGAGGGAGAGAGATCTTATATTTTAACCTAATTAATAATGCAGGATACTGTGTCCTGTGATGGAGCAGCCTGTGTATTTTATGCCTAAAGAGTCAAAACGCATTTTCAGGGCAGAGAAGCAGTAAGATCCTTGGGACAGTGCTGGGTAACCAACATTATAATGTTGGGACATAACTTCCCTAGGGCCACCTTCTTGTTGGTGATTAAACATATAGCTGCAAATTATTGATGCTCCTCCTATTGGAAAGGCGGTATGTGAGTCATCACCTTGAATTTGTAATGAACAGAAATGCAATGGAAGAGCAATGTGTGACTTCCCAACAAGAAGTGGAAGAAAGCCATGCAGCTTCCATCCAGTTCTCTTGGGGGACTCTCATGGGAAGAAAGCCGGATGCCTGGTAAGAAGTCTAGATCTCCCAGCCACCACCACCCCCTACTGAAGAAGTCATGCTGTGCATAAGCTTTGTGAATGAACTGTCCTGGATATTTAGCCCAGTTGAGTCCTCAGTGGACTGCAGCTTCAGCCAAGGTTGACTACAATAGCATTAAAAACCCACCAAGAATTGCTTAACTTAGCCCTCCCTGAATAGTTGACCCACACAACTGTGAGAAAAATTAATGATGTATTAAGCTG
Source organism: Panthera pardus (assembly GCF_024362965.1). Taxonomy (NCBI): domain Eukaryota; kingdom Metazoa; phylum Chordata; class Mammalia; order Carnivora; family Felidae; genus Panthera; species Panthera pardus. The sequence continues at coordinate 48,535,041 of NW_026526821.1, read as the reverse complement.
CCAAGTTTTGGGGTATTTGGAGTCAACAAATACCTCTCAGCCTGAAAGAAAGTTACCTGGAGGTATACTCTATTCATATTAGGGAAGGCTGCACCTTTCACTTCTCACATTGCCCTAACTTCTTCAGGGTGATGGTGTGGTTCAAAGAGGTAATCTATATCAAAGCACTCTACACACAAACATTGTAAATGTCATCACAAGTATGCCAGAGAAAATGAAACACAATACAAAGACAGGTTGTCATTGCTGTAATTGTTGAATTTTTCAAATAGCAAACTTGGAAAGATACTCTTAATTTGGTACCCAATTAACAGTAAAATGGATTGGAGAGAGATGGGAAGTGTACCTGTAATTGGCAGCATGGGAGGACATAGACTGTCTTCATCCTTCTCTCTGCCCCTGTCTCTCTTGGTCAGCCTATCTCTTCTCACTTTCCTGCCTTTTCCTTACAGTGCCAGTCTCAACGATCCATTTATTCTGATTCTTTTTGCTTTTCCAGGATACTGAAGAAGTGAGCTGGGTTCCTTTGGTAGTGAAACTGGCCTGTGCGGAGTCAGATGAGCAGAGAGAACCGGGAGGATCTAGGTCTCACTTGGTAATATCATGAGCAGTTCTGCTTCTGAGGAAGCTTCTGCTGGGATCATTATCTAAGTGACTGGGGGTTTCCACTCAATTTGCAGTCTCACTACTTGCTATGCATGTCTCAAAGTGTCAGGCAGCAGAGGAACTAATTAGTACTTAATTGCCAACAATGAAATCTAAAGAAGAAGGAAGAAAATGAAGATAAAGACAATTCCCTCATTATTTCAACTTTCCCTGCACTGTTCCCAATTAAACAGTAAGTCACCTTGTTTCTTAGCTCCTGCCATGACACCCACGTGGGCCTTGGAGTCATATAACTTCAAACTACCTTTAAAACCAGGTCCTCTGAAGAACAGATATTTGCTTTATGCTGATGCAATTAAAGAAGCTAATTTCAATTTTGAAGCACAGAAGATGTATGCAAGTTAATAGCTTTGCAACGTTTGGCCTCCAAACAGAATGAGAAGCTTGTTGTTCAGCTTTAATAACCCATGGGACAAATCTGAGCATTTATATAAATTGGAAACCTTGTTATTAACTGATTTTTTTCATCCAATTGCTTCCTGATAGGAGGATGCTTATCTCAAATCCTATAAATGCTCAGATGCTTTTTGTTTGTTCCGCATCTGGCTATCATTTATTTGGAGTATCATAAAGGGAAAATGCAAGATAAAAACCACCTCATGGGACAGGCCTGCAAGATGGAAACTGCTCACATTGCTTTGGGGCTCTGACAACATGGTCCCAGTGCCATTCTCATTGCCTTGTTGCTTTGCTTCCTGGTTCAGAGTGCATTTTGTGCAGGTGACAGACGTTAGTATTCCTCCATAGCATGCTAATTCAGTCTCCTGAAATCTGTTAGAGGTTTTACTCTCCTTGAAGACCTCCTACAAACTCTTTGTGAATTGTGGAACATCAATAAGGAGGGTCTGGGAGCCACAGACAGAGCATTGCATGGCTCCCTGTAATGCACATGCTTCTGAGGGATGCCCAGGATCTCCACATTTCCCGTGAGAGCCGCACTGCATCAAAGTAGACAATGGCAGTAATGGTTCTGTGGCTGCTAGAAGGTGTCCATCTGTTCTGCCTCCTTTAACCATTTAACCAGCACACAGGCCAGGAGGCTCCCCACAGTCTCACCTTGAATAAAAACTGGAATGAACTCATGGGAGCAGTAAAAACTGTTGTAAAAGGAGGCAACTACAGACATGGGTGCAAATCTCAGATCATCTCTTACCAGATGCATGACTTTGAGGAAGATGCTTAGTCTCTATAAGGCTCAGTTCCTCATCCATGTAACAGGCACCTTAAAGATGTATGCCTTTTAAGAACATGTACTTCGCATAGTGAGCACATAGAATCTACACAATAAACTTAGCTTAAAAATAAAGTTTGTTGGAGCACCTGGGTGGCTCAGTTGGTTAAGTGACTAACTCAATTTCAACTCAGGTCATGATCTCACAGTTTGTGATATTAAGCCCCGTGTAGGGCTCTGTGCTGACAGTTTGGAGCCTGTTTGGGATTCTTTCCTTCTCTCTACCCCTCCCCCACTCATGCTATCTCTCTGTCTCTCTCTCTCTCTCTCTCAAAATAAATAAATTATTTAATTAAAAAACAATACAGTTTGTTTTAGGCTTGTTTCCCAGACCTTGAGAAAAAGACCTGAGAGTAAGTAGTTGGTGTGAGTGGTGGCTAGAGGGAACATGAGAAGGAAGTGATATGAGGCATGGAGCTGTCCCCTGGAACTCCTTCAAGAAAAAACTTGCCACTCTGCAACAAGGAGGGCAGATGCCTGAAAGCCTCCAGCTGCAGCCCATCCATCAGGATTTGCCTCTGCTTGGTAGCTTTGGTACATGCTTCCCAGGCAGCCCCAGCCAATGACTGCATACAACAGTCTGTTTAGGGGTCTCCACCCCACCCAATATGGGATTCCTCCAGGGGAAATATCATGGGTTGACAGACACTGCCTCAGACTGCACGACAGCTAAGGCTCTCCCTGCCTGATCCTAACCTCTGTTTCCTTTCATTGGTGTCAGATCTGCATGGCAGAGTACTTCTGTCCCAAGGACACATGGGAACATGAAATGGACAAAAAAGGGAGCCAGTTAGTGACCAGATCACTGCCTTGGGAAACCCATGTGCAACTGGGGACCTCTGAGAGATTATGTGGCACCTGCCCCAGACTTGCCTAAAGAGGTGAGAGAAAGGACATTTTATTTTCTATCCCTGCCCCCACCCATCTTGGCTGAAGCCTGCTCCTGAGGCAATGGGTGCTGATACTCTTAACTATCCCACGCAAGCTTGGAGAGCAAGTCCCCAGGGGGAATTTCAGGTGCACAGAGCAGAACTCCACGGAAAGGTATGAGAACAGTGAATACCAGAAAATACAATCAGGAGAGCATCCACTAAAAAACTTTTTTCTCTGGCTATTCCCTTCCCTCTCAGTATCAATGTGGGAGAAGAGCAAGATGGGGGAAACATCTGATGAGCACTCTGTCTGAGGGATGGGCCACTATTACCATATCAGTCTCCAAAGACTGCCTGTAACCCCGTGTCTACCTGCCTTCTCGTCCTTTGTGTTGAAGCTCACCTCTTTCAGCATGCTGCTAATTCACTGAGTGCTTTCTCCTATGTTATTACACATTCAGCTTATAACAAATACCACATAAGGGTTCAATATTGTCTAGTTCCTTAGCTTAAGACATCTTCTATCTCCCATCTTGGGAAGAGAATGAGTTATGATAAACACAGAACTTATAACTTAATAAGGGAAGAACGAGAATGAATCAGCAGTGTTTAGTAGAAAACTCCAAAACTGTAAATAATTGCAGGCCAAAGTCCATGATGGTTGTGGAACTACTGGGCAAGAACTTTCTTCCTGGTGGAAGCTCTGTAGCCTTGTCAAGGAGATAGGCAAATGGTAGAACAGAAAGGTTCAGAGAAGGAAAAAGGAAACACAGATATCACATATTTAAGGTGGTGGAATCCACTAAGGAGAATATAACCATGTGGAGGTGGCATGCAAGGTTAGAGTTGACTCTGCCACCTTGGCCTTGCCCCCAACTACCTGTGGTCATCACTGACAAGGACCATGTCCCCATCCACCAAGGGGCCAGATAAGAGGGGAGAACATTAGAAATTCCCTTCTTATTCATCACTGGAAGCAAGCTGATCCCCTTTCCCATCTACCAAGTGCTTGGAAAGCATTGTTTTTCCAAGATTCTTGGTCCCTGATAAAGTCCTAAGTGATTTCTGTCTTTATGGGACTTTGTCCTGGGAATGGACTTCATCTCAGAAGTCAGCTCACCAGGGACCCTGAGTGATTTGTCTGGCTCCTCACAGTCCTGTTTGTCCTGGCTAGGTCTATGGAATCCCCCTCTGACTTACCTGGAATCTGTACACCTTTATAATATATATATATATATATATATATATATATATATATATATTTTTTTTTTTTTTTTTTTTTTTTTTTTTTGTTTTCCTGGGTTAATATCCTTGTTTCTGCTCTTTGGAAGAATTTTTTCAGATTCAGCATGTTTTTATTATTTTTTTACAAAGTTGAGATCCAAACACCTCAAAGGGAAAAAAATAAATAAATATGCCTGATTTGGGCTCCCCTTAAAGCAGATCCTAAGCTAAGGACTAAGGGTACAAGTGCTTAATGGGAAGGTGTCCCCAGGACACTTTTAGGAGGGAAAATCAAAAGACAATATTCAAAATGGGTTATTCACATACAAAGGAATAATATTAAGCCTTTAAAAGGACAGAAATTCTGACATATGCTGCAACATAAATGAAACCTGAGGACATTATGTATGCTAAGTGAAGTAGGCCAGTCACAAAAGGACAAATATTGTATGATTCAATTTATATCAGGTACCTAGAGTCATCTAATGCATAGAGACAGAAAGTGTACCAGTGGTTATGAGGGGCTGAGCAAAGGAGGGAGTAAGAAGTTACATTGTTTCCTGGATACAGAGTTTCACTTTTGGAACATAAAATAATTATTGAGATGGATGTTTGTGATAGTTACATTACAATTTGATTTACTTAATGCCACTGAACTGTACCCTAAAAAATGGTTGGGATGATAAATTTTATGTTATGGATACTTTACCACAATATAAAAACTCAGCAGGAGATACACTCTTAAATAAGAGCTGATGAAGGTGGTAAACTAGGGCCAGTCCAGGAGTAAAGGGAGAAGACCAACCAGAGGGGTCATGCTTCATGAATGTAATAAAAATCATCAAAACAAAATAGAGGACTAGAGAATGAGAAGTTTTCTCATACTCCCTCATCATTATTAGGTCACTTTAGCAGCCAAACTTGGGAAGGGAATGGGTTTGATTCTAGTGGTTATGTTAATTTTATAAAATAAATCAGACTCCTGAATCAGCAAGCTTTGTAGCTCTATGCATGAGTTTAGAATATAAATGAAACCAATTTCTGTCCCAAGATCATCTGGGTTAAAAAGCAATAACCCACAGGAAATAGATGAGCCATTTCATGAAATGACATTCTGAAATCTCATACTCTACAGTTATTAACAAAGCAACAAATCTGCATTTTTAACATCATTGTAATACTTAGTGACTGTGCCATGAGAATGGCAAGTAGAAATGGTTGGTGGTGCCTCCAAAGAAGAAGCAATTAGATGGTAGTCAGGAGGTGGAAGGATTTTGGAGTATTTCAGAAAATACCTAAGGGGCTTTTAGTAAACAAGGAATCTTGAGTTCTTGCCTGTTTCACAGGCATCCCTATGTATTTAGAAGAGATTGCAAAATGTAGAACATATAAAGCACAGTAAGCTTCCCTGGCTTTGATTTGTACCTGACCCTGGTAATTTGCAATCTGTTGGGAGCATAGAAGAGTCATGGATGGTATTTTCCTCCTAAGCAAATATCACAAGCCATCCAGGAAGGTTCAGAGAGGAAGCATATATGATCAAACCCCAGAAGTCCTGGCCTTCCATTCCTCCAGTGAGAAGGGACTAAATTGCTTGTCTAATATACCCAGAGGAAAGAGTAGTGACTTTAATAAGGTCCTCTTTAAAGACATTTTATGGGACTTAAAGGCTATTGTAAGTGAATGTGAGATTCACTACTGGATTTATTTTGGAATCTCTGTATATATGGATTTTATGAAGATAGGACTACAGAAAACTTTACTGGAATGGAACACAGATTATTTACTCCAAATTTCTCACAATCTTAAAATTGAATTAAACTGCCAAACTACTCCTAATCCAAGGAGAAATTCATAACACCCCTCCAGGATTTCACAAAAAAATAACACTTATAGGGGTGTCTGGGTACATCAATCAGTTAAGCATCTGACTCTTGATTTCAACCCAGGACTTGATCTCATGGTTCCTGAGTTTGAGTCCTGCATTGGGCTCAGTGTTGACAGCATGGAACTTGCTTGGGATTCTCCTCTCACTCTCTTTCTACCCCTCTGTGACTCACATGCACAAGATCTATCTCTATCTCTCTCTGTCTCTCTCTCTGTCTCTCTCTCTCTCTCTCTCAAATAAATAAATAAATAAACTTAAAAAAAGAAATAACACCACTCATAGCTCAGAACAGTCCTTTAGCACTATAGTGGGAAGGTTGTAGAGGGGACACTGAAGATACTGCCTCCAGTACCCACACCCCAGCTGTGACATTAGCAGACATAGCCCTTTAGAAGACAGATCTGAGATGGGTCTGGACAACACATTAGTTCCTCCATCCCCTGGTGAGTCCCATGTGAAGAGGTTATGGTGTTAAGATAAAGGTATTGGAATGCACTCTTATTTGAGGTGGAGGTGAGAACAAGGGACCAACTTATTTTCTTGTCATAACTGGGGCTTATTTTGTTGTATTGTGAAACCACAGACAAAAGTGACAGGTAAAGGTGGGCACATCATCAAAAAAAACCCTATTCTTTAACTACATGATTCATGTGAACTTAGCATAGTGTAGCTCTTGAAGGGCCAGAAGGACAGCATAGGTAGAAAAAAAAAAAAACAGCAAAAGGCAGGTGAGAAACAGGTGTACTAGAGGGGGTAATGGTTCACCTTCTGATGCAGACATTGTGAAGGAGCTGAAGGAAAATTTCCAGGGAGAGTCCAATGATAAGGCCTGGATTGGGGGCTAGGGCTGGAGAGGCGAATGGTAACCAAAGTCTAGAGCTGTATGTCCCAAGTCTGTGAAGAATAGGGCAGGAGAGCAGTGACACCACTTGGCCTTTGTAGCTGTGGCCCTGCCTTTCACAGTAGCAAACAGGAGGGCATCCACAGAAGGAGCCTGGGACAGGGAATCTGGAAATATTGGTGAAGATGTGTGCTTACATAGGGATGTTTTTGTCACAATGTCAGAAGATAAATTCAAGGATACAGCAAGCATAGACTGGTTTCCCAGATCCCAATATGCTGATGTGCAAATGTACATAAGGTCAAATGAGAATGGGAGCAAAGTAAATATGAAACCAGAAAGAGAGTGGTACAATGTTTCTACAGCAAGTAATAAATTTTTTGCTTTCCTTATTTTTGAGAACCCTCCCAAAAAGCGTTTGGACAAAATCTGCATGACAGAGTGGTAAGTGGTTAATAAGAGGAAACAGAGATGCACTAAATAATTATGCTTGAGACCAGGGCATATCCCTAGGGTCTTCCCCACTCCATCCCTGGGGCCACCCGCATCTCAGTCAGGAGGAGATTTCCTAACTCCTTACTAAAGAAGTTTCATAAAACCAGAGACCTTCCTCAAACCTGGATTCATCAGAAATTGGGCCTAAAAGTGCCTTTCCACATTTATAAACATTAATATAAAGTTGGTTATAAAGACCACCCTAATGGCTTCCCTCCTTTATGTAGAGTCAACTCAAATTTAGCTCTTTTGTCAACTCAGGGGTGAGGAAAAGACTGTGCCATCACTATTTCAGCCCCCTGCAGTGGCTGGCCAGCCAGAGTCATCACAGTAGCCACAGGAAGAAAGAAAGCCCTGCCCTGTATGATTCAAGACTGCATGCACAAGGCTTGGCAGGCAGAAGGGAAGCAGCAGTCCTCACTCAGAAGGCCAGTGCTGCCTCTGTGCTGGTGCACAATTCAGCACTGGGGAGCATCCTGCCCACCCTCCAGATCTAGCTGGACTTTTTGCCTCAGCTTCTCTGAATCTGAGCCAAGCATTGTGCAGCTCTGTGACTGAAAGCATGAGCTTCTCCAGATTGCTCCTATCGTCAAATCTAGAGGCAGTGAGATGGACATGGGCTTGAGTTTCTCTTTGTTCTCTCCCATTTCATGCCCAGCTCTTCTGCCCCATTTTAAGCTTTCCATCACCAGACACAGAAAAATGGCCTTCCATAGACATCTCCTCCAGCTTCCACAACTGGATGAGGTACAATCTTTACAATGGCTCCTGGTCCATATTACTCATGGTGTTCTGCTTCTCTGATTCTCCACTCAAAACTTACCTCATAGGTTGTGATGATTATGACATATGAGGGTCTTCAGTTCTACAGTTGTCAGTTCTGTTTTTTTTTTTTCTAATTGTTAACAGATGGAGTTTAGTAAAAGGATAAATTCAACCAGCTTTTCAGATCATGTGAAACATCCATATTTGGCATTTCATAGATGACATTGCTGGGCATCTGATAAGGTGTTACAGCTCTCTGCTGTATGCTGCATCTGTACATTCTGTCTTCTGAACAGAAGAGTGAATCTGCAAATGGAGAACCATATCAAAGTGCTGGATGCATTACACATCTATCTCAGTCCATCCAGGCACCAACCCTCTGCTTCGTCTGCCAGCTGAGACCTGAAGCCCAACTCAGTAAGGAATGCCCCCATCCCAAAGCCTCACCAGTGGTTTAATGAGGCTAAAGCCTGAGTTCTTCTCTCTCACTCTTCAGTGTCAGTGTTGGCATCAGGGTCCTCAGGAGGCCCAGAACCAGGAGGACAAGTTTTCTCCATGAATAACTTCTGAGAGTTCCCCTGATTCTTTATGGTATCAGCCTATGGAGATAGACATAAATCATCAGCCTTGCTTCTGGTGTTTCCTGTTTATTAGTTTATCAGCTAGATTTTGCTGAATCCCAAACTGCCTCCAAAACTTAGTAATTGAAAACAACAGCCTTTTTCTTTTTTGGCTCAATACTGTATGAACTGGTAATCTAGGCTAGGCTCAGCTGAGTACCTCTTCTGCCAGCTTTGACTGGCATCACCTATGCATCTGAAGTCTGCTGCCAATTAGCTAGGCTGCTCTGCCTCTGGAAGCTGGGTGGCTATTGGCTATTGGAGGTGACAGAGCCACATTATGTCTCTTTTTCAACAGGCTGGCCCAGCTTCTTCATGTGGTATAAATGACAGGGGTCCAAAGAACAGCAAAAGAAGGCAAGCCCCAATATACATCACTTCTTAAAGTCACATTATATTTGGTATTGTCGCATTGGCCAAATAAATTCATATTGTCAAACCATAGCAAGTGGAAGACTGGACCACACTGGTTTGAGGATAAGGGAGCATGAAAAATTAAAGCCATTACTACATCAACCATGGTAGGTTACCATTCCTCCCATTGCATCAAATGGGAGTCATTCTTCAGTTTATATCACACACTGCTAGCCATCCTCCCAATTTCCATCATATTGTTACACTCTGCCCCCCATAATTATTCTACAAGTGTCAGAAAAGTTCAATGTGACCCAATATCTTCCCTTTTCTAGGTAAAACCCAAATCCCTTAGCAAGGCATACTAAATTTTACATCATGCCCCAACCAAACTTCTTAGTATAAATCATGGCCTCCCCTGCTATTTCCCCTCACAAAGACAAATGCTTATTTACACACACACACACACACACACACACACACACACACACACTAACTGCATAGATCATGTACACATGTCATACATCATATACATGCACATACAAGCACACACACTCATGCACATAACACCATTCATTTCAGCCCCCTTAGCTGTTCCTTGTGTCCCATTCTGCCCTCGGGATGGCTTTAGTCTTTACCCAACAGGTGACTTCCCTGACTAGACAGACAAAACAACCCCTCACTTTTTAGTACCCAAATTGCTCAGTTTGGACCACTATCATGAGATTTTCTGCCCTGTTTTTTACTACACAGATTATATTAATTTTTCCGGATTATAAACTTCCAAACAGCAAAAGCAGATGCATATAAATCACTTTCCCAAAATCAGGACTCCAGAAAGACTTCCAACTTTCTCAGATGTCTTTGCCTATGAGGGTACCATGACCCATTACATTTTTTTCTCTGGGGGTAGAGACTTCTGTTCAGTCAGAACCACTCTTGCAGTGAGGCATCATAGGGAAGATCAGCAGTGTGATATGGGTCTACATAAGAGCAGCTGTTCCAGTGGAAGCAGGAAGTTCTGGACAGATGTGAGATTCAGTCTGTTTGGTGAACCTGTCCTGGTAATGGCTGCAGAGGCAGTTTGCTCACAGGGCAGCCCACCCCACCCAGAGTCACTTTGTGGGTGGAATTTCAGAATGACATAATAGTGCAAGCATGTCTGCATCAAAGGAGGTAGCTTATTTGGGATGGGGGTTGATGATCTTTCCAAGTCCCTTGGAGCTTCATCAAGGGCTACATTTAATTTGCTATAAAGCAAATTACCAATGAAATATACAGGAGTTATTGGATCTCAGCATATAGTAACAAGAGGATCAGTGAGGATTGACATAAAGTGATTTCCCATTTATCCTGTGCCCTCAACACACACTAATCCAATGATTCTGTTCACATAGTGTATGCATATAGTATACTCATCACCAGCCCTGCCTTAGATAGCTTTGTGTCTTCCACCAGGAAGGCATACCAAGAGTATAGGCTCATGCATGTACAAAGTAGTCAAAATTTGTGTGTTGAGTGACCATCAATGGTTCTCTTTACAAGACATATTCTGAATGATTAAAGAAATAACAATTCTTTATAAACCCCAAAGGCTACAACGGACTCAGTCCCTCTCCCCAAGTGTTAGGCCATGTGGGGACCCTTGAGAGAAGAAAAATTACTAAGTCTTAAATTGGTTTTATTTTTGTTTCTTTTAGTTACCCCTTAAAGTATTAGAATGCAAACTAAGACAACTAATGGCAACAAGGAGAAATCAGCAGATTCAGGGGACTCTGGGTGGTTCTTAACGCTACAGAAGCCCCCACCAAATTATAACACTCCCATTCATCCATTAGGGACTTCACATGAAATATTTGAGTACATCTCCTTCTTTCAGTTCTCTGTTGCTGTGAGCCTCAACAGAGTTGGACCCTAAGAACCCAGACCCTGGAGAAACTGTTCAAAATTTTCAGTGCAGCACCACTGTTATGCAATGATTGTATTCCCTGTTCATTCAGCTACTATATCAAGCCACCCTATCCAGCATGACACAAAGAGTTAGCTCCCGAAGACATATCACAGTCAATGCCTGTGTATTAAAATCAGAAGGATGCCTTTGGTTGATCCAGGATTGTCTCACTTGCCAACCTGTGAGAGGACAGAATGAATGATGGTGTTTGAATGAAAGTTCTCAGGTCCTTGGAGGAAGGAGCTCACTGGTTCCTGATGGACATCACCTCAGACCTCCCTGCACTGAGCACCAGTGATGCCACTGACACCCCCTGTGCATGACTGTTTGTGTCTATTTATGACATTTCCCCCAACTACTATGGAATATTCACTACTACACACAATCAGAGAAGAAATAATAGATACAAGATGATCAGGATTGTACTAGGCTGTTGTTATTTGAAAGCAAATGAAATCTTGGACAAAATGGGAAGAAGAAATGGAATGAGCATATATCCTTCAATGGTGTTGTCACAGTGCACAATAAAGTTCCCTTAGTTGATAGAAAGGCCCACTTTACATTACAGTAAGGACATCTCTTTTTAGAAGTCTTGACACAAAATAACAGAAAAAAAAAGGGCTTTGTGGATAGGTGGTAATGCTGACCTGCACTGTCCAATGTGGCAGCCAGCAACCCTATGTGGCTAGTTAAATGTAATTAAAATTGAACCACATTAAAAATGAGTTCCTCAGCTGTACTAACCATATTTCAAGATTTCTGGTGTTGTTTATTGCATAGAGGTCAACCTTGTCTATTCATCAACAGGAAGAAGATGTACACTCCAAGCGGGTCATGCAGCAACTGATGGAATGCACTGGAGTTAGCTTTTGAAGGTGAGTGGTGCCTGCATGCTGTGAGCACCCAAGCTGCTGCTTTTTATTTCATTTTATTTTATTTAACCATGAATTCATTATTAAGTGTATACTGTGTGAAAAAAGTGTTCTGTGCTGGGGTATAGAGAAATAAAAAGCAAACTACTGTCTTCATGAAGCTTACATTCTGTCATGGAGAGACTGACAATAAACTAGATCAGTAAGTATATTCATTATGTTGCTAGGTAGTGATAAATGATACGGGAAAAGGAAAGTAGGAAGAAGGGTGGATATTCTGTGAGTGGGGATGCCATGTGGAGTAGGAAAACAAAGGATAGGGAACCAAATAGGTAAAAACTGAGAGGAGATTAGAGGGAGCTTAAAAGGGCCTGTGACTATCTGGGAGAATAAAATTCTGTGAAGAGGGAACGGCAACTGCACAGACCCTGAGGCTGGACCCTGGCCTGATGGAGGGATAGCAAGAAGGAAATGGTGTTGCTGAGAGGGAAGGAATGAAAAGGAGGAGGTTGGAGACAAGTATATGGGGGAGAGGCCAAGAGGCAAAGAGAAGCCCTAAAGGCCACTATAAGAGTTCTTTTCTTATGTTGGATTTGTACAACATGATGATTTGAGATACGTATACATAGTGAAGTGATTACTGGAGTCAAACTAATTAATATATCCATTTATGTGTATGATGAGATCTACTTCCCTACTAAATTTTCAGAAGACACTGTAGTGTTAATAACTATGGTCATCGTGCTGTACATTAGATCTATAGTACTTATTCATGCTACATACTTGGAGTTTTGTACCCTTTGACCCACACCCCCAATAACCACCATTCTACTCTTTGCTTCTATGAATTTGGTTTTTTTAGATTCCACATATAAATAAGTAAGATCATGCAGTAGTTTTCTTTTTGTGTCTGGCTAATTTCACTTAACATAATGTCCTCCAGATTCATCCATATTGTCACCAATTGCAGGATGTCTTTTATTAAAGTTGAATAATATTTCAATGTGCATGTGTATGTGTGCATCATATTTTCTTTATTTTTTCATATATCAGTGAACACTTAGGTTGTTTCTCAGCTGTTGTGCATAATGCTGCAGTGAATGCATAGTGGGAGAGATATGAGGCAATCACAGACAACCCAAATGCCTTAACCTGAATTCACAACCAGAAGGACAGAGTTGCCCTTAACAGAGATGAAGAAGGCCAGAGAAAGAACGGATTGATTGAGGGAGCAGGAAGGCCAAAGTTTTGTTTGAACACATCATACTGGAAATATTCCACCACCCATCCAAATGGAAATGTTGAGTAAGAAGTTCAACATCTGGAGTTTAAAGGAATGTTTAAAACTCAAAGATATTGGAATCATCATTGTATAGATGTTTTTGAAGCCATGAGACTAGGTGAGGCCACCATAGAAGTGGGCATAAATAAGAAGGAAAAGAGATGCAGGCAGTGAGGTCCTGCATGTCAAAATTCAGAAGCTAAGAATTGAGAAGAAACAAGAGAAACTGATGAAGAGAGATCAAAGAAGTAGAAGAAAACCCAGTGGAATGTGGTGTTCTTGGAGCCAAGTGAGGATGGTAGTTCAAGAGTCAGCTGAGTCTAATGCTACTGATGAGTCTAGAATGAAGACTGAAAACTGACTCTTGGTTTTAGCAGCGTGGAGATCACATTGACCTTGACAAGAACAGTCTCTGTGAGATGGTGGACTGAAACCTGAATGGAATAGATTCAGGAGAAAATGGGTGAAGAGATGAACCTATGTTCCTCTGTCATTAGCTGAACGCTGGAGTCAGGCTGCATGGTACAAGTCCTGACTCCATGACTTATTAGCTTGTAACTTTGGCAAAGAATTTTCAGACTGTCCGTCCCTGAATTTGCTCATCTGCAAAGTGGAGATAATAATAAAACCTATTGTAATGTTTAAATAAGTTGACAAATGCCAAGTGCTTAGAATAATGTCTGACTCACAGGACTTGCTCAATATCAGTAATGATTTGTTTTTGTAATATTAGTATTCATGGCACAGGTCGCAGAATGTGCTATGTGCTCTTGATTGTTTAATGCATGATAAGGGCAGAAATAGGGTCTGTTTGGGACATAATTTCAATCAAAGTTGTCCAAAGTGGGCAAACAAATAGCATTCTCTTAGGACCTAACCTTTATATCATTAACACTATGCCAGGTCATAAGGATATTTTTAAGTCTGGACCTCAGATATCACCATTGAGGGTGTTAAGCTGCATGCAGAGCCATTCTTAGCTGTCTGTGTCCTCAGAATGAGCCAAGAGATCTTTCAGGACAACATAAGCCTTGTGCATACGTGTGGAGACATTGAGAGTGCACCCACAACACTTGCTCTCAATTTAATCTAAAGAAAGCAATAATTCATCACTTTGCTTCAGGAGAAAGGGAAGCTTCTCTCCAAGTCATTGCAACCTGGTTGTTTCGCAGCAAATCTCCAAATTATCAGCAACTGGACACATGGTCTGTGCTTCATGCTTGGTTCCTCTGTCAGTCCTGCAAGCCCAAGGTTGGGTGAGGCATAAAGAAAAAATCAACATGAAGAGGGACCTATCAGAGCAAAGGACCAGGCAGAGGTTATACCCGTTACTCAGGCTGGAGCTGGCACTATCAGCTATTTTTGAGGTACATCCTTGCCTCTGGCCATCAGAAATATGGCCCTCATGCTATTGGGAAGCATGGGGGATGAAGAAACTTCATTCCCAAAGACAGTGCACAGTACACTGAATGGTGAAGCTGCTAATGGCTTAACACAAATTAGATGACACAAGAGAAGGGACAAAATTTTCAGTGAGGATTTGATGTATTGATTTAAGCCACTGGATGGCCAAAAGATCCAGATAACAACACTTGCATGTTGATCACTTAATAGCTGCCACGAACATAGTTCTGCTAAACCAAAAAGCCCATCTTGCTGATGGAAAAGAAGCCAGAAAAATACAGGCTCCCTGCAATTGTGGCCCTTGGTGTCTGTGTCTTACTATCCTCACCAGAAACCAAGTTCTAAATTTCTTACCAGTGATTAATTTATGCAACAAAATGCTGAGCCATGTGTCAATCTATGAGTAGATGCTGGCACTGAAACACAGGTTCAGACCATAGCTGAGCATGAGGAAAACAACTCCCCAGGACCTCCCCATACTTTATCACAAGAAATTGAGGTACAAATTCTTCCTATTTGGGGTGGAGAGAACATGGATACTATAATTTAATATTTGACTGAGGAAACAAAAGCACAGACAACATCTCTTCTCTAACTGGTTACTCTTGCCAAAAAGAACCCAACCCCAAATGCCATGCTTGCTGACCTCCACTCTGCAAGAGGTGCTCCCAACAAAATCCTCTGGTTCCAACCAAGAGCAGGAGATGATAAGTCAGTCTTCTCAGTGATAGTTTTAAGTAAGGTTTGTGGTCGCTCTTCAAGGTGAATAAACTTAAAACCTTGTTAGGCTGTTGGTTCTCTGACCTTTCTATTCTGTCATCTCTTCCAGAATAGAGTCTTTAGAAGATTGGCTTTTCTAGTAATGTCCCCATCAATATCTTCCATTCTCCATGCTCTTCTTGTTTCTCCTAATCTGGAGAGATCAGGGCTATGTATGCATCACCCTATGCATGTTGTAGCACAGATGTTGAGAACGGATCTACCAATGTAATGTCTACTATGTATACCGGATACCCATGTAACAGTTATCCATTGCTGCATAACAGCACCACGAAGCTTGGTTACCTGAGATAAGTATTTATTTATAACACAACTCTGTAGATTTGCAATTTCAACTAGATTTAGCTGAGTGGTTCTTCTATTGGTCCCAACCAGGCTTATTAAGGCATCTGTGGTTAGATAGAGGATTGAGATATAACATGATCTCATGGTGATCTAACATGGCTTTCTCACATGATTATCAGCTGCCTGGCTGAGGGCTGGAGGACTGAGCTATGTGTCTCTCACTGTTCAAGAGGCTTACCTTGGCTTAGACATATATTAGTCTCAGGGTTCCAGAAGCAGAAAAGGAATACACTCCAATGCACAGTCACTTTATAAGCTTTAGCTTATATAACATTTGCTAAAATTTAATTGTCCAAATCAAGTCACATGGCAAATCCAGATTCAATTCTTAGATAAACAGACTCCATCTCTTGATAGAAAACTTCTTAAGGTCCTGTTTCAATGATGTGGATGCTTGTAAAGAAGGATTCATTCATTTATTCAATGTACCATAATGACCAAATGAAGATTCTATTTCTAGTTCAAATAAAAAACTTTTTGGTGTTAGGAAAAAAAAAACCCTCAACACTATAAAGTAGAAATTTCTCCAGGTAATATGCTACTTCTAGTTTTCTGAATATTACTTGTTTATTTATCTGACCTGAAAGCCCAGAGATCATACCTCCAAAAGTAAATTAATGGGTCTCAGTCAATTCCTGCAGCAAGCTGAGCACCCTGTTTGTATCCTGGTTTATCCTGAGACAGATGAGACCCAGTATGCCATGAGAAGCCATTCTCCTACATGTCTCTCACAAAAGTTGGCTCCACTGAAAATATACTGTGTTCTTTTTTATTTGCTTGCTCCCATCTCTGCCTTAAAGTCTTAGAG
Organism: Panthera pardus; assembly: GCF_024362965.1. Lineage (NCBI taxonomy): Eukaryota > Metazoa > Chordata > Mammalia > Carnivora > Felidae > Panthera > Panthera pardus. The sequence continues at coordinate 48,518,643 of NW_026526821.1, read as the reverse complement.
GTACAACTTTGAAGGGGTTGAATCCAATAGTCAAGAAATTGAAACACCAGAGCTTGGATTCTTTGTACTTTTTAAACACTTTAAATGTTCATACTGTATAATATAAACTACATATCCATAATTTCCAAGAAGATGCTCTCACCTCTATGCTTGAGTACCAGTGAATACATTCTACCTAAGATATTCTCTACATGGAAAGTTTGTAAACATTTAGCCTCTACTAGAAGTGGCAGAGACATTAAAGTGGTGGCTGCAGACACCTACACCCAGGGACACTTTGAGAATATTCCAGGCTGGACTGGGAGTGTCACAGATTGCCCATAAGAGAGAATGGTAGAACCTCATAGCTGGAATAGCCCAAGCAGAGGATCATGCATTGACCATAATGTCTCAGCAACCAGCTGCTGTGCATAAAGTTTGGAGGGACAATATAACTTGTCCTATGCCAAAAGCAATATTGTGTAGTAAGCTGACACCTGTCAACTGATACCTATAGCCAGAAAGAGCATTAAGCTTGGCATGCTATGGGACATGCACATCCCCTTGTGTTCCATGATTATAGGATATGAATAAGTTGCAATGAAATAATTTTTTTTCTCACACTTAATTCTGCCCTCTCATGGTGAAGAACCTCCCCTCTTATAGGATAACCTCCTGGATGATGAATATAGAACTTAAATGTCTTGTGCATTCATGCGGGAAGGTACTTATTGTGGGAAGACTAACAAAACTAAAGGTTCTCCCAGAAAGAATGTCTGCTCCTTCAGTCATCAGAGTTCCAGTACTTTACTCGTGGGGACTCACAAATGGCCAATAGCTCAGAGAAGCCAAGGCAGAGAAGACTACCTTCAGATATATGAAAGAGTAAGATCGGTTCCTTGGCTATCACCTAAGGGTAGCAAAGAACGTTTTTAACTTCTCATGGCTTGTGCTAAATCTTTAAGTATTACTTTTCTTCCAACATTTTCTTTTTCTTTTCTTTTTTTCTTTCTTTCTTTTTTTTTTTTTTTTTGGTAATCTGTATTCTTCACATATTAGGTGTCCTGAATTTGTCCTCCAAGTCTCTTATCTTTTCCCCCATGGTTTCCCTATCTGTGTGTATGTGTGTATGTGGTCACTCTATTATAGACTATCTCCTCTACTTTGTCTCCAACATCTCTAATTCAGTTATCAGCCATGAACATCTCTCTGTCACTTCTTCTATTAAACATTTTAATTGAAAAATCAATTGTTTAGCCTACTTTTAGTTCCTGAAAGTAATTGTGTGTCGTAACTACACCTTCTAAATCTTCTCATTGGTTTTACTTTTCTATTAAACTATCCTGTGGCTTTTCCACCAGTTAAAGAGGAGCCAAATGTTATGTTATTCATCTGGGTTTCCTCTCTCATATCCTTGAGTGCTCTGGGTGTGTTGAATTGTTTTCCTATTCATTCTAGTGTTTTCATCATCATCCAGACCCACCAAGATTTTAGAGCCTCTGGAGAAGGGATGAACCCAGCAACAAGGGAAGGTATGTCACTCTGTCCTTAAGGATGGGCAGGAAACATACTGACAAATCATTACCCCCATGTTGGGGCATGAAAAATAAGTTTTCCTGCTCTTAAGTGCAAACCACAGTATTTATCCAACCAGAACAACTGTACACAATCCAGTTCAACATCAAGTTCCCCTCTTTTCCCATGGTCATCAAAATCAGAAGGATTTCCAAAGGCATGCCTACAGCTCATTTCTGGAGAGACTGAGAGATTTTGCTGGCCAAACTACAATGGGGAACAAGCAATATTCATAGATTCCAGAATGGTTGTGGTTGTAAGTTGCATGGGTCGTTCGAAAAGAACCATGTCTTTAGTATTCACACCCTCATTTGGTTCTCTATGCTTAAATGTGCTGACCTTGTAAAAGCTTTTATCAGTAAAATTGGAGGAAATGACATTATATCAGCTCTAGGCTTAAGCTTCAAGAAGACCCAATGGTTTCTGCTTTTGTGCTTTGGGGACCCTGAGATTCCACACAACATGCTCAGGTATCTTGAAGGAGAGATCATATGGACGGGGCAAGACCCTGAAATTAGTGGAAAAAGACAGGTTATCCCAATATCCCAGCTGAGACCAGTCCCCAGCAGATCTTTCAGTTTGACCAGTGGCAAAATCAAGAGAACTATCTAGTTGGTCAGCCCAGGTTGCAGAATCAAAAGCAAATCAAAAGACTGTTGTTTTAAGTCCTTGAATTTGTAAGTGTTTTGTTAGGTAGCAATAGATAAGCTTTAATTTCTGCCGCAGACACTGAGGCTTACCTGTTTGTCCAAAACAAAGTCCCACACCTACACATTCTCCAAGAGATACCAGAAGACTTAGGAAGTTTGGGATGAACATCAGTCATGTTAACTGATACTTTCCCAGAAAAAAAATCACTTAAGCATTTACAATATGTTAGAATACATGTTATGAATATTATCCTCTCAATATTCTCACTTAATGTCATCATTTCTAGTTTTTTTTTCTGTATTTTTCCCTTTTCTCTTGATGAGGTTTGCTTATGATTTCACCAAAGAACCAGAAAAGGAGGACCTTATAAATTCTATTAGCATTTATTTTATCATCATTATTTTTTTTCCTGTTTTCCCTAAATTTATTTAATGCTTTTATTTCTACCTCCCTTACATACTTCGTTCATTATTTATCTATGAATTTATACTCAGTCCATATTTAATTTTATTTCAGAATATGTAGTATTCTAAAGCTTGCAATTAGAGTTCTATTTCTTTTGACTACGTAGTTTTATATGAGCATTTTTAAATATATGATAAATTTTATAAATTTATGAGGCTTATTTCTTGTTTTATTATAGCTTGCTAAATAGTTTTTCCAGTGCTTCTGATTTAGAAAGAAATAGTGGAAAATTTTAGAAAAAATAGTTGATTTTTTTGTAAATATGTTATAAGGATTTGGAAAGGTATGTTTCCTGCAACAAAATGTAGCATCACTTTAATTTTATTTTCATTCTCTATGTCCTTATATGTTTCCTGATCTGTCAAGAGCTCATAAATATCACTTACCAATTTCTCATTTTATTTTGATAGTTTTTGCTTTGTGCATTTTGATGCAATGTTAAACAATTGATGAGTATTCATAAATGTTATGTATTGTGATTTTTTTCAGTTGTCACATTTAATGTTTTTTACCTTGGATTTCATCTCTTTGAAGACAATGATGCCATCTATGCTTTCATGCTATTTTCTTTGTTTAAAAAGGTTTTTTTGTGGAAATATAATTGACATATAATATTTGCAAATTTAACATGTACAATATGTTAACTGGATACATTTATATATTGCATTATGATTGCCATTGTAGTGACAATTAACATCTTTATCACATCACATAATGATTCGTTCCTTTTACTGGTTGGTATTAAGTTCTAGTCTCTTACAAAATTTGATGAGTATAGTAGTAACTGTTCTCTTTATTTACTATTCTGTTCATTATGTATTTTTAAGGTTTATTTATTATTTGTTGCAAATTAGTTCCCTTACACAAAAGTGCTTTAACCCCCCTACCCCTAGTAACAACCATTTTAGTTTCTCTTTTTATGAGTTTAGGCTTTTTTAGATTCCACATAAAAGTGATATCATACAGTACTTGTTTTTCATTTCTGACCTAATGTAGCATAATAAGCCCAAGGTTCGTCTATGTTGCCACAAATAGCAGAATGCCCTTGTTTCTCATGGCTGAATAATATTCGTGTGTGCATGTGTGTGTGTATTCATGGGCATTTAGGTTGTTTCCATATTTTAGCTATTGTGAATAATGTTGCAGTAAACACAGAAGTACATTATTTCTTCAATATACTGGGTTTTTTTTAAATTTTTTTTAAATTTTTGTTTATTTTTTTTATTTTTATTTTTTTTTTTATTTTTTTAACGTTTATTTGTTTTTGAGACAGAGAGAGACAGAGCATGAACCGGGGAGGGGCAGAGAGAGAGGGAGACACAGAATCGGAAGCAGGCTCAAGGCTCTGAGCCATCAGACCAGAGCCCGACGCGGGGCTCGAACTCACATACTGTGTGATGGTGACCTGAGCTGAAGTCGGAGGCTTAACCGACTGAGCCACCCAGGCGCCCCTTCAATATACTGTTTTAATTTCCTTTGAGTATATACCCAGAAGTGGGATTTCTAGATTATATGATAGATCTATTTTTTAATTTTTTGAGACAACTTCACAATGTTTTCCATAGTGGTTGAACCAATTTACATTTTCCCAGCAATGTATAAGGGTTGCCTTTTCTCCATATACTTAGCAACACTTATCTTTTGTGAACTTGATGATAGACATTCTAACAAGTTTGAAGCAATATTGTGGTTTTGGTTTGCCTTTCCTTGATGACTAGTGATGTTGAATATTTTTTCATGAACTTGTTGGCTATTTAAATGTTTCCTTTCTTTTCAAAATCGTATTTAAATTCTAGTTAGATAACATATAACAATGGCTTCAGAAGTAGAATTTAGTGATTCATGACTTACATATAAGACCCATTGCTCATCGTAACAAGTGCCTTTCTTAATACCCATCATCCATTTAGCCCAGTCCCCACCAACTTCCCTCCGTCAACCCTCAGTTTGTTCTCTATAGTTAAGAGTGTCTTATGGTTTTCTTCCCTCTCTCTTTTTTCCCTTCCCATATGTTAATTTGTTTTACTTCTTAATTCCACATATGAGTGAAATCATATTGCATTTGTCTTTCTCTGACTGACTTACTTTGCTTAACATAATACACTCTAGTTTCTTGTATGTCCTTGGAAATGATAATGTTTCACTCTTTTTGATGGCTGAGTAATGTTCCATTGTATATATACCACATATTTTTTATCCACTCATCAGCCGATGGACATTGGCTATTGCCAATAATGCCGCTATAAACATTGGGGTGCATGTACCCCTTCGAATCTGTATTTTTGCATACTTTGGGCAAATACCTAGTAGTGCAATTGCTGGTTCATAGGGTAGTTCTATTTTTAATTTTTTGAGGAACCCCCATACTATTTTACAGACTGGCTGCACCAGTTTGCATTCCCACCAACAGTGTAGAGGGATCCCCTTTCTCTACTTCCTAGCCAACATCTGTTGTTTCATATGTTGGTAATTTTAGCTATTCTGAAAAATTTGAAGTGGTATCTCATTGTGGTTTTGATTTGTGCTTCCCTGATGTTGAGTGATGTTGAGCTTTTTTTAATTGTCTACTATCCATCTGGATGTCTTCTGCGGAAAAAAAAATGTCTATTCATGTCTTCTGCCCATTTCTTAACTGGCTTTTTTGTTTTTTGGGTATTGAGTTTGATAAGTTCTTTATAGATTTTGGATACTAACCTTTTATCTGATATGTCATTTGTAAATATCTTCTCCCATTCTATCAGTTGCCTTTTAGTTTTGTTGATTCTTTCTTTCACAGTGCATAAACTTTTTATCTTAATGAAGTCCCAATAGTTCATTTTTGCTTTTGTTTCCCTTGCCTTCAGTGAAGTGTCTTGTCTAGGAGGAAGTTGCTACAGGTGAGGTCGAAGAGATTTTTGCCTGTGTTTTCCTCAAAGATTTTGATGGTTTCCGGTCTCAAATTTAGGTCCTTTATCCATTTTGAATTCATTTTTGTGTATGGTATAAGAAAATGGTCCCATTGCATTCTTCTGCATGTTGCTGTCCACTTTCCCAACACCATTTGTTGAAGAGACTCTTTTTCTCACTGGAATTCTTTCCTGCTTTGTCAAAGATGAGTTGACCATATAGTTGTGGGTCCATTTCTTGGTTTTCTACTCCATCCCATTGATCTTTGTTCTGTTTTTGTGCCAGTACCATATTGTCTTGATGACTACAGCTTTGTAATACAGCTTGAAGTCCAAAACCGTGATACCTCCAGCTTTGCTTTTCTTTTTCAGGATGACTTTGGCTATTCGGGTCTTCTGTGGTTCCATACAAATTTTATGTTTGTTCTAGCTTTATGAAAAATGCTGTTGGTATTTTGATAAAGTAATTTGCTTTGGGTAGTATAAACATTTTAATAATATTGGTTCTTCAAATCCATGAGCATGGAATTTTTTGCCATTTCTTTCTGTCCTCTTCAATTTATTTCATAAGTGTTCTATAGTTTTCAGAGTACATATCTTTTAACTCTTTGGTTAGCTTTATTCCTAGATATCTTATGGGTTTTGGTACAATTATAAATGGAATCAATTCCTTGATTTGTTTTTCTGATGCTTTATTATTGATGTATAGAAATGTGACCAATTTCTGTACATTGATTTATATCCTATGACTTTGCTGAATTCATGTATTAGTTCTAGTAATTTTTTGGTGGAGTCTTCCAAGTTCTCCACATTGAGTATCATGTTGTCTTCAAATAGTAAAAGTGTTTCTTCTTCTTTGGCTATTTTGATTCTTTTTATCTGTTTTTGTTTTCTGATTGATTGCTGAGGCTAAGACTTCCAGTACTATATTAAGTACGAATGGTGAGAGTGGACATCCCTGTCTTGTACCTGACTACAGAGGAAAAGCTCTCAATTTTTCCCTATTGAGTATGATATTAGCTGTGGGTCTTTCCTAATGGCATTTATGATATTGAGATATGTTCCATCTATACATATTTGTTTTTTTTTTCCCTCAAGAATGGATGTTGTATTTTGTCAAATGCTTTTTATGCATCTATTGAGAGGATCATATGGTTTTCATCCTTTCTTTTATTAATGTGATGTATCACGTTTATTGATTTGCAGTTATTGAACCACTGCTGCAGCCCAGGAATAAATCCCATTCCATTGTGGTGAATAATTCTTTTATTTTTATTTTATTTTATTTATTTTTATTTTTATTTTTTTTCTTTCTTAGAAAGAGAGAGAGAGAGAGGGAGAGAGAGAGAGAGAGAGAGAGAAACTTAAGCAGGCTCCATGCTCAATGTGGAGATCAACATGCAGCTCAATCTTACAACCCTGGAATCATGACCTGAGCCAAAATCAAGAGTTGGATGCCCAACCCACCAAGCCACCCAGGCACCCCAATAATTCTTTTAATGTACTGTTAGATTTTATATTCAATTCATTAGTATTTTTGTTGAGAATATTTTTAATCAGGGATATTGGCCTATTGTTCCGTTTTTAGTGGGGCCTTTATCTGGTTTTAGAATTAAGTGATGCTGGCCTCGTAGAATGAGTTGGGAAGTTTTCCTTCCATTTCTATTTTTTAGAGCAGTTTGAGAAGAATAGATAGTAACATTTCTTTAAATATCAGGAAGAATTCTTCTAGGAAGTCATCGGACTCTGGAGTTTTGTTTGTTGGGAGATTCTCGATTACTGATTCAATTTCCTTGCGGCTTATGGGCCTGTTCGAATTTTCTATTTCTTCTTGTTTCAGTTTTGGTAATTTATACATGTTTCTAGGAATTGGTCCATTTCTTCCAGATTGCCCAATTTGTTGGCATACAATTTTTTTGTAATATTCTGTTATATTGCTTGTATCTCTCTGATGTTGGTTGTGATTTCTTCTCTTTCATTTATAACGTCATCTATTTGGGTCTTTTTTCTTCTTGATAAGTTTGACTAGGGGTTTATCAATTATATTATTTCAAAGAACCAGCTCTTATTTTTGTTGATCTGTTCTACTGTGTGTATTTTGTTTGTTTGTTTGTTTGTTTCTATACCATTTATTTCTTCTCTATTCTTTATTATCCCCTCTTCTGCTGGCTTTAGGTTTTATTTGCTTTTCCTTTTCTAGTTCCATAAGGTATAAGGTTAGATTGTGTAATTGAGACTTTTCTCACTTCTTGAGATAGGACTGTATTGCAATATACTTCCCCCTTTTCTGCATCCCAAAGGTTTTGGACTGTTGTGTTTACATTTTCATTTACTTCAATGTATTTTTACATTTTTTCTTTAATTTACTGGTTAATCCATTCATTCTTTAGTAGCATGTTCTTTAATCTCCATGTATTTGTGATCTTTCCAATTTTTTTCTTGTGGTTGACTTCTAGTTTCACAGCATTGTGGTCTGAAAAAAATGCATGATATGATCTCAATCTTTTTGTACTTATTGAGGCCTGATTTGTGACCCAGTATGTGATCTGTTCTGGACTGTTCCACGTGCACTAGAAAAGAATGTGTATTCTACGACTTTAAGATGAAATGTTCTAAATATATCTTTTTAGTCCATCTAGGAAGAGTGTCATTAAAAGCTATTGTTTCCTTGTTGATTTTCTGCTTAGATGACCTGTCCATTGCTGTAAGTGGGGAGTTAAAAGTCCCCTACTACTCTTGTATTGTTATCAATGAGTTTCTTTATGTTTGTGACTAACTAATTTATACATTTAGGTTCTTTCAAGTTGGGGGCATAAATATTTACAATTAGTAGATCTTGATGGATAGACCCCTTAAGTATGATATAATGTCATTCTTCATCTCTTTTTGCATTCTTTGTTTTAAAATCTAGTTTGTCTGATGTAAGTATGGCTACTCTGGCTTTCTCTTGATGTCCATTAGCATGATAAATGTTTCTACATCCATCACTTTCAATCTGCAAGTGTCTTTAGATCTAAAATGTGTCTCCTATTGGCAGCATATAAATGGGGCTTTTTTAAAACATCCATTCTGATTCTACAGATCTTTTGATCAGACCATTTAGTACATTTACATTCAGAGTGATTATTGAAGATATTAATTTAGTGCCATTGTGTTACTTGTGGTGTTGGTGTTTCTGGTGATGTCCTCTGGTTCCTTCTAATCTTTGTTGTTTTTGGTCTTTTTCTCCCCACTCAAAGAGTGCCCTTTAACATTTAGTGCAGGGCTGGTTTAGTGGTCACTAACTCCTTTATTTTTTGTTGTATGGGAAACTCTTTATTTCTTCTATTCTGAATGACAACCTTGCTGGATAAAGTATTCTCGGATGCATATTTTTCACATTCAGCACACTGAATATATCATGTCACTCCATTTTGGCCTGCAAGTTTCTGGGGAAAAATCTGCTCTGAACCTGATCTGTCTTTCCTTGTAAGTTAAGAATTTTTTCCCTTTGATGCTTTCAAGATTCTTTCTTTGTATGTATATTTTGTGAATTTGACTATAATAAGTCTTGGTGATGGCCGGCTTTTGTTGAATTTAATGGGAGTTCTCTGTGCCTCCTGGATTTGAATGTCCATTTCCATTCCAAGATTAGGGAAGTTTTCAGCTATTATGTGCTCATATAAAATTTCTGCCCCTTTTCCTCCCTTCTTTATCTGGGATGCCTATGTTATTATACTTTAAGGAATCCCTGAGTTCCCTACATCTAAATTCCTGATCGAATACCTTTCTTTTCCTCTTTTTTTCAGCTTCATTATTTTCCATAATTTTATTTTCTATGTCATTGATTTGTTCCTCTGTTTTGTCCATCCTTATTGTCATTGCAACTAGTTGGTATTGAATCTTTGTTATACCATTTTTTGGGGGGAGGTTGACTAGTTTTTAGTTCTTTTTTTTCTGCAGGTAGGGATTCTCTAGTGTCTTCTATGCTTTTTTCAAGCACAGCTAGTACCCTAATAATTGTTGTTTTAAATTATGGTTCAGGCATCTTATGTTTGTATTGATTAAATCCCTAGCTGTGATTTCTTCCTGTTCTTTCCTTTAGGGTGAATTCCTCCATCTTGTCATTTTGTTTAGGTCACTGTTTGTGTGTGTGTGTGTGTGTGTGTGAGTGATTATTAGGAAAGCTTGTTCATTCCTGGTCTGGAAAGTAATAGCCTATTTAGAGGTCCTATATTTGGGCTCGGTGCTTCAGGAAGTGTTTCAGACCGTGCACTCTGCTGTTGTGCTTTGGCTCCCCTCAAGTTAAGTCCTCTGCAGAGTTTCTCCTTGCCTACAGGGGGGATGTTTGGACCTTTTCAATTGTGTGGCAAGTTTTAACTAGGTGTGTTTTGGTCTGTTAAAAGATGCTAGATAAGAAAGAAAGAGAAAGAAAGAAAGAAAGAAGAGAAAGAAAGGAGGAAGAAAGAAAGAAAGAAAGAAAGAAAGAAAGAAAGAAAGAAAGAAAAGAAAGAGAAAGAAAGAAAGAAAGAAAGAGAAAGAAAGAAAGGGAAAGAAAAAGAGAGAAGAAAAGAGAAGTCAGGTCATATTTCCCTTAGAACTAAAGCTTTGCAACACTCTATGATCAGTAGACTTGGTACATGGGAGGGGTTTGTGCTGGTCTTCTGGGGGAGGGGCCTGCTGTGCTGATTCTTAGGCCTACTTGCCCTAATGGAAATGCTCCTGCAGAGCAAGGTGGCAGTGCTTGCTGTCCAAGACTGGTTCTGGTCTCCACTAGGTGGCGCTGTGTTGCTCACTGATATAGGTCAGTGCTGACAGAGGGTAGGAGAGAAATGGGGAAGTCCCTCTCCCTGTGTCCCACGGCAAAGCCTCAAAGCCCTACTTTTTTCCCCCAGAGCTAGTAGTTCACACCTGCCACTCTTCAGGAAGCCCTTACAGAAAAGCAAACAATCATTCCTCTTGTGTCCCCAGCTTCTGTCAGATCCTCGCCTATACCCTGCCTGTGCCTGAGCTGTCTTCCTGCCAAGCAGCACAATACTCCTATGTGTTATCTCAGGTGTGTGGCTGGAAAACAAAACTCTAAGTTTTAAGGACACACGTTACACAGACTGGCACAGTCCTCTGGGTGACGGTCTCACTGTGTTGTGGGCAGTCCTGGTTTATCCCAGAAAAGTGGCTGCAGGGCCACGCAGCAGTTTGGAGTTTATGGTAAAGCACAGAAAAAGCTGGCACCAAGGTTTGTGGCCCTCAGCCGGTGTCTGTGTTTCTATGCTAGTGAATAGGGCAGCACATTGGCACCTGCCAGCTCTTTTTCCCCCTGGAGAGGCGGTGCCACAACTCCCAAATGCACTCCATGCAGGAGAACTTCTCCCTGTGTGACCCAGGGGATCCTCACACCACAATACTCCCTCCCAAGTCTCTGCCCTCCTTCCCCACCAGAGCACTGCTAAGCCCACCAGTCATGACCCTGGTGGTTATGGACTTCTAAAACTTCAGGTGTTGTGCTCTGCAACTTATAAAAACTTGTGGTATTTAGCTCCTCTGTTTTTCCCAGTCAGCGGTTTTGGCGAAGAGTTTTTCTTGTGCAATCCCCTGTGTGTATTTTCTCTCTCTCTCTCTCTCTCTCTCTCTCTCTCTCCTCGATCAAGACTCTCTCCTCCACAGCACCTGTGGTTTTTTTCTCTCCGAATCAACTTCCTGCATCTCCTACCTTCCATGAAGTGGCCATTTTTCTACCTGTAGATGTGCAGTTTGCTCTCCCAGTCCTCAGATAAATTTCTTGTATGTTCAGAATGATTTGACATTTATTTAGCTGTATTCAGGGTATGAGGCAAGCATAGGGTGCCCTACTCTTCCCCCATCTTAACTTCTCAAACATTTTCTTTTTTTAAATTTTTTAATGTTTATTTATTTTTGAGAGAGAAAGAAATACAGCATGAGCAGGCAAGGGGCAGAGAAAGATGGAGACACAGAATCTGAAACAGCTTCCAGGATCTGAACTGTCAGCACACAGCCCAAATTGGGGCTTGAACCCACAAACTGTGAGATCATGACCTGAACTGAAGTCAAACGCTTAACTGACTGAGCCACCCAGGTACCTCTCCTTAAACGTTTTCTTTGGAAAAATGTCTATTCAATTCCTTTGCCCATTTTTAATTGGATTTTTTAAATATTGAGTTGTAAGAATTATTTATACACTTTGAATTTTAACTCCTTACCTGATACACATTTGCAATTTTTTTCCTATTATGAAAGTTGTCTTTTAATTTTGTTAATTGTTTGCTTTTCTGTGTGGAAGCTTTTAAGTTTGATGTAGTGTTATTTGTTGATTTTTGTTTTTGTTTGTGCTTTTGGTGCTATATCCAGAAAATCATTGCCAAGACTTCTACATTTTCTTCTGAGCATTTTATGGTATCAGGTTTTATGTTTAAGTCTTTGATTCGAGTTATTTTTTATGAGTGGTGTAGGGGTCCAATTTCTTCGTTCTGCTTGTGTTTATCCTGTTTTCTCGCCACCATTTTCCACAAACACTACCCCTTCCCCATTGGGTGCTCGTGGCTCCCTTATTGAATATTAGTTGACTATATTTTGATATACAATTTACTTTTGTATGTTTTCTTTGTGTAGCTATTTTGTAATGCAACCTATAGATACTGGTTTTTGATGCAATTAGAAAATCTACATCTTTTTTTAATGGCATCCAGCCCACTTACATTTGTTGTAATCCCTACTATGTGTGTTTTACCTGTTACATTGTAATAAGATATGAAGATACTGCTTTTCACTTTCTTTCATCTCCTCTAATGTTTTACTATGTTTATATTCTGGCTTTAGTTGTTAATCTACAATTCTTTATCCAATTCAAAGGAGAAAATATGTCTTTGGACTCTGCTTCCTCATATGTACCAAATGTAAACTTTAGCATATTTTTGCTCCCTCATGTTCTACCCTGCAGGTTGAGTCTTTTTGTTCTTTTTTTCTAACACAAACTGGAGCTTCATATTCTCCACTTGATTAACTTAGCATTCTTTATTCAGCATCACATATTAGTTGTGACATACGCTTGTAGATTGATAAGTGTGTACTGACAATTTAGGTTAATTCAACCTTACACTAGTTCCAGTGTTCATAACCAATCCTTTAATCAAAACTTCCTCATCCTCCTATCCCCAAATTCTATTTCTAGAGTATCACCTTTTTCTAACTTTTAATCAAAAGATAAAACTTAGATATATGTCTTAAGTATCTGATCATGTCATCTTTGGATGTCAATAAAATTGGCATGTTTTCATCTTTCCCCACCTGAAAAAAATTGTATAAATATTAACTAAAGCATAGGGCAGAATTCTGATTCTGGTTCCTTTTTTAGTAACTTATTTTTCTCTCTGGATGTTTGTGAGACAAAGGTATTGTCCTTCACTTTCTTAATGGAAACAATTTTTCCATGCCATTCAGGTTTTATTCCATGGAAATAATTGTTTACAAAAAAAATAAAAACTAAAAACAAACTCTTTCAATCTATATACTGATGTCCTGGGTCTAGACACTTTTCTTGAATTATCCTAATTAAAGAAATAATTATTTTGATTATAATTGATTTTCTACTTGCCCCTGTTACCTCTTCAGTGAACCTATTTTCTTGGTTTGCATTTTATTCTCTTTTTCCATCATCCTTTCTCTTATAGAGATTTGTCCACATTTTATGCATTCTACCAATATTTCTCAGTAACAATGATTTCCTTTCCCTGTAACAATGATTTCACTTGATGTAGTTCTATGTATGTGTCTTATCAAGGGCCCTTCTTAGCTCTATTAAATCTCTATTTCAACTAGGTAATTTTTAATCTCATTGTATTGCCTTTACATATTACCCTCTTGTCTTTTTGTAGCACCTGCTATTGCTTCATCTCAATTTGTCTTCTCCTTGTAATTTTCTGCTCCAAGCTTATATTATAGAATTATATCCATTTATATGTTGTTGATGATGCTAGTTTTCTAAACAAGCAAACTCCAATGTATGCTCTTAACATGCATATCTATGATAGCTACTTTCCCTGTATTTGAAATGTGTTTTCTTGGGGTAAGGAAGGTGTAGACAATATTATATATTTTTTTCTCTATTTACTCATCCTCTAAGGGATGTAGAGTTAACCTTGTATTTCTCCAAATAGTGGGAGTTAAATGGCTTCTTTTCAGTTCCTCCCAGCAGGTCACATGGAAAACAAGTTGACAGGTAATTCACCTATGAGGTGGACTCATGCAGATATGAGATCTTCATCAATACACAACTCATGTTTTGACACTCTCAGTTAAAAGACATGCAGGAGAATCTTGAATTCCCACACACCCTACTTCAGGGGTAGGTCTTTTTCCTTCCCTGACCTAGGGTGATTTGCTTATGGACACAACAATTTCCATAAGCACTTTGCCACCACAAGCAAGGTACTAATTTGCTCATTTCATCATGTTTTGTTTCTGGGTAACTGTAGTTTCTGAGTGGATATATTGAGAGAAGCATTCACACAAGGAAGACATTTTGTCTTGCTTTCTGCAGGCTTATCTCTACAGCTTCTGTGCTCAAAGCAGGCTGGAGAACACAGACAATGCCCCTCATTCTGTGTAGGCAAAGAGTATGTTCATTGAGGCAAAATACAAACAGATAACTAAAGCTTCTCTTAATCCAATTCAATCTCATTTTATATTGGTAGAAATTCCTCCCAAATTTGGTAATGAGCTCTTCATCAACCATGGTTTTACCTTTTTCTGTTTTTATCTATCTTCTAGCAAGAATTTGAAGGAAAATGCCTTTAAGACATTTAAAGCATAGTTTAACATTCTGAGAAATACAATAGTTCTGTAAACTTTCCTCACTGTTAGAACCTGATGGAATGCCTCAGCACTTAAGCAGAATATTATAAGGGCCTCAAGTCTGTTCCTTTTCTTCCTGTATCTATTCCATCCCAAATCATAGTGTGGAAGTCCAAATTTGGTGCTTATCTTGGGAATTTGCTTTTTTCTCTCTGGATGCCAGGAAAAGGGATTTTACTTTGATTCTTGCCCAGAAAATGCACAGATATGATCAGCTACTCTTATGGGATGACAACAATATTCCTAGTCTTTCGAGACCACGGAGGTCAGCCATTGCCTTATCTCTCTCATGTCTTCAAAAGGGCTCTTTCGTCACCTTTATCAGACACAAATAGATTTCAGAACTCAATAATATGAACTCAAATCATAAAACAGAATTATCCAATTTAGCGTTATGTTATTTATTTCTGGAGAAACAAAGACAATGACCTAGATCCTTTGCCTGGAATTGCTTAATATTTAATAAGGAGGATTCAAATTTTACAATCTAAATAAAATATGTGTTATACATTATAAGCCACATACTCTGGAATTTCCAAAGAGGACTTAGCTGCACATTTCTGCATATATATAAGTCTGCTCTGCTGCTTTATATCTTTTTTGATGATTCTCACACAGCGAGTTTTGATAAATTTTTATGTATGACCAAGTGATATCATCTTTCCATATAAAAATCCAATTTGAACTTGAGAAAAAAATTGAAATACCTTAATTACAGAGATTCATTAATTTTTTAACCTAAGAAAGATTAACTTTTTCTATCGTTTACAATTTAACTCCCCCAGCAACCTCCTTTACAAGCCGGATTCACGTTCCTTTACAAAGCCTGCTCAATTTTACAGCGGCATGAAAAATCATCTGGGCCTAGAGTATTAGCTTGGATAGAAATTTGTCTTCCCTGCTGGAGTATGAACAGAATTCTGTGATGAAACATGTTATCTTTGTTTTTTCATTTTTAAAAGTAGAAATGAGATGACTCTGTTAGGAGAGCAGGGGAGTCCCATTTAATCTCAGGGTTGGCAGCAACGACAGAATTAATTCCCAACAGTCCCTATTATAGATAAGCAAAGTCAATCAAGGTAAATATTTTAAGGAAAAAGGCTGCAAAGGAGGGGCAAAAATGAAAACACCTACAGTACAGTACTAATGCCATAATGTGGCCACCGAGCGGCAGCATCGCCCATTTGTATAATTCAGAAGGGAAATTTCAGAACAAATGTAGAATGATTATTTTTAAATTACATTAATTTTACCTTTAATATTACAAACAGGAAATGAAGTTCATTTTTCAATGTTCTTGCCAGATGACTCAATTAAAATTAAAAGGGGAAATTGATTTTTCTTGGGTTCAGTTAAATCTTTCACTTGGTTAGTCAGAGCTGAGGGCAAAAAAATGGGCTAGCCTAGAATTCTGTTGTCTAGGGGAATTATTGGAGTGGGCTTCAGCTGCTCCTTATTTCTAGGGCACCATCATGAATTTGATCACTAGCTGTAATGTGATGCTAGAAATATTTGTGATGTCACGAAGAGTCTCCATCTGACCACTACCACCAGACATACTTTCTCAAAACAAAACAAAGCAAAACAACAAAACTAAGATCCTTCTTATTTCATCCTGCCTATTTTTTTTTGAAAAAAAATGTTGAAAAATAATTACTAAAATAACTCAAAAGAGGAATGTGCTAAGTATTCAAAAATGGGAAGATTAAATGTATATAGGCTTCCTGGTCCATGAGGATCATGCTGGCCACAATGCAGGAGAAATCTTCTGTGCTCTCATTCCCTCATGACTTCTAGCATCAGCCCCTCCAATTTCTGCCCCAAACTACCCTTCACACCATTGCCAGGGCAGTTCATATTTTTCATATTTTGAGAACATGAATCTGATCACATCCTTGCCTGCTTATGGAAAGAGCCCAAATGTCCATCCATGGATGAATGGATAAAGAAGATGTGGTATATACATATACAATGGAGTATTACCCGGCAGTCAAAAAGAATGAAATCTTGCCATTTGCAACTGCATGGATGGAACTGGAGGGTATTATGCTAAGTGAAATTAGTCAGAGAAAGACAAATATCATATGACATCACTCATATGAGGACTTTAAGATACCAAACAGATGAACATAAGGGAAAGGAAACAAACATAATATAAAAACAGGGAGGGGGACAAAGCATAAGAGACTCAAAAACATGGAGAACAAACAGAGGGTTACTGGAGGAGGTGTGGGAGGGGGGATGGGCTAAATGGGTAAGGGGCATTAAGGAATCAACTCCTGAAATTATTGCACTATATGCTAACTAATTTGGATGTAAATTTAAAAAAATTAAATTAAAAAAATCAGTTACTATGTCCATCAATGGATGAAGAATAAAGAAGATGTGGTGTGTGTACACACACACACACACACACACACACACACACAATGGAGTATTACTTGGCAGTCAAAAAAGAATGAAATCTTGCCATTCACAACTATGTGGATGGAACTAGAGTGTATTATGCTAAGCGATATTAGTCAAAGGAATACAAATATCATATGACTTCACTCATATAAGGACTTTAAGATACAAAACAGATGAACATAAGGGAAGGGAAGCAAAAATAATACAAAAACAGAGTGGGGGACAGAAACATAAGAGACTCTTAAATATGGAGAACAAACAGAGGGTTACTGGAGGGGTTGTGGGAGGGGGGATTGGCTAAATGGTAAGGGGCATTAAGGAATGTACTCCTGAAATCATTGTAGCACTATATGCTAACTTAGACGTAAATTTTTTAACAAGTTAAATAAAAATTTTAAAAAATCATTCACATCTCTCAATTACCTTTAAGACAGTTGAGAATCTTCACATTCAGGGAACCTCATCTTTCCACTCCCAGTGCTCCTGCCATATGGGACACAGCACTCTACACACTGCATACTGCACACACCTCACACCCACTTTGTCCTTTTGCTCATCCATCACTCCAGAACAAGATTCTCCACTTCATAGCTGTGGAAAAGTTGGGCCAGATAATTTTTTATCATATGGCTTCCATGTGCATTGTAGGATATGGCCTCAACCCACTAGCTGCCAATTGTACCCCCTTTAGTCATAACAACCAAATGTCTCTGGATATTGCTAAGTGTCCCCTGAGTGGCAAGTCACCTATAGTTAGAACAAATGAACTAAGCTTAGGTGATACTTCCCTTGTAAAGCTTTATCCTATTCTGTGTGTTCTCTACTGCAGTTTTGTATTATAATTGTCTTTAGTCATCTACCTCCCCACAGGAGCACCACCAAGCCCCTCAGCAGAGCTCATCACATCCAGTAGATACACAACTAATGGGTTGATGGATGGATGTTGGAAAAGTGGGTAGATTAATGGATGGGTGGTTGCATGGATGAATGGATGAATGGATAGATGGGTAAACAGATGGATGAGATGTCAGAATTCTGAAATTAAAGAACATCTGATTTATGTGTAAAAATCCCAGGTTTCAGGTCCAAAAAATGTCTCCCCAGACACAAAGCAGGAGTCATTGGTAACTCAGACAGAGAAAACAAAATGAGGAATGGAGACAACTCCATGCAATAGTCTTCCTGTAGTGTGGAGTCCACATGATTTTATCCTCCAATCCAGGGAGTCAGAGGACTCAGGACTGTAATCTTTCTTGAAATGGGGAAGAAAACAAAGAACTGTTGCAATGCCTACTACAGTTGAGAATATTCATGCTTTAAAATAGTATCAGTTATTTAAGTTATATTTTTTAGCAAAAATGTTATTTGTACTTGAAATATCTGTTCCTTGCCTCAATATAGAGAATAACTTTCCATGATATGGAAAAAAGATTGAATTCTCCACATAGTGTACAGTTTTCAATCTTTACCCAGAGAACAGATCAACCCTACCAATGTTGTTCTTAACACCTCCAGCAAAGATCTTCAACAGCAGTGAACCCAGCTGTTGACTGGCATGTCCCCCCCTGCCACCAGAGCTGGTATGGGAGAACCTGAACTGGGAGGGCAGCATCTCTTGGCAACCACAGATAATGATTTCGGAATGGAAGCTTCATAGAACTTCCATTCCCCTGGATACTAAGGGAACGCTATTTACTCATCTCAGTCAATAAAGTACTTCTAGGATTCCTTGGCATGGATCATTGCATTGCCTAGTAGCTTTTATATTCATGGAAGCTCCAGCTTCAAGGCTAACTTTAACTCCTTTGTAAATCACTCACTCTCACAGCTGACAATTTCCCTTCATAACCTACAATTTAGCTTAGACATTTACATTTTTAAGTTTCCAGGGGCTCAGCTTTTGTCTTTCTCTTCTATATCCATTCACTGACCATGGGGAACTGTTCCAGACTCTTGGCTTTATTTTTTTCATGTTTCAAGGGTTTTTTTTAAGTTTATTTATTTACTTTTGAAAGAGTGAGCAGGGGATGGGCAAAGAGACAAGGAGAGAATCCCAAGCAGGCTCCGTGCTATCAGTGTGGAACCTGACATGAGGCTCAATCTCACAAAGCATGAGATCATGACCTGAGCCAACAAAATCAAGAGTCAGATGCTTTACCAACTGAACCACCCAGGCACCCATGTTTCAAGTTTCTTATTTAAATTCTAGTTAGTTAACATATAGTGTAATATTTGTTTCAAGAGTACAATTTAGCAATTCGTCTCTTACACACAACACCCAGTGCTCATTACAAGTTCCCCTTTAATGTCTACCATTCATTTAGCCATCCACACCCACCTCCTTCCAGCAACCGAAGTTGGTTCTCTACAGTTAAGAGTTTCTTATGGTTTACTTCCCTCTTTTTTTCCCCTTCCCCTATGTTCATTTGTTTTCTCAAATTCCACATATGAGTGAAATCATATGATATTTGTCTTTCTCTGATTGACTTACTTCACTGAGCATAATACTCTCTAGTTCCATAAACATCATTGCAAACGGTAAGATCTCATTCTTTTTGATGGCTGAGTAATATCCATAGATATAGATAGATATAGATATAGATATAGATTTGGGATCTTTCCAGAATTTTGCTATTGTTTATAATTCTGCTATGAACATTGGGGTGCAATGTTCAAATCAGTATTTGCCCTTCAAATCCATATTTATGTATCTCTTTGGTAAATACCTAGTCATGCAATTGCTGGGTCATAGGGCAGTTCTATTTTTAATTTTTTGAGGAACTTCCATATTGTTTTCTAGAGTGGTTTCACCAGTTTTTATTTCCACCAATAGGGTGACAGAGTTCCTCTTTTTCCACATCCTTGTCAACATCTATCGTTTCCTGTGTTATTAATTGCTAGAACTGACACATTAATTTGTAAAGTCATAGGATACAAAATCAATATACATGAATATGTTTAATTTCTATACAACAATAATGAAGCAGTTAAAAAGGTAAATCAAGGAATCAATCCCATTTACAATTGCATCAAAACCCATAAGATACCTAGGAGTAAATCTAATCAAATAGGTAAAAGATATGTACTCTGAAAAATATAAAACACTTATGAAAGAAATGGAAGATGACACAAAGAAATGGCAAAACATTCCATGATCATGGATTGGAAGAATATTGTAAAGTGTTTATGCTACCTAAAGCAATCTACACATTTATGCAGTCCCTATTAAAATACCATCAGCATTTTTCAGAGAGCCAGAACAAACAAACCTAAAATTTGTATGGAACCACAAAAGACTCTGAATAGCCAAAGCAATCTTTAAAAAGAAAAGAAAATCAGGAGGCATCATGATTCTGGACTTCAAGCTATATTACAAAGCCATAATCATCAAGACAGTATGATACTGGCACAAAAACAGACAAACAGATCAATGGAACAGACTAAAAAGAACCCAGAAATGGACCCACAACTATATGGTCAACCCATCTTTGACAACGCAGAAAAGAATTCCAATGGAAACAAGAGTTTTTTCAACAAATGGTGTTGGGAAAAGCAGACACCAACATGCAGAAGAATGCAGTAGGATCACTTTCTTACCATACCCAAAAATGAATTCAAAATGGATGAAGGACATAAATATGAGACAGGAAATCATCAAAATCCTTGAGGAAAATACAAGTAGCAACCTCTTTGACATCAACTTCTTATTAGACGCATCTCCAGAGGCAGGGAACATAGCAACTTCTTATTAGATACATCCCTTTGAAACAAGGGAAACAAAAGCAAAAAGGAACTATTGGAACTTCGCCAGACTCTTAGCTATTGATACCATTTACTCTTTAAATACCATGACTCTAAACTTGTAATTCTTCTCCTTGCTTGACCCTAAATTTTAGGCTCATATTTCCCAAGTGCGTATACATTGTCTCCATTTTGGCATTTAACAGATATCTCAAACTTAACATATCCAAAACCAGTCTCCCAGATGTCCCCCCAAAAGCTGCTTCATCCACAGTTTTCCCCACCTCAACAAAAGGTACTTTGTTTAAAATCCTGCTGCTCATACTTTACATATGAATGTCTGCACAGATAAATTAAAGAGAACTTGCATTCAAAAAGAAGAAGAGAAGCAGCAGCAGCTGTAACTGAATTTTTCCATGGATTCACAATTTCCACTTAGAGAAGTAATAAAAACATAAATAAATAAACTCTCTAACTTGTTTTAAGGAATGTTTACAGTTTAACCCCAGCCAGGGCCAATGAAAGAATCTGAATTCTTAAAATAATAGTGACCCCTTTGGAGAACTCCCTGCGTTCCAGACTTTGTTCTAAGTACTTTATGTACATTAAATTATTCAATCCACACGGACACATGTATTATTAATACACCCCCTTTACAGATGAAGAAACTGAAGCACAGAGAAGGTATGTAACTTTCCCATTAGCAGCACATGGCAGAAGGGCAATCTGGCTGCAAAGCCCATGCTCTTGCTCACTTTTCTTTGCCCTCTGAGTGTCAGTGCATCTTTGCAGACGTGCAAACTCTTGTATGCAGTTGGGAAGTCTTCTGAGCAGGAGTCTGACCCGCACTATACACAGCTTTTACAAGAGATTAGTGCAATTGGTCATCCCCCTAAGGCCATGATTGCTGATAGCCATTATCTGATATAGAGTCCTTGGTCCAGTAAGTTTAGAAGACACATGGTTAAGCAAAGGGAGCCAGGGTTCTTGATGCAGAACTTTCAGGACCTTGAAAATGCTAACATGCATATAGAGGGCATGGGACACAGATAGAGTATACAGTACTTCCCTCAGCAATTTGAATACAGAACCCTCTTCAGACAGGCAACTCAAGATTAGTCTCCCATGAATCAACAGTAAAATATCTTTCATTAAAAGGACCTCCCTCTGGCCCAAACCAGCCTCTTAAGAGACGGAGGCTGTGCCTTTTCATTCTCCTCTATCCCAATATGCAAAAAAAAAAAAAAATGCAAAAACAAGGTTCTGAGGCAAAACCAAGCCTGAGGCTTCCAGATCCATTAGCTCAAACTGTTTTCAATGCCCTTCCTTCTCCCTCCCTGAAGTTAGTGTTTTCTCACCTTGTCAGGGGCCATCTTCACCCAACCTTGAGTACAGATTCTAGAACAGACCACAAAGATTGTCACTTCAGTCAAGGATCAAAGGGGTGGGTGGTCTTTGTAATGTAGCCACAGCTGTGTGTGTGTGTGTGTGTGTGTGTGTGTGTGTGTGTGTGTGTTTTAATGGATTATCCTCATCTTCCATTTATTTTAACTTGAGTCATTCATTTCATGCATGACATTTGTCAACATCAAGAAATGGAGCATATATAATCACCTACAAATAACAGAATAAACATCACTTGTGAATGCCTTAAAACAAGACTTTTCATCTATCTCTAATGTACTAGAAAGCAAATCCAAGGTAAGACTGTTTCTATTCCACTTTCTTATTCTACCTCACGAGTAAATTTAATCCCAAAGACAATTTTACACATATGTTATAGAATTATTTCATGGCTGTTGGGGGTCACCATTACCCTTCCGATTGTGGAAAAAAGATCTTTCTTTACCAACCCCAATTGTTTGAAATTCATGTAACAGTAATTTTTATCTATTAATTATCCAAAAATTTAAATATTCATACCTCCTTGGAAAAAGTGTCACTTTCAAGTAGTGTGCTAAAAATAAATAAATTAATAAACTCTCTTTATAAGGAAGGCAGAAGGGAATGGATGAAGTAGGGAAGGAAAGATAGAGAAGAGAGGACATGGGCAATACATGCCCTTCCAACCACACCCTTGTCATCTTAAAGGACCTTTAACCACTGCAGCCTCATTCTCTTAAAAGAGAGGAGCGGATGTGTGTCAGAAAATCCCCTGGAACATGCTCTTCAGCCAGGTAAGATGAGATGCTGTGAGGTTAATTTTATGTGTCAACGTGACTGCGCCACAGGATGTCCATATATTTGGTCAAACATTATTCTGGGTGTGTTCTGTGAGGGTATTTCTGGATGAGATTAATATTTGAATTGTTAGACTCAGTTAACAGTGTATGCCCTCCCCAATGTGAGTGGGCCTCACCCAATTAGTTAAAGGCCTGAATAAAACAAAAAGGCTATCCCTCCCATGAGTAAGAGAATTCCCCTTGCCTGACTGCCTTACAGCTAAGATATAGGTTTTTTTCTGCTTTCAGACTCAAACTGAAACATCGTTCTCCTTGTGTCTTGAGTCTGTCATCTTTCAGACTAGAACTTACACCATCAGCTCTTCTGAGTCTCTAGCTTGCTGACTGCAGATCTAGACACTTGTCAGCCTCCATAACCATGTAAGACAATTCCAAGAGAGAGAGATTAGATAAAGTATACATAAAAGTATGTATCTAGATCTATATCCTGTTGGTTCCATTTCTCTGGAAAACCGTGGCTAATATAGAACCTTTTTGTTAAGATACTCATCAGTTGTCAGAAAAACATGACTCACAGGAATGATCTGAAGGGCAGCTAAAGAGAGCACTTGGTGTTTAAAAGGACAAAGCTCATGCAACTATTTACAGACAATTGGAAACAACATGAATGTGTTTATGATTCAAACAATGTTCTCTTTTAACAACTGGTCATCTGAGGTAGATATTTTCATACCTCAAAGCTTCTATTTTTTGCAAAGGCAGGGAATTCCCAAGGCAGGGAATTTATGTCTTATTGCTTTAACTGTACCAAGAATTCAAGGACCTGAGGATATAATTTAGGATACCTATACAGTTCTTTATAGATTACCAATCCCACCAGGAGCTTAGTAAGAAATTATTGTTTTGCTCCCAAACAAAAGTAAATTGAAACTAGAAAATCTTGTTGTACTATAAAATAAAGAAGCTCTCAAAAAATTATGAGGATATGTCAAAAGACAAAGGAGCCAGCCTATAGGGGTTCCCAGTGAGCAAATCTGGGACAATTTGAGCATGAAAGTGAATTATATAATAGTCAGAAATTATAACAATTGAATAAAACAAGCATCAACAGATTTATGTCACCAAAAATGGATAAACAGATGAGAAGAGCCTTATCTCATAAGAATATGAACAAATAAATGTAGAAATAATAATAAAGTTACAATATCAACTGACACTAAACACTACTAGGTTAAAGCTTAATGACAGGCTATTTACATAGTCTAAAGTTATCTCTCTGCTGATTATGTACTAATTACAAAGATGACAATAATAACCTTTCATTGGAGAAACATGGCAGCCACCACCATAACCCAGTAGTCAAGGGTTCACATCACCAAGATGAAGACAGACTCGTTGCACATCTCCTGATGAATTGCACCGAAGGCATATCACTTCTCGAATTTCTGCCAAGAATGCATGATTTGGATTTAATCATGAGACAGACAAACAAACAAAAAAAAACATTAAGAATGTCCTACAAAATGACTGCATTTATTTTAACAAATCCTGAAGTTAAGAAGTCCAAAGAAAGTCCATGAAACTGTTGAGTTTAAGAGACACTAACAAGATACATGAATTAAATAGGATGTGTAGAAAAGCAAATGTTTACAAAACAAATTTTGGGGACAATTGATAAAATTCAAACATGAACTGTGGATTAGATAATGGTGTTATATCAATATTAAATTATATGATTTTGACAGCTGTGCTGTAGTTATGTAATAGGTTATTCTTTATTTTTTATTTTTTTTATATTTTAGCTAGGTAATATACAGTGCAATATTGGTTTCAGAAATAGAATTCAGTGATTCATCACTTACATACAACATCTAACACTCATCACAAGTGTCCTCCTTAATGCTTGTCACCCATCTAGCCCATCTCCCACCCCCCCTCCCTCCATCAACCCTCAGTTTGTTCTATATCATTAAGAGTCTCTTGTGGCTTATTTCCATTTTTTCTCTTCTCCCCTTCCCATATGTTCACCTGTTTTTTTTTCCTTAAATTCCACATATGAGTGAAATCATATGATACTTATCTTTCTCTGACTGACTTATTTCTCTTCACATAACGCATACTAGCTCCATCCGCATTGTTTCAAACGGCAAGATTTCATTCTTTTTATGGCTAAGTAATATTCCATCGTATAAGTATACCATATATTCTTTATCCATTCATCAGTCAATGAATATTTGTGCTCTTTCCATAGTTTGGTTATTATTGACAATACTGCTATAAGCATTGGGATGCATACCCCTTCAAATTTGTATTTTTGTATCCTTTGGGTAATTACCTAATAGTGCAATTGCTGGGTTATGGGATAGTTCTAGTTTTACTCTCTCTCTCTCTCTCTCTCTCTCTCTCTCTCTTTTTAAGGAACCTCCATAGTGTAGGGTCAATTCATCCTCAACAAAGCAGGAAAGAATATCCAATGGAAAAAAGACAGTCTCTTCAACAAATGGTGTTGGGAAAACTGGATGGCGACATACAGAATGAAACTGGACCAGGTTCTCATACCATGCACAAAAATAAATTCAAAATGGATTAAAAACCTAAATGTGAGACAAGAAATTATTCTTCTTTAAAAATACATGCTGAATTAGTTAATGATAAAGAAGCACAATGTCTCAAATTTCCTCTCAAATGGCAAGATAGATACGTAACAAAGGAACACGTTAAAATGTTAGGTTAATCTGGATAAAAATATACCGGAGCTCCTTGTACCACTCTTGAAAAATCCCTACAAGCTTAAATTTATAACCCCCCCAAAAAAACACTAAAAATGTAAGTTATGGTACATCTCTATGTGATGTCAGGAGTAAATTCTATAAGAGGACAAATCTGAAAACCTGAAAAAAATCTATTTACTTGATAGCCATTAAGAATATTACTAAAATAGGGACACCTGAGTGACTGAGTTGGTTAAGTGTATGGGCCTTGATTTCAGCTCAGGTCATACTCTCACAGTCTGTGTGTTTGAGCCCTGCATCAGGCTCTGCATTGACAGAGTACAGAGCCTGCTTGGGATTTTCTCTCTCCCTCTCTCTCTCTGCCCCTCCCCTGCTTTCATGTGCTCTCTCTCTCCCTCTCTCTCTCTCAAACTAAATAAATATTTTTAAAATAATATGGCTAACGTATCACTAAAATCCCTATGTCATGGAGAATATAAAGGTAGCCCTGCACATTCCAAGGCCACTTTTGTCTGCAGATGATCTCAGTGCTCCTCCTCTAAGCAGGTACTCTCATCAGCTGCAACACCCATTAGTCTGGCTCAGCACTGGGTTCTGAATCTCTACTCCCTGGAGAGGGCTCCCTAGTGGTCATCCCCTGATGGTAGTGTAGATACTGTGACCACAGTGTGGACTCTTACAGGTGGTGTTGAGGGAGCCACCACATTCTCAGGTAGCACTCAGCCTTCTCCACAGCTGGGCATCCTCAGTATCCTACAGTATAGATCAAGGCCCTTATTACAACTTCTAGAGTCAGTTTTAGGGCAACACAAGGTGATCTTGTGTACTAATTTTGCACTGAGTAACAAATTATCCTAAAACATGGAGACTTAAACATTTCTGATCTCAATGGGCTATGAGTCAGGAATCCAAGAGCATCTTAGCTGGTGGGTTCTGGCTCAGGGTCTCTCACAAAACAGTGATCACTTACTCAGGGATGCAGTCATGTGAGGCTGTACTGGGCCTGGAGGGTTTTCTTCTAAGTGCTCTCAGGTGACTGTGGGCAGGAGGCCTCAGTAACTCACCACGTGGGTCTCACCATGGCATAGTCCCTAGCATAGCAGCAAGATTCCCCCACAGAGAGTGATGAGAGAGAGAGACAGAGAGACAGAAAGACAGAAAGAGACTGAGAAAGAGAGAGAGAGCTACCAAAATGGGAGCATGTCTCTCACCATCTAATCTCAGAAGTACATACCATCACTTCTGCCCTCCCAACACTGGGATGATGTGGGAGGAAACTGCTCAAGGATATAAATACTAAGAAGTACACATCATTGGGAGTCATGATCTATATACCACAGCCTGACCCCTGTGATGTGTCTGATTCATGTCACTCAGGCATACAAAATAACTCACCCCCTTCCAAGACCCCCATAAGGCTGACTCCATCCAATTAGCTCAAACCCACCATCTTGTTCCTTAAATTGTGTTCAGGTGCTGATAACACCCATTCAGTGTAGCTTCTCTCAACCTGTGAACTAACGAGGTGAGTTATCTGCCAACACAAACACCTATAACATACCATGGGGCAAGCATGGGGTAACAGCCGACAACACTTCTATTAAAAAACAAACAAACAAACAAACAAACAAACAAAACAGGGAAATGGGAGGAATGCAGGAATCATGGGAACAGCAGTTCTGAAATTCAGCTGGGACAATACTGGAAACATTAGTGCTCATTCTTACTCCTGCACAAACGTTATTCCCCGTGGCTATAGGTTCTGCCTTGTGGGTCCTGGGCCCAACCTCTGAGACCTTCTTCCTTTTCCATGAAAAGTAGCATGCCTTTGCAGCTAAGTGGTTTTCTCAGCTGACTCACTGCTTATAGAATTTGTGGGGACAGACTATGTATGGTACTATCCCAGCCCCCCTCAGTCCATGCTGACAGTGATTTACCTGAAAGAATTATTTTAAATTCTGTGACTCTTATTGGGGTTCATTTTGCTAGACACAAGTCACATATAAAATCTGTTTGAAATAAGCTTTGCTCCACTTTGGAATTCTGCTGAGACAGTATCCTAAACTTCTTAGAAATGCCTTTGGCTGATTGAGAGTGTCTGTAAGACACCCATACTACTAAATACCTACAAGGCCATTTGTCTGACTGAGTAGCACCCTGAATAACCACCTATAGTCTTCCTGAAGATTTAATAAATAATTTTACAGTCACCTCTTTTGCCTCATCTTAGATCGTGCTTTCCTGATAGTGTCCTGGGTTTGATCTCTGCTTGATAGACATGGCTTCATTGTAGCATCATTTCCCATCTCAAGAGGCTCCAAATCTTCACAACCAGTGATCTCCTGACTTTTTTGCTTTTTTTTTTAGAGCTATGTCTTTCCTCTTGCATGTTATTATAAACAACAAAAAAAAAAAAGATGACACTTTCAGCACTCTTGATTGGAGACCTCTTCAGCTAAATCATTAGAAATATGTTCCACATCAGTGCAGACTTCAGTGTTGCTCAATTTTCTGTACCTACAGGACAAGGATTTTCCTCCCTCTGGTTTCCAATAAGACTCTCCTCTTTTTATTTTTTGATTTCACTGGCAACCTCCTCAAAGTCTAAATCTCTAGTACCAGTAAGGCAGGTTAGCCTTCTTCTACTGGTCTCTGCAAGTTCTGAAAATGTCCTCTTATTTCCCCATTCCAGATAAGTCCCCACAGTTTAGATTGTCTGTTATGGTGAGTTCTCATTTCCATTTAACCAAAATATGTATTAGTTATGTATTGCTGTATTAAAAAATTACCCAAAATGTAGCAGCTTCAAACAACAAATCATTTCACAGTGTCAGGAATCCAGAAATGGATTAAGCGGGTGGTCCTAGCAAAGGCTTTCTCTTGAGGCTGCAATTAAGGACGCAAGGGTATGTTAGTAGCACACAATGGCATTTCACCATTGCACATGGTTTAGTCAGCATTACATATCACAGATTTGTAATACCCTCATGTTTTCTAATAATTAATAGAGTTTTCCCGATAAATCAAAGCAGAAATGCTTTTGGGTATTTAAGTAATGGTGTTTGCAGAGTGGAGAGCAGAGGATGCTTCTCAGAACAAACTGGATAAATGCCTCCTTTCTTTCAAATGGAAAACAACTTGAGCTACATAAGGAAAAACAGCAATAAATTAAGTATATTTTTTCTGCTGGAAAATCCATGTTCAATAGCTGACATCAAGTTTCTTAAATGAAATTTCTGGGCAAATTGTAAATATAACAAAAGAGTGTCTTCTTTTTAAAGCATAATATTTCTATTTACTTCATCAGTTTCATCAGTCATTCCACTTTATTCCTTATGCACCCCACTGTGAACTGGAGTCTATGTGTTGGGATTCCATATGAAGTAAAATAACCTCTTCAAACAAGATGAACATTGATGGGAAATAAGCATCATAAAAAGGAAATTTAAACCTGAATGTCAAAAATGTGACCATGATAGTGACATTTATCTTAGCCTTTAATAGAGATGGCATCGTAGCCACTTCAGGATGTGAGCTAAGAATTTTCAACATAGTTTTTATTCTGACTCAGTCTTTCTTATTAATGACATCAAAGTCTTCTTTCATTGCTAATCACTAATATAAACTAACACTGAGTTTCTACTCCCTGAGAGCATAGGAAAGGAAAAGCAAAGGAACTGGAACAAGTGCTCACCCCTGAAATGAAAAACACCACCATGCCTCTGCTGGCAAGTCCCATAGAATTGCACAGTAGTGGAGAATTATGTCAATAGTATTCCACATATCAGTGGGATAATTAGCATGATCAAATGCAAGCATAGAAGGACAGGATGACTAGGATTCCCATTTGCTAGGTGAATAAACTCAGGATGAACAATGTAAATAATTTTGACTGAGGTCATAGGCTATTCTACCTGTCAGATTCTCACTCTTTCTGCTATGTCATGGCAGCCTAACTAAGAAAGAACATAAATGATGCCAAATAAACACACAAAATATGGATCCAAGGATCTCCATGGAAGAATTGAAGGACATGTGAAGCAGAAGATTTCATTCTTGTCTTGAGGACATGGCTCCAGCATTCCTTGGAGTGGTGTGACTATCATGGTGAGGACCTGACAGTTCTGACACTACCATAAATGTCCTCTTCTTACCTGTGATTTAGCTCTGCCTGCCAACCTTTGTATTCTGGGTAACAGGCTGATACACAAAGTCCCACCCTCAGCAAGCTCTTGCATCTCTGGCCCAAGCCACAAGCAAGACACAGTTGTTTTAAGATCTCATCTGCACTTGTTCCATTGTCCTGTTACATTTTCAGTTTCTAGATGGTAGTATGATGTTTGTTGTACCCAGTAGCACCTAAACTCAATGTACCTAAAACAGATCCTAGCACATAGCAGGCACATACTTGATAAAGACCCAGCTGCCATTGAATGAACACATGTACCATGGACCCAACACTGCTCCCGAAGTGAAGCATCCAGGCTAATGTGTTTGGAAACAGACAATCTCTTGTTGACTATATGTTATTCAAAAGGGCACATTTCTTGATCCAGAGTTCTCAGTCTGAAGTAGTATAAAAAGTGTCCCCTGGGTGTCTGGGTGGCTCAGTCAGTTAAGTGCCTGACTCTTGATTTTGGCTCAGGTCATGATCTCACGCTTCGAGACTTTGAGCCCCATGCCAGGCTCTGCACTAACAGTGTGGAGCCTGCTTGGGATTCTCTCACTCCCTCTCTCTCTATCTCTTCCCTGCTTGCATGTCCTATAAATAAATAAGTAAATAAACAAATATTTTTTTAAAGTGTCCCCTGTTTGAAATTGGGGCCATCCCAGGATAAAGTAGTAGGAAACTGTGTGGGAATTAGAATAAATAACAAGTACTCTTGACTTTTCTCCTGCATCACACACCTTGGAACAGCTACCAGCTCTCATTATTTTTCATCCTCCAAACTGGGCCACTTTAGTTAGTGACTTAAAGGTTGCTTTAAAAGGACAGGTGTCCCGGTTGGGGAAAGGCAAACAAAAGAATAAAACAAAAAGACAAAAACTCAAATAAGCCCTCTATCTGAGCCACTGACTGAAGGACATGTCAAGAGAAAGACATCTGAGGACAGAGTTTGGTCATCAGATTTGAGACCTTGCTTTGAAGATTTGCCTTGAACATCACTGGTTAGGCAAGGATATGGCTACGGTGCAGCTGCAGGTTTCACACATTATTTGATGAGCTGTTTTCTGAAGAACACAAAGAGCTTTTGTCTGGGAATATGCTTATTTAAGTGAGCCAGTTAGTGAGTGCTGAGACCTCTGTCAATGTCTCCTAGAAGGAAGAGGAGGGGAACCTAGGATAAATACAGTATAGCTATCTTGAAAGCTCCTCAAGTGCAGCCTCAAGCCTAGAGTACTAACCTCTGGAAGGAATAATAAGCTTCCTGATTAACAAAATGGTTTTCTAATAAATTTTACCCAAAGGGAAGTGAGGGGCAACATCGCATAATTGAGCTATAAATACTTATTATATGTAACATCAAGCATAAGACACAATGTGAAAGTGAAATAGAAGCCAACCAATAACATTTTAGGACCTAGGATATTTCTCATTTTTTCTTGATATTGATCAGAACACACATGGAATATGTACACAGACATTACACTATTTTCTAAAATGTAAACCTGGGAGCAAAGCAGTTTTAGTCTACCCCTTTTTCTCTGACTAGATATTTCTGAGAGTATAAATAAGTAAAACAACTCGCAGAGATCTAAATTTTCGTCACTATAAAATTAATGGACTATTTTTACATTAAATATATCAAATGTATCAAATTCTTCGATTTGATAAAGAGATAGTAGTTTCTTCTTCAGTGCAAGCCTTGCTCTAGGTACAAAGGGCAAAACTAGTTTTCTTTACTAAACAAAAGAGACATTTTTTTATGGAACGCGGACCCTAGTGATATAAATATTAAAACATAATCAATCAATATACCAGTAAGACACAATCATCCTAAATATGGATGAACCAAACACAAACCTAAAAACACGAAATAAAACAAAATCTGATAGAGCTGAAAGGAGAAACACACAAACCTAGAATTATAACTCAAGATGTTAACAACCCCCTCTTAACTACTGATAGAAATATTAGACAGAAAATCATCAAAGATATAGAAGACCTAAACAGGATAGACAACCAGCAGGATCTAATGGACACTAATGGATCTAATGGATCTAATGGATCTAATACAACACTCTGTGCAACAGGTCTATAATATAAAGCTTGTCAATCACCTATGGAATAGTCATCAGGATAGAGCATATGCTGGGCCAAAAACTAACCTCAGCCAATTAGGGATAATCAATATTATACATTAAGTATAAGGATACAATTTTCGGATATTAACAGGAATGAACCAGAAATCAATAACAGAAAGAAAATGAGAAAATCTCCAAACACTTGAAGATTTAACAATAGACTTTGCAACAATCCTTCAGTCAAAGAAGAAACGATAAAGAAAAATGTAAAATACATGCAACTTGGGGCATGTGAATGACTCAGTTGGTTAAGTGTCTGACTTCAGCTCAGGGCATGATCTCACCATTTGTGGGTTTGAACCTGGCATCTGACTCTGCGCTGACAGTGTGAAGCCTGCGTTGGAATCTCTGTTTCCCTCTCTCTGCCCCTCCCCTGCTTGCTATCTCTTAAAACTAGATAAACATTAAAGAAAATACAGTAAAACCTCAATCTGCAAGCATAATTCATTTCAGAAACATGCTTGTAATCCAGAGCACTTGTCTATCAAGGTGAATTTTAAGAACCATTGGTTCAGTTGTGATCATGTGACATTCGGCATCACGTACTACTTATATTGTAAGACATCCCTTGTTTATCAAGTTAAAATTTGTTAGAAACCTTTGCTCTTCTTGTGGAACACTCACAGAACAAGTTACTTGCAATCCAAGGTTTTACTGTAAATATATGCAACTGAATAAAATAAAAATACAACATATCAAAATATGAAGGAGTAAGAAAAAAGTGGAAAGGAAATTTTATTATATTAGAAAACAATAAGATCTTAGATCAATAAGTTTTTGCTCAATAAACTAGAATTTAAAAAAAAAAAACTAGAAAAATAAGAGCAAAATGAACCCAAAGAAAATAAATACTAAAGACAAAAGCAGAAATCAATGGAATTCAAAAGAAGAAAACCATAGAGAAAAATCAATGAAACAAAAAGCTTCGTGTGTGTGTGTGTGTGTGTGTGTGTAAAACCGGTAAATCTCTAACAAGACTGACAAAGAGAAAAAGATGGAAGACATACATCACTGATACCAGGAATCAAGTTGTAGAGTAGATATCCCTATAGACCTGCATCCATTAAAAGGATTTCTATGAATGACTTTATGCTCATAAATTAAACTTAGAAGAAATGGACCAATTCTCCAAAAGCCACTATCAAACCCCACACAACATGAAACAGAAAAAAATTAAAGAAATTTAAATTATAATATAAAATCCCCTTTAAAATATCTTCATGTTAAGATTGATCCACTGGAGTATCATAACAAAAATCTAAAGAACTAAAGAACTAATAGTAATTTTATGTACAGACAAGAACAGTACAAAATAATCCACAGACCAATAACTTTCATTAACTCAGATACAAAATTCTTCCATAAAGTACAGACATACCTCCTTTTCTTGCACTTTGCTTTATTCCTTTTCACAAAATTGTGTGTGTGTGTGTAGTTTATTGTTTTTTTTTTGTTTGTTTGTTTGTTTTTTTTTTTTACAAATTGAAGGATTGTAGCAACCCTGCATTGAGAAAGGCTATCAGAACCATTTTCCAACAGCATATGCTCACTTTGTGGTTCTGTCACATGTTTTTTAAACTCTTACACCATTTCAAACTTTTTCGTCATTATTATATTTGTTATAGTGATCTTTGTTAGGTGATCTTGATGTTACTATTATAATTGTTTTCTGGCACCACGAAAAAATGCTCATTCTAGGATGGAAAACTTCAATAAATGTATGTCTTCTGACTGCTCCACCACTCAGCTGTTCCCCATCTCTACCCTGCTCTTCAGGCTTCCGTATTCTCTGCGAAAGAATAATACTGAAATTTTGTCAGTTGATAACCCTAAAATGACCTCTAGTATTAAAGTGAAAGGAGGGGTGCCTGGGTGGCTCAGTCGGTTAAGCGGCTGACTTCGGCTCAGGTCATGATCTCGCGGTCCGTGAGTTCGAGCCCCGCGTCGGGCTCTGTGCTGACAGCTCAGAGCCTGGAGCCTGTTTCAGATTCTGTGTCTCCCTCTCTCTGACCCTCCCCTGTTCATTCTCTGTCTCTCCCTGTCTCAAAAATAAATAAAACGTTAAAAAAAATAAAAAAAAGTGAAAGGAAAATTTGCATGCCTCCTGATTTAAATCAAAAGCTAGAAATAATTAAGCTCAGCAAAAAAAGACATGTTGAAAGCTGAGACAGGCTGAAAGCTAGGACTCTTGTGCCAAACGTCAAATTGTCAATGCAAAGAAAAATCAAATGTGCAGAAAATCAAATGAGCAGAAATCAAATGTGATACTCAACTAAACATACAAATGATAAGAAAGCCAAACAGCTTTATTGCTCATACGGGTAAAGTTTTAGTGGTTTGGATAGAAGATCAAACCAACCACAACATTCCCTTAAGCAAAAGTCTAAGCCAGAGAAAGGTATTAACTCCTCACTTCTAGGAAGGTTGAGAGGTGATAAAGCTGCAGAAGATAAGTTTGAAGCTGGAGAGGTTGGTTCATGATGTTTAAGAAAAAAGCCATAACACATAAGTGCAAGGTGAAGCAGCAAGTGGTGATGTAGAAGCTGCAGGAAGTTATTCAGAAATTTAAGCTAAGATCATTAATGAAGGTGGCTACACTGAATAACAGATTTTGAATGTAGAAAAAAGAACCATTTGAAGGAGATGCCATCAAGGTCTTTCAACACCTTGCTTCAAAGTATCAAAACAAGGTGATTCTTTTGATGATGGCTAATACAGATGGTGACTTTAAAATGAAGCCAAAGCTGATTGCCCATTCTGAAAATCCTAGGGCTTCTAGAATTATGCTAAACCTATTCTCCTTGTTCTCTTGAAATGGAACAAGAAAGCCTGAATGGCTGAACATCTATTAACATCTTGGTTTACTAGATATTTTAAGCCTACTGTAAACACTGACTGCTCAGAAAAAGGTATTCCTCTTAAAATATTACTGATCATTGACAATACACCTGACCATCCAGGAGCCCTGATGGGTATGTACAATCAGATTAATGCTGTTTTCATGCCTGCTTACACAACAGCCATTCTGCAGCCCATGCATCAAGGAGCAATTTTAACTTTTATATTTTATTATTTAAAAAATATTTCATTATGCTGTAACTATCATAGATAGCAAATCCTCTGA
Organism: Panthera pardus; assembly: GCF_024362965.1. Classification (NCBI taxonomy): domain Eukaryota; kingdom Metazoa; phylum Chordata; class Mammalia; order Carnivora; family Felidae; genus Panthera; species Panthera pardus. The sequence goes on along the minus strand of NW_026526821.1, from coordinate 48,483,746 downwards.
TGGATCTGGGCAAGGTAAATTAAAAGCCTTCTGGAAAACCTTGACCATTCTATATGTCATTAAGAACATTTGTGATTCATGGGAAGAGGTCAAAATATCAACATGAAATAAAGTTTAGAAGTTGATTCTAACCCTCTTGGATGACTTTGAGGAGTTCAAGACTTCAATGGGGGAAGTACCTATACATGTGGTGGAAATAGCAAGAGAACTAGAACAATTAGAAGTGGAGCTGAAATATGTGACTGACGTGCAATTTCATGATAAATCTTGGATGGATGAGAAGTTGCTTTTTATGGATAAGCAGAGAGTGGTTTCTTTTTTTTTAATGTTTATTTATTTTTGAGAGAGAGTGTTAACGGGGGAGGGGCAGAGAGAAAGGGAGACACAGAATGCAAAGCAGGCTCCAGGGTCTGAGCTGTCAGCACAAAGCGCAATGCAGGGCTCTAACTTAAGAACAGCAGGATCATGAACTGAACTGAAGTCAGACGCTTAACTGCCACCCAGGATCCCTGAAAAAGTGGTTTCTTGAGATAGAATCTACTCCTGGTAAAGATGATGTGAACATTGTTGGAATAACAATGAAGGGTTTAGAATATTACATAAACGTATTTGATAAGGCAGTGGCAGGGTTTGAGGATTGTTTCCAATTTTGAAAGATTTTATACTGTAGGTTAAATATTATCAAACAACACCACATGGCACAGAGAAACTGTTTATTAAAAAATAATAATCAAATGAACTGGAAAACTTAATTATTGTCTTATTTTAAGAAACTGCCACAGCCCCCTCAGCCTTCAGAAACCACTACCCTGGTAAGTCAGCAACCATCAACAAGACAAAACCCTGCCAGTGAAAAGATTATGACTCACTGAAAACTCATTTGATGGTTAACAACAAAGTATTTTTAATTAATGGATGTACATCCATGTATTTGTGCTCTTTCTAGATTTTTTCTTGTGGTTAACTTTGAGTTTCAGTGTTGTGGTCAAAAAAAATGCATGGTATGATCTCAATCTTTTTGTACTTGTTGAGGCCTGATTTATGACCTAATATGTGATCTATTTGGTGGAATGTCCCATGTACACTTGAAAAGAATATGTATTCTGCTGTTGTAAGATGGAATGTTCTGAATATATCTGTTAAGTCTATCTGGTCAAGTGTTTCATTCAAAGCCATTGTTTCCTTATTGATTTTCTCTTTAGATGATCTGTCCATTGTTGTAAGTGAGGTATTAAAGTCCCCTACTATTATTGTATTATTATCAATTAGTTTCCTTATGTTTGTTATTAATTGCTTTGTATATTTGGGTGCTCCCATGTTGGCTGCATAAAGATTTACATTTATTAGATCTTCTTGTTGGATTGTCCATTTATGATGTCATAATTCCCTTCATTGTCTTTTGTTACAGTCTTTGTTTTACAGTCTAGTTTGTTGGATATAATATTGCTATTCTGGCTTTCTTCTTATGTCCAGTTGCATGATAAATGTCTATCCCTTCACTTTCAATATGCAGATGTATTTAGGTCTAAAATGAATCTCTTGTAAGCAGCATATAGATCGGTCTTGTTTTTTTTCATCCATTTTGACACTTTATGTCTTTTGATTAGAGCATTTAGTCCATTTACATTCAGAGTAATTATTGATAGATATGCATTTATGGTCATTTTATTACATGTTTTTTTTGTTGTTTCTGGAGACGTTCTCTGATCCTTTCTTGTCTTTGCCACTTTTGGTCTTTCCACTCAGAGTCCCCTTTAATATTTCTTGCAGGGATGGTTTAGTTTTCATAAATTCCTTTAGTTTTCGTTTGTCTGGGAAACTCTGTATATCTCCTTCTGTTCTGAATGTTAGCCTTGCTGGATAGAGTATTGTTGGTTGCAGATTTTTCCCATTCAGCACATTGAATATATCACGGCACTCCCTTCTGGCTTGCCAAGTTTCTGTGGAGAGATCTGCAGCTAGTCTTATGGTTCTTCCCTTGTAAGTGAAAGACTTCTTCTGTCTTGATTTTTAAGGTTTTTTTTTTCTTTATCATGATATTTTGCATATTTAATTACAATACATTTTGGTGTTAGCCTGACTTGTGGATTTTGATAGGAGTTCTCTTTGCTTCCTCTGTCTGGATGTCTGCTTCCTTTCCCAGATTAGGAAAGTTTTTGGTTATTACTTTCTCAAATACATTTTCTGTCCCCCTTTTCTCTCTCTCCTCTTCTGGGACTCCTATAATACAAATATTATTGTATTTGATGAAGTCATACTGAGTTCCCTAAGTCTATTCTCAAGTTGCATGATTCTTTCTCTCTTTTCTTCAGCTTCATTATTTTCCATTATTTTGTCTTCCAGGTCACTGATTCATTCCTTTGCCTCTTCCACCCTGCTGTTCATTAGATAAGCCTGTTTCCAATCTCATCTATTATATTCTTCATTTTTTATTGATTCTTTTTAAATTATTTTATTTCTGTGGTAAAGATATCACTGATGTCTTCCATTCTTTTCTCAAGCCCTGTGAATCTCCTTATAATTGTCAACTTAAATTCCCCATCAGATATGTTACTTATATCTGTTTTGCTTAGATCTCTGACTGTGACTTTATCTTGTTCTTTCATTTTTGATGAATTTTTCTGTTTTTCATTTTGTCTAAGCCTCTGCCTTCTTCTTTGTATTAGTAATGCCATTTATGTCTCTTGCTCCTGAAACTAATGGCCTTATGAAGAAGAGATCATGTACAGCCCAAGGTCTGACACTTCAGGAAATGTTTCTGGCATGTGTTGCATGTGCTCTGCTGTTGTATTTTGGCTGATCTTATCCTTTAGGCCAGTAATCTTCAGAGGGTCTCCTTGCCTGATGTGGGCAGTGTTTTGTCCTTGGCCTGAATATGGCAAGTTTTAACTAGATATATTCTGGTGTGCTTGTAAAGTGAAACCTGACAACACTTCCACCAGAACTGAGGCCTGACAGAACTCTCTGTTGGGAGACCTGGGGTGGGTGGAGATTTGTGCTGGTCTTCTGGGGGAGAGGCCTGCAGCAGTGGGATTAAGACAAACTTGACTGAGGGCAATCTCACCAGAGTACAGGGTGGTGGGGCTTCGTGTAGACAATTTAGGCAGCCTGAGCCATAGTTGCACTGCTTCCTGCAGGTGGTTTTCTGTTTATGCTAAGTGGTGGGGGAAGGAAATTAATCTGGGAGCTCCTTTGTCCCTGGAGAGGCATCTCTGTGAATGCTGCCTCTCTGGAAAGCTCTCTAAGAAGAGTGAATAATCTCCACTTTTTGTGCCCCAGGTATTCTTCAGATCACTATTTCCATGCTCTCTGCTCCTGGGTTGTTTACCTGCCTTCTGTCAAGGAGTAGTGCATTTCCATCCAAGCTCTATCCCATACAAGTACACTGACATTTAAAACTCTAGGCTTTAAGCCCCACTGGTTGCAAGAACTCTCAAAATTCAGCTCCTCTTGTTTTCAAGCCAATAGGTTTGGAAAACATTGTCCTTGTACATTCCCTTGTGTGCTCTTCTCTCTCTTGCCCTTTTCTGCAGCCAAGGTTCCCTACACTATGCAGCACCCATGGGCTGTTTCTCCCCTAAACCATGTCTCCATACTCCCTACCTTCTCTTCTCTCCTTTTAGTTATGCAGTTTGTTCTGTCAGTCTTCAGGTGAGTTTCTGGCATATTTAGAATGATTTGGTAGTTATTTTGTTGTGCTCTTGGGATGAAACAAGCCTAGGGTTCTCCTACTGAGCTGCCATTTTCTCACCACCTCTTGACAAATACAATATCTTAATCATGGTTTTCATTTTCTTAATTGCTAATGATGTTGAGCATCTTTTTATGTGCTTATTTGTCATTTTGTGTATCTCTATTCAGATACTTTGCCCACTTTACTTTATTAAGTTATTTAAATTCAAGTTAGTTAACATACAGTGTAATATTAGTTTCGGATGTACCATGTAGTGATTCAACACTTTCATACATTGAATTGGATTTTTATTTTTCTTTATTATTTATTTTTCTATATGTAATTTTTCTATATTAATTATTTTCTGATTATTTATTTTTCTGTATGGTGTAAGTTATTTACATATTCTGCATTCACTTTCTTTAATTCTGTGGGTTGTCTTTTCACTTACTAGTTTTGTTTGCAGCACAAAAATGTTTAATTTGATGAAGCCTAGTTTATCTCTTTTAACTTTTGTTGCTTATGTTTTTGATGTCATAATTTTTAAAACAAAAATCTTAACCCAAAGTCACAAAGATTTGCTGGTATGTTTTTACCTAAGGATTTCAAAGTTTTTGCTCTTACAGTTAAGTTTATTATTCATTTTGTGTCAATTTTTGTAAATGGTATAAGGAAGGAGCCCAACATGATTATTTTCCATGATTATCTAATTTTTCTGGCAGTAATTGTTGAAAACATTGTTATTTCATCCTTGGATTATCTTGGCATCCTTGTCAAAAACCAGTTGACCACAAATTAAGAGACTGTAATATTTCTGAATTTAATTCTATTCTATTGGCCTATATGTCTACCCTTGTACCACTATCATACTGACTTAATTCTGTAGTGTTGCAGTAAGTTTTGAAACTGGGAAGTGTTACTCCTTCAATTTTGCCCTTCTTTTCAAAGATTGTTTTGGTTATTCTGGTTTCAATAAGGTTGTTTGCAGACACAGAGGAGCTTATGAAAAATTTGTATGTAGGGTGGGGCACCTGGGTGACTCAGTCGGTTAAGCATCCAACTTCAGCTCAGGTCATGATCTCATGGTTCGTGAATTCAAGCCCTGTGTCAAGCTCTGTGCTGACAGCTCAGAGCCTGGAGTCTGCTTCAGATTCTCTGTCTCCCTCTCTCTTTGCCCCTCCCCCACTCGCATTCTCTCTCCCTCTTTCTCTCTCCCCCTCTCTCTCAAAGATAAATAAATATTTCAAAAAAGTTGTATGGAATAGCATAGGCTCTAGAATAACTAAGACAATCTTGACAAAGAATAGCAAAGTGAGAGGAAAAGAGGAATCACTTTACCCAGTATTAAGACCTAATGTATCCTTATGGTATTCAAGACAAGTTTGGCTAAGGGAGAGTCTTAGATCAATGGAACAATGGATCAATAGATCAATGGAACATTTTAAAGAACCCAGAAAGAGGTCCACAAATATACCCAAATGATGTACAGCCAAGGTGCTAAAGCCACTCAATGGAGGAAAAGGAGGCTATTCAACAAGTGGTGTTGGCATTAACATCCAGAGGCCAAAAGGAAAAAAAAAAAAACTAATCCAAACTTCATACCTTATATGAAAATTAACTCCAAACTTCATACTTTGTATGAAATCTGAAATGAAACTTCATACCTTATATGAAAATTAACTCCAAATGGATCACAGACTTAATATAAAACACAAAACTACAAAGCTTGTAGGAAAAAAAGACATAGCAGCATATCTTTGGGATGTAGAGCTACTGACTTAGACTTGCCAAAATGTATGATTTATTAAGTGAAACAAAAAAGAACTATATGGAAAATAAAAACATTTGTACTATGAATAGCCCTGTTAAGAGTATGGAAAAAAATATGTAAACCCCAATTCCTGCAAAGGATTAGCATCTAGAATGCATAAATATCTCACAAGACTCATGTCAAAAAAACGAAAATTCCAATGAGAGTATGGGCAAAATACATGAACAAACATTTCACAAAAGGTCATCTATAAAGAGTAAAACACACATGAAGAGATGTTCAACATAATTAACCATAGTAAAATGCTCATTAAAAATGCAATGAGAGGGGTGGCTGGGTGGCTCAGTTGGTTAAGCATCTGATTCTTGATTTCAGTTCAGGTCATGATCTCAAAGTTGTTGAGATGGAGCCCCACGTCAGGCTCTGTGCTGACAGGGCAGAGCTTGCTTTAAATTCTCTTGTTTCCCCTCTCCTGCCCCTCCCCCTCTCATTCCTTCTCTCTCTCAAAATAAATTTTAAAAAAAATTAATGCAATGAGATATTACTACATACCTATCAGAATAGCTAAAATAAAATTCCATGTCAATATCAAGTGCTAACAAGGTTGTGTAAGAACTGGATTACTATGCAATACTGGAAGAAATGGAAAAATGATACAGCCACTCTAGAAAACAGTTTGGCAGCTTATTATCAAACTAAACATATAACTTAAATATGATCCAACAGTTGCACTTTTGGGCACTTATCCCAGAAAGATGATAATTTATGTTCACAGAAAAATCTGTACATGAATATTTACAGAAGACTACCTTATTCATAATACTCCAAAATTGAAACAATTAAATAGGTGAATTCAATAGGTGAATATTTAAACAAACTGGGGCACCTCCACATGATGGATTCCTACTCAACAATGAAAAGGAACAATTACTGATATATGCAACAATTTGAATGAATTCTCAGGGGAATTATGCTACATGAAAAAAAAAAATCCCAAAAGATGACATACTGCATGTAATATAATTATTCTCTTGATACAACATTCTCGAAATGACAGAATGATGAAAAAGAGAATGGAATAAAGGTTGCAGGTATTAACAAGGAGGTGGAGGACTGAAGGAAGTCAGTGTTATTATGAAAGGTAACAAAAGGGATCCTTGGGGTGATGGAAATGTTCTGTATTTTGATGGTATCACTGTCAATATACTAGTTGTGTTATTGTACTATAAGCACAATAGGTAAAGGGAACATGGATCCCTTATTATTATTTTTTTTTTAATTTAATGTTTATTTTCTTTTTGAGAGAGAGAGCACATGCAGGTGAGGAGCAGAGATAGAGGGGTATAGAGGATCTGACAGGCTCTGTGCTGATAGAAGCAAGCCTGGTGTGGGGCTCAAACTCACAAACCATGAGATCATGACCTGAGCCAAAGTCCTACGCTTAACCAACTGAGCCACCCAGGTGTCCCTCTTATTATTTCTTACAGAAACATGTGAATCTACAACTATCTCAAAATAAAAAGTTTAATTAAAAATATATAATTGGTCAGAACAGTTTGTTTCCGACACTTTTGAAATAATAGTCCCTATTCAAGGCATCCATTCATGTTTTTTATTGTTGTTAGGGTGTTTCTTCTTAATTCCTATAAGCTCCCTAGGTATAGAAACTGTCATATATAGAAACTGTCATGTTTTGCAAATATTTTCCAAAATGTTTTTATAAGTTAATGCCACAGATCATGGTTTGTAATTTTCTTCATTGTTTTTATGCTACGAGAGACTCTGAAAGCAAACAATAAAATCTGAAACCTAAGTTGGGATAAGGAGTTGTATAAGATTTTGGAAGTATACTTTACCTACAAGAAAATTTACCCTCAGTTGTCTGCCTACCATTCTAGTTTTGACAAACACATACAATGGTAGAATCACCACAAGAAAAAACAGTACCACCACCTCCAAAAATTCCCTTAGATGATTCTCAGTCAAACCCAATTTCCTCACACCAGTTCCTGAAATCACTGATCTGTATCTATTCCCTGCAGCTTTAGCTTTTCCAGAATGGCATGTAAATGGATCCACACAGTATGGAGCCTGGAGTCTGGCTTCTTTCACTTGACATCATAATTTGAAATTCTTCCACATAGTGTGGAAGACATCAGTTTGCCTTTTAAAAATTTTTTAATAAATAAATAGTAATACATAAATATATACATCACCATATGAAAAATCTGGGGTTTATAAAGAGAGATGGAATTTGAGGACCCTTATATAGATGGCCAGGATGGGGACACACCTGTAAGGAAGCTACGTTTAAGCTGAGGTTTCAGCAAAGGGAAGGAATGAAAATGAGCAGGGCAGGAACCTACAAGACAGAGCACAGTGAGGAGCAGGATTGACAGCCAAGGAGTCATGACACAAAAGTCTTAAAAGCATTCTAATTGAGAGAAGTATATACTCAGTAGTGTTTTACAATACAGTGTCTACAGCTCGGTGGCCTGGATTCATTAGGAAGCCTCATTTAATTGTTCTGTGTGTGTTGGGGTAAGGGAGGGGAAGATGATTAATAATAGAACCTACTATGATTGTTTTTATGACTCAATATGATGAAATATGGAATATGTGATTGTGCCTGTTTGAGGGCAGCATCTCTGGGACAACTACTAGAAAGCATTTATCTCCATCCTTTCTTAAATTTTACAAATTGGATGTTGATACAGAAGTCATAGTACCATTGGATTGGAGCTGAATGAAAATAGATATTGTTCAACCTTGATACTTGTAGCAGCACGAGCTTTTAATCAGATCCTATTGGGTTGCAAATTGAAAACACATATATCTGCTGTCTGTAAGAGTCTCTTGAGAGGAGCCAAGATGCCAAAACAGTGGGGGAGATTTTTTGTGTCTCACATCCATGAAACACAGCCACATCAACACTAAACCATCCTGCACACCTAGAAAACTGATCTGAGGATTGACACAACAATCTCAAAACTTGAACCACAGAACTCAGCAACTATGTGGCACAGAGAGGTGAACTGGGGGAGAGAGAAGCCACAGAGGGCAGGGACCTGTTTTTGCATCCAGAGAGGACAGAAATGGGGAGAGGGTGGAGAATACAGGAAAAGCACCCACCGCAAAAGCAGCTGGAGAGAAAGTGAAAAAGTGGAAACAGCCACAGGGACTGAACTAAAAAGGGGGAAAGGAGAAAGGAGAGGGTTTAAATTCCATTAAGACTATAAACAGGGGGGGAGAACAGAGTAAGAAACTCCACAGCTCGATATCTGGTGGTGGTCTGGTGGGAAGGGCAAATCCTCAGGAGCAGAGTGAAGTGCAGGGGCTTTGGGCTACATGGGGAAGGGGAGTTCCCCTGCTGACAGTACATCTGGTAGACGCTGTGTGGCTCCCCAAAAGGCAAAGGCCCCAGTGGACCTGGGAGAACAGCCACATTTGCTGGTGCTGGAACAATGTCATTGGGGGTGAAGCCTGGTGCCGGATGAGTGTTGTAATTTGCCATAATCCCTGAAACACTGCTGTCACACGATCATGTGAACTTTTTCTGGGGCAGACTGTCACCTAGCCACAGTCTCTGGGCATCAGCAGCAGCACGATCCCATGAACGTTCCTTGGTGCAGCTGGCACCCGGCCATTGCTCAGTAAGACCCTCCCACAGAGGGGCAGAACAGGTCAAAGCCACAGTCCCTCAGAAGTAAGGGGTCAGTAAACACAGCCACATCTGACATAAAACTTAGGAGGGAGGGTGACGCCATTTCACCGCTGCCATGCATGCGCACACACACCTACAAATACCACAACAATCCACCCAAGAAAGCTAAGCAGTGCTGTCTAGTGGAGAATGGAGCCATTACACCAAGACCCACCTAACTGGACCAACCTCGCTCTTCAAGAAGACAAGTCTCTCTACCTGCTTAGTTTACAGACTATAAAGAGCTTCATAGTTTGACTTCTAGGGGAAAATGAAGTAATTTCAATCGTATTTCAGTCTGTTCACTGGTCAGCCTATTCAATTTTCATTTTTTTCTTTCTCTTTTTTGTTTCTTTTCTTTCTCTTGAATAAAGAAACAGAAAAAATATTTTTAATTGCAATTTTTATTAAAAATATGTTTCATTATTTTTTTTACCTTTTTTTTACTTTTGTGTAAATTTTTAAAACTCTATTTTACTTCCATCTTTTCATTTTCTGGTATGTCAGTGTATTCATATTTTCAAAATTTCAAATGAATTCCTATTTTTTTTCTTTCCTTTTTTTCTCTAATATATCAAGCCCCTTTCAACACCCAGACCAAAACATGCCTAGGATCCAAATAATTTATTTGATTTTTGTGTGTGTTTGTAGTTTTTAATATTTTAATTTTATTTTTTTTCTTCATTAATTCCCTTTCTTCCTTCAAATGATGAAACAAAGGAATTCACCCCAAAACAAAGAACAGGAAGAAACAACAGCCAGGGACTTAACTAACACAGATACAAGCAAGATGTCTGAACCAGAATTTAGAATCACGATAATAATAATACTAGCTGGAGTTGAAAATAGATTAGATTCCCCTTCTGCAGAGATAAAAGAAGTAAAATCTAGTCAGAATGAAATAAAAAATGCTATAACTGAGCTGAAATCTTGAATGGATGACATGGCAGCAAGAATAGATGAGACAGAGCAGAGAATCAGCAATATAGAGGACAAACTTTGGAGAATAATGAAACAGAAAAAATAGGGACACTAAGGCAAAAGAGCACAAATTAAGAATTAGACAAATCAGTGGCTCATTAAAAAGGAACAACATCAGAATCATAGGGGTCCCAAAAGATGAAGAGAGAGAAAAAGGGTAAAAGGGTTATGTGAGCCAATCATAGTGGAAATCTTTCCTAACCTGGGGAAAGGCACAGACATCAGACTCCAGGAAGCATAGAGGACTCCCATTAGTTTCAACAAAAACTGACCATCAACAAGGCATATCATACTCAAATTCAGGGAAGACAGATCATGTTTGCAGCAGATCTATCCACACAAACTTGGCAGGCCACAGAGGAGTGGCAAGATACATTCAATGTGCTGAATCAGAAAAATATGCAACCAAGAATTTTTTGTCCAGCAAGACTGTCATTCAAAATAGAAGGGGGAGATTAAAAGTTTCCCAGAAAAACAAAAATTAAAGGAGTTTTTGACCACTAAGCCATCCTTGCAAGAAATTTTATGGAAGACTCTTTGAGAGGAGAGAAGATTAAATAAATAAGTAAATAAATAAATAAATAAATAAATACCAAAAGCAACAAAGACTAGAAAAGACCAGAGAACACCACCAGAAACTCCAACTCTACAAGCAACATAATGGCAATAAATTCATATCTTTCAGTACTCACTCTAAACATCAATGGACTCAATGCTGCAATCAAAAGACATAGGGTAACAGAATGGATAAGAAAACAAGATCCATTTATATGCTGCAAGAGACTCACTTTAGACCTAAAGACACCTTCAGATTGAAAGTGAGTGGGTAGAGAACCATTTATCATGTGATTGCTCAACAAAAGGAAGCTGGAGTAGCAATGCTTATATCAGACAATCTAGACTTTAAAACAAAGACTGTAACAAGAGATGAAGAAGAGCATTATATCACATAAGGGGTCTATACACCAAGAAGATGTAACAATTGTAAACATTTATGCTCCAAATGTGAGAGAACCCAAATATATAAATCAATTAATCACAAACATAAAGAAACTCATTGGTAAAAATATCATAATAGTAGGGACTTCAACACTCCACTTACAGCAATGGACAGGTCATCTAAGCTGAAAACCAACAAGGAAACAATGGCTTTGAATGACACACTGGAACAGAAGGACTTAACATATATTCAGAACACTACATCCTAGAGCAGTGGAATATACATTCTTCTACAGGCACATGGAACATTCTGCAGAACAGACCACATACTGGGACACAAATCAGCCCTCAACAAGTACAAAAAGATTCAGATCATACAATGCATATTTTCAGACCACAACAGTATGAAACTCGAAATCAACCAAAAGAAAAAAATTTGGAAAAGTAACAAATACTTGGAAACTAAAGATGATCCTATTAAAGAATAAATAGGCTAACCAAGAAGTTAAATAGGAAACTAAAAAGTACATGGAAACCAATGAAAATGATCACAACGCAACCCAAAACCTCTGGGACACAGCAAAGGCAGTCATAAGAGGAAAGTATATAGTAATCCAGGACTTCCTAAAGAAGGAAGAAAGGTCTCATATACACAACCTAAGCTTACACTTACAGAGGTAGAAAAAGAACGACAAATAAAACCCCAAAACAGCAGAATACAGAAATCAATACTATCAAAACCAAAAACAAACAAACAAACAAAAAAACAGAAACATTAGAACAAGATCAATGAAACCAGAGGCTGGCTCTTTGAAAATATTAACAAAATTGATAAACCACTAGCCAGTTTGATCAAAAATAAAAATAAAAGGACCCAAATAAAATCAAGAATGAAAGAGAGAAGATCACATCCAACACAACAGAAATAAAAACAATAATAAGAGAATATTATGAACAAGTATGCACCAATAAAATGGGAAATCTGGAAGAAATGGAAAAATTCTTAGAAACATATACACTACCAAAAATGAAACAGGAAGAAATAGAAAATTTGAACAGACTCATAAACAGTAAAGAAATTGAATTAGTAATCAAAAATCTCTCAGAAAACAAGAGTCCAGTGCCAGATTGCTTTCCAGGGGAATTCTACCAAACATTTAAGGAAGAGTTAACACTTATTCTCTTGAAGCTGTTTCAAAAAAATAGAAATGGAAGGAAAAGTACCAAACTCTTTCTATGAAGCCAGTATCACCTTGATTCCAAAACCAGACAAAGACCCCACTAAGAAAGAGAATTATAGACTAACTTTCCTGATGAACATGGATGCAAAAATCCTCAACAAGATATTAGCCAACCAGATCCAACAATACATTAAAAAAATTATTCACCACGACCAAGTGGGATTTATACTTGAGATTCAGGGTTGGTTCAATATCAGCAAAACACATCAATAAAAGAAAGGACAAGAACCATATGATCCTCTCAATAGATGCAGAAAAAGCATTTACAAAATACAACATTATTTCTTGATAAAAACCCTCAAGAAAGTAGGGATAGAAGGAGCATACCTTGAGATCATAAAAGCCATATGTGAAAGACCCAATGCTAATATCCTCACTGGGGAAAAATTGAGAGCTCTCCCCCTAAGGTCAGGAGCAAGACAAGGATGTCCACTCTCACCACTGTTATTCAACATAGCATTGGAAGTCTTAGCCTCAGGAATCAGACAACACAAAGAAATAAAAGGCATCCAAATCAGCCAGGAGGAGGTCAAACATTCACTCTTTGCAGATGACATGATAGTCTATATGGAAAACCCAAAATATTCCACCAAAAAACTACAACTGATTCGTGAATTCAGCAAAGTGGCAGGGTATAAAATCAATGCACAGAAATCAGTTGTGTTCTTATACACCAACAATGAAGCAACAGAAAGAGAAATCAAGGAATTGATACCATTTACAATTGCACCAAAAAAAATAATAATAATAAAATACCTAGGAATAAATCTAACCAAAGAGGTAAAAAATCTATACTCTGAAAACTATAGAAAGTATGAAAGAAATTAAAGATAAAAAAATGGAAAAATATTCCATGCTCCCGGATAGGAAGAATAAATATTGTTAAAAAGTCAATACTACCCGGGGGCGCCTGGGAGGCGCAGTCGGTTAAGCGTCCGACTTCAGCCAGGTCACGATCTCGCGGTCCGTGAGTTCGAGCCCCGCGTCAGGCTCTGGGCTGATGGCTCGGAGCCTGGAGCCTTTTTCCGATTCTGTGTCTCCCTCTCTCTCTGCCCCTCCCCCGTTCATGCTCTGTCTCTCTCTGTCCCAAAAATAAATAAAAAACGTTGAAAAAAAAAATTAAAAAAAAAAAAAGTCAATACTACCCAAAGCAGTCTACATATTCAATGCAATCCCTATCAAAATCACACCAGCATTCTTCACAGAGCTACAACAAGCAATCCTTAAATTTGTATGGAACCAGAAAAGACCATGAATAGCCAAAGCAATCTTGACATAGCAAACCAAAGTATCACAACCCTGGACTTCAAGATGTATTACAAAGCTGTAATCATCAAGACACTATGGTACTGGAACAAGAACAGACACTCAGATCAATGGAACAAACTAGAGAACCCAGAAATAGACTGACAGACATATGGCCAACTAATCTTTAACAAAACAGGAAAGAATATTTAGTATAATAGAGACAGCCTCTTCAGCAAGTGGTGCTGGGAAAACTGGACAGCGACATGTAGAAAAATGAACCTGGACTACTTTCTTACACCATACACAAAAATAAACTCAAAATGGATGAAATACTTAAATGTAAGACAGGAAACTATCAAAATTATCGAGGAGAAAGCAGGCAAAAACCTCTTTGATCTTGGCCACAGCAACTTCTTACTCAACACATCTTCAGAGGCAAGGGAAACAAAACAAAAGTGAACTCTTGGGACCTCATCAAAATAAAAACCTTCTGCACAGCATAGGAAACAATCAGCAACACTGAAGGACAACCAATGGAATGGGAGAAGATAATTGCAATTACATATCAGATAAAGGGTTCATATCCAAAATCTACAAAGAATTTATCAAACTCAACACCCAAAAAACAAATGATCCAGTGAAGAAATGGGCAAGAGACATGAATAGACACTTCTCCAAAGAAGACATCCAGATGGCCAACCAACACAAGAAAAAATTATCAACATCACTAATCATCAAGGAAATTCAAATCAAAGCCACAATGAGCTACCACCTCACACCTGTCAGAATTGCTAACAGTAACAACTCAGGCAACAACAGATGTTGGCGAGGATGCGGAGAAAGAGGATCTCTTTTGCACTGCTTGGGGGAATGCAAACTGGTGCAGCCACTCTGGAAAACAGTATGGAGGTTCCTCAAAAAATTAAAAATAGAACTACCCTATGACCCAGCAATTGCACTACTAGGTATTTATCCAAGGGATACAGGTATGCTGTTTCAAGGGACACATGCACCCCAATGTTTATAGCAGCACTATCAGCAGTAGCCAAAATATGGAAAGAGGCCAAATCTTCATCGATGAATTAATGGATAAAGAATATGTGGTATATATATATATATATATATATATATATATATATATATACACAATGGAGTATTATTCAGCAGTCAACAAGAATGAAATCTTGCCATTTGCAACTACATGGATGGAACTAGAGGGTATTATGCTAAGCGAAATTAGAGAAAGACAGATATCATATGACCTCACTCATATCATATGACCTCACTTAAGATACAGAACAGATGAACACAAGGGAAGCGAAGCAAAAATAATATAAAAACAGGGAGGGCGAGAAAAACATAAGAGACTCTTAAATATGGAGAACAAACAGAGGGTTACTGGAGCAGTTGTGGGAGGGGAAATGGGATAAATGGGTATGGGGCATTAAGGAATCTACCCCTGAAATCATTGTTGCACTATATGCTAACTAACTTGGATATAAATTTAAAAAAATAAATAAAAACAATAAAAAAAGAACACACAAATAATTCAACAGAACACTTTGTTGGTAAAGACAGTAACATTGCAGGCCGCACCTCCTCCAGGACCATCCAGCTGAGAACCACCATCACACGAAATCAAAACTTTTATCAAATTTAAGTCCTTGGCATCTTTGTTCCTGACCGGGCACTTGGTTTCCTCATGCCAGTGACTTTTTCAATTAATTAACTTTTTTTTTTGAATGTTTATTTATTTTTGACAGAGAGAGAGAGGGACAGAGAGACAGAGCATGATCAGGGGAGGGTCAGAGAGAGAGGGAAACACAGAATCTGAAGCAGGCTCCAGGCTCCGAGCTGTCAGCACTGAGCCGGATGCGGGGTTCAAACTCACGAGCTGAGAGATCATGACCTGAGCAGAAGTCGGAGGCTCAACTGACTGAGCCACCCAGGTGCCTAACAATTTTTTAAAGTTTATTTATTTTTGAGAGAGAGAGAGGCAGAGAGGACACAGAGTCCGTAGCAGGCTCCAGCCTCTGAGCTGTCAGCACAGAGCCCCACAAGGGGCTCTAACTCACAAGCCATGAGATCATGACCTGAGCGGAACTCAGAGGCTTAACCGACTAAGTCACCCAGACACCGTTCAATTAGTTAAAATTATTTAATGTCAGTTAATTACTCCCACCATGGCTCAGGATTTCAACAACAGCTTTCTGAATTCCTTGCAAGATGTAGATGTACCTGACTTTGCATGATAACAGGGAAAGCAGATTCCACGATTGCACAACAGAGGGTTTACCTGGATTGAAAAGTCATTTCCAAGTCTTGGCATTCTCCAATCCTTGTGAACCTTGAAGACATGTGAGATAATGTGTTTGGTGTCTGCACAACCAAAATAGGAAAAGAAAATACCAGCAAGTTCAGTTGATGGGTCCAACAAGATAGTGCTCTGCATCCATTACCTCATCTACTCTTCTTGGTGAGGTGGTAACATCACTGCAC
The DNA here is from genome assembly GCF_024362965.1 of Panthera pardus. Taxonomy (NCBI): domain Eukaryota; kingdom Metazoa; phylum Chordata; class Mammalia; order Carnivora; family Felidae; genus Panthera; species Panthera pardus. Next base: position 48,467,691 of record NW_026526821.1, on the reverse strand, counting down.
CTGTTCCATTGACACCGAATCCAAGACTTATAATAACCCAGCTGTCACATGAGTAGAGTATCAGCCTTCTGAGTCCAAGCCCTCATCCCTACCCAGCCCACCTTATGAACCACCTGACTCACGAGTAGTGAGGGGCAGTTATCATCATACAATGTCATTATTATTTGCAATAATATTACCACCAGACAGAGATGCAGAATGAATCCCAATGTAATAATATGTATTTCTTTCTATAAAAAAAGACATTGCAAAGTTCAAGTCTTATCAGATTACACAAGGGTCATTGCTGTTTCTCTTTTTACTGAGTCTGACTCCCCAATATCTAATTGTCTCCATTATACTTAATAAATAATAATGGTCTTAATAAACTTGATACTAAAATATTACCATTTATGACCAGCATTAATTATGCAAGGCTATGGGAAGGAAAACATATAAGCGACGGTCCCAATACTCTGTAGGGTTAAATGCTGCTTGACAAAGATGGTCATGTGCTGGTGTTTCTTAGCCCTCCCAGGGTCACACAGAGGCAATCATATCCAGATAGTAAATGAGACAGCTGGTGCAGAGGCATCCAATGGCAGATTTGGGAGGCTGCCTGTACAGCTTCATAGCTGAGCCACAGGGCTGTGCTCTAGGAGAGGAGCAGGGAGAGGGAAAGCCAGAGGGTAAACAGTTTCATTTTGCTTTTCAAGCTACAGGCACTGAGCCACCTCCTGGAGCCCTCACTACTTTGGAGTAACGTAAAGGAGGACCCATCAGGTAAATATTTCAGAAATATTGTGCCTTTCTAAGAGTTACCTGAGCAAAAAATATTGTCACAAGTCAGTTGTAATATTTTGAAACTCAGGAGGTTAGAAATTCCCTCAATTTAGTGTAGACAAGTCCCTGGCAAAGGAGGCAGGAGTCCTTGAAGGACAGGAGCACAAGCAGGTGTAGTCCTTCCTTGGTTGGGTGGACATTGGGTGTGATGACCAAAGGCTGGCCAGGTGCTGCAGGGCCTGAGGGTTGGACAATTTATGGGCCGGTCTACAAAAAAAAAAAAAAAAAAAATCGCAATATTGCCAATATCAAACAAAGTGAAAAAGTTACATTAATTTAGAGGATAAAATAAATCATGGCATATTACAAATTCTAAAATGCTCAAAAGCACCACCAACATTAGAACATCCAGACCAATAACATATGTTGTAGCACAATCAGCTCACCAAAAACTAGCCTAGAGTCAACCAAATCACAATTATTGACCTGTTGCAATAAGGGAATAAAGTCACACTAGAGGAACCTGGAACACCTCACCAAGTAGACTTTGTGGAAGGGGCTTTGAAGCAGTATTTTGAGGGACTCAGAGCAAAGCACGGCTGTGTGTAAAGGCATCAATGTCAGGTCTTCAGTGAAAAGTACACCCAGACACTATCTTCTAGGAAAACATAAAGTGCAGCCAGATGGGGGGTATTTTGTCCAGAATCTTTTCTCTAACGTTCTGTACCTCTGTGTGCAGGCTACTTCTCTGGGTGGAAGTGACTAAGTCCTCCAGGTAATGGGATGTTTTCCTACTGATGGACTGAAGTTTCTGATGATCCATGAATCTAAAGAACAAGGTCTTTCACTGAGAGAGAAGCAGTCATCAAAGAAGACATTGTTTTGATTTTAAGCTGCAAGATGGGGGAATTATGACTCCTGTTATTGTTGCAATGGACTTTTTCCTTTACCCATTCACCCATCCTGTGGATGAAAGGGCAGGTTTTTTTTTTCTTTAACCCATGTTATTTTTACCTTGTCACAAAATATTTTTACTAAATAACTTCCTGACACAGTTCTGTAATAATAACTGTCTCTCTTCTGTTTCCATCCTCAGCTAATGAATGACTGTTGGATTGCCTCATAACATGGAATTGATTTTGTAACATCATTTACTATAAATATAATGGAAAGATAAAACAGTGCTTCCACTAACACAATTGATCACTTTAAAATGTGATGGCATATAATGTTTTCTTTTAGCTTTAAAACTCAGAATGTGTAATTTCATGCAAATTGTTCAAATTATTATCACATTTGAGCAAGCTTCTTTAAGTTTTTTCATACATAGCTCTAAGATTTAGTATTTTCTATTTTTTTTCCTACAATTGTTAAACCTAAAAGACACTTTGTATTGACAATGCTCATTAAATACAGCATTTTAAAACTGTGTAGTCAGGGATGCCTGGCTGAACGTCTGACTATTGATTTCGGCTCAGAGCATGATCTCACACATGGGGCTCATGCTGACAGTGCAGAGCCTGCTTGGGATTTTTTTTTTCTCTTTCACTCTGTCTCTACCCATCTCTCTTCATCTTTCCATCACTCTCTCCATCTCTCTCTCTCAAGATAAGTAAACTTAAAAAAATAAAATAAAATTGTATAGTCAAATAACATTGATTAGCTTATTAATTCTGCATGAGGATTTTGTACTGAAACAAGTGTTTCTTCAGGAGTCTTACTGTCCATGTTTTTTACACCTATTATGTCTGTAACTGCAGGAATTCACCAGGATAAAGAGGTGTGAGAGAACAGATCCTGTATATTGGATCTATGCCACTTCACCCACACATGTCCTTGCTGTCAGTAGTTACACTCTACAGGTCTGTGGCCTACAAATGTGAAGTCTGAGAAATTGCATTTCATTCAATTCACATCAAAAATCAATACCAAGGCAAAGTGCATGAATTACTGCATATAATTCATTAGTGAGCATATTTACAACAGGAGAAAAATTCCCAGTTTGACAAGGTATCAAAAAGGAACAAATTTTCCACTCATAATTTTACCTGTCTTATGAAGGGAATAATTTGCCACAGACCAGCTTCTGGTTTCATGTATTTCAACCTGTTTTTTCTGACTGACCACATACAGGTATCCCCCACTTTTCAAAAGTTCCACTTACTTCACTGTACTTCTATCAAAGATCTACATTAGTGCTTATTTTCACTAACTAGAAAAAAATCAAAACAGAATCTTTCTCTTTAGGAAAAAATACTAAAATCAGAAATAGCATTCAGTGCTCAGTGTTTTGCTGTGAGCCCTCATAGAGGCAGAGCACACCCCAAGCAATAAGAGTGTCACCACCCAGCTCCTTCCCCCTAAACTATACTCAGCATCTCAGCATGAAACCAGCACAGACATGAACTGAGTCCGTGAGCATTAGTTCTTTATCTTGATTTATTTTGTGCATCTGTTAGCAAAATGTATTGTAAGGAATCAGAAAAGCTTAAGAGGTTATTTTTAGGGTCTCAGAATCCTCAAAAAAATTTTTTCCATATAAATTAATAGTAATTGATTTTTGCTTTATGTCATTTCAGTTTACAAAAGGTTTCACATAAATGCCCTACTTTCCTATACAGGGAAACCTGTACTCCAAGGGTGAGGTTAGGACTGGATAGGACACTTCCCGATAAAGATCCATCTTCAGACTCTGCTCCTTTGAGTCAAAAATTACGTGGATGTAGAGCTGTGTCTAGAGGACATCCCAACACCTGGGACAGCTAAGGATATATACCTACACACAGGAGTGATAGAGACAGTCACACATATCTGAAAGAATGGTGGGAGTGGGAGCAGACTAGCATTTATCTTGTTCCTGGAAAAAAATCTGAGTGGCTTGCTCAGCTTGCATAGCAGGAGATGGAGCCCTGACTTCCTCTACAACTCACCCAAGGGGAAACCCCAAATAGGAAGCTGGTTCAGGTACTAGACAGCATGAAAAAGTAAACAAATAATCTCCAAATGTCAAGTACAGAAACCTAAATTAAAATATTATGTTTGGCTACAAACGTAAACAGTTGATTGCTTTGGTAGCATATGTTAGGAAAAAGTTCACTAAGCTATCTGAAATAGGTTGGTTTTGGTTGTTGCAGTTGCTTTTTATCAATGCATTTCTGAAAGACAACCAGGATAGCTAGGTTTAAATTAACTGGAGTCTTCATATCATTGGAAATGACTAGTTTACAGTTATTGCTTTTATATTATATGAAATGCATACATTTTGTACTGTGTGGTGTTGAGCAGAATTAACAGCTCCTTTCTAACTGAATGGGTGTGAGGGATGTACTGACTTTCTTTACCTCTCCATTTTGATATCTCCAAAACATGGGTAATAGACTAGGAGTGTCTGAAAATGAAATAAGGAAGATATATAAGAAGATCTGGTGCAATGTTTTGTAAACAAGAGCTTACCTTCAAAGCATTCACTTCCCTGCCTCCTCAGATCAAGCCTCCTACCCTTTATTCCCACCCTTGCCCTGCATCATCACCCTCTTCCGACACATTCTCATGGCCTCAGAGCCAGAGGGAATTAAACTTCCTAAACATGTTGGTGGTAAATTTAGGAAGAAACCCACATAGTCACAGGTTGACCTTTCTGCCACATATCTTTTGACCACACTTTTCCATTAGAGCCCTTGGACTCTTACCCACCAAAGGAATTGGGTCAGTACAGCCATGGGGCCAGAATGAGACTTCTGACTGGTAAATTATGGGTAATATTTGGTGAGTGTTCAGCTGGTCAACAAAGACAAGCAGCATTCTGAGACAATGTTTGCCTTAAGGCTGGTATTTCAGAGACTGGTCCTGACTCCCCACCCTCCCTCTGACTCCAAACAGAAGTCCCTGAGTAGCTTGCACTTCGGAGCCAAACTTGTTATGATTTTCATAAGATTTGCAGCCCAAATTCACTGAGTGCTGATTTTTGGTAAAAATAAAAATATATGGTATGATGTGAGTGTATGCATTGTAATAGGTTAGAAGGATTGACTTGTTCTGCAACTTCAGTCAAGCTCTATGTGGCATTTGGATCCAACCAGTGACCTGTAACCACAGCTTCATCTCTGTTCCATGGACACTGAGTTCACCTGCCTCTGCTGTTCAATTTCCATTACAACCAGAGGGCTTGGTAGCATCCCAAACAAAACCTCAAAGTCCTTCTGGCACAAGCTTAAAAGAAACTTTGCAGCCACAGGTCCCTGGCATCCTTGATTGCAGACACCTTGGTGTGATTTTCAGACCCAGGAAGGATTAACTCCCTGACTCATGTGCTTTGACCTTTAGCCCATGGTCCTTGATGTCCATTGCTTTGTTCTAGAATCACCTGCAGACAATTAACTCTATGGATGCCTTACCCCCACCATGGAGTAGTGACTAGAAACTCTGAGGTAGTGCCTGGCTTTCAATGGCAGCCAGAGGATTCTGCTTCATGACCAGGGAGAGAACTGCTGGCTGGACTGTGAGCCAGCCTCTCAGAGACACAACTATCATGGATGTCAGCCTCAGGCAGGCTGTGTGCTGTTCCCCTTGTCCTGACCCCAAGGCTACAGAGGAGGGAGGTCCTGTGCCACAGAATGGGGTCAAGGGGCAATTCTGCCTACTTATGCAGGAGACAGAGATCAATGATTGAGAGAAGATAGAATTGGGGTGGGAAGGGAGGGAGTGAGAGAAGGAAGAAAGGCCTAAGATCTATTGCTAGGATGAGGTTCTCCTTCACCAAGTACTGCAGGAACAGTGACCCTCAAGTGTGACTCAACAGCAGGAAGCAACAGGTGAAAACATCCCAAGCTGAGTCTGGGTGGTGTGTGGGTGCCTTGGACTCTCCCATATGCTCTGCCATCAGGCCCCCTCTTGGGGACCCTCTGAGATTTATTCTGAATCGTCTTCAGGGCCAGGCTGCCTAGACACAAGCAACCACCCATTGCTCTTAACTAGACACTTTTCAAATCAGTTACTCTGGTATAATTCAGCCAAAACACTGGCTTCTAACTGTGGACTTCAAACTAGTGTCTTGACCCATTTCACACTACCGGTGTACATATTTAATGCCCATAGACTATGACAATGGTTACATCAAAAAGCTGCCATTACAAGTTACATTTGCCAGGAGACAATCAGGTCTCAGAAAGAGGCTTCAAAACAAAACTCACAGAAAAAATGTAACATATGCTCAGAGGAAGGGAACCTGCTCTTTTCAACTTTACCTCTTTTTTCTACATCCCTGTGGATTCTCCTTCCCTGTATTACTTAAATGAATTTTCATTCTATAAGACATTAGCTATATTGACACCATTTTCTCAACAACAAAGACAAGCTTAAGAACACTAATCCAGTTCATGCATTAATTCAGACAATACTAACCTGCCCCAGTTATGTTCCAGCCACTGGATACTACAGTGAACAAAACAGAAAAAAAAAAAATCAGCTCACATTTTAATGGGAGACAGAAAGGGAGAAAAACAAACAACCCAACAAAACAGAAGTTTCAATTGATAAATAAATAAATAAATAAACCAACCAACCAACCAACCAGGAAAGGATGAGAGGTGGAGAAGATTGCGTAGTGGTCCCAATTTTAAACGGTAATGTCAGGAATGGTCCCCTGGAGGGCTGACCAAGTAACAACCCTTATTAAAGTACAGAACACTTGAGCAATGGAGGGAAAGATAAATCCATAGTGCACTTTGGGGCATGGGTAGCTTAGGGTGTATTGGGTCACCCAAGTAAGTAGAAAGACCATCAGCTGGATTCAGAGGTAGTATCCTGGCACCAATTAATAAGATTCTAATCATCCAATTTAGATGTGTAAGTATTTATCCCACAACACCAAGCCATGCTCCAATACCAGCTGGGTGTCCTATAATTTAACTCAATTTTGACACAATCTACCTGGTAATAGCATCAGACCCAATAGGTTAAGGACTCAATCCTAAAAGACATCACCCCCCCCACACACACACACACACATACATCAGATGCCAGTCACATGTCCAGGCTATCACATGTGCTTCTGACTACCCTGATAGAAATTGGAATTTCCGATGACCCACCCCTTGGATTGATTAATTTTCCGAAATGATGCATAAAACTCAAGAAACATTATCATTAAATGACTTATTATAAAACGGTATAACTCAGAACAGCCAGAAGGAAGAGATGTACATGGAAGGTGTGGAGAAAGTTCCCTGAGTATCCATGGCCTCTGGAAGTAGACTAATCTCCAATCATCAGCCCAGAAGCTCTTAGGACCCAGTTCTGAGATTTGGGGATTTTATGGAGACTTCATTATATAGTCATGATTGATTAAATCTTTGGTCATTGGAACTGATTCAGTTCCCAACTCCTCCCCTCCCTGGATGTCTGGGTGGGTGGGACTGAAATTTCCAACTCTCCAATCACAATTCCCGGGACTCCTTTGCTGTGGGTCCAAAAGTCACTTAATTAACATCACAGGAGACACTTTTGTGCTCTCATCACTTAGGAAATCTCCAGGGTTTTAGGAGCTCTGTGCCAGAATCAAGGACTAAAACCAAATACACATCCTGTTATAAATCAGAACATCACAGGACTTAAGGTGGCAGTTTTGAGCTGGAGCTATCTGGTGGCACTGTGGGTGCAGAGCTGGTATTAAAGTCACCAGACTGGACAAGACTCTGAGGGAAGGAGCACACCTAGAAAAGAAAAGAGGTACGAGGCCTGATCCTGGGTGAACCCCTTAGGAGAGGCCTGGATGAGGTTCTTGGGGATGAGGCCAGACTGGAATTTCTTCATATCTAGACCAGGAGAGATAAACAATTCTCCCCGTGTCTTGGAATTAAGGAAAGAATCAAGATCATACTGCCCTTTCAAATCCACCTGAAGAGAAACCTGGAGAGACAGGCCAGGCAGAATCTGGAGCCCTGGACTCTTATCTTCCTGCAATCTGGGTCAGTTTGTCGTGTTGAAGTACCTGTTTATGTCTTTCTCCTCATCAGACCCAGGACTTCTGGAGGGCAGGAACTGAGCTTTTACCTTCTTCCTAAAGTCAGTATCTGACATCAAGTGTTCTGTGAGTACCTACTATATCAGTGAATGATGAATAGCACATCTCAGGAACTGATACCATTTTTCATGGAAGATAACTAAGTGCAAAGTGGATCTGCCATGGTGTGATTCAGGTACAAGACTAGTATATATAAGAAGAAGCGACCATAAGGGGACACCACCCAGGGTCTCAGGCCCAGCATCACACCACTGAGGACACCTGCACTTATAGATATTTACAAACAAAATGAAGCACAAAATTCTGCTGTGAACCAAGAACATTCTCTTCACTGTTTGAACCTGATTGAGTCAGGGATATCTTTTCTTTTTTTTTAACTTTTTATCTAAATTCAATTTGGTTAACATACACTATAATATCAGTTTCAGGTGTACAATATGATTCAACATTTCCATACATCACCCAGTGTACATCACAAGTGCATTCCTTAATCCCCATCACCTATTTCCCTCATCCCCCCACCACCTCCCCTCTGGTAACTGTCAGTTTGTTCTCCATAGTTAAGAGTCCATTTATTGGTTTGGAGTAAGGCATTTCTTTCTTTTTTTACCACCTGTATCCAAATATCTTTGTAGCCTGAAGGAGTAATACCAATTCTAGGAAGAAAATAATCCAACATATGCCCAAAGAAATGTATTTCCTACAATAATGTGTATGACAGGATTACTTATTACAAAAACAAACAATGACAACAACAAACCTCCACTGAAACAAAAGGAAGAACATACAAATACACACAAAATGGTAACAGCCTAAAAGTCTAGCAGTAGAGAACAAAATAATAATAATAAAACAATTTAATAACAGGTTGGCTAGGGAATAAAAAAATAGGAAAGGACAGACAACAGGTCCTGACAGGGACAGATTGAAGGTGAAGTGGAAGGGAGTGGAAGAGGAGGAGCCTGGGAGGGGTGGGCAGCCCCAGGGTGGGGATGGGGGGAATAAAAGCAGGGTGACCAGAGAGGTGGTGATCACTGGCTCTAGATCTCTCCCTTCTGAGCTTCCTCTGCCTCTCAGCACGCTATGGCCCAGCGCCTGCACAGTCCCCTGCTCCTGCTGGCTGCCCTGGCCCTGGCCCTGGCCCTGGCTGTGAACTCCCAGAGAAACTCCAAAGTCGGAGCCCCATGGGATGCAGATGTCAATGACAAGGATGTGCAGGAGGCACTAAAATTTGCCCTCAGCGAGTACAACAAGGCAAGCAACGATGAGAACTACAGCCGTGTGCTGCAGGTGAAGGGTGCCCAAAAGCAGGTGAGTCCCCTCCACCACCCAAGTGCCCCTGGTAGACCTGTGGGGACTGGGCCCTGAGCAGAGGGGTGTGGCCTCATGGCATGGCCATCCCTTTCTGTCCCTGTGTCTGGCTGGAGGGGTTGCTCTCTGAAACCCTAGCAGGAGTACTGGGACAGAGGACACTCCAGTGCTTCTCAGCAGGCTGTGTCCAGTCTTTTGTGTTCACCACAGCCCTTCCCCTACAAGGACACCAGAGTGCCTGGGACCCAGGCTGCAGACCAGGTCACAGCAATGGCCTTCTTTGGTGATTTCAAGTGCCAACCTGGCCAGAGAACAGAAGTGTGAGTGTCAGGACCCCTGTCCAGTCCCCTTAGATCTGTGCCCCAGCCTCACAGGACACGGACTTCAGTGTGAGCTGTCAATTAAATGATCACAAGCAGAGGAAAATCAGGCCCCACACTTGGCTGCCCTCCTGGCTCTGCCACTGAATGAATTTTTAAGCACTTTTTCCTTTAACTTTTTATTGGAGCACAGTTTCAGACTTGCAGAGCAATTGCAACAATAGTTCATAAAATCTCTTTATATTCCTACCTAGATTATCAAATGTTGTATGTGGGATATATGCATTTGTTTTTCTGAACATTTTGAATTAACACCTCAGTGTACATTTCCTAGAAGCAAGGGCATTTTCTCACATGACCACAACAGTTTTGGAAACCAGAATCAACACTGATACAATCCTCCAATCCACAGACTTCATCCATATGTCACTGATTATCACACTGATGTCCCTTATACCCAGGACTGCCAGGCCATGTGCAGCAGCCTCTGTCTTGCAGCTTCCTTTACTCTGGAGCAGCCCCTCCATCTATGATCTTGACATTTTTGAAGGGTCTGGCCCATTGTTTTTCCTACTGGGGCTCAGTTTGGATTGGTCTGATGTTTCCCTGACATGAGATTCAGGTCATGAAGAAGTGGTTTGTCCTCCCTGCCTCCCCTCACCAGGTTCCTCTAAACTAACCTACGTTCTATGTCCTCATTGTGTAATGGAGTTTAGGGCCCACACCAATCATCCTCCATTAGGCAGGGCCCTTTGTTCCCTGAGCACCCATGTTGTCAGCAAAGACAGATAGGGTGATGAGCTAGCCTGTGGTACCCAATGTATCCCTGAGTAGAGGAACTGGCGTAAAAATCCAAACCTGTCCTCAGATCCTGGAGGAAAGGCCCAAAGTATTGCTTCCTTTGAAAGGTCACATCCATGGCAGCAGCCTCTTGGATGTGACATCTCATTCCCCATCCAAATATTGCCTCATCATCACCAACATCCAGAGGTAGAGGTGTCATGACTGGGGTAGAAAGGACCACAACTACCCTGCCTCTTCTAACCTGTCCTGGAGATCTGGTTAGATAAAGAGTATAGTCATCAGAGTCCATAAGGGGGTGAGAGGGAGTCTCAGGAAGGGCCACTGGGCTTTGCAGACTCTAAGGAGGGTGAGGATTTGGGCCAGCTGACCTGGGGCCCATTTGAGAGTAGAATAGAACCTCACAGCAATGAAAGCCTGGTAGTGCATGCCAGCATTTTGGGCTCATCCTCCTTCTCTTGAAACTTCAAAAGGTGGGCCAAGAATAGACCATTTCTTCTCCTGCAGCATTTGGCTGGCACTGTGTCCTTTGAATGGGGCATGTGCTCCCTGTTCACTGGTTCCCTGACAGTCTGCTCCTCTTAAGTGTGACACTATCTTGGCATCACAGCTCATGGGTCTGTGTAGAAAACTGACACCAGAGGGATCCCAGGATATACCTGTGACTCCATCAGGTAGTGTGTGGAGCCTGGTCCCGGGCCCTCATCCAATGCTTCTCCAAGTTCTGATCTGCATGTCTGTGAGATGCCCTGTATGAGGACAGGATTCATTCTCTCCTGCAACCCCAAATGTAAAAGACAGGCAGGTGTGTGACACACTTTAGAAATATCCCCATCATATATAAAAGTTAAAACATACGACGGCAGGGCCAGCCTTTTATTAGCTTAAAATGTGTGTATGTATGTGTGCATGTGTGTGTGAGAGAGAGAGAGAAACAGAGACAGAGAGACAGAGGCATAGAGACAAAGGGAGAGAGGCATCTCATTTCCTAGTGTGAACTGAGGAAATAAATAAACCGAGCTGCATTGAGGAAATGTAAATATCTATGGGGTTGACCCATGTAACTGGAATTTAGCTTACATGTATCCATTACATGACCATCTTCCTGAACCTGATCCAGAATCTGTTGCAGCACAAGAGCCCTTACTGTGGGCTTAGTCCCTGCCCTGGCTCCTGGCGCAGGAGAGGTTTATTAACCCAAGCCCTGCTGGCTCCCCAGACTGAGCCTCCCTCTCCAAACCCAGTTAACAGAATTTTGGTCCCTGGCTTCCACCTTCCATCTTACTGCTTCTTGTCCCTCTGTCAGCCTGAGACCTTGTGGAACTTCTCTGTGAATCAGTTACAAAGTTGGTTGTTTATAGCCACTGGGCCAGCCCTCAGGAGGTGGCTGTGAGTTTCTGGGGTACCTGTTTTGGCAGCATAAATGCTGGTGTGAGGGCCCGATAGCAGAAGGGTAACTGTGTATGTAAAATTATCAGGTGTTGTGAGCAAACCCTGCTCTCCCCATGTACAGGTTGTGGCTGGAATAAACTATTTTCTGGATGTGGAGATAGGCCGAACCAAATGCACCAAGTCCGAGCCCAACAAAGAGAGCTGTCCCTTCTATGAGCAGCCAGACTTGCTGAGGGTATGTGCCTGATGGGGGCCAGGGGCAGCCAAGCAGGGAGGAGGGGTGGGAGTGAGCCTGTGTCTGTGGGGTGCATCACGTGTGACTGCTCGGGCTAGGGGTGTGCAGGTGTCAGTGTGTGGGTAGGGGAAGGGTGCATGTGTTTGCATGCTACTAATTCGAATTTATATGGGGAACTTTGCCTGGAAAAGTGGAGCTTCATGTGTTTCTGGGCCATTGCTGGTGGGACAGAGGAAGCAGCTGTGGGGTGTTTGCTGGGGAGAAAGAGGTCTTTAATCTCCACCTCAGCTGCCTGAAAAGACTGGAAATTCGAGGCCTGTGAGGGGCAGAAACCCTCTGATGCTGCCTAGGCCTGGCTGGTTCTTGGGGATCTTGTCTTTGCATGAAATTTGCACTTCTTTTGTCTGCCAGCCCCCACACCCTACTTCCTTCACACACGCACCTGTGTGTGTGTGTGTGTGTGTGTGTGTGTGTGTGTGTGTTTTAGTCTTGGTCACAGTCCCTGGATCCCTCTCTCTGCACCTGTCCTAGTGTGGCCCACTGGAAGTCAGGGAACTTGGGGGCAGTGCCCTGTCTATCAGGGGCTCTGGGGCCTTCCACAGTCTTCTCCCAAAAGGGCTGTGGGGGTACATTGACCATGTAGCAACCTGCGGGTGGGGGTGGGGGCAGGATCCAACCTCCTGGATTTGAAGCCATGGGCATGGTGACTGGGAGGTAATGCAGAGCCCTGCATAGTGTTATGGGGTTTTGTAGGGTGGGAGCTGAATGTCCAACCTCCACCATTCTCCATCTGCTCTTCTGACTTCATCAGCCTGGGTATTTTCCTTTTGGACTGTAACCATAACTGTCCATTTCTTTTCCTTTTCACAGAAAAAGCTCTGCTCCTTCCAGATATACACTGTCCCCTGGCGGAGCGAGAAATCCCTGGTGAAGTCCCACTGCCACGATGCATAGAGGACCCCGTGACAGGCCCCTTCACACTATCATCCTCCTTGTAGAGCTGCTAAGCTTTTGACCCTGCCCAGGTGAAAGTCCCCTTGGTGTGCCAGCACCAGGAGACAAATAAAGGGTTCTGGGGCATTTTTGGACAGCTTAGTGACTCTACCTCCTTTCTTTTAATTGCTTTCCAAATGCACCAGATGTAGTGCAAGTGTTCTGCTCTATCTTAATCAATAAACACTAACATCAGCTAATTTTGGCTTATTAATTATCTTGGATATATACACAGAAGAAGGGTTTGAGTAATTCCTTTAAAAAGAGCTCCTGGTCCCAATGGCTCTAGAAGGCAGAGTAAGAGCTGAAAGCTGACAGGGCCATGGTGGTGGGATTGTGAGGGGAGCATGCTACCATTTCTTAGGATGATTGAATCAGAGACAGGCTGGGAAACCAGCCCTTCAGCTATGGTAATCACACAGGGAAAAGGAGGGGACATAAGCTGCTCATTCTGGAGACTTGACTGCTGTGTTTGAAAAGAATTCAGAACAGGAATGGGCAGAAGGAAGAGTTCAGATAGAACCCATAGCCTACGGCCACCCTGAACAGGGCTCAGCCAGGAAATAAAGTTCAACCATGTGTGTTGAGCCTATCACACTCCTGTTGTGATTTTCACTGGTAAAATACCCTAGAGACAAAATAAATATTGATTTATGCCTACCTTTTTGCTCAGGCACCTACAGGAGACAAAGACTAAAAGTTTAAGTATGTATATGTAACTGATTGTGGAAATACCAATTAGGATCAAGGTCAATCAAGGTCAGAATCAGCTCGGTTACATTAGAAAGAGTAAAACCAACTCCACATCACTGTCTCAAGACTGTGTCCTTAGAGCTGCCTCTGGGATCAAGAAAAGCAAGAGGAACACATATCCAAGGACAGGTGTAGGTGTGCTGAGTCTTCTGAGTGCTCAAGTTCAGGTCATGGATCAATTGGTGGTCCTGTCTTTTTTATGACATTCTCCAACACCCCACCCCTCATGACTCTCTCTTACAATCTCATAGTCCTTTCTTCTGCAGTGGACACAGATGTTAGCAAGGGGTTTCATTAGCCTAGAGATGATTCTTTTGGTGGATCTCTGGCTGCATTAGAGGCAGATGCCATAGCAAAAATAGAGGCACATGCAAGGCAAAACACATTTAAGACAATAATTTCCAAAATCAATGAAGTTTTTTTCTACCAAGAGCACCAGGACCCAAATAATTTATTTATTAGGTCCCTTGAAATTGGGATTGGATCTCTCAGGCCATTAACTTGTATCTTCATGTGATTTAATAAAGATGATACATTAGCAGATTCATCAGTTATGAATATACAACATCCTGTTTGCATGATGACATAGGTTCCATCCTTTGAGGCAGTAATAATATCCAAGGCCATCCTACTTTGTAGGATAACATTTCTCATTAGAGTCATTTCAGTGTTCAGTAAGGACAGACGTTGCTGGCTACCATTCAGAGTTTGCTGAGTATATATCCTAAGGACTTCTATATGTGCAAGAACATCTTCCTGGCTATGGAGGCAACAAAGACAGCAGACAAATGATCATACCAGTGAAATGCAGAATGTGTCCATGTAACCTTGAGGATAGGGAAATGGTAGCCACTGTTACCAAGGGACAGATGCTACTCTATACCCATGTAATGCTCAAGTGCAGTGGCTCAACCACCCAGGTGGAAACCATGTCACACAGCTTTTGAGTGCTACTGAGTAAATACCTGAATTTATAGTCAATCAATTCCAAACTAGTCACTATCCCTTAATTATGACAGAATGACCACATGGTTCCAATGAACTATGTACTAGCCCTAGTTTGTTCTTCTGCAATGTACTGCTTTACGGCATTCTAACCCTTTCCCTCAGGGAGTGATACCCACCATGGCAATCCTGATGAGCTTGAGAAGGTCACCTGCTCACGTGCCCAACAGTGAGATGGATTTCTTCAGCAGGCATAGAAGTGAGTCCACCTCACCACCTTAGTGTCTCTCACCACTTAATCTCAGAAGTCCATGCCATCACGTCTTCCCTCCCAACTCTAGGACAATGTGGGAGGAAACTGCTCAGGGATATAAATACTAAGACGTATATATTAACTGGGGACCATGATATCCATACCATAGCCTGACCTCTGTGACATGTTGGTTGATACACATCATTAAGGCATGTAAAATAACTCATGCCTTTCTAGTACTCTCATAAGACTGACACTATCCCATCAGCTTACATCTACCTATTTGTCCTTTATAATTTTTTTAACGTTTATTTATTTTTGAGACAGAGAGAGACAGAGCATGAATGGGGGAGGGTCAGAGAGAGGGAGACACAGAATCCAAAACAGGCTCCAGGCTCCGAGCTGTCAGCACAGAGCACGACGTGTACCTATTTGTCCTTTAAAACAGACCCAGGTGAGAATGAGACCCCTCACGTATAGTTTCTCTCAACCTGTGAACAGAAGAGGTGAGTTTTGTGCTCACACACCTGCATCATACCATGGGGTAACTACCATCAACACCTCCATTCAAAATGAGTGAAATGGATACTAGCCCTTTGTCTGATATGTCATTTGCAAATATCTTTTCCCATTCAGTCAGTTGCCTTTTAGTTTTGTTAATTGTTTCCTTTGCAGTGCAGAAGTTTTATATTCATGAGGTCCCAATAGTTCATTTTTGCTTTTAATTCCCTTGCCTTTGGAGATGTGTCAAGTAAGAAATTGCTGCAGCTGAGGTCAGAAAGGTTTTTTCCTGCTTTCTTCTCTAGGGTTTTGATGGTTTCCTGTATCACATTCAGGCTCTTTATCAATTTTGAGTTTATTTTTGTGAATGGTGTAAGAAAGTGGTCTAGTTTCATTCTTCTGCATGTTGCTGTCCAGTTCTCCCAGAACCATTTGTTAAAGAGACTGTCTTTATTTTCCATTGGATATTCTTTCCTGCTTTGTCAAAGATTAGTTGGTCATATTTTTGTGGGTCCAATTCTGGAGTCTCTATTCTATTTCATTGGTCTATGTGTCTGTTTTTGTGCCAATACCATGCTGTCTTGTTGCACACCTGAAAAACAAATAATCCAGTGAAGAAATAGGCAGAAAACATGAATACACACTTCTCTAAAGAAGACATCCAGATGGCCAACAGGCACATGAAAAGATGCTCAACATCACTCCTTATCAGGGAAATACAAACCAAAACCACACTCAGATACCACCTCATGCCAGAGTGGCTAAAATGAACAAATCAGGAGACTATAGATGCTAGAGAGGATGTGGAGAAATAGGAACCCTCTTGCACTGTTGGTGGGAATGCAAACTGGTGCAATCACTCTGGAAAACAGTGTGGAGGTGCCTCAAAAAATTAAAAATAGATTTACCCTATGACCCAGCAATAGCACTGCTAGGAATTTACCCAAGGGATACAGGAGTGCTGATGCATAGGGGCACTTGTACCCCAATGTTTATAGCAGCACTTTCAACAATAGCCAAATTATGGAAAGAGCCTAAATGTCCACCAAGTGATGAATGGATAAAGAAATTGTGGTTTATATACACAATGGAATACTACTTGGCAATGAGAAAGAATGAAATATGGCCTTTTGTAGCAATGTGGATGGAACTGGATAGTGTTATGCTAAGTGAAATAAGTCAGACAGAGAAAGACAGATACCATATGTTTTCACTCTTATGTGGATCCTGAGAAACTTAACAGAAGACCATGAGGGAGGGGAAGGGAAAAAAAAGTTAGAGAGGGAGGGAGCCAAAGCATAAGAGACTCTTAAAAACTGAGAATACACTGAGGGTTGATGGGGGGTAGGAAGGAGGGGAGGGTGGGTGATGGGAATTGAGGAGGACACCTTTTGGGATGAGCACTGGGTGTTGTATGGAAACCAATTTGACAATAAATTTCATATTTAAAAAACAAAATAAAAAATAAATGGTAAAGTTTATAACATCAAACATATGGTCTATTAAAAAAATGAGTGAAATGGGAGGGACACAGAAACCACTGGGTAATAGATCTGAAATCTAGCTGAAATAATACTGGAAGCTCATTTCTTAGTACTCAGTTCTACTCCTGTCCAGATGTCATTCTACATGGCTGCTGACTCTGCCCTTTGGATCCTTGGTCCAAACTCTGAGTCCTTTGTCCTTTTTCCCTTAAAAGTAGCATCAATTTGCAGTTGAGTGTTTTTCTCAGCTTACTTCATACTGGTGGAATTTGTGGGGACAAACAGACTACTGTGTATGATACAGTCTCCATCTCATTCAGTCCCTGCAGACAGTGCTTCACCTGAAAGAATTCTCTTAAATTTTATGACTCTTATTGGGGTTCTTTTCAAATGTTAGACAAAAGTGACACCAAAAATATGTTAAAAAGAAGCCATTCTCTAATTTAGGCTTCTGCTGACAGACAATATCCTCAACTTTTTAGAGATGTTTTGGTTGATTAAAAATGTCTGTGAGATGCCCACACCACTAAACATGTACTGGGCCTTTTGTGTGACTGAGTAATACCATGAGGAACCAGCTATAGTCTTCCTGAGGTTTTAATAATTTCACGGTCATCTCCTTAGTCTCATACTTGATCATGCTTTCCTGATAGTGTCTTGGGTTTGATCTCTGCTAGGAAGACATGGCTTCATTTTAGCATCATTTCCCATATTTGGATGCTGCAAATCCTCAAAACCAGGAAACACCTAATATTTTCATTTGTTTATTTCATTTTTTTAATCCTGCACATTATGTCTTTCATCATGCATGTAATAAACAGCAAGAAAATTTCAGATGATACCTTTAAGTCTCTGGCTGGAAATATCTTCAGCTAAATCATCAGTTCATTAGATATGTCTTTGACTTTCCACATTAGTGAAGGCTTTATTTTTGGTCAACTTTCTGCCCCTGCAGGATAAGAATTTCCTCCCTTTAGTTTCCAATATAGTTTCTTATTTTATTTTTTGCCTTCCCTGGGAGCTCCTCAAAGTCTAAAACTCTAGTACCAGTAAGGCAGGTTAGCCTTCCACCATTGGTCTCTGCAAATTCTGAAAGTGTACTCTTATTTCCCAGTTCCAGATACATCCCCACAGTTTAGATTGTCTGTTATAGAAGTATCCCACTTTTGCATAATCAAAATCTGGATATGTCATCTATACCTGTGTATACATAAAAATAGACCAAAACATAGCAGTTCCAAACAACAAATCATTTCATAGTGTCAGGAATCCAGAAATGGTTTAGGAGGGTGGTCCTAGCAAAGGCTTTCTCATGACGCTGTAATTGAGTATATTTTAGTAGCATACACATGACATTTCACAATTGCATATGGTTTAGTCAGCATTACATATCACAGATTTGGAATATTAGGTTTGCTAGTAGCTGATGGAGTTCATTAGTAAGCCAGATCTGAAATATGTTTGAATATTTCAGTAAATGTATTTGTAGAGCGGGGAACAAAGAATCTTCTCAGAAGAGACTCAATGAATGTCTTCATTTTTCCCAATAGAAAACCAAATTGATCTGCTTAAGGAAAAACATAACAATAAATTATGTGACTATAATTTTCCAAAGGAAATCCATGGTGAATAGCTGACTTCAAGTCTCTTAAATAAAATTTCTCATCATTTGAAAATCATAACAGAATAATGGCCTCTTACTAAGGTGTGATATGTCCGTTTCCTTCATTGGCCATGAAAATTAATGAGTTTCATTAACCATTCCACTTTGTATCTGAGATGTCCCATTGTGAAACTGAAGTTCATGTGTTGGAATGCTTTATGAAGTAAACTAAATTTAGCAAGATGAACATGGAAAAGAAATATGCGACAAAAAAAGGGAATTTTAAACCTGATTGTCAGAAATGCCACCATGCTGGTCTCCTAGAGAATGAATTAGGCAGACAGAGATGGGATAAAGCTCTCAAGGGCTTAGAGAATTTAGTAGAGTCTTTAGTAGAGCTGGCAAGATCCTGTCCATGTTTCAGGAAGTGAACCAAGAATTTATTTTATTCTGACTTGATCTTTCCTCTTAAGTCCTCCTTCATTGCTAATCACTGGGCTATAACCAGCTGTGAATTCTGTCTCCCTGGGAGCACAAGAAAGGCAAAACAAAGGAAATGAAAGAGGGGCTCCACACTGTGGTGAGGAACAAACCACACCTCTGTAGGCAAGTCCTAAGATTTTCATAGTAAGTGGAGAATTATGGCCAGACATTCCACATATCAGAGGATAATTAGCATGATATCCTGCAATCATAGTAAGCCGGCATGACTATGATTTCCATTTGTTAGATGGGCAAACTGAGGTTTAACAAGGTGAAATATTTTTTTTTTAATTTTTTGTAGTGTTTATTCATTTTTGAGACAGAGAGAGACAGAGCATGAATGGGGGAAGGTCATAGAGAGAGGGAGACACAGAACCCGAAACAGGCTGCAGGCTCTGAGCTGTCAGCACAGAGCCCGATACGGGGCTCGAACTCACGGACCGCGAGATCATGACCTGAGCCAAAATCAGTCACCCAACCGACAGAGACACCCAGGAGCCCCAAGGTGAAATATTTTTAATGAGATCATGGCCCATTCTAACTGTAACATATATATATATTTTTTTCTTCTATGCCATGTCAGCCTAACTAGGAAATAACACAGATGGTGTCATTAAACCCAGAGAGTATGGAAACCAAGGATCTCAATGGAAGAATTAGAGGACATCTAAAGTAGGATATTTTATGCTTGTCATGAAGGACATTGCTAGAACTTTCCTTTGAGTGGTGTGGCTATCATGGTGAGCACTTGGACATTCCAACACCACCATACATTTTGTCTGTTTCCCTGTATATTAGCTCTACTTACTACTCTTTATATTCTAGGTAACACTCTAATATCCACAACCCTACACTCAGCAAGCTCTTACTCTTGTGGCCTGAGGAAGCCATAATTGTTTTAAAATCTCATCTATACTTGTTAAATTTTCCCCTGACATTTTCAGTTGCTGAAGTGTAGTAACATGTCTCTTTTACCCAATGGCTCCTGAACTAATGTACCTAAAACAGGCTAGGGCCTGTGCTAAGGCACACAGTAGACACTTGAAAAAGGCCCACTTTCATTGGGTGAGTTAACATATACAATGGACCCAACACAGCTCCCAAAGTAAAGCATCCAGGTTAACATGCCTAGGAACACACATACTCTGTTTCTTATCTGTTAGGTAAAAGAACGTGTTTGCCGACCCAGAAGTCTCCACACTAACAGTATAAGAGATGATCCCCTGGTTAAAACCACGGCCACCCAAGGTTGAAGTAGTTGGAATCTGTGTGGAAATTAGATGGAATAATAAACACTTCTGACTCTCCTCCTGTACTACACAGTGTAAGACAGCTATCACTTCTCATCATTTTTTTTTTTTATCCTCCATCCTGGACCACTTTGGTTACTTAGTTAAAGTTTCCCTGGAGAGGACAGATGTCCTGGGGGCAGGGGGGAACCTGATATGCAAAGGAAGAAAACAAAAAGACCAGAACTCAAAAATAAATAAAAAATAAAAGACCTCTGTTTCAGCCACTGATTGAAGAATAAGTCAAAAGAAAGACATCTGAAGACCGAGCAGCTTCTGGTCCTCAGATCTGAGATCTTCCATGGAGAATCAGTCCTGGATATCACAGTTTGGGCAAGGCCATGGCCTTAGCCCAGCTGCATCTTTCATATATCATCTGAAAAAAAAAAGCTGTTTCCTGCAGAACACAATGTCCAGCTGCATTGGGACTCTAATTATGTGAGTGAGACAATTAGTGAAGTTTGAGACCTTGGTAGGGTCTCCATTATTGTCTCCTAGGGGAAAGGAGATATATCAGTTCTGAAGCCATGGTACATTGGCAGAAACACCTTAGTTCTCTTGAAGGCTGCCAAGTGCAGCCTCAAGCTTAGTGGTCCAACCTCTGGAGCAGCGAGCTAATTCACACAAGATAAGCACAATAGCTATCACTACAGACCTACATTCATTAAAGGGATAATAACAGTATTCTATGAATGGCTTTATGATTACAACTTTCACAACTGAGAACAAATAGACCAATACTGCAAAACCCACAAACACCAAAACTCAACCAACATGAAACAGCAACCATATATAATTTAGCCCTGTACCGTTAAAGAAACTGGGTTCAGGGGCGCCTGGGTGGCTCAGTCGGTTAGGTGTCTGACTTCAGCTCAGGTCATAATCTCACAGTTTGTGGGTTTGGGCCCTGCATTGGGCTCTGTGCTAACAGCAAAGAGCCTTGAGCCTGCTATGAATTCTGTGTCTCCTTCCCTCTCTGCCCCTCTGCCACTTATGCTCTGTCTTTGTCTCTCAAAAATAAATAAACATTAAATTTTTTTTGAAGAAACTGAGTTCATAATTTAAAATCCACTTAAAATATCCCCAGGTCTAGATTGTCTCCCTGATGAATTATAACAAACATCTAAAGAATAATTAACAGTAATTTTGCACAATTTCTTCCGGAAAAAGAAAAGGAGTAAAAGCTACTCATCTACAAGGCAAAATAAGACAAGGACAATAGAAAAAAAGAAAAACACAGTCAAATAGCTTTTACAAGCTTAGGCACAAAGTCCAATACCAAGTACCAACATACCTCATTTTATTGCCTCATGCTTTATCGCACATCACAATATTGTGTGTTTTACTAATTAAAGTATTATGGCAACCCTGTATCAAGTAAGTGTATCAGAACCATTTTTCCAACAGCATATGTTCGCTTAGTGTCTCTGTGTCACATTTTGGTAATTCTTGCAACATTTTAAACTTTTTTTATTCTTAAATTTGTGATGGTTACCTGTGATCAGTGATCTTTGATGTTATTGTAATTATTTTGAGGCACCATGAACCATGCTTACATAAGATGGCAAACTTAATCAATAAATTTTGTGTGTGTTCTGACTGCTCCAATGACATGCCCATCTTTCTTTTCCTTCCCAAGTTTCTGTATTCCCTGACACACAATGATACTGAATTAATTCAATAATAGTTAATAATTCTACAATGGCCTTTAGTGTTCTAGTAAAAGGAAGAGTCACATGTCTCTTGCTTTATTATTTTTTAATTGAAGTATAATTAGCATTTCAGGTATAAAATATAATGACTCAATAATTCTATACATTTTTCAGTGCTGTTAATCCCCTTCACCTATTTCACCCATCCACCCACCTACTTCCCTCTAGCAAACAATAACTTGTATTTAAAAGTCTGTTTTTTTGTCTCTTTTTTTATGTCTCTCTTTGTTTTGTTTCTTAAACTCCACATGTGAGTGAATCATGTGGTCAGTCTTTCACTGACCGACTTACCTCACTAAACATTACACCATTTAGGTCCATCCATGTTGTTGAAAATGGCAAAATTTCATTCTTTTTCATTATAGATAGATAGATAATAGATAAAGAAGATATGAGATTACATATATATACACATACTCATTGATGGCTGAAGAATGAGGTTGCTTCTATATCCTTGTTATTGTAAATAATGCTGCCATCATTATAGAGGTGCATGTATCTCCTCAAATTAGTGTGAATTTTTCCCCTTTGGAAAAACACTCAGTAGTGAAAGTACTGCATCATGTGCTGATTCCTTTTGAAATGTTTTGAGAAACCATTACATTGTTTTCCACATTGCACCAATTTACGTTCCCACCAATAGTGCAGGAGTGTTCGTTTTTCATCATACCCTTACTAACACTTCTTATAGCCTTTTTTTTTTTACTTCAGTAATCTTAACAGGTGTAAGGTATCTCATTGTGGTTTTCATTTGCATTTCCCTGATGATTAGTGATGAGAGCTCCTTTTCATGTATCTGATGGCCATATATGTGTCCTCTTTGAAAAAAAAAATGTCTATTCAGTTCTTTGTTCATTTTTAATAAGATTATTGGCATTTTAGTGCTGATTTATATAAATGCTTTAAATATTTTAGATATTAACCTCTTATTGGTTATATCATTTCCCCACATGGGATAAAAAAAAAATGGAGAGATTTTCTTCTAAGATCAGGAACAAGACAAATTTGTCTACTTTCACCACTTTTATTCAACATGGCAATAAAATTTTTAGCCACAGTAGTCAGATAAGAAAAAGAAATAATAAGGTTCCAAACTGAAATGTGGAAACTAGAACTTTCATATTGCAAATGACATAATACTATGTATATATAACCGTAAAGATTCCACCAAAACACTTAGAAATGATCAATGAGTTCAGTAAATTTGCAAAATACAAAATTAATATATAGGAATCTACTCCTGGTGAAGAGTCTGTGAAGACTGTTGAAATGACAGCAAAGGATTTAGAATAACATATGAATAGACTGATAAAGCAGTAGCAGAATTTTAAAGGATCAACTCCATTTCTAAAAGTTTTACTGTGGGTAAAATGCAATCAAACAGCATTGCCTGTTACTGAGAAATTGTTCATGAAATTAAGAGTCAATCAATGTGGCAAACTCCCTTGCTGTCCTATTTTAAGACATTGCCACAGCCACCCCAACCTTCAATAACCACACCCTTATCAGTCAACACCAAGGCAAGACCCTCCACCAGCAAAATAATTATGACTCACCACAAACTCAGATGATGGTTAACATTTTTTAGCAATAAAGTACTTACTTGTTAACTAAAGTATTCTAATTGCTTTTCTTTAGACATAATGCTATTGCAGACTTAATAAACTGCTGTAAGCATAAACACAACTTTTATGTGTAGTAGAAAGCCAAATATGTATATAATTGTTTTTTTTTTTTTCATATTTATTTTCTTGCCATGGTGTG
Source organism: Panthera pardus (assembly GCF_024362965.1). Taxonomy (NCBI): domain Eukaryota; kingdom Metazoa; phylum Chordata; class Mammalia; order Carnivora; family Felidae; genus Panthera; species Panthera pardus. The sequence continues at coordinate 48,444,069 of NW_026526821.1, read as the reverse complement.
GAAATGAACCTGCCACATTTCTGGAGTATACCAATATTAGCATATTTTACCCAACGATGTAGGAAAATATATTCACCGTGAACAAATGAGATTTATCCCTGGTATGCAAGCTGATTCAACATTTGAAAATCAATCCATCCATTACATTAACAGATTAACAAATAAAATCATTACTATCACATCAACTGATGCAGAAAAATCATTTGACAAAATATAATGGTGCTTCATGAGAAATTCTCTCTAGTAAATCAGAAGAGGAAATTTCTTAACTGGATTAAAAAAAATCTATTAAAATTAACAGCTAATATCATGCGGAAAATGAAAGACTGAATCTTTTCGTCTATGTTGGGAATAAGGCAAAAGTATCTGCTCTGATGACATTTATTCATCACAGTAATGGGAATTTACCTACAACAATTAGACAAGGAAAAGATGTAAAGGCATACAGATCAGAAAAGACAAAATACAACTAGCCGTGTTTGCAGATAATATCATTGGTTACATCAAAAAATCCAAGGAATCTACAACAAACAAAAATGCACACATGCAAACAATCAAACACCAAAAGTAACAGGTGAGCTCAGCAATGTTGCAGGACTCAGGATCAATATCCAAAATCCATAGCACTGCTAGGAATTTACCCAAGGGATACAGGAGTGCTGATGCATAGGGGCACTTGTACCCCAATGTTTATAGCAGCACTTTCAACAATAGCCAAATTATGGAAAGAGCCTAAATGTCCACCAAGTGATGAATGGATAAAGAAATTGTGGTTTATATACACAATGGAATACTACTTGGCAATGAGAAAGAATGAAATATGGCCTTTTGTAGCAATGTGGATGGAACTGGATAGTGTTATGCTAAGTGAAATAAGTCAGGCAGAGAAAGACAGATACCATATGTTTTTATATGGTAAGACCATGGGAGAGGGGAAGGGAAAAAAAAAGTTAGAGAGGGAGGGAGCCAAAGCATAAGAGACTCTTAAAAACTGAGAATACACTGAGGGTTGATGGGGGGTGGGAGGGAGGGGAGGGGGGAGGGTGGGTGATGGGTATTGAGGAGGGCACCTGTTGGAATGAGCACTGGGTGTTGTATGGAAACCAATTTGACACTAAATTTCATATTTAAAAAAAAAAACAAAACAATCACATACTAACGAGGACCATATACAAACAAAAATTTTAAAAATACCACTTACAATCACTTCAATGAGAATACAATACTTAGATGTAATCTTAACACAACATATCCAAGATCTGTATTCTGAAGATTACAAAATTGATGTGAAAGAAGTTAATAATAAGAAGACTTAAATACATGGAGAAATATGCTAAATTCCTAGATTAAAAGGTTTGACATAGTAAAGATGTCCATTCTCACCAAATTAATCTATAGTTTTAATGCAATTCCTATCAAAATCACAGCAAGCTTTATCCATTCATCCATCGATGGACATTTGAGCTCTTTCCATACTTTGGCTATTGTTGATAGTGCTGCTATAAACATGAGGGTGAATGTGTCCCTTTGAAACAGCACACCTGTATCCCGTGGATAAATGCCTAGTAGTGCAATTGCTGGGTCATAGGGTAGTTCTATTTTTAGTTTTTTGAGAAAACTCCATACTGTTTTCAGAGTGGGTGGATGAATGTATAAAGAAAATGTGGTATATATATATACAATGGAGTATTACTCGGCAATCAAAAAGAATGAAATCTTGCCATTTGCAACTGCATGGATGGAACTGGAGGGTATTATGCTAAGTGAAATTAGTCAGAGAAAGACAAAAATCATATGACTTCACTCATATGAGGACTTTAAGAGAGAAAACAGATGAACATAAGGGAAAGGAAACAAAAATAATATAAAAAGGGGAGGGGGACAAAACAGAAGAGACTCATAAATATGGAGAATGAACTGAGCATTACGGGAGGGGTTTTGGGAGGGGGGATGGGCTAAATGGGTAAGGGGCACTAAGGAATCTACTCCTGAAATCATTGTTGCTAACTAATTTGGATGTAAATTTTAAAAAAATTAAAAAAAATAAAATTAAAAAAATACAGCAAGCTTTTGGGCAGTTTTACCAATGTATAGTTCAATTATACATTGAATTCAATTATTATTGAATAATAATTCAATTACCCCGTCATTTTCCCAAAGTGTGCAGTCCAATCATTTGTAGTATATCCAGAGAATTGTACAACTAACACAATAATCTAATTTCAAGAGATATTTTATCACCCAAAAAGAGACTTAGAACTCATTACTTTCCATTCCACTTTCTCCACTCCCAAGTCCCAGGTAACCACTAATTTGTTTTCTATCTCCCTAAATTTGTCCATTCTGAAGATTTTATATATATATAAAATCATATAATATGTGGTCTTCAGTGACTTGCTTATTTTAACTTTGCAAATGTTTTTAAGATTTATCCAAGTTATATCATATATCAGAACTTCATTCCTTTCTCATCATGAAAAATATTCTATCACATGGAAATAACATATTGATGGGTCATATGGCTACCCTATGTTTAACATTTTGAAGAACTGAGAAACTAGTTTCCAAAGCACCTGCATCATTTTACATTCCCACTAGCAATGTACCAATTCCCCCATACCCTTACCAACATGTCATAAATATATATTTATAATGTCCTATTTAGTGTAGGTACATAGTGGTATTTCTTTGTGATTTTGATTTGTCTTTTTTAATGGGTAATAATGTTGAGTTTCTCTTCATGTGCTTACTAGCCATTTGTATATCTCTTGGAAGAAATGTATATTCAGAACTTTTGCTCATTTTAATTGGATTTCCTATATTTTATAACTGATCAATACAAGTTAATATATTCTGGATACATTCTTTTCATTCTATGGGTGGTCTTTTCAATTTATTATTGGTTTTGTTTGCAGCACAAAAACATGTTTAATTTGATGAAGTTTTGTGTATCTATATTTCCCTGTGTCGACTGTGTGTGTCATATTTTTAAAAATAACATTCCTAAACCCAAATGACAAAGATTTATGGCTATGTTTTGTACTAAAAGATTCAGTTTTAGCACTTATATTTGGGTTTTTGATTCATATTTTTATATGAAATTTATTATCAAATTGGTTTCCATACAACATTCAGTGTTCATCCCAACAGGTGCCCTCCTCAATGCCCATCACTCAATTTCCCCTCTCCCCCACCCCCCATTAACCATCAGTTTGTTCTCGGTATTTAAGAGTCTCATGGTTTGCCTCCTGCCCCCTCTATAACTTTTCTTCCCCCCCCTTCCCCATGGTTCTCTGTTAAGTTCCTCAGGATCCACATATGAGTGAAAACATATGGTATCTCTCTTTCTCTGCCTGACTTATTTCACTTAGCATAATACTGCCCCCCCACTTCCATCCATATTGCTATAAATGGCCAGATTTCATTCTTTCTCATGTTAAATTAATTCTTGTATGTAGTATAAGAAAGGAGCCCCAAATTATTCTTTTGCATCTTTATCTAGTTGTTCTGGCAATATTTGTTGAAAAAATGTTCTTTCACCTTTTGGATAGTTTTGGTACCCTTGTCAAAAGCCATTTGACCATAAATGTGGAGAATGTAACATTTCTGGCCTCATTTTTATTTCATCTAACTATATGTCTTTCTTTCTGCCAGGACTACCCTGTCTTAATTCTGTACTTTTATAGTAAGTTTTGAAACTGGGAAGTATTAGTCCTCCAATTTTACTCTTCTTTTACAAAGATTGTTTTGGCTATTCTGATTTCAGTATGGTTTTTTATAGGCCCAGAAAAGCTTATTGTAAATGTATAAGAAATAGCTCAGAAGAAGTAGGAGAACTAAGACACTCTTGACAAAGAATAGCAAAGTGAGAGGAATAACTCTGTACAAAATTAAGGATAAATTTATACCTAAGGTATTCAAGACAGGTGTTGGTTGAGGGATAGACTCATAGATCACTGGAACACAATAGAGAACCCAGAAAGAAACCCAGTAAACATGCCCAACTTATGTACAGCAAAGATTCAGTCCATGGAGGAAAGAGAGTCTTTTTCAAAGTGGTGCTCAAATTGACATTCAGAGGTCATAAAGGAAAAAAGAAAAGAAATCAAACAAAAGAAAGGAAAAGAGCCTTAACCTGAACCTCATAACTTATACAAAACTTAACTCGAAATGGATCACATATATAAATATAAAACATTAAAAGTACAAAGTTCTTAGAACAAAAAAACAAAAAAACATAGTGTATCTTTGGGATCTAGAACTAGTCCTACAATCCAGCAATTACACTACTAGGTATTTATCCAAAGGATAAAAAATAACTGATTCAAAGGGGCACATGCATCCCAATGTTTATAGCCGCATTATCAACAATAGCCAAATTACGGAAAGAGCCCAAATGCCCATTGAATGATGAATTGATTATATATATATATATATATATATATATATATATACCACATCTTCTTTATCAATATTTGAATATTACTCAGTGATTAAAAAGAATGAAATCTTGTCATTTGCAACAATGTGGGTGGAGCTAGGGTGTATTATGCTAAGCGAAATTAGTCCAGGACTTCTTAGCCTTTACACAAAAAGTACAGACTACAAAAGATCAAAAAACAGACAGTAGGGAAATTAAAAACATTGGATATGTGAATGATTCAGTTAAGAGTATATCTTGCAAAAGACTAGTATCTAGAATATATAAAGAACTCTCAAACCCCACACTTACAAAACTCAAACAATCCAATGAGAATATGGGCAAGATACATGAACAGACATTTCACAAAAGAGCATCTTTAGAAGGCAAAAGAGCACAGGTAAAGACGGTCAAATTATTAACCATATAAAATGCCCATTAAAACCACAATGATATATTACTACACACCTATAAGAGCAGCTATAATATATTACAGACAATAGTACCAGGGTGGCTTTGTTGGTTGAGCATCCAACTTCTGCTCAGGTCATGATCGCGTGGTTCATAGGGTTCTCTGCTGTCAACACAGAGCCAGCTTTGGGTCCTCAGTCCCCCCCCCCCGCCTCCCCCGCTCACACTATCTCTCTCTCAAAAATAAATAAACATTTAAAAAATTACTGACAATATCAAGTGTTTACAAAGATGCATAAGAATTGGATTACCCATACAGTGCTGGTGGAAATTGAAAATAATTTAGCTGCTCTGGAAAACAGATTGGCAGTTTCTTATAAAAGCAAGCATACAACTTACATATGATCCAACAGTTGCACTCTTTGGCCCTTATCCTAGATAGATAAACATTTATGTTCACAGAAAAAAATTGTACATGAATATTTATGGCAGACTTACTAATTCACAATATCCCCAAACTGAAAAAAAAAAAAGTCTGTCCTTCAACAGGTGAAAGTTGAAACAAACTGAGACACTTCCACATGAATTCCTACTCAACAATAAAAAGAATCAATTACTGATATATGAAACAATTTAAATAAATTCTCAAGGGAATTGCGCTGTATGAAAGAAACCAATCCCAAAACATACCATATCCCTTATAATATAATGATTCCATTGATATAACATTCTTGAAATGACAAAATCAGAGAATGAAATAATGATAGCCAGGGGTTAAGGAGGAGGGGAAGGACTGAGAGTAGTCAGTGTGCTACAAAAAGGCAACAAGAGGGATCCTCAGGATCATGACATATTCTGTATCTTGACCTTATCAATGTAAGATCCTGAGTGTGATATAGTACCATAAGCACAATAGATGCAGGGAACATGGAACTCTCCATATTATTTCTTATAGCAACATGTAAATTTAAAATTATCTACCATGCACTGATTCTTTTCTCACACACAATCACAAACTACAAAACCACCAGTTACAAAGTTGTGCATGAACTCTAACAACAGGAGTGGTTCACATCCCTAATGATGACTCATAAACATGATGACCTAACATGATTAGGAGTCTCATAGGTATAAAAAAGCCCCTTTGAAGTCTGTTTGTTTCTCTGGGAGATGAGAAAAAGCTGCCAAAGTAAAACGTATCTCCCTTGAACAAACTAGATGTTGACATTGAAGTCAAGGTACCACTGGATTGGAACTGAAGATAAAGAAGACATCATATTGTTCAGCCCTGATACTTATGGCAGCACCAGTTTTTAGTCACATCCATCCGGGTTGGAAATTGAAAACTCAAATATCTAAACAGAATACTTTGTTAGGAAGGGAGGATGACTGCATCAAGGCAGCTCCTCCTTCAGGACCCTCCAGCTCAGAGCCACCTTCACGCACCTGAAATCAGGACCTTATCTGGATCTGAACCACAGTTAAGACCTTGACATCCTGGGCCCTGCCCGGGCACTTGGTTTCTCTGTTCTGGTGACCTTCTCAATTAATTAATGAGTATTTAATGTTAGTTAATCTCACTATGGCTCAGGATTTCAACAACAGTTTTCAAAATTCCTGCATGAAAGTAGAAGGCACTAGAGGGAAGTTAATAGCATCGATATTCACCTGATTAAAAAAAAATGCCACAATATTGCCAATATAAAACTAAGTTCAAAAGTTATATTAATATAGAGGATAAAATAAATCATAGAATATTACAAATTCTAAAATGCTCATAAATACCGCAAACGTCACCACATCCAGAAAAATAATAATATGTTGTAGCACAATCAGCTCACCAAAAACTGGCTTAGAGTCAACAAAGTCACAATTACTGACATATTCCAATAAGCGAATGAGGTTGCACCAGAAGAATGTGGAACACCTCACCAAGCCCAGGAGAAGAGAGTTATTAAAGGCTATGGGGAAGGGGCTTTGAAGCAGTATTTTGAGGGACTCAGAGCAACGCATGGCATGTAAAGACATCTGTATTGGGTGCACCCAGGTCCTATCACCTTTTCTGTGTACAAAATTTTCTGTAGCAATGCTCTATTTTCCCATACCAGGAAGCCTATATTTCCTTTATGAGGTGCTACAGAGTACTTCCCCATCATGATCCATCTTCTGACCCTGCGCCTTTGGGTCAAAACCCTGTGTCTGGAGGATATCCCTACATTGGGACAGCTAAAGATACATAACTATAAACAGGAGTGATAGAAACACAGAAATATATTCTAATAACCGTTAGTTAAATGCATCCCCAACTCAACTCGAAACTAGATGCCAACAATGCCTGTGACCACCTCAGGAGAGGAGAATTTGATGGGGGAAGTCAAAATGGAAATACACTGTTCTTAATTGACTGCAGTAGAAATATCTCACCTTTTTAAATTGTAAACAAACAAACAAACAACAACAACAACAAAAACCCATGCTGGAGGAAATCTGCTGCTCAGGCCCCTCTCAGCCTCACTGAGGTTTGTGAGGAACCATGCCCTTCAACACCATTAGCTTCATGGACCATCCTGCCGTGACAATAATAACAGACTCCGCTATTTTGCAAGAGTGGGGCAGGCAGTGGAGATACAAGTGATGATGCATATCCACCAGCCACAAAAGTGGGAAGAGACCTGAGGAAGAAGTAAGGGCAGGAAAAAACCTTGCAGAAGAGAAGCTCACAGGCATCAGACCAGGTGAGAGGCATTTAGGTGCTTGCAAAAGAAACTATGTGTGTCTCCTGAACCAGAGCTGGGTCACATGATTGCCCCCTAAATTAATCACTATTAGGGATGACATCACAGATATTATCACCAGCACTCAATAACACCTGTGGGTCAGGACCGCAACGTCGTTGTAAAATGACGTTATCACTGGGGCCTGGTTAAGGAAATGAAGCTTCACACATATGCTAGAACACTACCCAGCCATTGGGAAGAATTAGATAGCGATATACATGTCAAACTGGGAAAAATTGTTAAATATTTTATTGAATCCAAAGAGCATAGAATGTGTTAATATAACATATCTGAGAGAGTGGGCTGGGGCAGGGGTGGTAAAATAGCATTTGTCGTTTCCTGGAAGAAAGCAGATGGAATTATCAAAAGTGCACATATTTGAAGACAGGTAGAGTGGTAGGAGAATGGGTGGCAAGATTTTCTTTTCAAAATTTTTGCCCTTTTTGCTCTTCTTTGAAATTTATAGCAATTCATATGTATTTTTATTTATTTTTAATATGATTTATTGTCAAATTGGCTTACATACAACACCCAGTGCTCATCCCAACAAGTGCCGTCCTCAATGTCCATCACCCATTTTCCCTGCCCCCCTCTTTCTACCCTTAGTTTGCTCTCTGAATTTAAGAGTCTCATGGTTTGCCTCCCTCCCTCTCTGTTTGTAACTATTTTTCCCCGTCCCTTACCCCATGGTGTTCTGTTAAGTTTCTCAAGATCCACATATGAGTGAAAATATATGATATCTCTCCTTCTCTGACTGACTTATTTCACTCAGCATGATACCTAGCTGGAATGTATATGTATTTTTAATTCAACCATGATGTTTGGGTGATGACATTATATGTTATTGTTCATCTTATTCTTTGTATGTCTGTATTTTACAAACTAAACAATGCTGCAGCTGAATGCTCTGTCTTGCATGTTTGATATGCCTGAATATGTTTAACAGTGTCTTAAATTAACTAGAAATTAACCTGTGGGTTGGTTTTTAACATAAGGTATTTACACCTTACATAATGTGCTCCTTAAATTATGGCATCCATTTAGTGTTCAATACAACTCTTCTTGTTTTAGTGGCACTGAATGTTTTAGGGTATATCCTTTCTTGCTGATCCTATATGCCCCTGGGGGAAAGGGAGCCTGTTCACAATCCCCACATTGCCCATCTCAGCAAGGAGCACATAATTGCTGCTGGCTAAATGGCTGGAATTAGCAGGTAGTCTCTTACGTGACTCCACAATGCTCAATTTCATCCTTTTTTATCCCCTTATTTTTACTTATGTTGAATGTTAAAAGGAAATTACCTGTTGCCCAATGAATTTGAAAATAAAGGATATACATCTCCAGATGAGGTCTGCATTTAATTTCAGGGCAGGCTTAAGGTGTTACATCTACATTTCAGTATTGCTACCTAAAAATGGTCATAGTTTGTTGCCATGATCCTATCAGGAATCTGATTAAAGCTGTGGGACATCATCTTTGAACCGTGTGTATGTGTGCATATATGTGTGCACACACACATGCACTCACAAACATTCAAAATTCTCAGAATTCAATGGTGCTTCTAGATGCACTCTGTGGACCTTAATACTAAGAAACTGATTTTGAAAACAATTCAACCATTCCCAAGTTCCTTTTTCCTGCCTGCCTCCTAGTGCAAAGGCTGAAAGCGCGAGACAATTATTTATAGCTTTCCTCTCTCTTAGGGACCTAGGATCCAGTTCCAGCCAATGACACCTAGGATGTCTTCTGGGGCTTTTCTAAGAAAGTGTCTATTCTGGATAAAAAGAGAGAGGCACTGGGGTAAATCTTTTTCTCTTCCCTCCCTCTGTCCCCATGATCACCCCCTCCTCCTCCTCCTGGCCTGTGGATAGGATGCCTGGGGCTATGACAACCATCCTTCAGCCATGTGCATTGTGTCAGGGGCAGAGGACCAAGAAAGCTGGAGTAGGTGAAAAGAAACAGCCTGGACTCTACTGACCTCATTGCCCCTTCTGCCCAGCTCTGTGGCCATGCATTCCCATGGGCTGTTGGTCAATGGTCAGTGTCCTCAGGGAAGAAGTCAGTTTTTCCAAAATTCCTGCCCTTGGAAGCCAGGATGTTCCTATGAAAGATGAAGGTGACACACCCTAGGTTACTGTCCCAGTGCCAGAGACTCCACTGAAACTCACTGTGCAGTGGGGGAATAGGGTCTTAATTTAAAATCACAGGCCTTGCCTCAGCCTCCCTTGCACTTATTTCCTCATGAGTGAAAGGGGTTTGAGGTACTTATCCAGCCTTCTTCTGTGCATGGATCAAAGATTAGGTAAGTGAAATTGTCCCCAAAGCCCAATGCAGATGGAAGCTTTGGTTATTGTTTTACAGAGGATATAAGAGGGGAAAACATCCAGAATGAGTGACTTTTGAAAACAGGTACCTTCCCAGATGAGGCACTTTCCCTTGAGCAAGTCTCAAGTGTGAGAACATTTGGATCATCACACCTATCATCCTTAGAAGGGAAATATGGAATGGCCTACAAAAAAATCACCCTCTACTCAAAGGGTTTACAGACCAAATACACACTGTAGTTAAAAGGGCTGTGGGACACGGTTTAGGTCCCAACTTCTGCCACACTGTCAGGGTTCCCTGGAGATGGATTCTGGGGTGGAGCTCAATGATCAGGAGGCTGATGGCAGAGTGTGCTCTGGATGCAGGGACCCAAGGATGCAGCTCCACAGAGGCCACAGCTAGCCTCACAGAGAGTCTAGAACTTCAAGGAACCGGACCCTCAGACTTGTTACATATGCAGGCAGAAGAGTCAGGCTTTGTTCCCCCATATAGACCACTCATTGGAGACAAAGACATGATCTTGGCAAAGCAGCTTTATTCAGCTCAGATCAATGCCTACAGAAAAATTCAGCTGTGAGTAACCAGTAGCCACACTCCCAGCAGCTGAGAGAATGAAGACTGGCTGATGAGGAGAGAGGGCAACACGAGAGACAGATACAGAGAGAGAGAGAGAGAGAGAGAGAGCACGAGCAAGTGGGGAGTGGTAGAGGGAATGAGAGAATGAAAACCCCAAGCAGGCTCCGTGTTGTGTGATGTGGGGCTCAACCCCACAAACCTGAGATCATGACCTAAGCCAAAATCAAGAGTTAGATGCTTAACCTACTGAGGTACCCAAGTGCCACAACTCATCTGTATAATGAAGGCAGTTATAACTATTACTGCATATTGTCATTTAAGAAATAAATGAAGGGCACCTGGTTGGCTCAGTCAGTCGAGCATCCATCTTCAGCTCAGGTCATGATCTCACTGTTACTGAGTTTGAGCACTTCCAGCAAAGGCTCTGCCCTGGCAGTGCAGGGATTGCTTGGGATTCTCTATCTCTTCTCTTTCTCTGCCCCTTCCTTGCTCATGCTTTCTCTCTCTTTCAAAATAAATAAAGACTTTTCAAAAAATGAAATAATGTTTTTGAAAATGGAATTGAATAATAAGTGATATTATATAATTGTTGTTAATTAAAAATGCTCAAGACAAAAGAAATAAATTTGGCATCACATGACATTTAACATGCCCCCATGTGAGGCACAGAATTACTCTGTGAATGCTTGTTAACTGGCTCTACTTGCCTTTTGTGTTTCTAAGTCCTGGGAATAAATAGACACATAAGGCATGGTCTTCTGCAAATGCAAACAAATGTATAACACAGTTAGCTACAAATGTGGGAAATGAAAAGACAAATAGATGATCCTTATCTTAGAAGATTTTTTCTCCTATGTCTGGAAAACTCAGAATAATCAACTTAAAAATTATGAGAATTGATGTAGTTGTTGTGCAACATGGCTGAATCAATAACAAAAATCTAGACATCAATAATGTCTAGATCAATTTTTCTAGATACTAGAATACATCATTGATGTATTCTATTGATGTATTGATGTACTAGATACATCAATTTTTTTCTAGATACTAGAAAAAAATTAGAATTTATAAGGAAAAAAATCTACTTTTAGAGTCAACAAAACGCCTAGCAATATCCTTAAAAAGAAATCTTCATTGCACAGAAATTTTGATAACATCACTGTTCACAATAAACTAAAAGGTGGGAACATCCCAGGTGTACACCAGCAGATATACATATATGTATGTGCATATATGTACACTGAATATATTATTCAACCTTAAAAAGAATAAAATTATGAGACATGTTGTGACATGGCTGAACCTTGAGGACATTATGCTGAAATAAATCATTCAGAAAATGATGACTACAGTATGATTCCACTTATATGAGGTTGCTAGAGTAGTCCAGCTCATGAGGGGCTGGGGGAGGAAGGTTAAAGGGGGATAGAGGATTAGTGTTTAGTGGATATATAGTTTCAGGATGGGGAAGAAAATAGTTCTATAGAAGAATGGTAGTAATAGTTGTCCAACAATGTGAATGTAATTAATTCCACTGAGCTATACACTTTAAAATGGTTAAAATGGCAAGTTATATGTTATATATATTTTACCATAATAAAATTTCTTAAAGAAACATGTGAGTTCTTTATGAAGAATAAGAGAAGAAAGATACAATGATCTATATAACTCTTCACTGAGAAGAAAGATAAAATGATCTATATAACTAGAGCTTCACAATATTTTTATGATAAGGATAAATATGATAAAGATGTTCACTTGTTTCAAATTGTTCCATTCATAATACATTCAACCATTTTTAAGATGCTAAGAGTCACTTGGAAGAACAAACAGAAATAGCTAAGAACATTTAGAAAATATCTGTCATAGGGGCGCCTGGGTGGCGCAGTCGGTTAAGCATCCGACTTCAGCCAGGTCACGATCTCGCGGTCCGTGAGTTCGAGCCCCGCGTCAGGCTCTGGGCTGATGGCTCGGAGCCTGGAGCCTGTTTCCGATTCTGTGTCTCCCTCTCTCTCTGCCCCTCCCCCGTTCATGCTCTGTCTCTCTCTGTCCCAAAAATAAATAAAAAACGTTGAAAAAAAAATAAAAAAAAAAAAAAAAAAGAAAATATCTGTCATAAAGTGTCATATTATACAATTAAACCATATAGTAATGATGCAAAAATAAACACTAGACACAATCTGTTTTCTTGTCCCACATCTTGGCCATCAGTTCATACTTCCTTCTAAGAAATCCTACCTATTGTGTGCCAGGCATGGCTCTGGGGAAGCTGAAGACAGACAGCAACAGTTACAAGGTCCTGAGCTCCCCTTGTGGCAGGGGCCACAGATGGGGCACCTATCCCACCTGTGCTGCAATTTCAGGCTAGGGGATATAATGACAAAGAGAACCAAGGCAGATATTCCCGCCCAAGATAAGAAAGAGGTTGGGGAGAGTACAGTATACAGGGACCTGTAGGGATTCCATTGTGGGAAGTGTCATACTGGAGAAGGAACAGTGCATGTGTGACAGTAGGTCTATAAGCCACACCAGTGAGGTCAGAGGTTGTTGTCCCAAACAACTTTTAAGCAAAGAAACAAACTAAACATGTAGTTAAGAGACATCACTGTGAGGTTTGGAGAAATGAAAGAGAGAGGGGCAAGTGATCAGATTCCAGATCATGGCCCCACTTTGAGGTTCAAGGGCATTGGTTGGAGTCATGCAGCTATCTATAAAGTTATCCTGTCCCATGGTCTAAGCCAGCCTACTTGGCCTGCTCTGAGTAATCTGAGCAAGTAGTCCAGTGACAGCTACAAAAAATAACATGGAACATGTAGGTGGAGTGGTATAATGACACGACTTTCATTCCACACCAATGGCTTTGAATATCAGCATGCAACCCTCACTTTGTAGATGCTTTCATTGGAACACCAACGGTGTGCAATGATTCAGAGAAGGGTAATCTACACCCCAAATGTGAGAAATAATGTACATTATTCCCCCTCCCTGCTTTTGTAGGGTCACCAAACTTTCCCCAACGACTAAAAGCTCTCAATGATCTTCTACAGGAATGAAAGATAATTTATTTTGTTTATGGAAACATTTCTCAAAAATCCATGATCATAAGAGATTTCATTTACATAAAACTTATTGGCAAGCATGCACTAAGTGTAATAAAACAATAAATAAAAATTCCTTGGATCATATCTAGGGTGGGGGGGGGACAGCTCATGGAAGTAGACAATAATCAGAGGTCATTTAACAGAGCAGGTATGATGTGATCTTCTATATTAGATTGTATCATGGATTCTTAATCATAATGAGCAGATTGTATTATGATTTCCCAACCATCCATAGTAGATTGTACTGAGTTCCCAAGTCTTCACTCCTCCCTATATTTGAGCATTTGCCATGTGACATTTAAAGGACCCCTACCAGAGATAGGATGCTGAGTTTGACCAATGATGTGTAGGTACACATGGTGCAAGCAAAGACTTGAAATGTTCTCACACATTCTGCCATCGTCACTAGAACATGCCCTGGGTATCCCAATGCTTCAAAGAGGCTGAGAAACACAGAGGCACTGATATGGGTCCAACTAGCACCTCAAAACTGTGCCCAGCACACCCAGAATGGATTAGGCTGGAACAGTCAGCCACCCTCAGACATATGAGTCAAAATTAATGGTTGATGAAGACTGTTTATGATTGTGGATGAGTTCTTGTGTTGTATCTTATGCTATTTGTGTAACAAAGTAAACCAACTGCTGAATTAAAATTAGAGATTACTAATATGCATCTAATCTTGCTCCTTCCTGAATCCCCAAAAACTGAGAACAATGTCCCCCACATATTTTTTAAGAATAAATCCACAAGGATGAGTAGAAGATAAAATAGTACCAAGGGATTTTGGAAACTGAGAAGAAAGTGTATGAAAGTAATTGACTTACTCCACAGGAAACAAAATCCTGGCCAGAAGTAGAAAAATGTTAAAAAAAAAAAAAAAAAAAAAAAGAACAACACAATTTTACAACATGAAAACTGATCGTGTCAGTTACCTCTGGAGTGAAGGGGGGAAAAAGGTAAAATACATTTGGTTGCAAATTGAATAAGAAACAATGAATCCACAGATCCCTGCCCCAGACTTAAGAGGTTTATTTTCTGGGGTATGTAAGTCCAGAGGTGGACTCGGTTGTACTGACTGCATGCAGATGGATATTGACATAAAGTTCTCTTTGGTGTGGGTACATAAACATTTCTTATACATTTCTCTATTTCTTAAATTAAGACGAATAAAACATCTTTTTAAAAATTTATTTATTTAAATTCAACCTAGTTATCATACAGTGTAGTATCAATTTCAGGAGTAGAACCCAGTGATTCATCACTTACATATAACATCCAGTGCTCATCCCAACAAGTGCCTTCCTTAATGTTTATTGCCCATTTAGCCCATCCCCCCACCAACCTCCCCTCCAGCAATCCCCACTTTGTTCTCTGCATTTAAGAGTCTCTTATGGTTTACTTCCCGCTCTGTTTTCATCTTATTTTTCCCTCCATTCCCCTATGTTCATATGCTGTGTTTCTTAAATTCCACATGAATGGAATCATTTGTTTTTCTTTGACTGACTTATTTTGCATAACATAATACACTCTGTTTCCATCCATGTTGTTGCAAATGGCAAGATTTCATTCTTTTTTATCACTGAGTAACACTCCGTTGTGTGTGTGTGTGTGTGTGTGTGTGTGTGTGTGTGTAATAAGGAAGATGTGATCTTCTTTATTCATCAGTCGGTGGGCATTTGGGCTCTTTCCAGAATTTGGCTACTGTTCATAGTGCTGCTATAAACCCTCAAGGAAACAGGGTTAGAAGCAACATGCCTCAACATCATAAAGGCCATATATGAAAGACTCACAGCTAATATCATCATCAATGGGGAAAAACTGAAAGTTTTCCCCCTAAGGTCAGGAACATGACAGAGATGTCCACTCTCGCCACTGTTGTTCAGCATAGTACTGGAAGTCTTAACCTCAGCAGTCAGACAACAACAACAAGAACAACAAAAACAAAAACAACAACAAAAGCCATACAAATTGGCAACGAAGTCAAAATTTCACTCTCTGCAGATGACATGATACTCAATGTGGAAGACCCAAGACTCCACCAAAAAACTTCTAGAACTGATACACGAATTCAGCAAAGTTGCAGGGTATATAATCAAAGTACAGAAGTTAGTTGCATTTCTATACACCAATAATGAAGCAGCAGAAAAAGAAATCAAGGAATTGATCCCACTTACAATTGCACCAAAAACTATAAGATACCTAGGAATAAACCTAACCAAAGAGATAAGAGATCTTATGCTGAAAACTATAGAAAGCTTATGGAAAAAAAAATTGAAGAAGGCACAAAGAAATGGAGAAAAATTCCCATGTTCATAGATTGGAAGAACAAATATTGTTAAAATGTCTATACTACCCAAAGCAATCTACCCATTCAATGCAATCCCTATCAAAATAACACCAGCATTCTTCACAGAGATAGAACAAACAATCCTAAAATTTGTATGGAACCACAAAAGACCCCAAGGAACCAAAGTTTACTTTTCTTGAAAAAGAAAACCAAAGCTGGAGGCATCACAATTCCGACTTCAAGCCATATTACAAAGCTGTAATCATCAAGACAGTATGGTACTGGCATAAAAACAGACGTATCTATGGAACAGAACAGAGAACCCAGAAATGAACCAACAAATATGTGGCAAACTAATCTTTGACAAAGCAAGGAAGAATATCCGATGGAACAAAAGACAGTATTTTTATCAAATGGTGCTGGGAAAACTGGACAGCGACATGTGGAAGAATAAAACTGGACCATTTTCTTACACCATGCACAAAAATAAATTCAAAATGGGTGAAAGACCTAAATGTGAAACAGGAAACCATCAAAATTCTACAGGAGAAAACAGGCAACAACTTCTTTGACCTCAGCCACAGCAACTTCTTACTAGAAATGTCTCCAGAGGCTAGGGATACAAAAGCAAAAAAATGAACTATTGGGACTTCACCAAGAAAAAAGCTCTTCATAGCAAAGAAAACAGTCAACAAAACTAAGAGGCAAATGATAGAATTGGGATAAGAGATTTGCAAATGACATATTGGATAAAGGGTTAGTATCAAAAATCTATAAAGAACTTATCAAACTCAATACCCTAAAAATAAATAATCCAGTTAAGAAATGGACAGAAGACATGAATAGACACTTTTACAAAGAAGACATCCAGATGGCTGAGAGACACATGAAAAGATGTTCAACATCATTCATCATCATAGAAATACAAATCAAAAAAAAAAAATGATATGCCAACCCACACTTCTCAGAATGGCTAAAATTAATAACTCAGGAAACAACAGATGTTGGTAAGGATGCAAAGAAAGGCTCGTAGACTGTTAGACTGTTAGACTGTTGATGGGAATGCAAACTGGTGCCTCCACTCTGGAAAACAGTATGGAGGAGCCTCAAAAAAATTAAAAATAGGACTACCCTATGACCCAGCACTACTAGGTACTTATCCAAAGGATACAAAAATGCTGATTCAATGGGGCACATGCATCCCAACACCTTAAAGTAAGCAGAGATTCAGAGTGCTTCACTATTGAGCTATGGTAACAGTATAAACTTGGTATAGAAGAGCCTAGTGCTTGGACCAGGGAAGGAGACCTGACAGATGCAAGATACTTGGAGGCCATATCTGCCAACTATGTGTGATAGCTAAATGTTACAGCTTCAATTCTGCACCTGGCTGGTGATGATATTATTAAGTGAGATAATGAGCTCATTTGTGGATGTTTTGAATTTGATTTAAGCTTCAGATAGTTGGATGGACATGTCCAACAGAGAGCTGGGAATATAGATATGAAGTTTAGGAAATGTTGGGGCATATTTATATAGTTTTACCTTAAAATTCATAAAAAAGAATGCTAAAATGAAAAAATACTCTGAGTTGGAGGTAACAAAGAGTGAACTTTTGGTAAATTCATCGTCACATACAAAGATTATTTGATGAACTGAATTGAGACCAATATAAATGTTTAGGTAATGCTACAGAAAAAATACTTTGAAAGTTGGAGAAGCTAATTACTTGCCCAGGATCACAGCAGAATCATCACACATAACTGAGTCTTGGAGCAGATGGATCCACCCCAACTCCCTTACATGTGTTATGAGCTCCACTCCAAACTTGTATGTTAATCCCCAAAGTCATTACTCCAGAATGTAACTGTATTTGGATCTGGGGTATTCACTGGGGTTATCAAGTTAAAATAGGGTCATTAGCATGACCCCTAATAGAATATGAATGATATCCCTATGAAAAGGTGTAATTGACACACAGAAACAGACACACATAGAGGGAAGATGATGTGAAGAGGCAGAGAGAAGAAGCCCATCTGCCAAATGAAGGAGAGAGGCCAGTAGCAGAGTCCCTCTTATGGTCCTCAGAAGAAACCAACACTTCCTGCACCTTTATCTTGGACCTCCAGCCTCTAGACTGTTAGACAACAAATTTCTGTGATTTAAGTTACTCAGCATGTGGTACTTTGTTACATCAAACTAAAACACCTCCCTTCTTGCTCAGTCACACCAAATAGTTTTCTCCAAGGGCTGTCACCACAGGAAGATCAGTATTAAGTTTGTCAATTCAATGAAAGAGGTAGAATTCATTCTCATAAAAGCATCAGACACACTCTAAGAACCAAAGGAGCCTTGCATTCAGCTAGAGGAGTTGGTTTGCAGTTTGAGCACAGCCAGACATTCTTGGTGCCTGATTACATGGGACCAAAGTCTCCTTTCTCCTTCCAGAAGACATTGCCTACAAAGCATGTTATTGGGGGTTATAGAGATATTGATTCAGTGTGTGTGACGAAACTTCAGAGGAGACGTAAATAACTCTTCTGTAAGCACCTGATGGTTCTGTTAATGAATGTAAAGGGTCCCATGGTGTGAATGGGGCAAAGGTGACATGCGACGTTTATGTGACCTACCTGTCATTAGGGAAAAGTATTTGGTGTATTAAAGTTCATCTGAATTTGTAGGAGCTTTAAACCAGATGAATACAGTTATTGCAACAACTATATGAAGGCAGTTGACTTTTCAAAATGCTATAAAAATTTTTGTTTTTATATGTAGCCCAAAAGATCTTCTGTAAATATCTAGCAGGTATTTCCCAGGACATTTCATTCAAATATAATAAAATATCCATGCTCTGGAAATTCTTTTTATTCCAGAGCTGAATTTATCTAACAAATTATACCTCAATATAAATTAACTTTATAAGGAATATCCTTTACCTAACTAAAGAGAGATCTTTTTTCTTTTTCATAACAAAAAAAAGAAGAAACTTCAAGAAAGAGGTTATGAACATCACATGTAGTTGTTTGATTCTTATTCCTTTTGTTTTCCTCCTTATTCATCCTTTCCCTCTTCTCTGTTTTTTTTTCTTCTTCTTCTGCTCTCCATTAATAAAAAAAAGTCCCCAGGTGCCTGAGTGGCTCAGTCAGTTAGGCATCTGACTTCAGCTCAGGTCATGATCTCATGGGTCATGAGTTCGAGCCTCATGTCAGGCTCTGTGCTGACAGCTCAGAGCCTGGAGCCTGTTTCAGATTCTCTGTCTCCCTCCCTTCCTGCCTCCCCCCCCCCCACTCGTACTCCATCTGTCTGTCAAAAATAAGTAAACATTAAAATTTAAAAATAATAATAATAAAAGTCTCTGTCCTCAATCTGTCTAGATCCTGATTGTCAAAAACAAGAAAGCATAGACTTTATGTACAACAGAAGAGTTCCTTAGTCTTTGTGAGGCCCATTTTCCACATTTTGAAATTGTTGCAGCAGTTAAAACAGTCTAGGCTATGCTGTGGTAATGAACAGCCCCAAATCTCAGTGATAAGACAGCAATATAACCCTCAGTTGCTGTGTTCTCCTTCTTCCACAGATGCACTGCATGTTTGCTGGGGGCTCTGCTCCCTGCTGTATTCATTCTGGGTCCAAGAGGGTGAAGAAAACACCACTGGGAACAACACCAGGCACCAGGCAGTGTGTACCAGCTCTCAAAAGTGCTACTGGAAGTGACACACTTCAGTTCCTCTTCTGTTTTATTGGCCAAAGCAAGTCATGTGACTATACCTGACTCGAAGGAAGGGAGAATATGATGCTATCTTATTCCCATGAGTAGAAATAGGAATATTTAGAAGACAGCCCTAGTGGATGCCACAAGTGCCCACCTAAATACACCTGGCAGATGTCTGAATCTTCTGCAGGAAGCACAGGCTATAAGGCGGCAGCAGGAGGACTCAAAGTCACTTTTTTCTGCCAATCGATTTCTCTTCCCTGGACATCTTTGACACAGAGGCTCCAAAACCACATGATTGGGATATGCTGCAATTTAGTATATTAAAACTTCTTTAAAGTATATAAATAAAAACATTTCACTGCATACTGGTTTTATGTATCAACTTGACACAACACACAAATGATCACTTAATGTCATCCAGTTCAGCCACCAAGTTTACCAAGTTGCCACTACAATTGTTTTCCCATGGATGCTACTCGTAACTACCATGGGATGCCAGCATTTTGTTTCTGGTGGGTTTCTTGCTTGATTGCCGGTCTAATAAGAAGAGAATGAGCTTCACCCCACTGGTGATTTATTTTCACTTTTACCTCATTTTGCTTCTGAGCCTCATTAATGTTGATTACCTTTTCCTTCTCTTATGTTTCCTTGTTATGTATTATAATTTTTTCTGGGTGATTTTCTAAATTGCATGAAGCAATTTGCTTTTTGTTTCTGTAGCTTCTGTAAAATATTTTTCTCTTTTAATTATTTAAGAGTATTCCTCCAGAAATTAAAGTTTCTGAATCAAGAGGTGAGAGATTTTTTCAGGCTTGTCATAATACGGGCCTAATTTTGTTGTTCCTCATATATTTATAAGCATATGTTGTGTGCCAGATACTTTCTCAGGTGCTGGAGAAATAAAAGAAAAAAATCCTTTGACCATCAATAAATGTGCAGTCTGGCATGGAAGGTTGGTTTCTGGACAAGCAAACAAATCAGAGAAGGAATAGGGCCCTGGAGAGCTCAGGGCAGGGGCACTAAACCCACCCAGAGGGCTGAGGGAGGAGAGAGCATCATGGAAGCTGAGGTAGATGCTACCCTCATCCTTTTGGTCTTCCTACCACAGTGTCTACCCCTTCACTTCCCAACTGCCAGCACCAGCATCAGTTTGCCTCTACTAGTGGAATAGGTAAATGCCAGAGGACTAGTGCCTCTGGCAATATACCCAGTGGGCACTCACTGATGCCCACTACCTGTTCTCCATGATCTTCCAGAAGTTTGCAGCAGGACTGAGCCCTAGTTGCCCAAAGTAGCTGCCTGACAATTCATATTCCCTGTATCAGCTGCCTTCCATTCCCCTTCAAATTTTCCAACTATCCCAAAAGTATTCCCTGGAACTGCCTTCTAGATAAACCACTTGCAATTGTTCTGAGTGGCCCACACTAGATAGTCACCTTCATGGAGATGTAATAGCTGCTGAATCACAATAGATGAGGAGCAGTCATGGAGGTAACATAAGGGAAAAGGAATTTCAGACAGAAGGAGAGTCTGGGCCAAGACAAATGAACTAAATCAGTGTCAAGACCTGTGTGAGGGGGCAATGACCCTGGAGTTTTAAAAGGCCCCATCCACTGAGCTCCAGCTCAAACATGGCTTAACCATTGACCAGAACAGAACTGTCAAAGGATATGAAGACTGTAGACAGCTCGGACATCTAACCTCATGTCAAGAGCATGACTTCTGGATCCAGACTATATGATTTAAAAATTTGGTTGTTCCATTTATAAGCTGTGAATTTTGAGATACTTTCTTAACATCTCTATGCCTCAATTTCCTCATCTGTAAAATGAGGATAATAATAATTACTACCAAATAGTTATTGTGAGGCTAAAATGAATTAGTGATTGCCATGTTCATTGTTAGCAGATATTATTACTATTACTATCATTAGTCTTTGTGACTAGTTCAGTGATGTCTGACAGGTAAATCACAAGGGGAAAGGGAAGATTCAGTTTCTGACTTCTGGGAATTCATGGCCTAATGGGGAACAGACATATTTATACGAGTAATAAAGACCCCTAAGTGAGGATAGTAACAAAGTGAACACAAAATATTGTAGGAATTGAAGAGAAGTGTTCATTTTGAGCTGAATGGACCTGAGAGGAATTCATAGACAGGGTTCATATAGACCTGAATCTGACAAACAGATAGGATCTTGGAAGCAAAGGTTCAGGGAGGAGTGACAATGTAGAGGCAAACTCTCCAGAAGGGCAAAATCATGTGAGCCCAGACAGGTGTGTGTGTGTGTGTGTGTGTGTGTGTGTGTGTGTGTGTGTGTGAATAGCAAGAATAGCAGGCAGAATAGCAAGGAGCCCCATACACCTAAAGGCCAGGCTACAGGAAGGATTAAACTGAGGGGTAAAGCTATAGAGGGCAAGATGATGGCATGTCATGGGGCAAGGGATGCCACTCTCTGAAAATTTAAGAACCAGGAAATCAGGATGAGACAAGGAGCCAGAGAAGGCATGGTTGCAGATGTTCAGATCAGAGCTAGCTGGGGAAGGTCCAGCATATAGGAGCTAAGAAAGAAACTAAGTCTTTTCATCTTTTTTATTTTAAGATAGTTCTTGAGAGAAGCAGATCCTTGTTCTTTCATATCTCAGTTCACACCAATCAGAACCTCCAATTTGCCTGTAAACATGAAAACAGGGTGGTTATGTAATGAAATAAGGTTTATAAAGGCCATAGCACAATGTCTGATACAGAATAACTGCTGACACCTGGAAGTGGTGATTATGGTGTTTGTGGTAATGTTGGTGATGATGGAAATGATGGTGTTAATCATGGTGATGGTGGAAGTGATGGTGGATGGTACTGGTGATGATGGTGGTGATGGTGGTAATCATGGTAATGATGGTGGTGATGATGATAATGATGATGATGGTAATGATGACATTGATGGCAGTAGTGGTGGTGATGATGGTTATGATGGTGGTAAGGTAATGGCAATGGTGATGGAAGTGATGGTGGGTATTGTGGTAATGATGGTTGTGATGGCAATGGTGGTGATGGTGGTTATGACAGTGTTTATGGTGGTGATGATGGTGATGATAGTGATGGTGGTGATGATAACATGATGGTGCTGATGGTGGTGATGCTGATAAGTGATAGTGATGGTGGTGATATTGGCAGTGATGGTGATGGTAGTAGCGGTGGTAGTCGCAGTCGTGGTGATTAAAATGTTGAAGGTGATGGTGATAATAGTGAAGCTTAATGGGGAAAGACCAAGCTTCTTGGATCAGAGGGTAAGCACCAGGTCTGAGCAGGTGACCGTAAGGGGAATCCTGGGTCTGCAGGTTCTAATTAGATCAGGACTTTGCTGAAATTCTACTCAGTCATGTCACATTGGATGAGAAACCATATCCATTACAAATGGGTCACACACCGTTGTTAACCTCTGAAACAAAAGCAATGTCCCCTGACACTCATGCTTCTGTCTCTCAGAGATAGCAATGAACAAGAAAGAGGTAGATGGCTTCAGAAAGGGGAAAGGGCAGTGAGAGAGTAGAGACATGATGGAGACAAGAAAGAGAAGAGAAGGCAGAATACAGACTTGCACATATAGGTAATCAGAGTCATTGTCTTCTGCTTTCAGAAGGTCTCAGCCTTCCACAGTGGCCATTTCTAGGTCCATCTTTCCTTCCTGGGGGGTCTAGTTCTAGGCATTGCAGCTGAACAGTTGTATAATGGGAGCCTGCTGCCACCTACTGGCACTGGCTCTATTCTGTAACACCTGATGTGCACACATAGCCCAGAGCAAGAAACACAGAGCGAAGAAGATGGGGTTCTCCAGAATCTGAGACAGCACTATGGGAGTATTTAGCTTGCAAAACTCCCTTCCTCAAGTTGGATCCTAAGTCACCCAAGGAACACCTTAGAAAATGCAGCACAGACAGGCTCTAACAACAATCTACGGAAGAAGCAGCAATCATCAGTGTGTGAATATTCCCCTCTGGTGGTTAATGTGCTTAAGTGCAG
Organism: Panthera pardus; assembly: GCF_024362965.1. Lineage (NCBI taxonomy): Eukaryota > Metazoa > Chordata > Mammalia > Carnivora > Felidae > Panthera > Panthera pardus. The sequence goes on along the minus strand of NW_026526821.1, from coordinate 48,420,434 downwards.
GATGCAAGTCCAAGCCTTACAGAAATTCTCTGCAAACTCATAAACTTAGCAGGACTTAAAGCTCAGAGTGATGAAGATATTACAATTGCCCTTAGCCTTGTGGCTGATGTAATACTTTTAGGGATTCTCTTCTTGGTGTCTTCATCTTCATATTTGACATTTCAGCATATCAGCCTCTCTTCCACTGTGGGTGGGGGTTTCCCCTCTATGGGCCTCTTCCCTCCTTAGATCCTCCCAGACACCCTCGGTCTCTCAGACCCCTACATGTCCCCCCCACCAACTCTGACATAGTCCCAAAGTCACCCTCTACTCTGTGGGTGGCAGATTGTGTTCATGTAATTGTAATATCTCACCCTCTACTCTGTGGGTGGCAGATTGTGTTCATGTAATTGGTGTTTATTTTAATGAACAATTGCTGTTTTGTGTTTTCAAATAAGAGTGTCAATGAAAAAAATCTTCTGTCACTCTTTCATTTAAAAAAGACATTGTGATACCACCCCAAATTAAGGCCATTATCAAACACAGAGGTGTCCTACCTTTATTAATCTAAATTAATAAAAGCTGGGGTGCCTGGGTGGCTCAGTCAGTTGAGCATCCAACTCTTGACTTCAGCTCAGGTCATGATCTCACAGTTTGTGAGTTTGAGCCCTCTGTGGGGCTCTGTGCTGACAGTATGAAGACTGCTTGGGATTCTCTCTCTCCTCTGCTCTCTCTGTCCCTCCCCCCTCTCAAAATAAATAAACTTAAGAAAAAGATAAAAATCTATTAAAAATAATTAATCAATCAATCAATTAATAAAAGCTATTCCTTAGACTGAAATCCACAGGTCATCACCTAAGACCCACAATCTAACAGCCATGGCTCTCCCAGTGATCTCTGAGTACAGTTCTGTATTCCTCTTCAATCCCAGGGCTGTGGGCACATCCTCAGGTGAGCTCAGTAACTGTCATTGTCATTTGCCCAAGTATGGGTGGCAGTTTTTCTCCATTCCCCCCCACACCCGCTATACCCACACCCAACCCCCAGAACACTCACCTCTCATGTGCATCTTCAGTCTTTCTTCTACCTCCATGTCTTTGCAACTATAGTGGCCCAGGTCACATCCCTCTCTTCCCTGGGTCCCTGCAATGTTCCCCTGACTGTTCTCCACACTTCCATTCTTAACTTAATACCCAGTCCCCTCATCATGGCCACACTCATGTTATGTCTCTGTAAAACCTTTCAAAGGCTTCTCATTACTTTCTGAATAAAATACAAACTCTTAGGAGGGTGTATTCAGTATGGCATGAACTGATGTCTGTTCATCTGTCACACCCACTCCTTACCTGCCCCATCGGTCCCTGAGACTTCATTCAAGAGCTTCAAGGGTTAAGATCCTTTCTGGCCCAGGGTCAGCTCATGTGGTTGTTTTCTACAAGTACCAGTCTCCTTGATTTCTGGAGCTGGCTCTTCTCTTCCTTCAGATTTTAGCTCAAATGTCACCTCTTCAAAGTAATCTTTTCTGATTATTTTTGCTAAGTAGGATATTATTTGGAATAAATTCCTTGAAGGCAATACAATATTCCTCTCATTCTCCATAATGTGCCTATGCCAAGCACAGTCCCTCAATCCACATATTAGATAAATATATATTTATGGGTACATTGGAGACCTTCTTGGTGTGAATAAGATGTTTCAGGGTAGACATCTCGCTGGCTGTAACTGCGAGGTTATATTGACTTTGAGGTTATTTGTTAGAACTCTCACTTTCAATTGCCAGAGCCTGGATAACTCTTGCATTTTCTTGAAAAATAGCAAAGGCTTGGGAAGAAATGTCAAACTGCCAAATTGGAGAGGGATGACAATATGATCCTGGGAAGGGTGCCCCAGAGGTTGAATCATTCATCATCAATACTTGGGACTCTCTCTCAAGTGTGTCCTTGTGCCAAGCAATTTCTGGAAGATCAAACACACATCATCATTTTCTCTTTATAACCACCTATAGGCAAATATACACTTGTTGATGAGAAAATCATCCCTGACATACAGTAGGCACAACATAAACTTTTTTTTCACTGACTGAATAAATGGATTCAATTTCCACCTTTAAAAAGGGACTTCACTGGAGAGTTCAGACACCCCAGGCAGTGCCAGTGACAAGATTACAGCTGTGGGGTGTGATGAGCCTGCATACAAATTCTACACTAACACCCTTTCTTGCAAGCTTCTTACCATTGTGGAAAGATTCATTCATTCAATAAGTCACTTACTGAGCCCTGTGCTGGGGGCTGGGACTGCAGCAGTCAGCAAGGATACAGAGTGCCAGATGTAAGGCACAAAGGCACCACTTAGAGGTGTACAGAAAACAGTTGATGCTCATCCCATCAGTTGATGAGACCCCTGGCCTGGGCCTCATGAAAAGAAACTGCCATGGAGTAGGATGTGCTGTTGGTAGAAAGCTTATAAGGAAAGTGAATGTATCTCCAATGTGATGCTAACTTAAAGAAAATCCACCATGCTTCCAAGCAATTGATAATTCCAAAAATATTGGTGCTGGAATCTGGAGAAGGCAATAAGACATTCAAGGGAAACAGAGGAGCTACTGAATGAGGGTGAGCCAGGCTCATTACAAGACTGGTAAGAGGTATCTCTTAGACCCTTGTGGAATAACAAGTGCCTGACCATTTGTCCAGGTGCGTGTGTGTGTGTGTGTGTGTGTGCACACACACACACATACACACACACTTTATCTTATAAAGATGTTTTATGGAATAAACCTGCCCTGTAAATATTCTTCAACATTGGATTCTCTCAAAAGCACAAAATTTTTTATGTTCATGACAAAATCTAAAGACAGTATCAACAAGAAAATTCCTTACAGAATGAAAAAGATCTAAAACAGTATGCAAATAGTTGCATGAAACACAAATGTAGCTTGATGTATTAATAAGTCTTCTTAATTAAATTATTAAGAATTACCTGAACCAAGACATTGAAAATATTCTGTATACAAAAGCCTCTTCTCAGAGATATGAATGCACAGTAGAATACTCTCTGAAACAGAAAATATCTGCAGTAAAAAATCTGGTTAATCCTCTTCAAACTTTCATAGATGATTTTAATCCTTGTGTCCTATTTTTTTATAAAGGGAGAGTATGAGGACAGCTAATGCTTTTCAGTCACCTTTAGAAATAGGGTCCTGTGAAAATAAGTTGTGAAACACTGAAATAACTATCAGGGAAAGGAACAACAGCTACATAAAGGAAGGACTAGGATGAGTCTGACTGTGTTGAAATTTCTGTCAATATTAACTCATGGTTTTGAGCAGATAGATAATACAGTATGTTCTTGTGTGTATTTCCTAGGCCTACTGAGGACCCTAGAACAAGGTTTCTCAACCTCAGCATTATAGATATTTTGGGCCTAATAATTATTTGTTGTGGGATCATGCTGTGTGTTGTAGGATGTTTAGCAGCATACTTGATCCACTAGGTGCCAGTAGTAGCTTTCTCCAAGTTATGAAACCAGAAATGTCATCACCAAATGTCCATTTGGAGGTATTACTGCCCCAGGCTGAGAACAAGTGGCCTGGACACAGTGGCATCTTGGTAGCAATGAGCACAATTAGCATCCAGGTATTGGTTCCAAATACAACTCACCATGAATTCCAGCAAAAGAAACAAATATGAACCTAGAAGTTGTCTTATCAGAAAGTAAGGATGAGTTCAAAGCATTATAGACCCATGTCAACAGGAAAGAAGAACAAGCTCAAAGGGGCTCCCATGGCCAACTCTGAGACCATTTAAACATTGAAATAAATACTGATAAAATATTATAATTTATTGAGTAAAATTAAAAACCTTGAGTCAGTGATAGATGATGATAAGCAGATGATAGATACATACATACATACATACATACATACATACATAGATGAAAGATAGATAATAGAGGAGAAGAAGAAATTCTTCCTTACAGTAGAATGAATACCAATTAATACATGTAGAAGAAATAATGAATTTAGAAACATTGCCATTTGACAACTGTGATAATATTTGATTCAGGCAAGAATTATTATTGAATGCTACAAAGTGAAAGTTTGGTTAAAAAAAAGATATAAACATATCTTCAAATTATTGTCCTACTTATTAATTCTTAAGGGGAAATAGTAACTTTAGAGTGGAGAAGCCTGACAGATATCATCCAAACCTAGAGATCAAAGTTAACCTCTATCAGCAATGGGACAAACTGATATTGTGAGACTCCTGTAATGATGTCTTGAGGACACAACCTCAGTTGTATAATTTTCCTGCAAAAAATGCATGGACTGAATCTAACCTATTGACAAACTCAGACTGAAGACATTCTATAAAACCATTGGCTTGTACTCTTCAAAAATGAAAGATCATAAAAACAAGAAAGACTGAGGAATTGTTCCAGAATAAAGAAGACAAGGAGTCATGACGGCATTCGATAAACTATACGAATGTATGATAAACACAACTGATGAACTATACGGAGTCTAGAATAGATAATAGTACCTATATGCATTCCTTCATGATTGATATTATTGTGCCAGGTTTGTGTAGAGGATATCCTTGCCTTAGGACACACATAGGAGTGTTTAAGGGCACTGTGTCTTCAACCTTCTCTAAAATGGTTTAGAAAACCCTATAATTGTATGCATATATGTGAACCAAGAAGGATTAAGCAAATTAGCAAAATGTGAGCAATTGGACAATCTGGGTGAAAGGTATAAAGGAGTTCTTTGTATTATTCTTGAAATTTTTTGTAAGCTTGAAATTATTTAAAATGAAAATTACCAATAAAAATGGAAATCAAAATTATTTGTCCTGCCTTAGCACTGTGTGCTAATGGTCCTGCCTTAGCACTGTGTGTAACTGTGTAATGTCCTGCCTTAGCACTGTGAGTCCCAATCTGGGTCCACAGGTTGATTAGGTTAGATGGCTAAGATCATAGAAACACACTTCATGGTTTTTATCAACACAGCATGGCATGTTTGGAGTAGTCAAGCCATGTGTTTATTAAATTTCAAGCCATCTTATTATTAAGGATAAATTTCAGTAGCTTCCACATTTGATTGTTTCCTTGGATCAGGGTGATGGGAACTTGAGTGTGGTAGGGACTGTTGTGGTAGAAGTGTTATAAAGGCAGAGGAACTGAGAAATAAAGGGTCCTCTGCTTCTGCAAGATTGCCTCATTTCATTCCATCCTTCACCTCCCTGTGCCAGGGGATGGGTTCATTGCTGCTTCCCATTCTTGTTCTTCTGTTCATTCCTGGGTTTTCATAAGATACACACCCACCACCAGGATTTGGTGGCATCCAACACCCCACACCAGGATTTGGCTATGATTTAGATAACACAGTAGCTACATGTCCCATGAGTGGTTTGGGTGTGAAGCAGGAAGAGGGGTGAATGCTTCATCATGAAGAACCCAGCATTTAATGAATCACAAAGCTTCAGGCTAGGAAGGATTTCCTCACATTATGCCCTCTAATCTCTCAATTTTCATAGAATAGAAAGCTGAGGCCCAGGGAAGGGAAGCTATCATCACTTGGAGAACCACTACTTAAGAGTCATGGCTTCCCAGACATCCCAGGGTAGTAAAGAGAAGATAAAGAAGAGGCAGTCTTTCCAACAGAAGTATAACCAGCCACTGTGAAGGTGAAATCCACAGGTCCATGGAATATGGGTGCAATGGCACATGCTCATTGTAAGTAGAATCTTGTTTTCCCTAAGATTTGGTAGATGTGATAAGACATGGACAACTAACTGTCTCCCTGGCTGAAATAGAAATTACATATATATAATGTCCTCTTCCATGTGACTATGCAGCGCCGCCTTCTAGAAAAGGTGACATAATCCTTACTCCATTGCCTTTGAGCATAGTCATAAGACTTGCCTGGAATACCAGAATGTTAGCAGAAGTGAAAAGCACATAGACTTTTAACTGTGCATATGTGATTTGGATGGTCTTCCTGTTCCATTTTAAACCTCCACAAAAAGAACCTGATCCAGAGAACCAATGCCCCTTCAGCATAAAGACACAAACTGTGCAGACCAGATCAGCTGAATCACAGATTTGAGAGTGTGACAGAGAATGTGTATTGCTGTAAACAACTGAGTTGTTAAGGTTTTTAATATGCAACAGAAATGAATGCATGATTCAGCCCATTTTCTATATTGTATCTTTTTCAATCTTTTCCCAAATGAGCCTGGAACAACTGCCCCTGTAACAACTCACATCCCATAATAAGTAGTTAAGGTGGTTACTGTAAAGACTGGAAGCAGGAGCTTCAAATGTTTCCTTTTAACAAATCCTAGCTGGTGCCCATATCTACTTGGATACAAAATAAACGCAAGCAATCCTGATATCTGTGCAAATTACAGCAAGTATGTCCTCACTACCAGGTACCGCCCCCAAAGAAAGGAAGCCCCATTACCTCTTTACAGCACATCAGCCATGGAAAAGAAAAGGAGCCCAGGTCCATCACTCAAACCATGCCCTAAATCTAAAATGAAATGCTAAGACATAGGGAGGTAAAGGGAATGCAAAGAGGCATTGAATAGTTAGACCTTTAGGTAGGAAAATGCAGAATACTTTAGGAAGATGGAATCCATCTTTAGGTTTATAGATTGATGCACAAAAGAAACAAGACTGGTGAGCTTCCAGGATGGCTCACCCAATTCTGTTTGATTTCCCCTTTCTAATCCAACCCAGAAGGAGTGATTTCACAAGATCACATGATGAATAAGTGTGGAGACAGGATAAACTCAGCTCTCTTGACTCCATACCTTCAATTCCTTCCTCTGTACCTTGATACCATTATTAAGAAAACCATATCTTCTCTGTCCACATTTTAGGGGAATCTTAATTCTCTTCAAATAGCAGTCTTTAAAACTGAAAATAGAATGGTCTGAATTCACGACTCTTCCAATGAGTTCCATGCAAGCATATCACATGTATGTATTAACGACCCCCAATGCATCAGAACTAGGGCACCCACGTCTTATAACCCGCTCTCATTCTGACTTTGGGCTTGGCCAAGTGACCTGCTTTGACCAATGAGACACCATCAAATACAGTGGTCCTAGAGACTGAAGCCAGACTTACTCATTGGAGCTTGTGCTCTTAGGAAGTTTCTCATTTGAAGAAGTACCATGGATGAAAGACTGCATGGAAAGAAATGCTTACCTGTGCCTGTTGAGCCTAACCTCTGATCTACTGTCCAACTGAATGCAATCACATGAGTGATCATAGGAGAAATCAGCAGAAAAGACTTCCACACAACTATAGAATCGTGAGAAATAACAGCTTATGTTGTTTTAAGCCACTATGTTTGAGGTGGTTTCTTGTGCAGCAAAGATAACTGATAAATTCAGAACATTCTGAACACCTCTCACAGCAAACAATGCACTTCACCCATCTAGGGATCCAGAGAAGGCCAATTCCCTTGATCCATAGGCTGTGTGGTATCTTCTGCAGTCAATGATTTACATGCTAGCTTGGACTTCACTCTTCTCCCCTGAGTTCCAGTCTATATTTCATTGCTATCCCATCTGTCTCCTCCTCTCCAGCTTCCATCCTCTTTCCAAAACACTGGTATATTCAGAACCCATCAAGCTGTACCAGACAGAATAAGCCTTCAATATGTCCTAGAAGAGGTCCAGGACCAGTGCACAGAAGATTGCAACAAAGTGTCCACACACAGTCTGAACTCTGGTCCCTAAGCCCAGAACCCAACTGCCTACAGGATGCATCAGAGGTGAGAAGAAACATAATAACAATGTTACATGTTATGCCTCATACTAATTAAAGTTTTAATTGAAGGACAGTTGGAAGCCACTGAAGGCTTTAAGCCAAGAGGCACAATCCATCTTGTGGCATTGGTTTGGAGGGCAAAGGAGAGGAATCAGGGAGTATAGTCAGGGCACTTTGAAGATAATTCAGTCAAGGGACATCCATGGGCTTTCATATAGCCGGAGCAGTAGGGATGATACATTTAAAAGATATTTATGAGAACCTTATGAGTCTTCCATTTTTACTGGCTGGGTAAATATGAAGAATAAAGAGGGAACAGTATATGCAGATAGGTAGGTAGGTAGGTAGGTAGATGCATACAGAAATAAGGGAAAGAAGGAGAGAAAAAAGCAAAGAAGGAGGAGAGGGAAGGGGGAAGGAGAAGGGAATAAAATGCCAGACACTGTTCTAAGCATTTTACAAATATTATCTAATTCAATTCTCCTGACAACCCTGAGGCAGCATGGCACACTATTATGTCACTAGAGATTATTGTTAATATATATATATATATATATATATATATATATATATATATATATATTTACTCCCTCCCCCTCCACCTCCATGCTAGAGTGTACTTCTCCACCACTTCAAATAAGCTGGGCCATGTGACTTGCTTTACACAATGTAATGTCAGCAGGTAAAAGTAACAAAAGATTATAAAAGTGTTGGTACATTTTACCTTGTCCCTTTGTGCATCTGCCATTGCCATGAGAGAATTTAGAAAATCTAGGCCTTTGGTCCATGCAGAAGGATGAAAGACATGTGGAGCAGAGCCAGTCCGACAATCCCATTCAAGATCAACTGACTCCCAGCCAGACTGCAGATGTGTGAAAAATAGATGGTAACTGTTCTATTCCAGTGAGATCATGTCGCTGCTTGTTATACAGAATATTGCAGAATAACTCATCGATGCAGGGTATCATTGTCATCCCTGTTCTACAAATGAGGAAATGGAGGCACCAAGAGATTAAATAACTCATCTGGTGGTGACAGCCATGTCCTTGGTCAGAATAATTGTTGAGAATAGTGGTGCTATTAACTGAGATGGAGACACTGGTTGAGGGGCAGGGCTGTGTGCTAAAATGATGGACTTAACGTTGGACATGGATGGTGCCTGCAAGACCAACAGTGATTATATCAGTAGGCAGTGGAATGTGTGGCTGTCTTGTCAGGAGCCCTGAGCATGGTTGAGGGAGCCTAGAGAGGGAAGAGTGTTGAGTGAGAGCTGCTGAGGGTCTACATCTCCTGCCTGTGAGACATCTTGGTCCAGAAAAGCTCAGTCTGGAGTCCCTCATGCACTGCAGAAGAAATAATGAAGGACAAGGCCTGATTGATTTATAATTTTCTCCATTATGATAAATAATCACCAAGTTGAGAATAAAACCAGTGGTCCTTCCAGTGCACCACTAGGTTTCACTTTCCCAATGTAGCCTAGAGTCACAACATACATTTTCCACATTTATTCTTGGTATTGATTTTTCTAAAATCATGGAATAAATGATAAACACCAGCTGGGACAGAACTCTTAGTTCCATTTGCTTTCGGTTGAACCTGGTGATTGAAACACACATTACCACCTTGTTTTTTGCAGTGATCCATTTTCATCTGCCATCCTTCCCCATGTGAGGAGCTGCAGCCTGCCTCGTCAGCTGCCCCACCTTGTTTGTAGTGGTCTTGGATCAGGTCTAGAAGCAGACCCTGGAGTGGGATGCTTGCACAAATGCTTTCCTGAAGGAGTATTCCCCAGGAGAAACTAGTGTGGGGGTGAGAAGGGAAGCAGGAAAGAGCAGCCAAGCAGAAGTGGTTTCAGGTGAGCTCCAACCTCAGGGTGACTCCCAGGGTCCCTAGAGGGAATGACACCACAGAAGTTATCCCACCTGGAGGAAACAGGTTCCATACCCAGTCACTGGCCAAACACCTCTAGTAAGTCAGTGGGCCCCCCAGGCATGTCTGGATGAAGTAGTGCCCCTCAGCCAAGGAGCACCCCTCCAGAGAGGTGCAGGTGTGAACTCCTAGCAGCCAACATCACAGGAGCTGGGGATAGGTGCACTAGCCCCTTGAGGGATCTGGGACCAGCAGCATCTATTACAGCGAAAATCCTCTGCTTGATGCACGAAGAGGGCTGGCTACAGTGTTATAGCCTTGGCTCTGGAAGCCTGGTGTCCTGCACATTAACATGCACTCTCCAGGCAAGGCCTAGAGGGAGTTAGTGTGGCCAGGAGGGTGAGTAGCTTCGTAAAGAAAATGTAAATGACAACCTCAAACGGAAGGCCACAGTGACACACAACCACACAGCCTGCAGATGCATTACCAAAGATGCATGGAGAATGTACTTCACAAACCCATGTGGGGTTCTCCCAGTGGCCTTCTCCATGAGTTCAGACATGAGACCCACCGCAAAATGCTTTGTTCCCTAAACACCATGCAGCACACTCATCTCATTTCCTCAGCGAAGAATCTCTTCCCTCAGCGCTGAAGTAAGACAGTTTTGACTGTTTCGTGTGTGTAATCTCTGTAGCCATCAACACAGGGCACACAGGGACTCTGCCACCAGCATGACCCAACTCCATCCCCTTTCTTGCCCCCAGGAAACCATAGCTGCCTGAGGCTGTGCTACCTCTTCCCTTTTCTACGGATGACCTGGGAATTTAGGAGAGAATAAAAGGAAAAGGAAGGTGAGTTCAAAGAAATGAAACACAGAAAAAGAGTTTACTTTTTGCCACAGGATTCCAAGAACCAAATTCAGTAACAGGGCTGTTGATGATAAATGTTAAAGTCCCCAGTTCAAAACACATTATACGTAAGAGAGGTCACACATAGAAATTTAAATGAAATTACAGACAAGAAACATTCACACCCTTGGCTTCACCTACACTTTTTGTTCTAGATTCCTAGCTTAACTGTTAGATTTTTCCCTTCAATGATACTTTGGGGACAAAGAAAGAGGGGGGCCAGCATCAGGCATGTCCTGACTCACCTGCTCACTGTTTTCATGTTTGACACCCCCATTTCCTAGGCAAATTCAAATGCCTGAGGTTTTTTTCAACCTTCCACCTCTGTTTTTGCCCCTGGTGCTGTGTTCCTAACACACTTCACCAAGGGGCTGAACCATAGCTGGGGTCGGATTGGATGACAGAAATGAGGTAATTCAGGGTTCAGGTTAGGTCTCAGAGGCAGCAGCCTCAGAGATCTGGAATTACAGAGACTCCATGAAACTCCTGTCCACCCAGATCTTATTAGGGACAAATCTCAAAATGTCTATCATTTTCCTTAGCCCCTACATCATTCAGTTTCTTCATTCAGACAAACCAAGCTTGTCTGGGACACCTGGAATGATGTAGCAGATGGTGCCAGGATGGTCCAAGCTTCAGATTCATGTTTCCATTGCAGCACCCATGGGAAGCCAGGAGGTTAAGTGGACAGGCCATGTGGGAGAAGCCAGATAAAAATGGTGTATCTCCTGGATGGAGGAACAACCATCTGAGAAAGCCCAGCCATGCCAGACTACTAGGAGAATATGTGCTTGTGTGTGTGTGTGTGTGTGTGTGCGTGTGTGTGACTTCATGTAATTTTCATTCAGTGCCCAACCAGCATTTCCCAAACTGCTCATTAAAACAGGGGTTTAGAAGTTTCACAAATTTCTTTAATTACCTCATCAAGCATGGAGGAATTTGGTGTTGGATTCTGGCATTTAAAGGTGTTAACTTGTTAATTTTTATTTCACACAAGTAAGTTCCAGTTAATGGTGATTAGCTGCACACCTTCATCATTGGAGGAGTAACATGGCATTTGTGATTGCACAGTTTTGATTCAGGGTGGCTTTGTCTTCGATTTCTGCCTAAAATGTCAACAAAGAATGCATTTGTCATTGTTCTTGGATACGCTGTAGAGTGAGCAAGGAAAGGGTAAGACTTAGAAAGCAAGGTGTTCCCATTCTGGCCTCAGTTGCTGGTACGATTGATTCAACACTTGTACCAAGGTGAGGAGCTGAAAATGGAAAATGTACAGTAAGTGCCAACATAATTTCTTCTCCCCTTTCATCTGCTAGCCCTAAAATCCCAAGGCATTTGCATGGCATGTATTTGAGAATGTCAGTGAGTAGTGAAGTTTCATTGAGGGTGATGGCTGATGACACATCAGAAAACATCATGATGATTTGACTTGTCACTGTGCCTGACACTGTGTGGCAATAGAATCCTGAGGAATGCCCAATAGCTCACCTGGGGAGATGTGTCACCTTCAGTCAGACAGTTAGGAAGTAGTCTCATGGAGGGCAATATCACTGTCACTGAAATTGCTGGTCTTTTCACTGCCACCATCTTGGATTTAGTGCATCTGGATCTCAAGCAGATGGAGCAATGCCCTGCTGGAAGCATGTCCTCCAGCAAAGTAGCAGTTGGTAGTTGGGCAAGATACTTATTAAATTATTTAATACATACAAATATTGCTCTAGAATTACAACTAAATGGCATGTGTTGTGTTCTAATTATAGCTTACAATGGCTATACTGTCATTTTACTGAAAATTATCAGAAATCCCGGAAGTCCCTGAATCCACAGTTAATCATACAGAAAATAAGGAAACTAATCAGTGTTCTCTTTTATACCTATAGCGGGATTTTCTAATGCAGAAGAGCACAGGGCCCTGCAAGTAATTGAAACCAAGTATAAATGACTTAAGAGAAGAGATTCATTTGAAAGGAAATTAGGTGGTTCAGACACTTGGAGGAAGTCTGGATAGCCTGGTTCAGAACATGAGTGCAGACAGAGGGCATCAGGCAACCAGAACACAGCCAAGGTCACACCTCACAAAGCTCCTGGTTAAGGCAGCAGCTTCTGCCACCTCTAGGACACAGACACACCATTAGCGCATGTGAGCAGGCCCAACACTACTACACAACAGCTATGGATGCTGTATCGCCCCCTTGCCTTTTAAACCATCCCTGTCCCTTTGTCTGCCTGTTCCCAACTTAAAATCCAAAATCAAAATGTCTGATTGGCCTATCCAAAGGCAGGCATCTGGGTCCTGTCTTCCAAGAGACAGGAAGAGGTATCTGGCTTGCCCAGCTTGCATAGCAGAGTATAGAGCCCTGACTTCCTCCAGAACATATACCAGGAGGAACCTCAAAGCAGAAGTGGATTCGGATAGCAGACAGTCCAAAAAGGTAAGCATTAAGGTTTCAAATACACTGTAGAAATATAACAAAATTTTAGGTTTGGCTAAGGATCTAAATAATTAAGATTGCTCCCATAGTATATGTTAGCCAAAAGTTCACTAGTCTACGCTGGAAGAGATTTTTGTTCATCTGTTTTCCCTCAATGCATTTCTGAGAGATAACTAAGCTGCTAGATTTAAAGTAACTGGAGGCTTCAGAGTCATCAATAATGTCTTATTTAAAGTCATTGTTTTTATGATATTATATAAAATCTATGAGTGCATTTTGTGTTGCATGGTGATTGAATGATTTCACTTGTGCTCATTAAGGGCACTAGCGCAATGCTAGTACTGTTCCTTTGATGCACTGGCACTCAGGTCTAGCCATATGGACCTACTCACATGTACCTCTAAGTGACAGGTTAGCCAAACAAGGAGAGTAGCAAATCGTCCAACAAGAAGCATAGCAGACCTCCCAGACTGAAGCCAAGGATCAACTCAACATCACTAATATTGTGCTTGCTGCTCATGCCCTGTGTCTGCAGAATGCCACGTCCACAGTCTGTCGACCTCACTTGGGAGCATGTCAGAAATGCATGTTCTTAGTCCACCCCAGAACTACTGAATTAGAAACTGCATTTTAACAAGCTCCACAGATACTTCATGTACACATTCAAGCTTGAGAAGCCCAGTCTACAGCACCTAGTCCTCAGACAGGGATAGACCTCAAGGGCACTTACTGTCCTGTCTGGGGTTCTGCTTGCCAACTCCACCCATCTTGTCACCAGGGTCTCATATCCAGCTTTTAGCAAGGATGGACCAAGTTCTGAGATTGTTTTCTCACTGGGTTCCCTGTCTTAGTCTCACACCCCTGTGCTGTGGGCAGCCTCCTGTCATCTGTCATCATGTGATGTTCAAGCCCATTTTCCCCAGTGAGATTGTATCAAGGACTCCACACAGGGCTTCCTTTGTATCACGCCATTTCCCCTCCTCCTCTCTCAGACCCCTCTCCAAGGAGGCATGCACAGGGAAGGATGGCCCAAAGGTAAAGGAAGTTCCAGCCCTGTTTCTGAACAGTTTCCAGCATCTCCCGGGCAGGTCTTTCTGGTAAATTCTGAGTTGCAGACCCCACACTGCTGTCCTCCCCCTCCATTTGGGCATGAGATAAACACATGGAGGTCCATGAGGTAAACACATGGAGAGTGGCCAGCCCACCCTCAGGGCAGTCCTTAGCGGATGCTCAAGGCTGAGGAGTGGGATGTGAAAGGGGAAAGAAGAAGGCTCAGACTTCCTCCTAGTGGTGGGCCAGGAATATCCCAGTCCCTCAGGGAGGAAGTGAAAGAGGAAGTGCCTGGTGCACAAAGTCCTGGAGCTGAGGAAATCCCCATTCCTCAGTGAAAACCCTACTCACAAGCTGACATCTCTGGACCCTCTACAAGGGGACAGTCAGGTCTGTTGAACATATGTTCTTAAGGAACATGTGTGCAATATGAAACAGGACAAACTAAACCTGTGTCTGGACACCATTTTACTGGAGAGCTGTGTATTTAGCAGATTCTGCACTGATTCCCAGACCAAGAGCCATTTTCCACCTTCTGCAATAAAAGGAAGACCTTTTCCTACATGTTCCAGATGTTGCTCCTCGCCTATGAAGTACAAATAGCAACGCCAGCAAGCCTGAGATTTCTGCCACTCAGTCTTAAATATAAGAGAGGCGGCTGACAATAAAATCCTTTATTCTACCCTCTTCTGTTCTCAAGAGGAGAAATTTAAATTCTGGAAGGTACAAAGCTCGTATTTATCCATGCCAGTTAATGAGGAATGCCTGACAAAATGTTGAGAATTCAGAATGCTTAAAGAACTCAGCTTTAGAATCCCCAAAGGATTCCACAGTTGAGCCAAGAATAGCTTTTTCCCCCACCAATTATCTGTGTTGTTTTAATAAACCTTCAGGTCAGGATTACTATGCCCATTAATGATCACATCATTAAAAAATGTACTATTGACCCTCATATTTTTTCTTGAGGAATCAACACCAAAACCAGGAATATGTTTTATTTTTTTAAGTTTATTTATTTAGAGAGACAAAGTGCACAGGGGAGGGGCAGAGAGAGAGAGGGAGAGGGAGAGAGAATCTCAAGCAGTACCTGCACCTGATGTGGGGCTAGACCCCACAAACTGTGAGATCATGACCTGAGCTGAAATCAAGAGTCGGATGCTCAACTGGGCCACCTAAGTGCCCCATTGTTTTATAATTGACTTAGCCCTTCTACATTTAGATCTTTGGGACTGGAGTCCCTGAATGTTACTGAGAAGCAAGTGCAAGCTGAAGGTTACATAAACAGTTACAAGATTGCCAGGGTGCTTACAAATAGTGATAAGCCCGATGACTTTCATGCTATCTTTGCCATGGCTGGCCAAGCAAATACTGATGCCCCTTCCTGCTCCCCCCCCCTGGGTGGACGTGCTCAAGGGGTCCCCTGCTTCACACCCATATCCCTTCTCTGTTCTCTGTTGGGCCTCACCTACTGCTTCCTAGGTCCTACTGTAGTCTCCGCACCCTGCTTACTTACCACTTCCATAGAAAAGGAACAGACTGGGTCTGCATCCCCTGAATGAATTCAACATCTACAAAATAGGGGTAATGCCTCCCAGGGTTGTCAGAAATTAAATAAGGAAGCACATATAAAAGAACCTGGTACAAAGTTTGGTAGGCAATAAGTTATCTTAGAAGCATTCACTTCCCTGTCTTGTCCTCCATTCCTGCCTCCTGCCCTTTGTTCCCACCCTTGACCATAGTTGATCCCTACTTCCTTGTCCTGCACCATCACCTCTTTCCACAGCCTCAAGGTGAAAGGTATTAAATAACAAAAATTCAACTGAGTAATTTTTAAAGATCTAATTGGCTTTATTAATCAATTTGTGAATCAGGCAGCATCCCATCTAGCAAGTAGAGGGATAACCATAGGGCAGCAGATAAGGAAAAGCTTTGAAAGGTAGAGGCGAGAGGAAAAAATGAAATTATTAGCAAAAAATCTATTGTTTTAGGCTAAGTTGTCCCCCTAAGGGAAGTGAAAGGTCTATCCATAAGTTTCCTAATGCTGACCAGGAAACTCCCCTGTGGACTGGTTGAAGGCTACATCTGGGGGTGTGGGGTGAAACTACAGTTAGGTTAGATATTAAGACTTGGTTTATTGACATGGGCCCTTACTCAACCAAAGTGACATGTTAGGCCTGTGGGTCTTTGTTTTGTTTTACTGTTGTCTATTTGTTTAACAATCCCTCCCTTTGATCAGACTCAGCTTAACTGAGAGATGTAGTCAACATTTAAGGTGTTAACCCTGCTCCCAGCTACCACCCTGTGGTTCTTGCAGCGTCTGTTGCTCCTTGGAGTGGCCTCATGACATTTTTGCTTAATCTCTGTGACATTTACAGCTTATGACTGGGTAAATTTTTTGTCCTTTTTTTCATATTTCAGCCTTAGGGAGATCATTTTCTTGGTGGTTAGAGGCTGCAAACACATACATTTAAAGGTTTTAAAAGAATACAGCACACCAGGGGAATTATTATGATTACTATAAGCAGGGTACTTCCCAATGTTAGGACTTCATTTCAGAGCCATGGTTCATCTGCAAGACCCAAACCAATCAAAATCAAATAAGTCAAAGAAAGACCCTATGGAAGGAGTCACTCTTTTAAGTCAAGTCGCTTGTTCAGTGATATTATGTAACAGTTTTAACTTCCCCAGAGGTGTTAATCTAGGTATAGCAGGTGGTGTTGGCTACAACAGACACCTGCTTCTTTAGCTAAAAGACAACCAAAGGCCATTTTATTATCAAGAACAACTTCAACCATGAGTCTAAGGACTTTTTTGGGCAGCTATTGCTTTAGCAGTAGGTTTTGCAATAAGTTTAAGAATTAAGGAAAAGTTTCTGAATATAGCCTCATTTACATTATCCCTAACCAGGAAAGTAGAGACCTGCCAAAAGGAGTGAATCCTGAAACATGAACACTTCCTGGTGGGTCCTTTATAACTCAATGATGTAAATTTAGGGGAGTTGGCCAAGGAGATGTCTTATTTTGCTTGTGAAAAGTTAAGGCCACCATTAGACTTTCTCCTAGCCTAAAATAAAAGGTTGTTCTAAATTCCAGAGGTTACCCCACTTAGCAATGACCTGGGAGATACAGATTAGGCCATTATCTTTCCAAGCCAATGGCAGAATAAAGAAAGAAAAGAAGGACAAAAGGTTTCATGTTCAGTTGAAGTATGAAGTTTGATCCATCATCTTGGGTAGAAGCAGTCTACCTTAATATCAACTACTTTTCTTCTTCATCAATTTGATTTGGAGACCTCCAGGTCTATATAGGACCAGGTTGTCATATCCTCAGCTATGCGATGTGTACCCAAGGCTCAGTGCTTTCTAGTTTTGCAACAGTGTTAGTCATCAAGAGCCCTTGGTAATGTCCTTTCCAATGGGGACATGAGGACTGTCTTCCTTTGATAATGTTTCCAGAATACCTTATCAGCAGGCTCTGAACTATCACCAACAGGATCCTTTGCATTGGGATCTAGGAAGGCTTCTCTAACCTGTTGATGACAAGCTTGAGCATAAACCTCAAAGACTTAAAGTAGCTGGCCATACTAGCATGAGACAAGAGATTGTATATTGATAGAATTCCAAGAAGTCTGCAAGATTTTCATTAAGGGTCTGAAGTGGGTGCCCCAATCACCAGAGCTTCCCCACTGGGAAACATTTTTTAACATTTTTTTCCACAGTGGGGGCATCAGGGAAAGACTTTAATCCACCCAGAAAACATGCAAGCAATGGCAAGAACATATTGATAACCATACTAGCAAGCAGCTGAATTAAGTCCAGCTGCAAGTGTTCAAAGGAAGGATGTCTAAGGCCTCTGGAGACAAAAACAGTTTTCCTAGGATTATGGACCTGATGAGTCAGACACTGCTGGTGAACTGTTGTTGCAATAGGAAAGAAGTCTCTGCATAAATACCTACTTGTAATTTGAGTCATATTAAATGCCCTATGGTGGGTGAAAGAATGTAGCTGAGAAAAAACAAGCAGCCATCTTGGTTTTCTCATTGCCCTGACTTTTAATTTAATGCAGGGCTTTTGCAGAGCCAGGAGGAGACTGTTGCCTTATTCCTTGGCATCAGGATGACAAGTCTGGCAGTAAAAACCATTTTCTGTAGAAGCAGAATTGACTTTATCTACATGTGCCACAATCTTACAAAGACAACATAAAGAAAACTTGATATCATTTGTCATTTGACAATGCTTCCCATGCAATTGAGCATGTCAAATAAGCCTAATTAGTTGAGCAAAGGCTTTGGAATGTCCCAGGTCGAAAAGATTTAAAGCAGACCAAAAGTTTAAAACCAAAAACAAAAACTTTGTGTTTTTAACTGAGAAAAAAACAAATTCTAATTCTGTACCAGCTTATTTTTGATATTAACATTTTTTCAACTTTAGTCAGTCCTGACCACAAATAGATTTTTTCCCAGAAGATTCTTTTTCTAGAAACTTTCTACAACTTTTTTTTTAAAACATTCATATTTTTGTCCTGAGTTTTCCCTCTTTAAATAACCACCTTTGCCTTAGGACAAAATTACTTTTTTTTTCCTCAATAAAAATGTATTTCTATGTTTTTGTACTTTTTTTTTTACCCAAAAAACACATTTTACTTTCCTTGCATAGAGAATTGTTTTCCTTATTAATATTTTTAACTTTTAGAAACATTAATTTCTAGTGAAAGCTAAGAGGTAAGCAATGGTGAACTGTGTTGCACCAGCATTCTTGAGATTGGCAAACTGATGAATAAATCTCATAATTTTTAGAAATGTACTTTTTCATAATATAATCTTTTAATATATTAAGCACAAAAAATGTTTACTAGCACACACAAATTTATCCTTCATTTTTTTCTGTAATAAGACAAAAGTAGATAAACTCTGTTCTGTAATTAATGTTTTAATATTCTATCTTGTTTGGAAATGATCTAGATATTTAACAAGCTTAACTTAATTTATCGTGAAACCTAACTCAGCAGAAGCACCTGGCAGACTAGGTCTGGCGCGCATGTGACTATTGATCTCTGGGCCAGGAGTTCAAGTCCCTTACTGGGGATAGAGTTTACTTTAAAAAAAATAATAAAGTATAAATAAACCTAACTCAGCAAAACTTTAAGGTTTAGATTAGGAAAAATATTTGGGAGACTTATTTAAAAGCTTACCTATTTTTTTTTTAATTTTAATTGTGCCTATTTAATGTACTTGTTTTTAAGAATGATGTTTAGATTACTCAAAAAACTTCATGAGATATTAAAGTCAGTCATCCTCCCAAGCTGATTTTTTAAAAATATTTTGTAACAAAGATAACATCAACATCATTGACTTTCAGGAAAGCCAAGCAGAATAAAGGTTTTAATGCTGATAACTCTAAAGACATGTCTATTTTAATTAAATCAACAGTTAAATATTTTTCTATATCATGTGAACTTGGAAAAATAACTTGGGTTACTTTTTTTTTGAGCATTTTAAAACACTCAATACTTACAAGTGCTTGCCTTTAAACTAACTAAATAGGGCTCTTTGACTAATTAATTTTAGTAATACTATCAGAGCTAGAAAAATGTCTCACACTTACAACATTTATATGTGGACACACACAGGAACAGATGGAAACACGCTATAGTTATTAATATTGTGGAGAAGATTTTTAAGATTTGTATTTGTCCCTGGAATTGATCTTAAGGCGGAAGTGCTAGAGTTTGGGTACAAGAGCCTTTTCAGAAGTTTCTATGTCTGAAAGGTGTATTTCTTTTTTCTTCTTCTTCTCATTCTCCTTCTTCTTTTTCTTCAGTCTCAGGTGTTTGTGGACTGTGTTCACATATAAAGACATGATAAGATGGATAACTTAGATATATAAGGGACAGAGGAAAAAAAAAAACAACAAGCCCTTCCAAGAAGGACTTTGATTTTTCCTAAAGCCAATAATTTATAAGCCTTTTAAATAAACAGGGGCAGTTTGGGGATTGGTAAAGAATAGATGACCTTTGAATTGCCTTTAGAACTGCATTTCTAGTTTTGTAAAGATCTGTGAGATAAGGATAGCTGTTTCCAATTCCTCAAAGAATTGGCTTGTAACTTAAATGACATCATAGGCTGATTTACCTGCTCAACTATATTATATTATCTTTAATTTGCTTTATTTCCCTGTGGGTACATAGTTCTAATTTTAAATATTCCTTATTGTATTGAATAACCCTTCTTTGGTATAAGAGGAGGCCCCAAAAAGGGGCAAAGAATATTACCTGTTCAATATCCAGAGTCACTCTCAATGAGAGCCAAAAGAAAGAACCAACAGCCTGCATATCCCAGGCAGGTAGAAAGTCAAGCCCAGTTACAAAGGGACAAACAAGAAGGCAGTCAGTATCTCTGGGAAAGAAAGGGCCAATAGGTCTGGATTTAGAAAGGAGAAGGCAACATGAATTTTCTTTTCCTTTCTCAACTGGGCACTATTTGCAGAGATTTGGAAGAGCTGACCATGGTAAGAATTTTCACCCTTTGCTGGTTTCTGCCAGTTTTTGCAGGATCCCCTCTGCAGGCTTGGTATCCCCCAGATACCTTGGCTGTTTAAAGCAATAATGCAGCAGATTACCAGAAAATCCCTCAGTTTTGTCAACTCTAGGAAGGATCCATTTGGGGGCCCTCTTTTGAAGGTAGATATGCGGGTAAGGACATTAACTTGGTGGGCTTTTGTTTGCAGTTGTGGAGTCTTTTTAGAGTGAAAAACCATGCAGGCAGAGGTTCAGTAGAATGAGCATTCAAAAGAGGACAGAGGGGGAGCAGTAGGAGTTACACAGGTACCTCTTACATTTTCAGTTCATAAGCCTTTTGCAATGAATCTTTCAATGAAACTACTTTGGAATTTTGAAATCTTTTGAGGTTCTTACTTGCCAATTGAAACAGGTATCCTGTGCAGTTTAATTTGGGGACCTTGTCTTTAAATGTACTTCTTAGATGATCTTACCTAATTGGAACGTCCCTCATAAAGGCCATTGCATTTCTAGGTTGTAATTCTCCTGAGGGCTGGCAGCAGCTTGGTAGTACCCTAACTGCAAATGGGTTATAACTCACATTTCTGCCTGGCTTTATTTTGGAGCCCCCAGCCTGATGCCTACCAAGACAAATTCCTCAAGACATGAAACAAGCTTAGTAAGATGTTGCCATCTTTCTAGATGCTGTAACTTCTGGGACTGTCCTTCTTAGGTATAAAATAAGCAGGGGTGCTGAAAAGTGGTGCATTTGACTTTAGAATTTAAGCGTATCATTAGCTAAGGTTTTGGGTCTCTCGGAGCCAAACTAATACCTAAGAGTAATGTGTTGTAGGGTTGGGATTATGCATATTTTGCAGTTACCTCATTGCAAACAAGTTTTCTTGAGGTTGGCAGGTGACCTGAGGTCAATCTAACCCATTCTGAGAACCAACTTATGCCATCATAGGAGTCTTCCTGAGGTGGTAAGTGCTCTAGCAGCCTTTGAATGCTCCACCTGTGCCCACCAATTTCATGGCTTTTGGCATCTGAAATCTCCATTAGCAATAGCCTTTATTTACACAAAACAGAACAAACACATACACCTTACTGGTATCCGTGGTAATCAAGAGATGTTACTGTATTATGGTCACAAGAAAGCCCTGTGTGCACCACCACCAATTGCTGTGGAAACTTGCTGAGATTTTTGACCCAGGGAATTGTGGTCTGAAAACCTAGGAGCTTGGCTCTAGACCACTCCTTCTAGCAGCCCAGCTGGGCTCCAGGCAAACACGCCAGCTCAATTGGCTCTGGGTCCTAACTATTGGCCAGTGCAAGCTAACCCACCCTGTAAAGGAAAGCCGATCTGATCAGGAGCTCTAAGGCAAGAAATGCAAAGCTCGGAACCAAGAGAAACTTACCCACTCAAAGGCTTTGTGATACCAGGCCTGTGTTTCTCATTGTGCCCAAATGCTGCCACAAGTCCGCTTCCATCCCAGCACAGCCGTCAAATCTGTTATATAACAAAAATTCAACCTAATAAATTTTAAAGATTTATTAATCAATTCATGAATCAGGCAGCATCCCATCCAGCAAGTAGAAGGGAGTTCCAAAGGGTTACAGATAAAAATAGGTTTTGAAAAGTAGAGAGGGAGAGGAAAAAAATAAATTCATGAACAAAGAATCCATTATTTTAGGCGAGATCACCCTCTTAAGGGGAGGGAGGGGGGCTGTCAGTACATTTCCTTGTGCTGACCAGGAAACTCCCCTGTGGACTGCTTGAAGGCTGGTTTCTGAGGAGTTGAAACTACTGGTTTAGGTTAGATATTAAGTCATGGTTTACTGACATGGTGCCTTGAGTCACACCATTTTAGGCCCTTTTTTTTTTTTTTTTTTTTTTTTTTTTAACAGAGAGAATTGAATTACCTAAGTACCAAGGTGATAATTCTAAGAAACCTACATATTTACAGGATAACCCTTCCTGTCACAGATCCCTTGGCCTTACTTCTTCATATGTTCCTTAGACCCTCACCCACCAAGGGAATCTGGGTCAGCACAATCATGAGGCCAGAACAGGGACATCTGAACAGGGACATTATCTCTTATAATGTAAATTATAAGTGATATTTGCTGTGTTCAGCTTGTGAACAGAGAGGAGCAGCAATCCAAGACAATGTTTGTCTCGGGGCTAGAATTTCAGAGGCTTCTCCCTACATCCCCCTCCTCCACCTAACCACCACCATGTGCCCTGAGAAGCTTGCACTTGGAGCCAGACTGTGAGTGATTTTCATAAGACCTGAAGCCAAGACTCAGTGAATGGCACTTTTTGTAAAAATTTGTAAAAAAATAAAAATATGTGGTAACATGTGGGTATGCATTGTCGCTTCCATCAGGGAGAATTGTCTTGTCTGTAACAAGTTCCCGCAGAACTTCAGTCAAGTTCTATATGGCATTTGGGTCCAAGCAGTGACCTGAAGCCACAGCTTCATCCCTGATCCATAGACCGAGTCACCTGCCTCTGCTGCTCACTTTGCACCACAACCCAAGGGCCTGGTGGCATCCCAAACCAAAACCTCTGAGTCCTCCTGGAACAAACTTAAAAGAAACTTTGCAGCTAGAAGTCTCTGACTGCAGACACCATGGTGTGATTTTCAGACCCAGGTAGGATTAACTCCCTGACTCATGTGCTTTTGAATAGGGAAAAGGTTAACATTAGGCAGAGAGAGATAAGGGACCTTCAGGGAGGCAGACTGCAGCTGCAAGTGGGAGGCTGAAGAAGCAGCAGGGTTTGGGGGGGAAAAAAAGGATAAACATATCCCAGACCCACCTGGGTTAGGTGTCATGCGTGGAGTCACAAACTTTCCGATAAGGTCCCAATAAAAAGTCAGGGACAGAAATCTTCAGCGGCTACCCAGTCAAGACTCCTCTCACTCTTGAAAGCTTTGCACTTTCCCTCAATAAACTCTATCACTTTGCTCACTGTCTGTTGTCCATGAGATTCATTCTGTGACACAAAGACCAGCGTCTCTCCCACCTTCCTGTAACACTTTGACCTTTAGCCCACGGCCCTTGATGCTCATTGCTTTGAGAATCACCTATAAACAGTGAACACTATGGATGCCTGACCCCCACCATGGAGTAGTGACTAGAAACACTGGGGCGGTGCCCGGCCTTGAATGGCAGCCAGAGGACCGTGCTTTGTGACCAGGGAGATAACCACTGGCTGGATCTTGAGCCAGCCTCTCAGAGACACAGCTCTTGTGGATGTCAGTCTCAGGTGGGCTATGTGTTGTTCTCCTTGTCCTGATCCCAGAGGGGACGAAGAAGAGAGTCCCTGTGCCACAGAAGGGGGTCAGGGGGTAGTTCTGCCCACTCATGCAAGATATGGAGATCATAGATGGCAGAGGACAGGGTGGGGATCAGAAGGGAGGAAAGAAAGGAGGAACAGCCTAAGGTCTGTCCCTAAGACCAGGTCCTCCTTCACCGGATGCTGCCACAGCAGCAACCCTCAGTGTGGCTCAGCAACAGGAGGCAGCAAGTGGGATCAGGCTGGGCCTGGGTGGTGTGTGGGTGCCCTGGGCTCTCCCAGAGACTCAGCCATTAGGTCCTCTCCTTTGGGGACCCCCTAAGATTCATTCTGACTCTTCTTCAGGGTCAGGCTTCCCAGACACAAGCAAGCACCAGTCCCTCTTAAATACATTTTTTTCTAATTAATTACTCTGGTGTATTTCAGGCACAGCACTGGCTTCTAAATTTAAACTGTCTTGACCCATTTCCAGCCACCAGTGGGCATATTTAAGACCTATTTACTTTGATGATTAAAGCAAAAACATGCCTTTATAAGTGGCATTTACCAGGGAACCCTGAAGTCTTAGAATGGGGCTTCCTAACAAAGCTCACCCTAAGAGTCTCACATATTTGACACAGAGAAGGAAGTGCATGGGATATTGTGACTCACATGGACACACCACCACCTCCCTTGCAGGCCAGTGTTCTGGGGCTCTGCACTCACCACAGGAGAGCCCCACCAGACAGCCTACTGCAACCAGGAGCCTAAAGGCAATCACCTGCTAGTAATACTAATAGGTTCAGGTAAGAATCACCAATAGATGCTAAAACCACTGGAGAAAGTGATTGGAAAACAAGGATACTTACAGAGTTTCAAAGAATCTCCCTACAGATGACCTATTAATTACAAAAGGAGCAAGATACATGAAGAAAGATGTCAGACAGTACCTTAAACAAATGATCAAAATCAGTGTCACTAGGAATGGGACAAACCCACACGGTGTGTGTGTAGATATGATGCCCTGAGTAGAACAGAGCACCGCCAGCCAGGCACCGCTATAAACTATTAGTATAAACAATAAAGTGTTCTATACTCTTAAAAAATGTAAGTGGCATTGAAAACAAAAGCAGAGAGTTGTTCCAGACTAAAGGAAATTAAAGAAACATGATACCTAAATGCAAAGTATAATCCTGCCGCAGATCCTGGACCAGATGGAAAAAAATTCTGTGATCGACATTTTGGGGGCAATTGGAATTTTTAGAGAAGACTGATTATCAGATAATAACAGTGATTAGTGTTAAATTTTCTGAATTTGATCATTATGTTGTGATTATATATACATTTAAAAAAACAGAAAGAAAATCCTTTTCTTAGGAATACTCCTTTCTTAGGCAGAAATGTTTAGGTGTAAAGGGCCATAAATCCACAAATCTCAAAAGGGTTAGCAAGAAATTATAATTAAAATATGTGCATTGAATATATAATATTAGATTTCAGATGTCATTCCTGACTCTTATAATGAGCCTGATTTTCAAAACATGTTTTCTTTCAAATTATTGTTTCTTTTAAGAACATTAAGGGTTTATAGACTAGAAAACCATAGAATAAAACTTTTTTGAATTCTGTATAAAGTAAGAGTTAACCAACTCTGAGTGAAGCCTTGGGGACTTACTGAGAATTAAGTACATTAAATAAAGTGGTGAACCTTTTACTATCTTCCCAGTCTATGTAGGCTCATTTTATACTTGCTTTTGAATTTCTAGGTGGTTGATTTTGCTGGAAAAGTAATTTCTAGATGAAGTGTAGCAATTTTAAGATAATTTAGTAGTGGTGTGGTGCCTGGATGGCACAGCTGGTTGAGCCTCTGACTCTTGATTTCAGCTCAGATCATGATCCCAGGGTCATAGGATCTAGCCCTGGTGTCAGGCTCTGCACTGAGCATGGAGCGAGCCTACCTGGGATTCTTTCCTTTCTCCCTCTGCTCTTCCCCCAGCTCAAGCACTTGCACGTGTGCTCTGTCTCTCTCTAAAATTAAAAAAATAATAGTGGTTAGAAAATTAATTTATTTAAAAAAAATTTCTTAGAAAATTTCACATATGTTCCTGAAAAGTTCTATGCAGCACAATGTTTGTAGTCTATTTAAGGAGATCTTGCAATGATTTTTCTCTGAAGTATTAAAGAATTAGATACCATATGCTTGTTCTTCCACAAGTTAACTTGCTTAGATAAGGTAATGTTGGTTTCTTAGTTTCTAAGTGTACACATCAACCAAGATGTTGATCATGAAAGGACTTACATTTCCAGGAATAAGGCAGGATAGGGATCAGACCAACCTCCCACTAGTAACAGCCAAAACTGTTTATTACAAGAAATGTGCGAGTTTTTATTGTTTTGTTTTGTTTTACTTCTTAAAAGCATCAAAGATCTGGTAAGACAGTAAGAAACTAAAGTCTCAGTCAAAGGGAAAACAAGGGGCATTGGGGTGGCTCAGTCAGTTAAGCATACAACTTCAGCTCAGGTAATGATCTCACGGTTGGTCAGCTTGAGCCCCGCATCAGGCTCTGTGCTGACAGCTCAGAGCCTGGAGCCTGCTTCAAATTCTGTGTCACCCTCTCTCTCTTTGCCCTTCCCCTGCTCATGCTCTCTCTCTTTCTCTCTTTACCTCTCTAAAAATTAAAAAAAAAAAATAAGTCTTAAAAAAAAAGGGAAAACAAGATCACTGAAAATCATGTGGCACCTTAAGGCTATTTTTGAACGAAGAGCCTTTGCCAATTTGGGCAAACTTGAACTTTTAATTTTATATGTTTTTGTCATATGTGTATATGTGTGCATATATGCAGGAGAGAGGAATAAAGCAAAGGCTAACAAGTGGTATATGGGTGTGTACCTGTCAGGTTTAAACTACAGAAACAGAACCAAAAATAAATTTGTTCGGAGGTTTACAGCCAGGCAATGGCCTGTAGGATTGCTGACTGGAAAGGCAGAAAAGACAAGGCGCTTGGGAAGGGCAGGCTGGAACTCGCAGGTGCAGGCAGTTTCTTCTTCCTCAGGGAAACTTAATTGTGCTCTGTAGGACCCTGGACAGGCTGGATCAAGCTCATCCTCTTACCTAAGCTCATGTCCCTTCCCGAAAGCAAACTGACTAGGAACTCTGATCACATCTACAAAATGCCTTCACAGCCACACCCAAAGTAGCGTCTGATTGAATAACTGAGGACAAAGGACTAGCCAAGATAAAAGTGACCATCCAGTTTTGCAACTTGTCTATAATTTTGAAATCTTTCTAGATAGAAAGCATGAAACACTGTGCTACCCAGTTCCTTTCTCAAACCGTAGTTTGTGAAGGGCACTGCAGTATAGAGTCTGAGGACCCCCCAACCCTCCTGCTTTTCTGACCCTCAATTCTGACCCTGTGCTTAGTGTACAGCAATGATTGAAGGACCAGACCTATGTTTCATTAACACCCTGAAAAAATTAATTTGCAGTCTCTGTGATGAAGTGTTATGCCTCAGTCACATGAGGCCATGTTTCTCAAATTAATGTGCTGTGACTCACTTGTTCCTCACAAAGAAGGAAAACAATATAGGTAAGAAACTCACACCTGCATAAGAAAAGGAAGAGCAGGAGAGAAGGAATAACTGAAAGCAAATAAATTATTTTATTTTTCTTACTT
Organism: Panthera pardus; assembly: GCF_024362965.1. NCBI lineage: Eukaryota > Metazoa > Chordata > Mammalia > Carnivora > Felidae > Panthera > Panthera pardus. The sequence goes on along the minus strand of NW_026526821.1, from coordinate 48,392,958 downwards.
ATTTTATTTTTCTCTCAGTTCCCACAAGCTAACCTGAACCAGAGTAATGCATTGAACATACATGTTAGCACAATATAGGTTTCTCCCCAAAATGAAAATTTTCTGTACTTAATTTTATACTATTTTTCATTGTTTTTGTTTTGGACCCATATCCCAACTTTCCCAAATAGCTGTTTTTCACTTCTTTCTTCTCCATCTTGCAGACTGACATGAGTAGTTTCTGCACAGGCACATTAACACCATTGCTATACTTATAAGCAAGTATTATAGTGAGGTAAAGGTAACAGTCAGTCTATGGTCCATCTGCACAGGTGTGAGTCAGGGGCTGAGTTCAAACTGGTCTGGGTAGTCTGGGCTGGCTGGGTAGCTATTAGCACTCAGGGATAGTTTCAGTTTGCCTGAGTTAAGAGATAAACTGCCTGGGTGGCTCAGTCGGTTGGCTCAGGTCATGATCTCAAGGTTCATGCATTCCAGTTCAATGTCGAGCTCTGTGCTGACAGCTCAGAGCCTGTAGCCTGCTTCAAATTCTGTGTCTCCCTTTCTCTCTGCCTCTCTCTCTCTCTCTCTCTCTCTCAAAAATAAACAATTAAAAAAGAGAGAGAGAGAGAGAGAGAGAGAGAGAGAGAGAGATACCCTGAAAAGAAGAGCTTAAGGAAAAATGTGGGACAAGAGTTGGTGAGTACAAGCAGGTAGCTATAAAAGTCAGGTCTTGGGGTCTACCTGGTGACATAGCATCAACTGGGTGGAGTATATCAAGAATAGCTCAACATGAAGCAGTTTTATTCTTGTGACATCCCTCAAGTGCATAAAACATGCTTCTGTGGAGGAGGGGTAAGAACCAGAGGAAAGTGGAATTACCTCTTAACTTATGGTACTTTAATAACCAGCTACTTTCAAACAAATACATTTAGACCTTGGCTTTCTTAAGACAGCTGTGTCAGCCCTTTTTACCTTGTTAATATAAACTTAGCTCTTTGCGTAGGTTTCATTTCCTGCAATTTCTGAGACATTAAAATCAAGTGGAATAATGTACTGTTTCAATTTTACTTTTTCCCATGTCCCCTGGGGATCCACCCTTGCTTGTCTTACTGAAATAACTCCAATTCTGTAAAACAAAAGCTATAATGGGAGGAAATGTTGACATCGTTTTCTCAAAAACAACAAAAACAAGCCTTAAGGGTGTCAGAGAGCCCTCTTGCTCAACTCTAGGCCCCAATAGTTAAAATCAGAAATAGACAAGACTGCTTAACTCCTGCTCTAATTAAAACCCATTGTGCTTACTTCTTATCACACTCTCTTGAGGCATTGACAAAGAGGTTTTGCAATAACCAGAACATTCCAATCTCCAAACCAGAAAAGCCCTGATAGCAAAGAAATGACCCCACGGGTCCCTTTCTGGCCCAACATCAGGGGCTGAACACTTAAGACCCCATCCATGATCACATGCTCTTTGCCTGCACTCCTGCAAGTACCTCTCTGAACTTCTCTCTATAAAACTCTAGGTGTCCATCTTGCTGGTGGAGAGGTCAGATGTTAAGGTCTACCACCTCCCCCAGTGCCAGAACCTGAAATAAATCTCTGTCTCTTTTCCAAACCCTCATCTCTTGAGCTACTGGCTTCTCTTACAGTGAGTGTATCCAAGTTTGTTCCACAACAGTGTTGGCAAACCCAGCCAGGAGCTGTGCTCTCAATTTCTTCAGTCCCCTCAGAATTCCCCTGGATGGAGCAACAGCCATGGCAGTGCACCAGGGCTCACCTGTTTATTTCCTGAGTTAGTGGCTATGGTAGATCAGTTGGTAACAAGACCACTATTCCAGTTCGTTCGTTGATTCAGCTAACACTTACTGATCCCTCTTATATGTCAGGTACTGCAAATCACAGTGAACAAAACAGACAAAATATCAAGCTTACATTCTAGTCATAGAGACAGAAAAGAAGAAAAATATAAACCAGTCAATCAGAAAGTTCAAGGGAAAAACTAAATAAACCAGGTAAGGAGGATGGGAAGGTGGAGAATGGGGGGGGGGGGGCACAATTTTAAAAAGTGAGGTCAGGGAAGTTTCCACTGAGAGCCTGATCTTTAACATGTCTTACTGAAGTGGGGAACACCTGAGTGATAAAGAGGGGTGGTCAACCCACAGTGCAGTTTGGGGCATGGGTAGATTGGGATGTCTTGGACCACCCAAGTGGAAAGGCCATCAGACAGATTTGGAGGTAGGATTCTGGTACCAATTAATAATTCTGGTCACCAATTCAGATGTGTGTTTTTTTCCCCCACACCACCAAGCCATTCTCTAACACCAGTTGTGTGTCCTATAAATTCATTCAATTCTGACACTGTCTACCTGGTGATTTAAGGGTTCAGTCCTACAAGACTCCCCCCTACACACATACTTCACATGCCAGTCACATGTCCAGGTTATCACCTGTGCTTCTGACCAACCTGCTAGAAATTAGAGGTTCCAACAACCCCCTTCTTGGATTCTATTAACTTGCTAACATGGCTCACAGAACTCAGAGAAACACTATCATTCAATGGTTTATTATAAAAAGACATAACTCAGTCTCTCCCTCTCTCTCTGCCCCTCCCGCACTCATGTTCTCTCTCCCTCCCTCCCTCCCTCTCTCTCTCTCTCTCCCAAAATAAATTTTTTTTTTTAAAAAGCCATAACTCAGGAACAACCAGATGGCAGAGATGCCCAGGGCAGGGTGTGCAGAAAAGGTATGGAGCTGCCATGCCCACTCCAGGTATGCCACTTTCCTTGAACCTTCAAGTGTTCACCAATCTGGAAGCTCTGGAAGCTTTGCGGGTTTTATGGAGGCTTCATTACATAGATCAATGATTGAATCATTGGCCAGTGGCAATTCATTCAGCTCCCAAAGACTTCCCTCCCTAGAGGTCAGGCGAGGGTGGGGGGGCGGCAGGTTGGGACTGAAATTTCCAAACCTCTAATCCCATGGTTGGGTCCCCTGACCTCTTTTGCTGGGGGTCTAAGAGCCACCTCATTAACATGACAGGAGACACCTTTGTGCTCTCATCACTTAGGAAATCTCCAGGGTTTTAGGAGCTCTGTGCCAGAGTCAAGGACTAAAACCAAATACACATCCTGTTATAAATCAGAACATCACAGGACTTAAGGTGGCAGTTTTGAGCTGGAGCTATCTGGTGGCACTGTGGGTGCAGAGCTGGTATTAAAGTCACCAGACTGGATGAGACTCCAAGGTAAGGAGCACACCTAGAAAAGAGGTACAAGGCCTGAGCCTGGTGAACCCCTTAGGACAGGCCTGGATGAGGTTCTTGGGGATGAGGCCAGACTGGAATTTCTTCATATCTAGACCAGGAGAGATAAACAATTCTCCTTGTGTCTTGGAATTAAGGAAAGAATCAAGATCATACTGCCCTTTTAAATCCACCTGAAGAGAACCCTGGAGAGACAGGCCAGGCAGAATCTGGAGCCCTGGACTCTTATCTTCCTGCAATCTGAGTCAGTTTGTCGTGTTGAAGTACCTGTTTATGTCTTTCTCCTCATCAGACCCAGGACTTCTGGAGGGTAGGAACTGAGCTTTTACCTTCTTCCTAAAGTCAGTATCTGACATCAAGTGTTCCATGAGTACCTACTAAATCAGTGAACGATGAATAGCACAGCTCAGGAACTGATACCATTTTTCATGGAGGATAACTAAGTGCAAAGTGGATCTGCCATGGTGTGACTCAGGTACAAGACTGTAGTATATATAAGAAGAAGTGACCATCAGGAGACACCACCCAGGGTCTCAGGCCAAGCATCACACCACTGAGGACACCTGTACTTATAGATATTTGCAAACAAAATGAAGCACAAAATTCTGCTGTGAACCAAGAACATTCTCTTCACTGCTTGGTTATAATTGAGTCAGGCATATATTTCTGAAAAACTTTGACAATTTGTAAGCAAAAAGTCTTTGTATACTTTGTAGGGGGCAAGGACAGGCCACTCCAAGATTTAATTTAATCTCAATTAAGATTATTTTGAGTTCAAAAGCAATCAAAGCCCAGCATATTAAGGAAAGCTCTTTACCTCCCTTACAACTGCCTAAAAAGAATTCAGATAGAGGGCCTACTCCAGGAAGAGAGCTATCACCAGAGACAACTACATTATGATATAAACTAAGTATGATAGGCAGGGAGGAACCTAGCAAGGCCTGTTTGATTAATATGCTTTGATTAACTGTTTCTGTGGGCCCAACTAACATTTGTTGCCAAACATTTATTCTTTTTCATTCTTCCTGAGGATTACATTCCTTCCCTTTGAAGTTCCAAACCCTAACCCTTCTCCTAGTTCAAGATGACATATATAACCTCAGTGTGCCTATCTTTGGAATTTCCATGTCTGTGTTGGATTCCTCATACATAGGAAATTAAATTTTATTTTCTCCTGTTAATCTGCCTCAGCAATTAGATTCTTAGTTCAGCTAGAAGGATCAAGAAGAGGATAGGAAATTCTTGTTCCTTTACTCACCTGGTAATTACAATTCTAGGAAGAAAATAATCCAATATATCCACGAAGGCTTTTTTTTTTTTTATAATAGTGTATATCACATTATTACTCATTATAGGGGGGAAAAAGCCTGTGAATAGCCTAAAAGTCTAGCATTAAAAAAAAAAAATTAAGCTATGGAATAACTAGTTGAGTAGGTACTAATAAATAAGATTTGTTTATTTATAACTTAAGTTTTTTGTTTTTGTTTTTTTTATTCGAGAAGAGAAGGAGAGAGAAAAGCATGAGTGGGGGAGGGGCAGAAAGAGAGAGGGAGAGAGAGACTTCCAAGCAGGCTCCAGACTCAGTGGGGAGTCTGACAAGGGGCTTGATCCCAAGACCCTGGGATCATGACCTGAGCCAAAATCATGGGTCAGACGCCCAACCGACTGAGCCACCCAGGCACCCCAAGTTATTTATTAGTAGCTAATTTCAGCAATTTAGACACTTAGTTGATAGAGCAGAGTTTTCAAAGACAATTTAATACATGAAAATGTTCATGACATAATGGCAATGCAGCAAAGCAGCACTGAATTACCATCACCATGTGATATCAGTGTGGTAAACAGTACACAAGTGCATTCACATGAACACAGTTACAGTGAAATGCACACACATAATTTACCTTCTTTAGAGTTTTCTTCATTTTCTCATTTGTTTTTTATACTAAATATGTTGTACTGATTGGATTAAAAATTAAATAACTTTTATTTTCAAATATGGAGAAGAGTTGGAGAAATCTGTTCTTTGCCCTTTAAAATCAGATTTTTCTGGGGTGCCTGAGTGGCTGTCAGTTAAGCCTCCGAATTTGGCTCAGGTCATGATCTCCTGGTTCGTGAGTTCCAGCCTGTGTTGGGCTCTATGCTGACAGCTCAGAGCCTGGAGCCTGCTTCAGATTCTATGTCTCCCTCCCTCACTGCCCCTCCCCCGCTCACACTCTGTCTTTTTCTCTCTCTCAAAAAGAAACATAAAAAAAAATTATTTTTTAAATCAGGTTTTTCCTCTACTGATGGTACTTAAAAAAAAAAAAAAAAATAAGAGTAGGTTGGGCTCCCCAGAGGGCTGGGGAGAGGAAGGAGAAGGAAGAAGGGAGGAAAGGAGAAAGGCTGTGGAGGGAAGGGGAGGGGAGGAAGCTGTTCAGATTAAAAAGGAAAACGGAAGAGAAACAGAAGCAACAATTCCAAGTAATCAAGGGTTTCCCTCCTCAATGTAGAAGAGGTGGCTGCAATCCCAGGCCTGAGACCCTCCTAAGATTCTTCTGGAGGAGAGTCCCTGTGGTGATCAAAGGCTGACCTCACAACCAGGCACACCTCATTTTACTGTGCTTCGCTTTATTGTGTTTCCCAAACACTGCATTTTTCACATTGAAGGTCTGCAGGAACCCTGCCTCTAGCAAGTCCATTGGTTCCATTTTCCAAAGCATTTGCTCCCTTCATGTCTTCGTGTCACATTTTGGTGATTCTCAAAATGGTTCTTTTACGTTATTACTTCATTCTTTATGGTGGCCTACGATCAGTGATCTTTGATGTTACTGTTGGAGCCTGTGACTGAATTGCTGCAATCTCATGATAAAACTTGAGGAGGTGAAGATAAAACAGAGGAGAAGTGCTTCTTAGGATGAGTAAAGAGTGTTTTTTTGAGATAGAATCTACTCCTGGCAAAGATGCTGTGAAGATTGTTGAAATGAAAACAAAGGACTTGGAATATTACATGAACTTAGTTGATAAAGCAGCTGTAAGGCTTGAGAGGATTGGCCACTTATGAAAGTTCTACTGTGGGTAGAATGTTATCAAACAGCATCATCTGCTACAGAGAAATTATTTGTGAAAGTAGGATTGGCATGGATATGGCAAACTACATTGTTGTCTTATTTTACCAAATCGCCATAGTCCCCCAGCCTTGGACAACCATTACCCTCATAAGTCAGCAGCTACCAATGTGGAGATGAGACTAGCAAAAAGATAATGACTCATGGAAAGTCCATATGACAATTAACGATTTTAACAACAAAGCATTTTTTTATTAAGATACATAAATTATTTTTCAGGCATAATGCTGTTGTATACTTAATAGACTATAGTATCATGTAAACATAACTTTTATATGCACTGGGAAACCAAACAAAATCATTTGACTCACTTTATTGTGATATTTGCTTTATTGTGGTGGCCTGGAAGTGTATCTGCAGTATCTCCGAGGTATGCCTGTGTCCAAGTTAAACAACAGAGAAGAATCTCAAAAACATCAAGATGAGTGAAGAAAAAAAAAAAGCCAGAGAAGTCTACATACCATACAATTCCATTTATATGAACTTCTAAAATAGACAAAACTAATCTATAGTGAAAAAGTAAAATAAAATCTGTGCAGCCATTGTCTCTGGGGGGTGAGGACACAAAACAACTAGGAAGGGGAATAAGGGAACTTTCTGAGTAATGGTTATATTCTGTATCTGATAGGAGATGGGATACACAGGGCTACGCACTTGTCAAAATGCAGTAAATGTACACTTCGGATTTGTACACTTAAGGATAGAAAAATTTTCCAACAAATGAAAAAGCTGTAAATAAATATTGACCTCTAGTTCATGTTATGCATGCATAAGTGTTTAGAGGTGAGATGTACTGATGACTTTAACTTACTTTGAATGTTCATATATTTGAGAAAGAGAGAAAGAGAGGTCATGTGTATGCGTGAGCAGGGGATGGACAGAAAGAGAGAGGGAGAGAGGTTCCCAAGCAGGCTCCAAGCTGTCAGCGCAGAGCCTGACATAGGGCTTGACCTCACAATCAGAGAGATCATGACATGAGCTTAAATAGAGAGTCAAACACTTAATTGATTCAGCCACCCAGGGGCCCCTAACTTACTTTGAAATGCTTGAAAACAAGATGGTTTGACAGATGAATAGAGAGATGGACAGGTAGATAGGCATGTGATAAACAAGTACTATATTACTGCTAGAATCCAGGTGGTGGGCATATAGATGTTTGCTATAAAGTTCTTTTTTGCTGCATGTTTGAACATATTCATAATACAGTATCGGGGAAAATGCATCCCCCTCCTGAACTCCCCACTTCACCTCAGGCCCCCTCCCTCCCCATCTGCTCCCCCCCATATCCCCTCCCCTTCTTACTCCCCTCCAGTATCACAGGATTCTTGGCTCCTACTTGGCAACAATATTTTCACTATCTTCCAGGCAAACCAGGCATAGTACAGAGCACTGGCCTGGATGGCTCCCAGAGTTAAAGAAATATTATTCTGACACTTGTTAAAATGTTATGGAAGACATTACAATAGGGGTCAAGATTATGCAAATAAGAGAGAAAGATTGAGCTCAACTCTGAAGACAGCAAGAACAAATGGTATTTACAGCCAAGGTTTGGGGGCAAGAGGAGGATTTTTGCTACATTGACCTAACTGGACTCTTGCAAATGACTTAGACATCAAAGGTGGGGGTGATAAACTTGAACACACATCAAGGTAGGAGGATTCTCACTAGAACAGGGTTAGCAGGCCAGCTGGGCAAGACCCAGGCTTAGTGGAGAGGCAGCTCAGAGGAGCTTTACTAAAGCTGGGTCTGTTCTTGTCACTAGGTCCAGCTACTCTGTTACTGGCAGAAAGGGGAGCTAGGGAGCACTGTGGAGAGGGCAGGGCTGCCCTCAGTGGCTTCAAGGTCAAGATCCAACGCCCAGTGCACCAGTTTCAATGCTATCTCAGGCAGGATCAAGAATCCCTCTGCTGCCCTGTGCAGATTGCTAAAGGAACTGGAATTCAAGTTTGCACAAACACTGAGAGCAATGTCAGAGCAGTAACCACACCATGGAATTGGAAAGGAAACTGACCACCCAGATCTGCCAAGGGAATTGCTCAACCCCACTCAGATCCATCCTGTTTTCCTTGTGGCCAGGGCTGAGGCCCAGAGAGACTCCAGAGCACCCAAAGATACAAGCCACTTCCCTGTGTCCCTGGACTCCCTATCCCTGCCTCCTTCCTCTTGACTGGTGCTGCAGACAGCAGAGCTTCTCTGGTAAGTGTGCTCCTTGTGAAATTAAATGGTAACTTGTAATGTAAAGCAATGGGGACTGTTTACTTGATGGACCCTGGGCAAAAGCTTCCAAAAGATTCTCTGTCTCCTTATTAAATGCAAAACAGATATTGGTCATTGCACTGTCTCTTGCCTCTTTCTACAGGGGCTGCCAGCAGGCTTTCCCCACCCTCAAAAGATAGCCACTCCTGCTCAGAAGTATCTGACCAGGGAAGCCCTCTGTTTCCCTGCTCTGTGTATCTCCTCCTTTCTATATAACTAAAAGAGCCTTTGACCACTTCCTGCAGAAGATATACTGGAGCCCAGACCTATACAGTCTTGAACTGGGGGCTCTGTTAATCCATACAGTGCCCAGCAGATGATGCCCTCTCAGTATCTCTCCCTGATCTTGGCCAGACTTCTTTTCCTTTAGGTTTCAGCTGAAATGCCTCTCTTCTCCAAGAGGTTTCCTTGGCCATACTTAGTAGCACCTTTCTCTATCAAACCCTTCTATTTCACTTTCAACAGAGCACATATCATGCCCTGATCCTAATTACTGATCATTGCCTCCCCACCCCACCCCCACACACCCTAAACCTGGACTGTGCAACATCACAGCCACATACATTCATTTGACCATGGGATGCTGGAAATGGGACCAGTCTAAATTGACACCTGCTCTGAATGTAAAGCATACACACAGGATTCCATATACTTAACATACACACAAAGATACGCACACATAAAATATCTCATTAAACAATTGCCAGTGTATGTTGAAATAATATTTTGGATATATTGGGTGAAATCAAAAATAGTAAGCTTAAACTCACCTGTCTTTTTACTTTTAATGTATTAGAAAATGCAAAGTCACACACGATTCACATTGCATCTCTATTGGGCAGTTGCCCTCCGACAAGTCCAAGGCTCACTAGCCCATCCTCAACCTACAAACCCGATACCTCGTGGCCAGAGAAAAGTCCCAAAGATTTGTCAGTTGAATAAATAAATGAATTGTGAAAAAGATAACCCAATGACCTTTTTCCAAATAAAGGTTAATTAATTTATGTTTTGCAAAAGAGTTCCCCAGAACAGAAGGGAGACAGGCTCTTCCTTTTTCTCCGTCCTAAACCTCCCCCCTACTCTGGGGATTCCTAGACTGAGATGCAATGCTCAACCCCCAGGAAGCCAGAGCGCTATTTCCCCCTTCACAGGAGACAGGGCTGGGGGTTACAAGCACTGCAGGCTCTGGGAGGAGTGACACCTTCTGCAAGACCACAGTGAGCTAGGCTTGGGAGCCCTCCGTCCAGAGCAGGGGTCAGGGCTGGCTGGGTGGAGCTGGACTCAGGGACAGGGCAGGCGCGATGGGAGGAGGACTTAGGTGGAGGGATAAAAGCTGAGGGGCGGGGCTGGGAGGGCCAAGGCTAGCACACTGTAGAGGGGCGGGATTTAGATGGAGGAGAGACGCTGAGAGGAAGGGCGGAGCTTGGGGGAGAGAAAACGAACCTAACCCGAAGAATAAGGCCAGAAGTGCGGTCAAAGGGGCCCGAACTAAGGCTACAGGGCTGGGACTGCCAAGGAGGCGCTGGGTTAGGGAAGTACAGGAAGTAGAGGCCGGACCCGGGAGCAGGGTCAGGACTTCCGCGGAGAGGGGTAGGTGGGGGCGGAAAAGGCGGAGCCGGGGAGGGCGGGGAGGCCCAAGGGTGGGGCTGAGGGAATAAAAGCGCGGCGGCCAGCTGGGTCCTGCTTATCTACGTTGGATCACTTCCTGCGGTAACCTGTGCGCTGTCAATCGCGAACACACCATGGCCGGGTCCTTGCGCACCCCGCTGCTCCTGCTAGCCGCTGTGGGCCTGACTCTGGCCCTGGCTGTGAGTCCCGGGACCGGCAGGAGAAACAACAAGTCTGCGCTGGTGGGCGCCCCGTTGGACGCCGACGTCAACGAGGAGGGCGTGCAGCAGGCGCTGAACTTCGCCCTCAGCGAGTACAACAAGGCGAGCAACGACGCGTACCACAGCCGTGCGATGCGGGTGGTGCGTGCCCGAAAGCAGGTGCGTACGAGCCGGGCTGTGGGGGCTGCGCGGCCCTGAGTAGAGGGCGCGGCTGCCTGACGTCACCAGCAAGGACCCTATCTGCCGGCCCAGCGTCTTGGATCAGTCTCCGAGCCTCTAGGGGTTGGGCGGGGACCACAGACGTTCCCTTGCATCTCAGAGGGCTGTGTCCCTTGTCTCTCTGGTCCCTCACAGCCAGCCCTTCGCATGCATGTCTCCGGGAGTGCCAGGGACCCCGGTGGCACACTGGGTTACCCCCATGGCCTTCATTTCAGGTTTCAAGCTCCAAGCCTGGCCAGAAGGCTGCGGTGCGGGGGTCAAGGCCCCTATCCAGTCCCACTGTGTCCATGCCCCAGCCTCACGGGACACGGGGGCCCAGTGTGAGCTGTCACTAAATGACCACGAGCAAAGGAAAATCAGACCCCATGCCCAGCTGCCCTCCTGGCTTTGCCACTAAAGGATTTTTTTAAAGCACTTTTTCCTTTTAACTTTAACTTTTCAGACTTACAGAGCAGTAGCAAAAATAGTGCATAAAATCCTTGTAGATTCTACAGCTAGATTCCTTGTATGTTAAAATTATGCCATTTTGCTTTCCAGTAGGCACATACATGTGTGTATGGGGATACGTGCATTTGTGTTTTTGAACCTTTTGAGAGTTAACACTTCTCTGTGTATTTCCTAGAAAGAAGGGCATTTTCTGAGGAGCGCACAATAACATTTTGGAAATCAAAATCAACACTGACAATTATCTAAAACTCAGACCTTATACAAATGTCACTGGTTGTCCCACTGATGTCCTTTATGGCTCAGGACTGCCAGATCATGTGGTGCAGGCACTGTCTTGCAGCCTTCTTTACTCTGGAGCATTCTCTCCATCTATGACCTTGGCATTTTTGAAGGGTCCAACCAGTTGTGGTGCACACTGGGGCTCAGTTTGGGCTGGCCACATGTTTTCTTGAGATGATTGGGGCCATGTAGAAGTGACCTGTTCTCTGAGTCTCCTCTCGATAGATGCCACTAAACTAACTTGGCCTCCATGTCCTCATCCTACAATGGAGTTTGGGGCCCACGCCAAACATCCTCCCTCAGCACCCAGAGGTTGTCAGCAAACACAGATGGGTCAGTGAGCTGGCCTGTGGTACCCAGTGCATCCCAGAGCAAAGGGTCTGGCATATGAATTCAAATCTGTCCTGAGATCCTGGAGGAAAGGCTCCTGGAGGGTTGCTTCCCTCCACAGGTCACATCCATGGGGAGCAGCCTCTCGTGTGTGCCATCACATTCCCTAACCTGATATTGCCCCATCATAGCCAACATCCAGAGGTAGTTGAGTGGATTGCTCCTGACCCCTGCCTCTGCTATCCTGTCCTGGAGTTCTGGTCAGATAAAGAACATAGCCATGGGAATCCAGAGACGGGTGGGAGGGAGTGTGAGGAAGGGGCACTGTGGCTCTGCGGCTCTGTGTTCATCCTCTAAGGAGGGCAAGGATTTGGGCCAGCTGGCTTGGGGCCCATTTGAGAGCAGAATAGAGCCTCACAGCAATGAAAGCCTGGTAGTGCATGCCAGCATTTAGGACCCACGCACCTTCTCTTAAAACTTCAGAAGGTGGGCCCAGAACTGACCATTTCTCCTCCTGTAGCATTTGGTTGGCACTGTGTCCTTTAGATGGGACATGTGCTCCCTGTTCACTAGGTTGCCCCCAGCCTGCTGCTCTCCAGTGTGACACTAGCTTGGTGCCACAGCTCACTGGGGTAAGTGACAGCAGAGAGATCATGGGACCTGCTTATGGTTCTACCAGGTAGGATGTGGATCCTGGTCTCGGGCTGCCATGTTTCTCCAAGTTCTAAGGAGGCCTGTCTGTGGGATGCCATGTGTGAGGACAAGGTTTGCCTCTATCCTGAAATCTCCAGTGTAAAAGACAGGCAGGTGTATGACACACTTCAGAATTACTTCCGTCAAAAATCACACTTAAAATGTAGACATTCCAGGATCAGTGTTTTATTGATTGGCCTAAACTGTGTGTGCGTGTGTGTCTGTGTGTGTATCATTGAGAGAGAGAGGGAGGCATGTCATTTCTTACTGTGAAATAAAGGAATAAATAAACCTTTGTTACACTGAGGTAATGTGAATATTTATGGGGTTGATCCTATTAATTGGAATTTAGCTTAATTGCACCCATCACATGACTGTCTTTCAGAACCAAATCTACTCTGTTTGCTCCAGTGCAGAGCCCTCACTGTGGGCTTAGTTCCTGCCCTGGCTCCTGGCGCTGGAGTTTATTAGCTGACTCTGTGCTGGCTCCCCAGAGTGTGCCTTCTCTCCTGAACCCGGTTAACAGAATTTTGGACCCTGGCTTCCACCTTCCATCTTCCTGCTTCTCCTCCTGCCAGGCTGCCTGAGACCTTCTGGAGCCCCTCTATGAACAAATTACAATGAGAGTCTGAGCACAGCAGCTGGGCCAGCCCTCAGGAGGTGGCTGTGGTTTCTGGGATACCTGCTTTGGCAGCAGTGAATGCTGGTGTAAGGGCCCAATAGCAGGAAGGTAACTTGTGTGAAATTGGGGGGTATTGTAAATAAATCCTGCTCTCCCGGTATGCAGGTTGTGGCTGGGATGAACTACTTCTTGGACGTGGAGATTGGACGAACCAGATGTACCAAGTCCCAGCCCAACTTGGACACCTGTCCCTTTCATGACCAGCCACACCTGATAAGGGTATGTGCCTGGAGGAGGCAGCCAAGCACGGCAGAGGGGTGGGGGTGAGCCTATGCCTGTGGGATGCATCATGTGTGATTGCTGGGGGTGGGGGTGTGCCAGTGTTGGGTGCATGGAATACATGTGTGTGCACATGACTAATTTGACTTTCTAAGTGGGTTTTAGCTGGTGAATAGGGGGCACCATGTATGTGCCTGTGGGATAAGGAGCAGCTGTGGGGTGTTTGCTGGAGAGAGAGAGAGAGGAAGAGAGGTAACCCCTTAATCTCAGCACCAGCCACCTAAACGGATTAGAGGGAATCAGAGGCCTATAAGCAGCCAAAACCCTCTGGTGCTGCCCTGCCCACCAAATACTAGTCTCCTTCCTGGGTCTTGGCCTCTGGGGAAAGCTGTACTGCCCCCATACCTTCCCCATTCCCTGAGGCTTTCCTGTGTTTCCTGAACTCTGATCCCAGCCCCTGGGTTCTTCCCTCTGCACCTGTCCTAGTGCTGGCCCATTGGAGGTCAGGGAACTTGGGGGCAGTGCCCTGTCCCTTGGGGGCTCTGGAGCCTTCCACACGCTGCTCCTTAAAGGAATGTGCAGGGGGAACGAGTTAGTGGAATCCTGCTGGTTGGAGGTAAGGGACAGGATCTCATCTCTTGGACTTTAGGGATGGGCATGGTGCCCGAGACGTCACTGCAGAGCCCTGCTTAGTGTGCTGGGGCTCTGCAAGGTGGGGGTTGAGACTCTTGCCACTGTTCTTTACCTGCTCTTCTGACATCTCGAGGCTGGACTTGTTCCTTTTGCACTGTAACCCTAACTATCCCTCTCTTTTCCCTTTCACAGAAAACGCTCTGCTCTTTCCAGATATATACTGTACCCTGGATGGGCAAGACATCCCTGGTGAAGTCCAGCTGCCAGGATGCATAGAGGACCCTGTGACAGGCTGGGTTGCTCTGGCCCCCTTCTCCCACCCCGCTCCCCCCTTGTAGAACTCCTAATCCTTGGAAGGGTGGCCCTGTCCAGGTGATGTCCCCTCAATGTGCTGGTCCCAGGAGACAAATAGAAAAGGGTTCTGGGGCATTTTTTGAACATGCTAAGTGACTGTAACTCCTTTCTTTTAATTGTTTTCCAAATGCACCAGTATGTAGTGCACTTGTTCTGCTCTGTCTTCATCAATAAAAGGTAACATCAGCTATCTCTTGAGTTATTTCCTATCTCGGGAATATACATATAAAAAGGATTTGGGCAGTGTCTTTATGAAGAGTTCCTAGTCCCAACTGATTTTAGAGGATAGGCAAGGATCTGAGAACTGACAGTTTCCCCGGGGTGTGTGTGGGGCCGGGGGGGGCAGTGGTGGAGGCATGCTGCCACTTTGAGAGATGATTGAACCAGGAGCAGCCTGGGAACCCAGCCCTTAGCTGTAGTGACTCCTGGTAATCACAGAGGAGAGGAGGGAAACTAGGCTGCTGATCCTGAAAACTTGGCTGCTGTGTTTGAAAAGAATTCAGATGGTGAGCAGGAATGGGCAGGAGGGAGGGGTCAGATGGAGCCCATAGCCCAGGGCCACCCTGAGTAGGGATCTGCCAGGTAATAGATTTCAACCACATGTGCTGAGTTCAACACACTCCTGGGCTGATTTTCACTAGTCAAGTTCTCTACAGACTAGATAAATGATTTATGTCTACTTCTTTCCACAAAAGACTACAAGTCACCTCCAGGAGACAAAGACAAAGTATTATGTGTGTATGTAACTATTGGGGAAATACCAGTCAGAATCAAGGTCAGAATCCAGAGTGAAATGAGACTGAAAGCAACACCTTCTTCAGATATATTGTGGGAAGTAGTTTGTAAATGGTTTTACACCCTGCACATTTTCTGGGGTCGTATTTAAAGTAAGTCCTTGTGTAGTAGAGTTTCGTATAAGGGTTGTAGAATTGAAACCATAACCTGGATTGACATAGAGTGGGCTTGCTTCTTAATCTGAGGACAATGTAATTAATAGGAAATGTTACCCTTAGTCCACCATCATTCTGTAGACTAATGGATACCTTAGGACCCCAAGATAGAAACGATCTAGTCCTAAACAAAAGAGAACCAAAAGCATACCCCAATCCCTGCACTGTCCTTATATTGACCATTTCCTGCAAAGGGGTGAAGCCCTCTCAAGGGGCTAGTAATGTTGGGGCCATGTTCCCCAAATCTTCCACACACACCGCAGCATGAATGATGATCTGGTTGGCTCATTGCCATGAACACAGAGGGTGAAATGACAAAGGGGACCCACCCAGATGGTCCTGAGTGCCAGCACCCCAGGGGCGGCTGCTGTACCCAGCAAAGGCAGAACTCAGCACAGTGCTGGGAAGGGGTGGGGATTGTCCCCATCCTGTGTGCCTCCTCCGGGTGATTAGATGGGCCCCAACAAGATTGTGTGCCTTGTCTCATGTTCACCATTATGGAAGAAGATGCACAATTGCTAAGAGAATCATTCGAAATACAGTTCACAGTGCACATTGCCCGTGCACCACTGTCTTCTATGTACATTTTCTCAACACTTGTCAATTGCAGCTGGGCCACCTGGAACACATCCTTCTACTTTGGACTGAAATAAAGATACTGTGACACCTGTTTGCCAAATGGCCAACCATGTATGAGACAGTAAGTGTGAACTCTGCCAGCACCAGTCATAATTCTTTCAAAACAAGTTATGAAACCACGGGTTTTTGCTTCCATAATCCTGCACTTTAAGTTCCAAGTTTGGAACACACTTTGGATTTTAGTGGCCTCTGTGTCTCCTTGATTACAATCTTTAAGACCCCAAATAAATGCTTTGGTTGTTTTACAGTCTCTTCTCAATGGACACCGCACTTAAAGAAAGGGGCTGGGATCAGAGAGACAAAGCACTGTGTACAGGCCTTGAAAGGCGGAGTGTGAGCCTGGGCATGGTCCCTGCAGGGCCGCATGGACTTGGGGATATGTTGAGAAGGAGGGGTCCTGACAGAGCAAACTGTACACAGAAGTGGTGCCCACAGAAGAGGCCGTAGCCTCCATGCAGGGTCTTCCCTAACTTGGTGAAGAATCTTAGGTTACATGCTGGCACCATGATGAAATGCTGATTTCCTATAAAGCCATCCTTTTGTAGGCACACTACTATTCTCTTGTAGAAGTTGGGGGTAGGGGATGGAGAGCTGTACACACAGTTTGGCTCATCTCAAATTCTCCACGCATTCTCCCACTATCCAGGCCTTGAGTTCCACAGCCCACACCACATGAGTTCAGGTTGGTGGCACCCTGGGTGCCCCAAGGGGATGGCAGGCCCATGGATGCCACAGCCCTGAGTTTTGGGTGAAGTGGTGTGATCAAGAAGGCCCTATGACCTGACATCACATAGACCCATATGTCCAGGGGTGGAAGTACAGCCCCTGCAACTTTAATCTGCACGATTTTTTATATTTATTTACTTTAAATATAACTGTAAGTATAATTTATGTAAAATTACTTACATAAATAGCTTTAGTATAGTGCTTGGCCCTAAGCAAACACTCAATAGGTTTCTTTATCTTTTTTCATTGATCTAATTACATATTGTGGTTTAAAACATGGCATCCATAATCTCTGACACTCTTTTTATTCAGAGGTAAGGTCTGTGAGCTGCATCATTACTTGGGGAACATCATTGAAGAGATGTGACTGAGGATTAACCTGTGAGCTGGACCTGGGCCCTTGGAGGCTCCTCAGCCCCTCCCCGGTCCTTGGAATGTGGGTTCCACTGGACTTTTCAGCTCCCAGACACTGCTCTAAGGACATTGCCTGGAGATGGTGACGTGGTGCTGAGGCCATCTGGATGGTATATGTGACTGACACCAGTTAGGGCCTCTTTTATAAACGTTTAAGATTTGCCAGGTGGGTGTGGAGTCCATTCATCTCGGTGCCACCTAAGAGAAGCCTCATAGGTGAGTTCTCTTTGCTTATTAAAACTGCCATCTATTAACCTGGAGGGACCTGCTTCTTTCTCGGCCTCTCCCTGCCCTTTCAGTACAGGGACAGTTTCACATTACACCAGGGAAGCTTCTAAAAGGGTTGTGAACCACCACTCTCGGTGAATTTGTAGAGGCTTCAAGTGAATACTGCAGAAGAAGTGACCCTGTGACCTCCAAGGCAGGATCAGAGAAGGTCCCGGGGCTTCTGCCAGCGTTCCTGGATATCTGCCCTGTGGGATGCCAGCATCCCTGTAAAGAGCCTGACTCCCCAATTCCATCATGTTGGAGATGCCCCCTGCAGGTGCCCACCTGACACACCCCAGCTGGGCTCCCAGCCAAAGTTGGTATCACCTGCCGCTTAAGTGAATGGGTCACCATGGATGTCCAGCCCAACTGAGCTTTTGGATGACTGCAACCCTGGCTGTTATCTGACTGCAGTCACATGACAGCCCCCAAGCAAGAATTACCCACCTGTTGCCTTCCCAAATCCCTGGTTCTCAAAACCATGAGCAAATGGTTGTACCATACCTCCAAGTGTTAGGGTGATTTGTTACACAGCAGTAGTGTCTGGGACACACCCGTGCGTGTGTGTGTGTGTGTGTGTGTGTGTGTGTGTGTGTATGCATATACACCTGTATATTGAGTGGGGTGAAGCCCAGGGACCCTAGAATCAGATGCCTGGGTGAAAATGCCATTGGCTGTGTGATCTGCCTAAGCTCCTTACTCTCCCTGAGCCTCATTTGTTATCAGCAAAGGTACAGTAGGAGTCCCTCCTCATGGGATTATGGGAATTAATGTGTTTATGTCTATACAGCACTTTCAACAGTTCAGTTTGCTACATTAATACATATTTTTATTCCAGTCAGAATGTTAATAGCTTTTATTTATGTGGTAGAGTTTAACTTAATTTTTCAAATAAGCTGTGTGTGTGTGTGTGTGTGTGTGTGTGTGTGTGTGTGGTTTCCAAGAACTGCTTCCAAAAGCCATCATTTGTATAGCAAATTCCCATAGCATCCTGTCAGTTTCTATGTCTCTGTCTTAAATCTAGCTGGGTTTATTTTTCCTTGCCAACTACTCTGTTTTAAATAGAATATTTTAATATCTGTTAGGTAATGACCATTCTATTCATTTTTTTCTAAATCTTATTCCTGAATATGTTTATTTATTCTTTGTGATTAAAATTTATTTCAAGCTTGGGGCGCCTGGGTGGCTCAGTCGGTTAAGCGTCCGACTTCGGCTCAGGTCACGATCTCTCAGTCCGTGAGTTCGAGCCCCGCGTCGGGCTCTGGGCTGATGGCTCAGAGCCTGGAGCCCGCTTCTGATTCTGTGTCCCCCACTCTCTCTGACCCTCCCCCGTTCATGCTCTGTCTCTCTCTGTCTCAAAAATAAACTTAAAACAGGGGCGCCTGGGTGGCGCAGTCGGTTAAGCGTCCGACTTCAGCCAGGTCACGATCTCGCGGTCCGTGAGTTCGAGCCCCGCATCAGGCTCTTGGCTGTTGGCTCGGAGCCTGGAGCCTGTTTCCGATTCTGTGTCTCCCTCTCTCTCTGCCCCTCCCCCGTTCATGCTCTGTCTCTCTCTGTCCCAAAAATAAATACAAAACGTTGAAAAAAAAAAATTAAAAAAAAAAAAATAAACTTAAAACAAAAAAAAATTTAAAAAAATATTTATTTCAAGCTGAAAAAGTAGAATCGCTGTGTTTTGAACTAGCCCTATATTGAATTTATATTTCAATTTGGGGGAAAAAGACAAAATTTAATATTTTATCTTTTCATTTTAGAATGTTGGATATTCTGCAATGTATTTATGCTTTTATTATGTTCTCTGGTACTATAAAGTAAGTTTTTATGCATCTTTCATATTTCCTGGGAAATCTATACCTGGGTATTTTATATTTTTGCCAGGAATATTTCCCTATTGTATCTCTCACCAGCCACTACTGATATAGATGAAAATGATTCATCTTACCTGATTTCCTTGTATCTTGGTGGCTCATAATTTATAGACACTTAGAGATCTGGGGTTTTATGGTCTATCACTGCCAGCAGATGAAGGACAGGAGTGAACTTGCACAAGGTGAAAAGTGACAAGCCCCATTAGAAGATGCAGCTAGAGGAAAAGGCCAACCCTGTCCCAAGCCTACAGGTCCGAGCTAGAGAGACGCGTACTTGGAGACAATAGTAAAAACACACATTCCTTTTCATTCTGCTCTGTTATGCTAACAAACACACATAAAACCGAGCAGCAGTGCCTCAAATGATAGCCAAAATAAGAAACAGATTCTCTTCAAATCACCTATATCTGTTCTCTCACCCTTGGCACTGGGGCTCCCAGTGGGTCACTCCAGGATCACAGTTCCTGAAGTTTATTCAGCCCAGGGTCAGATACACTCAGGGGTCATTTGGATGTCAGCCAGGGTGTCCAGCACCCTGAGACCAGATAAGGTGTGTACATAGTCTCAAATGTGACTGCACATGCAATCATGTGGAGATCTTGACAAATACTGCTGTCTGGCACCACTCAGAGAAATTCTGACTTAATACATCCAGGCTGGGCACTAGGATTTTGTAATATTAACCAATTGATTCACCAAGGAATCACTGAACTATAACCCAATTTGATTTCCTGTCAAAGTGCAACTGTTCCTAAAACATCTGCAAAGGGCAGCAAGTCGAGTGGTCCTGTCTCAAGGTCACACCTGCATCTAAACATGTCTTTGGTGCCGAGTATCACCCCAGATGTACAACTCTGCCCCCTCCTTGATTCCCAGTAAATAAAACACAACCAAACAAAACAAATGAAAATGTCCTTCACCCAAACTGTGCATTAGGTCACTGAAATTTGTGCAGATTTCAGGCAGCTCGGCAGGTTTCTTGACCCTGGCATCCCTGATTTTGCAATGCCCTTGGCCTCACTTCCAGAGGTGGTTGTCATTTGCCCTTCACCCCACAGAGCCACTGGCCTTATTTGTCTTACTGATTCCTCTTTCCTTTAGCATTTTCTATTTGTCCACCCTATCCCTTCCCTCCAGACCCCTCAGCAAGTCCAACTTCTCCCTCTGTAGGGTAAAACACTTCAGCCCTTTCTGGATTTTCCCACAGCCATGAAGGTGTTCAGAAAATATAGGGCCTCCTAGTGTACAGGATCCAACTTTTTTGTGAGGTACTTTTAATCATGAAGAGCAACATTTCTTTTGCTTTTACCCAAATCTAGGCTCCTGAGGAATAGACTAAGAAAAATGTCCATCTTTCCTGAATGGCTACTTGGTGATAAATGGTGTTAAGAAATGTTTACCCCATGGGCGGTGTGCATTCCTTACTGGTCACACTCCCCACGTGAAGGCAACAAATAATCCCTGAGGTTGGTGCTGACTCACAAACCAGTGAGTGCCTGGTTCTTATGATAATGATGAGAAGGCAATCCTTGTGGTGATGCATCCTCCTTCCCTCACTCTACCAGTTTCCAGAGAAGCAGACTTCACCCTTTAGGCCATGGCTTGGAGAATCTGATCTTGGCTAAAACAGTCAGAGCAACCAATCTTCCACAAGCCTTAGTGACTGACTTAAAGATGGCATGTGATCCAAGTCTGGCCACCTGTGGATCATGAGACTTAATAGTGTAATTTTGTTTCTACTATTTGAAAAGCAAGCTCCCTCTTTTTTGCTGGGCATGGCAATGAGAAAATAGGAGGTTCAGAGCAGCTATTTGAAAATAAAACAAATTACAGGAACATCGGAACAGAGTCAAGAGATGGCAAACATGAATCCTTGCACCAAGAAATGCCTGATGTCAGCCCTGCCTCTGGACGTCTTGGTTATGTGAAACAGTCCTCCCCCTTCTTTGGGTTTTCTAGCACTTGTTATCATGAGTCCTAACTGATAAAGCAGGCAAAGACTGAACTCACCATTCATCAGAACTGACAGTCCTGTGATACCTCTTGACTGTTTCTTCTCAAAGTGGAGAGACTGCAAAACTGAAACAAAATGCTTCCCTGTTAGTGGTCTTACAGCTGCAGTAGCTCAAAGGCCAGAAACCTAAAACAACATGTGGGCCTTCCCCATTGCACCCTCACATGGGTCCATCATCAAAACATTGGCCAAGAAATCAGTGTCTATTTGCCATCAACTGAGACACTATGCTCACAGGAGAGTCCTCCAGATGGACCACTCCCATGGTTGATGGGATTCTAGTGAGAGATTTTCAAGTGAAATGTCACCAGTTACTTCCTTAAATGGCTAAAGGCAAACTAAAGTTAAAATTAATGGAAAACCTTGGCAAATTCTGGAAGAAAGGGGCTATACTCCCTACTTTAAACCCACTTGCTCCAAAGCCTTCTGGAAAAAATGGCAGAAGCCGGCCAAGGGTAAGAATTCCTACTATAGTCAACTCTCCTGGGTGTCTGCCTCTAGTATCCAGTCAAGAGGGGAAAGCAAAGTTTCATGTTGTCCTTTTATTTCCAAGTTCAGACGTTTCCTCGTGAATCTGGTTTATAGATGTCCATCAGTTAATTATCATTCTCTTTCCCAGGGACAGCTATTGCCTCTTGTTTTGTTGTTGTTGCTGTTTGTTTGTTTTTTGTTTCATGTCCTGAGAATTTGGCTTATCCACCATCAGTTTGGAGGCCCCCAAAATAAGGCCAGACAGAAATGGGGGCTGCACTCCATTTGCATCTAGGGTCCTGCCAACTGTTGCCAATTCTCAGGGAGATTACCTAAGTCTTTCTTCCTTTTGGATATATTCAGGCTCTAAATCTTGTGAGGGTAGTATCTTTTGCACCCTTTTTGGGGACTTCTCTTATATCCATGGAGTTGTTCAATACTGTCAAGAGTATTTACTGTTTGCCCCAGATGAAACCTAGCAAGATACAGGAAAGGATTTTTTTTTTTAAATAGTTCTATGGTCAAAAGTTGGCCAGATTGGAAGTTAATATTTAGTTTTTTTTGAAATAGTTCTATGTTCAGAAGTTGACCAGATTGGAAGCTAATATTTGGAGGCTGATGGAAAATTTATTTTAGGCCCTCTTCCCTAAGCTAAATGAAACTAGGTACCTAGAGGGAAAGAAAGGCGTTCCAAAGACAAATGTCTCTAAATATAGAACATAAGAATTTTTTGATTCCCATTTTCATTGAAGATTGTAAAAAAGCAAATAGAAGATGATATAGTTGAATAGTTGGCTCAGCTCCTTGACAGCATTCAGATTGCAAAACAATTCTTCAAGGAATTACACCTGTCTTATTTTATAAATTAAGTTTTTAGGAAAACAGAAACGCAGCTCTAGAAGCAATTCAAAGCCCACCTGTCCGGGGGCGCCTGGGTGGCTCAGTCGGTTGAGTGTCCGACTTTGGCTCAGGTCATGATCTCAAGGTCTGAGTTTGAGCCCCCCGTTGGGCTCTGTGCTGACAGCTTGGAGCTTGGAGCCTGTGTCAGATTCTGTGTCTCCTTCTCTCTCTGCCCCTCCCTCACTCATGCTCTGTCTCTCTCTGTCTCAGAAATAAATAAACATTAAAAAATTTTAAATAAAAAAAAAAGCCCACTGTCCGTTTCACCAACCACAAAACCTTCCTTATTAATCTCAAAAGGCTTGTAGGCATTGTAAAATATCTGGACTTAGGAAACAAAAAGCCGCTTGCAGATACTTGCATTATTTTCCTCTGCCTTTGAGATGTAAATTTTCTACCCAGTCTTCTCTAGGAGTGTTCTATATCTTTGAAATGCAAATTTAAGGTAGGTAATTCTTATCAGAGGTGGAATAAAGGCTAGTATGGGCAAATATATTTGTAAATCTTTGCCACAAATATTACTGAAAAGCTTAAGCCAGCTGAGCAGGTAGCCTTAAATTATTCCATCTGCCAGAAACACAGTTTGGAACCAATTGTACTTTTATAAAGCAGCAAGTTTGAATTATTGTACCTGTTTCGCGGACTAAAAATTTGAAACAAAAACTATAAGATCTGTTTCTGTCTATATGTTTATATATGCATGTTATATAGATCCATGGAGTTTTTTGTACCTCCAGATGATATTGTCAAAATTAATTTGTAAAGAGCTCTATTTAATTGGCTTAAAGAAAAGTGCTCTATTAAAGTGTACTGTATAGATAGAAATATTCTCTCAAAAAATTTTTTAAGAAGTAAAGAAATATACTCTCAGAAATATATAAATTAACCCAAATGTTTTTCAACTTCATGTGATCAAGATAATCTTCAGCAAATAAAAGTTTGCTGGTTGGTTTTATTAAGACAGGTGTGTCTTCAGAGTTACCAGCATTAAATACAATGTGGACATATAAGTTTTGTTCCACCTAGGTTTCTAGGAGTCAAGCTTATGCTGTACCTGCCAAAATCTGTGAGCAAGAAAGATAGCTTAAGATGATGGTTAACAGTTTGTGTCTCATGATTTTTTTTTAATAAATAAGCTATGCATTATTGAGAATAGGTAAATTAGATATAAGTAAGATACAAGTTTATAGTGAATTTTTCAACTGTGCTTATTATATGTATACTTAAAAATAGTTGCTAAAATATTTTTGATAACTTGAAAGCTTAAAGTTATACTAAGTGAAGTTAAATGATGAATATGCATTGAATATCTAGATATCTTCCAAGTAAGATAAAATCCTCAAATTTTAAATATTGAACACAAATTTATCTACTTTTGATTACTTATTACAAAGGAAGTAAAGATATTTGGGTCTTTCAGTAAACACGTATGCTGCCACATTGAAAATTTTACTATGAGGAAAAATATATTTTTAGAAATTGTGAAGCATATTTATAAACTTGCCAATCTACAGAATGCTAGTGTAACCCAGCGTCCACAACTGCTTACATCTTTGTTTTCACTAGGAATTAAGAATTATAAGGTTTAAGAATTCTACTCAATTAGGGACGCCTGGGTGACTCAGTTGTTTAGGTGTCCAACTCTTGATTTCAGCTCAGGTCATGATCTCAGGGTTCCTCAGTTCAAGCCCTGCTTCGGGCTCTGCATGGACACTGCAGAGCATGCTTGGGATTCTCTCTCTCCCTCTCTCTGTTTAATAAATAAACATAAAAAAAAAGAATTCTAACCAATTAAAACTTCTTAGAAATAATGAGTGAAATGAAATAACTGTAGAGGTTGCTTTTAGGCAACAGGCTTGAGCAGTGCAAACCTGACAAGACAACAGAGCCCATAGGGACCCAGAGCTGACACAAACAGGCTCAATAAGTCATAGGCCCAAATCAACCAATGGGCTACTTAAAACCATGCACACTTCCTAAGATTACCAAAAAAGGAAAATTCTGTAGATCCCTGTACTCCCTCACTTCACCCTATAACCATAGCCCCTCACCACTGATTCCTCTTGGCCAACTGTCTCTCCTTTTCTGTCCTGCCCACAGCTCCCTTGAGGTGTCTTCAGTAAACTTCTATCTCCTTTGTTCTGCCTTGGGGTGAATGCTCTCAAGGCCTGTGCCTCTGGTACAGGTGCCCCACAACAACTGTGTATGAAAAATAGATAACTACGACTGTTTGTTTTAGAATAAGAAAAGGAGGAGGGAACATAAATGGAAATAAAAGAAGTTGTAGGTTTGTGAAAAAGAAATCTTGGAAAAAGAAATTTATGTGTAGGCAAGCTGGCTAAGATTGGAATGGATTTATTTGTTTATAATGAATGAATTTTAATTTCAAAAGTACACTGAAACAAAATTAAAATTTGATTTTCTCTCTAAAAAGACAGTGTTTTTTTTAAGATTATCAGTCTTCTCTTAATACGAAATTACAAATATTTTTCTTTATCTTTTAAGTAATCTGCTAGAAAACAAAACAAAACAAAAAGTTGTATCTTACCAAAATAACTTACTGTGCTTCATGTCTTTATCAGGTATTTGATTATTTGAGAAAATCCAGTCTTCTCAATATTAAAAGACCTACGTTTTGGGGATTTTTTTTTTGTTTTTTGGGGTTTGTTTTTGTTTTTATTTTTTATAGCTATATAAGTTTCCATATATGCCTTCAAAGTCTTGAGTGTCACTTTGATTAAATGGATAACTAAGTATTGTTTCACAGTGACCTATGATTCTATCTGATCAAGTGTTTTGAAACCTTTTGATATTTTTGATAAACTGAAAAACAAATTATAAATGAAATCTTTTTGACCTCAAACTAACTATGGGATTTTCTACGGGGACTCTGAACACTTGAAAAGATTTGTTCGTTCTCTCTCCTTATAAAAAGAGACTAAATTGGGATGCCTGGGTGGTTCAGTCATTTAAGTGTCCAACTTTGGCTCAGATCATGATCCTGTAGTTAATGAGTTCTAGCCCCACATCAGGCTCTGTGTTGACAGCTCGGGCCTGGAGCCTGCTTCAGAATCTGTGTCTCCCTCTCTCTCTTCCCCCCTCCATCACATTCTGTCTCTCTCTCTCTCTCAAAAATAAACAAACATTAAAAAATTTTTAAATATTTCATATTTTAATATGAAATTATTGTCAAATTTATTTTCATATTTTAATATGAAATTTATTGTCAAATTGGTTTCCATACAACACCCAGTGCTCATCCCAACAGGTGCCCTCCTCAATGCACATCACCCACTTTCCCTTCCCTCCCACCCTCCATCAACCCTCAGTTTATTCTCAGTTTTTAAGAGTCTCTTATGCTTTGGCTCCCTCCCTCTCTATTTTTTCCCTTCCCCTCCCCCATGGTCTTCTGTTAAGTTTCTCAGGCTCCACATAAGAGTGAAAACATATGGTATCTGTCTTTCTCTGTATGACTTATTTCACTTAGCATAACACTCTCCAGTTCCATCCACGTTGCTACAAAAGGCCATATTTCATTCTTTCTCATTGCCAAGTAGTATTCCATTGTGTATATAAACCACAATTTCTTTATCCATTCATCACTTGATGGACATTTAGGCTCTTTCCATAATTTGGCTATTGTTGAAAGTACTGCTATAAACATTGGGGTACAAGTGCCCCTATGCATCAGCACTCCTGTATCCCTTGGGTAAATTCCTAGCAGTGCTATTGCTGGGTCATAGGGTAGATCTATTTTTAATTTTTTGAGGAACCTCCACACTGTTTTCCAGAATGGTTGCACCAGTTTGCATTCCCACCAACAGTGCAAGAGGGTTCCTATTTCTCCTCATCCTCTCTAGCATCTATTCAGTATATGTTTTAATATAAAGATTCCAGAGATTGTATAAAATTCCTAAAAATCTGTCATGGTATAATGTTACTGCTCATAATTCCAGTTATTATCGTAAAATGTTATGTGTTACAGAAATAAAATTTTGGGGTCAATTGCACTATAATGAACTCTCGTGAGATCTTTAACCATGGCCATTTTTTAAATCTTTTGTAATTTATAGAAAGTTATTGTTTCACTTAGATGCTTTTGCAAAAGTGAGGTTCATGGAAAATATCCTACACTATGAAGATCTTTTTCCACCTTTTCTACTTGCTCTGGCCTGGAAAGATAATGCCATTATTTACACATCTCAGGCTATTGCTAGGGTGGGCAGGGGGGTAATCCAACCTCCAAATGACTATTGCAAATGCCATGATGGTGGTAGTTCTGTAGTTCTGCCTGTCACACACTTCTGATTTCCAGTGCCTTAGCTTCACTGGAGCCCTCCACTCCTTCTCTATAATGTTGGCCTCCTTAACCCTGGGAGGACATTTTTGACTCTAAGGAAAAGATCAGGGTCCACCAAAGCTAGAGCTTCCTGGCAGAGTTCATTGGATTTGCTTGTAAAGTTGTCCTGACAGTAGACTAGCTTGGGATTAGCTACTTCAGATCAAGAAGGAATTTGTGTAATAACCAACACCTGCTATATCTGGATAAATACTTCTGGGAAGGTAGAGATACAGTTACGTGAAATACATAAGAGGACAATTAATTTAAAGATGTATCCCCTTCTTTGGGATCATTTCTTGACTTACTTGATTCTAGCTGGTTTGGTTCATGGGGACCCTGTCTCAGGAGTGCTCTCCAAACCATGGGTATCATTTTTAAAAAATATTTTTTAATGTTTATTTATTTTTGAGAAAGAAAGAAACAGACAGAGCATGAGTGGGGGAGGGGCACAGAAAGAGAGAGAGAGAGAGAGAGAGAGAGAGAGAGAGAGACAGAGAGACATAGAATCTGAAGCAGGCTCCAGGCTTTGAGCTGTCAGCACAGGGTCTGACATGGGGCTTGAACCCACAAACTGCAAGTTCATGACCTGAGCCAAAGTCGGATGGTTAACCGACTGAGCCACCCAGGAGCCCCTCCATGGGTATCATTTTATTGCTAATAATTATTATCTCCCTAATACACTACATTCCCTCAAAGGGTGTTTTTTTGGTTTTTAGGTTTGTTTGGTTTGTTTTTTTTTTGTTTTTTGTTTTTTTGCCAGAGAAGGTGCAAGCAGGGGGAAGAGGCAGAGGGAGAGAGAGAGGTTAGTCAAAAATATCAAAAGGTTTTTAAAACACTTGATCAGATAGGATCATAGGTCACTCTGAAACAATACTTAGTTATCCATTTAATCAAAGTGACATTAAAGACTTTGAAGGCAAATACAGAAAATAACATAGCTATTAAAAAAAGGATCCTACCAAGTACTCTTGACCACTGACACTGCTGCCAAGTTACAGGGTATTGAAACTTGGGTCCATATTTCAAAACCATCTGACATCTTGTCCTTCACAAGTGCTAGAGATTCAGAATCAAATTGATGAGAAAGAGAAGTAGCCAACATTGAAGAAGGCTGCTCCACCCAAGATGTTGGATCAAGAACATATTTTTCCTTCCCTTTTTCCCTCTCTAACCACCCTTTTCCTAATTCTTACATTCTCAGGGTGGAGCCCAATGCAGGGCTTGATTCCATGACCATGGGATCATGACCTGAGCTGAAATCAAGAGTTGTACACTGACCCGACTGAACCACACGGGTGCCCTCAAAAGTTTTAAATGCATGTAGGCAATCATTGACCAGGTGATAAATGGCCTCTGACCAACTAAAACAATGAAAGAAAACAGAAGAGTGTAACCAGCTCCAAGAATACAAGCTTGACATCTCTTGTAACTACTACTCTGACACCCCAGAGGCAACGATAACTGAGAGTTACACTAAAGCCAGTATCTTCTCAGAACTCTTGAATGGTCAAGAGGATGATCAAAAGTGAAGCAAAGCTGTTGAAACAAATTTTTAGATTCAAGATAGAGCCACTGCTGCTCAGGATGCCACATCAGCAAACCTAACTTTCATGTTCTGTAGAGTCTCCACTTGACCAGAAACACAAAGCATCCAGTCAGCCAAACCCCAAACGCCCGTCCAACTCTGAGCTTTATACTTATTTTCTTGTTCTTTGATCTTTCCAAATAAGGCCAGATATGCATCCTCAGCCAATTATGCCCTGTCTCCATGTTGCTGCTCCTAATGTTATATAAAACTTTCCCTTGACCAAAATTCCCCAGGAAGAGTGTGCCACCACTTCAGTGGCACTGTGGTCTCCCAATTCATGCAGTTTTTCCTTGTATATAGGACATGACACTTACTACTAAATTGTTTTAGTTTAGTCATTTGACAATCCCATGAACAAAGACAAAAGACAACCACAGAATGGGAGAGAACATTTGCAAATAATATAGCTAGAATGGAACTTGTTTCTTGAATATATTACAACTCAATAAAAAGACAACTAACCAATTTTTAAATAAATAAACCTAATTTTAAAAATTAAAAAGTAACCCAATTAAATTTTTAAAAAGACAACCTAATTTTAAAAATCCCAAAGGATTTGAATACACATTTCTCCAAAGAAGATATGCAAATGACAAAGAAGTACACACACACACACACACACACACACAAATGCTCATCATTAGCCCTTAGGGAAATGCAAATCAAAATGTGATATCACTTCACACCCACTATATGGCTATAGTAAAAAAAAAATTAAAAATCAAACAAAAACAAAACAGACAATAACAAATTGGAAACTGGTACTGTTGGTAGGAATGTAAAATGGTGCAGCTGCTTTGGTAAACAGTTTGGTAGTTCTTCAAAAGTTTACACAAATGGTTACTATACCACCCAGCAATTCTGCTCTGATACAGATACCCAATATAAATGAAAACATGACCACATAAAGACTTACACATGAATGTGTGTAGCAGTGCTATCCATAATCTCAAAAAAAGAGAGGAAGAACTCACAAATGTCTGTCAATTGATGAATGAGTAAATAAAATGAAGTACATCTATACAATAGAATATGGTTGTGCAATACAAAAATTAAGTTCTCATAGATGCTACAACATGGATGAATCTTGAAAACATTACAGTATTTAAAAAAAGTCAGCAACAAAAGGACCACATATTGAATGATGTCAAATGGCTAGAAGGAACAAATTTATAAAGACAAAATGTAGACTGGTGGTTGCCTAAGGCTGGAGGCAGTGGTGGGGTGGGGGAAAGCAGAGAAGTGGATGGTGCTAAAGGGTAAAGGCCTTCTTTGAGGGTAATGAAAATGTTCTAAAGTTAGATTGTAGAGATATTTGCCCATTTCTGTGAATAGACAGAGAACCGCTGAACTATACACATTAAATAGTTGAATAGTGTGGTATGTGAATTATATCAGAATAAAGCTATTTGAAAAAATCCATCCCGAAGCTCCATTTATCCAAGCCAAATGTTTACTCTGTGTTCTTTCCCATTTCAAATAATTTCCAGCCACATTGTCCATTCAAGCCTCAACAAAATTAAACAAGTACAATTAAACAATTGTACTCTCATTATAAATCAACATAGAAATTTCCCACCATACCTCCCCCCACCCTTATTAACTCATTCCCAGGAAAAATTAAAGTTCAAGACTAACTCCCCTTGCAAGGTGAAGTGCTAAAACATTAAAATCCAAAGGAATTAAAGCCCCAGGCAGAATTCTCTTATTCTTGTGTGACGTAAAACATCCAAAATTTTAAGTCAAAGTTTATAAACTATCCTCCCTAAATTCTTATCCAACTCAGACTCAGCCAAAATCTGAACCATTGAGATTCCCAGTTTCAGTGCTTGGGTAAAGTCCAACTTCCTACAGCAGCTAGAGCCTGATTCTCACTATGATTGGGTATAGGGTTGAAAGCAGCAATTCCCAAAGTGTGGTTCTTGGATCAGCTGCAGCAGCAGTAACTGCAGCCAGGAATTTGTTAGCAATGCAAATTCTCAGGGCCCACCCCAACGCTGATGAATCAGAAACTCTGGGGGAGGGTCCAATAATCTGTGTGTTAATAAACAGGCAGCCTCCTGGGTGGCCCCCATGATCTTCTCCTGGTCTGCACACCCTTGTGTAATCAGCCCCCTTCCCCTGAGCATGGGCTGGTCTTAGTGACTAGTTTGCAATGAAAAGGCTACAGCAGAAATGAAGACATGTTACTGGCAAAACTAGTCTATACAGTCCATAAAGACTGTGACTTCCATCTTGGGTACTCCCTGGCTCTCTAGCTCTCAGATCACTAGCTTCTGTGATGAAAAGACACTCAGGAAAACTGTGGAGACACTCACATGATGGGAAAACAAGGCTTGCCAGCAGCCACGTGAGGAAGTTTGGCTGCAGTCCCCCCACCAAACAATGCCAGACAGGCCTCCATCAGAGACCACAGCTCTGGCCAACAGCTTGGCTATAACCTCACAGGGACCTTGAGCCAGAGGCACCCAATTAAGCTGTACATGCATTCTTAACCCACAGAAACTTAGGTAATAAAAGGTTACTGTCTAAAGCTTCTAAGTTTTGCAGTAATTCATTACACAGAAATATGCAACTAATTTACATATTATGTAATTAGGTGATTCTGATACAGGGTAAGGTTTGTAAACCACTGCTTTCATGTTGGAGGAGGTCAATCCCCAACTGGAGCAGAATTTCTCACTCTTGCCCTTGCTTTGCAGTAAGGATCAGGTAAGTTTTGATGGCTTTACCTACTTCTCAGATTGGTCACTAACTTTTCCTGACTCTGGTGGGGCTTGTGTTATTTGCCAGACTGAGTGCCTCCCTTTCTTGCTTTTACTTTCTCCTTGCTTTCAAATCCCGCTCATTTCCTCTTTTTACACTATATTTTGCCCGAGTGGTACCCTCTAGAAAGATATAAATCAGTAAGAGCTAGTCTGTCAAAGTCATCTGCTATTGAAACAAGTCTTGTCCATTATCTCTTCCTGAGATGGATAATTTGCATCTAAGGAGACATTTCCCATCACAACGTCCATTCACCTCCGCTCCCTGTGGTAAGTGTGTCCTGTCTCTGCTGCACTCTCCCTAGTTTCCTTCTGTTCATCAAGCACACTCTCCTGGAAGTGAAGCAAACTTGCATCTCCACCTATAGTGTCCACATCACCTGGAAACCCAGCAAGAGAACTCTAATGAGTTTACGTTGATGAAATTGATTGACAAATCCAATCTAAGCTGTTGTCCTCACCCTGGCTGCACAAAGAATCACCTAAGAGCATTGGACACATGCTGACCCCCAGACTCCACCCAGACTACTGAAGTCACACTCCTCAGGTGATTCTCATGGTTTTAGGGAACAATCCCTCAACTCTTCTTACTGTGGGTACTCTTTGTGCAGCACCCTTCCCCATCCCCATAGTTTCATGGATCTTCCCCCTCCTCTACAGGTGTCATTCCAGTCTGTCCTGAAACCTCTCTTCTTTTCACCAGTGGGATGCCTTTGGCTCCAGGCACTGTTTCTAATTCAGTTATAACATATGTCGCCTTTACCTCACCTTTTTAGTGCCCCCTTCAAGAGCAATTATGCACACTGGTCTCTATTTCCCTTTCCTGGCCTTCAAATCCATTTTGTGTTTCATGTCAGTCTCATTGATCCAGGTACTTAAATTCCTAGGGAAGACTCTTCCTTTAGCTAAATTGGTGGGTATATCAGTTAGTGTTCTCCAGAGAAACTGAGTCAATAAGTTTTATGTATATATAGTAAGAAATTTATTTTAAGTAATTGGCTCATGTGATTATAGGGGCCAGCAAGTCTGGAATTTGTCAGGAAGGCCAGCAGCCTGGAAACTCAGGAAGAATTTATGTTATTATCTTAAGGCAGAATTCCTTCTGGGAAGCTGAGATTTTGCTCTTAAGGCACTAAACAGTGGTTGGACAGGACTTATCTATAACATTGCCAAAGGTAATCTCCTTTACTTAAAGTCAGGTAACTGAAGATGTTATTCATACCTCCAACAATGTCTAGACTAGGGTTTTACTAAATAGCAAAGTCAAGGAGATACCTAAAATTTAATATCACCATTGGTTTTCTTCATTTTTGTTCTTATTCTTCCTCTGTTCCAGTTTTGGAAGCTAATCTGAAGAATGAAACACTTCTGTTCTTGCTTACATTTCCAAAGAAATATCATTCTAGGGACAGAATGTTCCATACAGAGGTCTTTCAGTGGTATTTCTGGCCTTTAGCTTTACAGTGATATCACTGAGAATATAAAAAATTATTTTTAGAATTAGAGCAAGGAGTGCAGTGACATCAGCAAGAAGGCTGTTTTGGGCCATAATATGAGCTTAAAAATTTGAGAGGATACTCACCTGGGCCCAGGTTTGTCTTTCAGAACCAGTGTTATGGCTGGACTGGTCTTTGTGGTTCTTATTATGATGGCAAGATGCCCTCAGTAATAACCAGAAATATGTAGAAAACTTAAAGATGCAACAACAACAACTATTAGAACAAAAAAATAAACTAAACAAAGTTGTAGGATACAAAATCAACACACAAAAAAATCAGTTGCCTTTCTATACACCAATAATGAACTACCAAAAATGAAATTTAAAAAATCCCACTGACAAGAGTACCAAAAGAATAAAATACTTAGAAATAAACCTAACTGAAGAGGTAAAAGACATGTACACTGAAAACTATAAAATACTAATGAACAAAATGAAAGCAAAAACAAATAAATGGAAAACCGTCCATGTTCATGGATTAGAAGAACTAGTATTATTAAAATGTGTATACTACCCAAGAAAATTTACAGGTCCAATGTAAGCCCTATCAATATCCCAAATATATTTTTATATAAGTAGTAAAAACAACCTGAAAATTCCTAAGGAACCATAAAAGACCCATGAAAAGATCCAAAGCTGAAGGCATCACACTTTCTGGTTTCAAAATATATTACAAAGGTATTGTGATCAAAACAGCATGGTACTGGTATAAAATAAACATACTGACCAATGGAACAGAATAAAAAGCTCAGAAATAAGCCCACGTGTATACATTCTACTGATTTTTGTTAATGGTGCCAAGAATAAACAATTGGGAACAGATAATCTCTTTAATAAATGATGTTGAGAAAACTGGATGTCTATGTCCAAAAGAATGAAATCAGACCCTTATCTTTCACCATAACAAAAATTAACTAAAAATGGATTAAAGGTTTGGACGCAGATTTGTTACCCCAAGTTCCCAGAAGAAACATTACAGAAAATTTCTTGACACAGGTCTTCAGCAATAATGTTTTGAATGTGATACCAAAAGCATAGGCAACAAAAGCAACAATAAACAAGTGGGACAATATCAAACTGAAAAGCTTCTGCACAACAAATGAAACAATCATCAGAGTCAAAAGGCAATCTACATAATGGGAGAAATCAGCTGCAAACCATATATCTGATAAGGAGTTAATTTCCATAATGTAATTTCATAATGTATAAGAAACTCATAAAGCTCAATAGCATAAATAAATAAAAAGCCCAATTTAAAAATGACCAAAGAACTTGAATAGACATATAAACAGTCAAGAGTTCTATAAAAAGATGCCCAATATCACTAATCAGGGAGATGCAAATAAAAATCACAATGAGATGTCACTTCACATTGCTTAAGATGGCTGTTATCAAAAAAACAAAAGATAAGCATTGGGGAGGTTATAGTGAAACTGGAAATTATACAGTGTTAGTAGTAATATAAAATGATGCAGCTGCTGTGGAATATAGTATGTAGATTCCTCAAAAACTTAATAACAGAAGTTTCATATGATCCAGCAGTCCCACTTCTGAGTAGATATACAAAATAACTGAAATCAGGATCTCAAAGAGATATCTCTTTATCACATTATTCACAATGACCAAGATATGGAAACAATTTAAATGTCCATCAACAGATAAATGGATAAAGAAAATACAGTATATATTACACCACACACACACACACACACACACACACACACACATACACACACACACACACACACACACACACACAATGAACTATGTAATTCCTCCTTTTAAAAGAAGTAAATCTTACCATTTGTGACACTGTGGACGGATCTAGAAGACATACCAAGTGAAATAAGTTACTCACAGAAGGACAAATACAGTATGATTCCTCTTACTTGAGGCATCTAACATAGTCAAAGAGGTAGACAACAGAATGATGGTTTCTAGGGGTGGGGGAGTATGCAAATTTGCTGTTCAAAGGGTAAAAAGCTAATTTTACAAGGGAAGTAAGTTCCAGAGATCTGCTGTACAAACATAATGCCTATGGTTAACAATAAGGTATTGTATTCTTAAAAATTTGTTAAGAGAGTAGATTTTATTTTAAGTGTTCTTATTACAAAAGAGGAGGGCACAAGAAGACTTTTGGAGGTGATGGATATGTTTATTACCTGAACTGTAGTGATTGTAACATGAATGTATGCATATGTCCAAACTCACCAAATTATGTACATTAATTATGTGCACTTTTTGCATACCAATTATACTTCAATAAAGCTGAAATAAAATAAAACAAAGTAAATTCAATGTGTGACCCTGGATTGCATCTTGGTCTGGGGAAAATCATTTCTATGATGGATATTAGTTGAACAAAATCTGTATGTGGACTGTAGATTAACCATTAATGCTATATCAGGTTAAGTTTCCTGATACTTATAATTGTCTTGTGTTTCTGAAAAGAATGTCCATATTTTTAGAAAAGACAACTAAAATATTTTGGGGTATTACATAATTGTAAAATGTACACACGAAGAAAAAAATAACAAAAATGTGGCAAAAAATGTTAATAATTAATGAACCTGGATATATGGGAGCTTTTGTACTATGTTTACAGCTTCCTTAGAAGTTTTAAATTATATCAAATAAAAGCTTAAAGGAGAAAAAAGATCAGGGAGAGGAGTTTATGACGCTCATGGATCCGCATTCCTTCTGCCCACACCTCCTAGCCAGTCATAACTCACTGGGCACCCCCAGCTGCAAGGGATCTGAGAACTGGTGTCCAGGCAGATGGTCTTGTGCCAAGTCACAGCTCAAGAATTCTATTGTTAAACAGAATACATACAATATAGCAAGAATGAGCAAATGGACCCAATTGTTATTCACATAAATAAAATGTATCTGTGTCACTGCTTTCTATATTCTATAAGTTAAACGTCAATGTCCATGAAATTGAACTGATCTTGTATGAATGCAAAATATACCATCACCCTTATATGTGACTTAGAATCAAGGAGGGAATCTCCACCTCCATGAAATACCTTTCTTCTTTTATGTGTCCTGGATCCACTTCCTTGGGATATGCACAGCCTTCTGAGAGCAATCTCCTTTCAGACATCTCTCCCCCTGTTTCCTCTAGCTAGACAAGTCTCCTGCTGGTGCCACCCTACCCCCCACCCCAACTTGGCAGAGCCCAACAGAGGGCAGCTGGTCGCTGGCCCGAAAGTGCTGCAGAGGTTCATGGCCAGCGCCAGGGCAGAGACTGGAGGGGGACCTGTGAAGCTTAGAGGCAGCAGTTGCTGACAATTGGAGAAGGTAGTCACAGACCCTTGTTCAAGATACAGTTACAAATTTAAACCCAGCTTGCATGTGTGCAAAATATTTTCCACCACTTAATAGTTTTGTTCCTTCTTTAAATACGTGTGTATGAGCAAAGGGAGGGAGAGAGGGGGATTGGTTCTCTGATGGGTTAGATCCTTCATTTGGTTTGGGAAGGCAGGAGACACTATATCTTAAAGAAATTAGGGTATATGCTTTCAGGTTTTTAGGATTTGTGAGTCAACACCCCAAACGTGGATAAGTGGGAATCAGACAACGGAAAAATCACTGGCAGAACAGACCAGGTGTGGGGCAACAGTGCTATCATTCCAGGTACACGTTTTTGCTCTTTGGTGCTACATTTTCAAATAAGAAATTCCCTTGGGGGCCAAAGGTTAACTAAAACTCTAAGTGACCATTAGGACAAGAAACTTAAACACAAGCACATTCTATTTCCAGGGGAATGACTACATTTTCCGCTAATTCCCTAAAGCTCTTCTTCCTTACCTTTTCCTTAACATTCTTACCTGTGTTTTAAAAATATGTGGACAAAGCATTCTTCTACCTATAAAATTAACCCCTGACCCTAAGTGCGGCCCTTATTCCTTCTCGCTGATATTTTTCCCCTTTGACAATTGTTTCTTCCCTGTATCCTATTCCAAATGGCTGTGGCCCTCTGTTTTTCTCTTTTCCCTTCTCTCTCAGAGCTCCTATCTGGTTTTAAAAATGTAATTAGCACATCATTTCAGATGAATTCTATTTCCCAATCTCTAGTTCAAATACTGTTCCCAACCTCTTGTTGGAGAATTTCATTTGGATGTAGAGAAAGTCAGACACAAACTAATATCCAACCCCACATGGAAACGTGGGCAGCCCCAGGACGTGATGAAAATATCCCAATCCTGAGGTTCCACACTGAGAAACAGATACTGTGTTGTCTTCTGTCTGTACTGGGGCCATTTGACAGGTTGCTGTGATGACGCACACGTTTTCTATCCACTTGTGGCAATTGAGCACTTGAACTGTAGCATGTGTGACTGAGAAACTGAATCTTTAATTTGTTACTTTGTTTTGAATTTTAAAACTGAGCCGTATAAAACTTTTTTCATTAAACACAATTCTGTTGTTTTGGTAGGATTACATTTAAATTTAACTGCTGGAAATTTGGTGTCTGGATCAAGATAAACTTGGTACTACAGAGCATCTTATTAATTTTTTTATGTTGGTTGCCTATTGAAATGATAATGTTTTGGATACATTTGATCGATAAAACTATATTATTAAATAACTTCACCTGATTCTTTTTCCTTTTGAAAATGCAGCTCCACGATACTTTGAAACTATACACATGACTCGCATATTTCTATTGATAGTGCTGGTAAGTATAGTAATGCATTTCAAATTATTTCAGCATAAACAGTGGAAAGTGTATGTGTTCACAGCGATAAATTTGCCACAATCTAAAAACAGCTGAGTGCTCAGGGCTTCATCAGGAATCTCCATCCCAGGGTGGAGATTGGAATCAGAAGTCACTAATTAGCAAAATGGCCAGCAAAGTAACATCTACTATTATTGAAACCTACACCAGAAGGTTTAATCAGAATAAAAGCTGATAGAATTTGTGTGTGTGTGAAAATGGTATAATGTTTTGGCTGAAGAAAAGTTGCACAGAGTCTGCCACCCTCGGATAAAGAAGGCAAGCCCAGAAACCCCCAGCATCTCGCAGCAATGCTCAAAGTGGGTGGCTGTGCTGGCCCTGTGACACTCCATTTCCTGGAGGTCCTCATGCTGAGCCACGCCCAGAGAAGGGAAGCTGGCCCACATAATGTCTTCATTCCTGTGTCACCTTCTCAAGTAAACACCAGCTAGAGAACGGAGAGTGAGCCACAGGGAGAGCCCACAGGACTGCTTGGTGCCTGCATGTTAACAATGTGTGTTTGGAAAAGTTGGATCTGAGGCTTGTTTCTATAGCTGTGTGATGCGGTTGGGAGGAAGGGGAGATCATGTAGCCCTCTCTTAACTTTAATTGGGAAGGATTACTGATACCGATGAAAAGAATTGACTTTTACTAAATGACCAAATTAGCTTCCTTTATTTCAGGACATCCCTTCATGGGCAACAAGGCTAGGATAACTAAGTGGGTTATAGTGCACCACGTGCTACTACAGACATACATCTTTTTATTCCTCTCTCCCTCCTGCACTCTTAACCTACCTCTTTTTTTTTTAATGTACCTTCTTTCTCTTTTCCCTTCTTTGTCCCTAATCACCTTCTTTCCTTAATTTCCTTATCTCTGTTAATACAGCCATCATTTTCTTTACTACCCAAACTGAAACCTGTGTTGACTTCTCCTCCTCTCTCTTTTCTCACCCCTCTCCATATTAAAA
Organism: Panthera pardus; assembly: GCF_024362965.1. Taxonomy (NCBI): domain Eukaryota; kingdom Metazoa; phylum Chordata; class Mammalia; order Carnivora; family Felidae; genus Panthera; species Panthera pardus. The sequence goes on along the minus strand of NW_026526821.1, from coordinate 48,354,537 downwards.
CAATCTTCATGATTGAGTCAGTAATCAAAAACTTCCTAACAAAGAAAAGCCCAGGAACAAATGGCATTCACCTTTCAGTAGGTGAACAGATAAATATGCTGGGTACATCCACACAACAGAATATTATGTATTGCTACGAGAAAATGAGTCATCAAGCCATGGGGGAAACTTAAATGCGTATTAGTAAGTGAAAGAAGCCAATATGAAAAATATTGGGAAAATATGTGGGATTCCAGCCAGATGACATTCTGGAAAAAGCAAAACTATAAAGGCAGTAAAAAGATCAGTGTTTCCAAGACTAAGGAAAAAACAGGAATAAACAGAGCATAGAAGATTGCTCTTGCATTCTCTCTCTTTCTCTCAAAAATAAACATTTAAAAAAAAACCTCTCTTTTAAAAATTCATCACATTTAGATTTTTTTTAATGTTTATTTATTTTTGAGACAGAGAGAGACAGAGCATGAGTGGGGGAGGGGCAGAGATAGAGGGAGACACAGAATCCGAAGCAGGCTCCAGGCTGTCAGCACAGAGCCTGACGTGGGGCTCGAACTCGTCAACTGTGGGATCATGACCTGAGCCGAAGGCAGACGCTCAACTGACTGAGCCACCCAGGTGCCCCAGAAAATTCAAATTTTTAATGATAAAAATGAAAAATAGAGATAGAGGAAAACTACTTCAACATATTAAAGGTTATACATGAAAAACCCACAGCTAACCTCATTCTCAATGGTAAAAGAATAAAAGCTTATCCTCTCAGATCAGAACAACACAAAGATGTCTGCCTTTCCAACTTCTAGTCAATGTAGTACTGGAAGTTCTAGCCAGAGCTATTAGGCAAGGAACAAAGACAAAAACCATTCATATTGGAAAAGAGAAAGTACAATTATATCTGTTTGCATATGACATGATGTTATACGTACAATACCCTAGAGATCACACACACGTTCGAACTAATAAATTCAGCAGTTGTAGATACAAAATCAACATAAAAATTATTTGCATTTCTATACACTAATAACGAACAATCTGAAAAAGAAAGAAAACCATTTTATTTCAAACGCATCAAAAATAATAAAATACTTAGACATAAACTTCACTAAGGAGATCAAAGACTTATATACTGATGAGTACAGGGTGTTGATGAAAGAAATTAAAACAGACACAAATAAATGGAAAGACATCTTGTATCCATGGAAGATATGACAATATCATTAAGATGGCAACACTATCTCAAATAATCTGCACAAACTAATCCCCATCAGAATCTCAATGACATTTTGTAGAAATAGAAAAATCCATTTTATAATGAATCTAACCTTAAGAGACCCTACATAACCAAAACAATTTCAAAAAAGAACAAAGTTGGAGGTCTCACATTTCCTAATTTCAAAATGGACTACAAACTTAAAGCAATGCCATCCTGACATTTAAAAAAAAAAAAAAAAAGACATAAAGACCAATGGAATAAAATGGAGAGCCTAGAAACAAACTTTTGCATATATGGTCAAATGATTTTTGAGAAGGATACCAAAGCCACTCAGTTGGAAAAAGAGAGTCTTTTCAACAAATGGCTAAAACAAGGCAAGGATACTGCACAAGCTGGGAAAACTGGATATCCACATGTAAAAGAATGAGGTTGGACTTTACCTAACACCATATACAAAAGTTAACTCAAAATGGATATAAGACCTAAATGTAAGAGATAAAACATAAAACTCTCAGAAGGAAACATTGGGGAAAATCTTCATGATACTGGATTTGGCGATGATTTCTTGGATCAAAAGCACAGGGGACAAAAGAAAAAAAATAAATAAATTGGATGCTTTTGTGCATCAAAGGGCATTATCAACAAAGTGAAAAAACAATCCAAGGAACAAGAGGAAGTATTTTCAAATCACATATCTAAAAGGCATTAATATCCAGAAAATACAAAGAACCCCTACAAGTCAACAACAACAACAAAAAAAACAAACTCTATTCAAAGATGGACAAAGACTTGAGCAGACATTTATTCAAAGAAAATATGCAAATGACTAATAATCCCATAAAAATAATCAGCATCACTAATCATTAGGGAAATTCAAATCAAAACCACAATGACATACCATTTCACACCCATTAAGTATTAACAGAAATGATAAGAAAAAACAAAGCAAAACAACAACAAAAAATGCTGATGAGGATGCAGAAAAATTGGAAATTCAGTCCACTGTTGTGGGAATGTAAAATGGTATAGCTGTTACGGAAAATAGTATGGTGAGTGTGGTGATTTCTCAATAAATTAAAAATGGAGTCATCAAACAGTACAGCAATTCCACTTCCGGGCATATACCCTCCAAAATTGGAAGTAGAGACTCAAAGAAGTATTTGTATGCCCATCTTCATAGCACCCTTACGACAGCCAAAAGATGGAACAGCACAAGTGTCCATGGACCAATGAATGGATAAACAAAATGTGGTATATACATCCAGTTGGATATCATTCAGCTTTAAAAAGGAAGGAAATTCTGACACCTGCTACATGGATGAAACTTGAGGACATTATGCTAAGTCACAACAAGATAATCACTCTATGATCCCACTTATATGAAGGGCCTGGAGTAATCAAATTCATAGGGATGGAAAGTCTAGTGGTGGCTGCCAGGGAATGGGGGGAGGGTAGAATGGAGAGCTGTGCAATGCATACAGATGGGGAAGATGAAAAGTCCTGGAGATGATGATGGTGATGATTTCAACAGCAATGTGAATGTACTCAATGCCTCTTAAAATGACTAAGGTAGTACATTTTATGTTACATATATTTTACCTCAATAAAAAAAAATGGGGGAAAAAACCTCCAAATTCAGGCAAATTAATTTTCCCCTAGAGTGTTTCTTGCATTGATCACTTCCTTTTCAGTGGTTGCAGACACTGAAGTCTCGCCTCATGCCAGAAACAATTTTCCAAAATGGCAAGTTCATTCATTACCCATCACTAAGACTAGGATGATCAGAGCAGGGTTTGGAGTGTGGATTTCTGAGGACAGTTCTCATCTCCCACAAAAGGCTCTGATGTTCTCCAATAGGGACTTGCTGGGCTAGGACCCAAAGAGGGTCACAATAAGAAGGAACGGTGTGTGCTCTTCCCATGAGAGCTCCTTTCAGTGCCCAAAAGATCCATGACTTGCAAGAGGCATGACATGGGCAGGACACTCCTTATGCAGTGAGCTGTGGGTAACCCTGAAGAAACTTCAGATCCTTCTCCTATTAACATGTTGTCTTGTGCTTAGGGATGCATTCATTGCATCAAAAGATGGTGACACAGGAGAGGTCAGAGGACCCTTGAGACCTTCCGCTCAGTGGTTTCCAAAGGCTGGCCTATAGATGATGCCCTTCCTGCTGCATCAGACTCACTTGGAGAGTTTGTTTTAAAAAAAATGTAGATTCCCATGCCCCACTGCCAGAGGGTCTGAGTCTATCAGATAAGACCTCAGAATCTCTATACATTTTTAAACTCTCCAGGTGTTTCTGAAAGGGAGTCAGATTTCAGATTGTTGCCAATGGCAAGTAACACTGAATGTAACCTGCAATTGAAGTTGAAGAGTTTGAGTGTAAGTCTGGTGGAGCTCGGTGGTCTCCCTGTAGCGTAAGGAGGATTTGGACCAAATAGTCCCTGCCCATGCCCTCTAGGACCCAAGTAGACTTTGAGATTGGTCACACCTCCAAGACTTTAGTAACCCATCTAAGGACACAGTAGAACGTGTGAGCCTCTGGGGCTAGAGCACACCTGTGCTGGGCTGAATTCAGTACTCTGAATTTTCACTAAGGAATCCTTTGGTTCTTTGGGTATTTTTGTTTGTTCAGTTGGTTGGCATTTTTTTTTGGTTGTGTGTGTGTGTGTGTGTGTGTGTGTGTGTTTAGTGGTAGAGTGCATAAACATTGTTGTGAATCAATTTTTCCAAAGAAATCTTGCAATATCATGAGGCAGGATAGTGTGCAAGCTCTGAGGAAAAACGTCCAGAAGCAGAGACAGGAGCACAGAGATAGATTTAGACTGGGGAGCCTGAAGGCAGATTCCACAACCTCAGAATCTGACTGTGAAGACCCAGGCTTCAAGCTCTTGATACATGTGGTAGTGAATGAAGAATTTTCCAGGATTATCTTAGACCATTTAATTGTAAAACTAAAGACAAGTGCCACAAATTATTCCCCAAATGACTCACTGTATTTTTCAGGGGCTTTCCTGCCCTTCTGTCCTGCTGCTCACTTGGGTACCCATAAGGAGAATGGAACACCCCAAAGGAAGAGGGAGCATCCCCTAAAGAGAATGGAGCACCCCCTAATGCACTCTTTCACCCTACTCCACCCTTCTTTCCCTGATCCCCAAACTGTATCATCCTATTGACTCTGACAGCTTCCCTTTACAGTCAGGAAGATGAAAAAAAAAAAAAGCTGAGAACCATTATTTTATTTTTGTCAAAGTAATGTCTGCATAGAATAGGAAGCATAGCTGAACTTAAGATGAAAAACAATAGTCTCCTCTGCTCCAAGCTACTGTCCCGGCCCCGAGAGCAGGCTGGTATCCTCCAGTTCCTCTAGTGCCTTCCCTTATGACTTGTCTAGGCCACAGGCTTATATCACCCTAACCATATTTTTCAGTGTTGGACAAGATCTGTCAGGTCTCTGATATGAAAGGTAGCAATTGATCAACACAGACATAACCCCATCTCCAATATTTGATGTTTATACTTCAATACCACTATTTGCTATCTTTTAATTTGAACTACTATGTATGTGGACAATGGAGATATATATCCCAAACCTAATTCCTTAGCCTGAATTCACATGGATTTCCCTGAGGCTTAAGAAAGACATTAGCTTAGTCAAGGACAGCTGATGTGCCTAGAAAAGTAAAAAAGGTGGAAAATGGACTGGTTTAGTATTTTGTTCCCCAAAAGGAAGTGTTATCTTTGCAGCAAGTTGACTGTTTTATGTTTCCAAAATAAGTGCCAATGTTGGACATTTGTGGTTGATCTCCAAACGACACTAATTGAGGAAGTGGAAATTTGGCTGAGTCAACGGAAACTGCTGCAGAAGACCCGAAAGGAACTCTGAATGGAACTATTTCAGGGAGAAAGCAGCCGTTGTCCATGCATGGATAACCATTAAGGAAGGCAAAAAGGACAGATTTGTCAAATTGGCCAAGTTTAAAAAGACTGTTTTGAAAGAAGTAGCAGTAAACATTGCCCCAAACTGCCAAATTGAAAAGAATTGAGAACACTGTGCACAATGTGAGTAAAATGTCTAAGGCAGGACAACCTCGATAGGCAGTGCAGACAGGGCTCCTGTGACAAAGAGCCAGTGTGAAATAAAATGGAGCAGTTGGATGGAGATTTTTGAGGTTCTATTGCTTATTTCTTATTTTATAATGCAATAAAATTTGCTCCCAGTAGAGAACAAGAAGATCCCAAGGGTGCTTGGACTTCAGCATGGGGGTAGAGAACAAGGGTAATACACAAGGCAGCAGTTAAATTGTGTGTAAGAGGCCATACAGCATCTCTGTACATGCCTTGCATGTAACTTGACACAAGACCATGTCACAGATGAGGGGAAGGGGCTTCAGGAAAGCTGAGTATGGGGCAGGGAGTTCCCAGCTGCAAGGTCAGAACACAACGACTTGAACCCAAGCTTCTCAACACCAATTTGAAGCTTAAGAGGGTGACTTTGGTCGGCAGAGCCTCTCAAAGAGAAAACCATCATACTTGATTCTCCAGAATAAGTTTTTTTGAGCTCTGATCTCAACATGAATCAGACTATAAATCTAAACTTAGAGCCAAACAACAGTGTCTGTTCCTATGTCCACACCATCCCAGGGAGCCTGATAGATGGTAACATAGCCATGGAAACCTCTGTTCCCCTGCCTTCCCCACACACGCCCTGGTCCCACAGCTCAGAATATGTAATAGTGCACACCTTGGCTCCAGTCATCTCCTGCTGGGTATGATAATTGTTAGAACCAGCTTGGGCCCTGAGGGACAATTTTCCAATAATCAAGGAGAAGAATCAAGCACCACAAATATCATTTGTTGAGCACCGAGTTCTGCCAGACATTCTGCCATTGGCTTATGTACCATTGTCTCATTCATTTCATAACAACCCCTTGGGTGAGATACCAGATGATTCTAATTTCACGGTTGTGGAAACAGAAGTTCATGTAAAGTAAAAATGTGCCCCAGGACTGCAACCAGCAAGAGGTGCAAAGGGGACCCAAACTCAGGTGTGTCCAACTCCAAAGACCTCGTCAACTCAGCTTTGCCTCCTTCCATGGTTTCTATAAATTACATCATACTGATGATGCAAATCATCTGAAAACTTGAGCTTCTATAAATGGATACAATGATGGTACAGCTTGTTCATAATCAACCCATATTCTCAGTCTGCATCCCCAGGTTTTTCTCTTGCTCTTCTGGGCAAGGACTTGCCTATATCCAAGAGGTAATTCCAACTTCTTTGCAATACAAACTTCTTGAAGAATAAAACTTAAAAAAGTTCAGAAAAGGATAAAAGAACAAATTTCATGTTTCCAAATGATAAAGGAATAGGGTGCTGGGGATACTAACAACAGCATAGCTTATAATGGCTCATCAAGGAAGACCTTCCTAAAACCTGGAATAAAACCCAGACCACCTTCCCCAAAGCCAGACTCTAAGTGCAGAGTACAAAGGGCCACAGGCCTACTGACCTAAGGCCACAACCACAAGTTTGGGGCTGGAAGGGAACAGCCCTGTGCAGTAAGCAAGGCCAAGGCCTACTAATGTGTCCTGACATTTTATTCCCTTTTCTAGCCAAGGTTAAATAATCACCTGCTTATGTTAGGCCTATACCTTCTTAACCCAGCCAAAAGAATATAAAGGAAACTGAAAAGGAACCAACATGTCTGGAAAAGAGGCATAAGATAGATATGATTTTGGAATCTGAGAGTAAAGAAAAAATTGTTCCATGAACAACGCCAAAAAGCCACCTGTGCACCTGGGGACAGGTGTCAAGCCTCAGATCCCTACTTTACACCTAACACACACTCAAACTCCAGCTGGATCACACACCTAAAGGAAAAAATCAATGAAAATAACACAGTTCAAAGAAAAGATAGGATAATATGAGAAAGGATTTTAAAAATAAACATAAAAAGAACACCAACCCTCAACAAAGATGTTGATACACTGAACTGACTTCAACTTAATCTGTATAATGTAATGTCTTCAGTTTAATCTGTATAATAACAGAAATCATTAGCACAGTGATCCTTGATGAGGCTAAAGGAGGGGTTATCCTATATCCTAACAATATTCCTTCAGAGGTCCACCCCAGAGTAACTAACACATCTGCATGTGGACACCAGGATGAAGGTGCCTGTTGCAGGACCAACTCTAACAGGAAAAGAGTAGGTCGACCCAGTGTCACCCAGCAGAGAATGATTTCATCAACAATGGTCAATTATGACAAGGTTCTAATGCATTACTCAAAAGCAATGCCAGTGGAAGAACTAGATTGACAAGTGCCCACATGGGCAACCTCGCCGATACGATTTGAGTAAAGCATAAAGTTGCAAGAAATGCAGTATGATATTATTTATGAAAAATGCTAAAAGCCTGTAATTTAATGTTATACATCATTTTGGCTGACTTTCTCCCTGTAAGCATCAATGGGACAATACGTGTAGAGAGCCTGGGACAGTGCCTGGCAAGAGTGAGCACACATGAATATCAGCTACCATCCTTATTAAGAGAAAAATAAACCTCTTGCTTGTTGAAGGCCCTGTTATTTGCAGTTTCAGTTCTGCTGAGGTGGGCCTACATTTTACCCAGTAAAAGTGGTGGAGTACCATTTCATATTTGTTAAATTTATTTAGAATATTTTAAAATAAAAAAATAAAGTACATACAAAAGAAAAATAATGGGCAATGTTAGGAGAAAATTCTGTTCTGGGCACGCAGAGACTTGTTGAAGGAGAAGGTGGGTGCAGGTGCACCTTAGACAAAAGTGAGACAGTTCAGGACCTGTTGGAGTGAAAGAAAGATGTTTTAGGAGACAAGATCTCAGCAACTACAGTCACATTTATAACAGGATTGGCTGTTTTTCTCCTTGTTTCAGTTTTCAAATCCACTTTGTCCACATATAGCTAACCCTTGAACAACATGGATTTGAGCTGCATGGGTCCACATATAGGTGGGGTTCCTTCAATAAATAATATCATACACTGCTATCAACATATTTTTCTCTTCCTTGTGATTTTATTACTAACATTTTCTTTTCTCTAGCTGACCTTATACAGTGTACAATACATATAACACACAAAATACAAATTAACCAACTGTTAAATTATCAGTAAGCCTTCCTGTCAATCATAGCTAAGTTTTTGGGGAGTCAAAAGTTATAGGCTGCACAGAGGTTGGTGCTCCTAACCTCCACATTGTTCAAGGGTCAGCTGTATAGACCAAAGTTCACAAAAAGCCTCTATGTTCATGTAAACAGCAATGAAAGAGATGGAACAGCCAGCTCTGGTCACAAGAAAGGCAAAGGACAGTTTCCAAAAGTGAGGAATGGAGTGGTGAGTGGGGCAGCACTCTGGCTCAGTGGGAGCATAGCTTCCCTGAGACAAGAGGCTGGTGGGTTCCACCTATGTGCACTAGGCAAGACCACTAGTTCATGATCACACTGCAGACTGGATGGGTGAAAGGAGGAGAAACTGCCCTGGTGATTTTCCACCCACGCATACTGCAAGTGATTCCTGATTGAGGCCTCACCTATTTTACGGTAACGTTAACATTTTTATTCTTCCTTTGGCCATTTATACATTCAGTTGTTACTCTTCTTCATCAGTTTAAATTTTCTGGAAGTTTAAATGAGATGCAGAGATGCATGCCTTAAATGATCAGGGCTCAAAGTCTCCCGAAGACTCAACAAGAAGAGCACTCCAGATGGAAGAACCAGGTGAAGGGAGGGCCAGGGTGGAAAGAAGCTCTGCCATACTTGCATATTTCCTGCTCCCTCAGTGTTTTCCTTTGACCTAACTGTGATCATTGTATTCTGTGATGAGTCCTGGGGTTCTCTCTGGTGCTGTTTTCCTCTTTTGCTCACATAGACTCTGGGCACATTCTTGTTTCCCAGTACAAGAACATGAGCAATCTTGAGTTATCGGGGTAGAGCCCCATGAGGGAATATTAAGCTGTAAGTGCAGGGCCCTTAGTAAGTGGTCTGGAAACAAAACAAGCAATCCTGAGCAAGATGGTGCAGGACAGTTGGAGGGTGGGGCTGAATCAGGCTGGATAGTGAGTTAGACCACCTGGTAGGTGTTGAGCTATGAGGTCAGAGGGAGGGAGCTCAGGAGGAGGAATGCCACGTGTCCAGAACAGAGATGATGGCTTTTGCTCACCTGCTGCCTCACCTTTGGCTCCACAGAGAAGAGCTGGTGGTTTGTTCCTGGCCATGGCTGACATTTTCTGATTTCTGAAAGGAATGCTTCCAGAAATATAAGGTTTTGCATAAAGAAATTCATTGATAAGAATACAGCAAAACTAGGGCACTTAACATGCCACTTACAACAATGAGAAGATCATCTAAGCAAAAAATCAACAAGGAAAAAATGACTTTGAATGACACACTGGACCAGATGAACCTAACAGATATATTCAGAACATTTCATCCTCAAGGAGTGGAATACACATTCTTTTCAAGTACACATGGAACATTCTCCAGAAGAGGTCACATACTGGGTCATAAATCAACCCTCAATAAGTACAAAAATATTGTGATCATATTTTCAAAACACAATGCTATGAAATTAGAAATCAATCAAAAGAAAAACAAGAAAAAATTGGAAATCCCTCAAATACATGAAGATTAAAGAACATTCTACTAAAGAATGAATGGGTTAACCAGGAAATTAAGGGAGAAATAAAATAGTATAAGAAAACAAATGAAAATGAATATGTGACACTCTAAAACCTTCGGGATGCAGCAAAAGCAGTACTAAGAGGTAAGTATATTGCAAGAAGCAAGAAAGGTCTCTGAAAACGATAGCATACCTATGAAAGAAATTTAAGAGGACACAGAGAAATGGAAAAGCATTCCATACTCATAGATTAGAAGAACAAACATGGCTATAATGTCTATACTACCGAAAGCAATCTACATATTTAATGCAATCCCTATCAAAATACTACTAGCATTCTTTGCAGAGTTAAAATAAACAATCCTAAAATTTGTATGGAACCACAAAAGACCCTGAAGAACCAAAGAAATTCGGAAAAAAAATGGAGGCATCACGATTCCAAATTTCTGGCTAAATTTTAAAGCTGTAGTTATCAAGATAGTATGTAACTGGCACAAAAACTGACACATATATCAATGGAACAGAATACAGAACCCAGTAATGGACCCACAACCATATAGTCAACAAATCTTCCACAAAGCAGAAAAGAATCTCCAACACAGAAAAGACAATCTCTTCAGCAAATGGTGATAGGAAAACTGGACAATGACAAGCAGAACAATGAAACTGGACCACTTTCCTACACCATACACAAAAATAAATTCAAAATGGATGAAAGAACTAAATGTGAGACAAGAAACCATCAAAATCCTAGAGGAGAACACAAGCATAAACCTCTTTGACCTTGGCTGAAGCACTACAGAGGCAGAGTAGAGCTCAGGGAAGCACTGAACCATGGCCAAGTGTTGCAGGATGGTGCCTGAGCCCTGGGAACTCTTGAGACAGGCCTGGCTTTGGGGTCAGTTCCAAACTTCCAGTGGTGAGTTTCTCAAGTCACCACCTGCCCCAACACTGGGCTCTTGGACTTTCCCCTGAGAATCTCTGAGGATCACTGAGTGTATAGACCTTGATTTAAGTCAAGTGGCTATAAACTTTACCCCAAGAAGGACATAAGACCATTGGGTTACCTTGCTTCACCCCTGGAATAAACCTTGGGGACAGTCACCATATACAGCTCCCTGAATTACAGGGAGACAGATCTGGATGCAAGGGCAGCTTACCTCCTATCTTTCTGCCCCCAAAGTTCCGAGGTTAAGACAAGGCATAGGCAGGGAATGAGTTGGCTCAGTGCCCCAGGCCAGATAAGCTCCCAAATCAGGAAAAAGGCATAAAAATTATCAAGGATGCAAGAAGAAGCTAAACCACTCTCCCAGAAGCCTACAGAATAAGGAGAGGAAGTTCCAGAGGAACCCTGGCCTGGAAATGAGGCTGCTTAGGGGCATGGAGGCTGCTTGGAGCTCTAAGCACCTCAGGTCTATTCAGGGATGGGAGATGAGAGCTCTGAGTGAAGACTGCAATGAGGGAACCCCAGCAGATCAGCCCTTTCTGCCTGCCGGATATACACTAGCCAAGAATCCTAGGGGAGCATGGCTCAGCCACACTCACTGAGCCCCCTGTGTTCTATGCAGGCCCCTTCCGGACTCAGTGAGTTCAAACCACATACTCACGGTTTGATAAAGTCTTAAATGCATTTCCATTGAATATCACTCAATGCAAAAAGGGATAGACACCAACATTGCCAATATACTTTTCATGACTTACAGCCTAACTTCTGATCCATGAGGAATTCCCTATCAACTTCTGACATTGAGGCATGTATATTCATCAGCCCTAATGTTGCTGCTTTCCCTTTCATAGACTATAATTAACATCTGCACCAGCTTCTGCTGGCCTTTGCTTCTGAGATCACCAAGAACTCAGCCTGGGCTTTCAGTGGGAGCACTAAGAAGCCGGCAGACCCACCTTGAGAATGAAGACTCCGGAGAACATGCTCTCACAGAGGGCATCCTCCCAGGACAAGACAGAGTCTTCTGGAGAGTTGTTCTGCCTCTTTCATCACTGTCTGTCTTTTGTGTTCCCTGTACCTTGCTCATTGGCCCTTTATATTTATTTCTCAGTCTTATGCACTTTGCCTTCTATTCTCTCAAGTTTGTCCTCTCTCCAAATTTTTCCTTTTTCTCTTCTCAGTTTTCATGTTGATTTTTTCCCTAATGGATTTGATAGGCATTTAAGACATATTTTTTTTTAATATGAAATTTATTGTCAAATTGGTTTCCATACAACACCCAGTACTCATCCCAACAGGTGCCCTCCTCAATGCACATCACCCACTTTCCCCTCCTTCCAATCCCCTATCAACTCTCAGTTTATTCTCAGTTTTTAAGTCTCTTATAGTTTGCCTCCTTCCCTCTCTAACTTTTTTTTTCCCTTCCTCTCCCCCATGGTCTTCTGTTAAGTTTCTCAGGATCCACATAAGAGTGAAAACATATGGTATCTGTCTTTCTCTGTATGACTTATTTCACTTAACATAACACTCTCCAGTTCCATTCACGTTGCTACAAAAGGCCATATTTCATTCTTTCTCATTGCCAAGTAGTATTCTATTGTATATATAAGCCACTTCTTTATCCATTCATCATTTGATGGACATTTAGACTCTTTCCATAACTTGGCTATTGTTGAAAGTGCTACTATAAACTTTGGGGTACAAGTGCCCCTATGCATCAGCACTCCTGTATCCCTTGGGTAAATTCCTAGCAGTGCTATTGCTGGTTCATAGGGTAGATCTATTTTTAATTTTTTGAGGAACCTCCACACTGTTTTCCAGAGTGGCTGCATAAGACATATGTAAAATATTTATTTTGCTACCTTCATACATTTTCTGTGTAGATATGCTGCAGTTTAGTGATCTGTTCACAAAGTCTGACATTCTTTGACATGTCTTCAAGACATGTAGTCTGCTTCCTTTCCCAATTTCTGTTGGCTGTATTCAGTGTCTTGCTTCTAACTGATAAATAAAGTAGAAGTGACAGTCTACAACTTCAGGTACTGGCTTATAAATGGCAATGAGGTTTCCTGCTTTCCTTAGTCCCTAGCTTTTTCTTGGATCACTGCTTTGGGTTGAGCCAGGTGTGGTGTGGAGCATACCTACAGAAAGGCCCATGAGAAGATATTTGCAAATAACATATCAGATAAAGGGTTAGTATCCAAAATCTATAAAGAGCTTATTAAACTCAACACCCAAAAAACAAATAATCCAGTGAAGAAATGGGCAAAACTCACGATGGGACACTTTTCCAAAGAAGACATTCACATAGTTAACAGACACATGAAAACTTGCTGAATATCACTCATCATGATGGAAATGCAAATCAAAATCACAATGAGATACCACCTCATACCTGTCAGAATGGCTAAAATGAACAACTCAGGCAACAACAGATGTTGGCCAAGATGTGGAGAAAGATGAACACTTTTGCACTGCTGACAGGAATGCCAACTAGTGCAGCCATTCTGGGAAACAGTATGGAGGTTCCTCAAAAAATTAAAAATAGAACTATCCTACAACCCAGCGATTGCACTACTAAGTATTCATCTGAAGGATACAGGTATGGTGTTTTGAAGAGACAGGCACTCCAATGTTTATAGCAGTACTACTGACAATAGCCAAAGTATGGAAAGAGCCCAAATGTCCACTGACAGATGAATGGATAAAGAAGATGTGGCATATATAGAGGAGCCAAGATGGCAAAACAGCACAGAAGCCTTTTGTGTGTTTTGCATCCATGAAATACAGCCAGACCAACACTAAACCATCCTACACACCTAGAAAACTGATTGGAGGATTAACACAACAGTCTGCACAACCTGAACCACAGAATTCAGCAGGTACTTGGTGCGGAGAGCTGAACTTGGGAAGTGAGAAGCCATGAAGGGTAGGGAACCCCTTTTGCGGGCAGAGAGAAAACGGAGACTGGGGAAGGGGGGAGAATACGGGAAAAGCACCCTCCCCAAAAGCAGCTGGAGAGAAAGTGGAAAACTGGAAATAGCCACAGGGACTAAACTAAAAAGGGAGAAGGGAGAAAGGAGAAAGGAGAGGGTTTAAATTCCATTAAGACTGTAAACAAGGGGAGCACAAAGGCTGCAACTCCACAGCTTGATACCTGGTGGTGCTCTGGTGGGAAGAGCGAATCCCCAGGAACAGAGTGGTGTCCGGGAGGTTCTCAGGCTACACAGGCAAAAGCAGTTCCACTGCTGTAAGGACATTTGGTAGAGACTGTTGAAACCACCTGGTCCCAGCAGACTCCAGAAGGTGGCCACATTTGCTGGTGCTGGATAAAGGTCATTAAGGGTCTGGCCTGGTGCCAGATGTGTGTGGTGATTTTTCCATAATCCCTGAAATGCTGCTGCTACACTGTCTTGCGAACATTTTCTGGGACAGGCTGGCACCTGGCTGCAGTCTCGGGGCACTGGCAGCAGCAGGGTCCAGCAGGTGTTCCTGGGAGCAGCCAACATTCGTCCATTGCTCATTTGGCCATTGCTCCTATGAGACCCTCCCGCAGAGGAGCAGAACGGGTCAGAGCCACAGTCCTTCAGAAGTAAGGGGCTGGGGAAAACAGCCGCATCTGAGACAAAACTTGGGAGAGAGGTACTGCCTGGGACCTGGTCACAGAGAGTGAAAAACCAGGGATTGGACAAGAGCTGAAGACAGAGGACAGGTGTGCGATTGCTGATCCAAGAGAACAGACTGTGTAGCTGGGTGGCGCCATTTACACCACTCCCACGCATGTGCATACGTACCTACAAGCTCCGCAACAATCCACTCCAGTAAGCTATCACCTCCATCTAGTGGAGAGCAGAGCTGTTACACTGAGCCCCGCCCAACTGGGCCAATTTCGTTCTTCAAGAACACAAGTCTCACCGCCGGCTTAATTTATGGACTATAAAGAGCTACACAGACTGACTTCTAGGAGAAAACGAAGCAATTTTAGTCCTACTTCAATCTGCTAGCAGGTTCATCTATTCAATTTTCTTGTTTTTTTTTTTCATTTTTATTTCTCTCACAATTCTTTTCTTTTTCTTGAATACAGAAAGAGAAAAAATTCATTTTTATTTTCAATTTTTGTTAAAAATATCATTCTCTAATTTTCATTACCATATTTTTTTTTATTTTTGTGTAATTTTTTTTCAAATTCTACTTTACTTCCATCATTTTATTTTAGTCTACTTCAGTGTATTCACCTTTTCAAATTTTCAGTCAATTTCCTTTTTTTCTTTTTTCTTTCTTTTTCTTTTTTTCTCTTTTTCATTTCTTTTCTTTTTCTTGAATGCAGAAAGAGAAAAAACATCATTTTTACTTTCAATTTTAATTAATAATATTCTTATTTAATTTTCATTACTGTATTTTTTGCTTTTAAGTACATTTTTTAAAAATCAATTTTACTTCATCATTTTATTTTAGTCTACCACACTGTATTCACTTTTTCAAATTTTCAAACGATTTATTTTTTTTATTTACTTTTTATTTTTTCATCTTTTTTCTCCTTTTCATTTATTGTCTTTTTCCTTAAATGCAGAAAACAAAAAAATCATATTTATTTTTAATTTTTATTAAAATATTTTTCTTTCCTTTTTTTTTACTATACTCTTTACTTTTGTGTATATTTTTTCAAATTATGTTTTACCCTTACCATCTCATTTTAGTCCACTTCGGTGTATTCATTTTTTCAAATTCTCAAACGATTTCCTTTTCTTTTCTTCCCACCTCATTTTTTTCTTTTTTCTTTTCTCTAATATGTCAAACCACTTTCAACACCCAGACCAAAACACACCTAGGATCTAGAATCATCTATTTGATTTGTGTCTGTGTGTGTTTTAATTTTTAATTTCAATATTTTTTAATTTTAATTTTTTTATTTCAATTTTTCTACCTCATTAGTTCCTTTTCTCCCTTCAAAATGACAAAATGAATGAATTTACCCCAAAAGAAAGAGCACGAAGAAATGACAGCCAGGCATTTAACCAACACAGATACAAGCAAGATGTCTGAACCAGAATTTAGAATCACGATAAGAATATTAGCTACAGTTGAAAATAGAGTAGAATCCCTTTCTGCATAGATAAAAGAAGCAAAAAATAGCCAGAATGTAATTAAAAATGCTGTAAATGAGCTGCAATCATGGATGGATGCAGGGGCAACAAGGATGGATGAGGCAGAACAGAGAATCAGCGATATAGAGGACAAACTTATGGAGAATAATGAAGCAGAAAAAAAGAGGGAGATTAAGGCAAAAGAGCATGATTTAAGAATTAGAGAAATTAGTGACTCATTAAAAAGGAACATCAGAATCATAGAGGTCCCAGAAAAGGAAGAGAGAGAAATAGGGGTAGAAGGGTTATGTGAGCAAATCATAGCAGAAAACTTTTCTAACCTGGGGAAAGATACAGACATCAAAATCCAGGAAGCACAGAGGACCCCCATTAGATTCAACAAAAACTGACCATCAACAAGGCATATCATTGTCAAATTCACAAAATACTCAGGCAAGGAGAGAATCATGAAAACAGCAAGGGAAAAAAGGTTCCTAACCTACAAGGGAAGACAGATCAGGTTTGCAGCAGACCTATCCACAGAAATGTGGCAGGCCAGAAAGGAGTGGTGGGATATATTCAGTGTGCTGAATCAGAAAAATATGCAGCCAAGGATTCTTTATCCAACAAGGCTGTCATTCAAAATAGAAGGAGAGATAAAAAGTTTCCCAGACAAACAAAAATTAAAGGAGTTTGTGACCACTAAACCAGCCCTGCAAGAAATTTTAAGGGGAACTTTATGAGGGGAGAAAAGATTAAAAAAAAAAAAAATATATATATATATATATATATATATATATACACACATATATATATACACACATATATATATATATATACACATATATATACACACACACACACACATATATATATATATATATATATATATACATAAATACCAAAAGCAACAAAAGATTAGAAAGAACCAGAGAACACCACCAGAAACTCCAACTCTACAAGCATCATAATGGCAATAAATTCATTTCTTTCAGTACTCACTCTAAACGTCAATGGACTCAATGCTCCAATCAAAAGACATAGGGTAACAGGATGAATAAGAAAACAAGATCCATCTATATGCTGTTTACAAGAGACCCACTTTAGACCTAAAGACACCTTCAGATTGAAAATAAGGGGATGGAGAACCATTTATTGTGCTAATGGTCAACAAAAGAAAGCCCAAGTAGCCATACTTATATCAGACAATCTAGACTTCAAAATAAAGACTGGATCAAGATATGCAGAAAGGCATTATATCATAACCAAGGGGTCTATCCACCAAGAAGACCTAAGAACTGTAAACATTTATGCACCAAATGTGGAGGAACCCAAATATATAAATCAATTAATCACAAACATAAAGAAACTCATCGATAGTAATACCATAATAGTAGGAGACTTCAACACCCCACTCACAACAATGGACAGATCATGTAATCAAAAAATCAATAAGGAAACAATGGCTTTGAATGACACACTGGACCGGATGGACTTAACAGATATATTCAGAACATTTCATCCTAAAGCAGCAGAATATACATTCTTCTCCTGTGCACATGGAACATTCTCCAGAACAGACCATACACTGGGACACAAATCAGCCCTAAGTAAGTACAAAGACTGAGATCATACCGTGCATATTTTCAGACCACAACATTATGAAACTTGAAATCAACCACAAGAAAAAATTTGGAAAGGTAACAAATACTTGGAGACTGAAGAACATCCTACTAAATAATGAATAGACTAAACAAACAGTTAAAGAGGAAATTAAAAAAGCATATGGAAGTCAATGAAAATGATAGCACCACAACCCAAAACCTCTGGGACACAGCAAAGGCAGTCATAAGAGGAAAGTATATAGCAATCCAGGCCTCCCTAAAGAAGGAAGAAAGATCTGATACACAACCTCACCTTACGCCTTAAGGAGCTGGAAAAAGAACAACAAATAAAACCCCAAACCAGAAGAAGACAGGAAATAATAAAGATTATAGCAGAAATTAATATTATCAAAACCAAAAAAAAACCAAAAAAACAGAAAACAGTAGAATGGATCAATGAAAACAGAAGCTGGTTCTTTGAAAGAATTAACAGAATTGATAAACCACTAGCCAGTTTGATCAAAAAGAAAAAGGAAAGGGCCCAAATAGATAAAATCAAGAATGAAAGAGGAGAGGTCACATCCAACACAACAGAAATAAAAACCATAATAAGAGAATATTATGAGCAATTATATTCCAATAAAATGGGTAATCTGGAAGAAATGGACAAATTTATAGAAACATACACACTACCAAAACTGAAACAGGAAGAAATAGAAAATTTGAACAGACCCATAACCAGTAAGGAAATTGAATTAATAACCAAAACTCTGCCAAAAAACAAGAGTCCAGGGCCAGAAGGCTTTCCAGGGGAATTCTACCAAACATTTAAGGAAGAATTAACACCTATTCTTTTGAAACTGTTCCAAAAAATAGAAATGAAAGGAAAACTTCCAAATTCTTTCTATGAAGCCAGCATTACCTTGATTTCAAAACCAGACAGAGACCCCACTAAAAAGGCGAACTATAGACCAATTTCCCTGGTGAACATGGATGCAAAAATCCTCAACAAGATATTAGCCAACCAGATCCAACAATACATTAAGAAAATTATTCACTACGACCAAGTGGGATTTATACCTAGGATGCAAGGCTGGTTCAATATCCACAAAACAATTAATGTGATTCATCATATCAATAAAAGAAAGGACAAGAACCATATGATCCTCTCAATAGATGTAGAGAAAGTATTTGACAAAATACAGCATCCTTTCTTGATAAAAACCCTCAAGAAAGTAGGGATAGAAAGAGCATACCTCGAGATCATAAAAGCCATATATGAACAACCCGATGCTAATATCATCGTCAATGGGGAAAAAGTGAGAGCTTTCCCCCTAAGGTCAGGAAAAAGACAAGGGATGTCCACTCTCGCCACTGTTATTCAACATAGTATTGGAAGTCTTAGCCTTTGCAATCAGACAACACAAAGAAATAAAAGGCATCCAAATCAGCCAGGAGGAGGTCAAACTTTCACCCTTTGCAGATGACATGATACTCTATATGGAAAACCCAAAAGATTATACCAAAAAACTGCTAGAATTGATTCATGAATTCAGCAAAGTTGCAGGATATAAAATCAATGCACAGAAATCAGTTGCATTCCTATACACCAACAATGAAGCAATGGAAAGAGAAATCAAGGAATCGATCCCATTTACAGTTGCACCAAAAAACCATAAAATACCTAGCAATAAATCTAACCAAAAAGGTGAAAAATCTATACACTGAAAACTATAGAAAGCTGATGAAAGAAATTGAAGAAGATACAAAGAAATGGAAAAAGATTCCATGCTCATGGATAGGAAGAACAAATATTGTTAAAATGCCGATAGTACCCAAAACAATCTACATATTCAATGCAATCCCTATCAAAGTAGCACCAGCATTCTTCACAGAGCTAGAACATATAATCCTAAAATTTGTATGGAACCATAAAAGACCCCAAATAGCCAAAACAATCTTGAAAAATAAAACCAAAGCAGGAGGCATCACAATCCCAGACTTCAAGCTGTACTACAAAGTTGTAATCATTAGGACAGTATGGTACTGGCACAAGAACAGACACTCAAATCAATGGAACAGAATAGACAACCCAGAAATGAACCCACAAATGTATGATGAACAAATCTCTGACAATGCAGGAAAGAATATCCAATGGAACAATGACAGTCTTTTCAGCAAGTGGTGCTGGGAAAACTGGACAGCGACATGCAGAAGAATGAACCTGGACCACTTTCTTATACCATACACAAAAATAAACTCAAAATGGATGAAATACCTCAATGAAAGCAGGAAGCAATCAAAATCCTTGAGGAGAAAGCAAGCAAAAACCTCTTTGATCTTGCCCACAGCAACTTCTTATTCAACACGTCTCCGTAAGCAAGGGAAACAAAAGCAAAATGAACTAGTGGGACCTCATCAAAATAAAAAGCTTCTGCACAGTGAAGGAACCAATCAGCAAAACTAAAAAGCAACCGACAGAATGGGAGAAGATATTTTCAAATGACATATCAGATAAAGGGTTAGTATGCAAAATCTATAAGGAACTTATCAAACTCAACACCCAAAAAACAAATAATCTAGTGAAGAAATGGGCAAAAGACATGAATAGACACTTCTTCAAGGAAGACATCCAGATGGCCAACCGACACATGAAAAAATGCACAATATCACTCATCATCAGGGAAATACAAATCAAAACCACATGAGATACCACCTTACACCTGTCAGAATGGCTAACATTAACAACTGAGGCAACAACAGATGTTGGCGAGGATGCAGAGAAAGAGGATCTCTTTGGCATTGTTGGTGGCAATGCAAGCTGGTGCAGCCACTCTGGAAAACAGTATGGAAGTTCCTCAAAAAACTAAAAATAGAACTATCTCAAGACCCAGCAATTGCACTACTAGGCATTTATCCACGGGATACAGGTGTAATGTTTTGAAGGGACACATGCACCCCCATGTTTATAGCAGCACTATCAACAATAGCCAAAGTATGAAAAGAGCCCAAATGTCCATCAATTGATGAATGGGTAAAGAAGATGTGTGTGTGTGTGTATACACACACACACACATACACACACACACACACACACACACACACAATGAAGTATTACTCGGCAAACAAAAAGAATGAAATCTTGCCATTTGCAACTACGTGGATGGAACTGGAGGGTATTACGCTAAGTGAAATTAGTCAGAGAAAGACAAAAATCATATGATTTCACTCATATGAGGACTTTAAGAGACAAAACAGATGAACATAAGGGAAGGAAAACAAAAATAATATAAAAACAGGGAGGGGACAAAACAGAAGAGACTCATAAATATGGAGAACAAACAGGGTTGCTGGAGGGGTTGTGGGAGGGGGGATGGGCTAAATGGGTAAGGGGCATTAAGGAATCTACTCCTGAAATCATTGTTTCACTATGTGCGAACTAATTATGATATAAATTTTTAAAAATTAAAAATAAAATTAAAAAAAGATGTGGCATATATATACAATGGAATATTACTCAGCAATCAAAAAGAATGAAATCTTGTCATTTGCATCAATGTGAATGGAACTAGAGCATTTCACTTATGCTAAGCGAAATCAGAGAAGGACAAATGTCATATGACTTCACTCATATGTGGAATTTAAGACACAAAACAGATGAACATAAGGGAAGGGAAGCAAAAATAATATAAAAACATGGAGGAGGACAAAACATAAGAGACTCATAAACACAGAGAACAAACTGAGAGTTGCTGGAGGAGTTTTGGGTGGGGGAATGGGATAAATGGTCAAGGGGCATTAAGGAGGACAGTTAACTGTTGGGACGAGCACTGGGGTTATATGTAGGGGAGGAACCACTGGACTCTACTCCTGAAATAATTATTGCACTATATGCTAACTAACTTGGATATAAATTTTGAAAAAATGAAAAAAGTAAATAAAAAATTTTCTTTTTATGTCAAAAAAGAAAAAAAAAGGCCCACGAGTATTCCTAACACAACTGGTTAGGAAGTGTGGCCTCCAACCAACAGTCATAGGGACAGATCTCTTAGAAGTAGATCATCCAGCCCAGTCAAGTCTTTAGGTGACAACAACCCCTGCTGTCATCTCATCTCAACCATAGCATCATGAAACTCTGGGCAAGATGTACCAGCTAAGTCACACTTGAATTTCTGACCCACAGACATTGAAATGATAATTAAGGTTGATTTAACCAAGAAAAAGAATGTGTGTGTGTGTGTGTGTGTGTGTGTGTGTGTGTGTATAAAATGACGTGAAAGATAGATAATTGACAGATGATAGATAGATGATAGATAGAGATATATAATGATGATGATAGATAGATAGATAGATAGACACACAGACCTGGTTGAAACTAAAATGCAAAGCCCCCTCTCCCCACTAGTTAGGAAAGTTGCTTCTTTGGAGCCCACAACAATTGACTTTTTTCCCTTGGGTACTCCTTCTATTGCCTGATGTCCTTGCATGATCCGATCCTGTGCCTCAGCCTCCGCAGCATGCTGAGATGAGATCTAGGGACAACCTGAGTCTCATCCTCCCATCCTTAATCCAGCAAGAAAGAGGGTCTCCACTGTTCAAAAGCCAAACTGAAATATCAATGTGTCCTCTTTTTGTTTCTTCTACAACAGTCAAACTCTTTTGTGAGCTAAAGACAAGAATTGTTATTAACCACATTGTAATATGATGGTCAATGAGTCTAATATGATGGTCAATGAGTCTATTGGGGCAACGGCAGGAAAGACTTGAGACAGGCCACCTTGATTTCATTGTGAACCTTTTAAATCCTAGTACCATCTGAGCAACGAATCACCCTGCAGCTACAGTCCCCATGCCACACACACACACCATACCTCAGTCTTGGAACAAGCACTTAAGACTAGATTTTAAATACTTCCTTGGGATATTGTTGTTTCCGTGTCAATAATGAGATGGTGGACAGAACCACTTTTATGCCCTTGACTCTTTTTGTCATGAGATTATTCTACAGAGATGTTCTAGAATGGAATATCTTACCAGCAGAGAGATGATCCTCACTGATCATTTTGAAATCAATGCCGTAGAAATAATCATCTTAAAACAGAGAATGACAATGTTTGAATGACCTAAGAATGGACATTTATACAGACATATCCTAAGAGAGGGGCAATATGCAACCCTGACTGTGGGGAATTTGCCTAAAAATCACTGGAGCCCAACGCTTGATGGAAATGGCCCCAGCTCAGGCAGGAACACTCAGGGAGCTCACTGCAGAGGGGCATTACTAATTTAGCAAACTGGGAGGCCTGCCTCACATTTGCTGGAAGTGGACAGTGCGTGAAAGCAATAATCTGAAGGAAATGCTGTTTTAGACTATACACTTGCCCATGTAAGGGTCAGAGCTAATGCCACCTCCAGTGATGCCTCACCGGCTGTGGGCATCTGCCAACGCAACAGCCTGGCTCTGTGCCCTGGACTCATAGGCTGTGGGGACAGGCTTTGTTCCCAAGCTTCACCAACAGGGGCTAGAAATTGGTCCCACACAATGATAACAGCCAGAACACTGGGCAACCTTGGAAGGCAAGACATATCTGGACATGAACACCTGACACTATGTGTTGGTAGGGGCAATTTCCATTCCCTGGAACCACCTGAAAGCCAAGATTTCTGACAAACATTCTCAGGAATGAATTCCCAGGCCTGTAGTCGGGAATCATGTGGGACATTAGAAGAGCATACCTATGTTGGTTATCAAAAGCTCAGCTCTGTGGTCTCTTCTGCACCAGCCAGGGGACACTGGACACTACTCTCGGCATTCCCACGGTGTCAGAGTCTGGACACATCCTAGGTAAAATAAATACAGGACTGCACACAAAGTAGCAATGAAGTGGTGAATAGCTGCCTAGCCTTCCCCCTTAGGTAACAAAGAAAGGAGGAAGAATGCTAGAGCAGGGGATGATGGACTGTCTGGTAATGTACATAAGGACCTATTCCAGCTGTCTGAAGTCCCTGCCATGTGTGTGAGACTCACCAAAGCTCTCCACATCTCTGAGGAAAATAAGAATACCTCCATGACATGGAAACATATATGGCAGCATCAGGTATATTGCAGTTTTAAAAAATATAAAGGTGTAGGGTAACTCTGAAGGGGAAAATAGCACCAAGCAACCTATATCAAGGCTGGAGGGGCTTCCAGGATGGATAAACAGGTACAGAGTATTCCTAGAAAGGTCAGTGATTGAGATTTGGACTTATCAGAGGGTAAAGCAATTGCTTACTGTCTGGAGAAGCCAATGTAGATAGAATCATCATCAATATGACTTGGGAAAAATTTTTTTCAAGAACAATTACAGGGGACATTTACAAAATGTGTATTCAAAATTCTGAATAAGTTAAACAATATAAAATAAGCAATTGAACATCTGGAAAATTTGCTTACAAAGAAAGAATAATCAGGTATAAAAATAAAAACAGTAAAACCTTGGATTCCGAGTAACTTGTTCTGCAAGTGTTCTGCAACCTGAGCAAACATTTCTAATAAATTTTAACTTGATAAACAAGTGATGTCTTGTCATACAAGTACTATGTGATGCCAAACATCACATGATCACAACTGAGCCAATGGTTCTTGAAATTCACTGTGATATACAAGTGCTTTCTATTACAAGCATCACTCCAAAATGAATTATGCTCGCAAACCAAGGTTTTACTACATAAAAAAGAAATATTTGGCACAACACTTATCACAATAGCTGACTATAGAAAAAAAAAATGAATCAGTCAATTCATGGGCATTGTTTAATGTGAGAATGAGTTTTGAGAGGCCTCATCCTGGGAAGGACGCCAGCTCTGAGGGCCTCTATGCATGAGAACAGGCTGCCAGCTTCAAAGCAGCCTTTTTTCCATCCATAGGGCCATATGGTCACTGAGGCCTGGGGGTCTGAAATCTTACAGCAGGCAAGGAGTGGCAACCCCTTCCCTGATCCACTGCAGCCTCTACAAACCAGCCTCAGCTTGGGCCCATGCCCTACACTTGGGTGACTTATTGTGATTCAGCGGCATCCTCTCCAGGGACTCACTCAGAACTGTGCTCCCCAAAATGTGGTCCAGGACCAGGACCAGCAGCATCCCCCAGGAGCAGGTGAAGATGCAAACTCTCCAGCCTTGCCAGACTTGACTGGGTCAGAATCCTGAGTGAGGAAAAGGTCCAGGGTCCTGGGTGTCCACAGGCCTTCAGGGCATTCTGGTCCCCCTGAGTTCACAAGTAGCTGCAGACATGTGCTGAAGCCTTTCACAGGCCCAGAGCTGAAGCCTTGTTTGGAAAGATGTATTCTTTAGTTCTTCCAGGGCCTCATTTGCTATTCCAGATGGAGGCTGTGAGGGTCTTTCTCTAGAACCCAGACTGCACACAAGAGATTGTGTCCACTGAACCCTGAGAACCAAGGCCACTAGAGGGCACCTATGCTCACTTACTGGTCACAGCTCAGCTATCTCGAAGCTCACTGGCTTTGCTCTGGGTCTGCCTCTTACTCCACCCTCCCTCCCCTAAAGCAAATTCCTACAAAGGGATCTATAGGCCCAGGGTGTGTCAAGGGTCACCCTGCTGCAACACCTTTGGAGAGAGGACTCTTACATCATCCAGCCAGGCCCCCAGGCTGAGCACATGGCAGAGAAGTGCAAAGGGAGATGCAGTGAGCTCAGCTGGAACCTCCTGCTCCTGGGATCTCAAACTCCCATAGCCTGGCATAATCCCAGGAGTCAATGAGCCTTATCTGCTCTCCTGCTCAAGGTGGGCTGAGAAGCTGAGGAGGGACACAGACACATGGACCCATCAAGACCTCCATGGTCTTTCCTTCACAGGATACCCATTTTCTCTGGACAGGATGCCTTCTGTCTCCCCCAAAGCTAACTCTTGGCAACTAACTCAACCTTTTGGCTCTGTCCTTGTTTCAGTGGCTCTTGTTCTACTGTTTTGCCCTGGGATCACCTTCCACTTCTACCTCTTGCTGTTGTGTCCTTGTTTCAGCCTGTGATTCTGGGGCATACAAATGAAGTCCCTCTCCAGTGAGGTGCTGAGGGAGAGGTTGTCTGGAAATCAGCTACAGGGGACCCCTCCCTCTCACTGCTGGTTCTTTTCAAACCACCCTGCCTGAGCTTGCCCCCCTCTCTAGACAGGAGGCAATTATGCAGCTTGGGATGGGGGAGTCAGGGTGACATGTGGGAAGGGACAGGGTATAATAGCAGAGAGGAGATCCAGAGGGAGGAGTTGCTCTGAAGCTGATATACTGGACCAATGCCCAAGGAGGCTCAGTGGGAGCCTGAGCTAGAAGGACAAAGGCCATGGGTGTCCAAGTATCTGTAGTCATTCCAAACTGGCGGTGCCGGTGGGCTCTGCCCTGGGCCATGCTGCTGCTTCTCTTAGGTTCTGAGTTCCTGGAAGAAGTAGAGAGTGAAGATGAAAAATCTACGATGAGCTACTTACTTGCAACTGTGGAATATGCCATACACATATTCAACCTGCAGAGCAACGATACAAATGCCTACAGGCTGGTGCGCATCTTAAAGCCCAGGAGAGAGCAGGTATGTACCACATCTTCTGGCCTAATTGCCAGCACTTGCTATGAAGTCAGTATCAGAGGTGCAGTCAGGGGTCCTATCTAGGGATATTGTTCACCATCTGAAGTCCGTAATACAGCAAAAATACAAACACCACAGTTAGTTACAGTTTTATGAAAGAAACAATTTAAAAATGCAAACACCCAGCTCAATGTATACCACATGTAAGATGTTTTCCTCTTCATCATTTTTAGAAGTTACTTATTGATGATCAAAATATGGACTATGGAATGGTAGTCCTATGAAATGATCCTGAGTAAGGCAAAGACCAAGACAGAAAGGAGGAGAAGGAGACAGATTGAGAAATGCAGAGGAGACATAATGAAGAAATATTCTAAGAAAACATATGCAAACAGGAACAGAGAACAGACACCAAGAGAGGAGGGAGTGGGGATGGAGGATCCAGGGAGAAAGGATTCTTCCTCATCCAGAGCAGCCACTGTGACCTCAGGGCCTCTTCTCTGCACTCCTCCCATACTCTTCCTAGACCATGGTTCTCAATCCTGGAGTACTGTTCTTATAATGGAGAGTCTACAGAATGCAGCCAAGAATGCCATTTTCACAGGGGCTCTAACAGGAACAGGTCTGGTTGTGTGTATGAAGGGGTTTGGGGTGTGTAAGTGTGGGTGTGAGTGTCTCAGTGAATTTGAGTGCAAGTGTATATGTGTGTTAGTATTAATTTTTGAGTGAGTGTGTGACTTTTTGTGTGTGTAGGTATGAGTGTGAGTGAGTGTGGGTTAGTGTGTGGTATGTCTGTGAGTGTGAACATACAGCAAGTGTGTGTAAGTATGTATGTCTGTGAGAGAATTGTGTGTGTACATTGGGAGCCCAGGACCTTCCTCTCTCTCCCTCTGGACCTCTGCCCTGAGAGCCTGAGGGAAGGGCAGTGGGAGCTCCACCCTGCATGAGCTCCACCCTCTGTGGACACTGCAATGCCAGCTTCCAGCTGGGTCTGCCACCCAAGCTCTCTCAGGCTGGGCTCTCTCTACTGTGGGTTTCCTAGATCTGCACTTGCACTCAGTTTGGGAGTTGGGGGAAATGGAGAGTGGAGTGGGGGTTATGGGATGGAATGAAGCATAATAGAGTGGAGAAGAGATAAAAAAAATCAGAATGTACTTTGTATTAGAACAAGAGGTATCCAGAAGCCATGTTCATGTGCGTGTGTGTGTGTGTGTGTTATGTGTGTGTGTGTGTGTGTGTGCGTGTGTGCTCACACATGTGTCTGTACATGTGAGTGTTCCGGCAGCATTGCAGGGCATTTTCCTATTGCCAGGCAGGTGACAGGTGTGACAATGGGGCTGTAGATGCACCTCCCACTCTGGGGCTGTTACTCAGCAAACTCTTACAGAGACAACACCCTGCCAGGCCCTGGGCACCTGTGCCCAAGGGGTGCTGTTGTAGCTTTAGAAGCATGCTGGACGTCAGGCTCGGTCTCCTTGGGGTATTTGGGGACATGGGGCAGTGGGTGTGATGTATTAATGCTGTATTAATACTCAGCTGGCATTTCCCCCTGGCCTGAATATCAACCACAGGCCTCTTTGCTCTGAATTCCCCAAGCTTGGCCTTACCCCCAGCAAGCTGACACAGCCCCAAAGGAAGCTCCTTAGTGGAGGAGTGTTTGGGGCTGTCTCTACACTGCATGGATCTACAGTAGCAGTTGCTCAAGGGTACCATGAGGTGGGTTCTCATGTTAATGTCCATGTCTGTAACAGTTCAAGGAGGACAGCACATTGGCATTCTCTTTTGAGCTTCAGCTTAGAAGAACAAGATGTGGGAAATTTGATGAAGACATTGACAACTGTCCCTTTCAAGCAAGTTCAGAGAAGAACAATGTAAGACACACAGCAGGTCCTTTGGGTTACACAGCTGAGGATGCAGCATGGAGCTGAGGGGAGGTGGTGAAGATGACAGTGCCATTCCTTGAGACACAGAGGAGTGAGGGAGCTTCAGGCCTTGTCACACCCATGGCTGGTGCTGCAGTTGGAGCCAGCTGGGAAAGCCAGACCCAAGATCCACTTGTAGGTCCCTAGCCAATCTGGGAACTGATTCTGAATACTCACCCCATGCTAGCTGCCTGTCCCCAAAGCCACAGTGGTATCAGATTGCTCCTGGTCACGAGGATTCAGGTCTCCTGGGAAGGCCATAGGATATCCTTTCTCTGGTCTTTATTGACCTCCTTTTTCTAAATAATTCATGGGGAGCATATTGAGATGGGCAACATGACCTTTGCCAAAATGGCTTTCTCAGGTCCCACTGAGAAAAGAATCAATGGCATGGGGATTGAGGAGGGACCCATGACCCTCCTTCCCATGCCTTGACCAGGTTCCACTGACTTATCAGCTGCAGCTCCAGGGGAAATGGTCAAGGTGAACCCAAGCTCTGGGATATACCTCACCTGGAGTGATGGGCTCTTCTGAGCTAGCACCCCTTGGGAGAGAGCACCCCAATGCTCTACTAAGGGTCTGGGTTACACTGGGTCAGCCTAAAGGTCCCCTGGAGACCACTGGCCTAAAGATGAGAAAATGACACAGGAGTCCCTGAGATCAGGACAAGGGCCCAGGTCCAGAACAGGCAAGGGGAAGCACCTGAGGGCCACAGCCTGCCCCACAGCTGCTCATCCTGTGATGTGTGATTGGGATGTGTGCTGTGTTTAATGCTGAAGCTACTATTTCTAACCACTCTCCACTCACCTTCCATCCCTGTGCTTGACCCTCAGATCATCACCTGCTTTTTCACCATCGCCAGTGAGCCCTGGTTAACACTGTTTGAACTCTGGAACAAGACCTGCTTGGATGGCTTCCACAAATGAGACTCCAGCCCATCTAGCTCTGGCTGCTCTCCTCTGGGACACCAGTGATGTCCTGTGGGTGGCCTTTCAGTGGTTGAGTAGGTCCAAGTTTTGTTCTCTTTATTTGTAAATATCTGGTATCTCCTATTGGGGCATTGTGAAAATTCCTCATTACTTCATATAGAAAAATCATTAAACATTAGCATTCCAAGAAGCTTTGTGTGGCATGGTTCCAGAAGGATGGGACGAGCAAGTGAAGAAATCATCCAGCAGGGAAACATCATAGTCCCAAGTGTGTGAGTTCTCTTCCCTCTAGGACCTCTGCTTTAGTAAGTCATTAGTCTTATTATCATTGTCTCAATGTTGCTTTTAAAGCTCCATAGAGAATGTGAACACATATTACAATGTTGTCTTTCAGTGAGACTGTATCTACACACACACAGGCAAGGATCGGATTCGGTCCTCAAGGCCATGGATGCCTCCCACCCCCACACAGATTTTCCTCTAGTGCCAGTGCAGCTGGTGACCCCAGGACTTGACACTCCATACTCCACATCAATATCTTCTTCCACCCCTAGCTTTGGTTAGCAAGGCTTTCTCTGTACCAGTGGCACTTCACCAGCAGAGGACACACATCTCAGTGGGGAAAGATAAGGACTATGGACAGCACTTCACCCCCAGGAAAAGCTTCAGTGGGGAAGGGCTTAGGGTCCCAACCTCAGACTGGCAGCCAGAGATGAGAACCACAGGGTTCTCACACACTTCAGCAGGACAAAACTCGTGGCTGCTCAGTGACTCATAAAACAGCCACATTAACTTTCTCCCTCCTCTGCTTCCCTTCCTCTCTGTGTCCCCCGTCATCACTTCCTAAATGCACTACTTGCCCCAGAAAGTCTTCATTGCAGGGTCTCCCTGGGGACTTACAGCAGACATGTATGCTACAGGGCTCATCCTCTACAGCAGACATCTTCAGGGCTCATCCTCTACAGAGACCTGGATGGACCTCCCAGGAATGTATGATTCTAGGCTGAGCCACAGGGAGCCACTGCAGCGTCCACAGAGGCTGGAGCTCATGCAGGGTGGAGCTCCTACTGCCCTTCCCTCTGGCCCTCAGGGAAGAGGTCCAGAGAGAGATAGAGGAAAGTCCTGGGCCCCCAATGTGCACACACACACTCATTCACAGACATACACACTCACACACGCTGCAGTGCCAGCTCCCGGCTGGGTCTGCCACCCAA
Organism: Panthera pardus; assembly: GCF_024362965.1. Lineage (NCBI taxonomy): Eukaryota > Metazoa > Chordata > Mammalia > Carnivora > Felidae > Panthera > Panthera pardus. The sequence goes on along the minus strand of NW_026526821.1, from coordinate 48,324,395 downwards.
GCTCTCTCAGGCTGCACCTCTGCTGTGGGTTTCCCAGATCTGCACTTGCACTGAGTTTGGGTATTGTGGAAAATGGAAGGTGGAGGGAGGGTATGGGATGGAATGAAGCAGAATAGAGTGGAGAGGAGTAGAGAGAATTCCAGCAGCACTTTGTAATAAGACAAGAAGTATCCAGAAGCCACGTTCATGTGTGGGTGTGTGCACGCCTACATGGGAGTATTCCATCAGCACTGCAGGGCCTTTTCCTATTGTTTGGCAGGTGGCAGGTGTGACAATGGGGCTGTAGATGAGTCTCCCACTCTGGGACTGATGTTACTCAACAAACTCTACAGAGCCAACACCAACCTAGACACTGGGCACTGGGCACCTGTGCCCCAGGAGTGCTGCTGCAGCTTCAGAAGCATACTGGATGTCAGGCCGGGTCTCCCAGGGGCATCTAGGGACTTGGAGCTCCAGGGTGTGATGTATTAATGGTGTATGACTCAGATGGCGTCTCCCCCTGGCCTGAATACCAATCACAGGCCTCTTTGCTGTGAATTCCCCAAGCTTGGCCTTACCCCCAGCAAGTTGACCCAGCCCCAGAGGCATCTCCCTAGTGGGGGAGTGTTTGAGCTCTCCCTACACTGCATGGATCTACACTAGCAGCTGCTCAACAGAACCATGGTGGGTTGGCATCTAATGTCTCCATGTACCACAGATAGAAGAGAGCCTGGCCTTCTCCATGGAGCTGGAGCTTTGCAGAACCAAATGTGGGAAATTTGATGATGACATTGACAACTGTCCCTTCCAAGAAAGCCCAGAGCTGAACAATGTAAGACACACAGAAGACCCCTTGTGTTACATAGCTGACGTTACAGCTTGGGGCAGGGGGGGAGGGGGAGTAGATAACAGTGCCATTCCTTGGGACACAAAGGAGTGAGGGAGAAACCGGCCCTGTCACACTGGCTGGTGCTGCAGTAGGAATGAGCCAGGCAGGCCAGGCCCAGGGTCCACTGGTAGGCCCCTAGCCAATGTCATAACTGACTCTGTCCACTCACCTCATTCTAGCACCTGTCCCACGGGCCATAGTGGGGTCAGGTTGCTCCTGGCCACAAGGGTCCATGTCTCCTGGGGCTGAGACAGGAAGTCCCTTCTCTGAGCTTTATCCATCTCCCTCTCCTGCCTTCAGGAGAGGGGCATGTCAGGATGGGCTACATCACCTGGCCTGTTGTGGCTATTTCTGAGGTTCTCTTGTCTCTGCCGAGTGCATGAGGGTGTGAGGGTTGAGGAGAATCCCACACTCCTCCCTCCCATGCCCTGACCTGCATCCCACTGATCTATCAGCTGCTGCTCCAGGGGAAAAGTTCAAGGTGAACCCCAGCTCGGGGACATGACCACCTGGTACAAGGGGCTACTCTGACATAGCATCCCCTGGGAGAGAGCACCCTAATGCTCTACTAGGGGCCTGGGTCACACTGCATCCACCTGAGTGTTCCCCTGACGTCCACTTGTCTAAGGATGAGAACATGGTACAGGAGCCCTTGAGGTCAGGACAAGGCCCCAGGCACAAAACAGACAGGGCTCAAGCAGAGATGCACCTGAGGTCCACAGCCTGCATCCCCAGCTGCTCATCTCAGGAGGTGTGGTTGGGATGTGTGCTGTGTTGAGAGCTAGAGTCTCTGTTTTCCACCACTCTCCATTCACCTTCCACCTGTGCTTGATCCCTCAGACTTTCAACAGCTTCTTCACCATTGCCACTATACCCTGGGAAACCACCTTCAAACACCTGTACAATGTTTGCTTCGAGGGCTTCCATTGAGTGCTGCTATACCCTGCCTGACTGTGGCTGTTCTGGATCCAGTTGCTCCTTATAGGTGTCTCTTCAGTGGCTGTGCAACACCAGCTCTGTTTGTTTTCTAGCAAGTGCCTGGATCTCACTTCCAGCCATTATGGAAATTCCTCATTGTCCATTTTTTTCATATAGAATAGATTATTAAAAATCAGCATTTCAAGAAGCTTTGTGTGTCAGGGTTCCAGAAGGAGGGGATGAGCAAGTGAAGGAATCATCCATCAGGGAAACCTCATGGTCCCAAGTGTGTGAGTTTTCTTCCCTCTACGACCTCTGGGCCAGTTCCAGGTGGCACAATCTAGAAGCACAAGTGCTTCTGAGCTGCTGTTCTGGGCTCATGGGGGATGACCTACATCTCCAGATGTGCAATGACCATGACTCTGAAGGCAACCCAAAGTAAAAGATGAACCCAGACAGGCCCTTGGCCCTCAGGACAAATGTGGCACCTGTCTTGTGAATCTTCTAGAAGAAAATTTTGCAAACTTTTGTCCTTTGAGGGTCCAATGGTCTTGTTCTCAACTCCCCAGTGTCGCCTTGAAAGTACCATAGACAATATGAACACAAATAAGGGTGTTGTATTCCAGTCAGACTGTATTTACACACAGGCAGGGGCCACATTTGGTTCTCAAGCTGTGGCAGCACCACCTAACCAGTCATCCCTTCAGTGCCCATGCAGTTGGACTACCCGGTGGCTGACATTCCCTGCTTCACCCCAATGTCCTTGTCTCCCTCAATTTCTGCTCAAGGCTTCCTCTGTGCAAGTGGCACTCCAGAAGCAGAGTAGGCACACCTCAGTGGGGAGAAGTAAGGCAACATTCCATCCCCAGGTGGGGCTGTAGTGTGGAAGGGCCCAATATCCCAGCCTCAGAGAGGCTGTCAGAGGCAAGATCCACAGGGTATCACACTTTCCTGCAGGACAAAACCCATGGCTGCTCAGTGACCCATAACAACAGCCACATTGACTTCTCCCTCTTCTGCCTCCCTTTTTTTTTGTGTGTGCCCTTGTGATCATCTCCCAAATGAATTATCTACATCCTCCAGCCTGCCTCACAGGGTCTCACTGGGGATTCAGCAGACATGTGGTATTAGATGTCTTCAGGGCTTATCCTCCATAGAGACCTGGATGGGCTTCCTATTATTCCAGACAGAGACGGGGGAGAGCCTGGCAGTGGGCATCCTTGCTGCTGGCTGAGCATCACTCAGCATGGACACAGCTGTGCTCTTGTCCCACAGCACCCCCACCTAGTCCCAGACTTGAGTAGATTTTTCTGAAGATCCTCCCACCCACCACCCTCCTGCCTGCTCCCACATTGGTCTGTTCTGAGTTGTGCCTCAATCCACAGAGGGAAGCATAAAGGGGCCTCTTTATCCACTGTGATCCCAACATATTTTCCACAGTCAATTCCACTAATTCTACTGAAGTACCATCATGTAGCTGTAGGAGACAGTCTCCTGTGGTGGGAATGGGAGAGGTAACTGTCCAGGCCCTTTGTGAGCTCATCCCACCTCCTGGAACTGGGGGAGTGGAGCCAACAAGGTAAGGCATCAAGTTGTGGTTCCTGGCAGGGTCTCACTAAATTTTGTACCAGATCACATTTGTGGGGCTTCGTTAATCGTTCCGCCCCTCCTTCTCCCATGGGAATCTACAGAAAGTAGGGATTTTCTCACAGTTTCTACTGTGCCCAAGGCCCTGAGGGTGAGTACATGTTTCAGGTGTTCCAGCTTTTTAATAAGTGTAGGACTGAGAGACTAGTTCTTGTGGGAACACCCCTCTCCCTTACCCTGTCCATCCTTATTGGTTTGGGGTGGTCCTGCCTGCTTCTTTTCCAGAGTCTGTGTGTTAAAGGTACAGGGAAATGGGTTTCTGCATACTCACTGTTGCCATAGGTAGGTCCTTAGGCAAAGCCCTGCCAGAGGCAGAGACAGAGGCAGCAAGTTGCTAGAAACATAATTCAGCTGCCTGGCCAGGTCTCAATTACCAGAAAGGAAAAGAGGCCCAGTCCATGGCTTAGTCTCAGGAGGGCTTCTTCTTCTCCTGAAACGTGAGTCAAGTGTTGACTCCACCACCCTAGCTGTTGGTTGACCTGTCAGCCTCAGTCTCTGGGTCAAGACCTGAAGCCTTGAAAATAGCTGTAGTGGCTATCAAATGCTCTTCACATATTAATAGTGTTCTGCTCTGTGGCCACTTCACCAACTACCAGGGACATTGACACTTTCCTCAACTTTTCCAGGGTGTCAGGGTCATGATATAGCCTCAAGTAAATACAGGACTGAACACAAAGTAACAACAAAGTGGAAAGCTTGAGGAGGCCTTGGAGGATGCCCAGGCTTCTCCCATTGGGGCCAAAAGGATAAGGGGGGTTGGAACCTGGGGGAGGGGGAGCTGGCAGGTGATGTACATAAGAATATATCCCAGCAGCCTGCAGTCCTTGCCATATGCGTGAGCCTTAGCATGACTCTGTACATTCCAGATATCTACTCCAGTCCCTGATGCTGACACCCCTCAGATCTCAATACCTTACATGAGATTCAGACATGGGTTTCTCCCTGGCCCTTGTCTAGCCCAGGAAAGGAGCATGCCCTGCTTCAAGGTACATTTTTGACTCTCTTTTTTTCAAAATTTCTCATGATCAAAGGGAAAACTAGGACATGGTGGCAAAGCCAATGCTTCTGGCTTCCATGTGTCTTCTAAAGAGCACAATTTCCAGAGAAGTGTGAGAGAAGGATGCAATTTCTCTTTGGCAGCTGCCTCCCCACACACACCAGTGGCCCAGGCTTAGCCTTAATGAGCCTTCAAATCTTGGAAGGGAATGAGCCAATATTCAGACACTCAAGTGTCTCAGAGCCTGTACATCCACACATTCCAGTTCTCTTCATGCTCACATATACCCCTGCCAACTGTCGAAATAAAAACTCAGAAATCTCAGTCAATGTAACTGTCTTGATCCTGATTCTTCATTCTTACTAACTCAGTGCATCAGAAGGGCCCAGGTAGTTTTGGAGAGTTAAACCCAAAGCAGTATCCCACTAATATTATCCAGATGACTTGACTGTGGTTAGTACAGTCTGATTTGCCCCAGATGTTTCAGGTATTATGGATAAGATGCAAACAGTCAAGGGTGTGTGAATGTGTTAGGTCTTTCCATGTATGGAACCTTATTGTCAGGGCTAGGGGAGAAAGTCATGTGCCAGGGGCTGCTCATGGGAACAAGTGGGGCTGGCTAACTCCAGTTATAGAGCAAGAGAGAAAGTGTGCTGGCAGTTCAGGCTGTTCACTCACAGTGGTTGCGGGCTTAAGTGCAGAGGTGGGCAGAGAAGTACAAGATATAGGAGCTGCAGGTATAGGGATCCTCATCCCAAGGTAGGGGGAGCAATGTGATGAGACCCACTCTGACTGTGTCCCCAGAGCTCCATGACCATGTGGAGGAGGATGGAGGCCAGGGTGTGCCTTCCCCAGGACACCACTGCTGGCTGAGGTGAGAAGGTGCAGACAAACTGTGTCCTGTTGCCTGGCTTCCCCCAGACATAGCTCAGGTGGTCCCACGCTGTCCCTCACAGTGGATCTGAACTCCACTATGAGGTTGTTTCCTCCAGAATCTGACCTTAAGACAGAAATTCAAGTGCAAGTTGTTTATTTGGAGGTAATTGTAGAAAATACCAGAAGACAATGGGGAAGTAGGAATGGGAAGCAGCATACAACAGTGAGCAGATTAACAATGTGGGCAACTAGGGCTTTTGTCTTTTTACCTCTCGGAGACTGGATAGAATATGCCTCAGTGTTTTCTTCCAGGGGTACAAAGGCTGAGGCATTCCCTCCACAGCACTCCAGCCACCTCCCACAGGTGGAGAAAAAGCCTTCAGACAAAGAGGCTCAGTGTGGGTAGTGTTTACCTGTCAGCCAGGTGGCCTCTGATCTTCACTATCTCTCATATGTCTAAGATGACATGTGTCATCTAAGTAGCTCCTGTGCTACTACTGACACTGCCCTGGCTGGCCTTGACCTGCACATTAGTGCTGCAGTTTCCACATCCAGGTTTCAGAAAGTGCCGCTTTCTGGTCATGTTAACTATCTTCATTATCTTAGCCCACATCTACACACACACACACACACACACACACACACACACTTGTGCACAAACACACACACAGTGGTAGCCAACCTCCAACATGGCCTCCACTGATCCTCATCTCCTGGTCTCACACCCTTGTAGAGTCCCCCCAACACTGAACCAGAACTAATCTGGGTGGCAAATAGTACAAGGAAGAGGTGATCGTGTGTGACATCTGAAGCTGGATCACAAAGGGCTCAATGCCCTTTGGCTTCCATCTTGGTCTCTCAGAACATTCTATCTGGAGGAAGCCATATGAAGCACATAGCAGCCCTGTGGAGAGACTGACATGGAGGAGAACAGAGATCTCCTGTCAATGGCCAACGTCAACTTGTAGTCATGAGTGTGAGCCACCTGAGAAGTGGATTCTCCAGAGCCAAATTAACCCTCATGTGAGGGCAGTGTAGTCAATGACTGAGTGTAGATACTCAGACACTCACTCAAGAGAGACAGTGACACCTGGAAACACCCCACCAAGTCTCCCTCAGATCCCTGACCCACTGACACCCTGAGAGACTTAAATTTCTTAAGCCACTAGGGGCAGGGTGATTAGACATGCAGCATTAGATAACTAACACATAAAACTGTGCACACACACATACACAAAACAGCTTACTATCCATGAAACATCAATCCCCTTGCATTTTTTCTGCTTCACGTCAAAACCAAAAGTACATTGCAAATCTAAAAATGACCCAACTATCTTCCAGTTGGATTGGTTGTCTAAAACTGTTTCTAAACCATTGGACTGTATCTTCCCTGGAGTCCTAGGCATGGAGATTTTTGTGGAAATCCATGGAAGGAACACTCCCAAATAAGTCAGACCCTCAGAACCTTGATGAAATAACCCACAAGCTCAAAACAGTTGAGCTTAGTTAGTTCTCCAGAAACAGCTGTCCTCCAGTTAGTTCGCCAGAAACAACTGTCAGTGAAAAGTAATTTGTCCTCAGAGTTCAATGAGATATTGGAAACAGGTTCATACATTCTTCCGTTTATTGGTAGCAGATTGTCCTGCTAGTAGATGACAGAGTCAATTAGAACAAGCTGATCAAGACTGTAAAAAGGCATTATGTTCTCAGTATCAGCCCCTAAAGAGCTGATAAAAAAGCAAAAAAGTCACAAAAATGAAGTCAATGGGTCAGTTTATTTAAATGTTTTGCAAGTGTCTTTGCTTCTTTAAAATGGAAGTGAGAGCAGCTGAATATGCTAGAAGATAATTATACCTCTTTGCATTGTTTCTTCAGCATAGTGAACTCAAATTTCCAAGGTTTGGTTGCAACAATAAAGGTGCAATAAAACATCTAAAAAAGACAAAAAGAATAATCAGCTTATAAGAAAGAAAAATAAAAAGCAAACAAATAAACATATGTTTCTATTTCCAGGTACCAGGATTTGGCTTCAGGGTGGCTAAAGGCTGCCTGAGCCAGTCATGCCTCCACAGTCTCTGGAACTGTTGAACCTGAGGCTGTCTGGCAGAGGAACCAGCCTCATTCACCAGGAAGGACCACTGCCAATTCATCTCCATGTGATCGGAAGCCATCACGGATGTCTGAGCCATCATGGATAGCTGGACCCCAGAATAGCTGGACCCCAGAAACTGATTATTCTCAGAAATCCTCATCTCCAGATCTGTTGCTCATCTAGCCACCCTGACTTCCCTGCAGCCCACTGAGACTCCATGTTGCATGGAAAGCCCAGTGAATCCTACCCAGGAGCTACAACCCAACAAGAATAGTATAGAGTCTTGTATCCCTTGGTTAGGCTGGTCAAAATCAGGCCAGAGATGAGAAGCAAAGACTGCAGCCAGGGAGCTAAGGGGACACACAGAGCTCTTCCCAGGGCCTGCAGAAGAGCAGAACTTCAGGTTCCTGGTGTGGGATGAGTTCAACTAAAATCTTTATTCAGTTAGAATAAAAATATAAACTAGGAATGCCTCCACTATATCAATGGAAACATGAATGGCAACATCCAATAGAATTGAAGTTATATAAGATACAAATACTGATATACAAGTACTGATAAAAAATCAGCTTGAGGAATAAAATAGGACCAAGCTACCAGCAATCCAGACAGACCATTGGAGAACTAAAGCCAATCCAGGGATGCATCCCAGCTAGAGTGGCATCTGGGATGGGTTCAGCTGGTTCCCAGCTGTGGTAGGAAGGGGAGAGAGTGGATTTATCAGAGAGTTAACTAATTGATTAATTTCTGGATCAGCCAAAGTAGACAGGAAACAATCAGAAAGAAGAGAAATTGAAAAACAAAATATCAGGATCAATTCTAGAGGACATTTAAACAATGTATATCAAAAATCTTTAAGAAGCGAAAAATTACTAAATGAGTAGTTCAACTTCCAGGAACTTTACCTGCATGGAAACAATAACCAGATATACATTCAAATAGAAATAAAGGATATTAATTAAAGCACTGTTCATAATAGCTAAAAATTAGGAAAACTTAACCAATTCTCAGGAATTGGCTTAGAAAAATGTGTAAAACCATTAAATGAAATCACAGTTTCACTATATGATGCTCTCACATAATTTTACAGTTTTAGAAATTCTTAGAACTTATTATTAAGTAAAAATCTAGATTATAATACAGTAGAGAGTATGATCCCAACTGCACAAAAATACAAATATAAAATATAGGAAAGTTAATATAAATAACAATATATTGACAGTGGTAAACTCTACATAAGGGTATTTATAGTTGATTTTAAGTAATTTAATACTTTTGAAGGTTCCAAATTTTCTACATGAAATGAATCAGGCCAATAACTATTTAAAATCATATCAAGTTTTAAATTTATATTCTAAAGAGCTCAGATGTTTGCCTTTTCTTCATTTCTAAATCCCAACAAATAATTGAAGGAAGTGTTTAGGTCAAATCTATAAGAGTTCTATGAAATGAGAAAGGACCCTGTGCAAGGACAGAGACAGAGAGGATTCTCCATGTGATAAGAAGTGGATGCAATCAAGGTGATGAAGTCTTCTGAGCAGCAGAAGCTCCATGTAGAGGATGAGATCATAAGAGGAAACCAAGCAAGCAAACTGTCTCTAAACCCCACAAGACTTGAAGTCATCCTCAATTCTTCTCTCAGTCTCCATGGCCAATCCATCAGAAATTAGAACCAAGCCTTTCACAGACATCCAGAACCCAGTACCTCTAGCATCCTAACCAACATCACAGACTCCTACTGATCTTGCTGTCTCCATCCCTGCCCCCATGCTGGCTCTTCTCCATGTGTCTCTCCATGTCTGCACTCCTATTTCTACCTGGCATGTCTCGAAAGCCCAATGACTTCTATGGGCTGTGTCAATGGGCACCTTTACCCTATGACCTCTACTGTCTGTGCCAAGGGTGCCTTTGCCCTCCAAGAGCTGTGTCAGTGGGCACTCTTGCCCTCTGACCTATAGAGACCACATCAATGGTCACCCTCTGGCTTCCAGTTGGGTTCAGCCAAGGAGAGACAGAGGCAGGAAGTGGGAGGCATGAGGAGTTGAGGTCAGAGGGTTCCAATGGGTTGGCTGTGGTTCCTGACAGGGACCCACAGATTGCTCCAGAAAAAAAAAAGATATTAAAAAGAAAATCTTAATGATTACTAGGGATATTAAAACATCTCAACCTTACGAGAAATCAGGAAGTGACAATGTGAAAAGGTGACAAGATCACCTTTCTCATACATCAGAATGAAAACATTTAAGACTCGACCCCAAGTGCTGAGGGAACATGAACAACAACACACACCACTGATGAAAGGTATGCTGGTTCAGCCACTTTGGAGAGTAAAACAGTTTGTAAGTCACATGTGGTAGCCCACGAACGCTTAAGCTGCATGTGTGGCAGTATGGTGGCCCCACTCCCGAGCCCCCCCTGCCCCGGGGGAAAGTCCCAAACCTGCTCAGTCAGCACCTGTCTCAACAGTCACTGCTTCACTTGTTAAAAGTGAAAATTTAAGACAACCACAGGTATGTAAAATAGCAAGATAGTTACATACAATGTAATACAGTCATATAAGAGCTTAATATGCACTAATACAAATAATTTTAGCCAATTTCTATATACATTAAATGACCCAAGAAATCATTTGGCATAAATAATATTAGATTGTACTAACATAACAAATCTCAAAACATATTGTTGAGTGGGAAATAAAAGAACAAGAGAAAGTTCCAAAATTTGTGTACCTTTTGAAAAACACGCAAAACTCTACATACACAGATTAAATATATTTTTTTAAAAAACTGGTTAAGAACACCTCTCTCTCTCTCTCTCTCTCTGCCCCTGTCCTGTTCACACTGTCTTTCTCTATTTCTCAAAATAAATAAATAAACTTTAAAAACCTTAAAAAATAAAAATATTACTTAATTGAAAAGAAGTTCTAATAATTTATAATAATAGCCAACTTTCTAGATGTAGCCATCGACTTGCATTTGGTATTCATTAGAATACCTACTATTCATTGGAATATGAAGATGTGTTTTATTTGCACATTTGGGCAATTTTCAGGAACCACTAGTCTGCCATTATTTTTGCTTAGCCATGTGTCATGCCAACTTTAAGTATATACTAAATAGGTGTCTTCTGTGAAGACACAGAAATATACATACTTCTTTATGCAGCTTCAATTATGAAAAAGAAAAAATGGATCTTCTATGAAAAGATAACCAAAACAAATTTGAAAAAGTGAAAAGGAAATTTACATCTGTCCACCTGAACCTAGCCCAGCTTGCACAATAGTGAGAAATAATGAACAGGTGTTGCTTTAAGCCACTAGGTGTCTATATGTGTGCTGGTGGGGGTTAGGGGAAGGTGGTATCAGCAAAAAACAAAACAAAAAAATAAACAAACAAACACCAATAAAAACGATAGAAACAATCTTTGTGTCTAGAATCTGGCCATCCTGGATCCTGAATATGATTTAGAATATGGTTTAGAAAGGAAACTAGAAAATCAAACCAGGATTGGTCCTATTGATGTTCTCAGTCTGGTACACAGACCTAACTAAGGACTGTCCCCACTTGAGGCATATACCTTTTGCATTTGGGGGTCCTGTTGTAATAAGCAGTTTTCATTTTCTCCTGAAATTTTCTTGCACATTGTTCGGGCAATTTTGACTTCAAGAAAGTAATCCAAACTCTCTGTGACCTGTCAAGGAGCAATTTAAAAATTAGAGATCATAAACGAATACATGATATCAACTGTCATCTCTGATAAACGAGCATGTCGTTGACTACTTACAGCAAAGACTGTCTCCCTGCTGCCTCCCTCCTACAGTTTCCTTGCCAGAAATTTTGGGATAACTGGAGGGGCAGGGGTTCTTCCCTTGATCCCTCTCCTTCTGTCTCTCATCACGATGTTGAATGTTAAATAATGACAACTGTCCCCAAGATAAGGCAAGAAAACTATCCCCCCAAAAATGCTTTCCCCAGAAAGGTAATGGTTTGCTTATTGGAGCCAGGTAAATAAACAGCAGAGTTTAAAATATCTTCATACTTAGTCAATAGATATTGGGGGAAGAAGACAAGACACCTCAGAACTCAAATTTACTTGGAGGTATTGCTTCTCTCTCTAGCTTCTCTCCTCGGTATTTTTAACAACCCCTTGTGATACACTCTCCTAAGTCTCTGACTTCAGGTCCTCTTCTTTACCTGTGCAGAACCACCCACCAGTCCTTGTATTCCAGAGGGACCCATGGGGAAATTGAAATGCACAATGGCAAATGGAGACTTTCATTATTTAAAAGTGAGAACAAGGTAAGATTTTACAAGACTTAAGGGAGAGAAAGTATTAAAGAGAATGACTAAGTTAAACAGAATAATTGACCCTAGAAGAATCAGAGACAATTCAGAAAATACAGTAAGCATTTTGGACATTCAAAAAAGTTGCCCAGACATTAAAACAAAATGGTTGTGGAGGGCAGAATTCTAAGTATGGATTCTTGAATATCATATATACTTTACATTTTTTCAGTTATGTATATATGTGTATATAAAATGTTTGTAAGGACAGAGCCAACTGCCCTCAGGAAATGATGAGTCAGAAATTGAGTCTTCATTTCCATTTTTTAACTCAGCAACATCCAAACATACTCCTAGAGTTTGTTTTTATGATGGGATAACAAGTTTCTTAATGTCAATACAATCAGCTTTTGGGACTGGATCGATCTTTGTGGTGGGGGCTGTCCTGGGAACTGTAGGGTGCTTAGCAGCATCCCTGGTCTCTGCCCACTAGATGTCAGCAGCAGCCCCCTCTGGTTGTGATGACCAAAGATGCCTCCAGATACTGCCAAAAATTCCCTACCAAGCAAAATCCACGCCCACTTAAGAAACACTGCTTTACAGATCAACGAAACCAAGAGTTGGTTTTTTGAAAAAATAAACAAAATTGACAAACCTCTAGCCAGGCTTCTCAAAAAGAAAAGGGAGATGACCCAAATAGATAAAATCATGAATGAAAATGGAATGATTACAACCAATCCCTCAGAGATACAAACAATTATCAGGGAATACTATGAAAAATTATATGCCAGCAAATTGGACAACCTGGAAGAAATGGACAAATTTCTAAACACCCACACTCTTCCAAAACTCAATCAGGAGGAAATAGAAAGCTTGAACAGACCCATAACCAGCGAAGAAATTGAATCGGTTATCAAAAATCTCCCAACAAATAAGAGTCCAGGACCAGATGGCTTCCCAGGGGAGTTCTACCAGACATTTAAAGCAGAGATAATACCTATCCTTCTCAAGCTATTCCAAGAAATAGAAAGGGAAGGAAAACTTCCAGACTCATTCTATGAAGCCAGTATTACTTTGATTCCTAAACCAGACAGAGACCCAGTAAAAAAAGAGAACTACAGGCCAATATCCCTGATGAATATGGATGCAAAAATTCTCAATAAGATACTAGCAAATCGAATTCAACAGCATATAAAAAGAATTATTCACCATGATCAAGTGGGATTCATTCCTGGGATGCAGGGCTGGTTCAACATTCGCAAATCGATCAACGTGATACATCACATTAACAAAAAAAAAAAGAGAAGAACCATATGATCCTGTCAATCGATGCAGAAAAGGCCTTTGACAAAATCCAGCACCCTTTCTTAATAAAAACCCTTGAGAAAGTCGGGATAGAAGGAACATACTTAAAGATCATAAAGGCCATTTATGAAAAGCCCACAGCTAACATCATCCTCAACGGGGAAAAACTGAGAGCTTTTTCCCTGAGATCAGGAACACGACAGGGATGCCCACTGTCACCGCTCTTGTTTAACATAGTGCTGGAAGTTCTAGCATCAGCAATCAGACAACAAAAGGAAATCAAAGGCATCAAAATTGGCAAAGATGAAGTCAAGCTTTCGCTTTTTGCAGATGACATGATATTATACATGGAAAATCCGATAGACTCCACCAAAAGTCTGCTAGAACTGATACATGAATTCAGCAAAGTTGCAGGATATAAAATCAATGTGCAGAAATCAGTTGCATTCTTATACACTAACAATGAAGCAACAGAAAGACAAATGAAGAAACTGATCCCATTCACAATTGCACCAAGAAGCATAAAATACCTAGGAATAAATCTAACCAAAGATGTAAAAGATCTGTATGCTGAAAACTATAGAAAGCTTATGCAGGTAATTGAAGAAGATATAAAGAAATGGAAAGACATTCCCTGCTCATGGATTGGAAGAATAAATATTGTCAAAATGTCAATACTACCCAAAGCTATCTACACATTCAATGCAATCCCAATCAAAATTGCACCAGCATTCTTCTCGAAACTAGAACAAGCCATCCTAAAATTCATATGGAACCACAAAAGGCCCCGAATAGCCAAAGTAATTTTGAAGAAGAAGACCAAAGCAGGAGGCATCACAATCCCAGACTTTAGCCTCTACTACAAAGCTGTCATCATCAAGACAGCATGGTATTGGCATAAAAACAGACACATAGACCAATGGAATAGAATAGAAACCCCAGAACTAGACCCACAAACGTATGGCCAACTCATCTTTGACAAAGCAGGAAAGAACATCCAATGGAAAAAAGACAGTCTCTTTAACAAATGGTGCTGGGAGAACTGGACAGCAACATGCAGAAGGTTGAAACTAGACCACTTTCTCACACCATTCACAAAAATAAACTCAAAATGGATAAAGGACCTGAATGTGAGACAGGAAACCATCAAAACCTTAGAGGAGAAAGCAGGAAAAGACCTCTCTGACCTCAGCCGTAGCAATCTCTTACTCGGCACATCCCCAAAGGCAAGGGAATTAAAAGCAAAAGTGAATTACTGGGACCTTATGAAGATAAAAAGCTTCTGCACAGCAAAGGAAACAACCAACAAAACTAAAAGGCAACCAACGGAATGGGAAAAGATATTTGCAAATGACACATCGGACAAAGGGCTAGTATCCAAAATCTATAAAGAGCTCATCAAACTCCACACCCGAAAAACAAATAACCCAGTGAAGAAATGGGCAGAAAACATGAATAGACACTTCTCTAAAGAAGACATCCGGATGGCCAACAGGCACATGAAAAGATGTTCAACGTCGCTCCTTATCAGGGAAATACAAATCAAAACCACACTCAGATACCACCTCACGCCAGTCAGAGTGGCCAAAATGAAGAAATCAGGAGACTATAGATGCTGGAGAGGATGTGGAGAAACAGGAACCCTCTTGCACTGTTGGTGGGAATGCAAATTGGTGCAGCCGCTCTGGAAAGCAGTGTGGAGGTTCCTCAGAAAATTAAAAATAGACCTACCCTATGACCCAGCAATAGCACTGCTAGGAATTTATCCAAGGGATACAGGAGTACTGATGCATAGGGGCACCTGTATCCCAATGTTTATAGCGGCACTCTCAACAATAGCCAAATTATGGAAAGAGCCTAAATGTCCATCAACTGATGAATGGATAAAGAAATTGTGGTTTATATACACAATGGAATACTACGTGGCAATGAGAAAAAATGAAATATGGCCTTTTGTAGCAACATGGATGGAACTGGAGAGTGTGATGCTAAGTGAAATAAGCCATACAGAGAAAGACAGATACCATATGGTTTCACTCTTATGTGGATCCTGAGAAACATAACAGAAACCCATGGGGGAGGGGAAGGAAAAAAAAAAAAAAGAGGTTAGAGTGGGAGAGAGCCAAAGCATAAGAGACTGTTAAAAACTGAGAACAAACTGAGGGTTGATGGGGGGTGGGAGGGAGGGCAGGGTGGGTGATGGGTATTGAGGAGGGCACCTTTTGGGATGAGCACTGGGTGTTGTATGGAAACCAATTTGACAGTAAATTTCATATATTAAAAAATAAAAAAAAATAAAAAAAAATTAAAAAAAAAAAGAAACACTGCTTTATATCTGAGTAATACTTCCAAGTTAAAATTATTATAAAAACAAACTGCTCTGAATCGTACTCAATAGCCACCAACTGACCACCAGCCCTATCTTGACCCCTAATTGCCCAGAAAAGGGAGGGGAATGGGGGTCCTGGCTGCTGAGGCAGCCCTGCCATAGACAGGCCCTCTGACCCTCCGGCTACGGTGTCCTACTACTCACACTTCATTCATATCACTTAATCAGTAACATGTGCTCATTCCTAGCAGATATCCTGGGTTTAAATCTTGGCTTTTCTACATACTAGCTGTGTGTCCCTGAGCAAATTACTAAACACTTCAGTGCCCGTTTCCTTTTTAAAGTGGAAGAAAGTAGTTTCTATGTAATGAGTTGTGAGATTTGAATGAGCATATGAAAAGCAACCAGGCCCCAGGGCTGCTGGGTAGTTAAGTTTCTGACTCTCTGGCTAAAATGAACAAATCAGGAGACTCTAGATGCTGGAGAGGATGTGGAGAAATGAGAACCCTCTTGCACTGTTGATGGGAATGCAAACTGGTGCAGCCACTCCAGAAAACAGTGTGGAGAGTCCTCAAAAAATTAAAAATAGATCTACCCTATGACCCAGCAATAGCACTGCTAGGAATTTACCTAAGGGATACAGGAGTGCTGATGCATTGGGGCACTTGTACCCCAATGTTTATAGCAGCACTTTCAACAATAGCCAAATTATGGAAAGAGCCTAAATGTCCATCAGCTGACGAATGGATAAAGAAATTGTGGTTTATATACACAATGGAATACTACTTGGCAATGAGAAAGAATGAAATATGGCCATTTGTAGCAACAGGGATGGAACTGGAGAGTGTTAGGCTAAGTGAAATAAGTCATACAGAGAAAGACAGATACCATATGTCTTCACTCTTATGTGGATCCTGAGAAACTTAACAGAAGACCATGGGCGAGGGGAAGGAAAAATAAAGTTACAGAGGGAGAGAGCCAAACCATAAGAGACTCTTAAAAACTGAGAATAAACTGAGAGTTGATGGGGAGTGGGAGGGAGAGGAGGGTGGGTGATGGGCATTGAGGAGGGCATCTGTTGGGAGGAGCACTGGGTGTTGTAAGGAAACCAATTTGACATTAAATTTCATATTAAAAAAAAAGCTTCTGACTCGATTTTGGCTTTGGTCATGATCTCGTGGTTATTAATATGGAACCCCACATTGGTCTTGGCAGTGACAGAAAAGAGCCTGCTTGGGATTTTCTCTCTCCCTCTCTGTCTCTGTCTCTGTCTCTCTCTCTCTCTCTCTCTCTCTCTCTCTTAAATAAACTTTAAAACAAAAGAGAGAAAGAAAAGGAAAACCAACCAGAGTTTACCCTTGAACAACGTGGGGGTTGTAGGCACAGTCAAAAATCCAAGTGGAAATTTTGACTCCTCAATAACTTAACTACTAATAGAAGCCTTAACAATAACATAAACAATCAATTAACACATATTTTGTGTGTCATATATATTCTATACTGTATCCTTGCAATAAAGTAAGCTAGAGTAAACAAAATTCTATTTAAAAAAGTCATAAGGAAGAGAAAATATATTTACAGTACTGCACTGTATTTCTTGAAACAAATTAGCATATAATTGGACCCATGGTGCTCATTTTTACCATCATTCACCTCGCACAAAATCTACAGCAGAGCCTTAGTCAACTGTGAACTAGAGCAAATGGTTGCAAACTTCTTTAAGAACTGGAGGGTGAATATTTTAGGCTCAGAACACACAGTCTTCTCATTGCAGTGCAAAAGTAGCCTTAGACAGCACTCAAATAATTCAGGTGACAATGCTCAATAAAAATTTATTTATAGACACAGAAATTTAAATTTTATGTAATTTTCATATCACAAAATACTATTTTTATTTCTTTTAACCATTCTTAGTTCATGGGGCATACAAAATAAGCAGCAAGCCAGACTTGGCTGGAGGCTATAATTGTCTAACTCCTGATATAGATCTTTGTACATTTAAGTTAAATCATCCAGTAAAATAAAGCTCTTTTCTTTATATAGAACCTGTGTGTGTGTGTTACTAAGTTTAATCTGAATTATCACCAAGCACTTTTCTTTTTGCTTTTGTTTTGTTTAACATTTATTTATTTTTGAGAGACAGAGAGAGAGAGAGAGCAAGTGGGGGAGGGGGAGGGAGAGAGGGAGACAGAATCTGAAGCAGGCTCCAGGCTCTGAGCTGTCAGCACAAAGCCCAATGAGGGGCTCGAACTGACAAATTGTGAGATCATGACCTGAGGTGAAGTCAGACACTTAACTGACTGAGCCACCCAGGTGCTCCAAGGAATTTCAAATACCTCTGTTCTAGCCTCTTTTCGAATCCATTTCAATTTGATTCTTTTGAATTCTTACCTGCATTCAAGAGTTACCATGAGCTGAGAAATAAAATGTACATTCATGGGGAAAAAAATAGCACACAGTACAAAATAATTTATAATTTGGAGGACATGAGAATTTGCAGTATATTTGGTTAAATACCTGCCTGTTAAGCAGAACCATTTATTTGTGGAAGTGAAAAAGCACAGATAAAGAGAAGTCCATGAAAGTATAGTTTTGGACAAGGTGGGAACTTCATTAAGGACAGGCACTAACTATAAATGAGACCCAAAGACAATTGATATTTATGAGGCTTTACTTTGGCCACCCAGTGGTGAGGAAGAGAGTCAAAGTCTGTGTGTGTGTTGAGGATGGACAAGGGGTCAAATGTCCCAGCCTCATAGAGGATGAAGCTGCCAAATGAGCCTTCTCTCCTGACCCTGTTAAGAAAAGAGTAACCTGAGTAGGTTCCTGGTGACCTGGAGGGATATACAGCAAAGGTTAGAAGGAAGAGGGGCAAGAGGGGACAGAGCTAGCAAAAAAGGAAGAAAAGCAAAAAATGCATCCCTGTACTACATGTCACTTTGATGTTGCAGGGTAGCCCCCATGCCCCATTAGCCACTCTCTCTTCCCTTTCTTAAAGTCCAGCCAGACTGGCTGAACCCCCTTTCCTTCTGTGTGCCTACTGATTACTCTCTGGGGTTTTCCCAAACCACAGTCCAATCATCGTTCTCAGGAGACAGCATTGGTACTCTCTTCTATGATACAGTCCATATTCCAATTCCTCCAACTAGTCCAATAACATCTTTTATATGTTTTTTTTAATTATTCAAGAGATAAGACAAGACCACGCATTGAATTTAGTTGTCCTGTTTCTTACATCTCCTTTAATCAAGCAGTTTTCCTACTTTTTCTCCTTGTCTTTCATGACACTGATATTTTTAAGAGGTCTTACATAATGCTCTATAATATGGATTTGTCTAACTGTTCCTTCGTATTACCTTCAGGGGATGGATTTTTTTTCTCCCAAGATTTTATTTAAGTTCAAGTAGTTAACATATAGTGTAGTATTGGCTTCAGGAGTAGAATTTAGTGATTCATCACTTACATATAACACCCAGTGCTTATCACAACATCACTCCTTAATCCCCATCACCTGTTTAGCCTGTACCCCCACCCATATCCCCTCTAGCAACCCTCAGTTTGTTCTCTATAGTTAAGAGTCTCTTATGGTTTGCCTCCCTCTCTGTCTTTATTTTATTTTGTTTTGTTTTGTTTTGTTTTGTTTTGTTTATTTTATTTTATTTTATTTTGTTTTGTTTTTCCTTCTCTTCTTTCAGGGGATGGATTTTAGACAAGAACACCATAGAAAGATAAGGTTGTGTCCTTTCCATGACATCACATCAGGGACACATGATGTCAATTTGTCCCAGTGTTGGTGATGAGCATTGGGTGAGCCAGGCATTCACCAGATTTCCTAATTGTAAGGGTATATTTTCTCTCTTATAATTAATGAAAGAATCCCTCCAGCAATTTGTACTCCACACTGTCCCACCAAGTGGATGTAGGATTCATTGATGATGTTTGCCTGAAGTAGTTGTTGCCATTATGATTTGCTACTTACATAGTCTTTTTTACATCTAGAGGTAGGCATTTTCCTGTAAAGAAGAGCCTTCCCTTCTCTGTCCTGGTTCCTTTTTTTCAGCAAAAGCTGGACGTGCACTCTTTGCTTTTTCACTGTTACAATCCATGCCTGTAATTACTCATTTTGATGATACCAGCCCAAACTATCCCAAACTGGGCCCTTCAAGAGCCCTTCTTGGGTTCTTACCTATGCTTTCTGATATGACTGTAATCAATTTTGTTATTTTAATGGATATTTTATGTTTCATCCTGGAATAATAAAGGATGAATCCTAATTAATTTTCCTCCAAAAAACCCTAAAATAAAATTAATATATATTTGGCTAAAGACGTTTCTCAGCTCTTTTCCACTCCCTGGTCTCTGTGGCCCTCCATGGATAATGGTACCCCCATGACTGCATCTTGGAGAGAAAGAGCAAGAAGAAAATGCTCACTGACCTGCTCCTGGGATTTCAGGACCTTCACCACCTTGTAGCTGTACTTGTCTTTGCTGGTCTTATTAAATTCTTTCATGGCGAACCACAGTGCTTGTTGCACATAGACGTAGGTTTCAGGGATGTCTTGGAATTTCCTCACCACATTTGGCCTGCCCCAGGCATGAACACTTCTGGATACAAGGGCCACAGTGGCCACCAGGAGCAGCAGGCTCTGGCAGAGTCTGGCCATGGCACCTCAGCCAAGGGGGCACACACCTTGTTCCTTTTTTCCTTCCAGGGCTGGACTGGGCTGAGCTGGCCCTGCTGCTTCTGCACCCCTAGATCTTCCTGGCACTGCTAGGAGTGAAACAGGGATAACTTCTGTTATCTTTGTGTCTTCTGGGCTTCTCTTTCTCCTTTCCCAAAGAGAAGAGGAGTGAGAAATCACAATCACAATTCAGAGTATTTTCCCATTTTGGCTGTTTCTTTCTGGAAGGATGCATGCCTCCATGCACTCACAACCTTTCCCTTCCCTACCAGGAGATTCCTGCCTCCTTGTCTGTGAGGTCCCAACACATCCACTGCAGGTGCCTTCCTGTATCAGGTTTCTATGCACAGAATGGGATAAGGACCTGCAACAGACACACTGCCACAGGGAGAACATTGGTCTCAAAACTCATCTTATTATTTCCTCTCCAGGAGCATGTATGAAAATCCTCAGCCAGAGCCTTTGTCCTGCCTCAAAAGTACCCCCTGCATCTCCCCTGTTTCCAGTCAGGCTCACTATCAGTCACACTGAGATCTATTTATGGAGTATTATTGAGTCTTGCCAGGCCTCATAATAAGGGTGTTACATGTTTCTCTTATTGAACCATCCCCTTTGGGGCCACATAACGAGTAGCCCCTTTTTACACAGGAATAAAGTGGGGCTCAGAGAGTTCAAGTAAATGCCTCAGGCTGTTTGACTGTCATAACTTTTGCCTGCCTGACACATACCTTCATACTTACCTCAGTCTAACAGATGAGAATGTGTAGATCACAGCTTGTAGTGTAAATTTGTTTTTGAGGAGATTCCATTCTACTACAGAAGGTGAATCAGGATGTAGTTCATGAGACAGAGGCACAACAGTTAATGTGTTAAATATAGGTAATGAAGAAACAAATCGCTTGAGAGATGTAGGGGTCAAGATCAGACCACCTCAAAACGAGCCACTTTAGCATGAAGATTATTTTGATTTAAAAAACAATCAAAACCAGGGCTCCCAGGTGGCTCCAACTCTTGATTTTGGCTCCAGTCATGATCTCATGGTTCATGATCAAGCCCCATGTTAAGGCTTCACGCTGACAGTGCAGAGCCTGCTTAGGATTCTCTCTCTCCCTCTCTCTTTCTCTCCCTCTCTCTCTGCCCTTTCCCTGCTTGAGCTCTCTCTCTTTCTCTCTCTCTCTCTCTCTCTCTCTCTCAAAATAAATAAATAAACTTTACTTTTTTATTTTTTTATTTTATTAATGTTTATTCATTTTTGAGAGAGAGAGAGCACTAGAGAGGGAGAGGCGAAGCAAGAGAGAGACACAGAATCTGAAGCAGGCTCCAGGCTCTGAGCTTTCAGCACAGAGCCCAATGTGGGGCTCAAACCCACAAACTGTGAGATCATGACCTGAGCCAAAGTTGGACGTTTAACCCACTGAGCCACCCAGGTACCCCTAAATAAATAAACTTTAAAAAACTAAAAATTAAAAGTAAAAAACAATCAAAATCTAGTAGATTCAGGAAAAGTTCTTTACTTCCTTCCCTCCCTCAATTGCCCAAAAAGAATTTAGATAGAGGGCCTGCTCCAGAAAGAGAGCTACCACCACAAACAACTATCTTATGCTGTGAACAAGGTATGGTAGACAGGAAGGAACCTAGCAAGGCCTGTTGGATCAAAGCCCACTCTGTGTTCCATTGTTTCTGTGGGCCCAACAAAGATTTGTTTACCAAACATCTATTCTTTTTCATTCTTCCTGAGGATTACATCCCTTCCCCTTGAAGTTCCAGACCCTGCCCCTTTTTCCTTAATTCAGAATCACATGCATACCTCAGTTTGCCTGTCTTTGGAATTTCCATATCTGTGTGGGTTCCCATGTATATGAAATTAAATTTTATTTTTCTCCTGTCAATTTGTTGCATGTCAATTTGGTTCTTAGTCTGGGTTAGAAGAATCTTGAAGGAGACAGGAAATTTTTCCTCCCCCAGCAGAAACAAAGGCAGAATCCACAAGTTGTGTTCATCACAGACAAGCAGTAAGTACATCTTGCCTAAGTTGAACAAAGAATGTGATGGCAGAACGAAAAGACACCTGATATCCATCAGACACTAACTACACATGAGTTCCATGGAACACAGAATATTTATGATGTCTTATGTCAACCACACAACAATGATGCTATCCTGGCCCCATGTGTCCTCACCCTAGAAACCACCAACCAAATCCTCAGGATGTCTGGCTGTGACAGGCAGACCTGCCTGTGTGTCTCCTCAGTGCCAGGGTGTGCTTCTGACCTGCTGTGCAACTTTGATCAAACCCCCACTGTGGACACCATAACCCCATCAGTGGGGAGCCTGAGGCAGCAGAGAGTTGCCCAAGGTCCTGGCAAGATGGCCTTTCCATCTCCCCTGCTTGCTTCCATATGTGGAGTGTGTTAATCTGCTCCCTTTCCTTTCCTAGCCTTTCACCTGATGGTTTGCACTGACTTGATACACATGGGACTTGCTCAAGCAGCCAACTTTGGCCTATGAGTTTCTCTGCTCCATGATATCTGAATGAATTGCCCAGGGCACACTTGGAGGCCACCCAGGCATTACAGTCCTTCCCCACCAGCTACACCCCAGATGTACCTTAGAACTAAGCTCTTCACCACTTTCCTGCTTGCTGAGGCTTAAGCTGGCTGTCCTCACCCACAGGTGGTATCTTTCTCCTTCCTGAGGACTTGAGCTCTAAGCAGCTCCCTTCGTGAGCCACTCTCCAGCCCCAACACATTCAGTTCATGCCTCTGGTCAGGGTGTCAGTCAGACCTGAGCTCAAGGGTGCTTCTGCCCTCTGGTTGCACTCCCTGGCCAGGTGGTCACATCTATGACCCCTTTGTGAGGTAAGCCCAGCCCCTCTGATGCTGTTCAAGTGTGGGGCACCTCTGATTGGTCACTCAGCTCTCAGAGGCCCACAAGGTCAGTAAGAGCCACCAGTATCTGCCCCTAGTGCAGAAATCTTGCCTGTTCCATACCTCCTTGCTTTCTAAATTCCTGGGCTTTGGAATTGACCCCTTGGGAATTAAAGCACCTCCATGGCCATTTCTGTCAGGATTCTGTTATATGACTCCATAGTCCTAGAGGCAGGATGAGGCACCACACTGCCAGTCTTAGGGAATCTGGGACCAAGAGGCCCTTGAAGAGGTGGTACCTATGGCTTGCCAGGAGCTGCCCCAGAAACACCAAGTAGAAGGCATCATTTGGCAATGGCAGTGCTCACATAACATACCTCTATAGGATGAACAAATGAGCAGACCCATTAGCTATATTTCCATCATTAATCTTGTCCCGGATAA
The DNA here is from genome assembly GCF_024362965.1 of Panthera pardus. NCBI lineage: Eukaryota > Metazoa > Chordata > Mammalia > Carnivora > Felidae > Panthera > Panthera pardus. The sequence continues at coordinate 48,301,087 of NW_026526821.1, read as the reverse complement.
GCATTCCCCATTCTGCCTCCCTCCCCCTTGTTGGGGTTCCCTCTTCTGGTAGTGATTCTCAGGCCCCAAGCCAGGCTCCGCTGAGGAGCACCCTCCATCCCACTCTGTAGTTAGAGCTTACAATGACAATGAGGGAGCTCCCAAGAATTCAGAAACCTGGGAATTAATATTTGTGTTTCCAGAACAAAATATAAATCAGCATAATGAGGGTCATACCTGAGATATATAAGCTAAAACTCCAAACAGGAAATCTTAGGCACATAAAACTTGAGTCACCTGGCTAACAGGTGTTAACACAAACACAACTGTGTGCTCTATTCGAGGAGACCTTTCTAAGCATGCATAAAACCCAGACACCAAAATGGTAAAGAGCGACTCATTTGGCCACACATTTTGTTGCGCATACACATATGTACACAGAGTCAAGAGATTAATGGGAACACAGACTAAGTTATTTGGAAGATGTTTCATATTTGGCAAAGGACTAAATTCTCTTTTATGGAAAAAGCTCTTTAAAATCCAAAAGTAAAAGACAATTTCCCCATTGGCTTGGCTCAAAGTGAACCAAGAATTCAAGCAGACAATATACTCAAAAGGAATCCATTTCTCCCCTTGGCCACACATCAATTGTTAGAAAACAACTGGCCTGTGGTGAGGCCTCTCTGTAGCCACCTCTGTTGATCCACATTATACCTGACATCTGTGCCATAGGTCTGGACAGGAACCCAGGCATTTGTGACCCCATATCTTCTGAAGAAGGTGGTATTCATAAGGTAAGAGGGGCTGTGGGGTGGGAGAGTGGATGATGCTGTGATGCGTGTGGACCCACAGGTCATTTTGCTCATGACTTCAGCATCAGGATTTGAAGAAAGGCCCAGCTGGGTGCTTGTCACTCAAAGTGTCCCTTGTGTTCGAAGTGCAACTGGGATGCATCTGGGCTCACTACTCATGTGTAGGGTAGTCTTCTAAACAACTTTATCTAAATCTAATTCCCATACCATGCATCCATGTATGTAAACAATTCAGTGGTTTGTAGCATATTCACAGAGTTTAATGTCCAAACCCACAATCAAGTTTACATTTCCATTACCCCAAAAAGAAACCCAGCACTACTAAGCTGTCACCCAAGCCTCTTGACCCCCTTTAGCCCTAGACAACCATTAATCTCTTTCTCTATTGATTTACCTATTCTGGACATTTCATATAAATGGAATCATATGATACCTGACCTTTTACTGGTCATGGCTTCTTTTACTTAGCATTTTTTCAAGTCATCCATGTTATAGCATGTCTTGCTACTTCATTTCTTTTTATTGCCAAGTAATATTCTCTTGTATGTGTACACCACATTTCATTGATCTATTCACCAATTAGTGCACATTTTGATTGTTTCTACTGTTAAAAAGAAAACCACAGGTCCAAATATCATCACTTAGGTTAAGGCCCCAAGTAAGTAAACCAAGACTTAATACCTAACCTAACTACAGTTTCAACCACATAGAGATGGAATCTAACCAGTCAACATGGAATTTCCTGGTCAGCACTAGGAAATTAACTGATAGGCCCCTTTTTTTTTTCCTTAGAAGGGCGACTTTACTTAAACTTATTCCTTGCAAATAAATTCCTTTCTTCTTCTCCTACCCCTCATCCTCCTCTACCCCTTCTTCATCTCCCTCTCCCTTCTTCTTGTGCCTCTTCTCCTCCTCCTCTTCCTCCTCCTCCTCCTCTTTCTTCTTCTTCTTCTTCTTCTTCTTCTTCTTCTTCTTCTATTGCCCTCTACCTTTAAAAACACTTGTTTATTTGTTTGTTTGTTTAACTCAGCAGAGTTCCCTTCTACTTTCTAGACAGGTAATGCCTAACTCATGAATCATTTAGTAAATCCAATTAGACCTTCAAACTTATTCATTGAATTTCCTTTTGACACCAATTTTTGGTTATTATGAATAATACTGTTATGAATCTTTATTCTAAGCTTTTGTATGGACACTTGAGTATATACCTAAGAATGGAATTATTGGGTTGCATTGTAACTCTATATTTAATTTTTTGATGAACTACTGGATGGTTTTCCAAAGTGGGTGCACCATTTTACATTCCCATCGGCAGCATATAAGGTTTCTAATTTCCGTGCATCCTTGCCAAAACTGGTTATTGTCTTTTTGATTATAGTCATCTTAGTGGGAAGGAAGTAAGACAAGTGCTAAGAATTTGACAAATGTGACACAGTAAATTTTAATTTCCATAATATCAAAGTGCTTTTAGGAGTAATTTTTTAAGACAAGAATCCAATAGGAAACTCAGAAAAAAAGTCATGAACACACAAATCACAGAAAGGAAATATATATGTCTGTGATACTCATGTGGAAATAAGTTTAACTTCAACAATAAAAATTCAAGTTAACCCAGCAATGAAATGTCACTATTCTCCCTTACATGGGGGGAAAATTAAACACAATGACAATGCCCTGTTGATAAAGCACCTTCATCTGCACTGACAGAGTAGGAATCAAACAGTCTTTGTTAACAGTGATTTAGCAATAACTGTTAAACATTTAAAAGTTACATATTATTCAGCACAGTGTTCCACAATCTGGGACATTGTCTCACAGAAATACTTTACTATCAGCACAAAATTGAAAATTATTCACTGTATTACAGTTTCTAATAAAAAAAAAAAAAGACATGAGGAAAACAGCCCAAATACGTATCTATAGTAGACTACTAAATAAAATGTTTAATATTCTGCAGGCACTGTGGAAAACAGTGTGGAAATTCCTCAAAAAATTAAAAATAGAACTACCCTAAAATCTAGTAATCACACTACTAGGTATTGACCCAAAGAATACAAAAATACTAATTCAAAAGAATATGCGCACCCCTATATTTATTGCAGCATTATTTACAATAGCAAAATTATGGAAGTAACCCAGGTGTCCATCAATAAATGACTGGATAAAGAAGATGTGATGTGCGATATAGGTATATATATACATATACATATATATACGTGTGTATATGTATATATATATGACTGGATAAAGAAGATGTGAGATATATATACATATATATACATATATATATATATATATATATATATATAATACATCCATAAAAAAAGAATAAAATCTTGTAATTTGCAAGAACATGGGTGGAGCTAGAGTATAATGCTTAGTGAAATAAGTCTGTCAAAGAAAGACAAATACCATTAATTTCACTTATATGTGGAATTTAAGAAACAAAACAAACAAGCAAAGGGAAAAAAAAGAAAGAATGAATGAGAGAGAGAGAGAGAAATCAAGAAATAGACTCTTAACCACAGAGAACAAACTGATAGTTACCAGAGGGGAGGTGGGTGGAGGGATGGGTGAAACAGATGATGGAGATGAAGGAGTGAACTTGTGATGAGCACTGAGTGATGTATGAAATTGTTGAATCACTATATAATACACCTGATACCAATATAACACTATATGTTAACTACACTGTAATTATGATAAAAACTTAATAAACCAAAATATATGTAATATCTATGAAATGAGATCTAAAAAAATCAATCAAAGCATGGGCATGTATTAACAAGGAATGATATCTGCTCTATATAAATAAGCAAGGTGTAAAACATTAAGCAGAGAAAGGTCTGGATTTGTTATGAATACATCATGATTTGTCAAGCTCAAAAAAAAAGAAAAGGAAATTTTAGGGTTTTGAACCATTCACAGGCCAGTGCCTGATGTATGGGAATACACAGGAACATCATATTCTAAGTTAATTATTTCCATAATGCTCTAGCTCTTAATAATAAAATAGAACTAATAATAAAGTGGAATAACTTCTATAAAAATTTCAAAGCTCCATAGTAAAAATAAATGTAGAGAAGACCTTAAGATGCAGAAAAGCAAGTACCTAATCCACTCAACCTCTCAGTTCCATTCCACATGACTCATAAAAGATATTGTGAGTTCTTGATACAAAAGATGAGGGTTTGGTGCACATGCTAGCTCTTTATCTTTCCCCTTCTGCTCATTGGATGGATGGATGGATGAATGGATGGATGGATGGATGGATGAATGGATGGATGGATCAATGGATCAATTGATCAATCAATTGATGGACTGATGGACGGATCGATTGATGGATGGACTGATTGATGGATCAATCGATAGATATTCTACTTGTTACTTGTATAAGTTTAAAAATATAATCAAACCTCTTTTGATTCGTCAACTTCCAGGAACTTCTTTTGAATCTATCTCCATAGGATAAGGGTGTTAGCAGCCCCATCTATTCAATTACCTCCTTTATCCCTCTGTCCCACCATATGTTGTTCAAATTCTAATTTGTCCCTCTTCCCACAACTGTGCTTTGCCTGTTGGATGATCCAAAAACTTGAAAAACAAAACAATAGATGCTTAAATATGGCGTTATAGAGGACTGCCATGGTATGATTTCTATTTTTTTTAATGTTCATATCATAAATTTTATTGGGCCAAGAAGTTGACAAGTTTGCTCAAAAATGATGATGGACAGATTTCTGAAACAAAAAGTATCAATAGCAGCTTTTAAAGAAGGATGCCTTTGTTCAAAACATTTAATGTCCAATGTAGTGAGTACTTTCTTCCTTTTCTAGTCTTAGAGTGTTTTTTATGGCAAAGTCCATGATTGGAAGAGCTACACATTTATTACACTTGTTTCCAACAGGAAAATTCATATGAAGACACTCAGTTGAAGGAGTGGGTTTAAATCCAGCAGGTGGAATGGAATTGCAACCAGTTGCAAAAATAAGAATGTATTCCATTGTTACTGCAGATTTACCAACCTCAACGGCCTGTAAATAACTGTTCCAAAACCCCAAAGACTGTATGTTGGATAATGTGAGGACTGTAAAAAGATCACTAAGGATTTCTGCAGAAAGATTCTCAGGTTTATGACAGAAGATGCTATAAAGTGCTTCTGGGTAAGTCTGAATTTTCTCCAAAACACCAAGAGTTTTCAGACCCTGCTTAAAACTTTCAAAGGGTGCTTGGACTCTCTTAATTACATGGTAAACTAGTATATCTTTTGCCAACATGTATTTGTCACTTATTGATGTTATAAGTCTTAGACATCCAATAAGCTAGAGATAGTTATAGCATTCATTTACTATTGAGTTTAAGTCAGCCACAGTTGTTGCAGTATTTACCCTGATTATCATTTGCGCCACGTCAAAGTCTGAAACATCGTCTAAAATTGGTTGGGTATTTTCTGGTCCATAAGCAAGGCAGTTAAACAAGGTTTTAGAAAAGAAACCAGGTGAAGGACCGCCATGAACCAAGGAAATGGCAAGGATTTTGCCAGCTTCATAGTAAAGATTCTCTTTCAGAGCTTGATAATTTAGAGACAAGTTCTTAGACAAGGACCCTTCAAATATTGGTGAATTCTCAAGATGCTGCATTAAGAGACTTAGGAATTCTTGCTTTGATCCAGGTGATTTCTAATTTTTAAAATATTCTCTGTATGATGAGAGATGATTGATTGAAATAAAACAACAGTGGCAGAGGTTTGATTCTCAGTGAAAAGGTTGTTGGGATATTGCAGTTGGTAGGAGATGGCTGCTGCTGGAGTATAAGCAAACAAAGGGGCAAGTAATGCCTGGAGTTATGAGCTGGTTGAGCTAACCAGGCCTGGAAAAAGAAGAATCAAAAGTCAAACATGACCCTAGATAATAAGTGGCTTATGCAGCAGATGGTGTGTCATGAGCTAAGGTGGAGACTGGAGAAGGTTTGGGCAGGAAACATGACAGTTGAATGTGGGGCAAATGGAATGTCAGGTATCTGCATGACACACCGGTTTCGGGTAGTCCTCACCTTTCCTACCCCCTTGCCAATCAATCTCTAACCCACTAACCCATTCTATTAGCACTTATGAATACTGGAAATAATGTTATTCATTTGTTCATTGGTCTGTTGTCTGTTGCCATCTCCCTCTTTCCCCATCACATAAACAAGACCTTTCCACATGTGATGGCTGAATAATGTCCCATGATTGATTTAGTCTAGCCTCTATTCTGAACACATGTCATCTGAATCATTGCTAGTATTATTAGCAGCATAATGATCATTCTGTGCATATCTCTTTGCACACATCCAATTTATTGCTTAAATATTTTCTTGAAAAATCACATAGTCACCATGCATGCAAATGTAATAAGCAGAAACTCCCTCAAGCACTGTAGAAAAATCTCATGTGTGTGTGTGTGTGTGTGTGTGTGTGTGTGTGTGTGTGACAGAGAGAGAAAGAGAGAGGGAGAGAGAGAGAGAGAGAGAGAGAGAGAGAGAACATTAGCAGTGTATGTAACTCATTAAATTCCCAAAACCAGGAAGATAAGCTTCTGTACATGGACTTAGTGATTGACATATACCTTGTTCCCACATCAAGGCCAGTGGAGAGATGAGAAGGAAGTGGAAAAGAAAATGAGAGAAGAGGAAAAGAGAAACAGGGAGGAAAGTGTGAACCAAATGGAAAGCAAGTAGGAACAAGAGGACAGTTCTGAGTCAAGGTTAGGGATTCAGTGAGGCCTGGGAGCTCTCAAAAACCAAGACAGAGACCAAAATACAGACATGTGTCTTGTACCTTCCAAGGCTTTGGATGTTCCTCATCCCCTTCCTGAGGAAGGGGAGGCTGGGCTCTGTTCCTGCTCCTTCACCTGCTATCTTTAACCCACAGTCAATCCTCAACAATGGGCTGGAACCTCCTGAAAAATGGTTCCTGGTCCCACAAACCCACTCCAGGAGGGTGGCAGGCTCTACCTGGGTGCCTCCCTTTTTGGCCTTTCTGGTTCAGGGCTGCGTGTTCTCACTTGCTGGGACAGGTACCTGCACAGACACCCACTATCATTGGAGATGTGTCTGTGCCATCTGGTGGTTCTTCTGACTTCTGCTGTCTCTATTTTGAAGCATATATATAATTTGGGGTGCATTTAAGTTCAGAATTAACTACATTTTCAGGATGAGTCATCTTTTATGACATTAAGTATTGTCAAGAGATATTTTCTAAGGTCTCCTGCATAGTCACACTGTTCTAAACATGACAGTCAGGGCTGGGCTTCCATAAAGCATGGATGGTAGGGTGCACACCTGCTCAGATAACTTATACAGGTCCAGTGACTGGGTATATTTTTCACCAGACTCTCTTAGATTCTCCAGAAAAACAGTCATAGAAAAAGAGATTTCTTTAACCTATTTGCTAGTATTTGCACCAGTTCTTCCTCACTGCATTTTCTAAAACTTTCTAAACCAGCATCTATTCTAGTTCCTGTGTCCTATTTTCATCCATCTATTCACCTACAATCTTTCTTTGTCATTTATATTGACAGTTATCTCTTGTAAATGTTATATTTCTGGACATTAAAAAATATGAAATTATCTGCTTTTGAAGAAGGAATTTAATCCACTCACATTTTTATGATCTCTAATGGATACACTTTTAATCCTTACACAGCTATTTTATTTTCTTTAATCATGAATGTAATTAGAAATTTTTCATTTTAATTCTTTTCTATTAGTTTTATGTATTAAGAAATATAACTCATGAAGATCTTGAAAGGGACAATTATCCAAGATTATCAGGCAGGTGCAACGTAAACACAAGACTGCTTATGAGGGAAAGTGGGAGGCAAGAGAACGAGTGAGGATGTGACAGAGACAGATGTGAAAGAAGAAAAGGTTGGTGCAAGGATGCTGCATTGCTGAATTTGGAGATTGGAGAGACAACCAAGAGCCAAATGCAGGTGACCTCCAGAAAATGGAAAAGACAAACAAATGAATTCTCCCCCAGAGCCTCCAGAAGAGATACAGCCTTGCCAATCCATTTTGGACTTCTGGCCCCAGAACTACATGGTAAAAATAAGTGTTCTTTTAAGCCCCTCCAAAAAAAAAAGAAGGAAAGAAATGTAATTTTTCATATGCCTTTTGTTTTGTCACTAGGTTATCAATAATGCTAGCCTCTATTCAAACAACAGAAATTTAGAAAGGCTTTACTTAATTCTGCTCACCCACCATCCTAACCAAGTCTAACAGGTGCTATGGAAATCATTATTACTTTTTATAATAATTGAATAAATTATTAAATAATTAAATTCGTGTTGTGATAATATTGATAATATTGAAGATAACATTGATTTTTAAGCATAGCTCATGCTGGCCTTTTGACAGCTGCTGTATCCTGGATTGCACTCAGCATTTTCTCATATACTTAAGAAGTCATTACATGTGTTTCTTTGTGCCTTTTAAACTGTTCTTTCTCAGCAAAGGGAACCCTTTCCAGCTGAACCATACAGGCTATGGGTGTGAGATGATGCAGGTAAGAAAGAGCTGTGTTCCTACCCTTCCTGTGTGGTACTGGCAGGTTTCAGGACGTTGAAGTTTCTTAAGTGGATCCCAGAGGTGTTTTTGTTCACAGAGAGCTGTCTAATTGATGCCCTTTGTGGAATGATGGATGCAGGGTCTCCCATGTTGCCTCTTAGAGATGTCACTCCAACTTTTTCTTGGTAGCCGGACTCAATGTCTTGGGTAAAGTGAACTATAGTAAACATGCCTTCAAGAGTGTAGTGGTGGGTGTGGGGGAGGGAAATGCTCTATAGTCCCAGGGTTAAATCTGTTTTTCAGTGATCCTGTGCCTTTCATCTGTGAACTTCACAAATGGCTCCCCTGTTGTCACCCCACATAGGTGGGGACAGCATGGCTAAAGCCAGCTAGAAGATGTATAGTTCCCTTCCCAGTGTCAATGAGGATCTGACAATATCCCCAGCAGGCCAAGCCCTGGTTAACTTGTTTCCCCTGAGGGAATGCCTGGTTAAGGACAGAGAGCTTATCAGGGATATTGGCATAGGCCTGTAGATGTTGGTTGTGTCTATATCCTTGATGAATCTGGATGTAAAAATTCTCAACAAGATACTAGCATATTGAATTCAACAATACATTAAAATAATTATTCACCATGATCAAGTATGATTCACTCTGGGCTGTAGGGCTGATTCAATATTCACAAATCAATGTACATGATGCACCACATTAATAAAAGAAAGAATAAGAACCATATGATCTTGTCAATAAATGCAGAAAGGCATTTGACAAAATACAGCACCCATTCTTGATAAAAACTCTCAACAAAGCAGGGACAGATGGAACATAACTCAACACCAAAAAGGCCATCTACAAAAGACCCACAGTTAATATCATCCTCAATGGGGAAAAACTGAGAGCCTTTCCCCTAAGGTCAGGAATAAGACAATCACATCCATTCTTACCACTGCTATTTAACATAGTACTGGAAGTCTTAGCCTCAGCAATAGGACAACAACAAAAAATTAAATGGCATACAAATCAACAAGGAAGAAGTCAAACTTCCACTATTTGCATATGACATAATACATTATGTCGCAAACCTGAAAGACTCCACCAAAAAGTTTCTAGAATGAATACATGAATTCAGCAAAGTCTCAGAATATAAGATCAACATGCAGAAATCTGTTGCATTTATATACACCAATAACAAAGCAGAAAAATAAATAAATCAAGGAACCAATCCCATTTACAACTGCACTAAAAGCAATAAGATACCTAGGAATAAACCTAGCCAAAGACACAAAAGATCTATATGCTGAAAACTATTGAAAGACTATGAAAGAAAGTGAAGAAGACACAAAAAATTGGTAAAACATTCCATTCTCATGGATCAGAAGAACAAACATTGTTAAAATGACTATACTACCCAAAGTAATATACATATTTAATGCAACCTCTATCAAAACACCAACAGCATTCTTTGCAGAGCTATATAGAACAATCCTAAAATTTGTATGGAACCAGAAAAGACACTGAATAAACAAAGAAATCCTGAAAAAGAAAAATAAAACTGAAGGTATCACAATTCCAGATTCCAAGCTGTCTTACAAAGCTGTAATCATCAAGACATATGGCATGGCACAAAAATAGACACATAGATCAATAGAGCAGAATAAAAAACCCATAAATGGACCCAAAAAACTATATGGTCAACTCTTCTTTGATAAAGCAGGAAAGAACATCCAATGGAAAAAAGACAGTCTCTTCAACAAGTGATGTTGAGAAAAATGGACAGTGACATGCATAAAAATGAAACTGTACCACTTTCTTATATCAAAACAAAAAGGAACTTAAAATTGGTGAAAGACCTAAATATGAGACAGGAAACCATCAAAATCCTACAGGACAACACAGGCAGCAACCTCTCTGACCTCAGCCAGAGCAACTTCTTACTAGACATGTCATAGAAGGCAGGGAAATGAAAGCAAACATGAGCTTTTGGGACTTCATCAAGATAAAAAGCTTCTGCACAGCAAAGGAAACAATCAACAAAACTAAAAGGTAGTCTACATAACGGGAGAAGATATTTACAAACTATACATCTGATAAAGGGTTTGTATCTAAAACCTGTAAAGAATTTATCAAACTTGACACCCAAAAAACAACCCAGTTAAGAAATGGGTAGAAGCCATGAATAGACATTTTTCCAAAGAAGACATCCACATGACTAACAGACACATGAAAAAATACTCAACATCACATCATCAGGGAAATACAAATCAAAACCACAATGAGACACCACCTCGCACCTGTCAGAATGGCTAAAATTAACAACACTAGCATTCTTCACAGAACTAGAACAAACAATCCTAAAATTTGTATGAAACTGCAAAAGACCCCGAATAGCCCAAGCAATTTTGAAAAAGAAAACCAAAGCAGGAGGCATCACAATCCCGGACTTCAAGCTGTATTATAAAGTTGTAATCAAGACAGTATGGTACTGGCACAAGAACAGACACTCAGATGGATGGAACAGAATAGAGAACCCAGAAATGGATCCGCAATCGTATTACCAACTAATCTTTGACAAAGCAGGAAATAATATTGAATGGAATAAAGACAGCCTCTTCAGCAAGTGGTGTTGGGAAAACTGGAGAGCGACATACAGAAAAATGAACCTAGACCACTTTCTTACACCATACACAAAAATAAACTCAAAATAGATGAAAGACCTAAACATAAGACAGGAAGCCATCAAAATCCTAGAGGAGAAAGCAGGTAAAAACTTCTTTAGCCTTGCCCGCAGCAACTTCTTACTCAACACGTCTCCAAAGGCAAGGGAAACAAAAGCAAAAATGAACTATTGAGACCTGATCAAAATAAAAAGCTTCTGCACAGTGAAGGAAACAATCAGCAAAACCAAAAGGCAACCAACGGAATGGGAGAAAATATTTTCAAACAACACATCAGATAAAGGGTTAGTATCCAAAATCTATCAAGAACTTATCAAACTCAACACCCCAAAAACAAATGATCCAGTGAAGAAATGAGCAAAAGACGTGAATAGACACTTCTCCAAAGAAGACATCCAGATGGCCAGCCGACACATGAAAAAATGCTCAACATCACTCATCATCAGGGAAATACAAATCAAAACCACAATGAAATACCATCTCACACCTGTCAGAATGGCTAACATTAACTACTCAGACAACATCAGATGTTGGTGAGGATGCAGAGAGAGAAGATCTCTTTTGGACTGCTGGTGGGAATGTAAACTGGTGCAGCCACTCTGGAAAACAGAATGGAGGTTCCTCAAAAAACTAAAAATAGAACTACCCTACGACCCAGCAATTACACTACTAGGTATTTATCGAAGGGGTACAGGTATGCTGTTTCAAAGGGGCACATGCATCCCAATGTTTATAGCAGCACTATCAACAATAGCCAAAGTATGGAAAGAGGCCAAATGTCCATCAATAATGAACAGATAAAGAAGATGTGATATATATGTGTGTGTGTGTGTATATACATATATATACACATATATATGTATATATACACATATACATACAATAGAGTATTACTCGGCAATCAAAAAGAATGAAATCTTGCCATTTGCAACTATGTGGATGGAACTAGAGGGTATGATGCTAAGCGAAATTAGTCAGTTAGAGAAAGACAAATATCATATGACTTCACTAATATGTGGAATTTAAGATACAAAACAGATGAACATAAGGGAAGGGAAGCAAAAATAATATAAAAACAGGGAGGGGGACAAAACACAAAAGACTCTTAAATATGGAGAAAAAACAGAGGGTTGCTGGAGGGGTTGTGCGGGGCGGGGGTGGGCTAAATGGGTAAAGAGCATTAAGAAATCTACTGAAATCATTGTTGCACTATATGCTAACTAACTTGGATGTAAATTAAAATAAAAATTAAATGCAAATTTTTTAAAATGTAAAAAAAAAAAAAAGAGCCAAAAGCTGGAATCAATCCAAATTTCCACCAAAAGGAAAGTGGAAAAGTACAGTGGGTATATGGAAACAATGGAATAGTACTGAAACATGCCATACATTATAACATGAATGAATGTACAGACAAAATAAACAAAAGAAGCCAGATATTTTAAAAAAAACTATATAGTGAATAATTCTATTTATGTGAAATTCAAAACCACTAGGCAATTAGGTAGCAATATTCTATTTCTAACCATAGGTGTTGGTTACACAGGTGCTGGATTTGTAAAAATTTGTTCACTGAGCCATACTTTTGCATTATTTACCATGATATTTTGCACAATAAATAAGGTTTTAAAAAATCATTAAAATTTTAAATAAAAATAAATAAAATTAACAACAAAAGAAACCACAGGTGTTAGTGAGGATGCTGAGAAAGGGGAAACCTCTTGCACTGCTGGTGGAAATGCAAACTCGTGCAGCCACTCTGGAAAACATTATGGGTGTTCTTCAAAAAACTAAAAATAGCACTATCCTATGATCTGACAATTGTACTATTAGGTATTTACCCAAAGGATTCCCAAATACAGATTTGAAGGGATACATGCACTCCAACGTTTGTAGCAGCATTATCAACAATAGCCAAACTATGAAGAGAGCCCAGGTGTCCATTGACTGAGTGGATAAAGATGTGATATATATAGATATATAGATATATAGATATATAGATATATAGATATAGATAGATAGATAGATAGATAGATAGATATAGATAGATAGATATAGATAGATATAGATATAGATATAGATATAGATACACAATGGAATATTACTCAGCCATCAAATAAAATGAAATCTTGCCATTTGCCATGATGTGGATGAATTAGAATGTATTATGTAAGTGAAGTAAGTCAATCAGAGAAAGACAAATATATGATTTCACTCATATGTGAAATTTAAGAAACAAAACAGATGAACAGATGGGAAGGGGAGGAAGAGAAGATAGGGAAACACACTACAAGATACTCTTAACAATAGAGAATAAACTGAAGGTTGGTGGAGGGAGGTGTGTGGGAGATGGGCTAGATGGGTGATGGGTATTAATGAGGGCCCTTGTGATGAGCACTGAGTGTTTTATGTAAGTGATGAATCGTTGAATTCTACTTCTGAAAATAATATTGCATTGTATATTAACTACTTACAATTTATTTTTTATTTAAAAAAAAAAAGAACTGAGGACTCTGGGGTATTTCAAATGGTTCCTTTTCCTTCCTCCTGCCTCAAACAGGAGGGGGATTTTCTCTATTTACTGTGGGAATCAGGTTGAATTGCCAGTGGTCAATCTCACAATATTGTGTGGACACCCGTCTCATAACTGCAATGCCTGGGCTTCCCTGGAGTTTTTCTCAGAGCTGTGCTCACTGAGCCTCTAGCAGTTTGTCAACTGAAGTTTAAGCTTGCCTTCTCTGACACTGGCTCCAGCAGCAGTTTCTGCTAGTGTCTGTTCTGGTAAACCATAACCCCCTGTACTTGCCTCTGGGTCTCTCCAATATTGGGGGCAGCAGTTTGTCCTGTATCTTCCAATCTCTTCTGAATCCATGAAGGGTTGTTGGTTTGTCAATCTATTGAGCTTGTTCTTTGTTAGGAGAGAGAAATGAATACCAAGTTCTCAGGACTTTTTTTAAAAACTTCTTAAAACTTAAACTTATTTATTTTGAGATAACTCCAGTTCACTTGCAGTTGTAAGAAATAATCACAGATTCTGTGTATCCTTTACCCAGTTTCCTCCAATGGTAGCATCTTACAAAACTATACTCCAACATCACAACCAGGATATTGACAGTGAGGCAGTCAAAATACAGAACATTTCCATCACCACAAGGACGCCTGTATAGCTTCACCACTTCATCATGCTTCCATCCCCACCTCAATCCCTGGAAACCATTAATCTGTTCCTTATTTCTGTAATTTTGCCACTTTAAGAATATTATATGATGGAAACAGGCAATATACAATCTTTGGGATTTTTTTCACTCATCATAATTCTCTGGAAATTCCTCTAGGTGGTTACCTGTGTCAATAGTTTATTCCTTTTTATTCTTCAGTATTCATAGTAAGGGTGTGCCATTCACTGAAAAGTGTCTGAATGGTTTCCAGTTTGGGGCTATTATGAATAAAGTTGCCATAAACATTCATATTCAGATCTTTGTGTGGATACAAGTTCATTTTCTGGGGTAAATGCCAGGAGTGAAATTGTTGGGTCTTATGGTAATTGCATATCTAATTTTTTTGTTATGATTTTAGAGACAGAGGGAGAAGGGGGTGGGCAGATGAACAGAGAACCTTAAGCAGGCTCTACACTCAGCGTGAAGCCCAATACATCTCGAGTCCCACCACCCTGGAATATGGGTCCCACCACCCTGGAATCATTATCTGAGCAGAAATCAAGAGTCAAATGCTCAACCGACTGAGCCACCCAGGTGCCCCACAATTTTTAAAGAAACTGCTAAACAGTTTTCCAGAGGGGCTTTACAGTATTACGTTCCCACAAGCAATGTTGATTGGAATTACCCAGCTTTTCTGCCTTCTCAGCAGTATTTGGCAGTGTCACTCTTTTTTCTCCAGCCATTCTGATAATGTATAGTGGTATCTCATTGAACTTTAATTACAATTTCCCTAATGGCTAGTAATGTTGAACACATTGCATGACCTTATTTGCCATCTATATATCTTTTGGTTGAGTTCTGGTAGTTCGTGTTTTTTGAGGAATTGGTTCATTTCATCTAAGTTGTCAAATGTATGTAAATAAAGTTGTTCATTCCCTTATTCTTTTTATAACTGGGTCTGTAGTGATACTGTCTTCCCCTGTGTTATCAGTAATTTGTGACTTTTCTCACTTTTTAGACAGTCTTGCTAGAAGTTAGTCAATTTTATTGATCTTTTCAAACAAGCAACTCTGTTTCATTGGTTTTTTGTTTTGTTTTGTTTTCAATTTCATTGATTTTTTTCATTATTCCCTCCCTTTTGCTTGTATTGGATTTATTTTGCTCTTCTTTTTCTAGGTTCTTTAGGTGAGAATTTTCATTATTGATTGGTGAGTTTTCTTTTTTTCTAATACATGCATTTAGTGCTATAATTTTCCCTCTCAGCAGTTTTTGCTGTGTCTCACAATTTAAATATGTTGTATTTTCATTTTAATTCAGTTCAATGTATTTTTTATTTCCATTGAAACTTCTTCTTTGGACCATGAATTATTTGGAACTGTGCTGTTTATTCTCCAAGTGTTTGGAGATTTTCCTGTGATCTTCCTGTTATTGATTTTTAGTTTGATTCCATGTGGTCAGAAAACATATTCTGTTTGATTTTAAGACTTTTTTGTTAATTTGTTTTTGAGAGAGAGATAGAGACCAAGTGGAGGAAAGGCAGAGAGAGAGGAAGACAGAATCTGGAGCAGTCTCGGCACTGTCAACACAGAGCCTGATGTGGGGATCGAACTCACAAACGGTGAGATCTGAGGACCTGAGGTGAAATTAAGAGTCAGGCATTTAACCGAATGAGCCACCCAGGTGCCCCATAAGATTTTTTTATAAGTTGTTGTGTTTTTTTTTTTTAATTTATAAAGTGTGTGTTATGGCCCATAATGTGGTCCATCTCAGTACATGTTCTGTGGACACTTGAAAAGAATGTGTAGTCAGCTGTTTATGAATGTTGATTATTCCTGTTGGTCAGGGAAATTGTCAGTTTCTTCTGTATCCTTGCTGATTTTATGTATAGTTTTTCTATCATTTGTTCCATCTATTGTTGACAAAGTTAAAGACAACTGAAGTCTTTAACTGTAATTATGGAATTAGGTATTTCTCTTACTCAGTTCTATTAGTTTTGTTTCACATATTTTGAACCTCTGTTGTGTGGTGCATGCACATTTAGGATTGTTATACCTTCTTGACTTTTTTATCATTACATTATGTCCCTCTCTGTCTCTTTTAATTTTTTTTTCTCAGAAGTCTACTTTCTCTGATATTTATATAGCCAGTCCTGTTTTCCTTTGCTTAATGTTTGCCTCACATATTTTATCCATCCTTTACTTTCAACTTTCCTACATGATTAGACTCAAAGTGAGTTTCTTTTGGACAGCATATAGTTGAGTGATGTTTTTACTTTTTTTTCTTTTTTTAAATTTAATTTCTTTTTTTTTAATTTACATCCAAGTAAGTTAGCATACAGTGCAACAATGATTTCAGGAGTATGTCCCTTACCCATTTAGTCCATGTCCCCTCCCACAACCCTTCCAGTAACCCTCTGTTCTCCATATTTAAGACTCTCTTATGTTTTGTCCCCCTCCCTGTTTTCATATTATTTTTGCTTCCCTTCCCTTATGTTCATCTGTTCTGTGTCTTAAAGTCCTCATATGAGTGAAGTCTTATGATATTTGTCTTTCTCTAACTGACTAATTTCGCTTAGCATAATACCCTCTAGTTCCATCCACATAGTTGCAAATGGCAAGATTTCATTCTTTTTGATTGCTGAGTAATACCCCATTGTGTATATATACCACATCTTCTTTATCTATTCAACCATTTGTGGACATTTGGCCTCTTTCCATACTTTGGCTATTGTTGATAGTGCTGCTATAAACATTGGGATGCATGTGCCCCTTTGAAACAGCATACCTGTACCCCTTCGATAAATACCTAGTAGTGCAATTGCTGGGTCGTAGGGTAGTTCTATTTTTAGTTTTTTGAGGAACCTCCATTCTGTTTTCCAGAGTGGCTGCACCAGTTTACATTCCCACCAGCAGTCCAAAAGAGATCTTCTCTCTCTGCATCCTCACCAACATCTGTTGTCTGAGTAGTTAATGTTAGCCATTCTGACAGGTGTGGGATGATATTTCATTGTGGCTTTGATTTGTATTTCCCTGATGATGAGTGATGTTGAGCATTTTTTCATGTGTCGGCTGGCCATCTGGATGTCTTCTTTGGAGAAGTGTCTATTCACGTCTTTTGCTCATTTCTTCACTGGATCATTTGTTTTTGGGGTGTTGAGTTTGATAAGTTCTTGATAGATTTTGGATACTAACCCTTTGTCTGATAGGTCATTTGGAGTGATGCTTTGAAATCCACTCTGCCAGTCTCCATCTTTTAATTTGTGTATTTAGACTATTTAAATTTAATTTAATGTAATTATTAGTATGTTAAAACTTAGGTCTGTTATTTTATTTTCTGTTGTCCTTTCTCTCCCTCTCTCTCTCTCTTTTCCGTTTCATTGATTCTTCCTTCCTATGAATTACTTGACAAATTTTTTCAAATCTCATTTGTATTTGCCTTGTTTTGGGGTGATATCTCGAAAGAAGTGACAGCTTCTTTAGTGGTTACTGGAAGTAATTATACACACACACACACACACACACACACACACACACACATACACACACACACACACACACACACATAATTATCACTGTTGCTGGCTCCATCATTTTACCAGTTCAAGTGAAGTATAGGAACCTTTACATTTCTCTATATCTTATTAACTTCCCACTTAATATGTTATCTTAAGTATCTCCTCTACATATATTTAGAACCACTTCAGACAATGTTATGATTTCACTTCAACCATCAAATATAATTAGAAAACTCAAGAGTAGAAGAAAAGCCTATTTATTTACCTACATTTTTGTTTCCTGTGTTCTTTTTTCTTTTGTGATGTCCTAAGGGTTTCTCTTCTTCTGTTTCTTTTCTGTTTAGAGAACTTTCTTCAGTGATAATTTTAGTGTATGTCTCCTGGCAACAAATTTTCTTTGTTTTCATTCATCTGAGAATGCCTTGATTACCCCTTCATTCCTAAAGTATTTTCTTTTACCGTATATAGGATACTGGGTTTACATGCTTTGATGGAAAAAATTTATACCAGTTCTTTCTTGCTCCAAGGTTTCCAATGAGAAATAAGCTGTCCCTCAAATTGGTTTTCCTCTATAGTTAGAATGTCATTTTTCTCTGACTGGCTTAAAGATTTGTTTTATTTATCTGTAGTTTTTAGAAGTTTAAGTTACAATTTTTGTGTAGATTTTGTTGGAGTTATTCTGTTTGTGATTTGCTCAGTTTCTAGAATTTGTACAGTTATGCCTCTAGCTAAATTTAGGAAATTTTCAGCCATTTTATTTTAAAGTTTTTTTTCATTTATGCCCTCTTTCCCCCTTTCTAAGACTCTGATGAAACAAATTTGAGACCTTTTTGTGGTCATACAGGTCCCTGAGCTCTGTTCTTTTTTTTTTTTTTTTTTTTTAAGCCTATATTCTCTCTGTTGTTCAGGTATCTATTATTCTTTTTTTTTTAATGTTTTTTATTTATTTTTGAGACATAGAGAGACAGAGGATGAGCAGGGGAGGGGCAAAGAGAGACAGACAGACAGACAGAATCCCAAGCAGACTCCAGGCTCTGAGCTGTCAGCACAGAGCCTGACATGGAGCTCAAACTCACAAACCAAGAGATCATGACCTGAACTGAAGTCTGAAGCTTAACCGACTGAGCCACCTAGGCACCCCTCTATTATTCTATTTAAAGATTAGTATAATTTTCTCCGTGCCCTCCATTCTTATAGTGAGCCCATACATTCAGTGTTTTTTTTCTTTTTAATTTCATCTATTATATTTTTCATTTATAAAATGTCCAGTAAGAAGTATGGTGGGCTATGGTGGAAGCCAAGGGTCTTGGTGCCCCTTTTTCCATGGTTATATAGATCAGTATTTTCTCCACTTGATATGAACAATTGTACCTTTCTCATTCCTACATAAACTGTGGGAAAGCAGATCTAAACAAGTCCTCCAACTCCTCTTCCACCCAGATTGCTATGGGTGAACCCATTCTTTGCAGAAATTCTGGAACCACCCAGGCTATAGGACCAGGTAACATTACTGAATTTTGTTGTTTATTTCTCTCTCTCTGTCTCTCTCTCTCTCTCTCTCTTTCTCTCTGTCTCTCTCTCTCTCCAGGCCTCTTTCCCTCTGCTTTGACCACCCTTAAGTCTTCTTCACCTGTACAACTGAGGATCTTCCCAGGGGCATGGATGCTAGCCATTTCCCAGAGAGAGACCCCTTGTAACAGGTTGTGTAACTAAGCCTTCAAATTCTGCCTCAAGGGAGCCCTGTTACATTTGGATTAATGACTTTGAGAAGCAAATGAGCCTGGGAAGTAGAGTGGTCCTATCATCCATTCCTTCAGGTTGTCCATTGTTTACTGGCCATTTGCCAAGGCAGATGCTGAGCTACTGAAGCAGTAATAGCCAGGGATGTTGCCAATCCAGCAAAACACAGGACATACCAGCCCTGGAGTCAGGACACCTGGGATCTCATCCCATTTTGGAAAAGTTGCCTATCCTTCCTGGCATTCTGCTCTCTCTTTGGAGCAGCTGACTTATAATTCTAGCTATGTCCTATAATTCCAGCTATGATAGTCTGACTTGATTCTTCTTATAGCAGTGCCTTTAAGCTTTGTTACAAGGGTGCCTGAATTGGGAAGGATTCTGCAGAAATCACCCTCATTTCAAATAAAATCTCTTTTTGGCAGGAGGAAGTCCAGGGACTTTAGAACAATTCTCTCACCTGTAGCCTGGCTCAGGGCCTTCTAGTATTGGTGAAACTTGCTGTAACACGAAGCAAATTGAAGCTAGTTCCACCATAGGTCAAGCTCCCCATCTTGGCAATGAGAACAGTCCTACATCCCTTCTCTTTTTCCAGTGGAAAGGAGAGGCTGAGTGAGTGAGCGCTGAAGGAGTTTCTTTTGTATGCACACTGCAAAAGGGGTCAGGTGTAGGCCATGAGTTCCCAACAGAACAGATCAGAGCAAACTGGGCACCTGAACGCATGTGCATGCCTTGCGGTAAGCCCACTGTGTCAGGAAGCTCTGGGGGGCCATCACTACAGTCTCCAAGATGGGAGGCTGTGCGGGGCAGGGAATGAGATCATTACCCTCTGGCAATTCTTTTTCTAAGAGTGGCTCACAAATTCATATCCCCATTCACATGGATAAGAGGGTGCATGCTACAGATGTGCCCTTGTATCTAAACAAAAGCTGGAAAGCTCCCAAACTCAAGCCCTCCCTATTGCCAATCCAAGGACTCTCTGTTCTTTGGCCAAGAGCATTGCAGTCTCTCTTTTGTCCCTGGCCTACTTCGAAGTTGCGACAATCAAGCTCTATGTCAGCTCAGGAATAAAGGAGAGCATAGAACTAACATTTTTCAACTCTTTGGTGGGACAAAGCCTAGAGTAAGCGGGAGGAGGCAACAGAGGCAAGGACTCAGATCTTGCCACTTCTATCATCTGTCCCCAAGGCCACTGCCCTGATCTGAGTGCTGACTACTGATGACCCACAAATGTAAATGTCCTAACAGACCCACAGCCAGACAGGGGACGCTCAGCCCTGCCACCACGTGAAGTGCACTGAAGCTGACCTAGTACCTGCATTCCCACTCCCTCTCCTAGTTGTCAACCACCCTGCTGAGACAGGCAGGCATATCATTCTCCCAAGTTGAAGGTGAGCCAACTGAGACCAACTTATGTGGTGAAGGCCTTAAAATGGACAACTTGGGACAAGAACTCCTGTCTTCTGAGCTGGCTCCTTACTGTACCCCTGCCCCTATGGGTTTCAGCAGCCTGGGGCTCAGAGATGCTGGTATCCATGAGGGGACAACAAAGCCAACCCTATTTTTGACCTCGTTTCCATGGCCAGTGAGGCTCCTGTGGCCTGGCTATGACTTTGAAAACTCATTTTCCTTGTGCTCACATATCCTCATGTCTGAGAAAGAAGACTATTGGCTAGCACTAGTCACCATGTAGCCAGGCACTGCCTGCCTGCACAGATGGTAAAACATTTGTGGGGAAAGGAGCAGCCTCCACCCACCCTCCACCTCCTACCACCAAGCCTGGTTCCACAGCCAAGGGTAGTAACCCAGACCACCAAGTCCTCTTTTCATGCCCCATTTCCCAGTTGCCTCTGTTTTCCAACTCCTGTGGCTCCTAGGCTCTCATCCCTCTATGGCCCAGGCCAGGCCCCCAGGGATGCAGCCAGTGATCTGGAAGGCTGTCAGTCACTGGGGAACAGCCCTGGTCAAGAGTAAAAACAAAGGTGTGTGAAAAGTCCCTGCCAAGGGGGTACCAACCCCAGGGTGGGAACACTTCCTGGGTCATGGTGTGGAGTGAGCAGGGCCTCCTGGGAGAGAATAAAATGGCTCTGGGCAGGATTGGAAGTACAAAAGCGGGGGCTGTCCTATCCCCACCACCAATAATGTCACCAGGCCCACAGAGGGGCCATCCAGGCACTGAAAGTGTCCTCTCCTTCCTGATGAGCCATACTGATAGGCCCATAGGAGATGTCTGATTCCTTGGGGAGGACTGAAGGGCCCCTCTCACTGGCCTGGATGAGGTTGATGGCAGTGAGGTGACCCACCCCCAGCACATCCATTGGAAGGCTGGCAAACAGGGCAAAAGAGGACTTTTGTCATGTCCCTTTGCTCTACAGAAATCAATATCTAATTGTCTACTCTTGAAAGTGAAGAAAATGCATTAAATAAGAAGAGAAATGGTCCTGGTTATGCACAAGTGCCCTTGATGGCCCTTTGAATACTCAAGGGTAGGGGTTGGTGTCATGATAACAGTCACATATTGGCACTGGCTGAGCTAGGAGGTGATGGAGAGGGAGACTGGGAGTTGCTGGGAACATGCCACCTTCAGGCCCTGCCATGAAATCAGGAGCCTTGGGCACACTTGATGGAAGTGCTATTTTCCAAGGACAACCGACAGGGAGAACAAAGCACCCACAGTCAGCAGTAGAGCCATCTTTTCTATCCCTCAACCTGAACGGGTGCCATCTGGGGTCTCCTGGCCATTTTCTCAAGCCCCACAGTCCTGGGCTTCTCTCTCTTTCCTTCCTCTTCCCTCAGAGAGTAGAGCAAAGTCCAAATTTTTATGTCCCTCAGAAACAAAAGGGCCTCATTATTTTATTTATATCATCTAGTTTTTTCATATTTTCCCCCTACTTGATGTGCTAACTTATTGAAAGAGATTTCTCAATCTTCTATTCTATTTGTGATTTCATTATTTCTGTACTATTCGACTTGGGTGTCCATCAGTGACAGTGTATTTGTATTTTCTTGGTATCTTAGAATAAATTTTACAGGGGAAGAATTCTTCTTCATCCCACTTAATGCTCTTTGCCTAAATTCTACTATCCCTGATATTAATATTTTCTCTCCTTTGTTCTTTAATTACTAGTTCTTTTGGTTTCTTTGCCCATCAACAAATCTTCAACATGCTGGGATTAGTTTGTGGTAGATGTGTCTCTTATGAATATCCTACAGGTGTGACAGTTGTTAGAAAATAAAATTCAGCTGAGTAAAGTTTAAACATCTTATTGGCTTTATTCAGTGATTCATGAGTCGAGCAGCATCCAATCCAGCAGATAGAAAAGAACTCAGAGGAACTGTACAAAATGAAAGACTTTTATAGGCAGGAAGGAGCAGGAACAAGGAGGTTACAGTGGGCAAAAACAAACAGGCTGGTTATCACCAGACCACTTTCCATTAGAGGATGGCAGTCAGATTGCATTACTAGTGCTGATCAGAAGATTTCTGATGACCATTTTAAGATTCCATTTCTGGGAGAGCCCAAACCATAGTTAAGGGCTATATAACTATAGTTATATAAGGGCCTGTTTTCTTGTTTTTAACATACTCTTACAAAATTCAAGTCTCCATTTTATCAATTTACAAATTCCAACCACATTTTGATTTTCTTAGTTTGGTGCTCCTCTTTATTATGCTTTATCTCCTGGGTTTGGTTTGGGTGTATTGTTGGCATTCCTCTGGATTTCCCACTTATGGGTTTGTAAATGCTACCTATTTTTCTATTCTGCTAACACTTACTGCTAAAACTTATAAACTATGTATTTACCCTGATTTGTTTTCAGTGCATAGATCAGTATCTTCCCAAAAAAAAAAAAAACACTTTTTTACAAGTTTGACATTTGCCATAGGAAACTTGTTTTTCTCCCTTCTTTTTTTTCCACAAAAGCTAATTAATCTTTTTTCATCTTCTTTTTAAGAAGGCAATGTGTTCTTTTTGCAGTGGGAGCCAGATTCTGGGTCATTAAATTCTCCCTCATGAAAACTACCTCAACGACACTTACTAGTTTACTAGAACATCCCTGCACCATCCTTTCTGTTTTATTTAATTCTATTTTTAAAATGATGTGTGTGTGAAGGCAATTTTCAATGTACATTCTCTGGTCAGATCTCTACTCTGGACATGTGGTTTTCTGGACCCATGCTTCAGCAAATGCTGGCTTTCCAGCAGCTTACAGGGATACACTAGTGTGGTTCTCTTTCAAAATCAAAGTCAGTGGCTAATTTGACAATAAGAAATGGCTTTTATGGGGCCCTGAGGTTTTTGTCACCCTATCTCTGGCACAAGGCCTAGTTCCTGAGTCTTTGTCATATTTGGGGTTTTGCCAACTGCACCTGGGTAGTCTAGCTACACCGTTGGTGCAGGTGACAAATCCCTGGGAATCAGGTTAGCAGGGAAAAAATATGGCTCTTCAGGCCAATGGGACTTGCAGTCAGTGCTCTCTGGTGTTCACTCATAATGTCTCTGTTTCTGGGGAATCCAGATGTGTGTTAGAAACAAACAAACAAACAAAAACTCTGAAAAGTTTGGAACCGGAAAACAGGAAAGTCTATTGCTCCAAGAGCAGGCTGCTCATTTTCTTGTCTCCTGGCATCCTAAGTTCATAAACCAAAAGTCCCTATCTGCAATGGGGGGGGGGGCAATAAAGGCAATGTGAAACCTTACCTAACTACCTGGATAGGAGGAGGTATTTAGCAAGGGTCAAATATGACATTCTTGGTGTCATTTTCTCTGAACTCCCAGCTGACAGCTTCTAAGCCACTGAACAAGGGGCCAGTGTTTACATCCATCAGGACAGTTTTTGACTCACTAATATTTTTATTTATCACTGTGGTCTTGACCACTACTCCCCTCCATGGCAAGTGGTAGGTGTGTGAGGAGGCCTATTTCAGAGTCTCCCTGAGTCAACCTGGTGAGGGATGGAACTCAAAGAGGGAGGGCAGCAGGTCCTGAATGCTATGGGACATACCCAATGTCTGGCATGTGGAGAACTTTGGGAGGGTCACATGGAAGTGTCAAAACATAATTTTCAGAAGATTACAAACCTGATCCACTTACTCACAAATATAGAATGTCAAGGGGGAATTCCTAGGTTAGTTACAAAATGAGCTTATTTCTCAGAGAGCAATAAAACCATAACCAGTGGGGTGAACTTTTCTATTAGACAGTAATCATTTGCACCTCTCAGGGACAAAAAGACCCACAAGTAAACATATAACTTCAGAGTCTGGTCTTTACTCAATAATGAACAGAACATAAAACAGAGTTACATTCCCTGGATAACTCAATAATCCCCATTAGACCCACCGAACAATGTTCAAAATGGCATGGAAAGCACGTGCTGACTTCTCTGTAGCTTATTCTAAGTTTCAGGTAATTTTTTTTTAACAGAGAACGAGAGAAGAGCAAGGAGTAAAGAACATGGCACTGGGGGAGGGGAAGAGGTCCAGCCTCTTCTCTGAGCCTTGGGTCCATTTCCAGAGCTTGGCCAGGAGGCCCACCCCCATGAAGCCCCCACCACAGAGCATGGAAATGGAGATGGTGCCCCTCCACACTTCCCACACTCTCACCAGCTGCCATCTGTCCCTGGGTCTTGATCAACTGTCCCTGACTCCTCTGGAGACACTAGAAATACATCTACTGTATCTAGATGTACCAACTGCATAGAAGGCTCACATGGCAAATGACTTTGCTTCCATTCCAGAAGGCCTTGGGAGCCAGGCAGTCCAGATGCTCTCCCAGATCATGGTGTACAGACCAAGAGTAGGTTCAGTGGTAAAGGTACTACAATAGAAAGTGACAGATCTGGGACAACGCTCACATCTTCTGAGATGGAGAGCAAGACCAGGCTGCACTCTCCACATGGCCCACTTGGCCTTTTCCTAGGTCTGAGGCCCTGAGCTCCCTTCCACTGCTGTCCATGTGTCCCCAGAGCACTCACTTCTGGTCCTGGCAGGCCCCTGCCTCTGACCTCATTTCCCACTAGCTTGTGGGGTGTCAATCACCCAGCCCAGGATTGGACTAAATGCATTCATTCCTTGCTCTCACACACAGAATGCCCATGACTGGTCACCCTGCAAGAATGGGCATGGGACACCCCCCCCCCCCCACTGCCAAAATCAGTGCTGAGCCTGGGCAGCATCCAAGGCCATGTGGCTTTTCTGGTTAAGCCCCATTTCCCAGATGTCCATGGCCTCGCATGGCCCTAGTGCTCCTGTGTCCCAGACCCAGACAGACAGAGCTTGGGGTCCAGGCCCCACAGGTGGAGTTTTAGTAGAACCTAGTGGAGACTTCAGGCACTAGCTTGGGGGACTCCTCTCCTCCTCCACAGGGGAAGTGAACGTGTGTGTGTGTGTGTGTTGGAGAGAGAGAGAGAGAGCACAATAATAACATCTTAGCAAAAAGGACACGAAATCCAGCAAAGGAAAGCCTTGCATTTTATTTAATGTTCAAAGAGAGGAAATAAAAGAGATTTGGAGAGATAGGTTGAAAAGAGATGAGGTTAAATTAAATAAAACTTTAATGTTAGTTAAAATATACTTAGAAATAGACCCCTGCACATAAGCACATGTGCACACAAAGCACGTCTCTGGTCCTGCCTACTCCAGATGTCTGATTCCCTGTGCTTCTCGCCCACCTGCCCATAAGAAAAGACAATTCCACAATGTTGTTCCAAAAACAGTCTTTCCTAAGATACTTACATGTACTTACACTGTTCCACAAACAGCAGAGACCCACAAAGCTGTAAGCTGACCCGTCCTGCAAGCCCCCTAAAACTGGGTGCTGGGTCTGCTGCTCTCATATGGGTTGTTCCATCAGTGTATCCAAGGTGGAGGGGTGGGGGTGGGAGGGATTTTTGATAGAGATCTCCTGGCCTAAAGGAAAGAACCCTTTTTAATCAGGATAAGTACGGTCCTATAATAAGTAGGTCCTGTAATAAGTAAATCCAAGTAATGCAAAAATATGTTTAAGATCCAAACCCTAATAAGGATATTGAGAAGGGGAAGAGAAAGCAGGGCAGCACTTCCTCAGAGAAAAGTGGGCATGGAGGTGGGTGTGCCTGGAAGAGAACCATGGGGGGCTGATGAGGGAAGAGCCGAGACAGCCAGAGGAAGAGCAAGGTCTTTGCAAGGTGAGTCCCCTGCCACTCCAAATGGTATGTTTTGTCACATATGAAACATCCATTAGGTAAAACACAGGGACTAGAGACAAAAGGAATGGCCTTTGAGTTTCATGGCCTCTTTCACTCTGGGGCAGAAATACTGCAATCCCTACCACCTGCCAGGCCCTGTGATGTGAAGCCTGGCCGGTGCATGTGCACATTTGAAATTTCGTTGGCCTCTGGAATCACACCCAACACCACAGTTAAAACATCCATATACACTTATTTT
Organism: Panthera pardus; assembly: GCF_024362965.1. Lineage (NCBI taxonomy): Eukaryota > Metazoa > Chordata > Mammalia > Carnivora > Felidae > Panthera > Panthera pardus. Next base: position 48,274,239 of record NW_026526821.1, on the reverse strand, counting down.
TTAAAAATTTTAATCATGGTAAGTACACATAAAATCTACCATATTAACCATTTTTTTAAAGTTTATTTGTTTTGAGAGAAAGAGAGTTGAGAGAGAGAGCACAAGCAGAGGAGGGGCAGAGAGGAAGAGAGAGAATCTCAAACAGGCTCAGTGCTATCAGCGCAGAACCCTATGTGGGGCTGCATGTGGGGCTTTCAATCTCATGAACTCTGAGATCATAGACTGAGCAGAAATCAAGAGTCAGATGCTTAACCAACTGAGCAGCCACCCAGGTGCCCCAACCATCTTAACCCTTTTTAAATGTGCAGTTCAGTAGTATTAAGTATATTCACCCTATTCTGTAACTAATCTCCACAACCCTTTCATCTTGCAAAGCTCAGTACCCATTAAATAATTCCCCACTGGACAGACTTGTTTAAGTTTATTTATTTATTCTGAGAAAGGGAGCACAAGCAGGTGAGGAGCAGAGGGAGAGAGAGAATCCCAAGCAGGCTCCATGCGCAGCACAGAGCCTGATGCAGAGTTCAATCTCACAATTGTGAGATCATACCCTGAGCTGAAATCAAGAGTTAGATGCTTAACCAACTGAGCCTACCCATGAACCCCTAGACAGACTTATTTTTAATGATGATTTTCTTCAAGAGAATTTCATCTCCTGCTATCATCCCTGTTTTCCTATTTCCTTCTCCACATTCCCAATCATCTCTCTCTCTCTCTTTCCCTCCCTCCCTCTTTCTCAGTCTCTATCTCTACACACACACAACAACAACAACAACAACAACAACAATGCAGCTTATTATGAAGGCATTATTGCCCTCCCCCTCTCTCTGTATGACCACTGTTGACATTTACATGAGAAAAAACACACATTCCCTACTTCACAGAGACCCTGAAGGGAAAGACTGTTCCTCCAAAGGGTTTCTCCCAACCCAGGTGACCTGTGGGCTCAGGACCCTCAGGAGGAAGGAGCCTCAGGTTAAAGGAGGTATCCAGAAGGAATCTGCTGAGTTAACACCCACTGGCTTAAGACCTCTGGAAGGAGTTGTTACCTAATCAAAAAGGGATCCCTCCTCAGATTTGCAGTGAGAATGGAATCATACTTCACTCCAAACTTTGTAGTCAGGGACAAACTTATTCCTGGTGGTGAGCCACCAAGCTGGCCAAAGTCAAGGGGCCTCTCTTGAGGCAAAAAAAAAAAAAAAAGAATTGGACATACCCCTCTTTTGTCATCACCTAATAAGAAACTAGGAAACTAGGAAACAAAACAAGCATAGAGGCATGCATGAGGAAACCACAATGGTAATACCAGTGCATGCCATTTTTCTCTTTACAGAGAAAGGTAGAGATGGTGGTAGGGGCGAGTTCCAGAACCCCCTAAGCATCCACACACTGCTTCTTCATCACCGTGAATTCACCATTCCAGGGGAGTGCTCCGACCAAAAAACTACACATTACTTTCTGAAAAAGACCACAACCACAACAAAATCAGTAATGCCAAAAAGAAAAAAAGTGTCCTGTTGCTAGGTGTTAGCTTAGGAATATGCTAGAGGATAGGTCACCAGCCATCAAGGAATGCTCCCAGGAATCTGCTAGATGTTTCTAACCAACAGCAGATACCTGGAAGGGTCTCTGTTCCCAAACCAACCATGGATACACAGCAAATACTAACAATCATGGTGTTTTTCTGGGAGATAAGATATAAAATTGATTTTAATTCCCTTTAATATTTTCCACAATGTACATAAAGCAATTTTATGTCAGATATAAACTAACATATATTATCTTAATTAAATAATGTCTTTTGTTCTAATAACAAGCCTTTTGTCTAATAACAAGACCAGTTTAAAGGGTTTCTAGCACCTACCATCTTTTATTCCAAAGAGCTCTTCTCTCCATTTCAAAATTTTTTAATGTTTATTTACTTTTGAGAGAGAGAGAGAGAGAGAGAGAGAGAGAGAGAGAGAGAGAGAGAAGGGCCAGAGAGAGAGGGAGACACAGAATCTGAAACAGAATCCAGGCTCTGAGGTGCCAGCACAGAGCCTGACGCGGGGCTCGAACTCACAAACCATGAGATCATGACCTGAGCCGGAGTCAGACGCTTAACCGACTGAGCCACCCAGGTGCCCCTCTTCTCTCCATTTCAAAATACTATTGAAATAACAAATGAATATTCTATGTGTGTGTGATAGATCAATGGGTGGATGGATAGATAAGTAGATATATAGACAGATTACAGATGATAGATAGAAGATAGATAGATGATAGATAGATAGATAGATAGATAGATGATAGATAGAGATCATACATATATAGAAATACTGGAAAAACAGCAAAGAGCATCCTAAATACCTGGAAGCATTGAGGTACTCCCAATGAGCTGTTAGGAGTCAGAGAAGGGAAGCTTGGTATCTGCTGAATATTGGACACATGCAAAGAAGGACTAAAGAGGCCTTTTCCCCCAGAAACCCAGACAAAAAATACCAAACCAAGATGGCTTTATAGACAAATTATACCAAATCTTGGGAACCAAAAGCTCCCATGATCTCTAAATTGATCAGAACACACACACAAAAGATGGAGAGCCCTCATTCTTATTATTCCAGACCAGAAAAATCCTGAAACTAAAATATAGCTCTTAAATAAAGAGAAAAAGCTGAGGGTTGCTGGAGGGGTGTTGGGTGGGAAGATGGGTTAAATGGGTGATGGGCCTTAAGGAAGGTACCTTTTCAGAATGAACACTGGGTGTCATATGTAAGAGATGAATCACTGGGTTCTACTCCTGAAGCCAAGACTACAGTTAGTATGTTAACTTGAATTTAAATTTTAAAAAATTTTTAATTAAAAAATATATAATGGAGGGGTGTCTGGGTGGCTCAGTCAATTGGGCATCCGACTTCAGCTCAGGTCATGATCTCATGGTTTGTGGGCTCTGTGCTGACAGCTCAGAGCCTAGAGCCTACTTCAGATTCTGTGTCTCCCTCTCTCTCTCTGCTCCTCCCTCACTCATGCTCTCTGTCTCAAAAATAAACGCTAAAAAGCTCAAATGTATCTAAAACAAAAATCTTAAAACAAAATACTAGCAAATTAAAGGCAGTTACATATTAAATATTTAATGTCCCTGATGCACTGTTTCTCAGACATTCCCAGTGATATGAAATATGTGGAGTGTCTGTATCTGAAAATTCTGATTCAGTAGGTTTGGGATGAGGTCAAGGAATGTGTGTGTGTGTGTGTGTGTGTGTGTGTTCACCACATGCTGCAAATGATTCTTTTTTTTTTTTTTTAAGTAATCTCTACACCCAATGAGGGCCTCAAATCCACAACCCAAGATCGAGAGTCACACACTCTACCAATTAAGCCAGCCAAGCACCCCTGATTTTTTAACATTAGGGAAGTTTAAGAGTACTTAATGTATATATAATCAAAATTCCTAAATAAAAAAAGTAGCATGTTGAATCTCACCATATTCTATTGATTTTGAAGGGAGTTCTCTATGTCTCTTGGACTTGGTGCCTGTTTTCTTCCCCAGATTAGGGAGGTTCTCAGCTACAATTTGTTCAAACAAACCTTTTGTCCCTTTTTCTCCCTCTTCTTCTGGGACTCCTATGATATAGATGTTGTTTTGCTTCATGGAATCACTTAGTTCTCTAATTCTCCCCTCATGATCTAGTAATTTCCTTTCCCTCTTTTTTTCAGCTTCATTATTTTCCATATTTTCTATTTCATCTATTCTCTCTTCTTCTTCTTCAGTCCTCACTGTCACTGTATCTAGTTTATTTTTCATCTGAAGTTAAAGCATTTTTTTTAATTCATCCTGCCTAGTTCTTAGGTCTCTGATCTCTGCAGCAAGGGTTTCTCTGGTGCGTTCAATGCTTTTTTCAAGCCAATATGTTGTTTTATGACTGTTGTTTTAAATTCTTACTCAGTTATATGAGCAATAATTTGGCTGTTATTTCTTCTTGACTTTTCTTTGAGGGATAATTCCTCTGTCTTGCCATTTGGGCTAAGTTTCTGTCTTTGGCACTTTTTAAAAGCTTGTTATGTGTCCTGCACCTGAAAGTACTACTGTATGAAAAAGGGGTCATACTCTGTTCAGGGCCTGGCACTCCAGAAGTGTTTCTGGTGTATACTGTGTGCACTCTGCTGTTGTGTTTTGGCTACTGTATCCCACTGGTCAGTCCTCTGGACAGTTCCTCCTTGCTTGCAGTGGTGGAGTGTTTGGACCTTTAGGGTGTGTGCTTTGATTTGTTGAAGTAACTCTGGATAATAAGAGTGAGGCTGATCCCATAAAAACAGAAAAAGGAAAGAGGAGAAAAGAAAACCAAACAGAGAATCAAAAAGCTATGACTGATTTCAAGGAAAGAGAAGGGAAGAAAAAAGGCAGAAGAAAATAGAAAAGATGGAAAAGAATAGAAAAGACTGAGATATATATATATATAATATTATATATGTATATATACATATATATGTATTATATATTATATATAATATTATATATGTATATATACATATATATGTATTATATATTATATATAATATTATATATGTATTATATGTACTATGTATATGTATTATATATAATTTATATATAATATATTTTATATATATTATATATAGCCTATATATAATATATAAAATTATATATACAATATATTAAAATTTTTCTTATATATAAAATAAGAAATGACAAAAAAATCAGAAACTATGAGCCTGATTCCAAGAGAAAAAAAGAAGATGGAGGAAAGAAAGGGAGAAAAGAAAGAGTTGCCTGTTGGTGCCTGGGGCTGGTGGCTCTGCTGGTCTGGAGGAGAGGCCAGCTGCTTTGGTTCAGTCTTGACCCAATAAATCAGCATTTGCCAGACACAGAGAAGCAGTGTTTGGTGTCTTGCCTCCACCGGGGGCCACTGTGCTGCTCTACGAAGTCCCACCCTGCTGGTGTTGGGGGGAAAATGGCATCATCCCAATCTCTCCTTCCCAGACCAGGTGTCTCAATCCTGCTGTTCAGGTAGCCTTCACAAAATAGCGAGGGCAGTGAGCTTGCCCTGTGCCACAATTCTCCTGTAGCTTGTCCTTGGCATTCAGCTGGGATTCAAAACCTGAAGTCTTAAAGGACCTGGCATAGTGCAGACCTGCGCCCCTCCTCTGGAGTAGATGCTTTCCACCCTGCTGATGAAAGGCCTTTGGCTGGCATCTGCAGGGGTTCTGTCCTTAGGGAGACAATAAACCCTCTTGCCAAAGCACTCCAGGAAGGAGACTGTTCTCTCCCGTGCACCCCGGAGATTGTTAATCCACACTATGTACTCCAGGGCTAGCTCCCTCTTCCCCAGGAGCACGTGCCATGGATCCACTCTGGAAAAAGTCACACACTTTCAAAACCTTGGAGTTTTGAAACAGTTCTAAAGGCTGTTTGCAAAAAAGAACTAGTACACTCGGTACTTCTTGCTCCCTGGTCTATGGCCCAAAGAGGTTTTCCTCTTGTGCTAACTCAATGCCACACTTTCACAACCCCTCTCTCTCTCCCTTTTGTGTCTCCACAGAAAGGGTTCCCTCTCCTTCATAAGTTTTCCATTTTATCTCCCCCAACTCACATACACACACAACTTGACCCTGCCAAGCTGTCCAACTGTGGAGATCCTTCTGCCACTCTGCAGATTTATTTCCTGGGTGTTCCAGGTGATGTGATCTCAATACAGCTATGTTTGAGGGACAAGGAAAATCCCAGTCCCCTTACTTCACCATCTTAACTCCTCCCCCCACCCCCAAATCCCACCATGTTCTAAAAGACAAAGGCAGACAATCCATCATGCTCTTCATTTCCAAACTGGGCCTAACAGAATAGCTCCCACAAAGAAAGGCAGCAAGAAGAAAGACTGTTCTGGCATCAATGATGTGACCAGAGAATACACCATCCATGTTCATAGAACATCTACGGAGTGACCTTCAAGACGTGTGCCCCCAGAAAATTCAGAGAGAGCTACAAATTTGACGTGAAAGAGATGAATGTGCATATTGACACCAAGCTCAGCAAAGCTGTCTGGGTCAAAGGAATAAGGAGTGTGCCATGCCATATTCATGTGCAATTGTCCAGAAGACATAATGAAGATAGAGATTCCCTGAACAAGCTTATATATCAGTTACCTATGTAATTGTCACCACTTTGAACAACCTGCAGTCAGTCAACATGGAGGAGAAAAAACCACTGACAATCCAAGCTATAAAGTCCCCTTCAAAAAAGGCCATATTCTAGACATGTAAGAATGACTATTAGTGAATTCATTATTTTATTACACTAATGGATCAAAGAAGAACAATTATTCAATATACTTGGTAGACACTGAAAGAATAATTGATAGATGAAACATTCTTAAATAAAAAAAAAATAACTCTTGGCAGAAGGAATTGGAAGAATTCCAGAAATCAGCACTTGATATAATATTTAAAATAAGATATAAATACTGAAAGCACCATAATCAAAGCCAGGAATAAGAAAAACTTCCCAGCATTACTATTCTTCAGTGTTATTCCAAAGACTTGGAAAGAAAAAAAATAGTTTTCATTATTGACAAATGTGTGTGCTTAAAAGCATGCACCTTAAAATTTGGGATGGTCCATGGAAGCTTTAGATAAAATAAGTGAGCTCCTTGAGGACAATTCTCCTTAATTCTAAGATTTTCTATAAATAGGTAAAAAAGGAACAACTTTTCTATAATCCTAATGGGCTCTGTAGAGAATATAAATTTGAATCACCCATACTTCTACTAAGAGTAAAAGATAAAGAAAAGCAACATAAAAGCCAGATGGCATGAAGACATACTCCCTGTTTAAATGTTTGCCCTGATAGGTGTCTACTATTAACTGGAAATGATTGGATTTGTTCAGTTTGAGCATACAGTGTCAGCTTTAGTGAGACATAGCAGAAGTACACTTTGTTAATGGGCCCTTGCAATTTCCTGTTCCATGGCTACATGAAATAGTGGTTCTCCAAGTATGGTCCCACAGCCAGCAGCAGCAGCAGCGGCTGGAAACTTAAGAATGTAAATGTTGGGATCCCACTCCAAACCTACTGAAGACATACTGAATCCAAAACTCTGCAAGTAAGACCCAGTCTTCTGGGTTTATCGAGGCTTCCAGGTGATTCTGGTGCCTGCTCACTTAAAGAACCACTGGTGTAAACAAAGGCAAAGACACACCTCTTGGTCAAACCTGCAGAAGGTCTGGGGCCTTCACCAATCTCTTGCATGAATCTGGGGCTCTCCCCACCTCTGAGATCAGAAATACAGGCTTAATGCTAAAAGCTCCTGAGTCAGGTCAGCCTGTTGGTGGGGATCTTTGGGCTCTTCTATGACCTTCCTGGAAATCATGGCTGACCCTGGCAAGAATCAACTGTAAGTCTGGAAGGATGGGAACACTGTCTGGCTTAGTCACTGCTTAATCTTCAGCACCCAAAATAGCACCTGGTGCAAAGTAAGCTTTGGTGAGTAGCTAAGTGAATGAACAAGTTTCCTTTTGTGCCTTCACAAGGATGAGCAACTGTGGGGCCACCAATGGTTAGGTTGCTCATCTTGGTCAAAGAGAATAGACTTTCAGTGAACGTGTGTTGGAAAGTTTTTCTGCACCAGGAGGCCAGAGTTGATGAAACTTTCACAATAAGAATGACCCTGACAGCATTCTGTCCCTAGGATGAGGGGTGGGGAAAGACTTAGAGGGATCCACCACATTCCATCACTCTGTTGCCTCTGCTCTAAAAGTCACAAGGTTGCCCATCTCTAGACAAAAACTTGGGGAGTGATCCAGACCTTAGAGAGAGGGTGTGTGCACCCCAAGTTCTTCTTACTAGGGCTCAGAGCAGCCAAGACCATCACAGAATGTTAGTCACCTACCTTTTCCAGTTTGGTGTTCTCTTGAATGACACAGTTTTCAGTACCATTTGAAAGCTTTCTACAATTGCTGCGGGCAATTTCAACATCAATAAAGTATTCCAAACGATCTGTGACCTGTCAATTAGCAATTGTGCAATTTTATTCAAAAAAACTTTTATTTTACTTTGTTAAAGTTTTAGCCAAAAAAAAATCTTTAAAAAAATGCTCTCCCCCTCATCCTCTCTCCCTATCTCCTACTCCTTACCCCTTCTCTCTCAAATATATCTTTAGAGGAAGGTCTATGACATCCACTGCCTAGATTCCTTTGCATGCTGATACCAGTTAGACATTGGAAACCACTACCTGGAGCTGTATGCTCAGGGAAAAGTCTCCTTTTCAGTGTAGGGCCTCCTTGAAGGCAAGACTTTCTAATTCCATTTCTGTCCCAAAGTCCAGGGCATGCTTCATGAGATGGGGGAGAAGGATGAGTCACCAGAACCATCAGCTCTCTTGAGCCCAAAATGTTACAGGTTTACACTGAACAGATAGGAGGACAGGCCCTGTGGCCACACTGGATGCCCCTCCCTGATTCCTTTCCCACACCTCCCTTCATAGTCTGTTTTCTGGTGACATCTCCTGCTTTGGAGGGCTTCCCCCCATCTAAGGAAGCAACCCTTAAAAGTGTCATGCTTGTTGGAGTTTGTCATATTGTTCTCTGTTGAGTGTTTAGTAAGCAGACAAACAGTAGGTCTACAGCAAGGCATCAGTAGTTACTGAACTCATTAATGACTGACTCTGGTTAAAGCTACTCATCATGCCCATTTAAATCAACTTTCATCTGGTTTTAAAAGATTATAGTAGGAGGAAAAAAGGAGTGTCTTTCTTCATTGCTATCTGCAACCTTTAATAAGGTGGTATTAAATTTTAGTTACATTTCAAAGAATTAACAAGGTGACTTTAGCCTGCATGGGAGAAGCTGGTTAGATAACATCAAGAGCTGATGGTTTGAGAATGAAGTTGGTCCTTAGGGAACCTCAAAAATACCATGGAGGCAAACCCAAACACCCACAGCACTTCTTATCAAGTCCTAACACTTTCTAACGCTCACGGAGTGCTTGCTCCCTGCATAACACTGTTCTTGGGGCTTGGCACATGCCCACACACTAACCCCCTACAGTGAGGCTGTCACTACCATTGTTTTCAGGGAAGGAAACTAAGCAGAGGAACTAAGTGACCATCCAATTATCAGGCAAGATAATCACCATGCTGTCAGGGTAGAGCCTGCTTGGGATTCTCTCTCTCTCTCTCTCTCTCTCTCTCTCTGCCTCTCCCCCACTCTTGCAAGTTGTGCACACACTCTCTCTCAAAATAAATAAATAAACTTAAAAAAAAAAAACAGTCTAATCACATGGATCCCTGGAACTCCCTGACCTAATGTTTATTTGGCATCTCAGCATTCCTAAGATAGAATAAAAGATTTTGCCCATGGCTTTCAAGACCCTGCATGGTCTGGTCCCTACCAGTCACACTGGCTCCTTTGAGTTGCTGAAGTGGGCCATGCTCCTTCCCAATGGCAGCCTTCTATGCCTGATTGATCTTCCCAACCCCTGTGCACCTTCCCACCATCCCCCCCTGCTCCTGTCCTGCAGCAGATGCTGTGAGTGGTGCCCATGGCCCTTGCCTTGCTGTTCCCAAAACACACTGTCACTTCCCAGGGTTCCCTGCCTGGAGGCTTCCTGACCAGCAGGAGAAGCCAAGAGTAGTTCTTAGCCAATGACAGACAGGAATTGATACGTAAGCAACCAAGCTCCTATCTTATAGTGTGGCTCAACTCCAAGGCAGGCTATGCACCCTCTCCTGAAACCCCAGGAAGACCAAGTCCAGAGGCCAATAGTGGTCACCTGCATAGTAACTCTGTCTGTACTGACCACTTCCCCCACCTCCTTTCCCCTCCAACCTCCTGGTGCTTCCCAGGATGGCCTCCCAAATAAACCACTTGCACTTGACTTCTAGCACTAGCATCTGCTGTGGCAAACCCAAACAGAAACACTTCCCACCAGCATCCTTCACCTGATTCCCTCCTAGTCTGCCCTCAGGTTTAGCTTCAAAAACACACCCTAGGGAGGTGGTTCTCAGCCTTGACTGTGTATTGGGGTTACTTGGAAGGTTTTAATACCTATTGAGACCTAGGTCTCACACATGGATCTTCATTAAATTGGTGATGATGCAGCAGGTACAGTAAGATATTTACAAGCTCCTCAGGTGAGAGTCTGCTCAAGGAAGCCTTCCCCTGACCCCAGACCCCTAGGTACCACGCCACCAGGTCAGATGCCCCAGCTTTCATTCCAGGTTTAGTGCTATTTCTTTCTGACTGGAATGCTGGCTCCCTGGGAATGTGATTATTTCTGTCCATCTCACCTCCCCATCTATAGCAGTTAGCATAGAAGTGGCTGAGAGAAACTTGCTGAATGCATGTGCTACATGGATATCAAAGAAAGACAACTGTTAAGGGGCCTGGGGAAGCTACAAGAGTCAGAATCCATTCTTTATTTCAAAGGTCTGCAGGAGTGCCCTGGTGAATTATGCAGTGTACCCAGTCAATAAACAGAGTGCTATCAGCATAGTGTACTGGAGATATAGGCTGGTGGCTCACATGGTCCCAAAGAGACAGGGTCAGAAGTACCAACAGAGAAACTGGCTCAGTTCCTGCAAGTGAACATGGCATATGGAGAATATAAAAAATGAAGTAAACTCAGCCAACAATGACGTCTCTGGTAAGTATCTTTACAATTCATTTCCAAAAGTTTCACGGTGGAATTACAAGCCACAGCATCAACCCACAGACTGAGGATGGTACAGTCAGATGAATTCCAGCTTTGGGGGATTTTTCTCAACCATGGCAGGCAAGGCCATGTGTTTCTTTTTTTTAATGTTTATTTTTGAGAGAAAGAGAGACAGAGCACGAGCGGGGTAGGAGCAGAGAGAGAGGGAGACACAGAATTGGAAGTAGGCTCCAGGCTCTGAGCTGTCAGCACAGAGCCCGACGCAGGGCTCGAACTCACAAACCATGAGATCATGACCTGAACTGAAGCTGGACGCTCAACTGACTGAGCCACCCAGGTGCCCCAAGGCCATGTGTTTCAAGTCACCCTCAATGGAATCCAAGTAAGCAATGCTTCCTAGCATTTGGACCATGCATAGTCATGTGAGGAGGGATACATTTTTCTGAACACTAAATCAAAATGTCTGTACTTCCACTAAATGAATGTTGGATTCAAATAATTATAGAATATAGGAGGAAGGACTTTATTACTTACATATTGAATAGTGCCACATGTCTCTTTTCAACCCCACAATGCACGCTATGTGTTTAGATTGAAATGTTGCCTTCAGCAGCATTATTGCAAAATATTCATGGCACTCAATTTGTCTCCCAATACTAGCAAATGCAAATCATGGACATTTTATTTGCAGTTTAGAGTCTAAATGAATAAATACACATAAAGTACTTAGAACAACACTATAAGCATATATAGAAAGTGCAGTGATGTTATAGCGACATGCAAGTGAGTATGTACTTGAACACTCACATATTTAGAACTTTCATGTATCATTGTTTTTCTTGCAACCCCATTCTTTCAGTATGGCTTCAGTCTGTGCCACCATACCAAATATGCATATTGGGAGAGAACACCTTTACCTGCAACTGGGCTTGTACTGTCTTGATCACCTGGAAGATGTACTTATCCTCACTCTCTTTGTTGTATTCTTGCATGGCAAACCACAGACATTGCTTCACGTTGGCATTTGAGGCATTGATAACTTTTAATTCCCTCAACACTTTGACTTTATTCTTGTCTGGATCTGTGCTGGCCACCAGGGCCACCAAAATGGTGATCAGTAGGAAGCAGAACTCCCAGGATCTGGTCATGGTCCCTCCGTCCAGGGACACAGGTGAGCCTCCTCGTCCTCTCAGGGCTGGAGCTGCAGGTGGGGTGCAATTTCTGCTGCCACCAAAGATTCAAAGATCTTACAATAGCATCAGCCCAGCTGCATTCAAGAAAGAGCCATTATGTTCACTCTTTAGGGCTATCCCTGTCTCCAAGGAAATAAACCTACAAGAAGCCAGTTAAATAGTCCCTGCCACCAGCCTTCTGCCCTCTATACCCCAGGTGTGGTCTGCAGTTCATGGAGAACACTTAGGCCCAGGTATGCCAGCAACTACCTTGTGCACTTCATCCCCCCACTCCTGTTTTTGCACCTCAGGCCTGTAAGATGTGACCGTGAAAAATGTTGCTGCTCCAAGGTTTCCTGGCTCCAACTCTCTAGGTGTTCTCCAGCTGGCTGTACCCAGTGACTGCCCCCTCCTCCTTTTGCCGTTGGCTATGGCCCACGCCCCAGCCTGTGGTTCTCCTGGCTCTCTAGTGCTCAGTTTGTGCCTAGGCCCTGGTCAGGGGCCTCCCTCACTTCTGATACTCTTCCCTGTCCATGCCCTTGCAGGCATGTCACACTTTGTGATGTAATCCAGCACCTGTGACTCTGCCACTGTCTTTCAGTGCAGGCAGTTCACATACAACAGGCAAGCTGTGAGGGCTCCCAGAGGTTTCCTGCCCACTTGTGCAGTGACCCCAGCTTCCTAAATTTTGGCCTCTGGACTCCCTCTGTTTGGGCCAATAGCACTTCATTCTGCTGTAATTGCCAAGGTGAGGGTCACTCAGCCCACCTGATGCTCAAGACCATGCCTTAGCAGAAGGGGTGCATGCAACCCTGAGCTCTTAGAGATTCTGCTTCTTGTGAAAATCCCAAGTCAATGTCCAGCAAGTTTCTGCAGGGGCAGAGAGGTGGGCATTTGTCTCAGAGCCAGAAGACTGATGGGCTCTTGACCATGAGAAGTGGCAATGTATAGGAAATCATAGACAGGCATAAATATGTGAAACATTGCAGTGTGAATATACCCTATTGTATTTAAACTGACTGCCTGTTGATGGTTGTTTGGTTTGTTTCTCATTTACAGCTGTTACAAACAGTACTTAGTGGACAATACTTTTCCAATATCTTTATGAAATTACACAGTTATTTCTGTATAATAGAAGACTAGATAGAAAATTGATACAAAAGCTTTATTCAAATTAAAAGTTAGTATATACTGCCAAACTGTTAATTCTGTGCTAGTAACATATCAATGATTTTCAAATTTTGCTATATGTTAAAGGCACTTAGGGTATTTTAAGGAGTACCGAGGCCACTCCCACCATTAAAATCAATCTTCGGAGAGGGCCCAGTGATGAGGAAATCATCATTTTTTAAAGTTTCTAGGGTTTCAGTGCACAGTCGGTTTGAAAACTAGTGTACTGCATTTACGTTTCTTGTGTATCAATGTGCACATGAACCAGGATGCAAAACACTAAATAACCAATTCTTCATAGATAAAATTTTTTTTTATAAAACAAATGTGAAGGCATCTTGATCACACTTTAGCTGTGTGCACCCACATCTTCAACCACATCTCTAATAGCCCCTCCCACCTCACCAAGGACCAAGCAGTGCCCTGCCTCCATACTCAGGCCCAGCATCCTTGCTGGGGCTTGATGTTGCCTCTGCTGGATGTTCATCCGTCACCTCCATCCAGCAGTTCATACACCTGCAAATCTCAACACAAGTGTCATTGCCCCCACCCAAATCTAAAGTGCCTCTCCCAGCTACTCCCATCTATTCCCAGTTACTCCCAGCTACTATTCCTGCCTACTTTCACCTACTCCCTTCCTACTCCCACCTACTAATAGCTGCCTGCAAGGATCAGGGCACATGGATCTCCATTCCACTTATATTTTACCCAATGGTAGCCCTCAGGCCAGGGACCTAATAACTCTGAAAGCCAACACCCATATCTGTAAAATGGAGACAAGCTTTTTCCTATCTCTGATGGTTCCCATGACACAGGGAAATAGGGTGGGTGAGGCCCCTCAGGAGTGGAGCCCATATAGATTGAGAGGTACCCCAAGGCCCTTACTGGGCTCCATCGTCAAGGACCAACCCCAGAGACACAGCCCAAAAGAAAGAGAGTCCACTTCAGAGGGTCTCTGGCACAGGAAGTCCCACCACACCAGGGCCCACTGAGTCTTGGCTGTTAGAGTAACTCCGCTAATTGCCCATCAGTCATTTCCTAATAACCAAATCCAAAACACTTGTTTGACTTTCTCTGCCTCTATGGTGCATTTGAGTTTTTTGTTTGCTTGTCTTTTTCTTTGCTTATGAACTGGAGTTGCCCAGAGTTTGCTTAAACATGATGTTTTCCTTTGTTCATGACACACCTGGCATTGGTCCATGTGTGGCTGTATGAGGCAATGAAAAGCCCACGACCCATTGACCAAACCAAGAGCTAGAATGTTATCAATATCTGAAAATATGTGCTCCTTTTTTAATACACAATACCCAGTGTCCCCCAAAGTGACCCTTATCTGAATTTCATATTTATCATCCCTGCCTTTATTTGCACACCTGACGTGCCTAGCTTTGCTTGGGTTTGTACTTTGTAAAAGGATAACTACCACAGTGTATGTAAGACTCCTGGGACTGAGATTTGTTCATTTAGCATTATATTACCAAGTGTCACATACTGAGTCATCACTGAAGTCCTCCAAGCCTTCCTGTTTAAGAAAGGTTCATCCGCACCCATTGTCTTCTCAGGACCTCCCCCTACAGTGGATTGAATCTATTTCTCCATCCATTGTGGTGGATTTGGGCATATGGCTGGTTTAGGCCTGTGCAGTGGAGGCAGAAGTGACCATGTGTCAGGATTATAGTGAGATGTGAAGACGTACTGCCTTTATCCACTTGTCCTCTGGTCATTTTCCAAGGTAAGGGGGTGCCCTAGGACATAGACTGAGAATATGTCATGTAGGAACACCCAGTCCAGGCCCCAGAACAATGTTCAGAACCCACATGAAAGCAAGCCTAGCTGCATCATCCTAAAGTGGAGCCACACCACACCTCCTAGACCAGGTAGTATAAGTGCCTGACATTAAGCTTATTGATTGTAACGTGAGTGCCTGTCTTGAGTTTTGGTTGCCAAGGCATCCATTTCAAAGACATCTATCTCAAACACTGCCAGCTATAGACACAACTACTAGCAAACAACTAGATAAGGAAGCAGGCCACCCCACCATGAAGGTCCTTTCAGAGAGCCTTGAGTGACCTCGATACCTGACCATGTGAATGACCCCACTTCTCCCTTCCCATGCTCCACTTCCCGTTCCTTTTTTTAAAGTTTTTTTTTTTTTAATTTATTAAGTAATCTAGAATTCACAATGCCAAGATCAAGAGTCACATGCTCTTCCAGCTGAGCCAGCCAGGTGTCCCTCCACCTCCCCTGTTTTGCTTTAAATTTGTTAATAAAGAGTGAACCCATGAAACCCTGGATACCTCTCCCTCAGCCTCTAATGAAGGTGGAGCCCCAGGTCTGTGCGTGTTCTCTCTCTCTCTCTCTCTCTCTCTGTCTCTCTCTCTGTCTCTCTGAGACCTTGCTGTGTGGCCACTAGGTGTGTCACGTGCCCTCCAGGACTTGTGAGTAATAAAACTTGTTATTCATAGTTCCCTGATGATTTTGCTGAGGTGTTTCCCTCTGTCATAATGGTACCAGAAAGGCCAGTCCAGCCACAACACTGACCCCAATGGGATGTGGTGGAGGGAATATCTGTGGGGCTTGTTATAAAAGACAGGCTCAAGTGAACATGCAACCCTGTGAATAGGCTTGACAACAATCAGCCAAGCTGCAGTCAGCCCTGAGACCCATGCACTGTGTACTAGACACTTGCTGTGGTTAGCTATGATGGTAAGGAGTAAGTTAGTACACAGCATTCCTTTGCAAACAGCAGAATGATACACACTAAAATCCACACAATTAAGGCAGTATTTCTAGGGTAGGTTTTAGAGAAATATATAGTTACAGTTGTTGATTTTGTAAAAGATCATGCCTCTAACTCTCATAACCCTTTGGTCTCACAAGTATACACACACATACACGCACACACACACACACACACCATCATAATGTTGATATTACCTAGACAATTTTAATTCTGGGCTTCTCTGAACATAGTCAAGCTGTTTTTGTGATTCTGCATACTTGTCAGGGAGGAGTAAATGCTTTGCTATAGGCTACTGAGATTTTCAGGCTGCAGCTGTAGCTGATTGATATAAAGCCTTTATACCTGAGGTATTTTGTCTTCCTTTTAATTTTGGACAATGCGTCTCCATTCTTCCTTCAAATATTTCTACCTTTTTATTTTTGTCTCCTTTGGGGTTTCTATGTTCCCACTGTTGCAGTTGTCCCTTTTACTTCTCTCCTTTGCATCAGTTCATTTTTCTCTTTATTATTTTGTTATCATTTCCTGCTGCCTCCTGAGAGCATTTCCCAGCTAGCTTGTCCACCTCGTGATTCATTTCTCTCTTATATGTGTCCCTCTTAATATCCTATCTGTTTCTCTGCTTTACCTATCCACCCCTTGGGGTTTTTTTATATCTACTATTTCCACATAGTTCTTTTTTTTTAAATAAATGTTTGCCCATTTTTTTTCAGATTACAAAAACCTTTTTTTACCTTCTTAATCATTTTATCTTGCTTGTTTAAAATTTTTCAGCAATCTTGTCTGACAATTCTGCTTCAAATGGTATATTATAGAGCAAGGACCAGAAAACTTTTTCTCTAAAGAGGCAAATAGAAAATATTTTATGCAGCCTCTAAGAATTTCTTAACTGAGCCATTGTAGCCTCATAGCCACCAGAGCCAATATGCCTCTGTTCCAATAAATAAATAAGTATTTCTGTTCCAATAAAACTATTTATAAAAACATGCAGTGTTGGGGGGCGGCACCTGGGTGGCTCAGTCAGTTAAGCATCCAACTCTTGATTTCAGCTCAGGTCATGATGTCACAGTTTGTGAGTTTGAGCCCAATGTCAGGCTCTGCACTGACAGTGTGGAGCCTGCTTGGGATTTTCTATCCCTCTCCCTACTCCTTTCCTGCTCGCTCTCTCGCTGTCTCTCCTCCCTCTCTCTTTTTCAGAAACAAATAAATAAAACTTAAAGAAAAAAACAGGCAATGAGCCAAATGTGGTCCACGGCCAATAGTTTAATCACTCTTATTTAGTTGAACCACAAGGAATTGCTAATATTTGGCTGATATTGATCTATAAAAACAGTGGTTTTATTTGGTTTAGCCTAATTATTGTAGTCCTCAGATTTTTATTTATTTTGGCCAGAAAGTTCACATTCCCTTGAGATGTGTCAGCATCTCTGTCTGGAATGGTGACCTGGATTAGGACTTTAAATTTGGTGAACTTAAGGAAAGGAAAGGTGATGCATCCCAGAGCATGAAGGTCCAGGTACCCTAGAGGCCTTGTCTATCACCTGCTTTGTGCCACTCCACTAAGCAATCCCTGAAGTGAAGAATTCCCCTTTAAATTGTGATGAAGCAACCTTCAGAGGAGGCAGACACCCTAAAATAAAATCCACCTGTTTCAGTTTCCTGTTGCTGCTGTAACAAATTACCGCAAACTGAGCAACTTAAAACAAACAACACAGATTTATTGTTCTACAGTTCTGGAGGTCAGAAGTCCAGAACACTTTTCACTGGGCTGAAATCAAAGTACAGGCAGGTCTGCATTCCTTCTGGAGACTCTATAGGGAAATGCATTTCCTTCTCTCTTCCAGCTCAGAGGCTGCCTATATCCCTTGGTTCACTGTCTCCTCCTCCATGAAGCATCTTCAAACCTCTCTCTGTCAACTTCTCTCTCTCTCTCTCTCTCTCTCTCTCCCTCTCATCTATCTCATCTGCTACTTCCATTTTCATATCTCTGTCTGTATGATTCTGAGCTTCCTGCCTCCCCCATTACAAGGACCTTTGTGGTTACACTGGTCTACCCATATAATCCAGGATAATCTCCCCATTTCAAGGTTCTCAATTGCATTTGCAAAATCCTACATGCAGAATACATTCACCCCAAACCAACATCCCCACCAGTCTTAATCCCTTTATAGCACCACAGATTTGAAATGAGCTACATAGCTTCCTGGAAGCAGACCTTGACCCCACTGGTTTTCACCAGCTCTTCTTTCTGGAGGGAATCTTGTCTTATTTTGACCCCACAGCCCTGGTACCTGCAGCCCTGGAGGTTGCTGCCAATTTCTGTGGTGAAAAGGTAAATAATGATTACCATAAAACAAGAGTAAACCTGTAGCCTCCACAAGAGTCTCACATGGTTTTTGTTTTCTTATGGTTTGCTAGTTTACAGGAATCTCAGTTTCTCTCATTTCTATAGTCTTTCTAGCATTGATCCTGGGAAGGACCAAATAGCCTCTGGTAGTTCACCACCTTGGCAGGAACTGGAAGCCACAGGAGTAAATAAGCATGAAAACGGCTTTGAAGTTAAGTGGGCAATAATCAAAAGAACAAAAACAAAATGGAACCAGCAGAAGAAACTTCAATTTACCCATTGAAAATTAGATTAAGAGGGCAAAAACATAAAATTAGAATATTCAATAAAAGAGAAGTGTTTAAAATGGCAGAGAAGACACGTAGTATAATAGTAATAAAAGTAGTTCATTAAATAAAGTGTTGAAATTCACAGATTACATTTTTTAAAAAAGACCCACAGCATGGTATCTACAAAAGATACACTTAAGACAAGAAGGCACAGAAAAGATAAAAATAAAAGGACAGAAAAAATAGGCAAATATGAAGCAAAAAGAAAATTAGAGCATCAGTCTTTAAAAAATGACAAAATAAAGCTTAAGGCAAAAAAAAGTCAGACTATGGTAAGCAGAACTCTAAGATGACCCCCAAGATATACCCCCTGGTATATACATTCTGTATACTTCCCTACCATTGATTGTGGGTAGAACATGTAAACATGTGAGATACCATTCCTGTGATGAGGGTAGGTTATATGGCAAAGAGGAAGACATTTTGCAGAAGTAATTAAGATCTTTAGTCATTGACCTTTAAGATAATACAAGGGGAAATTATGAGTAGAGCTGATCCAATCAAATGAGTCCTTTAAAAGAGGGTCTAGAGAAGAGTTTCATTTTCAGGATGGTAAAGAACTCCATGGGCCCATTATCCATAAAATACAAGGAACCCAAACTAGACAAAAAAAAGTTGCAAAAACAGGACAAACTTCGAGAACTCACTCTTTCCAATCTCAAATTTTACTCCAAAGCCACAACAATCCGAAAAATTCAGTCCTAGCATAAGGATGGATATGCAGTTAATTTTTACAGCCATTGGCTTTAGACGTGGGACCCAAGACAATTTAATAGGAAAATACAATTTTTTTCAACAAGTGGTACTGGGGCAACTCAGTATTCACATGAAGAATGAACTTGGACTCTACTTCACACCATATATAAAAATTAACTCAGAATGGGTTAAAGACCTAAATGTAAAAACTAAAACAATAAAACCCTTAAAAGAAAATATTGGTATACATCTTTGAGAACTTTTTTTAAATTAAAACCTTTTTTTGTTTGTTTGAGAGAGAAAGAGCATGCAAGCAGGGGACAGGGGCAGAGAGAGAGAGTGAAACCCAAGTAGATTGGATGTGGAGCCAGACACAGGGCTGGATCCCATGACCCTGGTATCATGACCTGAACCAAAATCAAGAGTCAGCCCAACTGACTGAGCCACCCCGGTGCCTCTATTTGTGACTTTTGATTAGGCAATCCTTTCTGAAACAATACCAAATGTACAAGCACCCCAAAAAATGTATAAAAGGACATAATCAAAATGGAAAACTTTTGTATTTCAAGAGCCACTACGAAGAAAGTGAAGACAACCCACATAATGGCAGAAAATTTTGAATATCACATATGACTTAAGAGATCTGAATCTAGAATATATTTTTTTTAAACTACCACAAATCAATAATACAAAGGCAAATAACCCAATTAAAATATGGGCAAAATATCTAAATGGAAATTTCTTCAAAGAATATATGCAAATGTCCAATAAACACATGAAAAGACGTTCAACTTTATGAACCATTGGGGAGATGCAAATCAAAGCCACAATGAGCTCACTTCACACCACTGGGATGATTAGAATAAAAAGGATGGATTATTTCAAGTATTAGTAAGGATGTGGAGAAATTGTAACCCTCATACACTCCTAGTGGAATGTAAAGTGGCACAACCACTTGGAAAACAGACTGGCAATTCTTCAAATGATTAAAGAATAGAATTACCATATGTTCCAGCCCTACTACTTCTAGGTATATACCCAAGAGAAAAATTATGTCCACACAAAAATGTATACACAGCACCATTACTTATGACTGATTAAGGGTAGAAACAACCCACATGTCCATCAAGTAAAAAATGAATAAAATGTAATGTGGCATATCCACACAATAGAATATTACTAGGCAATAAAAAGGGATGAAGTACTGATTACATACTATAGCATGAATGAATCTTGGAAACATTAGGTTAAGTGAAAGATGCAGAGTCATTATATTGTATGATTCCATTTATGTGAAATGTCCAGAGTTGGCAAATCTACACAGACAGAAAGCTAGTTGCTGATAGGCCTGGGGCAGAGGGAGATTGGGAACTGGAGGGTAATACCTAAAGAGTATGGCATTTCTTTTTTGCATTGATGAACATGTTCTAAGATTGATTCTGGTGATGGATGCAAAACTTTGCGAATGTAGGAAAAGCCACTGGATTGCACATGTTAAATGAGAGAATTGTATGGCCTGTGAATTATATCTCATGAAAGCTGTTTTTTTTAAAAAATTATCTAGAAGAGACAAGAAGAAGCAGAGACACTTGCCTGTTGGTCTTGAAAGAGCAAATGGACATGTTGAGCAGAAGACCATGTTAACAGAAGATAGCAGCCTCTAATGGCTGAGAGTCTCAGACCTACAACCACAGGAACTGGATTCTGCCAACTACCACGTAAACTTGGAGGAGGACCCCCTCTCAGATGAATCCTCAGTCTTGGCCAACACTTTGATGCAGTCTGCAGAGACCCTGAACAGAGGACCCAGATAAGTCTGACCCACAGACACTATAAGGTAATAAATGGGTATTGTTTTAAGCTGCTAAATGTGTGGTTATTTGTAACGGGGTATAGAACTACTAATATAGGAACAAAAATGGACAAAATAAGAAATAGAACAAGAAGATACAGTCATGAAAATATCGATAGGCCTAGCACAGACTAACACAAACCTAGCAAGAAATGAGACAGCTGCAGGGGAAAACAAGTAAGTGGTCAGCTTTTTACCTGACAGATAAGAAGACAAAAATTAGATAGATCAAGAAGGCCCCAAACAAGCAGAGGTGAAAAGGCCTGAAAATACATTAATAATCTGTAGTATGAAATGCCACACTCCAGGTTAAAACTCACAAAATTTAACATGTCTGTTTCACAAACGATACCATTAACAAAAGTCAAAGACATTTGACAAATCTGAGACTAAGAAATGAGCTACTGTTATGAGTTAGGCATTGTCTGAGGGGAAATCTCAGACTGAGACTATAAAAATATATTCAAACCCACTGGTAACCAAAGAAGTGAAAATAGGTATCACCAGTGAAATAGGTTAATCCTTTTCACCTACTAGGCTATCAAAAATGAGAAAGCTTGGTGAGACTGATCACGGGGGCACAAGCGAGCTCCTGAGCTGCTGGGGAGCATGAGGACTGGCACCTCCATTCTGGAGGATAAATTGAGGTTTTGCAAAGCCCAAGATGCAGCAAGTCTGTTCCTGAGTACCAATCCAAGGAATTTCTCAGCATATCCATAAATGACCTAAAAGAAGACATTCACTACAGCAAATTTGATAGGAAACTCAGAAGCTCTCTGGAGGTGGAGAATGATGGGTAAAGTATGATTCAGGTCTGGAAGCTAGACTGGATGTATACAGAGAAAGAAGAGTGGATTGTTTATTTATTTTTAAATGTTTATTTCTTAATTTTGAGAGGAAGAGGTAGGGGTAGAGAGAGAGGGGAAGAGAGAAACCCAAGCTGACTCGACGTTGTAAGCGCAGAGCCTGGCGCAGGTCTTGATCTCAGGAACCCTGAGATCATGACCTGAGCCAATATCAAGAGTCAGTCACTTAAGCAACTGAGCTACCCAGGTGTCCCAAGAATGGATCTTATAAAATACAATGTTAAAAGGAAAAAGTCAAATTCAAAAGAAAATATATCGTACAACCCAATTAAATAACTATTTTGGACACAAAACAATACTACCCACTCTTCAAAAATACCGATGTGAAGGTACACATAAAAAGCATGAGAATGGTTGCCTAAGAATAGGGGAAGGGGACTAGAGTAGGTGTGGGGGAAAAGACAATAAATTAGTGAATGAATAGGAAGCAAGCAAGCCAGAGAGGACTCCCAAGTTCTTGAGAGGGTGAGGAGGAAGGGCTAGGAGTCAGAAAGTATTGAGAACTGAGTCCGAGTGAAAAAAAAGTGTCAAGTGCGCCTTTTCCATTAGGAGGTCCCCCAAAGCAGTATCTTGGTGGAGCACCTTCCCTGTGGGTTGGAGGGGCATGTGAGCCCTTGCCTGCAGTTCTCATCAAAGACTGCAAATGTGTGCAAGGGCTGGTACTCGAGGCCAACTTCTGTCATGAAGCCTTCCAGGTGGAGCCTTTATAATTACCTGCAGCCTGAAAAGTTACTTCTAGGAGTTTGGCCTGGATCCAGTCTCCTCAGAGGGGATCCCCTCAGAAGTTTCTCTGTAGGCAACAAATCCTCCAAATCCATCCCCCTTAATCTCTGGGTCACTTTGAGGAGAGAGCCAGCAGAGAGGATGGGAAGGGTCCACAGAAACAAGGGAAGCTTCTTCTGATCTCTGGAAGTCTCTTGCATTTTCATATTGATTTCCACCTTAATTTCACCATGGTTATTAAATGATCTGCATAGTGTCAGGCCTGTGAATTTTGTTGAGACTTACTTTGTGATACACAATTGATCAATTCTGGAAATGTTTCATATGCACTTGAAAAGAGCATGTATGCATGATCAGTGTGTAAGTGATGTTCAGTGTAAGTCAAAAAGGACAAGTTGGTACCTCTCTATAGGAACTTTAGAACATGGCTGATGTACTATGTCCGCTGAGTTTTATCAGCCCCTGTGGGGTGTGTTTTGTATCTTCTCGCTATGATTGTGGATTTGATTATCTCCCCTTTTTATTCTTTCTGTTTGTGCTTTGGGTATTCTGAGACAGGCGCCTACATATTTAGAGTTGTTACATATTCCTAGTAGATAAACATTTCCATCAGTAAACTGGCCACCTTTATTTCAAGTGCTGTCTCTTGTCTTAGGGCTTATGGAATCTTAGTACTGTTATACTGACATTTTTTTTGGTTAGCGTTGACATAGTATACTTTAATCCATTCTCATTTTTCCAAAATCTCTGTGTTCATGTTTAGAAGTGTTTCCTCTTTGTTTTGCCTTCTTGTACTTTTCCAGCAGTCAACTAACTTTTAACTAAGGTTTCCAGTGCATTTACATCATCCTAGTTGCATTGATTCCTGTTCCACCTTTGTGCTATTTTCATGTATACTAATTCTATATGTGTTTTTTTTTAATTTTTTTAAATTTTTATTTATTTTTGAGACAGAGAGAGACAGAGCATGAACAGGGGAGGGGCAGAGAGAGAGGGAGACACAGAATCTGAAACAGGCTCCAGGCTCTGAGCTGTCAGCACAGAGCCCAACCCAGGGCTCGAACTCACGGACCGTGAAATCATGACCTGAGCCGAAGTCGGACGCTTAACCAACCAAGCCACCCAGGCGCCCCTAATTCTATATGTATTTAACAATATTCAATACAATATTATTTCTTACAGTCAATATATCACCTACATTTATTTACATATTGTTCCTTTTGAGTGTTCCTCCTTTCTTCCTACCATACTATTTTTCCATCTGGACTTGTTTTTCCTTCTTCCCAGAGAATTCCCTCCAGTGTTTATTTTAGACCAA
The DNA here is from genome assembly GCF_024362965.1 of Panthera pardus. Lineage (NCBI taxonomy): Eukaryota > Metazoa > Chordata > Mammalia > Carnivora > Felidae > Panthera > Panthera pardus. The sequence goes on along the minus strand of NW_026526821.1, from coordinate 48,250,384 downwards.
TTCTACTGGCAACAACTACACTCCATTATGCGTTTAAAATAACTTGATTTTGTATACATTTTTGAGAGAGGTTTTTGCTGGCTGAGGGATTCTAGGTCCATAATTAATTTCCTCCAGCAGTTAGCACGTGCATGGCATCTTCTGACATTTCGTTGTTTCCTGAGCTCAGCTGAAAGCCCGATAATGGTTTGTTTGAAAATAAGAGATATTTTTACCTCTGGCTGATTTTAAGATTTTTTTTCTCCTAAAATTTGACTTTGAACTCTTTTATTCTCAGTTATGGGTTTCTTTTATTATACCCTGCTTAGGGTTTATAACATTGCTTAAATCAATGGCTTGATGTCTTTGGTCAGTTCTAGAGAACTCAAGCTTTATATTTTTTTCTTTTTTTAATATAATTTGGCTGTATATGTATTCAGTATAATACAAGTTGGCTAACATACAGTGTATACAGTGTGCTTTTGGTTTTGGGGGTAGTTTCCCGTGATTCATCTCTTACACACAACACCCAGTGCTCATCCCAACAACTGCCATCACCCAACAACTTCCCCTCTCCCTTGCCACCCCCCATCAGCCCCCCCGTTTGTTCTCTGTATTTAAGAGTCTGTTATGGTTTGCCTCCCTCCCTCTCTGTAACTATTTTTCCCCTTCCTTTCCCCCATGTCTTCTGTTAAGTTTCTCAAGTTCCACATATGAGTGAAAACATGATATTTTTCTCCGACTGACATTTCACTTAGCATAATACCTTCCAGTTTCGTCCACCTTACGGCAAATGGCAGGATTTCAATCTTTCTTATTTCCAAGTAGTATTTCATTGTATATATAAACCACATCTTTACCCATTCATCAGTTGGTGGACTTAGGCTTTTTCCATAATTTGGCTATTGTTGAAAGCACTGTTATAAATATTGGGTACGTGTGCCCCCATGAATCAGCAATATTGCTTCTGTCCCATGGTGTGTTTCTTCCTCTATGAGGGAGATCTCACCTTGCCTTTCTCATGCTTCCCATCTTGTATCTGTTCAGGTCTGCCTCCCTGCTGTCTAACTCTCATGTAGCTGCTCTGAATCTGAGGTTAACCTGCCTATTGCATTATTCATTTCCATTACTATATTTTTCAGTTCTAGAACTTTCCTTTTATTCTTTTATGGTAGCTTCTACTTTTTTGCTGGTATTACCCATCTTTCTCCCCTGAACATATTCATCTTGGACACATTAAAGCCCCATATCTGATAACTACACTGTCTAGGTATATTTTCAGTTTTGTTTCTATTATTGAATTTTGCTCTTGATTTACCCATCAAGTCTTGTCTTTTTTATGATTGCTTTTGACTGAGTGATGGACATTCTGTGTTTTAAACATGTGGAACTAATTGAGGCTTTGAATGATTTGGAAAATATTTTACCTTGATCTGACAGCAATGCATACAATGTAACCATAGGGCAGGCCTACATAAAATATACATAGACAGTTTCAGAGATAATAGATGTCATTATCTAAAGACTAAATTCTGAAAGTGGGTATGACCAGGAGACTGGAGAGGAAGGAGAGGTCATACCAGCTTTATGAGCACGCTGGGAAGACATGGGGCAGATGCTGAGGAATGGCATCTGTGTCTAGGGCAGTTGGAGACAGAGGTGAGGTGCTCAGCCTAACAAATATGATGCTTCAGAACATTGATTTGTTGGTTTTGATTCACTGATGCTATTCCTGGGCTGACAATGTAGCTTCCTAAGAGAGGACAGGAAAACTTATAAACAGCAGCAGTTTCTGTGGTATATGATTTTGCTTTGACAATAATATTTGGAAAGCATCACAAAAAGGAGATAACAAATGACTAGTTACATGTATTTCTGAGCCTTTGTTTCTTTGATAATGTCTATGGATCTTTGCATTTGGAAATCAAAGAGTTAACATGGGTAAAAAGAACTAGGTTCAATCTGTGAGCTCAGTTTAGGAAAAGCACAGTAGAGAATCATGAGACTAGCTGCCAGGGCCCTGGCAGGGAAATGGGGAAGGGTGCTGGTGGTGAGGGTTAACAGAGATCATCTCATCACTTAAATTTCATGACATCAACCTTGCAGGGAACATCGTTCCTTTATTTCTCTTTCACCTCCTCCCTTTTCACTTTGAAGCTTCCCCAGAGAATTCAGTGCTGAGATTTTGGTTTAAGCCCCCATTTCAGAAGGGGTCTCACAGATATATTCCAAAGACCTCTGCTCCCTCAAACCAGTAAATCCCATAAAACATTCTGGGTTTGTAGAAATAGAGAATTTCTGAAATGCATGTCAATGTTTCTATATGGGTGATTATATTGTAACTTTCAAGTATATTTTTACTCCCTACTGATTTTGGGACAATGAATGACTGGGCTGGATCTGGAGAGGTCTCTCTAAGACACATTGACACAGGACAGGCTGCTCCTGGTGCTGACTCACCTTGGATAATGCTGTATCATTCAAAAGTTACTAATGTGTGCTCATCAAAGGCAATGGTGGCAGGCACATTTACCCACCTTGCCAAAGACTCTTGCACAAACCATGACCTGTGATCATGAGTTGAGTGAATGGGGCCATGTTTTTAATTCTATATTCTATGAAAGCATGAACCAGAGGAAAGACATAGGTCACAAACAAAATACACTAGCTACATTTCACACATTTCTTAATATTTCAGTTCCTTAGAGAACTATTTCCCAAATGTGGCCACAGTGCCAATCACCTGGAGACTGTATGTATTTCTGATTTTGGTTCACAAAGATTCTTCTTTAGTAGAGAGGGTGGGTATGGCCTGATCTCTAGGAGATTTGTAAAATTAAACCAAGGGGTTTTCATGGATCAGAAGACACAATAGACATAGTGAGAAAGAACAGGACACTAGGCCTTCCTCAGGTGAAGCCACAATCCCTCAGAACCTGAGTTCTCTCAAGAAAGGATGGGTAATAGTGACCTATTATCTGTTGGCCACACAGACTTACCCTTGTAAGTTTGTGTATGTCCCTACCAAGGCGTGGGAGAGGTCACAAACTTTATACACAGATGTGTCAAAGAACCAAAGCTGAACCAGACCACTATTTTTGTGCTATACCCAATGGAACTGTCCAAAATTGTCTTGGAAAATTCTGTCACATCATCCCTATGACCATTTCACAAAAATAGATGGGCCAGGAAACAGGCAGACTTTCAACAAGGAGCCACTCAAATCAGAGTCCTTAGAAACCCAGGAAGAAGGAAGAAAGATGCTCAGCCCCTCCATTCTGAAGTATTCCTCCAAGCAGTATTGTTACTGCCTCTCTGACCCAGTCATTCCCCCAGGTGCTCCCACACTCTCTTTACTCTGCCCCTCCAGGCCATCCCCATGAGTATCTCAGAAGACAGACTTACTCATCAGGTTGGGTGTCTGTAACCACAGTGGCTGTCCCAGGAGTAGTGATTGGCATTGACAGCCATGGAGGTCAGCCTGTGCTGGGAGGGGGTTACAGGCCTCAGGGAGCAGGTGAGACATAGAGACTGGAGCTATTGTGTTCTGAGCTATCATCAGAGGCTTTGGAGAAGATCTAATTATGTGTCAGTGAGGCTTATGTGCAGATGCCCTGATGGGTGTCCAAGAAGGGCAAAGCCTTTTGTCAGCTTCATTCACCCACCTCCAATCCCTGTGATGAGATATGGCCCCACTTCAGAAGGACCACCCCGTTGTGAGTGCTGAAATAAAGAAGATACAGGTGGATGTTCCCTCACAAAATTGTCTGCATTCCTTTTGAGTGGAATAGATGAGGGGTTGGAGAGATTGGAGAATGAGTGAAGAAATGGATACATGGATGGATGGATGGATGGATGGATGGATGGATGGAAGGACGGATGGATGGTTATATTAATGGATGACTGAATGAATAAATATACCAACCAACCAGTGGGGGCCCTGAAAGAACCACGAGGGCAGCCTCCCATGAGTTGGGGAGTCTGATTGACTCAACACTGTGCACCAATAGCCAATGTAAGAATAATAAGGATGATCAATTCTGTACTTCTTGTCACAGCAGCAACATTTATAAAATAAAAATGATTCAGGAAAGTGCAAAACTGACAGGGACCCAAAAAGTGCTCTGAGATTCTTTTAATTCTCCTGGTGCTGAACAGACCTGGGACTACATACAGACTGACTGTTGCTCTCTGGAGGAAAAGGATCTTTTGTATGAGGAGCCAGGGGCCCCTTCCCAGCCTATTTCTGCACACAGGTGCTGTTCAGGAGGGAGAACTGGGAAAGCCATGGTCTGATATCCACAACAAAGGTGCAGTCCACCTAAAAAAAAAGTAATTATGAGATTAGAACAGTTTCACACATGGAGAACATTTAGCATGAAGGACTGAATAGGAGTTCAAGGTGCATGAAAAACTACAAAAGATGAAAAGCAAAAACAAACAGTGACCTGGGGTAGGACTTGAGGAGCTTAAGATTCCACCAGAATAATGGGCAGGGGTTGCTGAATCTGCACATGTGGAACAAGGGTTCCTGAGAAGGCATGTGGTGGGACCATTACGTGCCCTTTCAGAGTCTTGTCAGTGCAGATTATGCTGCCTTAAGCACCCGCCCCCGCCCCCCTGAGTTCTTAGGGAGCCAGCAGACTGCCCAGGAGGTGGTCCAACTAGTGCTGCCAACACTCAGCAGCAGCTGCAAACCTACCCTGAAAGGATGCTACCCCCAAGTCTGGGATGGGAGTACCGAGATAAGCACCCATCCTGGCTGAGCATCATCCTGACTGAGGCTCATGCCTGGGGTCCAAGTCTCCTGAATAAGATCAGCTCATAGATGATAACACAAGAAGGCTACTATAGAGGCCAGCTGTAAGTACAGGGCTCAGCTCGCTGCCCTTCTAGGAGCAGCTCTTGTCTGCCTGGAATGACCACATCCCCCTTCAATGGGAAGCTCTGGAACCTGGGGAGAGAGGAGCCAGACTCTCATTCTGGCCCATGACCATCCCTGACAATTTCCCTAAGCCTCCTCCCATCAACCCTCCTTTATGTGAATGTTCATCATATTCTCAAACCTTTTTCTCTCTCGGGCCTTCTTGTAAGGGACAGTTTTCCAGGTCTTCATCCTGTTTTGAGCAAATGGTTTGGCCCAACTCCAACTCCATTAAATATATCAAAGTAAACTGCTGTTAAGAACAAATTGTAGAAACTGCAGTGAAATACTTTGCATTAATGAGAAAAACAGAAAACCATAAGGAAAACAGGCAAAAACTGTGAATGTGCATATGTAAATGAATAAGGACATATGTATGTGTGATGACTCTTATTTTTCTAATTTTAAATGATTTTTTATTTCACCTTTTCCTCTTCATTTTCCCTTTTTTCTTATAAGAAGATGTCCATATGTACATGCACTAGAATCTTCCCTGTAGCACTCTTCCTGATGACCTGTAGCTTTTACTCACATTCACAGCACCATGAATGCACAGAATGGAAGACTGCACAGCAAGGTGCCTGCATGGTCTGCAGCAACACTGACAGCACCACCCATCTCTCATTGGACACCTACACAGCATCAGCCAGACACAATGTGAGCACACCAGTGAGTCCTTCTCTGGACAGTAGGATAACAGGTGTGTTAGTCCACTGATCAGCCATCAGAGCTTGCCATTCCTTTCGGGACAGCATCTAGATGGGGACATAGAGGGTCCTGGGGGCTGGGAATGCTCTGCCTCTCTTCATGTGGGAACTGGCTATACAGAAAGGCTCTTCTTGCTAATGTTCATTAAGGTGGATATTTACAAAGCAGTGTTGTTCCATGTGTTTGTTAGGCTTCTATCAGGAATTATTAAAAGTTATTATTTTATTTTGTTAAATAGAAATAAATCCACAAAAGCACAAGAAGAACTCAAACAGGAGCACCTGGTTGGCTCAGTCAGTTAAATGTCCAACTTCAGCTCAGGTCATGATCTCCCACTTCATGGGTTTGAGCCCTGTGTTGGGCTCTGTGCTGACAGTTCAGAGCCTGGAGCCTGCTTGGGATTCTGTATCTCTGTCTCACTCTCTGCCTCCCACCCCCACTTGTTCTCTCTCTCTCTCTCTCTCTCTCTCTCCCTGTCTCTCTCTCTCTCAAATATAAACATTAAAATTTTTAAGTAAAACAAAAAAAAAAAGAGGAAGAACTCAAACATAGAAATATAGTCAGAATTCACCATAAGGAGAAATCTGCCTCTCAGTGGACTGATTTGGAATTGTCTAGAAAGCTGACTTCATTTGAGACTCAGTTCTTACAGCTGACACATGATACCCACTCATACCTAGACATGTACCATCAACATGACACACACCACCAACACACACACACACACACACACACACACACACACACACACACTCATGCACCACCAGCCCCACTTGCATGTTCGCCAGACCCTGAGCTGGGACAGGGCACAGGGGCTGAAGCAGCAACTGTGGTCTCTATGCCCAAGGAGCTCCTGAAGCTTCCAGGTGTCCAGGGCTGGCTGCTGTCTAAGGAAGAGGCGGAAGGTAAGGAAATGGGAAAGAGTGAAGGAATCTGGTGGGCTATGTGCATGGGCCGTCTTCAGGAATGTGGTGAAGAGTTGAGACCCTCTCCATCAGAGCCCTGCTGGCATGGTAGGCTATCCTGGCTCAGGACAGTTCATGCGGGGACCAGAATCTGGGCATGGACAGAATGAGTTCTGGACAGCAGTATGTATTCTGTCCAAAGAAAGCACAAAATGGTAAGAATAAACAGCAGTGGGAAAGGTTTTCCCGACAGACTAATGACACGTTTCTATCAGACCCAACCTCTTTCTCGCTTTTAAGGCTCTATAACACAAGACCTTCTTCTGCCTGGGCTGTTTCAGGAATCTTAAATTCCCAGATCTATTTGTGTCTTCTCCAAACCTGCTGTGTCTTTTCAGTTGATAGAGTCACTGCACACCCATGTGTTCTGGAAAAACACCCAGGGTCCGTCCTTGAGCCTCTTTCACACCCTCATACCAGTGCACTCCACATCAACCTCCAACAGATACAGAAGCCAGCACTTCTTTCATTTCCCAGTGATCACTGCATCCCAGTGGCTGTGGAGCCTCTGAGAGAACCCCTTCCATGGGTCTCCAGAACTCCAAGGATAACATCCCAAGTCTTCACCTGGGGCCCTGAAAGGTGCCCCTAGTCCCACTTCCCACTGTACTCCTGCCTCTCTGCACCTCTTTCATAGCAAATCCAGTCCCTGGAATTTCAGGCCATCCCCAGGGACACTTGTTGCTTGTTCCTCTAGGGTCCTCTCCACAGCTGCCTGCCCTCCTTATCCCCACCCTCCATGTGACTGGGTCCTTCCAGGAGTACCTGTCATTTAGATGCCTTCCCTGACCACTCCCCATACCTCTCACCTCCCCTCAGCCCTGGGCCCCCACACGTGCAGCTCTTGCCCCAGCTTTCCACTATTTCACTTATGAACTTGGGGGCCGTTGGCCTGTCCTCACCAGCATAACAGTCACATGAGAACACATCCCTGCCTGTCATCTCTGCCATCTCCCACCCAGGCTTGGACCCACAGTGCTTCATACAGGAGCCTCACAGCTCAACTGCTGTCATGCCTTTCCTTCTCAGGATTTTGTTTCCCATCTACCGCTTTTCTTAGCGTTTCTTGTTTGTTTGTCCCACTCCAGCTTCTCTCAGCTGCCTCATCAGCCCCTGTTCTTCCCTCTTTCACTCCGCAGCTGGATCTCTGTCTTCAGTACTTGCTTTCTGCTCACCTCTTTCCTTCTCCCCTTTGTTATTCAGGGGCCTCACTCATAAGGAAAACAAATTGGAAACCTGGAACACTTCTAATGAGAACTTGTGTTTTTTTACCAATATTTGCCAAATTAAAATGATGATACAACAGACAAAAACAGATCTGGGCATTTAGGAATGCTCTTCCCTGTGGATCCAGGACTCGCCCCTCCTAAGTGTGGTCTCTAGGTGAATATGGAGCCACAGGGAGGGAGGATCCAGCACTTACCTTGCGCTGGCTTCGCCGTACCCACAGCAACTTGTATGCATACTCATCTGGATAGACTTGGTTGAAATGGAACACTGCAAACTCCACACACAGGGCAAAGTGATTTGCTCTCCTACTAATGTCCACAAAGTCAGAACTACAGACATGAGACACCAGTGTAATGAGCCCCAGAAGCAAAGGTGCCTTCAGGAGCATGCTGTCTGGTGTCAGCCCTGGGGGCCAGCAGCACACAGATGGCAGGGTAACAGCTGGTGTGGGCCCACTCTCTGCAGCTCTGCATCCCACACAGTTCTACCCCAAGGAGTCCCTGGCCGTTGGCCAGTGCTCTGTCCAGCTCCTCCCCTTCACTGCCTGCCTTGTCCCTCCCATCTTTACAAACAGAAGGCAGAGCAGAAGCTCTCAATCTCCACTCCTTTGTTCCATAAGCCTTGGACACAGGGACACACATGAAAGATGCTCTGTTTGCAGGGCTACATCCCCCTGCCCCAGCCCAGCCCAAATAGGCCCTGATTGGGGGCCTTGAAGCCACCTCTCTTCCTCTCATGGCAGTGTATCCTACAACTGGCAAGTCACAGGAACACTTAGGAACACTGGTAGGCCCTGAGTCCTGGGGATTTGAGGTAAAAGCCAGGTCTACCTCTGACCATGGCTGCCACCTATTACCCCTGGGGGCATCAGGAGGGTACAGGGAAGGGCGACCACTGGGGCTGGGGTACCATCCTTTCCATCACCTCTGGCACCTACTGACCTACTTGCCATGAGGTCTGACTGTACTTGTCAGTGGGGAGAGAGATTTCTAATGTCCTGGGATGGGTGGAGAGAATGCCCAGGACAAGGGGGGTATACTAGACCAGAGCAGGTCTCTGCTGGATGGCAGCCATGGACATGGGTCAGGAGCTGGGAAGGGCAGACCTGGCTCAGCCCCAGCCCACATGCATTTCCACACAGCTCTGAAACTTTGACATCCCATGGCTTTTGCCATGCCATTATTGTCAGGCTTTTCACAGAGGAGAGGTACTATGGTACTTGCCTGACTTCATACAAAGCAATGGGGAGTGAGCAGACAGGGAAAGTACAACATGCTGCCCACATGTATGAGGACACTATGCAAGGGAAGGATTTTTCCACTTGGGCATGGAGTAAATAGACACAAACATATTGATGATGATCCCAGAGAGGGTACGGGGCCAAGGCCACAGCTGTGGGGACAGGCCATAAATACACACTGGGGCTACCCCAGGAAGAGATGGGAGTGTGGCCAAAATGACAGACACTCTTGTGAACACCTTCCCTTTTGCACATCAGTATATGGTTGGAGGTATGGGCATCTAAGGACAATCATCACAAGGGCTCTAAAACCTACCTCCAAATATGTCTGAGTCTGAGTGTTTCCTCCCCCGAGGAGCTCAGGGCCCCGACACTGGTTCTTCCTCTCTACTCCTGGCAGCAGGATGACTAGAGTGGCCATTGTAACCTTTTGAGAACTGCAGGATTTATAACAAGGCCCCTTTACATTACTAACGTGGGTTGTCACTGCCTCACTTCTAGAACTCTCTTACTGGGGTTTAGGGATTTCATGAGGCCTGTGAATGGACAGCTGTTGGATTTATTGACCCTTTCTATCAATTTATTTCTTCTTTCCTTTAACTATGCTTTTTTGTGATAACTTCCTCTCATTCTTGAGAGAGAGACTATGATCATCAGTCATCCTAGCGTCCATCTTCAGCATGTGCCTGTCCGAACCATTGCTTTCCTTGAAGCTGAACCCCAGCATCACCATACATACTTGTCACATCATAAGTTTTAATCATTTCCTTTGATAATATGCCCTAATCAGAACTGAGATTACTTCTCCAGCCCATGTGTTATTTAAAGGTGGATTATTGGGGCGCCTGGGTGGCGCAGTCGGTTAAGCGTCCGACTTCAGCCAGGTCACGATCTCGCGGTCCGTGAGTTCGAGCCCCGCGTCAGGCTCTGGGCTGATGGCTCGAAGCCTGGAGCCTGTTTCCGATTCTGTGTCTCCCTCTCTCTCTGCCCCTCCCCCGTTCATGCTCTGTCTCTCTCTGTCCCAAAAATAAATAAAAAATGTTGAAAAAAAATTTTTAAAAAAAAATAAATAAAATAAAATAAAATAAAGGTGGATTACTGACTCAACAACCATTTTTCTCCTTAATTTCAATCTTAACACCACTGCAGCCAGAGAAATTATTCCATATAATATCAATTCTTTCAAATTCATTGAGATTTGCTTTATGGATCAGAATATGTTCAATTTGGATCAGTATTCTATTAGCTGAAGAATATATGTTGTTAGTTGGTGGTGAATGTTCTATATAATTGTTATTAATTTGTCAAAATAACACCAAAGGGGAGCACAGAGTAAGGCATGGTAAGTCACAGTTCAGCAAGGGACCATGGGAGAAGTTGAAATAGATGACTATCACTCACAGGTCCTGGGGGAGGCACTCAGCAAGATGAAGCGGCCACATGGGGAGGTCAAGGCACAATACAGATGGAGCCAAAAGATCTGGAGCACATGGCTTTACTGGGTAGAATGCTTTGGGGTTCTTAGGATAGGGCCAGATTGGGCAATTCAACTCTTAAGAGCAGGGTCCTGGTAAACCTCAAAAGGGTCTTATGTAATGGCACACAAAGGGGAGGCTCTGGAGGCAGGGGAGACTGTTGCTCACAAGGGCTGTACGGGAAGTCACTTCCGGTGCTTCCATTTGCTTTTGACTCTAGGGCACATGCTTGTGCTTATATGAAAGGTTAGTGTCACTTTTAGGAACCCTCAGTCTCCTTGGCCACACAAAGTGGATGCCAAGGCAGCAGTACTCTGGAATAGTTTAGCTAAACTCTGAACAATAATCAAAAATCAATGTATTCTTAAATTTTTGTATATATTTTCTGATTTTTACCCGGTGGGGTCTGTCAGTTATTGGATCAGGGTTTGATTGTTCTTCTAGACCTGGGTGTGGCTTTACCAATCTGGAGGCCATAAGAAGAGGTGGCCCAAGAATAGAACTGTTGTAACTTTCATATTCAAGCAAAGCTGTGACCTTCAGTTCTCAAACGGCTATGTTTCTAGTCCCATACTTTTTGAGAGCTACAGGAGGCCACAGTCAGAATCACAAACCTGCACTCACACCTTTGTGTCCAATAGGAAGCTCATTAGAATCATCAGTGCAAGGCTTATTTTTTTTTTGTTTATTTATTTATTTATTTATTTTTGAGAGAGAGAGAGAGAGAGAGAGAGAAAATCCAAAGAAGGCTCCTTTGGACATCACGAAGGTTCGTGATGTCAACACAGAGCCCAATGCAGGGCTTGAACTCATGAACCATGAGATTATAACCTGAGCCAAAGTTGGATGCTTAACCATTTGAGCCACCCAGGTGCCCCTGTGCAGGGTTTAAAATAACCCAGTGGCTGGGTCTGCTGGGAGACATGGCACTAATACAGGGACATTTGCAAAGCCCCCAGGTGCACATAAGGTGTATCTGAGCTCAAAGCACAGCATAATTGAAAAGAACAAGATTCCAGGCCTTCCCAGTGTGAAATGGGAGCAAAGGTAAAGGTGTTCACCTATGAGGGGCACCTGTGAGCAGCACCAATTAGTGCTCAGAGAGGCTCTGACTGTCCTAGCCAGCACAGCCCCCTGAGCAATGGATGGCTAGACCACTATGAACCTGAGTGATGTTAAGCCAAGGTCAGGTATTATGCTGGCTGTGCTGACCACACCTTGTTTGTTTATATTTGCCCCTATCATATTGTGAGGAGATGCCAGAAATTCTATACACAGGTTGGTCAAAGGACCAAACCTGACTCAGACCATCTTTATGCTGTGCCCAGTGAAGCTGCCCAGAGTGCTTATAGCCTCATCTTGGGAATACATCAGCAAGAAAGGGACAGAATTTCAACCACAGTTAAATTAGACCCCCTAAAAATCTAAAAGTAGGTAGGATAATCCCTAACCCCTCCATTCTGAAGGATTCCTCCAAGTGTCATTGCCACTGCCTCTCTGTCCCAGTCATGCCCCCAGGTGCTCCCACACTCTCTCCACTCTAGCCCTTCAGGGCTACTCCCCACGAGGATCCCAGAAGACATACTTACTCATCAGGCTAGGTGTCCATCACCACATGTCTGTTCCAGGGGTAGTGATTGGTATTGGCAGCCTTTAAGGCCAGTATGGGCTGTGAGGGGGGGGTACAATATATCAGAGAATAGGTGGAACATGGTGACTGAGGTGTCATGTTCTGAACTGTCCTCAGAGGCTCTGAAGAAAACCTACTTGAAAAGCCTCAGGGGGCTCATGTTCAGATGTCCTGATTGGTGTCCATGGAGGACAAAGCCTTTAGTCAGCTTCACTCACTCACCTCCTATCCCTGTAATGAGATATGGCCCCTCTTCGGAAGGACCACCCCATTGTGAGCCTTCCCCCAGAGCTGAAATAAAGAAGATACAGGTGGATGTTCCCTCACAAAATTGTCTGCATTCTTTTTGAGTGGAATAGATGAGAGCATGGAGAGATTGGAGAATGAATGAAAGAATGGATGGATGGATGGATGGATGGTTATATTAATGGATGACTGAATGAATAAATATACCAACCAACCAGTGGGGGCCCTGAAAGAACCACGACGGCAGCCTCCCATGAGTTGGAGAGTCTGATTGACTCAACACTGTGCACCAACAGTCAACGTAAGAATAATAAGGATGATCAATTCTGTACTTCTTGTCACAGCAGCAACATTTATAAAATAAAAATGATTCAGGAAAGTGCAAAACTGACAGGGACCTAAAAAGTGCTCTGAGATGCCTTTAATTCTCCTGGTGCTGAAAAGACCTGGGACTACATACAGACTGTTGCTCTCTGGAGGAAAAGGATCTTTTGTATGAGGAGCCAGGGGCCCCTTCCCAGCCTATTTCTGCACACAGGTGCTGTTCAGGAGGGAGAACTGGGAAAGCCATGGTCTGATATCCACAACAAAGTTGCAGTCTACCTGGGGAAAAAAAGTAATTATGAGATTAGAACAGAGATTAATACATGGAAAACAATGAAAAGCAAAAACAAACAGTGACCTGGGGTAGGATTTGAGGAGCTCAAGACTCCACCAAAATGCTGGGCAGGGGGTTCTGAATCTGCACATGTGGAACAAGGGTTCCTGAGAGGGCACGTGGTGGGACCATTACTTGTCCTTCAGGGGCCCTACCAGTGCGTGTGACATGGCCTCAACACCATCCCCCACACACACATACGTGAGTTCTGAGGGATCCTGCACACTACCCAGGAAGTGGTCCACCTGGGCCCCCAATATTCAGCAGCAGGTGCAAACCTACCCTGAGGGGAAGCTACCTCTAAGGCTGAGATGCAAGACTGAGACACATCCTTCAAGCCCAGGGGAATAGAGGAGAAGGTGGGATGACCAAACAAACCAAACAGTCCTCCAAAACCAAAATACAGTAGCAAGAGAAAAGCTAGGACCACAGAGAGTGAAGAGTGTCTGCCTGAACCTGAGGTCTCAGGAAGCATCCAGGCTGGGCTCTTGGGGTGGACTCCATCCTGGGAGGAAGGTCATATGGGTGTCTGCAGAGGATCTCTGGTGGACCAGCCAGGTGAGCACAGGGCTCAGCTTCACTGCTCTGCTGGAAGCATCTCTGTCTGCTTAGTGTGACCAACTCTCCTTCCTGGGGATTGGGGGAGTGGTGCCCTGGAACCTGGGGGAAGAGGGGACAAAATGCTCATTCTGGCCCAGGATCATCCTTGACAACCACCCAAGCTTACTTTCATAGACCCTCTCTAATATTATTTTTAATTTTATTCTCAAACCTTTTTCTCTCCTGGACCTTCTTGCAAGGGGCAGTTGTTTATGTCTTCATCCTGCTTTTTACAAATTGTGCGGTGCAACTTCAGCTCCATTAAAAATATCATTGTCCACCTCTGTCAAGAAGAAATTATAAAACAACTTCTAAATATTTGCTTTCCATGAATGAATAAAAGACAGAGAATCAAGTAGAAAAGTGGGCAAAAGATGAAAATATGTGTATAAATAGGATATATAAATCCTCTGTAATTTCTCTGTAAGCATATAATCAACAGAAAAGTGTCCCTATATGAACCTAAAGCATGCACTAGAATCTTCCCTGCGGCACTCTTCCTGATGATCTGTAGCTACTAGCCATGTTCACAGTGCCATGAATGCACAGATTGGAAAGCTGCACAGCAAGGAGCCTGCATGGTCTCCAGCTACAGTGACAGCACCACCCATCTCTCATTGGACACCTGCACAGCATCAGCCAGACACAAGGCGAGCACACCAGTGAGTCCTTCTCTGGACAGTAGGATAACAGCTGTTATCCACTGATCAGCCATCAGAGCTGGCCATTCCTTTCAGAGCAGGAGGGCAGGACATAGGAGGTCCTGGGGGCTGGGAATGCTCTGCCTCACTTCATGTGGGAGTTGGCTGTACAAAAGGGTGCTTTTTGCTAATGTTCATCAAGGTGGATATTTACAAAGCAGTGTTGTTCCATGTGTTTGTTAGGCTTCTATCAGAAGTTATTAAAAGTTATTATTTCTTTTTTATTATTCCTTTTTTTTTATTTTTTTTAACGTTTATTTATTTTTGAGACAGAGAGAGACAGAGCATGAACAGGGGAGGGGCAGAGAGAGAGGGAGACACAGAATCTGAAGCGGGCTCCAGGCTCTGAGCTGTCAGCACAGAGCCCAACCCAGGGCTCAAACTCACGGACCGCGAGACCGTGACCTGAGCCAAAGTCGGCCGCTCAACTGACTGAGCCACCCAGGCGCCCCTCTTTTTTATTATTTAAATTCAAGTTAGTTAACATAGTGTAGTCTTGGCTTCAGGAGTAGTCCCATATGCCTTATATATGACAATGAGTGCTCATCTGAAAAAGTGCCCTCCTTAATGCCTATCACCCATTTAACCCATCCCCCACCTACCTCCCCTCCATCAACCCTCAATTTGTTCTCTATATTTAAAAGTCTTTTATGGTTTGTCTCCTCCTCTGTTTTTGTCTTATTTTTCCTTCCCTTCCCCTATGCTCATCTGTTGAGTTTCTCAATTCCACATTAGTGAAATTATATGATATCTGTCTTTCTCTGACTTATTTCACTTGGCATAATACCCTCTAGTTCCATCCACACTTAAAATAAAAGTTATTATTTCATCTGGTTAAATAGAAGTCCGTGAAAACTCAAGAACTCAAACATAGAAATGTAGCCAGAAATCACCATAGTAAGGAACCTGCCTCTCACTAGACTGACCTGTAATTGTCTAGAAAGCTGACTTCATTTGGGACTCCGTTCCTAGAGCTGACACATGATACCCACTCATGCTCCAACACACACCAAAAACACACTCATATACACATACCCACGCACCCCCAACCCCACTTGCATGGTCACCAGACCCTGAGCTAGGAGAGGGCACAGGCGCTGGGAGAGCAAGTGAAACACCTGTGCCCAAGGAGCTCCTATGACCTCCAGGTGTCCAGGGCTGGCTGGTGTCCAAGGAAGAGGGAGAGGGTCAAAAAATGGGAAGACTGAGGGAAACTGGTGGGCTCTGTGCACAGAAGGAGCTATACCTCATCTCTTCAGGAGTATGATTTAGAGGTGAGACACCACCCCCCTTCAGAGTTCTGCTCGCATGGTGCCTGGCTCATGGCAGTTCGTGGGGACCAGAATCTGGGAATGGACAGAATGACAGCCACCTACCTTTTGCTGGGCCCACCCAGCAACCTGTATGAGTGCTCTTCCCTGTTGTCTTCATTGAACAGAGCCAAAGCAAACTCCACAGATGCCACAAAATAACCATGGTGCTTACTAATGTCTACAAATTCTTTTTTAATGGTCCAGACATGAGCACCCAGCACAATGAGCCCCAGAAGCAGAGGCATCTTCAGGAACATTCTGTCCTTTGTCAGCACCAAGGACTGGCGACACACGGAGGGAGGAGATGGTAGCTACTGCTGGGCTGCCCTCCATAACTCAATATCCCACACAGCCCTGCCCTCAGACCTGCTGACCTCCCCGCTTTGACTGGCACCTCTATCCAACTCCACCTCTACATCCACCTGCCTTGTCCCTCCCATCATCACCAAACAGAAAGCAGAGCAAGGGATCACATTTTCACCCCCTTATCACAAAAACCCTGAACACAATGACATGCATGCAACATGCTCTGTTCCCTGCACATCTCCAGGGATGCCTACCCGAGCTGCTCCCTGAGAGGGTCCCTACTGCTATCTCAGCCCACTCCTGCAAAGTCTTGCATCCACCTTGCTTGCCCCCCTGGCAGTGCACCAAGGACTGCCAGAATCACACTAATCCCTAGGAACCCTGGGGATCCCATTTCTGAGGAGTGGAGGCAGTGGCCAAGACTGCTTACAACCGTGGCTGGAGCCCACAGCACCAGCCAGACCCAGGGGAGTACAGGGTGTGTGGCCAGCAATGAAACAGGTGGGGGAGCTGTCTGATCCTCCTCTTCCAGAAAGTACATCTGGCTTCATCCTCCCAGGGTGATATGCTTATTATTAGTTTTCCCTAAATTCAAAAAATATATTCTTATTTTCACCACAACTTCTTTCTTGACCTGTGGGCTATTGTAGCTGTGTTGTTTAATTTCTACCACAGCCAACTTTCTAATCATCTTTTATTGACTTCCAGCTAAAGCCCGCTATAGTTAGAAAATATCCTATTATTTCTCTTGTTCAAAATTTGTTGAGATTTGTTTTATTGCCCAGAATATGGCCAACACTCTATATGTTCTTTTTTTTTTAAGTTTTATTTTTTTTTAATTTTTTAATGTTTATTTTTGAGACAGAGAGAGACAGATGCATGAAAGGGGGAGGGTCAGAGAGAGGGAGACACAGAATCCAAAGCAGGCTCCAGGCTCCGAGCTGTCAGCACAGAGTCCGACACAGGGCTCAAACTCACAGACTGTGAGATCATGACCTGAGCCAAAGTCGGATGCTCAACCGACTGAGCCACCCAGGTGCCCCTATTTTTATTTTTGGGAGAGAGAGAGTGTGAAAAGAGAAGGAGCAGAGAGAGAGAAAGAGGGAGAGAATTCCAAGCAGGTTCCAGTCTCAGTGCAGAGCTAGAAATGGGGCTTGATCCCATAACCACGAGATCACAAACTGATCAAGAGTGGGACACTTAAGCAACTGAGCCATGTAGACACCTGTATATCTTCTTGAACACAATGTGTATTCTGTATCTTTTAGGAGTTAGATATCTATCTCAGTACACCATTTCATTCAAACCTTCCATATATTTACCCCTTTTGCTTTATTTTGTTGTATTAAGTTTAGTTTGATCTGGTTTGGGTTTGGGTCACTTTTTTGTCTATTTTTCAGAGATGTGTTAAAGTCTCTCATGATTATGATTGTGAATTTATCTGTTCTTCTTTTCTCATAATGTTTGCTTTATATATTATGAGACTATAATTAAGTGCTTATACAAATAGAACTGTTACTATTTTGGTGGTCTACCATTTATCATTATAAGTTGTACCTTTTATCCCAAGTAATTCCTCTTGCTCTGCAGTCTATCTTGTCTGATGTCAGAGTTACTACAGCAGCATTGTTTTCATTGTTATTTTCATGATATATCTTCATCCATCTTTTTTCTCACAGATGATGTCCTACTCACTAAGATGTGCTTTTGTGAGCAGCAAACATTTTTTAAATCAGTCTAAGGGTCTTTTATTTTGAGGATTTATTCCATTTACAATGACTCAGATTACTGCTCACTGACAGCTATTATTGCCATTATTAATATGTTAGGGTTCCAATCAGCCATATTTCTACATGTTTTCTAATTATCTCATTGTCTGTTCTTACATTCCTTTGAATTATCAAGATATTTTTATTATTACAATTATTCCTTTTAATGGCCTTATTTACTCCTTATTTTACTCTTCTTTTAGTGGTGCTTCTAACAAATTGTGATAAGCAACATTTAGTTAATTGAGTCTACTGTAAATTAATACTTTTATCATTTCAAGGATGGTGAGAATACTTTAGAATACTACTACTCCTAACTTCCCACTCACCTTGTATGTTCTTGCTCTCATGTGTTTGAATTCTACATATTTGAAAGCCCATAAGACAATATGATTGTCTTAAATAAATTGGATTTACCCTTCTTCTCTGCATCATTCCTTCAACATTACTTTCACTGTGACCATCTTCTATCCCCTAAAGAACTCTCTTAAGGATTTATTTTTGGTTGGAACTTGATAATATATCTTTTAGTTAGTTAATTTTTTTAAACCTGTCTTATCACTAAATAATTCTACTCCCATGGGAGCCCATGTCTTAGGGATTTAGCCAATTTTCCCACTTCTCCCCTCTCTGTGTCTTTCAAGCATGGTTAATATATGAAATTTAAGGCTATAAATTTTCCTCTGTGCCCTGCTTTGGTTGCATCTCAGAAGTCTTGCTATGCCATATGTTCATTATCTGTCAGTTCAAAGTATTTTCTTATTTCTTATATGATTTTTCATTGACCCTTGGATTATTTAGAAATATACTACTAAATGTACAGGCAGTTAGAGTTTTTCAAATTAAGTTTCTATTGTAACTGCCTACTGTAAACAGAAAACATACTCTGAACCCTTCCAATCTTTAAATATTTTTGAGGTTTCTCTCCTTTTACTTGGTCTGAGAATTTCTTTATTTTACCTTAATTTTTTTTTAATTTTTTAAGTGTTTTTTTTTTATTTTTGAGGTGGGGGGGACAGAGAATGAGTTGGGGAGGGGCAGAAAGAGAGGGAGACACAGAATCTGAAGCAGGCTCCAGGCTCTGAGCTGTCAGCACAGAGCATGACACAGGGCTTGAACTTGCCAGTTGTGACATGACCTGAGCCAAAGTCCACCACCCAACTGACTGAGCCACCCAGGCACCCCTACTTTCATTTTTGAAGAATAATTTTGCTGGCTATAGAATTCTAGGTAGTTATTTTATTTCAGTTCTTTGAAGATTCAAAGTGGCACTTTGAAGTGGTCTGTTTCCAGTCAACTTTTACACAGAAAATATAGCCCTTCATGGTCTCATCAGCTCTTCTTCTTCAGAGGTGCTGAACTCCATGTTTTGTCACCCATTTGAGGCAAAAAAGCACCTCTTCTCCACTGTACTGAAAGTCACTGCCTCCTACTCTTCCATTCATACCCTAGTGCCCTCCCCCATCCCTCTCTCCCCTCCAGGTCTTTCTTTGAGTCAAACAGTATAGGGATGATACAGTTCCATACCAGGGAAGTGTCCACCATCACTGTCTCTTCCAGGGGCTGTGAGTAGTGCTTCAGCCAAAGTCCTCACCATGAATACCAGGCTGAGCCCCCACATGTGTGAATTTAAGCATCAAGGAGTAGGTAGGGATATGCTGAATTGAGCTGCTGCCTTCTGAATTCAATTGCAGTACTGGTGGAAGTTTTCTTTCAATCTGGTGGCCCCTGTGCTGTGCCCCTTGTGGGCATCTATAGGTGGACAGAACCTCCCTTGGCCACTCTCTCATGTCTCTCAGATTTGGGTATGGCTCATCTAGATAATACCTGGGTCTTGTGAGCCTGGTGGATACAGCCTGAAGCAGAAGTGACATGTCCTTCCTTGATTCCTGAGCAATTCTCCTGTAATCCTTGACTTTCAGAAGGTTTATGTTAAAAGAAGAAAATTTTGATTCCATTTGAAATAACATTGAACTTCTCAACCTGGCTCTGCCTTAAAGCTTTCTTCATTCTGTTTTTGGCCTCTCATCCAGGGTCCAACACTGTCTCTGGGACAGTCAGCAGGGCTGTTTCCCTTCTTCCCTATAAAGGTCAGGCCTCCAGGTGACTGGACTCACTGGAGGCTCATAGATGAAGCAGAGAGCTACCCAGGTCAGGGCCCCTGGGAGTTCTGCTGTAGTTCAACAGTTAATTCTCCAAAATGGGGCTCAGGACTGAACAGATATGTACACACTCATGTCCACAGAAACATTTGTCACAATATCCAAAAGTCTGAAAGCAACTTATGCCCATCAACAGATGAATGAATAAACAAAATAATGTATATTCATACAATAGAATACTATTCAGCCTTAAAAGGGAAGGAAATTTCTGTTGCAAGCTATAACATGGGTGAACATTGACAGCATTATGTTAAATGAAATAAGCCAGTCACAAAAGAACAAATATGGTATGATTTCACTTACATGAAGTACCTAGAATATTCAAATCCATACAAACAAAGTAGAAAGGTGGTTTCCGGCGAGGGGGGAGGGGCAGTGGGAAGAGATGAGGTGTTATTGTTTAATGGGTACAAAGTTTAATTTTAGGAAGATGGAAAATTTCTAGAGATTGGTGGTGCTGCACAATAATGTAAATATATTTAATACCAGTGGAATGTATAACTAAAAATGGTTGAAACTATAAATTTCATCTTATGTGTCTTACCACAATGAAAAACATTATATATACATGATAGGGACTCAGGAAAATCCTGAATTACAAAAAAGAGAAGCACATGGTTCCAGAGGGCATGCTGCTCCTATAAACACCTGCTGGCACTGCCCTCTGGTCCACATGTGTCAGCAGGGGGAGCAAAAGGGAAGAGAACCTCTTCCTTGAACACAACCCAGCTTGCACCTGCTGGCTCTCCTCTGGTCTCCCAGCTGGCCTGAGCACTGCTGCCTCTTTCTAGAGCATCAGTGTTGTCCAAGAGCACTAGGGGCTAATGTTGGCCCTTCTCAAAGCTGTGCCACGTGTCTCAGAATATCTGATGCTTGCCTGGGTGTCTAATTCTTGTATCACATTTGACATTGATCATTCCATGGGAAAACTCAACAGAACACAGCAGAGCAATGACCTGTTATAAGAATATTTTATCCTCTTGAGAGATCTGAAGGTTTAGATAACAATGTTGGGTTTTTTTTAATGGTGCAAAGGAAAGGTCTTTTCCTTAGTCATTCAGCCATATATCAGAACCAGGATCAAGCACCAACGTAGTTCAAATGCTTGGGGAGCCCAGAACAAAGCCAATAGGTTTCTGCTCTCCTGTCTCATCCCATAACTCTGACCTTGTCTTTGAGATGATAAACCAGTGAATACACATGCTTTCTACAAGGACATTCCTACTCCTTAGCTCTAAATGGGTCTGATTGTTACCATTTCAGAAGTTGTGAGAGATCAAGGCAGCTGGCAAGGCAACCACTGAAAGACCAGAGCTTCCCATTTTCAAGGGGGCAGGGTCAGAGCTGGAGCCTTGAGAGGAGGTGGGAGGTGTGTGTTCACCGAGGCCAATGGGCACAGACCAGGAAAAATCTAAAGACAAGCTTCTGCACCAGAAGAGCCCTTACCAGGATGCCATGCTAGCACACACATTAGACAAATAAAAACTTAGGGAAATTCTGTACTATAATGGCACTTCAAAAATGTCAAGGTCATAAAAGTCAAGGAAAGACTGAGGAACATTTCCAGATGGAAGAGCAAGTGTGCCCATGGTTCTTCATCCTTTTGTTGCGGGGAACTTGGGAGGAGAAGAGATCCCTTATCCTGGGAGGCCCAGCACACATATCCTGCCACGTTGCCATTGGCTGAGGCTGAAGGAAGCATGCTCATTCCCTGACAGGCACTGAGAATCAGGCAGGAGGTATGCCTGTGTTCACTCCTTGGCCTTCATGTTTGCATTGTGGTTAGGGAGGAGAATGTGCCTGTTTGTAGGAATCACTCATTAATATATTCAGGGTGATGAGGCATCAATTCATCAACTTCCTTTCAAATGTTTCAGGGGAAAAGTTCTTTGCATTGTAATTACAGCATTTCTATAAGGGTCAGATTCTTTTAAAATTAAACTTCTTTTAATAAACTCAGCAAGACTGAGACAAGGCAGTCTCCTTGGCACATGGAGATGCATGAGAAAAGGAGGGAGATGGGCCAGTAGGATAGGACACTGTCCCAACAGTGGGGAACACAAGCTGAAGTAGTGGCTGTGTCCCTGTGCAGTACTGTGATCCATCTCTCTTGACTCAGCAGCAGTAAAATACTTTTGTTTTTTCCTTTGTTGCTTCTGACAAAGGATCACCCATTATTGCAGCCAGGAGGGTCTTAAATATAGACCAATGCCACCTCTATGGAAATGAGAAAGAGGAGAGGCTGAACAGCTGAATGGAAGCTTCTAAAGGCCATTCCTCCACTGGTCATTTCTGGCTTAAAGCTGTTCTTCTTCAGATAGGTGAAGACACCATGGTCTGTCACATCTGCCTGTAGGACAACTGCATAGCAGGTTCTATTGGTACCAGGAAGCACAATGAGAGAGGCAAGGAAGGAAGCCAGTTCCAGATTGCTGATGAGTAGTTGACTGCTGTGGGCAGGTGGGGCTGTGTTCCATGAGGATGTCTGGGAGACAATCTGGAGCATATGTATGGACATATGGACATACAAAAGTATGTTTGTCCATCTGAGTCACAAACTAGAATATTGAGTCCTCAGCTCCTGCCTGACATGTATAGTGGCTGCTCCAAAGTGCATACATTGTCTGCCACTTTTGGCCTATTCCACAATGGGCAAATGTGTCATGTACCCAGAGAAAACTTCAGACAAAACCATGGAGCATGCACTGAGTCCTCCTCTAAATGAGGAGTGTGAATAAGAGAGGATTGAGTCTGGTCTATTTCCGTTCTTCTCTGTTCTATTCCCCCAGGGATTGGTCCTGTTCTATGGCTGGCAATGCCTTGGAGCAGGCTGGCTGCACCAATCCAGCCCTATATCCCTGCTCCATCCAGTGCAGAGAGAGACTATGGGCTTTCTGGAAGTTCCTGTGAAAGAGGGAAATGGCTCATTATTCTGGGAGGGTCAGCACACAACTGATGCTCCACCATTGACTGGGGTTGGAGAAAATGTGCCTGTCTCTACCTATTTGTGGGTAAGGCTATGGTCTGCACTGATCGGCCTGGTTCCATCAGAGACCATCCCTGATAGGGGTGGGTTCAGTTCTTCTTACAAACATGGCTAGAGACAAGGGAAAGTGTGGGTCCCAAGGGAAGTCAGAATTCTGTCTTTTCCCCAAAGGCATTCCCAAAGGGAAGGAAAGAGAAGGGCCCTCTATACTCCTTCAGGGAAGTCAGTTACTAGAGGAAGGAAGACAACCCTGAAACCCCAGAATACAGGCTTCATGGATGTAGAGTGTTTCATGGAAAAGTGGCTTTTAAAATATTGGGATGAAATGTTCCAGTTCCAGGTAAGACAGAGTTAACACATGACACCCTGGCTCTACCAAAGAATAAACATCAAAACCTGGACAGAATTCATGGAGCAGCCACCCAGACACTCTAAAACATACATAGCAGCAGACAGACAAAAGAAGATTCGAATTTTAAATACCAAAGAACCAGGAAGGTTTACCATTGCTTTTCTTCTTGTGTCCCCCTGTCTGGCCCTCAAGAAGCCAAGAACCTAGAAGTGGGCACCACGGTGTGGAGAGAGCTCTGGGAGAAGTCTTCTATTCCTTCTCAAGAAGCAGTCAAGGAACTCATGAGACAGACAGTAGGAGTGACCCTCATGTTTTCTTTTCTCTGCTCCTGATGCCCTGGCCCCTGGGGCAATCCAGTGGTGGCAGCAGAGAGCACATCAGTGTTTCAGGAGGGGAGACACCAAGAAGCAAACCCTTGTTGCTTTTTTTCCTATATCTGTCCTGTTCTGTGGCCCCAGAACTGGGTGTAGATATGGACCTGCCCAGCAGAGCAGGGTATGGGAGGCTCAGGGAACCAGACAGTACTAGAGAGATTGTGGGGAGTGAGGATCTCAGAAACACAAACCCTAATTTGCATAAGTGCAGGTCTAATCCTACACTGCACACCAAAGACTTGTAGAACTGAATGAAGGGATCTAGCACAACCCAGCCAGACTGGCCACTTGAAGACCCACACTCAACACAGATACAAGCAGCACAGCAAAGTCTTGCTTTGACACGAAGCTGACATTGAGACCACAACCAACAGAAGGCTGGTCAGAACTTGGAACCTGAGCCCAATGGGTTAACTGCCTGTTGAGAAAAGAAATACCAATATTCCCCAGAGGATTTAAACAAGATACAGAGTCTCATTACATAACTTTCAAAATGGCCAGGATGCAATCTGAAACTACTCAGCATATGAAGAACCAAGAAAATTTCAGCTCCCATGGAAAAAAAAAAAAAAAACAATTAACAAACACCAAGGTTAGAATTAAGAAGATAAGAAATAACAAGTGATGGTGAGGATGTGGAGAAAAAAGAAACCTCGTGCACTGTTAGTGGGAATGTAAATAGGTACAGCCACTTTTGGATATAGTATGGAGGTTCTTCAAAAAATTAGGAATACCATATGATCCAGTAATTCCACTACTGCATGTTTATCCAAAGAAAACAAAAACACTAATTCAAAAAATACACACATCCTTATGTTTATTGCAGCATTTTTTACAATAGCCAAGATATGAAAGCAACTCAAGTGTCCATCAATAGATGAATGGATAAAGACGATGTAAGACAGATAGATAGATAGATAGATAGATAGATAGATAATATAATGGATTATTACTCAGCCAGAAAAAGGAATGAGATCTTGCCATTTACAACAACACAGATGGACCTAGAGGGTATTATGCTAGGTGAAACAAGTCAGACAGAGAAACACAAATATCATATAATTTTACTTATATGTATAATCTGAAAAATAAAACAAGCAAACAAAAACCAGAAATAGACCCACAAATACAGAGAACAAACTAATGGTTGCCATGGGGGGCAAGGATAGAAGGAGGGACAAAAATGGGTGAAGGGAGCGGGAAGTACAGGCTTCTAGTAATGGAATGAGTAAGTCAAGGGGGTGGAAGACATAGTATAGAGAATATAGTCAATGGTATTGCAATGGCATTGTATGGTGACAGAGGGTAGCTACACCTGTGGGGAGCATAGCATAACATATAGAGTTATTGAATCACTCTTTGTACCCTTGAAACTAATGTAACATTTTGTGTCAACTATAGTTCAACTTAAAAAAAAAAAAAAACAGACGCCAATGCTGACATAACTCAGATATTGACTATTACCAAACGTTCCAAGAAGTAAGGATAAGCACTTTTAAAATGAATGGAAAGGTAGGAAATATTAGCAAAATGAGAAAATCAAAAAAAGAGGTAGCAAACAAAAGCAAATACTAAAATACTAAATTAAATCCAAATACATCAATAATTACGTTAGATGTAAGTGATCTAAATTAAAAGAAATTTTCAAAATGAATAAAAATATGACCCAACTATATGTTCTCCTTATTCATATACAGCATGATTATATGTATACCTAGAAACATTGTATGATTATATGCATTGTGTTGTGAAAATCCCAAGGAAACTACCCCCAAATCCTATTAAGCTAGCGTATGGTTCTTGCAAAGTTGTATATAGATACTTGGAACAGAATAGTCAAGAAACATAACCCTTGATAGCCTACTGATTTTTTACTTTGATTTAAAGTCAATTCAATGTAGAAAAACACTCTTTTCAACAAATTGTGTTGGAATAATCAAGCTCCTTTATGCAATAAATGAACCTCAAACTCAAGGAATAAATATAGGGAAGGAAGAAATAAAGTCATCCTACCATGCTCATCCTAGGGGGATCAGAAGCACAGAAAAACAAAACAAGTCTAAAGAGTTCATTTTTTGGGAGGGAAGGAGTGAACAGATAATAGTCTTGAACAGTAGGCATGATTATCTTTTTAAAAATAGGAAAATATAGGTTAATTTGGAATTAATACTGGGCTAGACTGACAAAATGGTTACGGTTCTTTAAACCTCCCTCTGTCCACACACTTTGCAAAGATGACTTTGCAGTTCCCCTCTCTGAGAGATGGAGTCCACTCTCCCATTCCATGGAATGTAGCAGAAGTGTCTATGGGCCAATTCCAAGCCTAAGCCCCAAGGACCTAGAGCACATCCTCTCACCATTGTGAGCACAGGCCTTGGTTACCTTGTTGTAACATGAAAGACCATGTAGAACAGAACCAAGTGGACCCAGCTGAGGACCCCGACACATGAAAGAATTCAGCCAAGGAAAGCACAGCAAAGATTATTGTAAAAAAAAAAAAAAAGTTGGAAGAGGAGCTGAGAACACAAAATAAACCCAAGGAAAAAGTCAGAACTCTTAGAATACTAAATATAAATTAACTCTGCACAGACTGTGTGCATTGAAGCTGAAAGAATGTGGGCAAAGCAGCAGAAGCCCCTTTGGAAGGTGAGAAGCTACGGAACTTTCATGAGAGCCTTCTCCTACCATAGAAGGCTTTACTGTGACTTCTTGTTGTTCAAACTGTAGTCACAGACCATTGCTGAGTTATGATTGACATTTATTTAAATAGAAAATATGCATGTTATTTATATCTATATAGATAAATAGATAATCTTCAGTTTTATCTATAATTTATAGATAATATAGATTTATTTATTATCTACATTAGCTTAAAAATAATTTAATAAAGTACAAAATAGAGTGCATGCATGGCATATACTGAAAACAGGAAATATACATTAGTTCATTAAACTTTTATTTCAGTTACTTATATGGTCTTATATATTTAGGTATGAGCTGGACCATAAAATACACTATATTTCTTACTGTGGAATGATCCAACATGTTTGAAATCCACTGTTCTTATATCCCAGTACATTGAGCAACGAAAGAAGCTGTGTAGCCAACTGAAAAGGCCAGTACAAGAACAACCACCCTTTCCATTCTGTACACACACCATCTTAACTCCTCAAGGCCAGCCTATAATCACTCTTTGATAGGCTCATACTTTGTTGCCTTGTGTTTTCATATTTGTAATCAGGGAGTGATCCTTATTTAAAAGAACTTTTAAAAAAAGAACATCCTGCATATGTTGTAACTACTTACAAGGCTAGGAATTCTGGTAACACCATCCCAGATATTTGTAATTCTGCCAAAAGTTTAGAAGTTGTTTACACCTCTTTGCAAGGTTTTTAGAAAAGACTCTTTTAGAAGGTATGGCTTCTCACAGAATGCTATCCCAAACTCCTCCAACCCACGGTTTGAAAGGGCCAGTTAGGAAATTCAAGTTAACCAAAGCTGGAGTCTTGCATGCCTCACCTGGTTTCATTTTTGTTTGCAGTGGACAGCATTTCCCAGAGGTCTTAATGTTTAGACAGCTAGTGAATCAGGACTCAATGCTTACAAGAACACTAAACTGTCCCAGTTAGCATCTATAACAGATCAGAAGTTTCCCTTTGGTCCTGCCATTGAGCCTCCATGACCACTCTCAACGAAAACTTGCAGGAGGGGTACATGACTCAATATTTGCTTCCATAGGAGAACCTTTTTCCCTTGCCAATAAATACATGACCAGAAATCTCTCCCTAACATTAGGAAAGCTAGCCAGTCCCACAGCCAAAGCAGTAGCAGCCCAACAATGATCACTTGACTCCTTGGCTAAAGTAGTTATGGACAGTCACATGGCCCTTGATTATTTACTTAATGAAGAAGGAGACATTTGTGCAATAGTGAATTTCTCTTGTTGTACATGGATAAATGCCTCTAAAGAAGTAGAAATCCAATCACACAAGATTAGAGAACAAGCACACAGGTTACAAGAAATTTCCCCATGGTCTTTTGATCTGTTTAGCTGGCTACCTTCAGGTTTGAGCTCCTGGTTTAGAGTCATCATACAAACTGGATTTGTCATATTACTTCTAATTCTGCTTTGCATAATTATTTCTAAACCTTGTACCTGTTGCCTGTCAAATGTCTGCAGAAACAATGCACCAAACAGGGCGATGCTGTTTCAATGCTTGGAGTTGATCTCCAACATTATGACCTTGATAAGATATAGACTGTAGGTGGAAGAGGCCTGAGAGTTATCCCTCTTACCCTTGCTAGTTATTCACATGTGGTCTCAGTGGTTTCCAATTGGTGCACTTTCCCTCCAGCATGGACATGACAGCCAGGACAGGACCTTTCTGACAATAAGGAACAAAACCATTAAATGGGAAAAACCTGACTTGTAATTGGTGCTGCTTTCAAGGGAAGATCTTGACCAAAAGGGGTAAATGCGAAAAGGCACAAAGGACACCTCATTTATTTTTTTAAGTTTATTTATTTATTTTGAGAGAGACAGAGAAAGAGTGAGTGGGGGAGAGGCAGAGAGAGGGAGAGACAGAATCCCAAGCAGGCTCTGCACTGTCAGGGCAGAACCTGATGTGGGGCTCAAACCCACAAACCATGAGATCATGACCTGAGCCAAGATCAAGAGTCAGACACTTAACCAATTGAGCCTCTCAGACACTCAAAGGACACCTCATTTGAAATGGAGTCAGGAAGCCCAGAAGGGGGTGCTCTCTTCCACATACCACTCATTGCAGCCTGCATTACAAGCAGGAACAGAAAAGATAAAAATTATCTTGAAAAGGGAGGACATTTTTCACATAGGAATTTCATCTCCTGCTTTTAAGAAAAAGAAGGAAGGAGTTAAGATGGTGGAGCAGCATGGAGACCCTGAGCTTGTCTCATCCCTAAAACGCAGCTAGATCAGCACCAAACCATTTTTGAATACCTAGGAAATTGATCTGCACAACAATCTGCACAACTTGGGCTACAGAATTCAGCAGGTATGTAGTGAGAAGAGGTGAACTGGGGGAGAGAAAAGCCGGGGAGGCTAGGGAGATATTTTTGCAGAGAGAGGACAGAGAAAGAGGGAAAGTGAGGTGCATCAGGATTGTTCAAGAAAAGCACTCCCCCAAAAGTAGCTGGAGAGAAAGAGAGAGAAAAAGTGAAGACACTCACAGGGGACTGAACAAGAAATCTGTTCCCCAAAACCTTTATGGGAAAAAAGGAGAGGGTTGCAATACCATTAGAATTCTATAAATAGTGGAGCACAGAATCTGAAGTTCCAGAGCTCAGTGCCTGGCAGTGCTCTAGTGAGGAAGTAGGATGAATCCCCAGGAGCAGGTAGCAGGGCCTGAGGGGTCTCTGTACCACAGGTGGAGAAGCAGTTCCCCTGCTTGGAGTGCATTTGGTAGAGGCCATACAGCCTCCTCACAGGCAAAGGTCCCAGGAGACCCTATAGAGCAGCCACGTTTGCTGGTATTGGGACAAAGACGCCCGAATGCAGTGAAACCTGGCACCAGCTGTGTGTTGTGATTTGCCATAATCTCTGAACCTCTGCCACTGAACAATTGTGTGAACGTTTTCTGGGGCAAACTGGCTCTCAGCCATTGCTCAGTGAGACCATCCCCAAGAGAGTCAGTGCAGGTCCAAACCACAGGGGTCTCCGAAGTTTGAGGTTTTGAAACACAAACCCATCTGAGATTAAACTGTGAAGAGCGGTGCTGCCTGGTAGGCAGACAGCTTGGACACAAACAGAGTAGAGGCAGGGAGTGGACAGAGGCTTGAGACAAAGGAGGGGTACTTGATTGTGGGTTGGTGAGACCATGAAGTTCCTGTGTCAGAGACTAGGGAGTTGGGTGAAGCCATTTTCACCTCTCCCAGGCACAGGCATGCACACACACGTGTGTGCACCCTGATCCACCCCAGTAAGCTAAGCAGCACAACCTAGTAGAGAACAGAACCCTTACACCAAGCCCTGCCCAATGGCGCCCCCAAGCACATCCCCTAGAAGATCAGCACAAGTCACTCCACTCATTTAGTACATGGGCTATAGAGGCTTCATAGTTTCAGTTCTAGTGGAAACTGGATGTAACTTCATTCGGGTTTCATTCTGTTTGCTGGTTCATTTATTTGTTCATTTTCTTTGCTTTTGTTTTTGCTTAAGTTGATTTTTTTTTCTTTTCCTCCTTTTTCTTGGATACAGAAAGAGAAAATTTTATTTTTATTTTCTTTCTTTACTTTCTTTTTTTATTTCTTTAAATTCTTTATTCTATTTAATTTTCTTTATTTCAATTTATTCTATTTTATTCTATAATTTTTTTTAATTTTTAAAATTTTTCTTATCTTTTTTTCCCTTTTATTTACTTTTTTCTCTATTATATCAAGCTTCTTTCAAAAAGCAGAACGAAACACACCTAGGTTCTAGCTTTCTTTATTTTATTTTTGTTTTGTTTTTAATTTTTTAGTTTTAATTTTTTTTATTTTTTAAGTAAAGGAATATTTTAATGAAGATTAATTTTATTTAATCAAGTATTAAGCATCTTGTCTTTTTTAAAGTTTATTCACTTATTTTTTTAATATGAATAAATCAATAAAAATTGGTTTCCATACAACACCCAGTGCTCATCCCAACAGGTGCCCTCCTCAGTGCCCATCACCCACTTTCCCCTCCCTCCCACCCCCCTCAACCCTCAGTTTATTCTCAGTTTTTAAGAGTCTCTTATGGTTTGCCTCCCTCCCTCTCTAACTTATTTTTTCCCTTCCCTCCACCATGGTCTTCTGTTAAGTTTCTCAGGATCCACATAAGAGTGAGAACATATGATAACTGTCTTTCTCTGTATGACTTATTTCACTTATCATAACACTCTCCAAATTATGGAAAGAGCCTAAATGTCCATCAACTGATGAATGGATAAAGAAGTTGTGGTTTATATATACAATGGAATACTACTTGGCAATGAGAAAGAATGAAATATGGCTTTTTGTAACAATGTGGATGTAATAGCCAAGAATTCTTCATCCAGCATGGTTTCATTCAAAATAGAAGGAGAGATAAAGAGTTTCCCAGACAAACAAAAACTAAAGGAGTTCATGACCATTAA
This sequence comes from Panthera pardus, assembly GCF_024362965.1. Lineage (NCBI taxonomy): Eukaryota > Metazoa > Chordata > Mammalia > Carnivora > Felidae > Panthera > Panthera pardus. Next base: position 48,219,633 of record NW_026526821.1, on the reverse strand, counting down.
ACCAGCCCTGCGAGAAATTTTAAGAGGGACTCTTTGAGCACAGAAAAGACAAAACAAAACAAAAAAGACCAAAAGCAACAAAGACTAGAAAGGAGCAAAGACATCACCAGAAACACCAACTCTACAGACAACACAATAGCACTAAATTCATGTCTTTCAGTACTCACTCTAAATGTCAATGGACTAAACACTCCAATCAAAAGACACAGGGTATCAGAATGGATAAGAAAACAAGACCCATCTATATGCTGCTTACAGGAAGCTCATTTTAGACACAAAGACACCTGCAGGTTGAAAGTGAGGGGATGGAGAACCACCTATCATGCTAATGGTCATCAAAAGAAAGCCAGAGTAGCCATACTTACGTCAGACAAACTAGATTTTAAAATAAAGACTGTAACAAACGATGAAGAATGGCATTATATCTTAATTCAGGGGTATATCCACCATGAAGATCTAACAATTGTAAATGTTTATGCCCCCAAATATATAAATCAATTAATCACAAACAGAAAGAAACTCATTAATAATAATACTATAATAGTAGGGGATTTCAACACCCCACTTACAGCAATAGACAGATTATCTAATCAGAAATCAATCTGATTTTCTAATCAGAAAATCAACAAGGAAAAAATGGCTTTGAATAATACACTGGACCAGATGAACTTAACAGATATATTTAAAACCTTTCATTCTATCTTTAAAAAATAAATAAATAAAATAAAACCTTTCATTCTAAAAGAGTGGAATACACATTCTTTCCAAGTACACATAGAACATTCTCCAGAAGAGATTACAACTGGATCACAAATCAGCCCTCAACTAGTACAAAAATATTGAGATAATATTTTCAGAACACAATGCTATGAAATTAGAAGTCAACCACAAGAAAAAAATTGGAAATCTCTCACATATATGGAGGTTAAAGGACATACTACTAAAGAATGAGTTGGTTAACCAGGAAATTAAAAAGGAAATAAAATAGAACAGGAAAGCTAATGAAAGTAAATACATGACAGTCTGAAACCTTTGGGATGCAGCAAAATCAGTACTAAGAGAAAAGTATATTGCAATACAGGTCTACCTCAAGAAGCAAGAAAGATCTCAAATACAAAACTAACCTAAAGGAGCTAGAACAGTAACAGCAAATAAAGCCTAAAGCTAGCAGAAGAAGGGAAATAATAAAGGCTAGAGCATAAATAAATAATATAGAAACAAACAAACATAAAAATCAGTAAAACATATCAAGAAAACTAATCAAACTTATCAAAAAGAAAAGACAAAGGGCCTAAATAAATAAAATCACAAATGAAAGGGAAAAGATCCCAACCAACACCTCAGAAATACAGTTATAAGAGAATATTATGAAAAAATATATGCCAGAAAACTGGGCAATCTGGAATAAATGGATAAATTCCTAGAAACATATAAAGTACCAAAACTGAAACAGAAAGAAATATAAAATTTGATCAGACCCATAACCAGTAAAGAAATTGAATCAAGAATCAAAAATCTCCCAACAAACAAGAATCCAGGGCCAGATGGCTTTCCAGGGGAATTCTACAAAACATATAAAGAAGAGTTAACACCTATTCTTTTGAAGCTGTTCCAAAAAATAGAAATGGAAGGAAAACTTCCAAACTCATTCTATGAGGCAAGCATTACCTTGATTACAAAACCAAATAAAGACCCCACTGAAAAGAACTACAGACTAATTTCCTCGATGATAATGGATGCAAAAATTCTCAACAAGATACAACCAGATTCAACAATACATTAAACCAGATCCAACAATACATTAAATGGATTATTCACCACTATCAAGTAGGATTTATTCCTGGGATGCAGGGCTGGCTCAATAGTCACAAATTAATCAATATGATACATCACATTAATAAAAGAAAGGATAAGAATCACATGATTCTCTCAACAGATGCAGAAAAAGCATTTGACAAAATACAACATCCTTTATTGATAAAAACTTTCAAGAAACTAGGGATAGAAGGATCATACCTCAAGATCATAAGGGCCATATATGAAAGACCCACTGCTAATATAATCCTCAATGGAGAAAAACTGAGAGCTTTTCCTCTAAAGTGAGGAACATGACAAAGATGTCCACTCTCACCACTGTTATTCAGCATAGTGTTGGAAGTCTCAGGAATCAGACAACACAAAGAAATGAAAGGCATCCAAATTAGCAATGAGAAAGTCAAACTTTCACTCTTTGCAGATGACATGATACTCTTATGTGGAAAACCCAAAAGACTCCATGAAACAACTGCTAGGACTGATATATAAGCTCAGCAACGTCACAGGATATAAAATCAATGTACATAAATTGGTTGCATTTCTATATGCCAATGATGAAGCAGCAGAAAGGGAAATCAAGGACTCTCTCCCATTTATAATTGCACCAAGAACCATAAAATACCTAAAAATAAACCTAACAAAAGAGATGAAAAATATGTACATGAAAACTATAGAAAGCTTAAGAAAGAAATTGAAAAAGACACACAAAAAATGGAAAAGCATTCCATGCTTATGGATTGGAAGAACAAATATTGTTAAAATGTCTCTACTACTGAAAGCAATATTTTCAATGTGATCCCTATCAAAATAACATCAGAATTCATCACAGAGATAAAACAAACAATTCTACAATTTGTATGGAACCAGAAAAGATCCCAAATACCCAAAGCAACCATGAAAAAGAAAAACAAAGTAAAGGCATCACAATTCTGAACTTTAAGCTTTATTACAATGCTATAATTATCAAGACAGCATGGCATTGGCACAAAAACAGACACATAGATCAATGGACTAGAATAGAGAACCCAGCAATGGACCAACAAACATATAACCAACTACTCTCTCACAAATCAGGAAAGAATATCCAGTGGAAAAAAAGACAGTCTCTTCAGCAAATGGTATTGGGGGGAAAACTGGACAGCAACATGCAGAAGAATGAACCTGGACCACTTTCTTATACCATACACAAAAGTAAACTCAAAATGGATGAAAGACCTAAATGTAAGACAGGAAGCCATCAAAATCCAGAGGAGAAAACAGGCAGCAACTCTTTGACACTGGCCACAGCAACTTTTTACTTGTCATGTCCCCGGAAAGGGGTTTAAGTGCTTGCCAATGGGGAAAACTAAGATAAATTAAAAATTAAATTCCTATTGACATGTCCTTGAAATTGGCAGAGTGACCTCCCTCTAGGAGCTCAGCTGCCTCGGTGATGACACTTTGGTAGGGCCAAAAGAGAACCTTACCTTAACATTATCCCAACCTCGAGGATCCTGTAAGTCTACTTCCTTTATCTCAACCCCCCAAGATATATGCCGGCAATCATACTCCAAGTTTATGGCCCCCTGATTTACATCTGAAGGGTCTCATGACTGCGGTTTTACTAAATAGTAATAAATAGCATTTCCCTAACAACAGCTAGCGCCTCAAGGTCCTGGAAACCTTGCTTCCAAAATACCTTAGAAACTTACTCTATCCCTGACCCCTTCTCAACCTGAGAAAGTTACTGAGTTACCCATTGAGACCCCAGTGCAGTTCTTTCTGCTCATGGGTCCTGTCCCCGTGCTTTAATAAAATCACCTTTTTGCACCAAAGACATCTTCAAGAATTCTTTCTTGGCTGTCGGCTCCAGACCACCCTACCATCACTCCCAAAATTTCATCAGAAATACTTAAGTAATTCAAAGGGTTGTTATTTATTTATTTATTTATTTATTTATTTATTGTTAATCTCCTGACAAATTGCCCTAGTAACTCAAAGAAGTGAAGGAGAAAGCAGCTGTCTCACCATCCAGATATTGATTTGTTCAGATGTTTCAATGCCTGATGGTACAATAAAACCACAAAAAAATTCTTTAAAAAAAGAATTATTAACACAGAGAAAGAGACCAAGGTTTGGGTCTGAGGGAGAGCTGGTATCCTGGTCAGCCAGAGAAGGGGGAGAGGGTGACAAGAATACAAGGGAAAGTCAAAGGACAGGGAGGATGTGGTGTTCACTTGGCTGGCTGCTCTTGCTCCAGTGCCCTGTGATCCAGCAGCCCCCGTGTCTCCGTTGCTTCCTGTCACTCCATACTGCCCACAGCTCTGCTGAGATGGGTTCAGTAGACAGAAGCCCCTGGCCTGACTTCCACCTGCTGGGGCATCAGGGGAGTATGTGTTGCTAAGACAGAAGCTCCCCAAAAAGAAGAGATGAGTGTTTGCATGAGTGTGTGTGTGTGTGTGTGTGTGTGTGTGTGTGTGACACAAACATTATGCAAAAAGAAGGAGAAGAAGTGGGAGCAAGCTTGCCAACCATGGCAGGGTGTTCTTGCTCCTCTGCCAGGTCCAGCTGCAGATGGAGATGGAGGAGGAGGACTGTGGGTGTCCCCTGACCATTTAAATCCAGCCAGCCACAGAGGATCAGTGGGATCCTGCCGGGCCCTGGAGGGTGAAGAGGGGCTCTTCCTGTTCTTCCCCAGCTGAGGGATGATGGCCAGACCCTGGCAGACCCCACAACTCCTGCTGGCCATCCTGGTGGCCCTGGTGGCCCTCACCCACCAAGAAAGAAGGAAAACCTTTATGAGTGTCGAAGAAGTGCCTGTGTCAGAGCCCCATGTGATAGCCACCTTGCAGTTTGTGATCAACGACTTCAACAAGAAGAGTGATGACAAGTACAATTTCCGGATTGTGCGGGTCCTGAAGGTCTGGAAGCAGGTCAGCACAGCCCCCCTCTCCTAGTCATGCTCCTCCAAGGGGACTCTCCAAAGGGGACACCCACACAAGTGAAATTCATTCTTGGTTAGTTAGTTTCACGTGGGCATTTTAAGAAAAACATAAATTCACTGGAATGGATGAAGTCACTTAAATGATACCTAAGACTAGGGATTGACAGATTATACCCCAATAGCCAAGTAAGCCTGCTGCCCATTTTTGTAAGCAGTTTTATTGGTTCCCAGCCACACCATGCATGCACATATCATCCAGGACTGCTTTCGAGCTGCTGCAGCAGAGTGGAATACTTGCAACTGAGACCCCATGGCCTGCGAAGCTTAAAATCTTAACTATCTAGCCTCTTCCAGACAAAGTTTACAGACTCTTACTCAAACAGCATCATTTTAGTTGTCTAAAGCATGTCTTTGCTCAGAGATTGGTTTCTGGAGAATCTCCTTGCATGGCAAATGGAGGCATTGGTGTCAGATAGGAAGGGGAGAGAGAAGCCCACCAACTTGTCCAGGATGAGATCCTTAACCTTAGGCACCTTGCAAAGGAGATCTTGCCACCAGAATCTAAAAATAAAGGACAAGAAGTCCTTTTATCTTCTTTCCACTTGCTCCCCACAGGTTACTGACCACATGGAGTATCATGTGAACATGGAGATGCGGCGGACCACCTGTCAAAAGCTGGAGACTACTAACTGCATGTTTCAAGAAGGGGAACTTTATAAGGTACTGGGTGAATGCACATTAACTCAGAAAGAAGTCACTGGGATTTTCTGTGCTTTTAGGATGAGGTGGGGTAGAATTATTGGGGATATATTGAAGCTTACTTGAGAAGAAAACATAGGCTTGCTCAAAGAGGAAAAGTGAAGGTAAGAGTGATCAAGATCCTGCCTGGCAGGCACTGCTCCTTTGTTGGAAGCATTATGGGAGGTGGAAGGGGTCCAGATGGGGAAAGACAGATGAGGGTGGCTGAGCTGAGGGGGGCAATTGGCGGCTGAGAAAAGTAATATTTTAGCAGCCAGTGGGACCTTATTGTTGCACCCAGCTAAATACCTGAACAATAGCCTGATGGGAGCACACAGTTACTGGGCTACAAGCCTCTTCCTTTCATCAAGCAGTGTTTGGGAAAATAGGAGGAGACAAGAAAATGGGTTCAGAAATATTTCAACAGGGGGTAGGTGGTGAGGAAGACAGAGGTGGTTACAAACCTGCATGTGTGTTATCTACTGAGAAGCCACCTCCCCCAACAATGGCTTACTTCCCTAAGCATTTCATTCCCACCAAGTGTGGTCACATATAAGGGATGCTGACCTGACCATCACCACTGCAATGTGCACAGTTGGGATGGGCCCACTTGCACAAGGACCTTAAAAGTCTCAAGTCCTATAAGCCCTGAAAATCACTATGAGGATGATCATATGTCCCACCTTGCCTGAAATAGTTCTGATTTATGCCTAGCTTCTTGTAATCATTTATAGGAGCTCTGAAGGCTTACAATGTGTCCTGATCCGGTTCGTAAATTCTGTGGTCACCTGGTTATAGTGATCTGGATGTTATCAACACAGAAATATGTCCATCCCTTTATCACCTTCCACATAGAAATTTTTCAAAATCTAGCAAAGCAGACTTTCTTGGTTCTTCCCTGGAGAAGATCATGAAACCTATGAAAAGAATAACTGGATAGAACAGTAGAGTTAGAGGATCTCCTTTATGTGAGTGATTGAACTGGTGGAGTTGGTATTCTGATTTCCATTTTAGAAGAAATATAAGTGTTTAAGCCTCCCATCCCCTTGGCTTTCAAATGAAGAACAAGAAAACAAAATTATACTAAGAAGTTATGTTTATTGATTTTTCATTATGGGACAAAAAGGAAGTGAAAATGAAAAATCTTGGGAGAGAATAGGGACATGGTAAGGAGAGAGAGGGTATGATGGGTGAATGGCTGGACAGACAAATGAAGAAAGGTACAAGGAAGGAAATATGGATGGCAATGGGTGGGTAAGTGGATGGATGGATGGATGGATGGATGGATGGATGGATGGATGGAGCCAGAAGAGGCCAAAAAAGGGAAAGTGTGAAGTAAATAACACAATAACTAAAAATAAAGAGGAAAAAATAATCATTAGTTATTGTGACTATGGCAGGAGGGACCCTTTTCTAGTCTCCAATTTTAGACTTTTAAAATGTCTCTTTTAAAATTTTCACTTTGCATGTTGACCTTTTTTAAATATTGTTTTTGTTTTTTAGCAAATTGAGTGCTTCTACTCAGTGTTTGTTGTTCCCTGGTTTGAAAAGTACAAAATTCTGAACAAAAACTGCACCGATGGCTAGGTGTCCTGAAGCACATATCAGCAATCATACATTAAAATATCATGCAATAAGCAGTAAGTCTCAATATAGAAAATAAATGTTTGTCAAACTATTATCTCAACACTCTTAATGTTTATTAGTCCACTTTTCCCCTAAACTCTTCAGCTCATAATAATGTAATCTGAAGGTATTCTGAGCTAGGATAGTTTTAGGATTCTAATGAAGTGACATAGATAATTCCTGGCCTTATAGCCTATACCTGCGTGATAGGAGAACTTCAACCCCATCCTCATATCAAGTAGGAGTCTTCAGACTTTACAGTAAGTAAAAAATGAGGAGAGGAGGAGGAGGAGGAGGAGGAAGAGAAGGAGGGAAGAAGTTCTAAGTTATTTACCTGATCAAACAAGACATGTTTGTAAGTATGGCCTACAATGCCATCTCTTAGGGGCCCAATGAGGACTACCTCTTTTCTTGCATAATGTGTTGAATAAGGAGAAATAATACACGTATTTTTTTTAAGATGAGCGTCTTTGTCACTGACAAGGATTAAGTCGGGAGATATGCATTATTTTTGCAAGAAAGTGCACTTTCTAATACGAAACTCTAACGTTAGACTTACACCCCCAGCATCAGCAAAATTGGACCAGAGCAGGTTTCTTCAGAGAAAACTTCCTCTTCTAGAGTTACCAAGGAAACTGCCTGTGTGGGAAGGAGGAGGAAGGAGACTACCATGCCTAGATTATTCTTCCCAGATAGAACAATCAGAATAATTCCTCCAGGAGAGATATGACTAAGGATAGAGAGAAACCAGGAATGCCATGTTAAAGGGGATCCTTTTTCATGGGTGCCATATCAGCAGTGGGGAATAAGCAACTCTCCCCTCCACCCAGCCAACAGTTTGATTCAGTATTTTGAACAATATCACCAATTTCATCTCTTCACTCCACTTCCTTCATGTAGTCTCAAGGGCGCTGCCAGCAGCTCACTGCGTCACATCTGTCCTCATCCTGTAGGGGAGAAAAAGATCTCATCCCGAAGAGCTGAGACAAAAGCTATGTGGTTTAATACCACTGGGGAACTCTAGGGACATTATAGGATACATAAACACACACACTCACACTCACACCTCTCTTTTTCACACACATGTGCACATGCACGTGCGCGCGCACACACACACACACAGAGCATCACAGCATGTGTCTACCTGAAGGGAGTGAGAGTTAGGGTATTTATTGAACAGCCCCAGTCAATTATTGGGTGCAGAAAATCTCCTAGGAGGCATTAATTCCCTGGAACCCTGGGCGTGGGGTGGCTTGAGGGCAAAGCAGGCAGCCAGAGATAAAGGGGCATAGATGGGGCAATTGGAGCTTTGGAGCTGGTGTGCATAGAAAGACAAGATGTGAGAGGATAAAAGTAGGGTGCCAACAGGATACTCTTTCCACATGTGGATTGTGCACTGGGATGCAAAGTAGACACCAATTCTCTACCAGTTGGAGATAGCTGGGAGTTTTGAAAGAATAATATGTTTGCCTTTTATGCTCCCTACCAAAGTTCTGGAGTGCTGAGGACCTTGTTTCAGGTGAGGCCCAGGTAAGATTGCCCTCCACCAACTATCCAGAAAAATGCTAACCTACAATTTACTCATCTTTAACTGAGAATAACAGTACCTATTTTGGGGTATAGTTATAAATATTAATGATGATAGTGCATGTAATTGCTTAACACAGTGCCTAACACAAAGCAAATATTTAAACAAATGTTAATGATTAGTAAGAATATTGGCATAGTAATTTAATATTAATCAGTCATTCAACTGTCTTCTGGCATTTTAACTACTTTGTCTGAAGGCAGTGGTTATTAACCTGGGGTATAATGAAGGAAAGGTAGAACATTTGTGCCCATTAATCTTTTGGATTTCTCAGATTTCTCAGCACACAGTGTTGTTGTTGTTGTTGTTGTTGTTGTTTTTTATTTTTGAAACAATAAGAAGAAGAAAGTTACAGGATAGCACAGAGAGGTCTCTTGTACCCTTAATCTAGTTTCCTTGCATGGTTTTCCTTGCATATCTTTTGTACTTATAGAAAAATACCATAAGCAGGGGTCCTGGGTGGCTCAGTTGGTTAAGCATCTGACTCTTGATACCAGCTCAGGTTGTGATCTCACACTCATAAGATTGAGCCTGCATCAGGCTCCACGCTGAGCATGGGGTCTGCTTAATATTCTTTCTCTCATTCTCTCTCTCTCTCTCTCTCAAAATAAATAAATATAAAAAAATAAAAAAAATATAACAAGCAGGAGATTGACACTGATATAGTTTGCATGTGTGTTATTTTGTCATATGTGTACATTTGTGTGACTATCACCATAATCAAGATATAGAACTATTTCATCACCACAAAGATACTCTTACTAACCCTTTAGGGTCACATCTCCCTTTCCCCACCATCTGAAACTCCTGGCAACCACTAGCTTATTCTCCATCTCCTTAGTTGTGCCAGTTTTAGAATGTTATATAAATGGAATCAATACAGTATGTGAACTTTTGAGATTGGTGACAATGCCCTTGGGATCCATCCAATGTGTTCTATGTTATCATGAAATACTAGTATACTAATGGTATACTCCAAAGCCACAGTTTAACTATTTTAGGATGTGTTTGTTGTTTTCAAGTTTGGAGCTATCACAAGTAGAGCTTCTGTGAACAATCATTTACAGGTTTTTGTGTGGACATAAGTTTTCATTTCTCCAGGTTAAATGCTGAGGAGTGCAATTGCTGCATCATATGGTAAAGTATATTTTAGGGTATTCTTTTTTGTGAAAAAGTAAGCTGCCAAACTATTTTCCAAAAGATGTAGCACTATACACTGTCCCTCTATATCACTGGTAATTTTCTTTACTCTGAAGTCTACTTTATCTGATATTAATATAGCTTCTCTTATTATGTTTGCATAATATAACTTGTTCATCCTTTCACTTTCAACCTTCTCATATCAATTTTTTTGAATTTAGTTTCTTGTAGACAGTGTATAGGTTGGGTCATGTTTTATTTAACCCACTCTACCAATATCTGTCTTTTAATAGGCTTATTTAGACCATTTACATGTAGTTTGCATATACTATTTAGTATAATTACTGATACTTAGAGCTTAAGTATTTACTTTTGTTTTTTCTTCTCTGTTTTGTCTCTATTTTCTTTATTCTTCCCTCCTGTGAGTTACATGAACATTTTTTAAAGGAATTCCATTTTTATGTATCTATACTATTTTTCAGTATATCTCTCTGCATAGCTTTCTTAGTGGTTGATCTAGATATGATATTATGTATACGTAACTTATCAGTCTACTGGTGTTGATATTTTACCGCTTTAAATGAAGTATAGAAAGTTTACCTCCCTTTTATATCTTTATCATTCCTCATTTACAAATGTCCTAAATATTTCTTCTACATACATTGGGAACCACATCAGACAATGACATAATTTTTGTTTTAACCATCAAACATATTTTAGAAAACTCAAGAGAAAGAAAACTTATTGTATTTACCCATAGTTTTACTTTTTATGTTCTTTTCTGATGCTCCAAGAGTCCTTCTCTTATACTGCATTTCCTTTCTATTTAGATAACTTATTTTAGCTATTATTTTAATGTAGGTCTTCTGGTGCACATTCTTGAGTTTCCCTCCATGTGGGAATGGCTTGATTTCCCCTTTTATTCTTGAGGGATATTTCTGATGGATATAGGATTCTAGATTGACAGTTTTCTCTTTTAGCCCCTGAAAAACATTGCAGCACATCTGGTGTCCATGGTTTATTATGAGAAATCTGTTGTCATTCAAATTGGGTTTTTCCCCTAAAGAGAAGGTGGCTTTTCTCTCCTGTTTTCAAGATTTTTTTTCTCAGTCTTTAAATGTCAGACGCTTAACTCTGCCATGTTTTAGTGTGGATTTTGGGGGGATTATCCTATTTAGGATTCACTCACTTTCTTAAATCTACAGGTTTAGATGTTTTGCCAAATTTAGGAAGTTCCTAATCATGATTTCCTCAAATCATTTTTTATCCCCACCTCTCTTCTTTTTCTGGGATTCCAATGTGTTAGATATTTTGTAATATTCATACCAATTTCTGAGGCTTTGTTCACTTCTATTTGGTCAACTTTTTCACTGTTCAGATTGGGTCGTTTCCACTATTCTCGCTTCCAGTTCACTTATTTTTCCTCTATTCCTTCCATTCCACTGGTGAGCCCACCCATTTAATTTTGTATTTCAGTTATTTTAGTTTTCAATTCTAATGTTTCCAATTGTTTTTTTCTTTACATCTTCTGTCTCTGTGAAGAGATTGTCTATATCTTTGCTGGGACTTCCCATTTGTTCATTTATTTGAAGCATATTGATAATTGGTTATTGAAGCACTTTGATGATGACTGCTTTAAAATCCTTATCAGATGATTTTAAGATCTGTGTCATCTCTATGTTGCCATCTGTTCATTGCTTTTTCTCATTTAAGTTGACATTTCCCTCATTCTTAGTAGGACAAGTGATTTTCTATTAAAACCTGGGTGTTTTCATACTGTACCTCTGGATCTCACTTATATCTCTCTTAGCAAACCTTGACAGTGCTCTGAAGGAAAAAGAGACAACACCTCACCACTGCTAGGTGGGGACTGAAGGTCAGGTTGAAACAGGTGTGGGGAACCCTCATCACAGCTGGATGTGTAGGAGTTCAGCCTCCATGCACCCTGACCTCTGTTGGGGTGACTCTGACTCTCACTGGAAAGGGCAAGGGTGTCTCATCACTACTCCCCACATGTCTCTTCTCACACTAGCTCAGTGGGGAGAAACAGAAGTCTAGGCTCTCCACGTGGCCTCCAGTATCACCACAGGATGTGTGGGGCTTGTTGATACTCAATGGGGTGAAATTCCTGGCACCTTACTTGGCTTTCTCTGACTCCATTTCAACATGAGTATTGGGATCCTCATTAAAGTCTCAAGAGGGTGAAAACCTATGTTCCCTACTCAGCCTTTGCTGGGAATGAGAAGATTCGGGGAGCCTCATTTTTTTACTGTGGTGTTTGTCTGGAGTAAAGCACTTATGACTAAATGCTCTCTTTCCTGATGGGCTGCCCCACATTGGCCCTTTGGCTAGAGAGAGAAAGCTTTTGCTGAGGCATTTTTATCTTCACATGTTGTCATTTCCAGGTTTTCAGCTTCTTCATCTCTAAGTCTGAGATATGAAGCAAAAAGGAAACCCAGTGTATTATCCTCCTCTAGCTGCTGTAACAAATTTCCACAAACTTGGTGACTTCAAACTGTAGAAACTTTTTCTTACATAGTTCTGGAGCCACAAAGTCTGAAGTCAAAGGTGTTGGCAGGACTGTGCTTCCTCCAGAGGCTGTAGGAGAGAATCTGTTCCTTGCTTCTTCCAGCCTCTGGTGGCTGCTGGCTTTCCTGGGCTGCGCCCACATCACTACCCTCTGCCTCTGTCTTCACACACGTTCTCCTCCATGTGTCTCTGCTAAATATTTCTCTGCTTCTCTATTATAAGGAAACCTCTCTTGGGTCTCTTAGACATCAGGACTTAGACTCCGACTCCTATTACAGAGGCATAACTTGTGCCTGTCCTTCGTAGCTGCCATTTATAAAAAAGCAAGGCAGATGGGTGGAGCAGGGAGAGTTCACTTTAAAAAGTTCACTTTAAAAATTAGCCATAAAGCTTGGTAGCATATTATCAAAAGAATAAAGTGACATTTGAAATTACATAAAATAAAGATACAAATTAACTAAAAAAGCCATATAACTAAAATGTATTTTAAAAAGTAAGAACTTAGAACTTGAACAAGGTTTAAATCAATAATTAAGTAACATTAGAGAGGTAATTAAGTAAAAAAAAAATCACAAATGTTTTTAAAACTCTTGAATAAATTAGCTAATGTTTGGATGCACACTTCTGCTATTGTCCACCAATTCCACCCTTAGGTGTGTACCCAACAGAAACACATGCATATGTCCACCATTAGACAGGAGCATGCTTGTTCATTCTTAATAGCTATTATTCTTAGAAGTTAGAAACTACCATAAAGTTCATTATCAGTAGAATTGATAAATACAGTTAGGTATATTCACACAATAGTATTCTACCCAATTTTAAAGTGAACTACAATTACACACAATGTGAATGAATTCAGAAATATGTTGAGTGAAAAAAATCCAAAACAAAAGAATATATACTGTATGATTCCATTTGTAAAAGTTCTACAAACAGGCCAAATTCAGCTAGGATGGCAGGATCTGGAGAGAGGCTACTCACCTGTAAGATGGAGGTGAGAGTTGCCATTTCATAGGATTGTCGTGATAACCAAATGAGAAAGTGAGGAGAGGAGGCCCATGCCAGGCACTCACTCAGCCCTTAATGACATTAGATTTGCAGAGCTGGATGCTCTGGGATTCTCTCTTGCATGAGAATTTCCCCACCTTTAACACTGCAACTCTACTCTCCCTTCTCCCTGAAGCCTCTCAGGTGAATTTGAATTTCTAGTTTGTGTGTTCACTCTTCCCCTTTGGACATATTCTCTCAAGTTGCTATTATGAGTGTGCTGATGGGCATGGTCCCTGAGGAAGCTCTCAGCCCACATCTGCTCCCCATTTCTGATCCAGTGTACAGCTATTCTGCTCAACTGAGTCACATGAGGGAAGACCCCATAAGTCTCATTCCACCAGCATTGAGCACATGGGAGGCTCAGGAACTCTCTGTGAAGGAAAGAGTTCACACAGCCAGTCAAGACTGCTGTCCTTGGAAAGGCCCACTTGTAAAGTTGGCCTTGATTGGAGTGTCAGAACCTGGATGGTAAACAGTTCCCTACACTGATACAAAACTTTCCCCAAGTAATGAGAGGACCTCATGTGTCTACACTGTTTGTACAATGTGATTTATGCCACACACCTGCTTTTCTTCTGGAAGTCTGAAGTTTGGACACATGCTAAGCAGAGGCTCCCCATGTGTGCACTCCAGGGAAAATCTGTGGCACTCAGTCTCTGCTGAGCTTCCCTGGGAAACACATTTTACACATGTTATCACAACTCACTGATGGAGAATTAAGTGCATTCATGTGATTTCATCAGGAGAGGACTCTGGAAACCTGCATCTAGTTCCCCAAAACTTCTTCCCATCAGCCTTTTCTCTCTGCTGGTTTTGTCTTGTATCCTTTCACTGTAATAAGCCATAGCTATGAGTACAACTGTATGCTGTGTCCTTGGGGTCCTCCTACTGAGTTACTGGACTAGTGAACTTGGGGACCTCAGCCACACTCACAAAGATGTGCAAGTCACAGAGAGTGTGGGGAAGAAACAGAGATCCTGCAAGCTCAGACCAGAGGTCGGGATGTGCCAGAATCACAACTCTCAGAGATATGTGCCAAAGTAGAAAAACTATGTGTTTCTTCCAAAGAGTTAACAGCCTTCTGTTCAAATTGTATCAGCCCCCTAAAGGCCACTGAACATGTGCATGAGTGAGTGTGAGTGTGTGAGCATATGAGTGTGTGCATGAGTGTGGGTGTGTGAGACTGCATATGTGTAAGTGTGCCTGTGTATGCATCCATTGTGAGTACACATGCATGTATGTGACTGTGGTGCAAGTGTGAGTGGGTGTGTGGAGACCCTGCTGAGAAGGAATGAGGCCTTTCAGAAGTCTAATAGAAAGTGCACAGAGTGGCCATCTAAGTTTTCATCAAAGATCTTTGCACCGATACATTCAAGCCTCGAGACAGGAGTTGTTCCAGAGTTGGTAGTAGTTCATCCAGGGCACAGTGTACACCAAAAAATCACAAATGAAACTCTGCGGAAGGAGAAAGAAAACCACTTTTTGAAGGTAAACAAAAAACTTTTGCCCTCGCCCCAAGCCCTTGTCTGGGGAGTCTGGACCAGTCACTGTTATCTGCACACTGGCCACATGGGTGGGGGTATCTGCTCACAGTCATGTTGTGGGGAGGAGTGGGGCCAGCCTGAACAGGGATGTCACCATGGGTGCCCCTTGCCCAGTTACTTGGGACCTGGAACAGGTGTGCCTGGCGCTTGCAGCCCAGCAGGACATGGGGATGAGGTCTGTGCAGGACATCAGTCCTCCTGCACCTGCATTCAGGCACAGAGGCTTCCTCATGTCTGCCAGCATGCTGGTGGTATCACCAGGAGGAACTGGGAAAAGGTGGAAAAGATGGGCAGAGGTTGGAAGATGAGACGGAAACTAGACAATCCTCAGGGAGCTGGGGGGTGTGAGCCAAGACAGAGTAAATCGCCAGGGAAAGTAAACCACTTCCACTTGTGAGGGCCAGGATGGGACTAGGAGAGGAGACAGAAGGCCTGTGGCCAAAGCTGTACGAGCTGCAGGTGGAAAGACTGCCCATTCTTCCTCCCACCTCTGAGCATCTCCAGTGGCATCAGGAGACCCTCAGGCTATCCCTCACCCTGCCCATATCCACATAGCTGGAAAAGCTGTCAATGTCCAATTCTGGTCTATTTTTAAGATTTTTACTTTCCCCCCTTTGATCAAAAGGCCCTGCCACCACACACCTTTTTCAGCTTTTTTTTGTTTTGAATGGGGCATGAATGGTTCCTTGTGCCATTCCTCTCACATTTGGTCCGGCTAATCTTCACAGTGACCATATACTCCACTCCAGTCGTCAGCTACCAAGAAATAGTGCCACTATTAGTATTGACTCCAAGCATCCAGTTGCTGGACCTCTCCAAGTAAAGCTAGGATGAGATAAAGCCCCAGGAACCACAGCCCCTCTTCCCAGAGGTCATCCACCAAAAGCATGGCTCCCTCTTCAAGTCAAGCATGGCCCCTGCCAGTCCCCAGCATGTGCAGAGCCCTGCCCCTTGCTCTGGACCAGCTTCACTGCTACAGCCACAGATGGCTTCTCACCTCTCTCCCTTGCATCCCCAGGATGAGGGAGGCAAGACATGGAGCTTGGCTGCCAGCAGTCCCAGAATACCCGCCACATCTGTACACGTGATCCTCAGAATACCTACGGGTGCATCTTGTCTCAGCTTCATCCATGTTCTTCCTCCCTACTCTCCTTCCCAACCAACCTGAATGGAAGTTTAACAACAGAGCTGAAAAACACAGGCTTAGGAACTGAACTGATTTGGGGCCTTCATTCCCCACCTACTAACACTTTGCCTTTGAGCAAATGCCCAGCAGCCTCCAATTCTTCAACTACAGAGTCCAGATAATTGTGACTGCTCAAGGAGTTGTTGCCT
Source organism: Panthera pardus (assembly GCF_024362965.1). Lineage (NCBI taxonomy): Eukaryota > Metazoa > Chordata > Mammalia > Carnivora > Felidae > Panthera > Panthera pardus. The sequence goes on along the minus strand of NW_026526821.1, from coordinate 48,203,342 downwards.
AGGCTAAAGAGAAGCATGCTTCTCGCTGAATGCACAAAGAAAATTTTAAAATAACTTATTATGAATTATTAAATATTTTAGCAAAGTGTGGGGAACATTGCTCTGAAGCAGCAATGGAGTTGGGGAAAGCAACAGAACACAGCAGAATTGTGCTACAGTTCTGGCTTTAACCCCTGCCACCTCCCTGACTCAGTTTTCTCATCTAGAGAATGGGGAGAAGAGTGAATGTGTAAACCATGGAGAACACACACCAGGGCTATTCCCAGCTGTTGGGATCTGTCTTCTTGTGCTCATGTTCAAGTGTCAGGCTGTGAGGACACAGACAGGTAGTCTGGGAAAAGTGGAGTCAAGTGTCAGGCAGGGAGGCTGGGAAAGCCCTTTGTGGCCGGGAGGACCCACAACCTGAAATGAAACTCTAATCAATGCTTTGGTGAGTCATGTTCTCTGTTGGAAATAGCTGGATCCCTCAAGTCAATGTACAGGATAGAGAGCTCTGCCTGGGGGAGGGGAGAAACTCCTGGAAGTTCCCTGCTTCCTTGTCCCAGTGTTGTGTCAAACCAAAGGAGAAGTCTTGGCACTCTCCCAGGTGGATGGAAGTAGAAGGAGAGTGTGCCCACACTGCCCCTGGAGGAAAGTGTCCTCAGAAAAGCGCAGGGTGGTTGCAGGGGAAGGAGGCCCGAGGGTAGTGTTGGCATCCTGGTTCCACCATCTGCTACTGGAAGAACTTCCAGATGCAGGGCTCCAAGCTCTTCATCAAAGGACAGTTCCATCCAGGCATTGGCATCCTGCAGGGCTTTCACATGGACCTTCATCATGCTCTGTATGTATGAAAAATCTAAAACACTGGCCATGAATTTTACTAACATTGCAGTGTGCAGGGTGCCTGGGTGGCTCAGTCGGTTAAGTGTCAGCTCAAGTCATGATCTCATGGTTTGTGAGTTTGATCCCCAAGTCAGGCTCTGTGCTGACAGCTCAGAGCCTGGAGCCTGCTTCAGATTCTGTGTCTCCCTCTCTCTCTGCCCATCTCCTGCTCATGCTCAGTCTCTCTCTGTCTCTCAAAAAAAAAAATGTTAAAAAAAATTTAACATTTCAGTGTGCAAAATGTTTTCTTATTTATTATTAGACTGCACTGCTAGATAATAAGAAGAATCATCAAGTAAGACAATTATTTTCATGAGTGCTGCTTCACTCATTCTTCCCACTTGCAGGTGAGGAAACTGAGGCCTGGAGAGTATGGGTGGCATTTGACCAAGATCCCACAATTAGGAGGACCTAGAGCCTGGGTGCAGGCAGCCCACCAGGCCCACCTCCTATACCCCTCTGTGAGGTATTAGGACAGAGGTAATCATGTGGTAAAAGGACCCTTAACCCAGGTCACTGCCACCAAGGGGCACACACATGCTGTTCTTTCATCCATTTGAATGACATCGAAAGTTTGCTCATAAACTATTCTTTTAGAGTTAACTGTTAATAATAATGGGCTGACTCCACAAGACAGGCCTTCTGGGATTCCCAATTTGGCAAGATTTTTGGTCAACAGCCACCACCTTGTGGCCAAGTCACTTCAGTGTTCTTGGTCCTGATAAGCACCACCTTGGGGCAAAAGTATGTGACTGAAACAGGGACAGGCTGATGTCCACACACTATGATGTCAGGCATGCTTTGTGTCACACTAACACTGCCCAACCCTCTCTGTTCCCCGCCCTTGCTGGTTCCTCCTGTTCCCACTGCCCCTCTCTCTGGCCAGAGACCTTTTCTCCTGTCAATCTTTTTTTCCAAATTGTATTAATTGAACTAAAATGTGCTATTGTCTCTGCCCTCACTTACATATAGTTTACCATGTAAATTTGAGGGACAGTTGGACCCACAAAAGTGGTTTTCAAATAACTTTTTGTCTCTCTTATTCCCGATTAACATATCTCAGAGAAGCTTTGTATTCAAAACACATAAAAAGAGAAATGATCTGGTTGAAGCCTATCTCTCACTCCTCCTCTTGCCTCCACCCAAAAAAAACCCTCTGTACAATTTCGGATTTCTGTAGAATACAGCTAGAAAATCCAAACTCTACAGCCCTGAACATTGAAAAACTCTTGTTGAGGGGGAACCTATAGAGAATATTTATATTTTAACAAAGCATAACATTAAAAGAAACAAAATCATCCTCATTTGCTGTCACTCTGGCAGGACTAATTTCAGAATTAAAAAGGCAATTCTTCCCAAGGAAGAATAGTTGAGAACCTCAGGGGCCATCTTTACTTTAGACCAAGAGTGACAGAGTTTCATTCCAGTCCTCAGGCTGGCATTTCAAAAGCATTGCTAACGCAGTTCTGGGGTCCAAACAACTGCAAAGCATGCTCATCCTAAGTGAAGCCTCCCCCTGCCTTGGTGAAACAATCACTTGGTTCTCTCTGGGAGCCATACCATGTCCCCGCATATCCAAATGGGCACTGCCCATATCCAGAGAAACCGAGGCACAAACCTGCATCTGACTTCGAAGTAGCTTGTCAACTTGAAATAAGTAGGTGTCATTGCTAGCATTGTTGTAGGTTTCAATGAAGAACTTGAGGGTTGAATTCATGTTTTTCATGCTCGTGGACTTCTCCTGGAAGCCTTCCCACCTTTGAAAGTGACCCAGCCTGGCTGCCAGGATGAGAGCAGCCAACAGCAACAGAGGATTCCTCCAGCATCCAACTCCCATCTCACAGCCTCAGAAATCTCCTATCCGCTGCACCTGCCAGGGCGGGCTGGGGCCAGGCTGTAACTCGCTCACCCTCCTACAGCAGTCTTTGCCAAGTGGGCTTTCCCAGGTTAAATGGAGATTGAGAACCCAACCTCGTCTTTCAAGGCTCTACCATAATCTGACCAAAGGACCAAACCGTGGTGCTCCTGGGTGGCTCTGTTGGTTGAGCATTAGACTCTTGATTTTGGCTCAGGTCATAATCTCTCAATTCATGAGATCGAGCCCATGACAGGCTCTGTGCTGACGGTGTGAAACATGCTTGGGATTCTCCCCCTCTCTCTGCCCCTCCCCTGCTTGCATGCATGCATGTGTTCTCTCTCTCTCTCTCTCTCTCTCTCTCTCTCTCTCTGTCAATAAACAAACATTAAAGGAAAAACAAAAGGACCAACCCATGAAATCTCCTTGGGTGGTTGCCCAATTCACTCTCAGGTCCATACATTTTCCACATATTTATGACACCAGCTTGGTTCCCTTAGTTATTCAGACAAGCATAATTTCTAAACACCTTGCCAAAATGGGCAAGACCCTCTCCCTACCCTCACATCTATTGAGGAATAAAGCCCCCAAAACAGAGCCTTACAGTGCTATGCAGTAAGAAGCATATTGGACAGAGAAGTTCCAGTTGTGGAAATTGGGGAAGGCTTACAGAGAAGGTAATATTTGAACTGGGATATGAGGAATCAGGGACATGGGACAGGGCATGATACATTCTATTTACATTCTGTGGGCTCTACCTGTCTAACCTGGCCATCAACTATTCCCCGTGCCTCCTTTAGGGACAGGTTCTCTTTACTAACCTGCCACCTTTCTCACCACAGATTTCTGGCTGCTGGATCCCACTGTGCCTGCAGGCCCTGGCACCAGCTCTTGCTATACTGGTGTGACTCCAACAGAGCTTTGTGAGGTAATCTTGGCCTCCCTGTGAGGGAGGAATAAACCCTGATCCTTATTCACAGATTAATCATGTGGCCCCCTGAAGGTTAGGTGCTACTTATGTCAGGCAAGAAAAATTCTCCTCTACCCTCTTTGGGTCTCTGGCTGGGCCTTAGAATTAACTAGCAGGAGAAAAACATGGCTTAATTGACCTTTTATATATACATGGGAAACTTCACAAGAGAATGAGGATGTGAAGTGGCCAGAACAAGAAGCTTGCATACCCTGTAGACAAGGAAATAATAAATGTGTGAAGAATTAACAAGACAATGAAGTTGAGACTAGGGGTAATAAATGGTGAAGAAGTTGTAAGGCTTGTTTATATAGGCTTCTTGACCCTGAATTCCGTGTCTCCAGAGATAAGGATGTCCTCCATGTCCATGTACCAGGAGGGTGTCTTTCACATGAGAGGTTTGTCTCCTATTTTCAAGGAAGGAGGGCTATGGAGGGGGTCAGAGTATCCTTCCTGCTTCACCGTTTCCTAAAACTCCTTTGTCTTAAAATCTTCAATGCGCCAAGGTGCCATATTTTGGCATAGTATGTCCTGAACCCCATCACCTGCACTCAGAAGGCTGTAATAGCTTCCTATTCTAAAAGCTTTTGTTAAGGTGGGACCCTAAATGGGATCCTGAAGAAAAAAAAAATAGTGGGACAATTGATGAAATGTGAAGAAAGTCTGTAGATCAGTTCATAGCATTGCGCCAATGTTAACTTTCTAGTTTTTACCATTTCACTGTAGTTACAAAAGATGCTAACATTTGGGAAAGTGGGATGAAGTGTATATAACAAAATTCACACAACTTTTGTTGCCTTTTTCTAAGTCTGGAATTATTTCAAATAAAGGTTAAAATGTTCAGAAATAAATAGGACCTGTCTTTGAGAAGCAGCACCACCTAGCAGTCCAACTCTCCTGGGTTCAGATCCCTTGCTAGGTGACTCTAGGAGAGGCAGTTAATCTCTGAGTCTCAGTTTCTTCATCTATAATATGAGAATGGGGAAAACTACTAATCTTGGTTTGTGGTGGAGACTAAATCCATGTAGCAAACAACCTGTTCCCCGGTCAGGCATCAGTCAGTGCTCAGAAACATCCTCTGGGTGATTCTTTCATGACTCTGAACCCAAACGCTGAAGCCCATAGTGATTCGCATGCCAACTGCCCTGGAACACAGACCACCTAGTGAAAATCCTACTAGACATGTTATGACATCCTCCCCTGACCCTCAGAGGCTGCCTTGTAGGACTTGCCCAGCTGATGGAGGTGTCTGCTTTGGAACACTCTGACCCAGAGCTGCAGGAGTGTCATTGTCAAATAGATACATAAGGATTCTGAGTAATATGTGTGAGTATTCAGACCTGGACAAGGGCAGCCTGTCCTGGAAACCTGAGATATGCCCATCAGACCATGGACCTGAGGAAGGAAAAGTAACATTAAAAAAATGATCTACTTATAGAAATATGCACCTTGGTCACGTCCATAAAGTAAGAGAAAAATGAGTCCCCAGTAATTTCCATGGAATAAGAAAGAAATATATAGACCCTGGTGATATCCATAGAATAAAACAGAAAACAGGGATCTTTTCTGTCATTTCTGGAGTTCTTTGACTTATAGCAGCATAAATCCAATCTCCACCAGTCTCCACATGGCCTTCTTTTCTGTCTCTTTGTCTCAGATTTCTCCCTTCTTTCCCTTAAGAATACCAGTCATTGGATTTGGGACCTACCCTAAATCCAATATGATCTCATCTTAAGGTCCTTAATTAGGCCTGCAAAGATTCTATATCCAAATAAGTTCACATTCATGAGTAGTAGGGGCTAGGATTTGCACATATATTTTTGGGGACCACAGTTCACCCCACTAAAATGTCCACCAAATAAGAGAAATTTGGGAGTATGGACGTGTCCATGTGTATTAGTTTCCCATGGTTTTGTAACAAATTACCTCGATATTGGTGGTTTAAAACCACAGAAATGTATTATCTTACCATTCTGGAGGCCAGAAATCTGAAGTCATTTTCACTAGACCAAAATCAAGGTGTTGACTGGGTTGAACTCCCTCCAGAGGCTCTGGGGGAAAATCCACTGGATGCTACTCTTCCTTGGCTTATGGCCACATCACCCCAGTCTCTACTTCTGTGGGCATATGACCTCCTTCTCTTCTGTCTGCCTCCCTTTTATAAGGAAATATGGATGGCATTTAAGACCCACCTGAAAAATCCCGAATGATCTGTTATAAGATCTTGAACTCAATCACATCTGTAAAGTCCTTCTTTACCACGTAAGACAATGCTCACAAGCTCCAGGAGTTAGGATGTGGACATCTTACAGTGGGTTATTATTCATCTCTCCACATCATGGATTCAGGGAAAATAGGAGGGGTGATTATTTCCCTGGAAGGAGGGAGAACAGCGGCCCTGGTGATGCCCCTGGAGAAGGGAAAAATGAAAATAAACACATCCATGGAAATGGAGGGAAATAGGAGGCCTCATCAATTCTATGCTTAATGTCCATGGAGTAAGTAAAAATAGGGGATCTGATAATACTCATGGGATAAGATGAAGATAGGGGACCAGCATTATATCGATGGATCAGAGGAAAAATACAGGAGGACAAATGATTTCCATAGATTGAGGGGGAAATGGTGGTTTTGGTTATGTCCATGGAATGAAGAGAAAATAGGATTCCAATAATGCTTGTGGTGTAAGGGATAAGCAGGAGATTTGGTTAAAATCACAGAATAAAGAGTAAATAAATTGCCTGGCTATATCCAGAATAGACCGCAAGAAAAGACAGCAGTATATTGCCCATAAAGTGAGGGGGAAATGGAGGACCCTAGTCATGTCCATGGAATATGGTGAAAATAAGGGGCCCGAAAATGTTCATGAATTAAGATAAAAACACTGAGCCTGATAAATCCATGGAAAAGGAAACCATTAGGCTTTATTATATCCATGCAATGAGGAGAAAATACAGTGCTGAGCATGTCCCTGTAACACGGGAAAGTAGGGGACCTCATTATATCAATAGAATAGGGGAAAAGCAGAGTGCCTTGGTCATATCTATGGAATGAAAGGAAAATAGGCAGCCCCATCGTGTCCATATAAAAAGAAAAAAATAGAGATAATGACTATGTCTATGTAGTGAGGGGAATATAGGGACCCTGGCCATGTCCATGGAATGTGAGTATGCAAAAGAAGGGAAACAGGGAACCTGGCATGTCCATGCATGAAGAGGAAAATAGGAAGCCTAATAGTGTCTGTGAAACAGGGAAGGGCATGGGGGTCTCACTCTTTCCCACGGAATAAAGGGAAAATAGAAGCCCTAGATGTCCAGGAATGAGAAGAAAATTGGAAAGATGGCCATGTCCATGGAATAAGGGGAAAACATGTGACCTGGTTAAGTCTATGAAAGTCTATAAGGAAGAAATGACAGGGAATGATTATATATATTTAATAGGGGGACACAGGGAGCCTGGTCATGTCCAAGGAATTAGAGAAAAGTAGGTTTCTAGATATTTCCATGAAAAAGGGAAAGTAGGTAACAAGGAAAAACTCAGCTTCCCACCTGGGTAGGGAAAACGCCAGCTCTTCCCTATGGTCTTTTTCTCCCATAAGTATCATTTTCCATCTTGCAAAATATACTTTCTGACATTTCTGGCTGCCAAATATGTGGGGGTTTTCCCCACAACAAGCAATTCTCTCCAACACTAGCTGGGTGTCCTACAAGTTCACTCTGCCTGTAAACAGGTGAAGGGATCAGTCTTACAAGATTGCCCCACCATCACCACCACCTTCAGATGCCAGGTGCAATTCCAGGTTGTCAGCTATGCTTCTGACCAACTTCCTATAAACCTGACGTTCCCATGGCCCACTTTTGGGTTCAATTAATTTCCTAGTCTGGTTCATAGAACTCAGGGAAACACTTTTACCAGTTACCTTATAAAAGGATATGACAAAGGATATAGATGAACATCCAGATGGAAGGAAGGTATAAGGCAAGGTATTTGGGAAGGCTTCCATGCCCTATCTTTGAAGGCAACTCTCCTGGTACCTTCACATGATGACCAACCTGGAAGCTCTCCACACCCTATATTTTAGGGATTTTATGGAGGCCTAATCATGTAGGCATGATCTATTACGCCCTTCTCCCTTCTCAAGAGAGTGAGGGACAGGGCTAAAAATTCCAAGTTTCTAAACATGGGTTGTTCTGTATGATGGCCAGCCTCCATCCAGGAACCCATCTAAAGTCACCTCATTAGAACAAAAGGCACTCCTATCACCTAGGAAATACAAAAATTTCAGGAGTTCTATGCCAGGAACCAGGGTTAAAGACCAAATATTAGAACAAAAGATGCTCTTAGTTCTCTTACTACTTAGGAAATTACAAGAGTTTCAGTTCTGTGCCAGAACCAGAGGCAGACACCAATATATATATTTTCTATTTACTATTAAACAGGAAACTTGATTATGTCCATGAATAACGGGGAGGTAGAGGTCCTGGCTCTATATATGCCTGGTCATGTCCACTAAACAAGGAGACAATAGAGAATCTATTTACTTTCATCAAATAATAGGAAATTGTGTTGCCTGGTTACAGCTGTGGGAGAAGAGGAACTAGGGACCCTGATTTTTTTCCATGGAATAAAGTTACATTAGGGGCACCTGAGTGGCTCAGTCAGTTAAGCACCTGACTCTTGATCTCAGCTCAGGCCTTGATCTCAGGGACGTGAGTTTGAGCCCCACATTGGGTTCTGTGCTGGCAGCACAGAGCCTGCTTGAGATCCTCTCTCTTTCCCTCACTCTCTGCCCTTCCCTCCCTCACTCTGTCTCTGTATCTCTCAAAATAAACAAATAAACTTTTAAAAAAATATTAAATATAAAAAGCAAAGAAAAGACTGGCCTTATCCAGAGCCACAGGGGAGCAAGTATGAGAAGATTGAGGCCTGAACCTCAGCCCCTCCCACCTTCCTGGGCCTAGGCCACCTTCTCATTTGCTGCTGCACGATCCAGAGGAAAACAGTCAACCTTGTTAGTAGTTGGTGCTTAAGAAAGAATAAGCATCTTTCCAAGAACCCAGAACACCTGGCCTTCTGAGTCACAGGATGAACCTGGTAGCAGTGCCACTGCTGGAGCAGTCATAGCGCCAAGTGCATGGAATTTGTCTTCCATCAGCCTACAGCTGTATGGTTTGTGGGTGACATGGTGGGAATGTATGGGGAGCTATCTGTGAGCTGCACAACTTCCTGGTTTTGTCTATTGCCAACCAGGCTTGGAAATTCTTTGTCAGGCTGCTCCCAGGGAAAAATTAGCAGGAAATAGAGGGAGAATATGTCTTATCACTGCAGACAGTAAGGTTCTGCTTGTGTGGGCTGAGGAGTTTGGAAATGGGGAGTTTCCTGGCTGTGGTTTTTAAAACCACATCTTATCATTCCTGACCCTCCACCCCAGATGAACTTCTTAGGCTCCTCCTTGATCCCAACTCCCTTGGGCTGGCATAGACCACTCATCAGCCTGGTCAAAACATTGTTCATCATGATATGCTTCTGATTGGAAACCTGAAGTGTAGTGCCACTGCTCCCCAAAGCAGGAAGGGACCTGGAGGTCATCTAGCAGGTGAGAATTCATGCCCTAGGATGCCAGGCATGTTCCAGGACAGATAGCCAAGTAGACCATCCCCTACCCAGCCAGGCTGAGTCCAGACATCCAGGCTGGTCAGTTCTGTTCTCACTGTGGAGTCTGGAGCTGCTATGAGGGGTCAGAGAGATGCAGAGCAGAGTCAGATGTGAGGCAGCCCTTCCACTGTTGCTTGGCAGCTGCTTTACCTTCTGAGTCTGTTTCCTCATCTGTAAAATTTATATAATAGTAAATACATCAGATTATTGTAAAGGGTGCAGAAGTGCCTGGCATAGTGCCTGGCACACAGGGCTCAATCATGTTGACTATTTCAAGAAGGGGAAACCTCCTCCAAGAAGCCATGGAGGTGCAGCAGGTAGAACTTCCCTGGGGCTCCAGGCTATTTTCTGTGATCTCCCCCCTCCTGCCCTCTCTCTATCCCTGTCACCATTGACATCATAGGGGCTGAGAGAAGATGATGTGACAACTCTCAGAGAACAAATATGCCCTTGTAAATAGCAGGGTTGATCTCATTTGGGTTCTTCTCCCACCTTATTTCTTTCTTTCTTTCTTTCTTTCTTTCTTTCTTTCTTTCTTTCTTTCATTCATTCAAGCACTGTTTGATAAACTCTTCTTTGTCCTGCTCTCAACCAGCTGCTGACCTGGATATTACCCTGGCAAGAAGAAAATCTATTTGAGACCCGCCCTGTCACCAGAAACCCTTCAAAGCCATCCCAGCAAGGAGCAATCTGCCGTCTGGGTACCTGTTTGAGTACTCTCCCAAGGGAAGCTGCAAGGAAGCATTGCCCAGGCTACCAGCAGCAGCCCCCACTGCAGCCCTCAGCCCCTGAGCCCTCATCCTGGGGCTGCAGCAGAAGGACGTGGCTGACATTGGCTGGAGATGCCCGCTGGTCCTGGGGAGCAGGCCAGCAGCAGGCACAGAATGCCAACAATGACAAGGTAGTGCTACAGATGGCTCAGAGCTGGCATCGCCCCAAAAGGCTCAGTGTACATTTTCTCTTTCCAGACAAGGAAACCTGAGAAACCATGAGGCTCAGAATGTCAGAGATGTCACAAGAGACAGAACATTCTCACTGTCTCTGTAGGATCTCCATCTGGGGACCCAGGGTGGCATGGTTTGTTGGCAGGCCATCATCCTTCATGCAGCCTTTGGTCTCATTTCTTTTTCTTTCTTTTTTTTTTTTTTGATTTTTAAGTTTATTTATTTATTTGGAGAGAGCATGGGCAGGGGACGGCCAGGGAGAGAGAGGGAGAGACAGAATCTCAAGCAGGCTCTGCACTGTCAGCGCAGAGCCTGACACGGGGCCTGAACTCAGAACTGTGAGATCATGACCTGAGCCGAGATCAAGAGTCAGACACTTAACTGGCTGAGCCACCTAGGAGCCCTACTTTTGTTGTCCTTTCTGCAGCTGTTTTCACTTGTGCAGCATTAGTTTACCAGCTCCTTAGCAGGCTATGCCATTTAAGTAACCATCACGTCTCATTTCAAAAGCAAATAAAAGGCATGCAGGCTCTGCAGACTGTTGTGCTCCAGCTTCTGGTCTCCTGCTCTACTGCTGTTTTCCATGAGCACTCCTCCATCTTCTGACACAACAAGCGGCCAATGCTGAAGCAGGCCAAAACTCTGTTGTAACCTTCAAGTCTTCAAGTTCAAGTCCTTTGCTCATCTTTTCTACTTGGTTGTTTGCCTTCCATTGATTTGTAGGATTTATTTATCCTTAGTAATAATTATTTTGGGGTTTATTTACTGTAAATATCTTTTTCTGGGTTGTGGTTTTGTCTTTTCATTTCAGTTATGCTATGTTAGTGAAAAGAAATCCTTAATCTTAATGGAGTGGATGTATTGATTTTTTTCTCTTATGGTTTGCAATTTTGATGTCTCATTTAGGAAATCAAGGTCATGAAGCTACTTTCCTGTATTTTCATTTAAAACTTCTAAAAGTTTTCACCTGAAACTCATGTGACATTGTCAACTATACTTCAATTTTAAAAAAGCAAAAAATAACTTCTAAAAGTTTTAAAGTTAAGCATTTCACACTTATGTCCATAACCATTAATATTTTTTGTGCATGGTGTGTTTGCTAATATCTTGTTCAGAATTCTTTTATCCATGTTCATGACTAAGACTGGCCCCAGATTTTCCTTTCTCATATGAGACTTTTATAGTTTGAGTTTCAAGGTTACACCCCATACAACAAGCTGGGGAGCGTGTCAATCAGAGTCCCCACAATAAACAGAGGTACACTCACTATAGGAAGGTTTATTTATTGGAGGTACTTACAGTGCTGCAGGTGCAAGGGAATCCAGGGCACATGGTTGTCATTTGCTGGAAGATGAGGGGAGCGATCTAGACATCAGAGAGCCTCAGCTGACCACCCTGCAGAAGGACTGGGAAACAAATGCCATGATCTCACTCACCTGCTGCCCTCCATCGTATGCTGGGCATCTCACTGGCCTAATGCAACAAGATGCCAGAAGACACAGGACCCTATTGATGGAGCCCCTGTAGGTCAGCATGCTGGGGCAGAGAACAGTATAAAGCAGGATAGTGACTGGGATGGAGAAGAGGGGTTGCAAGATGATCTTAATCCTATAGAAGAGTTGCTAGTCTTTTACTTTTTTTGTCTATTCCTTTTAGGGATTGGGAAAGAGAGATTCTATATCTGGCTTCATTTCATTTTCTTTATTGAGAAAGCCTCCCAGTATACAGCTAATTTTCATCAATCAAAATAAATATGGTCTATAAAGTCGCCATAAACACTGAGTTAACAAATACTGAACTATTGCATCTAAGGAGAGCACAAGTTTGGCTCCTTTGAGTCTCTGGTCACATTTTTGCCAACCCATTAACACATAACCTTGTTTTATATGCATTTCTATTTAAGGACACTTTATTTGACCTACATCTTGACTAGTTAACATTGAACTCATAGCCAACAGCACTATAACTTGTGTCTGAACAAAGCTTATCTAACATATGTATTTTCTCTTGAAGGCACAGCATAGCTTTCTTGTGCTGAGGAAGGCACATTCCAGCACATTCTTTGGAAGTCACTTAAAATAGTGAAATCACCAAAAAAGTATAAAAAAAATGGAAACCATGGCACTAAATAGACCATGAGAAAAATACTTATTACACTATGAAAGCCAAAAATAAAAACAAAAACAAAAACAAACCAAACAAACAAACACAAAAAAGACAATGTTGCCTTGTCCAGCCTAAGCTGAAAAGATGTATATCAGGTCACTCCAATTTTTCACTGCTCTGCATATGTCCATAAATGACTGTAGAAATGCCATAGTATTCATTTGGGGATTACAAATAAATTTTAGCGAATAGGCAAATTCACAAGTATAGAATCCATATGGGACGTGTAGGTGGCTCAGTTGGTTAAGCATCTGACTTCAGCTTAGGTCATGATCTCACAGTTCATGGGTTTGAGGGGTGCATCAGGCTCTGTGCTGACAGGGTTACAAGATGATCTTAATCCTCTAGAAGAGTTGCTAGTCTCTGCAATGAAGTCTGCTTTGGATTCTGTGTCTCCCTCTCTCTGCCCCTCCCCTGTTCAGCCTCTCTCTCTCTCTCTCTCTCTTTCTCTCTCTCTCTCTCAAAAGTAAATAAATAAACATTAAAATTTAAAAACAAATATAGAATCCACGAATGCTGAGCATTAACTGTATTTTCAAATGCAGAGCATTTGTATTGTATTTACAACAGTGCAGAGTGGGCTTATGAAGGCTCAGTTCTTTCAGACTGAGTATGAAGAGATGTTAGCACCACACCCTAAATAAGCTTGTGACCGTGTGACCACTGATAGGAAACACCTTCTTCATTTTGGGACAAACCCAACTATTTTGGTAATAGGCAAATAGGATGAACCCCCAATGTGTCATAATAGGAAAGGGTTATATAAAATTTGTGCAAAGAACTATTATCCATCAACAATTCATTGCAAAGACTGGTAGCAATCTTGAAAATGCTTATGTTTCCTAAACAGACAAAATACAAATATACACTGTGATAATATCTGCATATTTATAGGTTTAATAAAGATTTGATAGGAAACATATACATAAAAATGAATAGAAATGAATAGAAAAGAATTCTCCTAAAATTTATTTTAATTAAAGAAGTTTAAATCAATTAAATTAAAATAATAATGTGAAAGGAAATCAAAATGGTCCAGGAAATAAACCATTCTTCTCTGTAAGCCATTGTGCCTACAGCTCAGAACCATAACTCTGGGAAGAAACATATTGAGCCTATAGGAGAAAGGTCTTAGAATTTATCATATAAAAAAAGTTGGGGCATCTTTGTTTTACATCCATTTGCCATTTTTAAAGTTTATTTATTTATTTAGAGAGAGAAGCACACGAGCAGGGGAGGGGCAGAGAGGAAGAGAGAATCCCAAGCAGGCTCTGTGCTATCAGCACAGAGCCCAACTCAGGGCTGGATCTCACAAACCCTGAGATCATGACCTGAACAGAGATCAAGAGTCAGACACTTAACCTACTGAGCCACCCAGGTACCATTTGCCACTTTTAAAAACATCCAGTTAATTTCAAAATGTGTTCTGGGATTTCAAATCAGTTAATGAAAAGAATAACATTAATTAATGACATAATGTTTTTTTTTTTTCAGAAGTATTTACTTGAACTTAATTTACTATCTTCTATGTTACCTCTAACAGATACTTTGTATATTTAATTTTGCCTTTTCTAATTCTTTGGTCTAAATTTTACGGAATAATTTCTCAAGAAAATGGTAAATAATATCAACAAAGGAATATTTGTAGCAATTTCAACACAGCATGAAATGTCTCAAACACACACACATACATACACTAACTACTGTTTGTTTGAAAGTTTAAAAAATATATAATAAAAAACACTTATCAAATTATCCCCCTGAAGTTTCCCATTCATTGCTCTCAGGTTTTGCGAGTCCACGAGGAAAATGAAAAGAATCACTGTAAATAGAGTAATTAAATTCTATCCTCAAAGCTGCACAAAGTACAGAAGCCCAACCTCATCAACATGAATAGGGAACATTTATTTTCATTAATTAATTACTTGGATGCTTTTGGATGAAGAGCTTTCTGGAATGAATTATTTTCTTACCTGTCTTCTAAAGGGGACAACACTAGAGGAGCCCTGGCCTTGTCCCTTCCAATGCCTCTGAGCCACTCTTAGGTTACAGACAGAAGTGAAGCTGAGATAGCACTGGAGGAGGCAGCTGAAGATGGGGCAGACCCTCTAGGGATTCAAAGGCCCTTGGAGGTGAGGGGCTGCTCCCCAGCCCGGGGGCTGTAGCTTCACAGTTTTGTCAATGCAACCAGGGTGGGGACTGGCTCCCTTGAATGTAACTCTGGGGGGTTTACCACATCTGCAAATCCTTAGAGACACTCCCCTTGAATATGGGTGAGCCTGAGCTATTTGCTTTAGGGAAACAGAAATGACGCCTTGGAACTTCAGAGATTAAGTCATAAAGGTAATCCAGCAGCTGCCTGGCTCCCCTCCCCCCATCACTTTTGGAGCCCTGAACACCATGTAAATGTTCAGAGAGAAATACCAGGAGCCTCAGCTGCTCTGGTCTTTCATGTCTTCCTATCCCAGGCAGCAAGCATTAGCAGAAAGCCCTGAGGTGACCCCAGCTCCAGCTACTACCTGAAAGAGAGACCCCCAACTTAATGGGGTCTCAGATGCCACCCATCTGAGCCCAGTCAGCCCCCAGAACCACAAGTGATGATACTAATAAATGATCATTGTAGTTTGACACCACTAAGTTTGAAGTGGCAATCAGAACCCCAAGTATACAGTTATCCACAGATGACAATGCTGATTTATGAATTTGTAATGAACACCACGACTGTGCATGGGCACCAGACTATGCCTATTGGTCGTCACTGCATACACTCCCTGTCTTAGTTTATGTTCTCCCAGAAGTAGACCTTGAGACAAGGATTCCAGTGGAAGCAATTTCCTGGAAGGTGACACCAGAAGGCAGCACTGGTAGGAGTATGGGGAGAGGCAAGGGAAGAAAGTCAATAAAGAGTACAGAACTAGCAACCTTCTCCTGTGAGCACTACTGTATGTAATGAGTGGGGCTCATTACCACTGGGAAACTACACAAGACAGTGTGAAACATTGCTCAGAGATGTCCCGCCAGAAAATTATCTTCGAATTTTCCAACACTCATTAATTGAGGGCTGCTCGTGGAAGGCCAAGAGGCATTAATTCCCCTATTAGCGTAGTTAATTAATCCTCCCCACTTCTCCAGCATTCAAGCAGATCAGGCTGGAAGGCCAAAGAGAACACTTAGGAGAACTCCAGGTGCTGGCAGTTGGGACCCACAGGCATGGGAACACCCAATGCTAGTCACGGCCAGAAGTTTCCTACAGACTTTAGAATCAGAGGGAAGGGAGGTGGGTGACACTAAATGAACTGGTACCACTTAGTAACTGGTACCTGCTGTTCAGCTGTGGGTAGGGCAGTAGTAGCAGGAGCCAGCTACACTCAGCTCTAGGGAGATACTCACCCAGGGCACTGGGCACCTGCACTGGTCACTGAAGACACCAGCCCACGCAATCCTGGAAGTACAATGCATTTGTGCCTTCTGCACCTTCCCTTGGTGCTAGTCTCCACTTAGGACTCTAGCCATGCTGCACCCCCTACTGTGAACACGTGCAGATGGCCACATCTTGTTTTTCACACAGATAATTTTCTGACTCTGCCTCTCTTAGAGCTGGCTATTCTCAGATGGCTTCAGCCTTGCCTTTGCAGACCACCTCTCAGGGTGAATAGAGGGATACTTGACATTCCAATTTAACCTCCTGTGTGTTCATTCACTCTAAATGTCTGTATGTCTACCATGATCATAGGGGAAGACCTACAGATCCTGCTTGGTTCTGCCTGGTTCAGGGTGCAAGCTTCTCCTTTCCTGCTCCATCTTCTCAGAAACAGTCTGAAATCTTTTCTTCTAAATGCCCAGAGTTGCTGAAAGGCAAAGTATATCTAAGTCAGCGTTGTCCACTAGGTTATGCTTTAAATAGAAATGCTCTGTATCTGTGTAGTCCAATATGGTAGCTGACTAGCTACATGTGGCCATTGAGCAGTTGAAATGTGGCTAGTGTGACTGATGAATGAAATTTTACATTTGATTTCATATTATTTGATTTACATTTAAATGGCCACTTGTGGTGAGTGGCCAGCATCCTGGTCAGCACAGGTGTAGATCCTTTGGACCTACTCTAGGACGGCTCCTACTTGAGGGCCTCACGCCCTCCCTGGCCCACATGAGAGCAGGTCTCCATTTCTCTCCTGCTTGGTGGATTCCTTATCTGTCTCTCAGCCATCCTCACTCTGTGAGGTTTGCCTCGCTGCCCTGCCACATCCCCTAATCTAGCCTCTGGGAGAAGAAACATGTGTTCTACACAACAATTACAGCTTGAAGTTTTTATGCCACTTGGGTGTGGACTGGGGAAGGATGTGCCTGACAGAAAGAAGAGAATGAAGGAAATACCCAAACATAAAAAATGTCACTATGTGCCCTGCCACTCTTAACTGCATGTTCTGGTTTGGAGGAGGCAGTCCATTCCATCTCCTTTTGAGCTGACCACAGATTTGAAAATCTAGAACTGTGTGCTTGA
The DNA here is from genome assembly GCF_024362965.1 of Panthera pardus. Taxonomy (NCBI): domain Eukaryota; kingdom Metazoa; phylum Chordata; class Mammalia; order Carnivora; family Felidae; genus Panthera; species Panthera pardus. Next base: position 48,186,390 of record NW_026526821.1, on the reverse strand, counting down.
CAATAGCAGCAGAGAGTTCCTTTTAAAATGTACATTTCCTAGATCTCAACTTCAGGAGATCCTAACAGAAAAAGCCAGTGGCTTAGGAATCAGTATTTCTTGAACATCCTTTGGAGTTTCTGCATTGGGCCAGCTTTGGGAGCTGCTTTATTCAACATAATGATGCCGCACTTAAGAGCTTTTGAGTTGGTCTCACTCTGTGAAAATCCCTGTGGACTGCTCTGCTTTGCAAGTGCTTATTTCCAGTTTTGCAGTTTTTCTCATTACTCCTGCATTTACTGCCACCTCTAATTTCCTGCCTCCTTCTTCTCCAATACTGCTTCAAAAGCACACAAATTGGGATTTCGAAGTTAGAGTATTGCATGTAGTAATAGTAAGTAAACCCTGCTTGAAGATCTGATAGAGTGATTCTAGAGCACCTTCAATGTATGAACTCTGCGATCTATGCTTTAGTTACCTTTCAAGGAGTTTCACCCTTGTTGTCTTTCTCTCTAAAGATAGACTTCATTTTCTTAGATATATATTGTGTTCCAGTGCCCACAGTGTATTTATTAATAGTTTAATGTTGTCACAAGTTCTCATTTGGCAGTGATTTTCATATTTGCTTCACCACCTCTGCTTTAGCATTGCCAAATAAATGGTCTAGACTTTGTATTTAAAAAAACAAAAAAAAAAAAACAAAAGCAAAAAACAAAACAAAACAAACAAAAAAACACCTCCTTCCCGGACAGGCCTGGAAATTGTTGGCACACGATAGCATCTATCTATGGATAGTCTTCCTGGCAGGCAGAATTGTGCTCCAGAAGACTCACCCCCTATGGCCAGCACCACGTAAAGGATACGAGAGTTCAAAGCCTCCCATCCATAGAAAATAATTCAGTCAATTAAAAGAGTGGATTACGCATATATAGCATAAATGCAACTCATTTATAACCAAGGAGGAGAGGGCCAACATAAGGCTGAAATATGGGGGGACTGAAAAATAACTCTGAATTTATATTGGGGAAAATAATTACATTCTTAAACGCCTTGCTCTGGAGATAAAAATGGCTCTCTCTGCCAGCTGTTGCTGGCGGGTGGGTGGGTGGATAGGCATCACATGGTTAATGAAATTGCTTTTGGTGGCTGCGTTACATTCCCTTTTGCAAAATTGGGGCGTAGGTTGAACGTTCCAATCTGTTATCCTCCGTTTGCTCAACCATCCCATTGCCAGGTTATCAGTCGTGGTGAGCAGGGATTCCTGAACCAACGTGAGGCTGCATGTTTGAGGTTATCCTTACTGGAAAGCCACGGGGCATTTTCCATTTCCCCGTATACTTGAAAGATTAAAGTTCACCTTGGACTAAGACCCATACAGAGAGTCACGCCCCCCATCTCGAAATCCCGGGCGCCGCTAGTCCGCTAGCTCAGATCTCCACCCGGCCCGGCTCAGCGGCCTTCTGGGAATTGTAGTTGAGGCCTCGCGCATCTCCGCCGCCAGTGACCAGCCTTGGACTACAAGTCCCGGTAGGCCTTGCGCGCCATGTCTGCGCGACCGGCTGCTGCGAGAGGAGGGTGAAAGCGCGGAAGGCGCATCCGAGCCAGGTTAGGAGGTTGTGGCGGCGATAGCAGGCGACATGGACAGCGCGGGGAAGGAGCGTGAGGCGGTGCAGCTGATGGCGGAGGCGGAGAAGAGAGTCAAGGCCTCCCACTCCTTCCTCCGAGGGCTGTTTGGGTGAGCGCTAGACCGCGCGTGCCCTGAAGGGGTCTCCTCCCAGGCCCTCTCCCTAGCTGCCCGACCCCCATGCGCGCCCTGTTGAATCCCCCCTCCACCTCTGGAACGCCCAGCGGCCCTCATTTCCCATACATCCTCCAGAGAGCTCCTAAGTCTTAGAGCCTCCCAGGGACCCCTCTCCCAAGAACGCCCCAGGGGATCTCAGCACCCCTGCGTGCCCCCCATCCCCTAAAGCCCCCAGACCTCTCCCTCACACGCTCCCCAGAACCTCTACAGTCTCTCGCGGTCCGTCAGCCGCAGCGCACCCTCCAGATATCCCCTGGGGTCCCCAGAGGGCCCCCCCACCCCTCCACGCCCCCTCCGGCCCGGCGCTGTCCCTGCGTTGTTGCGGGGGTCCCGTGGCCTCTTTTGGAGGAGGGCCGTCACCGCCGCCGCAGGACAGTTTGTTCTTTTCCCCACGGCTGAACCCGCATCTCTCAGAGACTTGGGTTGGCCGGAGGCGAACCCAGGAGGAGCCGGAGGGGCGGGTCCGGGGACCCCTGCCCCGGCGCCTGGCCCGCGCATCTGGGGGCATCTGGTTGGGCGGTGGGCCCCGAGCAAGAGCAGACTGGCGCGGCGCCCCCGTTCCAGAGATGGGGTGCTCCTTTGCCTTGCGCCAAGTAGACATTTAATAAACGTTCGTTGGAGAAGGAATACGTTTTCTCAGTATAGTATTTTTACTTCACCAGAGATTGATCGGTTTGCCAGGGCCTCCTGTTTGATTAAGGATAAACGCAGCTCCTAAGTAGGCGTCTTTTGGGAATCCCGTTAATTTTCTGTAATTTTCTGTTCTCCTGGGGTAAGGTTTTAAATTCGGACTTCCCAAAAAGCAGAGCCTGTACTGACCGTTCTGGGTGGTTGAATATGTGAATGATTCAGCTGTTTAGGATTAGAGAGGCTGAAATTTCCTGGTGGTGGTGGTGGTGGTGGTGGTGGTGGTGGTGGTGGTGGTGGTGGTGTTTTTCTTTTTGAAAGTGAAGATCCTTTGCCGACAGCAAGAACATATTTTTATTTTTGAGAAGGACCAATACTTAATTGTTACATTATTCAACAATTTTATTTTATGTACTAAATTCAGTTTGGAATCTGCTTGTTTTGCCATCTTCATTCTCTTGATTATAATATAATACTTTACCATTGTGGATACATCTCCAGGAAATGCTTAGATGCAGGTTTCATGCAGTGCACAGTAGTACAGGAAGCAAAGATGCATAAAAGTAAAGGTTCCTAACCTCAAGAACCTTGGGAAGGGCATTTATCCTAGCTGGTTTCTAAATTCTCCTGTGATGTGTAGTTTGGAACATAGCAGGGAATTATAACTTTGTTCCCCTTTAAAAGTTATGATGATTTATAAGGAGCATTCTCTCATGCTTGATGCTAACACCAAACAATAGCGCCTTTCTGTGATTCATAAAGCATTTAAAATATATTTGAATAGAATTTAATGTCCTAGCACCTCCTGCCTGGAGGTGATCTTAATGTCACAGCATATTTCAAGTCAGGATGTGTTTCCCTGGAAGAGAATCTATAATTGGCAGAGGAGAACATTACAGCACTTGATACTTGACTCAAGGGAACCCTCCTTTTTGTGAAGTGGTGTTGCGTTATTGTTTTGATGAAGCTTGGCCAAGTCTTGAGCCAATAATCCTAAAAGGATTTTGAAAAGGCTTTTGTTTGTAAACAAACATCTTTTCTCTCCTTGATTGTTGATCACCTATTTCATTGACAGGCCTTATAGGAAAACTGTTGTCTTTAACCTGCATAAAAGTCATTGCGTCCCAGGTCTGGCCTGGATATGGCAGGCTTTTGGATGGGGGGCAAGTTACTTAGCCTCTCCGTGCCCCAGTTTCGTCTGCTGTAAAAAGGGGTAATAATAGTACATCTAATAGTGAGGGTTCAGTGAGTTTATGCATGTAAAACATTTAGAACCATTGGAGAAGGTGACTATGATATTAATTAGCATACTTGCCAAAATTGTCAGCTGATATTTACCAAGGAAGTAGAGGGCCAGACAGATTAAGTGACTTTGACAGGATTTCAGAGCCAAAGACCTTTAGGACTGGATCTTTGGTCCTTTAATGAAAGATTTGAAAGGGCTTTGTACCATGTGTTATTTATCCTATGGGGAGTAATTGTGTTATTTTCAGTGATACTTGGTTCCAGGAAATCTTGGGGAAGAAGAGTACTCAGTTCTCTGAGTTTTAATAGTATATAATTACTTGAAGCTAAAAACCAGCCCTAGTTTCTCTGTCAGTTACTGTGGGAAGACCGATTCTGTGTCAATTTTAGATGTTTAGAATCTTCTATTATGTCTGGCATCATCTGTACCTGTCCTCATCCTTCTAGACTGGGTTACCTGGTAGTCTACCCTGTCACCCTTCTTTTGATACAGAATTTTCCCATCTACTTGTTATTCTTTCTTGAAACCACAGTGTAGTCCACTTCCATGTCAGACTCCTGAGTTAACAAAACTCACATACCGATGTATCATCAGTGTCAGTATCATTTGAGCCATGTATTTAAGAGCCGACCAGTTCGTGCTTTAAAGGCGACAGATGATGCTGTTTTGATGACATGGCAGCCATTAGAATTAGAAGGTGCTCAGCCTATTGCAGCATATTTTACATGGACTCATTCTCATTATCCTAACTGCAGATTAAAATGTATTAGGAGCTCATCTCCTTCACTCCATGTTTATCCAGCACCCACACTGGTTTTGTGGCAATACTGTATTGTTACTACTATACTATAGCTCTTCCTTTTTTGTTGCTTTCAGTAAGATTACATGAAAATATACATTGTATGTTCCCGAGAAAAGGTCAGTCATGTATTCTGTGTACAAGGCACAAGTCCCATGCTAGTCTGCAAGATGTTCCTAAGCCACTAAGGGGTGCAACCATCACAAAATACCCCTTATTGGTGTTCTTCTTTTCTTCTTGACTGCCATTTAGACAGTAGTGAGTTTTTGTAGTTGTGGAATTGAATTAAAACTTACTCTTTCTGAAGGGCTTAGCACAGTATAGCAAAACTACCACCAAAAGAGTAGCGTTTTCAATTCGTTTGTTCCCAGGAGTGAGCTATTAAATTTTGTAGTTAATTTCAAATTCAAATGTAAAATCTTAAAGAGCTGCAAGTGAGATCTTAAACTGGCCTGAGTATGACAGTAAAGTAAAGTTTGGAGTTGCTAAGGCATCTCTTGCTGTCTTCTCCATCTTGTTGTAGGAGGCCAGATGGGGGCTAACCAGCACAGTACACATGAAAGGGAATGGCTGCTTGAGAATGACAGTCAGAAGATGTTCTGCATGGTTAATACTGCCTTCTCCTGCTTTTGAATGCTGTCCAGTCATAAAGCTTGTAAAGAGCCATAAATTTGGCAGTGTCAAAGTAAATTTAATGAAAGATCCTACTGGGTTATCTTGAAACAATTATGAGTCTACAATTTCCTAGCTGATTTTGAAAATTGGGAATATTTCTTAAACATTGTAGGCCATAAATTTTCAGTATTCTTCACTCAGCTTTATTTCTACAGAGATTGTGTTTAAGTTTTGCCAAAATATGGTGAGGACATATGATAGCATTTGTAAAGCATTTAGGACCCCCTCAGTTACAATAGATACTCAAGTGCAGATTGAACGTTAAAAAAAGAAAAATCATTAAGCTCAGATTTATTTAGAGACAAGTAGTATAGTATATGAAATATATATGTACATTTATTATAAATTTATTATGTTAGAATATAAAAAATAGACCTACATATTGGGTAATTATAACATATATACAAGCTATAATAATGTATCCTATATTATTACATATAGGAAGACCAAACCTAAGTTCAGTCTCTCTCTATTAGTGTGGTGACCCCTAGCCCAGTAAATCATTCTTGGAGTTTGTTTTTCTCAGCTTTCAAGTGGGCAAAGGGAAAGAATCTGCTTTTCGGAATTGTAAGGATTGACTGAGGTATTAGAATGCTTATTAAGCTGCATGGAGCTATATTACTGTTAATTTATGAACATTTGGTTTTCTAATATTAGTGCCAAGTTACAGTTTATGTATCAAATGGCAAACTCTTTCTAGATTGGCCTTATTCTGTTTGCATTTTTGCAGTTTTTGCAGTGCTCACCGTATATTCTCTCATTCTCATGAGCCCTGTGAGGTGTGTTTGTTTAGAAGAGGTAGAAGGGGACCCAGCACCCCAGAAGAGTTATATTTTGAATGTCTCTTTAATATCTGTGGAGACAAACATGATTTTTCTCCTTAGTTACTAATATGTTAATGATTGGATAGCCTCATATTGAACTGTTGGGGCGTTCCTTGAATTCCTATGGATTATAATGTATTGTTTTTTAATGTGCTATTAGATTCTGTTTTTAAATATTTTCTTTTGAATTACTGTCTTTGCAATTCATTTGTGGATGGTCCATCAAGTTGAAGTATTGATGTGACAAGTGCCTCATGAGAATACAGACATTTTCCTTTCACCCGGTGCTCTGGTCTTTGAAGGTTCAGGTTGGAACCCTTTTCTAGTGAAATCTGGACTTTTTTTAATGTTCTTTATTTCAGTAGTTGTTTTCCTCTGTCACTTTTGTGTTTGTGTGTTTCCCCTTCTCTCTTGATTCTTTTGATCCTTTTTCTCCTAACAGCTAATATTTTGACTGAGAGGTATTATGAGTTTCCTGTTTACTGCTTTATTTACCTCTGTTGCTCCTTTTCTTTTGCCCTCTGGCTCCTTTGGGGAAAATGGAGGATGGAATATTTCAGTATTTCCGTTATTTTAGTTATGTGGATCCAAATATTGATGTATGAGTTTTCCTTTAAAATTGTGTTAATGTTTTAATTGTATCCCCCAGATCCTGGTATATAGTGTTTTTTATTGTAATTCGTTTCCCCTTTGTCCCAAGAGTTGTTTGCAGGTTGTGTTCCAGATGAAGGTGCTTTTTTCTTGTATGTGATTTTTATTTTTTTATTTTTTTAATGTTTATTAATTTTGAGAGAGGGAGCACAAACTGGGGAGGGGCAGAGAAAAAGGGGAACAGAGGATCCGAAGCAAGCTTTACACTGACAGCAGCTAGCCCAATGTGGGTGGGACTCGAACTCAGGAACCATGAAATCATGACCTGAGCCGAAGTTAGACACTCAACTGACTGAGCCACCCAGGCAGCCTGATTTTTTATTTCTGGTTTTATTTCATTATAATCAGAGAACTTACTGAGGTTTTCTTTCCCACCTGATATATGATTGGTGTTCATGAATGGCCCGTGCACACTTGCAAAGAAGGTGGATGTTCTCCTCGGAGTGTATGACTTGATAGAGATCCTGAAAATCTAGGCATTGATTATGTTGTCAAGGCCTTTCACATTTGTGTTTATTTTTTGTCCCCTTGACTTGCTTTGGACTAATGGGTATAGTCATGTCTCCTCTTATAAGTGTGTTTCTGTCTTCTTGCATCTCTTGTCTTGTAGTTTCTGCTTTATAAAGGTGTCTACTATGTTTTGGTATATAGATGTTCACAACTACTATAATTTCATTATGAATTGTATCTTTAGCATTAAGAAGTGAATTTCTTTCTTTCTTTTGATGTTTTTGAGCTCAAATTCTGCCTTGTTTGATACTGGAGTAGCAGTCCTTGCTTTCTTATTTGCGTTTGCCTGCTTTTAGGACTGTATTATGTAAGAGGATTGTACATTCTGCCTGCTGCCGTGGGACCTGTGCTGCTGGGCTCTGGGCAAAGTGCACTTCCCCTCCCCATTGAGTCTGTCCTGGCCCTTGGCTGACTTTGACTGGGGGAGCAAGTGCAAGGGGGTGTGCACTCTACCCACGCGGAAGCTGCAGGGGTATCCCTTGCTTCTGCTGTGGTTTTTCTCTGTCATAAGAGTACACTAGAGAGAGGGCTGCATTCAGAATAGAGAGACATGACACATGGAGAAAGAACCAGCACCATCAGTCTGCAATAACAGGTAAAGTGAGTGAGAAAGAAGCTTGTGGAGATTGGGCGGTTATTTGTTGTTGGAACAAATCAAATAAAAGTTGGTTGATGTATGTGGTATCCTTTTGACCATGTCTTTATTCTTAAACCTTTCAGAATAGCTTTATTTTAGTTGTATTTCTTGTATTGAGCACACAATATTGTATTGGCTTTTGTTTTCTGAGAAAATCTAAAAATCTTCAGTCCATTTATATTATTGGTACGACTGGTATATGATTGGTTTTTAATTCTGTCATCCTGCTTTGTTCTATTTATTACGTGTAATGTTTTATTTGCAGTCTTCATGTGATCTCTTTTCTTTGGTTTTTATTTAGGAAATTTTGTATTTTTGTTCTACTGGTAACCTTTTTTAGTACCCTTAGCTCCAGTAAGCATCTAGAATTTGTTTGCTGTGAAAGACACCCATTACCTATGTGCCAATCACTGAGCCTGTTCTAAATTTTCCCCTTTGTCCAGTGATATGTATGTGGGAGGACAGGGTTCAGTTATTTGTACTTTTTGGGAACAGATGTTGGGAAGATCTGTTTTGGGAACAGATTCTGTCTCTTTTTGTTTGTTTTTTGTCTTAGATCTATAATAAAACATATTCCGTGCCACCACCATCAGCATTTTTACTTATGTTCCCTAGTTATCTCATAGATGGAAGCCAGTGCGATATTCCTTAAGTTCTTGCTTCTATCGCTGGTATTTAATGGTTGGCTTGGCTGGTTGTATAATATTTGGCTCACACTGTTTTTCCCTTGAGCTTGCTTAGAAATGTTTCCTATTGTTTTGCTTTGTATGTTGTCTGCTTTGTATGTTGCTGTTGACGTCTGGTTGAAGTTAACCTGATTTTCTTAATTTTGTAAGTGACTTTGCCTGGAAGCCTGGAGCTTTTCTTTATAAAATATAATAGTTTTATTATATGTGTTTTACAGTAGACCATTCTGAGTCCGTTTTCCCAGTACATGGTAGGCCCTTTTGGTATTTTGATTCAGTTCTTCTTTTGTTTCCATAAAATTTTCTGAAAGTGTAGTTTTAAGTATTGTTTCAATGTTTTGATATATTTTACTTCCCTTTTCAGGGACTCCAGTTACATGGATATTGGCTCTTTGCTTATCCTCTCTGTCACTTTTTCTTAGATCCTTTTCCCTCCCTTGTTTCATTTCCATTCTCGTGGGTGTTTTTATTTTTCTCCTCAGTGTCAGTAGAATCTGTTCTCCCTGTAGGTGTGTTCTAGCCAAGATTTTATTTCTGAGATTATTTGGTCTTTTTCTTTCTTTCCTTCTAGAATTTCTAGAATTTAAAACGAGTTCATAGTCTTATTTTTTGTGCATGTAAGGAAGGAAGAACTTCACCTTTTTTCTCTACTCCCCTGGGTTCTCCAGCTGGGGCTCTACAAATTAGACAGAATATAGACTAACAAGAATAAATAGTGTATTGAACATGTACAGTGATGGGTAACTCAAAGGGGTGATTGGAACTTGGGCTTATAGCATCTTAAAGAACAGTGCATTTGTAGAGAAGTGTCAAGACAAAAGGTTTTAGGCTTCCAAGAAGCAGCAGACTGGAGAACAAAGGAGTGAGGTTTGTTTGTGCAAGCCCATCTCTGTATCAACTTTCCATCTGCTTCACGACCATAAAACTTTTCCAGGAGAGGGGATTTATGGCAGTCCCCATTTCTTAGAAGTTTCGGCATTTATTCAAATAGGGGAAGCTCTGAGAAAGGGTCTTTCTGTATCTGCTATTCTCATTTTCCTCCATTCTCATTTTCCTTATGCCAAAGTAGTTTATTTTGAGGTGGAATATTCTGTTCCCCTGAATGCTCTTGCATTCTGAATTTTGAATTTCTGAACTGTGGTATAGTTTCATATCTATAAATGATTGTTTAATAATATTTAAGTTATATGGGATTGTTTGCCTTGGGATAGTTTGGGGGGAACATTTTTGTCAGCCGCAGAGTTTTTATTCTTGGAACATTGTAGCTTTGTATGGATGCTGCTTACCTTTTTCTGTTTAGAGAGTGTTGGAGTTTCTTGGTCTCATAACAAAATTTGTTTCTGTGATGAAAGATGAGGGGTTTGGGTGGTTTCACGGGTTTCTTAATTTGAACGCTCTCTTCTGTTGATACCATTAAGGACTTTTTTTGATGACAAGTATAAGGGAGGGGTGAGTAGGGGCTTGGTGTGACTCCCAGTGCTGTGACACCCCTTTGTTTTCTAAGACTCTTAGCTTCCACCACTTGCTGTCTTTCCCTTCACGACTAAGCTTCCATAGATCTGCCCCTGCCTTCCCCAGAAGCAGGGCCACCTCTAGCCAAGTTCCCCTCTAGTTCCCCAGGCCCAGTGCTCCAGCCCTCTAGGTCTCCACCTGGCTTCCATGTTCCCTCACTCTTGTGCAGCCCTTCCTTGCTGCTGGACCCTGCCTCATCCCCTCATGTCCATGCATTTCCTCCTGTCGTCCAGCAGGAGCAGTGTCACTGGCTCTGCTAGTTGGGGGGTTTTATTTCTCCAGTCTATTATTTCTTCATCTTGTTGAATTCTCTCTCCTAATTTTGCTGTTGGCACGGATTACAGGTGGTTGTATCTGCTTCTTGTTGATGTGTCTGGGTTTGGAGGATGTTAGGACAAGTTGGTATTTAGTCACTAACCATGATCCTGTAGAATTTACAGGTCTCATCAGTGTTTCTTCCAGATTGAGATTCAGTTTGAAGATTGAATTTTTATAAAGATTGAGATTAAATGTAAAAACTTCTCATGACAAGTCATGTTGTGCATGTCATTTCTGAGTTTATCCAATAATTACTGTTGTTCGTTTTCTTGTATATTTAAGTATCTTGATTTGTTTTATTAATAGGTCCAAATATACATTCTCTTCTCTGTAAGAAAGGTGACTCTCCATACCAAGTCCAGGCACTGGGACTGTTACCAAAATCAAAACCAACTTTCTTTGCTCTACATGTTCTCGCAAACTTCATTTCAGGAAATGACACTTTTGTCAGACATTCCTTAAATGTCTCAGATTGTTTCCTGTGTCTAAGAATCTATGATTATTTTTAAAGTGAAAAGTTCTCAGAAAATGGAATCCAGAGGCCAAGACAGGGCACTGAGGCTGCATCAGTGTTGATGGTGTGGTCCTCATGCCCAGCTTCTGCTGGCTGCTCTGGTGGAATTTCTCTGAGGCCCTGGAGGGGCTGCCTGCTCTGTGCTGGCAGGACCTATCTAATAAATGACAGTATTCCTATAGTCTGACTTTGTCCAAAACTGTGTCCTTGTCACTACTCCTCCTATTACTGTTTGTGAAAAAACAAATGACCTTGATCTAATGGTTTTATAGACATTTTTGGTATAAGAGTTCAAGGTAGCTTGATGAAGAGCTTCTCCCTGCTGCAGACCTCTACTCTCTGCATCGCATGAAAGAAGTTGGACTGTTTAGAAATATATTAAACTTAGCAGTTAATTAATCTTGAAAGGGTTGTGTTTATCTAGGAAAACAAGTTTTTAGAATCTAGAGATTATAGAAATGAAGTGCAGATGAAAATAAGTTGCTTATGGAAGGTAAAAAATAGAATAAATAGTTCTATGTGGCTGTGATGTTGTGATATAATGGGAAGTATATATTTGTTCTTCATCCCTGGTTCCTGACACAGTAAAGACCTTGTGGGATCCTGAGTGGTGAGGGTGAGAGAAGCATTTCCTGTATCATAATAAGCCCCTTTCAACCATACTGTAGTGTATGCTAATGAGGTGACTGTTGGTGGGTTCCCAGTTGGCTTCAGGATGGGGGCTGGTTGTCAGAGGAGCCAACCATATGATTAGAGGGTTAGAAATTTCGGCCTCACCCCTAAGCCTCCCAGGAGGGGAGAGGGGTTGGGGACTGAGTTAATCACCAGTGGCCAGTGATCAGTCATGCCTGTGTATGGAACCTTAACAGAACTCTAAATGATGGGTTTGGAAAACTTCTGAGGTGGTGAGCATGTGGAGGTGGTGAGCATGTGGCACCCCTGGAGCTGGTGTGGATGCCCCTTGCACTCCCTGCCTATATACCTCCCTGGATACATCTCTTCCATTTAGCTGCTTCTGAGTTACATCATTTGTGATCATAAATAGTTTCCCTCAGTTCTGTGAGTTCTACCAAATTAATCAGATTGAAGAGGGGGTTGTGGGAACCCCTGATTTGTAGCCAAGTTAGAGATATGAGTACTTTGAGGACTCACTGCTTGAGATTGGTGTCTGAAGTGGGGGCAGTCTTGTGGGACTAGGCCCTTAACCTGTGAGGTCTGCACTGACTGAGTAGTGTCACAATTGAATTGAATTGTAGGACACCCAGCTGGTGGCTGCAGAGAACTAGAAAATTGCTTGGTGTGGAAAATGCTGCAGGTTTGATGTCAGAAGTGTTGTGAGTAGAGAAACAGTGTTTCTATTAATAATAGAGATATTTTAAACAGATTCCTAATTTTCCTCTCCTTTTCTGGATGCTTTCTGTATTTGCTTATTGTTTCGAATGATATATGGGAACACTATCAAAAAACTGTACTATGGATAGTTTCTTCCATCCAGACTCTGAGAAGTCAGCATTATTATTGAGGCCTGTGTGCCAAGCCCTGTGGTAGTGTCTGTCCTCAGTCAGCCTATAGGCTAAAGTAATGTTGCTCATAGTGAACATAAGGAGCTGTCCTGTTTGTGGGGCTTCTCCCTGTTTGTAGTCCTTTGGTGTAGTTTGACATCCCTTCAGCATACTCTGATGATAGGGTTAGATTTTGTCTCTAATTCTGCTTTCACATTATCACAGCACTGTCAGTTATCACCTTTTATACTTTTACTCAGGTATTTTGTGATTTTAGAAGCAGCTTTATTTGTACCTCACCAGTTGCCTCCTTTGCTTTTGGGTAGGTCTCAGGATGTGTGTGCCATTAGTCCTCATGATTCTACTTTAACGTCCCCCTCTTCCCACCCACAGTCTTAGAAGAGGATGTACTATAGTTGCCAGTGTTTTGTAGTGCTCTGAAATAGTTCTTACTCAGGATGAGGAAAAATCAAGACTTTAGATTATTCGAGGATTAATTGGTTTTTAAAAGATCAGTGATTTGTCTGCATGTAAATATTATTGGAGCTCCTTGAAATAATGGGATGTAATTTCCCAGTCTGGCTTCTTCTCCCTCTCCCCCCACCTCCCCAGCATCTGAATGGGAACAGACAGGATGGGATTGCAGCTCTGCAGTTCACCAGTGGGACATGTCATGGCTCTGACCACATCTCTTCAGTGGAACATGGAAGGTGGGATGAGTACTCTCAGATCTTTTCCAGCCCTGAAGTTAAATATTTTTTCCTCAGCATTCTGATCTCCTCTTGGGCAAGAACATTCTTTTCTTAGCCTTTCTGACATTTACTGATCTCAGTGAATGTCTCCTGAATAAGCATAATCAAGAAGAGGAGGGAGTCAGCCTTGCTCATAGAATTGAGGGGTGGTGGGGTCAGCTGGGGCTGAATGGTGGAGAGGATGGAGGTGATGGTGGTGGTGGTAGAAGTGGTGGTGGTGGTGATGATGATGAAGGTGGTGGTGGTAGAGGTGTCGGTAATGGTAGTGGTGAAGGTAGAGGTGGTGAAGGTGATTGATGATGGTGTAGGTGGTGGTGGTGGTGGTGATGGAGGTGTTGGTAATGGTGGTGGTGATGGTAGTGGAGGTGTTGGTAATGGTGATGATGGTGGTGGAGGTGGTGAAGGTGATTGATGGTGGTGGAGGTGGTAATGGTGGTGGTAATGGTAGTGGAGGTGTTGGTAATAGTGATGATAGTGGTGGAGGTGGTGAAGGTGATAGATGATAGTGGTGGAGGGAATGGTAGTGGTGGTAGTGGTTCTTATGCAGGCTAGTCACTGTTTTCTTTCATGGTGGAGAAAGCATTTTCTTCTTCAAATTCAGGATAGGATAATCTCCAAAAATAGTTAAGTTTGTCTCAAGTTAGCTTTTCTTCTTGTCAGTTCAGTGCCATGTACTTAAATTCTATCACTTCATAATGTAGATCCTCTCATAGAAACTTGTTTCTCTTTTCAAGGATCTTATACCTCATTTATAGAGGCCTAGGATAACAATCATTTGAATTATTTGAATGTGAATTCTGAATGTTTGTCCTTAAAACTTATAAAATTTAACTTTCACATGCATAGAACACAGTAGGCATTTGGAGTGATTTCAGAAGTACATTTTTCATGAATTCTTAAAGTTATGTTGTGTTTATGACAAGTGAGTTTCTCTGGTGCTTTGAAAATGAGTATACTTCTTGTGATTCTGTTTTAGGAGAGGTGAGGGTCTTAAGTCTTCATAAAAAAATACATTCATTATTTATATAATGATCACTGAATTTGACATCAGGTGTCAGCTCCACCACTGACTTTAGCTGGATGACCTTGGGCCAGCCATTGACTTCCAGGTACAATTTTCTCTTCTGTCAAATGTAGTTAGCATCTTTAATGGTGGTTGTAATAAAGAAAATGACATAACATATGTGGAAATATCCAGCATAAACCCTAGCATAATGTAGGCGTTCTATTATTCCTAGCTGAATCTGTCTCTGAAAATAATAGGATAAAGTACATTTTAATTAAGCTGGTTTTATTTGAAAACCTTTAATAAGAATGATTGAACTATAATTACAGTGCAAGATTCCTGGTATGCTTTAGAAAAATAAGACAAGAAAGTGGTAAGTCTTTGTTAACTCCAAGGAGCTATGGCTAAAGATTGAAAACTTAGGAATTTTCCATTAGGATAATTAGCTAATTGGTTTTTTTTAATATGCAGATTTGAAGTTGAGAAAAAGGACATGAGGGTGTGATTAAAGGAAAGCTTTGCTTATTCTGACACCACATTTTTGGTGTGGCTTTTCACCATCGTGTCATTTGCTGTGTGACATAGCTGCCAAAGTTTTGTTTGTTTGTTTGTTTTTTCCTTTTTTTGTTGGGGGAAGGGAGTGGTGCAACTTTAAGTATAATTCACATACCATGTGATTCACCCATTTATTTTTTTTATTTATTTATTTTTTTTTAATTTTTTTTTTAACGTTTATTTATTTTTGAGACAGAGAGAGACAGAGCATGAACGGGGGAGGGTCACAGAAAGAAGGAGACACAGAATCTGAAACAGGCTTCAGGCTCTGAGCTGTCAGCACAGAGCCCGACGCGGGGCTCGAACCCACGGACCGTGAGATCATGACCTGAGCCGAAGTCGGACACTTAACCGACCGAGCCACCCAGGCACCCCATGATTCACCCATTTAAAGTGTCCAGATAGCTGTGTAACTATCCTAACAGTACATTTTAGAATATCATCACCACCACAAAAAAAAACTCTATCCTCCTTGCCCCTCCTCCTTTTTCTCCAACACTGTAGGCAACCTGTTTACTGTCTCTATAGATTTGCAATATGCTCATGCGTGACTGGCTTCTCTCACTTAGCGTGATGTTTTCAAGGTTCATTGATATATCAGTACTTCATTCCTTTTTATTGTCCAATATCCATTCCATGTATAGACCACATTTTATTTATCTTTTCTTCAGTAGATGGACATTTATGTTGTTTCCACTGTTTGGCAGTTACGAATAATGCTGCCTTGAACGTGAATGTTTGTATACAAGTTTTTGTGTGGACATAGTGTTTTTATTTCTCTTGGGTGTATACCAAGGAGCAGAGTTGCTGGCTCATACAGTAACTATGTTTAACCTTTCGAGAAACTGCCAAGTTAACAGTGGCTGTGCCATGTTATATTTGTACCAGCTGTATAGGAGGGTCCAGTTTCTACACATCCTCCCTAACATTTATTCTTATCTGTCTTTTGATTCTAGCCATCCTAGTGGGTGTGAAGTGGGATCTCATTTGTGGTTTTGACTTGCATTTACTTGATGGCTAATGATGTTGAGCATCTTTTCATGTGCTTATTGGCTATTTGTGTGTCGTCTTTGAAGAAACGTCTAATAGATTCTTCACCTATTTTTTAATTGAGTTACTAGTCTTTTTTATTTTCGAGTTGTGTTGTTTACATATTTCAGATACAAGTCCCTTATCAAGACAGATCCCTTATTTGTACAAATATTCCCAAAAGTTTTTATGCCTTCAGTACATCAATCTAGTTACAATAATCATCCTGATTGAGTACCTACTCTGGGTCAGACCCTGCAAGGGCAACTATATATGGATTTTTTCTTTTGATCTATATAATAACCCACAAGTATTATAGCGTCTGGGTGGCTCAGTCGTTTAAGCGTCCAACTTCGGCTCAGGTCATGATCTCACGGCTCATGGGTTCAAGCCCCCCATCAGGCTCTGTGCTTACAGCTCAGAGCCTGGAGCCTGCTTCAGATTCTGTGTCTCCCTACCTCTCTCTGCCCCTACCCCACTCATGCTTGTTCTCTCTCTCTCTGTCCCTCAAAAATAAACATTAAAAATTAAAAAAAGATAATAACCCACAAGTATAGATCATATTATCCACTGTTTACACATGCAACAATGGAGGCCCAAAGAAGTTAAAGAACTAAACTGGGGTAAGACAGTTAGTAGTTACTGCCTAAGGTGTGAGTCACACTTGGGCCTTAGTGTACTGCTCTGGGACACGTATTGACACAGAGCTGTCTGTGTCCTTCTGTGGGAGCACAGAGCCTGTTCAAGTTTCTGGCATATGCGTATGTGCTCACTCTTGTTTAGATTGTGCCACTCTCTAAGGGTCAGCCTTGACCTCCCCTTTCTCCTAGTCCTTATGTCCTAAACCACTCGCACAGAGTGCTTTGTCTTCATTCTCTGGTTATTTATGTTTTCAATGTAGATAGAGGAGGTAGAGAGGGTCCTTAGTTTAGCTAAGAACAAGGTTGAATTAGAAAACCCTGGTGCAAGTTACAGAGGATTAGTTTTGCCTTTATGTGAGAAGAAATGTCTGAGCAGCTAGAGCTTTCCCTGAGTGGAATCAGCTGTCTACTGAAGAACTTTCCAGAACAGTATGTATTCCAGTAGCAATAGAGTTTCTTCCTCTCAGGATGTTGTAAAATACATTTACACATGGGGTGAGCAGCTGGACCCTGAGGCCCCTTCTATGTTGGAGAAAGGAACATTCCCTGCCAAAGCTGATAATAAAGCAGTCAAACAACATGGCACTTTCTTTTATGCTCCGGCTTCAACTTGTTGTTGTTGTTGTTGTTGTTGTTTTGTTTGCTTGTTTGTTTTTGAATAAGCATAGTGCTAAACTCTTCCAAATTAACAGGGTAAAAAATGTATCCTTCAAATTTAATCCCATTTGAATAATATACTTCTTATTTCTCCACTTCATCCAAAACTACAATTTCCATGCATGAAAAGGACTCTGGTTAAGGTTGTAGGCTCTGAGATCAGCCAGATATGTATTTGAGTCTCAGTTCTGTGACATTCTTGTTGTGTGACCTTGGGTTATTTACTTTTGTGCCTCTGTTTCCTGATTTGGGAAATAGGGATAATAAGAGCGTACCATTTGAGCACCTGTTAAAATTCTAGAATACTTGGCTGGCACATAGTAAGCATTCATTAAATGCTTATTATTTAAGGGAGGGTGAATTGGAGATGTGGATGGTTGCTACAGTAAAACTTAACCTCATTTTTAAATTTTTCTCAGAGGAAACACAAAAATAGAAGAGGCTTGTGAAATGTATACCAGAGCTGCAAATATGTTCAAGATGGCAAAAAATTGGAGTGGTATGTATAAAGTTTTTGTTTATTTCACTTTTCAGGCGAATAACTTTAAAATCATCTTGAAGGAGGAAATAACTGTCTGCATTTCCTACTGTTGGCTGAGACGTGTGTGTGCTGAATAACTGGTGTGGCCACCATGGTGTGGGAGAAAAGAACTTTGATCTAAGTGAACAAAGCCTATTTTTCTTTACTTACACATTGGTTGAGAATTTCTTACTGTGAGAACAGCTCTGTAGTAGCTGATTGAGGTTCCATTGAGAAATGTGACAGCCAAGGTGTTATTTTTATAAACCCCAACAGATTTACTATCACTTTTTAACATAATGCTTTCTATCCAGTGAAATTACACATAACAATCAGTGGAATTATTTTATCGGTCTGAGAGGGGATAACCCTCTATACACTGATTTGGGAAACAAATTCATCCCCTACCCTTGTGCACAAAGAGGGCTTGTTGTCTCTGTGATAGGGTATTTCTTTAGTGAAAATGGAGACAACCTTCACCTGGAGCAGGGACATTGTTGTCTAGCCCTGGCCTGTAGCTGCTGCTTGATCTAAAGTAGGACGCTTACACTCTGCAAGTGCATTTCCCCATCTGCTTTTTCCCTAGCTTTATTGAGATATAACTGACATAGAACGTTGTCTAAGGTTAGGGTGTATGTACAGTGTGTTCAAATCAACCCATTAAGGCTGACACTTTAAAAGCATTTTAATGAAGAAATTGCTGTAGAAATATATGAATGTGAAAGCCCTTTCTGACTGTACAGTTCTTTTATAGGTTTAGTTTTAGGTTAAAAGGATATATTTCCAAAATGCATTACACCTGAATTATAATGTATTAAAAACAGTGGAGGAGAAAGGAGTATTGTCTCAGTATTTGTATCTCTTGCATGGTGTAAGGGTGTGGTCTAAGGATAGATTTGCATGTACTAATGAGAGTGGCCAGCATGTGAAAAACTGGAGCCAGCCAGTACAGTGAAACACTGTAATTGGGAGGTCCATGTTGTAACTGTACTCTCCTGAGGCAGAGCCCATCAAGGCTGCCATTCAGTTAGCCGCTACTGAGGCACTCCCCTGGCAGCATCAGCCTTGACCCCTTCTCCGGGACCCCCGACCCCATAATCCACAGTGTAAGAGTTAAAGCCTGGTAGGTGGGGGCTCTCCAGTCCCAGCTCCAGCTGGGGGCCAGCATCCTAATTGCTCAGCCCCTGTGCCATGTAATGGCTGAGTATTTTCAAAACTGCCTGGGCACTCTTTTTGTCTTACACAGAGCCAGAATTGAACCTGGGCAGGCTGGATCAGGAGTATGTACTGCTACTTTTCCCTCTGGTGGAAGTGCAGAAACCTGAGTAGGAATTGTGTGGTTACCTCTGGAAGAGGGGTCAGGACAAGGGATGACAGCCAAAGCTTTAGTTGAATTGAATGCTTTATTTCTTAGTACCAGCAGTGGGTATTTTGGTGTCTCCCACAATTTTCTGTACTTCTCTGAATGTTTTTGAAATGGCTACAAAAAATATATTTTTTTAAGTACTAAAAGGTCTCATGATGTTCTTCATCATGTTTTTCCTTGTAGAGGGAATTCTTTCCCCTCCATTCCTATTAGTGCTGACTTCCCTATTCCACACCTTACTGAGCTCTGTTCTCCACGGGCCTCATGTTTTCCAGTCTGTGGTAGTTCTCTCTGAGCCAAGAACCTCATGACAGTGGGGGTTTATCCTTGTCCAGGTTCCTCATGCTGACATTTAAAGCCTCCCAGAACTGGCCCAATGGCATCTTCAGCCTTCATCTCTCCTGCCCACTACATTTATCCCTCCTGCAGGCAGCATGGACTTGTCACCAGCCTCTGTTCCCAGCCTTTTCTTGCCTTCAAACATTTGTTCCTTGTTCACATGACTGCTCTGCTGTGGATTCCTTCCCTCATTCTTTTCTGCCCCTCTAGAGTCTACAGTCCCTGATCAAAACCTTTTCTGAAAAATTTAAGTGCATAAACCTTTACACTGTACCTCGTCCCAACAGAAACCTCAGCAGCACCTTGTAACCAATCCCACTGTGTAACCAAACCTGCAGGGAATATGCAAGTTGTCCACCCTAAGTGGGAGTTAAAGTCAGGTTAAACCTCATATAAAGTTCAGTCAGATTTTGTTATAATTTAAGAAGAAACTTTGAGTTTTGAAATTGTGGACCTAACATTCACTCTTGAGATACTTACTTTGTTCAAGGAGCTTCCATTAGCAGTTTCTTCAGTGATGACAGCCAAGGCCAGTGGACACTATGAGATAGAAAGATGAGCAAATAAGTGTCCTTGACCTCAGTGTTTTAGCTTTCTTTAAACATGTGTGGCTTGAAGCCCCAGTCACTGTTTAGTATATGCTGGGGGACAGAGTTGAACATGACTGGCTTTGGTACTAAATGGAGGCCCATCACCCAGGTGCCACTTGGGAGGTCTTCTGGGGCTGAGAGAGGCTTTTGTCACCGGTTGAACTTGTTTCTGTTTTTTTATACACACCTGAGAGGCACTTGATCACATTTACACATCCGTCTGACTGCAACGCTTCTTTTCAGTGACATGGAACTTTTCTAGGAGTAGGTGCAGCACTTAGAGCATGGGCCACTCTGGGGACACTTGCTCCTCTGTGATTAATTGTAGTGACTTGTCTTCCTCAGCTGCAGGAAATGCATTTTGTCAGGCAGCCAAGCTCCACATGCAGCTTCAGAGCAAGCATGATTCTGCCACCAGCTTTGTGGATGCTGGGAATGCTTACAAAAAGGCAGACCCTCAAGGTAAGACATGCCTCCACCTCTGCGTACCCAGGGCCATCGGATCAATGTTGGGGGCCTTCTCTCAGGTTACGCTGCTGGACCTTTGAGTCCTGTAAAAAAGAAATGTTTGTGCTTTGGGATAATAGAGATTTTAGTACCTTCAGGGTTTTTTCTATAATCACTTTGAGCTTTTACAAGGAGAAATTATGTTCAATTTGTCATAATACCTATTTTCTTAAACTCCATTCACAGTGCATTTTGGAGAATGTTTTGGAAATTAGCTTTAATTTTATCTACATCTTATTATTGTCTTAATTTATGAATATATATTACTCATTAAATAAAAGTAATGGTCCCTCACTCCTAAATACCTGGTACATTTTAAGATCCAGTTAATGGGAGATTGTAATATCTGATAGTTAAAAACAACTTATTCACACCGTATTCATCTGACTTTTTTAAAAGTACTGGTTTTTCAAGTACTGGTTTTGAAGAAATAATGAACTTGGGTATTTAAAATGGCAAAAGTTTACAAATGTTATTTCTTTTTTAGTTAAGAGTATACACTTAGCAATTAAAAGCATTAACATCTTCCCTGTGGCACATGCACTGGTGGCTGTGGAGCCTCCGTATTTTTCTTTTAGCAGTGCACTTTAGCACAGAAATCTCAGCTTTTATGAATGTATCATTGAGAACTAAGATACTTCAAGGGCTTTTGTATAAAGATTAATTGCATTCTGTTTCTGAACGTGAAAAACTGGACACAGCCTAAATGAACAACAAGGGTGGAATAATAAAATTATAATGCATCAGTATTCCAGGATATGATGCAGGCATTAAAGTCCCTGGATTCAGAGCATCTCCAATGACCTGGTAAATGTCCACATGGTAACCAAAGAACCACACAAGAATTGAGGTCTCAAATTTATTAAAAAATTTGTGCACATGGAAATGCATCCAGAAAACACTGGAAGGAAAAGTACATCAAAATACCAGCAGTGGGTTTGAGTGGCACTGTGGGTAGCTTACTTTTCTATATTTTTAAAGGTGTAACAATTCACATTTCTTACATAGCTTGGGAAGAAATTGCTTTTAATTTTGTTACTCTGTGTTACCTTTCTACTTTTCAGTCAGGCCTTTTCTCTTTGCTTACCTCCTTTAAAGCAAGAACAATAAACTTGGAGCTGTCATCTGTATGCTAGCATTATAAACACCACCATTTTGTGACAGGAAATTTGTTGGCTCAGTGTTTTAGAAAATTAATAGAACTTATTAGCAGTATCACTTACTAGGTTTCTTTTTCATACCCCAAAAGTTAGCATCTTTTAACATTGTACAAAATGCTGACTTCACTTAAGAGTTGTGTGAACAGGTATTTTCAAAGTGCTTTTGATATTGGCTGCATGAAGAGTTGAGTCTATTGAAGTGATCTTCCTTGTGAAGGACTGTCTTCCAGAATTCATATATATACATGATATCAGTGAAGAATGCATTTACACTTATGTTTTAGCAGCTAGAGCTGATCAGTGTTGATGACAGCCCCCATGGCTTTGTCTGCTCTTTAATGTGGGCTTCACCCTGGCTGGGTCCTCACTGTCTGGCTGAGACAACTGAGCCAGTCCACCCCCCCAGCTACAGTTCCCTACTTGACACTGAACCTGCTGGGGACTGAGCATACTGTGGGGTCTGGCCTTGTGTGATTTCTGCTTGCTTTTCACTAACTCACCTGCGTACCCTCCACCCCAAGTGCAACCTCCTTAACATTCTAGTAACAGCCAAGAAGATAGGCTCCCCAGAACCCTCTTTGACTGAATGGATTTTTCATTGTTTTTCTTAAATGCCTTCGCTTCAGAGGCTATCAACTGCTTAAATGCAGCCATCGACATTTACACAGACATGGTAAGACCCTGCCTTGCGTGAGCGGCTGTGGGGTGGAGTCCTGGAGATGGCTTACAGTTGTACTTTTGTTGTTGTTTTTTGCTTCCCAAAGTGTTTGGCTTTCAAAAAGGTGAAAGCAGAATGGGACTGTTTTTTGTTTTTCCCGCAGGGAAGGTTTACGATTGCAGCCAAGCACCACATCACCATTGCAGAGATCTATGAGACTGAACTCGTGGACATCGAGAAGGTGAGCTAGGGCAGTGTTCCTCCACAGGTGGGTGTGAGGCAGGTAGACAACATGACTCAGGGAGCCCTCCCCCTTCCAGTGGAGCTGAGTGGTGCAGAACTATTGAGATTGCTTCATTGTAGAGATGGGGGACCTGGCGGGCTAAGGTCTGGATAGGCTTCTCTTCAGGGAAGTGCCTGACACCTGAGAGCTGGGTAACATTTACCAAGCCTGCCCGCTCTCTCTGCTCTGGGTGATTTGTGTCAGGATGGTGGTGTTTCCAGAAGTCTTCCTTTGGGCTTCAGGAAGGAAGCTTTGGGACTGCAGGGATGTGCTCACCTTTATAATTTAGGCCCTGACCTGGAGGAAGAAGGGAACTGAACACTGGCCTAGCCATACCTCTGTTTCACATGGGGCTGGTTTTCTGAGCTGTGGTTTATAGCAGCAAAAGAAGAGAAGAGGAAACACTGAGCACCACTCTTTCCCAGGCTCTGTCGTTGCTTGCATGCTGTGAAATTTTACCACTTTTTAGCTCTTATAGCACAGAGGCCCCTTTATGGATGTGGAAGTTAGGGCTCGAAAGGACTGAGCTGCCTGGAACCATTCAGATTGGATCCAGCAGAGCTGATGCAAAGCCGGCCCCAGCACAGGGCTTCATCCTTTATCACCCTGTCTTCTCAGTTACAGGATCACCTGCAGGGCTCAGGGCACCTTGGCAAGAGGAAGACATTTGTCAGATCCAGAGACTCCGTCAGCTCAGACTAGAGACACATGTTTATGTAACACCGTCCTGAGTACTGTGGGAAACCAGAGGTGTGAGTGAGAAAGAAAAGCGGCAGTGGAGGCCAATGGTTCCTGTCAGGCTGATGAGCACCTGGCATGCTCTTGGGGTTACAGTTCTGTCCTATCTGAATGGTCAGGGCACTCGCTGAGCCCCATGCAGCATCAGACAGGCATCCCTCTTCCTCTTTTATTTCATGCTGTCTCTCTGCTTCTGGAACAGGTGACTGATGGTGCCTCCTCTTCTCCCCATACTCTGGTGTGGGGCACCCTGGGGCTAACTCCTTGTCTTCTCTCACTCCACATTGCTCTCTTGGTGCTCTCTCTGCACTCATCGTCACTGCTTTACAGACTGTCTGCCAGTGGCTCACAAGTCTATCTGCAGCCCAGACCTCCCTCCACACCTCAGATCCCTGTATCCTCCTGTCTGCCAACCATCACTGCCAGTCCAGTGTGTCTGAGACAGGATTCCGATCCCCCCCCTCCACTGTGATATTCCCCCTCCAAACCACAGGCATCCTCTTTTTCTCCACATCCAGTCTGTGGGCGATTTCTACAGTGTTGTCCTCTAAGCTCCCAAGTCCCCGCCCCCTCACTACCTCCTTGTGCCCCCAGCTTTCACTGGGTCACTGCAGGAGCCTCTAAATTGGCCTTCCTGTTTTTGCTCCTGCTTGAGTTCTGAGCCCTGGGCATAAGGTCCCCATCACCCTTTCCTTTTGGATTCACTCTCTTCTCTGCTTTTGTGCATTTTCTCAGGGAAAGGGGGGCTTTATACTAAGAAATAGCAATGTTGACTAAAATCCTAATGGAGCATCAAGGAGTTAGGTGTAGTATGGCAGCCACTTGGAAGTTAGCAAGACAGGTACTGTTGCCAACATATGAGAACTTTTCTCCTGGTGTGAAATGATAATTTCATATATATTACACTGGTTTTTGTCAATAGTAATGTCCCCCCTCCCTCCAGTGTAACAGAACAGCCAGAGAAATCCTTAGGTAAAGTAGATCAGATTGTGTCTTCACTGCTTACAACCTGACGTTACCCTATCTTCACTCAGAGGAATAGCCAGAGCCTTCAGATGGCCTCCGAGTCTCCACTGATTCATCCCCCACCCTTGTGCCTCTCTGAACTCTCTTCTTGCTCTTCCCCACCTTCTTCCCCCGTGCTATATACCATGCTGTGGCCTCCATGACCTCTTTGCTGATCCTCACACATGCCAGATGAGCTCCTGCCTCAAGACTTTTGCACTGTGTTTCCTCTGTCCTTGGGGCTCTTCCACAGATGCCCACATGGCTTACTCCCCTTTGTCCTTCAAATTTTTGCTTAATTTGTTGCCTTTTCTATGAGACCTATCATGACCACTTAGTTAAAATTGGAACCCCATCTTGTCACGAATACATACCCAAACACCTCCCCCAACTCGGCTTTTTCTTTTTATTGCAGTGCACATGTCACCTTATGTCATACGCTACAAATGCTTACTCATCATTCCTGTTATTCATCGTCTTTACCTGCACTAGGGTGGGCACCCCATGTCAGCACGGAGCTTTGCCTCTTGTTTACTGATGAATTCCAAGAACCCAGAACTCTATGTACTTAGTAGACTCTGACACCCCTATCTCTGCCATAGCAATGTACCTGCCAAAGCACATAGAATCTTTGTTTGGGGAGGTGTCTCTGACTACTAAAGTTGGACTGGAATTAACCTTCACCCTCTGACTTCATGCTAATCACCACCTTGTGGTTATGTAGCACAAAACTCACTATGACTTATTTAATAGAATTCATGATTTGGCCATTTTGTCATATATGCCATGGTTTTCTAAGGGTGCTCCAATCTTGACTAAATCAGAGCCACTGACTGCATTGCATGTGGCCCTTCTCATCAGAGAAGTTATCTGCAGACCCTGGAGAGGATGGGGAGACCCAGACCTAAGCCCTTCTGTGCTCCCTGCTGCAGAATTGGTGATGGAACAGAAAGGAGATGGGTCTGGTGTGGCTGGGATATTTATTTTTCAGGGTGTCTCGGGTGGGCACAGTATCTTCACCAAGGTTGAATCATCTTAGGGGGACAAGCACTCATGCAGACCATCTTTCCAGTGGAGGCTCCTTCGTTGGCTTCTCCCAGGGTGGTCAGGAGAGTACACTGGAGCCAGGAGCCTGCAGCACTGTGCCATCTCTGCTGCCAGGGCATGCTCTTGAGCAACCACTTCACACATGGGTCTCCGTTTGTGAAATTCAGGGTGGATAAAATGATCTGTAGTGTTCTCTTGTTTTCCTTCTTTTAAAAAAAAATGTGTTTTGTCAGCTTCTGAATCCCCCCAGAACTCATGGTGTTCCTGACATTCTGTAAGTTGGCCAGCAGGTGGCATCTCCCTACACTAATGTGACATGCCCTTTTAAAAGCAGTTTAAGAACCCTACTCAGCATGGGGCACTTGGGTGACTCAGTGGGTTAAGTGTCCAACTTCAACTCAGGTCATGATCTCATGGCTTGTGAATTCAAGCCCTGCATTGGGCTCTGTGCTGACCGCTCAAAGCCTGGAGCCTGTTTTGGATTCTGTGTCTCCCTGTCTCTCTGCCCCTCCCCTACTTATGCTCTGTCTCTCTCAAAAATAAACATTTAAAAAAAAAAAAAGAATATTACTCAGCACACAGAGGGTTACCTTGCAGTATTCCCTGATGTTTGGTTTCCTGTGTTTAGAAATCATTACCCTTGCTTCCTTGGTTGGACTCACCAGATTATGGTCAGTAGTGCTTGAAGTTTAAGTTTGAAAATCAGTTCTATTAAGGTACCTTACATTTGATTTATTACAAATGAATTTATTCTCTGTTAATATAAGCCACTGTATGTTCTATAAGTCGTGCACAGACTTTAGCTAGTGACCAATGAAGTGTGTGAAGTTTCAAAGGCTCACATTATTCCTTTGATTTCATGAAATAAAACATTAAACAAACTAATAAATGGGTCCTTTTTAAATGGGCTTTTAAATGACCCAGAGGAATTGTGACCATTTCTGTTTCAGCCCCTGGAGAACATGATTTAATACTATTGGTTACCATGTAGGATGTGCCTATGGCAAGTTCATGTCCTGTCTGGAGGTATATATTCTAAAAGAGTTGATCCCATCTGAAGGTTAAGTTGACCTATAAAGTGGACTCTTAAGCTTGAGATGTGGAAATTGCATTTGCTTTAAGACTGATGAGGACTGCAGTCCTAAAGAGTGTTGTCTCTCATTTCAGGATTCATGTATTTTCCAGCATTGTGACCTTCACCAGATTCCCCAAAAAAGAATATGAATGTAGTTCCTTTGGTGGGCTACTTAAATAACAGGATAACGGATGATTTTGTGTCTGGGTTTATAGTTATGTGTGCAGTTATTATTGGTGGCTGTCTTCTACTTTTGATATTTATCATGGTCTGTTAAATTGTAAAAAACAGTGGGTAATTTTGTAAGGTGCGAGGGTCTACTTGTGGCTGGTAAATTTCACTGCATGTTAAAACTCCAAACTAGGTGTGAACATCCAATGATAACCTGTGCCAACCTCTTTTCTCTGAAACTTCTTTGTTAAGCCACTAGATAAGATTTGATTTCAACTATAACCTCTGTCAAAACTTGGAAGTATTAGTTTCATTATTGGCTTAATTAGCACTATTAAAAACTAAGCTTTAAATTTCTTTTTACTGTGATGAATCTAGCTGTAGTTTACAGTTACATTTTGATGAACCAGTATCATTACTTAATAAGTATTAGGTTAAACCAAATTGTCCCTATTTGGCCACTTATTTTTACCTCAAAACCGCAGTTACATACAGTTAACCCAATACTGTTCATTGAGTTCTGGTGTTGTGAGAACTAGAAAGATAAGTAGTGAGAGTCCCCACCCCCCACCCCCTGGCCCCACTCCCTGAGGTTATATCATCTGACACTCTTTAGTAAAGATTCAGTCACATTTCTCATACTTTACCCCATCTGTTACAATGAAAAACTATGTTAAATACTTTAGAGAGCATGGGAACATTTCAAAGAAGATTACTTTTGATTAATTAGGAATTGACTGAAACACTTTCTGGGCATTCCACATTAAGATATTGGCAGTAGTTTAGTAGGGGGCTATCACTTGAAATGCAGTCTGCCTTTACTCACTTAGCATCTGTTTATTGAGCACCTACTATATGATCAACACTCTGCTAGGTTCAGCGACATAATGGTGACACCTGCCCTTACAGAGCTTACATTTTAGTGGGAGAACATATATATTCATCACATCATCCCACACATTTGTGTATGTGACAGCTCTGATAAGTGTGCAGGGAATCTATTCCAGATGGTTTCCCTATGTGTCTATGTATGTGTGAAAAGAGGACTGCAATGTATCTGTTCTTTCATGGCTGTTTGTTAATTTAATATTTCATGGAGAACTTTCCGTATTGATACTTTCTGTCATTATTCTTAATCTTAGCATAGTAGTTTATTATATTTAACCATTTACATTGTTTCCAGTTTTGCCCCTGTTATAAATAATACTCAGAAGATTTGTTTGGGGAGTATATTAGTTAGGGTAGGCTGACCAAATGGACCCAAAACATAATTATTCAAGCCCAGAAGTGTCAGTTTTTCACAAACCGTCCATGATGCTCTGCAGTCCAGACATGGCTAATGCTGGCCTCAGAGGTAAACAAATTTTGTAAACCAAGTCAGTGTTGGTCTTGATCATTACACTAGTACCTGCAAGAAGGTGGGGGCTGAGGCTTTATGGCCAGGTCTTTCTGCTTCCAGTCAGCTCCCAGGAGCCACGGCTAGAGTGATCTTTAACATAGTTCCCTAGCCTGTTTGTTTTCTTGTCTTTGTGCCTCTCTGTTCAGTCATTGGGTAGGACTTCCTTGAAGCTATGGGCTTAGTGGGAAGGGAGCACCTGTAGTCTGATACCAGCCATCTTCCTCTTTATGGCTTACTGGGAAAACCTTGAAATTTAAGGCAGAGGTCCACAAACCCACCACCTGTTTGTGTATACCCAAGTTAAGAATAGTTTTCATGTTTTTTAATCATTAGTCAGAAAACAGCACTTCACAACATGTAAAAACCATGTGAAATTAAAATTGTCCATAAATAAAGCTTTTGGAACATAGACCCACTCATTTGTTTACTGTTTGTGGCTGCTTTTGTGGTACCGCAGGAGAACTAAGTTGTTGCAACACATCATATGACTCACAAAGCCTAAAATATTTATAACCCGGGCTGTTACAGAAAAGGTTGCCAGGCCCCTAGTTTAAAATGTTCAGACTTATCTTTTGCCATTTGGGGTATAGAAGCCATTGGCCTTTCCAGTTGTATGAGGCCCTATCACTGGACTTTGTCTGTTTTCTTTCATAATTGCCTACAAAACAAGCTAATTCTTTCCAGAGTTCTCTCTTACAAAGCTTTGCTGGAAACAGCAATACACACTATTATCTGTCTCTTTCCATACAGCTTCTTCCTGTAGAGTTTCTGGATCCAGTAGGGATGTGTTCTGCCTTCTGAGCTGTCATATGCTAGATTTCACTAACTGTTATGCCACAGCGTGACAAGGGCTTCTAGCTTTCCAGCTTAAAACCTCTGTTTCTTCTCCACTTGACTGTTAATTCATCACCACACATTTTAGATTGAAGGCAACACTATTATTCTAGATGACACTTAAGGTATTGATGAGGAAAGTCTATGCTGCTGAGGCAAGCTGTAGACCTAAAATGTAATAGGGCTTTGTGTGTCTCTAAAATAACCATCCAGCGTAGCTGTTCTGATTTTGGCAGCAGTGGGTACATGGTGATTGAGGTACATTCTGCCCTTTGTAGTTATTTTGGAACAAGGTGGACAGTTCTGCCATCTTCGATTTGTGGCTTCCACTGTCACTCCAAACTTGGTCATTGCCATTCTAGCTCATTGAAAGGGATGAGGCCTGAAGAAGAATACACGTTCAGGTGGATAAGGCAAGCCTTGTAGAGGCCCACAGCATGTCTCTTTACATTCTGTTGGAAACAGCAGGTCACAGCTGCCCGGAACTGCAAGTAGGGGCTGGAGAAATAGTGTAGCTGGGCATTTGCCTTGGAGGAAGGGAAGAAGAAAATTTGGTGGACAGTGAGTATTCCGGATATGCATACTATATTCTATTCCTCAAGTAAAGGAGGCCAAGTTATGAAAGGTGTGCTGTTGAAATAGGTTTAGCTATAGGAATAATACCTATGCAGTTGTAATTCTTAAACGTAGTTCTTCAGACAATTTGGGTAAAATACATTTGTGTTTTTCAGGCTATCGCACATTATGAACAATCAGCTGATTATTACAAAGGGGAAGAATCCAACAGGCAAGTGTTGTTTTTCTTAATATAATTAAATGGGTTTTGTTATGTGTGGTAAAAGAAAAACCTTCACCATACTCTGTGAGCATATCGGGCTGTACCAAATGAGGGTGTACTGGAATACGTTTCATTTTTGATACTTTTTTCCATTGGATTGTTACTTGCTCTGCTCTGGTTCTTGATTGCAGTTCAGCTAACAAGTGTCTGCTGAAAGTGGCAGCGTATGCCGCCCAGCTGGAGCAGTACCAGAAAGCCATCGAGATCTACGAGCAGGTGAGGCTGCCGCAGTCTTGCCGACTTACAGTGGAAGTCACTCTGAGTCTTTTTTTTTAATTAAACTTTGTTTAATTTTCCTTTTTATCAAGATATAATTTGGGGCGCCTTGGTGGCTCAGTCGGTTGGGCGTCCGACTTTGGCTCAGGTCATGATCTTGTGGTCTGTGAGTTCGAGCCCCGCATTGGACTCTGTGCTGACAGCTCAGAGCCTGCAGCCTGCTTCAGATTCTGTGTCTCCCTCTCTCTCTGACCTTCCCCCGTTCATGCTCTGTCTCTCTCTGTCTCAAAAATGAATAAATGTTAAAAAAAAATTAAAAAAAAAAAGATATAATTCACACATCATATAATTCATCCTGGTAAAGAATACAAGTCAGTAGGTTTTAGTATATTCACAAAGTTGTGTAACCATCACCAGTACCTAATTCCAAATCATTTTCATCATCCCCCAGAAGACACTCCTATCTCCCCTTCTCTTGGTCTCTGAAACCACTCTCTACTTTCTGTCTCTGGACTTGTTTATTCTAGGCCTTCTAGGAAATGTGGCCTTTTGTGACTGGCTTCTTTTGCTTACCATAGTTTTTTCAAGGTTCTTCTTAAAACCTTGAAACACGTTTGTTTTAGCATGTACTGATACTTTTCATAGCTGAGTAATATTCCGTGGTTAGTTTACCTGTTTATCACTTAATGAACATTTGAGCTTTTTTCACTTGAACTATTATGAATAATTCTGCTCTGAAAACTTGTGTTCATGTTTTTGTGGCGGTGCCATTCCCTTGGTTGTATATATACCTAGGATTCGGATTGCTGGTTTATGAAGCAAGTCTGTTTCTACCTTTTTTTGGGGAGAGAGCGTGCAAGTGGGAGAGGGGCAGAGAGAGATGGGGAGACAGAATGCCAAACAGGTTCCATGCTGTCAGCACAGAGCCCGATGCAGGGCTCCATCTCACAAATTGTGAGATCATGACCTGGGCCAAAACCAAGAGTCAGACACTTAACCAACTGAGCCACCCAGGTGCCCCTGTTTTTAACTTTTTGAGGAACTGCCAAACTTTTCCACAGTGACTGCACCAGTTTACGTTCCCACCAGCAATGTGCACGGGTTCCAGTTGCTCTGCATCCTCACCAATACCTTCTGTTTTCTGGATTTTTGATAATAGCTACCCTAATGAGCATGAAGTCACACTTCATTGTGGTTTTGGTTTCCATTACCCTGATGGTTAGTGATGTTGAGACCCTTTTCATGTGCTTGTTGGCCATTTTTTTTAATGTTTATTTATTTATTTTGAGAGACAGGCTGAGAGCATGAGTGGGGGAGGAACAGAGAGAGAGAGAGACACAGAATCCGAAGCAGGCTCCAGGCTCTGAGCTGTCAGCACAGAGCTCAATGCAGGACTCGAACCCACAAGCCGTGAGATCATGACCTGAGCTGAAGTCAGACGCTTAGCCAACTGAGCCACCCAGGCACCCCAGCTTGTTGGCCATTTGTCTATCTTCATTGGAGAAATGTTGGTTCAGTTCCTTTACCTGATTTTGAGTTGGGTTGTATTACATTTTAGAAATTCTTTATATATTTTCTCCCATTCTGTGGGTTGCTTTTTTTACTCTGTTGTTGGTGTCCTCTGATATATAGTTTTTAACTTTGATGAAATCCAGTTTCTCTGTGTTTTTGTTGTTACCTGTGTTTTTCACATCATATTCAAGAAGTCATTGCCAAACCCAGGGTCCTGAAAGCTTCTCCCCTGTTTTGTTGTAAGAGTTTTATAATTGGAGGTCTTCTGTTTAGGTCTTTGATTCATTGTGAGTGTATAGTGTTTTGTGTATACTGTTAGGTAAGGGTCCACCTTCATTCTTTTGCTTGTGGATATTCAGTTTTCCCAGCAGTGTTTGTTGAATATACTGTCCTTTTGCCATTGAATATAGTCTTGGACCCCTCACTGGAAATTATTTAACGGATATTCTATTTGACCATCTCTTCTATCCCATTGGCCTTATATGTCTGTCTTTCTGCCAGTATCAGTCACACTGTTTTGATTATGTAGTTTTGAAATCAGGAACTGTGAGTCCTCCAGCTTTTTTTCTTGCTTTTTTTCAAGATTGTTTTAGCTATTCAGGGACCCTAGCATTTCCATATGAATTTTAGGATCAACTTATCTGTGCTAAAAAGCCAGCTGGAATTTGATGGGGATTGCATTGAATCTATAGACCAATTTGGAAAGTATTGACATCTTAACATCATTAAATCTTCCAAACTCTGAATACAGGGTGCCTTTTCATGTGTTTAGATCTTCTTTAATTTTGTTCAATAATATTTTATAGTTTTTAAAAAGTGCGCAAGCCTTGCACTTCTTTAGTTACATATACTGCTAAGTATATTATTCTTTTTGATGCTGTTGTAAATGGAATTGTTTTCTCTGTTTCCTTTTCAGGTTGTTAATTGCTAGTTTTATTTTTATTTATTTATTTGCTAGTTTTATATACTGCAACCTTACTGAACTAGTTTATTAACTCTAGTGGGTTTGGGGTTTTTGTTTATTTGTTTGTTTTGATTTCTTTTTAGAAAATCATGTATTCATGTCATCTGCAGATAGCTATAGTTTTACCTGTTTTCAAATCTGGATGCCTTTTACTTAATTTTCTTGTTAGTTACCCTGGCTAGACCCTCCTGAACAATGGTAAATAAGTAGCAAGAGCACACATCCTTGTCTTATTCCCATTTTAGACAGAAAGCTTTTCGTCTTTCATCATTAAATAATATGTTAGCTGTAAGTCTTCTGCAGATACCCTCTATTAGTTTGAGGAAGTTCCCTTCTCTTCCTAGTTTGTTGAGTGTTTTTATCCTCAAAGCATATTGGGTTTTGTCAAGTGCTTTTTTTCTGTTTCTGTTGAAATGATCATATGGTTTTTGTTCTTTATTAGTATGGTGTATTTTATTGGTGGATTTTCATGTTTTGAACCAACCTTACATTCCTGGGATAAATCCTGCTTGATTATTGCAAAGTTTGGGGGTCTTCAAGGGCACCTTCAGGTTTGATAATTCTCTAGAAGGACCCATAGGACTCAGTGAAAGCTATTATGCCACAGTTATGGTTTATTATACCAGAAGGATACAGATTAAAATCAGTGAAAGAAAGAGGTGCTTAGGAGCAGGGTCCAGGAGAGTTGCAAGTGTGGAACTTCCTATTGTCCTTCCCCAGTGGAGTACTTCCCCGAGCAACAATGTGTGAAAATATGCATGGAGTATTACCAACAGGGGAAGAAGTTCACCTGCGCTTGGCATCTAGAATTTTTATTGTGGCTCATAGACATGGCTGATCTTATTCTCCAGTCCCTCCATATGTTGAGCTGAACCACGTTGTCAGAGACACTCAGGTAAACAAAAATACTCTTCAGGTAGGACATTCCAAGCAAGGGCTTAAAGATGACTTCCCAGGAGCCACAGACAAAAGCAAGACCTCACTTTGGACAAAATTAATTTTTTACTGTATAGTCATAATGTGTAAGCCTTTTTGAAAGTTTTCAGAGTTAGTTTGCTAGTATTTTGTGGAGGATTTTCAATCTGTATTCTTTAATTTTCTTGTGAGATCTTTGATTTTGGCAGGAAAGTAATACTGGCCTCATGGAATGAGTTGGGAAATATTTTCCCGTCTCTGGAAGAATTTGTGAGGGATTGATGTCCTCTCTTTAAACATTTGGTAGAATTCAGTGATTTTCTCTGTTTTTCTGTTTTCAGTTTCTTTGATTTCTAATGCTATTATTTCATCCTCCTACTGTCTTTAGATTTATTTTGTTCTTCCTTTTTTAGGGAGTTGAGGTGGGAGCTGAGCTTACTGATTTTCCTCTTTGTTGTGTACACATGTTGAGTGCTATCAGTTCCCCTCTAAACAATGCTTTGTGTCTTACAATTCTGTTAAATTGTTTTATTTATTTCATTGTATTTATTGATTTCCGTGGATTATGTAGAAATGTTTTGGTTAATTACCAAGTGTTTGGAGATTTTCCTGTTTATCTTTCTGTTGATTTCTAGTTTGATTCCATTGTAGCTGGAGAACACACTCTGTGTGATTTCAATTCTTACCAATTTGTTAAAGTTGTTTTATGGCTCAGAACATGGTCTAACTTGGCATTTGTTCTGTGGTTCTGCTGTTGCTTGGTGGCATGTTCTGTAATGTTGATTAGACTTTCCTGGTTGATGACGTTGTTGAGTTTTTCTGTATACTCTATTTCTGTCCATTGTTGAGAGTGTAGTATTGGAGTCTCCAGCTGTGATTGTGGATTTGTCTCTCTTCTTTCATTTCTGTCAGTCTTTGCTTCGCATATTTTGCAGCTCTGTTTGCTGCATACATGGGATTGCCATGTTTTTTTGGTACGTTGATACTCTTATCATTTTATAATGTCTTACTTTGTTTCTGTTAATTTTCTTTGCTCTGAAGGCTACTTTACCTAATATTAATATAGCCTCCAGCTTGCTTTTGGTTAATGTCTGTATGAGATAGCTTTTCCCATCTTTTTCATTCAGCCTGCCTATATTACCGTAATTGATCGAGTGAGTTTCTTGTGGACAGCATGTAGTTATGCCATGCTTTTTAATCTACTCTACTAATGTCTGTCTTTTAATTGGTTTACCTGGAGCATTCACATTTAATGTAATTTTTGATGTATCAGGACTTAAGTCTGCCATTTTATTTATTACTTTCTATTTATGCTCTGTTTTTTGTTTTTTTGTTTTCTTTGTCCTGCCATAACTTACAGTGGGTTGCTTGACTATAGTGTTTTCAAGTAAATGTCTTTGAGTAGCTGTTTTTAGTGATTGTTCTAGGTATACCATGTACAGAATTTATCACAAGCTAATGGTATCATCATTTTTATTATTTCCAGTGAAATAGAGAAACCTTCCTTTCTGTCCCTTTCTCCTCTTCATTCAATGTATAATTTTCTCTCCATACTTTGAGAACTACCTCAGTCAATGATACAATTTTTACCTAAACTGTCCAACATAATTTAAAAAACCCAAGAAGACAGGAAAAGCCCATTGTATTACCCATATTTTGCTTACTATGTTCTTTCTTTCTTCTGATGTTCTAAGATTACTTCTTTCATTTTTTCCTTTGCATTTAAGGAACAGATATCCTTTTGCCATTTTCTTTAGGTCAGGTTTACTGGTGACAAATTCTCTTAGTGTTCCTTCGTCTGCGAATGTTTTCATTTCCCCTTCATTCTTGAAGCATCTTTTCCCAGGGTATGCAGCTCTGGGTTGACAATTGATTTCTTTAGTACCTGAAAAATGTGCCACTTACGACTTCCGAGAAGTCTGCTGTCATTCAAGTTGTTTTTCTCCTGTAGATAAGGTATCATTTTTTTCTGGCTGCTTTTAACATTTTGTCCTTGGCTTCAGTTTTTCAGAATTTTATGCAGTTTGGCCCGGGTATTTTTGCTTTCATCCTGTTTGGGTTTCACTAACCGTCTTGAGTCTGTAAGTTTATGTTTCTTGCCACATTTAGGAAGTTTCAGCCATTATTTCTTCAAGTACTTTTTCAGCCCCTCTCTCTGTTCTCTTCTCCCAGGACTTGGACAACTTGAGTATTAGACTTTGTTTTATAGTCTGATAGTCCCGGATACTCTGTTCATTTGTTTTTTTTGTTTTTTGTTTTTTGTTTTTTTCAATCTGTCTGCTCTCTGTTGTTGAAACTGAGTAATTTCTAATTACTAATTTCTGTCATTAGTTCACTGATTCTTCTTTTCCATGTATTCTGCTGTTGAGCCTATCCATTTTTTATACTGGTTATTGTGTTTTTCAGTTCTGAAATTTCTACTTTTTTTTTTTTTTTTTTATATCTTATGGATTTTTTTCTCTGCTAGAAATTTCTTTTTCTTTGTTGATGCTTTCTGTTTTATCTTTAGTTTTAAGCATTATTTTGTAATTGCTGCTTGAAGCATTTTTATTAGGGCTCCTTTTAAATCGTTGTTGTGTAATTCTAACAATTCTATCCCCTCAAAGCTGTCATCTTTTGGTTGTTGTTTTCCATTCAGGTTAAGATCTCCTTTTTTGGTGTTGTGAGTGAGTTACTGTTGACAACTGGACTGGAACCTATTTAAACCTTTCCTCTCAGCTAGTGTCCTGTGACCCTGCTCTGGCTGCAGTAGGGGCCTGTCACTTCACTGCCGCCAGCTGGAGCTTGAAGCTCAGCCCCCACTTGGCCTCCATTAACGTCTGGGCCCTCACTACTGTTGCTGGGTGGAGGCGGCCACCAATACTATATTGGGGTTGCTCTGCCAGGTGGTGGTGGAAGTTGTAAGCCTCCATAGGCCTCTTCTGACATCTCACCTGCTGGGAGATGGGGGATGACCCCTCCCTCCTTCCTCCTGGGTGGAAGTGAGGCCCAGGCTCCCCAGGAGGTCTCCAGGTCTCCACTGCCTTGAAGCAGGGGTGAAGGGTGGGCCACTACTAGCTGGTGGGGATAAAGGCTTGGTTCCCTACTGGGCCTTTGTGAAGCCACCTAGGCAGGGGGCAGGGCTTTGGGGATCTCCCTTGCAGTCTCAGAAGGATGGACATCTTAGCTATGTCTGGGGTCTTTGCTGAAGTGAGTGGGGGTGGAGCCACAGTTTTCTGTGGTATTCGGAGTAGAGCAGTAACTTCCTAAACTTTTCTGTCTTGCTAGGCTCCCCCTTTCTTGGTCTTTCAGCTAGACAAAGCAAACTTCTGTATATTCTCTCTCTCTCTCTCTCTCTCTCTCTCTCTCTCTCTCTCTCTCTCTCTCTGTCTCTCTCTTTTTGCTGCATCTAGTGTGGCATTTATGGGTTGCTAACTTTTTGTTCCAAGTCCAGGATATATGAAAGAAAAAGAAAACGCAGGGAACCTGTGCTGTGTTTTCCACGTGTCTCCTCCTTTCAGTCTCCTTATGTTGGTTTTATATAAAATGGGGCTTTTAGTTGCACTTAGCAGGAGGGATGGAGAAAAATAATGTCTATTCCGTCTTCCTGAAAGTAATAGTCTTCTGGGTCATTTTTAACAGGTTAGCACTTTATGTATTAAATTCCATTTCTTGTCTAGTAGAATTTCCTAGTGTGTGATACTGGGTTAAAAGGATGTATCTATAGCTAAACTGATGTAAGTAAGATAAAACAAGTGTCTTCTAAAGGGTAGGTGAGGATCAGTTTGCCTAATAGGAAGGTAAACCTTTGAAATCTAATTCTGCTTTCTGTGCCTAGGTTGGGGCAAACACTATGGATAATCCTTTGTTGAAGTACAGTGCAAAGGACTACTTCTTTAAAGCGGCCCTCTGTCACTTCATAGTAGATGAGCTGAATGCCAAGGTAAGGAGGCCCGCAGTGCCAGTTTCTGCTGCACTTGACCCATGAGAACAAGCCTCAGGCCCCCTGTCATTCGTGGTGTGCTTCACTGGGTGATAGTGGTTGTAACAAGACCAAGCTGCCCTCATTAATATAATAATAATAATGCTAATATTGTGCTATGCATCCCAGTTGTAATCTTGTTACAGCTGCCAAACTGGTAGTCACATTCCCTTCAGTAGTTTTACTTTAAAGAAATTAGGGGGTTAAGGGGGAAAAAGTAAAAGTAGAATAACATCCTTTCTTTCAGACTCCAAAATCAATTTGGAACGGGGATTGGGGAGACAGGAGGCAGAGATTTGGGCATCCTTGCTGTGTCCTTCTGGAGGTGGGAGGGCGGAAGTGAAGCCACTGAAGGGGAGGTGTCCTTCCTTCCAGCCTCCAGCCAAGGTCTCACTGGGATTTATTTGCAATCTG
Source organism: Panthera pardus (assembly GCF_024362965.1). NCBI lineage: Eukaryota > Metazoa > Chordata > Mammalia > Carnivora > Felidae > Panthera > Panthera pardus. Next base: position 48,148,957 of record NW_026526821.1, on the reverse strand, counting down.
GACAGTGTAGTGGATGGAAATGGACACCTTGTCTGTTTGTTTTTAAGAATTAGATTTGGTGGGGCGCTTGGGTGCCTCAGTCAGTTGAGTGCCCGGCTTCAGCTCAGGTCATGATCTCACGGTTTGTGAGTTCGGGCCCCGCGTCGGGCTCTGTGCTGACAGCTCAGAGCCTGGAGCCTGCTTCGGATTCTGGGTCTCCCTCTCTATCTATCCCCTCCCCCACTCACACTCTGTCTCTCTCTCTCTGCCTCTCAAAAATAAACTAATAAAAAGAATTAGATTTGGTCCACATTGTCATCTCTACAGCAACCTAATACAGAAAAATTAGTTTAGAAATGTATTCATAATTGAAGTTGGTAATTCAGATTGAATAGGTTTCCTGTGCTGATAGTGTAACAGCATACTTGTTATACACCTAAGTAGGCTTCAGGTAGATCTTACTGAAGGACTAGGATGTTCAGATAGAAAGTGCTTTATTTCCTGATTCAGCAAGTCACACATTAACAAGTGTTTTTTCTCTTTTAGCTTGCTCTTGAGAAGTATGAGGAAATGTTTCCAGCCTTTACTGATTCAAGAGAATGTAAGTTATTGAAAGTAAGTAACATCACAATTTGAAGAAGAAAAACAGTCTTTGCTGTCAGGTGGGATTGGATCTGAAGTGAAGTTCTAATTCTGTGAGGAGCGCTGGCATTCTCCTGCCTTTGCAGAGTGGGTCTCAAATGCCACCAGAGTCAAGGATGGAAATATTGTGTTCTAACCCAGGCAGCTCGGAAATGTTAGCCCAAAAACTGGGTCCCTGCCTTAGGGTAGCTCTTGGCTTACATTTGAGTATTTCCTCAATTCTGTAAGGCGTTTGGCAACATCAGTTAATGTGATACTAAGGCTATTTCTATATTTGAAGTATCTATCCATGGGTGGGACTGTTTAGCCTATCAAACTAACCTTTCCATACTTACACTACCAGAAACTTCTAGAAGCTCATGAAGAACAGAACAGTGAAGCTTACACTGAAGCAGTAAGTTATGTGTTTGGGATGCAGTACATTCTTTGAAGTTTAAATTACAGAAACTTCTTTTCCTTTTCCTGTATAAATGTTTTGGAATGGGGATTGGGGAACATTTGTTTGAACATTTATCCAATATACCCAAGTTATATTTTCCAAAGGTCATGTTTTATATATCCCACAAACCTTTACAATTAGACAGTTCTATTAGCCATGCTGAGTTTATCTGGGAGACAAATTTAAGAGAGAGTATCATAAACTGTTACACTTTGCTATTTTAATGTTTTCCTTTGAAAATACCTGATCTATAAATAACTAAAGTAAAATCAGTTAAATATAGCTTAAAATATAAAAACAAAGCAGTGAGAGATTGCTATATTCTTGGAATAAAAAAAATGGAAGACTTTTTTTTGTGCTCATTAGTTTTCTATTTTCCCATCTTTTGCCATCTTGTGTTTAGAATCCAGCAGATTTCTCAGTATCCTCCATTAATTTATTCATCATGGCTTTGAAGTGATAGTAGAAAGGAATATTTTCCCATTTAACTTTTGCTACCAAACCATCACATCCTGTTAAGATATCACTCTTTGGTAATGCGTTGAAATGAGTTAAAGGGATTCTGCTTTCACATGTTCTGTGTCTGCAAGCACGTTCATGCATGCAACACCAGTAATTTTCCACATTTTCTTCTTATACACAGTCTCATTTCCTTTGTCACATGAAGTATGCTCTTCCAATTATAAAGGTGGTTAGGAGTTTAGCATGTTAGCATACAGAGCAGTATAAAAAGCACAGGAATTTGTCGCTAGCTCCACCAAAATAGTCCCAGGATAATGAAAAAACATATTATTTTTAAAGATGAAAGCTATAAACTGGAATGAAAGGTTTAAATGAAAAAAAGCTGGAGGATTATCACTGGAAATATTTAAACAGCCTGGGGCATTATTTTTTTGTGTGTTTGGTTGTATTTCCATGGAATAATTCCTGTTCCTCTTTCTTTAAACTAGGTGAAGGAATTTGACTCAATATCTCGCTTGGATCAGTGGCTTACGACCATGTTGCTTCGTATCAAAAAGTCCATCCAAGGGGATGGAGAAGGAGACGGGGACCTAAAGTGAACATTATGTCTTTGTGGCATGCAGCTGACTCCTCTTTAGTTTCATGTTAGGGCCACATGATCTTTATGGGATGCCCATTTAATGGCTTAATTCTTTGCATATGAGCCAAACCGTGTGTGTATGTGTGTAAGCTCCCTGTGTTTGTGTCTTTGTGAAGCAGACAGCTGGGAAGGTCCTGTGCATATTGTAGGTGTGATAGGCTATTCCATGCTCACTGGAGCCCCCATGGTTTTTTGAGAACCACTTCACAATCTTATTCCTATCATTTTGATATTTGCAGAGCCCATGTTTAACTTTGCCACGTATTTTTATGTCATTTTCTTGGACTGGAGTACCAAACCTAATCATGGTAATAGATGCTTTGCTTGTTTTCTATAAATTCGTACCTGGATGTATTCTCTAAATGTACATGTTTAGTTCAGGATGGCTGTTAGGAATGAGTTTTATGACTTCACTTATTAGAAATTGTTTATTTGTTGTTGTGATTCTTATGATGGTGCTAGTGACCAGTGTGTTTGCTTTTTATATTGTTGTATTTGCTGATGTGCATGCGGAAATTCAGAACATCCAGGGTCTGTCAGCAGCGCTGACTTACGTTGTGAGAAAAGGGAGCTTCCTGGCAGGGCTTGCTTACATGTATGGGTGGATGTCAGGGTGAGTTTGACCAATTTGTACTCACTCACACATGTAAGATCTATAAGAAACAATTTTTCCTTTTCCTGGAATTTGTTTCCACTTTTTGTTGGGGTGGAATCCTTTCTTTATATTCACATAAATGTGATTCAATTGGCATGTCCCTTTTATTTTCATGTTCAGATACTTGCCCACGTTGAGACGGTGCCTGCTGTGCCCCCGCCATGTGATTCCTCATCAGAGCTGGGGTTTATCTAGGTCAGAGCTTGAGAGAACAGTCATTATTTTACCCATTTGTTGAATGTGTTGGGTTAGGTGGGGTAAGTACAGGTACAGGGGTTTACTGTGTGTCCAGTTAGGGAAGAAGGCCAACCAGCTTCTGAGGAGGATCGATTTGCCTCTTGGCTGATGGAATTGTTTGAGCTTGTATATTTTAATTTAGTTGTATCATTTTGGTTTACATAATATGTGCTCTATTGACTTATAAGCTTACATTCTGTGGCTTTAGACATGCTCTTATTTCCTGAATCTTCTCTGTGTGTATTCTTATGCTTAAATGACTTAAGTTTGATATGCATTTGTTCCTAGACTAGTTTAGGGGTCTTTCTAAATTATGCTGCTGTCATTAAATACACATAATGAAATTCCCCATGTTAGGTCAGATAGTAACTGGAATTTGAAGGGTGTTTTCATTTTTAGATGTCCCTCAGCTGGGATTGGTAGGCTTTGGCTGGGCAGAAGTAGAGGGTGTGGCCAGTCCAGGGGCTGAGAGAGAAGGAAGGCATGGTGGTGGTAAGCAGGTTGGGCTGGGATGAAGGAGAACATAGCAAGAAAGGAAGTTGGAAAGGGCCAGCTGAGTCCTGGTGGTGGAGGCTGTCCTTCAGGTGGCTGAGGATTTCCTGGCTGCAGTTGTGGGGTCACCTGTGCAAGGTAGCCTGGTGGGGAGGAAGGTCAGTGATGGCTAGAGAGGAAGGTCAGAAGCCATGGTACACTCCTGCCTTTGGCCCTGAAATCTGATGAGTGTTCCTTCCTTCCTCCAAAGGTCTGGGATTCTTACAAGAAAGAGGGCTATCACTTATGGTACAATTGAGAACATGGCCCATTTGCTACTTTCTTCACTTCCTATTGGAATCTCTTATGAAGAAATGATTTGCACAGGGTGGTTTCCTATGCTCAGTCTGTTCCACAGCCAGCTGAATGCACTTGTGTGAAAGTGAGGCGTGGTGAGTGCTTTCCTAGCCTGTGTCCTCAGGCTGTGAGTCTTTCCCACCTGGAGAGCATTTAAATCCTACCTGCCAGGTGCTTGTTTAATCACTAGTGTGAAGGTTTGTTTCACTTGTTAAAAGGACTTTCTGGCCTGACCACTTGAAGTAAGAACAAGATGATTTCTCTTAAGGCAATTCCTTTCCCTGCGCTCGTGGCCCCTACAAGCCCTGTCTGAGGAAGTGGTGGTTTGTGAAAACAGTTGGAGAGTTGCTTGTTTGTATTGAAGTAAACAAGTAAACAGGGATCAGTGGCTGAGTTAATAATTTTCTGTGTTTAATATTTACATGAAAAGAGTTAAAATAATTGTAATGGCTAGAACAGAACTGCCAGAAAATAAAAGGAAAATGAGAACAGTCCTGTTAACATTACCCAAACTTCCTTCTTTTGAAATGTCACATCAACGTTGGGTAGTACCATGACTGAGGCCCGAGTTAGTTTTCAGGGGTTACAGAATATTCTTTATGAACAAAATATAATGAGTATTTATGTTCCAGCTCTTGTATTTTAGCAGATTGGGGGTTAGTTCATAGTCCGAGTCAGTCACAATTTCTTACAGGAAAGCTTTGCTTTTTGTGGCAACATTTTTATATAGCTTATGTGAGTTCCTCCTTTTTTTATTTAATGATTTGAAAACAGTATTTTTGCACAGTTGTGACCATGCGTGATGACATCCCTGTAACCAAAGTGTGTGCATTTATTGTATCCTCTGATACTGTGCATTTAAAATGTCCAAATGCAAACCTTTGTGGCTTCCGTCGGAGGACCCGGCAGCACGGCATGCCACCCGCGACCCGCCTGCCCGCAGTGTGAGCTGTGGACCAGAGCAGGCTCCCGCCGCCACGTGCTGAGCCGGCCATCGCGGGGTCTCCTCCCTTGACCTCTCGGGTGGAGGATTATATTATGAAAACTAACCGTGTGACCATCACTCTACCTTAGCAGAAAGAGTGTGTATGTTTTACATCACCCTGTACAGAAAATAAAGTGGAAATTATGAATACTTTGATGGGTCTTTTCTAGATAAATTTAAACAAATCAAACTTCAGTTCCTTGAAGTTGTTCCCATTAAGGTTAAGGTAATGGGCATTAATATTCTCTAAGCTCTTTGAATTTCCATCCAAACACGAGTTGGGCTCTGCCCAACCTCCCTCACTTGGTGGAGGTCTGCTGCCCTGGGGCATCTCTGCCAGCAGAGGCTTTGGCGGCAGCCCTGGTTTCAGCCTGTAGACGCAGTCCCTGGATTTGCATGGTACCATCCCTCTGGCTGCCAGGGGAAGGACTCCTGCCGGCATCCCTTTAGGCCACAGTCACTTGCCAAGTGCAGGGAGAGCAGGTTCCTAGAAGACTGTTGTGGGGGGAGGTGAGGAACTCTGAAGCCCCTCACCTCTGTGCAGTGTGGGTGTTCATGTCACTCTGCAAATGTCTATACAGGGACAACACGTGCCCCTGGGGAGGAGCAAGCCCATGGGCCACTCGGGCCTCAAGTTCTGGGGAGTAAGAGGATGCCCTTGGGGACGAGGCCTCTTGCAGACCGGCTCCTCCCCTCCGAGAAGAGTGGTCAGGTCCATAAGAATATTCACAACAATTTAAAGAGAATTCAAAGCAAATTTTTAAAAATGAATGGCGGAATAGGCTGTCCAGCCTAGGCATTCTTAGTTGTTGATCATTCTAGTTTAGTTCTCATTCAGGTGTCTCTCCCCAGGACCCTTTCCTAACGGGAGCTGCTGTGGTAAGGGTCCCTGAGTAGACAGGCAGAGGTATGTGGATGGTTTCTGGGGTTCTGCTAGGATGATCTGCCAGGTGGCCCTTGGAGCCGTTTGTAGCCTGCCCAGTTCTGTACGCCCACCTTGGTACAGGTGTACAAATGGCCCTTTGTGTGAGTGCCCAGGCCCTATATTCCCCATCAAAATAATACTGTTAACTTCCAAGTAACATGAACACCATCAAGTTCGGGAACAAGCACTCATTTGGTCTCAGAAAATGTCCGTGGTGTGGCAAGGTTTAAGATTTTAATGGGTTAGAACTAAATTATAATTTACACTCAAATCTGTTGGATTATCACCTATAGCAAAACCACATTTCTGTTAAAGTCAACTTTAGTGTAAAGGTCTTCCCCACCCACCACCACCACCACATGGCTTTCTTTTTCAAATTCTGTACAGCAAATTTTGGTAAAAGCAAAGGCAACAGAGTGCTTGGGAGTTTGCACTGAGAGTATTTCCCACAAATGTTGGGAAGGCAATAAATCATCCCCTTGGTCACCTTTCATGATGCTCTGGGACAAGCAGCACCAGCACCCAAGACACTTTCCTAATCACGCATTTGGGACTGACATACTCAGAGGGTAGCCTTGCTTTTTCCCAGCAAGACTGTACTTGGGTTAAGAAATTGCAACACCCCACAAATCCTGCTGTGCTGGATCTTCTACAAGGTTTTTTCATTTTTCTGCTCTCCCAGGCAGCCTTACCATCCTGGGAAGACAAACAGGTCTAGTTGGAGACACATCTGTGATGGGAACTGTAACATCACACTGAAGAGGCCTCTGTGCAGACGCCAGAGTCCTGGCTGCTCGAGCTACCACCCCTGCATGCCAAGGCCAGCGTCCCTCACAGCCAGGTGTTCACGTGGAGAGTGCATATGCAGTGCAGATAGTTACAGAGACGAATCCTAGGACTACAGGCCCTGATTTTGAATTTCATTACCCATGAAATGAAGAAAATATTTGTTTCAATTAAGTATCTTATTTCTACAGAGCCTAAATTCTAACAGCGGAAATAAACTTCAGATTTGCAAAACTTTTTACAAAGCAAACATTTATTAACACAGTAAATGACTTTTTGTAGAATTTCTAAAGAAACAAATTCAAGACAAAATTTCTTCCAGTAGGTAACAAAATAATCTATTATTTAAATTCCTTCTCATTAAGATGACTTTATCCCATGAAACAGTACATCAGCTGGACAGGCTCATTCTCTTACCGAGAACAAAATTGATTGTGTGACATCACTTTTATTCTATAAACACAACCACGTTATCATTGAAAATTCAGTACTGTGATTTTCAAGAGCAAGTGTGAAACATTTTATCAGCACCTAAAACATCTCAGAGTGGCTTTCGTGTTTAACATGTCACAAGTTAGAACAAAGCATTTAGGGAGAATGTCTTCCTGCATTAGTCTCTGGCATAGTGCAGGTGTGACTTCATTCTGGAACTCAGGATAAACTGCCTTTCTCTTAGAAAGTGTGTATGTTTTCACAGCAAGTTTAATAAATTAAAATGTAGGAAAAATAGCAACTAATAAAAGAATTCTTCAGGATTCTCTTTTTAAATTAGCATGTTTAGGGTTACACGTGAATCAAAGCACTTAGCGTGTGGCAACATACCCAAGCCACTGGAACCAAGGATCAGGCTTAGCAAATACAGCAGAGTTATCTTCATTGCAAATTCATTTTGAGCAAAAGGCCAGCACGAGTCAGCCTCAGAAGCACATAAGACAAAGTTACTGGTTCTTCACAATCCACTCTTAAGGCATAATCAAAGATGAGTTCCAAACCTTTGGTCCCTTCTGCTACATGCTCACGTGCTCCCAAGGAAACTCTGGGAATTACTTTCCTGTGGCAAGCGCTTGATACATGAATGAGAAATTCTGGGTTTCTGAACATCACGGAGTCAGTCAAGAATACCTAGCAAAAAATACTAACACTCTGTGTTCTAAGATGTGCCAGACCACCTCATTGCTACTTGTGAATAAAAGGACTACATGATGTTTCAAGTGTTCTAAATCCTCTTGCTTAATCTTTTACACCTCTGCAAAACAACTATACCATTTGCTGCTAGAATCTTTGGTAGGACAGCTTTTACCTAATCAGATTTTAGGAATGAAACCCACCAGCCACATTTCATTTTAGCAGTTATTCCAGGACCAATTTCCTAGCTGCATATGTGCTGTGAGTAGAGAGTATACTAAGCCATTCTGCAAGCGTTCAATTTGTCATTTCTTCTTCAGTGCCTACAAAACAAGAGGTGGAAGGGAATGGATGCAACTGTCCATTTCTTCAGTCCCATTCAAGGGTCCCCAGAGCAAATCAGACTTGCTTCAGTTCAATAGGAAAGAGTTGAAAACATGGTCCCAGTTTTATTTCAGCTTAATAGCCTAAAGGTATCAGAGTAATAAACCCACACTGAAGTGTAAGGCAGGCTGAGAGACGAGGGAGACCACCAACACTAACTTTATGAGCTGGGCCAGGGCTCTGGATCTATAGTTATGTAGTTGTCCAAACTTCATACACATCAAGACAAGCAATAGAACGGTTATGCATACAACCTGCACCAGGATTAAGTGAGGTCATGTTAACTGCCTTGTTTCTTGATCAAGTGTAGCTGAGGTCATGCAGACTGGGATTTTTAAGGGAAAGCTCTAAAAATGCTTTGATAAAGACGTGCAAGTTAGCAGAGATTCAGGAAAATGTGCAGAAGCTATTCTTGCCCATTTTGCCCACACAGTTCTTGGTCTTAGCCCCCGATGCTAACTTGTGTACAGTGATCACTCAGAGACGCAGCGTAGGATGTGCTTGGCAGGTGACTCCAAGCTTTCATTCCATGTTGGTCAGAGAGTGAAGCTGTGTGGGCATCGGGTCTGTCTGTGGAGTCAGCTCACTAAGCTCACTGATGGTGGTGGCCAGCAGAGCGTCCTGAGACACCACAGAATCATCTGACTTGCAAGCCGTGTCTGCAGAACTGTTCTCGTGCACGGCAGGTACACTAGCTTGGACTGTGGCTAGGTTGTGAAAATGGCCATTTTCTGCAAAAGACAGCAATTTATCTGAAAGTTTGGATGGTGTGTATTCTTCGTCCGGCTGTTCAGTCTTGTGTGTGTCATCATTCTTGGGTGAGCCATCTACAATAACAAGGAAAGACTTCCATGGAGTATTCTTATCATGTATCTACAAATCAAACACAAAACAAAAATCACAACGTGTCTCTGAACAAGTACATCTTTTACATTTTTTTTAATGTTTATTTATTTCTGAGAGAGAGAGGCACAGAATCTGAAGCAGCTTCCAGGCATTCAGCCTAGAACCCGATGCAGGGTTCAAACCACGAACCGTGAGATCATGACTTGAGTGGAAGTCAGACACTTAACTGACTGAGCCACCCAGGTGCCCCAAGAACAAGTACATCTTTTAAAACAATGGTCTCTTTTCAACTTAATTTTGCTTCTACCACAACAAAATACCCTTTCACTAATAGCCAAACATTTTCTACCACCACTGTTACTGTTAGGAAGTACTTATCATAGATTGTGCCTTTAGAGTCCTGAAACTCAGTTCTTCATTCACACTGGGAATGTACACCCTGAAGAGAAAACCTGAAAAGGAGAGACCTGTTGTCTTCTATAACCACCTTATGGAATGATGACCAGCATTTCTGACTGTCTAGAGTTAAGGGTATGTGGGGCCCAGAGATTTGTCATTCCGAAGCTACAGTACTGCTTACCGAGGTGTGCCGCCGCAGAGTGGACTTGTCAGTAAACGTCCGCCCGCACGCGTTACACATGAACGGCTTCTCCCCTGTGTGGATGCGATGGTGACGCTGGAGAGCGTTGAGCTGGGTAAACTGCTTGCCACACTGGTCACAGCAGTAAGGACGTTCCCCTGAGACAGAAGAGAAGAAAACCACTGGTTCATCTCTCCAGCCTACTGTACTGAATTCTGATACACTCTGGAATCATGCCCACTAGAAGGTATCAGCAGAGGGGCGCCTGGGTGGTTCAGTCAGTTAAGCGTCCAGCTGATATTGGCTCAGGTCATGATCTCACAGTTCCTGGGATCAACCCCTGCATTGGGGTCTGCGCTGGCAGCATGGAGCCTGCATGGGATTCTTTCTCTCTCTGCCCCTCCCCTGCTCGCCCTATCTCAAAATAAATAAACTTTAAAAAAAAAGAAAAAGAAAAAAAGAAAGCATCAGGAGGAAGGCTGCGCTGGGAACGACCGGAGAGTCGACTGACAAGTACAAATCTATCCCTCGAATAACAGGAGTTTATGGCCTACACCCAAAGAGAGCCAAAGCCAAAAGCTGGTATTACATCTACAGAAATTCACCTGTTTTCCACAGTAACGGAATATAAAATTCCAAGTCCCACTGAAACTGAATTTGTGCGTGTGTGTATACACTAACATGTAGATCATTACCCCAAGTTCAAATGTCCCCATATCCACATACACATTCAAACATTCATACCTTTTCAGTTTGTCAGAGGCAGAAACTAGAAACTCAGAAATTTAAAAATGCTATCACAACACACAAAATAATGCTCAACTCCAAATGATTTTCTAGTGAATCTAAAACCTTTGGGATATTATTCTTGCCACACTGAACTCCCTTCCCTGGCTACATTCCAGCCATACCTGTATGGACTTTAATATGCTGGTAGAGCGAATTCCGTTGGGCAAAAGTCCTGAAACAAACTTCACATTTAAAGGGTTTGGATCCAGTATGGATTCTGTTGTGATGTTTTAAATACTCCTTAGAAGCAAAACTCTTGCCACATGTTTCACACATAAAAGGTCTTTCACCTACATGAAAAGATAAAACAGAAAGTTAGAAATGATACAGGCACCAGAACACTCTAAGAGTTGGCCCACACTCTAGATCACCTATGAACTCGAAAGCACCGTGCTGGGCAGCACGTTACATCTTCTAGTTAAAACTGTCATAAAACACCTATTTGTGTAAGATGTCTGCTATCTGCTGAAAGTTCACGTAAAATACACTTGGAAATCCCAAGAAGGATTCCACTAGCCTAGAATTAGATCATTCAGTCAGCCCACATTTTGGAAATTCAGTCATTCCAAACAAATTTTACAACTTGTTTGGGGGAACTGTTGGATTTTGCAAAGCAGCACTCCTCTGGCACTTTATCAGGGCAAAAGTCCCCCTTGGGAGGATAGGAAGTTTACATGGCTACGTATGCACAGCTGCTCTCAGGCAGCAACTCCCATCAACCTGGACTAGAGTACATAACAGGAGAAAAATGTTCCCACTTCATGTTGTATAATTTGAGTCTTTTAATCCCACAAATCAAACGCATCTGATTACTAGATGTGCCCCTGATTTCACAAACAACAAAATAAAAATACTGCCTTTAACAGAACCCAAATACATTACTATTTTCATCAAATGACCAGTGCTTATTTAATGATTCAGTATAGCCTGACCTCACCTCCACCCCCAATCTTCCATGAGGCACTGATTCTCATTTCACAGTCTCAGTAATTCACATCATTAAATGCCTTGGCTCTGCTTCACCTGCATTTGAACTTGAGGCTCATATGGCAGTGTTTAGAGATAAACATTTTAAAATGCAAGCAAGTAAGAAAGAACTGGGTTAGTATGGTAACAGCAGCATACAATAGTTAGATTCTGTATTGTATACAGCAAGGTTCTGAACCTCAGCATTACTGTGCTGAATTTGAATAAAGCCAACTTACATTTTCTGCATCACATAATAAAATCACATCACAAAAATTTAGAAGATAGAAATGAGATAATCCCACTACCTAATACATCATAGAAATTTGTTTTCATCTAGTCTCTTATGTGCAGGTTTTCAATGTAGCTGGGATTAGCTGTATGCATAATTGTGCGTTTTCCAGGCCACATCCGGGCACAGGTGTTTTTCATAACGTTCAGAGCCCTGAGAGCCGCCCCATCAGGAGCCGGCAGGAGATGGATTTACCAGTTTACTGGACCACTTCCTTGTGGATGGACAATCAGGTTGTTTCCAATGCTCTGTTATTACAAAGAGCAAGTAGGTGGGTGACACCATATAGTTTTTTCCCATATTTTGAACAATTTCTTCAGGACAGATTCCTAGAAATGGAATTTTGGGCTAAAACACTAGGAACTGTTTCATACCTCATCATATGTAAGACTCCCTTGCCACCTTCCACTTCCCAGTGTGCACAGGCCGCTACCTCAAGCACGCCAGCACCAGGGGCAGAGGCATATTTTATTTACTCGTTTTTGCTCACTTATGAGATGGAAAAGCTATATCATGGCCTTAGCCTGCACCACTTTGGGAGATGCCAACTTCTAAATTAAATGGCAGTTTCTTCTACAGCTACAAAGACATTCAATCACAACAGCATTGAGTATTTACCTGTGTGACACCTTTTATGATAAATCAGCATGTGGTTCTGAGTGAATCTTGCACCACATTCATCACAGACAAAAGGTTTTTCCCCTGTATGAATTCTGAAAGTACAACATTCAGATGATAACTTAGGATGTATCTCAAAGCCGACTTTGCAATACAATTTCCACTGTAGCCTGCAAAGGTGGTTATTCCAAGAGACCGAATGAGAATGGCCTAAGTGGAAAGACACAGGCCCGTGACCTCTGTCCCCAGATCCATTTCCAGCAGGGGCCAGCAGGCTGCCACACTTCCCCGGGGGGAGGGGCGCGGAACAGCCCCTCACCGCCCTCTGGTTTACACTGCATGGCTGGCAGACACGCACCTCTGCACGCTTTCTTAACTACTGAATGGTGCTGGGCCACATTTGTATAAAGCTTCCTCGTGAGAGTGATCAACCACAGACACCTTGGGGACCACGGCTGACAAAGCACCACATGATCAAAAATGACCAGGCCAGTGCTCGCTTCGGCAGCACATATACAAAAATGACCGGGCCAGAAAGAACGGTTCTCAAAATGCTGAAGAAGCCTGGTTTCCGAGAAGGACACCTCAGCATTTTAGTTTCCCAACTAGTAGCCATCGACCACAACTCTCTAAGCACTTCCTAAGCCAAGTTTTTAAACTTCTCACATAGAGTAAAAAGACAATGAATGCCATGTGACCGCCCCAAAGACTGGCCCCGGCCTGACGGCAGGTCTGTACTACAGGAGAAACTGCTTGTCTGGATTTCAAGCATAAACAGTGAAGCCTGGAAGGACACCTACTTAAAAACTGGTGTACCCCACCCTACACTTTAGAAATTATGAACAGAAAACACTGTCCTGATTCTGGAGGTTGGGCTAACCAACAGCACACTTTCCAAGCCCAGAGAACAAACACCTAAGACCAGAGGAATGTCTTAAAGCCCTAAATGGCCTCTCACTGAGGTCGTTAGTGGGACCATGGGACCCAGCTGGTCACAGGCCCAAGTTCTAAATAAACAGTCAGGAAAAGAGCAATGAAGGTGATGAGCTCAACTGCCCCTCAAGCATGGTGGCACTGTAAGTTCCAGAGGCTACTCTGAGATCAGGATAGCCTGGCCTGCATGGCTGCAGAACCAGACTGGTAGACCTGGTGTTCCCAGTGGCCTCTGGCTGGGTGGGCCAGGGCTCGGTATCCAGGCTTCTGTGCTGGCACTGGGCACAGGGCGAGGGGGACAGCCATCAGCCTGGGACCTGTAAGAAGGCTGAATGAAAAGACACCTCTACTCAGGAAGAGAATTCACAGAGGTCCGAAAGCAGCCCCCCAACTTCTAGAGGGCACAGATTAAGATACAGAATGTTCTGGATGTGGCCACACTGGTCAAACCCTGGAACTACCTCGATCTCTCGACACCTGTCTCCAGAACATCAAGAGGCTGCATCCCAGGTAAAAAGCACCCTTGCAGCGGCTTCAGCTGGTGGCCATGGCCCTACCTCATGTGGGTCTTCAGCGCCGAGGGCTGAGAGAACTTGGCCTCACACTCGGTGCAGCCATACGGCTTGTGGCCCGTGTGCGTCCGCTCATGCAGCCGCAGCGCCGTCTTAGAGCTCAGGCCCTTGCCGCACTGCTGGCACTGGTGTCGCTCGCCGCCACCCTCGTGCACCTGCACCACGTGCCGCTTGACGTCCTTCTTCCTCTTGAACTTCTTGCCGCATAGCTCACATGGGAAGTGGCGCTCGCTGCTGTGCACGTGGCGCTGGTGGCTCTTGAGGTTGCAGCGGTTGGCAAAGGTCTGGCCGCACGTATCGCAGCGGTGAACCACCTCAGTGGCCACTCCGTGATGGTGCCGGATGTGCTTCAGGAAGCTCTTCTCATAAAGAAAGGCTTTCTCGCAGATAGTGCATTTGAAGTTGCTCTTCCTCTTCTCACCCTCCTCATCCTCGTCCTCGTCCTCCTCCCGACGGCCTGCGTCCTCCCGGCCACCCACTTTTGGCAGCACCTGCACTGCTTCCACTGCCGTGCCACATTCTTCATGTTTTGTGACGGGCTCCATTTCTGCACCCATGGCATCCGGGCTAGGGTCCTGGGGGCTGCAGTAGTCCCCCATGTTGTCCTCGGCACTTCTCTGCTGCTCCCGGAGCCTTCTTGTGTATTTCTTTTTAGGGATTTCCACAAACACCTTTCTTCCAGCCAGCCTTCCACTGGCCCTTCTGATTTTTGGGTAGGGAGGCTTGACTGCATCTTTTTTCTTGTCTGGTTTCTCCTTGGACTTCCTGGGGGGCATATCTGGCAACACACCATTGCTGATTGTCTCTGCTGGGGGATCTGAGGAATCCCCGAGGCCGTTAGCAAGAGGACTGTCCACGGTGGGACTTGCCCTGGGGTCAGGGGCAATGGTGGCTTGGGAGCCACTACTCCCTTCTGCCTCCTGTGACTCGGAGAAGTTCTGCAACTCCAGAAGTACCGACTCTAACATCTGCTTCTTCAACTGAAAACAAGTTTCCGATAAGTCCAGACATTTCAGTTTCTCGGCCATTTCCAGCATTCGCTGCACCCGATCTTCCTCTACCTGTACCTTCGCAGTGTAGACAAACTCAAGAAATGAAGCAAAGTCAACAACTTGCACTTCATTTAGGTAGACATTAGTCCTCGTACCATCCACAGTCTTCTCGTTAAGAAACATTTCTTTAAAGAACTTGCTGGTGGCTGCCAGCACAGCCTTATGAGCCATGAACTCTTCACGGACACCCTGGTACTCCACGCTGACAGTCACATCACACAGGTGACCAAGAAGGCGCAGCTGATGCATTTCATGCAGAAGGTTGAATGGTGAGGATTTGGATTCCAGCAGAACTGCACCACTTTCCATGTTTCTTCTTTCCAAAAACAGCTCTGAAAACAGAAGCAAGAATTATTCATGCATGAGCAACCACTAAAGCAAAAGGATTAAAAATTAGAATTATTTCAGTTCTCTAGAGGATAGGAGCTGATTAACAACCAAAACCCAACTTTCCTCACATAAAGATATAAATCACACCACGTTTTTTTAAAAGCTTACTTATTTTTGAGAGAGAGAGCATGAGCAGGCTAGGGAAAGAGAGAAAGGGAGAGAGAGAGAATTCCAAGCAGGCTCCACACTGTCAGCGCAGAGCCCAATGCAGGGCTCAAACTCACGAACCATGAGATCATGACCTGAGCCGAAATCAAGAGTTGGACGCTTAACCGACTCAGCCACCCAGGTGACCCCAAATCATACCACTTCTTAGCGGGTTTCTAAAGTGAAGTTTTGATGTACCCTCATAATATTTAATGAAAGAAATAATACTAAGATTTCTCCCAGGGATAACCATAAATGACGAAAGTGAGGCCTAATGAAATATATTCTGGCAGGAACTTGCATACCTAGAACATTTTCTACCTTCCTTATAGACCCAGACCTCAAAACTGTAATAGAATTTACTGCAACAATAATGTCTAGCTCTTTGACTAGGAAACCAAATAATTAAAACAAAACACATGGCTGCCACTGAGAACAAATCTTAGAGAATCATGTCTGCCTTTGAAAACAACCAACTAAATAACTACTTTCCATGAGGAAAACTTCATGGAAAAGCAGTCCATAATCCATGGCCATTTCCAGCACCCCTAAACACCTCATAATTTGAATTCCTATCACTTTATGAGAATACTTTCAGGAGCTGTGCTAGTGACCAAGTAACTTAATTTCTCTAAACTACATACAGTCTGCTCTTTTGTACAAGATTGCCAGGCCATGCGAGGCTTCAGTGAGTACAAGCATGTCAAGTGCTTACAAGCGCACCTGAGACTTGTAAGCTACTTGCTACTGGCTTCCTAGGCCTGGGTGTTACTGTTATCCCCATTTCACAGAAGAGGAACAAGGTAAACCTTGAGACTGAGGTTTGAGGCTTGGCCTGGTGGAACTGACTTGCACTGAAACTGCTCAGCAGGCCCCTCACTTCAGCCATGCCAAATGCAAAGAGCTGCTTTTCCTCCCTAGGTTTTTCCACAGCTGTGGATGCTGCAGATTTCACCCCCACCCAGAGGTCTTCTCTCCTTGGTTTCCATGGCACCCCACACCATCATGGGTCACTTCTGCTTGACTGGCACTACTCTCGCCTCACACTCTCTGACTATGTGCTTTCTTCTCATAGAAAGCTTATGCTCCTGAATCTCCCTTCCTCTTCCCAGTATGTTTTAGTTCCTAAATCTCCAGCACCCATCCAAAGTACCTGTCCTCCTTCAGCCAGATCTTAGATGTCATCTCAGACTCAGCATGTCTAGAGCAGAACTTGTCTTCATTTTCCCTGGAAAACCAGCCTGACCTCTCTCCACTTCTCTATTCCCACCAGTGATGCTGTTTCCAGTACCTGGCACTACAATTTGCTCCCTACAAACACCAGACCCCCACAAACATGAAAAAAGACTGCCCTCTGAGAGTTCAACTGTAACAAGAACATCCAGGAAGCCTGAGCACTCACCTGAAAACACCGATAAGCCTAGGTAAAGAGTTATGGTGTTGGGGGGAAGGGGGGAGGGGGACAATAGGCCAAGGACTGTCATGCATTCCAGCCCCAGCCTGGGAGAAATGGCTGCAGAGGGCTTGCTCAGCATGATGCCCATACTCACCAGCAGCCCTCCACTTTCCCAAACCTCTGCCAAACGGCACCTCGGGCAGACGTGTGAACATAGAGGCGGCCTGATAGTAATTTCTGAGTCTATCAACAAAATGATTTCTGAGCAAGATTTCCCATCCTGTCTGAGCACAGGAAGGAAAGGCAGTGATCATGGCGACAGGAATCCTCCGGCCTGGGTGACAGCTGCATCTCCCACTGTAATTGGATGGCACCCGGTCGCACCTCCGTCTCGAGCATCGCGCTCCAGCCGGCGGCTCTCCGAGGCCCCTCCGCACTGGGGAGGGTGCGGCGCTCCCGCCCAGCCGCGTCCGGGTGGGCGTCGCGCTCCAACGGAGGACGCCCCCGCCTCCTCCGCCCCTCCGACCAGCACACTTCCGAGGGAGGGACACACGCCCCCGCTGCAAATGGACTCGGTGGTTGCTGGGCCGCGGGCGTCCACGGCGCCCGCGTGACCGGGCCTGGACCTCCGACTCCCGGCAGTCCCTGGCTCCTGCGCTCCCGAGGCCCGCGGCTCCTCCCGGAGGGCACGCGCGGCCGGCCCGCTCCCCGCATGCGGACAAGTCGGGAGGCAGCAGCTGGGGCGAGGAGCCCGCAGGGCCTGCGGGCCGCACACTCACCTCCCAGCCGGCGCCGCCGCCGCCGCCGCTGCAGCCACCGCGCGTCGGCCGGACCAGGCCCCGGAGGACCGACGGCCGGCTGGGCGGGGCGCGGCACCAGCGCGGACGCTGCCGATTGGTCGCTGCAGGCCCCGCCCCACCCCAGACATCCCCGCCCCCTCCCGCGGCTGGGGGAGGGGCTGCGCGCGCACGTCCGACTGCGGAGGCCGTTCAGGGAAAGTTACGTGATTCGACGTACGCTTAGGGCCTGAGTCTCTCAGTCCGCGCGGGATTGCGTCACCCGCCGCGAGCCAAAATCTGCGCCTGCGTAGAAGACCGCGAAGGCATCTCAGAGGGTGTTCACGGTGCGGCGGGGGCGGGGCTGGGCCAGCCCCAGAAGGTCACATGAGCGTGGGGGCGGGGGCGTGGTCACGTTCAGGTTCGTCTCGGGTCGCTAGCCCGCGGCGCCAACTACCCTTGTGCTGCGCACAGTCCCGGGTGGGGTCAGCCATGCGGAGTAGGGGACCGTCTGCAACGCCTGCCCGGCACCGGGAAGGGGCAGGCGTCCCGCGCGCGTCCTGGGACTGGTGGGCGGCGGACAAAGGACTTCCACGTGCGACTGGACGGGGTTGGCGAGGGGGCGGGGTGATCGGCAGGCATTCTTTCCTCACGGCCCCTGCCCAGGGTTCCCCCTAGCTCACGAGAGCCGAGAGCACACCACACACCTTACTACAGCGTGCAGTGTAGTATCCCTGAAGTCTGCAGCCTCGCACGTGGTCATTACAGAGCTTCCCAAGACCCTGCCGCCCTTGGGTGGAAAGAATTCATGCTCCGTCTTCGAACACTTAAGCCCAAAACCTTGCTGCTGCCACGCATCCTTGTGCAGTCTTAATCAAAATCCTGCTTTGGAAGACTTGTCTTAAACTAAACTTAAAGTTCTCAATCCAGACCCTGGCTTCCCTCTTCGAGTCACCGCTAAAGATTTTTGAGGTCCTGTTCCCGCTTTCTGTGGCCAACCATGCACTGGGCGTCGTCTTACCTACAGGATGTGTTGGTGATGTGTGGGACTGTAAAGCAGACATTTAAAAAATAAGATGCTTAATTCTTCCTTTTGAAAATATTTATCTCTCCTTTTTCTTTCAACATTTAGTTTAGAAAAGGGATCATTGTAAGTATTCTTTGAAATGTACCTAAGTCCTTTTGAAGACTACCTAGGCCTTGGGTCAGCTTTAAGACCTAGAACCTAGAAGAGTCTTGCTCCAGGGCCCTGGAGCCAGCTGTTTGCAGTGTAAACATCCAGAGAGAGAGCACCCAGTCTCCCAGTTTCCTAGGACACTAACTTTAGTGAGCGCCTTGCTCCAAGTTGCACAACTAACTCCTATCATGAGTAGCGTGTTTTTTCCTCTGGATAAACTAAACAGCCAACCTAGATGGTCATCCCAGTCACCAGGTAGAGAGGGTGAACTACATGTGATCAGTAGTGCTGTCTAGTCCTTTTACTGGGGGACTAGTTATTACTGTTTATGTTGAGAATATATATGAAACAGATCACACCAGAAAGTATGTATGTAACAGCTAACATGAAGGGGTGAGGTTTCTGTCTGTCAATTGCCTGTGATGCACATCACATTCTTCTTTAATGCT
The DNA here is from genome assembly GCF_024362965.1 of Panthera pardus. Taxonomy (NCBI): domain Eukaryota; kingdom Metazoa; phylum Chordata; class Mammalia; order Carnivora; family Felidae; genus Panthera; species Panthera pardus. The sequence continues at coordinate 48,129,887 of NW_026526821.1, read as the reverse complement.
TATTTGATAATAAAAGTGTGTACTACCTTTATGGAGAAGATTTCTGGGTTGGGAGAAGATTTTCTTTTTAATTTTAACAGGAGCCAGCTTACCACACATAGTAGAGCAGGTACTCAGTATTTGAAGAATTAGTGAGAGGTGGCTTTGCTTAAGCACACTATATTTGCACTCCATGCTTCCAGGAAACTGGAATGAACACAGTTTTCACTTGGACCCCAGAAGGTCCAGAATGATTTAAAAAAAATTTTTTTATTAATGTTTATTTTTTTTGAGAGAGAGACAGAGAGAGAGGGAGACACAGAATCCAAAGCAGGCTGTAAGCTCTGCACAGTCAGCACAGAGTCCGATGCGGGGCTCGAACCCATGAACCATGAGATCATGACCTGAGCCAAAGTCAGACGCTTAACCAGCTGAGCCACCCAGTGCCCCAGTCCAGAATGATTTTTTAATTTATGATTTTGTTTTGCATTACGAAAAGGTGATTGCTTCCTCACTTAAATCTTCAGTGCTTACTGGCCATTTCTGTATCTCCTTTGGAGAAATTTGTATTCTAATCCTTTGTCTATTTTTTTAGTTATTAGTCATTTTATTATTGAGTTGTAAGAGTTCTTTTTATATTTAAATAAAAGTCCCTCATCAGATAATACAATTTGCAGATATTTCTCCCATCTTGTGGGTTGTCTTTTCACTTTCTGGATGGTGTCTTTTGAAGCATGGGACTTTTAAATTTTGAAAGACTCCAATCTATTTTTTTCTTTTGTTGCTTTTGGAACCTGTCGCCTAATCCAAGGTCATGATGATTCATACCTGTTTTCTTCTAAAAGTTTTGTAGTTTTAGCTCTTACATTTAAGTCTTTGATCCATTTTGAGTTAATTTTTGTATACAGTATGAGATAGGGGTCCTACTTAATTCTTTTGCACGTGATTATCCAGTTGTCCCAACATTTGTTAGAAAGACTATTCCTTTCCCCATTAAACTGCCTGATCTCCTTGTCAAAAATCATTTGACTGTAAAGGCCACCATTTACTTCTGGACTTTGTCAGTTGATCCTCGGGACTATCCTAATGTCAGTACCAAACTATCTCCATTATTGTGTATGTTTTTCCTTTTCATGGAGAGGTTTTAAATTTTTTGCTGATCAGCCAGTCCTGGCTTTTGGGTTTCTTCTGCTGATTGTAAGCTCAGGAAACACTTCTAAATATAAAGCAGAGAGAATAGGAAGAAAGGAGGTTCAGAGATGATGCCTTGAGTGTCCAGAACAGACTTCAGATTTGGCTCTGAGATTCCTGATGGCCAAAGAGAAAAAGACCTGTAAATCTTTGTCTACAAAGCAAATTTAGTTTTCTCAGAGGAAGTTTTATATACATTGTAGGCAATATATGTCCTAAAGAGCATTCTTAAGATGAACTGACCTCTGCTCTTCTCCATCATGATTTTCATCTTTTTCCTCTTCTTCAAGTTCACATTAGATGAATTTGCTGCCTCCTCTTTCACAGCCAGCAAATTACCTGTGATTGGCTCCCACTGAGGATCCAGGGTCTGATGCTGCCCCTGTGTTCCTTCAGAGACATATGTCTCTTAATTTTTTTAAATGTCTATTTATGTTTCAAAGAGAAAGAGAGAGAGAAGGGGAGGAGAGAATACTAAAGTCTAATATACTCATAATAGGACTTCAAGAAGAAAAAACAAAATAGAGACTGAGAGGCAATATTTGAAGATATTGACTGATAATTTTAAAATATGATTTATTGTCAAATTGGTTTCCATACAACACCCAGTGCTCACAACAAGTGCCCTCCTCAATGTCCATCACCCACTTTCCCCCCTCGCACACCCCCTTCAACCCTCAGTTTGTTCTCAGTATTTAAGGGTCTCTTATGGTTTGCCTCCCTCCCTCTCTGTGACTTTTTTTTTTCCTCTTCCCCTCCCCCATGGTCTTCTGGTAAGTTTCTCAGGCTCCACATAAGAGTGAAAACATGTGGTATCTGTCTTTCTCTGTATGACTTATTTCACTTAGCATAACACTCTCCAGTTCCATCCACGTTGCTACAAAAGGCCATATTTCATTATTTCTCATTGCCAAGTAGTATTCCATTGTATATATAAACCACATCTTCTTTATCATTCATCAGTTGATGGACATTTAGGCTCTTTCCATAATTTGGCTATTGTTGAAAGTGCTGCTATAAACATTGGGGTACACGTGCCCCTATGCATCAGCACTCCTGTATCCCTTGGGTAAATTCCTAGCAGTGCTATTGCTGGGTCATAGGGTAGATCTATTTTTAATTTTTTGAGGAACCTCCACACTGTTTTCCAGAGCGGCTGCACCAGTTTGCATTCCCACCAACAGTGCAAGAGGGTTCCCATTTTTCCACATCCTTGCCAGCATCTATATTGACTGATAATTTTCCAGAACTAAATACAGAAACTCTCACATTTGGGAAGGATGGATAAAAATAAATTCATACCTAGATACAATGTAATGAAACTGCAGAACAACAGAACCAAAGAGATCTTACAAATATCCAGAGACAGACCAGACAGAACTGATTAAAATTCTCCAACAGCATAAAAGGAAGCATGTGATCTGTACACAAGATTTGTGTGGAGGGCCTCCAGGTCAAGGGAAGGAGACAGGCACCCATAAATTCAGCAGCAGAAATGCTGCTGACCAAGTGGCAGCCTTCCTTATGGAGAGAATAAAGGATGAAATGCACAGAAGAACAAAATTCCCCATTCAAGAACTGAGATTTTTCTTCCCCTCGATTTTTCAAGCCTCAGGTCTTATCCCAGGTGTGACTGTTAATTTTGTTCCAACTTCACTGGCCCAAGGGAGACCCTGACAGCTGGTGAAGCAGTATTTCTGCGTGTGTCTGTGGGGTTGTTTATGGGAGACATTAGCATTTGATTGAGTAGACTGAGTAAAGAAGATCCACCCTCACCAATGTGGGCAGCAGCATCCAATCCATTGGGGGCCCACCTGGAACAAAAAGGCAAAGAGGGGGCAAATTCTCTCTCTTCTTGAGCCAGGACATCCATCTTCTCCTGCTCTTGGAGCTTGAAGTTTGGGACTCCGGCCATGTACACCAATGGCCTCTGACTTCAGACTGAAGGATACCACTGGCATGCCTGGTTCCCATCTTCAGCCAGTAGACTGTGGGGCTTCTTGGCCTCCAGAGCCACATGACCCAGTTCCTATCATGAATCTCCTCTTATTTATCTCTCTATCCTACTTCTGTTTCTCTGAAAATCCTGGACTAATACACCAGGACAAAGTCTATCATTCCATATCCTGTAGTCACCTTGACCTTGAGCTATTCCCCCCTGCCCGCCCCTCACTTTAACTCTGTCACTTTCTGATCCTATCTGAAAATTCTTGGCATAAGGATATACCCTCAGGACAGAAAACCTATTAAATCATGGCCTCAATTAATTCTTCTCCAAAGTCCTCAAACCAATATTTCTTGAAATATGTGTCAAATTTTCTCATATGAGTCCATTATGCTGCATTCAAATTTCCTTATACTTGAAAGAGGGTCCCTTTTTAATGAATCTACACCACTACAATGTAAAAATTCTGATAGAGTTTTTATTAAAATTGGATTTTATATTTTACTATTATTTTCAAGGGAATGTCTGGTGCAAAGTTCAACTTCGTAGAAATAAATATGACATTAGATGATGATTCCCTGGCCTACTGTAATGTTCAAAACGAAAGAGTCCAGCACACAGACTCTAAAATCAAATTATAAATCTTAGCTCTCTGGCGATTAAACAAGTATTTCTGCCATTTGAATGTCTTATCTCTTTTGCCAGTTCTTCACTAAGCAATTCCAACAGTCACTCCAAGTGATTAGAAGTGTAAACTCTGACAAAACACCGACAAAACCTGCCATAATTTATTGTGCACACATATTCCCCCCTAACACACACACGAGTCCCTAATGTGTGTGTTTCAGGTGGCTCCCCGCAGCATCCACATTTAAGGGCCTTCTTGGTAGTGTGGGTTCCCGTGTGCCTGGTACACTGCACTTGGTGACAGATGGGACAAGCCTGGAGCTTCTCCTCCTTTCATGCCCCCAGAGGACAAGCCACTCTATCCTGTTGTCAGAGGGCACTGGGAGGGGTGCTGTTCTTCGAGCAGTAGAGCAGTTGGAGGTCATCGATCCCACCTGCAAGGATTCCATCATTCTGGACTGCCTGTGGTTCTCCAGGCTCTGGGGTCCAAGAAGAATGTAGCCATGCCTAAATGGGCCTCCCCAGCAAGGCTGGCAGCATCCTCACTGTCTTGGTAGTGGCCCCCACCTGCTCCTCTCCCTTCCATCTATCCAAGGCATTTCTAGTTTCCAGTCTTGCCCCACCTGGCCCTTTGCATCAGGGCACTCTAGCTGCCCACCTGCTGGCGAGGCTCTGTGCACACACATGCTACAGTTTTCTCCTGGCAGGAGACGCCACAGTCAGGGAGACACCCTAGTCTACTTTTCCCATCCCCGGCCACTCACACAGCCAGTGCTCTGAAATGTTCCTCCAAGCCTTCCGTTTGCCCTCATTTCTTCACAAATATCCAGCACTCAGGTCTCTCGGATACCTCTCTTATATGGTGCAAATTTTCTGGTACAGTTTGTGCACTGTAAACAAATTCTAGAAATGAGGCACATTCCTCTGTGTCATCAAAGCAATCTCTCTCCTGATGTCTGAGATAGACCTTGAAGCAGCTAAGATGCTTTGTGGACCAGAAGGGCTTCCAGGGTCCCCAAGGAGCCAGGTGCTGCATCGCCACCCACTATGGGCCCAGCCTGTAGGGGCGTGCAAGATATTCAGAGGCTCCAGGCAGCAACTTCATGCCTCAAGAGCTGTTTCTTCTTCTCCATTTGGTCAGGGAAGGAGGAAAAAAGGAATAAGCAGAACCGGATCAATTGAATATAATTTTAAGGACCATCATTTAATTTTTTTTTGCTCAGGGACAGAATTACAGCATGAAAAGGACTCGCCCTTTGTGAAAACAGTGTGACGTGGTGGAAGGGCATGGAGTCAGTGAGCCTAGAAGCTGCGTGGCCTTCCTCCTGCAAACACAACCTCCCCCAAACTGGTCCCATTTCGGGTTAATTATAATGAAAATAAGAACAAAATGTGTTCCATGCTTACAGTGAGTGAGCCACCATGCCAAGCACGTTGCTGGCATTACTCATTTCTTCTCACAAAAGTACAAAGGAACAGAGAGGGTAAGGAACTTACCCAAGATCACACAGAGAGCCAACAAAGAGCCAGGATTTGAAGCTCTAGAGTGTGAGCTCTGACCAGACCATAAAGCCTCCCAGCTCAGGTAAAAATCAAAAGGGGACTGGAGAGGGTGTGATTAAATAACATCCTAAATGTCCCACATCTTTGGTTTGCATGATTCCAAAAGTGAACACTCAGAAGTGTGGTTCATGCAAGAGGTCAGGGATCTGGCCCTTCTCTGCCTGACCACATCGCTGCCATTGCACGTCTATACTCCTGGCCACCCAGGCCAGGGTTCAAGTCTGGAAATGGCCACACATCCCCTCAGCACAGGCCATTTGCGCATCCTGGTCTGATCTTCCCTCTTCCCCCATTTAGTTCCTACATATCGCTTCAGCTTCAATTCAGTTGTCTCCTCTACAGGAAAGCCAACCCCAGTGCCCTGACTGTGACAGAGCCCCGTCCCATAAGCTCACAGAATACCAGGTACCACTCAATAATCACACAAATGACAAGCATGATTTTATACTTATTTGGTGACTGTTGGCTTAAAAATCTTTCTCCCCCCCACCCACTAGACTGTGAGGTTTATGAGCACAGAATGGTGAATCCAGCAGCTAGCTCACATAAGTCCTTCCTAAATAAAGGAATGAGAGTGAATAAATCAAGGAATGGCCACTCATTATCTCTTGCACAGGGTCTGCCAGGCTGCTATGCTGTCAACTGCCTCTGGTGTAATCAGCTCCCTGGAAATTTCATAGCAGGTGTCATGCAGCTTCCTAGCCTTTCCTGTTTTCTGTAGCCTCCTCACTCTTTTGCTTGATGGTTAGTATGTCTGGTTGACAGACTTTTGACTCTCTGTGCTGTCCTGGACATGGTGATTTGGGATATGGGCATTGTCATATGCCCTGAAGAAGCCAAACTGGAGACAACTACACGATTTCAAATGACTATTTGTTGCTTCTCCTGTCTGAATTCAGGAGCCTGGAGCCTGCTTTGGATTCTCTCTCCTGACCCCTCTCTGCCCCTCCCTGGTTTGTGCGCATGTGCATTCTCTTTCTTTCAAAAATAGACATTAAAAAAAAAAAGCAACCATACAACCAGAGGTAAATCTGCACATCGTTTCAAAGTATTCACAGGCCTCCACAGGCCCATCTGTTAAAGGGAAAGAATGACCAGGGCCTCAGGCTATCTCATATCAGCAGATATTAATTTGTGACTTATTTTTTAAGTGTTTAAACATTAAGAAAATTATATGTCTAGGCCAAAGTTTCACTTTTCCTTAAGGTTAACCTCTGCTCACTTCCAAACGTCCTTGCATCCTCCCAGCTTGCACCAATGTTCATTCACACCAGACCTCATCTCTGCTGGACTCCGGGGTGGGGACAACTGACATATTCTGTCAGAACACACTAGCTGGTGGCAAAGCTGAGCTGACAGAGGGACATGGTTTCTGCACAAGGCTTCATAAAGATCTCTGAGATGTGGTTTGTTGAAAGTTTTTGGTTTGATGTGCTTGATGGCTTTGACTGGAAACAGAGCAATGGAGGTTGTTGGTTTCAATTGGCCTAAGCTCACATCACACAGGATCATGAGATTCTGCCATGCCTGCCAGAAATGGCAAGGTATTGGCCGCAGAGTCTCAGTTTTAGCAGCAACAGCGGCATGACTTCCAGGTCACTATAGGTATTAAGAAAAATTGGCAACAGTCTAAACACTAAAGGTGAAGGAGCTGGAAAAAGGTCATTTGCTTTTTAAGAAGTGTTTTTAAATTGCAGGCACTGCTCCTTCGAGAATTTGTAAATCATTTCACCGTGGTTCTGGATTGAATCCTTTTTTTTTTTTTTTAATTGTGATGAAATATATGTAATGTAAAATTCACCAGTCGAACCATTTTTAAGTGTATACTTGGGTGGCATTAAGTACATTAACAATATTCTACAACCATCACCACTGTGCATCTCCAGAACTTTTTCATCATTCCAAACAGAAACTCTGTATCCATTAACAATAACTTCCCATTCTGTCCTTTCGCCAGGCACTGGCGACAACCACTCTACTTTCTGTCTGTATGAATTTGACTCCTCTAGAGACCTCATGTACATGGAAGTATACAAACTGTGGCCTTTGGGTCTGGCTTATTTCATTTAGCATAAGTTGATCCATGTCAAAACGTGTCAAAACCTCATTATCTTTTAAGTATGAATAATATTCCATGGTATGTATATACTACTCTTGTTTATTTATCTGTTGATAGATATTTGGGTTGTTTCCATCTTTTTGCTTTTGTGAATAATGCTGCTATAAATATTGGTGTGCAAGTTCTGAGTCCCTGCTTTCAGTTCTTTCAGGTATATATTTAGAAGCAGAATTGCTGGATCATGTGGTAATTCTATGTTTCTAATTTTTCTATATCCTCACCAATGGATTGAAGCATTTTTAAGCAAGGGATTTTTACACATATATAATCTTTTCAGCATGGTGTTCTCAATAGTTTTATCAAAGCTCTCAATACTCTCCATAGTTAAAAACAATAGTTGTCAGGATAGGGCTCAGGATTGACCCCAAATATAAATGTCTCCAGGAAAAGTCTAAATGATAACTCATGATGGGAGACGAGAAACACAGTAACAAATGGCACTTGATTTTGAAAAGAGCTCAGATTCCAGGAAGAGTTAAAAATGCATATCTCCTCTCATCAGGCACATCACAGTCAGATAAATTTAATCCAGCCATTACATTTAGATAAATTTAATCCGGCTTTTAAATCAACTTTGCTTAAACACAGAATGTCAAAATGGGCATTGCACCACTTTTTACAGAACAATTTAAAATAAAACCTTGTTGTAATACTACTGCAATCTTACTTTATCACTATGAAGAATCCCATGTAAGTGTTTAAAACAGTACATGAAGTATTCAGAATGTTTCAGAAGTCTAAGTAGACACGAAACAACATATGTGGACAAGAGCAGCTAGGATCCCTGTTCTGCCCCAGTTAGTTAGCATTCACTGGTTCACCGCTGAAGCACAGATGGGTGTCATAACAGCTTTAGTGCCTGACCAAGTGAAGAAACCAGACATGATTATCATAAACTTTATATTCAATTCCCTTTAGAAATGCTACATAATCAGGTTCCCAGATGGAAATTACATCAAGCTTTTTAAAAGAACTTTGAAAATCAATAAGGAAAAAAACCCACCAACAACCTAATACAGAATTAGCAAAGAACACAAATAGGCAATTCACACACAGGAGTACAAATGGCAGAGATTTCACTGACAAATGGAATACTATAAAAACAATGACAAACCAATGTCTGGACAAATTGATCTACAGTTAAACATAACCTCTGACTCAGCACAAGTATGCATGGGAAATGCAATCTCAGGAGCAGTTAGGGGAAAAAAAAATCTATCTATGTACTATCTGTATGTTTATCCATGGAACTGTCCTCACCCTTTAGCCATCCTGAAGAAGTAAAAGGGAGTGAACAATTTTCACGTAAAGGCGTTCACTCGAGTGCACTTATATTACTAAAACTTTATAAAAAACCTACTCACCCATAAGATGACTGAATAATTTGCAATATAGCCATGCATTGGCTTATTATGTGGTCATTAAAGTAACGTTTACAATTATTTACTGGAACTAGTGGTAATCATTTTACAATGTATGCATTTATCAAATCACAGTGTACACTTTAAATACAGTTTTGTCATTTATTTTCAATAAAACCGAAAAACTTGTAATGGCTTGGAGAAATGCTCCCTATATCATAATGAGTAAAGAAGATTACACTATTCTCATAAATTATCTGATTTAAAAACAAATCTAAAGGGGCTCCTGGGAGGCTCAGTGGGTTAAGCCACCCGCTCTTGATTTTGGCTCAGGTCATAATCTCACAGTTGGTGAGGTCAAGATCCATGTGGGGCTCTGCTAACAGTGCAGAACCTGCTTGGGATTTTCTCCCTCCTTCTCTCTCTCTGCCCCTCCCCTTCTCCTGCTATATCTCTCTAAATATAAAAAACAAACATTAAAAAACAGCACAAATCTATAAAACTAGACTGTAAAGAACTATAAAGAATTACACCCCCAGCTCTACACCATAGTGAGAGGAGCGGAGACACGCCCCTGACTTCCCGCCCCGCCCACCTGGCGCCAGCCCCGCCTACCGCCCCGGGCCCAGCCATTCAACTCGTGCCGCCAGATCCGCTCTCCCGGAGCTCTCAACCGGCTCTCGGGGAGCGCCGGGGAGGGGCGGTTCAAACCCGCGGTACTCACCGCCCATTGGCTATTGGGACGCCGGCCCCGCCCCACCCCGCCGGGACCAGGTTCTCTCCTTTTCAGGGCTCCTCCGGGGGCTTGAAGCGAAGCTGGGGCGCTGGGTCACGTGGGACGCGCCGTTGTGAGTCTCTGCGGTCAGGCAGTGTTACAGTTCGCTCTGGGTGGTCGCCAGATGATGACGTTAGCCACCATCCGTGAGACCCGGGAAGTCCCGCTAAAGCATGGGCGAAAGAAGCTTAGGCGTCTGGACATTCGCTGCTGGCTAGCGAGGCCTGGGCTTGTGGTCTCCACCTCTCCCCTGCATAGCTGCCCTCAATCGCCTTATATTCCCTCTCGCTCGTGAAGCACTACGGTCAGTCAGCTGAACGGAAAAGCCCAGAGCTTCGGCGGGGCATCGGGTTTGCGGGCGGCCTACGCGCACCTGCGAGGGGAGAGCAGGCCCCTCAGGGCCGGAGGCCGCTGCGACCTGTGGTCTGGGCCCCAGCCCTGCGGGGTCTGGGCTCTCTTGGAGTACCAACGGCGCCGCCTAGTGGATGATTTTCCTAATGGTTGGGTGCCCGGGCTCCAAAATGCTACAAAGTAGTAGGTTAGGTTCCAGGAGAGCAAATTAAACATATTTACACAACTTGGGGGTCAATCAAGAGTTTGAGTTTTAACACCTGCCTTAAATTTGGGCAGGTTAGAACTTCAAATTAGTTCTCACAAGGTTAATTGGTGATTTTTAAATGTGGATTTTTTTGGCGAGATCCCAATGTATCTCAGTGAAACATCTACCTGGAGACTTCATTGCTCCAGGTGAGGCTCAGGTTGGCTGTTCTGTGGGGAGAAGTGAGGCCTCTCCTTGTGGATGCCTGCAACTTGAATGTCCTTTACTTCTGCCTGCGAAAACGTATTCCTCATTCTTAAATGAAATTTGAACTGAAAAGCAAGACACTCACACTGTAAAAAATGGAGAGTCTAAGAACATTTAACAGCAAATGCCTTGTCCCCACATTAAAACCCTAGAATCCAAGCCCTAAGGACAGCCATCGTGAAGTTTTTGCCAATCCTTCAAGAAGGTCCATGCTTACAGAGTAAGCCTATATGGAATCCCATTTTTTTAAAAAACACGAATCAATTTTCTCATCTATAAAATGAGGTTGGAAATAATGCAAAACACCTTGAAAACTTCTTGGGATACTGATTTCACTGACTGTGATTACTATTGTTAATGTTCTACAAAGAGTTTGAACTTCTCTATTATGAATCTCAAAGATTATTTCATGCCATTCATATCATGTACAGGTCTGCCACTTGTTTTCAAGGCTGCACAATAATCCATTCTGTGGGAATATTATAATTTCCTTAATCTCTTCGTGTTTTCATATTTGAGATGTTTTACTGTTAACACAAAGACTTCCATGATGAATTATCTTGTATGAAGATGTGTGTGTATACGGCCAATCGGATCTGCAAAACATGCATACAGTTGATCCTTGAACAACACAGGGGTTAGCGGCAGTGACTCCTGTGCAGTTAAAACTCCACATGCAACTTTTGACTCCCCCAAAACCTAACTACTAGTAGCCTACTGCTGACCAGATAATATAAACAGTCAATTAATACATATTTTTATGTTACATGTGTTATATACTATATGCTTAATGGGGCGCCTGGGTGGCTCAGTCGGTTGAGCGGCCGACTTCGGCTCAGGTCATGATCTCACGCAGTCCGTGAGTTCAGCCCCGCGTCGGTCTCTGTGCTGACAGCTCGGAGCCTGGAGCCTGCTTCAGATTCTGTGTCTCCCTCTCTCTGACCCTCCCCCATTCATGCTCTGTCTCTCTCGGTCTCAAAAATAAATAAACGTTAAAAAAAAATTAAAAAAAAAGAATGCATTTACTGTAATGTAAAAAATCCAATATAAGTGGGCCCATGTAGTTCAAACTCATGTTGTTCAAGGGTCACCTGTACATAGAATTGGAACTACAAAGATAAGAGAGGTGGATTTTAAATGTCACTTGACCTCAGAAGAGACTGGACTAATCAACACCCCAAACAACTGAGCAGGAATGCTCTTTTCCCTGGACTCTGGCCAACATGGAGTACAACAAAATGTTTTGGTCCATTATCACTATGATGAATGAAAAGTAATAGTGATTCATGTTGATTGGACAACTTTATTGAAAGTTGCTGAAAGGCCCATCAAGCTGTCTTGCATGTTAAAAAAGATTAATTGACTCCCAAAAGACCTGGAGGTGGTGCACGTGGGTTTTGTGGTTGGATTAGTTCCATAGTGCATCAAAGCTCTGATGCACCCAATTTCTTTTTTCCTCTGCTCTTCAAATGTTTGCTGGGCCCAGGTCCATGAACCTGTTACTTCTGGAAATGGAAGCAGGATTATTCTGACTGCCTGAGACCAATTAGGAAGTTAACCCAGAGATGAGCAGAGGTCAATCCCTTGAAAATCTGTTACAAAGGGGATTCCGGGGACATGGCCACAACATCCACTACAGTCCTCTGCAACATGCATTTTAAAAATGAGGGTGCAGTGAGTGTTTTGTCTGATCTTAAGAGGCCATCTGTATTTCTATGATATGCACGCATTAATCTTTTTCCAAGTTTTGCATTTGCTAAGCCTTTTACTGATTTGTAGAAATCATGCCTTTTACTGATTTGTAGGAATCATGGTAAAGGAATTGGTAAATGGTAAGAAATTGTTTTCATTTTTTTTAAGTTTATTTAGTTTTGAGAGAAACAGAGAGAGAAAGCACAAGCAGGGGAAGGGCAGAGACAGGGACAGAGATCCCAAGAGGGCTCCATGCTGACAGCAGAGAGCCTGATGGGGGGCTCAAACCCATGAACCTTGAATACCTGAGCCGAAGTCAGTCGCTTAACCTACTGAGCCAGTGGGGCCCAGGTGCCCCAAGAAATTAACTTTAAATTGTTAATAAAATACCATTGTCCTGTGTAGCAAATATTTACCCCGATTCACCGGCATCCTTTAGGCTCTGAGAGTGGTACCTCCTTAAATTTTGTCCCCTAGGCACCTCACTTACCCAGACCCAGCCCTGTCTAAAGGACAAAGGAACCTTCTGTAATTTTCTGTTTGCTCTTTACAAAGCAGAGATGGTACCAGAAATAGGCTGGTGGAAGGGCACTATACCAGAATAAGGAAGTGGTCCATTGGTCTGAGGGAGAAGTAGTGGGGCCCTGACAGGCAGAGGGACAGGAGCAGGGGTGGGGGCAGGAGGAGGAGGTGAAGGGAGAGTGACTTGGAACATTCTGGCAGAAGAGAAATAGTATGCGTGTGAAATGGTCAGTGAGCAAAGCTGAGGGAGTCCTGAGGAACCATGGTAACTCAGATTGGATATTCAGTGAATGTCAGGAAATCAAGAAGCTTCTGAATGTGCTCAGAGCAATAGGTACACACCAGTCCCGTTTACTCTTGTTGTTCATGATCCATGTAGCAGGCTCTGACCTAAGAAGACTTCACACACTTACCCCATCATACAAACGAAGAAACTGAGGCTTGGAGATGCTGAGCAGCAGCCCAAATGTGAGTCCAGTTCATGGGTCTGCAATGCCCATTTTTTGAACTTCATATTCCTCTGACAGATCATAGTCTCCCAGCAAGAGAAAAGGTGAGATATTACACTAAACCAGTGGTCTTCCAGCCTTAGTGAATATCGGAATTGTCATGGACAGCTTGTTTGGTCTCTGGTGGGGCCTGAGAATCTATACCCTTAGCAAGTGCCCAGGTGATGGTCCAGAGAACTACTGCTCTTGAAGTGTTCTAGAATGCATGTGGAAATAGGGATCAGTCTTTGAAGACTGTCATTCTCATGCTGCTTCCCAGGCTTACAGCTCCTGATGTCCCGAAATGGAAACACTTGTCCAGCGTCCAAGATTATGATCTCTTCTTTGTATTTCAAAAAATGCCATAAGCTAGCATGAACAGCCACCACCAAGCTTGTCAATGTTTCCTACACCAGCGTGGATGAAAAGAGGGACCAGCTGTCCCTGCTGTATGTGGAGAATGCCACACTGATGTGTGATGGAAGTCCCATCTCTAGGCAGAAGCCCTGGGCGAGTTACTCAGCTCTCTGCTCTTCTGCCTATTCTGTGTCAACACAGTCCACCACCAGCCCAGGAAGCACCTAGAAATGGATGGCCAGATGAGCATCCTTGTTGTGACCTATGGGATAATGAAGTTTGAGGGCTGCCCACAATGCAACTCCCACCAGACCTTCATCTCAAAAGCACTCCCCTGGCCACCACATGCAGATAGGTCTCACAGCCGTTGCTCCAGGTGGAGAGGGACTTGAGAACACCCTCCACATGGTCTCTAAAGTGGAGGCCCCACTTTCCTGGTGGTGGACAGGGCTGCTGCAGCTCTGTGGTGTCTGAAGTTCAGACCTTGAGTGTTAGCTGCCTATCTGCTGAGTAATTTGCAGTTTGCTAGGATTCCCTTTTAAAAAGCTATTTTTCCCCTTGCCCTATAAAAGGACCTAGTCCTGAAATCCTGAAAAATAAAGATGCAATGGAAATGTTGCCAATTTTGTGTGGTTGGCATTGGAGAGGGTGGGTTGGAGGAGTGCTTGGGGGAAGTAAGACACCTATGGCAAAATGGGAGGGGCCCCGTGGCCTTGGCCAGGCCCCACACACAGTTCAGACACATGCACACACATGCACACATGTGCACAGCATTCCTTAGTGAAAAAGCTCATCTTCAGGCTAGAGCAGAAGATTCAGGCAAATACCTTTGCCTTTCCACTCCCACGTGACCCTGGCAGGAGAAAGAATATTCTGGGAATTGTGCTAGTCAGTGAAAATAAGCCAACTGGCCACCTGACTCACCTCCCTCTCCCACCTAGCAGGTGACAACTAAACAGTGCCTGCAGAGCACAGGCAGGGAGCGGGGCCTTCACTTTACCTGAGGGTGGCTCAGCCAGGGGACGTCTTCCTGTCTGCATTGACTTTAGGTCACATCTACCTTTCCATTTATTGGTTTTCCCCAGAACAGTTTCAAGCCCATTTTAAGGAGAAAGCAGATTAAGTTTCCCGATGTTCTTGAGAAGTCAAGGAACAAGGTCTTTCCAGCTTTGCCTCAATGGAGCCTTGATGGGCAGGAGAAATTCCCTCCTTAGGACATGGAGGGTTTCTGCATTTTCTGTCCTCTGCCCTACGAGGACTGTAGAAACCTGTGGGGTTCTGAGACATATGCCAGCTAAGGAGCTCCCTATCCCCTCTGGAGACTCAGGCCACAGTGGTGGTAACACTGTTTCCTCATCTCTGGGTTTCCCAGCTATCTGGGAATGTCTTGAGACCAGCCATTCTGCTTTCCCTATGCCATCCAACACAGCAGGAACCAACCGCATGTGGCTATTCAGATTTAAAGTAATTAAAGTGAAATAGAAACGCAGCTCCTCAGCCACATGAGTATGAGTATGAGTATAAAGTGCTCAGGAGTTGCAGGTGGCTGGTGGGACATGTCTGCCTACAAGGGCTCCTCTGCAAAGACTGATGCCCTCCTGTTCTCAGCACTGCGGGCCACAGACCCTACCACTCCCCTCCTCCCCCATTTCCAGAGACCACAAAGCAGTGGGGTTTACTGAACTGCAGCATAAATTGGGCTGAGAGCAGGGTAACCAACTAGTGTTTGCAGGATTTTATTTATTGTAGCACTGAAAGCCCACATCCAGGAACCCCCTCGGTCCTGGGCAAACTGGGATGGTCAGTCTACCAGACTGAGACCCACAGAGCAAATAATGTCTGATGGGGCTGTTCCTGGGATGGGGCCAGAGGGCAGCTCATGCTGCCACACATGGTTCCTTCAGTGGAGACACTTTCACCAGCACCCTAATGACACCTTATGCTCACTTCTAGATGAAACAGTCCTGCATTCACCTTAATTCTACTTCCCTCCCCAAAGCCTCAAGCATGAGTAGAAGGCTCTGTGCATTGCCCCTTCCCTCAGCCGGGTCAACCACCATCTTGGAGGAGGCAGAGGCGCCCCTCTGACCTCCTGAACCCACCACTGTCACCTCTGAGTTTCTCAACCCTGAGCTTTTGGAGGTGAATGTTCTTGTAGGGGGAGTTTGCTTTCTCTGAACTAGTGATTTTTTCCTCTCCTGTGAGTGGGTTTTGAGGGCTTTCACATCGCTGAGGTGTTCTGCCCTTGGAGAACAGACCTCTTTTTCTGGGGGGCTCTTGCTCCCCTAGGAACTCAGGAACCCTGACGACCATCTCCACATTCCTGTTGGCCCTTCCAATCACCCAGTTCTGGAGATGCCCTACAGGCTGGGCTCCCTGCTCAGTCCCGTGTCAGCCTGGGAAACTGACTCGGGCTTCCTCCTGAGTACAGGCTCACCTCAGTGCAGCAGTCACTGCCCATCCTCCTACCCTGTCCCCTCAGTCTCACTGGCTGTCCATCTAGTTCCCATGGTTCAGACCCCTTTGCTCCATGTCAGAGGGAAGGGAGACCATTCCTAACATGGCAGCAGTGTCCTCCCTAACCCAGGTATCCCAGATCGGGGCCACAGCCTGGGCTCTAGGTCCTTTCAGGCTGCATTCAGTGGGGACTTGTAGACCCCAGACCATCTATGTCAAGCTAGGCAGACCCCGTTGAAGCTCCTTTTCTCTGGGCTAGGGGTAAGGGAGGTGGCACCTCACCACACTTCCCTGTTGAGGGGCCTTGGAGCTGTGGGGGGCAGCTTTCTCTCAGGAAATCTCTCCCCCAAAACATTCAGCTCTCCCACTCTCTTCACCCTCTCTCTCCTAACTTATGAAGCAATCAACACTCGCACCCTGATGGCCCCATTTGGCAGACATGGGGGCCTGAGGTCTCCTGGCTGTTGCCAGTCTGATTGGATGGGAGGTGGTAGCTCCTGCCATCACTTAGGTGGTTGATATACAATGGGGAGGGGATGGAAATTGTTAGTTTATTCATCTTCCTTCATCCCTCCATCTCTTCCTTCCTTTCTCCCTCCCTCTCTTCCACCCTTCCATATATATTTTTGTGATTTGCCTGTTCTTTCTTGTGCTATTTTTTCTCTTATTTTTTTTTCCTTACTGATTTAAGGGTTCTTTAGATAATAAGGAAATACTATGCCTTTCCTTTGTTGTACATACTTTTCTCTAGTTTGTTACTGATGAATACGTTTGACTGCATGTAAAATGGCGCCCAAACAACAGTGGCTTCAAGAAGATGGAAGTGTATTTCTTGTTTCCCCTGAGAAACCAAAGGTGGTCATCCAAGGCTGATGAGGGGCTTCATAAGATTGACAGGCACCCCAGGGCCTGCTTTCCATTCCTCCACCCCTTGCATGTGGCCAAATAAGCCTCATGGCCCAATAGTTTTTAGAGTATCAATTCTTACACCTGCTTTCCAAATGGCAGGGTAAAGGAAGGTTTGGTGGGAGAAAAGAAAGATTGGCTGCCCCAATCTTTCAAGGAGATTTCTCTGATGTGTCTTCCTCATATCTCTCACTGACCCCATCGGGTCTCAGGGCACACTATGAGGTCTAGGGAAGGCTGGTCTTTCATTTGAGTGCCTTCCTCAACTGAATCCACTTTCTATTGTTCCTGAAAGAAGGGAAAATGGATATTCGGAGGCCACTAAGAGGTCTGTCCTAGTGCCCTTCAGAATGCCATCTTTACTTTTAATTTCCCAAACCTGTTGTCCCACAGGAACACCCACAGCTGCTGTCTTGAAGCTTTTCCGGCCAACATGATTCTCAGACTCCAGAGATTTCACATCAAGCTCTCTGATGGCCTGATGGGACTCACACCCTCTATCCAGGGCTGAGGTGAAGCAGGTGGCATCCTACCTCACCCCTTAAGGACAAGGGCTTTCAGATTTGAAGCCCATCTCCACATCAGTCTCTGCACTAATCCTCCTAGCCCATTCTACTCTCCTCCCTATGGAACAGAGCTTGAGTCCAAAAACCCCACACTGGAACCTCGTGGTTTGGGACCTTACTTCCAACCTCACGTGTATTTTACCCCGTCTCAGCTGAACTGTTGTCTGCATGGCTTGCTATGCCATGCAGCTATAGGACTGATTTGACCACTCGTTATATGTGGTTTTGAAACTGACTTTTTTTTTTTTTTTTTACTATTTTGATGTCTTGCCTCCTGATTAGACTGTGAATTCCTGAGGGCACCTGGGTCTACTTTGGTTCCCCAGGGTACCACAGCAGAGCCATTCCCATATAACACACTGTCTGCCCCTATTGCAAATCTTTGTCCTCATTTGGGATTAGGTTTCCCTGGTGGTCTAGTGGTTAGGATTCTGCGCTCTCCTTTGAGATTAGGTTTTGCTGTGGTAGCTGAAACCCACCCCAAACGAATAAGGTCTTCTAGATAAAATTTCTCATTTAAAAAGAAGAATTAGTGTAGGTAAATTAGGGCCATTTGAATGGTCCCACATACCATCAAGGATTCAGGCTCCTTCCAGTTTAACACAATCCTATCTCTAGGGTAAAGCTGTCTCCATGGCTCAGAATGAGCCAGAGCCAGTGGTCAGGCCACCTTAACTGCGTTCCAGGAAATGCGAGGAGGAAGGAAGGGTCTATGAAGGCAAACTCCTCCCACAAGCCCCCTCTGCTTTCCCATCACTAGCCAGAACTTAAGTGATACATCAAACCCTCTTTTTGGTGGTTACTTTGTCCTTCTCATTGTCAGGCTTCAGAAACTACAGAAGGGGAAGGGTGTGGGGAGGAAACTGCCATCTGTGCCACCACACACATCAGTATTCTCCTTCTCAAAAGTTCCCATTCCAATATTCTAGCCCACAAACCTCTCCCAAAACTAGCACACTCTTGTCAAAGAAAATTTAACTGGGAAGCTACATGGCCATGAGATCTCCTTTATTAGTCACAGGATGATGGAACCTTCTAGTTCTCTATTCTTTTTTTACATTGGGAAAATGCAATTAGAGTTGACCTTCAGGGTCAATAAAACTAGCTTCTAATACTGATGCCTATTCCCCCCACCTCAGTATGTCTCCCTCTTAAAAGCAGTTCACCCCTCTTTATAAGAGTAGTTAATACAGCTGCTTCATTTATAAGTAGTTATTAACTAACTCCTTAGTATTTCACCTGTTGGTATTCATTCAACTCAGCTCAGGTTCTGAGGTAGGACCCAGCCATCTGTTAGGCAATTCTGATGTACTCTAAAAGTGAACTACAGGTTAAAACACCCAGGTACTTGGGAATAAAACACCATTCCCAGCCTACCCTGAGATCTGGGTAGAGCCCCAACTCCAGCACACCTGAGCCAGGTAAGTGCTCTGTCCTGGACCTCACACCTTTGCAGGTACTTTGTACTAAGCTTCCTGCCTCTAATCCTCTTTTGATTCCTCCTGCCTCAAAATCTGGACAAACACATTGAGCAAGGGAAAAGAGGCAACATTTGTATTGTTTTATTTGTCAGAATTTCCAGAACCAGGATATCTACTGAACACGTAGAAAAATAGAAAAGTTTACTACTTTGAAAAGGCATCTATGACAAACAAGAATATGCTCAGAAAGGGGCTCATGGGACTCCAGAAAATGCAAAGTTAAGATGGGGTGGTGTGGCCTGGAGTAACAGAAAGGAACTTGTGTCTCCACATTTTGAGATCTATGTTTCCCTACAGAGCTGGGACTGAAACAGAGACCTTTCTTGCCTCCACTAGCTGGCCCAGTCCTGGAACCGGAAGCAGTCACTTGCTATTTTCCACACTGTGTTGCTGGGTGAGGCCTGGGCGGTCAGGATGAAGTTCTGGTTAAAGTCCCGTTGCTTGTTGCCCTCAAACTTCACTGTCCCACAGATCACAACGAGGACTGTAGTCTGGCTCGGGGTGGCTTCATCGTGGACAGGCTGGCAGTCTACCACGTTGATTTGGAACTCACTAGAAGGTAACATTTCAAAAAACTCACTCAAGGACTCTTGTCCTGAAACAGCATTTCCATTCCACACCAGGGTGGCTGTGCCCATGTACAGGCGGGACAACAAGCGCCGCCGCTTATCCATGGTGGTATAGTACACGTTGACGAACTCCTCAGCAGCTCTGCACGCCTGATCCACGTAGGTCTTGAAGTCCACCGATGCCATCTCCGGCCCTGCTGAAGGAAGCCTCTGCTCAGGTGCTCCTGCGCCCGAGGGAGCCGGGGCTGTGGGGCAGGAAGGTTGAAGAGAACCCATGTGAATGCCCAAGTTCATTTTGCCCCAACAATGGAACAATTCTCCTTTTCTATTACAATTCTTCCTTTTCAATTACATACCATAGAGAAACGACTCCAGGCTCAAATTTTACCAACATCTAATTTTACTAAACCTCAGTTTGCTCATTTTAAAATGAAAGTTGTAACATGAGAATCAAATAAGATGTTGTATACCGAGTGCTTAAAAAGCCTGACACTTACATGATCAAAACATCGTAGCTATTACTGTGAATTTTAAAAATCTCATTTTATAAAAGGTAGTACATTTGACTATGGAAGGTCACTTTTTCCTGGAAGTGTGGACCAGGTGTGACTGCCCGTAGGGCAGTGGAGAAGCAGCAGATCCTGGATAAAGATAGTGGAAGGAAACAGTGGCCCAATAAAGATCAATCAGATGGCATATGCTCCTCAGCTGGGGACAGTCTGAGAACGCCTATCATGAACTCACCCAACAGATACTGGGAGAGTAAAAAGAAGGCAATTTTCTTAAGAGAATAAGAGAACAAATGTCACTAGGACAGTACCAAAATGGTGGTCACGACGCTCATGACAAGCAAACCAGTAGCTGAATGGGAATGAGAAGAGAAGACACCTGGCTTCTGTGAACACTAATACCTACCAGGCAAGTCCTGTGAGCCACAATGGAAAGACAGGTTAGAATCAAGCAAGTTCTATGGGATGGAGGGTGGGGGATGGTGGCATCAAAAAAGAATCTCAACTGTAGCTGAAATGTCACAGTTCTTAAAAAAAAATGCAAAAGCATAAAGAAATATTATTTGCTTGTCTCAGAGTATGGTACAACTGTCACAGTTCCCTGTTCCTTTTTGTGTCATTAAAAGATTTCACTAGAAAAAATTAATGAGAGAACATTACTAAAATAATGGATATGTTTGGATATACAAACTTAAAACATTTTTTTATTTCAAAAATCTTTTTTAAAAATATCAGGTTATGAAAAATAGATACAAGATTTCACATAGAGTTGGGAAAGAGTCCCTTACTTTTAGGGCTGAGAAAGGTGGAGGCCTCTGTGTCAAGAACTGTGAAAAGCAGTCAAGGAGCTTGGTCCTGGAGACCAGCAAGGACAGGACCAGGCACAGTTAGAGCTCTTCCCACTCCCTCCACCAGCTTAAAGTCAAGCCTCAACAGACAGGCCCCAGCTGGGAATCTGCTGTGCACTTTATTTACATGCATCATCTCATTTACTGCTCACCACGAAACGATGAAAGAATCTCACAAATGAGAAGGGAGAAACCCAGGGGATGGATTAAGGTCCTGACAGTAAGTACACTCTGATTTATCATTTATAAGAACGCGTGTGGCCTCTGAAAATGTTGTCAAAGCTATGCTGTCCTTTTACTTGCTTATTCTGTAAGTCCTCTGCTTAGGAAATCAAGGCTCTAAAAGCACAATTCCAGTCCTGCTGGTTTGAAACCGTCCTTTCACAGGCTTCACTTTCTATCTTGCTGGAATTCCCAACCTCCTGACATCCGTAGTATTCCTCACCCTGACGTGCTCCAGACCCTCCACCATTTCAACTCATTCTCAATTCTCAAAGACGTCCCCTCCTCCACCCTTGCTCAGTTCTGCCAAAGCCACTTTCCAAACACAGCTTAGCAACCTGTCCCGACCCCATACCAGTAGGATAACCACCTCCCTTTCTCATGATTCTGCTACCTACAGAGCTGGCGCCTTGCCCTTTTCTCTCAGATCAGGGAAAAGAATCTTGAAAAGTCAGATAAGAGGCTGTGAAGATGCCGCCTTCTCTCGGAGGCCACACCGTCAAGTTCTTTGGCGCTGGACCAGAGAGGATGCAACAGGCCTTATTTCTGGCGGTGAGTCGCTTTTCATCAAACACATAAGGCCCGCCCACGCTAACCATCTCTGGCCCGAGACCTGCTCCAGTGCACGCACTGGTCACCGCAAAGCGGATTCACTGCCCAGCACTTCGCACCGGCAAACACCTGAAGCAGCACAGCAGCTACACTACCAGGGAAAGAACAAAACCTGGCTGCTTCCTGACAATGGGGGGGGGGGGGGGGGGGGAGGGCGTGGGGAATGCACGTGGCAGAGATCTCGGGAGACCCTGGGAGCCTTGGGGTCTTCAGATTGCCAAGCGCGGGGAACCGTGAGGGACACCTACTTGCGTAGCTGGTGACGTCCGGGGTCGACGGAGAGCGGTGTCCCCGGTAGGCCGGGGTTGGCGACCTCGGTCAAGTGAGCGGCCCGAATCTGCGCGGGCGTCCCTGGTCAGCGGGGCGGGGACCTCGGCCAGCGCGGGCGTCCCCCACTCAGCGTGGGCGGCGGCGCCCCAATCGGGCGCACCCGTTCGGCCCCCAGTTCCACTGAGGGCCGACCCCTGAAGGTCGCAGAGCAGGGCTGTCGCTGCTCCGCACTCCTCCGCCGCTCGCCTCAGGAAGAGCCGGAAGAGCCGCTCTTCTCCCACCCTTCCTCCTGGATCCGCCTAGGTCGCCGGGTTCCCGAAACCCGAGGAATCTTCACCGCCGACCACGGGTTCCCGCGCGCGGCCCGCGGTGTGCTGCGCAGACTCCAGCTCCCACGGCTCCGCCCGCTCCCGCCTCCCCGTGACGGGCAGCCATGTCAGCCAATGGTACTTAAGGCAGGGAGACTAGCTCCGCCTTGGTGTGGCTCAAAGAAGGTGTTGGCTTCCGGGAGAAGCTCGTTTTTTCTAGACTCCCGCAGAAAATCCGCGCTCGAGTTTTCATTGGTCCAACTAGTCACAGAAACCGGTCCAACTGGTTAGGTGGGATTGTTGATTGGATAAAATGTCCCAGGTCCCGCCTCCGGAGCTAGAGGTGGTTAAGGTCTCTCTCCGCAGCTTGGAGGCCGCATGACAAGAGACGCGGAAAATGTGTGAGGCGCGCTTAGTTCCTTGCCCTACGACTTCCATTCACCTGCAGTTGGGGTAATTCTAGTCAAAATTCTAGTTAAAAGACGACTTGATGCAATCGCGGGAAATCACCACCAGCAGCCGACTGTGACCCAACTAAGGCTTTAAAACAGGCATAGCAAGTGCGGCACCAGGATGTCCTGGGGTGGCACAGAACTATTAATTCTACTGAGCTAGTGAAGCCCGCAAAGCCCCTGTTGAACTCTGCCTGATGAAGTGTGTCAGCTGGTTACTCTCCTTTATAGTTTAAGCACCTAAGGGCTCTAGGAGTCCTAATGACACAGGAAAACCCACTTTAGTTAAGTGGGAAATTCAACTAAATGCGTGTGAAGATTCAAGCGGAGAGTGGGAAGAAAGTCTTAGTCTGGGAAGTAACAAAAGTGTGCCAGAAAGGGAAACGAAGGCAATTTCCTCTCATGTCCTGGTAATTGAGAAGCTCCAAGGAAAACTGCCTGATTCCAGCTATGGCCTATAGACCGGTTGGTATTATGTTCCTGTTCTCCAGCCCTGGAACTAGCTCATTTCAGCCAATCTGGAAGTTGGGCTGAATTTTTACTGAACTTTTGTTTAAAACAACAGTCTCACCCGGATGGAAACAGTTCATGTGGGACTTGAGAAACATAGTTTACAGGAAAAAAACAAACAAACAAAAAAGGTTTCTTTAGACACCAGGTCCTCAACTCCATCTACTGGTCTGAGAGACTGAATTAATTCGTTGCAAAACTGGGAACCCTCTGGGCACTGTGAAGTTTACTGATGTTGTCATGTCTTTTTTTAAATTTTTTTTTTTTTAACATTTATTTATTTTTGAGACAGAGAGAGACAGAGCATGAACGGGGGAGGGTCAGAGAGAGCGGGAGACACAGAATCAGAAGCAGGCTCCAGGCTCCGAGCTGTCAGCCCAGAGCCCGACGCGGGGCTCGAACTCACGGACCGCGAGATCGTGACCTGAGCCGAAGTCGGCCGCTCAACCGACTGAGCCACCCAGGT
This sequence comes from Panthera pardus, assembly GCF_024362965.1. NCBI lineage: Eukaryota > Metazoa > Chordata > Mammalia > Carnivora > Felidae > Panthera > Panthera pardus. The sequence goes on along the minus strand of NW_026526821.1, from coordinate 48,106,287 downwards.
GCCCCAGATGTTGTCATGTCTTTAGAGTGTGGTGCATTTAACCCATACCTTCCTGGCTTTGGTGTACCTTTGGTTGCATTCCTGAGAGAACCCTTCCTGTCAGGCTTCATGATAAATTTAGAAACTGGATGGGCTATTTAATACAGGCAAACCCTCTCCTCCACTTATCAAGTAGGTGAAGAATTTGGATTATAAGAAATAAGGTGGGGCTGAGTAGAGAGGGTGAAATAGCATCTGTGGAGCGGTATTCATACAGACGTTGTCTTTATAAAGTCCAGGACAGTGAAATTAGGAACATGTACAAAAATCCAAATCACAGCATCAATGGAATGAGGGTTGACTTACTGTGTGCCGGTTAGGTTGGATGTCGTCCTGCTTTAAGTTTCATCATGTTTCCCATGTAAGCCTTCTCCATTTCATTCTTGTAACTTTGGGGGAGTTATTGTTATTCTTGATTTTAGAGATGAGGAGGCTGAGAGGCAGAAATTAAGTGTTGCAAAACTGCTTCAAAACTAGAAAAGCTGGTTAGGAGAACATAAGTCCAGCTTCACATCCTTGTAAGAGCACAGGGCTTTATCCCTAGGAGGCAGCAGAGCCAGCAACAGGAGGCTAGGAGAGCAAGAACTTTTCAGGTTTGTGTCTCAGCATCTACAATTGTGCCTGACCCATGGCAAAGGCTCAGTCAGTACTGTTTGAATAAACAGGCCTGGGTTCAAGTCACTGCTCCACAACATTCTAGTTGTGATGACTCCTCTCTAACAGCCACTCTGCTACTCTTGGAAACAAGCCTGTTTTTTACTCCCTCCCTGCAGTCCTTAAATTTGGGAGGTTAGAGATACTTTTGGCCTTAAGAGAAATGGCAGTTGCACTGAACACAGTTCTGGGGTGGCCCAATTAAGGTCACTGAGCTTGGAGAAAGTATTTGCTAGAGGACTGGGGGAAACATGCTTTTTCTTTCTCCTCCCAAACATGTGGAACATGGATGGTGCAGCTACAGCCATCTTGCCACCCTTAGGGGGAGCCCCTGGACAGAGAGACAGGGAACAGGGGAAGAATTCAGGCCTTTAGTGACTGTGTTGGGAACCAAATCAGACCTGAAGTTTGGACTTCCAGTGAATTTGCTTTATTTTTTAATACTGTTTAAAGTTGGGTGTCAGCATCAAGGTATTTATAACTTAATAGTGTGGCTTGGTGCACTAGCAGAGTGATGGAGGCCAGTGAGTTAACCTCCCAGAGGCTCAGCTGCCTCATCAGTAGAAGGGGAACAGTAATGATATCCATCTCCTTAGGTTGATGTGAGGAGCAAATGAAATAATGGATGGTAAGTGCTTAACACAGGCCAAGCACAAAGTAAGGATCCAGAAAACATTAGTACGCTTTGACATTTTGCATTAATAGCAACTTGCTTATTCACCAACAATTCCTCCAACAACTGGCTTTTAAACTTGGAACAAGTGTAGTGACAGATTGGTAGGATTTGTCACCAATCACATGTGGGCCTTCTGGAAGATGAGCCTGGTTTAAGCAGCAGTGGAGCCAGTGGCCCCATTTGCTGTATGGAGTCCATTCATGGAGGAAGGGCACTTCTGGTCACATATGCTGTGCCTCCAGCAGCTCTGAAGACAGTCCTGACTTAAGAATGTTTCAGTCTGTAAACACAGGGTTGAGTTCTCCCCCATTGTCAATGTAGTTCTCTGGTGCAGGATCTAACACGTTTGCTTGCCACGAGAGGCTGCATCACTTGGAGGTAGACAATCTACAGCAGTGGCTGGGCAGGTGTGCCCCCAATGCATTGTCACCAAAACCAAATGTGTATTGTTTTTTTGTTTTTTCCCCCCTGTCTTAGCAGAGTCAAATGAGTTGCTGCTGGACCAGAGTGAACTGGGGCTACATTTCTTTGTCCCTTGAGGACTTGATTTTTGGGGAAGGCAGGAAAAATTGAGGCCTACAAGCTGAGTGTGGTCTTGAGAAGCACAGAGAGTGAATGAAGAAGAGGTGAAGAGCTATGCCACCAGAAGCAGGGAAAGAGGGTGAGCTAGATTATACACACATATACACACACACACCTCACACTTACACATACACACTCACAAGCTATGGAGCGTGGCTACCTTGATTCCTAGTAGTTTTTCATCCTTATTGTGACAGATTATATTTTCCAAAAATGACCACAAAAATATTTCAGTCCCATGTGCCTGTCCAGAATCTTGCCACACTCCCCTCACCCCATTAGGAGATGGCCTTAGGCCCCCTTGATGGGCTTAGGCAGAGCTATGTGAACGTATAACTTGTGAGATACAGCCTCTGCCAGGCTTTTTCGGTTCTTGTGTGCTGTCAGTAGCCCAGGCCACATGGGCAGGCCACCCTGGAAGCCAGCAGTCCTTGAGTAGACAGCTTTGGAAATGAACCCTCTAGTCATGGGTGGGCTTCCCAGGGCTGGTGTGGCATAGAGCAGAAACGAGGCCTCCTAGCCTAGCCAAATTGCAGATTTGTGAGCAAAATAAACGATTATTGTCCAATTAAGCCAGTAGGGTTCATGTTGTTCTGCTACACAGGGACAGTCAGGACTCTTCCTCACCATCATCCCAGAGTCTTGCTGAAGCCCTGCCCTGAGGTATCAAGAGAAAGTCTCAAGTGACAATACCTCTCTTTTAAATTTACATCTGTATGAATCAGGTTTGCCACCTGCTGCCAAAGGAACCTTGAAATGGCGTTCCAAGAGGCCTTGCAAGGTGATAGCACCTCAAAGAACTCACCAAGGTCCTGAGGCTGGCTCCCTCCTGATCACTGAGCATTAGTCCAGATTGCACTCTGGAGAAGGTGTCAGCTGTTCATCTACAGCCAGAACCAGTTTCCCAGCTTCGCACATGCTTCTTTGGGAGACAAGCATATTCTCTGTGAGCAGGGGAGGGGGAGCCTCAGCAGCATGGGCAGAAGGCCTGGTGAGCACATGTCAGAACAAGGAGAGGCGATGATATGTGTGATCCCTGCAGCCAAAGGGCTATAGAGTTGAGAGGGCTGAAGGACTTGTGTTCCAAGGAAGGGAAGTGCTCAGATAGAAGGGGGGACCAGATACCAAGTTCAGTGAGCAGAGCTCCTTCCTACCAGCACCACCCACGTTTACCCCTTTTCTTGTGAGTTTCTGTACTTTGCTGGCAAATACCTCAATCTGTTCACTGACATCATAGCCTTAGGGGCTGGAAGCCTCCTTTCTCTTAAATATGACATTGCATCTGTCTGCTCCAGTCAATGTCCACCCCCCTCACTTTTAACCCTCAGGGGATGGTCTTTGTTTTCTGTTTCTAAGCATGTTTCGTGAATTAATGTATATGAAGTGGCTGGTGTGTAGATGTCTTGGTTTGCACTGATTGTCCAAGAGGTGGAAGTCACAGATTTTGGGAGGTGCAGAAGCACCAGTAGGGGAGTGGAGAATTGAGGGATAGCGTAGATGTGATATTGCGATTTATGATGGGAAATATATATTTGATCATCTGTTCCTAGCACAGAGCTCCTAAAGCTCTCAAAATTTCCTAAGTGTTGAGAGCCATAAATGTGTTAATTAAAGGCTTTTGTTATGTTAATGAGGTAATTTGGGGGAAAGCCCTTAGATCTCTGAGGACCTTGCCTGGTTGCCATGGGAACCAACCCTGTGATTAGAGTGTTGGAACTTTCAGTCCCACAGTGAACCACTGCGGAGGGCAGAGGGTCTGAAGATTGAATTTTAATTACCACTACCAATAATGTAATCAATTGTGCTTATGAAATAAAGCCCTAGCAACCCAAAAGGCCAGGGAGCAGAGAACTTCTGGGTTGGTGATAACAGGGAGATTTGGGGAGAGTGGCATGCCTGGAGAGGGCAGGGTAGCTCTGTATCCTTTCTCCACACCTTGTGCTATACCTTGACTGTCCCTGAGTTATATCCTTTTATAACAAACCAGTCATCTAGTAAGTAAAATGTTTCTCCCAGTTCTGTGACTCATTCTAGAAAATGAATTAAACCCAAGGAGGGGGTCCTAGCCAGTAAATCAGAAACACAGGTAACAACCTGGACTTGCAAATGACATTAGAAGTGTGTGTGGGGCAATCTTGTAGGACTTAGTCCTTTATCTGTGGGATCTGATGTTCTCTCCAGGTAGATAGTGTCAGCATTGAGTGAATTGTAGGACATCCAACTGATGTTGGAGAATTGTTTCTTGCAGGGGACAAAACCCACACATTGGAATTGGTGGTCCCAATCAGAATATTAGTAGATTACTTAGTCAGTTCCCACCATGGCCAATGGAGCCTAACCATGATGCAGAACTCAGCATAGAGTAGCACAGAACACAGTCTTCAGAATGAGCCCACCTGAAGGGCTGGAAGAGGAGGGAGCTATGGTATTCACACGCCAACTCCTGAGAGTTGAGGGCTGCCTGGGAGGGTGTCATTTCCCTGGCACTTCTGGCCTTGCTGGCAAGAGGGGCCCAGAGGTTTCCCTTCCACATCTGGAGAAAGCCCTTAGGCATTTGGAAATCAGCCCTAGCCCACTGTTAAAAAGGATACAGCAGGCCCAAAATGAGATCACTTGTGCTAAACCTCCCACCAGCAAACAAAACTTAATACCTAACCTAACTGAAGTTTCAGTGCCCCCCTCCCACCCTCCAGCATGTAACCTTTTAACCAGTCACCATGGAATGACCTAGTTAAAACTAGTGAAATAATGCACCCTAAAGACCCTTCCATTCCCCTTAGGAAGGCAACTTGACCTAAAACAATGCATTCTTTGCTAATAATTTCCTTTTCTGCCCCCTTTCTGCCTTTAAAAACCTTTCCTTTTCTACACCTCAGGGGAGCTCCTTTCTACTTGCTAGATGGGATGCTGCCAATTCATGAATTGTTGAATAAAGCCAATTAGATCTTCAAATTTACTCAGTTGATTTTTTGTTATTTGACACCACTGAAATGGGAGGTACCAGGCCCATGGTGGGCACAATGTATTCACTGCAGCAGACATTGTAAGTGGTAGTGCACAGAACACCCGAATGACTTGGCATACTCAGTGTCCTTCATAGACATCACTAGTGGGTGTGGCCTGTGAGATGGCTGGTGCCAGCGTTATCACCCCCAGACACTCAACCATGTGGACTGACTGCAGATCTGGGGGTGGGGCACCAGCATCTCTGTGTACCATGGTTCTCCGAGCTGGCCATATGGGGAAGAATAAAATGTTTCCAGATCCCTGCCTTCAGTGAGCTGAGGGGATGAAAACTAGCAACATGGGAGCTTCGGGGAATGGTTGATGACCCTGTAAAATGTCGAATAAAATGCAAATGGAAATGCAAATCAAAACCTCAGTGAGGTTCCCCTTTGTATCCTCTACAATGGCTATAATCAAAAAGCAGAAAATAACAAGGTTGGCAAGGATGTAGAGAAATCAGAATCCTCATACATTGCTGGAGGGAATGTAAAATGGTGCAGCAACCGTGGAAACAGTCTGGTTGTTTCTCAAAAAGCTAAACATGGAGTTTCCATGTGACCCCACAGTTTTACTTTCAAGCATACACTCAAAAGAATTAATGACAGGTACTCAAACAAGTGTATGGACATGAATAGCCAAAAGGTGGAAACAGCCATCTATGGATGAGTGGATAAACAAATTGTGGGTTAGCCGTACAACAAAATATTACGCAGTCATCAAAATAAGTGAAATACTGACACATGCTACAATGTGGATGAACCCTCAAAATATTATGCTGAGTGAAAGAAGCTAGACACAAAAGGTCACATGTTGTTTGAGTCCATTTATATGAAATATCTAGACTAGATAAATCCAGAGAGAGAATACAGATTGGTGTGTGCCAGCAGGCAGGGAGGAAGGGAGAGAAATGGCTTATGGGTGAGGGGTTTCACTTTGGAGTGACTTGTGATGTCTACAGAGCATTAAGCTCCTCTTGCTTCATGAGGCTCTGTCTCCCTGTGTGTCAGTTAGCCTGTCCCTCTGGACTAAAACACAGGCACCTTCCTCCAGCACTTTACTTTGGTCTCACCATCACTCATGCCCCTGCAGCTCCTATGTGGATCCTGGAGTTCAGGCTCCACTGTCTTTCTCTGGAGCCATTAAAACAATGCAGGTGGATAGAGCAGAAAGATCATGGGAACCTGGGGCCAGATAGACCTGAATGACCAAACCCTTTGGGGGCTCAGTTTCCTCACCTGTAAAATTGGGGCACCAAACTCTAATGCTGACACGTGGATAGACAGGCGATGCCTGACTCACAGGGGCACAGATTGTCATGACAGCACCCCAACATCTATTCCCATCTTCCCTTCCTTTCCTTACAGGGATATTGGCTTTTCTGATCAGGAACCCAAGCATGCTCTTCAAAAAGATTTGCCCAGGGCAGGGCTCTCATCATGCAACATGGGCTCCTGCTCTTCCTCTCCCCCATACCAAGCTCCAGCCACAGTGGGTCCTTCATGGCTTCCCCAGGCCTCAGGCTACTCCCCCACCACACCTGTGCTCCTGGAATTCCCCACATCTGCACAGGTTCCCTCCAGTTTCAAGGTCAGGTCCAGGTACCCCTCTCCTCCCAACCTTCTCCACTTTCCTGAACTGTCTATCCCCTGTCTGAACAGTTCCTGTGCCCCATTTACAGCTCTTGTTCTTTGCTGTCTGATCTATCTCAGTCATCTGTGGAAAGGCTCTCTCCCACCTGAGGATTGGGCACAGCAGGCTGTCTTGACCCTGCTTTGCCCAGAGTGAGCAGAGATGTTTGAATGGTGAATTGATCTCAGGCTGATCCTAGTTTTCCGGGAGGCAGCTCTCAACCAGGAGATATGGAGGTGTCTGGGGAAGACAGCAACCTGCCTGAGCTGCACAATGTGATGTAGTCACAAGACTCAGGAAGCAATGCAGTGAGGGGGACTCAGGCCCACCTTCCAGGGCCCCATACCCCTCAGTGAAAGAGATTTGGGTGTCTGCAATGAAGACAGAGGAGGAGAGGAAGAAGAGAAAGAGGAAGGAGTAGGAGAAGGGGAAGAAGAAGAAAAAGAAAAAGAAAATTATTCTGGACTTCATGGACTTTGTGCCTTGATGGTGAGGAAGATTCTAATAAGGAACCAGAGGCTCGGAGCTCAGACACGAGTTACAAGAATTTTCCTTTTTGCCATCAGCCTAAGAAAGCTGCCTGGAGCAGGTGATGGGGTGCCTTCTGTTTCCTCCTTCCTGGATGAGGGTCCTCTGGCCACAGACCTGGGCCTCCCCCAGGGCAGGGCAGGAAGCCCCCAGGGTTGGGGGCTATACCCAAGAGCCTCCCTCAACAATGACAGAAAGGTGATGGAAGAGAAGTATCCCTGCTTCCGTGACCCCTGTGTGAGATATGCCTTATACTGTCCCTAAGAGCTCCCCAGGGACTAGCCCCAGTCACTGACAGTGCGAGCCTCCCCAGAGACACACCCTATACTGGCTTCTTCCTACAACCCAACAGATGCATTCTGTGACCACCTCCCTAATATGCTGTTTGCACTTGAGTGATTGGTCTCAGGGTTCAATGCTGAGGGAAACCAGTCAATGCCTTGAATGATAAGACAAGACTCTCTCTCATCATTAAAACTCCTAGGGAATCTCCAAAGGGGTTCCCCTGGTCCCCTGAAGGGTCAGTATTTCAGTTATCAGGTCAGTTTCTGTGATAAGCAGTAATAAGCCCAACCACATCTAATGTTAACAAACTGTAAGCAGAGGTTCCTAAACTTGAGGGAGCATCAGAACCTTCTGGAGGGTGTTTTAGCTTACAGATGCTTGAGCCTAACCTTGGAGTTTCTGCCACAGGACAGAGTGAGGACAAGATTTGCAATTTCCAGGGCATGCTGGAACTGCTAGACCACACTTTGAGAATCTCTGCTCTCAGATAGAGGGCAAAGCACATGAGGACCAGGGCTCAGAGGTGCTCCAGGGTCAGGGCTGGTGGGAAATGCTCACTGAGGCAGAAATTTTCTAGTTTCTGCTGATAAAAATGACCACCCCCCATTCATGCCTGGAATTATAATTTAATGTCTTTAATAATGTTAAAATATTAAAAATTCAAGCATATTTTCCACTCTCCTGACAATTAGTTCAGACCTGCCTATGGAGAATACTTTTCCTACCTTGGAAGCTGTCTGGACTCCTCCAGCCCTTCATTCTGGGTTGCTATTCACAGCAGCGGCCACAGGAGTGCAGTCTACACTTTGGAGAGAGCTGTTCTTGGATTCTGAGCCAGCCTCCCAAGTGGATGGATGGCTCAGGGACTGTGAGGCTGTTCTTATCATGAACAAAATCTCTCCATTCCTGGATCAAACATTTAAAAATGTTGCAAAGTCCCAGGACACCTCATTTGACTTGACAGGTAGCTGTGCAGAGGGACTTTTTTGTTTTGTTTTGTTTTGTTTTTTCTTTCCCCAAGAGGAAGTTTTAGAAGTCTTTTGGAAGAGTGGATGTCCCTTTACCTTCCCAAAGCAGAAGACCTTGCATTATCTGGTGCTGTCATTTAGGGTCTCTGAGGTGCTGTCTCAGAATGCCTCTTTGTTAGTGTTTTTAGTCAAATGTTTGGCATTTTGAACTTCTATCCTGCGGTGGTTTCAAGGCAATGAACGAACAGTGTACAATGGGACAAAATGACTAAAAGGGTGAGTGGGTGGAAGAATCAGCTCAGGTCCCTCAGTCAGCCAACTCTTGTCCACCAGGTCCCAACCACATTGGGGAGGCGGTGCTATGACCCTGGCCCCCATATAGGCTCCTTGGCTTCTCCCCAGGGGATCATCAGATGGTCAACACAGGCCAACACTTGCAATGTGGTCCTCCTACTCTGTGGTGCCTAGAGGTGCTCAGGGCAGTGAGGGATCCTGTCTCTGCTGGGGAGCCCTGGGGGGCCCTGAGCAGGAGAACTGCCCATGCCTCAAGCCTCCCAGCCATGCCCTCCACAGTCCTTGGATGTCCTGGCTTCCTGGGGTGCAGAGGGCAGCTGCCAGCAAATGGCCACATGGCTCTATCCACTTTCTAGTAAGTGCTGATCCTCCATCCTGAGTGGAAGCAGAGGCTGCCTTGAATTTAATTTAAAAACTGAAGTCAAACCTCTGGCACATAATAGAATTATCAAAGCATACGGAAGAGTTTATAAAGCATAGTTAGTGTCTCTTGTACTGCCCTCTTTTCCTCCCAATCCACATCCCTGGGGCAAACACTTGCAACTGTTTCTATTTTTTTGTCTCTTTGTTATCTCTATAAATTGAAACAATAAGCTTGTAATTCAATTGCTTGATTTATCAAGTTTAGATAATCTCCAATGATCCCATTACAATAATAGCTTAGTTACAAGGTAGATTCTTAGCAAATTTCATCATGTTTAGTTCTTGCTGTGGTAACCTTTGTAGCTTTATTTTTTTTTCAATATATGAAATTTATTGTCAAATTGGGTTCCATACAACACCCAGTGCTCATCCCAAAAGGTGCCCTCCTCAATACCCATCACCCACCCTCCCCTCCTTCCCACCCCCCATCAACCCTCAGTTTGTTCTCAGTTTTTAAGAGTCTCTTATGCTTTGTCTCTCTCCCACTCTAACCTCTTTTTTTTTTTTTTCTTCCCCTACCCATGGGTTTCTGTTAAGTTTCTCAGGATCTACATAAGAGTGAAAACATATGGTATCTGTCTTTCTCTGTATGGCTTATTTCACTTAGCATAACACTCTCCAGTTCCATCCATGTTGCTACAAAGGGCCATATTTCGTTCTTTCTCATTGCCATTGGGGTACAAGTGCCCCTATGCATCAGTACTCCTGTATCCCTTGGGTAAATTCCTAGCAGTGCTATTGCTGGGTCATAGGGTAGGTCTATTTTTAATTTTCTGAGGAACCTCCACACTGTTTTCCAGAGTGGCTGCACCAATTTGCATTCCCACCAACAGTGCAAGAGGGTTCCCGTTTTTCCACATCCTCTCCAGCATCTATAGTCTCCTGATTTATTCATTTTGGCCTCTGACTGGCGTGAGGTGATATCTGAGTGTGGTTTTGATTTGTATTTCCCTGATGAGGAGCGAAGTTGAGCATCTTTTCATGTGCCTGTTGGCCATCTGGATGTCTTCTTTAGAGAAGTGTCTATTCATGTTTCTGCCCATTTCTTCACTGGGTTATTTGTTTTTTGGGTGTGGAGTTTGGTGAGCTCTTTATAGATTTTGGATACTAGCCCTTTGTCTGATATGTCATTTGCAAATATCTTTTCCCATTCCGTTGGCTGCCTTTTAGTTTTGTTGGTTGTTTCCTTTGCTGTGCAGAAGCTTTTTATCTTCATAAGGTCCCAGTAATTCATTTTTGCTTTTAGTTCCCTTGCCTTTGGGGATGTGTCGAGTAAGAGATTGCTACGGCTGAGGTCAGAGAGGTCTTTTCCTGCTTTCTCCTCTAGGGTTTTGATGGTTTCCTGTTTCACATTCAGGTCCTTTATCCATTTTGAGTTTATTTTTGTGAATGGTGTGAGAAAGTGGTCTAGTTTCAACCTTCTGCATGTTGCTGTCCAGTTCTCCCAGCACCATTTGTTAAAGAGACTGTCTTTTTTCCATTGGATGTTCTTTCCTGCTTTGTCAAAGGTTAGTTGGTTATACGTTTGTGGGCTTAGTTCTGGGGTTTCTATTCTATTCCATTGGTCTATGTGTCTGTTTTTGTGCCAATACCATACTGTCTTGATGATTACAGCTTTGTAGTAGAGGCTAAAGTCTGGGATTGTGATGCCTCCTGCTTTGGTCTTCTTCTTCAAAATTACTTTGGCTATTCGGGGCCTTTTGTTAACTTTTGTAGCTTTAAATAAATGACCACCTCTATGCTTCTTACTCCATCTATGGTAGAGAATATTGGCTCTCTGTGCTCTCAGAGGAAATTAGTGGTTTTCTCAACCATCTCTTCTGAAGTCCCACCTTTGTACATAGTCAGCGAGTTGCTGTCACACATGGCTATCCAGCTTAAAGACTGTGCTGCTCCCCCCCCCGCCCCATTTTTTTTTTTTTAATTTCAAGTCAAGTTAGTTAACATACAGTGAAGTCTTGGTTTCAGGAGTAGAACCCAGTGATTCATCTCTTACATATGATACCCAACAAGTGCTCATCCCAACAAGGGCCCTCCTTAATGCCCATCATCCATTTAACCCACCCCTACCCCCCTTCCAGCAACCCTCAGTTTGTTCTCTGTATTTAAGAGTCTCTTGTAGTTTTTCTCCCTCTCTGTTTTTATCTTAATTTTCCTTCCTTTCCCCTATGTTCATCTGTTGTGTTTCTCAAATTCCACATATGAATGAAATCATATGATGTCTTTCTTTGACTGACTTATTTTGTTTAGTGTAATACCCTTTGGTTCCATCCACATTGTTGCAAATGGCAAGATTCCATTCTTTAACATCACCAAGTATTATTCCATTATATATATTTCACATATTTTTTTTTTATCTATTCATCAGTTGATGGATATTTGGGCTCTTTCCATAATTTGGCTATTGTTGACAGTGCTGCTATAAATATTGGGGTGCATGTACCATTTCGAATCAACATTTTTGTATCCTTTAGATAAATACCTACTAGTGCAATTGCTGGGTTGTAGGGTAGTTGTATTTTTAATTTTTTGAGGAACCGCCATACTGTTTCCAGATGGGCTGCACCAGTTTGCATTCCCACAAGCAGTGCAAAAGAGATTCTCTTTCTCTGCATCCTCACCAACATCTATTGTTTCCTGAGTTGATAATTTAAGCCATTCTGACAGGTGTGAGGTGGTATCTCATTGTGGTTTTGATTTGTATTTCCCTAGAGCATCTTTTCATGTGTCTGTTAGCCATTTGGATGTCTTCTTTGGAAAAGTGTCTATTCGTGTCTTCTGCCCACTTCTTCACTGGATTATTTGTTTTTTTGGGTGTTGAGTTTAGTAAGTTCTTTATAGATTTTGCATACTAACGCTTTATCTGATATGTCATTTGCAAATCTTCTCCCATTCTGTTGGCTGCCTTTTAGTTTTGTTGATTGTTTCCTTTGCTATGCAGAAGCTTTTTATCTTGATGAGGTCCCAATAGTTCATTTTTAAGACTGTGCTTCTTAGTTTCTCACAGTTAGCTGTGACATATGACTCTTCTGGTTAATGAGACATAACTTGAAGTATTGTGTGGGACTCCCCAAAAGTAAGGAGGTTGGGCCTTGGGCCATTTCCCTCTTTTCTCCATTCTACTACCTGAAATTCAGATGTGATGGCTCATGCTCTGGCTGCCCTTTTAGGCCAGGCAGATGTGGGCTATATCCTAGGGATGGTAGCGTGGAGATGGAAGGACTTGGCTCCCTTGTAATTTCATGAAGCTGCCATAAGAGCTCTGGACTGCTTATGTGCAAGCTTCTTGTAAGTGACTGAGAAATACAAATCTATTTTGTTTACATTATTTGGGGCTCATTTGTTAGATGCTATAAAATCTAATCCTAACTAATTTAATTGAGAATATCTTTGCATTTACAGTGTCAAGCTTGAGTATATTCACCTCCCATTCTAAAACAATGATTATATCTCTTATTCTTTGTCTAGTGGAATTTAAATATTGAAAATGAATAAACAGAGTTTACATTACTATGTTTGTGTAACTATGGATCACTACAGATCCACACAGTATGTGAGGATTTGCTCTTTTCTCTCTCTCCCAACATCTGTACCACCCCAAGGATGATGTTCTCGGATCAAAACTTCCATTTGTTCTCTTGTCCTACACGTCTTAAATCATGTTCACTTTCCTTTGTTTCCTATTTGGATCATGTCTTTATGGTGCAGCATTTTGTTTTCCTTGGAATTTCTTTTTTTTTTTTGGGGGGGGGGGGAGTTATTTATTTTTAGTAATCTCTACACCCAACATGGAGCTTGAAGTCATGACCCTGAGAGCAAGAGTTGCATGCTCTTCTGACTGAGCCAGCCAGGCGCCCCTTTTTCTTAGAATTTCTAATTGTTTTTATCTTTGTTGTCTTTGTTGTTGACAAAATAATAATGTGCCTTAATCACCCTCTACATTCTACCAGCCTTTCAAGAATATAGTTTGTTGACTAAATACCCTTTACTAGTAAAGCCATTCCTTATGGACCTTTGAATCTTTCCAATTCAGATGGGTTTTCTTCAACTTGTGAAATGTTATCCCATTTTTTTCCTGCATGAATTTCTCCTCTCTACTTTCTCTACCTTTTCTTTTGTCTCGTAATTTGGGCATCTCTCTCTCCCCCTCTCTCCCTCTTGCCTATGACCTGATATGATGATTAATTTTACCTTGACTGGGCTAAGGGATGCCCAGATACCTGGTAAAATACTATTTCTGGGTATGTCTGTGAGGGTGTTTCTGAAAGAGACTAGCATTTGAATTGGTGAACTGTAGGAGAAAAGCAGATTGCCCTCACCAATGCAAGTGTGCTTGAGCCAATCCATGGAAGGCCTGAATAGAACAAAAAGACAGGAAGGGAAGTTTTGTTCTTCTTCCTTGAGCTGAGACACTCACTCATCTTCTTCTGCCCTCAGGTATCAGTGGTCTTTGTTCCCAGCAATGATGTATCATTGTTTTGCTGGTTCTCCAGGTTGCAGACTGCAGATCACGGAACTTCTTGCTCTCCATAATTACATGAGCCAATTGCTAGTATAAATATCTTTCTTCTCTCTCTCTCTCCCCATCCCTTGTTCTTTCTGTGTCTCTATATATCCTCTTAGGCCTGGTTCTCTGGATATCCCTGATTAATAAATCTATGAATTAAAAAAAAAAACTTAATCTTTTATCCTTTCTATTGGTTTATTATTTGTCTTATTTTGCCAATTATATCTTTATTTTCTAAGATTTTTTTCATGAACTCATATTCTCTGGCCTTTTTTCCTAACATTCTGTTGTATCCTACTTTTTGTTTTCTTTTTCTCCACCCCCCCCCCACTCTTCCTCCTCCTCCTTCTTCTTTGTTTTTAATGCACTGCTTACAATAGCTTCTCAGATTTCCTGAGACTATGGTTAAGTCCATGGAAACATCTGGGCAGCCTGTGTTCGAATTCTGGTTCTGCTTAGAGCTTCATGGTCTTAGAAAAGTTAACTAACCCCCCAGTGCCTCAAGTTCATCAACTGTAACATGGGGGAAGGCAATAGGACACCTTTCATTATTGCCACCTGTCGAGTCTCTGACAAGTGCTGTGCAGATTGCGTTGTCTTAGGTGGCCATGAAGTGTTGTAGATCTCCCATACCACCTGCTTTTACATAGCATATGCTCTTCCGGAGAGAGGTGACATCTGTGTTCTCCTCCCCACTGGGATCTGGGCGGAAGTAAGTTCACAGCCTCATCATAAAATGTGAGATGGTTTCCACCTGGCCCCACCTCCTCTCTCCTTGTCTCTCTCTCTCAGGACACTTGTCCTTGAACTCAGCTACCATGCTGTGAGAAAGCCTGAATGGGGCCAGCCTGAAAAAGGACTTGGAGGAGGCCCTTGTGAGGAGGAGCCCAGGACCAGGTGACAGACAACACTGACAGTCAGACATGTAGTGAATAAACCTTGTGCCTCTGAGTTTTCCAGCTGAGGTCCCAGATAGCATGAAACAGGAACCAGCCATCCCATTGTACCCTATTGAAATTCCTGATTTACAGAAATCCTGAGTGTAGTAAATGGTTGTTCCATGCCACTAAGTTTAGGGCTGATTTGTTACACAGTCAGAGGAAGTTTCACAGACTCTTAGCTGTGACAAAGCACAGAGTAATTTGATTGGGTGGCACTGAGAACAAAAATATGCTGGAAGAACCACCAAGCGAGGCAAAGCAAAGACCCTGAGGGTGTGTCACTTTGTCATGTGGTCCCTTGGTGCCCCTCCCTGCATGGGTCTCCTTCCCCAGGAGAACAGAGGCTTTGGAGGGAACACACAGCCAGTGGCTTTATGGGGCAGCCATGCAGGCAGCCTTGTGTGGGTGATAAGAACTAGTTGAGAAGCCTTCCCGGGGAGAGGCTGCCATGCAGGCCACTGCCCTCTGGGGTGCAGGCAGAGCATGGGTCCAACAAGGACCCTGCCTTGAAGCTCCCCGGCATCCTTGGCAGTGGCAGGACTGAGGGTGTTGAGGCAGCTGCGAAGTATCTGATGGTCTGGAGCACTCCTGTGTGAGGCTGCTCACCAGCAGATTGATCCCAGAGAACAAAAGTCTCCAAGAAATGCTGCCAGAGCTACCCTTGGAAAAGCCCTTCCATTTGCATTGGAAAGTTTTTTCTGCAGTTCAGAGGTCACTGAAACCAAGAGCCCTTGCAGTGTGGCCCACACCCTGCCTGGCCTTGGGCTAGAGTGATGGATGGGGAGCATCCAGTTCAACATCTGTCACCAACAGCCCTCTGGATAGGCTTCTGCTGGCCTGTGCCACACTGGTGGCCAGCAGCTATTCTGTGGTCAACTACTGAGGGAATTTTGTCCTGAGCCATCAGCACAGAAAGATCAGACAAATGTAAAGTCAGGAGGAGTCTGTCCCAGGGAGTTAAAGAGAAGTGGCTGCAGAGCCAAGCTGAAATCCCCAGCCACACTGAAATCCCTATATTCAGCGTTTGGGCCACTGGGGGCCATTTTCTCCATCAGGAGCATGGAGGAGTGAGGACTGCAGAAGGCAGTGAGGGAGCTAAGGCATATGGGCTAGAGTCCAGGGCATAAGACTTCGAGGGTGATAGTGAAGATGCTGACAAAGATAGGAATGTTTGAGCATTTCTCAGGGCTTCGCTGGCTACAGTTATTCCATCTTTGATCATCATGACAGTGCTATGAGCTATGTCTTAGGTTGGGCTCCCTGGAAGCATGCTTTGAGGTAGAGATTTGTATGTAGGGGCCCTGGGGGTGCTCTTGGGAGCCACACCTGGGACAGGGAGAGCAGCTGGGCCCTGATACAAGTGCAACAGAGGCCTCTGCTGCCCCTGGTGGGTACTGGAGCTTTGCACATATGCAGAGACATCTAAAATTAAGGCAAGGGTGACTGTGCCCCTGCCACAGGGGTCATTAGACCAGGGAGGATGCAGGCCTTTGGGCCAGGTGGTTCCCTTCAGGTGGGGGAATGAGTGTCTTGGTCCTGGAGAAGGGGTAGGGTAGCCCAGCTCAGCGCCCCCTACACATGGGTCCTCTCGGGATCCCTTGCTGACTGCTGAAGAAGCAGTTTCTGAGAAGCAAGAGATTTGCCCAAGGGGATAAACCCACCTGGGGTGGAATTGTCACATGGCCCCAGAGGTCCTGACCACTTCCCAGTTTCCCTCGGTGACAAATGTGGTCACAGTGAAAGCCTAATTGAGTTGCCACTATAAGTGGCTGGTCCATCTGGGTCCACAGGAGGCAGGCACGTGGGAAGATAGGTGCATACCATGGTTGTGGGGAGTTCCACGTAGCCCAGCATTCTTGGCCTGTGAGCAGTAATCCTGTGTTCGCTTTAATGCTAAGTCCCAGCTTACCTCCATTCTCTCTTGTACACCCTCTGCACCCACCTGACAGAATGTAAAAAGTTTTTTATTAAGGCCTTAACTGGGTCCAGTCACATAAACCATCCAGATGGTCTCAGCACCACATCACTATCTGAAGGTTGTGTCCTTGGGCAGCCCATGGGAGCCCATAAGACAAGCAGATGCATATTCCAAGGACAGGGGAGGGTATGGAGAGCATCTGATGGCTGGAGTCCATCTCACAGGGGAACTGGCTATCATGTCCTCTCAATGACCTCCCCCAACACCTGGGGAGTTGGTCCCCAGCATTTGTTGTCAGGCTCTCTCATTGGTCACTGGCCAAGTCTTATTTATCTTGTGGGGTCCAGTTAAGGTTCTGATTCCCCATGATGCTTTCTCAGTGCACTTCAGCCTGCTTCCAGCTTAGCCCTCTTGAAAGGAGGATTTGTGACCCAGACATTTAGTGGGCCTCCACTGGGTGCTGGACAAGTGCTGGTACTCAGAGAGGGCAGACCCCTGCCCTGTGTACCCAGAGGCAAGGTGGGTGAAGACGTGGACTTCTTTAGCTACTGAGTACAGAGGGCTACAACAGTCAGGCCCCTGCTAAGCAAGCTAGGAACCTTGATTCATTCAGCTCTCTGTATACACTGTGGGACGCTCATGCATCTCCACTGTAGAGAGAATAATCAGGGTTAGGAGAGAACTTGACCTGATCTAGACCACTCAGCTATTGAGTGGCCACCTTGATGTTCCAGCCAGGTACTGCATTGCTAGGTTGGGTCTCCCCACCCAAGAACAGAAGCCTCCACCAAACAATGCATCGCCGACCTAAGAATAGGCCCCCTGACCCAGGAACTGGATGCACAAATCTAAGTAAGTAAGTATGGACTCCCAGACCTACAGATGGATTCCCCAACCCAATATAGATTTATACCTATAGAGGGGGCAGAGAGGGTAAAGAAAGGAGGAAGGGAAAGAGAGAGCAGGTGAAGGATGGATGGTGGATACTGTTGGCCTTTTTATGACCTGGCATTGGTGGTCAGACATTGTCCCTTCTGCATGCTGCATGTGGGATGGGACACAGACTGAGTGGCCATCTTTGGAAAGGACAGCCTTGTAGAAGTTCCATGATCTGATTAGCCCTGACACCAGGAGGATAGCTTTGGGGGTGCTGTATGGAGGCTGGGGGACAAGCTGGAGGCAAGTGCAAGGGCTCCATTGAATGGGGGTGGGGAATGATGAAATATGATGAAGTACAATCTGAGAGAAAATCTGTAAGACGTGGACGCTGATTGCAGGTGGTGGGGAGAGGGAAGAATGAGTGCAGAGTCCTTACTTGGAACACTTCGTGCGTAGAGATGCCACCAGATGAAATGGGGGATAAAGTAGGGAAGAATAATGCAATTTTTGAATACTGTGTTGAGGGGGGTATGGGTGTCCCAGTGGGGAGGTCATCTTGCATTGGGGTAAGTTGCGGGTGAGATTCCTGCTCAAGGTGTGGATTTGTGACTGAAGACAAGTGGAAGACAAAGCATAGGCACGGCTGACCTGGTTGACCTTGGTTCAGAGTGTACAATGAGAAGGAAAGGAGCTCAAGTTTCGGTGTTCCTGGCATAGAGGAGGCTCTCAGTAAATGCCAGTCATCATTATCATATAACATTGTATGTTTTTCTAAAGGTCTCTTGTATTGATTGCATCAGCCAACAAATTAGCTGTATTTTACCCTTTGTACACACAGGTGCTTTTTTATCTATTGAATATTAGAATTTATTATACTTCTAGTGGGAGAGAAAAGTGGAAATGGCAAACCAGATAGGAAAATAGAGCTGCTTTCAGAGTAAAGTGAGCTCAGAAAAGATTGCAGGGGTGTAATGAATCAGCTTAGACAATCACCTGGGGAAGCTTCAGGGATTTAATTACCTGGAAGAACAAAGCAAATGGGTGATTCATGGAGGAAAATCACTGGGGAGAGTTAGGGGAACTTTGGAAGGATTTAAGGGGGTGGGGCTTCAATGCAGTTCTGGGAAAGGGAAGCAGCCTGAAGCCACTGGAGAGACAAAATGAGTGCGGATCCCATGTGACAGGTCCAGCCTCAGGTCTGAGTGGGGGCCAGAAGAGCCTGGTCAGGCAGCCTGGGCTTCCCTGGGTGGGAGCAGCTCCTTAACCCCCAACCCTGGAGACTTACAAGTCACTTTATAGATATCCATCGAGCACCTTTTCTAAAGCATTTCTGTGCAGGCCTCTCAGCCAAAGTTTTCATTAAGTAACAGATAAAGAAAGCATGAATGAAAAGGGAAATGGTCACTTCTGGGACCCCAACACCTTGGCAAAGGGATGAGTACAGCAGCCTGTCCCCCTGGGCAGAATGTAAAGAAGCAGTGTTTAAAAGGTGGTAATATTACTTATCTAGGATGGAATACAAAGGCACCCTGGAGGAGAAGTAAGATTGGGGAGGCTTGGATTATCTGTTTTTATTTACCTACTCCAACAGGCTGAGGAAGCGTAGTTAGCAGAGGAATGAAAACAAGAAAAACGGGACTAAGCATCAGACAGGCAAAGGCAGTGACATCTGTGTTCTGAATGATTTGTTTTTCTTTATTCATATGTTTTGGTTGCTTTTCATCGATTATAGCTCTTACAAGTTGAATCCATGTAAGAAGGGCTTGAAGAACTTACAATAAAAAATATAAAATGGAAACCAAGGGTCCTAAAAGCAGTATTTATTCAGGAAGTGGTGATGTTATTTTACAGTATTGGGTAGTAATTAATAATGTTAATGAAAACCCTCAAGGATGAGTTAGATGATAGAGTTGATGCCCTTCTTTTTTTTAATGTTTATTGTTCAGAGAGACAGAGAGAGAGAGAGCAGGGGAGGGGCAGAGAAAGAGGGGGACAGAGGATCTGAAGTAGGCTCTGTGTGGACAGCAGAGAGCCTAATGTGGGGCTTGACCCTTGAGATCATGACCTTAGCCGAAGTCAGACGCTTAACAGACTGAGTCACCCAGGATCCCTGATACTCTTCTTTTTGACCATCACCTGCAGACAAATGGAAACCAACTGAAACAGGAGGATAATGTTTTATAAATGGGCAACCCAGAAGAGGAATTCCCAGGGAGAGCCAAATTCTGTGAAACATCATGTATTACCTGGGTGGAAACCAGTTCTACAAGCAGTTATGCCATGTTGTGCCCATCATGGCTCCACCAGTGAGACAGATCAGAGCCCACACCTGGCCTTCTGCTTCCATATTGCACACCTGACCAGTTCTGAACCAGAAGAGGGGATGCCTGGCGGTGTGTGCATGGGTGGTTGAGGGAGACATTATTGATGTTAGTAGAAAAATAGGAGATCCACCTCTGGTGAAATGATTCTTCCAGTGTCTGGCATTTTATTTGAATGATTCTCTAGGAATTATTTAGACATTTTCTGCTAAGCAATGGTTTGTGTAAATGTCAACCAATAGATCACCTTTATCCAAAGAAGGTGAGATAGGAGATCTGGAAATTTCTGTGTGGAAATGAACAGGTTGAGTCTTATGTACTTCAGGATTTATAATGGGAAGAAACAAGGGACTCATCAGAATCCTACCATGATGGCTTTTGATGAGGCTTTTGGGCAAAAAGGGTGACTTGATGCTCTGATTGGATCCCTGGAAAGGGGTCTTAGCTGGTCAGATATGGCTTTATGGAGCAGCTGAGAAACAGAAAAAAGATGTGAGCGTTGTTCATTTCTGTTCACTTAGAAGGCATGGGTGAGGACTGGGTGGGAACCTGCTGGGGCACCCACATGGCCCAGTAAAGGGGTGAGATCCTAAGGTAGTGATTGGTAAGGTGGGGGTACCTTGGTGGGACTGTAATGCACGACAGTCAGGAGGCCTTGTAGGGAAGCTCAATTTGGGAGGGGTTGTGGGTCTTAGTGCACAAAAGTCTGTTGCTGGAAGAGACCAGTGGGCAGGGATGGGGGGAGGGCAGCTCACTCCATGAGTGTGCAGAACCCAGGCCTCAGCAAACCTGGGGCCAACCATCCTGAGGTGGTGCTACAGAGCCTACATTTCTGGCCCAGAATAAAAGTGTGGTGTTTGAAACCTTGGTGGTTTGGGAACAGGAACAATGGCTAGGATCTCGAGGGCCACACTGGGCCTGGGGCAGGCATTCAGAGTGGCCCCAAGTACATAGGTGACTGGGGATATGGGATGACTTTCCTGTTGGGGCCATCAGAGCTGGGGGTCTGCCTTCCTGAAGAAGAGGAGAAGGTATCCCTTGGGGAGCAGACACAATGCTGAAGGGGGCAGACACACCCAGCTCCAGCTTATCCTCACCAAACATGGCACCTACTGACATATTTGAGACCCCTCCTCCCCCCATTTGCAAAGCTCTCTATTCTTGTCAGTATTTCTTAAAGCCTGTGCTTGTTGCTTAGGAATGAACCCTGTAATTTGGAAATCAGATAAGATGGTATTTCATTTTAAAGAGCTGTATAAAATGATTGCAAACTTATCATCATGCACTGTCAGGAGTCATGACTGACAGCAGCTCCCAAGTTCTAAGCCTCCCCCACTTTTTTTTTTAGAAAGACAAATTGATGTTCCCAACTGAAAACTGTTTTTCAAGATTCTGAGTTAAGAGCTGTGTTTACTATCTTAAATAATAGCTACTTCTATCTGTGTATGGCTTTATACATATTTTACAGAATTCTTTACAACATTTCTGTGAGTTGGGTTTTTGGAATATTTCAATTTTACAGATGAGAAAACCTAGGCTGACAGGGTGAGATATTAATTTGGGTGGCCTGTTAGCTTGCCCGGGCTGCCATAACAAAGTACCAGGAACTGAATGACTCACACAACAGAAATTGGATCCTCACAGTTCAGGAGATTAGAAAGTCAAAGAGTTGGGTTGCCTTCTTCTGAGGCCTCCTCCATGACTTGTAGGTGACTGTCTTTTCTCTCACTATCTTCACATGGCCTTCCCACTATGCATGTGTGTCCTAATCTCTCTTCCTTTAAGAAATTGTTTTTGTCCCCCCCCCCAGTTTTATTGAGATATAATTGATGTACATCACTGTGTAAATTTAAGAAATATGGCCTATAGACTTGATGCCCTTAAATATTGCAAAATGATTACCACAATAGTGTTAGCTAATGCTTCCATCATATCACATAATTACCATGTGTGTGTGTGTGTGTGTGTGTGTGTGTGTGTGTGTGTTTTGAGAACATCAAGATCTCTTCCCTTAACAACTTTCAAGTATACAATACAGTATTACCAACTATAGTCAACATGTGGTACATTAGATTCCAGAACTTATTCATTATATAACTGGAAGTTTTCACTCTTTGACCAACATGTCCACATTTCCCTCACCCCCTCAGCCCCTGGTAACCACCATTCTACCCTTGGTTTCAATGTGTTTGGCTTTTTTGATTCCATATATAAGTGATATTATACAGTATTTGTCATTCTCTAACTTATTTCATTCAGTATAATGTCCTCAAGTTTCATCAATTTTGCTGCATATGGCAAGATTTCTTTCATTTTTATGGCTGAGTAATATTCCCTGTGTGTATATGTGTGTCACACTGATTGATTTGCATACACTGAACTGTACTTGTACCCCAGGGGTAAATCTCACTTGACCATGGTGTAGGATCTTTTTAATTTGCAGTTGAATTTGGCTTGCTAATATTTTATTGAGAATTTTTGTATCTGTATTCATCAGGGATTTAGTCTGTAGTTTTTTTATAGTGTCCTATGTAGCTTAGCAGGGTAATTCTGGCCTTCTAACGAGGGTTTGGGACTATTCCTTCCTCTTCAATTTCTTGGAAGAGTCTTATAAAAATTGGCATTAATTCTTCTTTAAATAGTTGGTGGAATTCACCAGTGAGGCCATATGGTTCTTGGCTTTTCTTCGTTGGGAGGTTTTTGACTCCTGATTTATCCTCCTGACTGATTATTGGTCTGTTCAGATTTTCATTCCTCATATTTAAATTTATACCATAATTTAAATTTAATTTTTTTAAATTTATTTTTGAGGGGGAGAGGGGCAGTGAAAGAGGGAGAGAGAGAAGGAGAATCCCAAGCAGGCTCTGTGCTGACAGCGCAGAGCCTGATGTGGGCCTTGAACCCATAAACCATGAGATCATGACCTGACCCAAAATCAAGACTAAGATGCTTAGTCTACTGAACTGCCCAGGTGCCCTGAGATTTTTATTCTTCCTGATTCAGTCTTGGTAGATTGTATATTTCTAGAAATTTATCCATTTCTTCTAGATTATCCAACTCGTTGGTATATAATTGTCCATAGAAATCTCTTATGACCCTTTGTATTTCTGTGGTATCAATTGTCATGACTCCCTCTCTCATTTCTGATTTTATTTATTTTAGTCTTGTTTTTTTCTTAGTCTAGCTAAAGGTTTGTTCAGTCTATCATTTCAAGAGCCAACTCTAGGTTTTATTAATGTTTTAAATTGTTTTTTTCTGGTCTCTATTTCTTTTATATCTGCTCTGATATTTATTATTTCCTAACTTCTGCTAACTTTGGTCTCAATTTGATACTTTTCTACCTCCTTGAAATGTATAGTTAGGTTATTTATTTGAAGTCTTCTTTTTTCTTAAACTTTCCACTTAGCTTTTGTAGCTTTCCATAGATTTTGATAAATTTTATTTCTATTTTTGTTGTTCCAAGATATCTTTTGATTTTCCCTTTGTTTTCTTCTTTGACCCATTGATTGTTCAAAAATGTGTTTAATTTCCACATATTTGTGAATTTTCCAGCTTTTCTTCTGTTATTGATTTCCAGTTTCATACCATTGTGGTCAGAAACAATACTTGGTGTGATTTCAGTCTTCTTAAATTTGCTAAGACTTCTTTTGTGTCCTACATTTGATCCATCCTGGAGAATGTTCTGTGTGTGCTGAAGAAGAATGTGTAGCCTGCTGCTGTCAGATGGCATGTGCTGTGCATGTCTGTTAGGTCCATTGGTCTAAAGTATTGTTCAAGTCTGTTTCCTTGTTGATTTTCCATTTGGATGATCTACCCATTGTTGAAAGTATCATACTGAAGTCCCCTTCTGTTATTGTATTGTTGTCTATTTGTCCCTTCAAATGCATTAGCATTTATTTAAAAATATTTAGATACTCCAGTTTTGGGTGTGTATATATATTTATGACTTATATCTTCTTGATTTATTGACCTCTTTATCATTATGTAATTACCTTCTTCATCTCTTATGACAGTTTTTGGGTTAAAGTCTATTTTGCCTGTTAAAAAATATAGCTACCCCTGCTCAATTCCATTTTCATGGAATGTCTTTCTCCATCTCTTCACTTTGAACCTATGTGTGTCCTTAAAGCCAGAGTAAGTCTTTAGTGGACAGGATATTATTGGGTCTTTTTGTTTGTTTATCCATCTAGCCCTCTATGTCTTTTGATTGGAGAATTCAATTTATTTATAATTATAGTAATAACTGATAGGTAAGAACTTCTTAATACAATCTTAATCATTGTTATTTGGCTGTTTTATAATTCCCTTGTTCCATTCTTCCTATCTTGTTACCTCCCTTTGAGTGTTGATTTTTCTGTAGTGATATGCTTCAATTCCCATTTCTTTATCTTTTGTGGATCTACTGCAGGTTCTTGTTTTATGGTCATTATGAGGTTAACATATAACATCTTAGAGATAGAACAGTCTATGTTACACTTTGTTTAACTTTGATCTCATAAAGAAACTCTACCCTATTACTCCCCCAGTTTTTTTTTTAAATTTTTATTTATTTTTGATAGAGAGAGAGAGAGAGAGAGAGCAAGCAGGGGAGGAGCAGAGAGACAGGGAGATACAGAATCCGAAGCAGGCTCTAGGCTCTGAGCTGTCAGTGCAGAGCCCAGCATGGGGCTTGAACTCACAAGCTGCAAGATCATGACCTGAACCGAAGTTGGATGCTCAACCGACTGAGCCACCCAGGTGCACCCCCTCCCCCCACTTTTATGTTTTTGATGTCACAATTTACCTCTTTTTATGTTGTATATCCATTAACCAATTTTTGTGGCCATAGTTATTTTTGATACTTTGTCCTTGAACCTTCATACTACAGTTAAGTAGTTAGCACACCCCCACATTACAGTGTTAGAGGTCTCTGAATCTGACCACAGGCGACTTTTACCAGTGTGTCATTTATTTTCATATGTTTTCATGTTACTAATGAGCTTCCTGTTGTTTCAGCTTGAATAACTCCTTTTAGCATTTCTTGTAAGTCTGGTGGTTGATGAATTCCTTCTGCTTTTGTCTGTAAGGGGAAGCCTTCATTTCTGAGGGACAGCTTTGAAGGGAAAGTATTCTTGGTTGGCAGTTTCTTTCTGTCAGCGCTTTAAATACATCATCCCATTCTCTCCTGGCTGCAAGGTCTCTGCTGAGACATCTGCTGGTAGCCTTATGTGGATTCCCTTGTATAAGAGAATTGTTTTTTCTCTTTCTGCTTTTAAAGTTCTTTCTTTGTCTTTGATTTTAGACAGTTTTATTATAATGTGTCTTAGAGATGATTGTTCTAGACTGAAATAAGAAATACTAGGGAGAGAAGAAGCAGCCACAGGAAGGCGGCCCCATCTGGGGACTGCAGCCTTACCCCACACATCTGGACCCAGGGTTCTGTGCCCCACCTCTACCCAAGGATCCTCCCTCCAGCCGGCTGTCTGTGTAGGACCCATGGGAGTACGGTGCCTGGTCCAGTGGCTCCTCCAGATTTTGTTTTCTCCATTTTGTCAAAAGGGTGAAGTTGTAACCCTAAGCTCCAGGGCAAAGAATTGTCCTACTTCTTATATTTAGCAGCTTGGGGTGAACACAAAATTCCCTTCTAATGGGAAGAGGGACTTTGGAAAGCTGTTCAGACAGAGGAAAATCACCCAGTGGACATTTGTATTTCTTTCAAATAAAGGCTATTACGAAGAGCTTGGCCATAGTATTAGTATAATGAAATATTTACCATCAAAAAATTTTAATTTAACTTAATTTCAAAATTATTTTAAAGTAGTATCTTATTATGAAATGAGTGGCATCTCCTTGACTCCAAATATTCAGAGATACTGTGTAGCCAGGCTCAAGCACGAGAGTAGAGCCCCCTCTGACCTGAAATGGCCACCAGGTGTATGTGACCAAGGAGAGGGAAGGGAAAGAACATGGGCAGTTACTCTTAAGGACAGGCCCTGAGGTCATGCTTTCTGCTTACTTGGCTGGAAATCAGCCCATGGCCACGTATCTGCAAGAGATCCTGGGAGATGTGGCCCTGTTGGTGGCCATGTGGCCAGATGAAAATTGGAAAAGATGAAGAAAGTGGTACTGGGGGACAATTTCCTCACTTGGCAGGCAGGCTTGGGTTCTCTTGGAAGTGGATGGAAGGTGTTGGATGGAAACATCCTGCTTCTGCCAGCCAGGCCTGAGACGGATACCACCAGAGGGTCTATAGAGCCAAGCACTCCCATCTGAGCTCTGACCAGGGAACTGGCAGGCCCTGCTGTGGCTAGCATGCTCTCAGATATTCTGCCAGAACTCATTACCAGCTAATTATATGTATGTATTGAATAAGTTGGTCAGGCACTGTGCTAACCATGTGATGGTGCTTCCCGGGGCCTCCTCAGTGTTGGTGCTGGCTTGCTGTGAGTTAGAAGCTGTCTCCTGGTTGCCAGATTTCTGAGTTCTATGAAGGAAAGGCAGTGCTTACCCCATGTCCCTTTACTCCAGGGCTTGATCTCATAGCCCCTGTAGATAGGGGTGGAGTGTTGTGGATGAGTGGGAAATCAGTATTCTGATCAAACTAAGAGTAACAACAAAACAGGCCCTAGGAAGGGCTGACTCAATGTCTTTCAGGCCATCCTGCCCCAGGAACTGAATCCAGACCCTAAATTCCTCCCCTTTATGTGACAGGTATAGTCCCACACCAGGCAATGATGGTTTTGCAACCTGATAAGGGCAATTTTTCTTGATCTTGAAAGTTCCCAAGCTGGTCTTGGGGCTCTGGGACAAGGGGAAGGATCCTTGCTTCACATGTCACAGTTGGGTCACTTGACCTTGGCTGTGGGATGCAGGCTAAGTGGTGATCTCTTCCCTGCCAGGGTGTCCAGGCCTCTGTGTATGCCCTTTCTGTCTAGAAGCAGTTCTTGCTGATGTGGAAGACAGGAAGTGCCAAAGAGCTCAGCCATCCATCATCTGCTAGAGAGGTCAGTGAACTTTGTGCAAACCAGAGACCTGGAGGTACACTCACACAAGTTCAGGGTAGGCTTCTGCTTCCATGGACGGGAACGTGAATATGGTCAGGTGATACAGCTCTATGTGGCCGAGGCCTGGGAAGCAACAGGCAGGGGAGCAGGCACTCCTCACTCTGTGTACCTGGGTGTTCCCCATGTGCCCACACACCCCAATTGCTCTACCATGTGGCTGTCCCTGGGAACATGAGTCAAACCCATCTCTGTGACCCTGCATCAACTCTACCCACTGGCACAGGAGGCTCCTCCTCCAAGAACACCATGTAGTGTCTCTTCCCTAAAGGTGGAGGATGAGGCCCTGCCTCAGGATTCCAATCCTCCCTCCTACTGTGTGGCTTGGAGCCAGGTGACTCCTTGCTCCAGTTTGCCTGGGACTATCTTGGTCTCAGTACTGAAAGCACCATGTCCCTAGAAACCCTCATTCCTGGGAAAACTAGGATGATCGGTCACCTCACCTCCAGCATGCCACTTTCCCTGGCTAACGCCCATGACCAACCAGGTTTACAGGCATGAGCCCAAATCCTGAACTTCCATGACAGGGTCTACCTTCCCTGGCAGACTGTGGGAGAAGAAGCGACAGGTGGGAAGTCAGCAGCCTGAGTGGCTCAGAACACTTGGAATGACAATGTTCCCACAGTTACTCTTGCTGCTACTGTTCGACCACCCTGGTCAGGGCGGGTGTGCCTAGCACCCTTATTCCCACCCTGGAGCAGGTGGTAGCAGAATGGTGCAGGCAGTGGAGGAGAATTTTACTTCGCATTTGATCTCTTCCCCTACTTTTACATGATTTAAAAAATGATTTGCACCTATAAAACTTAATTTAAACATAATCAATCAATTAAATGGGACAGCCCTCCCTCTCTCCCTTCCTCCCAGGGACACTTGCCTGTACATGTTGGCAGCAATACACAATCAGAGTTTTAATTGTGAACATACAGCAGGTGTGCAGGAAGCTGGGCCAGGAGCTGGTATTATTAACATCTATCACGTCATAAGTCATAGTAGCAAAGATGTGTTATCACATCACATATTGTAACAGTAACAAGGTGTTGTATGTCATATATCATAACAACAGCAAAGTATTATCACATATCATTTCATGACAGAGTGTGTCATTATATTATATGTTATAATGCATTGAGTTGTTATCACATATAGCAACAGCAAGGTGTTATCATATGTATCAAAATCAATGTATTATCACATATCATAAGAGGGGTGTTATCACATGTCGTATATCATAATAACAGGAAGGTGTCGTTGTACATCATATATAATAGCAGCAGTTTTATCACACACCATGTATTATAGCACCAGCAAGGTATTATCACATATATAACAAAACAGAGGTATTATCATATATCATATTACAACATCAGGAAGGTGTTATCACATGTCATATAATAACATCAGGGAAGCATAGCATATGTCATGTAACAGTGTTAAGTTGTTATCACACATGTATCATAGCAGCAGCAAGGTAATATATACCAACATAGTAGGGAGGTATTAAACATAACATATTATACCATCATAATAGCAGGAAGATGTCATCACATATTATGTATCATAGCAGCAGTGTTATCACACATTATATATTATAGCAGCGGCAAGGTGTTATCACATATCATATTATAACATCAGGGGAGTGTTATCACATATCGTAACAGCCTTGAGTTGTTATCACACATCATATAGCAGCAGCGAAGCAATATCACCTATCATGTATCATAATAGCAGTGAGGTGTTATCACATAGCCTATACCACAATAGCAAGGAGGTGTTATTACATATATCTTACACCATAACAACAGTGACAGTGAGGTATTATCACGCATACATCACAACACCAGGGAGAGTGTCATTAAATAATTAAAACTTTTTTGCATTTCTTTTATTTTTTTATTTTTAAATTTATATCCAAGTTAGCATATAGTGCAACAATGATTTCAGGAATAGATTCCTTAATGCCCTTTACCCATTTAGCCCATCTGCCTCTCACAATCCCTCTAGCAACCCTCTGTTTATTTTCTATATTTAAGAGTCTCTTATGTTTTGTCCCCCTCCCTGTTCTTATATTATATTTGCTTCCCTTTCCTTATGTTCATCTGTTTTGTATCTTAAATTCCTCATGTGAGTGAGGTCATATGATATTTGTCTTTCTCTAATTTCGCTTAGCATAATACCTTCTAGTTCCATCCACGTAGTTGCAAACAGCAAGATTTGATTCTTTTGACTGCCGAGTAATACTCCATTGTATATATATACCACATCTTTATCCATTTATCCGTCGATGGGCATTTGGGCTCTTTCCATACTTTGGCTATTGTCGATAGCTCTGCTATAAACATTGGGGTGCATGTGCCTTTTCGAAACAGCACACCTGTATCCCTTGAATAAATACCTAGTAGTGCAATTGCTGGGTCATAGGGTTGTTCTATTTTTAATTTTTTGAGTACCCTCCATACTGTTTTCCAGAGTGGTTACACCAATTTGCATTCCCACCAGCAGTGCAAAAGAAATCCTCTTTGAGAGTGTTACTAATTTAAATCACACAGGAGGCTGTCCCTTGAAGGGCAGCACACTCCTGCTATCCAGCTAGAATAGTGTCAGCTTGTAAGTAGTGTAACCTATTGGCATTTTCTGAAGGGCTCTTCCATGTGAAGAGTGAACTTTCAAGTGAAACCCTGATCCTGGGAGTCAGTCAAGTTTAAAAGAACAAAACAAACTGAAGGAAAAACACAGGAACTGCACCATTAGTGCTGACCATCCGGCTGGGCTGCATCCCAGGCACCTGACCAGCATCCCCTGAAATGAAGTGCTTACCCACTCCAGACAGCAGCCCAGTGCCCACAGGAGCAGTGCCTGCACCCTATGTCCACTCCCTGTGCCTCTTGCTGATCTTAGTGACTGTGCAGCTGGTAACTCTGTTGGAGGCTTTCCTGTAGATGAACCTTCTCCTAATGTGGTTGCGAAGGCAGAAGCAGCCTGCTGCTGGAGCATAGTGAGTGAGGAACTGCTCATAGTCTGCCAAGGACCCGGTGGTCCCAGGCTCAGAGGGCAGGGCATTCTCTCCCCAACCCTCACTCACCCATTTTCTAGCTACAAGATGTGGATGTTTGGCAGGGGTTAGTGCTTCTAACCTCAGTTCCCCCCTGTGTAGACTCTAATAGCATCAATAATGACAGTACCCGCCTCCTAGGTGGCCTGCGGTGGTGACATGTACTAAGACAGGTCCCCACTGTGAAGCCACAAACATTAGCCTGCACCTCATAATTGTTTTATTGAAACATAATACACACAAAACATTTCCAAATGTTCCCAAATTATGTGTGTAGTTCCTAGTGAAACCTGTGCTCATATCGAGAAGAACATTACCAGCACTCCATTATCTCCCCTGTACCCCCAGCCAGTTGCCCGCCAAGTGAAACCACTGTCTGGGGAATCAGCAGCCAGAACCTGATTTGCCTGTTTTTGAACTTGCTATAGATGCACTCGCTCAGCATGCTGCCTTTTGTGGGTGGTGCCTTCCTCTCCACGTCATGATTTGAGGTTCACCATGGGGTTATGTGGAGTTGCAGATTATTTATTCTCCACGATAGAGATTGCTGCACTGTGCTTTAGGCCATGATCTATTCATCCATTCTGCCATGATGAGCATTCAGGGATGCCTTTATTAGCACTGCCCTGAAAGACCTAGGTACCGGCTGCCCGGAGCCCACCCAGAGCTGCAGTGAGGATCTGCATGCCACATGGTCCCCCATCCTAGTCCCACCCTCTCAGTATAGGCACTCTGGGGGAGGGGGTGCAGGAGCCTCTCCTGCATAGAAGTTGGAGCCTCAGCCTCCCTAGGTGTCTGGGCCTCATTTAGATTTCTATCCCTTATCAGTGCAACAGCTCCTAGCTTTACCCATCTGCTCCTCAGTGAGATCCCACTCGTGAAGCAAGCACTATCCAGGTTGTGGCAACAAAACATTTTTTCAGGAAGGGTCTTTTGGTCATATGGATGGGGGCCACTGCGGCACTGAGGGAGAGATGGAAAGGAAACACTCAGGAGTCCTGAGCAGGGCAGGAAGGACAGAGGGGAGGTAGATGGCTGCAGGCCCATGTTTTAGTGGGAGGGAGAAGCAGGGAGAGGGCTGGGATGGACAGCTGCTGAGAGTGTGACCCTGTGCTGCTCAAGCCCAGGAACCCTGATGAAGGCCTTGAAAACCCCCACCTGTGTAGCCATCAGCCCCATCAGATCCATAATAGTTGTGCCATCCTCGAAGTTCAATCCCTTCACCCCCAGCTCTAGGCAGCCTCTGATCTGTCACTGTGGATTAGCTCCTCCTCTCTTAGAACTGCATGGAATGTCATCATATTTGTATGGAAACTGTGCCTGATTTCCCTTGTTCAGTATAAGACTTTGAGTCATCCACGATGACAAGCATATGCATGGTTTGTCCCATTTTACTGCTGACTAGCTGCCCTTGTAAGGATGAACCACAATCCAATCGCCAGCTGCTGGACATGTAGGTTTTTCCAGTCTGGGATTGTTACAAATAATGCTTCCAGAGAACATCTGTCTGGAAGTCTTTTTGTGGTGTTGTCTTTTCATTTCCCTTGAGTAAATATCTGGGCGAATTTGGTGTCTTGTGGTCAAAGGTACATTTCACTTTGTGAGAAGCGCCAGACTGTGTTCCAAAGTGATTGTGCCATTTCCCCCTCCCACTGGCTGGGTGTGAGAGAGCTCGTTCCTCTGCATCCTCACCAGTGCCTGGTGTGGAGTTGGAGCACAAGAACTTCCAGCAGCCAAGACGTGAAAGAGTGTGGTCACCTGTGGCCAAGACCCTGGTTAATTCAGAGTTTGCTGTTTTCTGTGATGCAGAGGTTCTCAACACTGGATGTGCATTAGAGTCACTGGAAAGCTTTTCAGAAACGCCAAGTCCAGTCCTCACCTCAGATCAATTAAATGCAGAATTGCTAGGGCTGTCCACAAGCATGAGCATTTTTCAGGGCTACCTAGCTGGGGTTGGGAACTACTGCTGCAGGAAAAGTCGCAGCTGAAGGGGCACCCTCCTCCTTTTGTCCAAGGGGGTGGGGCCTGGTGCCAGTAAATGTGCTGCTCTCCTTTGAAAGCCAAGAGCTGGCCCCAGAGGACCCTGCTTCCTATAGCATAAGAGCCTGGCATTAAGCTTTTGGGTGCTGAGGACTCCCTTCCAGACATCCGTCTTGAATGAACATACTGGCAGGTGTATGACACAGCTACTAGCCAAACAACTAGATCAGGAACCAGGCCACCTCACCCATGAAGGTTCTCTCCCAGAAAGCCCTGGGTGATGTGAGTAACCCTGCTTCTCCCTTCCCATGCTCCAGTTCTTGCTCCAATGCCTGAAATTCGCCAATGGAAAGTGAACCAGTGAAGCCCTAGACCCCCACCCGCAGACCCTAGTGAAGGCAGAGCCCCAGGTCTGCAAGTGCTCTCTCTTCCTGAGACCTGACTGTGTGGCCTCCGGGTATGCTGTGTATCCTCTAGAAACTGTGAGTAATAAATCTTGTTCCTCGAAGACCCCTCATGGTTTTGCTTGCAATCACAAGAACCATGAGGGCTGGCCAGCCTCCACACTGGCCCTGGTGGTAGTGGGTGGGGGAGTGTCTGTGGGGCGTGTGGGCTCCTAGCTGGAGCACAACACACAGACACGCACGTGCCCCAGATGCGCAGACCTCCCAGCTACCTTCCCTGGCCTGCTGCGTCTGCCTCAGCTCATGGTGTTTCTCCCTGAGCTGGGGGGTCAGGGGACAAAAGCCAGAGACGAGATCCCTCTTATCTCCATTCCTAAGCGACACCCACAGAAGAACAGCATACACTTTCTGGGGCCTCTTCCCACCAGAAGCTCCTGAGTCTCATTTGCTGATTTCACCTCCCTTCTCTGCCTTCACAGCATCGGGAGGCAGCACTCAGTTATCACACCTTGTCTTTTCTTCCTGCTCTCCATATGGTCAGAGCCAGTCCTGAGGCTGCACAACCAGGCAAGTGTCATTGACCCCAACTCATGCTTCCTGCTCAGAATTTTAGCCCCATGCAACCACCCACCGGCAGGCTGTATGCATCGTCTTGGGGTGGGGGGAGGTTGTAGGATATCTCAAATCAACAAAGTCAAAACCAAATGCTTGACTCCCGTCCCCTCCCCACACACCTCCTTTTCCATCCTCTCTAAAGGGCAAGTCCAGTCTCCGGGTTATGCAGTCAGAACTTCTGTGGGGGCAGAATAATGGCCTCCAAAGATGCCCAAGTCCTACTTGAATGGACCCTGTGAACATGTTACCTCACATGGCAAAGAGTGGGGTCTTGCAGTTGTGATTAGGTTAAGAGTCTTGAGATGGGGAGATTATCTCAGATTATCCAGGTGGGCCCAATGTGATCACAAGCTCCTTGTAGGAGCGAGGCAGGAGGTTTGGAGTCAGAGAAACAGATGTGATGAGGAGAACAGAGGTTGGAGTCTTGCAGGCATGTCAGGAATGGTGGGGGGGGAGGCTCTGGAAGCTGGAGAAGACAGGGAGCAGATGCCCCCTAGAGCATCCAGAAGAAACACAGAGCTGATCATTGGGATTGTAGCCCAGAGGGACCTGAGACAGACTTCTGAGTTACAGAACTGTAAGGTAATAAATGTGTTGCTTGAAGCCACTGGTTTGTAGCAATTTGTTAACCCAGCAATAGGAGATTAGTATAACCTTGAAGGCTTCTCTGTCTCTGGTCACTCACACCCATGCTGAAACTATCAGCAAAGCCTGTCAATTGTGCCTCCAAAAAAATATCCAGAATTTGACCACCTCTCAATCCCTGCCCCTACTCTACCTGGACAGGTGCAGTAGTCTCCTGGTAAAGACAGCTAGTGGTTCCCCAATACTTATGTTCCCTTTTCTCTTTAAGAATAGAACTGATTTTTTTTTTTAATGAAAAGAACATGGTGCCTCCAAATGAGGACCTGAATTCCTCAATCTCCCCTGGAGTTCTGGCCAACAGGAACTATGTAGAAGTGTTATATACAGCTCCCAGGAAATAAATTTAAACGGATAGAACAGATCCTTCCTCATTCTTTCTTTACTCCTGTTGGTTGGAATGTACATGTGCTAGCTGGAGCTATAGCACCACTGAAGACCATGAGGCAGTAATTTAGAACAGCAGGGCAGCAAGCTAGAAGGACATTTGCAGTCACAATATCAACCTTGATCTGCTTACCTGTGGACTTGGTTTATGTTAGAGAAATGTCTGTCATTGAAGTCTGTTATTTGGAGATTTTGTGTTTATCCAATGAACACACATGTCCTAGATAGTCTTCCTGCTTCTGCCTTTTACCCAAGTCCTTCATTATTCCCAACACAGCAACAAGAGTCGGTCCTTAAAATCTCTCAGTCCATCCTCTGCCCCAAATCCTCCAATGGCTTCCCTCTCACTCTGACCAAAACCCCAAATCTCCCAATGCCAACAGAGTCCCTGCATGATATAAGATATGTGCCCCCCCATCCTATCTACCTCATCTCTTATACCCTCAGGCATCTGTACCCACTGCAGCCACAGTGCCCACTTTGTTTTTCTAGAGCATTCCATGTTTTCCCCTGCCTCAGGGCCTTTGCACTTGCTGTCATTCAGGTAGAATGCCTTTCCATGGACATCAATAGGACTGGCTTTCTCTCTTCATCCTGGCCTCTGTTCAAATGTCACCTTACCTGAGAGACTCTCCCCGATCCTGCTACCTAGAACAGCTCACACTTCCCCAACTCTCTCTGTCTGGTGCCTTGTGTTTCTCCATGAATGCCCACTGTAACTGTGTATTCATTGTCTTGGGAATTATCTCCCCTCCTCTCCACAAGAGGGAAAACTCTTCAAGGGCTGGGCTTGTCCCTGCTCTGTATACAGCTGTATCCTTATTACTGAGAACAGGGCTGGCACACCACAGGTTATCAGTAAATATTTGTTGAAAGTCTGAATAAACAAATAAGTTGCTCCTAGTTAGGGGGTCCTAGCTTTTTCCTAGCTTTTTTTTTTAACTTGATATAGTAAAACCTTGGTTTTAGGGAAACTCGACCCAACAAAATCTTGAAGAATAGGATGCTTGGAACAGATCACTGTAAAGTCTGGGATCTTGTTTTCTGCTAGCCAATGGAGATGGGATGGTGCAGCCTTTTAGGGCCAGTTGAAGCGGTGCCTGGGTGGCTCAGTCAGTTAAGCATCTGGCTTCATCTCAGGTCATGATCTTGTGGTTCATGGGTTCGAGCCCTATATTAGGCTCTGTGCTGGCAGCTCAGAGCCTGGAGCCTGCATTGGATTCTCTCTCTCTCCCTCTCTCTCTGCTCCTCCCCCATTTGTGCTCTCTCTCTCTCAAAAATAAAGAAACATTAAAAAAAAGAAAAAAAAGATCTTGTAGAACAGAGGGTAGATAATTCACACTTTTTCCCTGAAGACATTTTTAGTTCTTCTGTGTTGCCACTCTAAACCAGTGGTTCTCAAGGGGACTGATTTTACCCCTAAGAGGACATTTCTCAGTGTCTGAGGAATCATCTGTTATCACAACTGTGTGTGTGTGGGTGCTACTGACCTCTAGTGTATGGTGTCAGGGATGCTGCTAAACATCTTACCATGCACACAGTTCTCACAGTGTTAGTAGTGCTGAGGTGGAAAAATCCTGGCTTAAACATGTCTTGTGTAATAATAGCACCAAAATCATGTTATATTGTGCTGGTGTTGCATACAGAATTCTGCAAGACTCTTTCAGTTCAAGGGCAGTGAAGGGAATACCATGTTTTACTTTCTGCACAGTCAATCCTTAGCTATTTACAAGTGTTTCCATCAATAAGGTCAATAACCCAATAACACTGAATAGTCAATGTGTGCCTGCATGCTGATTAGTTACATTCTTATTTCTTCCTCTCCTACCTCTGCTCCTCTGTGCACACTGCCTGACCTTGTCACCAGACTTTTGCAGACTTAGTACTTTGGAACTCTTGCAATAATGAGCAAATGAGTAAATAAATGAATACATGATATACGTGCAGGAAAGAAGACATTGAAACTCAGTATGACTGTCCTTGGCCCAAGTAACTTTGCAGGGTGGGTGGGTAGCTCAGCAGAAAGCCTTTGGCAGACAAGACTGGGCTGCTGGTGAAAGTAGGGGGCAGCTAGGGGACACACAGCATCCACCCTATGTTGGTTTATTTAATTGGTGTTCCATTCTCAAATTTTATGAGGAAAATCCAAATATGAATTTGTTTCTAGTTAATCCCAGATATCAGCTTCTCTGGTTGGGTTTCATCTTCAAACATGAATAACCAAAAGATGGTTTGAAAATTGTGGCCATTTTGATTCTGATGAATGAAGTCTTACATCCTATGAAATTTAGGATTTACAAAACAGGACCTGGTGGGGGGTGGAGAAGGGAAAGGAGGAAGGTTGGGGCCTCTGTAGCATAGCCTTATTCAGAACAGGGTTTCTCTGAAGGGTCATCACCTTCTGCACACTGTGAGTGACCCGATTTGCCATAGTTTGATTTTCATGTACCTTTTTAGGCAGTCAACTACTGGGCTTCTGTGACAGCATAATCCATGCTGTCTGTCTTCTCCCTCTTTGGCTTTCAGGGTGTACCACATCCCATAGTACTTTAGAGATCAGAATGTCTGAAATTAGTGGAGAATAGGTCTGTGTGGTTAACTTTGCATAAACTTAATGGAAACCAGAATCCTTCTGGTGCTGGGCCCCACCCTCTGCACAACTCTCTGTGTGGGCTCAGCTTACAGAGAGCAAGGCTGCTTGTTGTTCTTGGGCCCACTTAGGACATCAGCATCTCACCTTGGGGATTAAGTGTTCAGGGGGCTGGGCTCTGGAGATGGAACAAAAAAGCAGAGTCAGACAGGTCTGGTGCCTGCGGGATCCAGATGCAGCAAGAACACAGAGATTATTTTGGCTTTATCCATCCTCTCCTTGTTGTTAGCTTAAAAGTTGTTTTATCAATAAAACCAGAAGCTGGTTCTTTGAAAGAATTAACAAAATTGATAAACCACTAGCTAGTTTGCTCAAAAAGAAAAAGGAAAGGACCCAAATAAAATAAAAAATGAAAGAGGAGAGATCACAACCAACACAGCAGAAATAAAAACAATAGTAAGAGAATATTATAAGCAACTATATGCCAATAAAATGGGAAATATGGAAGAAATGGACAAATTCCTAGAAACATATAAACTACCAAAACTGAAACAGGAAGAAACGGAAAATTTGAATAGACCCATAAGCAGTAAGGAAATTGAAGTAGTAATCAAAAATCTCCCAAAAACAAGAGTCCAGGGCAAGATGCCTTTCCAGGGGAATTATACCAAACATTTAAGGAAGAGTTAACACCTATTCTCTTGAAGATGTTCCAAAAAATAGAAATAGAAGGAAAATTTCCAAACTCTTTCTATGAAGCCAGCATTATTTTGATTCCAAAACCAGACAGAGACCCCACTAAAAAGGAGAACTATAGACCAGTTTCCCTGATTAACATGGATGCAAAAATCCTCATCAAGATATTAGCCAACCAGATCCAACAATACATTAAAAAAATATTCACCATGACCAAGTGGGATTTATACCTGGGATGCAGGGCTGGTTCAATATCTGCAAAACAATTAATGTGATTCATCACATCAATAAAATAAAGGACAAATACCATATGAACCTCTTAATAGATGCAGAGAAAGCATTTGACAAAATACAGCATCCTTTCTTGATAAAAACCCTCAAGAAAGTAGCGATAGAAGGATCATACCTCAAGATCATAAAAGTCATATACAAAAGACCCAATGCTAATATCCTCAATGGGGAAAAACTGAGAGCTTTTCCCCTAAGGTCAGGAACAAGACAGGGATGTCCACTCTCGCCACTGTTATTCAACATAGTATTGGAAGTCTTAGCCTCTGCGATCAGACAACCAAAGAAATAAAAGGCATCCAAATCAGCCAGGAGGAGGTTAAACTTTCACTCTTCGCAGATGACATGATTCTCTATATGGAAAACCCAAAAGATTCCACCAAAAAACTGCTAGAATTGATTCATGAATTCAGCAAAATTGCAGGATATAAAATCAACACACAGAAATTAGTTGAATTCCTATACACCAACAATGAAGTGACAGAAAGAGAAATCAAGGAATTGATCCCATTTACAGTTGCACCAAAACCCATAAAATACCTAGGAATAAATCTAACCAAAGAGGTGAAAAATCTATACACTGAAAACTATAGAAAGCTTATGAAAGAAATTGAAGAAGACACAAAAAAATGGAAAAAGATTCCATGCTCCTGGATAGGAAGAGCAAATATTGTTAAAATGTTGATACTACCCAAAGCAGTCTACATATTCAATACAATCCCTGTCAAAGTAACACTAGCATTCTTCACAGAGCTAGAACAAATAATCCTAAAATTTGTATGGAACCAGAAAAGACCCCGAATAGCCAAAGCAATCTTGAAAAAGAAAACCAAAGCAGGAGGCATCACAATCCTGGACTTCAAGTTATACTACAAAGCTGTAATCATCAAGACAATATGGTACTGGCACAAGAACAGACACTCAGATCAATGGAACAGAATAGAGAATCCAGAAATGGACCCACAAACGTATGGCCAACTAATCTTTGACAAAGCAGGAAAGAATATCCAATGGAATAAAGACAGTCTCTTCAGCAAGTGGTGCTGGGAAAACTGGACAGTGACATGCAGAAAAATGAACCTGGACCACTTTCTTACACCATACACAAAAATAAACTCAAAATGGATGAAAGACCTAAATGTAAGACAGGGAGCCATCAAAATCCTTGAGGAGAAAGCAGGCAAAAACCTCTTTGATCTTGGCCGTAGCAACTTCTTACTCAACACGTCTCCAGAGGCAAGGGAAACAAAAGCAAAAATGAACTACTGGGACCTCATGAAAATAAAAAGCTTCTGCACAGCTAAGGAAACAATCAGCAAAACTGAAAGGCAACTGATAGAATGGGAGAAGATATTTGCAAATGACATATCAGATAAAGGGTTAGTATCCAAAATCTATAAAGAACTTATCAAACTCAACACCCCCAAAAACAAATAATCCAGTGAAGAAATGGGCAAAAGATGTGAATAGACACTTATCCAAAGAAGACATCCAGATGGCCAACCAACACATGAAAAAATTCTCATCATCACTCATCATCAGGGAAATACAAATCAAAACCACAATGAGATACCACCTTACCCCTGCCAGAATGGCTAACATTAACAACTCAAGCAACAACAGATGTTGGTGAGGATGCGGAGAAAGAGGATCTCTTTTGCATTGTTGGTGGGAATGCAAGCTGGTGCAACCACTCTGGAAAACAGTATGGAGGTTTCTCAAAAAACTAAAAGTAGAACTACCCTACGACCCAGCAATTGCACTATTAGGCATTTATCCACGGGATACGGGTATGGTGTTTCGAAGTGTCGCATGCACCCCCATGTTTATAGCAGCACTATCAACAATAGCCAAAGTATGGAAAGAGCCCAAATGTTCCTCAATGGTTGAATGGATAAAGAAGATGTGATATATATGTACAATGGAGTATTACTCAGCAATCAAAAAGAATGAAATCTTGCCATTTGCAACTACATGGATGGAACTGGAGGGCATTATGCTAAGTGAAATTAATCAGTCAGAGAAAGACAAGTATCGTATTAATTCACTCATATGAGGGCTTTAAGAGACAAAACAGATGAACATAAGGGAAGGGAAACAAAAAGAATATAAAAACAGGGAGGGGGACAAAACAGAAGAGACTCATAAATATGGAGAACAAACTGAGGGTTGCTGGAGGGGTTGTGGGAGCGGGGATGGGCTAAATGGGTAAGAGGCACTAGGGAATCTACTCCTGAAATCATTGTTTCACTATATGGTAACTAATTTGGGTGTAAATTTAAAAAAAGTAAAATAATAAAATAAAAAAATAAATTGTCTTCATGCCAAGTATTTAGGGGTGATGTACCATGATGTCTGGGGTTTGCTTTACATATTTAGGAACTATTACAAAACTTTATTCCATAGTCCAAAGTTATTGCAGTTAACAGAATTATTTTTCAAGAGTTTATGACATCTGCTAAACCGATGAAGACAAAAGATTTCAGTATTGCTGTTTTTTGTCCACACTCCCTAGAGATCCTCTCCATCTTCTGGAAGTGTGTTCCCTGTGAAGATGCCATAGGCAAGAGTTCAAGAAGAAAGCACAAGAACAAAGGCAAGGAGAAGCTCAAACTAGAACCATTTTTAGAGTTCTTGTTAAACTCTACATGAAGGCAGCATGGCTCAAGGACCAGTGGTTGTGGTACCTGGGGGAGATGAAAACCACCTTCTCTGTCTTTGTACTCTCAACACGTGGCCCAGCTGAGAGTCTCCCTGACAGATGTCTGGGGGTGGTGTGTGGATAGTGGTGAAGGAAAGAGCTTCCCACGTCTTTGAGAAGATGGACCATAACAACAAAGTAAAACCATGTCTTCACTGAATGTTCTAAAAAGAGGCCTCCAAGCTCCTACAAAAAGTGAAGGTTCCTGGTCCTGTTCCTAGCACTAACCATCCCCTTGCCTGGCCTCCTGTGGGAAGAATCTTCATTGAACAACATTAGATGCCAATTTTTGAGCCAAGAGGGTAGGTCAGTCTGCTTAACCCCAATACCCAGGTAAACCTGCACCCCAGACCTCCCAGAATGGAGCCCCCACATTCAGCCATCTTCTCTGGAGCTCTTCTCTCCTCCACTGTCCCTGCTGTCCCCTTGTCAACTCCTCAAATTACCACACTGGCCATACCCTGGGGATGGATCTATCACTGCTGGATCCTGAAATTTGGGGATTGTTTGCTTATTTATCTGGCTTCATTTACAGGCACATTCCTGGAGGGCAGGGCTGTGTCTTGGTCATTCCTGTTTTTTGGGCTGTAACTTAGTACTTGACCCTGGATGGACACTCGTGTGTGTTTTTGGGACAAATTAACAAGGTGATCTTTGAGAGAACAATATGGTTACTTGTCTCTGATAGAATGTGGACCTCCAAAATAGCCTATTTGTCATTATTTCCATTTCTAAAAATTAAGGACCGATAAGCCTAATATCACTCTTGCCAAGGATCATTTTGGGAACCTGACAATGTTTTGGAGAGAATTTCCTGACTTCTCTTTTCCTACTGTCCTTTATAACTCCAGAGAAAACACAAAGGCAAATATTTAATTTCCTTGAGCTTTATTCAGCCAAAGCAACGAAACAATAGCAATTGGTTCAATAAAACCCTTGGCAGTCATAGTAACAGGTGGCTGAGTTACCTGGCCTGCAGTGGGGGAGACAGACCTTCAGTTTTCTCCCTGTCTTGTTATCACTTCTAGCAATGAAGGGCCTCATCCTTAGCCTCACCGTGGACTGCTGATGAACAACTGGCCACAGTCCCAGTGGACTTTCTCTGCCAGCTTTTTATCAGAAAGTCTCAGACTGTACAAGTCAGAGCAATGGAATCCATGGAGAAAGGGTCACTCTTCTTGTGATTAGCAAGTTTTGCATTCTGCCTTGTTTTTTCCATGTCCTGCAGAGGGTACATTCCAGAAAACATTAGCATGTGACAACATTTGGCATCATTTCTTGTCTTCTAGGATTAAAGATTGCAAGTGAAAACCTGTAGTGTCCTTGGCGGTGTCCCATAATTCATCTCCCTTCCTTCCTCCTTCCTTCCAGATACTGATTCAGTGCCATTAGAGGTGCAGCAGTAAGTAACAGTCATGGTCCTTGAGTGATGAAAATAGATAATAGATACACACACACACACACACACACACACACAGATTGAGACACACCTGTGTGTTGTGAAGGAAACAAATAAAATGAGACAGAGTCTAATCCTGCTTGACTACTTGAAATAAAAGAGCCATAAAGAGTAAGTGATGAGAGAATAAGAAAGTGAAGACTGGCTGTAGATAGAATTGTCAAGAGAAGGCCTTTTTACAGTGGACATTAAAGCCAGGTTCTTAAAGAGGAGGAGAGAAAGTTCATTTTAGGCAAAGGGAACAGTTAATGCAAAAGTCTTTAGGTAGACAAGATTTTGGAATGTTGAAGGAGCAGACAGATGAGACCCAAGGGAAAGAGTGGCACAGGATGAGGCTGGAGGGGTTTCTAGAGACAGATGACTCCAGGCCCTGATGCCAGGGAACAGAAAATTTTGTTGGAAATCCAATGGAAAATTTTAGGCATGGTAGAGACAGAACTCATGTACTTTAAAGGACATCTACCCTGTGGCTCTAGTGGGAATGGCTGGAAATGATGGTGGGGGTGGAGGGGATGGTAGGGGTGGAGGAGGTGGTGGTGATGGGGGGTGGAGTCAGTAGAAGGGGTGGGGGTGGGGATGGGGTGGTGCATGATGGGGGTGGTGGTGATGGAGGGAGTGGAGGGGGTGATGGAGGAGGGTGGTGGTGATGGAGGAGGTGGTGGTGACGGAAGGGGGTGGAGAGGGTGATGGAGGGGTGGGGGTGGTGTGGAGGGGGTAGAAGAGTTGGTGGAGGGCATGGTGGTGGTGATGAAGGGAGTGGAGGGGGTGGTGGTGGTGATGGGAGAGTGGTGGGAAGTATGAAGGGGCTGGGGATGTGGTGGAAGAAACTTGGAGACACTGAAGTACATTTGACCCTTGAATAACACGAGTTTGAAGTGCCAAGTTCTATTTAAATGCAGATTTGTTTGATATGTACAGTTCTGAAGATGTATTTTCTCTTCCTTTTGATTTTTTAAATAACATTTTCTTTTCTCTAGCTTATTTTATTTTGAAAATACAGTATGTAATGCCTATGACATACAAAATATGTGTTGATTATGTATTTTTTGATAAAGCTTCTGGTTAACAGGAGGCTGTTAGTAGTTAAGTTTCTGGGGGGTCAAAAGTTACACATGGATGTTTGACTGCATGAGGACAGGTCAGTGCCCACAACCCCCTCATTGTTTAAGGGTCACATGTGGTTGAGGAAAGAGGTCATAGTGGCCAGGGGAGGTAGTAACAGTGGAACAGAGAAAAGGAAGCATGGGTGAGATACACTGGAGATCATATCCCTAGGAATTGCTGATGAGAGTGAGGGAAAGGGAGGAATCAAGATTTCCACAGCTGGAGGAGTTGTGTGGGGTATGAGGTCCATGAGGTGCCCATGGGGGCAGTCCGAAAGCAGCTGGAAAAATCATAGCTGGAGCAAAGAAGATAAGTCAGCCTGGATTTACAATCAAGAGTCATCGTGATTAACAGAGTGATTTGCATTCTTGGGAATGAATGAGCTTGTCTATAGTGAGGAGATTGTTCAGGGCTGGAGAGGCAGGGGCCTGGCCGGTGTCAGTGAGGCAGGTGGCGGACAGGCCAGGCTGGGGAGACCTAAAGCCTGGCTTGTGTCCATTGGAGGGGAGAGGAGAAGGGAGGGGCAGGTGGGGGAAGGAGAAGGTGGGCGGTGAGGACCATTAATATGTTAGTACGGGCATTGGGCAGGCAGGAGGCAGCCACCAGGGCTCCCCTGGTGGTGAAGAGAGGAGGGGAAGAGGCAGGCACTGTTTTTCACTTTTGTTCTAGGAAGTAGGAGGCAAGGCCTTGAACCTGAGGAGGTGTGTCTCCCTTGGTCATGCTGCTGTACCACATTAGGCTATCCGACCACCCCTGTGGGGACAGCTGAGGCAGGAGCACGCTTCATGAAAGGCTGTGGGTGGACCCCAGACAGAAGTGGGATGCCACCAGTCATGGAAAATGGGGCCTTACATAAAGATAGAGCAGGAGACACAAGGCCAGGCCATGGGAGAGCCACAAGGGAAGAGGCTGGCAGTGGGCAGGACCAGGAGAGGCCTGGGCTTCCAGGCACTTCCTGACCATCTCCCCTGTACCTGCACAATTGTTCTCTGCCACATATGCATCTCCCCTAAACTTGGGAGATTTACAATTTCCCACGGTGTCCCTGAGTCAGGAATTCAGACAGGGTGGGTGACCTGTATTTGCTCCATGAGGGGGCCTCAGCTGGGAGTTGTGAAGGCTGGGGACTGCAGTCATCTGAAGATTAATCTCCCCATGAGCTGCAGGGCTGCTGGCTCTCAGCTGGGATGCCATGTGTCCCTCCCTGCATGGCTAGGGCTTCCTCACAGTGTGGCCAGTTCCATGGGAGAGCATGAAGTGGGGAGGGGGAGTGATGGGGGGAGGGAGGGGGTAAGGA
This sequence comes from Panthera pardus, assembly GCF_024362965.1. NCBI lineage: Eukaryota > Metazoa > Chordata > Mammalia > Carnivora > Felidae > Panthera > Panthera pardus. Next base: position 48,062,385 of record NW_026526821.1, on the reverse strand, counting down.
AAGAGAGGGAGGGAGTGTAGAGAGAGAGAAGGGGAACAGACACTGTTAGCTGACTCTTGTTACTTTGCTCATGTCACAAGACACATGGCATGGTGTCCATCCTTCCTTATTTGACATATTTTGGGTGTAGGGAATGTAGGCCCACCTCTAGGTGGGAGGACTATAGCTCACATTTAAAAAGAGCTGGGCACCTGGGTAGCTCCGTCAGTTAAGTGTCTGACTCTTGATTTCAGCACAGGTCATGATCTCACTGCTTTGTGGGTTCAAGCCCTGCATCAGGCTCTGTGCTGGCAGCAAGGAGTATGTTTGGGATTCTCTCTCCCTCTCTCTCTCTGTCCCCCCACCCCCCCTCACACTGTTTCTCTCAAAATAAATAAATAAACATATATATTTTTTAAAGAAGAGCTGGGGTACCTGGGTGGCTCAGTTGGTTAAGCATCTGACTCTTGATTTTGGCTCAGGTCATGAGTTTGTGAGTTTGAGTCCCAAGTTGGGGTCTAGGCTGATAGCATGGAGCCTGCCTGGGATTCTCTGTCTCCCTCTCTCTCTGCCCCTCCCCCACTGATGCTCTCCCCCTCTCTCTTCTCTCTCTCACAAAATAAAATAAATATTAAAAATAAATTAGAGCTCTGGCATGGGACTACCCTGAGCATCTTGGTCACAAAGACTCCATCACACCTTCTCAACTCTGGAAGGACAACACATCTGACCTTTTTATGGACTCACTTTCATTTGAGTTTTGTAAAGTAAGTTCTTACATGGAAAGAAGCTCTAAGTACACATTCTGGCCAATCTGGGGGAGAAGAGTCCTGGAAAGTTGTTCCCAGGAAATTCCTGGGAAGAATCTCCCAGAGACTGGAAGCTCTTTGTTCCATGGAGAAAAGGTCTGTGTGGGCTTGTCAAGGGGACATGGAAGGACCTCGGGTGGCTGGAACTCAGGAATTTAGTGAGGAGTGGGGAGGTTTGGCTCTGAGAGACTAGGTTGGCTTCAGCACTTCCTCACTTACTTGTTTGTGACCGAGGCCTCAGTTTCTCTCTGTCTTTTGCTCTTTTGGGAAAACAGCCATATGCAGACTTAGACAACCCACGTCACGCAGGTAACTGTTCCTGAGGCTGTGGATCATGGCAGGTAAGCATGAGCCATAGTTAAGATGGTGCAAATAAGAACACACTGGCCTCAGCAGGGAGAGGCTTTACTGGCAAAGAGGAGGGGGGGTTGCCATAGGGAGAGCCCTGTGAACTGAGGTCTATGTTGTGTCCAGGGGTACACACTAGGGGTCTTCCTTTCATAGGGAGAAGTGGGCAAAGTTGGGAAGAACCAGCAGTGCAGTGGGGTGAATGGGTGGAGGTGGCAAGAGGTGACCCAATGGAACAGCCAAAAACATGTCACCCCAACATCCACCTGTTTTCAGGAGGGGCCTCATGGAGGGCTATGTGCTGTCTCAGGCTGGAGGTAGGCAAAGTTCAGGGTTCAGGGGAGGAAGAGACTGCAAACCTGAGTTTACTGATGAGGAATTTGTTCAGAGTGGTTAGTAGATACCACACAGTTCAGCTACCAAGTGAAAAGACAAAGAATGGGGATCTGGAGGGTGAACAGAGGACAGCGTTGGTCTTATCTAAGCTGTCCAGGGAAGGTGGTTTCCAGAACACAAAGGGTGGGGATTCTTTACCTTCCCTGTTTTCCAAGAACACTGGGCTCAAGCAAAGGTCAACCTTCCCGGGAGGGATCCAAAGACAGGCCTGTGAGCACACTGACTCACACCCACTCTGGACCAGGCTGGGCCTGTGCTCATAAATACTGAAAAAGCAGTGGTGAGCAAGCTTGCCTGGCCCTCCACTCAGCACCATGCGCAGTAAGCTCCCCCGCCCCCCAGGTATTAGGTGCAGGCTGGCTGACTTGTGTAAAGGTCCCAGCAACATGCCTAGCCCATGCCAGGACCCTCCATCCCCAGATCTCTGGGTAGCAGTGTATATCTGCAGGGGCCATGGGAGGTTGGGGTAGGGTTGCAGGTCACTGGAGAAGATTTGGGTCCCCATTCTGCAGAGTCATTGGCTCTTGACAAATGGATGTTACTTACTCTCAGGATGAGATTACTAGTTGATTTAAAGTGTTCTTCTTTCCTTCTGCAGTTGATGTGTGTCTGGAGAAGACTGTCAGGGAATTCCATTAATGATCAAAGCCATTCATCATTTTTCAATCATTTCTGCAATGTTGTTACATAGCTTTCAGAATAAAGAGCTTGCTGTAACTTCAAGTCCTGATTCTCCTGTGTAAAATCACATAGTCTGGGATGCTGTGCTTATAGAAGGCATCCATCCCATGTCATGGCTATCTGGCTTTTATGTGACAGAGCTATGGAATCATGTTTGGATCAATGCATCAGTAAAGTTGCTATGGCAGATAAAAACCCAGGCTTCATATAACACATGCCTATCTAGAAAACACAATAGTGAAGCAATCTACTCCTTTGGGATTTGTTGAGTAAATTCAGATTTTTGTACGTTTAATATATTTTGTATATCATAACTCAATGATGGTGAAATTTCCTTGGACTCTGGTCTGGTTTAAAAGCATGGAATGGGTGTGCAGTGACCTATGCCTGATTGCTAGAGATCTGGAAGCTTAGCATGGTGGCAGGCAGTGCATGGCACGGTCGGCTGGAAAACTAGTTTTAAGTACAAACAGTCTGTGGAGTGAGGCAAGCTGGGGAGGTCTCTGACTTCTGGAATCAGCAGGTGTCAAGAGAGGTTCACGGAGTTCTGTGGGTTGGTAAACATTTTTCGATGGCCAAGGGAGAGAGATGACTTCAGGATACCTGTCTGTGGCACACTCTCCGTGAAAGGTTCATTCTGGCTTTGGGTGATGGCACGAGGAATGTAATGTGTCTGAAGACAGTGTTGGGCAGAGTCCTCAGACCTCCTTCATGAGGCCTGTAGAGTAAACCCAGAGGGGGATAGGGAAAATGTGAAAGTAAACATGAGGCTGAAATGCTAAAGTAAACGATGAGGAATCGTGGGCAGGACATGAAACGAGAATTACAAGAGATAGCCAATAACCCACAAGTGGTCACAAAATGAGGGACAGAGCAGGCTGATAAGGGGATGCTGCTGTCTCCCTGCCCCTTCCCAGTATGTCCCTGCCCTGCCCAGTGCCCCTGCAGACTGCATCCTGTGCTCCAGGGTTGTGGCACTTCTGTCCCTGACCCTCCCTGCCTCAGTACCATGTCTCATGATGACTGGATCCTGGATGCCTCTAGTCCTGCAGGGCTGCAGGAACACAGAGCCTCCACCTCAGCCCCAGGTCGTGAACCGCTTCTGGGATCATCCATCCCTGGTGTCTCATTTTCCTTGGCTTGTTCCTTTATACCAGTGTATGTCTCCCTCCATAGGGAGCCTTTAGGCTCCTATCTGAACCATCTGAGTGGAAATTTGTTTTCAGCCAGCACTCTGATGAAATTTTTAATCATGCCAAAGGAGAATAGGCTTCCTTGTGAGTTCTTGCCATTAGAGATGCTCAGGGTGAATTTGGATGAACGTCAGTTCAGGAAGCAGATTTCAGGATGAAATCTGACATGCAAGAGAATCACTGGAGAACTCCTTGTCTGTAAAGGAGAAAGGGTTGAGGAAGCCAGTGCAATGTGGCTTTGACACCCATGAAAGGAGAGTGCAAAGGATGAAAGGTTGGGCAGGGGGCACTCTGAGAAATCTTAGCCAGTCCAGAGGGGAGCCCTGGTACCAAGGTTGCCTACTGGGAACCACTCAGGCAGGATGGCCTGGCTCTATGACAACCTGCCATGCTCAGTCATCAGCTGGGAGCAGGCTGGAGAGAGCAAGGCCTTGGTGGGAATGCCACAGTGGGCCCAAAGGGGTGGCAGCTGAAGGCTATCCACCAGCTTCTCCTTGAGAGAGATCTGACTGGCACACCCCTGGATACACTTTGGGCTATGTCTTGGAGGCCAGGGACCTGGGACAGGTTTACCTCCAGGTTTTCTGCACAGGTTTCTGAGTTCACTTGAGGTCAGGCATGGGCTGCCCCCCATTACTGCATTCCTGGGTGGGACTTGTCCAGATGAACTTTTCCATGACAGTTACCACAGCCATTCCTGGTGTGCAACTGGAAGCAAGTCTTCAGAGAACCCCTTGGCCCTACAGAGAAAAACAATGGACTCCTACTCTGTTTAGGGAAAAACATTTTACACCAAGTAAAAGCAAGCCTGGGGTGTAGACGGCCTGGTATGTGCATTGTATAATTTTGAGAATGTAGCCACAAGTAGGCACCTGAAAAAAAATACTTGGAAAGGTAGATGCTCAACTGCTGGGTGTTCCATGTTGCAGATGTGATGGATGACAGAGAGGTGACCTGAGCACTGGATCTCAGTTCCCTACATCTTCTGCTTCATGAACTCAAGGTTTGGGGTGAGAGACAGGGACTTTGCACATTTCAGCTCTTGTTTTTAGCCCATCAGTGACTTTGGCAAAATGAGACAGTGAAAGCATCCAGTGTGCATGAAAAGGATTTCTTTTTTTTTTTTTTAATTTTTTTTTTAACGTTTATTGATTTTTGAGACAGAGAGAGACAGAGCACGAATGGGGGAGGGTCAGAGAGAGGGAGACACAGAATCGGAAACAGGCTCCAGGCTCCGAGCTGTTAGCACAGAGCCCGACGCGGGGCTCGAACTCACGGACCGCGAGATTATGACCTGAGCCGAAGTCAGCCGCTCAACCGACTGAGCCACCCAGGCGCCCCTGAAAAGGATTTCTATCCCCATTTGATGTGTTATACAATGGGGCTTATCTACATCCTCAAATTTTCTAGATGTTTTTTGAGATATACATTGTTTTCAGTTAATTGCCTACTGGGTGTTCAGCTTTATAATTTAGCAAGAAATCTCAACCACTGACAACAATAGTTAGGTACTATTCATTGAACATTTAATATGTGCCAGGCAATGAGCTAAGGGTTCTTGTTATCTTTTTCTTCTTCTAACAAGTCTATGAGATAGATGTTATTATCCCAATTTGTAGGATTGGAAAATAAGGCTCAGGGATGCCTGGGTGGCTCAGTTGGTTAAGCATCTGACTTCAGCTCAGGTCATGATCTCATGGTTCGTGGGTTTGAGCCCTGCATCAGGCTCTGTGCTGATAGTTCAGAGCCTGGAGCCTGCTTTGGATTCTGTGTATGCCTCTCCTTCTGCCCCTCCCCTGCTCATACTCTTTCTCTCTCTCTCAGAAATAAATAAACATTAAGAAAAAGACTTAAAAAAAGAAAAATTAGGCTCAGACAGAGTCATTAGTTAGCTCAATATCACACATCTTGTAAATGGAGGATCTGAGATTTAAACCCTTTCCATGACATTCTAAACCTGTGCCTTGACCTGAAAATCAGTGAGAAAGGGACAGAAGGCATCAGAGACTAGGTTGTACCCAAATCATTGCTATGGTATTGAAGAAGAGAGGAGAGGGCATGTAAGTCACACCTTCCACGGCCTTGCCTTGCAGTTTGGAAACCTGCTTCTTAGCAAAGCTATAAATATAGCTCTTCCTCAACCCATTGGACCAGAGACATGGCCCCTGGGGAGAGACAGTTCTTTGTAGGGACCCTGTGGTCTTAGCAGTCACTTCCTGTTGAGACTTGCTGAAGCACCTTGGGAATACTCTCCAGGTCCATTCTCCCTTCAAGCTTTCCATCGTCTGCCACATGATATGTAATATTTTGGTCTTTTAATGTAATATCTGGAGGAGAAGCAGGGTGAAGAATCAGAGGTCCTCCAGGAATTTCATGTAACCACTTGGTTGTTGCCCTGGTGGTGGATAAGCTCCCCAGAGAGTGTTCTCTTCTCAGCCCTATTTGCAAGGAGAAAGGGGTCTTTAACATCCTTGGAAGACCGAACCCTAGAGTCATGTCCTAGATGTCTTACATCATGAAGGCTCTGGCCAGCAAACTGTCACCCAGCACATTAGCTACAAGACAAGTGGGATCTAGTGTGGCAGTGCCGCCTGCACTTGAGGCCGGGCCAGTTAAGGCACAGTTGGATTTAGTAAGCAGATGAGTGAGCAGTGATAAACTTCTTCTCCCTTCCACCTACCTCTCTGTTATCCTTTTTGAGGACATGAATGTACAAGTTTCATGGGTTGAAATCCAACAGAATCCTAGGAAGTGGCCTGAAATTGGTGCCATTTGTGTTATGGAACATCCCTGTTATGTGTCCATGCTGTTGAGATTTTTGTCACTTTTAACACATTTGCAGCCCATTTCTGTTTAATGGTGTTTCTGTGTGGCTGCCCTTTAATTCAGTAAGTTTGTTTCTGCTGTTGTTCATGTCACTGGAATTTTCCTTTAAATAGCTGTCTGTGTTCCTCTGTGTCCCCCAAGGGGATGGACTGTTTTAGATACCAAATGTGGAAAGGCTTTCCCTGTGGTAGGAGTAGATTCCTTTGGTCTTCTCTGATCTCACTGTCCATTGTTTTTTGCCAATAATGGCACTTCACAGCACAGATGCACAACAACATTCAAGTTCTTTTGTTGACAGCTAGTGTGGTTGATTAAAGATGGCAGGACATTTGTTGCTGCTCTTTCCAAGGAGAATTGGCATTTGATTCCCCTCCCTGTGGGTCTGGGCTGGCCTTAGGGACTGCTGGAACAATAGAATGCAGCAGAAGTGATGTTCCAGGATGCTCAGGCCCTGAGAAGCACCATGGCTTCTGCCCCATTCTCCTTGGCTGGCCCAGTTTCAGGACGTTTCCTTTTGGGCATTCACTCTTACAACCTGGACCTCATACTACAGGAAGCTCAAGCCACATGGAAAGGCCACACCTAAGCACTGTGTCAAAAGTCTCAGCTGAGTTCCCAGCATCACCTGATGGCCACATGAGTGAGCCCCTGCAGCACAAAGTACCACAGATTGGGTGCCCCAAACAACGAAAATTTATTGTCTCTGCTTTGGAAGTCTGAGGTCAAGGTAACAGCAGACTCAGTTCCTTCTGAGGGCTGGGAGAGAGAAGCTGATCCATGCCTCGCTCCTGCTGCTGGGGGTTTGTTTGCCATCTTTGGGGTTCCTTCTGCTATACTACCCCTATCTCTACCTTCATGCGCACATGGTGTTCCCCCTGTGTGTGCCTGCCTCTGTTCCAAGTTTCCCCTTTTTATCAAGACACTAGTCATATTGGATTAGGGGTCCACCTTACTCCAGTGTGACATCATTTTAACTTAATTAATTGCATCTGCAATGAGCCAATTTCCAGTAAGGTCATATTCTGAGGTCCTTGGTTAGAACTTCAACATGAATCTTGGGGGAGCAGGACACAATTCAGCCCATAACAGCTATCTGAGATATTCAGCCCACTTGTGGCTCTTCCACATGACTCGAGCCAGAGCTACCATCTGATTAAAATCTCTGGGGACACCGCATGTGAGAACCTTCTAGCTGAACCCAGTGAAGCCAGAACTGTGAGGGCTAATACTAAAAAATAGTTTTTAGCCACTGAGATTAGGGTAGTGTTTACACAAGAGCAGATGACTATGAGCCTAGTTTTTGGAAGATAATTAAATATCAAGCTGTGAATATTGTTTTTTAAAGATGCTAAGATCAAGGGTGGATCACCCCTCCTTCGTTTTGGGAGTGATGCCTAATAGTATGCTAACAAGGTAAGAGTCAAAACAAAGTTCCTATGACTGGCAGATTACTTTATTTCATGGTAGTATTTGCAACAACAGAGGCACAGTGCACTCTGTTGGTGACTCTAGCAGGGTCTTGCTTTTATCCCCGAGCAGATGGCAGGCCTTAGTGCTCAAATAAGGTCTGGCCAGCTGAGCAGTTGAGTGAAGATCATTCCAGCCTGGAGTTCAGGGCTGGGTGCTGATTCCTTCTCCACTCATCCCATGGAGGCTGTCACCAACATCATCATCATCAATAGCAGCATCACTGATGTTTATTTACTATGTTCTGGAAAGCCAAAACCAGACTGTGGGCCAGAGCTGCTCTTTCTGCTTCACTAATGTAGAAACTGAGTCTAATTGTGGAGGCCACCCAGCTATAGAGACAGAGGAAATGGGATCTGGACCAGCCTTACCCACCCATGTGGGAACAAAAGTGTATGTAGTTAAGGGGGACCGAGGGGGAGGGTAGTGAGGGTTGGAAAAAAGGGCTCCTGTTCTCCAAACTTCTGGAAATTATAGTGGGCTAGGTGGGCCTGGGGATCTGGGTCTTGTTGGTTTGTTTGTAAATAACAAAAATAAATTGTTTTTCTAGGTGGTTCTCATCCTCAGACTCATAGGGGAGCTAGTGTGCCTGGCCCCATTCCCAGTCCTTCACAGAGTCAATGATTGGTCCATTTCAGTTTCCACCCAGAGGGACAGGGGCCTCTAGTGATGCTCAGTGAAGCTCAGGGCCACCACCCCCATAACTGTGAGCCTGTTTCCAGCTCATGCTCTTCCTGCTTCAGGCCTGGGGGCTTCAGAAGGAAAGGCTGTGAACTCCTACTAGCATGTGTAACATGCTAACCCAGAACAGCTTACAAATGGCAGTTCTTGTTAGAAAGCACAGCATCTTTCTCTCACCAGCCACTGCTGGGCCCTGGGACATGGTGGTAGCCTTCTCAGGATTATTTGCATCTTCTTGTGGACCTGGGAGACCTCTAAACCTTCAGTACTTGATGATGTGGGAAGACACTGACATGGCCAGTACTACTATAGCACTGCCTCCAGGACCCCTGTGCACCAGGAAGTTTGTGCTGGTCCCATCTTGGGATGACCTGTAGCTTTGGCATATCCTGTCTGGATTATTCCTGTTTCCCATCTTCATTGTGTTTAAAATTTGTATATATATTAAATATATATATATATATATATATATATATATATATAATTTTATAAATACTACAAAATTTACTCCCCTTTTGGTGGAAACTGAAAGGGACCAATCATCGACTCTGAAAAGTACTGGGAATGGGGCCAGGCACACTAGCTCCCCTACGAGTCTGAGGATGAGAACCACTTAGAAAAAAACATATATATATATATATATATATATATATATATATATATATATACACACACACACATATGTATATATATATATGTATATATATATATACATACACATACACATATATATGAATATATATATATATATATATATATAAATTAAAACTGAAAAGTACAGAGAATAAAATAGCAAGCACTCATGTACCCTCCAAAGTGTACCAAAGTGAATCTTTTGTTATACAATCTTCAAATTTTGTTTAAGTATAAAAAAAATTATAAGTTATAGGTCATGGTGAATCCCTGATTTTCCCCTCCATTCCCATTACTTTGAGACAGCAACAGCAGAGCATAAAACTGATCATGGAGCCCTTCTGAGCTCCATGAACAGGAATGTGGGCCTTGCTTTACTTTGCATTTCCCTGAAGACCAAGGAGGGTAGATGCCTTTGCCCATGTATTGTCCACTATAGTTCCTGACTAAGGGATTCTAAAGTTCATTGATCCAGCTTATTTTGGGAAGCAATTCCTCTTATTGGAACTCTAGGCCCAGTGACATGGCTGTCAGGGAGAATTTTAGATTTGAATCTGCCCCACTCCTCTTATAACAAAGCACAGGTGACCAAGTAGACTGCATTATTAAGGCTGGCTTTATGATTCAAGTAGATTATATAAACTTAAATTTACATTTTAGATATCACTTAAGTATAATTTGTACACTTATCATTATTTACATGAGAGAGAGTTGGTAGGCAAGACAGGTCCTCTTGCTGTGGAAACATGTCAGAGAAAGGGAGATAAACCATATGAAATAAAGATCAAGCAGCTATTTTTGATTCAGAGAAATATGGTTTACACAGCTTTCCTCAAAGTAAAACATGATGGGATGGGTACTTTCTTCTCTACCCTCCAAGTTGTCACTAGGCATTCAGTTGGCATTTAGAGGTGGGGGGCACTTGGCAGAATGGTGGGGTCCTTTCACAGAGAAGAGTGGGGGGAGTCACTCTAAGAAACTCCTGTTTAGATGGTATCTGTTTATGGACCTCTGCTCTTTATGTGTCACCCTGGCATGGGTGGTCCAGAGGTGACAGCAACTGCCTGCCCCAAGCCATCCACATCTGGCTGATAATTCACTGGACCTCCATATTACACTTGACACATCTCATCTCTCAGGGACTTAAAAGTTAAAAATGGGTTTAATTGCAGATTATTATTTATTTTTCAGAATATGCTTCCCAAAGGTGCCTACCCATGAAAGAAAAAATCATTTTTCCCTGGAGCCTAGCTGGCCCTTAAATGTTATCACCACAACACTGATCTCTGCCAAGAGAGCTCACCTCTGTGTTGGTGTCCATGACATCTGGATCCTTTGTGCATGGCTCAGGGGTCCACCCTTTCCTCCCTGCCCCCTACCCCTACCCCTACTCCTCCCAGCCTACAGCCTAGGGATATGCATTCCCTTGGTGGAAATAGCTGGGGCCAATATCTGGGTGTGGCCAGACTGTCTTCATGATGCCTTGGCTCTGTCACTTCCCAGAGTCACTGTCCACCACATCTGACATCTGCCCCAAGCATTGCCCCTTCAGAATCTTTGCTGGCAAAATTTTGGAGGGGTGGAGAGTCCAGGAAGAGAGATGGCAGAACCTTGGTGACCCACATAGAGGCCCAATCTCAATAGAACAAAAGCCTAGGCTCAGGTTCAGAGTTGTGGGGACATTCAAGCCAGTGTCACAGGGAAGCTTCGGGGAGGGGTACCTGGGAGAGAGTTGGGTCTCCTGACTGTATGACCCACCAAAAATGATGGTACAGAGGTAGGAAGGCAGGACCTCTCTAGGATCTTTTGTCCCCTTGGGCCTACTCCTCATTGTCCTGCCTCTAGCATTCTGAGCTTCCCCCAGTGTGTTCTGTGACAAAACCCCACAGGGCTGCTCTGACCTCTCTAGGGAAGCCCAAATTGATGGAGCTCTCAGAGCCTCACCTGTCAGAGTGGGGAGCCCTCCTTGCACAGGGGCTGAGCCCGTCATGCAAACTCTGCAGCTCTTTAGTCTGCTCTTCAGACAGAGACTAGCCCATCTTTGGTTCAGTGCTCCTTTCACCAGAAATGAACAGATGGGAGGACATGGCCCCAAATTTGCCATTTGCCAGGATGGAGGCTGTGGTGGGAAGGTTTAGGTGGTAAGACTGAGCTCTTGTTGTGTTGAGAGGCTTTTGGGGATACTGTCCTGTGTAAGAGAGTCCATAAGGAGGGAACTCCTTATTGCCCTTGCCTGGAAGCACACCCGCTGGAGGCTGGGTGAAGTTAGGGTCCAAGGCCAAAGGCAGCACCCATGAAGGGGACTTTGGGGCTGGATGTACAAATGAGAAAGGCTGGCTGAGATCCAGCTCTAGTCTGTCCTGGAAATGGAGCTCTTGAGTTGTCTTTGGAGGTTCCCTGGGTGGGGGTCCCTTGAGATGTGAGGTCCTGGTTCTCCAGCATCTCCCTTCGTAGAGAAGCCAAGGTGGGGCTGGTGCAAGAAGTGTCATGTGGAATACCTGCTGTATGCCAGAGCATTTTATACTCTGGCCAAAATTTGTTTCCTTGTAGTTGTCATCAGAGTCCTTGTAAGGGAAAACACCCCTTGTTGAGGAGATGCTTGGATCCTGGCTGAAATGGTCCCTGCCTCTGTGATCCTGTGATTTATACTGAGAAATATATATTTTGTCTTTGCTCCCAGTTTTGGCACAGAGCTCCTAAAATCCTTGGAATTTCCTGTGATGAGAAGAATAAAGGTGTCTTTTGTTATGTTGACCAGGTGACTTTGGGATCCCCACCTATGGACAGGGGCTGGTTGTCAGGTGACCCAACCAAGTGATTAGAGGCTTAGGACATCCAGTCCCATCTGCTGACCTCTGGAGGTTGAATCAATCATTAATGACCAATATTTAATTAATCATGGTTAGGTAATAAAGCCTCCATAAAAACTCTAAAGGATGAGTGTTGCCTGGCTGGCTCAGTCAGAAGAGTATGTGATTCTTGATCTCAGGGTCATGAGTTTGAGCCCCACATTGGGCAAAGAGATTACTTAAAAAATTCAGGGGCACCTGGGTGGCTCAGTTGGTTAACCTTCCAGCTTTGGCTCAGGTCATGATCTTGCGGTTCGTGGGTTTGAGCCCCATGTCAGGCTCTGTGCTGACAGCCCAGAGCCTGGAGCTTGTTTTGGATTCTATGTCTCCCTCGCTCTCTGCACCTCCCCTACTTGTGTTTTCTCTCTTTCAAAAATATATAAATAAACATCTAAAAAAAACCCCAAAAACATAAAAAGAAACTCAAAATGATGGTATGCAGAGACCTTGTGGGTTGGTGAACAGGTGAAGATTCCCAGAGAGTGGCTCACCTAGAGAGAGCATGGGAACTCAATGCCCTTTTCCTCACACATTGCTCTATGCATCTCTATCATCTGGTTGTTCCTGAGTTATGTACCTTTATAATAAATCAGTGAGATAGTAAATAAAATGTTTTCTGAGTTCTGTGAACCACTCTAGCAAATTAGTTGAACCCGAGGAGGGTGTCATGGGATCCTCTGGTCTATAGCCAAGCAGTCAGAAGCACAGGTGGCAATCTGGACTTGGAATTGGCATCTAAAGTGGGGACAACTTTGTGGGGCTGAGCCCTTAACCCATGGGATCTGACACTATCTCCAGGTAGACAGTGTCACAATTGAGTTGAATTGTAGAACACCCAGCTGGTGTTTGAAAATTGCTTACATGTGTTTGGAAAAAACCCACATGTTCGAATTAAGGACAGAATATTAGCCTTTTTTTTCGGGGCTTTTTTTTTTTTCCCCAGGGCTGAGGGGTACGCTGGTTTTAAGGCTTCTGAACAAGGGAAGAGTCTTGAAGGGAAGTGTGTGGGCGTAAAGGGAGGACCAGGTGGGGAGAGGCTGGGCAAGTAATGGAAGCCTCCATGTTAACTTTTCGGTGCCAATGGTTAGGCCCCATACCTTTTCAGAGGCTTTAAAAAATGCTCTCAAAGAATATAGGAAGGGTCCATAAGCATGTGAAATGGTGTTCAATCTCCTTAAGCATCAAGGAAATGCAGATTAAATCACAATTAAATTCCACTACATAGCTGCTGGGCTGGCTATTTTGAACAAGCCTGGTCACAGTAAGTACTGGTGAGGCCATGGGGCAGTTGGGCTCTTGCTCATTGTAGGTGGAAAGGTAAAGCAATACATACATTTTGGAAAGTTCCTTAGTGGTTTCTTAGAAAGTTGAGCTATGTTTACCTTATGACCAAACAATTCCAGTCCTAGATATTTATGCAAGAAAAATGGAAACATATGTCCACAAAGACTTATTCATACACATTCATAGCAATTTTATTCATAATAACTCCAAACTGGAAACAGCACAATTGCCCATAAGTAGGAAAATGGGTAAGAATTGTGGTTCATCCATGGAATGGAATACTATGCAGCTGTAAAAAGAAGTGAACCATTGTACATGCTAGGACATGTGTGAATCCAAAAACATGTTGCATGAAAAAAGCCAGACACACAGAATGGGATTGTTATTTCTGTTCTAAAAGGGCAGAATAATGCATGGTGATAAAGTCAGATTATGGGTTGCCTGAAAAAGAATAAGAGGGAACTTTCTGGGTTGAAAAAATGTAGCTTTTCTAGGGCTGGGGGTCACACTGATGGGTACAATTTTAAAAACCGATCCAACCATATACTTTGGGTCTGTGCCTTTCACTAGATAATATGCCTCAGTGGAAGTGGTCTTTAAATAAGTGTTTGAGACCAGAAAACAGTTATGTCCCCCAGATGCAATGGACTACTTCAGTGTTTTAATGACCACAAAACATGATTATATTACTATAATTAGTTATTAAATATCATGTTACTAAAAATGTTGCATTTGAAAGCAACTGGTGCTTTAGCTTCTCTTACAAGAATTCTCATGAATGTATGATAATTGCTCAGATGTCTCAGCCACTTATACGTTAATCATGAATTACCATTAGCCAAGTGATTTTGAAGTTAAATTGATAAAAACCCTTTCTAGGTTTTATAGCAAAATAATTATTAGGTTGAATCATATAACGTTGTCATTTTTGTGGGTCAAAATTATTCAACTATCGGGGCACCTGTGGCTTAGTCGGTTAAACATCTGACTTCAGCCCAGGTCATGATCTCACGGCTTGTGAGTTCAAGCCCTGTTTTGGGCTCTGTGCTGAAAGCTCAGGGCCTGGAGTTGGCTTCAGATTCTGTGGCTCCCTCTCTCTCTGGCACTTCCCAGCTTGTGCTCAGTCTCTCAAAAATAAATAAACATTAACAAATTAAAAAAATACTCAACTATCAGTGAAATCATATGGTGGTGCCTAACAGTCACTGAGGGGAATGGTGCATTTCGGTGTGTCTATGTGGTGTTGACGGGGTGTTCTGTAGTTAGCAGTCTGTCCTGGGTGGAGGCCCTTTGTGGGGTATACCCTTCCCTGTAACCCCAGAATCTTTAGTGAATGCTAGACCTTTCTGCTGTATGCTGGGAGAGGAGGAGGGTGGGAGGTGGTTTGCATTGGGGTTTTCAGTGGTGACACTTCATACTCTCCCCTCCAGCTCCTGACCACCTCTGTTTGCCCAGGAGGACACCCCTCTCTCTGGGCTGCCTGGAAGTTAGAACCTGTTCTCCCCCTCCCTATCAGGTGCAAAGTATCAAATGGTGCTCCATTTCACCTGAGGAGATTTCATCTCTCCTCTGTGCTCCTAGAACTCCGACCACAGAAAACTGCACTTTTATTTATTTATTTTTTAGATCTATTGCTTTTTGTGTCCCAAAAGTTTTTTTTTTTTTTATTTTGTGCTGTTTTCTTCTTGCACCTTCTAGCATGCGTGTGTACACATGTGTGTGTGTACTGTCTCCTCAGCCAGAGTCAGCCGTCTTGAGGGTGGTAACCACAATTCAGCCCACCCTGCTTCTGCCATGTGCCATGATACCCTGAAGGATGCTGGCTTTGACTGTGGATCACACCATGACTTATCACAGGACCCTGTGGGAGGTGTTTGGGGGCAGGTGGGGCTGGCTTCCCTGCTTTAGCCCAGCACAGAGAAGTTGAGGCTTCATTTTCCCTCTGAGTCTGACACCGGCTCTCAGAGTTCACTACGTGAGTGGCCCGGCTCACACCAACCCCTTTCAGGTTCACCTTAGAGCTGGCAACCTTTCCAGGCTTAGCCTTTCTTTCCCTCTCCAAGCACAGAAGGCATTTCAACTTCTTCAGGTACCATTTCTGCAAGTGTCAGGACCTCCCCAAGATTCTCAGGGGGTGATGTCAAAGGTGCATGAATTTGGCACTTGAATCCTTCCAGATATGCCACCTACCTTCCTCAACCAGCTTCCCCCATCTCTGTGCAACAGCAAGAGGGGAATGTGCAAATCAGCCTCACCTCTTCTTAGTGCAACTGACATGATCACCTGAGCAGTTACAAGGATGCCAGCTCATCCTTGTATCTCAAATTAATCCCCTGTATGCCACCAGGAAAAGGTGTTTATCAAACACAGACACTGAGGGTCCACATGGTCTGCTTCAGTCACCTGTGTCCATTCTCTTTGGAATCCCCTCAACTAGTGGACACTTCACTCTTTCAGAAGGTTTTGCTCTGGGGTTCTCTGCCTTTGTGTTACTAAATACTTGATTAACCCTCAGCCAAAGTCTCATTGAAACTAGAACATAAATGACCTGTGGTTGAACCAGGGCAAGGTGGTCTTCCCAGAACTCTTCCCTTGGATGCTCTGGATGGTTTGCTAGGCTAGGCTTACACTTTGAGTGGGTGAGCACATTCCTTTCCCATGTGCTTGCCCCCCCCCCCCCCGCCCCCCACAGTTCACTCCTGTCCCAGACCTCTTTGGTTCTGTGACAGCTCTTTTGCTCTTAGGATGCATTATCTCCACCTGGCTGGAAATTTGCCACCTTGATGGTTTGTACAGTCCTTGGCAGATCTCAGCCTCTAAACAGGAAGATGGTCATGGGAGAGCCCCTCAGCAAAAACTGTTCCACCTTTCACTGGGTGTTAAGGAGGCGCTAACGCTCCATGTTGTTACAATGATAGTGATGTTACGATGTGTATCACCGCACAGGTGGAGACTCTCCATGGGGAACAAGGTCTGGCGGCCCAGCACTCAGTGGTTACCCTGCCTGACCAGCCAAAAGCCTGGGAAGAAATCCATTTTATGGGAAGCACATGCTGGCAACCATGTGTAAAGAAACTATCCTGCCTTTATTCTGGCTTTGCTTATAGATATATGTAGGGTGGTCTTATCTGAGACTGGCTTCAATATTCTGAGAAATCTAGCAAAGGCAATGACCCTGGTCCACCAGGTGCTGGTTCTTTGATGTGTGTGCTTGGTGCCCCATGGCATAGCTCCACAACTTTGCCCACGTGTGTCTGGCTGAGCCGTTTTGTGTTTTGAATCATGGGCCACCTACACACAATTCCCTAAAAAATCCAATAAAAACCTCCAGTATCCCTTAGGGAAAACACCACGTTTTTAAAAAAATTTCTTTTGCATGTTTATTTATTTTTGAGAGAGAGACAGAGTGTGAGTGGGGGAGGGGCAGAAGGAGAGGGAGACACAGAATCTGAAGCAGGCTCCAGGCTCTGAGCTGTCAGCACAGAGTCGAATGCGGGATTGAACTCATGAACCATGAGATCATGACCTGAGCAAGGTCAGACCCTTAACCAACTGAGCCACCCAGGCACCCCAAAATATCACGTTTTATACAGAGTTGGTCTTGGCTCGGGTTAGGGGTAACAGTGAGAGAGCCGAGCCTGAGAGGAAGCATTGCACATGTGGCCCAGGCCTGGTCTGTGGAGGACGTTCCCAGCACTCCAGATGGGGCTGCCAGCTTCCAGTCAGGAGAGATTCAGACCACTGAGGGTTGTGTGTCCTAGGGCATTGTCTGGACATGGGGTGACCCAGGAGTTGGGTCAGGGGAGTGTTTGTTAGTTGACTGAACATTTTCTTGAGTAAACCACCACACCACACCCCATACTGACTTGGGTTAGGCACTGGCCCTGCACTAGTGGACACACATCCCTACCCCCTGGGGGTGGCTGAGGGTCTGGGTGTGGAAGCAGGAGTGACTTGAGATAGATATGCAAAAGCATACTTCAGGACATGGGGA
This sequence comes from Panthera pardus, assembly GCF_024362965.1. NCBI lineage: Eukaryota > Metazoa > Chordata > Mammalia > Carnivora > Felidae > Panthera > Panthera pardus. The sequence goes on along the minus strand of NW_026526821.1, from coordinate 48,045,245 downwards.
CAGGTACTGGGGTGGGGGCAAGATGTGGCTGTGATGGGCACAGAAGACACTGCCCCCACATAGCCCAGGGCATCAGGGAAGGCTGCCTGGAAGAAAGGAGGTCTATACCAAGCCCGAAATGCAAATGTATGTTAGTGGGACAGGATGGCGTAAGAGCAGAATGCATCTGGAGCTCTGAGGGTGGTCAGAGTGTTAAGAAATGGCACAGGATAGGCCAGGCACCCAGGGCTCTTAAGCCCCACCGTGTGCATAGAGCCCAGACCAGGCTTTATGTAGCTTTATGACACACAGTGTGTTATTGGCCTTCACACTGCTGACTGCTGCCAGGGATCTGCCAAAACCATGCAAAGCTTCCTCTCTTCTCCATCTTTGGAGAAGCATTGTAATTCCTTTTAACAAAGTGAGGGAGTGAATACTCCAGTTACAGGGATTTTAGGGTGCTCCAAGGCTTATAGGGTCAGAGATAGACGTGGGTTTGTGATTATGAGGCAAAAGTGATGTATTTGAGAGAGATTAGCCAATCCTGCAACGGGGATGCATGCCCTGTGCACAGACCTAGCTTCACATGACGTTAACAGGACGGCAGGCTGGGATCCCAAGTATTTCATTCAAGCTCTGGAGGATGACAGGGAGGACGAGTGACAGGTGGACCCTGTGGGCAGGAGTGAGCCCCCTCTGCCAGGGAGGGTGCAGGCCAGATGACAATGCATGGCTCCTTCTCCAGGTGGGTCCATGTGAATCTGTGGTAGAGTGAACCTACCAGGTGGTCCTGGGAGAGGATGCAGCAATGATGCATGGATAATGGGCTGTGTGGACGTGGAGACACTGAAGAGAAGTGGGAAATCCTCACGCATATTTTCTGAGTGCCACACAGTAAAGTGGCTTCTTTCTTCACTGGTGACTCTTTAGGGAAGTCTAGCCAGTTGACCATTCCCAAGGGACAGAGAATTGTGTGTGTGTGTGTGTGTGTGTGTGTGTGTGTGTGTGTGTTGCATCAGCTATGTTTGGTTGGGGTTGCTATTTAGGAAAAAAAACCTATCCACTTACAAGTGTGTTTACATTTTATCTTCAAACTTGGGGAAATTCAAATTTCCTTTCACTCTGCTGGCTAATTTCTCTGGAAGACAAGAGTTAGGAGGCCATGACCCATGCCCATTGCATTTCTTGAAGGGAAAATGTGGGGGTAGGAGAGAAGGGCCAGGGATCAGGGATCACACCATGTGGTTGCAGACTTGCCAAATTTAAGTCACTTTTTGAGTATCTGCTTGCCCAACATCTCTGATTCTTTCTCATCCAGGGAGATGAGGCCTGGCTCCAGATGCATTGAATCTGCTGGCCTTCTGCTCTTCCTTCTCACGTCAGTGTGGGTGAGGCACTGTGTGCATGTCTGCAACAAGGTGGGTCTGAAGTATGAACACTCTGCAGGCTGCTTATGAAGAGGCTTAACTGTGTGTTTTCATTTTGAGGGATTAAATGCCTTGGTTACAGCTGACCATGCACCCTCCTTGGGTTCCTAGGGTCACTCTGTCCATCCTGGCACACACACATGCCTTCATGCACACATATCACTTCAGTAAAAGAGCTGGTTTACTTTAAATGCCTAAGCATTCTACAAAGGAATCTCAAGAGCATGGGAAGGTAAGATCTGGACTCATCTGTCTCTAATCCATCATGCCACAGAAAGGAAAATTATTTGGAGAGGTGTATTCTTTCCTTCTTAGAAGGCAATAAAACTAGAAACTTTAAGGAGTGGTGGGGAGTGGTTGTCTCAAGACAGTGGTTCTCAGATTTTAGGTCTCCTTAGAATTACCTGGTAAACTTTAGAAACCATGCTGCCCAGGCCACATCCTGAAGTAGTAAAATTACACTTTTTCAAGGGTAGGGCCCAGGCATCAGTATTTGTAAGGCTTTCCAGGTGATTCATAGGAAAAGGGGCATTTCCACTACTTTTCAGTTTACTTTTCTTTGGCAAGTCATTTTTTTCATGGTTCAGAAAGCATCTTGTTGCTTTCCAAAGTGCTGGGACACGGAGACCCCAACCTGTCACTCGGTCCTGGAGACTTAATCAGACATTAAAAAATCATATGGGAGCAATGGTATAACCCTGGGCAGGATGTGCACTGTGCTGCCCCCAGAGGAGCCACTCCACCAGGGGGTGTGTGGTGAGCTGCCTGCCAGGGTTGAGGCTCTGGGGAGGAACTTGAGACCCATGGGCAGGAGGGGCTTGTAATGTCGGCCTTCTGCACAGTGTTAGGTGTCCATGGATGGGCTGTGTGGGCACACGGCCCAGGCTGCTTTCCTCCCAGGACACCATGCATTCTTCCCATCCCCCACTCCCTAGACATGGGCCAAAGAATAGTCTCTTACTAACTTTTTTTTTTTTTTTTTTTTTGGCAAATCCCAGCTAACTTAATCTGTGGGTTGGAGACAAGCTCTATGGGGGAGAAATGTGCTGAAGATGCAGTAAAAACCATGACAAGCATTCCCCTCCCCTACTCTGGAAGACAGGAGGTCAAGTGGCTGGGTTAAACACAGTAGTGTGTTTCCAGAGAGGCCCAGATTGTTGGGATGGGGTGTGTCTTACTTTCATGTTAGCGCTTGTTCCCCAGTTAGGGACAGATGGTTTCCTTAGCTAAAAAATGGTTTGCAGCAAGGTTTAGCAAGCTGCACCATCTCTTGCCAAGAACTTTCTGGAAGCGGGTGATCTGTTCACATAAGACTGTAGGTCACTGGTCCTACCTTCCCAGCCCAAACTGTACGCTCTCATACTGGGTGAGGGAAGTGCAAGCAGGACTTTCTCAATGTTCCTGTCAACATTCACATGGACCCAGTAAGAACTGGGAGGGTGAACAGCACCTGATTGCTCTCAGTCCATGGATAGAGATGCTACAGAGTATTGAAGAAGCTTTCCCGAATGGGAATTGCCATGGATGGAGCAATTCCCAGCCAGCTGATCCCAGGATCTCCACTGAGAAGAAGCCCAGGAGAAGCTCCAGGGAGTTTTCCTCTATCTCCATAAAACTCATTCTAGAATTTCACTGAGCCAATAATATGGTCCATAGGAGTTATAGTGAAAGCCTAGATTAAGTCAAATTTCAAAAAACAGAAATTAGAAGAAGTGAAGGTATATATATATTTACCACTCATCTTGGTGTCCAGGAGGCAGCAGGGGCCATGAAATGCCATTTCTCCCTCGTCAGTTACCAAAAATGTTGTGAAAAGTAAAATAGAATACTCCTGAAGTTGGAACTAGGGTCCACCCAGGATCCAGTACTTTCTAACAGTGTCTGTGTGTCCCGTTATTTAACAGTCTCATAATCTATAAATGAATTATTATTATATTTTGTCATCAAGGTATCAAGGAAACACACTTTTGAATTGCTAACCAATTCTAAGAAATTTTAGACAAATTTTCTGTGTAATTTTACACAATTTTTCACAAACTTTACACAAGTTTTTGGGTTACTGGAACTGAACTTGTCACAACCTCCTGGATTCTAGGTAGATGAAGCTTTACTATGCCCCCCCAGAGCAGCACACCCATCCACTCATTCACACATTATAACTTTAGATCAGGGTCAGCTGTATCTTACAAATCTAGAAGTAAATATTTTTGGCTTTGCAGGACATATGAGCTCATCACAAGTGCTTGGCTCTTCTACATCCACAGACCACATGGACATGAGAGGGCATGGCTGTTCTAGAAAGAGGCTTCCAGCCATGGTTGCCAACTCCTGCTCCTGGAGGGATGCTGTCTGGAATAAACATAACATGAGCCATGTGTAACTTTACCTTTTTTAGTAGCCACATTAAAAAAAAACAGAGGTGAAATTAATTTTAATAATGTAGTTTAATACATTTTAATAATGTATTTTATTTAACTCAATACATCTCAAGTGTTATCATATGTAGCCAATGAAAATGAGGCATTTTACGTCCTTTTTCCATACGGCCTTCACAATCTGGCATGTGTTCTGCATGTACAGCACATCTCACTTTGGAGTAAGCTTCTATAGATAGAACATGTGTCTAGTAGTGCCGCACTGGACAGCCCAGCTCTAGCACGTATTTCACTAATTTTCTTTCCTTTTTGGAAGCACATTGCTTGGTTTTCTCCATGTGAAGGGCCAAGAGGGTGTGCATATGTATGTATATGTGTATGTATATGAATGCATATGTGCGTGTATGTGTGTATGTGTGTGTGCACTTGTGTGCATGTATATTTATATGTATCTTCATGTGAGTGTGTGCATGCCTTTGTGTCATATAGTCAGCAGTCTCATCCTCTGTGGGAGGCAATATTACAAGGACACAATCTCTGTGCCCAGCATAGGAAGTAGGATAAAAGGAAGGCCCATAAAATATAATCTGAGGCACGAACCGACAGGGAGAGATGGTGCAGAGTGCAGGGCTAGGGTTGGCAGGAGTGAGGGCAAATATGTGGAAGGTCAGAAGGATGGCAAGCTTTCATCAGCAGTGAGGAAATGTTGGTGATTATCTCTGGCAAGAGCAAGGTGCTGATGCCTCTGTGAAGGCAGGAAGGTTCTGGGCACAGCTAGGGAAGCGTGAAGGCTCTGTTTGGACCCAGTGGGAAGTTTTCTAAGAGGAAAGAGGCTTCACTGGAAGAATGCTGTGGAGAAACATATCTGGTAGTAGTTGCTGGAAGAAGCTGAGGCTGGGGCCTGGGGACCACCTGGGAGGCACCTGACTTCAGTCCAGCAGGTCCTGGCTCAGGGAGAGGATGGGGAAGGGGCCAGGACAGGGATGGTCCAGTGGGAAGTGTGCCACAGCAGGCGGGCTGGAGGAGCAGGTGGTGGGATTGGAATAGACAGGTACACAGGGACCTCAGAGCTTTCCCCAGAAGCAGAGTGAGTATGAGGAAAGGGAATGGGTTTGGTTTGGCCCCATGGGCAGTGACCCAGTCTGCACAGATGTTTGGCTTCCTCTGGACATGCACTCTATTCTCAGCCAAAGAAGGGCCTGAGGGAGTAGGGAGATGTTCCTGAGCCTCCAGCAGCTAAGGAGTGAGGGCAGAAGCTGTGAGTGGGAGGAAACTTCACAATAAAGTCCTTTTCTTCAGTGATATGACTTTGATTTAATTTAAAGTCACTTCAGCATTCTATTAATGAATGGAGATTAATTCCTGTCTCTTTACTTAACATCCTGACTCTTGTTATCATGCAGTTTCCTTTGACATTTTTTAAGATCTGATGAATTTCTAAAGTTTCTCGGGCACCAATGAGGACTTCAAAGGCTTTTCAAGATATGGACATATGGTGATATTCCCTTTCCTCACCCTGTATTACTATTTAAATGGAATTGTGTAATCACATTGCACAGCATTTTGTTTGAAGTCCACAATGGGGGATGATTTCATGCACTCTGCTGTCCTTTAAAAAAATGCTACAGGTCAGTCCCAAAGCAAGGAATCATTTGAGATGGTTCCAGGAGCACACTGCCAATGAGAGGGTGCATGATGGCCAGGAGATCCTTGGTCTGCTGACCTTTTCTAGAAGTGTCAGAGGGGACATGTGGACCTATCACTGGGTTGCCCAGTGTGCTCTGCAGAGACAGAGGGCTGAGGTTGGTTCTTCAAGGAAAGGGTGGCAAGAGGGCCTTCAAGAGGACTCTCCCATTTCCTCTTAAAACAGAGAAGCACCTGGTTTGGGGTTCTATGTAAAGTTTAATTCTGGGGAAAAGAAATATGTCCTGGTGTGACATTAGATTCTCCTTCCTGGTGGGGGCACATAGATGTGGGTGAAAGTCATCCCAGGCGGTTGGACCCTATTTGGCCCTCCTATCTCTTTCCCCAGCCAGGGAAGCCATGGAGGACGCCACAGGTGGTGGGGGCCCAAAAGTTCTCCCCTGAATTGTTGGGTCACTGCATGGAGGACAGTTGCCTTGAAGAACTGTCCAAATGTGCGGAAGCCTCTGAATGAGTGGAAGACAAACACCCTCTGTGTTAAACCCCTGAGATTTTGGAGGCTGTTTGTGTATGGCTTAACCTATGCCTACTATGAGCACGGCTACAAACAATTTTATCTGGGCCAAAGTCCTTTCCTGCTCTGGGATCCCATGACATTCTAACTTTCTCTTCTACATACAGAGTGTTGCTATTCTTTGGTTGCAAACTGAGAGACAGCCCAGCATATGCAGGCAACAAAATGGTACTGATATGAGGGAACAGAGCCAAGAAAGTAGGGACTTGCAGGGCCTGCTGAATAATTACATAAGTCCCAAATGAAGAGTGTCAGAGGTGGGAAGAAGAGTGGAGAGTCTATGAAGGAGGAGCCGATGGAGTTTTGGGCTGGCAGGGAGGCCTGGTGGCAGGTTGTTGGGGGGTGGGTCTGGTCATGGAGAACAGTACATAGCAGCTCTGTGCTAGAGTCCAGGAGAACCTCCCCTGAGAGATGCCAGGTACAGTCATACGCATCAATGAGCCAGGGTACCAGGCTTGGCTTATGGGCTTTCTCCCCCAGGACAAGGTAAAAATGATAAGAACTAAAATTCCTAATGCTATTTCCTGTAGGCAAATGCCTTACTTGTGTTATCTCCACTTGTTACCATATCTCTGAGAAGTAGAGAAATTATCTTTATTTCACTTACCAGAGAAATGCAGCTTGGAGAGGTTAACTAGTTAATTTAATGTGGATCTGCTGCCCAGGTCCCTACCCTTTCTTTCTCATCGAACTGCTTATCCAAGGAGACACTCTCAAACAAGGCTGGAGGCAAAGGTAAGTCAGCAGCAAGATGGATTTAAGGGTGAGTCATCTAGGCGTTCTGCCTGGGGGTCGTAAACTCTGAGACAATAGTCCAGGAGCTTTTTCCATACTGAGCTGCCTGGCTTGGGACTTCAGGGCTGGGTCTGAGACTGGGTGGGGAGCAGCCTTCCTCTTTATCAGTCTCCTAACCAGTGGCTTCTAAGTACAAGGGTGGGGAGCTGGCCCAGTTCACTTGCCTTCTGATTAAACTGAAACGTCTCCTTTCAAATAAGGATGTCAGCTATGCCACTGAGTTCCAGTTGCGAGCAGTGTGGGGCTCATTAGATGCACTCTGACCTCTTCACCCATCCTGTATTCCCAGCTCTTCAGTTGTTCTGGAAACAACTGGTGCATGCCTGCACCATGGCAGCTCTTTAGTGGGTGCTGCTTTGCCGGCCAGCACAGAGCTCAAGTCTGGGCATTTCTGTCCCCTTGTTTCCAGCCCACCTGCAGCCTGTGGGCGATGCATGACCTGGTGGGAATATGAAGGACCACCTTTGCCTGTGGTTCTGACAACTCTGAGCTGGAACTCACACTCCAGAGCATCTGCGGATCAGGCTGGAGCATTGTCTGCAGGACTTGGCCCAAGTCATCCCTACATACTTGGCTCCTCCTCCTTCTCTGTTCTGTTTCTCCCACTGCCTCATTCCTTCTCCCTGAGAGCCCCTCCTTAATCATCACTGCCCACAATCTCTGTGTCAGGGACACCTTCTGGGAAACCCAACCTAAGGCAAACATTCCTTAAATCATGCTATTGTTGCCCCGCTGAGTTCTTCTCTTGACATAAAACCCGTTGTTCTGATGGGAAGGCTGAAATATGGGAGATCTGAGGGGGTGGATTATCTGATATCTCTTTAAACTGACACTCTTTGAAGGTTTGGCCTCTATTCCATGGGAATAGGTAGGAAGGAGGTAATCTCTTACTGATAAAAGCTGTACCTGGGAACAGATCCCCTGGAGTAGCCTTGAAATTCTGTATAGCCAGCAATGCAGCCCTCATTTTTCTGTGCTTCCTGCTCTCTTTTTTGTTGTCTCCACAATTTCCTAAACTAAAATGTAGTTAGTAGAAGGAATTGCTTTTCTGATGCACAGCATTAGCCAGGCTTTATCCGCTGCCAGAAATTCAGTGACAGTGAACACTGGTTTTTCCAGTGACACTGGCTCTCATGAAAAAGATCTTGTGAGAAATTACATTTCTTCATGTGATAATTAGGTATAGCAATCTCCCAGTGGTGATAATTTTATACATATGGGAAAAGTACCATTTCAGAGAAAAATCTAAAGATAATAAAACCATTCATGTAGCTAGGTAAAAAGTAGTTGTTGCTAACAACTATTTAATCCAATCACTTTCTTTGCTCATGCATTCATTAATTAAAAAAAAAAACATGTAGTGTGAGTGTATGTGTGCAAGACACTGGGCTAAGTGCTAGTGGGGGGGAGTGCATAGACAGTAGCCTTTTCTTCCTCTGCCAGCTGGGTGGGTACAGTCTTGTGGGGAACTGAGGGAGACCCCAGGTCATCACAGAGCATGACTGCATCAGACTATTCCTACACATAGAGAGCTTTCAAAGGGAAACAGCGAGCTAAGAGCTCTTGTCCTGCTAAGGGAACAGGCCCTGTTGGGGCTAAGGGTAAAGTGCCAGGCAGTGACAGTGAAGGGGCACTGGTGTTTGTGATGGAATAGCTGATACCTTATGTCTTTCCCTATGCCAAACACATGCATTAGTTCATTGCATCCTCCCAGCTGCCTGTGAGGTAGGGGCTGCTATTGTCCCTATGTTACAGGGAAGTTAAATGCCTTGCCCAAGGTCACACAGCTAAAAAATTGTTAAAGCTGGGATTTGAACCTAGACATCCTGGCTCTGAGTCTATGCTTTGAAGAACAATCCTATGTGTATCACTTGTCAAAAGGGAAGAGAAGCAAGAGCCTCCCATAGGAATGGAGTTCACCAACCTTATTGATTGTTGATTACTTTATTGATTCTTCTACCATTGGCTGTGACCCACACCGTGCTGAATACGTGGTGTTCTCAATTAACAACTAAACTACATGCATGCCATGTCTTGGTACAGAGGCAGGTCACCGCCATGAAGGAGCCACTAAGGAGCCGTGGGGTCCATAACAGGGTAGATCTGGCAAAAAGAGGAATGGCCACATCCTAGGAGGAAATGCAGATGACATTCTTGGGGTTCCCTATAGATAATCCTGATGGGGAAGGTTTGGGGGTGCTGTGTATGGAATTTGTCTCCCCTAAATTCACATGTTGAAGCCTCAACCTGCAATATGACTATATTTGGGGATAAGGCCTGTATGGAGGTAACTAAGATTGAATGGGGTCATAAAGTAAGCCCTGATCCCATAGGATTGGTGACTTTATCAGAAGAGACACCAGAACTCTCTCTCTACACACCATGTGAGGATGCAGTGAGAAAGTGGATGTCTACAAGCCAAGAAGAGGGCTGTCAGCAGCAACTGAATCAGCTGGCACTTTGCTCTTGGACTTCCAGCTTCCAGAACATGGGGAACATATTTCTGTTGTGTTAGACCCCTAGACTGTGGTATTTTGTTTGGGAAACTGAGAAGACTAAGACAGATTTTGGCATTCAGATGTGGGGAGCTGTAACAAATCCCTTAATATGAGGAAGGGCTTTGGGATTGGGTGATGGGTGGAGGCTGGAGGAGTATTGAAGCACCTGCTAGTGAGGCACCTGCTAGCAAAGCTAGATTTCTGTGAAGGGCCTGTTGGTGGAACGCAACATTGAAGGGGATTCTAGGGAGGGTTCAGAAAGAAGAGAGGAGAGCTGCAAAGAATGTCTCCCTCTTCTTCTTTTTTAAAGTTTTACTTATTTTGACAGAGAGAGAGAGAGCACATGAGCAGGGGAGGGGCAGAGCGAGGGAGAGAGAGAATCCCAAGTAGGCTCTGCACTGTCATCATGGAGCCCAATGCAGGACTGGAACCCATGAACCATGAGATCATGACCTGAGCTGAAGTCAGCTGCTTAACCAACTGAGCCACCCGGACTCCCCAGGTCTCTCTCTTCTTACAGGGTAAATCAAGGGCAGAAGATTGGTGGAAATGTAAACATTAAAGGCCATCCTGATGAGTTCTCAGATGGAAATGAGTGATGTCATTAGAAATTGGAGGGAAGACATTGTCTGCTTTAAAGTGGCAAAGAACTTGGCCGAGTTGTGATCCACTCACATAACTGTGAGTGCTAATGCTGTATTGAACTGGGTACTCCTGAGTGTATGCAATAAAATGCAAGGGGAGAGATGAATTGAAGAAGGAATTGTTAAGCAAAAAGGAGCCAGAACTGAATGGTTTGGAAAGTCCTCAGCCTACTCATATTGATAAGGAGATTTGTGCAGTGTTAGCCACAGATTTAACCAGCCACTTCTGCAGAAGCTAGGAATAGAGGTGGGATTGTTCCACCAGAGACACTGCCAGTTTGAACTAAAGGGACAGAGAAAATAGGACATAATGAAAGATGGCCATGGGATTTATTTGATTCTAATAGGACTGGATGATAAAGCTGTTTGGCTGTGAACAAGATTTATCCTTCAAAAAAAATCAAAGAATGACCTCAGAGTAAAGTCAGAGATCATTAGGGCTACCACTACCAGTACAGATCCAGTGCACAGGGCTATTTCCTGTTTGGTTTCAGAGGACAGGGACCTTGCAGAGAACTATGGGGGTAAGGGTTACTGTCTACTGAGCTTAAAGAGCTGGATTGCCCCACAGAGGTGTGGAGGTAAGTCTGCTACCCCTTGGCCAGGGCACCAAGCCAAAGAGGAGGTTCTTCAGCATTAAGATCTAATGGAATTTGCCTAGACAGTTTTGGACTTGGTGGGGACCTGTCACCCTTCCTTCTTTCCTATTTTTCCTTTTTGATAAGTTGTCTTACCTATTCTTTTCCCACCATTATGTTTTGGAAGCATGTGACTGACTTGCTTGGTTCACAGGCTCACAGCTAGAAAGGAATTTTGCCTCAGGAAGAACTGTATCTTGACTCTCACGTGTATCTGATTTAGATGATATGTAAATAGGACTTTGGGCTATATAGACTTTAGAACTGATCTTGGGACAATTTAACACTCTAACTCATTGAGCTTAAGGGCTGTTGGGGTAAAATAGATGTATTTTATATGCAAGAAGGACGTGAATTTGGGGGGAACTTTAGGTGGAATGTTATGGACTAAATGTTTGTGTCTCCCCCAAATTCCTGTGTTGAAGCCCCAACCCCCTGTGTGACTGTATTTGGAGATAAGCCCTTTATGGAGATAATTAAGGTTCAATGAGGTTGTAAGGGTGGTGCCTTGATCCAGTAAGATTGCTTACTTTATCAGAAGAGACACCAAAACTCACTTGCTCTCTATCACGTGAGGACACAGTGAGGAGGTGGTTATCTACAAGGTGGGAAGAAGGCTGTCATCAGGAACTGAATTAGCCATCACCTTGATGTTGGACTTCTGGCTTCCAGAACTGTGAGGAATATATTTGTATTGTTAAGCTACCCAGTCTGTGGCACTCTGTTGTGGCAGCTGAGCAGAGTAATATGGGAGTCAAGGATCAGGGTAGGCTTCATTGGAGGCACTAGAGTAGATCTGAGCCTCCATAGAGAATGATGACATGTGGAAAAGAAAGTGGGGCTCCTTGGCTGAGGAGCGTGGTGAATGTGGTGAGCCAAGGGACAAAGGTGTACCTCTGATCCCCTTAGTCAACCTTGGTCCTGGTCTTCTTGGTGTCCTCTTCTACTGCCTTCCAAGGCCCAATGAGAGAAATTGTTGTATATTGTTTGGTGAGGAGGGATATTCTCTTCCTATGGCTTTGGAGACCCACCTGCTCAGTTTCATAGGTGTTTAGTGACATCATGATTGGACTGTCACCCATGGGACACATTTCCCCAGCCATGTCCCTTCCTAATGAGCTTGCACTACCATCTCCTCAGGATGGCTCCTTTCTATAGAAGGAGTTTGGGCAATTTACCCAGCCTCCTTAAGGCTTTGGTTCCTATGACTATAAAATTCAATAATAATAGAGCTGGTACCAGAGATTGCCACATGAATAAGTGGAAAATTCCATCAAGCCCATGGAAAGCGTTGGCACATGGCAAACAATCTCTGCTAGCTGTCAGTGATGAGGAAGGTGAGAAGTGGAGATTTCCAGATCCTTTTCCAACTTCACGAAAGGTCTCATCTTTGTTTTTTGTTTTATCTGGAAACATAAAAATACACTTGAATTGTATGAGGGGTGTTTAAAAGTCTCTGTCACAGTTCAGCACATGAGCCCTGCAGTCTACCAGGGCAGGTTTGAGACCTTACTCTTCTCACCACCTACATGACCTTAGAGACGTTTTAACTTTTCTAAACCTTGGGTCCCTCACATGGAGCCTCAAAAGCCTCATTGTTCACACTTGGGATATTGTCAGGGTTTTAGTGAGAACTAGTACTTGTCAGGTGCTTTTTACATAAACACTCCTGGGTAGCTCTTCTTTGAAATAAATGTATCAGTCAGCTAAGGCTGCCATAATGAAGTACCACAGACTGGGTGGCTCAAACAACAAAAATGTATTGTCTCTCAGTTTTGATAAAAAAAATACAGCAAAGATAAATGAGCTAGAGAAAATAAAAAACATAGGGAAAGAAAACAAAACCAAAAGTTGTTTCTTTGAAAAGATAAATAAAATTGACAAACCTTTACCTAGATTTACTCAGGAAAAAGAAGACTCAGATTACTAAAATCAGAAATTAATATGGAAACATTGCTACTGATTCTACACATATAAAAAAGGATTTTAAGAGAGTACCATGAACAACTGTACATCAAAAAATTGGATAGCCTAGACAAAATAGACACATTTCTAAAAACACAAACATATAAGGACTAAGTCATGAAGATACTGAAAGTTTTAATAGACCTGTAAATAGTAAGAGGATTGAATCTGTAATCAAACATCTGACAAGAATAAGCTCTGGTCCATCAGGCTTTCCTGGTGAATTCTACCAAATATTTAGAGAAGATCTAACACCAATCCTTTCAAAATAATTGAAGAGGAGGAATACTCCCCAACTCACTCTTTGTTGCCAACATTGACCTGATAATAAAGCCAAAGACACTACAGAGCATAAAATTATAGACCAATATATCTTATGAACATTGATGCAAAAAATCCTCGACAAATAAATATCAAACTGAATTTAGTGATATATTAAGAAATTGCACCATGACCAAGTCAGATTTTCCCCTGGAATGCAGGGATGGTTCAACATACTTCAAAATAAGAAAATCAATCAATATAACACACCACAATAAGAAAATAATGGGGAGAAAACCACATGATTATCTCAACTGATGCAGAAAAATTATTTGACAAAATTCAACATTCTTCCATGAAAAAACTCTCAACAAACCAGGAGTGGAAGGACACTCTCAAAACAAAACAAAACAAAGCAAAACAAAACAAATCAAATCAAATCAAAACAAAACAAAACGATATCTGAAAACTCATCGTGAACATCATAATTAATGGACAGCAAACTTTTTCTCTAAGATCACAAAACAAGGAAAAGATGTTCACTTTCACTATTTCTATTCAACATAATACTGGAAGTTCTAGTCAGAGCAATTAGGTATGAAAAATAAATAAAAAGTATCCATAGGAAGAAGTAAAATTATCTTTGTTCACAGATAATATGATCTTACATGTAGAAAACTTGAAGGATTCCACACACAAAAATTTGTTTGAACAACTAAATGAATTCAGCAATACTTTGCAGTATACAAAATTAACACACATAAATCAGATTCATTTCTATACACTAACCATAAACAATCTTAAAAGGAAATTTTAAAAACAATTTATTATTATTTATTTATTTTTAAGTAAATAATTCTAGTTTTATATAATCTTTCTTTCTTTCTTTCTTTCTTTCTTTCTTTCTTTCTTTCAGTACTCTGTACACCCAACATGGGGCTCAAACTTGTGATCCTGAGATCAAGAATTCCATACTCCTTCAACTGAGCCAGTCAGGTGCCCCCCTATTTATTAATAACATTAAAAACAATAAAATAATTATGAATTTACTTAAGCAAGAAGTTGAAAGACTTGAACATTGAAAACTATACAACATTGCTGAAAGAAATTCAAAAAGACATAAACAGAAATACATCCATGTTCATGGATTAGAAGTCTTAATTTTGTTATAATGTGAATAATAACCAAAATGATTTACAGATTCAGTGCAAGCTGTATCAAAATCCCAGTGTTAATTTTTGTAGTAATAAAAAAAATCCATCCTAAAATACATAAAAAATTTCAAGGGACCCTAAATATATGAAAGGATTCTGAAAAAAAAGTTAGAGGACTCTCATTTTCTAATTTCCAAACTTACTACAAAGCTACAGTAAACAAAGTTATAAGATACTGGCATAAAGACAAATATACAGACCAATGGAATAGAATAGAGATCCCAGAAATAAATTCTCACATATATGGTCAAATGATTTTTGATAAGAGCCAATTCCACTCAGTATGGAAAGGACAGTTTTTTCAACAAATGGTCCTGGAAAAACTGGATATCCACAGGACAAAGAATGCATTTGGATCCTTATCTAATACTGTATACAAAAATTAACTTAGAAAGGATCAAATACCTGAAGTAAGAGCTGAAAGTATAAAATTCTTAGAAGAAAACATAGGGAAAAGTCTTCACTACAATGATCTTTTGGATAGAGCATCAATGGCACAGGCAACAAAAGGAAAAGCAGACAAATTGGATTTCATGAAGTTAAACAAAAATTGTTCATCAAAATACACTATTGATAGTAAAAAAGGAAACTTACATAATAAGAGAAAATATTTGCAAATCACATATCTGATAAGGGACTCATATCCAGAGTATAGAGAGAACCCCTAAGATTCATCAACAACAAAATCAAATAACCTGACTACAGAAGTGTAAAGGGCTTGAATAAACATTTCTCCAAAAGAGATATACAAATGGCCAAGCACATGAAAAGATGCTTAACATCACTAGTCATTAGGGAAATGCCAATCAAAACCATAATGAGATATTAGAATGTCTACTCTCCAAAACAAATGCAAAAACAACTCCCCCACCCCCCAAAAAACCCCAACCAGAAAATAACAAGTTTTGGCAAGGATGTGGAGGAAAGGGAACCCTTTTGCACAATTAGTGGGAATGTTAAATGGAGCAGCTGCTGTGGAAAACCAGTAGTTCTACAAAAAATTAAACAGATTTGTATGAGTCATCAATTCCACTTCTGGGTATATACCACAAAGAAATGAAAAGAGAGACTCAAAGAGGTGTTACGGTGCACCCATGTTCATAGCAGCATTATTCAAAATAGCTGAATGTAACAACCAAGTGTCCACTGATAGATGAATGGATAAACAAAATGTAGTGCACATTGGGATATCACTCAGCCTTAACAAGGAAGGAAATTCTGAAACCTTGTTTAACACGAATGAACCTGAAGAACAACTATGCTAAGTGAAATAAGTCAGTCACAGAAAGACAAATACTGTATGATGCCACTTATTTGAAGGACCTAGAGAAATCACATTCATAGAAATAGAAAGTAGAATGGTGGTTACCAGGGCCAACAGGATGAGAGAATGGGGAGTTACTGGTTAGTGGATATAGATTTTAAATTTGCAAGATTTTGGTCGCCTGGATGGCTCAGTTGGTTAAGTGTTGGACTTTGGCTCAGGTCGTTATCTCACGGTTCGTGGGTTTGAGCCCTGTGTCGGGCTCTCTGCTGGCAGCTCAGAGCCTGGAACCTGTTTCAAGATTCTGTGTCTCCCTCTCTCTGCCCCTGCCCTGCTTGTGCTCTATATCTCTCTCAAAAATAAGTAAACATTAAAAAAATATAAAATAAAATAAAAAATTTACAAGATTTTAAAAAGAATTCTGGAGATGGATGGTGGTGATGGTTGTACAGCAGTATGAATGTATTTAACATTACTGAATTGTACAATTAAAATTATTAAGATGTGAATTTTATGATATGTGTATTTAACTACCACAATAACATAATTGGGAAGAAAAAAAAGACTTATGAAGATAGCTCAGTGAAGTGGGTCACTTTTCTAGTCCAAATAGCATTTAAGAAAATTTTCATGCAAGTTGGAATATGTAATAGTCCTAAATAACATTTAAAAATATTTTCACGCAGAAATTTTCATACAAATTATGGATAAGGAAATTCCTTCTTGAGTCAAGACAAGGGCTTGAAAAATTGTGTGTGAACTTGTGTGTTTGTATATGTGAATGTGAGTGCATGTGTGTGCATGTGTGTTTATGTGCGAGTGTATTGTGTACACGCATGTTTGTGTGTGTACATATATGTAGGGCAGTGATCTAGAGAGATGAAGTCACGTTTATGGTCTGGGCTCTCAGATATCACGGAAGGACGTGGATAACTGAGGACTATGATAATGAGGTCTGAGGAAGGTGGGCTGCAGGGCTGTGGCAGAGGCAGAGCCTGATCACAGGCCAGGTGGATACTTGGAACTCAAAGCCAGGAGGATGTGCAGGCTGGCAAGGACCCTAGCCTCTGGCACAAGATGTTGGATCCACACAGGAGGGAACAGGGCTGTGAGTGGCGAGGTTTGGCCAGGTTTGCCTCTCTTCCAGTGAGGATAAGCAAGAGCTGGTGGTTTATATGAGGCCAATTTTTCCCTCAGTGAACAAGTCTATGGGCAGACCCTCTAATCTACAAGACCCTCTTGATTCTAAATCCTGGAATCAAGTCGTAAATGGAAGTGGTCGGTCTGAGGACACACTCAGCTATGTCACTGCCAGGGTGGCTGCTGAAGCTCTGGAGAGCACCTCAGGACTTGGGTGCCCAAAGTGGAGACCTTGGGCTAGGAATCTGAATCGAGTCTCTCAGAGGACATGAGAAGGTCCTTGTGGTACTGAGAGGGGCTGTTTCAAGAATTTCCCAAAGGAGACCATGACAGGCACCAACCACAGGAGAGGAAAGACGTGAGAGATATGTCCAGAGACTGGAATAGCTGGACTTTGTGGTGACCACCAAGCCTCTGACTCCACAGAATTCAATTATTATGTTCTTTAACTTCCATAGGATTTGATATGGTTCACACACACGGGCCACTGAGAAATCTTCCTTTTCCCTCCCCCACATCCCAAGGAGGGGTGGGGCTTGTTGAGTAGGTACCCCATTGTCCTTGCCCCTTGGTGGGAGGAGTCTAAGGTGCATTGTCCCAGGAAGTTTCTGGTGGGATCCAGCCCTGTTGCCCACAGTGTTAACCCCACACGGAAGCATCTTTTCTTGGCTGTCCTGCCCTGGCTCATCTCCCTTCTCCCACTCCTGCTTCCTGAGATGACTCCCAAATAAGCTACTTAACCCCAATTCTTTGCCTCAGAGATTGTTCTGAGAGAACCCAGCATAAGGTATTTTTCTTTCAGGAATTTCAATGAAAGTTTCATGTTATAGTTTTCCTAGTACACTGCTGGCTCTGTAAGTAAAGCAAAAGCTCTATTGGATGTCTAACGCCTGAATAATTAGGGTATCTAAATATAAGAGAATCCACTGAACTTTCTTTATTGAATTTTTCAATACAAATCCTCACATATAAAGAGCAAGAGAGAAGTCAAATGCTTTTTTTCTCTTGTCTCTCTCTCTTCCTTACTTTCTGAGTACGGAGCTGTTTTCTAAAGCTTTCTCTAGACATTTCTGAGGAGATGGGTCTGTTCCTTTCCTGAGATCCTTGTAGGCCCCTAAATCATAACTTTTTTAAAATAGGAAATTTCATGAGGCATCCTTTTAAATGGACCACCCAGTCCAAGATCTCAAGAAACCCATTAATTACCTAAAACCTTATCTTTTGAGGGGAAGGCAAGTGTCCAACTGTTGGAACCACGTGCTCATGGGGGCTGGTAAGAAGGCATTTCATTGGCAACCCCACTTTTGAATTAAACAAATATTCTCAGGACCAATTAGAATGTAAGAGGCATTTTTTTTTTTTTAATCAAGAAAGTGGAAAATATCCCTTGGGAAACTGGATTTCCATTTTAAACATCTACATTTTTGATTATTCCTTACACAGACCAAACTAGGGTGGTGTTTCCCTGGGACCTCAACCTAATTTGGTACTGTGGCAAATGTTGAGGGTGTTGTCAGATTCTGGAAAGGCTCAATGGCTGATTAGTGTAAAACATAATGGATCCAGAATGAGAGGCATTAGCAAAACTGCATTTGAGTGTCACAGCTCCAATTTTGTTTTGAGCTTAATTTCATCTCTCAGATATTCTTTGGGAAGTTGTGTCACCTGTTTTCGAGATGTGGGTAAATTCTGACCAAAACAAAACAAAACAAAACAAAAGTAGAACAAGCCAGATAGATCTGAGTTCCAATTTCAGCTCTTCCATTTCCTCACATGTGACCCTGGTGAGAAATTGGAAGCCTCAGCCTTCTACTCTGTGAAGTGGGGATAGTGGTGGTTACTTTTGGTGGGTTGTGTGAGGATTGAACACCTGGCGAGAGGTTCAAACTTAGAGAAAAAGTCCATTCCCTGTTCCTCTTATTTGTTGCCCTGCCGTTTTGTTGAGGGTGCTGATCTCCTGCTTTACCTACAGTAGAGACTCCAATGGTGGGAATATCTGGTGGAGGGAGAAGCTGATAGGAGAGCCGTGGGGTCATCAGCATGCTGGACACCCTCACACAGCAGCCCTCAGACAACTCACTCTCTGGGTTGCATGCCGGGCTGGCCTGCAATGTCAGAGCAGGTGGAGTGGGGCTCAGGGGTCTCAGAAAACATCAGCTGGATAAGTCTGAACCCTGGTGAAGACCTCACACCTCAGGTTAAATGAGAGTGAAGGCTGCCAAACCATTGTTGACTCTGCATTGACTGAGCAGCTGGTGTATAACGGGGCTTCAATGGCTGTGTTTCTCAAACTTGGATTACACAAATACCTTTGGGGATTTGCCCCTGAAAGCATGGAGGTGGTGTCGCCACTGTCACTGAAGTTAATGTGAGCACTTCCACAGCTGTTTGTAGAGTGACAATAGGAAGGAAAGGTTTTAGGCTTCCAAGGGTGGCAGACTGTGAGAAGGTAAATATGTGTGGGGGACCAATGGAATAGGTTTGTTTGTGCAGGTCCATCTCGGTGCCAACTTTCTGTCTTCTTCACAGCCATAAAACTTCTATGAGAGAGGGGATTTATGGCAGTCCTCATTTCCCAGAAGTTTCTGCTTTTATTCAGATAAGGAAAGCTCCAGGAAGGCTTCCTTCTGCATCTGTTGAATTTCAAATGCCTTTACTCAAAATAATCATGCTGAAGCGGCATGTTTTAAGCTGGCATACTCTGAACACTTTAGTTCACCCATTTGAAACTTTAAGACATCTCAAATATTAAATGCTGAGTTGGTGGCTGGGGAGAGAGATTCAGGTAAGAAATTGGGACGTGAGTGATCTGTAAAAGGGAAGAAATATAGACTGGGCCATGCAGAAAAGAACAAATCTAGGCACATTGACCAAATCTTACCAAACCAGTCCAGTTCTGGGAATAGATCAGTCCACTTAAACAGTTGTGTCTCATTTTGGGTGGCAGATTGCACCCTTTGTGACACTCTTGTGGTGATGGTGTGTTAGGCAGAGCTGACCACGTTGAGGGTGTACAGAGATATTGTGCGTTCATTTCCAGGCCACTGCAATATAGCAGATATCACAAGAAAGCAAGTCAAATGAATTGTTTGGTTTCCCAGTGCATTATAAAAGTTAAGCTTAACTATACTGTGGTCTAGTAAGTGTGCAACAGCGTTAGGTCTAAAATAACAATGTACATGCCTTAATTAAGAAATATATATTGCTAAAAAAGTCTAACCATCATCTGAACTTTCAGTGAGCCATAATCACTGATCACAGATAACCGTAACAAATACAGTAGTAAGGAAAAAGTTTGGAATATTGTGAGAATTAGCGAAATGTGACATGGAGACATGGGAGCAAATGCTGTTGGAAAAATGGTGTCAATGACTTGCTCCATGCAGGGTTGCCACAAACCTTCCATTTGTAAAAGATGCAGTGTCTTTAAAGTGCAATAAAGCAAAATGCAAAAAGACAAGATACTCCTGTAATAATTTCCAGAGAGGCAGTGTGGCCTGAAAGACCTATCCCAGAACCCCCTCACCCCCAGCACCCAACTCTGGTGGCTCAGGTGCAGCTCCCAGGGCCTTGGGAATGAAGACATGATTTCATCCAACTGTGCTGTTATCACTGCAGTGTTTTACTACTGATACAAGTGGTATTCAGTTCTGATATCAGACAATCATGTGATGAGGCTTCAAAGCAAACCCACAGATGAAGCCCTGGTATGTTCCAATTTACTCCATCCTCCCTTCTCCAAACAGTCCTTGCCTGGCAGAACCACACTGTTTAGGAAACATCAAGGAAAGATAATGGGCTTCACAGGATGAAGGCCCTGGGGCCAAAAGCTATATACTCTGGATGTTTGGGGCTCTGTCTTTGCACATGCTTTGAAGTTGGCGTATTTTGTTTTTCTAAATCTGTTGACTGTATTGGCATAAGGTTTGTAGACCGGAAATAGTACAGGGCTGAGCAGAATAAACATTGTCCCTAATTCCCGCCCACTCTCAACCCAACCATAACCCCTTAGCTGGAGATTGGGGAAATGTTTTCTCAATCCACCTTAGGAAGAAAAAGAAAATCAAAGAAAAGAAAGATAAAAGGCTTTCCTTACACCCAAACACAGTCTCCTAAGGGGCTGCTGGAGGCATGTGGGTTAGTGCCACATAGGCCCTGCCCCACCAGCCAGTGGTGCTATCACCAAGCCACTAGCATTCTCCCGGTTCTCTCCTCACACCCTCCTGTTGTCAAGAGCTTCAGGCTCCTCTGGTCCTGTCCCCAGGCTCCAACCCTCTTCCCTAATGAATGCTTCCCCAGTTGCAGAAGGATTCCCTTTCCTTAAACAAGTTCCCCTGACTGGTTTTCACACCACAACTTTCTTAAATGGCCTCTGCCCCATTCTCATATAAAGATTTAACAACACATTTTGAGCAAACCTGATTTTAAATGCAATCACATGGTGGCCCCTTTACATGGGTGTTCTGCTCCATGTTCATGGTACAGGGGCACAGGCCACACATGAGTGCACCTGGGATCTTGTTGGGGACAGATCAGGAATCCCAACAGATTGGCCTGCAGGCATGCTGCAGGGGAGTTTTGCTGAGGAGGCCCTGTAGTCACAGGGAGACCAGGTTGGTTGTGGTGAAACAGCCAGAACTCAGTGGGGAAATTCTCAGGGACAGGGTGCAAAGTTTACCTGCTAATCTCACCCCCACTTCCCCACTGAGCAGAATCCCTCCCTGAAGTTCAGTCTGCCCTTATTCTTCCTGCATTTCATCATGATAGCAAGGCTTGGCATGGGAGCAGCACTGCTCTGTGAGGGTTCTAAGTGAGGAGTGGAAGTGGGCGCCCTGCTCAGGGCAGTACTGTCCTGTCACTAAGACGACTGTGTGACTGTTCTGAGAGTTACACAGTTACTATTATGCATAATAATAGGACATTCCTGTCCAGAAGACACTTTTCACTAACCACCCCCTCCAGTGGCTTCCGCCCCCATCACCAACCCCACATGTAAATTTTCTGTATTTTACTTATCATTCCCTGACGATGCTTTCCTGGATTGTCTATTTGCTGTGGATTGCTCCCCCACTAGGAGAGAAGTCCCAAAGAAGCAGGAGCCTTGGGGTACTGGATGGCTTAGTTGGTTAAGCATCTGGCTCTTGATTTTGGCTCAGGTCATGATCTCAAGGTTGTGGGGTTGAGCCCCACGTGGGGCTCTGGCTGACAACATGGAGCCTTCTTGGGATCCTCTCTCTCTCTCTCTCTCTCTGTGCCCCTCCCCTGTTTATGCTCTCTCTCTCTCTCTCTCAAAATAAATAAACATTAAAAAATAAAAAGAGGCAGGGACCTTGTCATAGCTTTTCAATGTTGTCTGTCGATGCCCAGAACAGTGTCTGGCTTAAGGTAAGTCCCCATAGTAATTTCTGAGTGAGTGCATGTATGGATGGGCCACTGGTCTGAGGTGACTGGGCTGAGCTCTTGTGAACACAAGAGGTGAGGTTTCAGTGCTGTTCTTTCTGGGCCAGTGTCTGTGCTTTTCTTCACAACCACACTGCTGCCTGCTGGTGTCCACAGCTGTGCTCTTGAAAACACCTTCCCAGTTCAACAAAGTTCCAGGACCAAAGTTTCCAAGAAAGCTCCAGTCCTTCACAGAGAAGGCTCAGTCCTGCTCCAGCAAGTGGTCAGCCAGTACTGATGATGTATGGCACCTTCCAGTTGGCAAGAGGGAAGCCACTGAGGGCAGGGCACTGGATGATGTAACACAGGGCAACATGCTAACCACACATGCCCTGGATCCCAGCAACAGTGAGCTCCTGCTCAGCAACAACTTCTTCCAGACAGGAAAGACAATAGAGCTTTCTCCTACACAACATTCTTGGTTTTACTTCTGCTGAAGCACAGGTAGCATATGTTCTGTCTGGGTGCCTGTTCAACTTTAGGTCTCTAGTGACCGTGGGCCAAGGGCAGTGGTCCTCTGTGCTCAGTGCTGCCTGGGGAGGTGGGCCCAGAGGGATAGCAGAAGAGGTGCTATTGGCTTTACCTGGGGGAAAGGGTGGCTGACCTGGCTCAGGGACACCTGTGGATGTTCTGAGGGCAAGTCTGCACTGGGGCAGGATGCTTCCCTTCTGCCATGGAGTAAGCCATCTTGAAAAAGTAAAGACAGCTGGCACTTTTAGGTCAGAATCACTTTCCCCCAATGTGGGATACAAGACACTTGACCAGGAGGAATGATGAAGGAAAGAGGAAGTAAGGCCCTAGTCTCTGCCCGTCGTGTGGGGAGCTCAGCTGGAGCCACAGTTTGCCATTTTCAAACAGATGCAGTGGCTGCACTAATGGTAGGCACTCTTGACTGCTTATGATGCCATTCTTGGCCCTCTAAGCACTGGACACTGAGTTCCTGGCTGCAGTAGGATGCCTGCCTTGATGGCTGAGAGTCTAGCTTTTTTTGATCACCTGCTTGAGGCTTTGGCAGGCAGCCCCATGACAGGAGTGCTTTCCAGAAATAGAAACCCCATCAGCAACCCCAGAGCAGCAGTTGTAACCCACACAGAGCAGTCACTCATGTTGTGTTAGGAGACATGACCCTGGAAATGCAGACTCATCATAAAACAAAACCCAAACCCAATCACACCACAACCCACAGGTAATAAAGAGTGGAATTTACTTCATATAAGCAGAGTTCAAAGGAAGATGTTAGATTTCAGAAAATAGGGTGTCTGTGATTCTACCAATAGGAACAAATGGGGATTGGCGTCAGGGTGTACAGGATGACTCAGGGGAACTTGTGCCTGAGTGTAAGGTCTGTACTAACAGGGATCCAAGAATCAGATGAACAGAATTTACACCTGGCTTCATCATTCCCAGACTAGGTGGACTGGTGAGTCACTTTCCCTGTTTTAAGTTAGGAGTGGCACTTTTTGCCCTACCTGCTACCTATTCTATGTAGTACCTACCTGCCCTATCAGCTCTCTGCCCTTCCTACTACCTGTCCTACCTGCTACCCTGGTTTAGCTTCCCTTGCCTGGGTCCCAGCCTCAAACTGGTGTGGCCTCAGGAAAACAAGCTCAGTTCTGGGCACCTTAGGGCAGAGGCCTGATAGTAGCAGCTCCTTTATGCTAAGAATAAATAAAATACATTCTCTCTGTGCTTTGGGAGCAGACAGCCATGAAAATTGTTCCTTCTTCTGCTCTGCCTGCATATTTAGAGGTGAAGTTCCACCAATGGGATCTACGGCTCTGGCTAGTCACAACTACTAGCACAAAGGAATTTTCAGATCCTCTGAGCTTCTTCCAAGGCAAGGTCATCCCTTAAATTGTAGCTGGGTCACAACACCCTGGAGGGCTTTTTGAGCACAGATGGCTGCACCCTGCTCCAGGGTGTCTGCTTCAGTGGGTTGGAGTGGGGTCTAGAATTTGCATTTCCTACAAAGTCCCAGGGTATGTCAATGCTGCTGGCTGGTGACCCCACTTTGAGGCTCATAGGTGTGAACACTCACCTAAAGGAAGTCCCATCCCCCCAGTTTCTAAGAATGTGACTATGTTTGGTGATAGGGTCATTAAAGAGGTATTCAGAGTTCCACTGATAGCAGGGTTTGAGATAGAACCCCAGACAGCCGTAAGTGGCCCTATCACAGTCGCTGGCCAGTTATCATATCCCTCCACCTCCCAGCCCCACCTTCCACAAAGAAGTCACAGACAGCCCTCATCACCATCCCCACAACCATAAGCACTGAGGCCCAGACCCAGCAGCTGCCTATTGCCCCACACCGCCATCCCACCCTTAGCACTGCCTACACCAAGCCAGGCACTAGGGGCAGCCACCCAGGGAATGGAGGCTTAGGCAGCCTCACGTTGGTGGTGCCTACTGGTGGGGACATGGTCATTGCAGTGAAGGTAAGCAAACAGTAAAATGGTTCAATATAAGAAACAGGAATGACAGCAAGGAAGATATATCTGTAGATCAGACTGCTATAAAAGAGAGCCCCAGGAAGTACCTTCACATTACAGGAGGAGAGACTGTGGAGTCATGCTGAAGGAGAAAAGGGTGTGAAGGCAGCAAATGTGATGGGTCCCAGTGAAGCTCCAGTGAAAGGTGGTAAATACGCATGCAGCATACCTTAACCATTATAGATGCTCTCGACGTCACAGGGGTCCTTCACACAGTCACTGGCACAAGTACCAGAATTAGTGAAAGTGAGGAGAAGACGGCGGGGTCAGAAAAGCCAGGCCCAACAGCACGCAGCCATGGTTCTCGTTCCATGCAAAGAGCCTATGGGCATCATTCCCAGTGTTCCAACCCTCCCGAGCAGGAAGAGAGGATGGAGGGTGCTGACAACCAGGGTTAAGGAGAACAAGAGAGACTGGTGAGACAGAATCTGTATTGGGTTATAGGCCACTGTTCTGCATGTGTCTGCCTTACTGAAGACAGCCTAGAGATGAAGAAGATAGGGAAAATCAAGGAGATGAGACCCAAGGTCAGCAACTACCTCAATGTCAGTACACCACAAATTCAGTTACTGATGAAGATGTCCAGAAAACCCTAAACCACAAGATGGCAAGGAGACAAGGGCAGCAGGTCTGCCAGCTGAGAATTTGTTCCTTCCCAAGACAGACCAAGGGGGTGTTGAGTAAATGTACCATTTCTACCATCACCTGGCTTAGTCATCCAACAAGAGGAAATGAATATGAAATTCCAGCAATAAGAAATTAACAACAGATTGGAGATAAAGACCCTAAGTGCTTGCTTTTTGTCTGTTGAGCATGAGGGTCATGCTTTTTGTCTGTTATTATTTTTAACTAAAGACATCTATCTCTTTTTGGTAATGACAAATATTTTTTTTGAAGCCTGTTTTTTTCTCAATACACCTTTAAAGGTTTTTAAATTGTTTCATATCTGGTCAAGTTGAGAGTTTTAATAACCTGATTTTAAGTTTGTAATAAAAGTTTATAACTTGATTTTTTCAAAAAAGTTAACAAACAACTGCCTGTTAATTAAGGTCTTAAATAATTGCCAATAGAGAGAGAAAGAAAGAAAGAAAGAGAAAGGAAGAAGAAAGGCAGGAAGGAAGAATGAAAGGAAGAAAGGGAGGGAGTGAGGGAGAGAGAGAGAAAGAAAGAAAGAAAGGGAGAGAGAAAGGAAGGAAGGAAGAAAGAAAAAGGAAGGAAGGAAGGAAGCAAGGGAGAGAGAAAGGTAGGAAGACCTGGACATATACACAGGAAAGACCATGTGAGGACACAGAAAGAGAACAGTCATCTACAAGCCAAGGAGAGAGGTCTCAGAAGAAACCAGTCTTGTGGACACTTTGATCTCTCATTTCTGGCTTCCAGAAGTGTGAGAAAATTAATTTTGGTTGTTTAGCTCCTGAGTCTGTAGTTCTTTGTTAATGCAGCCTGAGCAAACAAATACACCTACCTTTAGCCCCTCAGAGGTGGGCAAACCATTTAAAACTCTTGTATTCCTCACAACATGAGGCTCAGTGCTGTATTATAATTGAGCCTCAAAAAACAGGTGTCAATGAAAATAGTGACAGCAGTAACTCATTCTTAGCATATTTGACCAAATGTGTTGGTATGTAAACAGTACAAATTGAAGGTGGAGGCAGGAGAGCATAAGCTGAGGGGTGGTCTGTGTCCCGGCCTGCCTTCATGGTGCAGGTGAGCTCACCTCTTTAAGGCTCAAATGTCTTATTGTAAAATGAGGGGAATAAAGACACCATTCTTAAAAGGCTGTCCCTAAAATTTGCATAAGATAATTCAAGTCAAGAATTTATCACAAGGCCTAGCATAGAATACAGACACAATAGGAGATGGCTATTATTCAGGTTTTTCCTAATAGTAATTATGATGACAATCAAAAAAGCAGTCAGGTTAAGTAAGAATTTGCCTCAGCACACTGCAGAATGAAATTTGTGCTTAGACAAATAAATCTAGTACAAAGAGGCTTTGAAATTTGTTTGGACCATTTGTCTGCAGAGGAAGAGTGTTGGCAAAGGCCTACTTCCATTTTTTTTCTCGTCAATCCTACAGATTATTTTGTTCCTCATTTTATAGTGATACACATTTGTTAGGAAATGTGAGACAATCACTGAAAATGAGATGAGATAAAAAGCTACCCAAAACTCATGAACCTAAGGTTGAGATACTTTTAAACACATTTAATTTTTTTAATTTGAGAGAGAGAGAGAGAGAGAGAGAGAGAGAGAGAGAGAGAGAATTAATTTTAAGTAGGCTCCACACTCAGCACAGAGCCTGAAGCAGTGCCTGATACCACAACCCTGGGATCATGACATGAGCTAAAATTAAGTCAGATGCTCAACTGACTGAGCCACCCAGGTGCCCCAGGCTGTGATATTTTTTTTATATATTTCTTTCCTGTCTTTCAAAAAATCTTTTTGCAGATACTACTTATTTGTATCAAATTTGTACATGTACATAGTCTAAAAAGTCAAACTTCTCTACAAGGCTCTGTGACTGGTACAGCCTGCCCTCTCTCAGGCTGTCCTCCATTTCTTGCTGATCTCCTTCAATTTATTCTTGTGGTCTGTCTTCCTATGTCTAAATCACACACCTGTGTTGCTACATCTTGATTTTTCAGATCTGGACATTATCTATTAACTCTCTTTATGATGATGGGATTTAATTCCTCTGGTGCCATTACCAGAATGGCAGTGGCAAAGTGTTTCATTGGGCACCCAACTCGCCTCACCAGATGCAACAGACTTTAACCTCTGATTGCTCTTTCCCAGGATGCAAAACATGAAGGCAGAATTCCCAGCCTCTTCATCCAGCAGAAGCCCAAAGGCCACTTGACTCTTCAGCCACTTGGGATGTGGATGGCTGCCAGCAGGTAGAAGAGCCACACCATGTGGGGTTACCTGGATGCAGAGAGGCCATAACCATGGTTTCCACTCAATAAATATACTGTTCTGGTTATGTAGGGCTGAGGCTGGTGTGCCAGCTCACAGCATCCTCATTTGAGGGCTGCCCTAGAGATGAGGGGTTCTAGGGCAAACCACGTGGGCACTGTGTTCCTCCTTTATCTTATTTCTAAGCCATCAAGGAAGCTGTACTGTTAGAAGATAGACTCTGAAGTCTTTTTCTCAGACAGGCCTTGGGCATCCCAGGCCTGATACCAACCTCTTACTCACATATACATATTCTCTTTGCCTGCAACACACACACACAAACACATACACAGCACAGGTGACCACTCTTCAACTTCTTCTCAGCATAGCTATGTTGCAGTTTTGGTGAAGTCCCCATTCAGTGTTTATATTCTGTGACTATGTCACTAGAATTAACACATGAGCCCTGTAGTATATACTATGATTGTTTTTTGTCCCTTGTGTGATTTTTTGTTTTCCTGGGAGTTCATAGTTGTTTTTTGTTTGTTTGTTTGTTTTTACTTTTCAAATAAAAATCACCAATTTATTCTCAAACTCTTCTCCAGTTATTTAAATTAAGATATTCATGCCAGCTGCTCTTTTATTGTAACACACTTCATTTTTTAGAGCAGCTTTAGGTTTGTAACAAAATTGAGTGGGAAGTACAGAAAATACCCCGATTTTCTTATTCCTACTCTTGTCCCCATATCCTTCTCCACTATCAATGTTCCACACCAGAGTGATACATTTATGATGATCAATGAACATATTTTTTTTTTAATTTTTTTTTTTCAACATTTTTTATTTATTTTTGGGACAGAGAGAGACAGAGCATGAACGGGGGAGGGGCAGAGAGAGAGGGAGACACAGAATCGGAAACAGGCTCCAGGCTCCGAGCCATCAGCCCAGAGCCTGACGTGGGGCTCGAACTCACGGACCGCGAGATCGTGACCTGGCTGAAGTCGGACGCTTAACCGACTGCGCCACCCAGGCGCCCCAGAACATATTATTCATACTATTTATACATCAACACACTATTAACACCCAAAGTTTACAGTTTACATTAGGGTTCACTCTTGATGTTGTACATTCTATAGGTTTTGACAAATGTATAATGACATCAATACAGTGTTTTATACACTAATTTTACTGCCCAAAAAATCCTCTGTGCTTTGCTTATTCATCTCTTCTTTGTCCCTAACCCCTGGGCAACCACTGATCTTTTTTATTATCTCCATAGTTTTACCTTTTCCAGAATGTCATATGTTGGAAACATATACCATGTAGCCTTTCCAAACTGGTTTCTTTTACTTGGCTAAATGCATTTAAGCTTCCACCGTGTTTTTTTATGGCTTCATAGTCCATTTATTTTTATTGCTGAATAATATTCCATTGTGTGAATGTACCACAGATTACCCATTCGTCTTAGATGCTCTTTCTTTTAAAGAAGTCTTCCCTAGAGCCCTGGGTACTCTGTTGAAATAGAAGTCTAGATGTGGTGCATGGATGCCATCGCAACTCTTCTACCTGGTATTTGTCCTGGAATCTCTTCTCCTCTTCTGTTTTCTTTCTTTCTTTCTTTCTTTCTTTCTTTCTTTCTTTCTTTCTTTCAGTGGACTTCACACCCAGTGCAAAGCCCAATGCAGGGCTTGAACTCATGACTGAGATCAAGACTTGAGCTGAGATCGAGTTAGATGCTTAACCAACTGAGCCACCTAGGTGCCCCAGGCAGGAATATTTCTGAAATTTTGCACATTTGAAAATTTCTATATTCTACACTCATACTTAATTGATTGGCTAGGTATAGAATTCTGGGTTGGAAATTATTTACTTTCAGAATTGAGAAGGCATTGATTTATGCCTTCTAGTTTCCAGAGTGGCTGTGGAGAAGTAGATGCCACATGACCCTTGTTTTTTTGTATAAACCTTTATGGTTTATTTATTGGATGCATAGGGAGTTTTCATGTGGACCTATTTTCATCCAGTGTGTTGGACTCTTGGAGGACTCCTTAAATCTGTAACCATTTCTTAGCCAGATTAGCAGTATATATTCCATGAGTATGTGGATTATGGTGCAGCTGGCTGGCTCCTGTGTTCCTGATACCCTTCCCCCTGTTACCACCTCAGTCCTGGAGGAAGTTGAGTCACTCCCCAGGGAACATCACAAACTACTAAAAACGCTGTACTTGCAAGTAAATTTTCCACATATTTAAACTAGTCATGGCTTAACAGGAGCTAAAAAAACAAAACAAAACAAAACAAAAAAAACCAAACACCCAGGTTCCATTGACACTAAATTGTTGTGCTTAAAGAGAAATGCCCAGCCATTGTCAGCTACTAAAAGATGAATTGACTATATAGGATTCTGCCCTGGGCTCACCCAGGTCAGTTCCCTCTTGTTCAGCTTAAGCTAGAGTGCACTAGAGCAGGTGCACTAGAAACAAGAGGCTGACCTGATAGGATTCTGTCACCTGGCAGTTTGGATTTATCAGTCATCAGGCACTGAGGCTTCACACACACAAAGCTTGCTTCAATTCAGGCCAATCCCTGTCCCATCAGTGCTGTGGTCCTTTCTTCACTAAAGAAAGTCTTTGAGTGTTTGATGTGGTAATAATGGTTGCTATTTTACAGAGAGATACGGGATTGGGCTTTATAGATGTTGCATTTATGCCTCTGTGCCATGATGCTGGACAGTTATTATTATTTTCCTACTACAAGGAATGAAGCAATATCACCAAAACCATGCAGAGTTTAGATTCACATCTTGGTCTTTTTCAGTCCAAGTCCCATCTTTCCTCACTGGGCAACATGGCTCCTTGGTACTCAGATGCAAATGTATATCCTAGTATACAGTAAAAGTTATGGGACCTTTGAGGTGAACCCTGTGAGGTAAGGTGGGTCTCTTCCCATAGGGAAACGAGACTATGTCCACTTCAGACCAAGTCCTGCAGAATAGAATCTACTCTGTAGGTAGCAATGTGGACAGTAAAAGGGGCACTGAGCCTGCACCCAGGGCCTGAATCAGATTCCAGGCTCTGACATTCAGCTGAGCCTCTTAGGCAGCTGCTCTGAGCCTTAGGTTTTTCATTTATAGATTGAGAATGGAATTGTGGCCCATTTAGGGTTATGGGACTCTGTGAGGACCAAGATGAAGCAATGTGTGTGCCAAGCATTTTTAGAAACAGTGAAGCACTATGTGATAACAGCTCCTTGGTGTTGGCTATATAAACATGAGGACCAGCTGTCCATATGGGATTCCTGGTTACTTAAGTAGCTGGGTGGGTTTTCTGCCCACATAAGTGGTAGGGCTTTCATTTTTCCTATAGGAAAGGAGTGACTGGCATTTCCCTGGACTGTCATTGGGAGTGACTCACACCTGAACTCACACTGGAAAGTGAGAAAAGGTGTGTCTTGGGGCCCAGTGTGAAAAGAACTTCCTTCTGGGGTGGGTGTGGTATCCCTTGGGCTCCAGCCAGGATAGAGGGCAGGGCCTGGAGGAAACGGGAGGAGCTGGGCCCATCTCCTTGTCCACTTTTATCCAGTTTCACCGCTGACAGAGACCTCTGTTTCTGTGTCCATTAAGTCTTCCAGGGTCAGCAATGCTTTCCAGGTCTTATCAGCGATGAGTGACACTGGAGGACAGGCCGGACAGGGGAGGGTGAGCCCTTTGAAAGAGCAGGATGGGAATGTTTGCAGTAAACCTTCCAGGGCTGAACTCTGAAATTTATTTCCCCAACTTGTTCTTGTTATTAATGGCAAATGCAGAATGACAAGCATGAGGAGATGTGCTCCTGGGTATTTTTATGCACTAGCCCCAGATTGTCAGAGTCATTGTTGATTGAACACTGAAAATTCTCACTGTTCTCTATGCATTATAAATGACATCTCTATTTTGAGATGAGGAAACTGAGAATTAGTAGAGTGAAGTAACATCGACAAGGTTAGGTAGGTGCCTAGTGGCGGGACCGGGACTGGGACCTGAGTGTGACATGTGGGGGGTTGCTGCAACAGCTGGGGCATCTCGGCCATCTCCTGCTAAAAGCCAACACTCTTTGACCCCTGCTTACACATTAAATGTGGGTTCCATATGGTGCTACATTGAACAGCATCTCCCAACATTCATGTCCCCCAGAATCTCAGTACCTCAGAATACGACCAAAGAAGGTGACACCTTTTAGAATCATTGCAGGTGAAATTAGTTAATTTTTTTTTAACGTTTATTTATTTTTGAGACAGAAAGAGACAGAGCATGAACGGGGGAGGGGCAGAGAGAGGGAGACACAGAATCGGAAACAGGCTCCAGGCTCTGAGCCATCAGCCCAGAGCCTGACGCGGGGCTCGAACTCACGGACCGCGAGATCGTGACCTGAGCCGAAGTCGGACGCTTAACCGACTGAGCCACCCAGGCGCCCCCAGGTGAAATTAGTTAAATTAGCTCATACCGGGGGTAGGGTGGGCCCTTCATCCAATATGACTAGTGTCCTCATAAGAAGAGAGGAGACACAGAGACAGATGCATACAGAGGGAAGATGGCCATGTAACGATTCAGCGAGACTGGTGTAATGTAGCTGTAAGTCAAGGAGCACCTGGGACCCCCAGAAGCTGTCAGAGGCAAGGAAGGACCCTGGAGCTCCCCCGGACCCTCTGAAGGAAGTGTGGCCCTGCCGACACCTTGATTTTGGACTTGTAGCCTCCAGGACTCTGAGAGAACCCACTTATGTTGCTTTAAACCATCTATGTTTACGGTCATTTCTCACGGCAGCTCTAGAAAGGAATACACACACTCAGCACCGTTTGGAGATGAGCTGGTCAGAGTGCAGGCCTGTTGGGTCATATCAGATGAATGCTGTCCTTCCTTGCAACACCTAATTTGGGGCCTGGCCCACAGTTTCTATTACACACAGTTGTCCATCACTGGCTGCCTTTCCTACTTGGCCGGGGAGGTCATGGGTCCCACCCAAAAGTGCTGTTTCCTCTTCTTCCTCGGAAGGGAGGGAACTTCCTGACCCTGGGTCATCAGGGGCTCAGAGCACCATCCCAGAGTTCCCTCCTGTGGCTTCAGAGAGACAGACAGATCCATGGAGGAACTGAGCCAAGTGGCTCTCCCAAATGTAGGCAGATTCCAGGACAGAGACAGTAAGGGGAGTCTAGCAAAGGAAAGCTAGGCTTTGAGCCTGTGCCTGGGAGCCCCAACTCTGAAGGACCCAGGCTCACTAGGGCCCCATATAACCCACCCCAGGTTGGGTTGTGGAGCCTGATCGCAGTATCTGTGATTTAAAATCTGAGAACTACTCACTGCATAGAAGTGTTTACACCCACCTTGTCAGCCAGCTAGAGACCCCAAATCTGTTCTGAGCAGGCATTCCATTAGAACAGCCCCAATCCAGCTTCTCTGATGTATTCTTGTGACTGTGGGTGTGGAGAGAACCCCATGGAGGCTTCAGCACCTTCTTTCTCCCAGAATGTTGATGATGACCATGTTGGTGAAGGTAGTGTCTGCCACGTTTCTCTACTGCGAAGTTAGCTTGTTTCCCTGCCATAACCAGGGAGAAGGGACTTATGCTCCCCTGCCTGGAGGTGAAAAGCTGTAGAGGCAGCTTTTAGGCAATAGGCCTGAGCAATGGAAACCTGAGTTAGGCAGAAAGGCCCACAGTGACCTCTGAGCAGAATGCAAACAGGTTCATCAGGCGACCCACCTGAACATATCCATATGTCCTAGCTGACCAACTGCTACTTACAACCAGCCTCAGGTACCAAAAAAGGAGAATTCCATATGCCCCTATACCTCCTCACCTTCCCCCTTAACTACAGCCCCTCCGCCCCCAGTACTGTCTCCTGGCAGATGGTCTCTTCTCTGCTGCCCTGCCCCAAGTCCTTTCTGGTGTATTCAATACACTTCTCTCTCCTTTGTCCTGCCTCCGGTGAATTCTTTCACGCCTGAACCACCAGTCCCCACCTGTGATCCTGTCACCCCACATACACTGATCAGTCTGTCCTATTTCAACTGTGCTGCTCCCACCCCATCTCCAGTGCTGCTTGTTTATTTTACCCTTAGCACTTAGCACTGGGGACTGCTGCATATTTGGGGATTTCCCTGTCTCTCCCAGAGAGCATGCCAGCTCCAGGGAGGGGCAGTGGTGGGTAGGGGAAGGGAGGAGGGAAGAGCACTCCTTTGAGCCCATCCTTGTCAGTCTTGGGCTATGCCTGTGACTTGGGGTAATCTCTAAAATGCTTCAGGGACTCTGCTGAAAAGCTGGGAGGAGGAGACCTTGCTTGTAGGAGTGCTGGGTGTGACGAAGGATGTAGGGAAAGTGTTGGGAGCCCAGGTGTATCTGACTATTTTTTTTTTTAAGGTTCTTTTCCCTGGGGCACCTGGGACAGGCTCTGCACTGACAGCATGGAACCAGCTTGGGATTCTCTCTCTCCCTCTCTTTGCCCTTCCCTGCACGTGCACTCTCTCTCCCAAAACAAATAAATAAACATTTAAAAAACAGATTCTTTTCCTTTAGGGCAAAGGTGATCTAGTATCATTTCTCATAGTATACTGAATCCCCTCAAAGGAAATATTTCCTTCCTTCCCTCCTGCCCTTTCCCTCTTCCCCCTCCTCCCCCTCCCTTCCCTTACCTCTCCTTCTTCCTCTTGCCCCTCCTCCCTTTTCTAACTCTCCTCCTCTCTCTCTCCTTCCCTCCCCACTTCTTTTTTCATCCCTCCTCCCTCCCTTCCTCCCCCCACTTCCCTTTTCCTCCCTCTCGTTTTGTCCCCCTCACTATTTTCCTCCCCCTCTCTCCCTCTCCCTCCCTTCTTCCCTATTCTCCCCCTTCCCTCTCCCCCCCTCCTCCTCTCCTTCCCTACTGTTTCTCTCTTTCATCCACTCATTGGTCCTGTCTCACCCACCCTGTGCACACACTAGTCCCGTGCTGGGGCCAGTGCAGTATGAGATTAAGGGCCCTACTCTCTTGCAGCCTTCCTCCTGGTGGTCTGCTCTGAGATCACAGCTTTCCTTTCAGCTTTCTCTCATTGCCCACAGGAAAATAGACTTACTTTCTTAGCGGATGGCTATTTTCAGACCTTCCCTTCATGCGGCCCAGATATAGATCCTAAAGCTACCAAAGACCATGCAGAGAAAGGGCTGCTTGGAGAGGCAGCTTCAGTTAATAGGAAAACTGACCTGCTGAGCTGGGAACTGCCCAAACAGCCTTGGGAGGAGGTGGCTCCTTGACTGCTTGATGCCAAGCAGCCTCCTTGTTTGTTCTTTGTCGTGAAGCAGGGAAATCACGCAGGCTCAAGGTAGAAGGGGCCTGTTAAATTAGCCCAGACTCTGTGGCAGAAGCCTGGCATGGGGATGTT
This sequence comes from Panthera pardus, assembly GCF_024362965.1. Taxonomy (NCBI): domain Eukaryota; kingdom Metazoa; phylum Chordata; class Mammalia; order Carnivora; family Felidae; genus Panthera; species Panthera pardus. Next base: position 48,010,615 of record NW_026526821.1, on the reverse strand, counting down.
CAGGGCCTGATTTGGGGCCCATCCGGGGATGCTGGAGCTCTCTTGGATCTGCTCCTGAGAGCTGATTGTTAAATTTTCAGGATCCTCCCAAGCCAGGTATTAAACACAGCCATTATTAAAAAGTAAATTATAATTTTCGATTACTGATTTCGATTATTCCCAAATTTCACTCATTGTGTCTGTCTGGTGGGAATACTGTATAACGGTGGCTTCCTTGTATTTCTTCCCTACTCTGCACTCAGGGACTTCACACTAATAGCCTGAAATTGACCACAGTGGGAGTATTTAGACCATGGAAATCAGCAAATACTCAAATTAGGACTTGTTTATGTTCTGAAGAGCCATTTGTCAACATTTACCAGCACCACTGACTCTTCCCTAAAACTATGCAACAGACTTTCTGTGACTGGGGCTGAAATTCTGTCCTTTTGAAAAGTTTTCCAGAGGATGTTGGTGTGGCCAGCCAAGCAGAGTCTACAGGGAGGGTTTGGAAAATGCTGACTGTCCATCCTTGCAGAGCTGGGATTTCTGCCAATCAATGTTCAGTTGGTGCTTGAATGCTTCCAAAGATAGGGAGCTCACTACTGCTAAGCAACCATTAGAAGACACTGACCAGCCCATCTATTCATGGAATGCTGGAATCTTGTTGGCATCTCTGTTTAACACCTCCACACAGAGAGAGCTCTCTGCCTTTGAGAGAGTCCTTCTGTCCTGGGATTGCTCAGACTCTTCCAGTTATTTGTTATAGTGAACAGGATGTTGTTCCATAAAGGCTCACCTGTCAATCCTAATTGTCCCCATGCTGTAGTATGTGAATGCAGGGTTCATCTCTCCCCAGAAAAGAGCCCTCTGAATGCTCAGAGATTTGTCTAGACCCACTGCCTTCCCTCACATACATTTTCTCTTCTTCAAGTGACTCATTCCTGCTGCTCCAAGCCCTCCTTCTGTGTACTGATAAATTCCAGTGAACATTAATGGGCTTGGCCAGTCTTTCTAGTTCATTGAGACCTATATGATACTGGTCTGTCAACCAACCTATTACTTCTTATTCCTAGTTACAGGCTGATCACCTCATCTAAGCTATAAAAGTATTTTATGGGGTGAGACCTCTAAACAGTGACCTTTCTTGAGACATTCGGGGTGGTATTTGATTCCCAAATGTTCAGCGCATATTTATTGCCACAAGCAATGCTTCTCTGCCAAAAGTAGTGTCTGTTTTCACAGATAACAAAATTTAACAAGAAACAAATAGACTAGCTAAAATGTTCCCAACTGACTACCAATCCAATCCAGAGTGGAACTTTAAAGACCAATTCCTTAATGAGAATTTTTAATCATCCCAGATTCCGTGCTATGTTTCTTTCACTTTGATTCCCCTAACCACATCTGATTTGTGTTTCTGAGATGCACTTTCCCATACAACTTGGCAAAGTTAGACTTCTGATTTCATATCTCTTCCCCAGTACAATTTATTCTTTCCCTTTGATCAATAGCTATTCTATTTGGCACAACTTACCACTGAACATTGTAATTGTCAGAAATTCAAAGGACACCTTGGTGAAGGGAGATTGATGGTTGTGTAATATCCTGGAACCCTTCACACTGTGATGGACTGAAGTGACATTTGTGGATGCTTTCAAAGTCTTCCTCTGTAAGTGGGGGCCATTCTCTGACCAGGTGACTGAGGTGTGGCCAAAACAAGCCAGACATTGTGCCTTTGTGTCTGTCTCTTCATGTCCTTTTGAATGTCTTGGATGGGCTAGAAGGAGGTCTCAGGTTATAAAAAGAAGACTTCTAAGCACACTACGCCAGAAATGTCATCTGTGTCTGGCCACTGTGACAATTAGAAGCTTTGAAATCTTTCAAAGGGTCACTCTTCTGTCAGGGTGTGCTGTGGCTGGCCACCCTGGGAGGTGAGGTATTGAATACCTATCTCTTTATCCAGCTGTCCATGAGACATATTTCAGTTCAGATCCTCCAGGACTGGGGAAGGAGAGTGAGGCTGTGTAGTAGGTGCTGTGGGGATGGCAGGGAAGTTTTCACTGCTTCGTGCTGTTGTGAGCAGGATGAGGCCCTTCTAGGTCTTGATAGGACTTCATAGTTGATTTTGTTGGTGATTCTTACTGGGTCATGATCACTGGGGCCTCTCATTTCCTACCCCTGGTTGGAGTCATGCACTCCCAGGCACTTGTTCCCAATAGACAGACCCTTCCCATATGAACTCACTGGCTCCCATAGTTCAGGTCCCATCCTTAGACATACCTGTACCAAGATTATACATCCCCAAGCCCAAAAGAATGGCAAAAGCTTCTCCTTTAGGGCCACAAGGAAAGAATATTTATGACTTTGGCTCACTGACTAAAAAGGCCTTGAGTTAGTAGGGAGTGGCCTGCAGGTGCGGTGTCCAGGGACATGGCAAACCAGCATTTACTGTTAGATGGAAAGTGTGATGCTTCTTGGAATAAATGCATATGTTCTTAATTTTGTTCCATGTGCCTTTCCTCCCCCTCTTGTGAGTTAACAGTTCATTTGTTAAAAAGAATACTTTTGTGCCCCTAATATGCATTCTGGGCACGAGGGCTTACCATAAAATGGTGAACAGCCCCATTTTCATAGAGTTTACAATGGTTTTCTTGAGAGTGGATATTTGAAAGAAGTTGATGGCCAGCTCTGAGGCTGTGTGTGTTCATCAGAATTGATCACTTCCCAGGGCACCTGGGTGGCTCAGTCAGTTAAGTGTCTGATTTCAGCTCAGGTCATGATCTCATGGTTCATGGGTTTGAGCCCTGAGTTGGGTTCTGTGCTGACAGCTCAGAGCCAGGGGCCTGCTTCAGATTCTGTGTCTCCCTCTCTCTCTGCCCGTCTCCAGTCGTGTTCTGTCTCTCTCTCAAAAATAAATAAACGTTAAAAAAAAAAAAAAGAATTGATCACTTCCCTTACTTGGTATATGCCCCTTCTACTGTGGCAGTTGTCAGGGACCGAAGGTTGGGATCCATGTAAGCTGCTGTCAGGAAATTTTCAGCAATGGTAAGAACAGTTCAGGCTTTGCAGGTAGCTGGACTTGCGTGGAAATCCTGGATTGGCTCCAGGTAAGTTGCTTAACTTCTCAAAGATGTGATTTCCTCACATGCAGAGTTGGTGATACTTTACAGAATACAGGGACACCATCACATGCAGAGTTGGTGATACTTTACAGAGTACAGAGACACCTCAGAGATGTGGGTTCAGTTCCAGACCACTGCAATAAAACAAATATTGCAAAGAAGTGAGTTAAATGAAATTTTTGGTTTCCCAGTGCACATCAAAGTTATGTTTACACTACACTATGGTTTATTATGTGTGCAATAGAATTTCATCTAAAAAAATGTACATACCTTAATTAAAAATACTTTATACTTAACTATAAAATACTTTAGCTTAAAAAATGCTAACCACAATCTGAACCTTCAGTGAGTCATAATCTTTTTGCTAGTAGAGGGTCCTGCCTTCATGCTTGTGGCTGCTGACTGATCAGGGTGGTGGTTGCTGAAGGCTGGGGTGGTTTTGGCAAAGTCTTAAAATAAGACAACAGTGAAGTCTGACACATCCATTGACTCTTTCTTCCATGAATTATTTCTCTGTAGCAGGTAATGTTATTTGATAGCATTTTACCCACAGTAGAACTTCTCTCACAATTGGAATCAATCCTCTCAGACCCTGCTGCTACTTTATCAGCTAGGTTTATGTAATGTTTTAAATCTTCTGTTGTCAATAATCTTCACAGCTTCTTCACAAGAGATAGATGCCATCTCAAGAAACCACTCTTTGCTAATCCATAAGAAGCAACTCCTCGTCCCTTCAAGTTTTCTCGTGAGATTGCAGTAATTCAGTCTCATCTTCAGGCTCCACTTCTGATTCTTGTTCTCTTACTGTTTGCACCACATTTGTAGTTACCTCCTCCATTGGAGTCTTGAACCCCTCAAAAGTCATCCATGAGGGTTGGAATCAACTTCTTCCAACACCTGTTCATGTTGAAATTTTGACCTCCTCCTATGAATCATGAATGTTCTTTACTGGTATCTATAATGGTGATGGGTTTACAGAAAGATTTTAATTAACTTTGCCAATATCCATTACTGTTTATGGCAGCTATAGCATTAAAAAGTATGTTTCTTTAATAAGTCTTGAAAGTCAAAATAACTCCTTAATCTATGGGCTGCAGAATGGATGTTGTGTTAGCAGGCATGAAATAACATTAAACACACCGTATATCTCCATCAGAGCTCTTGGGTGAACAGATGCATTGTCATAAGCAGTAATATTTGAAAGGAATCTTTTTTTCTGAGCAGTAGTCTCTACAATGGGCTTAAAATACTCAGTAAACCATGTTGTAAACAGATGTGTTGTCATTCAGGCTTTGTTGTTCCATTGATAGAACACAGACAGAGTAATAGTTCTTAAGGGCTTTAAGATTTTCAGAATGGCAAATGAGCATTGGCTTCAAGTGAAGTCACCAGCTGCATTAGACTCTAACAAGAGTCAGCCTGTCCTTTGAAGCTTTGAAGCCAGGCATTGACTTCTCCTTTCTAAGTATGAAATTCCTAGATGTCATTTTCTTTCAATTGAAGGCTATTTCCATCTACATTAGAAATCTGTTGTTGAGTGTAGCCATCTTCATTGACTAGCTAGATCTTCTGGATTACTTGTTGCAGTTTCTACATCAGCACCTGCTGCTTCACCTTGCACTTTTCTGTTATGGATACAAGTTCTCTCCTTAAAGTTCACGAACCACCTCTGCTAGTTACAAACTTTTCTTCTGCAACATCCTCACCTCTCTCAGCCTTCCTAGAATTGAAGAGAGTTAGGGTCTTGCTCTAGATCAGGCTTTGGCTTAAAGAAATGTTGTGGCTGGTTTGATCTTCTATCCAGACCACTAGAACATTCTCCATATCAGCAATAAGGCTGTTTTGCTTTCTTATCTTTTGTGTGTTCACTGAAGCAGCACTTTTACTTTCTTTCAAGAACTTTTTTTTTTTTTTAATTCACAAGTTAGCTAGCTGTTTGGTACAAAAAGCCTAGTTCTTAGCCTGTGGTGACTTTCAATATACCTTCCTCACTGAGCTTAAACATTGCTAGCTTCTGATTTACAATGAGAGACATGTGACACTTCCTTTCATCTGAACACTTAGAGGCCATTGTAAGGTCGTTACTTGACCTAATTTCACCATTGTTGAGTCTCAGGGAACAGGGAGGTCTGCCTGAGGAGGGGAGAAAGGTGAAGAATGGCCAGTGAGTGGAGAAGTCAGAACAAAAACAACATTTATCCATTAAGTTTGCCATCTTATAAATGGCACAATTTGTGGTGCCCTGAAACAATTACAAGAGTAACATCAAAGATTATGAATCACAGATCATCATAACAAATATAATAATAATGGAAATGGTTGAAATAGTGTGGGAATAACCAAAATGTGACAGAGACACAGAGTGAGCAAATGCTGTTGGAAAAATGGTGCCGATAGACTTGCTCAATGCAGCATTGCCACAGACCTTCAATTTGTAAAAATCGTAGTAATTGTGAAGCACAATCAAATGGAGTGCAATAAAACAAGGTATATCGGTAGTTTGGAATTTTAATGAGAAAATGAAAGTAAGCAGATGATCATGAAGGCATGAGTCACTATGGGCATGAATCCATAATGGACTGGCAGAGGGCAGAGAAACCCCCAGGAAACTGGCCCTTCTTGGGCTTCCAAGGCTAGAAGTCTGACAGGGCCAGGACCAGGCTCTCAGGCCAATGTAGAAATTTGGCAAAGGCCAGAACTAAGGTTAAGCAATGTATATTTAGGCCTTATCATCTGTTCAGAGCCCATTTTATGACAGAAATGAGTCTTAGTAATTTATCAAAGTTCAACTGCAAGGTCATGGGACAAATTCAGGCTAAGAGCCCAGAGATCCTTAATTAGATTCCAAAGTAAAATTCCTTAGGCAGAAAACATTCAGGCATAGAGTCTGTCCTAATTGGGTGATGAAGGTATGAGAAGTGAGTTCTCTCTGTAGATGGTGGGGATGTAAACATGTGGCTGCTCGGTTGATAGCATATATACTCATACACAATACAGGTGGTCATGTGGTTTGACCAGTGAATCTCCTTCCATGATTTATCTTAAGAAATAACAAGTGCTTCAGGATATATGAATAACGGTGTTCATATTTATAAAATTAAAAATAAGAAGTCACATGTGTGCAACACTGATTATCACACGTAAGAAGATGCACATGTGGGATTCCTGCAGATAGATAAATGATGGTGTAGAGCTGTAGAACCTTGAAGCATGGTAGAAGATTGGGGATCCAAAATCCAGTGAGATGGCAGATAAGAATGAACCCTCATGTGGGAAACCTGGTCAACAATTCTGAAGGATTTCTGAGAGTGAGAAAGCAGAGATAATCAGGTTCATGGAGAAGCAGAGGAACCCACAGCCCTGACACTTACTGGAGAGGGAAGCCTCTGGAATTTCTGACCCCAGAGGTATGAGGAACTGGTGGTTTATTTGGGTAGCTGAATCTGGAAGCCCCTTTCTCACGGGATCATATCAATGGGGCTGGAAAGTTGAGGCAGAACACCAGGAACTCTGACAGCCAGCAGGGAGCGGTGTGAGGGAGGTATCACAACTACACAAGCACTTTGAGACAACCACTGCTCTAGGCTAAGGTGAAGGAAACCTGCAGATAAAAGGGATTCTCAGGTCCACAGATGAGCAGATTGGCACCACGAAAGACAGGCATGGGACTCAGCAAATGGAAATGAGTCTTGAAGAAACAGAGCAAATGGAATGTGATTTTAGCATGTGTACCAGTGAGGCAAGTAATAACAGCAGATGTTGAAAGTGGCTTTTCAAATATGAGGGGGAGCTTCAGTATATTCAGTAATGAGATTTGGATTCTTTAAGATACTTAGATATACCTTTGGGAAAAACTGAGATTCCTCTTTTATATAATTAATGTTTCTGGAATTTATTTTTGAGAAGGAAGTTAATATAAAAACAAGTCTGTAGTTTTTATGGGTGAAGCACAATCCACAAAAGTTAATATGGAACATATGGAAAGTTTTGATCACATAAAAACAATTTTAAAAACCTCTGTGGTAAAACTAGGAGAAAAATCTCATATACACATATATCATATAAGGGTTTAATACCAGACTATAGAAAGAAGTCCTAAAATCATTTTAAAGACTAACAACACAGGAGTCAGGATATGACCAGGTTTTTCACAGTAAAGGAAACGCACCAGCCAATGTAAACATCACCACTATTCAGGGAAATCCCAACTAAAACAACCATGAGATAATACTTTTCACCAGTTAGGCTGGCAAATATTAAAATGTGCAATGATTTCAGATGTTAGCAGGTGTGGGAAAACAGTTGTTCCAGTCATTCGGGAGGACAAATTGGTACAACTATTTTGAGAACAATTGGGCATATTTATTAAAATGAAGGACATACACATACTTTGACTCAGCGATTCTTCTTTTCTGTGCCCACTCTGGAGAAACAAGTGCACGCCCGGGGCCTTAGGGAGAAGTTCTTGGCAACCTTGTTTACTAGAGCATGAAATCACGTGGGGAATGGACAAGTGTGTAGTGTGGGCTGAAAGGGACAGACTCTCCTTGTTTTTATATAGCTGGAATCTTTTGCAATGCATTCAGGTACTGATCTAAAAAAAATGAATTACCAGGTGAGTAAAATAGATGACAAAATGAATTTATGTGTGTAAAAATATTACTAGGTATGTGCATATGTATAATACATATACACGCTGGAAAAAAGGAAAGAAAACCATTCAAAACATTAGTGGTGCCAAGTGGGATCTTAGATAATTTTAAACTGTCTTTGGTTTTACTTCGCTGTATTTTCTAATTTTTCTACAAAAACATAGATTATTTCAGTAGTGTACATTTTCTATTTTTATTTTTTTAAGTTTATTTATTTTGAGAGAGAGAGAGCATGGGTAAGCAAGTGCAAGGAAGGGGCAGAGAGAGAGGGAGAGAGAATACCAAGCAGGCTCCATGCTGTCAGTGTAGAGCCTGATGCAGGCTGGAATCCGGAAACCATGTGATCATGACCTGAGCCAAAATCGAGTCAGATGCTTAACTACTGAGCCACCCAGGTGCTTCCCCTGGTAGTATATGTTTTTAAAGGACATTATCACCCAGGGACCGCAAGCACCCTTGGTTGATTTCAGAGCACTGTTATCCTTGACCCTGACAGAGTTGTGGGCAGATCTCATGGCCTGGTCCATAGGGAAGGGCAAGGAGGGGCAAGGCACGAAGGAGGGTGCTTACGACATTCTAGGGTCCTGTGGGGTATCCAGAACCTGTATCCTTGCCTGGAGATGCTCTGCTTCTTCCAAGGTCAGAGCATCCCTCTCATTCCTTCATGTTGAGCCTGGGATCTGGGTGGGGACCATGTGCCTGTGCGTCACATGAACCCTGTTTGTATTCTGCCCAGGTCCATTTGTTTGATACTTTCCAGGTGGCTCAATGGAGTCTCACCTACAGCAAAGCCAGCATGTGTTACTCCCGGGAGAACATTCCTGAGGTTCAAAGAGCAAGGATCCAGGCAAATGCGGCTCTGCTCTGCGTGTCATCATGACTGGCCAAGTCCATCCAGGCAGCTCCCTGCAGGCGGGCTGGAGTGATGGCTGTCATCGCCTGCCTTATGCACTTGTGTCTCCTCCTGGATTTGCTGCAGGGGGCTTGGGGGCTCTGTGTATGGAAGCTTCTCAGAGAGCGGTGGAACAAAGAAGAACCTGACAAACGTGTAAAAGTCACTGGATGATTCACAAACAGCAGCAAGAAGGAAATGTTTCCCAAGATGAGTATGTCATTTGCTGAAAGTCTGGCCAAAGATTTAGGAGGAGCTTCAGCTGCCCAAAGGGACCTCAGGGCCCCAGTCCAGAGTGGGGCCCCTAGACCCAGCTGTGATTCCAAGTAACCTTCACTTCTTTGAAATATGCACCCTCAGTGAGCATCCCCAGCTACCCAGACAGGTGTCATACTCATGGTCCCCGAGAGGTGGGAAACCATGGAACCCTCACTGTTGCTTGACTGGCCCAGGTTGGATGAAGTGTAGGCCTCCCAGACTCCAGCTTTCCTGGAGATCAGAAACCACTACTAACACATTAAGGGACACACTGTTTTTTGGGTCTTGGACTAAATTATAAGAAGCACTGTGAACTTCCAAAAGCAGCCTGAGACCCCCTGAGTCCTCCAGGGGCTTCATGCTGACAGGTTGGGTCAGAAGTACTGGCACTTGGGCAAGACATCTGCTTTTGTTTCCAGCATCGAGGAGATTTACTGATAACCAGAGCCACGTTCTAGCAGTCTGATCTGGTGTGTGATGTTCCTATTCAAGGGGGTTATAGGGCACCATTCTGCACCAGGAGAAATGTTGACCATCAGTGCAAATACTGGGGGTTTCAACAGCTAGGAAAATAAAAGCTTTGAAATAAACACTAGAGAGAGAAAACTTTTCTCATAAGCATTAGAGCAAATTGGGGAAAATGCTATGGCTAAATTATGGGTCTGTATGGGTCCCTGAACACATGACCCTGTTAGAAAGAAGATAGGACAGACCTTCTAGGATGCTGGGTGGAAGGAGGATGGCATTAACACATCCTAAAGTAGGAGTCCCTCAGATTTTCCCCATGGAAGTGGAAATGTTGAAGAGGCTGAGACCAGACCTCTTGTGCCCAATGCTGGGTTCCCTATCATGTCTGTGCCCCAGTTTCTTCCTTGGAATAATGGGGATAATAGCAGGTGCCTCATGGATCAAAGAAAGGATCCATGAGGCACTCAATGCAGGTGCAGAGGAGAGGTGTCCCTGTGGATAACTGCAGCTGTGATCACATATTGTAGTTTCAGCTTCAATGAACAAACTAGGTATTTAGACCAGCAGTTGGTAAGCTATGGTTCTTGGAACAAATCTGGCCAGCTACCTGTGTTTGCATAACCTGAGGTTTCACATGATTAACATTACATGAAATGCAAAAATTATATGAGATTCAAAGTTCACTGTTCCACAAATACAGTTTTACTGAAACACAGTGACATGCATTTGCTTATACTTTGCCTAGGTTTGCTTTCAAGCCAAAATAGCAGGGTTGTCTAGTTGCAACAGAGACTGAATAGCTTAGAAAGCCTGACATATTTAATACCTGCTTTTTATAGAAGAAGTTTGCGAACCCTGGTTTAAACTATAAACTGCCCAGCAAGGATATCAGGTCAACACTGAGGGTCAAGAAAGGTACAGGACAGCCTCCTGTGCCTATTTCCCTAGCAGGGAACATTTTCTGCTTCTGTGATCAATCACTCAGATGTTTCCTTTCTGCAGCCAGGGGTGAAACCAAGTCTTAAGGTGGATGGTGCTGAAGTGGAGCTCAGAGGTAATGTGTGAGATCAGGTGCCTGGCATCATGTCAGCAGCTCTCGGCTTGGAGATTATAGGTCTGATGGCCTGATGGCAGTGATATCTTGTCTCTGTTGTGTCCCACCACTGTGCACATTCACCTGGAGATTCTAAAGAATGGTTTGGGTAAAGCTTAAGTCAGAGCAATTTTTCCTACAAGTAGGATGGCCATACATCTTGAATTCATCATGATCCCATTTTTAGACATTGTCTTTACTACTTTCATGAAAGCCCCAGAGTCAAGAAAAATCATCTGGGTCATTTAGTGACCAGTGAACCAGGTAGGTTACATGAGTTACATGTGCCTGACCTCGAAGGAAGACATGCCAGTTGTCCCCCAACTCTGATGAGGACAACCCACAGGACTGGCCAGGTATGAAAGGAGAGAGGTTGGGTGGGTTCATCCCCTCCCCCTCCTCCATGGGCCCTCATGCTCCCCTTGAACACCCGCTTGACCCATTATTCCATGCCATCTGTCCTCTGAACAATGCCTCACAAACCCAACTTCCATCATCCACTTCCTACATCGGTGGGTCCTTTCCTGGTTGGTAGAAAGAAGCAGTGGTAGAGCTGATCTGCATGAGTGCATGAATGCGGCACACTGCATGAGTGTGACACTGCATGAACCAGCTGCACACTGCATGAATGCAGCACGCTGCATGAACATGGCACACTGCATGAACGCTGCACACTGCAATAATCTTTACTGTGGAAGATGCTTGTTTACCCAAAGGATATTTTTAGGGTTATGTGGGGTCAGTGATATTATTTTAATGGTCATTTCTGTGTCATTTTTCTGTCTGTATGTACTTATATTATGAAGTATTTCAAAGGTAGAGAAAAGTATATAAAATTATTTAACAAATGACTTTTCATATTTTTTTCATTGCAGTAAAATATACAAAACATAAATGTAGGCATTTTAGCCATTTTTCAGTGTGCAGTTCATTGACATTAACTACATTCATCGTGTTGGGCAACCATCTCCACCAACCATCTCCAGAGCTTATCTTCTCTAATGAAAACTCTGTCCCCATTAAGCAGTAACTTCCCATCATCCCTCCCTCTTAGCACCATTTTTTTCTTATTTATCCTCTTTGAAAATATACATCCAGCATATTGAGTTTAACCACCATAAAGTGGCCCACTGTATGGATATATCACAATTTACCCATTTTGATATTGGTAAATATTTAGATCATTTCAGTTTTTACTTGTTGCAAATGGTGCTTCTCTCTCTCTCTCTCTCTCTCTCTCACACACACACACACACACCACGTGCATATTTTCTTGTGCACATATGTCAAGTGATTGATATCTGAATGATTTAGAATTTAAGTGACTGAGTTATGGGGCAAGCTTAATTTTCAGCACCATCAAATGTTGCCAGTTTACTCCTCAAGGGTGCCCTTCAGATTTCTACTCCCATTAATTCTGTATGAAGATTCATAATTCCCTACCTTGTCTCTATATGAAGATTCATAATTCCTTACCTTGTTGATGTGATAGTAAGACTCTCTTTTGCATTTTAAAATAGCATATTAATAATTAATAGAGCAATTAAAAATTCTTAATGTCCTACATAACTGTTTTTCCATTTTACATTGTTTTGATTGTCTATATTTATGGGGGGTGTCTAGGAAGGGTAACATGATTTATTTTTTATTTTTGTATATTTCACCATTTTGGTGTGTGTGTGTGTGTGTGTGTGTGTGTGTGATACAAACTGTCACAAACCCCTTGAAAGATGAGGGGGGTATAAAGAATAAATGGGAGGGATAAAATGTTCTAGATGATAGATGAGAGGATAGGGTTATGTGTCAGGACTTCTCTCCAACAGAATTAGAAATTCAGCTAAAGCACCATGATATGAGTTGAACATTTTCACCTCAAAAAAAATTTTTTAGGGATTATTTATTTTGAGAGAGAGAGAGAGTGAGCTCAAGCAGGGGAGGGGTCAGAGAGAGAGGGAGAGAGAGAGAATCCCAAGTAGACTACATGCTATCAGTGCAGAGCCCGATGTGGGGCTGGAACTCACAAACCATTAAATCATGACCTTAGCTGAAATCAGGAGTCAGACACTTAACCAACTGAGCCACCCAGGTGACGCAAACATTTTCACCTTTTAATTGCATTAATAAAATTGGATTAGATGTATAAATATTTGATTCGTACCTGCTTTGGGGGTATTCCTTTATTTCTTTCTTTTCTTTTTTTTTAATTGGGGGCAAAAAAAGGGTTGTTTAATAAAGAAATGACTGCATTTTCATCTGTCCAGATGCTAAGAGGTGCTAGGTGATTCCTTAAAATGGTGGTGGTGGGGCAACAAAAGGAAGTCTAAGGATGGAAAAGTGTGTCAGTTAGAATGCTTAGCACCACAAGCAAAAGAATAGTTGACTCACATGGGCTTAAGTGAGAAACTGGCATCCTTCCAGCAGCTCTGATAGGGGGCCATACTGGCCAAGGCTCCCTGACTCCCTGGCCAAGACTGACCACATAAGCAGGTGTAAATCAAGGCTTGATGTGCTAACACAATGGCTCCCGTTTTCACCCACACAGCCTATTTCCTCACAACGAACACCTCTGATTTAGGGGGTAAATAGGTTTGTTGTTAGAAGAAAATTAATTGAAACAGAACTTGGCTTTTGCCCAAGCCAGCCTGAGGCAAGAACCTGTCTCCCAGTGTGCTGTGTGACTACTGTCTTCTGATTCACCTTGGACAACTGGCTTCCTGAGAAGGGAGCAGGGATCTAAAGAAACCATTACTAGGACAAGTTAGTTATTAGCTCCTAGCAGAATTGATCCCACAGATCACTTTACTCACCTACATATTTATTTGGAAAAAGCGAAGGGAGTAAATTCTCTCCCCCAGTTCTAGGCCATGCTCCGGACATGGAGTTCAGTTTTGCATGGAGGAGGCAGGATGGCATAACCTTAGGGGGTTTTGTTGGCAGACAGCAACGGGCTGGAATTCTGGAACTGCCACCACAGTTCAGCTGGGTGTCTGTGCACAGGGAACCCATATTCCCAAAGCTGTAGTTCCTACTTTCATTGACTGGGCAACGGATGAATACTACCCACCTCACAGGTTTTGTTTTAAGAAATGATGGAGATGACATTGTAAAGAGAAGAGGGGCAAATAGCAGCATCCAACACAGGGGTCAATTATTAGTCCTGGCAAGAATAAGAATAAGAATAAGAATAAGAATAAGAATAAGAATAAGAAAGAATAAGAATAAGAATAAGAATAAGAATAAGAATAAGAATAAGAATAAGAAGAATAAGAATAAGAGTAAAGGTGACAGAAAACTCACTGCTGCTAAGTGTGTGGACAAGATTTTTAAATCCTTGTCTAAGCTTGCTCCTCCCGGGATGGGGACAGGGACTCTCTGGGGGGGATATAGGTGGTCAGATACTACAGTCCTTTCTCATTCCCTTGGGCTTTGTGTGTGAGCTGCTTCCAAAATATCCAGCCCAGCCTGGGTTTTGGGATGTGGTTATCTTCTGACGTGTTCTGAAATAACTTCCTGAGGTAGCGACCCCTCAGCTACTTGGCCTCTGGTTTTGAGGGGCTGGTCAAGTTTATAGGGACATCTGGAGGAGGCTTGGGGGCAGTGCTGCCCCACCAGCTCAACAACACCACATTCTGCTCTTGTTAGGCAGCTTGAATTTTCCCCAAATACCAGTTTGAAATCCACCTCTTCCAGGGAATTCTCTGATAACTTAGTCAGTATTGCATTTTCTCTTCTCAAACTTTTAATTTACTTTTCTACTTCACATATCCTTAGCAACATACTGTATGTGTTAGGACTTAATTGGATTTCGTGATTTAATATTTCATTGGATCAAATGCAGTAAAGATCACTGTAGCAGAATCTGTTGTTGCACTGCCCGTATCCTCCCACCATTAATATTTCAGGGCACATCAGTCTTCTAGCTGCCTGTGTGTTCCTTGCCTGAACATTTTCTCTGGTTGACACAGATCTGCCTCCCACAGGCAGGCTGAAAGTGCCAGGGAATTCACACAGCAGGGGCAGCCCTCAACCAACAGCTGAAGGAAGTGGGTGTGTTAATACCCCAGTTCTCTCATCTCAGGGCAAGTGTATGCTCTACATGGTCTCCTGGAGCTCCCCAAGATCATTGCACTCCAGCTGCCCACATGCTATCTTGCTTGATGAGACATCCTTCATTTGCTGCCTTCCCTTCTTTGAATCAATTTCTCACTCCCCTGGGCTCCTTGGCTCACCTTCCAAATAAACTTGCACTTGGATCCTCAATCTAGAGGTGGCTCTTGGGGAAACTCAACCAAGGAACTTCACTTCACTGATGAATTTCTTTGCAAGATCAGTTTAAGTTCTACCTCCCACAAGCAACCTTCTCTGATAACTCAATGTTGCTTTCTTTTTGTTTTTAATACATGAAATTTATTGTCAAATTGGTTTCCATACAACACCCAGTGCTCATCCCAAAAGATGTCCTCTTCAATACCTATCACCCACCCTCCCCTCCCTCCCACCCCCATCAACCCTCAGTTTGTTCTCAGTTTTTAACAGTCTCTTATGCTTTGGCTCTCTCCCACTCTAACCTCTTTTTTTTTTCCTTCCCCTCCCCCATGGGTTTCTGTTAAGTTTCTCAGGATCCACATAAGAGTGAAAACATATGGTATCTGTCTTTCTCTGTATGGCTTATTTCACTTAGCATCACACTCTCCAGTTCCATCCATGTTGCTACAAAGGGCCATATTTCATTCTTTCTCATTGCCACGTAGTACTCCATTGTGTATATAAACCACAATTTCTTTATCCATTCATCAGTTGATGGACATTTAGGCTCTTTCCATAATTTGGCTATTGTTGAGAGTGCTGCTATAAACATTGGGGTACAAGTGCCCCTATGCATCAGCACTCCTGTATCCCTTGGGTAGACTCCTAGCAGTGCTATTGCTGGGTCATAGGGTAGGTCTATTTTTAATTTTTTGAGGAACCCCACTGTTTTCCAGAGTGGCTGCACCAGTTTGCATTCCCACCAACAGTGCAAGAGGGTTCCTGTTTCTCCACATCCTTGCCAGCATCTATAATCTCCTGATTTGTTCATTTTGGCCACTCTGACTGGCATGAGGTGATATCTGAGTATGGTTTTGATTTGTATTTCCCTGCTGAGGAGTGACATTGACCATCTTTTCATGTGCCTGTTGACCATCTGGATGTCTTCTTTAGAGAAGTGTCTATTCATGTTTTCTGCCCATTTCTTCACTGGATTATTTGATTTTCGGGTGTGGAGTTTGGTGAACTCTTTATAGATTTTGGATACTAGCCCTTTGTCCAATATGTCATTTGCAAATATCTTTTCCCATTCCGTTGGTTGCCTTTTAATGTTGTTGATTGTTTCCTTTGCTGTGCAGAAGCTTTTTATCTTGATGAGGTCCCTATAGTTCATTTTTGCTTTTAGTTCCCTTGCCTTTGGGGATGTGTCGAGTAAGAAATTGCTGTGGCTGAGGTCAGAGAGGTCTTTTCCTGCTTTCTCCTCTAGGGTTTTGATGGTTTCCTGTCTCACATTCAGGTCCTTTATCCATTTTGAGTTTATTTTTGTGAATGGTGTGAGAAAGTGGTCTAGTTTCAACCTTCTGCATGTTGCTGTCCAGTTCTCCCAGCACCATTTGTTAAAGAGACTGTCTTTTTTCCATTGGATGTTCTTTCCTGCTTTGTCAAAGATTAGTTGGCCATATGTTTGTGGGTTTAGTTCTGGGGTTTCTATTCTATTCCATTGGTCTATGTGTCTGTTTTTGTGCCAATACCATACTGTCTTGATGATTACAGCTTTGTAGTAGAGGCTAAAGTCTGGGATTGTGATGCCTCCTGCTTTGGTCTTCTTCTTCAAACTTACTTTGGCTATTCAGGGCCTTTTGTGGTTCCATATGAATTTTAGGATTGCTTGTTCTAGTTTTGAGAAGAATGCTGGTGCAATTTTGATTGGGATTGCATTGAATGTGTAGATAGCATTGGGTAGTATTGACATTTTGACAATATTTATTCTTCCAATCCATGAGCAGGGAATGTCTTTCCATTTCTTTATATCTTCTTCAATTTTCTTCATAAGCTGTCTACAGTTTCAGCATACAGATCTTTTACATCTTTGGTTAGGTTTATTCCTAGGTATTTTATGCTTCTTGGTGCAATTGTGAATGGGATCAGTTTCTTTATTTGTCTTTCTGTTGCTTCATTGTTAGTGTATAAGAATGCAACTGATTTCTGTACATCGATTTTGTATCCTGCAACTTTGCTGAATTCATGTATCAGTTCTAGCAGACTTTTGGTGGAGTCTATCAGATTTTCCATGTATAATATCATGTCATCTGCAAAAAGTGAAAGCTTGACTTCGTCTTTGCCAATTTTGATGCCTTCAATTTCCTTTTGTTGTCTGTTTGCTGATGCTAGAGCTTCCAGCACTATGTTAAACAACAGCGTTGAGAGTGGGCATCCCTGTCGTGTTCCTGATCTCAGGGAAAAAGTTCTCAGTTTTTCCCCATTGAGGATGATGTTAGCTGTGGGCTTTTCATAAATGGCTTTTATGATGTTTAAGTATGTTCCTTCTATCCCGACTTTCTCAAAGGTTTTTATTAAGAAATGGTGCTGAATTTTGTCAAATGCCTTTTCTGCATCGATTGACAGGATCATATGGTTCTTATCTTTTCTTTTATTAATGTGATGTATCACGTTGATTGATTTGCGAATGTTGAACCAGCCCTGCATCCCAGGAATGAATCCCACTTGATCATGGTGAATAATTCTTTTTAGATGCTGTTGAATTCAATTTGCTAGTATGTTATTGAGAATTTTTGCATCCATATTCATCAGGGATATTGGCCTGTAGTTCTCTTTTTTTACTGGGTCTCTGTCTGATTTAGGAATCAAAGTAATACTGGCTTCATAAAATGAGTCTGGAAGTTTTCTTTCCTTTCTGTTTTTTGGAATAGCTTGAGAAGGATAGGTATTATATCTGCTTTAAAAGTCTGGTAGAACTCCCCTGGGAAGCCATCTGGTCCTGGACTCTTATTTGTTGGGAAAAACAAATAAGGCTGCCCCTCTGCCCCAGCTCCCTCCCGCCAGTCTGTGTAGTGTGCACCACCTCTCCTCCCTTCCTACCCTCTTCTGTGGGCCTCTCGTCTATGCTTGGCCCCAGAGAATCCATTCTGCTAGTCTTCTGACAGTTTTCTGGGTTATTTAGGCAGTTGTGGGTGGAATCTAAGTGATCAGCAGGATGCGATGAGCCCAGCATCCTCCTACACCGTGATCTTCCACCCAAAAATCCTCATGTTGTTTTCTTACAGGAATAACATTGTATGCATTACTGACCAGTTGCAAGATGAGCTACTTAATGTATATGATCTGACTTAATTGTCCTGCATGATTTATCCCAGAATGAGATCACAATATTGCATTTATTTCTTTGTAATAGGACATACCTTATTAATAAATAAGTCCTCATAAAGTTAAAAGCAGAGCAGGGTCTTTTCAGAAAAGAGAATAAAAGACAGCATGTCATTTTATTTAAAATTGCAGATTAGGAGCACCTGGGTGGCTAAATCATTTAAGCATTTGACCCTTGATTTCAGCTCAGGTCATGATCTCATGGTTCTGGGATCAAGCCCCATATCAGGGTCTGCATTGACAGCATGGAGCCTTCTTGGGATTCTCTCTCTCTCTCTCTCTCTCTCTCTCTCTCTCTCCCTCCCTCCCTCTCTCTCTATCTCAATAAATAAATAAATAAATAAATATTAAAAAAATAAAAAAATGCAGATTAGGTTTTTACAATAGAAGATACTTGAGGTATCATTTTGTTCCATACCAGCTTCTCAGATTTCTATAAAGTAGCACATAAAATCCTCAATTCTAAGCAGTCATTTCAGAGACTGCCTTTGAATATAGGAGTTAACAACCAATTTCTTCTGATTCACAAGGGAATGTAACATTCAGATTCTCCTTGGTTATGAGGCCACAGTCATGAGGACGGTACAAAAACTTACAGTAAACATCCTGCAGCCAAGTGTGAGTTACAGGGAGTCATCTTCCAAAAACGCTTCACCAGGGAGCATTATATACAAATTGTGAAACATTGTGGGTTCAATCCTGACATATAACAAAAGTTGGTGCAGTGGCTTTTCACAGAAAAAAGGAGAAAGACCCCTCTCAAATCCAGGAAAGTCTTCATTAGCCCAAATTGGAAACCAAATCCTACTCAGAACACCCATAAAGTTACATGTAAATATCATCTTCCCAATTTAGATTATAAGCAACATGTGGTGAAGAAAACTATCTTATGCGACCTCTTAGCTCTGCTGGTGTCAACAAGTGTTGGGCACATGTAGGTACTCATTAAATATTTGATAGTCAGTTGGTTTTGATTAAGCAAAAATATTTTGTTCAACTTTATGATGGTTAATTTTATGTGTCAACTTTAGTGAGGCATGGGGTGCCCAGATATTTAGTCAAACATGATTCTGGGCATTTCTGCAAAGGTATTTTTGGATGAGATTAACATTCAAATCCATAGATTGGGTAAAGAAGATTACCCCCACCTCCCACCACCCCCCCATAATATAGTGCCTCATCTAAGCAGTTGAAGGACTGAATAGAACAAAAAGGCTGACCTTCACCAAGTAAGAGAAGTTCTTCCTGCCTGAGGGACTTCAAACTAAGATAACAACATTTCCCTGCTTTGGAGTGGAATGGAAACATTGGCTTTTCTTGGGTCTTAATCCTGTTGACTCACCCTGTAGACCTTAAGATTTGGTAGTCTCCATAACAATATGAGCCAATCCCACACAATAAATCTCTCTGTCCCTGGAGAACCATGACAAATACGTACTCAAATTTGTTGAAAGTATGTAATCTAGGTATGGCCAATAGGCCGACTTTGCTCTATAAACCACACTTTACCCTTTGGTCTCCCAGAAGGAGTTCTTGTGCGTACGTCTCCTTTTGCAACTGCTCAGTGCATTCCTATTATATTTTTCATTAAACTAAAGTTTTATAATCTAACAGATGGACAGATCCAATTTTGTAGGAGTAATTATAAACTCCTAAGGCAAATTAGTAATTTTTGATTAAAGATATCAGAAGTACATGGCTCAAATGTATCCATTTTTTTTTTTCTTTTCTGGAATTAGTCAACAAGTACTTACTGAGTGTGTAAGACCCTGGAGATGCAGTGTCTCTCACATGTGATCCACTATCATAATCCAGTGGGACTCTGAAGCTGCTTGAAGAAATTAGGCCCATAAATGATGCTATTTTGTCCCAAAGTCTATCAAACATTGATCAACCAAAGGGTCCATACATTGCCAACTGTTTATCACAGCCCATACTCTGGAGCTACAAACCTGAGCTCTTTAAGTGTGGGTTTTAATTAGAATATCTTGGTGAGGAAATTCTAGGAAGGAAGAGAGATAAGACATTGAACAACAGGGACTCCCAGGGCCTGACAGGTTTTTCCATTGAATCAGTATAATTTCAGTCTGCACGCTGTATGCATTACCCTTGGGGGGATAAATTTTGTGCATGGATTTTCCCACTATATTTGATGGGATGTCATGGGAGAGGTTATATAACCTGCCAGCACCATCCTGGCCAAATATGGCCCTCCCCACTCATCTTTTTTATTTTGAACAATGACCTCATATGTATACGGGAAATAATAAGATTTGCTGTGGGCGGCAAAGCTGAAAAATCACGTTTCCTGACTCAAGTGGGACGATTCTGGGGCCCCTGAGGGGTCCCAGAAGCACAGCCCAGCCACTTCTTCACCTCCACCTCTGCCTACTTTCTCTTGACAGTATTTTTATGTTGAAACAAATATTTGGCAGTGACACATGAGGCCTATACTCTTGGCATGGTGTGCCCTTGTCTCTATTCATTCTCGTCCCATGGTTGCTGTGGACAGGCAGAATTTTTCTGGAACAGTGTCTCTCTTAAGTTTACCTGTTGCCTGGAGACCCTTGGGAGGGGCATTTCAGGCTTGCAGAAAGGTTTAGTACTGCAAAAATAGTTCACCATCTTTCTCTTTGACTTACCTTCAGGTCAATTATCTGGTATAATCACTGAAATCCCATGGCTCTTTTAACTGGCTATGTAACTCGGTAAAGTCTATGCTTATCTGCATGGCTAGGTGACAGAGGTGGACAGATTTGACTTGTTATTCAATTGCTCATAATATTCTGTCAAACTGAATTTACCTCTTTAGTCATTATGGATTTAGAAAAGTATGTTGAGGGGGCGCCTGGATGGCCCATTTGGTTAAGCGCCTGACTTCAGCTTAGGTCATGATCTCCAAGTTCATGGGTTAGAGCCCCACATCAGGCTCCGTGCTGGGAGCGGGGTGGGGAGGGGGGAGCGGGGCGGAGAGCCTGCTTTGGATTTTGTATCTCTCTCTGTCCATCCCCCACTTCTGCTCTGTATTTCTCTCTCAAAATTAAATAATAAAGAAAAAATAAAAAAAAAGTATGTTGAAGACATTATAGAAACAATTGATGGAATTTAAATATGGACTGTGTATTAGATAATAGGATTGTATCAGGATAAAGTGTTCTGATTTTGATAATAACATCATAGGAATAAAGACATTTTCTTTGTTCTTATGAACACACTGAACTTAGTGGTAAATCAAAGGGCAATTTCTCCTACTTTTTCTCTTACAAAAAAGGGAGAAAGATTAAGTGAACGGGGCAATATGTAATTAACTGATGAATCTGGGGAAAAAAAAGGAGGAGTTTCTTGTTCTTGCAACTTTTCTTTAAGTTCGAAAGTATATCATAGTAATAAGTTACCAAGAAAAGAAAGGTGTGCAGTGGAGAAAGCAATTGTGAGGTGGGCACATAACCAGGATGACCAACAAGCGGCAGCAAATATGGTCTTGCCATTTATTTTTCAGCCACTATATATTTATTGTCCTTGTTTGCCTTAAAGCATTAAAGACAGGAAGGCCACTAAGTCCTCCTTGATTTACCCTGGGGCTAACAGACAATAAAGGCAGACGCTGCCATACCTCCCTCTTGCCACATGGTGTCGCTGTTGAAGATGGGTCTTACATTCTCAACTGTGAAGTGCCTCAAACCCCTGCCCTGGCTGCCTTAGACTTGGAGGGGAAAGCTACCAGGATAAATACAAGGTGCTGTAGGGAGTGGGGAGGTTAATGTCCTTGGAGACGATGGTGATCAATAAACATGCAGTCCTGGCCTGATGGAGGGTGAGAAGCCATCACAGTAGAGATGAGCTGTTCCAGAACAGGCCCTGCTAGGCCAGCCAGCCCCAGCTGACCCAGCAGCTGACTGCAGACACGTGAGGGAGCCCAGCTAGGTCAGATAAATGCCCAGCTGAGCTTGGCTCAGACACTGAGAAGAGTACATGGCTGTTGTTCAAAGCCACCACAGTAGGCTATTCAGCCTGTACTACCTGCCCCCACCAACCTGCAGAAGATGTTCACATCCTAATCCCCAGAATCTGTGAACATGTTACCTTCCATAAAGGGAAAAGGGTCTTTGTAAATGTGATGAAATTAAAGACCTTAAGATAGGGAAATTATCCTGGATTATCCACGTGGGCACAATGTAATCACAGTGTCCTTAGAAGAGGAACACAGGAAGTTCAAACAGAAGGGGAAGAGTTGTGATAGAAACAGAGGTTGGAGTGATACAGCCACAAGCCAAGGAATGCCAGAATCTCCTAGAAGCTGAAAGAGGCAAGAAATGGATTCTCCTCTGGAGCATCCAGAAGGAACCAGACCTGCCGATGCCTGGATTTTGGCCCGGTAAGACTCATTTTGCACTTCTGACTTCCAGAACTCTAAGAGAATAAATCTGTGGTGTTTTACACCATTTAAATTTGTGGTAATTTGTTATAGCAGCAAAAGGAAACTTATACAGGCACCAACCTTGGGGGTGGTTTGTTATCCAGCAAAAGCTGGCTGATACATATATGTTCCTATAGCCTTGTGGAAGCTTTGAGACAAGAAAGAGAGGAAAGGAATAGTGCTAATATGGATGGGCAGGATGTACATTTACAGGCACCAAGAAGTAATGTTTTACCAGACATTTAAATGAAAATATTTTATAAAACATGCTTTTTAAATTTTAATTTAAATGATCATTTTGAGGTCATTCATTTACTTGTGGATTTATTAATTAGTAAACATTTAAGTACCATGTGCTAAGAATGAAGAAGAAGTGAATTCAAAGATAAATAAAATATTCTCTATGCCCTCACAAAAATCACAGATGTCTGAACCAGAGTGAATCCTTTAAGAAGTGGCCTGGTCTTACTGGGTTGCCCCTCACCTGGTTGCCCCTCACTTGGTTGCCCCTCACCTGGTTGCCCCTCACCTGGTTGTCCCTCACCTGGTTGCCCTTCACTTGGTTGCCCCTAAACTTGTTGCCCCTCCCCTCTGGTTGCCCCTCACCTGGTTGCACACTGCCCATTGCCCTTCACACCAGCCTCTCTGGGCCTCTGTAGTTGGTGTACTTCACTCCCTCCCTTTGTCTGATAAACAATCCAGTCTTAAGTTTTCCAGCACATCTTCCTCTTAGTCTGGGCCTTCGTCTTTCCTCTTTGACACATATGTGGACAACTCGTAGAAAAATGACCCACTTAATTTCAAAGGCCTCCAGGACCACCCAGCCTCTTCTGAGAAGGTGTCTCCCAACCTGCCCTCATACTTCCTCAGTGAAGGCCAGGGGGTCTAAGTTGGGGCTGGACCTACAGACTCTTCTTATTTTTTGAGGAATTCTCTGGTAGCATCATGAGCCTTGTGCTATGCAGACATGAGTGTGAAGGTTAATCTTATGTTGGCCTAACTGGGCAATCGGGATGCCAGATACCTGGTTAACCATGATTTCTGTGTGTGTCTATGAAGGTGTTTCTGGGGAAGATTAGCATTTGAATTGGTTGGCTGAGAAAGCATGCTGTCCTCCCCAGTGTGGGTGGGCATCATCCAATCTTGTGAGGGTTGGATACAACCAAAAGTAGAGGAATGTTGTATTTGCCTTTTTTTTTGCCTAACTGCTGAGCTAGGATGTCAGTTTTCTGTCTTTGTTGCTCCTGGTTCTTGGGCCTGCAAACTCAGACTGGAATCTATACCATGGCTCTCTGCCTCTCAGGGCTCTGAATAACACCACTGGATTTTCTGGATCTCCAGCTTGCAGGTAGCTGGTGGTGGGACTTTCCACTTCCATAGTCACATAATCTAATACTTTGTAATATGTCTTTCTATAAATTGATATATCTCTATGTATGTATTTATGTATCTATTATGTATGTATGCATGTTTGTATGTATGTATGTATCATCTGCCTGCCTATCTATCTACCATCTATGTATTTATCTATCCATTTATTTATCATCTGTCTATCATCTGTTTATCTATCATCTATATCTATCTATCTATCTATCTATCTATCTATCTATCTATCATCTATCTATATATCCATTTATCTATCATCTATCATCTGTCTATCATCTGTTCCTATCATCTGTCTACCTGTCTGTTATCTATATGTCTATTTATCTATCTACCTATCATGTATCTGCCTATCTTTTCTATTGGTACTGTTTCTCTGAAGATCCCTGACTAGGACAATGGGGAGACAGGCTTCCTCTTGGGAGATCAGGGAAGGCTTCCACAGAGAAGACACACAGAAGTGGGTCTTACAACAACATTTGAACAGGGAAGGGTGTCCTGGTCTGCAGGTGTAGCATGAACAAAAGGGCAAGGCACGGAAGTACACAATGTCGAAGCATAACCCTAAAAACGTTAAAACACAATTCTGTCACCAATATTTTGGTGTAAAATATTTACCTAGCTCATTTATAAGGGAACCAACAGCCCGGCTAAGCTAATTAAAAAGATCTAAAGAAAACTGGTAGAGTTGGTGAGTGGATAAAGGAATGATGAAATAAGATGGAGCACTGGTTGAAGTTTTATAGGACAACAAAATCATTATCTTTGAGGTTATTTATGCTGCCAGAAAAAAAATAATTTTCCATTTGTCAATATTCAGAAAGTTAACATCTGGCTTTGTACTCTGGTACGTAATCAACAGTAAATGTAAGTCAACAAGTGAGTCACCTAGTGCTGTGTAAAAATCACCCCAAAACTTAGCAGCCTAAAACAGCAAACATGTCTTATCTGTTTCTGAGTGTCAGGAACTTGGAAATCGCTTGGCTGGGTGGTCCTGGCTCAGGGTCTCTGAGAGGTCGCCATCAGGTCATGAGCCAGAGCTGCGGTTTTTGGAAGGTGCAAAGGAGTCTTTTCCAAGCTTAGTGCTTAGTCAGGTGGCTGTTGCCAGAATGCTCCAGGTCTTTGCCATGGGGACTCTTCTGCTCACAAGAGAAGGCAGCTGGCTTCCCAGAGTAGAGTGGTGAGAGAGAGAGAGAGAGAGAGAGAGAGAGAGAGAGAGAGGAAGGGGGAGGAGGAAGAGGAGGGTGTCAGTAAGAGGGAGGGTTGGAGGAGGAGGAGGAGGAGGAAGGAGGGTGAGTGGGAGGAAGGGGAGACAGGGAGGAGCAGGAAGGATGGGGAGGGAAAGAGGGAGAGGAACAAGGAGGGGAAAGGAGAGAAAGTGAGAAGAGGGGGACAAGGAGGGGGAGAAGGAGGAGGGAGGGGGAGAGAGAAGGCAGGAGGGTCCTGGTGGAAGCTACACTCAGAACTTAGTCTCAGAAGTGACATCTCATCACTTGTGCTTTGTTTTGCCCTCTGGGAATGAGTGTCTCAGAACAGCCCACTCTAGGGGAGGGGAATTAAGCTTCACCCTTTGGGGGAAAGATCATCATGGAACTTGAGGGCATTACTTTAAAAGCACCACATTACCTCCCCTAGAGGATCTGATGCCCCCCAGACTGACTGCTAGCCAATGCTCTAGTGTGATTTTTAGGGAGTCAGGTGACAATCTTTTGACGTAGCTCCGTGTTTTGTGCACTTTTTGTTAACAGTGGTATGTTTGGGGAACAGCAGGTGGTTCAGTGGGAGTTGGCTGGAGCAAAGAGATTCTGGAAGGCTGGGCCAGGCTGATGTGCCCTGTATGCCAGCTGAGGCCCTGTTCAGTGACTGGTCCCAGTGTGGCTCTGTGGCCTAACAGGCCCTGCAACCAGCCTACCGAGTCAATGTTTTAGGAAAAATGGGTGAACTGGGTGCTGTTGACACAAAAGGAGGAAAGGAAGCCAGGAGACTGGGGACAGACTTTGACCATGGAGCCTGAGAGAAGGCTATGGTACAGAGGGCACAGGAGCAGCTCTGGAGAGGATGCTGGAGTTAATTTGCCAGATATAGGGGCTGACCTCCAGTTTTGTTGCAAGTTACAGGGAGTGTGGAAGTGGGGAAGAATGGCAGAGGCAGGAGGTGCCAGAGGGAGCACATGGCATGGCTGGTGCATCACTCTGCCAGCCGAGGACCCTCATTAATTTTTGCACAAAGGTTAAAGGTGACTCATCAGAAAGGGGAGCCTTGAAGGGTGTCTGGGTGGTTGAGTGAACAAACCCCAGGCAGTCTAGGCTATGAATGCGCTGATGTCTTCCGTTGAGGAATCGTAGAGCATGCACACATTTCCTCCTACCTTGGTGGAGTGTGGTGATGAGGGATGGTGGGGGTGGTGGCTGGAAGCATAGGGATTTTTCTGAGGTGGAGGGGTCACAGAAAGTTCACAGTAGTTGGAGACCAGCTTTGTTCCAGCAACTGGAAACAAAGAAACACCAAATAACACACTTGAAGCAAGACTGCAAGGAGGGGATTGAAAGCATACCAGGTACTTGCCGGCTGTGGGGCCTGGTGGCAGGAAGTTCCAGCTCTTAGATAAGGTGGAAACACTTCCTGCCCAGCCAGACGAGTACTTCCGGCCCCAGCACGTTCAGGAGCTGGTGGCACGGATGCCCAATGGTACCTTGCATCCAGTTGATAGAAATACATGTTCCAAGCTCTGGTACACTCTCTTCCAGAAGATATGGTATGAATGATTGCCACCGCAGGTAATACATTCCCTGCTTTTTGGAAGAACAAACGCATGTAGTTGTTCAGATGACACCTCCGGGTGCTACTGGGTGGGAGGCTGGTCTGCCAGCCTTACTGGTATGTGTATAATTTGGTTATTCTGAAAGCAGACCCTAGGTAGGGCCTTGGGGCAGGTGGTGTACCTGAGGGTGGTCCCAGGGAGCAGGAAGGAGGGGGTGGGGAAGTGAGAGGATAGAGGAGGAGCCTCCAGCATGGAAAGGGTGTTTATAAGCAGGACGAGCTAAGACCTTGTGGAGCTGGGAAGCCCCTACACAGAGCTGCCCACCTGGGACAGGGACACTAGTTCATTATCTGTCTGCCGAACCACATGCCTGCTTGGGCCTGGCTCTGGGGGGTGCACCTGCAATTTTTGTTTTATTTTATTTGATTCATGCAAGAAGTATTTATCTTCTTCTCCCTGGCCCTGATATCTAAAAGTGCTGTCTTTGCCATGTTAGACTGTAAATTTTCATGTTTCAAGTTCTTTTCTTGCTGCTCTTCTGCCACCCTGTCACTCCATTGTTGATATTCTGGGTAATTAAAGTGATCATGGCTAACATCTGCTGCCTGGGTGCCAACAGACATGTAGAATGGTGCCTGCGTGTATGTAAGCATGTGGGTGTGTGTGCATGGGTGTGCATGTATGTGCATGGGTGTGTGTGCTTGCCTGTGTGCATGCATGTGCATGCATGTGTTCCTGTGTGCCTGTGTGCACGCACATGGAATGTCTACCCTGGCAGGGGGAGCATGTGAGGGGTACAAAGAAACAAAGGAGGAGCTGAAGGAACTTTCCACAGACCCACCCAGGCTTCATCTCGGAAGTCCTTTTTTTGTTGTTGTTAGTCGGGTACAGGAAGTTGTTTGCTCTGGCTGACATTCCAGGGTCCAACTTGCGTGCCTTTTCTGCATTGGCCCTTTGGTCAAAATATAGCCTCGGTGTGTTTTAGGGCCATACAGGAGCAGGTAAGGAACAGGCAGTCCAGCTCTCAGGTGAGCACAGGTGGTCTCCTTTGGGTTGTGGGCTGGGGGTGGTATGACAGTGTGGCTCCTCAGGGCCACCTCTCAGTAAAACCATCTGGACCACTGTGATCTCCAAAGATCTGAAAACTCACCCCCAGTATATTAATATATTATGTATATATGTACACATACATACATATGTTCTATACTCATGACACTGAAATAGCATCTTATGTGGATTACAGAATACACCTCAAAATAAAAAGATTAAAATAAAACAGAGATGAAATAAACTATTGAAAATAATTTTTCTTTTTGATGTTTTTATCATGGACATCAACTCTTTTTTCTTCACCAAAGTGCATTGAAAGTGTTACTAACATAATCGAGCTTGCTGCATTGCTTTTATAAATCTTGGATCACACTTTCTGATGCAACAATTTTAACTTCTAAGTTTGGGGTGCTTTGGGATCTGGTTCTGTACCACTCTTGACACAGAGGGCTCCAAAAGGACCTGGTAAGGCATGTCAGCCACACTGCCTATATCACAGCACTCATTCACCAATGATGCAAGGCTCATGTTGAAATGTGGCCACCAAATTTCCACCGATTTTTGATGTTATTTATTTATTTTTTACAAGGTACTGAATTTTGATATTTCTTAAATAAGCAGTTTAAAAATCCACTAAAACACTTAGGATAATTTTTCAACAAATGAGAAAATTCTGTTTGCAAGGTTTTTTCCAGTGTACAGATCTGAAGGTTTTCAGAAGTGTTATGCTTATATTAGCTTCTATTGTCAAAAGTCTAGGGATTTCTCAAGCTCTCCATAAGATGAGTTTCCTCTGAAAACCTACTTCTTTCTCATTCACTGTTAAAACATCACCTTGGCCTTGAAAATACAGCTTTAATTTGTTTACAGTTTTAGGAACACTGCTTGCTAGGTTGAACTTGATGACTAGCCTTTGTTCAGCCAAAGAAGTACCTGTATTTTTGTAAAAGAAAATTGTCTACCTTGTCTCTAGAATCGTTTGTCTTGGATCATCAGCTACCAGGATTCACGTGCATGGTCATTTCCCAGCTAATGTCAAAATATTGCAAATATTCCTCCATGTACATAAACCCATGCTCTCAGGCACATATGAACTGCACAACATGTAGAAGGAGTCTGCCCTGCCAGCCCTTCCTCCCTGGGGAATCCCTGCTCTTCCCTCAGGAAGAGGGAAGCTTTTGTGGCTGTAGCACTTGGCCATGGAGAGTCAGTCCTTACACTAGATATGTGGAGATACTCTTTTTCACATTTGCATGAAATAAATGTAAAGAATGTCCTGTCTGTCCTTTCCAGGCCTCACTCATCTAATCTTGCACACTCTTGGGGTCATGCACCCAGCTTTGGAGACTACTAATTTAGGCCAAGGCTGACAGAAACAAGCATCGGGTTCTCTTTAAGGCTTGAGCCCCCAGAACCTGTACAGGTGTCCTTTGAAAACTGATGCAGGAGTTCTCACAGCACACTGGGTCAGAACAGGTGTGGCCACTGTTGTCACACTGACAAGGAAGGTACCTTCCAGACTCTCCTGTATTGGCTGCTGAGGGTTTCCATTGATGGTACCATGCTGGCAATTTTAGATGTTTATTTCAAATAAGGTAGGTGCATTGTTACCATTTTACAGATAATGGGGCTGAGCCTCATAAGGTTTAAGACCTCAGGAAAAGGAATGCAGAGGCAAGAAGGTAAAGCACAGTTCTGTTTCCATTTGCCACATGTTGTCTCTTCATCCCAAGCCACCAGCCTGCTACTTTTCACCTGCCTTGCCCCACCCCCACTTGGCAGTGGGAAGGAGCATCCTGCCAAAGTGGAATTTCCTTGCTCTTTGCTGCAATGAAACACTGCCTTGGGCCTATGAAGGCTGGCTCCAGAATGTTCTGTCCTTCACTATTCAAGGCTAGGAGAGAAGGCATGGGCACTGCAGGGGCCAAGCCTTTGTGGGGACTGGGGGTCAAAACTGACTTTTTGCAAGCTCCTGATCCTTCGTCACCCTCCTCAAGGTAAGTGTCATCAGCAAGTACAGGCTGCTGTTATTGCAGACCTGGGCTTGTCAGCCTGGCCCATGGTGGTCAGTGAACCCCCAGTAATTAAAAATCTCTTCTGAGCTCCTCATGGTTACAGCAAATCCCCCAACCATCTAAACCTGTGGACCCTAAGTTCATATCTACTTAGCCAATGAAGACTTCCTGTTTTTAAGTTCTGGGAGTTTCCTTAAAAACATAAACAAATGGAATTTTTTTGGACCTTGAGTAAATATTCCCTAAGAGCATGTTGTGTGAAGCATGAATAAGCAACATATGGGCTATGTTTCCTTCAAAATACACACATTTCAGAGGAAAGGAGCTTAGAAAAACACATCCTGCACTTTTGCCGAGTGGAAAAATATCTGGAAAAGTTACTGGACCTGATTTTCAAATTTTATTTTTTCCAGTGGTTAATTATAGCATCTAAATATAATTTCTGAGGCTGGTATTCGTGGGATGTCCATGTTGGAAACCCATCTCTGCCCCTGTCCTCAATGCTACACAGGATTTGTGTGTGCTGCTGGCAAAACTTGGCTTTAGTCTTGGGATTCAGGTGCATTAAGGCTGCTGGGAGGGAGACATCCACCTCCTGGTTTCCAAGGTGAAGAGAGGGATGACCGGAGAAGCTCTCTGAGTTCCTGTGTCCTGGGGAAGTTTCCGCCAGAGTCAACTCAAGGCCACCGCTGCACATTTAGCCAGTGCAAACAGAAACGGAAGCACCT
This sequence comes from Panthera pardus, assembly GCF_024362965.1. Classification (NCBI taxonomy): domain Eukaryota; kingdom Metazoa; phylum Chordata; class Mammalia; order Carnivora; family Felidae; genus Panthera; species Panthera pardus. The sequence continues at coordinate 47,980,384 of NW_026526821.1, read as the reverse complement.
AAAAAAATGTGAGAGTGTAAGGTCTGTTTCTGGTTCCTGCAGGCAAAAGAAATCGACATGAGCCAGTTGAAACGGAACAGGGGGTTTACTGGAAAGATGTTGGGCTTTCCCAAGGGATTCAAGGAAGAGCTGAGTGTGCATATTTGGGGACCTCTCTTCTAGGCAATCATCACTGACAAGACTTGGCTCCCAGAGCCCAGTTTATGTTCCAGGTTCCCAATTCCTGGGGTGACATGCTGCCCCACGGCCCAGCTTCTCACTCTTCCTTCCTGTGCCTCTCTCCCCCGGCATGACATTGTGTTCCAGGATGCTTGCTACCAGTCCAGTCCCAGGGTTTCAGGAAGTAACTTGGCTTCTGCATTGTCAACCTTACACCACTGGGTGCTCTCACCATGTATCTCACCAGACTCTCCTGGCTATATGGTACGTATAGCTTTATTTATACATGTCTAAAGTACCCACCTCCCTCCCTCCCATCTTTTTTTGTAGAAATGTGTATTGATTTCAGATAACAGCAGCTAACCCAACACTAACTAATCATTTACTATATATATATATATATATATATATATATACCGTTTAGTATATATAAAAATATATGGTAATGTACATTATGTATATATAAAGTCTGAGGACTTTTCATATATTATCTGAAGCTGGGGTCAATGCTGAGTCTACCCTGCACCCCATACACCAAGCATGGAGCAATGGGCAGCAAGAGGCTATATATAGCCTGTTGTTGAATTGCACTGATGTTGGCAAGCACTGCACTGGTTCATAACAAAACCACTGTTTGCCATACTTTAGCAGCCATGCATTCAGGACAAATGACCCTTCCCAGCAAGGCCTAAGCCACCCTGGCTGCCACACCCTGTTTTGGACAAGTGCAGCCTGTGCCTGGAATGTAGCCTTAGCTCTACTGGGGCCAGGTGTCGGCCTGTTAAGGGCGGATGGCTGTCTGGGGCCGGGGACCTGCTTACTCAGAGGTTGTGCAATCAGGAAATCGGTCTCACGGGTGGCCACAGCAATTTATTATCCCCTCAGTGATGTTGGGCAAGTGGCTCATTTCACCATCTTGCAGAGACTGGGGAGGAGAACGTACTGAGCATCCAGCAGGATGGGGTGGGGTGTGGGTCACCGAATCTTTGCTATGAAACAGAATGTGTTCCTGAGTCTGTTTGGGGCTCAGAACATACTGGAGGTTTGTTCTGAGGGGAGAGAGGGCCTCTCTAATGCCTACATTCTTCCATAATATTCCCTGCTTGAATTCAAAATGGCTGAACAGGAAGCTAATCTCTTCCCTGTCTCTGTCTCTTCTTTGCCTTCCCTGGCCTTCCTTCCCTCCTTCTTTCTCCTTTTCCTCCCCCCCACCCCACCTTCCTTCCTCCCATTCTGTATCATGTTTCTTCTCCCTTTTCACCCTCCCTGCTCCCTCTTTGTTCCAGAAAGGATTTCCAGGTGGCTTAAGCAAGTAGCTAAACACATTTCCTTTGGGTACAAGCCCACTGGGATCCACACAGACACCCACTTTATTCTGTGAATCAGCACTCCAGCCTCACCCTGCAGGACAGGGCAAGCTCATTGCTGTCATTCAAACCTGGAAGCCCCATCACCCTGCAATGCTGATTCTCTGTCCATGTAGCTGCTTTTAGATGGTCAGCCCTCCAGATTCCCTATCTGGTCCTCCTTGAGCTTGTCTCCAGGACATGGGAGTATATTTGGCCCTGTGGCTTTGGCCTCAGGCTGACCCCTAGTGTCTGCTGGCCACTGCCCTGGGGTCCTCTGAGTCAGGTGCTGCTCCCGGGCACATGCAGGACTGGCAGTCCCCCCATGAGGCTGCCCCCTCAAGCCCCCAAAGGGGAGTGGGGCAGGTGTACACTTGTCCTCAGCTGTGCCCTGGGTCTAGACTCAGCCTGGAGAGGGAAGCCATTGCTAGCCAATCTCTGCTTTCCCACCTCAGCTGTCCTTCTATGGTTCCCCACAGGGCAGGTGATATCCTGCCTTCCTGCTGAGTGCTAGGATAGTTCCAAGCCTCACACTCTTCTTCTTCTGTTCTTCCCTTTCTTGGGCTAAGAAGATGGGTGGAAATCTAGATGGTGAGAGAAACTTGCTTACCCATAGGGAATGTAAGTCAGGACGGAGGTAAAAAATTACTGTAATATAACCATGCAGAGACGTGGCCAGTTTCTGTCTGGAACAGAAGGCAATCATAATGGCACCCACACAGCATGAACGGAGCCAGACAGCCAAAGAGTTCAGGGGGAAGGTGTTTTCTTCCAGGGAGGCCTCTGCTCCCTTCTCCCCTCTCCCTGACTCAGGCACTCACCAATTCAGGCTGCCCAGGGACCCGGGTCCTATAGTACAGGGAAAGGAACTCAGACAAAAATGTGTGTCCTTGTGTAGCTTTCATATAAATAACCTGAAATCGGCTCTCACAGCTTACAGGACATTTACAGTTCACCTCATAAAAAATTCTAGAAGGAGACAGTCCAGGTTAATGTGTGGGCCAGACATTCAGGCCATTGCCTCAGTGTCTGGGCTCTGACCTCAGCATGTGGACTCTGTCCTCAGGCTTGACCTCAGGGCTGCAATACCTGTGCTGCCCCTGCCTCCTGGCCTCACTGGCAATGGCAAGGAGGCAGAGAGAGAGCTCTCTGGAAGGAAAAGACCTTTCTGGGAAGCCTCCAGCAGTACTCTGCCCTAAATCTTTTGGCCACCCCTAGCTGCAAGGGAGGCTGGGGAAACACACCTGGGTATTTCAGCCTCTGTAACTATAGGTTGGGAATGGAGATGGGGGTCAACCGAGAGTCTGTGACACATAGAAGTGGGCATTCTGTGTCATTCAGTTTGGGGGAGGTGGAGAGCATGACTTGGGGTAGCAGGGGAAGAATCTGGACACGTGGGACAGGTCAGTGCAGCTGGCAGTGCCCGTTGCCCAGGACAGACATGCCTCCATCCTCCAGCCTGGGGCCCGGCCTCTGTGAGGTCTCCCTGTGCTAATGAAGCTGCTTTTTCAGCTTAGCCCCTGGATGGGCACAGAGTGTTCTGAGTTTCAAAACAAAGGGAACTCTTGCACCCATGAGCCATCAGACGTCAAGGCTCATCGACGTCTTTGGGGCTTCCTACAACATGAGTGTTGGTCTGATGGAGACAATCAGAGTGTTCTGCCCATGAGGAGCCCTTCACAAAGCCCTCTGAATGTAACACTGTGATGCAATCAACTGAAATCGTGAGTCAGGCTTCATCTTCCTGCTTCTGGCTACATGAGGGGCCAGCTGCGAGATGAAAGAGTTCTTCAAAAAAGATTCTAACGTTTGGACAAAGGTGTCCTTTTTCTTCAACCATTAACTTCTCTGCATTCTCCAACAACCAGCATCCTAGCTCTCCCTGAGGGTGATGGCTGGCCAGACACTTTTGGAAGTATTTGGAATTTTTCCTAGTACGTGGATCCGGTTCCTGTTCAGTCATCTTCTCAGCACACTGGCTATTTGACATGACACAGTTTAAAACACACCAATATTCATCATGAGCCAAAAGTGTGAGTCAATATGTTGGCAAGGAGAACGCAGGAGATTAGCTTCTGCAGACCTGAGTCCTTGACGTGGGCCCCTTTCTGTGGGACCTTTGAGAGGGGTCCTTCATGGAGTCTTACACACTCTTCAAACCTCTTTTTCTCACCTGTGAAAGAACAAAATAACCTGACTCCTTCTTCCTTACAGGCCGTTGGAAGATCGAGTGTGCACTAGTGAGGGAAGGAATGCAACAGCACTTTGTAAAAAGAAAAAGCTGTGAATTATTACCCCGCCTCCTTGATTCCCTAAACCTGCCGCAAACTGAAAGCACGAGATGTGTTTTCTTCTGTTGTTGTTTTTTAACTTGAATTCTCCTAACTGACTTCATGGAAAAGTATATGTTATCTAGGGACATGAGCAGAGGCCAGAGGAACCGTAAGGAGTAGAAATTAAGGTAGGCATTAGAGGAAAACTCACTGTGGAAATTCTGGAGCGTTCACATCAACAGAAATCATAACCTATAATTTGCTTTTTTTTTAAGTTTTCAATTTTATCCAACTATTAGTTTCATGAAAAGGATGTAAGATAACATATTTTGTAGGCCTATTATAAGCAAAGTACCTTAAACTGGGAGTTCTCAGAACATGGCACCCAACCAGCAGCATCTACACGTCCTGGAATTTGTTAGGGAAGCAAATTCTCATTCCAGCCCCTGACCTGCTGAGTCAGTAGCTCTGGTATTTGCTGGGTGCTGAGGCCCATATCTGGGTTTTAACCAGCTCTGCAGGGGATTCTGATATGTGCACTCTACTCTGAGAACCACCTGCTTAAACAATGAGGATGTGTATTATCTCACACTGGAGGAGTCTGGGGCTGAGGCAACCCTGGTGTGGTGTGGTCAGCCTGCGCCCCCACACTTCTGTTAACCCTGCAGATCTCTGCCTCCTCTGCTGGCTCTGCCTTTAGGCCACCTCCCCTCTGCAACAGAAGATGGCTATAAGCTACGATTGGGATACACCCTCCCCCCTTTCTATGGCCAATGGGAAGGAGGACCTGCCTTCCAATCATGGAATAACAGGCTCTGTTCCTGTTGCTCCCTGCCCCCCCCATCCCCGTGGGGAGGGGGATGTCGTACATTGATTGGTCAAAACCCAGATTCATGAGCTAATCGGTGGCAAGAGGAGGGATCCTGTTGATTGGCAAGAACCCAGGGTCATGGGGCTCAGCGAGGTGGGATCCCACCGAGTGTGAGCATCTGCGCATGCTCTAGTGCCTCAGTTTTCCCTTTTGTGAAATAACTATGCTAGGGAATGGTTGAGTTGAGATGCTCGGTCATTCCACAGATGGCTGATCAGCTTGCAAATAGCTAGAAGACCTGATTTGCTTTTAAGCAGAATGCTGGTAGGCAGGGTTTGCAAGGGTGTAGGTCAGGACCCTTGACTTCCAGGGACTTGCAGTGGAGATGAGAAGGCAGAATACAGGCGGGTAAGTGAAGGAAGAGCAAGAGTAATGAGTGTCAGAGGGTTAGCAATCATGAGCAGGCATCTCCGAGCAGAGCAGCCAGGTCAGGACTTGCAGGGGACCACGGTAGAGTGAATCCAATCCACAGCAAATTTAAGACAGTGTTTCATAATCATCAGGAGAGTCTATGTGTTTGTTTCTTAAAGTTGTGACAAGTGGAAAGAACGTGGCATACTTGACCTAGAAGCATGTGGTTTACATTTGAAATGTGAGATTGCTTTTAGACGGAGTATAAGCGGTACCTGTAGGGAATATGATGTTTGTAAGGCAGTACTGCAGTGCCTAAAAGAATTGATTTTCTACAGTTCTAAGCTTGATTTATTAGATTTAAAAGGATGGTTTAAGTACTATACCAGTTTCCCACCGCTGCTGTGACCAATTACCACATGCTCAGTGGCTTAAAACAATGGAAATGTATTATCTTCCAATTTTGTAGTTTGGAAGCCCCCATGAATCTCACTGAGGTAACACCAAGATGTTACTAGGGCTGCGTTCCCTCCTGGAGGCTCTAGAAGAGAATCTGTTTCCTTGTGTTTTCCTAGTGGTTCCTGGTGTGGTAGTCCATTCCACCATCTTAAAGCCAGCCACATAGCAGTTCTCTGAGGCTGCTTCCATTGGCATGTCTTTCTCTGGCTCCCTTGTTCATCTTCCCCTTCCAAGGACTTTTGTGATTTATTGGGGCCACCTAGACAATGCAGGGTCATCTCCCTATTTTATGGTCATCTGCTTAGGAAACGGAATTTCATCACCACCTCCTGTCACCTTTTCCATATAATCCGACATACTCATGGGTTCTTGGAATTAAGATATAGACATCTTTGGGAGAGACATTATTCTTTCTACCACTGTTGCTTTGAAAAATCTGCCTGGGGGATTTATAACACTGCCTTGACAGACATGAGGAGTATATTCCATTCTAAAAATACAGTTTAAAGGATTGAGGAAATACAATTGCTGTAATTTTATAATAATGTGCCTCTCCCTGTGCAAATAAATCACAGTTCTTTTTGTCTGAGGTCCCTTGTAGTGTGACATTGCTGCCCCTTCCACTAAAAAAAGGCAATGTCTCTGCCTTTTTGAATCTGCACCGGACTCCTGACTGGCTTTCACTAAAAGAAGGTGGCCGGAGCCTGGGTCTCAAGTCACTGTGAGCCATCCACACTCCCTCTTTTGGAATGTGAAATTACCTAAGCATTAGCAAAGAGGAAGTGAGAATCTATTTGTGTGTACACAGATTTTACCAGAGATACAAATAGAATTATAACTTGTAAGTTAAAGGTTAAGGTGGAAAATAGGCTTTAAAATGTTTGCATCTTCAGTAAAGTATGCATGAATGTGAGATGCATTCAGGCATCTTCTCTTTTGGTTTAGTAGGAGATACTGGTGGAGCCCCCACTTCCGAGCTTCCCACTTGAGATCTGCATCCAAGCTGGGTGCACTCATCTGCTCACTCGCTGCTGGAAGAGCGGGCTGCTAAGAGCTCACAGTTGCTGCCTCTCTGAGAATTGACCTCAGACCGCAGGGGCCCTTTTGCCAGAGATCCCTTGGAAGCGGGGACAGCCCACAGTCTGAAAGCCAGTACCTTGGTTTACAGAAAGCCAGTACCCTGGCCTCCAGCTGGAGCAGAAGATGCTCCAGAGCCCCCTGCAGATCAGACCAAAACTGGAGTCCTGAGAAAACTCCTATTCACCCTGCACCTCCCCACCTGCTCCTGTCCCTTACAGCTTCACCCTGATAGCTCCCCTGATACAGCAGCTGCATGAGAGTCCCCATCTCAGGCTTGGCCTCCAGGAACTGATTGAGTTGGACATAAAGTTTCATGAATAGTAATTGATTTCCTAACTCGGCCCATGCTTGCATTTCGAGGAGGATCCCTACATAATGGGGTTCTTGTTTCTTAACATATTCCTGGGTTGTATTTGCTAGTATTATGATGTTTACATCAATTATCATAAAAAGATTAGTTTACTGTTTTTTGCATGTGTTCTCTCAGGATTTTGGTATATGTGCTGAATAAAAATAATTCTGCATCTTTCTCTTTTTATTGACCTAGGACATTTAAAATGTCATTGGAATTATCCAATATTTAAATTTGAGGGTTTCATTGCATTTCATAAAGATTATTTGGACCTTGGGGAAAGAGTTCAGACCTTCATAAACATTCTCTATTGTCCTGTGGTAACTTGTCTGTTTAAATATTCTATTTTTTTTTTTGAGGTCAGAAAAAAAATTTTTTTCTAGATAAGAAAAATTGCAGATACTGAATATGTTTCCAGAGCACATTAATCCTATTTTATTTGTGTGGAGTGAAACAAAATGTTCTCTCCAAATTATCCTATTTTCCTCTGTTTCTATTGTTACTTCATCTCATTTCTGATCTTGAGTTGTGTGTTTCCCTTTTTGTTCTCATGCTGTGAAAACAGTTTTATTGCTTTTTAGTATGCAAAAAGTGTAGCAGCATAAAAAGTTAGTAAAAAATAGCTGCTCCAAATTGGATCACCTTCAAGGTGAAGGTGATGAATCCACAAATAATTAGTGGCTTTTCTCTTTCTTCATAATCTCTTTATGCAGACAGGTACACACAGGCACACACAATATATTTTCCAGTGTTACTCCAGCCTTAAACTCCTGCATGATCACAATTTTGACATGATCTTCTCTATTTCAATGTGTATCGAGTGAATTCAATTTTAAAATATTTTGTTTAAGATTTTTTAAATCTGTGTTCATAAGTGAGGGATTTACGATTTATTCTTCTCTTATTGGCCTTATCTCATTTTGAGTGGCAAGCTTTTGAGGTAGGGAAGTTTCCTTCTTTTCTTCTATCTGGAACTGTGCTGACCACTAAAGTAGCCACCAGCCATGTGTAGCCAACCATTAAGCATGAGAAGTATAGCTTGTGAGTGCTGAGCCATGAGTGTGAAATACACGCTGGCTGGTGAAGACTTGCCATAAAACACGAGAATATAGAACATCTCAATAATGTCATGATAGACTAACTGGTGAAATTGTAATGTTTTAAGTATATATTGGGTGAAATAAAATGTATCATGGGATGAAACCATGTATAATCTACTGCAAACTACTTGTTCGGGGTATTATATTTTTTTGTTTTATTTTTAAATGTTTATTTATTTTTGAGATAGCATCAGCATGGGAGGGGCAGAGAGAGAGGTGGACAGAGGTTTTGAAGACAGCTCCGTGCTGGCAGTGGCAAGCAGGATGTGAGACTCAAACTCATGAACCATGAGATTATGACCTGAACCTAAGTCAGACGCTCAACCGAGTTACCCAGGCACCCCTGTTCTGGGTATTTTAAAAACTCCACTGGATCCATAAAAAGGAATTGAGATAGTGAAAACGGAGAGGTATGAGATGGATAATATGGGAAGGGCTTTGAGCTAAAAGGCCTGGAGGTACCTCAGTCTGCAGGAAGCTCTGGGAGCCATCTCCTGTTCCCTTTGTAACCCAGTTCACATTACTACACGTATTTGCACTTTGGGTCCTAGGAATAAGAACATGGTGTCTACACCCTCATAGAAAGTGGAAACTATAATGAGGCAGATCCTTGGCTTTCAAAGCTGCCATTGGAGGAGGCTGTGGGTCATAAATAGAAGGAAAACAGGAGAAATTCATGCAATGCAGATCAAACAATTCAGCTTTTCCCTGTGGCATATGGGCCCCGTGGTGTGTGCACCGCCACTGCCATGGTTCCACAGGGCTCTCAGCACGTGGAGGGAGGCAGGAGTGTGCAGCAAGCAGCCAGAGATTTTATGACTCTGTTAAACCAGTCATCTCACACTAAGGAGGATAAGCACAAGGGTGGGGAAAGCAAACAAAGATTGTTCCTGCAACTTTTAGAATAAACATATAATTTTATTAGACATTTATGGACAGCCATGAATTTCTTGCTAGATAATCAAACAGTGAAGGGCTTTCTATTTATCCTGACAGCAGGGATTTGGAGTCATATCATCCCTTCAGAGCAAGTGTCATCATTGCACCGTCTTCATGGACCGTCCTGGGCCAATAAACAAATAAATGAACAAGGAAAGATAAAATGAGAGCTCAGTTCCTAGGGTGGGTGTACCCATGATCTCTTTGGATTTTTTTGTGAAATGTCAATGGTGATGACTGTATTCCCTGAGAGCTTAGCAATCTTTGTGGCAAAGCTCATTTCTTCAATCTAGAATGGCCAGCACCAGGAATCAGAAGCTGGCTCTTGTTACGGAAGCCAGGAGTTTTTGAGTAGCTCCTGGGGCCACATCAGGGCAAGAGAGAGCCAGAATCCAGGCCATGCACTCAGGGTTCGGACTCGAGCCACAGATGTGTCACTGGTAGGTTTAGCAGGTTGGTTTCTGATGGCCACGAAGTGGGGATCTTTTGTGGAACTATGTCAAGACGCACTGGAAACCCCTCTACACCATATCCCACAAAACAGAATGTGAAAGTGCCTGAAACACTTACCCCAAGAAATGCTTTTCATCCAAGATCCCAGGACCCCTGCGAAGCTCAGATGTTGTCTGGTAGGGACCACCCTGTGATCACCACCCAGTGACATCTGTGCTTGAATCAGTTTATAACTTTGGGCCTAGGAATGGTGGATGCTTAGCCCTGGAGGCTGGGCAATGAGGTAGAGTGGGAAGCCACTGAGAAGACTATGGATTTTATCCTTAATCCAATAGGATGGCTGTGTTGGAGGGTTTTCAGTGGGGAGGAATGGCATGATCCAGTTCATGTGCATAAAGGACCATTCTGGGCAATGGAGAAGGAAGTAGGCTAGACCACTGGAGGGGAAAGAAGAAACAGAGGAAAGACCACAGGAGGAAAGTCAGCCTGGCATGAGGGGGGCATGGAGGATGGATCCCCTGATACCCAATCAAGTCTGTCTGCCTGTCAAGCTTCCTGTTGTCTCTGACACCAAGAACTCAGCTTTTTTAAGCTTTGAGGCCGGGACTCCCCCTCCCCCACCAGTTCGAGCTATGAAAACTGACCCAGCGCCTCATCACTTATCTTCATAGTTTTCACTGATCAAACACGAAGGACATGCACACCCCACTGAGATCTGACAATGGTGAACATGATGGTCCTCGCACAGGTGAGAAGGTAGCGATCAGCACAGCGTTTTAACATATCCAGCATCACAGAGCTGGGCCATGGTGAAGGTGACAACTGAATGTAGACTTGTCTGGGTCCAGAAGCCAGTCCTTTTCCTACAAATTGGTCTGAGCCGGGTCAGGGAGTGGGGTGGTGCCCGGAGCGGCATCTCTCCCCCCTGCCACCCCCATTCCAACTCTAACCAGGCACATGTGAAGGTAACAAGTACTATCTGATGCCAACCTGGAGAGTCATTTGTTCTGATATCTGAACAATTCCTTGTCCAACATGTGAGTGTAGACCAACAAGACTCAAAGCTCTGGGTGCCAGGTCCTGGGAGGCCCTCCTCTGAGAGGGGGATCTGCTTGGGCAACTTTTCTTCACATGTGCTCCTGGAGGACACACCCTTGCAGGAGAGACAGTCACTGAGTTTGATGGCATGATGTGAATGAAGCTGGTGTCATGCACAGAAGGTGGGGATGTGCAATAGTAGAGATGCATGGTCGAGAATGAGCAGGTGACCTTGTGGCATTTTGGCAGCTTTCCTGAGATTCTGTCAGGTTGTAAATCCATTCTTCATGGGAAAGCCCACTGGCACAGTGCCCTTTGGAAACCCCATGCCCTGGATGGTAGCCAGTGACTCCAGGGGAACTTTTTCCATCTGTGGACGGGGCTCAGATGCCAGGCCTTCCCAGCAGTATGTGTGTGTGCAGTGCAGGGCGGAGGGGTGGACAAGAAAGACAGACTTGGGGCCATGGTCAGGGCTTTCCTCACCAGGGCTACCAGTGGTCAAGAAGTCTGTTCCCTTGGACTCTTCCATCAGGTCACTACCCAGCTGACACTGTTTCTTGTTACTTTTGGGGGAAGCATAAATCTGGATCCATTTTCTTTGAATGAGATTTCCAGATTTACATCAATGAGATGTGCTTGGTTTATAATTGACTTCCCCTATAGATATCAGTGGGCTTCCCCCTGAGAAAATCTCATACATGAAAATGTGGACTGATAACAATATCCAATACTAATGAGCACTGACTGTTGACCAGGCAGCAAGCCAAGTATTTTTTTTTTTCATGCTTTCTCTCATGTAATCTTGTAAGATAACACCTTATAGGATATATATTATTGTTGCCTCAAACAGTACATTTATTTGTCAAGTTGAGGGCCTACCAGGTGCCTACCACTCGCTCAGGGCTGACCATCTGACATCATGGAGGATGGCAGGACACCTGCTTCCAAGCTAGCAGGGATCACAGGCAAGGACACTGACATTTAGAGAGAGCATGTCAACTGCTCAGCTCACATAGTGGGAATTTTAACCCTGGGGCTAGCTACTGATGGGCCAGAGGCCAACTTGAGCTCACCTTGGCCTCAGTCTGGACCCCCTAGAAGTGTTACAAACTACACACATACCCAATGTGTGGCCTGGATCCTAGGAACCACTTGTCTAAATCCTTAGCTGTGGGGGAGGGATATTTGTCTCTGTTAGTAAATAATGGCAAACCTATGAACAAAGTTTCTACAGCATAAGGACCCCTAAGCCACATCCCACAGCTCAGGCTTGAGGCAGCAGGGAGATGACAAATGGCCCACAGTCTATGGGAGTCTTTTGTAACTTCCTCCCCAGTACCTCTACCTGTGTTCAGGCAAAGGCTTCCGGTCGGATGATGGGAAGATTCTGGATCTTTAGGTCCCTGAAGGGGCACTTCTAAAGCCAGCCAGTTCTTTTTCACTTGAGAAGAGGATTCTCCACAGAGCTGTTGAGGTAGTTGGATTTATAAGATGATTAATTAATCATGTTTGGGCTTACACAGTTTGAAGAAGGAACATAGGGGCAGGCTCTCTCTGAGGTTAGAGTTCACATTGAAAGTTCTCAGCGGAGGATTTGGTCTTGTTTTGTTAGAGAAAAACTGTTCTTCCTTTCAGCAAGGGGTTCTCCAGCATGAACAGCATCAGTACCACCTCGAGGGCCTTCACCCTAGTCTGTGATTTGGGGGACCCCAGGAGGGTCAAGAGCTTGTATTTCTACCAGTTTCTCAGGGGAAGCAGGTGCTGCCAGGAGTGGCTTCACCCTGAAGAATCACAGCTCTAAGGGGGAAGATGGGACATGTGGTCACCGGGTTTTCAGAAAGAGAAATCTTGACATACGAAAATGGCATCCTGCCTAGTTTCTACCACCAGCCCCAGCAGGGCAGGGGCCACTCTGTGGTCCTGAATCATGGTGTCATAAATGTGAGAGTGGAGAAACATCCACTCCAAGTCTCTCAATCCTGGCAGCTTTTAGAATTGCCCAGCGAAATTTTTGAAGAATGGTGATCCCAGGCAGCTGTCCTGCTCAGTCTGACTGGAATCTCTGGGGGTGGTCCAGGGAACTTATTTTAGAGGCTCCAGGGACATTCTAATGAACTAACTGACTGAGAACTTGGATTTAGTGCACAGGTTCTCAAAATGGGGTCCCCGGACCATCAACATCACCTGGGAACTCACTAGAAATGAAAATTCTCAGGCTTTATCCCAGACCTGCGGAATCAGAAATCTGCGATTGGGGGCGCCTGGGTGGCTCAGTCAGTTAGGTGTCATGATCTCAGGTCATGATCTCACGGTTCGTGAGTTCAAGCCCTACATTGGGATCTGTGCTGCTGGTACAGAGCCTCCTTGGGATTCTCTCTCTCTTTCTCTGTGCCCATCTCCTGCTCTCGCTCACTCTCTCTCTCTCAAAATAAATAAATAAACTAAAAAAACCTGGGGTTGGGGTTCAGCCATACAGGCTTTAACATGCCCTTTGGAGGATACTGATGCATGCTCAAGTTTTGAACTACCACTCTAGAACATTCCCTCACTTACGGGTGAGACACCTGAAGGCCAGCGGTTAAAGGACTCTGGTCACATCATACAACCATGTAGCAGTAGAATTGGATTTAGAATCCAGGCCAACTGCTCCTTCATGCCCTCCTACTGCCCTACTCTGCTTCCCTTGCACATAATTCAGCGTGCGGCCCTGGTGAGTGTTCCTCCACCTCCTCTCCAGGCAGGCACCCATTCCTGCCCAGACTGAGCTAGCAAACAGGCCTATCAGCTGAATGGATAAAAAGAAGTCTGGGCCAGAGGATTGCTCATTTGCAAGATGGGGGGTCTGGTTGCCAGACCCCAGGTGCTATTCTCAGCTGCAGGAACAATGCATAGAGCCAGAGAATCATGTTGCCAAATCTAGCAATGGAGACTTTAACATGAGGGGCAGCTGGGCCATGCATTTTTAATGCTTTGGAAATCCAAGCTTTTCCTGGATGGAGGAAAAGAAATAGCAGAGAATAACTACAGTTGCCTAAGGATGACATGGTAACAATTTCTCATTAAAAGAAAAGGAACATTGTGCCTGTAAATAGCTGGCTTTTTAAACCGGGTCGTTCATCAGCACAGACAAGGACCTTTACTGGGTGTTTGTGTTTAGCTGTGCTGCGTGCTCCTCTCTCAGCAGCTGGAGCAGCTGAAGTTCTAGCTGTGGCAAAAGACCTTCCCTATGGGGAACACTGCCTCTGGATACAGAACCATGGGGAGCAAGGCTTTGGGAGAGACCTGGGAGGTAGTCGTGGGCCACCACCCTGAGCTTGGTGGCATGGCTTCACACACTGGGACATGCACAAGAACAGCCTGGGAATCTTGTTAAAATGCAGATTCTGATTCCCAGGTCTGGGTTTAAGGCACAGAATTCCAGATTTCTGACAAGCTGACAGACATCCTTGGTATTTTGGTCCATATGCATTTTGGTAACATGGTCCTAGAGATTGCCACTGAAATTGTTGGAAGTCTGATGTCCCCTGTGGGGTCAGGCACAGGACTACAGTGTGGACATCCAGTGGCCCCAGATTTCAATCCCAGGGAGAGGCAGGGAGGACAGGAGTAGTGTCAGAATGGGGCCAAAGAAAAACAAATCCAGATGTAAGAAAGGAAACATTTCATTGAGTATTGAAATAAGGAGATGGGTCAGACCATGAGATCTGTGAATATCTCAAAGGGCAGGCAGAAAGGAATTTTCCGTGAAAGGGAGGGGTAAGCAAGGCCAGTAAGAACCTGCCTAGGGTTGGGGAGGGGTGGGGTGAGTGCTTTGAGCAGGTGTTGGGACAGAACAGCTGAGCAGGCAATGTCTTTCCTTTCAGCCAGCCAACTCTCTTCTCAGGGAGGGGGCCTGAGGAGGGTGTATTGAGGAGGGGCCATCCACATTCTGATTGCGGGCTCAGGCCAAAGTTCAGGAGCCTCACTGGAGAAGGAGGGAAGCTTAGCTAGAGTTTGAGTAATTCAAGCTGTCCAGATTGGTCAGTGACAACAGTCAATTCAACTAATCATTGATGAGGCAAAGAATGGGAATTTGGAGGGTTATTGTGTGGCCTTGTCACAGGCAAACAAGGGAGGTATCTGTGCATCTTACCTAAGTCATGTGGGTGGTTCTTTAGAGGGCTTCATGGGAGGGTGGTTCTTTACAGAGGGCTGTTTCCAGGAACATAGTATGGGGGTTCCTTGACAGTGAAGCCTCAGGCTTAGGTGAAGCTTAACATTGTCAATGTCCACAGACAGGAATCATCTATATAATTGGTCATTTCTGTGAACATATAGCCTTCAAAGAGCTAAAAACAAGTATCATAAAATATAAATTGAACACAAGCCCAATACTGTATTTAGCTCCCGAGTAAGGACATCAGTAAGATGGTGGAGCTCATTTGAAAGGAAGTAGAGAGCCAGGGTTCCAGCCCACCAGGAAAAGCATCCCCAAAGAAGTTTGGTGACTTGGGGCCACCACTGGTTGGTTAATGCCCTACAGGGCAAAACAAAACAAAACAAAACAAAACAACTGTAATACTTGTGACTATTTTCCTGCAGGACAGAAATCATATGCATTGCTACAAGACAAGGTCACTAATACATCACATCATTTCACAGTGTCTAACCAATAACAGTAAATGTAGGTCAAGCGCAGGCTCACTAGATAACTAAAGAATCCTTGGATGATCTTGTAAAACATCACCCCAGTACGGTAATAAAAGGTCATGCCACCTACATTTTTATTTTATTTCCACATTTTAAATGCTTAACATCTCCAAGAATCAAAGAGGGCCTGCTTATGCACTGACTTGTTCAAAAGCATATCCCCCTTACTCCTGACAAGTGTTATATTAACAAGAACAGAATTGGGGGTCAGTCTTTCCATGCCCGCTGGTGGCAGCTCTGCGATCCTGTTATTTTGTTGTTTGGTCCTGCTGAATTTTCCGCAAGGACTATTTTGGGACTTTAAAGTATTAAGAGAGGAAAAGGACTGCTTCTACTCACATCACCCCACAGAGCAAACACAGTCCAGTAAGTTTCAAAACAAAAATATTTTCCTGAGGGCTGAACAATACAAGATATGAGCAGCCTAATATATTGAGGCTCTGGTGAGAAGTGCTGCCAAATCAAGCTATAATTAGCTCTCTCAGGAGCCAGGAACCCTTGTTTGTACACCCAGATGAGCCCACATTTCCTAAAACCATCAAAACCCACTTTAATTAGTCTGTTAATAGAAACTTGCTGTGAGTCCAGGTACCCCTGGCATCCAAGTTTTGCCTCCGGTCTCCGTTCATTCAGCTCAACATCACGTAGCTGGAGGAATCCAGTGATTTTGTTAACTAAAATAAGCTGACTTATCAGATTGAAAAACAGGAATGGTTTGGTAATCTTTCCAGTTAAAATGTGAACAATATGATGTTAGTTCTTGGCAAACTCTTAAATTTTCTTAACAATTTAATTACCCATGTTATAGAACAGGGTGTTTCTTTCTTTTTCTTTCTTTCTTTCTTTCTTTCTTTCTTTCTTTCTTTCTTTCTTCCCTTCTTCTTCTTCTTCTTTTTCTTCTTCTCCTTTTCCTCCTTCTCTTTCTTTCTTTCTTTCTTTCTTTCTTTCTTCCCTTCTTCTTCTTTTTCTTCTTCTCCTTTTCCTCCCTCTCTTCTTTCTTTCTTTCTTTCTTTCTTTCTTCTTTCTTTCTTTCTTCCCTTCTTCTTCTTCTTCTTCTTCTTCTTCTTCTTCTTCTTCTTCTCCTTTTCCTCCCTCTCTTCTTTCTTTCTTTCTTTCTTTCTTTCTTTCTTTCTTTCTTCTTTTCTTTTCTTCTTCTTCTTCTTCTTCTTCTCCTCCTCCTCCTTCTTTCTTGTTTTTTTTTTTTTTTTGAAATTTGTGTGAGACAATAATGCTCCTTTGAGTAGCTGAGCTCAAGTTTCTACTAGGTTTGGAGAGATGTGCACTTAAGATCACTGTCACCAAAGGAAGATGAATTAAAGCAAGAAGAGGGAACACAGATTTTGCATTGTAAAGGCAACAGATTTAGGGAGGGGTAAGGGGGAGGGAGAAGATTGTTTTGAGCTTCATCTCTTGCTTATCTATCTTCATCGGTCACACTGGCTTTTCTTGATGGCAACTATCACCATCCAACATTTAATGTGTTTTGCTTAATTTTTGTCTGCTTATTGCCTGTCTCTCCTCATCTCCTCTGCCCCACCTGGAATGTAAGCTCCATGAGGGGAGACACTTGTTATTGTTTTGTTATTGCCATTGGAACCATGCTTGATGCATAGCAGGCACTCCATAAATGTGTCTTGAGTACACTACTAACAGAGAGACAGAATGGGTGAAGTGGAGTTCTCAGGAGCAGGAACTGAGAGCTGCAAGTGACCTGGGAATCATAGATCTCTGGGTATGAGTGGAAATCTGGGGGTTCTTGCAAGGCTGGGGCCTGGGGATGACATCCTGGGCTACACATTAAACAAGTTACCTTTATTGAAAGGGAAACATATCTACTTATAAATTTGGGATGTGTCTGGAATTCTGGAGCCAGTGCTTGCCTCCCCAAGCCCTGGCTTTCCTCACATGTAGTCTGAGGGCTCAGTTCTTTCCCTATCACTTCGTGTCCTCAATTAGGAGCTCCCCTGCCTCACCCCTCCACCTCCTCCATTGGACAGTTGGGAGTGCCTTAAGTTCCAGGCCACTTCCTGCCACTCAACTTTCCTATCTCCTCCTTCTATGTGGAATAATCTTTCCTTCCTCATTTGCTTTATGACACCTCTTGTTCAGCCTTGAAAGCCTGGCCCTGAATGACCCTTTTGACTCTACCTGAGTGGCTAACACTCTGCTCTTCATGCTGCACCTGCTTTTGTATCGACCATTTAATACTACTGTCTACTGATACTATTAATATTAACCTATCTATCAATACTACTCTGAGTAATAATTATTCTAGTACAGCCAATTGCAAAAATCCCAGCTACCATGGATAGCACCCCCTTTGTGCTGCATGTCATGCCAAGTCCTTTGCATCTTGTCCCCTGTAGTTCTCAGAACACCCTCAGGAGGTAATCTGTCACCATTTGACAGATGGAGAAACTGAGGTTCAGAAAGATTGAAATCTTACTTAGAGAGGTGACATAGCTCCCAAGTAGTACTTGAAGTCGTGTCTAGCCTCAAAGAGCATGCTAGCTAAAATAAGTCAACTCCACGTTCACCCTCCACCTGTGAGAATAGTTTCCATTAAGAGTAGCTCTGGTTTCCCACGTTCTTCCCTCACTTATTCTTTTTTTTTTAAATTTTTTTTAACGTTTATTTATTTTTGAGACAGAGAGAGACAGAGCATGAACAGGGGAGGGGCAGAGAGAGAGGGAGACACAGAATCGGAAGCAGGCTCCAGGCTCTGAGCCATCAGCCCAGAGCCCGATGCAGGGCTCGAACTCACGGACCGCGAGATCATGACCTGAGCTAAAGTCCGAAGCTTAACCGACTGAGCCACCCAGGTGCCCCTCCCTCACTTATTCTTCTAGGACATTGACTCCCTTAAAGTTCCCTCCAGGATTTCTGGTGGATCTCAGAGGGTTTCTCACATGTGCTCCTGAGCTTATCAGATCCCATCTGCTGTCTCACACATGCTGGGTACCAGGGGGTCCCTTGTGGGAGGCTCTGGGTTAGGTTCTGGCAGCTGGGCACTGGGTCTCCACCAGGTGTCATGCTCTCTCCTCCCCTCCCGCCCCCACCCTGCACTGTTCCCTTCCACCCCCCTGTAGAGTCTGGAAGGGAACATGCATCTCCTTCAGGACCTCCCCTGTGTTGCACTTTGGGAAGGAAGGCCTGAAGTTTGTATTTATTACATTCTGACATTTTTAGAGTAAAATAGTCTTTTCTAATTTGTCACCTTGCTGGTGATTTCCATAAGACACAGACACAGTCCCTGGGAGGTTATGCCACTCTGTCCCCATGCTGATGCCTCAGTGGACCCAGAGTTGGTGGAAGTATGGTGACTGGGCATGCTCATGGGGCCAAGATGCTCTGCCCTTGGGAAGGACAGCCCCCAACCAGTGCATGCCATAGCGCAGACCGTCATGGCCCAGCTTAAGTGCACACTCTTCAGACTCCCACAGAGAGGTTTCTGGTGGGCCAGTGCCATAGGGTGATGGGGCAGGCACCCAAATCCCTCTCAGCCTCCAGCAGGCCTGCTGCTGCACATGTTCACTCCAGCAGGTGCAGAGACCTGGGCCTGCTTTCCTCAGGGGGGCTGCCTCGCAGGTACTGCTAACAATAGCCTCTCCCCCATTTATCCAGTGAATGAGTGATTGAAGGCACACACCACTGAATTACAGGTCTGGTAGCTAGGTGCTGAGTCTAATATTGAAGCTTATTTTACTTGGAGGTACTTTGTTTCTAGGTCTCTAAAAAATAAAAATAAAAGAATTTTGGGTACATTATGAATGCAAAAAAAAGGAATAGATCACCTCCGAGTATCCTTCTAGTCTAAGTAGAGTTTATAACACAGCCTCAGGTTTTATGTCACCAGATAAAAAAAGCTCATACATGAATCTATTTGTCAGTACATAACCACTCAATTGGGGCTCACTCAGAACCTTTCTGGTTGAATCCTGCAGTTCTACAATCACAATGTACTCACACAAGTGTCTTTCCCACAAAGGACATGCATTTTCCTCTCCTGATTACTAACTTAATTGAAGAGTGATTAGGGAATGTGTGAAACCTGCCCTTTGGTGTGTGCAAAGTTTTGCTCTGTGGCCTCACATGTAGTCAGTTCTTATGTTCTGGGCTGGCTTTGAAGAGTAGGTGAGGTGTCTCTAATGTTCTGAGAGTTGTCTTTTGGAACCTCAGCTCTCTCTCTAGGACTCTACCTTCCATGCAGACTCTGGTGCCCTCTCCCCTTCCTCTCCCTTTAGCTTGAGAATCACCCTTCCTGCATTCATCAACCCAGTTGGGTAACAGTAATCATGTTAATAATTAGTCATAATAAATTCCTGATGTTTGCATAGCATCTTACTCTTCATGAAACTTTCTGTAGCTATTTGCTTCTTGGCTCCTTGCCACAAGTCTGTGATGATGTATTATTTTGCCTTAGGAATCAGGGATTCCTGACCCCTGAGTCAACTACACTACTTGCCAGCATCCCTTCTGTGGAGCCCACGTGGCTCTGGTGAGGAGCATCACATGCACAAAGACACAGGAGGTAAGTGTTCTGATCCCCAGTTGGGTGCTGAACTTCCTGTCTGACTTGAGGCAAGTCTTTTAGGGATTTTGCTTCTTCATCTTAATATTAAAGTAATTGGATCAAATCAGTAATTTTTCAGATGAAATCTCCACATGTGAAATAAGCTGTTTGGATTGAAGCATGAAGGAACAAGCCTGGAGTCCCCTCTATCTGTTCCCTTCTGACTTCTGCATCTTCTATAGAATCTTCCCTGGCACTGGCACCCTCCCCAGGCCTCTATGGAAACATTTGACCTCATGATATGTAAGTCTCTGTTTACCCTAACATTTTGTGACTCATTTTGTGACATTTCGTTTCCTCTTCCGTAAAAGCAAAAGTGCTGGATTCAATTGTCTCCAAAGACTAGCTTACGTCTGTGTTTCAACACCAGGGTTGTAGGCATGCTTAGCAGAATGAATGCCCTGTGCCCTCTTCTTGGTCACAGGCCTGGACCTCCTCGCCCAGGGGTCAGTTTCCACCTATGACAACTGAGAAGGGTCACATGTGATTGGCTGTTTTGGTACCATTTCTGAACCTAGGGGTGAACATGGGGGCTGCCCCTACTGACTCCTGGGAGGATTGTGCTTCCCATAACATTGACTTATACACACCATTCCTTCCATGTCACAATTAATACCCTTGAGTACCAAGCAGAGATAAAGTCCCTCCATAACGAGATCCTGTTATACACTTGGTCATATATTTCGTTTGAAATGTCACCAGTCAGTGGAAGAAAAGTAGCTCCCTAAAATACTTCTTTTCCCCTAAGAAAGATTATTTTTATTTGTAATGTAAAAAACCATGGGTAGAGGGGCACCTGAGTGGCTCAGTTGGTTAAACATCCGACTTCAGCTCAGGTCGTGATCTCATGGTTCATCAGTTTGAGTCCTGTGTCGGGCTCTGTACTGACAGCTCAGAGTCTGGAGCCTGCTTCAGATTCTGTGTCTCCCTCTGTGTGCCCCTCTGCTGCTTGCACTCTGTCTCTCACATTGTCTCAAAAATAAATAAACCTTAAACAACAACAACAACAACAAGTGTGGGTAGAATTTTGTTTCTGGGCAAGATGGAGTAACAGGGACTGAATTTATACTCCCACCTGAAAACAAACAAGCAAACTAGACAAGATACATGACATGGCAATTTTCAAGACAATGAACATCACACAGTGGAGAACAGTAGTCCTTGAAATACAGGAAACAAATGACCAAAGCTCTATGATTTCCCAGCCTACCACTTTGAGAGAGTTTCCAAGCCCTGGGGCAAGGAGTGGAGAAGTCAGTTGGAGCTTGGTGGATACCCTAATTGAAGAGATAGAGCTGAGAATCCAGAAAGACCAGGGTGGCTAGAATTTAGAGAACAGAATACCAAAGAGGAGAGATGAGTCAAGAGAGAGGGAGCTTCGGAGGCATGCAGAGGATGCACCTCAGATATTTGGCAGATTATTGCTCAACTCATGCATGAGAAATGCAAAGGCTGGGGAAAGAATTGTCTGAAAGGATTAAACAGTGCTCAGTCCTTACACAGTGCTGGAAATAGTGCCTAGTCTCATGAACAGGATTTGAAAATCTCATGAAGTTCATTTATACATTTTCTTTGAAGAAATGACTGTTTAACCTCTTGCCCATTTTTAAATTGGGTTGTTTTGGTTATTGTTGTTCAGTTGTGGGAAATCTTTATATACTCTGAAAATCAATCTATTATCAAATATATATGACTTACAAATATGTTCTCTCATCCATATGGATTTTCACTCTAATGATAGTGTCTTGAGATGCACAAAAGTTTTTTATTTTCATAAAATAAAATTTGTGGGTTGTTCCTTTGTTGCTTATGCCTTTGGGGTCTTTGCCAAATCCAGTGTCATGAAGCTTCCCTCTATGTTTTCTAAGATTTGTACAGTTTTAGTTCTTACCTTTAGGTCTTTGATTCATTTGAGTTCATTATGGTGTAGGGTTCAACTGTATTTGTATTGTGGATATCCAGTTTTCCCAATAGCATTTCTTGAAAAGACTCCTTTCTCCATAGAATGGTCTTGACACACTTATCAAAATAATCTGACCAGATACGTGATGATTTAGTTTTACACTCTGAATTCTATTCCATTTGTCTGTCTGCCCATCTTTATGCCAGTAACACACTGTTTTGATTATTGTAGCTTTATAGTAAGTTTTGAAATTAGAAAACGAGATCTCCAATTTCGTTTTTTTTCCAGATCGTTTTGACTATTGGAGTTCCTTGAGTTTCATATAAATTTTAGTATGAATTTTTCTATTTCTGAAAAATAAAAGCCTGGGGGATTTTGAGAGACATTGCATTGAACCTGTAGCTCACTTTGCATAGTATTGACATATTTTTTAATGTTTTTTTTTTAACAGAGTAGATTCCAGAGAGAAACCTTTTTTACATCCGTTTATTTATTTATTTACTTTTGAGAGAGAGAGAGAGAGAGAGAGAGAGCGCACAAGCTAGGGAGAGACAGAAAGAGAAGGAGACACAGAATTTGAAGCAGGCTCCAGGCTCTGCACTCAGTGCAGAGCCCCACGTGGGGCTCAAACCCATTAACTGCAAGATCATAACCTGAATTGAAGTCGGATGCTTAACTGACTGAGCCACCTAGGCACCCCGGTATTGACATTTTAACAGTATTAAGGCTTCCAATCCATGAAAATGGGATGTCTTTTATTTATTTATGTCTTTAATTTCTTTCAGCAGTGTTTTGTGATTTTCAGTGCACAAGTCTTTCATCTTCTCCATTAAGTTTATTCCTATGTATTTGATTTTAGTTTTTTATACTATTGTAAAAAAGAAAAGTTTTCTTAATTTCTTTTCTGTTTTTTTTTTTATTGTTGGTGTATAGAAATGTAGCTGATTTTTCAGTTGATTTTGTATCCTATAACTTTGCAGAATTCTGGTTTTTTTTTTTGTAAAATCTATAGGTTTTCTATATAAAATTATGCTGTGTGTGAATAAAGATAATGTTACTTCTTTTCCAATTTGGATAACTTATTCTTCTCTGTCTCTCTGTCTCTCTTTTTTTTTTTTTTTTTTTTTTTGCCTAATTGCTCTGGTTGAGACTTACAGCACTATGTTGAATAAAAGTGGTGAAAACAGGCAAACAGACAGCCTTTTCTTCTTCCTGATCTTAGGGGGAAAGCTTTTAGTCTTTCACCATTGAGTATAATGTTAGCTGTGGGTTTTTAACGTACGGCCTTTATTATGTTCAAAATTTTTTTCTATTTTTAGTTTTTGACAATTTTATCATGAAAGAGTGTTGAAATTTTTAGATTTGTGAAATCCTTCTTTCTGCATTAATTCAGATAATCATGGGATTGTTTTTGTTGTTGTTAAATTATTATTATTATTATTATTATTATTATCTTTTATTGTTGGATCATCCTTGCTTTCCAGGAATTATTCCCATTTAATTATGGTTTATAATACTTTTAACATGCCATTGAATCCAGTTTACTAATACATTTTACGGATTTTTACATGAACATTTATAAGATGCATTGGTCTGTAGTTTCTTTTTCCTATAGTTTCTTTGTCTAACTTTAGTATCAGACATATGCTGGCCTCATAGAATAAGTTAAGGACAGCTCACTCCTCTTTATTTTTTTGAAAAAAGTTTGAGAAAGATTAGAGTTGATTCTTCTTTAAACGTTTGGTAGAATTCACCAGTGAAAACAAGAAACAACAAATGTTGTGAGGATGTGGAAAAAAGGAACCTTCTATGGAAAATAGTATGGAGGTTTCTCAAAAAATTAAATCCAGTAATTGTACTACTGGATATTTACTCAAAGAATATAAAAACACTAATTTGGAAGGATATATGCACCCTTATGTTTACTGAAAGATTATTTACAGTAGCTGAAATATGGAAGCAGCCCAGTGTCCATCAATAAATGAATGGATAAAGAAGATATATATATATAGTCAATGGAACAATGGAATATTATTTAGCTATAAAAAAGAATGAAATCTTGCCATTTGCAATGACACAGATGGGGCTAAAGAATATAATGGTAAGGGCGCCTGCCTGGCTCAGTCGGTTAAGCGTCCGACTTCGGCCCAGGTCATGATCTCACGTCCCTGAGTTTGAGCCCCGCATCGGGCTCTGTGCTGACAGTGCAGAGCCTGGAGCCTGTTTCAGATTCTGTGTCTCCCTCTCTCTCTCTGACCCTCCTGCATTCATGCTCTGTCTCTCTCTGTCTCAAAAATAAATAAACGTTAAAAAAACATTTTAAGAAAAGAATATAATGGTAAATGAAATAAATCAGTCAGAAAAAGACAAATACCATATGATTTCACCCATATGTGGAATTTAAGAAAGAAAACAATGAACAAAGGAAAAAGGGAGAGAGAGAGACCAAGAAACAGACTCTTAACTACAGAGAACAAAGCTATAGTTATCAGAGGGGTGGGGATGGGGGAGGGGTGAAAAAAGTGATGGGGATTAAGAGCACACTTATCATGGTGAGCACTGAGTAACGTATAGAATTGTTTAATCACTATATTGTACACCTGAAACTAATATAACAATGTATGTTAACTAAAGTAATAATACAAAAAAGAAGAAATACATGAGCACAGACATTAGCTCTAGAGGAGACATGGTTATGTAGGAGACATGAAGGGGCAGCACTCTAAACTGTTGTATTTTGAAGAAAATCACCAAACTTCAAAGGATATCACTCTATAAATCATGAAACATAACAATAGATAATATACTCTTTTTAAAAATGCTTATTTATTTATTTATTTATTTATTTATTTTGAGAGAGAGTGAGAAAGCACAAGTGGGAGAGGGGCAGAGAAAGAAGGAGAGAGAGAGAATCCCAAGCAGTTCTGATGTGGAACTCGATCTCACAAACTCTGAGATCATGACCTGAATTGAAATCAGGAGTCGGTCACTCTATCGACAGCTGCTCAGGGGACCCTAGATAATATACGCTTAAAAAAAAAGGTGATTTGTGACTAAATGGCAGTTTGTATCACACTTCCTAAAAATTCACCGAAAATCATAATTGGTTGTTTGTCTCTGAGCAGATAAACAAATTTGTCTTAGTTTTAACCATATATATTTGCAAATACAAGTCTCTCTCCATATGTATATATAGAGACATGTGTACAAAATATGTCTCAGTTGAGTATCTTTGAATTTATTCTACTTTGAGTTCATCAAGCTCCTTGGATATGTAGATACATATCTTTCCTTACATTTTCTTAAGTGGGAAATGTTCTTTTTATTTATTTCTTCTTCTTATTTTCTTTTTATTTATTTCTTTAAAAAATCTCTCTGCTCTGTTCTCCCTCTCCTCTGCATCTGGGACTCCTGTGATGTGCTTATTGGTCCATTTGATAAGGTCTCATAGTGCCTTGGGCTCTATTCACTTTTCTCATTCTTTTTTTTTTTTTTTTTCTTTTTCTTTCCCAGACTAGATGATTTAATATATACACTCTTAATGTTCATGGACTGTTTCTTTCTTTTGCCTGTTTGAGTCTGCTGTTGAATTTTTCTAGGGATTTTTTCACTTCATTTCTTGTATTTTTTTGGCTCTAGAATATTTGCTTTTTTCAGTGCTTTCTATGTCTTCACTGATATTCTCATCCTGTTTGTAATTATTTTCCTTGTTTCCTTTAGTGTTTGTTCCTGTTTTCCTTTAGCTTTTGCAGCATATTTAAGACTGTTATTTCTTTTTTTTTAATGTTTATTTATTTTTGAGAGAGAGAGAGAGAGAGAGTGCATGGGAGAGGGACAGATACAGAGGGAGACACAGAATCCGAAGTAGGCTCCAGGTTCTGAGCTATCAGCACAGAGCCCGATGCAGGGCTCGAACCCACAGACTGGGAGATCACGACCTGAGTCAAAGTGGTATGCTCAACTGACAGCCACCAGGTGCCCCAAGACTGTTATTTCAAAGTCTTTGTCTATTAAGTCTCATGTCCATGTTTCTTCAGGGATGGATTGTGGAAATTTACTTTGTTTCTTTGACTGGTTCATGTTTTTGTTTCTTTGTATGTCTTGTGATATATTGTTAAAAGTTGATCATTTGACAAAACAGCAATCCTCTCCCTGTCTTTACAGAGAAGATCTGTGCAGGGGAGACCTTCAATAATCAGCCTCCTGTGAGAGCTTGTGGTCTCCTCAGGTTTTTTCCAGACATATTTTCTTCCTCAGCTTGTGTGTGTGTTTTTTAAATTCCCTCTGTTTGTATGGCTGCTTTTAATTATTTTAATTTCTCTAAGAGGCTTACCCCTGCTTCTTCTCAGGGCCTTAGCTGTTCTATTGTATCTCTCTCTCAGAAATCTATTGACCTAGGTTCTGTGTGATGTTAGTCTCCCTGCATCTTTCATGAGTCATGCCTATTGCCCTTCATGACTTTTCTTGGCCTGAGTTAAGCTATCTGAGCTCTGAGTTAGGTGAAATTAAGACGGCTCCTTCAGGCATCCCCCAGAGAGATTATAACATTGCAAATTGAATACACTTTGCCCTCTCTGCTTCAGGAAAGGGAACTGGTGACTGGACAGCCACATCCTCTAAACCATACTATGACATGGTATGTTCCATACCAGCTGGGCATGGGATAAGAGCAACTAAAAACACCCAAACATTGATACCATTCTCAGTGTAGCTTTTTATTGATTGAGTGTCTGCTTGGTTGCTATAGATTTTTGATTTCCAATTCTCCTATAAAGTTACTTTAGTCTGTGTCTACTTTACTTAGTATTTCTATGAGGCAACCAGAACTTGGAGCCTACTAATGTGCCATCTGGGTGATATCACTCCATATGAATTTCACCTCACTTAACCTTCAAACCAAACCCATGATTTAGCTATTGTTATTAGATCCACTTCATGGACAGGAAGCCAAGATCCCCAAATTTAATCAACTCACTTCAAGTCTGGGAGCAAGAACAGTGTAAAGTGGGATTCAAACCAGGTAGTCTGGCCCCAGGGTTCACATTCTGAATATTTCCACAGTCTCTTTCTTCATGTTGGTGGGTTCTCCCCTTTCATCAGTACTGAAATTAGGCCATATAAGGGCCCTAATGTCAGTCAACTCACCTGGGCTTAGAATGTTAAACTGGTTTTTGTTATTTATAATGCTGCTTTAACAACAATACCCTGTTTTATATTACATTTCATGTTTCCGATATGCTTGTGTAGGTCACATGGGGGTGGGGATGGAGTCATTTTTAGTGGCTACCTCTTTAAAAGAGTCATCAGTGGTGTTCTGCCCACTTTTCATGTTGCATAGTGCTTGTCTTCTCTCATGTCCAGAGTGTTAAGTGAGATGAATTATATAAAGTACTTGGAAGACAAACAGACACAGCCTACGCCTTTGGCACATGGTAGCTTTGAATACTTCAGTGTTATTGTTATTGCTTCATTCATGGCATTCTCAACAGCTCCACAGTGATGGTCCCGGGCTGGCGGTGCCTACCTAGTTTCACTGGAGGTGTTTCTGGTCCAAACCTCCTCTCAGTGAAGCTCCTAATCATGCTTGATCACAGCTTTTCTGGAATCATCCCCTCAGGCTTGCCTCCAAAGCTGGTCTGTGGAAAGTATGCTAGAACTGACAGAGGAACAGGGAACACAAGACAAACCCAAACAAAAGACAACAGACTGAACTTTCAGTCTGGCCTGAACATTTGTCCTCCACATTCTCTGGATAAGAATAACTTTTGGAGAAAGCCAGTAATCTGAAGACACTTGCTGTTTTCTCCTAAGAGGGGGTTAACATCTTTGCTTTGGGGATGAGAGTGGATATGGTTTCCAAACCTCAGTGTGAGAAGTTTGCAAATACAAGTCTACATCTAATGATTTCATCTGTGGTGGTCCAGGAGATAAGTGGATTAGAAGTTGTGCACAGGGGATTCATCTGCTTCCTGCCCAGGGCTCGTAAATGACACGTGTTCCTCATATAATGTTTACATTATCCAATGCTTATCTCCCAGAAGCTGGGACCCAGTGCTGGTTCCTGATGATGTGCTGATGGCACAGGCTGCTTTGCACAAAGCTCAGTGGGGGATAAAAGCACTGTTTATCTTGTAGGTTTTGCTTTATGTCCGAACATACATTAACAACCCTGAGCACACCCAGCCCAGACCTCGAATGAGTGGATGTTGGAAGGGGTGAAGGCCAGGTGAACAAGCGTGGGCTGAGTTTAGAAGTTAGTTCTTGCTGCACAGTGGCCAAAGGCATGTACTGCCTACATGTGCATGGGGATGTGTCTGGACAAGGTCTTGTGGCCTGGAGCCTGTAACACTCAGCCTATTGAGCAATTTTACCAATTGTAGAAATGGTTTTTCTGTCCAGCTTTATCCTAATCAGGGCCAAGCTTATTTTGAAAGCTTTTCTCTTCCTACCACAAAATCATCCAATTCTAAACTCCATCAATAATCTATTTCTCGTAAAGAAAAGAGGGGCACCTGGGTGGCTCAGTCGGTTTAAGGGGCCGACTTTGGCTCAGGTCATGATCTCACAGTTCATGAGCTCAAGCCCTGTGTCAGGCTCTGTGCTGACAGCTCAGAGCCTGGAGCCTGCTTCAGATTCTGTGTCTCCCTCTCTCTCTGCCCTTCCCCTGCTTGTGCTCTGTCTGTCTCTCAAAAATAAATAAACATTAAAAAAACAAAAACAAAAAAAAAAAAGAAAAGAAAAGAAGGCAGCCACACCCAGGCCCTAAGTTTGCTGTTTCTTCTGTAAAGTGATTTGATCTTTTGCCAAATCTTCCCTGAACTCTTGTGTATTAAACATCCACAGTGTTCTAATCATTGCAGAGCTTTTATACTGACACAAATGGCATGAGGTGATAAATCCAGTGACGTTTTGTAAACCCACATACTCGAAGGGAGTTACTGTATATTGATAGTATTAAATGTGAACTGACATAACTTTTCCTACCATTCCAGATTTTTATCCCATAGATTTAAAACACACACACACACACACACACACACACACAAGCCTAAAACCTGAATGTTATTCTGATTCCTAGGAGAAAAGATATTTATGGTAGAAAATTTGAAAATATAAAAAAAGTACTGAGAAGTGAATAAAAATCTGTAACTGCCCTCAGAGAAAGGTTGACATTAACATCAATGAGGTGTTTTCCCCGGTGGACATATATAGACAAAGAATTAAGCTAAGGGAGAGCCATACAACATATACCGTTGTTCAACCTTAAAACATCTTGTCATATAGTGAATATTTTCCCATGACAGACAGAAAGATTGTTCTCGAATTCAGACTTTAATGGCTGCTTTGGAATTCAATTGTATGAGGCACCCAAGTGTATTCAATCTACATCCCGTTGTTGATCATGGTAGTTATTTTAAAATTTTCACAACACTAAGTAAAGCAGCGATAAACATTAGATGTACATATTTGCATTTAACTAATTAGAATAAAGTCCCAGAGTTAAAATAGCTGGGATAGAATGTGTGCACCATGTTAAAGGTTTGGGGGACTTGACTTCTTGCTGAGGTCCCAAGACCTACTGACCCTTGCCCAGCAGCACAGGCTATGCTCTTTCTCAATGACTTTAATGCTTGGAAACATCATGTTTTGTCTCTTTTTCTATGATATGACAGTTAGGTGTGGTCACAGGGGGAGACAGAGGAGAGGCCACACACCAAAAATCTCCAAAGTTTGTTATACTCATGGGTCCTAGAGAGGTGTACCCACCAGCCATGCATGGTCACAGGGGAAGCACCAAATTTGGGGAAGCCAGAAGTGAGCAGAAGACAGGAGTAAAGGGACAGTTTTAGCCAAGGGTTTCTGTGGGAAAGGCAAGACAGGACAAGGTGAGCGGTACAGGATTGGCTAGGTTGAATAATTTCTATGGCTTTAACTATAGGGTGGTCCCAAATTGGTTCTGGGATGATAAAGACAGGAATTTTGGGCTCCTGGGCTGCATGCCAGCCAGCCAAAGAAGAATGGCCCCAGATTGCCTAGTTTGCATATCAAAGGCAGGCTCTCTAAGAATTGGCTAGCAGTATCTCTCCAGTTAAAAAGGCTTTTCTTTCTTTTTTAAGATGTCAAAACATCATACTGTACAGATAATAAAACCATATACAATTCAGGTAAGTAAAGCAGTAAACCGTATTCTTACATCTGAACCTGCTGGACTATGTACTGGCCATGGGCTTTCCTTCTGTGATATTTCCACATACAGGTTTGACTACTTTTCAGATGGTGGAGTAGATTTTGTAGCTTTTGGCTATTTTAGTTGTCAATCAACATTTCCTGAGTAGTTGATGAAAAAAAAAAAAAAAAGAAAAAAGAAAGCACTTGCCACTTGCCTCCAAAATACTTCCCAGACACTGGGTCTAGAACTGAAATGTCCCTGCTAGTCACACATTAAGTGCATTTCTGGCTTGGGATGTCCTGACAGGGAAGGACTTGGAGAGGGGACACAGGGCAAGTTGTGTGTGTGTGAGGGCTAGTAGAGGGTCACCAAGGCACATTTTGCCCATACCTCTTTTTGTCCAGGTTGGGCCCTTTTCAAGAGTCCAGTAGCCAGGAAAACCTCCCCAGCAGCAGAGAACTTTCCTTCTCAAGGTGGCATGGAAAGCTGGATCCCAACAACCAGGAAGTCTCAAGGCAGCTCTGTGGGAGACCACAGACCACCTACTGCATGTCCTCCTGGATTCAGGATAGTGTGGAGCTTAATAAACAAGGGATACACTATGTAGGTTCTGAGTATGAGTTCAGCATAGTTAATGGGGGGGGGGTTGTTGTGCAATGAAGTAATAACAATGAAGTAATAATAACAATGGTACCAACGATAGCAATTTGCTATGAAGCACCTCTTGGTACCAAGCACAATTGGCAGAGGTCCTGAAATACATTACAGTGTACTGAGGGGGTTACATCAAGTCATTTCAAGCAATTTCACCCTCACACACATGGTCAAAATGACTGCCACACCAGCTTCATGGTATAGACAAGTCAACTGACATTATTGCCATCTCAGAGGTAAAGAAAATGACATGTAGAGAAGTTCTGGGATTTTTCTAAGATCCTAGAGGCAGAATTTAATAGAAACAGGAATTGACTCCACTTTATTCTAAACCTAACCTAGTACTCCTTCCCACTGTTACGCATTGCTTTGTTTGAAGATGAAAGTGTGTTTGTTTTGTGTTTTTGTTGAGACTGGAAAATCAACCATTACTGATGACACTTGGTTGGAGTTTGGATAACTTGAAACCCTGCTCCACCACCTGAGATTTGCACCCAGGCCAAAGAGAGGTCTGAGGTGTACGCAGAGGATTTTTTTTGCGTCTTCATCGGCAAATCTTATACAGAGCGGCACCAAATATGTTAAGCCAGAAGTCAAAAATCAGTTTCTTGTTTGGGCTTCTAATGGGTCTCTCATTCTCTCACTTAAACAGTGTTCACAGTCCCTGCCTTATTGTTGTTTGTATTCTGGAGGATTTACAAAGTTTGTGGTTGAGATTTACAGACAAAGAGCCATATCTACTAGCTCCATCCATCCATCCATCCATCCATTTAGTAGTTCATTCACCTATTTATTGCGTTTTTCCTATTAGGCAGCTCAAAAATAAACAAATCTTGTATCAATGAGGGTAAGCTTGGCTGTGCTACAGCAATTCACTGTGAACTTAAACAAGAAAAATTGATTTATTCTGCCTGGAACATTGCTGGTCACTGTAGCAGAGAGGAGAGTTACGAAGGTATTTAAATGCTCAGGCACTTAATTGTGCTAGCCTGAAAGTGGTGGATGCCATTTCCATCCTGAGTAATTGTCCAGATCCAGCCCCACAGACCCACCTACTAGGGTACCATGAAGGACAGTCCTTCCCTGAACCTGGAGGGCAGGAGTGGCCAGGTGCTGGCCACAGATCAGAACACAGTGTTTGCAGAACATTGTTGCTGACCACAGATCTCCTATTTCATCTTCTACAGAGGGTTTCTAATCACTTGAGGGATGTGATGGTGCTCACATCAGTCAAAACAAGAGTTGACCTTTGATCTGGTGCTGAGCTTAGCATGAGGAACCAAGTGTAGATTTCTAGAAGGTGTATACAGATTTCAGGCCACTGTTTGATAAACCTTACTGTTTGGAACTGGTTTTCTTCTTGCAGCTTAATATTTTCTTTGCTACATATTTCAGAGGAGGGTGACAGAAAGGGGAGAAACAGAATGATAAAAGAGAAGAATGCACACATACAGCCGCAGACCAAACATTCACCCCTAAACCTTCTTTGTCCATTTTTGGCTTCTGTCTTCCTTCTTCCTCCTCAGCTCATGGAATTTACCTTATTGAAGCCAATTTGATCATTTGACTATTTCTTAAATAAAAAAAAATGAGAGTATTAATGGCAGAAAGATTTAAAATCTGCTCTTTTTTTAAAAGTAAATATTTTGGCTCCTTGTCTTTTGAAAGTCTTGGCTTTACTCTTTATGTCTGCTGCAGTATTTATTTAGACCTAGCCAGGAAAATTCCCCTTCCCCTTGAGGTATCTGCAAAATCTGCTGTACTATGTGCTTGTAAAGGCCGGAGAGAGGGCTGTGGCCCAACGGCCGTGTGGCCTCGTGTCCGACCGGGTGCTGGTGAAATCCCTCTGAGACCTGTGCCTGCAGCCAGAGACAACAGCTTTCAGCTGTTTTGGCAGCCACTTGCTTTCCCAGAGCAGGTCATAAATCTCCCTGCTGGCCTGCCCTCCTCCATTGGGAACACAGGACATACAGTGGCAGCTTGAGGTCTCATGGCTTTGCAGAGGTATGACAAAAACACAACCGAAGGATTGGGGACTAGTGCCATTTGTCCTCTGCAGAATTGTTACCTTGGGTTTCTCACCATCTTGGCCCTCAAGGGGATTTCTACTTGGGGGGATCTGAGTAGTCTTTCCCTGTGGCAGTCCCCTTGCCCTGAGCACACAGGCACTAGGCTTCTGAAGAGAGACAACCTGGATGCAGCTGTAATAAAGGCTTTGCTTGAGTTCTTGTCACTCATGGTCGTATAAGATGAGGATGTAGAGTCACATGCTTTCTGGTACTGCCAGGTCCTACCTTCGATCTTCGATCAGGTCTGGGGACCCATCATCCCCAACTCAGTGCACCTCCACTGCCAGCTCCTCCTGGACTGCAGTGACTGTGGGACCTGGCCACCCATGACGCAGATGCACACTGGCAGCAGCCAGGCCCTGGGCTCTTTCTCCCCAGCTCAGAGGCAGAGTCACTAGAAAGCCAGCCCTCCTCCACCCCTGCCTTAGTGCCTACAAGGCAATGACTCCTTCATGGCCACCTTGCCCTCCCGACTCTATTGCTTTTTTTTTTTTTAACTTTATTTTTTATTTTTTAACATTTACATCCAAATTAGTTAGCATATAGTGAAACAATAATTTCAGGAGTAGATTCCTTAATGCCCCTTACCCATTTAGCCCACCCCCCCCCAAAACCACTCCAGCAACCCTCAGTTTGTTCTCCATATTTATGAGTCTCTTCTGTTTTGTCTCCCCCCTTGTTTTTATATTATTTTTGTTTCCTGTCCCTTATGTTCATCTGTTTTGTCTCTTAAAGTCTTCATATCAGTGGAGTCACATGATTTTTGTCTTTCTCTGACTAATTTCACTTAGCATAATACCCTCCAGTTCCATCCATGTAGTTGCAAATGGCAAGATTTCATTCTTTTTAATTGCTGAGTAATACTCCATTGTATATATATACCACATCTTTTTTATCCATCCATCGATGGACATTTGGGCTCTTTCCATACTTTGGCTGTTGTTGATAGTGCTGCTATAAACATGGGGGTGCATGTGTCCCTTTGAAACAGCACACCTGTATCCCTTGGATAAATGCCTAGTAACAACTCTATTGCATTTTAAGTCTTTCTTTTGTTCTTGCACCTTCTCTGCAGTCTGGCTCCACCCTCTGATCTCTGTCTCCCTTGGGAAGCTCCATCTCTTTTGCAACAAACGTCCTCCCACATGTAGACACAAATGTGTTCACCCAGCGCACATACCACACAAGTGCAAACATGCACACACAGTACACATGGCTCACACGCAACCCAGCACACACTCACATCAATACACAGAGACATCACACACTCATATCACATACATCACACCTCCTCAAATACACCACATTCACAGCACACTCACATCTCACAAACACACACATCACACACGTTATACTCCTCCCTTACAAATACATGCACCACAATACACTCTCATCACACACACCACAGTTCCCCCAAACACACCACACATACCCATGTACACAAACAGCACATAGTCACACCCCTCCTTCACCCCACAGTTGGAGCACACCTGGCAGGCAGCCTGCAGATGGAGATATGTGCAGTTGGAACCTGAAGGAAGCAGAGACGTCACCCTCTTAAGTCGTGGCTTCAGGACAGGGAAGGGGTGGTAAGCCATAGTGGCTGTGGTTCTGTCCTGTCCGATCTCCTGGCTACTTCTCTTCTGAGGCTTCCAGGCACCACAGGCACCTGCTCAGCCTGGACGGGACCAGGGACACTTGACCAGAGGGACAAGAAACAGTGGCTGTACATCAATTTTGAGATGCTTTTTACCTCCCTCCTTGGAAGGCCCTGGCAAGACTGGGCCCACTTGCCCCCATCTTTCCTCCTTCCCCTTCCCCGTGGGACCAAGCTCCGAATGCATATGTGCTCCTTGGCCCTCATGTCAGGGGAATCCCAGCAGAGTTCACACATCTCTAATATCTGTACTGCAACCTCTCGGGCTCCTTCAGTGGTGGCTCCCATCTTCCTCCACACCTGGTCTTGTCCCTAACCCCTTACCCTGGGCTCTTCACCTCTGTCCCTGGTGCAGGGGCTGAATCATTACCAGCAACAGCAGATATGCCAGAGTCCTCACCCCCAGTACCTCAGAATGTGACTTCAGTTGCTGTAGGATCTTTACAGATGATCAAGTCAAAATGAGGTTATTAGGGTGGGCACTAATCCTAAGAGTATCATCATATAAAAGGAGAAATTTGTTCAGAGAGACAGATGTGGAAGGAAGACAATGTGAAGAGGCCAAGGGAGAAGACAGCCACCTGGTCAGCAGGTGCTGTCCCCTGGGTGTTTACCAGTCTGTACCTGGAGCATCAGGCTGCATTGGATCTTCATTCTGAGCTTGTAGGTGCTCAGAAAAGTCTCTTCTGGCAACTGATGAGTCACATCATTAGTGAAGGAATGCGAACCCCCCACTCCCCATGCTCATGGAGGCCCTGTGAGGTATTATGCGAGGAGCCCCAAGCCTTCTCCATTCAGGCGGGTGAGAGTGGCTGGTGAGGAGGAATAGTTCAGACCCACTTCTGACGTCACTGTGGGCTGCAGGCTGCAGGCAAGTGACCCTGGCTGTTCCTCAGTCTCTCCCCTGTGAAATGTAAAATTCCTGCTTTCCTGGACGTGATCCAGGGCAGTTCTGAAAGCCCCTCTGAGAGGAAAAGTGATAGCTGGGGAAGTCACATTGTCCCATGGGGCAGGGTTGCTCAAAATTCCGGAAGCCCTTGGAACCTCCTGGAAGCCTGCTGGGGTGAAAGAGCGTGGGCTTCGAGGCCAGACAGAATTCAAATTGCAGACCCCTTGCTTCTCAGCTTTACAACTCACCCAAACAATGGGGGACAGGTAACTTAACCACAGAGATCCTGTGTGAGCCCTTGACGCCATGAAGGCCCTCTATAAATGTGCTCATCAATATTCTGAGAACCACAGTGGCTGTTAGTGATCTGGGCATAAAGCAAAGTGGTCATAAGAACAGAAAAGAAAACCTTGTGAGCCACAGAGGAACTAGGAGATACTAGGTAGAAAGTTCAGGAAAGCATCAGGAAGTTCTTTGCGGGGGGGGGAATCAGGCCTTCGATGAATACCTATACATCCCTTTGACCAGGAAGGTTCAGGAAAACTCATTCCCTGATGTTTTTTTTATTTGAGGGTGGGTGTCTCACCTCCAGGAGTAGAAGTTACCCCGAGATGCAGGAAGGGGTAGGCATTTGGCCCACCCTGTGCGGTCCAACTTCTGAGATGCTGGAGGATTTTAACTAACCTCCCGAGCTGGCCCCTGGGTGAATGAACACAGGTGGAATCTTATTTTCTCCCTCTTTCTTTTTTCCTTTGACAAACGCATGGGTGAAAGCTCATCTGGGCCCGGGTGGTCTGGGAAAAGAGTTCCAGCCCATCAGCTGCTTGCAGCTGCTGCGTCTGTCCATGTCTGAAAACAAGGACGTTGTCCTCAGTCACCCTCAGAGTGGATTCTGTAAACTAAGGCATCTCTTGTCCAGAAAAGGGGAAGGGGCTGCCCTGGCCCCATGTCTGATGGGTGCCATGGAGCTCTTGGGGTTCTCTGGGCAGAGCCTCGTCTGGGTCTCCTGAGGTGGGCTGGCCTTCTGGGTGTCTCTCAGCAGGACAGTCCTCCAACCCCCACTCAATGTAGTAATGGAGCCACAGCACTCAGTGGGTGGTCCAGGACTTGGAGAGAGAGACCTAGGATGGGGGCTGGAGGTGAGGAGAAGGCCACTCCTTGGTCCCACGCATGGTCTGCCCTGCAGCTGCCATGGTCCGATGCTTTCTTCCAACTTTCACTGTGACCTGACTGTTCCCTTGGAAAGGTTTGTCCAGGAAGCTGCCAATATCCAGGATGGAGACTCTGGGGATAGCATCTCAAGAGCAGCTCACATGCAGTTTTTATCTGGGAAAAAAAAAGGATAGCATTCAAAAAACAAAGCAGATGCCCTGTTCTTGGCTTGTTACAATTCCTATCACAGTGCTCTCAGTGAGGCTCAGGCCCTATCATCTCCAAGAAGATTCTAGCCCTGTGAGCACCTGTGTCTTTGTAGAGAGTATACAGGACACAGGAGTCCTCTTTTCCTTCTTGGGGTCACTTGCCCAGGCCCTCTGCTCCTCTTGGCTGTTGGAAGGAAGGATCTCTCTAGAGAGGACAGCTTCTGGTGTGTGCAATGGCAAATTTGAGCCCAATAACTATCATGGAGCTCTGAATCTGTGCCAAGAAACATGTTTCAGGTGAAGGAAACACTTCTGTCAGGGAGGGCCAGACTCATTACCAATATCTACCACAGCCCAGGTCAAAGCACAGATGTAATTCCATTTCCACAGGTGGTGTTGGGACTATGAGGACCTTCCTGGAAGACTTGATAGCAGAGCTGAGTTTTGAGGGATGAATAGGAGTCAGGGGCAGCAAGAGTGTGGGAATGGAGAAGGAAGACATTCCAGGTAGGCCATACAGCGTGTTAAATGACATGAGATAGACCAGTGTGTTTAGGAAACAGAGCAGCTCAGACTGTCAGAGGGTTTGTTGTGAACAGGTAGATGGGTCTGAGTGAGAATACACTCCAGGCTTCCTGATCACCTTCTCTGTACATGACATCCTCAGCCATATAACTTGGACTCCTAGAGCCCTCTTGCTCACTGCCATGTAGCCCCCTGGAGTCCTCTGTGTCCAGTGACTCATGGCCCACTGTATTCTCAGCCAGGTTAAACTCTCTGCCCTCTCCCGACCAGGTAAACATACCCATCAGCATAACCAAATCCTTCCTGCATTTCAAATTGGATTTTGAGTCAGCCAGCACTTCCTGGGGGCTTCAGGACCTCTCACCTAAGTTATGTCACCTGATTCTCACATTCATCCCTAAGAAATGGTTTTGCTGAGCTCCACATCCAGACAAGGAAATGGGCTCAAGGATCACAACTTATTTCAAGCCGAAGAGCCAGGAAGTAGATAAGTTGGATCTTGCCACCTGGTTCTTGGAAAGATGCCCCCACCTACTGCACACCCATAGATATTGAAGTACCTACAGACAGTCACTGTAGGTGAGAAGTATCTTCCCTGCGAGACATAAGCCCCCATTCAAGTGCAAAAGGCTATGATCTGGTGATGATCATGGCCGATGTTTTCTGGATGCGGAACACTGTGCGTGCCTTCTCTGGTTGCTCCTCAGGAGCCGATGATGTGCAGGTCTATTTCCCAGCTCTTCAGGTGAGACAGCTGAGGCTGGGCCCAGTTAAGTGGCTCATCCATGTGCCCAAGTCCACCGTCGGCAGTGCTGGCTCAGGGCTCTTCTGCCCTGTGGGTCCAGCACTGCAGCCACAAGAGGTGGCAATAAGCCGCTGGATCCTGCCTTTGTTTCCTTGTGAGCAGGAGGGAGAGGGAGAGGACAGCCATTGCCTGCCACCATTCTTGTGTTCTTCAGCACTAACCAGAGCTGGCCCCCTTAATGTGCTCTGGCTGGGAGAAAGTGCAAATGCAGAACCAGTGACTGATGTCAGATTGTTAAGGAAAGAACAGCTTCCAGTCTGTGGCACCAAGGGGACTCTCTCATTCTGTCCTTTGTCCCCAGGGGTGCTTGACAAAGGTGACTGATACTGCTGCAGGCTTTCAGGAACCCCAGCTCCCCCTGGACCCCTCTCACCTTGCTCACCTCATCTGCCCTGCTCATGTCTTGATCATCGGACCATTCAGGTACAATGACCGAATGGTGTGGATAGCATTAGCAGTGGGACTTTGGACATATTGGCTTTGTGTGTGTAAAAGTGCTTGCTAACTTGGCATTCTGTTTTCAACTTTAAACATGACATTTGTGGCTGTTGGGCCTTAGTTACCATGGAAGCCACCTTCTTACTTTCACAGTTGAGGAGACAGAGGCTCAGACAGGGCATGCTGTTTGCCCACTGTGGTCCCGGAGCCTGCTCTGTGATAAAGGTGTGTATGCTGGAAATATTGCTGAGCCTCACTCCTTCTGCACCCCGACCAGCCAGCAGACTCAGGGAGTGGGTGACAGACTAATAGGTGAAAGAATGGTGTTCCCATGGATCCCAGGAAAGGAGCATGTGACAGCTACAGGGATAGCCGGGAGCTTCTTAGCAGAAGAAAGTCCTAAGCAAGACCAGGAAGAATGTGCAGGTTGGGTTCTCAGGGAGGCAGACTCTGAGATGAGAATAGCATGCAGCTGGCATCTGAGGAGTACTCCTGGGATCCCCCCTGAGAAGGTACAGGAAGGACCCAGGGTGGGGCTGAGAAGAAGCAGTTCTGTGACACCATCTGGCCAGAGATCCCAGTGCCCTTTATGGAGAGCTCTGAGGCTGGGATGACCCTTCAGAGTTGTCATAAGAGGGGCAAGTGTCCCCAGACCTTGGGTCCCCACATTAATCAGTCTTTGGATGCCACCCTCAAGGAAGGAGGCATGACTTGGTGAGGTGGTTCTCTTCAGCTCCCCAGGGACCTTACCATGTAGCTGAGGGCTCTGGAGCTAAGGGTACACCCCTAATTCCTGAAGGCAGCTGAGGGGTACATTTCAGCATCCTCTTCACACCACTCCTGGGACATTAGCACCTCTCAAGATTTGAATCATTTCTGGAAGGAATTTGAGACCATCTGTCTTTCTGCAGATACCATGGCAGCCTCCCCAGCCATCATTCCTTGTCAGCATAACCCACTTTGCCCAGCCAGAGTCACAGAATTTTGCGTAGACTCTCCATAAGCTGGCATCTTCAAGGGCGATTATGTGTCTGGTTCTACTGGGGAAACTGAGGCAGCCGGACCAAGCAGCAAGCAGACAGTCAGGCTAAGAGCAGCTATCTCTGGTATAATTAGAACTGGATGGTGTCCTTCTGTGTGTCCCCAACAGGAAGCCCTGAGGCTCTGCTTGGACTCAGGTAGCAACGGGAGCATGGTGCACCACATGGAGATGGTCCCATGGACAGCTGTCAGGTGCAAGCATTCGTTACTCCTGAGCTGACACTTGTCCAGCTCCCACATTGGTCCCAGGACCATCCTGTAGGGACAAAAGAAAGTGTGGTCCATTTTTTGTGTGTAATAATCTTTAGGTACACAGACTTAATTTCATCTTATTTTGTTATTAGGGTCTATAAGGTGGGAGCATGCTAAAGGCAACCAGAGGCTTGTCATGGGGCCTTCTAGACCTTGGATTCCTGAGTATTTTCCCCTCTGGTGTGATGGGAAACCATTGAGGGTTATTTTCTTTTTGCTTTTATCCTTGTTATTCAACAGAGAAATGCATAGTTAATAAGTATGTGGATAACTTTAGGGAATATTGCTATCTTAATGATATTGTCTTCTAGTCCATGAACATGGGATGTCTTTTAATTTATTTAGGTCTATTTTAATTTCTTTCAGCAATGTTCTGTAGTTTTCAGTGTACAAGTTTTGTACCTACTTTGGTAAATGTATCCCCAAGTATTTAATTCTTTTTGATGCTGTTATAAATATAATTATTTTCTTAATGTAATTTTCTGGTTGTTTATTGATATTGTATGGAAATATAACTGATTTCTGTATGTTGATCTTGAATTCTGTAATTTTGCTCGGTTTATTAGCTCTAGTAGTCTTTTTTGTGGATTCTTCTGGGATTTCTGTATATCAGATCACATTATCTGTAAATAGATGTGGTTAGCTTCTTTATTTTTAGTTTGGATACTGTTATGGGCTGAATCGTGTTCCCCCCAAATTCTATGTTGAGACCCTAACCTCCAGTACCTCAGAAAGTGACTGTATTTGGAGATAGATGTTAAGGAGGTAATTAAGGTGAAATAAGGACAAGTTACAGTGGTCAATGAACTACTAGTAATAGGGTCCTCACCAGACATCAAATCTGCTGGCACCTGGATCTTGAACTTCCAGCCTCCAGAACTGTGAGGAATATAATTCTGTTGCTTATAGTCCACTCAGTCTATGTGACTTGGCAGCCCAAACAGACTAAGACAGGGATTTGTTATTTTCGGCTATTTGAGGTTGTTGCTGGGACTATGTCCTCACCCTCTTCTACTCTGACTACTGGTTCTTGGGGACACTTCTTGTGGTTTAGAGACTCATAGATCTCAGGTTCTCTTGCAACACAGAGCTTATTAGCTTTGTCACACCACAGACCTGTGGTTTGGTCTATCACTCTGCAGAGAAACCACTTGTCCAGCTGAGGTGCCCCTCAGCAGGGCAGGGAGGCTCTGCCCTCGGAGTCCTCCATTCAGGTAAAAATGGATTTCAGCTAGGTTCTGCCAAGAGGTATGCACAGGGGGAAAGGACTTAAATGTATTAGCAAAGTCCTTCCAAGGAGCTAGTCTGCTGAATACCAGAATTGCTGAAGTGATTTGCAGCATTAAACAGACATGAGAGGGACACTTGGGTGACTCAGTCTGTTGAGTGCCCAACTTCAGCTCAGGTCATGATCTCATAGTTCGTGAGTTTGAGCCCTGAATCAGGATCTCTGCTGTCAGCAC
This sequence comes from Panthera pardus, assembly GCF_024362965.1. Lineage (NCBI taxonomy): Eukaryota > Metazoa > Chordata > Mammalia > Carnivora > Felidae > Panthera > Panthera pardus. Next base: position 47,939,474 of record NW_026526821.1, on the reverse strand, counting down.
GGGGCCCACTTTGGATCCTCCTTCCCCCTTTCTCTGCTCCTCCCCAACTCATGCCTGCTATCTCTCAAAAAATAAATAAAACATTAAAAACAAACAAACAAACACAGGAATGCAAAACAGAAAGCCAAAGCAAACCAGACAAAGCCTCCCCTTGAAGCTACGATGGATCCAATAGCTGCTTGTATCCCTTCTCTTAGGCTACAGAATGAGCGTGGCCTGGGAAAATTCTGTTTGTGGACACTGGACATCCTGCAGGGGTAATTCCTTGGGGTGAAGGGTTAAGTTGTCCCCTGCACATTGGCACATTCACACTCCAGATGTCAAGATGAGATTTTATTTGTCTTTGCTGAGGAGACTCCATGATGATATCTAGAGATGCCAGATGTTTTCTGCTTGCATTTCTCAATTAGCGTTTTCTAAAATAAAATTTCCAAAAAGTAAAAGTGAGAGGCCTGTGGCTGTGGCAGAAATCACATGTGACACTGCTCACTGACTACATTTTCCAGGCCTCTAGACCTTCCTGCCTACGCTCGCTGTATTTTACACATTTCTTAGTTCAGGATGTATTACCAAATGAAACATAAAAAAAAAAAGACAACAACAACAACAACAACAACAACAGTGACTTTTAAGGTGAGAAGAGTTTCAAGCATTCCAAATGAATCCTCAATGTTTCATAACTTTTTATTATAAACCCCACCTTCTAATACAAAGCCAAGTACTATTTGATACAGTGATTAAAAAACAAAATACTTCCAAATTTTTTAAAGACAACTTATGGATAACACTCCTTTTCACAACCAGAATAGCTTTAAAATATGGTTGAATTTGATACACACAGGAAAAGTTTTGTTTAATAACAAATTCTTTTTGCTTTTCATTTTTCTTTTGAGATCTAGAGAGAAATTGTAGATTGTTTTCCTGACAGCAAGAGAGTAATGTGACAAAATGAAGTCATTGTAAAGAAGTGATACAACTTGTCAAATATTTAATAAAGAATTATGGAATTTAGAACATTAAAAAAAAAAGTCAGGCTCCACCTGACTTTCCACCACCACGTGGACATTTCTGTCCCTGCTGACTCTTCCTAAGGTCCTGAGAAGCTGTGCCATCCACAACTCCAGGTGGCTGCAAATGTGAGACTTACCCCAGAAGCAGCTCTCTCCCAAGGCTTAAGGGAGCTAATCAGCATGCACCTTGCAACCCGGCCTTTAGCTGGGGTAACACTGAGGCAATTGATTTGTAGTGCATAGAGCTTCTCAAAGGCATTAAGCTCATTGCCCACCTAATACCGCGCTGGCTTGCTGGCCTCTGTCACTGTAAAGTTTCCGCCCACTTCCTTCCCAGTGTGCCTGCACTTCTCAAAGAAGCTACTTGTTCACAGTGCATGACCAAGATTTGGGGGACCCAAAGCAAAGTATGCTGCCCTGGATTAGTTTTCTAAAACAGATCTTACTGTGTTATACACAGGATCAAACACCTTGAAGGTTTTTGCACCACTTCCAGGAGAAGGAAAAAGCCCTTTGTTTCGTGCTAAGACCTTTTTTCATCTGTCTTCATGTTTCCTTACCAACTTCACCTCATGCCTTATACCCTTGAGGTACTGCGGGCACCCCTGAAACCCTGCGTGTTCCAGCCTGCCCCTGCGCTCTTGCAAAACCTCTCTGTCAAGAATGAATGCTCTTGGCCTAGTGGCCCCAACTCAGATGGCATCTCCTCGAGCAGCCTCCTGTGATTTCCCCAAAGTTCCTGTTGGCTCCTTTCTGCCTCCATTGCTTTCAGTGTGGTCCTAAATACAGTTCATGTGTATGTGGTGTTGTGTTCCTAGACTCAAGGTGAGTCCTCTCCACCAGTGATGAGTGCCTTGTCCCCTTGGCGACGATCTTATTCTTCAGATAGCTCCAGAGGTGACCAAAAGGGCCGACTCTCAGTAGTGTTTGAATTTTGCAGAAGAATAAGCCGTGCATGGATTTATGTCTTATTCTCCCTGGAGTTCCTGGAAGGGGAGGAAGTTTACAACATAAATCCTGCCATTGCCTGCTTGGACGTGGCTTGTCAGCTTAATGACACGTCACCAGCACCTATGACCCATACTGTGACCCGGCCACTACCCAGGTCTCTGTAGGCACTTCCCAGTTTGCTCCCTGGCACGGTTTCACCCAGCCACACCGACCTTTACTGCCCTTTGTGCATGCCAGCCTCATCAGGCTCTAGAGTCACTGGGCTCACTGCCCTGCCTACCCAGAAAACCCTGCCCAGGGTCACTGCAGCTGGCTTCACCCTGATGGCACGTTGGAGGTCAACTTTTCCCCTGGCTGCCCTGCCTAAGGAGGCATACCCCCATAGTCACAGAACCCTATTTGGTGTAAGCACTGGAGCCAAACTTCTTCCTGGGTTAGTTGTTTGCTTGTTTGTTATCTGAATCCCCCACCAGAACAAAGGCCCCATGAGTGCAGGGACATTATCGGTCATCTTTATTTCTCTATCCCCAACATCCACCCAGTGCTACTAACCTGACACACAGAGGAACCACTAGTGCCTGAATGCATACTGGTTTCCAGTTCTCAAAGCATTCCATGCATGCAGAGATAACACACAGCCACATCGACATGACTACTACATTCAGGTCCCATTGTCTGGCATCCTCAGGTTACAAGTGAAATTTTCCGCACTGTTGAAGTTTAGACATTTAAATATGTTTGAAAGAGTAAAGTGCAGTTTCCAGACATTGTTCTAAAATATATCAAACACAGGCTTTTCGGTCTTCAGGAAATAAGTGTGCCACAGAAACGTCAACGTTTTCCTGAGCCATCAATTTCAAGCACATAGCTCTCCTGCAGTTGGGCATGGCTCATTGTGAACCGGGAAAGGCTGGTGGTTACCTGCTCCTGATCTACTCAGTGCCAACCAGCAGGAGGGTGCTGGAGGTCTGAGGTCTCCAGAGAGTTCTGGAGCCAGAGCTGAGGGAGAGACATTCAGCTCGGGTGCTGAATGAGAGGAGCTGCTGCAATAGCTTATGTGGGTGTGGACACATTCTAGCAACACCCAGGAGCAGCTCGCCTCTGCCCAGGGTGTGTGACTCATGGTCCCTGCCCACCACCAGGAACAAGTGCCCCGCCCCCACTGCCACCACTGAAGTTGTTTTCTTCTCACTGGGAAGAGCCACCTCAGGTTTGTTCTGACGAGAAATTTTATACCTCTTTCTCCTCAAAGACTGAGTGCTGTAAAAGCAGTGGAAAAATAAATATAAAAAGTTCTTCTTTGAGGCTGCACATGACAGTAAAGAGAGACAGAGAGAGATGGGAAGGCCTGGGACAGAGGTGCAAAAGGAAGTATCAATAGGGATAAACAGGGAGAGGGGGAGGGGGAAGACAAGAAAGGAGGTGCATGCTGGGAGGGGTCACTCTGCCAAAGAGTGAGAGGGGACAAATCATGAACCACAGTCACCCATGCATTTTGGCCAGTGGGGTAGATAAAGGAAAAATATTTGTTTATCAGATATTTCAGGAATGTGTGCTCTTTCTCATAGTTGATAGCTTTCCATGGAAAATGCACCACGTGGACAGAATTGGCAGGGGCAGGAAACAGAGCAGCCAGTGTTCGACCACCAGGACACGGCCCAGAGGGAAGGGAGGTGGCCCTCCCTTACCCTGGACTGACCAGTGATGATTGGCAAGGGAGACATGCCTGTAAAGGCAAAGGGAAGCAACTATGAACCTGTGGCTAGCCACTCACTGTGGATGGGAATGAAAGCCAGTCATGGCTTGGCACAGCACAGGGGCCCCGCTTATCAGCTGCCCAACCGCTTTCCCAGGATGGATTTTGGAATTGACTGGTTTGAGCTTCCTTTCCCTCCATGTCTTACTGTTACACCAGCATCCAGGCTCCAGAGAGGGAGAGGGAGAGGCCAGTAGACTGTTGGCCCTGTTGAATGCATGGGGTAGATGGCTAGTCCCTGTGGTGCCTGGGGGGCTGTGAGGGCCATATCCTGCTAGAGTTCCTGTTTCTGCCTGTCCCTTGCTGCCACTGCCCAGCCTGCAGGTGTCACCCAGCCCAGGCCAAAGGAACTTTAGGGTACTCCAGGGAAGTGCTCTCAAACCTTGTTACTTATCAGAATTACCTAGACTAAATCCAAATGCTTGGGCTGCACCCTCATGGGGTGGGGTCTGGGCATCAGCATTTTGTGAAGCTTGTGGGGGATTCTAGTGTGCAGACAGGCTGTGACTCATAGCCTATGGGGAAGAAGAACTGAAAGTACCTTTCAGGCTCAGTTTCTGGGTCACCAACTTGTCTCTGGGCCCTGTTCACATCATCTCCCTGGTGTTTCTCCAGTCCACCTGCCCATGTCCATCCTTGGCCAGGCTGGCCGCTCTCCCCAGGCTGTGGTCTTTGGTCTCCCAGCTCTGTTCTGCTGCCCTCCATGACCCAGGGTCTCGTAATGTCACCACCATTTATGTCCCTTCCCCCAGTTTTAATACACTTGCTTTCAGGCAGAAGACCCAGATGCCAACAACAGCCTCCAGGGCTCTAGCCTCCCTAAGGTCCTCCTCCTTAATGTCCTCCAGCCACAGTGGCCTTTCCCTTCAGTTCCTCAGGTGTAGGCCTCATCTTACTCAGGGTTTTGCACATGTTTATCCCCCTTCTGAACACTCTGTTCCCCACCCCAGATCGTTCTTCCTTAGGACTGTAGTGCAGTGCCTCTTCCTCTGAGAAGACTTCGCTGACCACCATCCCTCTGCCACTCAACACGAGATGTACTCCCTGTCATGGGTCTTGCCACTTTTTTCACTTTGTGCGTGTGCACATATGCAAGTGTGTACATGAGTGATATGCATGCTCATGTGTGTGCATCTGGGCATGTGATGATCTGACCAAGAGTCGACCCCCTGACTCAGCCATGAGATCCAGAAGAGCGGACACAGTGCCTGTTTGCCTGCTGATGCATCCCTAGCACTTTTCAGGGAGCCCTGCTCACAGGAGGTGCTCAACAGATATGCGTTAACTGAGAATGGATTCTTGAGAAGATGCTCACTGACGTGCCTCCCGATCCTGCTGATATGTCTGGTCCCCTATTCCTAGGGTGGACCTGTCCAGGTCCTGCTGCTAGTGGGGCTCCATTTAACAGATGTGGCTTTCAGCTCACACCCCGCTGCTAGCCTGGGGTGGTGTGTAATGTCACTGCTGCCCTTTCACAGTGTTGGCCTGGGGGGGGGCGCGGTATGCGTTTCCCAGTGAAGATGCTGCCCTCACCACGTGGGGGTCCCTTTGGGACCAGCTGTCAGATTTGTGGCTTCTTCCAAATGTCCAGTCTGGATTCTGCCTTTATCCTTGAAACCTGGATTTACTTTTTGGAAACTGCCATATATAATTGGGTGTCAGACCAGCTGGGTGATACCACTTTGGGAAAACGTCAAGTGTTTAGTCATAAAGGATCAATGAGGCTTTTCCTTCGAGGCTTGTAAATGGGTGCAGAGGCAATTGCAAAGTGGAAAAACAGAGGATGTGTGTGTGGTTCCATGTGTAGCGCCCATTTAGCTGCCCCGCTCTTTCTTTCCCCACCACCATGCAGATGGACCTGCCCAAGACCCAGCGGGTTCTAAACCTCGTGTGTCAGCCTGGGCCGCTTTCTCCTATTTGCCTTGTGGACCTTTTCCGACAGAATGCTCCAGACTTCCCCTGGCCAATTTCCCAGGGCTCTGCAAGGCCTGGCCAGCAGAGGGCACGGTCCCCTACATTCTGGAGACAAGACGCCATGAGCAGCCTTGGGGACCTCTGTGGCTCTAGTTTCACCCTTTCCAGGCTATAGGGAGCCACAGAGGGGACTGGTGGGAGCTTGCAGAGTCATGGATGTTCCCAAGAGAATATCACAGCAGTGATTCCCTCCCCTAGATGGGGTCCCCCAGCAGAGCTCCCTCTAGCTGTGTGCCCAGATGTCCCCTCTGCCATCAGCTCTGGCCCAGGCCCAGGCTCTTCTGTCCCAGGAATAGGCCACAGTCTTAGACCAGGGACTCCCCATTGCTGTCAGCCAAGAGAACTCAAGGAAAGACCCCCGATCTACTCTCCATGTTTGCCTTAGGTGGGGCATGGAGAGAGACAGGCATGCTTATGTTGACAAATGCTGCTGAGTGACAAGCACTGGGTGAACCAAAACGTTAAGGCCCATCCCTAGTGTGCTGTGCTATCTGGTGTGGAAGACACATTCAACACATAATCGCGTGAATTACTCCAAATTACAAACGTGGTGAGTACAATGAAAAACAAGAGAGGGCTCTATGAAAGAGAAAAATTGAGGTTCTGCCTGCTGTCCGTGAGGCACTCCTCCTTCTGAAGGTGAAACGCTGGGGCTTGACCTCCCTCATCTCTCTGCTCCCACTGTCCCTTTAGCAGGAATGCCCTGCTGTCACTTTGGCAGACAAATGTGCCCCCCTTTCAAGGCCAAAGTTAAATCTCTTCTCTGCTGTGAAGCTGCCACTCCCATTAGGCTCCAGGCACCTGCAGCCGTTTCACCTTCAGGGAGGCTCCTTTAATTCAACTGCGTCATCTCCAGCACTGTTTTCTGTTTACGTCATGAATGTTACTCTGCTTTGTCTATAATAGGTGTGAGCTATGGGGAAAGGTGTTCTGTATTGGACGACATAGGGATGTCTTGGGATTAACCAGTCACTTGGCACATTATTGATCTATTGGGTTCCTGCTATCCCAGCAGGGGCCCAGGGATAGCAATGACTAGCCAAGAAGATGGAAAAATGGGCTTACATATGCACACATTTTTTTAAAGGGGAAACACCAAAGGGAGAGCAAATGGGGGGACAGCTGGGACAGAGCTGGTGCCATATCTCAGAAGCTGCACACCCAGGCTCAGAAAGGCTGTGTCCTCCAAAGCGGAAGATGTGCTCTGATGTTGCATATTTTCCCAGAGATTTCCTGTGTTCATGCTCACGTGCTAGTATTGCTTAAGGACTTCAAACTGCATGGTCATAATGCACTCACCCTCTGTCAGAATCCCTGGAATCTGAACAAAACCGTTAAGTCCCTGCTTAGTGACAAATTGGGCTGGCCTCAGCCCAGGACACCCCCACTGGAGACTGTGCCTGTGCCTCAGGCTCACTGGTTTGTCTCATCCCTCATTGCCTCCCACCTACCCAGGGGAAGCTGATATGACATTAAGGCAGGACGCTTACTTGGTGGCACAGCCACTTGTGAGAAAGATTCAGGGTGTGCAGCTTCTGAGCATCTCGGAAAGGCCCCAAGGGGTGACCCAGCCCCAGGAGAAGGCTCCCTATGTGTGAGGGTTCGACTGTGAGCGTGAATGCCCTGCTTGGCACATGTGGATGCTGGCTCTTTGCAGCAGCCTGTGGAGCGTGCCCAGGGAGTGCTGCCACAGCAAGAGGCTGTCACACAAAAAAATGGGATTTCTACATTGCATTCCCTGATTTTTCCCCACGTGTTGCCCAAGAAAGAGCATCTGAATGCTGCTTGCAGCCTCATCCCTCCTTGCTCCAGAGGAGGGTCGCTGCTGGCCAGTTGGGTCTGGGGCGCAGAAAGTGTGGAGAGTCCAGCCTGGGTGAGAGGGAAGACAAGGTGGAAGGAGGTTCTTGCTTCTGGGATCAGCCTCTGGGCCCACTTTTGTTCTGAAGAATTCAGGTAATGGATAAAGAGGAGAGCCCACGTTCCAACAGTGCAAGAAGCCAACAGAAGGCAGACGGGATTAAACCAGGAAAGACTCAGAGGCTGGAAGTAAGGAGAATTTCAGCCATCTACAGTGAGGCTGTAGAATTCTGGAAGAGCAAGAGGATCAAGTAGAATTTTAAGAAGTGTTGTTCGGGTTCCTGAATTGGATCCCCGTTAGCGTTCTTCCAGACACTTGAGGGCACACTGAAACTGACTTCTCAGGGTTTGGTTTTGGGGCTGTGTTCCTTTGAATGTGACTCCATGTGTCCATCAGGCCATATGAAGCTCCAGTTTGTATTTGGGTCGCACACACACACACACACACACCTAGCCACATACATACCACATACACACACACACACACACCACACACAGACATACACACATCAAACACACCTATCACATAAACATCACATATGCACATAACACACCACACATATGCCACAACACACACACCACACACCACATATACACCATGTACACACTACACACACCACACACACACACCACACACATACACACCACATACACACCAGTACACCACACACATCACATACACACCACATACCACACCACGACACACACACACCAAACACACACATCATGCACCACACACATGCCAGACTCATATACAAACACCACACACACCACACACACACCACATACACATCACACACACCACGGACACACATTACACACACCACACATACATTGCACACACACCACGTACCCACACATGCCATAACACACACACACCACACACATCACATACATACCACATAAACACACACTACACACAGACACACACCAAACACATACATCACATATATACCACATATGAACACATCACACACCACACATATGCCACATCACACACCACACACCACATACACACACCACATATATACCACACACACTACACACATACATGCCACATACCCACATGTGCCACAACACACACACACCACACACATTGCACACACACCACTCACACACACCACACACACACACACACCAAACACACACATCACATATATACCACATACACATACACACTCACTACACATAGGCATACACACACCAAACACATACATCACAAGTACACCACATATGCACACATCACACACCACACACCATACCCACACACCACATATACAACACACACACCACACACATACACACCACATACCGACACATGCCACGACACACACACACCACACACATCACATACACACACACATCATACACCACACACATGCTAGACACATGCACACACACACCAACACACAAGCACCACACACATCACATACACACCACAGACACACATTACACAGACCATACACACACACCATAGACACACCACACACACACACATCAAACACCACACATGCACACACACACACACACTGAACACACATATCACATATACATCACATATACACACCATACACATGCCACACACACCATACACACCACATATACATACAGCACAGACACCACACATACCACACACTGCACACACACATCACACACTGCACACATACCACCTATATACATTCACACATGCCAAACACACACCACATATATACCACACACACGACACATATACACAACGCACTCACCATAGACACACACCACACACTACACACACAACAGCACACACATGCCATACACATCACATATACACCACACACACTACATACACAACACACACACACTGCAGACACACACAGACACCACACATTCTACAAACCACACACACAACACACACATACACATACCACACACACCACACCTATCACATAAACACTACATACACACTGCACACACACACATACACACATACACACACATAATAGAAACATATCTGAGAGATTCACTTTCCAAATAAGTGCTGAGATTATTCATCATAACATGTAAATACATTTAATCTATTGTTCATTCATCTATAACCCCCCATCTCTATCTCCCGGATGGATTAAAGTTCAGTTTTATTCCCTTTTCTGACTCATTTATTCTCATTTCCAAGGCAAAGGTGTTTGTACTCCAGCTACCTTCAGAAGGCATGGTGCCCAAGCTAAGGAAGTAAGGCTCCTCTCCAGTTGAAATTTCACAGTGACCCCTTGTCCAGAAATAAATCATAAAAATAGATAGTCTTTCCTCATCTGCTGTAGACAGCAAAATGTATCCAGCCCTGCATACCAGGGACCATGGCAGCTCTGGGAGAGACTAATTTAGACCAGAGTTGCCAAACTCCTCAGCATTTGTGGACAGAACAGCTGCCCAGGTGGCTGAGAGCTGACCTGCCAGGGAAAGTATAATCCAGTGACAAGATGGATGAGCATTTCTGGCTCCTGTTTTCTACCTCATTACCCAGAGGAAAGGCCTACAATGGGGACTGTAAATCGTGCTTGGAAAACAATCCTGGGAGTGGCTCTGCCCTTCTGGGTGCAGAGGCTAGGCCTCCCTGCAGCCAACCCCCACGGCAGCCTATTTTTCCTGGGGCTGGTTTCTCCCCTGCCAGGAGGGGCCTCCTTCTAAGCAACATCTTCAACATGCTTTCCTGCTCCAAGTACCCTGCCCACACTTCCTCAGCATTTCCCTTCTCCAACTGAGACCTCACCCCCTTCCTGTTTTCCTGGTCCCTAAAGAATCCAACCCAGGGAAGGGAAATGTTATACTGATCCCTTTTCTTTGTTTCCACCCTCTGTACCTGCCTTAACACTAGATCCCAACCATCAGAGGAACAACTGTTTCAGGCATTTAAAAAGGGGGTATGTTACGGGCACCTGGGTGGCTCAGTCAGTTAAGTGTAGGACTTCAGCTCAGGTCATGAGCTCACTGCTCGGGAGTTTGAGCCCCATGTCAGGCTCTGTGCTGACAGCTCAGAGCCTGGAGCGTGCTTCTGACTCTGGGCCTCCCTTTCTCTCTGCCCTCCCCTGCTCATACTTTGTCTCTGTCTCTCTCAAAAATAAATAAACATTAAAAATTATTTTTAAATAAAAAGAGGGTGCACTGAACCACGTGAATTATTCTAGCATTGTGTCTTTGGCAAGTCTCAGGAGGCACTAGGACCCTTGTCTTTAAGCACACACCTACATGGGTGCAGAGTGCCTCTGCCTGGGCAAAGTACCTGGGTTATAGATCGCTCACCACACAAACTTTAGTCGCTTTTAACGAGACAGGAGCTTAATAGCTTCCGTATACTAAAGTAAATCATTGAGAAAAAATAATAAATAAAATGTGATTTCTAGTTTTTAGGTTATGTTTCCTTAAAGCACAAATAGTGTCAAAGGGAAAATTTGGACACTCATGCCATGTATTTGTCCCAAATTTTGGACCCCACAGCTGTGTATTTTCCCCAAAATTTTTGCACCGAGGCGGCATAAGTTTTCCAGAATTGCTACCCTGCCAGATAGAGAATGGCAATAATTGGTTTCTTACTCAAAGACACACAGCTGGGGGTGGGGATAGTGGAGGAGGACTTGGTGTCCCCCAAGAAGGAGGGTGATGAGATAGGTCCTCCGTGGGTGGGATGCTCTGAAGCAAGGTGCATCCCTGAATGGCTGCTTCTGACACGTTCAGGAGATCCATGTGGCATTTGTCAGTTCCTTTACTGCCCTCTTGACCTTAACTTCTGTCCTTGGTGTAGAGAACCAGGCTGGAAGGAGTTTCAGAGACAGGGCAAGGCCATTCAGGATTTCTCCTTCCCTAATCTCTCCGGATCAGCACAATTGTATTTCCACCAAGTAAATATTTTGGCACATTCTCAAAACAGAAGGTGTTCCTGGATCAGTGGAGATGCAAGTCAGCAGGTGGGGGGCAGGGGGAACCATCCTGGGCATTTCTATTTCTTAACCACGAGTTAACAAAGACTAATGGTCACATGCTTTTTCTAGTGCTGAATACATTGCATGCATTTTCGTGTCCTTGAATCTCATTTCATCCCCTGGATGGTGCTGGAAGGAAGCCAAAAGCTAATCTCCCCATTTTGTTGAAACCGAGGCCCAGAAAAATCAAATGATTCACCCACACTGACACATGGATTCAGCAAATATTTACGGATCATCTACCGGGGACCAGGACTTTAGTTGGTCGTGGGCATATGGGGATGAAAAGCAGCACTGTCCCTTCTTCTTCTGGCTCCTACAGGCTGCGCCCAGGGCTTCCTGAGAGTGGGGAGGATTTGACAAGCTAATAGGAAAGGAACAGGGAGCAAATGAAAAGCTGAGCTGCCCTTTAGAGACTTTTCTGCCTCAGCAAGATGCACCATGGGGCTAGGGTTCCCTTCCATCATGGGAGGGAGCAGGTTCTGGGATCTCCAGCTCTGTGTTGCACAGTGTCCCAGTGAGCTAGCAGTCTGCAGATAACCACAACATGGCAAAATATGCTTAGCTCCATGCCTAGAGGGAAAGATTCCCAGGACACAGGGATTTTGCAGGGTTTTGGGAAAAAAAATGAAATAATGTATGTTGAAAGAGCTATTTTTTTAATGCATTGCCTTTTTCTCATTGATGTTAAGAGTGCGTTTTAAGGAAGGGTTAAAACATTCTTCAAATTCAATCTGTACTCTTCTATTCTATACAAAGATTGAAGAATATTATAATAACAGAAGTCAAGAGATTAATGTGAGTAAAATATAAAGATGCAAAATAAGCATCATGCCCTGACAAGGAAAGGAGACAAACCTGCAAGATAAAATCTATTCTAAGGATGGCTGATAAAATCTATTCTAAGACTGAGTATATAACTTACTTCTAAGTTCCCTGGTAACCAGGAGAAAGGTGACTGCCATGAGTTCATGGCTTTTCTTCATTAGCTAATTAAAGAAAGTATACTAATTATAAAGAGACATACTTCCCTTTGCACTGGATTCCAGAGGGCGTCCCTTCCCTGAATCTCCATATAAAGCACCATAATCACATCCAGGATTATCAACAGCTTTTCATTTAACTAGAAATATTGTCCATGTGGTCATTTATTATAGCCAAGAACCTTGAAATTCTCATGATTTCTGAGTCTGCTTAAATGTTGGCTGATAGCCCCTGCTGGTAAAGACAATACCAGGATATTGAAGAACTTGGCTTCGTGTGTTAGGGTCTTTGCTGTAGGTGGATTTCACTTATGGGCAAAATTCTGAAATGCCGCATGTAATCCATGCCATCTGCCTTGAGAGGCCACCTGACTTGATGTCTCTGCTGGTCGTCTCTTCTGGACAGTTCTGCCTCTCACCCACCTCGTGTCCTAGAATGCACAATCAGGCTGCCCAAAGACTCCCACTACCATAGACCAGATCCCTGTCTGTTATTCCTTAGCTGAGTGATCCCGGACAAATGCCCAGCTTTTCTGGAGAAATGAAGGGGTTGTATCCATAGCTGAGGTTTCCTTTCAGCTTGCATTTTCTGCATTTCTTTCAACAATGGGTGCTAGTCCTTGAGGTGGAGGTCCCTGCTGAGATTCTTGGCTGCTGACCCTCTGAGAACTACTTCTCTGAAAGTTCTTTTTCTTTTTTTTAATTTAAATTCAAGTTAGTTACCATACAGTGTAGTCTTGGCTTCAGGAGGAGAACCTAATGATTCATCTCTTACATATGACATGCAGTGCTCATTCCAGCAAGTGCCCTCTTCCTTCTTTTTCTTTTTTTTTTTTTAATTTTTGAATGTTTATTCATTTTTGAGACAGAAAGAGAGACAGAGGATGAGTGGTGGAGGGACAGAGAGAGAGAGGGAGACACAAAATCAGAAGCAGGCTCCAGGCTCTGAGCTGTCAGTACAGAGGCCAATGTGGGGCTCGAATTCATGAACCCGGAGATCATGACCAGGGCTGAAGTTGGACACTTAACCAACTGAGCTACCCAGGTGCCCCCCAACAAGTGCCCTCCTTAATGACCATCACCCATTTAATTTTTTTTAACATTTATTTATTTTTGAGAGAGAGAGAGAGAAAGAGAAGCAGGGAGAGAAAGACAGAGGACCTGAAGCAGGCACCATGCTGTAAGAGCAGAGCCCGATGTGGGGCTCAAACTCACGAACCCTGGGATCATGACCTGAGTTGAAATTAAAAGTTGGCCACTTAAACAACTGAGCCACCCAGGTGCCCAATGCCCAACCTGCATTTAGCCCCTCCCCCCCACCTCCCCTTGAACAACCCTCAGTTCATTCTCTGCATTTAAGAGTCTCTTATGATTTGCCTCCCTGTTTTTATCTTATTTTTCTTCCCCTTCCTCTATGTTCATCTGTTTTGTTTCTCAAATTCCACACGTGAGTGAAATCATATGATATCTGTCTTTCTCTGACTGACTTATTTCACTTAGCATAATACCCTCTGAAAGCTCTTTGTTCAGAAAACTGTGCCATTTAGATCGGTTGCCTGCTCTGGCTTTTGTTATGGTACACAAGGGGCTCAGGCTTTCATATTTTAATCAAATCATAGCCAATGTTTATTTGGAAATGGTGATGACAGGCAGACGCTGTCCAGCTGTGCCTAACAGATGGGTCACTACAGATGGTTAATTGCCTTGAGAATGGGCTTGGTGCAACTTCTGCTACACTCAGCTCAGCCAAAACAACATGCAGTTGGACCACAGGCTGTGTTCGAGGACGGGGATGGGAGACATGGTTCCAAATTACTCTAGTGAACCTGACCCCAAGGTAGCTTTCTCCATGCTACTTGGAGAAATCTTCATGCTAGTTGATGAAATCTTTTCAGCATCCATGAGTGAATAGAAATGGGAGTTCATGTCCATGAAGACAATAGCATCTTCAACAAACCCACCTTCCAGTGGGTTGCTCTTTGCCATGCCCTGGCTGGTGGTAAAATGCGGTGGTAAAAAAGGAAAGAACTCTGCGCTGGCTTAGTCCCTTGCTCTTTCAAACTGAAAACTCCAATGGGGATGACATGATCAATGTATTAAGACTCCTTTATAAAGAAACAAATCGGGTCACCTGGGTGGCTCAGTTGGTTAAGTGTTCGACTTTGGCTCAGGTCACGATCTCACGGTTTGTGAGTTCAAGCCTGTCATTGTGCTCTGTGCTGACAGCTCAGAGCTTGAAGCCTGCTTCAGATTCTGTGTCTTCCTCTCTCTCTGCCCCTCCCCCACTCACACTCTGTGTCTCTCTCTCTCTTTCAAAAATAAATAAACATTAAAAAAAAAGGAAACAAATTTTCACCTGCTGTGAGGTCAGAGTGTAAAGAAAAAGCTTCTCACTATTTTCTCTGTTAGATAGTGAAAAGAAGAGAGGACTAGGTACTGATTTAAAACCCTTTCTATGAGCCATGAGTAAACTTGTTTTTAGACTTCACTGCCTCACAGCCCTGGGAGTTTGGAAGGCCCGGTCAGAATCTCACCCAGAGGGAATGTGGCTGGTCCACCACACCCCATGGGCCCATTTCTTTTCTTTTAAATTCAGCACAGGTGAACTGACTGAGCGCTCATTTTTTGTAGGGTCCTTCAAACTCCCATCCACATCTGCAGCCATTCCCATGTAGGGACACCCTCTTATTAAGTACAACAATTTGAATGTGGCCACCTCTGACTGGTATTGTGGTCACACTGGTGGGCTGTTTGTTCCGGGGGTTTCTGCCTCTCTCAGCACAGCCTGACCCAGGACAGGACTGAGAAGCTGCTTAATAGGAGGAAGGATTTTTTGCAGGGGGGAAGGGAAAAAACATCAGCCTGCTGTTTCTGCAAACCCCTCCCTGGCCTTTAAGCAGGAGGCTCTGTGTAGCTTGCTCTGGGGAGGGTTTACTCAGGTCCTGGGAGGGAGAGAGGAGGTTAAGGACTGGTGTCAACTACAATTCATCTTAAGTCCCATAGGAGCTTGCAGATTTCAGTCTGACACCCATCATCACCATGGTATGCAGGCTTGGGCTGGGGGTGGGGACTTGGTTTCCTTCTCCTAATGCCTCAGTGGAAAGGAAGGCATCTTGCTAATGACTCTGTAGGAAAAAAGGGCAATTAAACTCCCTTACAATGAAAAATGGTTTGAATGGTTTCATGTCAGAGGCTGACAGTACATAAGGCAGGGGCAGAAAAAATTTTACCATGTTATTCATATCCCCTCACCACAAAGACAAAAGATACAATTTCTAGGACATAGTTATGTTTCTCATTGTGTTTCTTTGGTTCATCCATGAAAATTTTAATAAGGCTCTCATTCTGATATATCTGATTCTAATATAACCTCAAGCTTACCACAAACAAGTTATTTTCTTGGGCAAATGAAAATTATAACACAAATTTGGCAAAACAGCGCGGCTGTAACCCATGATTTTTCTTTTGCTGGCTGTTGGTTGGGATGCTATTGCTAGAGTTTCCTCAGAGGGTTTCTGGCAAGTGTGCTGAGACTGGTGACGTCTCCTGCCACCTGCCTTTCAGAGCCATAGACTACAAGATGTAGTCTCTTTCCATGCTCACTTTGAAAGAGAAATCCTAGTCACTGCCCCAAAGTGTTGAGGGAGGTTCTAAGTATATGCCCCAGCCACCATTTTTTTCCAAAATGGTTGTCTAGCATTCACTGACTACTACTTGCATGTATACATCTCAAATGCTTACATTTTAACCGAATTGGAAACAAAAATTGGCTCAACCATTTTACTTAAGAGGGACATGATTAATGCTTATTAGCCAAGACACGTATCCAAAATCTGAATTCTGAAGGCTTTAGTCACACCTTACAAGGCGCTGAGTTCTGGGAGGGTGGCTACTGTTGGTTCTTGGAGTTATTCCTCCATAGGAAGTCTCTGTGCCTGGTGAGGCATAGACATCAGGGGATGTCTGTGACACAAGAGCCTGTGTTTTTGACTAACAGTTACTGTTTTACGCCAGTCTTAGCTAAGTGACCTCAGATCCTATGCAAGTCTGGACAGTGACCCAGCTGACTGCAACAAGCTCCCTTTGCCCCATTTGGATGGGAGAACCGCATCAGAGGGTGACACACGGTGACAACACTAGAAAAGAACAGCATGTCCCCCAATTCATGGGCTTCTTGTAAAGGGAGTTACTAGTTTAATGACATTTGGCACATAATGTGTTTTCCAAAGATCCTGGTCAGGGTCTTCAAGAGTATAGTGAAACTGAAATATGAAATAGGGTTGTTAAGTATCTACAATGAGAAATTATTGGTTCCTAGTATTTTTATAATCCCTCCAAATAAGCAGATCTGTGATGATGTTTCCCACCTCCAGGGCCTACACAGTCATCACCTTCTTTGGTGGAAATGGGTTTGTTTTGAGATCTGAGACACTGAGAAGAAGATAATCCAAAGATTGCTTCTGGTACTGATGCTTGTGAGTTGTTCCCTCCTGCAGTGAACATGGGCTGGCCTCATGACTAACAGAATGTGTGGCATTGACTGTCATTTCTAGCCTATAGAGGCCTTTAGAAGGCCTGGAGCCCTCCTGAGTATGCTGTGGGAGTCCTGAGCTTCCACAAAATAGGTCAAAATGGAGAAGCAGGGGATTCTGAGACAACACGAGTGTCCTGGTTGAGGCAGCCTTCTGGCTGTCCCCCAAAGCACTGTGTATGTGATGGAGCTATCTTGAATGTTCCACCCCAGGTGAGCTCCTGATGAGGCAGCCACCACCAACTTTGTGTACAGCAAAAGAGCCACATGGTCAGTCAACTCACACTTGTAAGAAACAATAAATTACTGTTGGTTTAAGCCACTAAATTTGAGGTGGGTTACTTTCCAGCAACAGCTAATGGAGACAATTCTAGATAAAACAGACAAGCCTTGAGCCCTAACTCAACCTCAGTCCCATGCAGTAGTGCAGTAAGCCCAATTATGCTGCCTGTTCACACTGGCTCAGATGACACAGCTTTCTACCTGTGGCAAGGTGAGGGTCAGCTACCACATTAGCAGAAGGTGAAGTCAGTCCAGCAGAGGTGTGAGCAGGTAGGTCTCATGATGTAACTGATGGCAGCTTCACAGTGAATGTATCCTCATCAAGGCTTCATGACAGTGGGAAGGATTGTAGCAGGCACAAAGACTGAGGCCTTGGTTTTACCAGGTCTAGGATTTTCAATAAAGCTCTCCAGGGACCTGGCCTCCCAGCCTAGTTTACCCTCTTGGGAAGACCCCATGCCCAGTTCTTTAAGAGCAGGGGACTGATTCTTTTTTTTAAGGTTTATTTATTTATTTGGGGAGATAGAGGGAGAGAGAGATTGAAAGCATGAAAGTATGAGCAGGGGAAGAGCAGAGAGAGAAAGGGAGAAAGAGAATCCCAAGCAGGTTCCATGCAATCAGGATGGAGCCTGATGAAGGGCTTGATCTCGTGAACAGTGGGATCATAACCTGAGCTAAAGTTGGCTGCTTAACTGACTGAGCCACCCAGGCATCCCTCATATTTTCTAGTCTTTAAATAGGAATGTTGCAGATTAAGAAAAATGTCACATATAGAAAATGAGCTATGGAAAGTGACCACCCCTCTCTAGAATTTTTAAATACAAAGAGAAGCTCAGACAGGCCAGAAAAAGTGAGGTAGTTTGGGCCGGCTCGCTTAAGCGCAAATCTTATTTGAGAGTCATATATGTCCTATCACATGGTTAGGATGTGGGTCTCTATAACTCGGCGGAGCCCAAGAAGGTGACCTGAAGCTCAGAAATAGAGATTGCACCTCGTCTAACGAGGATGGTGAGTACATTTCAGGCTAGGACGAACTCCTGAGATGTACAGGTTACACTTGCCTTTCTCTGCTGGTTGTGGAGGGCGTATGTCTTGGGCAGAGCTTGGGCTTAGCCTCTGAAGAGGTTAAAACTCATGCAGGTGGAAAGTCCTGTCTTTGGGGGCCCGCTGTCCAGGTGGGCTTAACTCTGCCTAAGGTTCCTTAGAGGACATCAGACAGATGTCCTTATTTGGCCATTCATTCACTTTGTCAACATTTACCAAGACAAGGACTTGCAAGAAACTTCACTGGGGGGGGGGGGGTGACCCTAGGAAGCAAGGGACAGGGAGTCAGGCAGGGAACTAAGCACAACAGGATGTTTTCAGAGACCTCTGGAATCATGCAGATTGAACTCCAGGACTGTCTCTCCCAAGCACAAACCTGTAACCAGTAGTTCTGAACTTGTGGCCCCCACCCAACATACCACTCATGGTGTCACCTGCTCTCAGCTGAGCAGGGGAAGGGTAAAGTCAGGGAGCACAGAGGCACTTACCACAGCTGGGCAGACCAAGGACTGACCAGGATGGCCATCTGTACCATAGGCCCTTGTGGCTGGCCATAAGGTCCCATCATGAGACCTCACCCTTGAGCTCCTAACCCCCATCTTGATCTGAGACTTTGGAGGACATAGTAATGTCAGCTGTTGAACCACTGGCAGAAAGATGGGTGGTAGGTCATTACTGAGGCAAAGGCATGCACTGACTTTGCTCTCACCCCAGTGAGGAGGAAGTCAGGGCAGCGACAAGGCCCACTGACTGGCGTCTAAACTGGTCCAGACTGCAGTGGTTGGGTGTCAGCCTTTAGGCAGAGCACGCATCTTCTTCTGGCTGTGGTTTCCTGGCTGCACTGTTTGTTTTGTAAGAGGTCTGTTAAGGAGGCACTAATAGGACAGAGGAGGCACATCCATGTTTAAGTAGTTCCATGTGGAACGGGAAGTCTCCTCCTGTGTTGTCACAGAGGATCAAGCTAGGGACATGGGTGGGACATGTGTGCATGTGTGTGAAAGAGTATGTGTGTCACTGGAGTGTGTGTGTTGTTTTGGGGGACTGCGCCTTTTCTCCATAGGCTCTGAGAATGGGGTGGAAGTAAAGGAAAACATTAAACAGTCTATTTGAAAACCAGTGTTTTTCAAAGTATGGAACTGGATCCAGCTACATCAAGATGTGAACTCATTAGAAGTGAAAATTCTTGGACCCATCCCAAACCTGCTAGATCAGAAACTCTGGAGGCAAGCCCCAGCAATCTGTGTTTTAATAGACTCTGCAGGTGATCCTGAAATGTGCTTGGGTATGAGAACCATTCTCCTAAATATAAGGAAAAGATATTTCCAACCAATGCAACTGTCAAAATTGTCATGCCTTTCCCCATGTAGTAGTGAGTACCACAGCTCCAAGAAGTATTTAAGAGAAGGATGAATATGCATCAGTCAGGCATGTTGCAAAGGAAATTACATTAGGTAGGGAGTTCCGTTGAAGTCACTTTTGGGCCACACACTCTCATTTAGCAAACATATACTGAACAGGGTGACCAGGCTGCATCTAGGGTGACAGGCAATAGGAATGGAAGCACTATGAGTCCCCTGTTCCCACTGGTCCTGCACACCCCCATGATTCTGTGAAGTCCCTGTCACCTTTACTTCATGCCTTCTTTCTAGTCATTGCCCTTTGTTTTGACAACCAAACATTGGGTTGTCTTTGATGACTACTTACGGTCATTACAACAGACTCCAGTCCTGACGTTTCTGGATGGAACACCATATCAGAAGGGGAGAATGAAACCAGGGATCCCTGACTCTCCCAACCGCATATGAAGCCCCAAGTGAGAGGATTGTAGCAACTTCCCGTTCAGCACATGACAATGCTACTCTCTTGGTCCTTATGAGTCACCCTTTGTCACCCTTGTCATATTAGTCATTCACTGGAGCTCAGAATCCAGCAAAAGACTTCTTGGGTCCTGGGTGAGGGATGAGGCTGAACGTCTCACCATGGGGTTAGTTCCAGGGGGACAATCTCTAAGACAAATGAATGTTCTTGATGACTGTAGCTTACCACATTAAGCAGGTGACAAAAACTATACTCATTTCCATTTACTGAACAAAAATGAATTATTGCACAAATGCATATTTGTCAGAGGAAAATTAGCAATGCAAATGAGCAAAACCAGGAAAAAATAAATAAACTCCCCTTAACTCCACCATGCAGAAACAGATTTGTATTAGCATTTTGACATGATTCCTTTCTGATGTTTTTCTGGGCATTTATGTGAGTCTATGTGTGACCATGTGTGTCTGTGTAGTAGTGGAATCACACTGTAAGATGTGGCTATAATATGCTTTTCCATATGAAATATATCGTCAGTAAACTTACATCATCAATTTAAAGCTACCTCGCACTCCACTACCATGGATGTGGATTTTTCTGAGAGTAACTACTTTTTTTAATGTTTATTTATTTTGGGCGGGGAGGGTCAGGAGAGAGAGAGAGAAAGAGTGAGACAGAGAATCACAGTCTCTGTGCTGTCAGCATAGAGGGGCTTGATTCCATGAACCATGAGATCATGACCTGAACTGAAATCAAGAGTCGGATGCTTGACTGACTAAGCCACCCTGATGCCCCAACAGTAACTATTTTTAATGAAATCTTTCTAAGATGTGTCTTACCACACTCTCTTGCTTCTTCCCCTCCTATTTCCTAATCAGAGTTGGAACATGACACAAGCTTATTTCTAGGGGCCTCGGGTTTGCCATTATTCAATGAAATCCATGTGCCATTTCAATAAAGAGGCAGTTTGGTGGAAGAAAGAGTTCCAGATGAGGACTCAGCAATGGCTCTGGTTTAGTTACAGGTTAGTGCTGGACCTTGGGTATGTTATCTAATTGTTGCTAGCCTTGTTTTCTGAATTTTATAAGAGGGAAGGTTTCCCATGGGATATGTCACTGCTCCCCACTCTAAACAGGCCTGCATCAGGTTTTAAGATCTTCTTTCTCCATTTCCCCATCACAAAATGGCCCTGGGATACCTGCCCCACCTGGTGACATCAAGTGCTTTCAGGCTTATCACAGGCAGGATGGGTCCAGAACATGGTCCTTTGCATTGAGGGCCCCTCAAGCCTCGCCACAGGACTGGCCCACCCTAGCAATTATCCTTTGGAGAGGAGAGAGTCCAAGGAACAGGAGATGCCACAATATTAGGATCACCCTCTGCCTGCTGCTTGAAATGTGGACACAGAGCTGTGGGCATCCACATCTCACGGGGTGCATTCTAAGGATGCAGACTCTGGGGACCCAGCTCAGCTCCTGTGCATCACCACCTGTGTGGGTGGACCCCAACTGGAGTACTTTTAAACAAACACCTCTGAAGTTTGCCAAAGGGAACAAAAGTATGCAAGGGGAATGCTCCACTCCTAAGATACATTTCTCCTGAAATTTCAAATGGCTGTGCACCAGGAAGCACCTTTAATTGCTGATTGCTTGCTGGATGCTTGGCCTGGAGCATGAAGATGAATGGGAGGATAAAGAAGACATATGAGAATTATTACTTTTCCCCAATTTACCACACAAATTTCTTCTTTAAGTGTTTTGCTTTTGCTTTTGCAGTTCCACGCAGCAAATTTGTGTCCTTGCTTTTCTTTCCAGAATGTCCTTTCCTACACATATTCTTACTGATCCTAAAGCCCATGTCACTGCTGGCACAGACTAATCCCAGATCCTGGCCCTCAGAAACTGTCCAGACCCAATGCCAGTCACAAGGGCAGGACAGCAGATTTCAAAAGGACAAGAAAAACAGCTATAATTGTGTGTGGGGTGCACCTAAACCGATTGCTTAGTTGAAGTGGATGTTCCCCAGGTCCTGTGAGGAAGATTTTGCAACTCTGTGTGGTCTGAATGGACAAATTCATGTAGATTACATTGGGTTTATCTTGGCTCTGCCCAGAGGCAATTTGGCTCTGATAAGGAGACCTCTAGCGGAGTCTTTTTGGCTTTGGGGAAGTGGAAGAACTGTCAACCTGATCCTCCAAGTGAAAGGGCCACGTCTTACACGGCTCTATTATTTCCTTAAGATCTTGGACTTGGGCTTTCAATTGTCCAATAACATTTATTTATTAATGAAACATGTGTTAAACACTGGATAGCTGCCAGACACTGTAGTAGGTGGTCACATGTTAGAATGAAGAAGCGATGGGCTCATTGTGGGTGACCTTTATCATTCTTCAGAGAATTAAAAATATGATTCAAAATAGTTCAAATGAAATGTCATCAACTTACATATATCGTGTTAATACATAATTAAATATACAGAACCATTGTTATTCATTACTCACTGAAGATCAGTTCTTCCTAAGTCTGTTTTCCATTTAAATCAAACTTTCCTGTTTCTATAAAAGCTATGTTCATGAAAAGCTTTCATGAGCAAATTGCACATTTCTGTTTCCTTTAAACAAGATGTTCTTGCTTGGATTTTAATTTAATTTTACTTGTTTTATATTGTGCTGTGTTGGGTCAAATGAACCATATAGCTCCTGCCCCTTCAGTGACACTGGCCGATGAGGTTCAGGGCTCTGCCTTTGGGCTGAGTCAGGGTTTCCACTGTGGCCATCTGTCAGCAGTCACCAAGTCCTTGAACACACACATGCACACACACACATATACAGTATACTTGCTCCCTGTTTGGTAGCATTCTTCCTCTGGGTCACATTCTTTTTTTTTTTTTTTTTATTAAAAAAATTCTTTTAACGTGTATTTGTTATCGAGAGAGAGAGAGAGAGAGAGAGAGAGAGAGAGAGAGAGAGAGCATGAGCACAGAAGGGGCAATGAGAGGAGGAAACACAATCTGAAGCAGGCTCCAGGCTCTGAGCTATTAGCACAGTGCCCGACATGGGGCTCAAACTCACAAACTGGGAGACCATGACCTGAGCTGAAGTCAGATGCTCAACCAAATGAGCCACCCAGGTGCCCCTTTTTCTGTGTCACATTCTTGCACTCACTCCATCTTGATTCTGACCCTGGGCTCCATTGTTGTCACCTCCTGGCCTCTAGCATCTTCCACCTGCACTCTCTCCCTAGGCCCAGCCAATGGGGTGCCCATGGAGGACTCCGCTGCTTACTGACAGGAACAGACCTGAAAGTTGGGGATCTGGGTTGTGTGAGCAACACTTTTCTGTCTTAAGGTCTTAATTCTTTCCAGCTAGCCAGCAGGGCGCCCCTGGCAGCGAGAGAAGAGCTGGTCACTGAAGAGCTGTGGCCTCCCACCTGGCCCTGGCCTGCTTCCTGGCCCCCACTGACACAATGCTTGGGGACTCTGTCACAGCAGCTTCTGTCTGGAGTCTCAGGGAAAGGATGCATGACAGAGATTCTTAGGCAAAGTGATTTTAGCACACAGAGGTCTCCTTGGAGCCTCAGCCAGGCTAGGGTGGGTACTGGATCTCCAAGCCCAGAGACTATATATTTTCCAAAACTTCTTGGGCCAAGAAACATTTTGTTTCCCCATGAGCATCTCAAAGGATTCTTGTTCTATAGAACAAACTTCAGTAAACCCTGTTATGAAGGAATAAAAACGATATGGTGGATGTGTTACTGTGCATTGGGAGTACATCTCATGTTTGGACTTGAGGGTCTGCTGCCTTGGTGTGGTCCCACTCACCCACCTTTTGTGCTGGAACTAGGCATTTAAGCCTTGGGGAAGCAGGGCAGATGCTTCAAATCCAGGAAGACACGAGCTCCGTTCCCTGACTATAGCCCTGCAGTGACAGTCTGTTCCCAGAGTGAGCAGATCTGACACCTGAGCCTCTGACATCCAGGACATACAGTCTTATGGTTCCGGGGGGAGATGGCTCTTCAGACAACTCACATGCATGAGTCAAAGGCATACCTCTGTGTGAGGCAGAGCATCTTGTCTGGGTGTTTAGGTTGCTGAGTTGCTATTTCTCTCAAGGTAAGTTCCTACAAAACTTCACCCAGACATGCAGGGCATCTTCAGTGTGAGGAGGCTAGGAATCTCATGGACATGATGTGAGAAAGTATGAGAGATGAATCTATCACAAGTGTGACATGAACATGCCAAGTCAAATCCTGCTTCAGTTTTCTGCCAATCTTTCAGCCAGAGCCTGTTCCCAAGCTGGGAGGAAGGGCAGTGGGTATGATTCAGACAGGAGAGGGGGCTGGCACCAGGTTAGGGCAGCATCTCAAAGATGCGCACATACATGCACACACATATACACATGCATACACACGCATACACAAAGTATGTATACACATGCATATAAGTGTACGTGTACACACGCACACACAAAGGTACACGTATGTGGGCACATATACACACATATACACATATACACACATACACACATTATATGCATATATATTATTTTCTTCTTTCTCTCTTCTCCTCTGCCTCCCTCTGTTCAAAATGGAATTTCCCCTGGTTATTACTAGCTTCTAAGAATCCAAAACCTCCTAGAATTTTATTGTCTACTTGACTGTCACTTTGGATAGAATCATTTCTGTTCCCCATAAATCATGGACATTCTATAAACATTTACAAGTTTTCACAATATCAGACTTGCTTCTGCAACTCATAAGGGAAAATATATCATACGTGCAAAGATACAGATTTTTATTTGTCCTTTTACTAGATAATAGAATCCTAAGGACAATTGAAACTTTCCAATGATTCAAAACAGTTTTATTTCAAGATACCAATTTAAGGTTTCCCATTAAACACCATGAGCTCCTGGTGTTCCCTCTCCTCTAAAGGTGTTTTTTGTCTGGACTTCTGCATCCTTCCTGGGAAAATACTCAGCCACATCATCCCTGACACTAGCTGACAGCCTGTGTCATCACATGCTGGATGGTAAGCAGGCCAGCTTAATCTGCTGCAGCATGGCAGAAAGTCTGGTTTTGGTAGTGCTAACTCATCTGAGGTTTTCCTCATCATTCAACACAGAACTGACTACTTTTCCTGCTTCGGGAATTTATGTTATGAAAATCAGGAGCACTAGTATTTAGGAAAAGAGATTCCCCTTGAAATGATACATGCTGAAATAAAAATCACAAATAATGTGGAAAAGTATACCCTGCAATGTAAGATATTAGACATTCAGTTATGCAGAACGGAGATGTTAGTTAAGAGACAGATATTGGGAGGTTATAATAAGTGCAACTGAAGTAAAAAACGTCCAGTTACCTCCAGAGTGGTCACATTTTATCGGCTCAATTTGCTACCAGAAGCCAGCAAAAATTACTGCCATATACAATGTTCAGCTGACATAGACTTTGCCTCTTACTAACAGGTGTGCCCTGATGTAGGGAATAAATGCTATTAGGAGAAAAGAGAAAAACTTACCAGACACTTATCCAGCAAATATTTATTTGGCCCATTTATGTCATGTCAGGCCATGGGGGCAGGCCCATCCCTGCACCTGGAGCACCTCCTAGGCTTGTTGCAGCGTTCCTAGGAAAGTCTGTGGCTGAACAGTGTTTGGCCTGGGGCTGGTAGGCTATCTTGGCCAGGCTGGACACTGCCCCTGCTGGTCTGTAGCCGGCTCAGTATTACTGCTCTAGCGTGGTCCCTGGACTGGCATCTGTTGACCTAAGACCCTTCCCCAGGTGTCTTCATGCCTGGCCTACTCTTTCTCTGTGAGCGGTTCCTGCCTTAGGAAGCCAGATATTCCACAAAACTTGATTTGAAGAACCTAGGATTTAGTCCTTTTGGCAAATTTTGTTACTCTCAGAAGTCATATTAAGGGTCCCTTTCTACGGCTGACCAGTCAAGCCCACTCTATCACCTCTGAACACCTAGAGCTCAAACACCTCTTCCCAGGCCTTCCCTGACCCAAAACATCAGCACCCATCCCTCTTGAGCTCCATGCTTTTTTGTGTATCTCTTCATAGCATTTACTGACCTGTCCTTGTACTCATGTCTAATTGCAAGCTGGCTACTGTCCCACTGGAGAGTGAGCCTACAAAAGGAGGGCAGGGAGTGGTCTAGTCTGTTCATGGCTGATCCCCAGCACTTCACAGTGGGCACTGGGCCATGCATTTTGAATGAATGGTTACATAAATTGATGCATCAGTCCTATGGGGAGCCCCTCCCTTTGCTCCCAGTTGTCCTGAGCTGCAGTTCCCGATCTGTTGACTTTGAGGAAAGGAGGAACTAAATCCTCATTGGCTGATTGAGCTAGCCAAGGCCATACTAATGCTTTTATCTAGTGCCCAGTTTCAAAGGGTTTCAGCAGCAGGTTTGGGAAGTGGGAAAACTATGGTCCTGGGGCTCAGGGAGGGGAAGGAGGCCCAGGAGCTCTCTCCCACCTGGACCTCCCAGCCATCTGTCTACTTGAACTTCAGGCCTCATCTCAGATTCCAGCTCCTCTTTTCCCTTGAAAGCAGAGTTACATCTCGTCAGTGTCCCCACCCTGCCTCTGATTCTGCCTTTTTGCCTTACAGTCACTCAGTTAGGTGTTCTCTCAAAATATTGTGAGTTCCTAAAGGGCAGGGACATGTGTCATTTGTCTTTGTGACCATGAGGCCCAGAACAAGGAAGCTCAGCGAATGCCTACAGGCTCATATTGTCCCTGGACAAGAGCTGGTGGTTGATGCCTACGAGGCAAGATAGAGGGAAAAGAGGGGTTCTCTCCAGAACTATTTTTCCCATGACCACTGGCAACATGGGTGTCACTTACTAAGGCAGAACAGAGCCTTGGTCTAACTCAGTGTCCCTGAACTTTCCCCCTCTGTGGCTCTGAGGACCACCTGACAGCTCTGTGATGAATCTATCTCCAGCTGACATACAGCCACCAAGCTGGTTGCTGAGTGGTCAGGGAGTTCAGTGGACTGGAGTACCTGGCTGTGGCCAGGTCCACCCATGGTGATATGCAGCTCAGGCTGACCCAGAACCCCTGAGTGATCACCCTGCCAGGTGGGGGGAGGCCAGGCCGGCTCCGCTTCCTGAAAAACCACACCCCGAGGCCACCTCCCAGCTTGAGCTAATAACATTAGGTCATTCGGTTTATGCCATAATGCCTCATGTCTCTCAGTTTAACCATTTTTAAAGTACGTTTTTTGGATTTTTCTTTTAAATAAACAAGCTTGTGAGCTCTTGGTTATAAGTTGAACACCCTGGACATCACAGAACTGTGACTTCATTTCAAAAGAAACCTTTAAAAGCTGAGAGAATCAAGTCATAGTTAAGGGCAGAAGTAAACACCCAAAGAGTTTTTAAAAATATCATAATAAACTAAAATTGGATAATGGAGGGAAGTTGAAAAAGTGGCAGTGCTCAGACAGGAGTAATAAATTCTGTCTAAATGGAAAATATGTTACCTTATGGAGCAATACAGTCATGAAAGTGAGAGCAAGAAGAACTAGAATAAAATTCACAGCCTTGAAATAATCAGAAGGACACATGCACGCAAAGAAACACAAGACACAAACCGGGGAGTAAGAGAGAAAGCGCAAAGAGAGCTGGAAGGCAGAAGTAAAATCAAGTAGCTCTGAGATTTGATGGGGCTGAATTAAGCATTTAGACATAAAACACAAACCCCCTGAAGTTGAACCATGAAACTTCTAGGAGGAAGTATAACGGAGTTGGAAAACTACAGAATAAGTAATCTTAGCATGGAGAAGAGTGACCAAGGCACAGGAGGCCATGAAATAAGCAGTTGATACACTAACTGTATGTAGATAGAAATAATTCTATGTTAAAGAAGAAAAGACAACTATGATTTAAAAAGAATAACCAAGTATGAAATATATTTGCATCACATATCAGATTAAAAGGGAGTACTTTATTTCATATTTAATAATTACACGTCAGTTTGGAGAAGACCAGCAAGTCCCTACCTGGATGCGCAGGGGACAGAGACAGAAGCGGAAAATCATTGCCTCATGCACAGAAGGGGTGGGCCGAACAGCACAAACCAGCATGACCTTTACCCAGGGCAACTGGCAGCATCTGTCAAAACTTAAAAATGTTAGGGGTGCCTGGATGGCACAGTCAGTTGAGTGTCCAACTCTTGATTTTTGGCTTGAGTCATGATCCCAGGGTCATGGGATTGAGCTCTGTGTTGGGCTCTGTGCTGAGTGTGGAACCTGCTTAAGATTCTCTCTCTCTCTTCCTTTGCCCCTCTTCCCCACTCATGCTCTCTCTCTCTCTCTCTCAAATAAAAAAAAAATATTAAAGAAACCCTTAGAAATGCTAATGCCACTTGCCTGACAGGTCCACATGTAAGAGTGTTTTCTGTACCTGTCTATGCATGCACATGGATTTGTGCGTTTATAACAGCAAACATACAACATATTTATCAGCCAGAGCTAAATAAATCATGGCATTGCTGCACAAAGGTCGCCTCACTCTGCAGCGTTAAGAGCATGGGGCAGTCCTCTGTTTTTGCTCAGAGAGAAAAAACTGATGGTAGAGTGGTCTACCATCTGATGGTAGAGTGACCAGAGTCAGTGTAATAGTCACAGAGAGAAATTGTTTCACATCTACGTGCATACACAAGAGACCAGGAGGCTCCACCGTGGCTGAGAAGGGGATGCCTCAAAATTCTGAAACACCACGTAATTAACTTTTGTTATAAGGACCCATCAGGGGGTAGGGCGAGTGTGATTATGCACCCAACGGTCATATGTTCTAGTTCCCTCCCAATGCCAAATATCTTGCCAGATGTTATGCATATATTACACTACTCATAGGTGACCAAACAGGTGTCTTTGTTTCTGGTTTATAGGGTAAGGAGAGACAGAAAGAGAATGAATCAAGTGTCTGCGTTTCTATTACTTGGAAAGCCACCTGGCTGGCCAGCACATGGGGAGCATACTCTGGCCTCCCAGGAGAGCATCCTCTTTCCTTTGTTTGACTTAGGTTTCCATGCATTGGGAAACCCTTAATCAGACATGATTAGAACAGGATTTGGAGATTGAGCGATGTTGCAGCAGCCAGGACTTCATCCCATTCAGGCAAGTGTACATTTGCCAGGAAATAGAAATGGGCTAGTCTATAGATGTCACAACTGCCACGTCACCCCAGCAGCCCAGCCCTCCCCTCTTCCCCTGTCAGGGGCGGTGCTGGGCTTCAGTCTCAGCTGGGTGGTCCTGATAAGCTTGAGAAGATTAGAAACTAGATTCTGGACAAATTGGAGACTCGAAGTGAGCCAGGTGAGCTTGGGTGTGTCTGCGGCAGTTGGAAGCCTGTGGCAGATCAGCGGGGGTGCAGGAAGTAGTCCTAATGTGAGTTCTGCAAACCGGTTCTGATATTTTATACATTATTATTTGGTTAGATCATAAAGAATGGAAGCAGATTTCCTCAGTCCAACTCTGATGGTCTGGGCTACTACAGAAAGAAATATCTGTCTGAGAACCTAAACTTGACCTCCGATGCAGGACACAGCCAGAGCACCTGAGCAGAGATGGGCGTAGGATAAATGCGGTAGGAGAGAGACAGAGAGCCTGTCTCCAACCTCCGCCCCCTGCAGCTGTCCTGCAGGAGCATCCCCAGGGGACAAAGTGCCACCATGAGGGGCCTCACCCACTTACACCACCAGTTGTGTAGCCTCATGACCAAAGGCAAATTTTTCTTTTAAAAGACAGAGTGAGGGAAGAATCACTATGCCTCCCTGGGCCTTCTTGTAGAATGAGGACCAGTGGGAGGGTGTGTACATTGATCTGAACCACGAGATACTCTCCACCAGCTTCAACCTCAAACACCTTCCCTTCCCTTCCTTCCATTTATCCTTTATTCAGCACTCCCATTGGGAATGTTCTCTCTC
Source organism: Panthera pardus (assembly GCF_024362965.1). NCBI lineage: Eukaryota > Metazoa > Chordata > Mammalia > Carnivora > Felidae > Panthera > Panthera pardus. The sequence goes on along the minus strand of NW_026526821.1, from coordinate 47,909,375 downwards.
CTTCTCCCAGGGACAGACTCTGGCTCTGGGCAGTGTCCTTCCCACTCTTGGGATCTGCTTCCTCTTTCCTTGGACTTTTTGCTGAGCTATTCCTGCATAACCTCCTGTGTACCGGTTTTCACCGCTCCTCATGTGCAGGCAGCTGGTGGCTGTTGGTCCTGCTGGGTGTGTTATGGAACACTTGCTAGTAGAGTCGGCCCTTCCTGAGAGGCACTGTCAGATATCCAGGCAACTGCTATGCTGTCCTCCACTCTGTGTAGTTCCCTGATGACCCCGGGATGGTGCCGGGTAGTGAGCAGAGGAATAGATGGCTTTGCAGATGGGGTTTGCATGCTGCCTGTGACCTTGCGCAGGACCCTTGGCTGCTTCCTGGTTGTCTTCTTGTCAGTATCCTGCAGGCTGACTGGGGTAAGTGAGGGTACTGAGGGGGAGCCATGAGTACAGCTTCTCTGTTCCCATGGACCCCGGACGTGGACACCCACCAGCCTAGTGCCCTTGCTGTGGGCTTGGGGAGCAGGCACTGACTGATGTAGCTCCCTTTCATGGGGCTCAGCATGGTTTGGAGTCTGGGCTGGGGAATGAAGTATAGCCGGTATCCAAAGAAGGTCCCATTGAAGCACACTGCCCAGACTTAATGCCCTCTTACAGTACCTCCCATATGGAATCTGGGCTGGGTTCTGGCTCTAACCAGGAGAAAGTGGCAGAAGTGATGCTCTGCCAGCTCCAGGCCTGCCTTCTCAAAGCCAGGCAGCTTGAAACACTCACTCCTGGGACTTCAAGCCACTGTACTGGAGAGACCACAAAAGAGTCTGTGCCCGAGAGGCTAGGTGGAGAAGATGGGCTCCTGTGAACTGCAGATGGCTCTGCCCCAGCCCCATGGAACTGTAACTGCAGGGGACACCCCAAAGAGGCAGGAGGAGAAGGGCCCAGCTGAGACCAGCCTCCCTCAAAACCCAGAGATGTGACAAAATGGCTGTTGTTCTAAGCCACTTAGGTGTGGGGTCGTCTGTTAAACAGCAAGAAATAACCCAAATGGAGCTAAATGGCTGCATCCACCTCGCCTCTGCTGTTTACTGGTTTGTGCAGTCTTGGTCAGGTTTCTTAACTCTGTGAAGTCTGTGTATCAGAATCAATGCCAAAGAGCTACTGTTGTCACTCATGTCCCCTAATGAAAGGGCATTGGCACGAAGTTAGGAGCACTTCCATCCTTACATGAACCAGGCCTGGGAAGTTACAAATCCAGCGGTCCTATGTTCTAAAGCCTTACCTGGAACCTGATTGTTCTTATGAGTGAACCTGAGTGTGTCTTATGAGTGAACAACACCCTTTCCCTTCTCTTGCATGCAGGGAAGCATTTCCTTGTCCTTTGGGGGAAAGTCACAGTTTGTTTCACTGCATTGTGGGTCCACAGCCATGACACAGGGTCTTCCTATTCTTATGTTGATGCCCTCAGCCCATTCTGGGCCCATTCTGGGGGGCATGGTTCACCCAGCTATGGTGATCATGGGCCTAGGCCAATATGGTGTCTTTTCTTAGAAGGCAAGGTTTCTGTGTGGACTTTCTTTTTGTATTTATAGTTTTTATTTTTTCCAAATTGTAGCAAAATATATATAGCATAAAACTTACCATCTTAACCATATTTAAGTATACAGATCAGTGAAATCAATATCTAGAACTATTCATCTTGCAAAACGGACATTCTGTCCCCATTATTAAATAACTCCCTACTCCTCTTCCCTCCAGCTCCCAGAAACCGCCATTCTACTTTCTGTTTCTGTGAATTGGACTACTCTAGATGCTGCATGTAAGTCTAATCATACGGTATCTGTCCTTTTTGACTGGCTTATGTCACTCAGCACAATGTCCTCAAGGTTCATTGTTGTTGTAGTGGGTGTCAGAGTTCCCTTACTTTTTAAGGCCAAATAACATTCCATTGTGTGAATATACCACATTTTGCTTATTTGTTCATGTGTCCATAGACAGTTGGGTTGATTCTACCTTTTAGCTGATATGAATAATGCTCTAATGAATGTGGATATATAAATAACTCTTATATCATGATTCAGTTCTTTGGGGTATACTTAAAAGTGGAATTGTGGGAACATATGGTAATTTCACTGTTAATTTTTTGAGGTACTGCTCTACTGTTTTGTACAACCTCTGCACTATTTAAATCCCCACCAGTGATGCACCTGTTCTAATTTCTCATAATTTCTCCATTATTGTTGCATTCTGTTTTTTATTCTAGTTTTTTTTATATAGCAGTCATCCTAATGGATGTGAAGTAATCTCTCATAGTTTTGATTTTCATTTGCTTAATTATTAGTATTGCTGAATGTCTTTTCATGTGCTTATTAGCCATTTGTGTATATTCTTGGGAGAAATGGAAATTCTCATCTTTTGCCCACATTTTAATTGGTTTGTCATTGTTGTTATTGAGTTGTAGGAGTTCTTTATATATTCTGCATATTAACCCCTTATTAGATATAAGATTAGCAAATATTCTCTCTCACTCTGTATCTTGTTTTTTTTAATCATTGATTGTTTCCTTTGATGCACAGCTGTGTTTAATCATTTTTCCTTGTTTACTTTTGTTGCTTATGCTTTTGACATCCTATTCAAGAAATCATGCCCCAATAGAATGTCGTGAAGCATTGCCCCTGTTTTCCTCTAAGACTTTTATTGATCAATGGTCATTGATCCATTTTGAAAAGATATTTATATACGGTGTGGGGAAAGGGTCCAACTTCATTTATCTGCAGATGGACACCCAGTTTTCCCAACACCATGTGTTGAAAAGACTGTCCTCTCCCCATTGAAAGATCTTGGAACCCTTGCTGAAAATCACTTACCCATAGTATGAAAGTTGATTTCTGGGATCTCTTTTCTGTTCTCTTGGTCTACATGTCTGTCTTTCTTCCAGTACCACACTGTTTTGAATACTGTAGCTTTATAGTAAGTTTTAAAATCAGACAGCCTGAGACCCCCAACTTTGTTCTTCTTTTTCCAGTTTTTTCTGGCTATTTAGAATCTCTTATTCCACATGCAATTGAGGACGGACTTTTCTATTTCTGCAAAATATGCTGTTAGGGTTTTGATAGGGATTACATTGAATCTGCAGACCACTTTTGATAATACTGACATCTTAAGACTTTTGTGCTCTAATCCATGAAAACAGGATGTTTTTCTATTTACATCTTCTTTAATTTCTTTCAGCAGTGTTTTGTAGTTTTCAATGTACAGGTCTTTCACCCCCTTGGTTAACTATATTCCTAAGTATTTTATTCTCGTCGATGCTATTGTAAATTGAATTTTTTTCTTCATTCCCTTTCTGGATAATATATTCTGTGTGGATGGGCCTGGGGATGGGCACAGAAAGTGTGATCTTGTTATGTCCATGATCTTAGAACCCTGCCTTTGTAGAGCTGGAAGAGCCCCAGACATCCTTGGTTTAGGGGTCAGACTTTTCCAGAGAAGGGACTCACACCAAGAGAGCTCAATTGCTCACAGAGTGCATTCATTGAACTGAGCCCCAAGAGTAGGATCCTGGCCCCAGTCCTTTCCACGCCCTGCTTAGTGTCTGTGTCTCCTAGTCAAGGGTGTGAAAACTAATTGTTCACTCTCCTCCCCCACCACCACTCCCACTGATGCTTGCTGACATCAGAAGAATCTGCACTAGTCAATGACGCCTATATAAGACAAATACAATAAATGGATTCTGATGTTACCTAAATCTTGGCTTCAGTTGGAATAAATTGAATTGATAGATAAACAGACACTAAAGAAAATCCTTTGCTGAAATCACGGTGCAGCCCCTTAGAAAAGATCCATATCCACTACTCCATCTCCAAAGAAGATGACAGTCATGGAGATAGTGGCTGCACCTGGCACTCACCCTGGGCTCTGAAGGACCATGGTTTTGTTGTCATTGAAAGTGTTTGGGCTCCTCACACTGCATGTATCCTCAGAGGCCTTATCTTCAGGGCACCAACTCTGTATTGTCAAATCCCTACTTTTCCAAACTTTGGGGCCCAAAGCTTCTGAGGACAGGCTGTGTGGGAGTGCAGCCTGGTGAGCCCTTGCCCGAAGGGGCTTTATCTACAGCTACCCTTCTGGAGCTAGGCCAGTGACCTGGCTCCACTCTTGACCTTCCTACTAACTTCTCAGTTCCTGGAATTGTCAGGAAAATCCCCATGGAAATCTGAAGACAGCTGGGTTCCTTGGCGCCACTGCTGTGCTGTCTGAAAGGGGAGAGGTCTGGCCTGGCTGCAGGCCTTTGTGACCCCAGAACCCCACAACTCATGGGGGTTGGTGAGGAGGGGGCCTAAGTTGTCTTTTTCTCTTGGTTGTGGTTCCCAGAATGTGAAAGCAAGCCCAGACCTTGCCAAAATAGACAGTTTTCATGTTGTTGGCCTCCAGCCCTCCAAAGGGGAACCTTTAGGGGGAGGACCTATACATCTCATTAGAAAACCCACACACCTGTTCAATAAGAAACCAAGAAATGAAGGAAAGAAAGATAAAAGAAATATTACAAGTCAGCACTTTTACAGCTCTCATGATGTGCCTGATGCCATGCAAAGGACAACATTCAATTGTCTTATTTAACTATTATAATAATCTATGAGATCGCCATTGCTATCACCCCCATTGTACAGATGAGAAACTGAGGGGCAGGGTGGCTGCACATTCAGGACCAGCCTCACACTCTCCAAGTCCTTGTCACTCATTTGACAAATACCGCACCCTGAGTTGGGACTAATGGTAGCACAGGCTGGTGTCAGTAATGAAAGAACTCTCCTGTCCCCTAGGTTCAGCTGCCCCTGTAAGGCCTGCCAAGTCTGAGGCTCCCTGTTAGAGGACCCAGAGCTGGCTCCTCAGAGTTTCTGACCAAGCTTCATGTCCACCCACCTCCTTCCTCTGCTGGAGTAGGGTCCAGATGGGTCTAGGTGGGGTCTGGATGTGGAGCATGGGTGTAGCTCCCCATAGTCTCAGAGCTGCGTGTTACTCAAGTCTTGAAAGAAAAGTTCTGGTCCTCTTGAAAAATGGGTTAGGAAGGACTTTTACTGGCAACTGGGCACAAGTCTTTCCTTACCTGAATATGTGTGGTGAGTGCTTGATAAATGCTATCCCTGAGGTAAGGTGCAAATGGGGACAGGAAGGATGAACTGTGGCCTTAGCCTGTGTCCCTGGGCCGGAGCTCTAGTTCTGCTATTGCTGGAAGAATAATGCACCAACTGACTCCAGGCCCACCCCTCCACTGGGAAACAAGCTGGGGGCCCAAGCAGCACCCTGACAAATAAATGGGAGGACTCTGTCTCAGGTTAGACTCAGTTGCAGGGTCTAGGTGCAGGACATACATCACCATGTGAGTTCTGTATGAGTTCACTGGGCCAACACAGGCGGAATAAATCCCTGGGGAACTGAGGTCAAGTTGATGTATGGGCTGTTTCTCATGGGTGTGGGAGGAAAGATAAGAACCAGGAAATCAAATAGCGCATGATCCACACAACCAGAAAATAAACAGTAATCATGCTGACAATATAATGACAAGAAGTAGGGACTTACCAGAGAAAAGGAAAGGGCCGTGGTAGCATTATCTGTGCTTGTCTAAGAGGACAGTCAGCCGCTTGTAAGCTCCTTGTAATCCTCGGAAGGCCTGATCAGTCGTCTCACGTGTTGAAATAATTGTTGGCCATGTTGAGATTGTCAGATTATCAGAAGGCTCTTGAGGGTTAAAGTCAATTTAAGCTCATGGATGCCATGTCGGTCTGATGAATATGACAACTGCCCACTGGAGGAAACACAGGCAATGCTGGTGTGGCTGAATCTTTCAATTATTGAAGAAATTACCAATTTGTGGAAAAATATAAAGTTGGGCTATTAGCAATGTCTGAAAGACATAACTGCACAACCCGCAATAGCACAAACACAGGATGCTAGCTTCTCTATGCTGGTCAGGAAGCCAAACATCTGGATTAAGACTAGGGGAATCAGATGACTTGCAGATGGCTTCGATTATCCACAGCAAGCCACAGGACATCACACAGGGCGCTCAGTGCATGATCTGTTGATTGAATCCACAGCATGACCTGGGAAGCCCAGTGCTCCCCAAACTGTAGTTTTTGGAACACCAGTGTTTTTTTTTTTTTTTTTTTTTTTTTTTTTTTTTTGGAACACCAGTGTTCTATAGGACATTAACAGTGTTACTTTCCTGAAAGTTTTCATCACAAGAAAAAAAATTGTAAGTTTTCTATGAGGACTGTGGTATAACTAGATCTATCAAGATGATCCCTGGGCAATGTACACAAACATCGAATCATTGTGCTGTACCCCTTGAAACTCATATAATGTTACAAGTTAATTACACTTCAGTTTTTAGGAAGCATTATTTGAAAAAAAAGGAAAAGATTCCATGGTCCACTGAGTTTGGAAAACACTACTTTAATGTGAAACAGTTGTCTTTATTTAGGGATTGTTGGTGACTTTAATATGATAATGTGTGTTTAATCAGCCAGTTGATCATGCAACTACATGCAAGTTTATTTGCTGAAACACTGAAATTTTATTTTATTTATTTATTTATTTTTAAATAGACTATCTATTGACTTACTGTGGGAATACACAATTCAAGAACAACATCTTGCCAAATCCTGCTGGAAAAAGTGAAAGATAACTATTTCATACTCAGTCATACTGTTTATAGGTCTGGTTTATTTTGTTGCATTAAAAACCTCATCAGGGAAATGGAGTCAAAGGGAATTTTGTCACGATTCATGCCTTTTGATTTGTCTAACACCTTTGCATGCTGTTCGGAAAATCAAGCCCGGTCTATGTTTTCTAAGCCTATGATGTGGGCAGCCTGGAATGCTGGGCCACCTTAAGATGGCCCTCTGGATTTTGTGCCTTACTCCTCTGTTCTTCTGGGGCTGGGGGGAAAAGCATGTCACAGGAAGCTGAAAACACTGGAAAAACACAAGGAACCATTGGGACCTTATAAGCTTTGTACAAGTTTTGGCAAACCATTTTGCCTTCCTAGTTCTTTCTGCTTTGGCTGATGACAACATTTGCCCCACCCCTGCATGCCAGCTGGAGGGGCTTATTCCCTGGATGGTGAGTGGCTGGATCCCACATCTGCACCCACTTCTATCCTCTGGGCAGGGTGCAGGCTGGAGAGTGAGACCTGTGTCTCATGTTGGGATACCCTAAGTTGCTCCTGAGATAAGTTTGCTTGTGAGTCGAACCCCAGAAGTGTCTGTTGGGAAGTGAAGGGATGAGTCGGGACTATAAGGGAGCTAAAACAGCTGCTTTGGTGAGCAGAGCACCCCTGGGTCTCTGTTCTCCTGAGCCAATTTGCTGTTGTAGTGACAAGGCTGGGATATTTGTGCCTAGGTCCTCATCTCTCACTGGCTTAGGCCTCCTGCCAGGGATGTTAGCCTCCTGGGAGAGATAGAAATGTTGGCCCTAGGGACCTCAGAGCAGTTGGGTAGGTAGAGCTGCAGGGCTGTGCATGGGGCCTGGAACAAGGAGGTGACACTCATCATCTCTAGCGTTTTTAGGTTAGAGTTTCTTTTTTTAAAAAAAATTTAATGTTTATTTATTTTTTTTGAGAGAGAGAGAGACAGAGTGTGAACCAGGGAGGGGAAGAGAGAGAGGGAGACACAGAATCTGAAGCAGGCTCCAGCCTCTGGGCTGTCAGCACAAAGCCCAACATGGGGCTTGAACCCACAAACCAACCACGAGATAATGATCTGAGCTGAAGTCTGCCACTTAACTGACTGAGCCATCCAGACGCCCCTGGTCAGAGCTTCTTGTTCACAGATCACTCTGTAAGTGATGTCCAGCCTATGAATCTCCTCTGTGCATGCACCAGCTTCATTATCACCCAAAACAGGATGAGAAGCCTCATTGTGCATCCAAACTCCTCTGACCCAGAGCATCTGTGCTCCATGCTCTGTGCCCCAGGCCCCTCCCCAATCCTACCGCAAGACCTCACCCTGCTCAGAAAGACTGTGCTTCATTTTCCCAGTCTCATAGCAGCCTTCCCACCATGTGGCCTGGAGAAGCATCAGGCAGTGTGTTGACCCCTGAGTTATGCAGAAATGTCTCCAGGGCAGACTGAGTTTTTAGCTTCCTTCTGCTTCCCACAGTGCCCAGTGGACTGATGCCTTGGGCCAAGAAATAAGGGGATGGCTACCTCCAGATTCTGGACAAGGTAGGGAATAGACTCTGCTGAGGCCTGTGACTCAGACTGTGCACACATCCCCCTGACACTGAGGTGGGCAGTGTTATCTGCCCTTGAGGGACCAGGAAAATGAGGCTCTGAGGTTAGCCCCATCTACCCAGGCCACAGACTGACCAACAATGAACAATGTCCTGGCAACACTCCACCTGCCTTACCATCTGAGCTTTGGTGTCTTGTCCACAAAGTGACACCATTGGGTGGGATTTGTTCTTTCTAATCTTTTTTTAAATCATTAATATAATACATCTTCACCTTAGTATTTGCAGAAGCCCAGTATAAAAACACACAAACATAACGCAATCTGGTTGGGTTGAGACGGGGGCTTTGCCCCTGCCTGCTCACCCTCGTCCCTTTCCCAGTGCAGGTCTTGCAGGGGTGTGAGCTGCACAGTTGGAGACCCCAGGACCAGCCAGTCTGTGTTCTTCCTTCTGGTTCTAATGTTCTAAGCTTGGCTCCTGAGGTGTGGCCTAAGGACACTTGCAGAAGAATCCCCGGGAAGCCTGTTGCAAAGATCCCTTTCTGGGCTCCCTGCTTTACCTTCAAATCAGATTGGATATGGGGCAGGTATGGAGTGTGAAAATCTGGGTTTTAACTACATCCTGTGTCCATTTTTAGGCAAACTACACTTTGAGAACTCCTCACATCTGATGACTGGGATGTGTTTTATAAAAGTTGAGAAGAAAAAGATCCCATGCTGGAGCTCAGTGCATGGAGAGAACTGAACTGGGTGAGGTGGCGTGTCTGCAGTCAGGGGACACGTTGGCTGCATCTACTTTGGATGGCAAACAGTGGGAACCCTGTGTTTCAGGGTTACCACAGGCCATGGTGCTTGGCCTGCATGAAGGCCCCTAGAAAGTCTGCCCTCCCCGCTTCTCCTTCCTTTCCCAGGGCTCCGTCTTTCTAGCCCTCTTCTGCCATCCAAAGTCACCCTTACTTCAGGGACACTTTCCAGGCAGTACAGGCAGTAGGCACCTGGAACAGAGATGGTCCTCCATGGACCTAGATGTTTGTTTGTGAGGCTGCTCACTTGCTGAACACCAGTCCTAATGGGTGCTGCAGGAGGGCTTCTGGTCCTCATGTTCACTGCCCCACTCCCAAGGCTGGCACCCAGCACACAGTGGGATTCTTATTGGGAATGCTTCTCTGCTGCAAGTGTAAGGCAAGGGTATTGCGCAGGCGCTCCACACCTTCAGCTTTCAGATTCCCACCAAGGTCACCACATGGGGAAAGGGCAGCCACCCCAACATCTCCAGTGAACCCCATCCTTCCTCTGCAAGTGAGAGAGACAGCTGGCCGCACAGTGACAGGTGAGTGTTGTTCTTCCATCTGTCCTCCTGTTCTGATCAGCTCACTGGGGGACGAAGGGAAAGAGAGGCACCAGCCTTCACCTGTACCAGGGGACCTACTTTTCTCAACTCAAGGCCTACCAGGTAGTGGCCTGAGTTGATGGGGCCTAATGTGGAGAAGTACATCCAAAGGTGGGGGCCGGCTGGGCTTCCGAGTCTCTGGACTCAATTGCTTGTCCTGTGAGTATTTATTGAGTGGTGCCAATTAAGACCTTGACTGCTGGTGTTTGAATCCTGGCTCTGGTGCTAATTAGCTGTGGGATCTTGGGTAAGTCACTTGATATCTCTGTGCCTCCCTTATCTCATTTACCCAGTCTGTACAATGGGGTTGGTAAGAGAGTCTTCCTCGTGGGTTGCTATGAACATTGGAGGTGACAAGTGCAAGGTGCCTAACACAGTGCCTGGTGCAAAGTAAGCACCAGGTAGATTTTCACCATTACAGTATTATTATTACCACTATGATAATTACTAATATTAGTCCTCTTATTGAATAGGAATATGGGTGCTCTTTCTGTGCCCAGAGCAGAGATGGGTTTTTTTTTTCTTACCAACTTTATTGAGGAAAAATTTATGGCCAATAAACTGCATCCACTTAAAGTGTACATTTAAAATGCACCATTCAGGGAACTTGGATGGTTGTAAACACCTGTGGTGTCACTGTCACAGTCAGGGTACTGAACATTTTCATCAACTCCAGAAGATCCCTGTGTCCCTTTGTAGACCAGACCCTCTTATTCCTGGACCCAGATGACTGCTGACCAGCATTTAGTCCGTAGCGATTAGTCTGCATTCTATGTAAATGAATCAAATGTGCACCTTTGTTTTTACCTATCTTACGCAGTATAATGCTTTCGAGATTCACAGTGTGGTAGTGTATATGTCAGTGATGCTACAGACTGAAGGATCATGTTCCCCCCAATCCGTATGTTGAAATTCCAATGCCAAGTGTGGCCGTTTTAGGAGGGGGACTTTTGGGAGGTGCTTAGGTCATGAGGTGGAGCCCTGTAATTGGATCCCTATTAGTGCCTTATAAAAGAGGTTCCAGAGGGATCCCTAGCCCCTTCCACCATATGGGGATACAAGAAGAAGCCTGTGACTTAGAAGAGGGTCCTCCCTTGATCATGCTGGCACCTTCTAGCCTCCAGAACTGTGAGAAATAAGCTTCTGCTGTTTATAAGTCCCCCAAACACCCCCCCCCCCCCAGCCCAGTCTGGTATTTTGCTAGAGCAGCCTGAACAGACAGAAGTTTGTTAAAGATAAGTGGTTTGTTCATCTTTATTCCTGAATTCAAACTGGAATTCACAATGAGATGCCACCATACTCACCAGCACCAAATTGAGAGACTGCCCATCCCAAGTTTTGCCAGGACTGGGAAACAAGTCTCTCCTCCATAGCTGTGGGGATGTATAGACAGATGTCCAGCCTCTTTGGAAAGCCTTTTGCAAGTTACACATATAACTTCTACCCCAGCTGAATCTACCCAGACAGCCAGGGAAATGCATGGGTGCTGACTTCATGATGCACACAACTGGTGTTATTTAAATTTTCTGTGAAACTAACCACACGCTTCTCCAGCATACCATACAGTTCTTGTCACAGCACAGCCCTTGCGTAACCTTTAACATACTTTGGCAAGTTGCCCATTGGGGCACTGTATGGGCAGTGGACAACAGTGGTCTCTGGCCACTGGCCTACTAGTGCCAGACCCTGAAACCTAACAAGGGACAATGTTATGCAGTATTACCTTGTAGAGCTGTGCACAAGATATACAACGGAAATCAAGTCCACTTGCTATCTGTAAGTATTCTAGTCTACCCCCTACCCCACGTGGTTTTCCATAGCTTTATCACTGCAGACCAATTTTGAAGATAAAGTTAACAAAATCAAATTAAATAACATTCAAATATTTGGAATCTATCATAAAAACATGATGATTTTCTCCCATTGTAGCCTACAATGTCATCAAGTCTTGTTCATAATTTATAATTGGCAATGAACTCTCAACACTGAGGCAGCTGTGGGTCATTCATCCAAAGACCACACTGTGATGTCTGGCGAGTTACCAAAGCATATCAAAATACATCGCATGCTTCTAAGATCCAGGGAGAGGTTGGGCTCCTGCCTCACCTCCAGGGCCTGGTCTTTTCCTCGCTGCAAACCTTGGTCAGGATAGACACCTTCCATCTCTGGATTTAAGTGGTTTCATCAATAAAATGATAAAACAAGGGGCACCTGGGTGGCTCAGTCAGTTAAGCATCCAACTCTGGATTTTGACTCAGGTCATGATCTCCCAGTTTGTGAGATAGAGCCCCATGTCAGTTTTGTGCTGATAGCATAGAGTCTGCTTGGGATTCTCTCCCTCCCTCTCTCTCTGCCCCTCCCCTGCTCACACATGCTCTCTCTCTCTCTCAAAATAAATAAATAAACTTAAAAAAATGGTAAAACAAAAGAAGAAACTAAAAGCAAAGCAAACCAAACCAAAACAACACAGGAAAGCCTACCTTGCCAGCAGTCTTGTGAATGCCCAGTGTGAATTACAGAAACCTATGTGCAGATCAGCTGCACTGTTTCCACCTCTTAAGGAACCATAGCTTCATAGATGTGGTGGGTGCATTACTGGCCAAATTCTACACTCCTCCCTGGGCCCCTTCTGCCAGGTTACTTTGCTGGGCCTTTTCCCCCTGGGCAGAGTTGTTGCCCTGACTCATGACACCAGGCTTGGCCATGAGATTGGCTCTGCCAGACATGTGTTAGTGAACATGATGTGACAGAAACACAGAAGGGACATGTGCACTTGGGTTTGGTCTCAGCCAGCTTGCAGCAGAGCCCCTGACCCTTCAGAAACACATGTGAGCTCCCAACCCTGAGGCATGCAGGCTATAATAAAATACAAGAGCTGTTGGAGTCATGGGATGATTTCTTACACAGCAATAGCTGACTGATACAACAGGGGTATAAGGTATTGCCATGTGCAGCTGTATTATAGGGAGAAAATGAACAATGTTCTGAGTTTCTGAAGAGGAACATATTCACCATCGAGTTTAGAAATCATGCAGGAAGGATCTCTGGAGCTGCCCTTGAGGGCATGTAGGAGAGGTCATGGTGGGGAGCAGGGAAAGGATGACGACCACTCTACAGGCACAGGGCTGGGGCATCTGTGTGTTAAACTGGGAGGAAAGGGAGGTTTGTCATGATGTACGCAGGGCCATGAAAGAGTGAGAGGTTTTACTTTTCAGTGTGTCTGAGTGTAGCCCTTTCAAGCCCTGCCTGTAGGGCAGCATCCTGTCACACTGGGACCAACATCCAGCACTGCCACCCACTTACATGGCCCCTCCTTGCTCACTGCACCAATAAGCATACCAGTGCTTCCTGAAGGAAAGTTTGGCTTCTGGGGTTTTGGGAAAGCTGCTCTTGTGTCTGTTTCTCCATCAACTGATCCTTCCCATCAGCTTGAGAGAAGGAGAAGGGGCTCCCGCGAGTGGGGGGAAACCAGGAGCAGATCCCAGAAGTCAAGAGAAGGGGGTTTTCAGTTGTTCACACAGGGACACCGAACAAGAGAGGACAGAGTACTAACTATGGCTTGGTTGAGATGGGAAAGAAGTGGCAGCGTTGGGGGGTGTTGAGAAGAGAAGGGAGGAATTAGGAGCAGCATGTATAGATCATGCCGGAAGGTCACCTGCCACAGTTCCAGGGGTGGGATTCATTTATTCAACCAGCATATGTTCCTGAGTGCTGCTCTGTGCTGGCCCCTGAACCTGCTGCCCAGTGTGGAGTGGAGAACAAAGTCCACCTGTGCACTCCAAGCCCAGGGACATGCACTGAAAATGTGCGGTTTAGTTGGGTCATTCCTGCATGATTACTTCTCCCTGTTCCATGGGAGGTGCTGGAAAAGCCTTTGAGAATGTCTTACTTTAACAAGCAGTCACAAAGCATGGCCACATGACAGGGACCCTCCTAAGGGAGGCTATGTTGAAACAACCGAATTCCACCCACAGAGGCTCATGTTGGAGCTGCCAGGAATTCTGAGGTCTGAAGGAGTCCTGGGGACTCTGCTCTGGGCATAGCTCAGCGCTGGGAGGTTCTCTTAGTTAGCCCCCATCAACCCATATCCCTAAAAAGCAGATACTGGGAAAAGGATGTGGGGGCAGGTAGTTTATTTGGGAGGTGGTCCCTGGATGCACAGGTGAGGGAAGCCAGGCTGGGTGGGGACGAAGTGGCAAAGGTCTGTCAATGAGCAGGTCATTGCTGGGCTGGGTGTCACAGGTCACTCTAAGGAACTTGCGGGGCCACATCTAGGGTTGTCTCAGTGATGGAGGTATCTCCACTGGTCCCAGGCCCTTGTTTGAGTGCTGTCCTTGGGCAAAGCCCCAAGCTGAGGGCCTAAGAGGAGGCTAGCTCCTGCCTCTGTCACAGTTGCGGGAAGTCTCCCAGTAGGTGGAGGACATTAGGCTGGGCTCACACGGCAGCTGCTCTGGAGTGCATAGGCAGGAAGGCTGCAGGACAGGTCTGCTCTTGACCTCCTTCCAAGTGGGCTGGAGGCACTGGGGAGACAGGGCTGCGATTGCCCTCCATCACTGCTAGTGGGGCATCTGGCAGCAAACACTGGAGGTAGCGCATCTCTGTTATACTCTGAACATACTTCATTCACAAACTTACTTTTCCAACAGCACTGACAAGTGCCTCCTTGCTGGGGACAGTTCTGGGAGCTGGCAATATCACAGAGGGAATAAAAATCCCAGCCCTGGAGGGGCCTTTGTTCCAGGACAGTGAGAAACAGTAAGTAGGAAGGCAAAGGAGAGTAGGAGCAGGAGGTGACAGACTTCTCTGTGCAGGTGCCGAGCCAGGCAGTGTCAGGAGGTGGCAGGGCAAGGCCTTGAAGGCCTTGCAATGAGGAAACCCTGTGTGCTATGGGAGTGGAGGGTGAGTAGGGTAGGAAAGGGACTCATGCAGCCCAGGGAGGCTGTCAGAAGGACCTGGGATTCTGATTCAAGTGTGAGAGAAATGAGGGAATTTGTGCACAGGGCTGTGTCACCATCAGAGATGTACATTGAAAGGACCACTCTGCACACTGTGAGGCAAAAGCCTTGGGACAAGTGGGAGTGGGGTGACTCATTAGGTGTCCATGGCTATCTGGGCCAGCATGGAGGTGTCCTGGGCAGGGTGGGAGCAGGGCTGGTGGAGAGGAGTGGATGTGCAGGGCAGAGGATTAGGCTGCCCTAGGTGAATGTGGGAGAAGACTGGAGAGAGAGCACACTCAGGGTGAGTGTGACCTTGTGGAGACAGGAAAGCCTTAAGGTACAGAGGGGTCTAGAGCCACTTTGTCCCACATACTGTGTGTGCTCTGGAGGGTCACGGGGAGCTGGTGGCTGGCTGCTGGGTCAGCAGTGTGTGCACGGGCATGGCCTTGGCTCCTGGAGATGGGGAGGACTATGAGCAGAGGCCATTGTGCCATCGTGCTGGGCGACACCCTCTCTCCTGACTCGTCCACACTTTGTGTAACTCAGCGCTTTGATGGATGGGCCTTCTGAGGTTGTATATTCAGCGTGGAGACAGCTTTATTGTTCCAGGCACAGGAAGGAAGGAGTGTGATCTTACAGAGGAGCCTGCCTGCTGGCATCAGCCCATATTGTTCCCTCCTGTCTCACAGCACTCCTTTGGGGGCTGGGTGTGATTGATGAGCTCTCTTCCTTTTGCTAACACTGCCTTCTGCCTGAAATGGGTACATTGACTCCAGAGGCTATTGGGAGCAGGGCGGGGGCTGGGAAGCGGGGACTGGGAAGCAGGGGCTGGTCTGCCTCGTTCCTGGGGCAGTCCAGAGGCATGTAACGGTCCAATAAAAAGCTGAACATATGAAAGTTTTCTCTTGCCTGGATGAAATGGCCAGTGCCCTGTGCAGCAGGACAGTCCAGGCTGGCGGGGCACGGAGAGCCCAGTGCACAGGGGCTGTGAAAGCCAGTGCTGCTTCCTTGAAGCTGTGGTCCTCTCCCTCTGTTTGAGCCACCCAGGCCCCTGCTCAACCCGGCCCCAGGAGCTGATGTCTTCTTTACCCCGGAGCACCAATGCCAAAAATTCTCTCAGCCAGCAGTACCCCTTCCTTCCTTCTTTGTCCCTCGTATGCCTTGGCCCTTCTCAGTCTTTCCCTCTGCTTCTCAGTCCCTGACCGGGGGCATCTCCTCTTCGGTTCATTGGGTGACTGATTTTTGGCTCCAATCTGGATTTACCCACTACTCCCTGGCAATGATCCCCAAAGACCTGGTGTTTTGCTCCACCTCCAGGACTATGCAGGTTAGCAGAGCCTACAGATGTTGGTTTTATTTTAAGCTCAAGCAGCTGAGAGAGGTCTGTTCTCAGAAGCAGAAACCAAGATGAGATTGACATGGTTATGAGTTTAACAGTGCCCCCCCACCCCTGCCACCTAAAAGTTCACACATTCTACCTCTCAGTACATCAGAATGTACCATATTTGGATCTGGGGCTTTTAAAGAGGTAATAAATTAAAATGAGGTGCTTAGGGTGGCCCCTAAGGAAATATGACTCACGTCTTTATAAAAAGGGGAAATTTGGACTCAGAGACTGACACACATTGAGAGAAGATGTGAAGACACAAGAGAGGAGGTGGCCAAGGAGAGAGGTTGGGACAGCTCCTCCTCTTATGACCCTTGGGAGGAATCAACCTCACCTTGACCTCAGGCTAATAGACTCCAATGTTGTGAGACAATAACCTGGTCTGTACGACTTTGCTGTGGCAGCCCCAGCAGATGAACACACACGTGCAAGAGCTTTACTGGGAGCAACACTTGTGAAGAACACAGAGGAGGAAGTGGAGCTGGTGGGGAGGGCATTCAGAACTGACAGGTCTGACACTGTGAAGACCACAGAAGGAGGGACCCCAGGATAGTCAGATTCTTGAGTCTTCATCACAGGGACACCCAGAAATGAGTGGAGGGCTTGTCATCCAGTCATTGGCTGGGACCCATCTCTGGAAGTGTGACTTCAGCTCAGACCTGGCTGTGGATCCAGAAGGTTGTGGCTGAGCCATGGGTCAGGCCACAGCAGGAAATCTGAGGGGCCAATTCCCCTGATGGCCCCAGCTTCCCTCTGCCTTCCTATTATAAGGAGGCAGCCAAGGGCATATCAGCCTACCCAGGGGAAGCAAGATCTCACACCTGGGTCCCTGCCTCTGGTGTCCCCTATGTGTATGGAAGTAGTCCTACCTCCTTACCTGAGCACAAGAGAGCCCACAGTCAGCCCTGCTCTCCTCCCTGACACACGGACATCCTTCCTCCTTCTCCACCATCCCAGTTGGTTGGCTCCGTGAAACTGTTGCACCTGCTTGTCCAGTGCTTGCATCCACTCTGCTTGGACTCATTATCATGCTGGCAGCCCAGCATCCGTGCTCCAACCCAGTCCCTCCTAACTGTCTACTGCACACCTGAGCCTGGCTCTGGCTGCTTACCTCTCAGTTTTCAGAATATCCACCACCTAGAGAGGGCCCTGAGTGCTGGTTGTCCTTTGCAGTGCCGTTGCATGACCAAACCACCAGGACATGGAGGCAGAGGTGCGGGGACTCACCTGGAGCAGGTTTGCACAGGGTCTTGAGTGAGGATCCTCAGTGACCTTTCCTGATCCTGACCCTGAGGCCCTGAAATCAGATTTTGCAAAAATTATGTCTCCAGAGTAGCCTCATATTCCATTCATTTTTATTGTATAATAAACCACTCTGAAACACAGTGGCTTAACACAGACAGCTGCCATTTTGTTATAGGTACAGCCTGTGGGTCAGGAATCTAAGCAGGCTCTGCTGGGCAAGTCTTCTGTTTCTCAGGGTACTGTTGGAGCTGTTCATGGTGTTCATGGGTTCCAGTCAGTCTCACATAGGCCTAGGGCACTGTGGTGGGTTTGCTGAATGGCCTGGGCCAGGGGGCCTGGTGACCGGAGCACCCACGTAACATTACTCCAGGATGGCCATCTCAGGTGGCCAGTTCCTTCAGGTGTTCAGAGGTCTGAGAGCCAATGTCCTGTGAGGAACAGGCAGAGTCGCCATCTTCCTAAGGCCTCCCCTTAGAAGTCCCCTAACATCACCTCAGCCATTTTCTTGTCCAAGCAAATCACCATAGCCAATGGGGACAGAGTGGGATGGAAAGAGATCCCAGCATGCAGTGGGAAGTGGGGAGCACTGAGCTCAACAGATGGCAGAAGTAAGAACATGGCCTGCATTCAGACAGATGCATCTGGGTGTCCAGAGGAATCCCAGGGCCCCTGGATCCTGGAGATTGGGACCTCAGATGATCCCAAGAAGCAGCATTGCCTGCCACCCTGGCCTGCTGGACTGCACTGTCATGTGGGGGAGCCATGCCCGCCACCCCGGCCCACTGGACTGCACTGTCATGTGAGGGAGCCATGCCCACCACCCTGGCCAGCTGGACTGTACTGTCACATGGGAGAGCAATGCACTTTGTTTTGTTGGAGATGTTGGGCTTTCAAGTCTTATTCTAGCAGCTTAGCTTGCTGTCCAATTCACATGGCAAGACCCACAAGGAACTGGTGCTTTAGGGAGATGAGCTTGGCAGGGCTAGGGAGAGTGAGTTGGAAGAGAAAGGGAATAAATAGCAGAAGGAGATGCTATCTGGCTTTCCCACCCTGCGTCCTGGGGTCTCATCCAAGTGTCTGTCACTTGACATTTGAATCTCAGATTCTCACTTGGGTCATCAAAGCCTGCAGTTTCTCCCATTGGTGGAGGGAGGCTGGATATTCAAATCCATGGAACAGAGCTAGAAGATGGGCCCTGGCACATACACTAAGAGTGCTATTTTGAGAATTTTGGCTTATTATCTCCATAGTTACTGTTAATTAGCTTCAGCTTTCCAGAGACTGTTTTAGCATCCAGAAATTAGGAGGAGGAAGCTGCTGATTGAGATCACTGGGTTGAAATTCAGCTTGTACAGATCCAAGCCCTGATGTCTAGGAGGGGCTTTCCAAGGCATTGGGGCAGATAATCCAACTGCACATAGATAACTAGATGGTAATGCCAAGAATCAGGTGGCCTAGCTTTGTACCACACCATAAGACCAACACAACACAGTGAGAGAAAATTCTGCACAGCGGAGTCGATTGAAGCATCTGGGAGGAAATTTGGGGCCAGGACCAAAAGATACAGGTCGTGGCCTCTCCACCCTCATCGCCAACTCTCTGACAAATTAGGAGGTCAGTTAACTTCTCTGAGGACTCTTATACTCTTCTATAGAGTGGAGATATTAATAGCAGCTCTCCCTGAACCCACCAAGTTGAACTTTTGAGAAAGTACTTTGCACAGAGTGGGTGTATCATCTGAGTGACAGGTGTGGACCGTGTTGGCGTCTCTCTGGTCATACATGCACGGGCCTTCAGTACTTGCTTGGTCTCCTGGGTCACTCCAGACCTCTCCCCCTGCCCTTTCCCTCATGCTGAGCTACATACGGAAGGGTGTGATGGAAGAATGTGGCTTTGGGTTCGCACACACCAGAAGCCCATGGTGGTGTGACCTTCAACAACTTATCTCACTTTTCTGACCCTCAATGAGCTCATCTTTTTTTTTTTTTAAAGCTCAAGAACTCTTTAACATTCAGATTTAAAAAAAATAATGTTTATTTTTGAGAGAGAGAGAGAGAGAAAGGGTCAGAGAGAGAGAGGGAGACACAGAATCTGAAGCAGGCTCCAGGCTCCGAGCTGTCATCACAGAGCCTGATGTGGGGCTCGAACTCATGAACCATGAGATCATGACCTGAGCTGAAGTCAGACGCTTAACTGACTGACCCACCCAGGTGCCCCTCAATGGGCTCATCTTTACAATGGGCACAATAATAAATATCTTGCAGGGTTATTGTAGAATCAGGGTAATGTACGAAGGTGGTGCACTGGCTAGGTTTTTGCACATAATGGGCACTCAATAATGAAGACTTAGAAATTTATGCATCTAGCTCAGTTTCTATGTATACTATATCCATATCCACCTTCCCACCTGTCTATATCTATAACCTTACACCTGTTCTTGCAAAAAGGAGAGGAAGGGTGTGGAGCCAGCCCAGTGTGCGGGAAAACCAAGATAAGGTCTAACTGACTGCCCTAGTCTGTTTGGACCACTATTGCAAAATACCAGAGACTGTGTGGCTTACAAGAAACAAAAAATTATTTCTTTCAGTTTTGGATGTGGGCAGTCCAAAATGCAGTCCAGGATGCTAACATGGTCAGGTGAGGGTCCCCTTCCGGGTTGCAGATAGCTGTGGGGAGGGATGGAAAAGGGAACTCTCTGGGGTCTTTTTTATGAGAACACTAGTCCCATTCCTGAGGGTTTGAGGCTTATTACCTAATCACCTCCCAGAGGCTCTATCTCCTAACACCATCACATGCGAGGTGAGGTTTCAGCATATGACTTTTGGGCAAGTGCAAACATTTAAGCCATAGCATTGTCTTCTGGAAATGCAGAGCAAGGCTGATGGTATTATCCAAAATTTGGCCCCAACAATATTTCTGGTCCCACATGCTCCTCCCATACCTCGTCACTGTCCATCATAAACCAGAGATCATGTCCCTTCTCCTCATCTCCCAAGTGGACCTTTGTGCTTGCTCCGTGAACAAACTGTGATGGAGGCAAGCGATGCTTCATGACTTCCAAGACTAGGTTGTGAAAGGGCATGAAAATTCTGTCTGTAACTCTAGTCACATGCCTTTGGGTGGCAGCCCTAAGTGACAGCCCTGGGTGACAGTGGGAAATCCAACTGCCCAGGTCTGCCACATTTCAGTGACCATATGGAGGGATGCTTGAGGAGCTCATGCTGATACAGCATCCCCAGCATAGCCCAGGTACCAGAAGCTGATGCCTGCAGCTCAGTTCCTGCCATAGCTGAGTGGAGCAGACAGCAGAGATCCCCACTGAGTGCCCTGATCTCATACGCGAACAAAGTGAATGTTGCTGTTTATATATCAGGCTTGGAGAGGATTGTCAGGCAGCAGTGCCTGACTGGGACAAAGGAATCCCAGAGGCACAATTGTGAACAGGTTTCTAATGTATCAACATGGAATGTTTCTTCCCAAAGTCAACTTTATACCTATGTGTGGTGCATGATTTGAAGGACAAAGAAATTTCTGATATCAAAATATCCATACTGGCCTTCGTTGATGTATAACTTACAGTTTCATTCACTAGGCTGGGGCATTTTATCCTACTCTGATCCCAGTTCCCAAAAAACTGTAGCAAATCATTTATACTTTAGCATAACTGAATGTAGGGTGATGTTTCCCAAGCAGGGGCTGTGGGTACCTGGAGAACATGAGGAGTCTGGGGTTGCTTGCAGTGCTAGGAGAGCTCAAGATGAGTGTGATAGTACTAAACATTGCTTTTGTCTTTCCCAACATTTCCTAGGCTGGAAATATCCTGCTTTGGTCAAAGCTGAAGCCGCTTTGATGGGAGAGCTGTTCTGCAACCTCACTCAGCATCCATGGTGGTACATGTCCACTCAGTGCCACCTGGGGCTCCCTCCTGACCAGGGTCAAGCCACAGTTTTTCTGAAAAAGCAGTCTCAGAGATCACCTTTCCTGGGTACCCTGCTCACTGTCCTCCTGCTCATCACTCTCATATGAGTCCCTGCTCTTTGCTATCCCCTTTACACTGACAACGTGTTTGTTCCAGATCTCCTGCTTTTGATTTCTCAAGTAAGCTGCGATTCACACCACACTCGGTACTCATCTGCGCCACCAACCTTCCCACCTAACATGGCCTTGGGGTGCTAGACGTGGGTCTGTCCCAGGCTCCATATTGCCTGCCCTGCACTCAGCCCATGACCCCTCCAGAAGGTGAGTGTCTTCCCCAAAGCAGGCAGGTCCCTTGCCAGGGCAACACACCATGTTGGTTGTGTTAAGGCACCACACAGTGGGACGCAGGTGTTACTGGGGCATGTTCTTAAAATCACAGTGTGAGGGAAACTCAGGCATGGTTTGAAGATTCTATCTGGGAATCATGGGCTGCAGGCTGTGGTACAGGTCAGGCATCAATGCTGCCATGCTCATAGGCAAGGAGCTGCTATTCCAAGTCCCCGGATGCCCTCTGCCTCCCTTCCCTCTCCCCTAGAGCTCTCTACATCTCAGTGAGGGCTCAGACCTTGTCCTAGCCCTTGCTCTGAGGATTATGTTCATGCCCAACAGGTGATTTGTTTTCATTTGGACTCTTGGATATCAGTAAGGCCATGACTACAAAATGCCAGATTCCTTGATGGTAAATCCCCTGGACTCACAGCAGCCCACCACCCCAGCTCCGGCAGTGAAGGTATTTCCACTATGATCCAGAAAAATGCCTGAATGCAAACCTTCAGTTGTGGTTTTTACAACATTCCCCAGGACCACCATTAAAATATTGTTGTTCCCTTCAAACACCAACACATAATGCAGTTATGCCCCCCTTACCTCCTAGGGACACAGAGAAGCCAAACTTCAACAGGAAAATGCCTGCAGCAAAATGGTTGAACATGAAAGGCATGTCTGCCTGTGGTTAATTCAATTCAATTCAATTGTGCACACCCCAGGGCAGATGCCCCCATGGAGTCACATGTCTACCAACCAGCCCAAATGCAACATGATCACATGAGCATAAGCCAAGTTCGCCCCACCACCGGCATGCAGGATATTCAAGGTCGGCTGTGACCCTCACTGCTGGGGAGAGGAGGCCATAAAAGCACATGAGAAAAGCTATAAAATGTAAGTGGGAGGTGAGTTTTGCCGTTTTCAGGGTCAGAGGATCATCTGAGTCCACCCCCCTTATTTTCCAAGTGGAGAAACTGGTCCCAGAGAGGAGAAGTTTCCAGTGCAAAGTCACCAAGCCCAGAACCCCGGTGGACAAAGGCCTCACAATGTCAACACCCAATGCTAGATCAGGAGACTAGGCCAGTAAGTGAGTTAATGCATAAACAACAGCAACCAAACTTGGATTGGTCTGGCCTGCTGGACACCTCCCAAGCATGTTTCACACCCTGCATAGAGGCACCATTCTGTGTTGGCTTGTCTCTGACCTGCTTCACTTCTCCAGGTTCCCTAATGCTGACTCCTGGGGTCACCTCCACTTAACCTATAGGCCCTGGAGTCCACACAGGGGGAATTGAACCTGAGCCCCTTCCATCAGAGGATGGACAGAAGTCTTCCAAAACAAGGCTGAGGGCCACAAGGCTGGGGGGAGAGTGGCCCTCAATGCTTTCCTAGTCTTCATTTTGAGTCACTTGCCAGATATCACACATATCAAGAGGCAGAGATAGGGTTTGAAGCAGATCATTGAGCCATGGAGCCAACACTGTTTTGGAAGTCCAGAAAAACCATTTCCCTGGAATACACATGTTCACCAATAGAGAAAGTTGCTGAAGACTCACAATGCCAGAGAAAATAGGTGTCACTGGCACCAGAGTGTGGAGCTGGCCACAGGGTGCGGGGTGTGCACTGAATCATCAGCCCACCTCTCCTGTGCATACCCCAGTGACCCAGCAGCATGGCAAGATTTGGGAAATGATGACAGCCACTTGTGCAAGAAGCTCCTTGCTTCTGTTAACTCCAGCCTCTCAATTAGCCCAGGCAAAAGCATTACACTGGAGTCAGGAGCCCAAAGCTAGATCCTGATCCAAGCTATCCATTTCCTGTGTTACCTTGGGTGACTTGCTTGACTATGCTTGACTGTAAAAGATACGGTTACCTTCGAGTATAATCAGAAATCAAAGAAACCCAGGAGTGCTTCATGGAATATGTCTCTCCTGTATTAAAAGCTGTGGGGCTTAAGTGGATAACCAGGAATGCTGTGGCCCAAATAAAAATTATCTCATAGCTAAGAAAACCAATTCAGGAAACTCAAAAGAACCTTTTTTCACTCAGTTTAGGTTTTTGAGATTTATTCTAAGAAAAAAAAAACTTTGGAGAAATGACTGTAGAAATTGCTCTTATACAACAGCAAAGACAGCCATTTTTCAAAGAAAACTGAGTTTTCTTTGAAAGACTGCTATAAATAATCAACTTATTAGAGAAGGATTATTCAATTTGGATGCCCTTTTATTTTTGTTTGGAAATTAGCAGAGGTAAATTGATGTTTCTGGTTTGATTTCCACCCCTTGTATTAAATATAATGCTCCCAAAGTGACAAAACAGAAAAGTGGGGGAAAGCTAGAGGTTAAAACTTCAAAAATACTGAGAAATATAAAAGTCTAGATTAACATCTCACAGACTTCAGTCTTGGTTCAGAGGTACCTGCTGGAGGAGGGTCAGTTTTCCATAGGAATGCTTCCGCCTCAGTCCATTGTTTAGTAAAAACAGAGAAGTAGGGATAGAAGTCAAGTCTACTTGGTTGGAGGCTGCAGTGCAACCTAGAGCTGCCAGGACCCCTTGGAGCTGCATTTCCTTTGTGGGTCTCACACAGGACTGCTGTCCTTGTGTCAGAGAAACCAGAGGCAGTCCTTCATGATGGTTGCATGATGCTTCATTGCCAAGCGAGGGCCACATGTGGCTGCAGCCACATACTGGCAGATGGAGGCTCCCGGTGATTCAAGCAGGGGAGAGGGGCACCCATCCCCAGATTCATGAGAGCCTGCTTCATAAGTTCTCCGTGGGCATGCTGCAAGTTGAGGTTTAATATTAGCAAGTGACAGTTCCTCTGTCATACTAGGTCAATGTTAAATTGAACCATCTTGGCTTTGGAGTCTTCCTTGTAACTGACTTGTAAATATTTTGGCTTCATAGTCACATGAGGGTTAATGCCTACGGTGATGGCAGAAACACTTATTTAAGTATATGGTGGGAAATATGGGCTCCCATAGGCCAAATAATATGGGCTCCTATAGCCCAAATTTTGAGCCACATTTTAGTGGCTCAAAAAGAGACTGGCCCTTCAGATGAAGAAGAAGAAGAAGAAGAAGAAGAAGAAGAAGAAGAACAAGAAAGAGGAGGAGGAGGAAGAGGAGGAGGAGGAGGAGAGGAAGAAGAAGTAATGCTCTTGGTTCAAAGACTGAAGGACTTTGCCAGTGTCCATATGGGAGCAATCAGCCAGCACCAAGGAAGGGTCCTCACTGGAGGAACATGGCCGGTGGTGCTCTTTCCAGGTGGGAAAGATGGGGAGCAGCACCCCAAAAGGCAGCCCCCTTCCATTGGTTTCCAGCACTCTGGACCAGGAGACATGGGTGTTTCCTTGATCCAGGAACCAGAGAGAAGGTATAGACCTCAGGACATTTGCTCAAAGGCAAGAGGTAGTAAGTGGCTTCCAGAAGAGTTTCTGGAATAGCAGAGGGGAAAGAAGGACACTGGTTTGGAAATGGAAGAAGCTGGGTTCATACTTCATCTCCGCTGCTTACTGAGAATGTGATGGTGGATAAGGAGGTCTCTTTCACAGTGCAAGCCCTACTTTTTTCATTTGTCACATAGGGATTCAAAATGTGATAATAAAGCTCACTCCCCTGTTGGTTGTAAGGATGCAATGCCACCACAGATGTAAGTGGTGTGTGGCACCGAGCACCGATTCTGTGCTCGGCAGATGCCATTCTGTCCCCTGGTGCCCAACCTGCCTGTGTACACAGGGAACCACCCGGCTTCTGCACACAGCCTGAAGCCCTACCCTGAACCCCGGGCATGCCACCTCCTCTTCATGCTTGCCCTTAATCTGATTTCGCTAGTACAAAAGTGGTGGAGGGAGGTTGAAGCAGGAGGGGAGAGGGGTACTCTGTGAGATGTCCAACTACAACTATTCTGGATTTTCAAAAAATTAAAGCCCTCCGAAGGCTGTGACATGCAGACAGTTTTTCTGAAGTCATTGAAGTGGTTCTTTGCTCTCTCAATGAATATATGACACAGTAGTCTTAGTTCTGGCTATTCTCTGAGCTGGTCCGATAGCCTGGTTTATGGCGTGGATGCCAGTCCTTCTTTTCTAGGGGATCTACAAAGCCAGGTCTTCAAGTCCTCAAAACAGCTGCAACATTCCAGACACCAGCTGGTAGGAATAATTTAATAGAGACCATTTTCTGTCTACATTAACTGGAATTATTCATATTTTTTGCAGAACTGTGAGATGAAGGTGGCCAGTCCATCAGCCAACACTTATCAAACTCCTACTGTGTGTCCGGGACATCAGAAAGAGCTGGGGATGAGCACTGAGCAGGATGACCTAGATGTTTATTTGTTTAGTGTGTTTACCAGGTGTTGCATGCACTGGCTACTGCTCTAGGTACTCAGGTTGAGCCAGAAACACTCCAGGCAAGCCCCTGACCTTGCGACCTGACATCATAAGTACTATGGAAGAAGACACAGCAGGGGGCTGGGAGTGGGAGTGCAGGGTCACAAGGCTCTTCTCCACAGTGTGTGGAGTGAAGGCCCCTCTCAACAGGTGTAAATACCTGCAGGAGCTGAAGGCATTAGCTATGAGGATACCTGTAGAAAAAACATCCTAGGCAGAGGAAATAGCAGGTGCAAAGGCCCTGAGGTGACATGTGCTTGATGTATTTTAAGAAAATCCAGGAAGCCAGTGGGTTAGGAAGGAGTGGACAATGAGGTCAGAGAGGTGGTGGGGGCCATATCATGCCTGTGCCTGGAAACAAACATACGTCAAGTGCAGGACCATACATGATGCAGGTTCTAGAGTGACTGAGGCTCTTGTAAGGTTCCGGTAACATATGTTGCAAGAGGTATGGGTATCTGCTCCTACTCTGTGGGGTGCCTTGAGAGTTGACTGGCTGTGAAGTAGAACACTCCAAGTTAACTTTCAAATCCAGCCCAGTTCCCAGTCTCCTGGAACAGCACCTGCCACGTGTGGCCTCTCTCACCATGGAGTTCATGGTTTGTGCTGCACTGAACCTGCCGAGCACTGCCATTGCCACACCTGCCCATCTTACACCCTGCATACCTACCTCCCCTTCCACTTGGAATCTAACTGGAGCCCAATTACCCGGTAAAACACCCGGCACAGTGTGGTGCTCGTGGTGCATTGTGGAAGCTTATCAGTGTTTCCAGAAACACTAGGAGAGCACATAAAGGACTGTATGTCCAGAGTTGTCCACTGCTAGCCAGGGTATATTTTCCGTAAAACACAGCAGACACATTTTCCCAGAGTATTTCAGAATAGCTTGGGTCAATGTTGTTTCAAATAACCTCCCTGGCACTTAAATTAACTCCTTTTCTGTTTTCCTCCCATGGTCTGTGCTGTGAAGGCTGGTTTATTACTGCAGAGACCTGTGTCTTGGGCAGCTGGTTTAGCAGAGAAGAGCATTCTGGCTTGCCTTTCAGCAACTGGCCTGAGCCCACCATGCAACATACCATGATGAGTAATAAATGACTCGGGCCCATCGCCTTCCTTGAGCAAAAGTTCCTCCAAGTAATGCATGTGAACAGCAGAGACTGCGGCTTAACTCAGCTTCCCATGGCCCACCCAGACCTCAGGAAATTTGCAGTCTTTACTCAGCAGGTGGCCATGGAGTCTGAACTGGCCGGTTTCTACCATATGTCAAACTCATGTGCCCTACAGGGAAAAATCATGTGTGTGTAGGGGGAGAAAATTCAGTTTCCCCTGAGTGCCTGAGGCCAAGGGAGGGTGGGGACTGCCTGAGTCAACCCTGTTTCCTCCTCCCTTTTCCAGAGAGCTGTGCTTTCAAAGCCCATCAGAGGTCACAGTGAGCCTCACGAGACTTGTGAAATCTCAAGATGCTTTAGGGAAATAAACAAAGAGGAATTGAAGGTCAGATGTCTCAGGCAGCCCTGTTTGCTCCTGAGACATGGGTAGATGTTTGCCTGAGGACCTGTGACAATGGGCACTGTGGTCGTTGAGGTGTGGCAGGGAGACCCCACCAGAGGAAGTCAGGAAAATGACATTTTCAACTGCAGAAAAATGGGGCTTTGAACTCCAGAACCATCCTAGGATGCCAAGCATGTGCTAGAGGCAGAACAAACACTGGGGAATTTCTAAGCAAGAAGTCCAGGTCAGGAGGGTGGCCCTTTTTCTGCCTCAGTGCCCCCAGGAGCGCCCTCAGTGCTGACAAGAAGCTGGAATGCAGGCAGTATCACCCCAAACTGCTCTGGGTCAGGAGGCTGCTGTGCAAGTCTCCAGTTATAAATTCTCATTTTCTTTCCAGTTAAAAAAATGGACTCTAATACTTATTATAGAAGCTGGAAAAGACAGAGAAGTATTTGAGACAAAAATGTCATCCATATGTCGCCACCCTGAGGGGGTCACTGCTGGCAGATGGGTGGATTTCTGTGCAGTTTCAAACATGCTGAGTTCCCTCTGCAGAGAGGTTTAAACCTTGAATGTTAAAAGATAAACATTTCCCTCTATGTGCATAAACTTCTGTGAACATAATTTAATTTATGCATGATACATCATCATGTGGTTACATTATAGTTTACTTAACCAGAATATTATTGTTGGATTAATACAACACCTTATTTTTTAATTTAAATAATGGTTCCATGATATTAACAAACACAAAACACTCATTTATAATTCATATTATTCCCTTAGGACAGATTGCCTTAAAAGTGATATCTGTAGAAAAGTATAAATGATTTTAAGCATGTGCACATATCTGCTCACACATGCACGTGCATGCATATGCACACATACACATGCCTTAGATTCTAGTTTGGCTTCTGCCACTAACCAAATGTTTCAGATTGGTCAAGTCACTTAATCTTTTTGGATGTGATTTTTTTCCCTTTGTGAAATGAGGGGTCAGAGCAAATGACTTCTAGGTTCCTTCCAGCTGGAGCATGAAAATAAATGATCATTCACAAAAGGCTTCACATGGACATTTTCATGGTAGACTTTAATCATGCCCTTAAGTGTATGTCTGCACCTATGCTCTTGGAGCATTTCTGAATAAAATCCATCCAAACCATTTTTTTTACCTGCATCCCCCCATTCATGTATATTTGTTTATAAATTACAGTTATGCACTAATGTCAATTCAATATGAAGACTCAGTAAAGTTTTGTTTTTGCCTTATTTTTTAGTTAGAAAATACCACAGTCACTGTATACTCCCTGCTGTGTGACACCATTGGTGTTGACATCTCCTGGGTTTTCCAAAAGATGCTGGGTGTTCCTCGGGTGGAATGTTAAGGGGTGAGGGTACAGGAAAGGCAGTGTTTTTAAAATTATAACTGCAGAGTGTACAAACAAAAGCCCAATTCTGTCACGCACTCTCGGGTGTGAGGACCAGCTAGGGCCTGGTCTGGCCTTTCCAAACTTGCCTTCCAACAGATCCCGGGGACCGCCTGGTGTGGCCAGCATCTGTGACACTGTCCATCCTAGTGAGGCAGGTTTCCAGTGGGTGCACTAGTGGCTGGCAGGCAGGAATTCCTGAAGGTCATGTGATAAAGCCCACAGCTCCTTTTTGCCCTCTTTTGACCCAATTTTTTCACAATGCCCCAGAAATGAAAGAGTTATACAAAATTCCCCAGAAGCCTGGCTTTAAACCTGGAAGAGAATTTAACAATGTAAGTCACAGATAATATACAGGAGCTACAAAGTATTAGTAGATGTGTGTAGTTGTGGATTTATAGTAATTCGGGGAGCTTTGGGGTGCCTGGGTGGCTCGATTGGTTAAGCATCTGACTCTTGATCTCGACTCAGGTCATGATCTCATGGTTCATGGTTTTGAGTCCCACATCGGGCTCTGCTTTCACAGCCTCCTTGGGATTCTCACTCCTCTCTCTGCCCCTCCTTTGCTCACTTGCTCTCTCTCTCAAAATAAATAAATAAACTTAAAAAAATGAGGAACTTCACTGACTGGCTATAGGGCAGGGAGCCCACATTCTAGTAACATCCAGGAGAGGTGGCGGATGTCCATTCTCCAGAGATTTGGAGCAGTCCCTCTAAATTCTGGACTCCAACTACCATGACAGTCCCCACCATGACAGTCCCCCATAGCCCCTTGGCCTTCTTTGACTGTCCATCTGCAGCCAGCTCTGTGCACTGAAGGCCTACACCACCTCCTTCCCTCTCTCTCTCTCTCTTTTTTTTTTTTAGTGTTTATTTAGTTTTGAGAGAGGGAGAGAGAGAGAGAGAGAGAGAGAGAGAGAGAGAGAGAGAATGAGTGGGGGAGGAGCAGAGAAAGAGGGAGACACAGAATCCGAAGCAGGCTCCAGGCTCTGAACTGTCAGCACAGAGCCCGACACAGGGCTCGAACTCATGGACTGTGAGTGAGATCATGACCTGACCTGAAGTTGGACACACAACCAACTGAGCCACCCAGGCACCCCCTCCTTCCCTGTTATTACAAGAGAGTTTAAAACTTGTTCACACTTTGCTACTTACTCTCATAGCATATGAAGTTAGATCTAACTAACATCTTACGTGGGTATCATTGAAGACAGACTCTGAGTAAAAGTGAGCTTCCCCGAAGTTTTAAAATTGCCACCGGCTTTGTGATAACCCAGCATTTCTGCTTCCGAATCTAGTAATCTTTTAGAAAGTAGATTCTTAACAAGTGATGTCTGATGAGAAGACAAATTTGCAGAGTGAACGCCCTATGATTTAGGGCCACACAGGTCCCCAGAGGCCAGCATGGGCCAAAGCACTCACACTGAGCCACATAGCCCCCTGGCTCACACAGCCGCTTTCACTCCTGAAAGAATGTCGAGGTTCCAAAGCCACAGGACATGTGTGGTTTCCAGTGTATCTGAGGAGCCCTGTCACCACCCGGCGCCACAGCCTCTGTTTGATTGCTTAGGTGGTCTGCAGGCAGAACACTTAGGGTGCCCCGCAAGGTCAGTTGGCCCCCGCAGACAAGCTGAAAGACATGTATTGTGTGTGCTATAAACAATCACTGACAGGCAAGGCCCACACAATTTCCTGGCCCTTGAATTGAATGAGCAATTTGACAAGTTTCCTGCAATCCCTTTCTTTGTACCAGCAGAACACCCTGCACTTCCATATTAGGCTTGAGCTGGAGCCCATTAGCTCAATGGCAGCTGCACTTCCCCACTCTGATCTGCAGGGGCTGAACTAAAGGTGGCCTCTCACTGACACTTGATTGATCATTACACACTTAACATGCGTCTACCCTGGCAGCTCAGCACCAAACAGGCTCAGCCCTTAAAGGTCCTCTGTGTCACCCTTTGTCTTCCCAACTAGATTTCAGAGCCATGTGCCTCATTCACAGGGAGCTGGAGTCTGCCCCAGATCCCACTTGCTTGTGAGAACAAATTGTAACATTTGGGGGAATCGGGCAAGGTGGTTCTTAAATACAACCATTATTAAAAATAAACGATGTAAATGTAAGTAAATAAATTATACTGAGACAAAGGTAACAGATGTTAAAAACTTATGACTTCCTGATGATTTTTAAGACAATCTGTGCTCTTGAGGTTATTCAGTACCAGTATGGTGGAAACACTCTATGACGGTGTGTTCTTGCATACATTCTCTGCTCCATGTTCAGTGATGTCCTTTGGCAGATGGAAACCAGCCACAGTAGAAGTATTTATATCATGGACAGAGGAAAATGCTACAATGCTCTTTCCCCCAGTAAGGAGGTAGCTTATAATTTACCAGGACCCCTCCATGAAGATGTTCCCAGGTCATTGCTGTGCCTTATAGTATGCAGCACAGTGATGGACACTTAGGGGCCAAGCATTTCCTAACAATTTTCTGCAGAGAAGCCCCTCTGAGGTTTCTCTGAAATTTCTTACCTCCAGAGAACTTGCTGGGTGTCTCTGAGGGCAGGGTCAGGCCAAGATACTTACAGATCCATCTCCACAAGCGTGGTGACCCTTTGGCTTGTCCCCAGCTCTGGCTCCCCATCCTATGCTCCTGGGCTTCCTGCTCTGGGAGTCATGGCCCAGGTGATGTAAGAGCCAAAGCACCTGGAGTTCAAAGCCTCCCTCGGTCATGACCTTGGTACAGGCACTTGGTTGCTATATACCCCAGTCTCCCCATCTGTTAATGGGATGATCTTAGGGTTCCCTTTCCATGGTTGTTATGAAGCTAAAAAGACATAAAAAAGAAATGATCAGAGTAGTCATGATGGGTCTTTTAGTTGCCCTGAACTGAAGCCCTGGCTTCCTTCAATGGTGCTGCCTCAACCTGTCTGAGTTGGCCTTACCTGGCTTCAAAGGGTGTGACGGGGGTGCTGGAGGTGAGTGAGCCCGGGGGTGCAACCAGGTACAGCACACCTCAAGGGCATCCAGGGTGTACCCCAGCAGGCCTGGGTAATATCAGAGTTAACAGTTATTCTTTGATCAGAAAGCTGGAGGGGCAAGGTGTCAATAATTAATTGTCCCACATAGGGGCACCTGGGTGGTTCTGTCGGTTAATCATCTGATTCTTGATTTAGTCTCAGGTCATGATATGACAGTTTGTGAGTTAGAGCCCCAAGTGGGGCTCTGTGCTGACAGCTTGGAGCCTACTTGACATTCTCTGTGTTCCTCTCTCTCTGCCCCTCTCCCCTGCTCATGCTCTCTTTCTCTCTCCCTCTCCCTCTCTCTCTTTCAAAATAAATAAATAAACATTAAAAAATAATGTCCTGTGGATACGCTTGATGCAAGCCACATGCTGGCTGGGATGGCCTCGATCTCTTGTGGGCTCTGGAGCCAAATCAGCACAAAAACCCTCATTCTGCATTCTTTCTTTGCCCTCCCCCTCCACCCTGGGTCCTGGCTCCACCTTCCAGCTGTCTGTCTCCTTGGGCATCCAGGCCTCTGGTAGTTTCTGCCCACTGGGAGCTGACAAGTAATCGAGCACTTAAATAAGCACTCCCCTTCTAAAACAAAGCAAACATAACATTTCCCAAACACCTTGTTATTTCAACAAAAGTGCCCTTCATGTTGAAGTGAGATTCTGCAGAGACTTCTGCTATCTGACAGGCCATTATCAAAGTCAGAACAGTTAAATGAAGAGGAAACTGAAGAGTTCCCAGAAATCTGGGAAGAGAGAGAAATATTTCGCTGTCATTACATAATTCCACACTACAACCTTTATTCAGCCTCTCCTCATTCCATGTAATAGATGTGTTCCGGTGCAGTTGGTCACATCAGTTTGTTTCTTCAAAGCAAATCTGATTTCTCCATTTATTTTCTATGTTGACATGTAGGAGAAAGTTTTCGTGAGAAGAAACGATTCGTCCCTTAAATTCTAGTCTTAAAGAGCTGTGCTTTTGCCAATTTTTTCGTTGAAATTTTAACTTTTGATTTTGGACACTTTCAATCACATATATAAGGTAATAATGAAATAATAATCAATAACACAATGGCCTTCACATGTCCATCACTCACCTTTGATGTATGGCCAATCCTGTCTCATCTGCATCCCACCGTTCCCACAGCCAATTGTTCAGCATCAAATCCCAGACAGGGCAACAGCTCACCTGCAAATATTTCAGAAAATATCTCTAACATATAAAGACTCTTTCAAAAATATATCATCTAATAGCAATAATATACCTTTAAAAAGGATAACCATCATCAAATATCCAATTAGGGTCCTTATTACCTTAATTTTCCTATAACTGCTGTCTACAACTTGTTTGAAGCAGGACCTAAATAAAGTGCAAAATAACAATTGGCTGATACATCTCTTAAGCCTCTTTTAATCTATAGGTTCCCATGTTCTCTCTCTCCCTCCCTCCCTCTCTCTCTCTCTCTCTCTCTCTCTTTCTTTCTCTCCCCCCACTGGTTAAAGAAGCTAGTTATTTGTCTTGTAGGTTTTTCTATAGTCTGGATTTTGCTGATTACATCTCCATAATATTATTACTGTGTCATCTTATCTTGTGTATTGTCTGCATACTCATGGTTAGATCTAGAAGTGTGGTCAGCTTCAGGAATGGGTCGGTTGATGATTTGCAAAGCCATATCATGAGAGGTGTGGAGTGCTTCTCTCAGGAGGCACAAATTGCCCACTTGTCTCTCTTTTTGCTTTGTTAGCAGTCATTGATGATGATTTCCATTACTTGATGCAGGCACAGGAAAATATTATTTTAATTATATTACTATGATCTAATTTATTAGCTGGAATATTTTCATAAAGAAAAAATTGGCTTCATTCACTTTTGTGTTGCCCTAAGGTACAACTCCTCTAGGATAGGCAGAACAAATGCTTTGTTCTGTCCTTTTATTTTCCTTCACTTTTCCTTTCCTTTCCTTTCCTTTCCTTTCCTTTCCTTTCCTTTCCTTTCCTTTCCTTTCCTTTCCTTTCCTTTCCTTTCCTTTCTTTTTCGAGAGGTATATCTCTAGAATTCTCCAAAGGTAGAAGTATTGGTTTCTACTGCCAGGTAACAAATGACCAGAAACTTAGCAGCTTATAGCAACATGCTTTCATTATCTCCTAGTTTCTGTGGGTCCAGACTCAAAATGTGTCTGAGCAGCATGTTCTCTGCTCAGGGTCTCACCAGGCTGCAGTCAAGGGTTGGCCAGGGCTGCAGTCTTATCAGGGGCTCAGCTGGGGTAGGACCTGTCTCCCAGCTCATGCAGAGTGTTGGCAGAACCCATTTCCCTGGGTTAGGAGACTGAAGGCCTGGCTCCAGGGGGAGGTGTCTATGGGGTCACTGTAGCATCTGGCCAGAAATGTCTAATAATTTGGGTTTTAAGATTGTGTTTAGTATCATTATGAACTTAGATACTTAAACATTCTTGATGTGCTTCATTCCATGCATACTTTTTAAATGATGAATCTTTGTTATCTGGCGCAAACTTCTTCCTTTCACCTTACTTCAAAAACATATTCTTCTCCTCAAAACTTACCCCCACCACCTCCCTCTGGATGTCACATAAGTACTGTGGGTGGTATTGTCTCTGTGCATTTCCCTGGCATGGTTCGTGATCCACTTCCATCAGAATCACCTAACGCGCTAAATAGAAGAGCAGGCGTCCCCGCTCTGGCCTCTAAAAGTCAGCTCTTGTAGGTCTGGGGTGGAGGCCAGGCATCTGCTTCTCACAGGACCCACCCAGTCATTCTGATGCATGCTAATATTTGAGAACCTCTGACATAAGAATCCCCAGTGTGAGCATGCCTAAAATGTTAGGCAAGAGGCTATGAAATAAACGTGATTCTTTTTGTTGATATTTTTTAAACTTCAGTTCAATCAAAATGATGTAACCTTAGGTTGACCTAGTAGAATACTTATATAATCAAGTTTTCCTTTAGGAAGTCAACTCATGTGAGGTAGAACTTGTTTACTCTTGAAACATATTGGGGAGATATGTGTCAACTGTCACCTGCTAGATTTCACTCACACATAAGGAAAGACCTGCCATAAGCAGATGAAAACATATTACTTTCTGCTAAGATTAGAGGCTGAATTCTACCATCAGAGAAAATTTCTGGCAAAGTCATAAAAAAGGGAACAACAAAGCCAGACTAAGCCATCCAATGAATAAGGGCCAGCATCACACGACAGATGGGCCAAATTGAAGACTGATTCACTCCAAGAACCTCTGTCGGGGTGTAAGGGTTTGCCAGACTCAGTCTGGTCATTCCTTTGGAAGCATCCTGTAAAGCTTCATTGTTTAGTTTGGTGCTGCGATGGTATATGTTATGATTTCCAGGCATCAAAATCAGCTTCAGCTGATTTGCCCAGGACAGTTTTCTCCTCATCCTGCAGGGTACCAGTCTTCTTACTCACAAAGAAATGCTGTCTCAGAAAGCCTTCAAGTCACGGGGGTGTTCACAAGCCACACGACTTGCAGAGCTGGGCACATGAACCAGTGGATAAGCATTGCGAAGGCGGGCAGGGTCAGCCAGCCTGCGCCAAGGTTGGCCAGTGGGACACTGGGGCTTCTGAATGCCCTGGATGCTGCTCTGTGCTCTCTGTACCTATTATTGGCACCCCCACAGTTCCCTGTCCCAGTCTGCCCCTAAGATGTTAGGGCAAGAAGCAAGAGCACAATGAGAAGCCTGTTTACTAGAGATTTAAATATTTAAAATTCCTGAGTCAAACCAACAAACTGTGAAATAAAACACAATTTATCTTGTTATCTTGATAAATATACCTTCCTAATGACCTGGAAGCCCTGGAAGTCTGAAGTTAGGGCTCTTGGACTCCTCCACATTCTTGATGGAACATGGCAGCTGGGGAAAAGCTCCTCTGAGCTCTTGGGCCATGGCCACTGCCCTGCTCCTTCCACCCAGTTTTCCTGCACTTCAAAGGGTTTCGTGTGCACATGCATGATCACCCAGCCTGCCCACATGTGCAGACCCCCCACAAACATCCCACAAATAGTTGAGGCCATGCTTTGAGGTCAGAGTGCACACAACAAGGGCTGTTTCTTCCACAGGAACACAAGACAACCAGGAAAAAGCCCACTCAGCACTGCACATGTGAGGTATCCAGAGTGTGGTCTAGAGGCAGGGGTCACAGGTGCTGGGTGGATGCAACCTTTTTCTATAGACTCTTTGATTTTTGGGGAGACAGACAGCAAAAGTACTGATCCCTAATTTGTGGGGCCAGGGGAATAGAGGTATAAGTGTGGTAGTATCTTTCCTTATTAGCCTTAATTCTCAGAAATGAGTCAGGGAACAGGCTTCTCCCAGAATGGTCATTACTGAACTTGGCTGAGGAAGTCAACCTTGTGAATAATAAGAGAACATTTCATTGAGGCAGTGTGCCTCCAAGATATGGGTGCCATCATTCCTGTATGATCTGGGGTTTTTCTACAATTTCCAGTGCTCAGGTTCTAGGAGTTTCTTTTTTCACGTCTCTAAACTCTGGGAATAATCCCTCCTTTCATTATTCAGATTAAAAGGATATAATGAGGTCTGTGACATTTTTAGCACAATGTCTGGCATTTAAGCTACAAACATTGGTAGCTTAAAAAAAGTAGGAGGTAGAGTCTCCATTGGTGCAGAGAAGTAATGTTCTGGAAAGAGTTTGTCCCTGGTGGACCATCGCCTGCTGGGAGTGGAGGGTTGCAGGGCCAGACACATCTCCTTGACTTATCTTTCCCTAGGCATGGGGCCAATGTGCAGGTCCCTGAAAGGTCTTGAGTATCTTCATTTGCCAGAGAAAGGAAGCAGCAGAAAGGGCTGTTATCAGCAGGTGATGGTTATGGGAGCTGGAGTGTCATCCTGCTGGGGAACCTGGGAGTGGGCTGGTGCACACACCTCAGAACTTTCCTGCTGGAGGATCAAGCGAGCTGAGGTTATCACTGCTTGATGTCTTGGCACTTCCAGCCTACCCTGAGCACAGAGATGCAGGTGCATGCAGCTGGATGTCAGGATGGCCTGAGGTGAGGGAAAGTTGGGGGCTCAAGGGACACTGGCAGCATCTGCTACTCCATTGTGTTGTAACAGAGATCCAGCCAGCTGAGGAAAATCCCCTTCTGGTAACAGAAAACACCCTTAACCCTCAGAGAGTCTTTTGGTCTGTAAGTGGAACAACTTCCCTGCCCTCTGTGATATTTAGAGACCTGCTGGAGGCTTGATGAGCAAGGGGAGGAGCACTTTCCTGCAACATCTTCCTGAGTTAGATCACTGGGGTATTTCCAGTGTGCTGAGGGAACACGGGGCATGTGAACTCCAATTTCAGATTCTATCATTGGCTTGCCCTGAACCTCTCTGATCCTCAGTTCCTAAATTGTGAATGTGAGGACAATACAGTTGACCTTTGAATAACATGGATTTGAACTGCACGGGCACACTCATGAAAG
The DNA here is from genome assembly GCF_024362965.1 of Panthera pardus. NCBI lineage: Eukaryota > Metazoa > Chordata > Mammalia > Carnivora > Felidae > Panthera > Panthera pardus. The sequence goes on along the minus strand of NW_026526821.1, from coordinate 47,872,167 downwards.
GATTTTTTTAAAAATAAAAACAGTACAGTACTGAAAATATATTTTCTCGACCTTATGATTTTCTTAATAACATTTTATTTGCTCTAGCTGACTTTATTATAAGAATATAGTATATGATAATACATATAAAATGTGTATTAATCAATTGTTTATGTTATCAGTAAGGCTTCCAGTCAACAGTAGGTTATTATTAGTTATGTTTTGGAGAGTCAAAAGTTATAGGTGGATTTTTCAACTATGCAGGGTGTCGGTGCCTCCTAACCCCTGTGCTGTTCAGAGGTCAACAGCAATGACTTAATATGAGGGGGTTGATGGAGATGTGAGCCCAAAAGAGAGGGTTTGCCTCTTTGTGTGCAAAGCTCACACCCAGGGAGGTCACTTCCTCTTGACGGTGTCTCTCTCTCCAGTCCACTTCTCCAAAGGTTCTGCCAAATACAACTCAGCAAATGTCATGGGACCAAATCCTAGGGATGTGGGAGTAGTATGTGGGAAATAATATTTGGGAGTTGTGATCAACAAAACCAAAGAGATCTGCATTTTAACCCCCACAACCCGTGAGTATCTTACGCTAAGTGGCAAGTGGAGACTAAGATAGCAGATGGAGCTAGGATTGCTGATCATCTGATCTTGAGATGGGGAGATATTTTGGATTACCTGGATGGTCCAATGTAATAAAAAAGTTCCTTGTAAGTGAGAGAAGGAGGTAGGAGGATCAAAATGATGTAGTGTGAGAAACACCAAACCCTCTAATGTTGGCTGGGAAGACAGAGGGGGCCATGAGCCAAGAGATACAGGCAGCCTCTAGAAGCTGGGAAAGGCAAGGAGATGGATATCCCAGGAGTCTCTAGGAGACACAGCCCTGCTCACCACTAGATTTTAGCCTCATAAACTCCATTTTTGACTTCTGACCTCCAACACCGTAAGATAATATAATCTGTGTAAAAGATGGTGGCTACAATTAAAATAGCATGGGGATTATCCTTCTTATGTTGACTGCATATGTCTATACATATGGATACCTAAACAGATTTTGAAGGGGAGGCCATCAAATTATTAATAGTGTCATCTCAGAGTGATGGAATTTGGGGAGAATTTACTTCTTCTTTCTTTCTTTTTTGACCTTTACTTTGTTCTTCATTTTAAGATATTATCTGCAGTTTTTACACACACACACACACACACAAAAAAAACCAAAAACCTCAACAAAACTATTTTTATAACAAGGGAATAAAAAGGGAAGCCCAAAGCACAAAAGTAGAAATGAGATGAAGAACTAACACACACACACACACACACACACACACACACACACACACACACAAAACCAGATGAAAATGAAGTAATTTTGAAAGTACATTTTGTTTCAAACCATGAAAGCAAAATAGAATGGATGTTATTCTGGAGATATATTCAGTATCTGTATTTTTCCTTATCTAGAAAAACAATTTCTGACCTCAAAAAAGAGAGGGAGAGAGAGAGAGAGAGAGAGAGAATGTTTAAAAAGACAACTTACCATGAAACAACTGAGAGTGTTCCTGAAGGTCTGATCCCCCCACCAAGGTCCAGATAATCTTTATGAAATGTGATGAAATCCTCCAATTTAAATAATGGATAATTCCAATGACATTTTAAATTTTCTAGGTCAATAAAAAGATAATGACGCATGATTATTTTTATTCAGCACATATGATACTAAATCCTGAGAGAACACACACACACACAAACAATAAACTAATCTTTTTATGATAATTGATGGAAACATCATAAGTGAAATACTAGCAAATACAACCCAGGAATGTGTTAAGAAACAAGAACCCCACCATGTAGGGATCCTCCTCAAAATGCAAACATAGGTCAAGTTAGGAAATCAATTATTATTTGTACAACTTTATGTCCGACTCAATCGGTTCCTGGAGGCTGAGCCTGAGGTGGGGACTCTCATGCAGCTGCTGTATCAGGGGAGCTCTCAGGGTGAAGCTGTAAGGGGCAGGAGCAGGTGGGGAGGTGCAGGGTGAATAGGAGTTTTCTCAGGACTCCAGTTTGGGTCTGATCTGCAGGGGGCTCTGGAGCATCTTCTGCTCCAGCTGGATGCCAGGGTACTGGCTTTCTGTAACCAGTTCCAGTCCTGTGAGACTGTGGGCTGTCCCCGCTTCCAAGGGATCTCTGGCAAAAGGGCCCCTGCGGTCTGAGGGCAATTCTCACAGAGGCAGCAACTGTGAGCCCTTAGCAGCCCACTCTCCCAGCAGAGAGCGGACAGATGAGTGCACCCAGCTTGGATTCAGGTCTCTAGTGGGAGGCTCAGGAGCGGGGGCTCCACCAGCATCTCCTACCAAGTCAAGGGAGAAAAGACAATCATTTCCATAGAGGTCAATGAGGCATTTGGTGAAATTCAACATATTTCCGATATTAAAAATCAACTGAAAAGGAATAGACATTAGCTTCCACAACATGATAAAACAATTAATGATAAAAATGCACACTTAGTGGCAAAACACTATTAACATTTCCATAAAAGCCTCAAACAAGGATATCAACTAATGCTACACCATAGAACTTATTCTTGAAGTATTAGTGCAATTAACCACAGGAAAAATATCGAATTAAAAAATATAAGAAAGGGGTGATTTATCATGTTTGCAGATGAGATATGAAAGAACAAAGAAAACTGAAATTTTATTTTAAGTAATGGGCAGGTCAGTCAAGTGTCTGGCTATGAATTTAATTTGCAAAAATCAATGACTTTATAAAAACCAAAACAAGTCAGACAATAAAATGGGAAAAGTATTCCATTTATGCTAGCAATTTAAAAAAGATTTAAAAACACCAAAGAATAAAAAATGTTCCTTGTTCCAACAACTTAAAACACCAAAGAGAAAAAGAAAATTAGCAGTATGACTACATAGAAAGATATTCTCTCTTTTGGGATTGAAAATTCCCATGTTATCAACTTGAAGTTTTTCTCTAATTGCTCTATGTGGTTATGGTTGTCTAAATAAAAATATAAAGATAGTTTGGTCTCAACTAGGTAAGCTGGTTTCAATCTCTAGGGAGTTCTTATAAAAATAGAAGAGTGAGAGAAAAGCCAGGGAGATTCAGATTGAGAGGAGATTCAGGCACATAAAATTCAGACGTAAGCTTTACAAACTACAGAGGTATAAGGGATGTGGTGGTTTGGTGTATGCATAAACACACAAGCCAGTGGAGATAACTGACTGCAGGGTATACCTGAATAATATCAGAACTTCATTCACAATAAAATGGCATTTAAAATAAGGGCACCTGCGTGGCTCAGTCAGTTAAGCATCCCACTTCGGCTCAGGTCATGGCCTTAAGGTCTGTGAGTTTGAGCCCTGTGTCAGGTTCTGTGCTGACAGCTCAGAGACTGGAGTCTGCTTCTGATTCTGTGTCTCCCTCTTCCTCTGCTCCTCCCCCACTTGCGCTCTCTCTCAAAAATAAGTAAACATTAAAAAAATTAAAATAAAATACATATAGCATGGGGCTCTGGGTGGCTCAGTCGGCTAAACATCCAGCTCTTGATTTCGACTCATGTCATGATGTCACAGTTTGTGAGTTTGAGCCCTGCATCCCTGCTTGGGATTCTCTCTCTCTCCGTCTCTCCCTGCCCCTCTCCTGCTTGTTCTCTCTCTCTCTCTCTCTCTCTCTTTCTCTTTCTCTCCCTTCTCAAAATCAATAAATAAACTTAAAAATAAAATAAAATAAAACAGAATAAATAGAGCAGAAAGATTTGGTTTATTAATTGAAATTAGGAAAGTAGATAATTATCTGGAATAATATTAAGTTGAATCTCCAACTTCCCCCATCAATCAAACTATACTCCAGATGTAACAAAAAACATTAAATAAAATTAAAAAAGCAAAACTGAAAGAACTGGAAACATGCAAGCATTCTTTTATAGGTGTGGGATAAGAAAACTCTGTTCACAGAAAATATAAATTCAGATGCCATAAAAGACATAGGTAAAAAATTTAATTAGGTAAAAATCAAAATTGTCTGGAAATAAAAAAAATACCATAAATGAAATCAAAAGGCAAATAGCTAACTGAGAAAAAAATGCACACACATGCACGCACACACACCTCACAAAAGGCTAACTTTATAGATATGTATTATATTTCAGTAAACACACACACACACACACACACACACACACACACAACACCACCAAAATCTTAATTGGAAAATAACCCCCCTCCACTTTTCCGCCCAAAAAAAGCAGTTGCAGGGTCTGGTTAAAGGCTTCTTGCTATGATTAAATTATTGAACACGGACTTCAGAAAAAGTGCCAAAGCTATAGGAGCTGATAAGGGACAATCTCTAAGACATATTTCTAAGTGGCAAAGTGTGTGCACAACATGACTGCACATCTATGGATATGTTTCTATTTGAAGGGAAAACTATGGAAAGAAGTACTAGGAACTCTCCCTATTGGGAATCTCTGGAGGAAGCCTGGAGGTCTAGAGGAGGAAGGGAACTAATTTCGTTATATTCTTGTAAATACGGCTGGAATTTCAAATCACATACATATGTTCATATCCAATTTTTAAAACTTGGTCATTTTTCAGGAAGTCTGTGGGAAACATATGGCCACAAGTTGCCAACAGAACCCACGCTGTCAATGGAAGGCGGCCCCGAAGGAGCCCAGCGTGAGCTGGCGGGGCCGAAGGAGGCCCTCACACCAAATTGGAGCCATGCTGGCAGACCCCCTGGAAGGCCCCTCCAGAACTCTGTACTCAGAGCCACGTCAAAGAAAACTCACAGGAAACGGAGTCATTGGTTTCTCTCCACAGACCTGACCTGGGGACTGCTTCTGGAATTCCTGCCATGTGATATAGCCTTTCTGCTAGTGAGAAGACAGACTTCTTGGATCCCAGGGTAGGTGAGAAGCTTCCAGGAAGGAGAGAACATGGCAGGAACAGCCTCCAGGGGTGAAGGATTCCTGGTGGACACAGGGCAGCTGGCTAGCTGTGTCCTGAGCAGGAGGCTGGGCAAGGCACATCAGAGGGCCAGGCCCACTCTCGGGACTGAGATTCGGTGTCTGTGCTTGGGACCCCACTCTATTCTTCACCCACAACCCGAACTGGCAGTGCCCTAGTCAGGCACCTGAGTGACAAGAATGTAGTTTTGTTTACCTGGTTCCACCCCATTTTACTTCAAAGATGGGCCTTGCTTCCAAATCTGTAGATAATGTTTCTCGTCCTGAGACGGTGTCTAGACACAGCCTTTTCCCTGGATGAAACTATATTATCCTTTAAAACTTAGCTCAGATCTAAGAAACTTTTCCTGACACACCTCCTCCCCATCTTCCCCAGACTTTATCACATTTTGTCGTATTATATTGATCAAGCTCTGTCTTGATTTTCTTAACCTCTCTGTGAGTTCCTTGAGAGCAACACTGTCTATTTTATCTCAAATCCCATTGCTTAGCGAGGCCTTCAGGCTGCCCATGACTGAGATTGAAGTGAGGGGCAGGAAGAGGGCCTCTGAGAAGTTTTAAAAACATCATATGGCTCAGGCATAAGTGGATGCAGGACTGGTTGAGTACAAAATGAGAAAGGAACCAAAAGGTGTTACACTTACTTGTCTTCTACCTTTTTAGAAGGAAGGACCCCTGGAGCTCAGAGAGCTCCTCAGGGAGCTGGTAACTTCATGGGGCCCCTTCATAGAGAGTGTGCCCTTGCTAAGGAGAGCACAGTAAGAAAGAGGGGTACCGACCAGCATGTTCCTATGGTGATGCATTTCAGAGAGCACAGTAAGAAAGAGGGGTACCGACCAGTATGTTCCTATGGTGATGCATTTCAGACTGTTCAGAAAGAGGATTTGGAGTAGCGGGGCCCTCACCTCTGTTAAGTCATATACAACAAATGGAAACCACCCAAATCTCATCAATAGCTGAATAGATTTAAAACTGGTGGCATATTTCCCCAGGGGGGACACTTAAAAAGGAAATGAAGATGTGCCATCCATGACTACATGCAAAGTGGTTGAATGACACAAATGACTCTGGGAGAAAGAAGCCAGAGGCAAAAGATCACACCCCCATGTGATTTCACAGATGAACTGAGCAAACTGCACATCCATGCTATCAGGGTCAAGAGAGATCATCCTTGAGGATGACAGTGTTGGGAGGGTGCCAGGGGTTCCAGGGCATGAGGATGCTTTTTTTCTTGACTTGGGAGTGGGTTTGGTGAGTGAGTCCAGCTGCTAAAAACTCATCAGGCTGTCAAGTTATGCTATGTGCTCTTTCCTATAGATAAGTTATGCTTCAAGAAGAAGAGATGAAAGTACATGAAGGAAGTTACCTCTTCTACCTTCCCAGGAAGCATCTTGCCTGTTGCAAAATTCACCCAGTGCTCCTCTGAGTGGGGGTTGGCATCTCGAGTAGGAAAAATGGTGCTGATGTCACAGGTTTTCCTTGTTATTTTAGCTCGCCTTTCATTATTTTTTGTTCTTGCTTTAAATGAGCTCTTTTTTTTTAAACTTCCTTCCTGGCATTTGAGTCATTTCCCAAGGTCTTTGTCTGCTTTAGATAAGGAACTTAATACCCAAGATGGATTGTAAGTTCTACACTTTGTTTCTCCAGGGGCCTTCTATCCAGATATAGGCATGGGTTGGACAGAAAATCAGGTAGGAAATCAACAAGTGGAGTTTTCAGCAGGACATGACTCTATGTATGATCAACTTCACTGGATCTCCTGATGGAGACAAAAAATCCTGTTGTTTTAGAGATGAAACTCACTTTTTCATGACATAAAGGATCTTGCGATTCAGGGAAGGTACTTTCAGTGTGCCCCCCCCCCCACCCCCACTCAGCAATCCTGAGGGAGATGAGTGGGATTGAAGTGAGGGGTAAGAGAAGGGACTCTGGGGATTTGTAAAGACATCATGGCTCAGACATAAGGGGATGCAGAGCTGGTGAGGGCTCCCACAGCTGGCGAGGCCCAGAGCTGGAAGAAGTTCTGTGTTTCTTGCCCCAGTGGTGTCTTCCTGTCCTGATCCACAATCCAAGTATCAGCCTGAGTCAGAATCAGTATGAATGAACATACCCTCAGTGTGGGGTGTCCAAGATGGCCTTCATTTTCCTTTCCCTGGCCCCCAACCTATGTCTGCCCCTCTGCTGTCCCAGGTTTCTCTTCTGTAAGAAGGGTCCACTCGTGGGCATGTTAAGAGTTACCCAGGCCCCACCGATGCTGGATATGCTGTGTGAACTGCAAAAATGTCATATAGATATGAGGTGAGTATGGTGGGGGTCAACAAACCATGACCTGTGGACCAAATCCTGCCCACTGCTTGTTTTCATAAATAAAGTTTTATTGGAACACAGCCGTGCCCATTTGTTTACATATTGTAAACTGCTTTTGAGCTACAAAGACAGAGCTAAGCAATTGTAAGAGTCCATATGGCCTGCAAAGCTAAAAATGTTCATCATCTGGCCCTTTATGAGAAACATTGGTGACCTCTGATATTATGTTAACATTTTATATTATAGTACATATTATATTTATATTTTAGAGACACTAGCTGCAGAGGTGTGGCTGCTATGCTCACAGTTGAGGCATCTTCTCCAAATAGTGGAGGCGATGTTACTCACTGGTCCTTCAGTGGACCTCACAGACATGTTTGATGGCTCCCACACTTCCCATGCATTGGACTGGTGTCCTCCCTTCTGAGGGCCCTTAGCTTTGGTCCTACCAGAGGACCACAAGGCGTTGGGACTCCTTGGGACTAACTCTGGCCTGAGACAAAGGTTGAGACAGAGGTAGATGCTGGTGGGCCTCCGTGAATAGGTCTGGCTTTTCTGCAGCTAACAGGTGATGGAGCAATTTCCACCTAGGTTATATGCATGTGTGAATAAACATGTGTCCAAGACCCTCTCCTTTTTTTTTTTTTTTAACTTTTCATTATGAGATTATTGTGTGGTAACATTCAGTTTGTAGGAAAAAACACAGAAAGATGCCATGTTCCCTTTACTCAGTCTTCTCAATGGTAGCATCTTGCAGAACTATGTAATACACTGTCACACCTGGGATACCAACAATGATACAGTCGAGACACAGATCATTTCTGTCACACAAGGACACCTCCTTGTCCTTTTATAGCAGTGACAAAAATTCTGCCTCTCATTGCTAAAATTTTATCATTTCAAAAGTTATTATATACATGGAACCATACAGCGTATGATTGTTGGGACTGGCTCTTCTCACTCAGCATTATTACCTGGAGGTTGACACGTGTGCCTAGTTCTTGAGAGTGAGTTGTTGTTACTGAGTTGTATTCATGGTGTTTGATGGACCACAGTTTATTTAACCCTGAGCTAATGGAAGGACTTTTGGGTTCCTGCTAGATGGGGGCTACTACAAACTAATCTGATATGGAAATCTGTGTGCAGGTTGTTGTGTGAGCATGGAATTAATACAGTAGAGTCTCAGAGGGGTTGGACACAGACAGGCAGAAGTGTTCTGGCTATGGATGCCCTTCCCTGATAGTCTCCATAGACCTATGCACCATCAGGTTGAAATGGATAATAAACCACCCGGATGGATGCTCACCTGCCTGTCACCCTTCTTCCATCCTCAGGTCTAGGTCAGAATTCTGCCTTCTCCATCACCCCTGGATCCACCATCACCTATGGACCCAGCATTACCCCTGATCCCGTTATCATTTCTGGTCTCAATCATCATTTCTGGGCCCTCTGTCATTCATAGCTTTCCCATTGCCCCTGGTTTCATAATTATTCCTGGTTCTAACATCAATCACTCCTGGTTCCATTATCATTCCTGGGTGCATCATCACACCTGGCTCTATCATCACTCTTATGCCCTTCATTAGTCTTGGATCCTCCATTATTCCTGGCTCTTCCATCATTCCTCCAAGTTGGTCTTGGGTGCATCTTTCCAGTTTAGAGAGGATTGTCATTACCCACCTCAGCATGTGCTCTTGAGAGAACCTCCCTTGCTGGTGAGTAAGAGGATTAATGAGACAAAGTATGAGAAAACTCTTTGAACTCCCAGTTATCATAGATGCTCAGATGTCCTGTGGCTCAGCTTAAGGGCCCTGTGCACAACAGTGCACACACATATCCAGGCAAATGCTAGCTGCTGGGAAAGAGGTTTCTACTGGAGCTGCAATATGTTCTTCTATGAAAGAAAGGTGACATGTCTGTTCAGTGGGGGTATATTGAGTATTTGGACTGTTCCAGGCCTTTTGTTTCTCAATGCTGTGTGTGTGTGTGTGTGTGGGGGGGTGGTCTGGGTGAGTGTGTGTGTGTGTGTGTGTACGTGAGAGAGAGAGAGAGAGAGAGAGAGAGAGAGAACAAGGACACCCAGCCCAGGCCTCACCCACAGTGAATCTGATTTACTTGGTCCAGGCTGGGGCTCGGCACTGTGGTTTGTCACACTCCCACGATGATTCTCTTGATACGAGAAATGAGCATCATGCCCAGTGTCACTGCAGGAGCCAGGAGAAGTGGTGTTTGGTGGTTTCCAGTCCCTGGTCCTCCTGGTCCAGATTCCCTGGCAGCCTTAGGGATGCACTTTGTCTCTGCCCTGCTCTTCCTGCTTTAGAAGGCAAGAATATTCAAGTTGAATGCTTCATATCTGAGAGACTTTGCTCAAAATGGGGACACTTTAAAGGATGATGAAAACAAGTGTGACCAGATGGCCTTCTTCCTGCCATTCCCTCCTCTGTGCTTGTTCTAATCACCACCTTTGTGTGGGTGTTATTCCTTTAAAAGCATTCCCTAGTGTATTTAATGTGGGCTTTAATGTTTTACAAAAAGACACACAAGGAGAAGGAAAGTCAAGAAGGAACACTGAGTGGTGGGCCTTGAAAATAATATCTTAGTGTCAACCCTGCTTGAGAAAGCTAAGAACCCTGATGTTAACAAAAAATGGAAAGCACAACGTGGAAGGACAGGAATCCTTGAGGCATCCTCCAGAATGCATGTGCCCATGCTGACAGAATGGTGGAGATGGAAAAACGGAGCTTGACACAGGCAGAAGGGGTCTGGTGACCAAGGGTGAAGGCCAGCGTAAGGCAGTCATGAATTCTATTTCACTTACAGGAACAGAAGACCTGCAAGCAGCAGGGGGCAGGGGCCAACCTAGCAAACCCTCCTCCATTGCTTTTAAACTTGAACAGACCTCTTTCTGAAATGTAAATGCCTCAGACAAGTTGGCAATATACATCATAATTGTCCATTGGATTTCCCAGCTGACCAGACCTTCCCCTCCTTCCCTCCATGCTCACGTTGGGGGTTCATTCATTCAACAAATTGTTCATTCTTTCATTCAACCAACTCACTGAGTCATTGAACAGTTACTGACCTCCTACTCCTGTAGCAGCCACCAGGGACCTACGGTGACAAGACAGATGGGTTTCCAGCTCTGACAGGTTTATAGTTACTGGAGGGAGACACCGCCTCCCATACAGTTACTGGAGGGACACTGTGTCCCACATGCATATATGAGGTTTCAAATGTGTGAAGTTCTAGGGAGAAGAGGTGCAACGCAGGGAGACTTTGCTCTGAGAGCAAATAACATGGAATTTGGATCTACTCTGTGAAGATGGGCACAGCTTCACTAACACCTAAAGAAGTTAAAAGGGTTAACTAGTTAACTAGTCTGTGTGTGTGTGGCCATGTCTATATATGTGTGTATCGGAGTACATGTATGTGTGTGTAGGTGTGTGTATAGAAAGGTATATGTATAGATTTGTGTGTATGTGTATGTGTGTCTCTAGGCATGTGTGTATTGTTAGTAGGGATGTGTGTATAGGAGTGTGTGTGTGTGTGTGTGTGTAGATATGTGTGAATATGTGTTTATGTATATATAGGAGTGCGTGTATATGTGTAGGTGTGTGTAGGTATGCATATAGGAATGTGTGTTTGTGTGTATAAGTGTGTATATAGGAGTGCATATTTGTGTGTGTATAGATATATGTATAAGTACATGATATACGTGTGTATAGATATATGTGTCTGTGTTTGTAAGCATGTGTATAAGAGTATATGTATGTGAATATGTGTAAGTGTGTATAGGAGTGTGTGGATATGTGTGTCTAAGTGCACATACATGTGTATATAGGAGTCCATGTGTAGGTGTGCATGCATGTATGTGTGTAGATGTGTGTAGATATATGTACAGGAGTGTGTGTAGGCATGTGTGTAAGTGTATGTGTGTGTGTACATGCATGTTTGTGGGTATGTATAGGAGTTTGCAAGTGTATATAAGGGTGTATAGGTGTGAGTTGGTGCGCATGCATGTATGTATATAGAAGCATGTGGGGGCATGCGTGTAAGTGTGGATAGGTGTGTGTTGGTGTACATATATGTACAAATGTGTAGGCATGTGTGTGTTATCAGGCCAGTGTACATAGGTTGCAGATGCCCTGTGGGAGGAGCCGGCAGCCCCTGGTGCTACAGCTGGAGAAAACAGAGATGGAAAAAGAAAGGGGAAAAGTACCAGACCTAACCAGGCCATTTAGGATTTTGGTTTTTCTCCTGAAAGCAGTGGGAAGCCTCAGCAGCATCTCATTGAGGAGTATGTGGTGGAGGACGGGGAAGAAGAGACCACATTTACATATTAAAGTGGTTTCACCTTCCAGTGTGAGTGTGAGAGGCTGGAACTGAAGCAGGTGTCCCACCAGGAGTCCTGCACAAAGGTCCCCATGAATGATGGTGGAGATGCAGCACAGGAAGAGACTGGGCAGAGAGAAGAAGGGCAATTCTGGATTGATGACAGATTATCCATAAAAGGTTGGGGGGACAGAAGGTAAGGACGCCCCATACACATCCTGTATAACTAACTGCATGCTTCATGGGGCCAGGCAAAGAGTGAGTGTGACTTTGATTTTGGTGATTTGTAGCAGTCCAAGTGAGAAGTAAGGAGTTGGATCAGTCATGGTGATCTTTGGATACCTGAGGTAATTCAGGGGAGACCAAGACATCAGGAGACAGGGGACCAGGAGATCAGCCACCAGGGGAAGAAACCTGGGGGTATGCGGACTGCCTGATGTCCTTGACATCAAAGGAATGCCAGAAGGTTGAGAAACTGAGGACTGACATGAGCCATGTGGTCACCCACGGAAGCCAGAGGGGACTTTTGTGAGAGCAGCTTCAGGACATCAAAGAGGCTGTAAAGAGAGAAGCGGGAGAGACAGGAAAGCAGAGGTGACATGTACAACCATAAGGAGCGTGGCAGTGGCAGGAGGTGAGAAGGACATTGGTCGGGGCAGGGATGCGCTGTCCTGCAGGCACATTCTCGTAATGCGTTCCAGGCAGGTGCAAAGACCTGGTGAAGCCAGCCTCGCCTGTTGACTCAGCCTTTCCAGGCAGAGCAGGGCATCCCCTGGAGCCAAAATGTCTACTGCCCTTCTGTGTCTTTGTGAATCAGTTTGCTGTGTTACAGGGAGAAGAAATCAACAGTAAACTTCATTCAGAACAGGTCACTCATGTCCTTTATGACTCTACATAGATCTATTGAACGATGCAGTGTCCTAGTAAAGCAATCTACTGTCATTCTGCACCTCCACCACCTCTAACTTGAATTAGAGTTGAATGGAAACACATTTCTTTCACTGAATTCTATGGGACCAGCTGTTTTCGCCATGTGACAACCTAACTCTTGTAAGTTGGTCACCATTTAAAATTATAATTTGTTTGAGGGACACAGAGATGAATCACTAACACACCAAAATCACTTATGCCTTTTCAACATAAGAGATAAAAGAAACAACACACACTTGCTGAATCCCTCAGGTGAAGTGCCTGCAGACCCTGGGCATTCTGACTTTACTTTTTGTAGGGAATCATGGGGAGCTGCCGCTGCTCTGTGTGATGTGACATCATCATGTTTCATCCCAGTATCCAATCCTGCTTCTGCTGTAGTTCAGAAGCAGCTTCTGAACGTTGGAAACTGTAGCAACCTGGGTTCTTCTTGCCTTCCTTTCTGCCACCCACTTCATTCCCATGTGAAACAGGGAGGTGATGGCAGGTGTAGAAGCCAGGTCTCTGGGAAGCTCAGCCGTGTGTTCCATGGCCCCCTTTGTTCCATCTACCTCTCCCTGATGTCACTAGACCTCAAGATGAGGGGAGGCTATTGAAGCATGGACAAACAGACAAAAGCCTTCTCTCCAAACATTACTTTGCTGGCTGTTCCATGGCATTCCATCTGGAATATCTTCAGGTATAAGCAGCTACATCTCTCACTATCAGCTCCTGGCAAGGGATGCCTACTTTTCCACCAGAAAGAGCCCAAATAGAAGACTTTTTTCTCTTCCAATATGGGTGGGGGGAATAGTTTGACCCCTTGAACTTTTTTGGGGGGATTTGATTTGGCAAACAGACCAAAGCTCTGAAGACTTGGGAAAAACTTGAAAAGCTTCTGGGTCATCTCTTGTCCCACAAGGTAAAATATTTAGAACTCAAAAGTCTGGAATTAATGCTTTTGGCTGCAAGTGATAGCCAACATATAAGTTGTTCACACAATGAAGTATGCTAATAATTTCATTTAAGAAGTCTCAGGTAGGGTGATTTCAGGCTTAGCTAATGTAGCAATTCATTGAGGCCTCCGAGGTCCCAGGTTCCTTGTTCTCTCTTGTCCCAAGCATGCCTGCTTTTCCTGATCCCCAGCAGCTTTGTACACCAGCATCAGAGGATAAGAGGACAGGATGACTGTTGCTCACTTCCCTGTTTGAGGACAAGCACCTAGCACTCTCCCTCACACCACGTGGTCAGCCTGGGTCTCATGTCTGGCCAGACTCAGGTGTTGGCCAGAGGGATGGACATGTCATCATTGGTTCAGACTTGTCCAGGTTCATGTGCTGGATAAAGGAATCTCCCAGCATCTCCTGAAGCTTATGGCCAATGGATACACAACTGATTTCCTCTCTGGAAAATTAAGAGGGAGCATCTGTTGAAGAGGCATCAAGGAGTCATAAGCTGTTGTAATTAGAAAGATTCCCTACATCCTACTTCATATAGAGGGAGGGACCCACAGAATTCTGGATAGACCCCCTGTAACTTTCAGCTGAAGAATGATCATAGCTTTAGGTGGAAGACAGGTGGGCTACAGAGATGCTATTTAGTGGATTTGAGGTCCCAGGGCTACTGGATCCATCACAGCAGCACCCATGAGCATGGTGTGGCTGCTGATGGCCACGTTGGACTGAGGCCAGTGTTGTTACACACTCTGATTTGTCATAAGAAGCTAGAAACCCAGATCTTTGTGTAAAACCTTACACTTCTTAAATATTGATAATTAACTCAATTTTTTTTCAATATATGAAATTTATTGTCAAATTGGTTTCCATACAACACCAGTGCTCATCCCGAAATGTGCCCTCCTCAATACCCATCACCCACCCTACCCTCCCCCCCCCCATCAACCCTCAGTTTGTTCTCAGTTTTTAAGAGTCTCTTATGCTTTGGCTCTCTCCCACTCTAACCTCTTTTTTTTCCTTCCCCTCCCCCATGTGTTTCTGTTAAGTTTCTCAGGATCCACATAAGAGTGAAACCATATGGTATCTGTCTTTCTCTGTATGGCTTATTTCACTTAGCATCACACTCTCCAGTTCCATCCACATTGCTACAAAGGGCCATATTTCGTTCTTTCTCATTGCCACGTAGTACTCCATTGTGCATATAAACCACAATTTCTTTATCCATTCATCAGTTGATGGACATTTAGGCTTTTTCCACGATTTGGCTATTGTTGAGAGTGCTGCTATAAACATTGGGGTACAAGTGCCCCTATGTATCAGTACTCCTGTATCCCTTGGGTAAATTCCCAGCAGTGCTATTGCTGGATCATAGGGTAGGTCTATTTTTAATTTTCTGAGGAACCTCCACACTGCTTTCCAGAGCGGCTGCACCAATTTGCATTCCCACCAACAGTGCAAGAGGGTTCCCGTTTCTCCACATCCTCTCCAGCATCTATAGTCTCCTGATTTGTTCATTTTGTCACTCTGACTGGCGTGAGGTGATATCTGAGTGTGGTTTTGATTTGTATTTCCCTGATAAGGAGCGACGTTGAGCATCTTTTCATGTGCCTGTTGGCCATCCAGATGTCTTCTTTAGAGAAGTGTCTATTCATGTTTTCTGCCCATTTCTTCACTGGGTTATTCGTTTTTCGGGTGTGGAGTTTGGTGAGCTCTTTATAGATTTTGGATACTAGCCCTTTGTCTGATATTTCATTTGCAAATATCTTTTCCCATTCCGTTGGTTGCCTTTTCTTTTTTTTTTTTTTAATTTTTTTATTTTTTTATTTATTTTTATTTTTTATTATATGAAATTTACTGTCAAATTGGTTTCCATACAACACCCAGTGCTCATCCCAAAAGGTGCCCTCCTCAATACCCATCACCCACCCTGCCCTCCCTCCCACCCCCCATCAACCCTCAGTTTGGTCTCAGTTTTTAACAGTCTCTTATGCTTTGGCTCTCTCCCACTCTAACCTCTTTTTTTTTTTTTTTCCTTCCCCTCCCCCATGGGTTTCTGTTACGTTTCTCAGGATCCACATAAGAGTGAAACCATATGGTATCTGTCTTTCTCTGTATGGCTTATTTCACTTAGCATCACACTCTCCAGTTCCATCCATGTTGCTACAAAAGGCCATATTTCATTTTTTCTCATTGCCACGTAGTATTCCATTGTGTATATAAACCACAATTTCTTTATCCATTCATCAGTTGATGGACATTTAGGTTCTTTCCATAATTTGGCTATTGTTGAGAGTGCTGCTATAAACATTGGGGTACAAGTGCCCCTATGCATCAGTACTCCTGTATCCCTTGGATAAATTCCTAGCAGTGCTATTGCTGGGTCATAGGGTAGGTCTATTTTTAATTTTCTGAGGAACCTCCACACTGCTTTCCAGAGCGGCTGCACCAATTTGCATTCCCACCAACAGTGCAAGAGGGTTCCTGTTTCTCCACATCCTCTCCAGCATCTATAGTCTCCTGATTTCTTCATTTTGGCCACTCTGACTGGCGTGAGGTGGTATCTGAGTGTGGTTTTGATTTGTATTTCCCTGATGAGGAGCGACGTTGAACATCTTTTCATGTGCCTGTTGGCCATCCGGATGTCTTCTTTAGAGAAGTGTCTATTCATGTTTTCTGCCCATTTCTTCACTGGGTTATTTGTTTTTTGGGTGTGGAGTTTGATGAGCTCTTTATAGATTTTTGGATACTAGCCCTTTGTCCGATGTGTCATTTGCAAATATCTTTTCCCATTCCGTTGGTTGCCTTTTAGTTTTGTTGGTTGTTTCCTTTGCTGTGCAGAAGCTTTTTATCTTCATAAGGTCCCAGTAATTCACTTTTGCTTTTAATTCCCTTGCTTTTGGGGATGTGCCGAGTAAGAGATTGCTACGGCTGAGGTCAGAGAGGTCTTTTCGTGCTTTCTCTCTAAGGTTTTGATGGTTTCCTGTCTCACATTCAGGTCCTTTATCCATTTTGAGTTTATTTTTGTGAATGGTGTAATAAAGTGGTCTAGTTTCAACCTTCTGCATGTTGCTGTCCAGTTCTCCCAGCACCATTTGTTAAAGAGACTGTCTTTTTTCCATTGGATGTTCTTTCCTGCTTTGTCAAAGATGAGTTGGCCATATGTTTGTGGGTCTAGTTCTGGGGTTTCTATTCTATTCCATTGGTCTATGTGTCTGTTTTTATGCCAATACTATGCTGTCTTGATGATGACAGCTTTGTAGTAGAGGCTAAAGTCTGGGATTGTGATGCCTCCTTCTTTGGTCTTCTTCTTCAAAATTACTTTGGCTATTCGGGGCCTTTTGTGGTTCCATATGAATTTTAGGATTGCTTGTTCTAGTTTCGAGAAGAATGCTGGTGCAATTTTGATTGGGATTGCATTGAATGTGTAGATAGCTTTGGGTAGTATTGACATTTTGACAATATTTATTCTTCCAATCCATGAGCAGGGAATGTCTTTCCATTTTTTTATATCTTCTTCAATTACCTGCATAAGCTTTCTATAGTTTTCAGCATACAGATCTTTTACATCTTTGGTTAGATTTATTCCTAGGTATTTTATGCTTCTTGGTGCAATTGTGAATGGGATCAGTTTCTTCATTTGTCTTTCTGTTGCTTCATTGTTAGTGTATAAGAATGCAACTGATTTCTGCACATTGATTTTGTATCCTGCAACTTTGCTGAATTCATGTATCAGTTCTAGCAGACTTTTGGTGGAGTCTATCGGATTTTCCATGTATAATATCATGTCATCTGCAAAAAGCGAAAGCTTGACTTCATCTTTGCCAATTTTGATGCCTTTGATTTCCTTTTGTTGTCTGATTGCTGATGCTAGAACTTCCAGCACTATATTAAACAACAGCGGTGAGAGTGGGCATCCTTGTCGTGTTCCTGATCTCAGGGAAAAAGCTCTCAGTTTTTCCCCGTTGAGGATGATGTTAGCTGTGGGCTTTTCATAAATGGCCTTTATGATCTTTAAGTATGTTCCTTCTATCCCGACTTTCTCAAGGGTTTTTATTAAGAAAGGGTGCTGGATTTTGTCAAAGGCCTTTTCTGCATCGATTGACAGGATCATATGGTTCTTCTCTTTTTTTTTGTTAATGTGATGTATCACGTTGATCGATTTGCGAATGTTGAACCAGCCCTGCAGCCCAGGAATGAATCCCACTTGATCATGGTGAAGAATTCTTTTTATATGCTGTTGAATTCGATTTGCTAGTATCTTATTGAGAATTTTTGCATCCATATTCATCAGGGATATTGGCCTGTAGTTCTCTTTTTTTACTGGGTCTCTGTCTGGTTTAGGAATCAAAGTAATACTGGCTTCATAGAATGAGTCTGGAAGTTTTCCTTCCCTTTCTATTTCTTGGAATAGCTTGAGAAGGATAGGTATTATCTCTGCTTTAAACGTCTGGTAGAACTCCCCTGGGAAGCCATCTGGTCCTGGACTCTTATTTGTTGGGAGATTTTTGATAACCGATTCAATTTCTTCGCTGGTTATGGGTCTGTTCAAGCTTTCTATTTCCTCCTGATTGAGTTTTGGAAGAGTGTGGGTGTTTAGAAATTTGTCCATTTCTTCCAGGTTGTCCAATTTGTTGGCATATAATTTTACATAGTATTCCCTGATAATTGTTTGTATCTCTGAGGGATTGGTTGTAATAATTCCATTTTCATTCATGATTTTATCTATTTGGGTCATCTCCCTTTTCTTTTTGAGAAGCCTGGCTAGAGGTTTGTCAATTTTGTTTATTTTTTCAAAAAACCAACTCTTGGTTTCGTTGATCTGCTCTACAGTTTTTTTAGATTCTATATTGTTTATTTCTGCTCTGATCTTTATTATTTCTCTTCTTCTGCTGGGTTTAGGCTGCCTTTGCTGTTCTGCTTCTATTTCCTTTAGGTGTGCTGTTAGATTTTGTATTTGGGATTTTTCTTGTTTCTTGAGATAGGCCTGGATTGCAATGTATTTTCCTCTCAGGGCTGCCTTCGCTGCGTCCCAAAGCGTTTGGATTGTTGTATTTTCATTTTCGTTTGTTTCCATATATTTTTTAATTTCTTCTCTAATTGCCTGGTTGACCCACTCATTTGTTAGTAGGGTGTTCTTTAACCTCCATGCTTTTGGAGGTTTTCCAGACTTTTTCCTGTGGTTGATTTCAAGCTTCATAGCATTGTGGTCTGAAAGTATGCATGGTATAATTTCAATTCTTGTAAACTTATGAAGGGCTGTTTTGTGACCCAGTATATGATCTATCTTGGAGAATGTTCCATGTGCACTCGAGAAGAAAGTATATTCTGTTGCTTTGGGATGCAGAGTTCTAAATATATCTGTCAAGTCCATCTGATCCAATGTATCATTCAGGGCCCTTGTTTCTTTATTGACCGTGTGTCTAGATGATCTATCCATTTCTGTAAGTGGGGTGTTAAAGTCCCCTGCAATGACCACATTCTTATCAATAAGGTTGCTTATGTTTATGAGTAATTGTTTTATATATCTGGGGGCTCCGGTATTTGGCGCATAGACATTTATAATAGTTAGCTCTTCCTGATGGATAGACCCTGTGATTATTATATAATGCCCTTCTTCATCTCTTGTTACAGCCTTTAATTTAAAGTCTAGTTTGTCTGATATAAGTATGGCTACTCCAGCTTTCTTTTGGCTTCCAGTAGCATGATAAATAGTTCTCCATCCCCTCACTCTCAATCTAAAGGTGTCCTCAGATCTAAAATGAGTCTCTTGTAGACAGCAAATAGATGGGTCTTGTTTTTTTATCCATTCTGATACCCTATGTCTTTTAGTTGGCGCATTTAATCCATTTACATTCAGTGTTATTATAGAAAGATACGGGTTTAGAGTCATTGTGATGTCTGTATGTTTTATGCTTGTAGTGATGTCTCTGGTACTTTGTCTCACAGGATCCCCCTTAGGATCTCTTGTAGGGCTGGTTTCGTGGTGACAAATTCCTTCAGTTTTTGTTTGTTTGGGAAGACCTTTATCTCTCCTTCTATTCTAAATGACAGACTTGCTGGATAAAGGATTCTCGGCTGCATATTTTTTCTGTTTAGCACACTGTAGATATCGTGCCAAGCCTTTCTGGCCTGCCAAGTTTCAAAGGAGAGATCAGTCACGAGTCTTATAGGTCTCCCTTTATATGTGAGGGCACATTTATCCCTTGCTGCTTTCAGAATTTTCTCTTTATCCTTGTATTTTGCCAGTTTCACTATGATATGTCGTGCAGAAGATCGATTCAAGTTACGTCTGAAGGGAGTTCTCTGTGCCTCTTGGATTTCAATGCCTTTTTCCTTCCCCAGTTCAGGGAAGTTCTCAGCTATAATTTCTTCAAGTACCCCTTCAGCACCTTTCCCTCTCTCTTCCTCCTCTGGGATACCAATTATGCGTATATTATTTCTTTTTAGTGTATCACTTAGTTCTCTAATTTTCCCCTCATACTCTTGGATTTTTTTATTTCTTTCTTTCAGCTTCCTCTTTCTCCATAAGTTTATCTTCTAGTTCACCTATTCTCTCCTCTGCCTCTTCAAGCCGAGCCATCGTGGTTTCCATTTTGTTTTGCATTTCGTTTAAAGCGCTTTTCAGCTCCTCGTGACTGTTCCTTAGTCCCTCGATCTTTGTGGCAAGAGATTCTCTGCTGTCCTGTATACTGTTTTCAAGCCCAGCGATTAATTTTATGACTATTATTCTAAATTCACTTTCTGTTATATTATTTAAATCCTTTTTGATCAGTTCATTAGCTGTTGTTATTTCCTGGAGATTCTTCTGAGGGGAATTCTTCCGTTTGGTCATTTTGGAGAGTCCCTGGAGTGGTGAGGACCTGCAGGGCACTTCCCCTGTGCTGTGGTGTATAACTGGAGTTAGTGGGCGGGGCCGCAGTCCGACCCGATGTCTGCCCCCAGCCCACTGCTGGGGCCACAGTCAGACTGGTGTGTGCCTTCTCTTCCCCTCTCCTAGGGGCGGGATTCACTGTGGGGTGGCGTGTCCCGTCTGGGCTACTTGCACACTGCCAGGCTTGTGGTGCTGGGGATCTGGCGTATTAGCTGGGGTGGGTAGGCAAGGTGCATGGGGGCTGGAGGGGCAGGCTTAGCTTGCTTCTCCTTAGGTGATCCACTTCAGGAGGAGCCCTGTGGCAGCGGGAGGGAGTCAGATCCGCTGCCGGAGGTTTGGCTCCGCAGAAGCACAGAGTTGGGTGTTTGCGCTGAGTGAGCAAGTTCCCTGGCAGGAACTGGTTCCCTTTGGGATTTTGGCTGGGGGATGGGCGGGGGAGATGGCGCTGGCGCCTTTGTTCCCCGCCAAGCTGAGCTCTGCCGTCCGGGGGCTCAGCAGCTCTCCCTCCCTTTGTCCTCCAGCCTTCCCGCTTTCCGAGCAGAGCTGTTAACTTATGACCTCCCAGACGCTAAGTCGCGCTTGCTGTCGGAACACAGTCCGTCAGGCCCCTCCGCTTTTGCCAGCCAGACTCGGGGGCTCTGCTTGGCCGGCGAGCCGCCCCTCCACCCCGGCTCCCTCCCGCCAGTCCGTGGAGCGTGCACTGCCTCGCCGCCCTTCCTACCCTCTTCCGTGGGCCTCTCGTCTGCGCTTGGCTCCGGAGACTCCGTTCTGCTAATCCTCTGGCGGTTTTCTGGGTTCTTTAGGCAGGTGTAGGTGGAATCTAAGTGATCAGCAGGACGCGCGGTGAGCCCAGCGTCCTCCTACGCCGCCATCTTCCGGAACCCTGCCCGTTGGTTGCCTTTTCGTTTTGTTGGTTGTTTTCTTTGCTGTGCAGAAGCTTTTTATCTTCATAAGGTCCCAGTAATTCATTTTTGCTTTTAATTCCCTTGCCTTTGGGGATGTGTTGAGTAAGAGATTGCTACGGCTGAATTAACTCAAATTTTTAAGAACACTGTGTGATTCTAATAAAAAATGTGCAAGAGTTAGACCTAGTCTAGGACTGGCATTCCTCATACCGATAAAGAGGCTCACATCTAGAAGTTATGAGGCTTTGCCATTACTGATTGTCACTGACCAGGGGTGGCACCCCTGGATTGAGAGACACCAAATATTACAGCAGAAGCCCAGAGCTCTGTTACATTCTCCCAGGACTGAGGATCAGGCCACTTTCTAACTTTTATCTTCTAGAAAGGACTGGAAAAGGGAGATGACATAAACCAGGATGCTTTTAGGAAATAAGACAGAATGCATCCTGCCAACAGGAATATTTCCCTTGCCGTGTTGGAGAAAGGTAGGGTGCGGACCATGTGATTCATAGTTTCAGATGGAAACTAGACACAATCCAGAATGTTTATGGGAAAAGCAATGGGGTGATAAAACTTAGCCACCACTGAATAAAATTAGACAAATGAGCACAAGCATGGACAGCTAATTCCACTTTATGGGTAGCTGCAGTTGCAGAATCCTCCAGAAACTGGGACACAGGGCCTCTGTGTATTGTGGACCATCTCTACTTTGACTCATGTCAGTTCTAACAAGATTCGGTGCTGGTACTGGGGGGTCAGTCATGCCTTCTTGTCCAGGACAATCCAGTCATGGTTGGATGCCTGACTCATACGGACTTTTCTTTGTCATTGTGCCCTGGGTACCCACCCACACCCACACTCTCACCATGTCACATATCTTGCTGTCAACACCTACCTGTTAGCTGGAGACACTCTGGCCCCTGGGGCTGTGGGACACCTGTATCCCTACCCTGTCCTGACTGCCCAGCTTTCCTCTCCTTACACCCCTCTTCCTAAGCAGATGCTAAGGAAAACACAGCAGCTCATAAAAAGGTCAACTATTTATTTTTTTTTAAAGGATATTGAAAAAGCAACCTGGTTTATTTTCAAAACAAGTTAATGGAACTAAATTACTCCACCATTTTTTACGATATGAAAACAGGAGTCTTCTTCATTTGCCCAGTAAATGCTGTGACAGAGGCAATGAATGCGGGCTGATCTCCTCCAGGGTCTGCCCTCTCCTGCCCTCACCTCCTCCTATTGTGTGGAAAAGGGTCAGAGTGACACAGTAGCCTTTTGTAGATGGAAAAATAAGGGCACAGAAGAGCTGAGTCACTCCCCCGAAGTCACAGAGCTTGGACCAGGCAGCAGAGGAGAATTCACAGTGTATCTCTATCTAGACCCCAGGGGCTCTGACTTCTCATCCTATGCTACAGGAAGACAGGAGAGGGGGGTGTCTAGTTTACATTTCCATGGAATAGTCTGGGCCAATCAGGAAGATCAGATTCTAGGGAGCCCTCAGGGCACTCAGGGAGCCCTGTACACTCTGACTGCAGTTCTTGACTTGTGGATCTGAATGCTTCCCAGCCAGCAGGCGAGCTCCCAGCTCATTTCCAGGAGAGCCTGGCTCTGCTCCAGAAGTCAGGAGTCCACGCACGAGCCTTCTGATGGCGCTGTTTGAGCGGCAGTTACAATCGAATGGCCCTGCTGCCTCCTCTGTCTCCACCTGGCCAGCAGGGCCTGGGCCTTTGAAGCATCAGTGTCCTTGCAGAGAAGCAGCCTCCAAGCACCCATATGGGGTCAGCAGGTCCTAGGTGCCAACAGCAACTTGTAACCCCAGTGGCGAGGGTGATTGATTGGCATAACAGTGCACCACTGAAGGAAAATACAGTGTGGTAACTTCTGGACAATTCAATCCCACGGCAGGCAGGAAAAATTTGCTGGGCACATGTTGAGATCTCAGGTCATTGTGCTGTCTTTGAATACAGACACACTGCCCCATGCACTACACACATCTGCCTGGGGTCCTGGGTTAAAGACACCTATGGCCATGGTCTGTCTGCACTGGCTGGCTCCTCTCCCATTCATCCCCCCAGGCCCCTGCAGCAGGCAGTCGGACCTCCTTGGGTCCCGTTCTGGGCTATTGGGCATTGTGCTACCCCTGGGGTATTCGTGGTGGCTGTTTCCAGAACCAACTAGAGCAGAAATAACCGTAATCATAAAATTTTCACGTTGTGAATGTGAGACTCTATTCACAGGGCTAATGATGGCAATTGTTGGTGAAGCGCTGACTTCCAAAACCTTTACTATGTCATCTCATTTAATCCACATGCTTCCGGCTGTGTGACATAATTTACATATTAGGAAACTGAGGTCCAGAGAGGAAAGATATTTGCAAAAGTCACATGACTAGGAAGTGTCATATTTGCCAGCAATCACAACTACAGAAAGGGGGAATTATCATTCCTGTTTGTAGTTGAGGTGAGTTTGAGGATGCCAACTGAGGCCAGGCAGCAGCCCTGACCTAGAAAGATGGGGCCTGTCTTTTCTGTGTGCTCCTAGAGCAGGACACTCATCTCCTCTGCAGCCCAGGCTCCCAGTTGCAAATGGTTTAGCACCCACTCAGCATGTCCTGGACCTACCTGGTATCTGGCCTGTTCTTGATGGATGCTTGAGACATCTGCTTCTCTACGTCTAGTCTATACTTCTCAGGAACCCCCAAGACTGCCCACTCAGCTTCCTGAAAGCAGTAAAATTATATCTATTCAACCTGTGAGACCTCCTTGCAAACAACTGTAGTGTTACTGTTCTCATTTACCGAGAATCAAAACTTGGTGTGTGAGGCCAAAGAGGTCATTTGTATTTCTATGAAATTATATTGTCTAAATAGGGCTAACTTGTTATGACAGCTTATTGGAACCGCTGAGAATATTGTAAATGCCAAAGAGATCCTGAAAATTGCCCAGCTTAGCCATGGAAGCATGATTTACAACCTTGTATTTCAAGCACAGAGTTGCTGCTGGAGATGAAAAGAAAAAAAGATCCTGCCGAAAAGCATTATTCCTCTTTGTGATTTATCTCTTTCCAAATCCTGACAAGCGGCCTTTTCTTATCAAAGCCAGTTGTCAGGAGGTGAACACCAGTTAACCTTAAAAACAACATTCAGCCCAGTCAAGTTTTCTATAAATATTGTGCATGATAAATCACGTTAGGAGACTATTTACAAAATGTGGAAAAATCAATAATGCTCTAAGGAAGAATGTTTAATCAGCCAAGGAGCCAAACAAGACTTGAAGGCAGGGAAGTCTTTGAAAAAGAAAAGCTCCAAGTCTCCACCAAATGTAATGGGGCCTTTTTGTCCCTTTCATTTTTTCTTCAGTGGGGACTGGCCGGAGGTGTGGAGCCTGCCTCTTCTCTGTTTCCTTGCATTCACAGTAACAGTGACTCTTGACTCCTGAAGATCTGCTCTGCCCCAGCCTCCACAGGAAGTGCTAACAGCTATTGTCTCCTTGAATTTAATGCTCACAACATGATGGTATCTTGATTCTTATTTTCCCCTTTTTCAGATGAGGAAATCAAATCTCTGGACGTGAAGAGGTTGGGTCCAATCCCAAAGCCAGCAAATGGCCAGATTGAGGCTCCAGCTCTTGTAAAAGGAGAGTCTGGGCCGTCTCAGCTCCTCAGTCTCCTGGTGTGATGGTAGCTCACCTCCTGCCAGGCACTGTTCTGAGTGCTTTGAGGTATGAGCTCATTTAATAATCCTCACAAAGACCTAGGAAAATGACACTGCATTGTCTCCAATTGCATTTGAGAAAACAGTCACAGATTGTTTTACTACACAATGAATAACAGAGTGGTTCAGCAGCTTGCCTAAGGTCACACAGTTACTAAGTGACCCAGTGGGATTTGAACCAAGGATGGATGTGTTCTATCCCTTCAATGCAAAAAATCCACAAGCTGCCCCTTGGGACGCCTGAGCATACTTGCACCCTGGGTGGGTGAGTGCAGTGGCTCACTCTTCTGTCTAATGCCGTAACTTTCAGAAATGATCATGTCACGATCACTATTAGTGAGTTTTCTTTATCTGTTTTTTCATTTTAAAATCATGTACTTTAGGGGCGCCTGGGTGTCTCAGTTGGTTAAGCAACCGACTTCGGCTCAAGTGATGATCTCGTGGTTTGTGAGTTCAAGCCCTGCATTGGGCTCTGTGCTGACAGCTTGGAGCCTGGAGTCTGTTTCGGATTCTGTGACTCCCTCTCTCTGTCCCTCCCCCACTCATGCTCTGTTTCTCTTTCTTCAAAAATAAGCAAACATTTAAAAAAAATTTAAACCATTTATTTTAAAAGGTGAAGCTTCAGTTGAAAAGAAAAAAAAAATACTCAGATTCAATTAACTATCTCTGTTCCCCTGGTTTAAGCTTTCAATCACAAATAACCCAAGTGGCCACAGACAGTGATGGAATACAAGTGGCTTGAGCTCTGTGTCTTTCTCTCTACAGACTCTGTGCTGTTACTGTTTGTTGGGAATCTGCTAGAGGAGCTGGAGACTGAGCCGGCTGAACAATTCCCTGCCACTGTGAACTTGCTCCACAGGTCTGTGGAAGGTGTGGTCCATGTGGGGTGGAGTCCTGCTTTGCCACTGAGAATTTCCCAAATAAGCTTCCACAGAAAATACAATGTTTATTAAAGGTTATGTAATTACAAGGTGCTGCACTGAAGCTTGCCTATACATTATTAAACAGGGGTGCCTGGGAGGCTCAGTCGGTTAAGTGTCTGACTCTTGGTTTTGGCTCAGGTCATGATCTCGCGGTTTGTGAGTTCAAGCCCCGTGTGGGGCTCCATGATGACAGCATGGAGTCTGCTTGGAATTGTCTCTCTCCCTCTCTATCTCTGCCCCTCCCCAACTCATACTCTACTGCCCTTCTCTCTTTTTCAAAGTAACTAAATAAGCTTTAAAAAATAAAATAACAGTAACCACCACAATTGTTTAGAATGTAGAGCAACAGAGGTGTGTGTGTGTGTGTGTGTGTGTGTGTGTGTGTGTGTTTGGGGAGCAGAATTTTATCACTGATCTTGTTTAGAATTAGTGGGAATTGGCAAAAGTAAAAAGACAATAAAAACAAAACCATCATTGAATCAGTTTTAGTACTTTACTATTTGAAATTCCCTGCAGACCCTGTGAAGTGCACTGCTCCCTGGCAGCCACCTCAGGCCCCCCACTTACCTGGGTCACCTCTAGAAGGTGTCCTTCACTCAGTAAGAGAATTGCTGATGAGAGCCTGTGGCCGGCCAGCCTGTCCCTCTCTACCAAGGACTGTCCTCTTGTCCTTTGTCTTACCTGTCTGGTGCAAAATCAAATAGTACCGAAACCCATGTCCCTTCCTCCTCCCTGTGCAGAAAACAGAGCCTGGCACATAGTAGGTGCTGACATACATTTCCTGAGTGAAGATACAAAAGGGGGACAATGAACTGACATACATATTGGGGATACCTGCTGTGTATGTCAGGAAAAATGCAGTGTACCTTTTGGACACACCTTCATTCAATTTTTAGTTTAGAGAATAAAGAAAAAGAGACATCAGATGCCTGAATGACCCACAAACCGATCACTGTGCTCCAGAATAATTGAGATTAAACTATCCCCATATTAGAGACTGGAATGGATCCATTCCGAACACTGTATGAAGTACATTTTAGGACAATTTAAAAAGTAAGCGCAGAGTACTCATTAAGAGTCCAGAATAAAAGTAGACAGTTTGGGGTCATGGCTCAGTGCTTACACCATGCTATTAGGTTTACATTTATTCTAGAACATGTAAAGTGGCTTGTATTCAAAGATCTGCCAAGGAAAGCTCTCTGGTCTTCCAACTGCTGATTCCTGTTTTTTAATTATCAATCTTCAGAGAGACTTAATAAAATCTACATTTTAAATAAAATGGGATAAATTGTCATCCATGGAGGGATTCCATATGTGATGTTCAGAATTTCCTCCAAGTTGGTATCCAAACAATCCTCAATCCTTTGTGAACTTAGCTAAGTTCTATCTAGTAAAAGTAAGCTCTCCTTCTTCTGCTGAGCTCACAGGCACAAGCACTGTGCTCCCAACCCCACCATGCTGATGCTCCTGCCACATCCTTATGGAGTATACAGCAGGGAGAGGACAGTAGGACATCTGGAGCTAGAGACCTCAGGCCATGGGGTGCCAGCAGAGTTAACTCAGCCAAGTTCAGGAGGCAGAGACTGAAGGCTCAAGGATCAGAGGGAAATTCAGAAGATGTGAGGTACAGGGGGAGAGGAGATAACAGAGAAACTGTTCTGCATTCAACATTCAGTGGGTCAGTATGAGGCCAAATGCACTCTTGTGGTTTAGACAGATGGTTTGGTTCCTTGTGCCACATAGTAAGGGCTCAGCAGTGGACTCCGTCCCTGCTTTCTTGCTAGTCTGCTTTCTTCCCAGCTCCAGAGGAGGGAATGATACATAACTACATGAGTTCACTGTTGTTGACACTAGAGTAAAAAAGATATCCAAAGGCCCTGTTCCCATGTCATTTGCAGATGAGGGGGGTCAAGAGTGAGGCTTAGATAACCAGGTTACTGGAGATAATAAAGTAGAATCCACAAGCCTAAGAGAAGGCAGCTTTCTGCACTGAACATGGTCTTTCTCACAGTTGGTGCTTTACAATTCTCCCTGGGTTAATGAATAGATAAACTGAGCACATGGCCTTTCTTCACTTTCTTCTTTATGATGTCAACACTTGGCTAAGTGAAGAGTAGTTGATTTGAAAGTTCCCATGTGAAAGATGAAGAACTGCCAGAAAAAGAATACCCTGACAAAGATCTGGGGGTCTGACTGGTTAATAAGTTCTAAGTCACTGATTCAACCCACGTCCTTAAGCACCAACCAAGCAATGTGTTGGATGAGTCCTGCAGGATCACAACAGTTAGCTGAGGAATCTAGCTCTGTGCTATACAGACAGTAAGTAGTCTGAACCTGGCTACTTCCCAATCTTCCTAAGGGGGTGAATGCAGAGTCCTGAGGAGGCAGGGAGACTCTAAGCCCCAAGAGGCAGCCTCCCTCCAATTGTTCTCTGGCCCAGGTCCCATTTTTCTGCCTCCAGTAGACACAGCCTTCTAGGACCCCCAACCCTTGGTAGTATAAGCAGAGAGTCATGAAGTCCTACTGGGTACCTCCCATGTCCTCTATTCCTACTCCATCCATTGCCAAGAACAGAGTGTTCTGGATCCTTATCACTAAATCTGCTATCCCTAATCCAGGGGAACCAGCCCAGGTCAAGTGACTGTCATATGCACCTGGAAATCGGCAGTTGCCTGCTGAGTGATTCCCCCACATTGCTGGGGTCCATCAACCTGTTCCCCAATCTTCTACATGCAGGTCTTAACAAGTTGGCCCCTGGGTGTTTCCCCATGGATTTCAGAACAAAACTCCAAATTTTCATTGTTTGGACTCACAGAGCTTCTCCTTGACTGGGTCCTCCTTTCCATTTTTCAGGCTTTGGTCTTACAGCCCTTCTTTCACTCCCTTGTAAAGGGTACAACCCTCATATCACAGGGCCTTTGTTCGTGCTGTTACCCCAGATGGAAATCATTCCCCTTCTTCGCTATTCTTCCTTTTGATTCCAGCTTCACTGCCATTCTCCATCAGAGGAGACTGTCACACTTCCCACTTCCCACTTCCCAACCAAGTCAGTATCTCGGCTGACACCCTCATCTTCTCCCTGTGTACGTGTCATAGCTACAACTGTTCAACATGTTCATAGCTATCTAATATAACAGACTTCAAGGGTCATGAAGGTAGGAGTTCCCTCCTGTAATCCCTGTGCCCAGCCCAGTGCATGCTGGAGGCTTAAATAACATTGGCTAGGTGGCTGGATAGGTGAGTGGGTGTATAGATGGATGGATGGATGGATGGATGGATGGATGGTTGGATATATGAGTGGGTGGTTAGATGGACGGGTGAATGGATGGACGGATGGATAGGTGAGTGGGTAGATAGATGGCATCAAAGAACACAGGAGTATCCTATGGGTTCTGGGAGAGAATCTCTGGACTATCTCAAATATCTTATTAAAATAAGAACATAAGGAACACCTCTGATGAGTGTCCAAGAGTCTGAGATGGGCGTTGCATGCCTTGGGGAGGCGAAAGCCAGCAAGTTCATTATCTTCACAACACCCTAAACTCAGATCTCTGTGGAGGGCCGATGTAGCAGACACTGGTGCCATGCCCATAGCCCCTTGGCAGCTCCCTGCAATTCTCTTCAGTGCTCCCTCTGGCCAGCTAGGTTATTCCTGTCAGCCCAGAGTGCCAAGAACTTGTTGCCTCCAGTGAGGAAAGGGGCTGGAGGAGAGCTGCCACAGTCCCCTCTCCTTGGCTCAGAAAACTGATGAAGGTGTTCCAGAGACCACGGTGCAGGAGCCCCAGTGTCACCTATGCACTCAGGCACCCTGTGTTGGTGCCCCCCATTCCCTGCCTGACCTGCCCTCTCAAATGAATGACTTGTCCCCAGTCCTTGAGTCAGGGTCTACTTCTAGGGGAAGTGCCCCAACCAAAGACAGCGCCAGTGAGTAACACATCTGCAGGAAGAACTGCAGGAGGAACACCCTTTGTTTTCTTCAAGGGCCTTTGATGAGCTGCTGAGCGGAAGGGGCCTGCCGTGACCAGGATTCTCAGAACTCTGGCCCTTCCTGGTAACCCTGAGCTGGGAGACAGGAGTGCCAGTCCAGGGCCATGAGGCCAGAAGCATTTTCTTTTTTTCTTTCTGATGCCTTTTTGTGACACTGCCACCTCACAACACAATATATGCACCACAAAACCCTGAAAACTGCCAAATTTCACCCTATTTATTTTAATGTTCTTTAGGAGCTTGGCATTGTGTTAGACACTCTGTGATTCCCACGGCCCGGTTCCTATTTAAAAACTGCCCATCTATTTAAAGTTCATGATGGGGGGATAAAAGAAAAAAGACTTCCAAAGCCAAAGGGAACATGAGATAGGCAGAAGAAAAATCCAGTTTGCTTCTAAAAAAGGCTGAAAATTATAACCATCCGTGGCCTCATGTCTCAAGTCTGAGAATTTTTTTTTTTCTCTTCTGGCTGTTTGCAAACCAAAGTGGAATTTTATTATGGGTTACTAAGTGAGCTTTTTCAAGTTCTTAGTCCCCAAAAGTCTCCACTCACTCTGTAGCATGCCATTTAAGTTCCTCCTGCAGATGGGGAAGACAAGGGAGCCCAAATAAAACAGAAGGGTGTCTCCCAGCTGCAACGGTCTGCCCCCACGCCTCTGCATTTCCCCAGCGATTAGCCAGGGACCCAACACAGCCGCCTGACCTCTTTTACGAACAACAAAACCGTGATGAAGGCAACAGGAGTCAGAAAACTATTCACTGCAGGAAGCCCCAGTATCCGGTGAGAAATAAGAAGTACAACAGTACAGGATGCGCCTTGGGTCAGGGGGATGTGAAAAGCCCTCGGTCTTTGTGTTCTTCCCTGTGCCAGAACGTCTGCGTCGGAGCCCTCAGTTCTCCTCTCAGCTCAGCTGCTGTCACTGCACGGCTGCCAGCCTCCCGCTGAAGGGGACACGGGGCCATAATGGCCACCTCTGCCGGCCTGCTGCTGCCGCTGCTGCTCCTGGGCCAGCCCTGGGCGGGGGCTGGAGCTCCCGGGGAAGCTGTGGTGTGCGCGGGGAATGCCTGCTACACAGCCCACTGGGGCAAGCTGAGTGCGGCCGAGGCCCAGAGTCACTGCAGCAAGAATGGGGGAAACCTGGCCACCGTGAAGAGTGAAGAGGAGGCTTGGAACATCCAGCGAGCCCTGGCCCAGCTCTTGGAGTTGGAGGAGGCCCTAGAAGCTCGGATGGGCAAGTTCTGGATCGGGCTCCAGCGCGAAAAGGCAAAGTGCTTAGACTCCAGCTTGCCGCTGAAAGGCTTCAGCTGGGTGGGCGGCGGGGAAGACACACTTTACACCAACTGGAACAGGGAGGTCAGGAGCTCCTGTGTCTCTAGGCGCTGTGTATCCCTGCTGCTCTATCTGTCTCTGCCGTCTCATGCCAGCCACCTCTCCAAATGGTCTGAGGGCCCCTGTGGGACCCCAAACTCTCCTGGAAGCAACATCGAGGGCTTTGTGTGCAAGTTCAGTTTCAAAGGCATGTGCCAGCCTCTGGCTCTGGGGGGCCCAGGCCGGGTGGAATACAGGACCCCGTTCCAGGCCACCAGCTCCTCCCTGGACACTGTGCCCTTCGCCTCTGTGGCTAACGTGGCCTGTGGGGATGGGGACGAGGGTCGGGAGCATTACTTCCTGTGTAAGGAGAAGGCCTCAGATGTGTTCGACTGGGGCAGCTCAGGCCCCCTCTGTGTTAGCCCCAAGTACGGCTGCAGCTTCAACAACGGGGGCTGCCAGCAAGACTGTTTCGAGGGTGGTGATGGCTCCTTCCGCTGTGGCTGTCGGCCGGGATTCAGGCTGCTGGATGACCTAGTGACCTGTGCCTCCCGGAACCCTTGCAGCTCCAGTCCCTGCAAAGGGGCAG
The DNA here is from genome assembly GCF_024362965.1 of Panthera pardus. Lineage (NCBI taxonomy): Eukaryota > Metazoa > Chordata > Mammalia > Carnivora > Felidae > Panthera > Panthera pardus. The sequence goes on along the minus strand of NW_026526821.1, from coordinate 47,840,413 downwards.
CCACCTGTGTCCTGGGACCCCACAGGAAGAACTACACGTGTCTCTGCCCCCAAGGCTACCAGCTGGACTCAAGTCAGCAGGACTGTGTGGATGTGGACGAGTGCCAGGACTCCCCCTGCCCACAAGAGTGTGTCAACACCCCTGGGGGCTTCCACTGTGAGTGCTGGGTGGGCTACGAGCCCCGTGGCCCTGGGGAGGAGGCCTGTCAGGATGTGGACGAGTGTGCCTCTGGTCACTCGCCCTGCTCCCAGGACTGCACTAACACGGATGGCTCGTTCCACTGCTTCTGCAAGGAGGGCTATGTCCTGGCTGGGGAGGATGGCACCCAGTGCCTGGATGTGGACGAGTGTGAGGGCCCAGAGCATGGCCTTTGTGAGGGCTTGTGCCTCAATACGCAGGGGTCCTTCCGCTGCAGCTGCCTGCCGGGCTGGGAGCTGGGCCCAGATGGGGTCTCATGTACCGCAGGGTCCACGTCTCTGGCACCACAGACTGGGCCTCCCCAGGGAGAGGATATGGGAGATAGAGAGGGGAATCTTGTGTATTCTTCCACAATATCCAGGCCCACCGGGGACTCCGAGGGCACCTCCAAGGAGCCACCCACCATGAAGAGACCCTCCCTCCCATCTGAGGCTCCCACCACCCTGACTGCGCCTGACATGCTGGCTCCCAGTGGGCCCCCTGGTGAATGGATGGAGCCCATCACCCATCACCCCAAGGCTACCACAGATCGTGGGGAGAATATGGATGAGGCCAAACAAAGTGACAACGGCACCGATGGGCAAAAGCTGCTTTTGTTCTATATCCTGGGCACAGTGGTAGCCATCTTACTCTTACTAGCTCTGGCTCTTGGACTTCTGGTCTATCGCAAGCGGAAAGCAAAGAGGGAGGAGGAGAAGGAGAAAAAGCCCCAGAACGCTGCTGACAGCTACTCCTGGGCTCCAGAGCGGGCTGAGAACAGGGCCTTGGAGAATCAGTACAGGTAAAGGAGGCCTCAGATCACCTACAGGGGGCAGGAGGGTGGGCAGGTGCAGGGAGGCGGGAGGGCAAGGACCACCATACAAAGCAGGCGGAGCACAAGGGGCAGGCGCTGTCTAAACCCTTTGGCCCAGAGGCACTCACTGAGGCTCTTTCCCTGCCTGGTACGTGGACCACGCGGGTTTCTCCCAGGGTCTAGATGTGCAAGGCGGGTCAAAGCGGCTTCCAATACTGTCATCATTGTTTCTCATAGTCCAACGCCAGGGACGGACTGCTGAAAGGTGAGGCAGCCCCAGGGACACTGACAGTCGGCCATCACCATCCTCAGAGCTTTCCACACCCCATCGGAAGGGGCGACCCACATCCTTCCCAAAGACTGGACTGGAATCTTAGCAAACAGTTGTAAACATTCTTAAAAGCCTAGCACCTTGGAATATACAGGTATTTTCTACTTGTGCGTGGTAATCCTGAAGTAGAAGCAATGGGTTGGCATGTGATTTCTGGAATTTTGTGGATGTTAACAATTCTTACTCACTTTCCCTTTGCAAATTCAAATGTGACCAATTTCACATTTCTCACTGATTCTGGATGAGTGAGTTACAAATCAGGTGCTAATGGGGCTCCTTCTAAACTGCTTCCCTGCTCGCTTGAACATCTGAGGAGAAAAGGCTGTCTGCTAATGCTAATTAGGGTTGAAATGATTTGTTCCTTTTGGTATAACAGAGACTAAATCATTGTTTAATGATGTAAAAAGCTTTTCTTTTCTTTTTTTGTCAAAAGGAACATATTGAGGACTGGAAACATTTCTTTACATTTGCATTCATGTATTTTCCCATCACAAGCCCTGATAAGCTTGACCTTGTTGAAATCCTCCAGAATGACCATAGTACCCTGGACTGCTCAAGTAGCAAGGATGCTGGAAGTTTACAAATTGCATTTCTTAGTTCTTAACATTGCTAATAGTTTTGGGTTTCTTTGCAAGTGAAGTCTGGAAAGTGTGGGAGAAGGATGAAGTGAGTTGAAAGTGTTTTTGAAAGCCAGTAATCCAAAGAGCTGGAGAGAGAGGCCTGGGGTTTGTTTCACAAATACTTGAATCAATCCATCTAAATGCACTTGTGTTAACACACACTATTGATGAGGTGAACACCCACAAGGAGAAAAGTCAGAGTCGTCTCTCCTATGCCACCTGCCTTCCCTGCATTGTGCTCTGGATTTAAATGCTCTGATTGTAGATGGATGAAGCCCCTAGAAGTCTCTCATTCTGACTGTTAACACTGTATGAGGGAGATGAGATGCTGAGCTTTGAAAGCTGGCATCATAAAGCATTTTAACACAGCTCACAGTTGGTATTGCTTCCTGAGGGTGTGATTCCTGATTTGTGGCTATAGCTTGCAATCAGGTCAGGGACCAGACAGGAGGGACGCTGGCCCTGTGCTGCTTAAAGAACATTTGTCATATTTTTCTCTTGTTCTTAAAAAAGCGGGGGAGAAGAGAAGGAGAGAGAAAAAGAATAATTCAAATCTTTTGCAACCATAAAAACTGCCTGAAGCAATTTTAATTTATATCCTCCTTTTTAAATGCTTGCTTGTGAAGATTTCCCCTCCTGAGGTAATGGTGGAGAGCACTGTCTCCTCATGTGGTTCTGCCTGGGTCACTGGAAAGTAGCCGTGGGATTCACCGATGATCAGAGCTTTTTTTTTTTTTTTTTTTTTTTACTTTATATTAGAGGAGTTTTAATTTTTTTAATATAATTTATTGTCAGATTGGTTTCCATACAACACCCAGCGCTCATCCCAACAAGCGCCCTCCTCTCTGCCCACAACCGCTTGAGTAGCACCAGGAGGACTCAGGTCACCTGAAGGCTTGTTGCTGTCACCACGCAGAACAGATTAGGAATGTGTTTCCTTCCGGGGATTCCCAAGTCTGCCTCTCAAAACCAGGGTGCCCTATTGTTTCTGGCTTTGCCTTAGAAACACATCTGTTCCAGAGGAGGACACCTGGGGCAGGAAGAGCTGCCAGGTGAACAGCTGGCCCTCAGAGTTAAGTAAATATCCTTTTGCCAATATTGAAATGTAAATTCTATAGTTCAGATTTTTTTTTTTTTTTTTTTGGAAAAAGAGTAACTGAAGGAGTGAGTATACAGAAAGATGAAGGTTTTGGAGGACTTAGCAAGGTGTTTGGAACTTTGCTTTTTAAAGACATCTAATATTATTTAGATTTCAGTTGAAATACTGGTGTGTAACACTCAGGAGACAAAGGCTTATATCCACTGGCCCCAGGACCCTTGGCTGTCTGTTGTGTGGGAACCAACCACACCACTACTCAGAGCTGGCCAGAGACATTGCTGACAATATGTGCACTTACTTGAACTAACTGCAAATTCAACAGCTTTGCCTCCAGGCTTTTACAGTTCTACCCTTATCACTAGGGGAAAGAAGACATTCCTATTTAGGCTTCCCCTAAGTCCCTCTGAGGGCCTGTGGGACCTTGTACTGGCTGAGGTCCTCAAACATGCTCTCTCATTTTTACAGAGTCTGACTTCTTCTACTGCCCAGCCCCATTTTTGACTTTTGTGTTCAAATCCCTCTGTGCGTGGGAATGTGAAGCCCTATCCCTGATGACAGGCAGACTGTAGATACCCACTGTGAAACACACAAGGGGAGAAATGGACCGATAAATAATTCCCCAAATCCCCTCTAGCAGAATCAGTCCGTTCGTGAGCAGATGAGCCCTACCTTCTCTCCCGGAAGCTCCAACCAGTGGCCAAGATCCCTGAATTGGATGATCTTATCTGATGAAAACCACTGGCCTCAAACAAATACTGTTCTCCCCTTTGATTCTGCTGCCATTTTGTATGAGGGATGTGAACTACTGTTTGGGGAGATGGGGACCCAGCAGTGGATGAACCACTGGCCACATGGCCATTGACAAACTAGTTGCCGGCAAACTGTCCATTTATATATACAGAAGCTCCCCGGGTGGCTCGGCCATGACACGGCCTGAGAAATGGAGGGGTTGGAGCATGGGAGAGGTAGACTCTGCTGTGCACAGACTCCTCCAACTGTGTGCCTGGGCTGGGCTGGGGCAGACTGAGGGCTGTTCTGTCCCTGACCTGCAGAGCAGCAGAACGGCCAGGGTGATGGAGAAAGGGTGACAGGTCCATTTGGCAACAGGCTTAAAGACAATGGATACTTTTGCCCAAATAGAATTTCCCATAGTTCAATAATTCTAGGATGCTCTTGGACAATTTATATTAGGAAGAAACTCACCCTCTCCCCTCTCTCCATCTCCCAAGGCAGATAATTGAAGGGGAGAATGACTCCTAAAACATGCAGCCCACTATGTTCATTCCCGAACTTAGAGATAATCACTGCTCTTTTTTCTTGTTCATTTGAACATGTGATGCTGGACAAGCCTCGCTCCAGAATCTGAGGAGTGTAAAAAGCAAAGGTGGGACAATTATCTGAAAATGCCTTTGAAAGAGTTGGACCCAGTGAGGTCTTTTGTAGGATGCACCCACCCCTGCTCAACATCATGACCTTGAGGCAAAAGATGGCCTTGCAGGTGTCCCTTTGGTTCACCCACATGCCTGATCATCATAATTGTGGCATCTGGCACCACACATCCACATCGTGTTTTCCCTTCAGCATCAAGTGGGTGACTTAAGTGGGTTCTGCCTTAAGAACGGGAGGGATGCAGGCTAACATCCTGTCCGTGATTAGACAAAAAGGTGGAATAAAAAGTTAAACATGTATGTGAGCGTTGTATGTGCACAGTACAGGAAGAATTAAGTTGGAAATGAATCTTTGTCCCTGAAACACACACATGTGTGTTACTATTCTTATGTTTCAGTCAGGAGCCCCTGTTTGAACTCATTCTGGTGGCACCTGCACTTTTATCACTGAACGTTACCTTTGGAAAATATAGATGTGATCATTAGCTGATTTTATTCCAACCCTCTTTCCCATAAACGTTTCTGTGAAAACTGAGAACAGAGGAGTTTTGATTCCCAAAAATGTACTACATTCAAAGTAACACATTTTTAAAAGCAAATATAGGACAGCCTTTTCCTATTATTTTTCTCCTTAGCTTCTCCATTGTCTAAATCAGGAAAACAGGAAAGCATGGCTTTCTAGCAGCTGCAAAATGGTGTAATGTCCCCTCCATGTTTCCATCACCTTAAACAATAGATTAGCATGGGAATCCGAGATATGATCCTTGAAAACATCTGTCCCTGTCTGGCTGCAAAACCTACTGCTTATAGCCATGTGGTTTGTGGCATTTGTCAACCAAAACAAACAAACAAAAAAGCCGATAATCAGAATTCTCCACATATTCTGTAATCAAATACCATATTCTGTTCCAGATTCTCAAAACTAATACACGCTGAAGTGCTTTTTTAAAAAGTGAATTGTGTTTTGACCTGTTCTTGGGGATCATGCGCATCTACTCTAGGAAGAAACTCTAGAATATCTTTCTCACATTGTTCCTCTTTATCTGTAAGGGGGCAAGCATTTCCTTTCCACAAATCTTGCCCAACATTCTTCTGGACTGGGTTCTTGGTGCACATTTGACTGAAGCTTGAATTAGGTTGTTTGCAAGGCCTTGTTCTATGACACTCAATGGGACTGTAAATGTCAGTCATCACTTCACAAATGCTAGATGAGAATTTAGTATTTTTAAATCTGTGTATTTGAAATTTGTTCCACTAATTCTGCCATCGTGGGATTTCTGTGCAGGGCGTCTTTCTGTCCTGGGCCCGACTGTTTCCCAGGCAGGGGGAGGGCAGGCTTGGCTGATGCACAGGGCCTCGGAACTCTGAGAAACCAAGGGCCATATCGAGTCTGCCTCGACAAGCAGCAAGCCTGCCGTCCTTTGTGTTTTATGTCACATGCCTAACCTAATAAACTCTGGACTGCAGTTGTTGTCACCTTGTTTCAATCTATTTCATAACAACTCAAGATACACTGCAGGACTTACATTCATGGCCATTAAGCATATCTGTTTCCCTTCTCAAAGAGCTGCTAAAAAAATGTACTTTGGCTGCTCCACTTCTGCATCTCTACCTACTGGTTGTGATACTGACCCCAAAGCAGCTAGGTTGGGGCAAGGCCCTGTCCACAGGAACAGGGACATTCAGAGGGATGGGGCCACAGAGTGTCCTGGGTTCTAGCTGCTGAACCCAGCCAGGCCGGACTCCATGCTTCCAGATATTTTCTTCTGACCTGGAGTCTACTGCCCCATGCCTCTCTGCCTGTTTAATTCCCCACATCATTTTAACTCCACAGGGGACACCTGGTGCAGGATTAAACATGTACAACTGTTGTGATGTGAGCACACCATTCCCTAATTAGCATAGGAGCATTTGTCACCACTTTGTCAGCAAAGCCTTTTCAGTTTGTTTAACTCATTGGACAGGCAAACCTGATCCCCTCCAGCTTGGCTGCACGAATCTCACTGTGGCTGGATGCCAGGGCAGCAGGTGTTCAGATCTGAGCCTGCCTGCCTCTTGGATGGTGCTGGGTAAGAACAGGGCTTGGATAGGATCCTGCTGTCCTGAAGACGGACAGGACACGTGCGATGACCATTCGTTTCTTAGAGTTAAAGAAAGCTGATCCTGTTAGCAGTCCAGTGAGTGACAAAATACATTTGGAAATTATATCTTAACATAAACAACCATCGCTGCTCCCCAACACACACACACACACACACACACACACACACACACACCACAATTTCAACATTGTTCTCTTTCATACAGAAAAACCCAAGGCTGGTGTTTCCTAATTTATGAAAAGCCCATGAACAAAAATGCCAAATTTAACGTCTCTTGGTGACTTTTGCTATCTGCTAACTAAAATAACAAATATTAGATAAATATTTCAAATATGAATCATTTACAAGGGAATTCAATTTATACAGAGTTATATTTATTGCACAACAAAGTCCATTTGTAACAGATGACATGTAGATTAAAATACAAGACTCACATATATATCATGCACACACCAGGGAGTTTAACATGGATGGATGAACATATCAAGTTCTCAACCTACTCTTAAATTTATTCAGTAAGAGGGGACAGAGCACAGGAAATAAACCCGCATACTCTAAGTCTCCTTTAGCCCTTCACAGCTTCCTTATACCCCCAGGCCATCCTTTGTGGAGGAAATGATGGACAGGTAAGTGGTGAAAAGTGAGCAAAGGAGAGCAAAGAAATGAAAGAGCCAGGATAACCCATGAGGCCAGCAACCACTCCCAGGGAGCCTGAATTGACAGGATGCTCTTCATGGGGCTGCACATACATGTCCTCACCTGAGCCTCTGGGTCCCCACAACTGCAGCACCTTGAGCTGCTGCCCAACCCCAAATTCTAGTTTTGGGGTTTTTATTTGAAATCTGTCACCATTGACTTGGATGTTGATCTTCTCTTCTGGTTGAAACTGGTCCATAGAATTCAACTGCGTGGTTAGAAAGAAGGAAGGAAGGGGGCGCCTGGGTGGCTCATTCGGTTGAGCGCCGACTTCGGCTCAGGTCACGATCTCGCGGTCCGTGAGTTCGAGCCCCGCATCGGGCCCCTGTGCTGACAGCTCAGAGCCCGGAGCCTGTTTCGGATTCTGTGTCTCCCTCTCTCTGACCCTCCCCCATTCATGCTCTGTCTCGGTCTCAAAAATAAATAAATAAACGTTAAAAAAAAAAAAAGAAGGAAGGAAGGAAGGAAGGAAGGAAAGAGAGAGACAGACAGACAGAAAGGAGAGGGAAGAAAGGAGGAAGAAATGGAGGGAAGGAATGAAGGAGAAAGAAAGGAAGGAATGCAAGAAGGGAAGGAAGGAATAGAAGAAACAGAGATTTAAAAAAAGGAGAGAGCAGAGAGATGGGAGGGAGAGAGAGAGAGAGAGGGAAAGAGAGAACAGCAAGGTAAAGGATGACTCAGCAAGGTCATTGGGTCACCATTCACACATCTCCACTTCAGTTTGAGATATTTGGGGGCCATTTGTCCTCACTGCCATCTGTAACCTCCTTGACCACACTCACAGAAGGCATAGCTCTGTTTCGCCGAGTTTGGATGAAGACCAATGCCCTTTGTATCATGATCCTGCCAGCTCTTCCTGCGAAGCACTGCTTATCTCTCCCACTTCACGTTTTATGCCTGTCCACATAATTCATATCATAATGTTAAGCTGATTGATGACTTGTGTGCTGTAGAAATCCTTCTATGTTCAAATAACAAATGAAAATAATAAAATTTGTGAGGTAGAGCAAATAATTGTGCCTTTTACCCTGTTTCACCAGGGTCTTCCTTTCCCAAAAACATTATGTCACAAATCAAGTGTTTCACTTTCTTGTCAAAGCTATCATCTGCCCTCCCAAGCAGATGACCTGGGCGTCCTGGTCTGCCTTCTCTGGTCACAGTGTGGGCATCCCAAGCTGATGACCCCTGGACGTACCAGCCTGCCTCCTATGGTCACAGCATGGGCACCCCAAGCAGATGACCTCTGGGCATCCTGGCCTGCCTTCTCTGGTCACAGTGTGGGCACTGCGTGCAGGTTCTGCATGTTGACCACATCAGGCTCTTCCATTGACTTTGTCCCTGTCATCTTCTCTCATGGTGGTGTGACTTTGCTGACCTTTCTACCGGTTTTGCTTTCTACTTAAAACTGTGTGGTTAAGTGATTGATATGTATTTGTCAGATGCTTTACCAATATGAAGTATACCTTTCTTAACAAGTTCATATCAATTATATTTTGTCTATCACAACTGATATACCTGATTAATTGGTTACATTTGTTGAATACTTTTTCATTTTTAAAAAATTAAAAACAAATGTTCAGCTTCTTTGTGTCTCCTTAGTTTGTCTCTTGTAAAAACAAAGCTGGATTTCCCCCTCATTTTATCCAATCAAAAATCTTTGTCTTTTAATGGGAGATTTAACCTATTCACAGTTACTGAGATTACTAGTAAATTTGCAGCAGCTTATTTTGTTTATTCTATTTTTAATGTGTTTTTGGTGCTTCTATTCTCTTTCTCTCTCTCTTTTTCTCTCTTTTTAATCAATTATTGGCTTGATTGACATTTCTTTGTCTATTTTCTACCTTAATAGTATGGAAATTTGTAAGGACTGATTGTATTCTTCAAATGATTCATCTCAATTTTTGCCTCATATACTTAAACCTGTATTTCTCCATTGATATCTAATGCTAATTAATAGCTATATCCTTCTCCCTGAAAAAAGAAATGACAAGAATCGTAGCAATCTGTGATTTCTTCTCTCTTCTTCTCAAACTACACTAACCTCCAACACTATCACCCACCTTCACTGCATCTGAATTTTACTGTTTGATTTCTATACATTTTTATGATCAACACCTATTTAGATGCTACGAATTGTACATGATCTCCTTCTCCACTCCCCCTCCCCTAATTCCAAGTGCTCTTGGATTTCACAGGAGTGGAGCTAAATACCAAGTGTTCTGGTTGGTTGTTTTCTGTCTTTTACTGAGGGGGCCATTGAAGACTAGATTTGCTGCAACCTTGTGCTACTGGAAATACTTCTTTTCCCGATTGAATGATGGCTTACCTGGATAATGATTTCTGTAATATACAGATTTTCCTTGATTTACAATGGGGTTTCATGCCAGTAAAGCTATTGTAAGTTGAAAATATTGTAAGTTAAAAATGCATTTAATACGCCTGACCTCCTGCCGCCCCCTAACATCATGCCTTAGCCTAGCCTACCTTAAACATGTTTGGAATACTTACATTAGCCTACAGTTGAGCCAAATCAACTAACCCAAGGCTTATGTTATAATAAAGTGCTGACTATCACATATAATTTATGGAATACTGCACTAAAAATGAAAAGCAGAATGGTTGTCAGTGGACCATTTGTTGACCCTGGTGATGGTGTGGCTGAGTAGGAGCTACCCCTGCCCAGCATCATGAGAGAGGATTGTAACTCATATCACTAGCCTGGGAAAAGATCAAAATATGAAATTCAAAGTGTGGTTTATACCGAATATGTATTGCTTTCACACTGTCATAAAGCCTAAAACCTAGGTGGAGTGATGGTAAGTTGGGGACTGCCTGTAAACTATCATCCTCAGGAACGCTGTAGATACGGAGCCCTTGCATTCTCGCAGGCTGTTCCTGGTGTGAAGGCTGATGTCATACGATTATTTTCCTTCACAAGCAATTTGTTTTCTTTTCTATTCTACTGCTGAATGCTTTTATTATTTTCTCACTTCCTTTTGTGTTCTGAGGTTTCATGTCAGGTGTACAGATGTGGTCCTTCTTCCCATCCTGCCTGTGCTAGAACATTCCCATCTCGGGAGGGTGCTTTATTCTGGCACTTTGTGAACTTGAACATGTGTGTGTTGGGGTGCTGAAGGGGTGCTAAATCCCACAAGGGATGCTGAAGCCCACAGAGCTGGCCTCAGCCCAGAGTTTCTGAGTCAGCACGTTGGGGATGAAGCCCGAGAATTTACATTTCTGACAGGTTTCCAGGTGAAGCTGCTGCTGTTTCCTGGAGAACCTCTGCTTTATTCAGTTTAGGGCAATTTTCTTCTCTTACTATTGTGAGCATGCCTCTTGTCTTTTCTCTTGACTCTCTTATTCTGGAAACAATTTGTAGGTGGTTCTCTTTTCTGTGTCTCCTGACTTTTCTTCCATACTTTCCACCTTTCTGTTCTGTCTCAGTGGGTTATGCTCCTTCTCTCCAGCCTCCCAGGGATGCTTGCTCGGCCCTGCTTTTTTTCAATGCACTGGATGCCTTCTAACATAGCTTATAATTTCCTTTCATAATTACGATGCATTATTTATCATCCATATTTATATATATGCAAGCTCCAGAAGGCCAGTGGTCTTTGACACACCCCAGGCATCTAGACCAGGGCCTGGCACACAGTGGTGCTCAATAAGTGTTGAATGGTGAGAGAGCAGGGCATTGGAGCAGTATAACAGGCAGGGTGAGCCAATGCCACCCCTGGGTGGTCCTGTTTGCACCCTTGACATCTGTGACCTCTCTCTCCCCTACCAGAAGGCAGAGACCATCAACTGCCCCTTCACAGTCTGCTCAGCCTGACCGTGTCTGTCTCAGGATTCTGCCTATACTCAAGCCTTCACTACAGTTCCCCTGGACTGTCACCTTAATGTCCATCTGGCCTCCAGGCTCCTTTCACTCCAACTCCCAAAAGCAGAGCTGGATACAAGGATTCCAAAGCAAGTACTTTCCTTAGAAGTATGAGGAACATTGGTAGAGTCATGTAACCATGGAAGTTCTAGGAAATGTATTAAACCCAGAGGGGTCATTCCACCTGCAGGACAAGGGAACCAGGGTATTCATACACCGATTCCTGTCTGTAATGGGGAGGCGGCTGCCCTCAGGGGTGGTGGTGAGTAATTGCTGGCACTTCCAGACTACCAAACATATGGGCAGAAGGGCTGAGGAAGCCATCAGGTACAGGGATGGGGCACAGGCAGATGGGACTTGACCCGCACACAGTGAAAAGCCTAAGGGCTACAGGTTAAGCACTGGCAGCATCTTCACCTGTCCCTTACATCCAGCTGAGACACCCCTTCCTTCTTCCACAAGTCATAGACTGATTTTCTCAGGAGGAATCAGGACTCTAAGAAAGGGGTTCTCTTTCTGGATTGTTCTATCTAATGTCCTCAATCACTTAATTCTCAAGTGCTGGCTCAGTGGCTATGGCCTCCTAAGAGATTATAAGGTGCTAGAGGGAAGGGACTGCATCTTTATTGTGCCTCACACAGTGCTTCACACATAGTTGAATAATAAATATTCTTTAAATTAAAGACCAACTGGATATATTATTTCATGTGACATGTTATTAAAACCACATAGGGGAAACCATTCATTTAACTTTTACTACTTACTGGATGTGAAAATAGTATTTATTGATTGAGAAACAGGCCCTATTACTATTCTCACTTTAGATAGGGAAGTGAGAAACCTGCCCATGGTCACACAGATGCCAGCTGATGAAGTAGGGATGGAAGCTGGTGGTGTCAGTCTTGATCACTAGGTTTCACTGCCTTCAATTAACATGAATGGGAGCTATAATTGAAAAAGTGTCAACCAGCAACAAGCTAGACTGGTTGTCCTCTCAACCTATTCAAGATAAGAAAGGTGGAGCATGAAGCAATTGTGGGTAGTTTTAATAATATTTTATGTCCAAATGAACATACTTAAGCTTGTGCATTCCCCTGACACACACATACAGAGACACACACAGACACACACTGACACACACACAAGTACTGGGACTGGAATCTCTACAAAGCTGCCTGCCATCCCCAGAGAGATCGTGCCACCTGCAACTCACCATGATCTGAGGGCAGATCCCACGACCACACCCTCACTGATCCTCAGAGTGGTCATCCATCTTCTATCTGGATCAAAATGATGTGTTTGTGTATGGCAAAGGAGGAGGAGGGAACAAAGCATGTGCAAATCACCCTGTAGTTGTGCCTTGCCCTCAAAGGCTACTTCTCCACTGAGGCTGTCATGTAAGCCCATGGGAATGCAGCAATCTTTTCAAAACTATAGACTATTTTCTTAAAAACCTGAATACACATGTATGATGTAGCAGTCTCCTCTTAGATATTTACTCAAGGGAAATGGAACCATCATCTATACAAACTCTTGACCACAGATACTCACAGGAGGTTTATTTATGGAGGCTCAACCTGCAAACTACCTAAAAATTCATCATCAGGTGAATGGATAAAGATTGAGCTTTTTACCATACAGTGAAATATTCTGAAGAAGTCGAAAAGGAAGAGGAAAAAGGAGGAGGAGAAGGAGGAGGAAGGAAGGGAAGGAGGAAGAGGTGAAGGAGGAGAAGGAGAAGAGGAGGAAGACTTTTGTTATACACAACAATGACATGGGTAAATTTCAAAAGTATTATGTTTTGCAGAGTAAACCAGACACATGAGACTATAACTCACATGATTCCATTTCTATGAAATTCTAGACTGGGTAACACTATTCTATCATGCTAGAAAGTAGATCAGTGGTTATATGACAGTGGAATGAGAACTGATCACAAAGGACCTTGAGGGAAATTCACGGGAAAAAAAAATTCTGTTTTGATTGGGTGGTGGTTACATGAGTGTTTGTATTTATCAAAACTCATCAAATCATACCTATAAAATGGGTACATTTTATTGTATATAAATTACACCTCATTAAGTTTATTTTATTTTTTATATTTCTTAAGTTTTTTATTTTAACTCCAATATAGTTAACATACAGTGTTATATTAGTTTCAGGTGCACAATATAATGATCCAGCAATTTGAGACATTAGTCAGAGCTCATCATGAAAAGTGTACTCTTAATCGCCTTCGCCTATTTCATCCATCTCCCCAGCTCCTCCCCTCTGGAAACCATCATTAAGTTGACTTTAAACTCTTGGTTAGTGATGTTATAGATAAAAATAAAAGTTTATAAGTTGTGATCTGTATTTTTTATGGAACAGGGAACCATGATTGAGTTGGGCTTCATTATTGCAGAGGTAATAAAAAATGAATGACTCTGAAGTTAGCCTTGAACCGTATGAATTGTCTCCAATGCTGGTTACTTGTCTATATCTTGCACTCAGCTTTAATGATTGGGGAGGTACCTCTTCTGTGACCAGTCTTCTCTCTACCTCTCTCCAAGGTAGCACAAGAAATATTAATCCCCTTCATTTTGCTGACCTCCATCAAAACATTCAATAATACCATGAAGAAAATATCTTGTCTGCTCCACACCCACTTTCCTCTCCCATATAAGGAATATGGACTTCCCATTATTGGGTTATTTCTTTTATCACAACCCCCCTTCTTCACTTCTGTAAATCATCTAACTACACATTTCCTTCTTTGAGATGGCCAGCCAAACCCTACCCTTTGGCTTTAAGCCGAGTACTTTTAGGGAAGCAGCTTTTTACTATGGAAACAACTTTTATGTTATTAAAATTCATAAGTAAAAACAACTTTAGAAAAGCTCTTGGTTACTGCAGATGCCAAGTTGGAAGTGAAACCAGTGTCAGCCAGAAAGTCATGGCCTTTCATTAAGATACTTTTTTGCATTGCACAGAGGAGACCAGATGCCCAGAATGACTTCTTTAATGCTCACAGAGACTAGATTTGATGCTTAGTGGTCTGTGGCTGAAATTAAGTGTTGTTTGTTAACTTTAGATACATGATGAATGGTCTTCACCATGAGGCATTTATCCTTTTTGAGCACAGAAAAAAATAGTTCATTTGGGCCTTGTTATTTCAAAATTTGGAGTCAGAAGGTCTAGAATCAACTCATGAGTTAGTTGAACAAACAAGAAAACAAACCATAAATAAATAAATAAATAAATAAATAAATAAATAAATATTCATTGGGGAAATGAGTTTGATGAGAGATTTTCAGCTAAGCTGTTTAGCCTAACTAAAAATTCACCTTTTAAGACACTTATCTCAATGCTTATATGCTATTTTGTAAAACAGATATGAATTACAAATAATTCTTACATGAATGGAAATGAATCAGTATCTGTTCTGGGTATTTTATTCTGGTTCCACTTGTATGTGAAGCAAACTCACAATATTTAGCAGTGAATTTGACTGTACGTAATAAAGCCGGGCTGACATTATGCTTATTTCTCTCACTTGATAAAGAGTTCAGAGGTGGGGACTCTAGGGCCCCTGTTCTCAGAGGTCTTCCAATCTTTTTGGTCCTTCATCACCAACCTGTGGCTTTCATCTTCATGTTTATGGCATGGCCCACCAAGGCAGTCCCTTTTTCTTTTCTTGTTTTAAATTTTGAAGTAAGATCTACCTGCTGAGAAAGGTACCAATCCAGACTATACAATCTGATGAGTTTTGATGAATGCATACACCCTATCATCATCTCTCCAATCAAGACACAGAACATGCCATTACCTGGCACACATCCCAAGCTCCCTCCAGTCGTTTCTTACCCCAGAGACAAACACCCTCCTTTCTATCACAATGCATTACTTTTGCTTCAAGAAAATCATATTGATGGAATCAGTTTACTAGGTTTAGGCCTATCATTTTGTTGTTTGTTTTCTGCCTCTCTTGCCTGTTTTTTTTTTCTTTTCTTGTTTTATTTTGGGTTAATCAAGTATTCTTTTTTTTAATTACTAGACATTTTTTTGAGCAGTTTTAGGGTTATGGAAGAATTGAGCTGAAAATACAAAGAGTTCCCGTATAATCTTTCAATACTTAACCCAACACTTTCCCTGTTATTAACATTCTGCATTGATGTGGGACATTTGGTACACTTGATATGCCAATATTGACACATTATTATTACCCAGAGTCCACAGTTAACATTTCACTTTTTCTGTTGCATATTCTATGGGCTTTGAAAAATGTGTGATGACATGTATTCATCATTACAGTGTCATGCAGAGTATTCACTGCCCTAAAAAAACCCTGTGCTCCACCTGTTCACCTCTCCCTCTTTCCTCCCCTCTGAAGCCCTGGCAAAAATTGATCTTTTACTGTCTCAACAGTTTGGCTTTTCCTAGAAAGTCATATAGATATAATCATATAGTACATAGATTTTTAAGATTGGCTTAGCAATATGGCTATGCTATGGCTTACTATTTAAAGTTCCTCCATGTCTTTCATGGATTGATAGCTCATTTCTTTTTAATATAGAATAATACTCCATTGTCAGTATGTAGTACAGTTTATCTGTTCACCTTAGGACATACTGGTTGTTTCCAAGTTTTACATTATCAATAAAATATAAACTTTTGTGTGCAGGTGTTTGTGTGGACATAAGTTTTCAAACCATTTGGTGGGTAAAAAACCTAGGAGTGTGCTTACTGGGTCAGATGATAAGAGTATGTTTAGTTTTATAAGAAACAGCCCAACTGCTTTTCAAAGAAACTGTTTCATCTTGCCTTTCCACTAGCAATGGATGAGATCTCCTGTTGCTCCACATCCTTGCCAGCACGTGGTATTGTTAGTGCTCTGGATTTTGGCTAATCTAATAGGTGTGTAGTGGTATCTTATTGTTGTTTTAGTTTGCATTTCCTTGATGACATGATGTGGAACGTCTTTTCAGACACTTACTTGCTATCTGTGTATCTTCTCTGATGAAGTGTCTGTTCAGGTCTTTTGCCCATTTAAAAAAATGGATTATTTATAGTCTTATTGTTGAGTTTTAAAAGTTTTCTGTATATTTTGGGTAACATTTCTTTTTCAGATATTTGTTTTGATGATATTTCCCAGGCTGTGGCTTGTCTTTCCACCCATTAAGAGAAGTTTTAAATTTTCAGTATATTTTACTAGTGCATTTTTATTTTTCTGTTGGGTGTCAGGAGTTCAGCTGAGCTGGAAAAAGAGAGAGAGAGAGAATCTGTCAGGTGTTGGAGTAGCTGATTAAAACAACAATAAGGCAAAATGAAAGAGGGGTGCCTGGATGGTTCAGTTGGTTAAGTGTCAACTTTTGATTTTGGCTCAGGTAATGGTCTCATTGCTTGTGGTTTCAAGCACCACATGGGGCTCTGTGCTGGCAGCGTGGAACCTGCTTGGTATTCTCTCTCTTCCTCTCTCTGTGCCCCTCTCCTTCCTGAGCTTTCTCTCTCTCTCTCAAAATAAATAAACATTAAAAAAAATTAAAAAACTAAGTAAGCAATGAAGCCTTTAATCACTTACTAAGACAGTATATGCAAGTATCTAAAACGGGAGAAAGTGCTGAACCCCTGTTCCATTTTCTCCCATGGAGTTGCATGGGTAAGGGGTCAGCTAAATCAACACAAGCATGGGAGTGGTCTCACTGTGGAGGAAGCCCTGAACAAAAGGCTCCAGAAGTTTTATGGGTTATGAGGAGGTAGAGTCAGAGAAGGGGAAGGCTAGGAGTGGACTGAGTCAGAGTGGGGAAAAGTCTTCAAGATTCTCCTTGGCTCCCAGCCTTGCCCATAAGGAAACCTCAGCCAAGGTACAGGAAAAAGACCTCTGTCCAGGCCCTCAGATAAACAGACCTAGGAATGAAGGCATCCAGGGCTAGGAATGCAAATATGTAGGGAGCAGCTCCATCCAGGGGGTCCTGAGTCCTGACTGCACCCCCATTCAGAGACTGCAGTGCACTGGCCATGCCTCAAGTCCATTGTGGGAGGGCAGCTTCGCCCATGACACCCATTAGCTAAAGTCTTTGCAATTACCTATAGTCAAGCTTGAAAATTTCAGCCTGTAGACGGACTTCCCGTGGGTATTTACAGATATACCTGAATATTATTATTTTATTGTTGCTTTAGAAATTATATCTAATCACAGTCTATTTAGAATTAATACTGTACCACCTTGTATGAAATAACAAGGACTTAAAACAGTATAATTCTATTATGCCTGTCTTTTGTATTTTTTTGGTCATGTGTTTTATATCTACAGAACTTATAAATCCTACAATACAATGTCATAGTCTTTGCTTTAAATTGTCAGTTGTTTTTGAGGGAGTTGAGTAAATGTTATCTTTTATAATTATTCACATATTTACCATTTTGGATGTCATCCCAATTTTCATGAGGTGTCATTTCCTGTCACCTGAGAGCTTCCTTTAGCACTATTACAGTGCACATCTGCCAGCACTGGATTATCTTAGTTTTCTTTTATTTGAAAATGTATTTACTTCTTCTCCATCCTTGACGAATATTTTATCTGGGCATAATATTTTGTGTTGACAGTAGCTTTATTGTTTGTTTAACTACTTTAATGATATTGTCTCATTGTCTTCTGGTTTTCATTGTTTCTGATAAGAGATCAGTTTGTTTTTCTTTAGCTACTTTCAAGATATTCCCCCTATTGTTCCTTTTCATCAATTTGGCCATAAGAGACATAATTATGGTTTTCTCTGTACTTACCTGCTTGGGGCTCACTAAAATTCTTGGAACTAAAATTTTAACAAAATTTGGGAAATTTGGGAAATACTTCATCAAATACTTTATTGTTACATTCTTTCTCTGTCTTCTCTGCATCTAAGACTCCAATTTCTTATTATTGAAGCTTTATTTATTCTTTCTGAATCTATGTATCTTTCTATTCTTCATACTGATTGATTTCTACTGAGTTATATTCAAATTCATAAGTTTACTGACTTATCTCCCTACCATTTCCTATATCATAATGTAAAGTTTTCATTTCAGATATTGTAATTTTCAGTACTAGAATTTCCTTTTTTAGCTTTCATTTATTTGCTGAGATTTATTGTTTACTCAATATGATTATCTTTTCCTTAACTCTTTGAATATGCTTATAATAGTTTCTTTATAGTTTTTATCTGTTAATTACACTTTTTGACTCATTTTAACACCTGTTTCATTGATAGCTTTCTCTCTCTCTTTTTTTAATTATGAGTCATTTTTTCCTGTTTCTTTTTACATCTAGTATTTTAAATTTTATGGCAGACTTTGACATACCTTGGAGGCTCTCGTTTGTATAATTTCCCTCTGTTCTGTGAATTTGACTTTTATTCTACCAGGCTGTTAAATTCTTGGTTGATTACACAGAACTTGTGAAGACTTGGTTTTATGCTTTATTAGGGTATGTATATTTTGTGTTTTCTCCCCTTAATCCTAGAGTAAATTCCTTAGTTCTGGGATATAATCTTTACTTCTAAAGTATGGCTTTTTGGGGGATTTCAGTGAAAAGCCCAGGTGTTTACCAAGCCCTCCTAACTTGGTGATACTTAAACTTTAAACTCTGCCTCCCCTGTGGTGGTCAGTGGAAGACATATATGCTCAGCCTTTTCATTCATCTGTCTGTTAATTTCCACTGGGCTTCTTGGATTCTCCTTCCTGCATGTATTTCATGGGGTTAGTCAAAGCTTTAAGTGGAGCTTATATTTAGATGATCTGGGACTCTTCCCTGTGGCTTCCTGTTTTCCAAGATTACCATCTTAATATCCAGCTGTGTAAACCCTGAAATCCATCTTTTGACACTTCCAGCCAATAACACAAGACTGCCTACAAGTGTTTTAGTTACCCCACGTTCTGTGAATTGGGGGTATGTTCAGGGAAAGTATGAATAACATGGATATCATCCAAAGTAATTTCCTTCTTCAAAGGGTTAAATCCCTGCAGCTTCTGCCTGGTTTTGGTCATGTCCCAGTGCCTTCAAATGGCTGTTTTTCATATTTTGTCCAGAAGTATTATTACTAGTGTTTTGTTTTGTTTTCCCAAAACCAGATCCTAAGCTTGTCATTTTTGAAGAACCCTCCAAGTCACTCATCACGTGTTTTTATGCTCAGTTGGCTAGAATTGGACAACATGACCTTCTCTAGCCCAAGCACTGGAAGGGACATTAAAGTGTAGGGCTTGTGGATCGGGAAAGGAGGGTGTCACAAAGTGTCTGCCACACTGCCATTTAAAACATTCTCTAATTCAATTTTTTTCACATTTTCAGACTCACTTTTTCTCTCCCAACAAGACAAACACATCCTCCTATATCCCATCTAAATAAATGAAGTTTGACACAATAATTTTGGATTAAAACTGAAGATTTGCCCGGGAGTTTTGTATGACCTTGATGTATAGATTATTGAAGATGATCATACATCCCCGTAAGCTTTAAGATTTGAGGACCATGGATCTTCATAACAATTCCTTGCCAACAAGGTCTGGATAGGAATTTAATAGCAGTATAATTGCTGACAGTAGCATAAGCAGCAACATCTATTTTCTCTGTAACAAATGCCTGACACTTTCCCATACACCTGCCTGGTTCCACTGCCCATCCTGGATGTCCATGAGGCAGACCCAGGAGTTCAGAGTAACTTTGATTGTGTCACCTGTATTGTGTCATCTAACCCTAGGATGTGGCTTTTATCTTTACTTTGAAAGGGAAGGGAAACCGAGACTCAGAGGTCCTAGCTATCATGAAAACAGAGCGAATAGTAGTAATGATTATTTGGGCCCATCCTATATGCTTGGTATTGTGCTAAATGTCTTCATTATGCACTAGACACTATGAATTATGCTCGATTTATAGGTAGAGAAATTAAATCTTAATGACATTTAAGCAATTTGTCCATTGTCACAGCTATCAGAACCAAGATTTAAACTGAAGCCTATATGATTCCCCATAACTTTGCTCTTAAAGCCATGTCACTCCCTAGATGTTGATGAAAGACTATAACAAGGAAACACAATTCTGGTTATTTTACTAGGCACAGTATAAATTGTATCATTCAAAGAGATGAACTTTGTTTACCCTGGATCAATAAAAAGGAAAGCAGGGAGTTTTATTTTACTCTGATTGAAATCTATTAAGAGCTAGTTTAGGACAGAGTAGATACCAAACTGTGTGGAAGGGGCCTGGTGGAGGTAAGAATGGGGGAGGGTACATGTGGTATGTGTGTGTGTGTGTGTGTGTGTGTGTGTGTGCAGACATGTGCACATCTCAGAACATTGGCTGCAAAACAAGTACAGATTGAAACATACCAATCAATGGATCTTTAAATTCATGCCAGTTGCTAAATGAAATGGAACCTTGCATCAAAGGCAGGTACCGAGAGCTCAGTAAGCTCACTGGTCTCCCTCTGCCAATGTGCCTATCTGTCTCTCTGGTTGAATGGGACTTCCCATGCTGTCTCTTCCTTGCACATCCCCTTCTTCATCTTTGGCCTTGCCAGCACCATCTCCTTCTGCCACCTGGATCCCTGTGAGAGTCTCCCAGTAACCATTGGTATCCAAGACCTCAGCAGCCCTTCTCATCTCCAGAAGCGTCCTAGGACTTGGACTATTGGTAAGTGGGTGCCAAAGGATGGAAGGGTAAGAAGTTTATAAACACTGTATAATGTAGCTGAGAAAGCCATTAAGAATCTTCTCCTAGACAGGTTCTGAGACACATTGCTGAAGGTGGCTTTCATCCTCACTGCACAGAGGAGGAAACTGTGGCACAGAGAGGGGCCTTGCTCCAAGAGTCAGCTCTAGAAAGGGACTGGAGAGGGTCTGCACCAGACTTCACTAAGGCCTAGGTCTGGCTCTGTCCCTGTCCCTGCCCACCATGAAGACACCAGGCAGCTCACCTCCAGAATTTGCTTGTTTAATCTGCTCATTTGCTTGCACTGAAATGAAGGAGTGTCGGGGGAGGGCCGTGAGAGGATCCAGTAATATTCTAAGAGTTCGATAAAACAGAAGTCCTCAGAGCTCTAGATTCTGTACTTCTTTAAATCCTCCCTGAATGTTTGTGGCTCCTGTGGGCACTATATTCTGAAGTTTACTAAAACCATCATGTATTTAATTTCTGAAAAAAATCAGAGAAGGTTTTGCAGTGGCATGAGACATTGACTAGTAAAACCAGTTGCAAGCTAACCTTCATGCACTGTTGTTGGGAAGGCAAACTAGTGCAGCCACTGTGGGAAACGGTATGGCAGTTCCTTTAAAAATTAAAAATAGAATCACCATATGATCCAATAATTCTACTAGTTGGTATTTGCCCAAAGAGAATGAAAACACGAATTCAAAAAGATATAGGTACCCTCATGTTTATTGCAACATTATTAATAATAATCAAGATATGGAAGTAACTCAAGTGTCCGCTGATAGATGAATGGATAAAGAAGATGTGATATTTACAGATGGAGTTTTATTCAGCCATAAAAAAATAATGAGATCTTACCATTTCTAACAACACAATGGACCTAGAGGGTATTATGCTAAATGAAATAAGTCAGATAAATTCTATGTGATTTCATTTATATGTGAAATCTAAAGAACAAAACAAAGAAGTAAACAAATAAAAAGCAGAAACAGACCCATAAATACAGAGAACTGTATGATGGTTTCCAGCAGGGAGGGAGTTGGTTGGTTGGATGGGCGAAATGGGTGAAGGAGGTGGGAGATACAAGCTTCCAGTTATAGAATGAAAAAGTCACAGAGATGAAATGTATAGCACAGGGAATGTACTAAGTGGTACACTGAAGGTACTTAATAGCACTATATGGTGACAGGGGGTAGCTACACTGTGGTGAGCATAGCATGATATATAGAATTGTCAAATCACTATTTTATACACCTAAGACTAATGTAATTTAGTGTGTCAGCTAAATAAAAAAACGAAGACAAAAAATCTTCTCTTAGACAGAAAATAATCACTTGAGGGGCGCCTGGGTGGCTTGGTTGGTTAAGCGTCCGACTTCGGCTCAGGTCATGATCTCACGGTCCGTGAGTTCGAGCCCCACGTCAGGCTCTGTGCTGACAGCTCAGAGCCTGGAGCCTGTTTCAGATTCTGTGTTTCCCTCTCTCTCTGCCCCTCCCCTGTTCATGCTCTGTCTCTCTCTGTCTCAAAAATAAATAAACGTTAAAAAAATTAAAAAAAAAGAAAATAATCACTTGATAGATGGTTAAGATTTCCTACTATACATAAAATATTGTAATAGGGATATTAGATTTAGTTGTAGCCTGCAGAGAGCTTACAAATCAGTTGAGAAGCAGATGTACCAAAAAGAGCAATAAAAATAATAGACTTATTATTTTTTAAATGTTGGAGCTTGAGCTAGGCTTTTAAGCTCAAGTATTTGAATACATAAAGACCAGAACAGGCTGAGATGAACAGAAGTAATTATTCATTCAAACAAGTGATATCTATTCTAAGCCTAAAATGTGTGATGGCCATCATGCTCTACATCTAAGCATAAGTAAATAACATGGACATGATGCCCACCCTATGGAGCAGATAGAAGATAAGTAAACAAAATAAATATGTGATTACCACCTATGTGTGTGTGCATGCACATGTGTGTACACAAGTATGTGTATGTATGTATATTTACATGCTTACAAACATTAACTGAGGAATAAAATAAATATATTTGATGGATGAGATAAGGGAAATGGCAGGTGGTGGAAATAAAAAGGGTGAAGCAGTGGTGGCTTGGGCATGGTGCTGATAAGGAGTAAGAAAGGCACAGACATACAAAGTGGGAGATCGAAGACAGCTACAATGAGGAGCAGCTGGCACAGCCGCCCAGGGCAATGTGGGTCAGACCGCTCAGGAGCTGAGTGGAGGGAAGTGGCTAGGGTGTAGAGATGGAAGATGGGAGGGGAAAGCTTCCAGGAAGTTCCTTAGGAATACTAAAGAAAGAGTTTACATGGAAGGAAGGCTCATGAAGGGGAAGAGTGAAACAGCCTTGGAAGAGCACATAGGAGCTGATTAGAAGGAACCTCAAAGCTGCTGCAACTTCCCAGAGGGATGACAGTATGGGTGTCATCCTGCTGGGTGGATGAACCGGGGCCTTCACAAGGCTCTTCTTGTGGCTGTTCTTAAACTATTCCCTGACTTAAAGAAGGATGAAATCACAGAACAGCCGCTGTGGTTGCTATTACAGGTGTCACACAGATGGACATCCACCTAGTGCCTAAAGCAAATGCTTATTGCATATTCAAGATTGTTATTTGTCAATGGAGCAAAGTGAGTCTCCCTCAAGTTAGTGAAAAATGTTTAATGGAAAGAGGGTATACTCCCCTAGCAATGCCATTTTTCTGACATTTTGTTATGAAAATGTTCTAACATGTAAGTGAGCATCTATACACCCACCCAGATTCTACCACTAATATTGCACTGTAATTATTTTATCACATGCCTACCCATCTATACACCTATTGGTACATCTTATTTTGGGTGCATTTTAAAGTAAATTGCAGACATCAGTACACTTCATCCTAAACACTTTAGCACATGCCACTAACTAGAGTCCAATAATTGTTTATGGTTATGTTTTTCTTATGAGGTAAAATTTACATACAATTAAATGTATACATTTTAGGCATACCATTCTGTGACTTTTGACAAATATGGACACCTTCATAACTCACATCCTTATCAAAGTAAGGAATATGACCATCACCCCAGAAAGTTTCCTCACCCTGCTTCTCGGTCAATTGTGACCACACACCCAGCCCCAGGCTCTCACTAGAGGCAACTGCTACTCTAAATTTTTTTCCCCACCATTGATTAGTTTTTTAGAAAACTTTGTGAAAAATGGAATCAGAGCTTACTCTTGTATGTAAATCTGTTTTCATTCAGTACAATGTTTTTTAGATTCATCCCTACTGTTGTGTGTTTATTCCTCCTAATTGCTCAATAGAATTCCATTGAATGTACATAGCACAATTCATGTATCCATGTATCCTTTTAACTACTGAGGAACACCTGGGCTGTTTCTAATTTGATGCTGCATTTCACAAGACTGTCTTGCCAGAGCCTTGACACGTCAGAGACAAACTCATCCTGTGGATAAGGGTATACTGCACTTCCTTTTAAAGGGTTAGAAAATGTCAGTGGCAAAATATAGAAAAAAAACAACATAGTTGTTCTTACAAGAACTATGTTCTTACAACATAGTTGATGGTGACATTTTTATTACCAGGCACCCTGCTGGGTGACATTCCTGTTAACAGAAATTTTCTTTCCGTCTATTAGATTGCTAAAGCAAATAAAATCTCTCCATAAATGAAGGACTGTTATTCTTTGCAGTGCTTTCCTGCTTCTGATCACTTATTTTTGCCATAAACATTGCTCAAGTTCAACAGCACTGCTCTGTACCAACTCTGAAACTGGAGGAAAAACTGACATAGCCTTTTACCATGTTTCAGGTTTTCCAGTGGTTTAAGGTATGTGCCTTTTTAGAAGACAAGATGGTATTTCCATCTTTCAATGGTTTGGCTAGGGGAGGTGACTGTCTTAAAAGTAAAATTAATTGCTGAGAGAAGGGAATTGAAAGTGAGCAATAAAGAATGTGCTGGTCACTGTGGAAGTAACAGACAACTATGTGGGGTCAGACCACCCACACTGATGTCATTGAGTGAGTAGACATCGAAGCTTTAGATCTTGAATCCAGCTCTGGCTTCTGGAGAGGCATAGGGCAAACCAAATCTGTGAAGAGAACAGCTCACAGAACCTTTTTATTTCCATTTGTCTTTCTTCTCCTACTTCAAATTCTCCCGCTTATCATTAAATTAAGAAAAAAAAAGGAATATGTGGTATTATAAGTAAATTGAACCTTTTAAACTCAGGTTTGGCGGCCTTGCCAACCAATTTGAGAGACACAGATTTGCTGCTAAATCCAGGTGCATCTAATTCAGATGACAGACAAAAGATGTGTGGATGTGGATTTCTGACACTCTGCTGTGGTAAGTGAGGTGCCACAATTACACCTGGCCAAGAAATCCTCTTTGAGGATTTATGACATTGTACTTCTCATTCATCTGCCCCAGGAATCAGCATACTATTTTGTAATTTTAAGTGTGAAATTTAAAAAATTGAATGAAATTCAGAAATGAATTTTTTTTTGAAATGATACTTTTAAGTAATAAAGTTAGGGTCAGAAAGATGAATGGTGTTTTTAATTCATGTCATTTATAAGCCCCTGAAGATTTCATGAAACATGGTCCAGATAATATCTTTGATGTATTTGACCTATGTAAAAATCAGAAATGTTAGGGTTATTATGTCATTTCAACAAAATGATTTTTTCCTTGGTTTTATTATTAACCCTTTATTATCTTTGGATCTACAGCCTCAGTCTGGTGGGCCCAATTATAATCACAAATTCCTTAAAATATGGAAGAGGGAGATAGAAAAGTCAAAGAAAGAGATACAACAACCAAAGCAAAGGTTGAAGAGAGAGATTGGCAGGTACTAAGCTGTTGGCTTTGAAGACAGAGTGGACCATGGGACAGGAAATGCAGACAACCTCCAAAAGCTGGAATGTTCTCCCCTAGATTCTCCAGAAGGAACATGGCCTTACCATATCTTGATTTTGAACTTCTTACATCCAGAAGGAACTGTTAAGATATTAAATGTGTATTGTTTTAAACTACTAATCCATGGTAGTTGGCTACTGTAGCAATAGGAAACTAACATATTCCCTTGCATACTAAGATTATAACTAAATTATAGATATTTCCAAGTTTTTTTTTTAATGTAGCTTTGTTCTGTAATATAGTATCACCAAAAAGTGATTTCTAAAAGTGCATGAAAAACAGTGTCTGAACTAGTATATGTCTGCAGGACAGTGACCTTGGCTCCCATTTGCCAACCTTGTATGAACTAATTCATGGGACAGAAGCACCTGTGCAGCAGACCAGATTGAGCTAATTAAGTAACCAAAGATGGAAAGGGCTTATTTCTGCCTTGGATGTGGTGAGTTCAGAACATGGAGGGGGATGTTAAGCCTAGGCTCACAACTTACTGGAAACTACATGACTGAGGGTTCCAAGTACCTGATGGGGATCAGTCAAGGCAAGGCCAACTCTGTCTGGGAGCCATGGGGAATCTTTGTGGCCTTGAACTGAAAGAACTGAACAGTATTTCTCTCTCTTTGCAGTTCAAAGCCTCCAGTCATTTTAATTCATCCTTCCCCAACTCCAACTTCTTAAACACTCTGGCTTCTCCTTTCTCCTTTTTTCCTTCTGACTGTAACCTCTTTTTCACCCACCAGATTTGTGCAGCAGTGATAAATACATCCATAATGGGGCAAAATTTAGAGCTGGGGTCCCCTCTCTGCCACTGCCCCTTACATTTGAATAAGTACTACTTCAGTTGTTGGGTTTTTACCTTTCTGTCTGCATATCTTCTTTGAATTAGAGAAAACTCTTATAAGTAAGGTCTATGTCATCTGGGATTTTTCTTTTTTAATGTGTTTAAGGCAGGGATCAGCAAACTATGACCTGTAGGCCCAATCTGGCCTGCTGCCTGTTTTCATAAGGCCCATGAGCTAAAAATGGTTTTTACATGTTTTAATAGTTAGGCAAAAATCAAAAGAAGAAAAATATTTCATGACATGAGAACGTTGTAAAAAAATTCAAGGTATACAAATAAA
Organism: Panthera pardus; assembly: GCF_024362965.1. Taxonomy (NCBI): domain Eukaryota; kingdom Metazoa; phylum Chordata; class Mammalia; order Carnivora; family Felidae; genus Panthera; species Panthera pardus. Next base: position 47,813,587 of record NW_026526821.1, on the reverse strand, counting down.
GTTTTATTGGGACACAACACTTTCATTCATTTAGATATTGCCTATGGCTGCTTTCATCTATGATAGCAGAGACCAAATGACCGGCAACACCTAAAATATTGACTATCTACCCTTCTTTGTTGACCCCTGGTTTAAGGGATATGACCTAATGAACATATAGAAGATACTATTAAATGATGTATTTGACTAAAAATAGGGGTCAGGCCTTGAAATTTAAAGAAATTAGATCAGATAAATGGCAATCCAGGAAGCTATACTTTAATTTATTCAAATTTGTACCAACTAGGCATGTGACTGGTTGCATGTAACAGAAATCCAATTATAGTGGTGGAATCAGAAGATTGATTTATCTCCCCTAACAAGAATTCCAGGGGTTGATTGTTCATGAGTGGGGCTATGAGTTCTTAATGCTTTTAGCATCTTGGATTTCTTCAATCTTTCTGCTTTTATCCCAATGCATGACTTTCAGCCTCATGATAGTGATGCCTGCTGTACCTTCTTCTTTGTGGCTAAATTCTACTAATTCCAACTTGATTGGCTTAAAAGTTTATCTCTACTATTTAATTACAATAAGATTTGGGTTAGATGTGGCCTTGGAGCCAAGAACTGTGGTTTCAGGGTCTATGGATGTGTTGGCAGAGCCAGGACCCAGAGTGGAAAGCACAGGAGATGAGGTGGGATGGTGAGGATGTGCTCAGAGCCTTAGAGGCCACTTTCATTCATATCTCATACACCATGAGCCCGTGGTTCTCATGGGTATACATCAGAATCCCCAGAAATACATGCTCAAATCCAGATGATTGGGCTCAACCCCTGGAGTTTCCGATTCAGGAGGACTGGGCTGGGCCCAGAATCTGCTTTGCTGACAAGTCCCATGGTGATGAATGGTGTTTACATCGAGAAGACATAATTTTGATGTTAATGGTCTTAGGAGCACCTTTCCGCACACCTAGAGAGGATCATTGAAACTCTAATGGAGGGCAGGGCAAGGAGCTTCTCATCTCAATGAGGCCATTCAGTTGCCTTCCTGGTTCCTCCTCAGGCACAACCATGCTGGGGGACTTGTGTGTACCAACCCCCCAGGATCTTGTCAAAGGCAGATTCTGATTCAGAAGCCATGGGGAGGAGTCAGAGACATTTCTCTAACAAACTTCCAGGTGAGAATGCTGGTCTGGGGATCACATGTTGAGGGACAAGCCTGCAGGAGTCTACTGTCTCCCTCCTCTTCCTCAGCCTGCATCACAGCAGGGCCACCCTGTTTCCAACCCAAGCTATCTTCCGCTCTGCTAGAGGCAGCAATGCCCAAATATTCTGGGGGTAGGGTGTCCACATCTTTGTCAATTCTACTGAGCCCAGGAGAATATCTCATTCGAATGATGTTTTCAACTACTTGGAAAGATGCTGGGCCACTTTCTCAGAATTAGGAAGTCAAATATTTTTTTTTCAATTATTATTTTCCCCCAGATTCAGAGATTGCTTTATTCCCAACAAAATAAGTACTTTTAGATTACAAGATAAAATATGAAAATGATGTCCAAGCTCAGAACTACAGGCAAAAGAACAGAAAGTGCACACATTGTGAGAAAATAGAGAATTACAGAATGTTTCTGTGGCATATTTCAAGTTCTGCATTTACTTTATTTTCAGCTGTGTGCATTTATCTGCTTGCTGTAGAACCAGTTGGAGTTTTTAATTTGCACCATGAATAATGCTGCCAGAACTTTCCCTTGCATCTGTTGGCTCCAAGGTTCTTCAGTAGCCAGCTGGTCACCAGAAGTGACCATAAAAGCAACAACCAGTTCCAAGGAAAATCATTTCTTCCGTGGAATAAGACAAGGAAGGGTGCCATGGTTCCTCATGTTCTGGAGAGCCCTTTGAGGGACTCTGGAAAGATGGGTTTTACTAAATGTCCCAGAAACCCCTTCCGAAGAAGAAGAAACCCTGATGAGGAGTCCTTGCCAGTGCTCCTCTGGAATCTGGCTTCAGAATTATTCTCACTCTGGAAAGTATTCACAAGGACTTGGGTGTGGACTGAATGCTTCCCCATCTCCCCATGGGTGGGCTGGCTCTGGATGCAGGTGAGCAGGACCTGAAGCTCCCTCAGTGGGGATCCACTCCCTTTCCTCTCCCTCAAAAGCTTGAGGAAGCCTCAAATACCTGCAGGCCTGTGGGTAGAAGTGGAATTTCTGAATAACAGACTCAAATGTTGGCCACCTTGAGCCCAGAGTAAAGCTCCCTCCTTACAGTGGACTGTGGACTGTGACTCCTTTACTCCTCAGAGGGCCTGTGTTCCCAAGTTCAAGATGTTCCGAGTCAAATCACCCAAAGTTGTCAAACCATCCTGCAGGACTGCAGCCACCAAAGGTGTGTAGTAGCTAGTCTGCAACCCTGACTGACCAGATATTGATGGAAATAAGCTAACTAGCATCTAGGAGTTCCTAAAAGAATTCAGGTCTACATTATTCAATAACAATCTGACTAGATAATGGGGGGGGGGTGTCAAATTTTGATTGTTCCCATGACTAAATTTTAGGAAGATTTATTGCATAGCAGTAAATAGCATATTGATTATATTGGACAGTGCTATGCTTATGCTACAATGCCAGTGTTGAGTAGTTACAACAGAGACAAAAGGGCCAGCAAAGCCTGACACATTTACTACCTGGCCTTTTACAGAGGAAGTTTGCCCTGTACAAAATTCTTCCCATACCTGGGTCTTAACTGGTGCTCTGATTGTCTCACCTGCCACAACTGAAAGCAAGAAGCCACAAGATGTAGCAACTAAATAGTAAATTGGTAGTTATGTTGTGGGTGCATTAGGATAGGGCTCTACTACATAGCCTGGTTGAATCTCTGTGATAGAAATCTGTTCACTTGTGAAATCATTGTTTGGGGAAGCATGTGTACTGAGATCTGGGATGCAAAAACCTAAGTTCTTCCTAAGTCCACAAGGGCAACTCTCCTGTGATGCTGCTAAAGACACTTTCATTAAATGCTTCAAAAGCAGTGAGCTAAGAGTGACTCAAAATACATTCTATTTTGCATAAGACTTCAAAACTTAGGTGGCATATTATTAACAAATTACTTTCAAAGCCACTAGCTTTCAATTGCCAAAAAGTAATTTTGCCTTCTTTATAAAGAATTGGAGGGGTGCCTGGGTGGCTCAGTCAGTTAAGCATCCGACTTTGGCTCCAGTCATGATCTCATGGTTCATGAGTTCGAACCCCGCATCAGGCTCTGTGCTGACAGTTCAGAGCCTGAAGCCTGCTTCAGATTCTGTATCTCCCTTTCTCTTTGTCCCTTTCCTGCTTGTACTGTCTCCCTCTCTCAAGAATAAACATTAAGAAAAAAAAAAGAATTGGAACCCATTACTTATGAAGAACATGTTTGTTGTAAAAAATATAGAGGAAAGTGAAAATCATTTGTTATGCTTCAACACAGATAACTTTATTAATATATACACATATAAACTATATATTATGTGTAGTTTTTTTTTTCTAAATCAGATCATCTATTTCCATAGCTTCCCATCCAATGGATATATCTGTTATAATTCATTAACTGTTCTTTGTATGTTAACAAAATATTCAGGTTTCCAATTTTTGAAAAGATTATGTGTAGTTAGTTTTATGACAGATGAATGTTTTTGTTGCTGGATTTCTTACATTTAACACATTTAAAGTACATATTAAAATATAATTTTGTTACATAGCATTAAAATATATAAGTTCTCTTTTCTTAATTTCATAAGTAAGGTATGTTTTCCACACATGCTTCACTTTTAAGCCCTCATCCTGCATGTGGCTGAGCCAGGAACGTATCCCACAGGAAATGTTTGCCAGACGTCAAAGCATATTTGACGTTTTTCAAATAACGCTTTTGGATTTCTTGGCTCCCTTGTGAAGAGTATCTTCAATGACAGAGCATTCCTTTCAAATATGTATTGTGTTTTCAATAAAAACATAATCTGCTGTGAATAAATATTACATAAAAAAATAAAGGGAGAGTCTAAAATGGCATACATACACCTTGACGAAACATAGTTCTGGAAATTTCTATTTGACTAACCAAGATAGTTTTGCATTTTTTTTTTACCTCAGTTGTTCTTAATTCAGTTATTAATTCAGTTCTTAATTCAGTTATTAAATTCATAAATTTAATAAAAAATATTGCATCCTTATTTTCACTAATCTCTACCTGAAACTTAGCGTATACTTCCATTCTTGGGGGAGAAAAAGTTATCAGCACTGAAATCACAGATACTTCACACCACACCATGGTTATTATTATAGATCTCTCAACATCTTGTTTGCACTGATCACCACTTTGAGATTATGATATTTATGTGATACACCATAAAGGTCTTGTGATTTTAAAATCCATAAAGAAGTATGTGTATTTAATTTCATGTATTTGTTTCTTTTTTATATTCTTCTAACTATATTTCAATATGATTGGTACTCTTTGTAATTCTGTGTATCATCTCACATACAAAAATTAACTCAAAGTGGATAAGAGATCTAAACGTAAGAGCTAAACTAGAAAACTCTTAGGAGAAAACACAGGTGTAAATCTGATTCATAAATAAAGGATGACTTTTCATCTATTTAGAACTTAACATTTTTTATTTCAACATTGTGTGGTTTTCGGAGCAGCATTGACCCCTCAACAATTCAGGTTTGAACTATATAGGTCCACCTATATGGGAGTTTAGTGCAGGACTGTGAATGTATTTTCTTATGATTTTGTTAATAATTGTTTTTCTCCAGCTTACTTTATTGTAAGAACACACTATATAATACGGGTAACATACAAAATATGAGTTAATCAACTGTTATCAGTAAGGCTTATTTTCAACAGTAGTTAATTAGCAGTTAAGGCTTTGGGAAGACAAAAGTTAGATGCAAAGTTTGGCTGCATGGTAGTGGGGGAGTGACAGCCCTAACCCCTGCATTGTTCAAGGATCAACAGTATACAATTTACACTTCTTTTGTTAAATTTATTCCTAAGTATTTTATTCTTTTTGATGCTATTGTAAATGGAATTGATTTCTTGATTTTGTTTTCAGTTTGTGCATTGTTACTAATAGTAATACAATTGATTTTTGTATATTGATACTGTATCCTGTAACTGCTAAACTCATTTATTAGTGCTTATAGTTTTTAAATATTTTCCTTAGGACTTTCTATGTACAAACAAGAGAATGTCATTAATGAATGTATATAATGTTATTCCTTTTTTTTCTGATCTGGATGCCTTTTATTTCATTTCCAGCCTTAACTGCTCTGGTGAGAATCTGCAGGACACTTGATAGCAGTGGCAAGAGCTGACATCTTTTTCTGTTTCTGATCTTCGGAGGAAAGTTTTTAGTATTTGATGATTAAGTATGATGTCTACTGTAGTTTTTTTGTAGATGAAACACAATTTTACTAACAAAAAAATGAGCCAAGAAAAGATTGTCCATTTTTACCTTGCTTCTTGAAGAAAGCCTGGGTAAGAGTCAAAATTTAGTAAAATATTTGCTCTGCCATACTGACATGATATTGTTTATTGAATAACATTTGCTTATCAGGCATTTATTTTCCAAGCTTAGACCCATATATTGCTGCTTAGGCACAGAGTCTTAATTTTTATGGCTGCATTTTAGTATTGTTATGGCTTATAAATATTATGTTTTTACCTTTGTAATTTCTTTCTTCCCAATATCTAAATTATTATAATTAACATCAAGGTTAAAAATAAGATTGATGTATCTATTAGTCAAGTACTAATGATGGTTATATAATTTTAGCACTCCTCTTTTAACAAAAATTAATGTTTTTATTTATTTTTGAGAGAGAGAGAGTGAGAGAGAGAGAGTGCACTCTCTGGGGAGGGGCAGAGACACAGAATCTGAAGTGGGCTCCGGGCTCTGAACTGTCAGCACAGAGTCCAATGTAGGGCTCGAACCCACGAGCCATGAGATCATGACCTGAGCTGAAGTCAGGTGCGCAACTGACTGAGACACCCAGGTGCCCCATTTTTAATTTTTATTCATTTTTGAGAGAGAGAGGGAGACAGAGAGACAGAGAGACAGAGACAGAGCTAGTGAGGGAGAGGCAGAGAGAGAAGGAGACAAAGAATCCGCAGCAGGCCCCAGGTTCTGAGCTGTCATCACAGATCCTGACCAGGGCTCCAACCTATGCACTGTGAGATCATGACTTGAGCTGACTGAACCACTCAGGCATCCCTTAATACTTCTATTAATGTTCCCCCTTATAGATTTTGATTGCAGTTTTGACCACCATTACCTTGAAAACAGTTGTGAAACAGCATCCTTTGAACCTAAGAAAGGGACACTAATGTTCTTCCAGCAATGGATGGTACATTCAGGTGACATTATCTGACTGTATACAGCAACACCATCTAAAAGAAATTTTGCTAATGATCAAATATTCTCTCTCTGTAATGCCCAATCTGGTAGTCACTAGCCTATGGTGCACTTGACATAGGACTGGTGACACTGAGAAATAAACTTTTAACTTTAATTTTAATGAGTTTAAGTTAACTAACCACAGGTGATTAGTGCCTATCATATTGGATAGTGTATGCGACTTTTATCTGCCTTGTCCCCAAGTTTTTCCAACATCATTTTCCATCCAAAGGTCCTGGAACTTTCATCACCAGCAACAATTAGTAGTCAGTCACGTATCTCCACAGTCTTGATGTTCTTAGCACCTGGAATTGTGCCCTCTAGCAGGTGGTTTTTCAGTAAGTGATCATGTTGGAACTAGAAAGTTCTTTTCAAGTCTTTTAAGAGAAAAGCTGCCTCCCACACTTGAAAAAGATCTTTGGCTAGGATATGTCTGGGGCAACACATTGCCCTTGGACCCCCTCCTGCATCTGGACTCCTCTCCACTTCTGTTCTAACAACATTCACCAGTAGTAACAGCTGTATTTGTTGAATAGCTGCTATGTTACAAGGAAGGTAACACCCCCTGTTAATAAATTTTCTAATTTCCATGACAACCTTGTAAATTAGATATTATACCTCCAGTTTGGGAAGAGAAAACCAGAGATTTAAATAACTTAAATTCCAACAATGGGTAAGTGACAAAATCAGGGCTCTGATGTACTGCACATTCTAATTCTTTCATCCTAAACCGAGCTAGAGAATCTTACTTTCACCACTGACTAGCTGTGTGGCCTTGGGAAGTCACCTATTCTCCCTGACCTTCAGTTTCCACATCTGGAAAATGAGTTATTGATAATGGATGCCTCCAGCCAGATGGGGAGTAAGCCTGAGGCTTACTAACAGCCCTCTTGGTACACTGGGGCACGGGTCATGCTTCTTGGGCTATCTTCAATTCCTTCCTTATTCCTCCTGGTCTGTGAACTTATTTTTGTCCTTGATTTTATTTTCACAATTGCTTATTGTTATTATTGGTAAAAATGCTCAGCTGAATTGCATTTTACCCAGTAGACATTTAGTGAGTCTCTGCTATGGTCAGGAACCATGCAGGGTGTCGAACACAATCAATGCTGAATTCAAATTATTGAAACCCGAGTATATCCTTTTTCTAGCTAAAATTTGTTGAGAATTTGCCATGGTTCAGCCATTCTGACTGCTTTACATGTGTAACTCATTCAATCCTCAGAATAACACTTTGAAGGGGTGACTATTAGGATTCCTCATCACACAGTTGAAGAAACTGAGGCACAGAGAGGCTGGGCTACTTGCTAAATATGACACAACTTATAAATGATGGAGCTGGGACTCAAATCCAGCCATGGTGGCTGCATAGCCCACACTCCTTACCCTGAGGCTCTGAGGTCCCCCACCTTTGCGTTTGCAGGTTAACATGAGAAAGTCACACTGGAGGCAGGGCACAGAGAAATATCTATAACAGGTGCTCAAAAAACTCCTGAACACTGTCTGCAAACAAAACATGCTGTAGGTGGATGAGGATACAAAGATGTGTAAAAGCTATGCTCCACTCTCAAGAAAGTAGATTATAAATCTAGCAAACAGCATGATTAAAAACACATGATTACGGGGCGCCTGGGTGGCTCAGTCGGTTGAGTGGCCGACTTCAGCTCAGGTCATGATCTCGCGGTCCGTGAGTTCGAGCCCCGCGTCGGGCTCTGGGCTGATGGCTTGGAGCCTGGAGCCTGCTTCCGATTCTGTGTCTCCCTCTCTCTCTGCCCCTCCCCCGTTCATGCTCTGTCTCTCTCTGTCTCAAAAATAAATAAAACGTTAAAAAAAAAAAAACAAAAACACATGATTACTTGTAAAACAGGGAAGGTGTGGTAAGTGGTAAATTGCCAGTAGAAAGTCCTATGAACTTCAAAGAGAGATCAGTTCTGGTTTGGTTACTCAGAAACACTTGTGATGGGGGCAGCATGTCACCTGTGCCTTAACAGAAGGGTCAGATCTCAGTAGATGGAAAAGAAACATAGGTGAGAACATTCCTGGTAGACAAAAAGACAGGAGCCATAGATTGGAGATGATACAGGATGAGGCATTTCTCTGACAGTCAGCAGGAACTCCTCTTCCTGAGACCTTCAGCATCCACAAGAACCATTGAATTTGACAAAAGGGTGGGTTGTAAAGAGATAGGTGAAGGCCATGGGCAGAACTGTGAGGACTGGCCAACCTCCTGGGGCAGGAAAGGCAAAGGATCCACTCTTCTGGCAAGCAGAGGAGAGAAGAAGCAGAAGCGCAGGTTTCTTAGAAGTCGTGGGAGGGGAGACTTGAAAACAGCCAGGGCTCAAGAGTGAAAACAACAGAGACATCAAGAAAAAATGAAGAGGGAAAATAAGTTTTTGGCTTCAGTATTTAGAAGATAATGGGTATTCTTAAAGAGAGCTGTTCCAATGAAACAGTGAAATGGGCCTGGGCTAGTAAGTCCTCAGTGAGGGTGGCAGGGCCAGGGGTCAGCCAAGGAGAGGGAACTGAGTGTGTCATCCCCATGGAGACATAGGCAGTGGTCCATCCCTTTGCACAGGAGGTACAGAAAGGAAGGACAGAAGTTTAAAACATGCATAAAAGCCTCAAAGTGATGGCTCAAGGAGACCTGAATAGGACTCCCCACTAGAGATGGCCATGGTGAATGAATCAGTTAGAACTCATCCAAGAAGTGAGCCAGCATGCTGAGCGGCAGGGCCCTATCCTTGCATGCCCCTCAACTCCGGCGAGAGCTGGCAGGCTTGAAAATCTTAGTAAAGTTTGAGCAAAGTGTGTAACTGGTCCTGTCTCTTCTCTAGCCTCATGCATCCGGACGGTTGCTCCCACTTCCTGAGATCTTTCAGCTGGGACCTGGTGGTTGGGAAAGGCCAAAGGGATCTGCCCAGATGTGAAGGCCCCACTCCCAGAGCAGGCTGTCCCTGAGGCAGCCCTACTCCAGCTCAGGCAGGGGGCAGGCCATGGGGGTAAGTCCAGACACTTGGCTCAGCCCAGGCAGCTGGTGGGATATCAGGCCAGCACCTGTCTGCTCTCACTGGGAGACAACCCAACTCTTCAAATCTGCTGGTCTTTTCTTCTTCTTCCCAGAGGAGTAGAGGCGCCCATTCCGGGAAGCTTCAGACCTCAGTCTCCAAGCTGTGCTCCTCCCCCACCCAGCTCTCAGGAGGCACTGCTTGTCCGAGCTCTCTTGAATGTCGGGCAGTGTAGGGAAGGACCCTCATCCCTTTCATGCTGGGAGTGTCATGTACCTCATCCCTTTCATGCTGGGAGTGTCCACACCCCACCCCCTGGGTAACTATCTGTCAGTACAGTCTGGAGGTAGGAGTGGGCAGGTGCTTGTCTTAGCTAGTGAAGACGCTACACTGCACTTCTCTCTTACAAGGTCTGGGCTCTGCCCAACCAAAGAGGCAAGATACCCAGCTAAGCGACAGAATTTGCTTGGGACTCCCTGGGAGCCAAGTTTCCTGCCCTAGGCTTAAGGCAGTTAAGGCCCCCACACCCTTAACTTTTTTCCGCCCAAGTTTAGAGAGCTCCAACTTTGGGGCCTTTGTTTAGAGTTCAACAGCGCCGCCCCCTGGTGCTTTGTTGTGAGTGACCATAGCGGAGACGGCACAGGGTCAAAAAAAAAAAAAAAAGTTTGTCACTCCGTTAAGTTTTGGAACCACCCCCGGCATTCTTGGTACGTGAATAAGCGGAAAAGGTCGTGAAAGTGACAGATTCTCATCTCCTCCTCGCTGCTCTCCCCACCCTGCCCGTCCGCACGACCGCTCTTGCAAGTGGCATTTATATGCACTTTATGTCACTCTGACATCTCAGCCAAATGCAAAAGTCCTTAACAGTCCCAAGTGGGATCCTCTTGGAGCCAGCAGCGTCTTCCTGCGAGGGCTCCCGTGTGCCCCTTTTGGGGTGCGAGATAGGCTATCCCTTTGTGAAGCTGGACAAAAACAGACCAAACAGGCTAGCGCGCTTCCCAACTCGCCTGCCCCTATAGGGTGCGGCAGGAATTCGCCTGCCGCTGCTTCTGAAGGGTGACAAGACCTTGGAACCCTGACAGTATCCTCGCGACTTTCCCACGCGACGAGATGAGATCCAGCCAGGCAGCTCGCGCTCAGGGACCCGTGGGTCCTGGCTTGTGCGCGGGGGTGCTTGTGTTACCCCAGTCTTCCCCCTCTGCCTATCCTCGCACCAGCCACACCCTCTGTCCTCTGGGGCCGAGCGCACCCGTCTCCTGCTCTAGGCGCCCGGGGCGGAGTCCAGTTCTCTTCTACCGATCGTGTCTTCAGGGATGTCCACGCTCTTGGCAGTTCCTCCCGAAATCCTCTTCTTGGCGGGCACCTCCCTCTAGAGCCTTACAGGTCCAGGGCATTACTTCCCCCCACCCCTCATTCAAAACCCTCCTCCCCCGTCTCCATTTCCCAAGGTTCTGCAATCCAGGCTTCCTTTGAAATCGGTAGTAACAATACATTTATAAGAAAAAGAAACAGGAGCAAGAGATTAGGAGGGGCTGCGGATTAAGACCCCCCCCCTCCCCCCAGAACTGCGAGCTTGAGGGCCCTAGTGGCGGCGGCTGACACGGAGTGTAGCTGACAGAGGTGCTGTCTTCCCGTGGCGCCTGCGCCTGGCGGTCCAGTCCGGGGACCTCCCAGCTCCCCCGCCGGGTTTACTCATCTCCGCGAGGTGATCCCAGGAGCGAGGGCGGGCACAAGTCTCCCGAAGAACCCAGTAATCCGAGAATGCCGCATCAGCCCTTCCCACTAGGCACTTCCTTCCTTTTCCCGAACGTTCAGGAGGGAGGGCCGCGCACTTATAAACCCGGGCCCCGGTCCGCCGGCATGTCAGAGGCTGCCTCTGCAGGGCTGCGCGCCGCGGCTGGACGCGTCTGGGCTGGGACCAACGCAAGCGGCTGTCGCCAGCAGCGCCCTGCGCCTCTCAGCCCGAATCGGACTTGGGCCCCGTCGCCGCGCTTGCGCTCTCCCCGGCGCCTGCACAAGGCGTGCCGGGACAGCATGCTTCGGGTCCTGCTCCTCGGTGTTCTGGCCCCCGCTGGCCTGGGGCTCTCCGCACCTCCAGGGCCGCAGCCACGCGGCAGCCAGTGCGTGGAGCACGACTGCTTCGCGCTCTTCCCCGGCCCCGCGACCTTCCCCGCCGCCAGCCAGGCCTGCGAGCAGCTGGGGGGCCACCTGATGACCGTGCGTTCCTCAGTGGCGGCTGATGTCATTTCCCTGCTACTGAGCGGCGACAGCGGCGACAGCCCGCGCCTCTGGATCGGCTTGCAGCTCCAGCACGGCTGCCACGACCCCGAGCAACTCGGGCCCTTGCGCGGCTTCCAGTGGGTTACAGGAGACAACCGCACCAGCTACAGCAGGTGGGCGCGGCTCCACGTCGACAGGGCGCCTCTCTGCGGTCCCCTGTGCGTCGCAGTCTCGGAGGCCGGGGCCCTAGCATCCGGCGAGCCGGCCTGGGAGGAGCAGCAGTGCGACGCGGAGGCCGACGGTTTCTTCTGCGAGTTCCACTTCGCAGCCTCCTGCAGGCCCCTGCTCGTGGACTCTGGCGCGGTGGCGGCCGCCGGTGTAGCGATCACCTATAACACCCCGTTCCGGGCCCTTGGCGCTGACTTCCAGGCGCTGCCGGTGGGTAGCTCCGCCGCTGTAGAGCCCTTCGGAGTGGAGCTGGAGTGCATGGCGCCGCGGGGAGAGGCCGAGGCGCGCTGGGGCCGGGAAGCGCCTGGCGCCTGGGAATGCAGCGTGGAGAACGGCGGCTGCGAGCACACTTGCAACCGGAGCGCCGGGACGTCGCACTGCTTCTGCCCAGCTGACGCCGCCCTGCAGGCGGACGGGCGCTCCTGCGCCGCCGCGCCTGAGGAGCAGTCCTGCTACGAACTTTGTGAGCATTTCTGCATTCCCAGCCCGGACGTGCCTGGTTCCTACTCGTGCATGTGTGAGACCGGCTACCAGCTGGCTGCAGACCAGCACCGGTGCGAGGACGTGGACGACTGTATCCAGGTGCCCAGTCCCTGCCCGCAACTCTGTGTTAATACGCAGGGCGCCTTCACTTGCCACTGCTACCCGGGCTACGACATGGTGGACGGCGAATGCTTGGAGCCCGTGGACCCGTGCTTCGGGAGTAACTGCGAGTACCAGTGCCAGTCCGTGGGCCAAAATGACTATCGCTGCATCTGCGCCGAGGGCTTCGTACCTAGCCCTCAGGCCCCGCACAGGTGCCAGATGTTCTGCAACCAGACTACATGCCCAGCTGACTGCGACCCCAACAACCCGGATTCCTGCCAGTGCCCTGATGGCTACATCCTGGACGATGGCTACATTTGCACGGACATCGATGAGTGTGAGAATGGAGACTGCCCCTATGCGTGCCGCAACCTCCCTGGCACGTACGAGTGCATCTGCGGGCCTGACTCGTCCTTTGCCGGCCAGGTTGCCACTGACTGTGACCCCACCAAGATAAACGGTGACAATGACAGTGACAGTGACAGTGACAGTGGCTCTGGGGAGCCCCCCGTCAGCCAGACTCCTAGCACCACCTCCATCCCCTCTCAGGTAGGGCCCCTGCATTCTGGAGTGCTCATCGGCATCTCCATCGCCAGCCTATCTCTGGTTGTAGCTCTTTTGGCGCTCTTGTGCCACCTGCGCAAGAAGCAAGGCACCACGCGGGCAGAGCTGGAGTACAAGTGTGGGTCCCCAGCCAAGGAGGTGGTGCTGCAGCAAGTGCGAACCGAGCGGACGCCTCAGAAGCTCTGAGGGGCTGCCTCCCCGGACCCCGGTGTTGGCTAGGCCTTCCCTCCCTCCTGTGCCTCTCCCCTGCCCCAGCCTTACTCCTTGGCCACCTAACCCAAAGCACTTTAACTGGCATCGGAACTGGAGAATACCCTCCCCGCCCCTTTTGCCGATTCTGCACACTGCTGGGGAGGGGTAGGGGTTGGAAGGAGTATGTGCTCCAGCCACTTTCACACGTCATTGGACAACTGGGCAGAGATGGCAATGAAGACACAGACTATAGAGTGTCCCATGCCCTTGCCAAGGGGCACAGGAGGGGTGAGCATTGTTGGTTGGCAGTCTTTGGGGCAGACTGTGATCCTGTGGACTAGTGAGTGTAATCGAGGTGTCAGGAATGACGAAGATATTTATTTTTTAAGTATTTAGGATGGTTTTGTTATTTTGTTATTTTTTGCTTTTGCATTTTTCCCTACCTGTATGTGTCCAATACCCACTTTATATTCCTTCTGCTGTTTCTCCCTTCCTTGCTTCCCCCTCCTCTTTTTGTATATTTACGTACTTCCACTCTTCAGGTGGCGGTGAAACTATCTTGGTAGGTTTTTTTGGTGGGCTCACCTTGATAAAGCCAAGCCCCAGTTCCCTATTCATTTTCTCCCAAATTTCCCCTACCTGGAACTCAGCCAACCCACCTGGAGTCTCCCACCCTACCCTAGACCCTGCTTCTACCCTTCCATGTCTGCCTAGGCAAAACTCCTCCGTGACACAGAAACAGAAACACTACAAACAAGGATGGTTGGGAATCCATTTGGTCTTGAAGCAGATTTGCTAATTTATCCTGAAACTTCAGACTTCCAGAACAATATCATTTTAACAAAAGTTAAGATGTGAGAGACACTCATTTAACTAATGTTTGCTGGACTGTCATAGAAATTCAAGCTAAGGGATGTTTGTTTGTTTGTTTGTTTGTTTTTAACTTTTTAAACAGTGAGCCTGGGTTTTATTGTTGTCACTTTTCATTTGAACCAAAAGGTCTTTATTGCTCCTTATGCCGTTTCTTTTTCCCATTATTACAATTGCTGTTGTTGTTGTTGTTACTGGTTATTTTTGACAATGTTGAAAATGCTCTCGTGATAGCTCTAGATTCAGAAGGGAATGAAAGATCTCCCACGAGACAGTTTAAGAAAGTTATGAGCTGCACAGTTCATGCCAGTTACCATTTTGAGTTTTACTCTTCTAGTAATTTGTGCTCCAAAATAAAACCAGTTCTGCTGGCCTTGTAGGGAGTGGGGGTGGGGAATTTGGGAGCTTGGGAATGGAGCCTGGAGGATGCTCAATTAGGACCTCACCTTGATCAAGCCCTTAAGAATTTCTCCGACTTCCAAGAAGCCTTCTCACCCTGGCCACTTAGAACATGGTTGCTCGACAAGAGTTAGGAGCTGCCTGCCTCTGGCAGTTGGTTAGAAATGCAGAAACTTGGGCTGCATGAGAATCTATATTTTAACAAGATCTGCAGGGGTCTGCCCAGTATAGTTTGAGAACTGTTTCAGACAGCTTCCAACTTTCTGGAATACATTAAATGTGGATCAGTAATAAGTAGCAGGCCAAGTCAGGGCCTATATTCTCAAGAAACTGAGGAATTTTCCATTTATAGCTTTGCTTTCTGATAGAAAAGACTAGGTACACACCTTTAGACATTGCTACACAGGGTTGTTGGTTCAACTAAGCTAGGAACGAAATCGAAATCTGAAATCGAAATCATGTTTCACTGTTTGGGGAAAATGTATCATACGAGTGTATCTTTTGTAATACAAAGATTTTCCTCTATTTTGTAAACTCGGCACATTTGTACATAGTTATTTATTTATTGGAGACAAACTAGAACACAGGCAAAACTCTTGCTTATGACATCACATGTAGAAAATAAACAAATAACAGTGTGCTCTTGGGTTTTGTTTCTGTTCACCTAGGCTTCCCCAACCGCCTCATTTTGTCATTAAACAGGGCTCACAAACAATGCAAACTCCATGCCATGCATTTAAAGGCTGTTCCACACCCCATCACTAGTTCCATCTGCTCAAGGCACCATCTCTGACTTCAAAGATCTCTCCAGAGGAGATTGTTTTCACTGTAGGAGGACTTCATGTTATTTCTGTGTGCACAAATATTTATGTTTCTCTCTGTAACCATAACAACTTCATACACAGGACTTGTGTCTATGTGTTTTGAAACACATTATAGGATTATTTGTTGGGATGAGTTAAAGAAACAGTTCTTCTTGGGGCATCTCTAGAATCCCAGCTTGTGTCCTTCCTGTGAATGGTTTGGCATTATCTGCCCTCTGAGATATGTAAACACAACAGTCATGAGGGGTCTCAGTCTGTGACTCAAATTCAAACCATCATTTCCACATACCAAGGTCTCATGCAGTATTAAGCCATTCTTATTTCTGTTGGAGATTAGAAACATTGTCTTTTCCTGGGCCTCTTTTCCTCACATGGTGGCACTGGCTAAATTTTATATGCAGTGCTCTGAAAATTTTCATAAAACAGAAGTTGGAAGGGGATGGAGTTTGATCAAATATTCATGTATTTTTATACATCTGGATAATGCTGAATTTCCTAGCTCTCATCTGAATAGTTACAGTTGTGAAGATGAAGTTGGAGATTTCAACATCCATCCTGGATGAAGCTGACAGCTTTGGGGTGTGGCTACTATGCACAGTGCCCTCCCGAGATAACAAATTTGAGCAATGTTGCCCTTAGGAGTTTGGTAGGCTAGCGGAAAACCAAATTCAGTAGGAGGCACATATGAAGGAAAAACTTGATGTGTGCAGGCAAAGCTGGTACACATGAATTGTGCTGGGGGTCAAGAGGAGAGAGTGATACCTTACAAATTTGTCCTTACTACTGGACTTCCATTTTTCGAAAGGGCTTGCTTCCAAGTAGCCAGCAAATTGACTTAAGGTTTCTTGCTTTAGTGTTTCCTCCTCCAAAGGAGGGGGCTTTTCTTAAGGAATATAAGAAGACCAAAACACACTTCTAAGACTCAGAGCCAAAAACCCTTACTGGGGCATCTTGGAGCCCAGGGCACTAAAAGAGTCCTAGTTCCTCCCTATCCTCCTCATTCCCTGCCCAGTGGGAGATCAGCATCCCTGCTTATAGGACTCGTCTGAACTTGAGATTCTCAAAACAACTGGGAAACCACAGCCTCACTCTGAGAAAGATGCCAGGGTCATAAACAAATCAGTCAGCTATAAGAACAATTCCCCAGCATTTAGAATCAGAGTAAGCCTTATGAAACAGGGGCTGTGGGTCATCTTATATGGTCTCACTCTGTGTTCACATTATTGGATATTCAGGTCTGAGGGAGAACTCCAAATCTCAGCAACTGGTTCATGGTTGCTGATGATGTCCCACAACTTGTAGGGCTTGGGGAAGAGGCCAAGGTCATACTTCTAGATAAATCAGAATTTGATTTTATGAGTTAGATGGCATTTCTTCCCTCCTCAGCTCTAGCCCCTTTGTTAGACTATTTTGGCAAATATTTATTGAGCACATACTCTGTGCCTGGTTTGGTGATTGTCATGTTAACAAGCCCTGCCTTAAGAAGCTTACATTCTCATGGGGGAGGTACATATAAAACAAATTGCTCCCAAACTGTATTTAACTTAGAGACAGTAGTAGGAGCTAAGGAGGAGAACTTCAGCACAATAGGAGAGTGGGACTTAGGTTGCAGGAGTAAATAAGGTGTCTTTGACCCTTAACACTAGATGTGAAGGAGGAGCAGGGGTTGGACAAATGGAGAGTGGAGAAGAATACAGTCTGGGTGAAGGAACAGCATGTGCAAAGGTCCTGTGTAGGAAAGAGTCTTAGCAGAGGGCAGGGCATGAAGCATGATGAACAAGGTGGAAGATCACTAAGATGGAACTGAAGAGGTAGAATGGAGAGGTAAGGGGGGAGAAGGATGGGGTGAGGGGACTCCAGGTCAGCTTACAGACAGGAAATTCTATACCAGAAGCAAGTATGTCACTCAAGTTTTTTTTAAGTTTATTTATTTATTTTGAGAGAAGAAGAAGAAAGAAGAAGAAGAAGAAGAAGAAGAAGAAGAAGAAGAAGAAGAAGAAGGGAGAAAAGCATGAGTGGAGCAGGGGCAGAGACAGAGGGAGAGCTCCACATACTGTCAGTGCAGAGCCCAGTGCAGGGCTGGACCCCATGAATCATGAGATCATGACCTGAGCTGAAACCAAAAGTCAGATGCTTACCCGACTGAGCCTCCCAGGCATCTCATGTCACTCGAGTTTTATTAAGAGGATATTGGTATTCAATTTCTGTACTAAAATTGGTTGGGATGATAACAGCTACTTGTAGACTTATTTACATGCCCTCATAGGCAGACACCTGCACAGTTTCCCTTGTAAGCATCCGCCAGAGCAAACATGAGTTGTGGGTGTCATATACACCTGGGTTTGAATCCCAACCTGATACGTGGTTGTCACATGACCATGGATACCATGCAACCCCTATAAGGTGGTAAAATGGGGTACTAGCACAGCCACTCCACAGGGTTTCCATGAACATTAAATGAAGTGAGTTAGCACAGGTTCTGGCACACAGCAGGTGCCCAATAAATGTTTGTATATTTGCCAATAAATTAGTAGATGCATAAGTGGATTAAAAATGATTATGTTGAGATCTCAAATGTCTTGAGAGCAAATTCAGGGTGGTGCAGAGAGTGGAAAGTACTCTTTCCAGGCAAGGTGCAGTCACTTGGAAGGGTTGCTGCCCCCTCTAGAGGAAGCATCATGGTGGGATGTGGGGATTCCTCAAGGAAGGATATGTTTGCAGAGTGAGAAGCAGCCCCTTGGGAGCTGTAAAATCCTGCTTCCAAGTTCTATTTTCCCTGCTCACTAAGCCTGTCAAAGCATAGGGGTTCAGAGATCCCCTCCATTGTGCTCCCGGGGAGGCCACAGAGAAGGAGAGAACACACCCCTAAGCTTGCTTTCTCCGGGCTCAAAAGTGGCTCAGCCCAGGCAGACCCTGGAGCTGTGGGAAAGGCAGCACTACCCACACCTTCACCCTCACCTGCTACACAGGGCCTTCAAATGTAGCAACACCAAAGAGGAGGAACTTGCAAAAGAGAGAGGAATCATGAGTTGAAAGTGATAGACAGCCCCGGATGTCCACAGATTCTTGAAGGGTGACTCTGGGCAAATCTTTTAACTCTATCAACCATCTGCCCCACTGAGGACTGCAAAGGGGCTGGTGGGTGTGGACACCTAAACAGATTCTTCTGTGATTCGTCTTACTGATTGAGTTCCCAGGGGCCTGCCGCATATGGGAGACTGCCGACTCAGAAACACTGACAGCTGCCACCTGCATCTGAGGGAAGGCGGTCTCATCCACCAAACTGAGGGAACTTCGGAAAAATACAGGCATGTTTGCTCATCTTTGTCCTTCTCTGTGGGGACAAAGAAGAACCTAAGCTCCTAAGGACCTAAGTGGTATTTGATCACTGATTAGGGTGCCACAAGAATTAAAATCTGGAGACCTGGAAAGTTTTCGCCATTAAGACCACAGGTCGCAGGAAGAGCAGGCTAGGGCCAAATGGTGGCCAGTGCATTTTATTTTATCTCTTTTTTTTTAAGAAAAAGAAAACCACAACATAATTGGCATACATTAAAATTCACCCTTTTTGGTGACCCAATCTGTAAGTCCTGAAGAATACGTGCATTCTGGGAACTACCACCATTATCAATACATACATCATCCTGGTCACACCAGAGAGGTCACTCAGGCCACTCCCCTTCATGCCACTGGAGCTGTCTACACACACCAGATGACACTCGATAACCCTCCCTCGACCTCTTCAGGGTCTCCCCGCACCAAGAATCCTGTGTTTTCATGATTGAATCACAAGGATGAACTTTTCTGAGCTTTGACCAGACAGCCCGACTCTCTTAACCTTCTGCAAACAAGTTTCAGTGAAATCTGGCTCCTAGGTCTCCCAGTGCCCTGCTCATTTGCCTTGTGTTCTGGACTTGTGCTGTCCAAATTTCTGGCAGCCCACCAGGAATGTGCAAAGACACAAAAAAGCTAGATGGTGAATCCCCTGCTCCACAATTTCGGGGGTGGGGCTTGAGGGTGCAATAAGGAAGTAAGGAAGGTGTGTGCAAAGGGAAATCAGGGCACTGCTGCCTCCTACCCCTTGTGCCAACCACCTGCTGTGCCACTCTCATTCCTGGGCCCCTGGGTCTGCCATTCTGGATGTGGAGGGCCAGGTGACAGAAGAAGGGCCAAGCTCTCTGCGGGCTTCTGTTGGTCTCATGTTAAATAGGGGTTAATTATTATTTCACATCTTCAGGGAAAACTAATGTTACAAAGAACATATGAAAGCACATTTTCATCATGGTCAAGACTCAGTGGGGGGGGTACCCAAGCTCATTTGAAAACACATCCTCTGACCTTTGCAGGCGCTTCTTCATAAAATAATACAAGCAATGCCTGACTCTTCCTTTCGTTTTCAGAATGTGTGCCCAGATTCAGCACTATCTCTTTTTGTTTTGAGAAAGTCCTTCTCCACCGCCCCCACCCCCTTTTTGTCTCGGTCAGTAGGTTCAGATGTAGGCAAACAACCAATTTCCTCTCACAAGAGAAAAGAAATATTTTTTTAACATCAGATTCTAACAGAATCAAAATCCTTCTCAGCTTGTTTGGAAAGTGTGATTACGAAAGACAAAAGAACCCTGGGGGATGCGTTAATTCAAAGTCACACCCACTGGAAACAGGGGAGCTAGCCACAGAAGGGTTTTAGGATCCAGTGATAAACACTGAGATTCCAAACGGGTCCATGATGATAATGCCCCCCACACCCAGGCCATAGGCCAGATACTTTTCTGATCTTTTATTATTTTTTTTTAATGGGACATTATCACGACTGATTTTATCCCATGACTGATTATCCTTCTTCCCCTCTGCATATTGGACATGTGGCAACTTCTCTCTCTTGTCCTTCTGGAATCTTTCTTCTGGCTTCACACTGAGGCTGACCTCAATTGCATATTCATGGGCTGTAGGACCCCAGCAGACCTTCCTTCAGCCACCCAGTGAGGAAGAAGGGCTTTGCAACAGTATCCTGAATCCTCCCCCTCTTCCTTCTGCCTCCCACCTCAATTCCATTTAATTCCTTGAAAACAGGGGCCCACGACTCCCACAGACTCTGGGGAACTAGAGCTTTGCACACCATCTTGCCTGTAATAGGGGCACATATTGTTAAAGTTGTCTTGAAATAATGACTGAATCCAAAAGTGACACTTTTGGTGATTCTTTGCCAGAATGTGATTCCTGTCTTTCTTCAAACATTGTTGCCCTTCTCCTAAAGGTGGGGCTTCATAAGTCTAATAGTAACAGGACAAGAAAGGGAAGTCTGAGAAGGGTCCGGAGTAAATCCTGGCTTCTCTGTTTCATTTGTCTGAATGTCCAGAGCTCAGGACAAGGCTTCAGTAAACACAGAGCTACCCAGCAGCAAGCCCATGGGCCTGAGATCAATGGAAATGAAGCTTCTGTGGGGTCTTGAGGGGTATCCACTCTGCAAGGCTTTGGAGGGAGTCCGAACCCCTGGCTTGGAGGGGAAGCCATGCTCTTTCTCCAGAGCTCAGAGTAAAAGCCTATGAGGTCATCAAGAAGCTGGCACCTTGCCCAGAGACATACTCAAGCCCATGGTTGTGGGTGAGGGATTTCTGGAGCCCAGGGTGGTTCTTTTCAGATATGGGAGGTCGAAAGGGCAACGTTTCCTGAGAAATGTTTCCTGAGGGATCCCTGCCTGTGTAAAGGAGCTCAGGAAATGGTATTGGGTGGAGGGCCTCCCTCAATTTAGGGATCACATTGCCCCAGATCTGATCCCCTCATGTCCTCCATGCTATTGGCAACCTGCCCTCTCAATGCATGTGTCACGGCCATGAGGAAAATGCTTGGTGACAACAACAGTCCCCATCTTAACTTGGGGTGGCAGTAGCAGTTAAATAACGTAACTGTGTAGGTTTGTCAAAATTCATAGCACTGAGCACCTAGAAGGAGTGAGCTTTGCCTTATGTAAATTATACTTCAATAAAAATAGATTGAAAATAAATCACAGGCTAAAGAAATCCTGATTTAAAAAAACACCAGGGTGCCTGGCTGGTTCAGTCGGTTGATCATCTGACTCTTGATTTCAGCTCAGGTCATGATCCCAGGGTTGTGGGATCGAGCCCCGAGTCGGGCTCCATGCTGAGCAGGGAGCCTGCTTGAGATTCTCTCTCTCCCTCTGCCCTTTTGCCCCGTTTACACTCTTTTGCTTTCTCTCTCTCTCTCTAGAATAACAACAACAACAACAATAATAATAAAATAAAAATTTAAAAACATCAAAAAATACAACAAAACATGCCAATTCTCTGCATTGACCTTGTTGTTTTCCTTCTCTGTCATTTGGTCACTCTCTGAATGTTTAGTCTTCTTCTGGGCCAGTCCCCTGCACAATCAGGGGGTAGATACTGTCATTCTGGCCTTTCTCCAGGGGCCACAGAGCTTTTCCTGCGGTCCCACTAGGCTGGTATGTGGATTCTCTCTCCCTGGTCTGTGTGTCCCCAAGTCTATTCTTTCCAGGCCACTGCACATCTGCACTGTGCCAGCGTTGACCTCAGGCAGCCCATCTAGACCCAGGCACCACACTTCTATGTGGCATCAGTGGGTACCCACAGTGTCTTTCGCTAATAGAAAGCCAAAGGTTTTATTTTAACCAAGTCAGTACTTCCATTCTGAGTGATTCAGTTAATGATCTTGGATTTTTTTAATATTAGTTCTCCTCCACTTTCAAAGGTGCCCCCCCTGGTTAGGCCAATCCGTTCATAGGATTGGGAACTCTGCCTTTCTGTTGAAAAAAGTTGATGACTGTTGAAATGGAAAGAACACATTCTACCTGCCAGCCTCGCACTGAAAAATGGAGGGTACAAGTGTCCAAACTTTACAAGGACTCAAGACTCCTTAATGGGTTTCTTTGCCAGGTTGACCTGACCCTCTCAATAAAGTCTGCCACTGCTGTGATGTGGCATGGTCCTAAATCCTCAAGGGGACTTATGAGGCACTGCTGGTCTGTCTCCTAGTGCCTGTTGCTGACTGGGCATCATCCATCCTCTGTTCCAGTCATCTTTGTCATCTTCAGTGCTTACCATCACAGGTCCTTTGCACATGCTGTGCCTTGAGCCCTTTGCACTTTCCACTCCACCCCTTCTTCTCCTGGCTGATTCCCACTCATCTTTATGAGGATGTCATCTCCAGCAACCTTCTGGGGGAAACCTACCCTATGACGATGTCAGGTTCTCTTAGTATATCATCTCATAGAAACCAGAGTCCATTCCTGTGTGTTCTTATTTAAGCTTAAAATTGTACTGTCATTTCTGTGGTTCTCTGATGAGGGCTCATCTTTTGCCTCTAAGCTCCAAGCTTCATGAGGACACGGGTGCTGTCTGTGGAGACTCCCCATCTTACCTCGAAGCTGCCAGAAGCAGCACTCAGAGTGCTGTCTGATGCACACTCCCAGCACACACCTCCACAAAGCAGAGCTTCAAGGACAGTGCCTTAGCACTCTGATATTTGTGCTTAAGGAATCTGAGGCTTTTCTGTTGCATGCTTTGGGTAAGTGAGAGACAGGGATGTCAGAGAAGAGCTTTGAAACCCAAATTTATAGGAATTTGCCTAGCCACTGGTCAGTCTTCCATGTCTGGTTTCTGAATAGCACAGCAGAAACATACATTTTTTTTTTTTTGTTTTTTTCCTTTGATATTAGCCTTTGGCACCTAAGGAGTGCTAGGTATGCTGTTTTTAATGAAAGTGAAGCCAAGAATTTAAAGAAAAAATGAAAATAGTATGTATCTTTGTTCAATGACACAGAGCTGACAGGTTGGGCAAGAATTCCAATGAGTGATCACCTGTCATGTTCAAATATCATTTTACAATCATCTGGAGAAAATAAACACCTGGCTTGTCACTGAACAGTAAGTTAAAGACAGCTTTAAAATGCAAAGCAAGTTCACTGATTGAGGGGTGTCTGAAGGCTGTTTCTACCCAGGTAAAAAACATTTTCATTCACTTTGAAGCCAAAAGCTGTTATGGTCAGTAGAAGCAGGACTCAGGCCAGAGCCTGCCTGCATGTCTTCATGGCTGACCGCTGAGGCAGGTGAAATGTGTAATGTGAAAAGCTCTCAGGACCCCAGCTACTTCTATCTCTGACTTTAATTCACAAATTCTGCAAATTTTCTGCTCAGGAACCTGAGGGGTTCATGTAATCAGCTGTTAACAAAGGCCTCAGGGTTGATGCTAACTACCACTGTTGGTGGGCTCTAAATGTGTCCCCCAACAAATGCCCGGGATACTTTGTGGATGCTGAGTTGCTAATCACCAAGAAGTGAGAAGGCTCTGCAGCTGAGGAAGACACTGGCCAGCAGCACACTCTCCACCCCTAGCCTGTCCCTCCACTGCGTGATTTATGACTCCCAGGTCAGGGGCAGCATTAATGCTAATTTTTAACAAGGGATAGAGAAAGCACTAAGCATAGAAGAATGCTGTCTTTCACCCTCCCACTGCCTCAGCATGCCTCTTCAGTGCTTTTGAAAAGGCAGTTTACAGCTGAGAAGAACTCAAAACCCACACCCTGCTTTGTGCATATTTCATGTGAGAAACTGTGGCTCAGAGAAATTATAGCATTCACTGCTGGCTGGCTTGGCCAATGGAGGGCCCCTGCCTCTCAGGGATTTTTCCTTTCATCACCTAAGGCTACCTCTACTTCAGCCATCACCAACTAAGTTAAAAACATTGCATTTTCAAATACTCAGCCCAGCCCAGTGTTGCCAAGACTCCTGGTCAGTGCTCCGTCTTGCTCATCAGAGAGTTGGCCTGGTGTGAATCATTGTTGGACACTGAAGACAAGGACTATAGCCCCCCACCCAAGAGGGGGCAAAAGCCCAGCAGCCCACGCCCATGTCAGATCTTTTCCAGTGGCCCCTCCACCACATTTACTGAGTGACCACACTGCTGCATGCTGCCAGGCACTGGGGAACAAAGAAATAATTAAGTTTTAAAGACTGCTAGGAAATTATGGTTACACAAGGCCAGCCAACACCAGCACTGGCTTACTCCAGATGCCCAAGGCAACTCTAGTGGGTATGATAGGTTTGGGACAATTGATGTCTGTGTGTTTACATGCATGCATGTGTGTGCATGTGTGCACACATATTTGTGAGTTCAAGGGGTTCTTGCACCTTAGTTTGGAGCTCCCAAACCACAGCCATGTCTCTGGGATGCAATACAGATTGGCTACACATTTTCTCTCTCAGACAGATGTAGACCACCCCAATGTGCAGACCCTAATGGCCTTCATCTCTACCTCACCCACCCAGCCCTATGAGACACACTTGGATCAACACTAATTACCGCCTACAGATCATACTGCTGGCTGGCCATGTAGAGGAGTAAGGATCCAATGGTTATATGCCCAAACACAATGTAGGTAAGGCTTTTTGTTTTTCATTCAGTAGGGAAGAAGCTAGATTCTATAGCCACATGGAAAAGAGCATACGGTGAGTTCTCTGTCACAGTGTGCCGACATTGGAAGACCTCGTGATATTACAGACAGAACTCTGAGGACCCTAGCATTCAGTCACTTGCCTGGATCACACAATGTTTACATTTAGGACCAGAAATCAGCTCTCTTGCCTGGTTCTCATACACCAGGCACCTGCTCATATCAAGTAAGACTCTGGTTTTGGCCCTAACACTTCAGGGAAGAGCCCTGTTCTGTTTCCTCCTCAGAGAGGAGCCCCTGCCCATGGTGGAAGCAGAGCATCTCCCTGGGCCTTGCTCTGCCCTCCTCAATCTTCTTTAGCCTCCTAGAAGCCCTCTGTGCCCACCTTGGGATGCCTGCTGACTGCCCCAAAAGGCTCAAGTCAGGCAAGTTCTGCTAGGCTGGCAGGTCCCTTGTGTTTTCTCTTGAAGCCCTCCTGCTAGGAAGCTGCAAGGCTGACCCCATTTGAAGAGCAGAGGGGCTCTCTCTCCAGCTGTCCTCACCACCCTCCCTGAGTATCTTCCTTTCTGCACCGCGATGGGCCGGCCAAACCCAGAAGGGTGTTTTGCTTTGCTCAGCCAGGTGGAGTCTCCCATACAGCTGTTCACATATGTTTAATTGCATGTTTTCACTCCAGGCCCCTACAGAAGCATTGCAAGGATTTATTCACAGAAAACAGGATTAAAGCTCTCATAAGCTGACTTTTTCCTTTGGGAAAAGCTAATTTATCCTTGGGTTAACATTAGGCAAGAAGTTACAGCTGTTTACCATGTTCAGCCTAGATATGTTTATTATGTACATCTGGCTGGTGTTTTACTGAATTGCGATTTTTTTTTTTTTTAACAGTGGGTGACAGAGCTGCCTCCTCTATCCAAAATCTGGGCTGATTTCCATCTGCATTCTCTGGTCTCTTCCCTCCCACCTCCAGTTCCCTCCCACTCACCACTGCGGTATAAACTGGTCAATTTAATGAGGTCTCATGTTCTCATGACAAAGGGTCAAGGCAAAAAATCACACCATAGGAGCTAGATGAGATTCATCCTTTCTGCTTTATTATTATTATTATTATTATTACTGACCTGGTTTTGTGCCTCATAACAAATCCCAGATCATGACTTTCCAAACCTTTCCTACTCACAGGAAGCCTGCTGCTAGCCCCAGAAAACTGGAGTGACATTTCTGACTGCAAGCAGGCACTGGGCCTGGAGGTGCCCCAGGCTGTCATGCATCAATTTCAGTTAGAAAAGATCCCAGGAATGGAAGCCAATGGTGTGCTTGGAGGCATCTTCCTTCCTCCCTTCCCTTTTCGAACATGCTATGTCTCCACCACAGGCAGAGTCTGCAGAGACCAAGGGCACAGGCTGCCTCCACCCTCTGGACAGCCCTCTCCAAGGCAGAGATTCTGTAACACGTCACATGCAGATGGCCATTCCTGCCTGGCATCCCCCTGCTTCCCACCCCTCAGAAACTAGTCAAAGATCCAGGAATAATTAACATCATGGACTGGTGGTCAGAGGAGTCCTACCCCCATGGAGGTACCCCCCCCTAGAAACCAGAGTCCTGAGGACAGAACAAAGGAAAGGAGCTTTGATGCTCTTGGGGCTGACCCATAGACTGCTGGGAAAAGGTGGCTGTGGCTGTGGTGGGAACAGGTGGTGGCTCTTAGATGAGCATCTAGGACAGGCAGTCTGCTGGGGTGTCAGGGTAGCACAGACTCCCTTACAGGTGGCCAGGCTGGGGAGGAGGTGAAAGGGCTCTTCAGAAGGTGGTGGTCCTGGTGAGAGGGACTGGCTTGCGGCTGGGTTCTGGTCGTAAGGGCTCCTGCTGACAGGGGAGTGGGGGGCATATCCATCCTGCCCCACCTCTACTCTTGACGGCAGTGGCATAGTAGTCCAGGGGCTCTTCCTCAGCACCACCTGCGACATCCAAGAGGCAGCAGCGCAGGCAGAGAACCCGCTGGAAGGAACGGCGGAAGTTGTCTGAGAGGAAGCCATAGAGGATAGGGTTGGCACAGCTGTTGGC
Organism: Panthera pardus; assembly: GCF_024362965.1. NCBI lineage: Eukaryota > Metazoa > Chordata > Mammalia > Carnivora > Felidae > Panthera > Panthera pardus. Next base: position 47,786,800 of record NW_026526821.1, on the reverse strand, counting down.
GTAGCTGAGGATGAGGGACACATGGTTGACTGTGGCATCAAGGCTGGTCACGAACAGGTTTAGCAGCTGCACCACGTAGAAAGGCATCCAGCAGAGCACAAAGACGGCTACCACCGTCAGCACCAGCCGCGTGATCTTCTTTTCTGAGCGCCTGCGCTGCTGCCAGCCGGCCCTCAGTGCCACCGCCCGCATCTTGCCCACGATGAGCAGGTAGCACAGGCCGATGGCCAGAACGGGCAGCAGGAAGCCCAGCAGGAAAGTATAGATCACAAAGACCGCCGACCAGGCCGGGTGCGGCCAATGCAGGTTGCAGGCCACGGCTTGGCCGCCCCGAGCCGGCTTGGTGTCAGCGAAGATGGCGATGGGCAGGGTGACCAGCAAGGATGCCAGCCACACGCCCAAGTTGATGAGCTTGGCCACGCTGGGCCTCCGGTAGGTGGCGGCGCGCAGAGGGTGCACCACGGCGATGTAGCGGTCCACGCTGAGCACCGTCAGACAGAAGACGCTGGTGAACATGTTGAGGCCGTCCACACTGAGCACCGCGCGGCACAGCACAGACCCGAAGGGCCAGTGGCGCAGGGCGGCTGACGAGGCCACGAAGGGCACGCTCAACATGAAGAGCTCGTCCGCGATGGCCAGGTTGAGCAGGTAGATGTTGGTGGCCGTCTTCATCTTGGCGTAGCGGAGGATCACGAAGATGACCAGGGCGTTGCCCACCAGGCCCACCAAGCACACCAGCGCGTAGATGCACTGGATGGCGACCATGCCCGGTGCCCCTGCGTCCCCGGTCCCCGCCGCTGCCTCCTTCTCAGCAGGGGCGCAGCTGGCGTTGACCGCAGGGGACCAGGCTGTCTCGAGCTCTTCCTCGCCCTCTGGGGGCAGCGTCGGGGGGGCGCTCATGCCCAGGGGTGCCCGTCCGGGGCGGCGGGAGCGCGGTGGAGAGTACTTGCCCTGGGACTCCGGTGCAGGTGCGTGCGCCTCTGCCTGCTCCGCCTGAAAAGCCTGCGGTGGGCCCCGCGGGGAGCGCCCGCCAATCCCGCGCCGCGCGCCCTCCGCACCCCAGTCCCAGCGCCCGCGCGCCCCGCCCGGCCTGCCCACCTCCGCGCCCCCGCCTGGGATCCAACCCCGCCACAGGTCGTCCAGAGCCCCAGCTGGACCTCCCGCCCCCTCAGCTGCTCACCTCAGATCCTGTCTTGTCTGACCTTTGGCCTCCCACGCCCCTGCTCTGCCCTCTGCAGCCGCGGGGCTAGGGGTCCCAGAGTCCTCCGTTTGGGTAACGCGGCCCTGGGGTGGTAGCGACTATGCTGACCGTGCAGAGCCCTTAGCCGGGCGCTTGGCATCCTCCCCCTCTCCACCGCGCCCCCCTGCCCCTATGATCTTCTCGAAGACCTGCAGGGTCTGTCCCATCATTAAACTCATTTCCTAGAAGCGGAACCTGAAGCTCCCAAAAGCGTCGCTGTGAATTCCCGGTCTGCCCGGGTCCCAGTCGCCCCCTCCCTTCACTCCGCGCAATCGCAAATCCCAGGACCTTTTCAGTGAGATTTCTGTAGGATGGAGGTGGGTGGGCGCCGGGAACGGAGATGCCAGAGGAGGAGGCACTGAGGAGGATCCACAGAGGAGGAGAGATGCCACAAAAGAAGGCCAGCCTCTGCGTCCGATGCTCATCGCGCGGGGCAGCACCGACAGCGGCAGCTAGCCCCAGAGCCAGACGCCGCAAAGCCTATGCCAAGCTGGCTGACTTCTGAGGCGTCTCCACTGAGGTCTCTGAAAGGTGCCTGGGAAAGGGTGCTCTGGAAAGGTCGGTGTCCGGGGCTGGATTCCCTCCTTCTCCCAAACTCCAGAGAGTGCAAGTTGACACCCTTGAGCTGGATGATTCTGGGCTACAGTCCGGGTCTGGGGATCCAGCAGGCAGTGTCACAACCCTGGCCCTACTGGTCAGGCACAGGGCACAGCACAATTAGTGAAGTGGGGATTTGTCTTGGAAGATAATCGGCAGGGAAATGCTGGCCCTTTGGAACACCACCTCTGCAGGCCAGTGGCCTCCTTGAGCCTCCCTTCAGCACACTCCTGAAATGTCTTTGATGCATCTGGAAGTGGCTACCCAGTGCCAGAGGTGGGGTCCCATCTCCTATGCTGGATGGCTGGAGCAGCTGCGGAGGGGAGGGTGTCGGGATGATTAAGGCCAGCTAGAGGTGACCTGTCAGAGGTCTGACTGCCATTTATCCAGGATTTGGTGGGGGGGGGGGAGAGGGGAGGGACCGGTGATCAGCCCCTGTGCAACATAGTGGCTGAGTCTAATCTCTGTCCCTAGTTTCTGCCACCCAAATGGTTCCTTTAAAAGATTTGTCTTAAAAAAAAATTAAAAAATAATAAAAGATTTGTCTTAGCAACCCTCCTCCCCTTTATGGACACTCTTTACAGTAGTCTGTTCTTTCCTATGCTCTCATTTTCCTCATTGTCTCTAAGGGAGAGATTCTTATGGGGAAAGAGATGGTGGCTTTGTCATTCTAGGGTGCAGGTGTTTGGGGGGGTGACAGAAACCCAAGATTTGGGTGGGGGGAGAAGTACAGGGGCTTTTCTTTTTAGTCCTGGACACTGGGGGAAATCTTTAAATGATTCCCCTCAAGGCCCAATAGGGGAGGTGTCCCACAGCTGTTCTGCACGCCTGGATACCCCTCTACCATCATTCTCTCTGTCCATTTAATGCCCAGCCCCCTCTCATCTCTGAATATTTCCTGGTGTCTTGCCTAACACGTGAGCCCTTGGGATCTTTCCCACCTCTACTTTGGAGAGTTTTTCTCCTAACCTTTCTTGGCTCTGCCCTCTCTCCCCTCATGCAGACATACAATTCACAGCAAACCAAGCTAGCATTTAATAAGGTAAATATGTATTGCTGTTTTCTGCGGTTTTAGAAAACAGCCCACATTATGAGTGTGCTGCATGTAGCACTGGGGACACCCAAACCCAGCATTTCTGGAGTCCAGAAGTCAGGGAGACTGATCATTCATTCATTCATTCATTCAACAAATGCTAGTGGAGAGTATGAGTCCCCTGCGAAGCATGGTTGCATATGTTGTCTTAGTATGGGATGATGGCCTACTGTGTGCAGGGCCTTGGAAGGCTTATATTTTCACCACTGCCCCACATTGGAAACATACTGGAAAGTGCCTGGGATCACAGGGGAAGGGTGGTGGCAAAGAAGGAGACAAAGAGCATGATAGTGAGGATGAAGGTGTACTTCAGAGAGAGAAGCTGGCAGAGCAGATGCTGCTGGGGGCCTGGGGAATGGAGTACGAAGTGGCAGCAGCACTGGATGCCTGGCAGGGGAGCAGAATGTAGTGGGTGATGATAAGGTATGCCTTGTGTGCCTGGAGGAGGCCTAGGGCCGTCATCTGAGGAGGTGGAGAAGCTGGGAGTGTGTATAAGCAACTGTCAGGGTCAGAGTTGGGGTCTGCATGGCTTCCTTACCATGACAGAGGGTGGCCTGGGGGTCCAGGTCTGTGAGGTTTACACAAAGAGCCTTTGGAGCATTTGGAACAGCACAAGCAAGAGCTGCATGTTTGTGCCAGGACTGCTGCAGCGGCAAGCAGAGAGGGCACACTGGTGCATTCTAGGTACACACAGGGCAGGTAGGCTCGGCACTGTGGCATCTTGACCTTGAAACTAGGCTGCCTGGTTCAAATACGGCTTCACCTCCTCCCAGATATGCAGCCTTAGGCAAGCCCCTCCATCTCTTTGTGCCTGTTTCCACATCTGGAAAGTGGGTGTAATGGTAGTAATTATTTGGTAAGGCGCCATGAGGACCCATTACCTTGGCATACCTATGGTAGCTAGGGGAGTACCTGGCCATCATCAGCACTCAGTGAGTGTCAGCTGTCAAGGTTATTTATTTTTCTAACCCTCTCTGTGAGAAGGTCTGCCTGCTCCCACTTGGCCCCACGTTGTTGTCTGATGTTCCACTGGTTAGTTCCCTTCAGAGGGTAAAGGGTCAAGGGGGTGGTGGAGGCCACTGACACACTCCCCCATTAATTATTATTATAGGTTTTATTGTCAGATGTATCGGTTTCTACTAACAGTGTTTTTATATCTAACCTGTATTGAAAACAATCCTAAGACACATGGGGAGAGCATTACTTCTATCCCAACTTTGTGCAAATGACCCAAACAGAGCAAGCTTTGCAGACACAGCCTGACCTTTATTCTGCTTTGACTCACACCTTAATGATGGGTTATGCTCAAACCAGATTCCCCTGGGAGTGAAAGGAAGCTCTATTAGCAGTTGTGCTGACCAACAGCATGACACCTGACTCTTCCAGGCAAACCAGGACAAGGATCCCCTGATTATGGGGGACTCTCCAATTTAACTTTTGAATTGCCACTTTAAGTGGCAGAAAATAAAGTTTGTGAAGCACCAGATTAACTTCTAAGGGGCTGTCACACATCTCCCCAGAGCATCATAGGGAAAGGGTTTGCAGTGGTAAAGGTGAGGTGTGCATTTCACTGACAACACCAGGAGATATTGAAGATTAAATTGAAATGTCTATGCATCCAAGACCAAGAGCAGGGAATCATACCATTTCCAAAAATACTCTCTCCAGACTTCTATATTTAGGGAAGGATCAGAGAAGCATTTGAAGTGTGGACCACTCACGCAACAGTGAATTCTTGAGAGAATGAGCACTCACAGTGCTGAACCCCCTCCTGAGATGGCTCTGGAGAGACATGTGCACCTAGGTCATATTCAGCTCATCCTGAGATGAACACTTTCATGCCCATCCCATTTCTATACTTTGCTCTCAAGTTCCATCTGGCCTCAAACCCCAGGCCTAGGTTGGGAGTGGGGTTCAGGGATTGAAGAGAGTATCTTAGCTTTTGAAAAATTGCCATAATGATGAAAACAAGATTGAGTTTATACCGAGAATCACTGCCTTCATTGCAGCATCATCATAATGGTAAAATATCATGGACTAGAACAGGTTTAGAAATTGAGGTCTGATATGGAGGTTCTTCTTCCAAGTCAAGAAGGTCATGAGGCTGAGCTACTAGGATTTGTGTTTGAGCTGACAGTGTGGGGTGGAGGGGTTAATTCTTGAATGGCAGACGTTTTGGGAGGCAGCATAACATAATGTGACTGCTTTGATCTGAGTCCCAGCTCATTGCTTGCCAGTTATGTGACCTTGGGCAAGTTACTCAACCTCTCTGTTTCTCTACTTCCTCCCCTGTAAAGTGGCCTTAATTCTAGTCCTACCACAGATGGGCTGTTGTGGGGACTGAACAGGTTGACATATGTGAAGCAGTTACAACAGGGTCTGGCTCCAATAAACACTATATGTTTATTATTAATAATATGTTTATTATTATTAATATTCCATCTGAAGTCTCTGGTGCTTGGTAGCTCAAAGCTCCTGGGAACATCTGGTTTTTCTGACATTAAGCAGAGGACCCCCTCTGTTAGCATCGGTGAGCCGGAAGGCGCAGGCATCACTCATGGAACATGTGTGCTGCTGGGGTGTCAAAAACCAGGCACAAACATGCTCAGACTGGCAGAAAAGAGAAGGTCCCATCCCACTGGAGCCCAGGACACAGGATCTGGCACAGGATCCTCAGCTTCTGGGAGCTCACTTCCCTGATAGCCAGGCACCCTCTGCTGCAGGTTGGCACCCCTGGGAAAATTTACAACCACGGATGCCTGGGCCCCATTCCCACACACTCTGAGTCATTTGGTTTGGAGGGGGACTCAAGCATCTGAATATTTTAAAGGCTCTCCAGATAATTCTAAAGTGTATTGATGCATCGCTCAATTAAATGGAACCATAAGAGACAGGCAGCCTGGGGGCCACAGTGTGTGGAAGTCACTGGGCCTCCAGGGAGTCTGAAGGGACAGGTCAAAAGAAGCATCCAGGAAACCAGAGACCCCTCTGCACAGAGAAACAGACAGCTCAAGAGGGGCAAGGGGTAACCTGCTGGATACCAGATGGGATTAGGCTGGGGCAGTTGGGACCCCATAGCTGTCCTCTCCCAAGGCACTAAATATGCCACTGAAGGGGACCAGCGACATATCTACAGAGGGAGAGAAAACAGAGTGCAACATTCATGCTGAGTAAAAGCGGGGGAAACAAAGTGCATTTATAAGCTGTTTTTTTTAGCTCACCTGTCCCTTTGCTGTAGGATGTATACATGAGGGGCCTATTTTGGGTCTGTTGATTCAATGTCTGGCATCAGACCCAAATTGCTCACCTGTACATAGTTATAAGCAGCAAAGGGCTGGGTTTGGGCTGGATCTGAGGGTCCTTCTCTCTCCTCCAGGTCGCGATAGGGCCACCCATGGGTATGGCTGGCCCCAGTAGCTGGTAGGCACCTGGAGTTTCTCAGTGTGAGTGACAGCTGAGAGGGTGAAGTGGGGCCTCACAGCCCCTCCTTGAGCCAGGGGGAACAGCTCCTTTGTGGGCAATGTGACTACCTCCTCTATTTCCACACTTCAGGTATGCCCCGCTGGTCAGGAGTCATCTGGCCTCTAAGCATCTGGGCAGCAGGTCTGCAAGAACAGCTTCTTCTGCAAATAGCAGTGCACCTTGAAGAGACTTGACCTTCAGCAGTATGAGGACTATCGTCCCGAGAGCCACTTCTGTCACCTGCTGATTAGAAAATCATCTGAAGAGCTCTCAGGATCTCAGCTGGGCTTTGATAGCTTCTGCTGAGTATACTAAAGCATAATTTACCAGGGGCTGAGTGCATGGCATTGTCAGAAGTGATTTACATAATTGCCTCTTCTTCAGATTCCCATCTGAACTCTAGTGATATGTGGACAATGTGATGATAATACATCCCCACTCCACCCCAAAGACATTAAATATGAGGGCAAGGAATTCCTTTAAGAATTTATTACTTATTCAATGATTTTCTCGAAAGAAAGTAAGCCTGAAATCATATGAGCTAAGCAGAAAGTCGGCACGAGAAGGGCACAAGTCTGGGATAGGAACAATGTTTATGTAATATCCATATGATGTGTCCAGACTCTGCTGTCAATTGTTTGGATCAAGGAAATTGAGCGCCTTGAGCACTGTTCTGTTGTCTGGGAGTTGTTTCCAGCTGTCCCAGCATCCTGGCCTCATCACTCTGCCTGTAGAAGAGAATGAACTGGAAGACAAAACATGGGTTTCGTTCTGAATGCTTTGTTCATCACAGGTGTGAGTGTGGGCGGTTCGTTTAGAGCACTGTTGCTTCAAGAGGACCCGGGACAAGCAGCACCCGCACTACCTATGAGAAGTGCACATCCTGGACCTGCAGAATCACAAACACGGAAGGTGGGACCAGCCACAGTGCTCACCAGAGCTCTAGGGGTCTATGACAACCTTCAAGTCTGAGAGCCACTGGCATAGCCTTTCTGAGCCTCACTTTCTTGTCTTCCTAGAGTGGTGAACCAGTATCAGGAAAGATCATTTGACATGAATGCTCTGAAATCTCTAGACTACCTTGGCCACACGGCTCCTGAACACCTGAAATGTAGAGATGTGCTAAGTGTAAAAGACACATCAGATCCCAAAGACTGAGGGTGAACAAAAGAATGTAAAACATCACGTTAATATGTTTTATTGATTACATGTTGAAATAATATTTTAGATATGAAAGTAAAGTCAAACATATTATAAAATGAATTTTACCTGTTCCTTTTTACCTTTTTTAATGCAACTATTGGAAAATGTAAGTTACATTTGTGTCTCACATTATATTTCTCCAGCGTTAGAACCCTATTGGATGCCCCAGCAATGCTGTTAATGTGCTGTTCCCGCATGGTCACTAGACCCATGTGTCTCTTTGAATTAAACTTGTAAAAAAATTCAATTCAATCCCTTAGTCACATTAACTATGTTTCAAGTGCTAAATAGTCACATGTGGCCACCATACAGAACAGTGGAAATCTAGAACATTCCATTGTCATGAAAAATATAGCATTAGAATTTAAGTGTAGGGCCTTTAGTCCCCACAATTCCAGTCTGGTTCTGACAAAGTTTCAGCCATGGTTATATGCCTCCCAAATACCACTACTTCCTCTTCCTTATGTATCGATCTCTGATTTTGCTTAGGACTCCACTTTAAATGTACTCAGGTTCTCCTCAGAATCTGTGATTTGTTTGGGCATGGGCATATGCTTTTCCTCTGGCCAAAGAGATATGAGGGTACATTATTGAAGTTGCAGGGGCAACTTCTGGGAAAGTTTTGGCTATTGTCTGGCAGGGATATAGTGTTTGGAGGGGCTGCAGCCACTTAGTGATAATGAGGTAAAAAGCTTATCTGATATGAGAGCCAGTATGTTGAAGATGGTAAGGCAGGAAGCAAGAAAGAACTAGGGTACTTGACAGTAGTGAGAGCTAATGAGTCAATCAACTCTGGACCTGCTCCCACTGAACTTCTTTTTATGCAAAGTAATGCACATTGTTGTTGTTTTAGTGTTTTCAGATGCATATTCTGTTACTTTCAACCAGAAGCATTCTAGCCCATTATCCTTGGGCCAGTCACTGACCTTTCTAAGCCTGAGTTTCTCATCTCTAGGATATGAACACAAGAGTTGCTTACCTCATCATATGAGATAATGGGATAATAACGTTATCAGGCATTTATGTCAGTTACAAGTGGTTTTTTTATTTATAAAATGCTAATATATCCTCAGCACTTATCATTAAGTGTCACTGTCACAGGAACCAGGTGATTAATTCAGACATTCTGTTCCTAGACATCTTCTTTACTGTGGCAAGAAGTAGCCTTTCCTGTTCTTCTCCCACCTTTCCAGGAAGACTAGACAAGCATTTCAAAAATGATTTGCCCCTAGGACATTTTTAGAAATTCAAATTCTCTCCCAATTGGTTGACATAGGAATCAATACATGGAAAAGTGCCTTCCCAGTGTTCAGGCTATAATGTGTGTATTTAAAAATAGACTCATAATAAAAATATCCACAAATCTATTTAGAAGCTGAAAGAGCTCCTTGATCATAGATAGAAATGGGGTTTTGCTTTTTTGGTACACCACACATTGTTTTGTGCAGAATTAGCACCTCAATCAGTTGCCTGGTTTTTTTTTTTTTTAATTTTGTTTTTTTATTTTTTTAAATTTACATCCAAATTAGTTAGCATGTAGTGAAACAATGATTTCAGGAGTAGATTCCTTAGTGCCCTTTACACATTTAGCCCATCCCCCTTCCCACAACCCCTCCAGCAACCCTCAGTTTGTTCTCCATATTTATGAGTCTCTTCTGTTTTGTCCCCTCCCTGTTTTTATATTATTTTTGTTTCCCTTCCCTTATGTTTGTCTGTTTTGTCTCTTAAAGTCCTCAAATAAGTGAAGTCAAATGATTTTTGTCTTTCTATGGCTGGCTAATTTCCTTAGCATAATACCCTCCAGTTCCATCCATGTAGTTGCAAATGGCAAGATTTCATTCTTTTTGATTGCCAAGTAATACTCCATTGTATATATATATATACAATGGTATATATACGGTATATATAAAGATATAAAAAAGATATGGTATATATATATATATATATACCATATCTTTTTTATCCATTCATCCATCAATGGAAATTTGGGCTCTTTCCATACTTTGGCTATTGTTAATAGTGCTGCTATAAACATGGCGGTGCATGTGTCCCTTCAAAACAGCACAGCTGTACCCCTTAGATAAATGCCTAATAGTGCAATTGCTGGGTCGTAGGGTAGTTCTATTTTTAGTTTTTTGAAGAACCTCTATACTGTTTTCCAGAGTGGCTGCACCAGCTTGAATTCCCACCAACAATACAAAAGAGATACTCTTTCTCCGCCTCCTCACCAACATCTGTTGTTGCCTGAGCTGTTAATGTTAGCCATTCTGGCTAAGGTGGTATCTCATTGTGGTTTTGATTTGTATTTCCCTGATGATGAGTGATGTTGAGCATTTTTTCATTTGTCAGTTGGCCATCTGGATGTCTTCTTTGGACAGGTGTCTATTCATGTCTTTTGCCCATTTTGTCACTGGATTATTTGTTTTTTGGGTGTTGAGTTTGGTATGTTCTTTATAGATTTTGGATACTAACCCTTTATCTGATATGTCATTTGTGAATATCTTCTCCCATTCTGTCGGTTGCCTTTTAGTTTTGCTGATTGTTTCTTTCACTGTGCAGAAGCTTTTTATTTTGATGAGGTCTCAGTAGTTCATTTTTGCTTTTGTTTCTCTTGCCTCCAGAGATGTGTTGAGTAAGAAGTTGCTGCGGGCAAGATCAAAGAGCTCTTTGCTTGCTTTCTTCTCGAGGATTTTGATAGCTTCTTGTCTTACATTTAGGTCTTTTCAACCATTTTGAGTTTATTTTTGTGTATGGTGTAAAAAGTGGTCTGCGTTCATTCTTCTGCCTGTCGCTGTCCAGTTTTCCCAGCACCACTTGCTGAAGAGACTGTCTTTATTCCATTGGATATTCTTTCCTGCTTTGTCAAAGATTAGTTGCCCATACGTCTGTGGGTCCATTTCTGGGTTCTCTATTCTGTTCCATTGATCTGACTGTCTGTTCTTGTGCCAGTACCATACTGTCTTGATGATTACAGCTTTGTAGTATAGCTTGACAGCTGGGATTGTGATGCCTCCTGCTTTGGTTTCCTTTTTCAAGATCGCTTTGCCTATTCAGGGTCTTTTCTGGTTCCATACAAATTTTAGGATTATTTGTTTTATCTCTGTGAAGAACGCTGGTGTTATTTTGATAGGGATTGCATTGAATATGTATATTGCTTTGGGCAGTATAGACATTTTAACAATATTTGTTCTTCCTATCCAGGAGCATGGAATATTTTTCCACTTTTTTTGTGTCTTCTTCAATTTCTTTCACAAGCTTTCTATACTTTTCAGTGTATAGATTTTTCACCTCTTTGGTTAGATTTATTCCTAGGTATTTTATGGGCTTTGGTGCAACTGTAAATAGCATCAATTCCTTGATTTCTCTTTCTGTCGCTTCATTGTTGGTGTATAGGAATGCAACCGATTTCTGTGCATTGATTTTATATCCTGCAACTTTGCTGAATTCATGAATCATTTCTAACAGTTTTTTTGGGTGGAATATTTTGCGTTTTTCCATATAGACTATCATGTCATCTGCTAAGAGTGAAAGTTTTACCTCCTCCTGGATGATTTGGATGCCTTTTATTTCTTTGTGTTGTCTGATTGCAGAGGCTAACGCTTCCAATACTATGTTGAATAACAGTGGCGAGAGTAGACATCCCTGTCTTGTTCCTGACCTTAGGGGGAAAGCTCTCAGTTTTTCCCAATTGAGGATGATAATAGTGTTGGGTCTTTTGTATATGGCTTTTATGATCTTGAGGTACGATCCTTCTATCCTGACTTTCTTGAGGGTTTTTATCAAGAAAGGATGCTGTATTTTGTCAAATGCTTTCTCTGCATCTATTGAGAGGTTCATATGGTTCTTGTCCTTTCTTTTATTGATGTGATGAATCACGTTAATTATTTTGGGATATTGAACCAGCCCTGCATCCCAGGTATAAATCTCACTTGGTCGTGGTGAATAATTGTTTTTACTGTATTGTTGGATCCTGTTGGCTAATATCTTGTTGAGGATTTTTGCATCCATGTTCATCAGGGAAGTTGGTCTATAGTTCTCCTTTTTAGTGGGGTCTCTGTCTGGTTTTGGAATCAAGGTAATGCTGGCTTCATAGAAAGAGTTTGGTAGTTTTCCTTCCATTTCTATTTTTTATAACAGTTTCAAGAGAATAGGTGTTATCTCTTCCTTAAATGTTTGGTGAAGTTCCCCTGGAAAGCTATCTGGCCCTGGACTCTTGTTTTTTTGGCAGAGTTTTGATTGCTAATTCAATTTCCTTACTGGTTATGGGTCTGTTCAAATTTTCTATTTCTTCCTGTTTCAGTTTTGGTAGTATATATGTTTCTAGGAATTTGTCCATTTCTTCCAGATTACCCATTTTATTGGCATATAATTGCTCATAATATTCTCTTATTATTGTTTTTATTTCTGTGTGTTGGTTGTGATCTCTCCTCTTTCATTCTTTATTTTATTTATTTGGGTCCTTTCCTTTTTCTTCTTGATCAAACTGGATAGTGGTTTATCAATTTTGTTAATTCTTTCAAAGAACCAGCTTCTGGTTTCATTGATCTGTTCTACTGTTTTTTGGTTTCAATAGCATTAATTTCTGCTCTAATCTTTATTATTTCTTGTCTTCTGCTGGTTTTGGGTTTTATTTGCTGTTCTTTTTCCAGCTTCTTAAGGCGTAAGGTTAGGTTGTGTATCTGAGATCTTTCTTCCTTCTTTAGGAAGGCCTGGATTGCTATAGACTTTCCTCTTATGACCACCTTTGCTGCATCCCAGAGGTTTGCGGTTGTGGTGTTATCATTTTCATGGGCTTCCATATACTTTTTAATTTCCTCTTTAACTTCTTGGTTAGCCCCTTCATTCTTTAGTAAGATGCTCTTCAGTCTCCAAGTATCTGTTACCTTTCCAAGTTTTTTCTTGTGGTTGATTTCCAGTTTCATAGCATTGTGGTCTGAAAATATGCACAGTATGATCTCGATCTTTTTGTACTTACTTAGTGCTGATTTGTGTCCCAGTATATGGTCTATTCTGGAGAATGTTCCCTGTGCACTTGAGAAGAATATATATTCAGCTGCTTTAGAATAAAATGTTCTGAATATATCTGTTAAGTCCATCTGGTCCAGTGTGTCACTCAAAGCCATTGTTTCCTGGTTGATTTTTTTGATTAGATGATCTGTCCATTGCTGTGAGTGGGGTGTTGAAGTCTCCTACTATCATGGTATTACTGTCGATGAATTTATTTATATTTGTGATTAATTGATTTACATATTTGTGTTCCACCACATTTGGTGCATAAATGTTTACAATTTTTAGGTCTTTGTGGTATTATGACCCCTTGATTATGATATAATGCCCTTCTGCATCTCTTGATCCAGTCTTTATTTTAAAGTCTAGATTGTCTGATATAAGTATGGCTACTCAGGCTTTCTTTTGTTGACCATTAGAATGATAGATGGCTCCCCATCCCCTTATTTTCAATCTGAAGGTGTCTTTAGGTCTAAAGTGGGTCTCTTGTAAACAGCATATAGATGGATCTTGTTTTCTTATCCATTCTGTTACCCTCTGTTTTTTATTAGAGCATTGAGCCCATTGATGTTTAGAGTGAGTACTGAAAGATATGAATTTATTGACATTATGATGCTTGTAGAGTTGGAGTTTCTGGTAGTGTTCTCTGGTCCTTTCTAGTCTTTGTTGCTTTTGGTAGTCACCTGGTTCTTAATGCTTTGTCAAGAATTATGAAGGGTTGAATATTTACCCTACTTGAAAGCTAACCAATTAGCCTATCACAGTCTCATGGAAGCTGGATCAAGTCCTGGGTCAGAGACAAGGACTTTATCTCTGAGGGCTCAATAGGGGCATGAGTTTCCTGTTTATATCACTCTGTTTTGTCTACCCTCCAGCCCCCATCTCATGAAGATGACAGGGAGGTGGGCCCAGGGGGATGCTGCACACACAGTGGGTTTACATCAGAGCTGAAGAGTTCTGAGTTTAAGCAATCTTAATCTTGTAGAGTAGTAGCAAACCTACCTCACCTTTGCACCAGAAGGAAATAGGATCTTTCTTATCCTGATCAGGAAACAAATCTGCTCTCTGCCCCAAGGAGACATTATCCCTGTCTTCTAAGGCTTTTGCTATACAAACCGCCTTGGGAAAATAGTTCAAGGCAAAGGCCTGGGTGCACAGGATGTGCAGAGATGAGAGAGACTGTGATGAATTATCTCCCGACACTTTGCTCATCTCATGGGGCAGAGTAGAGATGCCACAGTGTCTCACCTCTACCACCCTCTTCATGTACACCATGTTGGCATCTAGCAGAGATGTTTGCTGTTTGCGTGTGGCTCCAAGCTTCCCCCCACCCCCAAATTTTACCTTTTGGTGACCCATCACTTTCTAAATAAATCACATTCTCAGCGGCCCCCACTCAGATTACCAGGGAAAAGAATTTTATTGGCCTAGCTTGGGTCCAGTACTCTGGGGAGGCGGGTGTCGCTGAGCTGTGGCTGGCAGGCAAGGTCAGTTGACACCAACACTTTGCCCCCTTTTGCAAATGGGCAGAAGGGCCAGATCCACTTAAGGCTGAGGGCAGGGAGACAGCTTTAGTAAAGACTCATCCAACAAAGATTTATTGCATAACTGGTGTTATCATCATTAGCAGCAGCCTCTTTAAAAGTCTTATAAATCACTTAAAAAGAGCCATCAAACATGTCTCAAATAACTTCAGCAGAAAACAGTCACAATAATAAAGTCATTTAATTACACAGTCTACATATTCTGAATATTCAAAAAATTGTATTGTATCGCCCTGCTGTGTGTGTTCAGAGCAATGCTTGACAGTTCTTTTTATCGCTGATGGCTTGCTGGGTTTATGCTCTTTAAAAGGTGCCAGAATCACTTGTATTGTCACTCAAATGTGCTGTTTATGTAAATCCTACTCCAAAAAACAGAAAAGCAATTGCAAAACCACTCCAACAGCCAGAAGAAAGGTAACCTATTGAAAAGGCATTACCTGGGAAAAACAGTGGAGTTCTGGAAAGCAGAAGTCAGTCTCAACAGGATGAGAATTTGCGAGAAGCTGTCCTACCAGGCTTCTCTCTGTCCTGTTTTGCTGAATGTGGATGGAGGGTCAGAAAGGACAATTGGGTTCTCCTCCTCACAGCCTTTCTTCTTTGTATCTTCCGTGAAACTCCTCCAGTTTCCTCCTCACTGGCCTCTCAAAAAACAAAGCTCTGAGCTAGTGAATGTGTACTTTAGTGTTGAATGAATTTTTATCCTGCATCATCCTCCATGGGCTTATCTACATTTTCATTATTCTCTCATAATGAAATGAAAAAGCCATCCAAAGAGAGAAGCCCAACTGAAGGCTGTTCAAGACAAGTCAGAGGGTAAGAAAGAGTCAGTTGTGTGGTGCCTAGGTGGCTCAGTTGGTTAAGCGTCTGACTTCAGCTCAGGTCATGATCTCAGTGTTCGTAGGTTTGAGCCCCGCATCGGGCTCTCTGCTGACAGCTCAGAGCCTGGAGCCTGCTCCAGATTCTGTGTCTCCCTTGCTCTCTGCCCCTCCCCCGTTCTCACTCTGTCTCTCTCTCTCTCAAAATAATAAACATTAAAAAATATAAAAAAAAGAAAGAGTAAATTGTGCATATTCAGTCAGCACTAGTCTCTAGTTTAGAAAATGTAAATGACTAACATTTAACAGACAAGTTTGAGGTGAGGGGAGTAGGCTGATTTCCTCTGCCCTTGGAGGTACTTGAACCCAACTGCTTCCTTGCCTTGTGGCCCATAATCAGAAAGGCCTCACCTCTACCCACTCATTAACCACCTCCCAAGCTTTGGAAATACTTGTCCCCATACAGTCCTGCAACAGACTGAGCATTGAGTCTGACTTCCTCTAAACACATGTAGGAGGAATTTCTTTGCCTTGTCTTTGTCCTTGCACTGCAAAGCCTTATCATACCCCTGCCCGTGGCTTCTCTCTCTTCCTTGACATGTTGCTCTGGGCCCTACAGCTTGACTGTCAGACAGCGGCTTTCCCCCTCCAATGCCCATTGTCTTTCTAGGGCTTGGGTACTCATCCATCCATCCATCCATCCATGTTTGTTTTTGCATGCTCCAGGCATTAGGCTAAGAATTTTGAGAGTTACAGGGATGAAGACAAAAGCCTGGTGTCTTCTCTTGTGAGCTCACCATCCACTGTGGGAGAGAGACAGGCAAGTAAACAAGGTGCTCTTCAAAAGCATGCAGGCCAGACTGGGGACTGCATTAGGGTTTAAGGAGCATGGGCCTCCCCTTCAGCTTGGTGACCCTGGGGCAGATTTCATAATGAGAGAGAATTTGAAGACTTGCTCAGACTTCTGTAGACCAGAAGAGAAGTAGCCAAGATGGAGCCAGGAGGGTAGGGGTGTGGAGGCAATCCAGAGACCCAAGGCTAAAGAAGAGGGCTTCCCTCTCCTGTCTGTTCCAGGCCCTGATGATACGTTGGTTGGTTTTACCTTACAGGAGAACATTTCTCCTTATCAACTTTGGCAGCTAAGTTACATTCTGGGCAGCACCTGCCCTGGAGGACCTTTGAATGTTGACACTGTCTGAACAGTTTAATATGACTAGAAAAGTGTGCAGGGACCATGTTCAAAGTAAGTAAACATGTATTTAAAGTTGACGTGTGCACTCTCTTCTCTTCTCTGTCAGCCCTCTAGAAGCTGGGTGGAGGTGGTCTTCAAAGGCAGCATCTGGAACAGCCCCAGGATATGTGTTTTTATACCATTAGCAACAATTACACCAGCAAGTTCCTCTGTTTTGCTAACATAATTCATACTGCAAATCAACATTTGCTGAGTGATGGGTTGACTCTCATTGTGCAGAGCCCCAAGACAGGAGCTATCACTTTAGGGGGAACAGTGCTTCTTAGAATCAGATGGGCATGTGGTCAAGTGCAGGTGCAGGGCCCACAGGTGACTTGAGAATGCTGGGACAAGGTGAGGAGCTGCGGTTCAGGATCTGCATTTTTAACACACTCCCCAGATGATTCTAATGAATGCCTAAATTTGAGAACCTTGTTCTAGAAACTGGGTAAAAGGATCTAGTAAAGAAGACTGGGAATTGCTGTAGCTGATCTGTGTGGGGACCATGGGTAGGGTTTATATAATGTGCCTCTGAGATTTTCTGGTTAAAGCCTGGATCCTTGGACCCCTGGCTGGATGAAGCAGAATCTGTGGAACTGGAGCTCAGAGTCTACATATTTTATATGTATATAAAAAATACATATAAAAATTTATATGTATTATATATATATATATGTATATTTTATATGTATATGTATTTTATATGTATATAAGCACTTTGTTTGCTTATAACTAAGGAGGGAATGACTTTCAAGCAGAGCAGCTGGAATGGGTTTTCAATTTTCCTAATGTCATAAATCTTTTTGTGTGTTTGTGTGTGTGTCAGACCTCATGATTCAAGTGAGGTAATTTTCATAGCCAGTAGCAAACTGAAGGGACATGAAATGCTGAAGGTCAGTAGACCTTGAGATGGTAGCCAAGGACTTCTCAGAGAGTTGGGTTCCCTGTTTGGGCAGAATGCTACTAGTTGTCATTCTAAAGAAGTCTAGACTAGTGGTTCTTTTAAAAAAAAAATTTAAGTTTATTTATTTTTGGGACAGAGAGAGACAGAGCATGAATGGGGGAGGGTCAGAGAGAGAAGGAGACACAGAGTCTGAAACAGGCTCCAGGCTCCGAGCTGTCAGCACAGAGCCCGACGCGGGGCTCGAACTCACAGACCGCGAGATCATGACCTGAGCTGAAGTTGGCCACTCAACCGACCGAGCCACCCAGGCGCCCCTAGACTAGTGGTTCTTAAAGTGGGATGGTTACCTGGAACAGCAGTGCCAGCATCACCATAAGCATTGCTAAAAATGCAAACTCTGCACCCCAGAATCTGAATCATAAACTCTGGCTCCCAGGAAGCTGTGTTTTAATGACCCCTCCAGAGGATTTCAATCATGTTCAAGTTTGAGAACCATACTTTTGACTTTGGTGGACATCTGGAGATTGTCTCGTGAGCATCTCCATGACCTCAAATGTGTACTCTCTCTCACTGCCTCCTGATAGGATGGGAGATGGAAAACTGAGATCTCCTCACCTTCTGCTGCACTATAGAAACACTGGGACACATTCCCAGTTGTGATGCCCCCATATCTTTTACAGCTACCTTTTACCATTTTTGTCAGATTCAGGTGAACTTCTTTGTCTTTTATGAAATAAAAGTGTTGTTTAACATCCTAGTAACATTGTTGGTTAATGCAAGATAAAAACAGACTAAGATTTTTGCTTTTAAAAATTGGGTGAAAGGAGTACCTGGTTCAGTAGGTAGAGCATGAGACTCTTGATCTCAAGAGTTGTGAGTTCAAGCCCCACACTGGGCAAACAAAGAGCTTACTTAAAAAAATTGGCATGTGAAAGGAGAAACTAGGAACTGTTGAGGGAAGAGAGCTGATGAACACCACCTTAAACCAAGGATAGAAGCTCAAATCAGCAAGAAGGGGACAAACCAATGTCACATAACACCCAAGATGATACCTTGACAGGAACACCAAGCATGTCTGTGGCATTACTGCCCAGAACGCATAACCTGAATCAGTCCATTAGGAAACATCAGGCAAACCCACACTGAAGGACATTATTCAAAATAACTGACCTATACTTTTTAAAACATCAAGGTCAAGAACACCATGTAGGGCTGAGGGACTATTTCAAATCAAGGAGGCTCAAGAGAACTGACAAATGTGGCTCTGAATTGGATGTTGGGTGAGGGGGAAAGAACTAGCATGGGCATCACAGGGCAGCTGACGACATTCAATGTGGTCTGTAGATTTGATAATGTGGTAATGTAAGAGAGTGTCCTTGTTCTTAAGAAAACACAAGTAGAATATTTAGGGAGTAGGTATGCAGGATGTCTATAACTTACCCTTGAATGGCTTAGACAGAGAGAAGAAGAGAGTCTGATAGAATGATAATGGGGAAAAGTGTAAGCAATTGCCATAAAGAGTATATGGGAGTTTTCTGAACAATTCTTACAATTTTTCTGTGGACACTTAATTTTTTTAAGTGTGTATAAATACAGGGGGTATTCAAGTTGCTATCGTTGTTTTTCAGTAGTGGGATTATAGGTAGCATTCCTTTTTATTTTCAAAAATCTGTTTTCTCCCAAATATACTGTCATACGTATTAACTTTTCTTGAAATCAGAGGAGAACAAATGAAATGATAAAGATGATTCTTTCTTTTCATACGTACTCCACCTGTGGCTTTCTTTCCTTTCCACTGGCTAAAGGTATCCATGTCTACTTCTCTAAAGGATTTGCAGTAGCATCGAGCCAGATACACATGTGAACCTTCACCAAATAGGACCCAAACTGCACACAAAAGTGGGTGGGGAAGAGAACTTAACTCATGCAACTGTAGATGAAAGCATTTGTTCCTTTTGCCTCCCCCCCTTATTCTTGGAAGCCCGAATTTTCTCCAGTGTCTATTCCATATGTACTGAGAGACTAAGAGAAAAATTACCAGGTGTACTCACAACTGCAAAGAAAAGATCCGCCCCCCCCCCCCCCCCCCCCCCCCCCCCCCCCCCGCTTCCCGAAACCAGCCAGGGCATGCCCGGTTGTAGTCTGACATAAAGGTGGGAACCAATCAAGTTCTGCTGAATGGTTTAAAATAAAGGCGGGAACCAATCGAGTTCTGCTGAGCATTCAAATTTAAATGTTAACCAACAACAGCTCTGTAACCTCTAAAAAAGGTCCCTAACTTGTTTGTGTCTGTCTATAAAAGAAGCTGTAAGATCCTTACTCGGGGCCTCTTAGCATCACCGGCAACGAGTGCGCAGAGGACCGGGTTCGAACCTGCAATAAACGACCCTTGCCGCTTGGCTTTGATTCTGGACTCTGGTGGTTTGTTTTCGGGGGGTCTCTCAAATCGGGGCATATCAGTACAATTTGCATGTTTCCAGGAGAGTTTCACTATCACAAGGACACACTTTCTACTTCCCTCTGTATGCTCCTCGGTCCTGTCATGTGAGGCTTCCGGTCTTTGAGGAGGCACAAAAGTACCTTCTTTTTGCTCTTCCTGCCTTGCTAAGCATCTCCATGATATTAAGGAGATAATTATCTTTTCTGATATTTTTAACTTTGTTACCATGTGAAGATCTAGACAATACTTGGCAGATGCCAAATCCCTGAGATAATGACTGTTATTTTAAGGATCTTCCTTCTCTTCAAACATGGTTACCAAGATAACACATACAGATCACAGAGTCCTCACTACAATGAGTTTAGTTTCTGAATGTATAAACAGTGTAATGTGCAAGTCTCTGGATTAGCTTGAAGCACTGTGGGGTGAAGTCAGAAAGGCAAAAGTCTGCCAGGGGTGGTGAATGTGCTCGGGTTTTCCTTACAAACAATGGGTATCAAGCCTGGAGGAAATGCCTCCAGCAAAGCCCACTGCTGAACTGGGACGCCCAGTCCTCCTCTTAAAGGGCCACCTCCAGGCTAATGCCAGCCCACGCCTGACTTCTTTTATGTATGCTTCTTTGTTTTTTGATGTATTTTTATTCCTATTTTACCAGTTGTTAGAAATAACACAATTTATTTTTGTGTGTTTGTGGTAACTTTCTAGATCTCTGTGCCCATGCCCAAAGGAAGGCTCCAAATAGTGACAGCTGCAAAACACACTCTACTTAATAGGTTGATCATAAAACAAGACCCTTGTATCATAAAAGAGCTGTTATGGCTATGCTTGGCCTATAGCACATCTGTTCAATAAATACCTGTTGAATAGATAAATAGTTGAGTGTCTGACCAGCTACTAAGAAATCTTCCTAGTCACATTTCTTTTGCAGAGTGGGGGTTCCTGAATTATCCAGAGTAGCAGGGACCCCTGCAACCTTCTAGGTCAAACAGAAGGGGTGGAGGGAGTCACAGCTTTGCCTTCAGCTGAGAGCTTGTCAGGAATGCAGAACCTGAGGCCCCAGCCTGGACCTTCTGAATCAGAATTGGATCCCCAGGGCATTTGGGTTCCATCCAGGGAAGGATGAGGGTGCTCCTGCCAACTCCCACCTGCAGTGGTGAGGGGAGGAGATGGCAGGGCTTACAGAAAGGCTGGGTGAGGAGCAGGCTGGACACAGGGTAGGCAGGTACTCCTCCAAAACATTTTTATTTTTTTTTAACGTTTATTTATTTTTGAGACAGAGAGAGACAGAGCATGAACGGGGGAGGGTCAGAGAGAGGGAGACACAGAATCTGAAACAGGCTCCAGGCTCTGAGCTGTCAGCACAGAGCCCGACACGGGGCTCGAACTCACGGACCATGAGATCATGACCCGAGCCGAAGTCGGACGCTTAACCGACCAAGCCACCCAGGCGCCCCATCCAAAAGGTATTTTAAAAGTGCTGTCCATCTTAAATATATTTGAGAAGGATGTTATTTAAAGGGAGTTGTGGTAAATCTTGTTTTCTGGTGGAAGGAGGAGAAATGTGCACTGACTGCAGCCTGAATCTGTTCTGAACACCCCACTGGGTGTACATGTGTGCACATGATGTACATGTGTATATGTGTGTGTATATGTGTGTACATGTACACAAACCTATGCATGTGCAGTTGACCCTTGAACATCATGGGTCTGAACCACATGGGTCTACTTACACGTGGATATTTTCCAATAAATACAGTCCAGTTCTATAAATGGATCTTCTCTTCCTTATGGCTTTCTTGATAATATTTTATTTTTTCTTAATTTACTCTATTTAAGAATATAGTATATAATGTATATAACATACAAAATATGTGCTAATCAAATGTATTGTTATCAGTGAGACTTCTGACCAATAGTAGTTAAGTTTTTAGGGGAATCAAAAGTTACATCTGGGTTTTTTACTAAGCTGGGGGTCAGCACCCCTAACCACCATGTCACTCAAGAGTCAGCCATATATACATGTGAATCTGTGTGCATACATATACATATGTATGTGTATACATGTGTGTGTACATATGGATCTCTTTTCTTCTCAGAATCCGAGCATTTGGCTACTAATCCCACCTTATAGATTAAGCAGGTGATGCTTGGGTTGTGGGGAGTCAGCAAGCGCACATGAGGAGTGAGGGAAGGACTTGTAGGGACATCTGATTTCTTTCACATCCATGCCCCTCTGGCTCTACCTTACTTCCTCCTTTTTGCATACAATAAAGAATCCTTTCTGATCCCAAGATCCTCCTAATTTGTTATGATCATTGGATTATGTGTATGGGTGTGTGTGTATGGGGGGGGTTCCAGTTACCACTGCTGTGTAACAAAACACCAGGCTTGACAAATGTCACATTTAATAGAAAAATCAGGGGCGCTTGGGTGGCTCAGTCGGTTGGGCATCCGACTTTGTCTCAGGTCATGATCTCGCGGTTCGTGAGTTCGAGCCCTGCGTCGGGCTCTGTGCTGACAGCTCAGAGCCTGGAGCCTGTTTCAGATTCTGTGTCTCCCTCTCTCTCTGACCTTCCCCCATTCATGCTCTGTCTCTCTCTCTCAAAAATGAATAAACATTTAAAAAAAATTAAAAAAAAAAAGAAAAATCAAAGCATACCAAGTTCACTGTGGGTTCCTGGCAAAGGATCCAAGCAGGAGCCAAGCCAAGGTATGGCAAGGCATGAAGAGACCTGGTTGGTGGTCCTTCCTCCCCATCTTCCCTGTGCTCTGCAAACTCACCATTCACTCTCTCTGCCTCAGTTTCTGCATTTGTAAAGTGAGCTAATAGTAGAAATGGCTCTATTGTTACTATCAAATAGTGTCAAAGGAGATAACACATATACTCCTTCTAATACAATGTCTGAAACAGAATAAATGCTCCAGGACTAAGTGCTGTTACTGCGAGCAGTAATAACGTTGCTTACGTGAAGAAGTTCCAGTTATGGGAACACCAAGGTTGACCAACTCCATGTGAGGAAGAGGTGCTGGAGGATATGTGCCTGGGGTTGGGCATGAGCCAGACTCTGGGTTATTTGACTGACAACGTAGGGGTGGGGGAGAAGCTTTAAAGTTGTGTGTGTGTATACCACAAACTTTTAAATATGACAGTTTTCTTTTTAAAAATAAGGTATTCAATGGAAACAAGCCTTCTTTAAAAAGTACCAGGCACCTTTTCATCAGTCATAAAGAAGTTTCTAGTTGTTTTAATATTCAGGCCTTGAAAAATGGAGATTTGTACATATTTAAATAAACTCTGGTTTTGTGTTTCTTCATTTGAAACCTGACAACCAAGATGTCCAGACATTTTTTTTTTCAAAATAAACAACCCATGCTTATGACTTGCTGGATTAAAAATATATAAATAAAAAGATGCAGGTGATTTTTTTCAGAGTTCTTGAACCAAACCAATTCTTTCACCCGTAAGTCTGTATTGCATTCCTCAAACCTCTATGTGGGAAGAAGGTTTCAGCCCTCTCAGCGGAGCTCACTGGAGTTAGCTGGCACTCAGGCAGTGCCCTGCACAGCACGGCCCTCTGACTGCTTCTCTGCCCAAGTGAGGAAGCAGGCATGGAGAAAACAGCTGCGTTGTCCACGATGAGACCTGGGCGAGCTGCTGTGAGCATCTGCACTGGCAGCCATTGAGTGGCACTCTCAGCAAGGCATCTGATCCTTGTGAGGCAGTTCAGTTTAAGTATGACTATGGTAGTGGGATGCAAGCCTGCAGATGCCGGGACACTTCAGACCAGAGGTGACTTACCTTCTTTCATAGTCCATGGCCAGTGACTTATGGGGGAGGGCACAAAAGGCAGGTTTCCTCTGCCTGCAGGAAAGATCTGCCTCGGGTACCAGACATGCTCCACAGCTCTCCATGGGATCAGGCTGAAGCCGGTTTCCTGCTGCTACCATATGCTCACTTAGCTTTCATCTTCTCTACCCTTCTTCCATCACTGACTTTCTCCTTGTCCTAAACAAACCAGAATCTCCTTTACAGTCTCTGCTTCTAGAAATCCAGCCATCAGCGCTACGCCTTACAAAAACTGGACACAAGAACAGTGCCCCTACCATGCTGTGTGTGAGCCCAGAGCACCAAACCCAAGGAGCAAACCGCCAACCATCTCCTGGATACAGCCGCCAGACAAAATACAGGGCATCCTGTTCAATTTGGATTCCCAGTAAACAATGAACAATGTTTCAGTATAAGTAAGCCCCAAGCATTGCATGGGATGTACTTACACTTAAAAGGGATTTGTTATTTATCTGAACTGATAATTTAACTGGGCATCTTGTATTTTTATTTGTTAAATCTGACAAGTCCTTTTTGGGTCTGTTTTGAATTGATGGAGAACTTGAGAATGAACACATTTGTCACAAGCCAGTTTCATCCCACGATTAATAATTGCAGTAGTAGTTCTGATAATACTGGTAAGGAAATTGAGGTGCTCAGAGGAGAAGCAACTTATACAAGACCACACAGCTGGTAAGTACAGTGGGGTGGGCTCCAAACTCACACCATCCAGGGTTGATGCTTTTAACCACTGCACCAGTTAAGCTAATCAACAGACTCTTAGAAAACTATTGGATAGCACAAGTTTTCCCAAAAAGTGGAATAATTTCCTGACCAAGGCCTAAGAAGCTTTCTGGAACAAGTGGGAACAGACAGGGAAGAAATAAATGGATGATTCATGCTTTCCCTAACATGGCCTGTTTCCCCTCCTGGTCCTGCCCACACTCAAAAGCCAAAAACCTGGAGCTCCTAAGTGACTCAGTTGGTTAAGCGTCCTAATATTGATTTGGGTACAGGTCATGTCTCACAGTCATGAGATCAAACCCCGCATCAGGCTCTGCACTGAGCGAGGAGTTTACTTGGAGATTCTCTCTCTCTCTCTCTCTCTCTCTCTCTCTCTCTCTCTCTGCCCCTCCCCTACTCATGTGCATACTCCCTCTCTCTCTCTCTCTCTCACACACACACACACATACACACACAAAATAAATAAACAAACATTAAAAAAATGTTAATGTTTATTTTTTTTGAGACAGAGAGAGACAAAGTATGAGCTGGGGAGGGGCAGAGAGAGAGGGAGACACAGAATCTGAAGCAGGCTCCAGGCTCTGAGCTGTCAGCACAGAGCCTGATGAAGGGTTCAAACTCATGAACCGTGACATCATGACTTGAGCTGAAGTCAGATGCTTAACTGAGTGAGCCACCCAGGCACCCCAATTAACGAACATTTTTAAAAAGCCAGAAAGCTGACTAGATGGGAAGCTGGTAAGGATACTGGCTAAAATGGAATATACTGGTATTCATAACAAGCTTAAGTTACAAAATTAACCAAGAGGTATCAGAAAGGAGCACAAGGCTACATGATAAATACCTAGGGCTGTACTGTCCATACTCGAGCCATTGACCGGTGTGGCATTGAGCCCTTGAAGTGTGGCTAGTTGGATGTGAGATGTGCTTTATGTGTAAAATGCAACCTGGATTTCAAAACCTTAGTAAACATATACCTAATGTAAATTGTGTCCTTAAAATTTTTCATAGCCACTATATGCTGTAACAATATTTGGGATATACTGGTAAATTTACATATATATATATATATATATATATATATATATATATATATATATTCAAAACAGACCCAAAAATGACTTGTCAGACTTAACAAATAAAAATACAAGATGCCCAATTAAATTAGAAGTTCAGATAAGTAAGAAATCCCTTTTATATTATATATATATATACACACACACACACACACACACACACACACACATATGTATATATTATATAAATCAAGTGCACCTGTTTCTTTTTACCTTTTAAAATACAGCTACTGAAATATTTAAAGTCATGCTGGCATCTGTTGAAGGGAGATGAATAAAATAGAAAGGAAATGGTCCTCCGGCTTTGGGGAAAATGACCCTACCAATGGGATCTACCTGCCAGTGGGGACTTCCGTGTTTTAAGTCTAGATTTTGCTGTCTGCCTTTAATTTCTCCCAACAAGAAACAAGAAGCATGGAGTCAGGAGGAAAATGATGTCTGTGGACTGGCCTGGCCACGTGAAGGTTTCCCATGAGGCCAGCCTGAGGCAGGAAAGGACATGGGTCCCTTAGGGCATGATGTTGCACCATCAGGGCATTGGGGGAGAGGAGCCTCATCCACCGAGCAGAAGGCACAGGAAGATGCCATCCTTTATGGAAGGTGCCAGGTTGCAGGACCTTTGGGATGAGGATTACCCCTCAGTGGACATCATTCCTGAATGTCAGGACCAGAATGTCAAAAGCCCTCCTACCTCCTTGGTCTGTTTCATCTCTCCTGCCTTACACTCTACTGGCATTTGTGACTCTGCTCCTCTCTGCCAACTTTCACTTCAGCTCATGCTCTTCCTGTAAACACAGCTCTGACTTGTTTTTTCTCTCCCGTCTAAATAAGACTCCCATTATTATATTCAGTGAAGGTGTTCATCTTCACCCCCTGCAGTGAGTCATGGATGGTGATCTTCCAGGACAGCGAGAAATGGACAGCAGTTGGACTGAATTCTGTCTTTTTGCATGGGATCCAGGGGTTCATGTCCTGGTCTCTGTCTGTTTCTTACTTTTTGTCACCTCTCAAACCCTACACCGGTTGCAAACGATTAGTATTGCCCTCACTCCCCAGTGTTTCATACCATCTATTAGGACACCGTTCCCACCAGCAGGAATGACCTTCCCCTCTGATAAATGCTGCTCATCATCCCTCAAGACCCAAATCAAGAACCAGGTGCTTCTGCTTCTGTGACTGTCCCAAACACTGTCTCCTCCAGCAAACAATTTCCTTTTAGTGTTAATGCCCCTGCACCTGACACACACCTGTATGAAGCTGTTTGATTGCAGTTAGATTCCTAAGTGGGCACTTCTTTAACATGCATATGAACTCTTGGGGGACCTGGGTGGCTCAGTCAGTTAAGCATCCAACTTCGGCTCAAGTCATGATATCACGGCTCATGGGTTTGAGCCCCGCATTGGGCTCTGTGCTGACAGCTCAGAGCCTGGAGCCTGATTCAGATTCTGTGTCTCCTTCTCTCTGCCCTTCCCCCACCCATTCTCTCTCTCTCTCTCTCTCTCTTTCTCTCTTTCTCTCTCTCTCTCACTCAAATAAATAAACAGAAAAAAGTGTGGTTCATGGTTCAGCAACTCTGGGGTGGAGCCTGAGACTCTGCATTACTCATGAGCTCTGGGGGAGCTGATGCTGCTGGTCCACGGGCTGTATCTGGATTAGCAGGAGTTTCTGTGCCTTCCTTGTCTCCTATACTAGATATCTAGAAGGAGACACGTCTGTCTGATTTAACTTTGTAGGCTCTCCCCTGCCTGAACCAGTACAGGACACACCTCACAGGCTCACATATTGGTGGGTTTTATTAGACTAGTGCAGCCCCATGTTCCTTTAAGCCTCTCTACTAGGATATTATTGGCATGCAGATGGAGGGAGGGTTTGTATCCATGTTTTTGGATCTGGTAGTATGGAGCTCCATGCAAGGTGCTTCACGTACCCTGTCTCCTTTCTCCTAGGAGCTACCGATAAGGACTGCCTCTCAGACAATGAAACGTGGAGGCTTTAAGCAACACAGGAATAAGCTGGTCAGTAAGCAGCAGAGTTCCAGTGTGGTCTTGCAGATCAGATGCCAGTTACCACTTCGGTGTCGTAAGGAAGAGCCTCGCTCTTGCCCAGGGACCTGTAGGAGTCCATAGCACTGGGTTTTATCAACGACTGTCCAGTTAAGGAGGTTTTACACCTTTCCTCTAAATACTCTGTAGAATATTCTCTACACATCTTGTAAAGTCATAGGTTGACTTTCTCTGTCAACTTAGCTTATTTCAGCCCCTGGATGACTCTCTGTTGTGCTTCCGCTTGGAACTAAAGGGGAGGAACCACAGCCCCATGTCCTTGAGTTCTGTTCCCAGGAGACTTGCTGACACTCCTTGCCCCATCCTCATCCCTAAGCACCTCCCTTCACTTTGTGGCCCTCTGCCACATACAACTCAGCTTATACCGATGGTTGTCTTGCAACCACTGCTGAGCCAAGGCAACCGTGCTAACCAGAGAGCATGTCACAGCCTGAGGACTAAGCATTGGGGCTTCAGAGCCCATCTGAATGAGGTTCAATTCCTGGCTGTGACATTTACTAGTTGTGTGACCTTGATCTTGAAGCCATGATTTACCCTCTTTGAGCTTGGGTTTTTTATTCCGTAAGATGGGGATGATTACTAAGCCACCACCCTCCTCAGGGGTGGCTCTAAGGCTGATATGAGGGGTGTATATATTCTTAGCAGAGTCCCACAGAAACTTCTGGGAGGGAATCAATACTTGAAAGAAGGGAATGGCACAGTATTGTTCAGGCTTCTAGCTGAGGGCAGGCCCCAGTCTGCACCATTCTGGGAGGCTAACTCTCCAATGAACAATTTGCCTCTTTACTGGCTTAAAGAGCTGGGGTCAGAGCTTAAGGTCACTGAAGCTGCTGGAGCATGAGAGTCTTAAGAAGGAGAGTCGGGGTTGGAGGAGGGGACCCACATTCTGTGTATGGTTCTGCCCGCCTCTCACCTGATGTCTGAACTGCAGCTCAAGCAGCCCAGCTAAGGGTCAAGATGCTGAGCTGAGATCTGTTCTCCTGTCAGAGAAAGGGGGTTTTCCCTTTCAGTTAGAGCTCAACTGAGTTATCTTCTTGCAAAAACAAATGAACATTCGCAATCTTGACTCCAAAGCATATGGTCCCAATGCCAGAAAAGACTCTAGAATCACTCAATATATTGAGAAACAGGAAAATAACAACAATAGAAACCCAATCTGGAGATGACCCAGATGTTAGAATCAGTAGGATTTTAAAGCAACTGTTGAAACTATTCTCTGTGAGGTAAAATAAAACATGCTCATAATAAATGAAAAGAGACTTTTTTTGGTAAACAAATGGAAACTATAAAAAGTGGAAATTAGGGAAACAAAAAATACAATATACAGAATAAAGTGCTTATTATAAAGGCAGGTACTCAATAAATAGGTAGATATTAAAGCAACACAGAATGAAAGAGATCCTCAGTTTATTTTTGTTTTTATTTTTTTAAAGATATTTATTTTTGAGAGAGAAAGAGAGAGAGAGAGAGCATGAGCAGGGCAGGAGCAGAGGGACAGGGAGACAGAATCCGAAGCAGGCTCCAGGCTCTGAGCTGTCAGCACAGAGCCCGACGTGGGGCTCGAACTCACAAACAGTGAGATCATGACCAGAGCCTAAGTCAGAAGCTTAACTGACTGAGCAGCCAGGTGCCCCAGGAGATCCTCAGTTTATTCAGAACTGAACTATGGAAGAATATAGCATACTTTTAGACAAAAAATGTTGTTCAGACATCATTGATTTCTTCTTTGTGATTGTCTTCTTTGTGAAAGTAAATTCTTCCTGAATTATTATTATTATTATTTTAAGATTTTATTTTTATATTTTATGCCATATTAACCTCTACGTGGGGCTTGAACTTACCGCCCTGAGACCAAGACAGTCCCATGTTCCACCAAGTGAGCCAGCCAGGCACCCCATGAATTATTTTTTTGAAGGGTGGTCTTTTAGCATCTGCACCACATTAAGCTGCCCTTGGGGCCTGCTGCCTCTTGCAAAGTGTCGGCACAGGTGAGTGGCTGGGAGGTTGTGATTTAGCCCACAGTTACTGGGTTTTTGTGGCAGCATGGTGGAGGGAGGTGCTGGTTCAAATCCCAATGGCATCTTTTACTTGTTCTGTGACTCTGACATCTTGTATTTTCGTGCCTATGTTATTGTTGTTGTCTGTTTTTCATCTATAAAGTAGGTATTTGTGCAGCTGTGCTTATAAACTTGGTATAAGGACTTAATATGAATGCCCATTCCAGATATGAGCCTGGAGCCTAACATCAATTCCTCCGTTTCTGTAGAGGTGAAAACAATAGACTTAGCTGGGTCCCACAGGGGCTCAGGAATACTGCTGAGGGACTGATAGGGTGGGTGACCATCAGGCCTCTTTGCGAAATCAGCTTTGCTTGAGCACCAGGACCAGCCTGGGCCCTGGAGCAGAAGGCCTCCTGTGAGCAGTCTCAGATTGATGGCCACATTATCAGAGGCCTGGGGAAAGAGCCAAAAGGAAGATTCTGGAGGGGTCATCTTGGGGATGGACTCCGTCAGATACAGGTATGAGGGCAAGGACACATCCTGTAGGCCTGGGTATTAAAGTGTGCCACAGAGTGTCTGTGGCCTTCTGGAAGATGGTGTCTCCCTGGCACCTCCAGGATCCACAGCTTTAGCAAGCATCTGCCGTGCTCAGGACGCCCCTGCCAGTGATGGCCATAGTGAAGTGCTGCCCCCATGTGGCAGGTGCAGGCAAGGACCACAGAAGTGACCACCACCTCTCTCCTGTTCCCCAGAGTCCCGGAAACAGGTTAATAATGTATGCAAACCAAGCATTATTATTTTTTCTGTTTTATTTATTTTTGAGAGACAGAGTGTGAGGGGGAGAGGGTCAGAGAGAGAGAGAGAGGGAGAGAGAATCCGAAGCAGGTTCTGCACTGACAGCAGCGAACCCATGTGGGGCTCGAATTCACAAAACACAGATCATGACCTGAGCCGAAGTTGGACACTCAACTGACTGAGCCACCCAGGTGCCCCAGCATTATTTTTAAAATATTTTTTACTATAACTTCAGAAGAATCATAATTAAGGATTTAAAACAAAATATCACGTTGGTAATATTTATACTCTAGCTCCATCCTCTTTTAAAATAGATTGGAAGATGCCACCCCTGAGCTCAGGATCCTCAGGGTTCTCCATGGTTCTGAGAATATTGTCCTAACTCCTCACCTTGACATGTAAGATCTTGCCTATCTCCTAAACCTTTTCTTTTACCTGATTCCTTGCTAGCTCTGTCTCAGACTCACTGATAAGTGTCAGCTTTGTCCAACCAAGCCAGCACTTTCCCGCCAACAGGGCACATGCCGCTTCCTACACCTGACACTTTCTTGACTTCATATCCAAGGCTCTCAATCCACTACTATCTGCCAATTCCTACTGATTTGACAAGCATCTGTGTAAGTATTTCTTAGTCTGAGAAGCTTTTTCCCACCCCCCAGGCTAGGCTGGACCCACATTTTATCCTATTTCATTAGAATAACTCAGCACTAGATAATAATGTAATTCTGTGTTTACTGTCTCCCTGGCTCTGTGACAGCAGAAACTTTGTCTACTTGTCCATTCCTCTGTCCCTGGGGATGGGCACAGAGTGGATAAATGTGTGCCAAACAAGGGAACAGCTATTAGTTCCTTCAGTGTTCTAGCTATTTTTTTAATTTCTACATCCTTCTCCAAAATCATTTCTAAGAAGAAGTTGGTGAAACTATATATGTTAATTGAGGACCAAACAAATCCTTTTCAACTAAATCATTTTGCAAATTGAACAAAATCGTATACGTTTGCTAAATTCAGATTTTGTTTACACATGGTTTGCTTATATGGGGCCCATCTGTGCCCCTTGATCTGGAGTTCTCAATTAATTACATGGTGGTCACTTCAAGAGCAGCACTGTTAAGTCCAAGAGTGATGGGTGATGAGAAGAGGGGTCAGCGTGCCATGTGGCCTTGGGCATTTCAACTTCTCTTGCCTTGGTTCAGCTCTTGGAAGAAAAGGGACTACAGCACCTGCTCGGTGATGCTCAAATGGGTATGTGGAAGAAGCAGTGTGAACTTATAGTGCAATGCAAAATGTTCAAGCTCTGAAGTTTTAAATAATTTCTAGAATATGTATTTCTATAAACACAGTGTTTATTATTCTCACTACACATTAAAATCTCATTATGGATGGATTGTTAGGGTGTTTCACACTCTCTTTATGTCACCCAGGTTTTTCTTCCACAAACAAGACTTCTGTTTACTTCCTTCCTCAATACTCCCAATTTTTCCTGGAAACCTACTCAGTCAGTATATCTGTCCTGGCCCTTCTCCCCTTTCATAAGTCAGGGAAAGGCACTTTCACACCTGCTCACTTGTTCTCTGTCTCTGTTTTGTATGTTTATTGCAGGAAAATAGACAATACTGATGGGGAAAGAGAAGAAAATAAGCACCATAAGCCCACCACCCAGAGAAAGAATTCGGTGTATATTCTTTACCTCGACATTCATATCTACATATCTACATTTATTTATTTGTTTAAAATTAGTAGAGCTTATTATTTTATTCTTTTTAAAAAATAGTTTCTGGTTTACAGATAAAGGGACAGAAGGTTCTGAGAATTTCCACATATTCTCTCCTTCTTCACACCCTGGCTTCCCCTGTTATGAATATCTTACATTAGTGTGATACACTTGTTACAACTGATGAGCCAATATTAATAAATTATTATTAAATAAAGTCCATAGTTTCCATTAGGGTTAACTCTTGATATTCCCATTCTAGGATTTTGACAAATATATGATGACATGTATCCATCATTACAGTATCACACGGAATAGTTTCACTGCCCTGAAATACCCCTGGTGCTCCACGTGTTCATCACCCCTTCCTTCCCCAACTCTGCCCCCATAAATCCCTGGCAACCACTGATAATTTTTTACTGTCTCCATAGTTTTATCTTTTCCGGAATGTCATGTTACAATTATACAGTATGTAAACATTTTCACATTGGCTTCTTTGACCTAGCAATATGCATTTAACGTTCCTCCATGTCTTTTCATTGCTCGATAGCTCATTTTTAAAATCACTGAGTGGGGTGCCTGGGTGGCTCAGTAGGTAAAGCTTCTGACCTCTGCTCAGGTCGTGATCTCACGGTTTGTGAGTTCAACCCCCACATCAGGCTCTCTGCTGTCAGCACAGAGCCTGCTTCAGATCCTCTGTCCTCCTCTCTCTCTCTGCCCCTACCTGGCTTGTGCTCTCCTTCTTTCTCAAAAATAAATAAACATTAAAAGATAAAATAAGTAAAATCACCAACTAATATTACATTGTCTGCATCTACCACATTTTGTTCATCCATTAACTTATTGAAGGACAGCTTGGTTCCTTCCAATTTTGACAATTACAAATGAAGCTGCTGTAAACATTCATGTACAGGTTTTTATGTGGACAAACATTTTAAACTCCTTTGCATAAATACCAAGAAGTGGGATTGCTGAATTGTAAAAGTATGTTTGACTTCATAAGAAACCACCAAACTGTCTTCCAAAGTGACTGGATCATTTGCGTTCCTGCCAGCCATGAACGAGCACTCCTGTGGCTCCACATCTTTGTCAGTATGTGGTGTTGTCAGTGTTTGGACTTATGGCCACTCTAGTAGGTGTGCGGTGGTGTCTTCTTGTGCAATTCCGTAAGGACGCATGGAGCATCTTCTTCCTATCTTTATTTGTCACTTGTATTTCAGCTCTGGTGATGTGTCTGCTCAGCTATTCTGCTCATTCTTAATCAGGTTGTTTTCTTTTCTTATTGTTGAGTAGTAAGAGATTTGTGTGTGTGTATTTTGGACACCAGTCCTTTATCAGGTAATTGTTTTATAAATATTTTCTCCTAGTCCTCGACCTATCTTTTCGTTCCTTTAACCGTGTCTTTCTCAAAGCAGAAGTTTTTAATACAAATGAAGTGAATTCACCTTATCAGTTTTTTTTTTCTTTCATGGGTCATCCTTTGGGTGTATCTAAAAAGGTCTGGCCAAATGCAAGGTCATCTGGATTTTCTCCTGTGTTATCTTCTAAGAGTTTTATACATTTGTGTTTTAGATTTAGGCCTATAATCCATTTTGAGTTAATTTTTGTGAAGAGTATTAAGGTCTGTGTCTAGGTTCTCCCCGCCCCCACCCCCCACATGTAGACATCTAGTTTTTCTAGTACCATTTGTTTGTTGAAAAAGACTGTCTTTTCTCAACATTTACTCCTTTGTTAAAGGTCAGTTGACTACCTTTAAGTGGGTCTATTTTTGGTCTCTCCATTCTGTTCCATTGGTCTACTTGTCTACATGTTTGTTTGTTTTTTTCCATACCACCTGTTTTGGTTACTAAGACATGAAGTCTGGCAGTGTCATTTCTCCAACCTCGTTCTTCTTGAGCCCCCTAATTTTGCCTCACATGAGTTTTATCTTTCCTGCTAGGCTGTTGGTACCTTGAGGACAGGGCTTTGCCTCCTCCTTCTTCCCTCTACCCCTCACCTCTACTAGTGCCCAGAGAGCTGTTGCCTGGGCAGCTCATTGACTGTGACTCTGTCTTGGAAAGCATGGTCACAGCTGTCCTGAGCCACAAGTGAGGCTGGTCCTCGGGCTTTTTGGCCTTCCTTCAGTTACCCTGTGTATTAATGATGGGGCCTGGAGCAACTGGGCTTAAGGTTTCTCCTCTTGAGCCTGATAAATCACTTTCAAATGGAGACAGAGCAAGGCAAATCCACCATCAAAGGCACACTAATGAACCATCCTGGACTCAGAGCAGGGGCAGGCCTTGGGCCTGCGAATTCTGCTGTGTTCTCATTTGTAAGGTCATTGCACATGATTGCCACCTGTTCCATAGCTACAGTGCCCTTAGAAATGGCTTCAAAATTGCATGATGCCTGAGAGAAACTTAAGATTTTCCTGTCAAATCTTTTCTATTTAATTGTTTTTTTTATCTTAAAAAATGATTCTGCTTATCTAAGTTATATACAAGTAGATAGTGACTATGGGAAAAATAGCATTATTCAGTTAATAAACCATGCCAGAATGTTGTGGCTTAAAACAGTAATGGTTTGTTACTTTTCATGATGCTGTGTGCTGACTTGACTCAGCTGGGTGGCTCTGCTCCTCATAACACTTGTAGAAGGCATTCATTTTGTATGTGTCTCTGGCCTCTGGACTGGTCTGGAGGGTCAGGGAAGTCCTCACTCACATCACTGGTGTCTTGGTGCTGCTCCATTTCCCCATGAGGCTAAATCGAGCTTCCTCACAGCATGGCGGTCTCAGTGTGGCCCACCGTCTTCATGGTGGCTGACTTTAAGAGAGAAAATAAAAGCTGTGAAGCACATAAGGCCTAGTCTCAGGACTGTTATGATGTTAACCCTGCCACATTGTTTTGGTCAAAGCAGTCACAGGCCAGTATAAATTCAGGGTCGTGGTGGACACAGACCACATGTCATAATGAATGAAACAGCATATGCTTACGGGGAGGGAATTTGTGGTGGCCGTTCTTGAGGACCGTGTCCTAGAGCATCAGATGTAAGAGTCAATCCCTGATCCTGTTGATGACCAGCTGCATAGCCAGGGCATAGTGCTTAAACTCCCAATGCTCCAGGCATCTTGTTCTCAAATAGGGAGAACACTAACTACATAGATTTGCTGGAGGAAGCAAATGAAGTGGTATATACAATGTACATGTCATGGGCGCTCTGCTAGTTACACTGGAAAAAGTCACCTTAGTTCTCAGTAGCAGATGGAGACAGTGTCCAGCCAATATCCCCTGGTCCTCTGATAAGGTCACCTTCCATTTCTGACCATCCTGTGTGGGGTTGATATCTTCTGTCTTTGCCCTTCCACAGATAGATCTGAGCATGTCTCCCCACAGACTCTCAGGTCACCAGGGACTGACCTCCAGGGGCTTCCAGATGTCACCCTCCTAAGCCTACATTTTGACAACCTTCACTTATTTCCATCTTGCTTCTGCAAGCCATCAGTGTGCTTCTCAGGATCACTTCCCTAATAAACCACTTGGATCCAAGCCCTTGTCTTAGGGCCTGTGTGGGGGGACCAAAACTAAGACATAGACCATCAAAATTCTCAAAATATGAGAATACTTTCTCTAATAGAACAAGCTGCCCAATGTTTGTGAAAAATTTACATAGTCTACCTCCTGGTTTCAGGTTTCAGGCAGAAACCTGGCAGTGCCCATAGGTAGAAGAGAAAAACTTAATTTTCATGGGCAAAATAGTCATTTCAGGTCTTTCTCTGTACTGAAAGCCAAAATTTATAACGACCAGCAGCAGCTCCCAAAGAGTAGGATTAAGAAGTGGAAAGGGGAGCCTTCATTGGGGGAGAGTGAGTGCTCTGGTTATTCTAAGAGCCTGAACCATAATTTCTGATGGGGAGGGAATTACTTTTGTTAGGAGAGAATGTCTTGGTGGGCTCCTGGGGACCAAAAGGGAGGAAATGGGCTAGCCAGGACTACAGCACCAGTGGTTTGCTTAACCCACTTTACATTAGAAACAGAAAGGACCCTGGAGACATGGAGGTGGCAAGGGGAAAGAGAATGGACAGAGAAAGCACAAAGGAAGCTTCAGCAGTATGGCCAGCAAGTTGTGCAGGTGAAGGGGGGATCTAAAGAGCAGAATCATCTGATATTGAATTGTAAGTTGTTCATAATTTGCAAGTCCTTCATGCAAGTCCTTTTATCCCCAAAACATTTATTAAAGTGTTCCCTCCACCGACATAAATGTGTGCGTGTGTGTATGTGTCTGTTGATGAAATTAAAGTATAGTGTTGAGTTCCCCTGAGGAACAATGAAATGGAGACCAAACCAAAAAAAAAAATGAGAATTGGAAAATAATGCCCCAAAATAGAAGTGCTTGAGAGAACCCTGATTCATAGAAATTTGCAAAAAGCCTTGATGAAGACTTTCCACAAATCAGGGAAGGGAAGGTTGAATAAAATCTTTCTGGATGCCAAGGGGCAGCAAGAGCTCACATCTGGCCTGGGAATGTATATGAATGCCTGAATCAACATTTGCATGGGTATTAGGTACATATGCTAACACATCTGTTGCTAGAGATCATGCTAGCTACATAGAGATTGCTAGACAGAGATCCCTGGGGTAGGTTTCAAAGTGAGTAGTTGATCTTCCCATCCTCAGGGAGCACCAAGCACTTGAGACCAAGCCTGTCTCCACTTAAGACATCCACACCAACTGCTGGAACCTACTACCTTCTCTACTAGTGTCAGCTAAAGGAACATGATCGGCTGTCATCTCCCTCCTACTTCTTTTGACCTTTCCCCTAGCCCTGGGTGGGAGTCGGGGGAAGGGCTGTTACACATTCATTTCTCACAGTGTTTATTTTGTGGTGATCAAATGCCGGGGTTGGACAAACTATGTTTATGTGACATGAGGCTGAAAGGCTGACAGCTGGCGTGGGTGCAGATGCTTGCCAGCCCCAGTCACTATCGGCCTGTCATTGTCCCAGCTTGAGAAATTCAGAATCTCCTCCATGGGAGCTTCAGCATTTTCCTTTGAGAAAACAAATTTGCTAAGATTCTTCAGAATCCTGGGGGGTGCCAGGCTAGCTTTCAAGGAGCCTGACATAAGAAGGTCATAGTCTATAAACCCAAACAGCAAAGGAAATTATAGATTCGACACTAAGCTTCTTCAAATGATCACATTTCATTCTCTAACTGTGGTAATTGGCATAAAGGTGGGGAGGGGATGGAGGAAGAGTTGTAGCAAGGATACCAAGCAAGGTGTTTCCTTGTTTTTTTGTTTTTGTTTTTGTTTTTTTTTCCCAGCATCTCCCAAAGACTTGAGCTTTGGTTGCCCATCTGGGTATGTTATGTTCCAAGCCACTGTGTGTACAGACACAGACAAACATGATGGCATTTTATTGGGAGAAAAGACTCCGGCCCAACTCACCCATAGAAACACCTAATAGGAGGTAATGGAAGATTGTTGGCCCCCTACTCCAGATTTATCTTCTATTTGTAAACCTAAAAAAAAAAGTGTTTCAAGTACCATCTCAGTTAGTCTCACCCCTGCTCTGTGAGGTACCAGTCGAAGATATCATGACTTGTTTTGGAGACCAGAAGCCCGCAGTTCAGAGTGGTTACATGCATGCTGGAGGAAACATCCAGCCAGGTCATAGTGAAGTCTGGGCTTTACAGGTCTTTTGATTCTATTCTCCCAGAGATCACAGTTCCCCAAACCCACATGGGCCAGGCAATAATACAAGTGAGTGAAGTGGACCAAACTAGCAGTGAAATAGGGAGTGGCAGGGGACTATGGCCAACTAGGGAGCTAGTCCACATCTAGAAAGGGAAGTGCACTTTAGCCCCAGAGGATTGTGGGCTTGAGATACTGGGCCTCATTTTGCTAGATTCTCCAATTTTACACAGTTCATGTTTTACAAGAAATGATTTGGCAATTACTTAAAAACACCCAACTATGTGCAGACTAAACAAGACAAGTGTTTAGGTGGCATCTGGCCCACAGGATGTGATTTGTCCACCCGATGCCTTGGTAAAAAGAGGCTGCATGGTGGGTGCGGGTGGCCAGGGCAGCAGGGGGTAGGTGCTGTCTGCTCTGCATCCTCAGCTGCCTGTCCCCCAGGTTCTGCATGTTAGGTCTGCACAGGAGGGGTTATGGGGCCAGGGGGTGCTCCCAGCCACAGGTCTTTAGGAGGGAAAGTGAAAAGTGGTGGTCATTAACCCCTTTAGCCTGGAAGGTAGATACAGAGGTACTTGTTCCCCACCCCCGCTTGCAGTACAATCCTGCATGGGGCAGCATTCACTTCTGTACAGTCATTCTTAGGGTTGGCAGCAAAGTTTCTATTTTCCTTGGTAAGGGCTGCAGTTCATATCTAAGCTCTGCCTTTGTCAGCCAGTCTGCTTTTTGTCAAGTTACTTCTGCAAAGATGGGATGACAATGACACCACTTGATCTTATCTGCGACTATCATCTCTAGGCAGTTTATGGTTTCTCTTGAGAACAGTCCCTCTCTGGTCCTTGAACACAATTCTCTGTGACCTTATCCAGCTCCTTCCTCATGAGCAGTGAGAGCCACCTGCTTCAGTTGCTCCCACTGGGAAACACAGGTTTACCTCTTCATATATGCATACTTTGCAAGTCTCCTGGTATGTCCTCAGCTTCCTCCTGCAGCTGGATTTATCTGGAAGACTCACGGTTTCTTCCATGGGCATTGATGTAGTCCCTGAAGATAAAACATGTCGTTGGAATGCCAGAAAGCACACAGCCCTCCATTCCCCAAACCTGGGTCATGTCAAGCAGGGGGCATGTGGCAGGAGACAGACCTTTTTATGGAGTTTTGTCCAACCCTGCCTTGGAGCCTCTCTTATTTTCAAAAACAAAACAAAACAAAACAAAACAAAATATAAAGCAGTGGAGAGTGGAGGCAGCCCCCTAAGGAAAGCAGGAATGAGGGCTTCAGGAGGAATGTGAACTTGCCCCATTACCACCTTTTTCATAGTGAAAACATACCATGAAGCAAAAGAGGACTCTCAAAATTTTTCTCTCTCTCTTTCCCTTTGATTCTACTTAGAGTCAGTGTACAAGAAGTTATCAGGTTTGATTTGGAGCAGTTCTTGAAAGTTACGAATAACTGGTAGGATTTCAGCCCACATACTCAGGTATGCAAGAAGTAAAATTATCTCTAGTCCCTCAAATCACTTCATTCTGACTCAAAACTGCTGCCCTCAACTAAATGTCTAAAAGACACCACCCTGGCATTATTGGGGACCCCTCCTCTCAGAGGCTTTCAGGGACAGGGGTAGCTGGGGCATGGGGCCCTGACCTCTCATTCTGGAGCTCAGTGTTTGGGTGTCTGGACTGCTCTGATCCTACCACCTCCTGGGTGTCCCACTGCCAAGCATTGTCAGCCTTCCACCCGAGGCTACACTTACCATCATCCTCCTGGCCCACCTGGACACAGTCTCTGCTGCTCCTCTCCTGTGTCTCTGGCAATGGGTGCAACCTCCAACCAGGATAAGCCTTGGGAAACAAAACCAGGCAACTGAAGTCTCTTGCAGACAAATTCGTCTTTCTCCTGACACAAACCTCTTGCACTGTACGAAAGTATGGGGGCTTGTCCATCAGCTTAATTGAGGGAAGTAAAGGGGAGAGGCATCAGGAAAATACAGAAATCAACATTCCCCAAATGAACATGACATTCATAGTTTCACAGAACAGACCCAAGGGGGAGATGAAAGACTTTGCTTATATGGTATGATTCAAGGAGTTGCTGCTGGAAGTTTCTATAGCTTAGAATCTTTCAAAGTGTTATTCTGCCTAAAATTTCCAGCACTGAAAATGCAAACAGTATTTTGTCTCCAGGAAAGGGCTCATACATCAAGTCAGCATTATCTGTAGTCAGCATAGCAGCATGTGACCACCACAGAAGATGAGATAGTCTCTTCATCATGCAGCAAAGCTTAGAAGGAGGTAGGACATCTGGATGGGGAGATGGGACATCTGGATGGGACTGTGTGGTGGCCTTTCCCTAAGAGAGTATGTCTGGGTGGATCTGGCTGGGCCCAGAGGTGGGCTCCATAAAGACTCGGGTTCTTGGTTTGAAGGAGAGTGTCCCAAGTAGGAGGTCACACTGGGAGCATGAGTTCTGGCTGATCTGGCCAGAATGGTTGCTGCCCACACAACCTGACAATGTCCATTCTTGCCTGAGCAACCCAGACCTAGGCTGGGAAAGTCATTACTTAATGTTCACATGGATTTTTGTAAGTTTATCTCTTTTCTTCTCCTTTTCTTCACAGGTCAGGAGACAGATTTAAAATACTGTATTCAGGACTTCACAGTTCTAAATAACTTGGGTTTTTCCTTTCCTTAGTCTTAAAGTTCTATTTCTCTAAAAATTATATACTTCTTTTGAATGATAGTGTTAGTAGTGTTCTGTTAGTTTTTTATTTGGGAAAATGGAAAGCGTATAGTACAAAAGATTCCAGTAGATCAAAAAGGTCTATTATGAATGTCAACTCCCTCCTGTTCCACCCATCCTGAAACCCTCCCCAGAGGCAGAGGCAGAGGCAGCCCCTGCTTCTGGCATCGCCTCTTCTGGAGGGGGTATCATGTTCTGTGCTCTGGACTGAACTTCCAGTTTTTTCAGCTTGTCTTGGAAATTCCTCCATACCATAACATAGAGAGTCACCTCATTTTTTATCTTATTGACCTTTCATAATTTAATTGAATCCCTTTAATAAGTATTTAGGTATTCTATTTCTTCAGTCTCAGGAATCCACAGGTAATGCCTCATTATTCACTCAGTGTCTCTGCATGTGCATTTTTTGTCCTTAAAAATGTTTTCCTGTTCTTGATTCAATATCTCTATTTCCATTTCATCACATTGTCTTTCCTAATGTATTGTGTGTAAATGTGTGTGTGTATCCTGGTTGTAAGCCATCCTGATTTTTTTTTTTTTTTGTAGATGGAGAAGAGGCAAAACAAAACAAAACAAAACTGTGCCATCCTCAGTAGAGTGGGATAGAGTTGAGTTTCTTTCACATGGCTCATGCGCTGTCCCTGGTTTTGTTGCTGAATATTTAGATCTTGTATAAATTTATGTTTTAATCTATGGATAGTCAGCCAGTCTCCTAAGAAGTTGGAGAGCAAGAAGATGAATTTCATTGGTGTTCTATATTTTTTAATGGTGATTTATTTTTGAAAGAGAGAGCAAGAGAGGAGGGACAGAGAGAGAGGGCAACAGAGGATCCAAAGCAGGTCCCACGCTGACAGCAGATAGTCTGATGAGAGGCGGGAATTTGCAAACCACAAGATCATGACCTGAGCTGATGGATGTTTAACGAATTGAGCCACACAGGTGGCCCCATTGGCGTTCTTTATTAATCACTTAGAGCAGAGCTATGGAATTCTCTAGAGTAGTGAAAATGCTGACCTGGTTAATTCATCATGAGTTCCTTTCTAGATGACTGTGGACCATTTACCCACATTTTGTTGGGATCCCTAAGTCCCCCTAGCTTCTCCTGTAGTCAGGAAAGTTTGGAGTACCTCTGTGTTCTCAACCCTGCATCAATATTAGAATCACATGGAGAACTTTATAAACAGCATGATGCCTGGTTCTGGCATTTGCCTCTGCTATGCCTCCAGGGCTGACAAACTTGGATGGCATGATCATTGAAACTCTTCTTACCTCTGACCTGATGACAATTGTTATAACTTGCCATAGAACTAGAGGTCTTGCAAACTTGGCCAATTTATTGGAGTTTTCATGTTCACAGTTTTGAGGGTAGTGACATATTTCCTCATGCGAGTTTTCCCTCTATATTTCCCATTGCTTGAAGTAGAAAAGTCAAAGTTGGGGCTTCAAACCCTTCTTAAGGGAATAATAAGAACACAATTTTCTCAAGGTGCAAAATTGGGGATCCATACAGCTGAGAAGCCAGCAGCTTGGAGTGGAAGAGGGAATGGACAGGTTAGAGCATCTGCCCAAGTCTGACTCATCATCCTTCCATGTCAATCTTTCAATTTCTTCTCTCCCAATTTCACCAAATGTCCAAACAGCACATATTATTGGACATTCATTCAAAACCTTACACTACCGTGGAGGAACAGAAGCAAAGAAGTAATAATGGATACATGGATGAGAGCATGAATGGAAGAAATGGAAGGAGGGGAGAAAGATGGAAGGTTGAGTGCACTGGTTGAGAGTTCCACAGAGGTTGAGGGTTGTGTTCGGCTCCTAACCTTGCCATTTGCTACCTGGGTGAGATTAGGGGGCTTACTTAACCTAAAACAGCCCTCTCCCCTATCTTGTGAAACATGGATTTAGTGGCACCTACCATCTGGGGTTTTCATAGGGATTAAATTAGATCATGGTGGGTAAAGTCTTTAGGCCAGCCCCAAAGAATGCATGCTCAATAAATGGTATTTATTCTTTATTTTACTTCATTTTACTGCGAAGGTGTTTTGAACTGACTTTGAAAATACACATATTACATGCATTGTAAACCTCTTTCCAAATCTGTGTATTGATACATTTTGATGAGACATTATTAACATTAAGATTGTTTATTTTATTAATGTTTTGTTTTGAAGTTCTTGCTTTTTATATACTGGTTCTGAAAATTGCCCACCTCAAGGTCATGAAAATATTCCCATTTGCTTCTAAAACCTTTATCATGTTACCTTTCATATTTCAGTGTAAGATCTATGTATCTGATGTTGATTTCTGTGTATGATATGAAGTAGGGGTCAAAGTTAACTTTTTTTTTTCCCATGGCAGACCAACCGACCCAGCGGTTTATTGAAAAAAAAAACAACCAAACCCTTCTTCACTATATTTCAGAGGCCCTTTTGTTGTAAATCAGGTGGGTCTGGCTCTGGTTTCTCTAATCTTGTTCACTTTCTTGTCTATCCTAGTACTGCCTGCTCACTGTTGTAAGGATGTATATCCAGAAAATACAGAGAACTCTCACAGAAAAGGGCATAGTGAAATAAAAATGTGCTAATGAATTGAACAGGCATTCAGGTCCATTCTAATTCTTTGATTGTAATCAAAGATTTAATATGCATTTTGAGTGCCTGCATTATTCTGAGACAGCAAAACGTATTGTATCTGTGTATCTATGTACTTACTTATTGATCTTTACCTTTGTTTACCTATTTTTTTTTTACTTTATTTGTTAATGGTATGTGACCAGAAAGACAACTGTCCAAGGATTTTGAAAGTTTCAGAGCTGAATGACAGAAATGCAAATAGAAGCTATGGTTTAGGTGATGGGGCCAAGTGTGGCTCACATGGGTGAGCTGGTGCTGCCCAGGTGACAGGTCTTATTCCTGTTATAAGTCAGAAAAGTCCAACTAGAATGCATACTGCTTCTCATGTACGGAAACCAAATATTACAGGCATTCCAGAAAGCTGGAGTTGTCTTTTCCTGGAAAGAATAGGTGGTAACAAAAAAAACTGGTAAAATGGATGAAGAATCAAGGGTGTAAGTGACTAATAGTTGGTTCTCAATCTTCATAAAAGTTTTAAGGCTTATGACTCAAGTGTAGCATTCATTGTAAACATCCTGGATATACAAGAAAAGTTATATTTACCATCTCAGTATAGTCATGGTAGCCGTTTACTAAGCCGTTTACTTGTCATCTTTTGTTGGAAGACTTAAATATCAGGGATACCACGTGATTGCATTTAAGCTTGGTCTGCAATTGCTTGTTTACACGTGTAGCATGCAACAGCCAGAAAATGCAAGTCAGAGATGGGGAGCTGAGAGAAAGGAAAGAAGTGGCAATGACTGGGTTTATTGCTCAGCTGGTGGGAATCCAAACTTTGAAAAGAGCTATTAGAATTATTTCTCAAACATCCCAGTTCAGAGCTAAAATGTGCCTGTTATTGTGATGTGACATATTTAGCAACTTTAACAGGAAAACTTGACTTTGATCACAAGCCTCTTGGTTTATATAAACCAAGCTCTTGGCAAGATCTTGAAACG
Organism: Panthera pardus; assembly: GCF_024362965.1. NCBI lineage: Eukaryota > Metazoa > Chordata > Mammalia > Carnivora > Felidae > Panthera > Panthera pardus. The sequence goes on along the minus strand of NW_026526821.1, from coordinate 47,743,058 downwards.
GAATCTATGACCCTGAGAAATGGGTTCTTTCTCACTGTAAGTAGAGAGAAGCCTCCCTCTTCCTTTTCAGTTTTGAATATGAGTCCTCAGGGGCTTGGGCAACACTGAATTTTCTGAGAGGTGACAGAGGGAACCAACTTCACCATTCAAGTGTCTGTTGAGTTACAATGGATGTGGTGGGCGTGGCTTCTGGGGGTATTGGATTCTGCCCCATCTCCTCAGTGTGCTCAGCCAAAGTAGGGCCAAATTGCAACACAGCACAAGCTACTCTTTACTTGTTCTTTAACAAAGGAGAATATTGCCAAAGTTACCATGGGGACTGGAATCGAATGTTGAATCCATCCCACTCAGTGTGTTGGGAAGAATCCCTCCTCCCTTTAGAGCCTGGCCCCATCAACTGGTGGACAAAGGATGTGAAAATGCCTTACAGACTGTAAAATGTAATAGCATGTAGAATTTCCATTTTGTGGTGAAAATAGTTGACTTTCAGCAATTAAAGGTGCTTGTAGTCAATAGGATGATGTTGTTAGAATATGATAAATCCACTGGCTGTCCTTGTCTATCATTAATTCATTTGAATATGTCTACTTGTTCATTCACCAAAAACATTTATTAAATGCCAGCTGAGCAGCAAGCACCACATTAAGTACCATGGATGGAAAAGATAAAATAAAAGTAAAGGTCAAGAGAGAAGGGCATAGTATGCTGAATAACCAATGAGTCTGTACTTTGCAAGAGACTTAGAAATAGCTCCCCAATCAATAGAAGTAGCTCCCTAACATATACTAAGATGCAAATGTGTTTACATGTTATAGAAACAACTTGGGTTGAATTAAGCATCTCCACACACAGAGGAAGTAACTTATCCCATGTTTTCCAGGGGGATTCAGAGCAGTGACTCTCAAAGGTGGGAATATGCTACACATGGGAAGAGGTTGGAAGCTAGATGAAAAGTTGTTGGTGTCCACACAACAGTACTTCCATCTCCTGGGCCTCCCTTCTCTGTTTCTGTTTCCTTTTTTTATGCTCCAGAGATTCACTTCTCAGCTAATCACATGGTGGGAGTAAGACAGCTCTCCCATCTGCAACCAAATTTACATATGGTGGTGTCCTGCTACCCAAGGACACCCAGTCCCAGAATACCAGGAGAGTGACTCTGCTTGGGTCAGCTGTCCTCCTCGACAGTCTTACAGCTAATTGCTATCAGCCCTTTGGTGACTTTACCCTTATATATGCGTATAGCTGCACCCACATGCACTGCTCAGTGGTCTGTGTGTGGATCTATTGGATCAAATGATTGTCCTGAAAGACTATCATATAAAATGTATCATTCTACTCTTCCTTTTTTCACTTAATTAATCTGAATTCCTTCCATTGTGGTGTATGGAATTACATCATTTTTTTTACTAGCTGCATAGTATTCTATAAAAGCTGTTCTGTGGCCTATTTATTCCTTTATTGATGATTATTTCCAAATTTTTATGTCATTTACAGAGTCACATTCACCACTCACTTGTATATCTTTAAGTATTTCTGGACTCTATAAATCCCACAGTGGAATGTCTGGATCAAAGTGTATGTGCATTTCAAATTTTAATAGGTGTTACCAAAGTGCTCTCCAAAATACCATTAACAGCGAACACTTCTGCCAATATGGTATGAGAGTGAATGCTCCTTATTCCCTTGCTAACCTTGAATATTAGCAGTCTTGTTAATGGACTAGTCAAAAATCCTGTCAGGGCATTACATTGTAGCTTTGCTTTGGAAAGGCTGGCTCTCAGCTTGCCAGCTGCCTCCCCAAGCACCAGAGGCCTCACAGCTTCAAGACATGCCCTGCTTCCCAGAGGAGCTGAGCCTATGAGCTACCGGCTCCTGTGGGGGTTTCAGCAAGTATGGTCCCCTGAAAGACAGTGACATCTTCTCTATTATGACTTTAGAAAGCAGAACTAGGAAACAGCTGAGTTTAAAAGTTTTAAAATCATAGCCTACAAACAATCAATTCATTGGAGTAAACACTTGAAACATTAAAGAGGAAGTTATGGGTAAATTCATTTTCATTTGTAACTAATATGAGACTCACTCCATTGTTTATATTACTTTCAGAAGAACCAAACATAGAGCCATCACCCATCTCCTTGCCTCTTCCTGAAGCAGAAGGAGGACCTGTACTGGCTGTGTCCCCTGTGGGCCCTGGAGAAGGGCTAAGTGTGGGATTCCTTCCTTTTTCCGTTTATATGAAATTGTGGATGAGAGATGTTAGATATAGCTTGGAGGCCAGGAAGGAAAGATATTTATTATTATTTGTGTTTCTTTCCTATTCTCATTTAGTTCAATTGTTTGGTTTTTTTTTTTTCAACATTTATTTGTGGGACAGAGAGAGACAGAGCATGAACGGGGGAGGGGCAGAGAGAGAGGGAGACACAGAATTGGAAACAGGCTCCAGGCTCCAAGCCATCAGCCCAGAGCCCGACGCGGGGCTGGAACTCACGGACCGTGAGATCGTGACCTGGCTGAAGTCGGACGCCCAACCGACTGCGCCACCCAGGCGCCCCTAGTTCAATTGTTAAATTTAGGTTTTCAGAGAACCCAGGCAGTCAGATCTAGAGGTTTAAAGGTCACCAAGCTGCTGTTTCCATTACAAATTTGGAAATAGTGCATAGTATTTGGTGATCAGAAGTGGCTCTGATTGACACTGACACTTTTTGTACAAGGGGCCCCACCGAAAGGCCTTCTGACTCAGGATAGAACCCAGTGACTTTGCTCAAGGACATATTGGTGTTCTTTTTTCATAAAACAATGGGTAATATTCCTGACCACTCTTTAAAATTATGTATGATATGAAAGTATGTCAGAGGAACCCAGGTGGCTCAGTTGGTTAAGCATCTGACTCTTGATTTCAGCTCAGTTCATGATCTCACAGTTCATGGGTTCAAGCCCATGTCAGGCTCTGTGCTGACAGTGCAGGGCCTGCTTGGGATTCTCAATCTCTGCTCCTCCCTTGCTCTCAAAATAAATAAATAAACATTTTTAAAAGAAAGTATTTCATTAAACTTTTTTGAAAGTGGAAGTTGGAAAGTGTTGTGATGAATCCAGAAATCTGGTTCTCTGACAATCCCTGGCTTACACACCAGCAGCCCAACCATGGACTTATCCCGTAACCACTTGAATCTATTGCCTTACCTGCAAAAGGGTTACAATGTTGGTAAAGATTCAGTTAAATAATACAATATGTCTCTAAAGTGTTGCTACAACATCTGTCTCAATATCTGTGCTCAAATATCAGTGGAGAAGAATGAAAGTTAAAGTGCTCTGAGTTATGATCGTAAATGATCTGTTTATAAGTACACTGAGCTGTGGTGATTCTTCACATGCACAAAGGCAACCATGCAGGTACCCACAATGGCCACACAGACAAAGGCATGAACGTGGTAGATCTGAGTCTTGGCAGACACTTTATGGTCCTCCCAGAATATGAGGCCATACCCTACTGGCCTCCCCATGCCCCCCAAGGCTGTTAGGAGACAATTTCTCATGGACTCAATTTCTCATGGTCCTGATGAGACTGAAGCTTCCAGCTTCTGCCCTCAGGTGCAGTGTGGTGCCAGCCCCCCAACGATACCCAGCCACTTTCACTCTATTATCCTGTTTGGCGTGTCAGATGAGGACCTGGGAGCTGGCATCTATGTCTGCTCTCTTTGCTCCATCTGTGTGAGTTCCTCAAAACTGTCTGTATTTAAAAGTGACCTCTGCATCTTGGCTGGCCAAATAAGTCTAACTGTGGCTATGGCCTTGCCTTTTCTTAGGAATGGACACAGACATGCTTGGGGCACCTTCTCTGCACATGGCACCAGGGACCCTGTGATAACAAGGTGTTCTCAAGGTGGTCTCGTCTCTGTCTTGTGCTGGCAGCAATGATGGCCCCATGGGGGTGGCCCACAGGGACGTGCCTCTGTCAAGGAAGGGGCACTCCTGGCCCTTCTAGGGCACTCAATGTGACTTTGATCTCTCCTGACTATGGAGATCCTCAGGCCAACTCTCCAGGCTATCACCCTGCCCCCATGTGTCTGGAGGCTGTGCTTGGGATTATCAGTCAGCTGGTGACTGCTTCTGGGCTCAGATGGAGCTTGGGGTGATCATCACAGGGAAATCCCTCTCCTCCAGACTCTGATCACATGCTTTTCCACCTCAGGCTTAGGGTCAGGGTCACCAATAGTGATTTAAGGGCTATGAGGCACTAACTGGCTTTGTGTCAGTAAGTCCAAGGAAGAAAATAGCTCTAGCAGCTGCTTCAATTCTTTCTCCAAAACTTTGTTTTTGCCTTGTTGACGGGATCTTCCCAAGCAAGAGCCTGCAGCATATGGTTCAATCTTAAAGTGGGATCCTCAGAGGCAGGCCTGGGAGGAGGGGGATTTAAGGGAAAGGGGTGTGTTGGCTTGGAAGGTGAACCCCAGGTGCATCTTCAGGGGGAGTGAGCAGGGAAGGGAAGAACAAACACAGGGAGTGATGATCAGATTTGCATCATGAACACTTCATCTGTGTCACCTCCAGGAGGTTATGTTGAGCATGCAGCACAGCAGCCTGCTGCCTGCTGCCAGGCCTGAAGGAGATGGGGGATCCACTAGGACTAGGGTTTCCAGGACTTGCCATTAAGTCCTGCCCCTTGTTGCCCAAGGTAGCTCTTGGGGACATGGTTTCCCTGGGGGTCAGAAAGCAAGAAAACAGGTCCTTGCAGAGGGACACCACAGGCGTTCACTGGACCAGCGAGGAGTTAGGGGATATGGGCAGGTAGCCAACGGCACCGGCGTCCACCCCCTAACTCATACAGGGGTTCATCCCACTTGGAGCCAGCTCAAAGCAAACCCAGGTAGACACAATTGGCTTGGAAAACTCCAAGTGCCAAAACACCAGTCAAGAGCACATACTGCACTCAGGAACTCTGCATGGCTTCTCAGGATGGTGACTGGTCAAGAGCAGCTCTAAATACAGTGTCTCATTTCAAAGAAGGTCCGGTTTCCTATGAAACCGGTTTATTCCTATGAGCGGTTTATTGAGAACACATGCAGGGAGAAAAGGTGTGAGTGTGACACAGAGACTTCCCATGTATGCACAGAGAGAAGCAGGTCTCCATCTCACGGAGCTATCTTTATGGAGTGTCCTGCCTGCCATCTTCAGAGTGTTTGTAAATCTGCCTTTAATTTTTAAGTATCACCAAGCAGCATGAAAAGTAAAACTGCCTGAGTTTGATTTGTGGAAGGGATGGAGAGAGGGATTGGCTCAAGTGATCACTTAACAGACGCTGTTAGATCCCTCATTGGAACCAGCTCTGTGGTGAGCTTGGATCCAGGGAAGAGGAAGGAGATTCAGAATACTCACAACGCCCTGCACAGTCTGTGGCTGAATTTGCCTTTACGGAAAAGACCAGTAATTCCTTCCATGTGTATGCCATTTTCATTGTATGGTCTGCCGAGTACCTCATCCGTACTCTCAATAGGCAAGGGGTTTGAATTACTTTATTCCCATTTCGCGGAAGAGGCAAACAGGTCAGAGCAGGACAGGACCTGCCCACTTGGCCCAGAAGAAGAAACTGGGCCCAAACCATATCTTGATTGTCGGCAACCAGACATTGCCTGACGTGTAATCCGTGCCAAGTTAATGTCTGAGTGGCTGTTGGGCTTGGATGTTGTTTAATCTGGGTCTTTCCACCACAGGAAGACCATGGGCTGGCATTAGCAGAGGCAGCCTGACAGGCAGCAGGAGGTTCCCTTTGAAAACTTAGCATGTGCACTTTGAGGGTTTGTTTGGGTGTTTTTGCACACGAATTTATTCAGGTGGCAAAGCAGTTCCTGACAGCTGCTTCCCTCTCTGGTGGACTTGTCTCCCCTGGTCCACTGGACACGTCCCATTAATGAATTTGCTGCATGCAGGTCAGTGACACCTTGCCCACAGGTGTGCATGCGGCAGTGAGGCACTGAAGAGAAAACATCTTCCAGATCCAGCTGAATGAACTTTTAGTACTGGGGTGTCTGGCTCTGTGGCAAGTATATTAGGATAGCCATATTCTTTGTGGAGAGGGAGATAGACTTCCTGGCACCATTATATGCCTGTAGACACCTACACTACTCATTCTGTGTCCAGCCTTACTAGACCCAATTGCTTCCAGAGTAGTAATGGAATGGAGAAGGAATATAAAACCCTGTGGGTGGACACTAGTGTTGTTGCTAGATTAAGAAATTCAGATAAGGCACCAGGACTTCTAAAATGCCTTTGGTGATGTCAATGTTCACAGTGACTTCTCAGCATGTGGAGACACACTGTTTCAGGACTACTGAGCACACGAGAAGCCACTTCCATTTTGGGTTTCTGCTGCTTGGTATTTAGGATTTTCTTTCTTAATTATTAAGGAATCTTGGGAAAAACTTTCAGTGGAAGCCAGGGAAAAACAGATCTGATTTTTCTGTGCTTTCCTATAAATGTCCACAAACCCATTCTTACCCAAGAATCTCACTTGCTTAGCGAAGTAGCTGGTGCATGTTGAAATAACCATTCTTATGTGAACCAATGGGTAACTCACCCCAGGACTGCACGACAGGTTTGAGCTACCAAGCTAGAGTTTAAGTACAGTCCCCTATAACTTCAGGACATTTTATTTTATTTTTATTTTTATTTTACTATTTACTCCAGGGCCATTTAGTTGCTTAACACTTTGCCCAGTGCCTTTCTGCCCTGGGTGAGCATTAGGGGCTTTGAGGCAATGAGATTTTGTGAAGGAAAACTCTTGGCACCGATTTTTGTGTAAATTCCCATCAGTTTCCACAGTTGCAGAGCTGCCTCTTGGAGACTGTGGGCTCAAAGTCCTCCATCCTCCTTCCTCTGGTGTTGGGCCTCCAACGAGGTAGAGCTCTACTGATCCTCTGCCAAGGAACCCAGGGGATGGTGCAGGGTACAGGTACTGTCTATGGTGGGAAAAGCAAGAGAGCTTCTCCTGCATCTCCATCCACACCAGACTCCATTCTCCATATTTTGTGATGCTTTTAATGGCAGGATGAATGTAGAGTCAGGATATCTGGGTCTCAGGTAAACTTTGTCCTCCCTTCTGTGATTCTGTGGAGGATCCCTCTGCTCCAGCTGGGCCATGGCACACCATCTGGTGGTCCCCACACCACATGGCACCTGCCCTTTGTCGCAGGTGTTCCTAATATCAGTGCCTCAACACCCTAGTGTGGCGTATCTCATAGAACAGGAGCACATTGATTACCACTGAAATGAACAAAACTCCTTCATCAGGAACCACAGCACACATGGCTGATTACTTCAAGGTAAGGGACACTCAGTGATGACCTGGGCTGAGCCCTCAGCCCAGTGGGCTCCTGCAGTGATTTATTCACGGATGGCAGAAACTGTGCCCATCCCATGGTACAGGGTTCTGGCCCTGTGTTAGGCTCAAAGAGACCAAGAATCTGAAATACTGGCTGGGCTGCACCCAGGATGTTGTGGTTACAACAGGGAAATCCATAGTTCTCCCTCCAAACCTTAAATAGCACTCATACATGCCCATCCCCCATCATTAAAACAAACTAATTTTTACAGTTAAGTGACCAGTAGATCTTTGAGAGAAAAAAGAATTGAGAATGGCTAACCCAGCGGTTCTCAAACTTGAATGGACATCAGAATTCCCTCGAGGTCTGTCTGCACACAGGTTGTTGGGTACCCCCTTCAGGTATCTCTGGAGCCACCAAGGACTTGCACTTGTTAAGTTCCCAGATGCTAATGGTGCAGTTCCAGGTACCACATCTGTGGACTGCTAGAGCAAACCCACAGCAGCATGATACCTTAAAGCTTCAATCAATCCTTCCCCACAACACCAAAGGCCTTGTTGGAGAGAAGCCAGCTCCTTACGATACCTCAAATAGGAAAAATTTTACTATCAGCATGGGTTCAAGACAAGAGTTAATAAACAATTTTTATGTTTCCACAGGCATAGCAGTGAAGCAGGTACTCAGAACACTGCAGGGTCAGCAACAAAAATAGGCACAAGTCTCCTGTTGTAGTCCCGTCCCCCACAAAACAGATAAAAAGAGTAAAGGAAACCTAGAACACTGGGAGGAGTGAAGGTGAAGTTGGGATTTTTCTTTAATTCTAAGTTTTGTGTTTCTAGAAATATCTGATCAAATAACATCTTTCATAACCAAGTGGAATTTTGACTTATCTTCACTATCATGGTCATCAAGCCAACCCACAGTAAGATGAGTCTTGGCTTTCCCATTTTGGAAACTGCCAGAAATGCTATTTGGATTAATTTCTGTTTGGGAGTTGGCTAAAACTGGCCACATTCTCTCATACTTCAGGATAAACATCATAGCATTGTCATATAAATTTATATTCCCCAAATTAAGTTAAAATAGGCCTTTTTAGGGAGGTGGAAGTTGGTTGTTATTGTTTTTTTTGAAAATTACTCCTCAAATATGTTCAGACACAAAGTTCAAGGTTTTTTTTTTCTTCTTCCATATTTGGTGTCAATCAAACTAAATATCTACATTTCTGCAATCATATTAAATGATATTGTATTCTTCAGTTACATATAAAATTCAATTAGCATTTCTTTATGGAAATTTTAGCATCATATATAAGTTAAACAAAAGAAGATTTAAAATAACATTTTGTGTAAGAAGCAACACAAATCAACTTTTCAAAGCACAGCCCAATCATGCCATTGGAGTGCATCTATTATATTTTCCCTTAACAAAGTATGCTCCAAAGTAAACGTAAGTAAACCTTATTCTCTACAATAAATTGACCCTCAAAAACTGTGTATACAATGTCTATAAACTAAATTATCATACATTTAAAATAGAAAATTACAATGGAAGCAAAATCTGGAAAAAGAAATCACCCCAATTGCTGACTCTAAAACTATTTTGTGAATTAAAAAGTATTTTCAATTCCTGTCCTCTTGACTCAAACAATTGAACTTTTGTGCTTTTCAGAAACAACTAGACTAGAACTCGATCACTGAAATAACTTCCTGATCAGACTCTTAATTTTGTTCAGGTATTTGTTCCTTAACTATTGACCCAGAGGCGATGATGACTCTGCCTTCCTCAGGGGGAACAGATGAGTGGACCCGGCTGTGGATGGTGGGTTGATGCCTTGGCCATGACTGAATTAGGAGTGGACACTGGCCCAGTCTGACCAACGAGTCATTGAGATGATTGCTGGAGCTCTTGGAAAAGTTTTCCTCATTCCTCAGAAGGACTCATATGAAGGGATGGTACTTTTGTGTTTCTGGACAGTGGATATTAAAGGTCTGGTTTTAATATCCAGAACTCCTGGAGCCATCTTGCAACCACAAAGCAAACAATTGGGGGCAATTCCAGCCCACAGAAGATGGCAGAGTAGAGACAGAAAAGAGCATGGGTCCTTGATGCCATTGCAAGCTGTTGAATTGACCAACCTGGGAGCCCGCCAGACCTTCAAATATCTTTTACTTGATGTAAGAAATTGTCTCATCATCTGTGTCTGTGAGGTGAGTCTTCTTTTTGTATAGCAAAGGTATCCCAGATAATACAAATAAAATCTGAAAATTAGAGATTTCATGGAAACAGTATTCTGTCTGTTCCTGTTTGTTTTCATTGCACACCTTTTAAATAAGGTCCTTGTTGAACCATTTTTAAGGTCTCCTCTATTGTTACAGTTTTCTCTAAACTATGAGTTTTTCTAAGTTGAAAGATATTTGTGTAACAGTTTTTCCAAAAAATGGCTCACATTTGTATTTGCTCAATTGGCTATTCAACATGGGCCACATTTCTTTGCAATTTAACTTGTTTTTCCCTTAGTGTTCTTTAAAGTGTGAAGTAAAAGGGGCAATAAAAAATGTAAGTGAATTTATTATTTATTCTTACATATAACTGGATTATTTGTGGTAACTGAGGTCTAGTGTGCCACAAGCTTTGTTACAATTTGTGACATTTTATCACCCTGCTGGAAACATTTCTTGGATTTGAACCCAGGGGCTTGATTTTTTCTTAAAGTGAAAACATGTCTTCCTCTTGCTCATGAGTCTACTTTGTCCATTTTCACACAGTGCATGAAGAATGGATTTCCTCTTTCTCAGATGTTTTCTCTGATTGCTCACATCTTATCCACCCTACTGCAAGTGAGCACAGGGTAATCAACCTGAGATGTGGAAAAGAAATCCTAGGGTCTTAACTCTCTGTGACTGTTACAAATTTTAAGTCTTCTGACTGTTTTTTAAACCAAACCCTCCCAGTTTTGTTTAGCTTTGTGTTTAGAAACTATAGTCATGGCAGCATTGGCAAAGGGTACTCATCTTGTCTCATATTTACACTTGGTCATGTTCATAGTGTGTAATATAATTTGGCAGTGTTGGCAACTTCTTGGGCGAGGTAAGAAGTGGGAAGGCTCTGATCACTCTCTGTCTTCACTTATGTTCCCTCCTTTGAAGGAATAAAGCAAGACCCCTCCCCTATTCCACTTGAGCAAGACTCCAGTCCTTACTATCAAAGAAATCATATCAATTAGGGAGGGCACAGATTTGATATTGATACTCACTTGAACATTAATCAATAATGTTTAATAACAACATCAGGCAGGAGTAGAAAGAAACAGGCTGCTTTGGGTAAGCATGTAACAAAAATAATAATCTCAAACTCTAATGTGCTTCGTGCTTAGTGCATGCCTGGCCCTCTATTCAATGCTGGCCTGGGCCAACTGGGGTAACAGACTCACCCACCCCAATGGTTGTGTCAGTGTGTACCTGTCAATTGGCTTTTCCTCTCCCATAAGGATGGCTCATGGATGGACACTGGCCTCATTGGGAACCAGTGGGACCTAAAGGGAAGTTTGCTGGGGCCTCCTCTGAAAATTGCCCCAAGTCATTCAGACAGTAAGTGGAGAAGCCAAGATCTGTCCAGGGCAATCTGACTAATGTGGCCACGTTACTGATCACTGAGGTGGAGATACAGGAAGGGAGAGAAATGGGGGCAGGCAAGAGGATGGGCTGTATTGGTGAGAGAGCCCAAATACATAATCTTTTCTGGGACCATCTTTGGTGCATCTTTGGTCTTACCCCTAAATCATTTCATTTCACACCTTTTTGAAAGTTATGATTTTAATTGAGCCTCTAAGTTATGTCATTTGGGGAAAATAATTGTATTTGTGGCTTATCTATGAAAACTGTTGATTCTGAATTTTCCATGAAGATCCCAATTCTTTCTCAATATAAATTCAAGTTAGTTAACATACAGTGTAGTATTGGTTACAGGAGTAGAACCCAGTGATTCATCACTTACATGTAACACCCAGGGCTCATCCCAATAATTGCTCTCCTTAATGCCCATCCCCCACCATCTCCCCTCCAGAAACGCTGTTTGTTTCTGTATTTAAGAGTCTCTTATGATTTTCCTTCCTTTCTGTTTTTATCTTATTTTTCATTCCCTTCCCCTCTGTTCATCTGTCTTGTTTCTTAAATTCCACACATGAGTGAAATCATATGATACCTGTCTTTCTCTGACTGACATTTATTTTAGCGTAATACTCTCTAGTTCCATCCATGTTGTTGCAAATGGCAAGATTTCATTATTTTTGACTGCTAGGTAATATTCCATTGTATATCAGTCAGTGGATACTTGGGCTCTTTCCATAATTTGGCTATGGTTGATAGTATTGCTATAAACAGTGGGGTGCATGTTATTTCCCCAATACATTATTACCCATATTGTGACTTATAAAAATATAACCTCTAAAGGAATCAGTTTAGAAACCAGTTTATTTTCTGTGTAAATGACAGAAAATCCAATGCAACCAAGTTTGAACGATAAAAGGTATTTATTGGATCCCACACTTAGAAAGCTCAGGGACTAGAGGCCCTTCCATGATGCTTAGATTTAATAGCTGGCTCATCAACAGCACCTGTCCTGCATTCTCCCTACCTAATGTGCTGCCAGGTCCATCCCAGGGACCTCATCTTCCTTTATGGTGTGGCTGCTACAGTTCTCAGCCTCACACTCACACACTACCCTTTAAAGGGACTTTGCCAAGGAATCCGCTCTTGCATTTCATTGGCCCAGACTGGGTTGCAGGTATTGAGCCATGTCTTGAATCAGGACTTACAGGGGGTCACCAAAGCCAGGGACGGTAGATGACTGTTCCCATTGACTGAGACCAGTCAGGCTCCCCTCTTCCACAGCTGCTCCCCAATAGAGGAGTGTGGAATACATGCCAAGGGCAAGAACAAAAGTGACTTTTCCGATGACTGTATCTAGATCCATGTCACATGGTGTCATGGTGTCATGCCCTGTAACAGAGCTTAATACAATGCAATATTCCCTTTTTGATTTTTAAGACACCATTTTTTTTACATTTGTTTATTTTTGAGAGACAGAGAGACAGAGCTCAAGTGGGGAGGGGCAGAGAGAGGAGACAGGATCCAAAGCAGGTTCTAGGCTCCAAGCTGTCAGCACAGAGCCCAGTGTGGGTCTTGAACTCACAAACTGTGGGATCATGACCTGAGCCAAAGTCAGACACTTAACCGACTAAGCCGCTCAGGCACCCCAACATGTCACTTTTGAACTCTCCCATTCTGACTGGTTAGCCATTAACTGGGTCTGCATAAACCTCCCCTTGGTCCTCTGCACTCACAGAGACTAGGCCTCTGCTCCATGCTTTGACCATTCCCAGGCTCAGAGATGTCATGGGATGCCTCAGAGCAAGTACACAAATCTACAAGTGCACTTCACAGGCATCAATCCATGCAAACAATCAAGAAATGTGAGATGCAAGAGAAGGCAACAGCTAGAATCACATTCAACCACAAAGGAGAGAAGGGAAACTTGAACACACAAGGGCACAAAGCCAACAAGTGGGAGATACACACTCTGCTTAAATAATTCTGGAGTGCTGGCCTGGCCTTTACGTACTTCTCCCAGGCATACATATGTACTGTAGCTCCATAACCCAATGTCAGCCCACATGCCAGAGCACCAGCCACCATTTAGCTGTCCTTGCACAAAGGCCTGAAACTTTCCTCTCCCTGAAACCTTCTTTCTACCTAAACATGACTACCCCCAATGGTTGACAATGTCCATGGTTAGCTGGTAGGTCCCAGGGAACCTGAATCACATTCTTCACAGGGTCAGTTGTGCATCCAGTGTTGACAAGGTCCCTGGGCGAGAACTTCCAAGGCTTCCCACACAGCTCACACGTGGTCACGGGGATGCTGTGTGCCTTGTCCGCATCACAATCATCCACAGCACATTTCTGTGTGTACTTATTTTCCTTCCAAAATAAATTTTATTTCCAATTTTTCAAAGTAACACACATTCATTGCGGAAAGCATTGAAAATCTAAAAAATAAATAAATAACCCAGCACACACAAAAGAAAAAGCTCTATCAACATTTTGGTCCATTTCCTTCCATTTCTATTTTTTCCAATTTGATAATAATTCATTCAGGTTTTTTCTTTTCCTACCAGGTTTTTTCATGCACTATATATTTTATACCTTTTACGCATAGAGAAATAATTTCATAAGTGTGTTTCTGTCTCCTGTTTGTCAAATTCCTTTAGTCTGAATGATGGAAAACTTTCATAAGTATTGCTGCACTGATTGCATATTATTTTATTGTGTAAATGGACCATAACCAACTCGGGCATCCTGTAGGATGATGTTTAGGTATTCACAGTTGCTTTCATTTTATAAACATTGCAGTCCATTTTATAAACCATGAATTTACATAATGCAGCTAACACATTTTAGATTTTTTTTACGATGATATCCCCAGAGGTGGCATTAATGAAGTGAGGTTTATCATTTGAAAGTTTATAATTTAAAACTGTTCTTCATATATGCAATAAGAGAGGAAATGATGTGTCAGAGATCCTGGGTCTCGGGGAAAAGCCCGTCAGAGTCAGTCCCTAAGTTGGAAGTTCGCTGGACCCAATGTTGCCTGACATGGATGTTTTTGATCAAAGTCACAAAAAGTCTCAAAAAACGTACACTTTCAATTTGTATGAAGCCTGTTGGAAATGATTGTGATCTGCAATTTATGATTTGTGATGGGTACTGTAGACTTTTAGAGGGTGGATGGAATGAAAACTGGCAGTAGGTGACTTCTTTCAGACTGGTGTGGCACTGTCACCCATGTTCCTCACATATACTTTCTTCCCCCACCTGGCCGTAGCATGCTCATGTGCATGTGCATACACTCACACTCACACACTCACAACACACATACTGACATAACTCTGCACACTCACATTCACTAGGATTTCAAGATAAATACAGAAAAGAGAAGGATCCTCAGTTTAAAATGAATTCCAGGGGTGCTTGGGTGGCTCAGTTGGTTAAGTGTCCAACTCTGGATTTTGGCTTTGGTCATGATCTCAACAGTTAGTGAGTTTGAGCCCCATATCAGGCTCTGTGCTGGCAGTGCGGAGCTTGCTTGGGATTCTCTCTCTCTCTCCCCCCTTCTCTTTTTGCCTCTCTCCAGCTTGTTCTCTCTCTCTCTCTTTCCTTTCTCAAAATAAATACATAAAAACTTAAAAATAATAGTAAAAAATAAAATGAAGTTCAGATAAACAATGAGCAAGTTTTTAGTGTAGATATTTTCCATGCAGTATTTGCACATGTAGTATTTACAATATTGCCATGCAGTCTTTGGTACATACTTAGACCAAAACATTATTGAAATTCAAATTTAAACGTCTTATATTCTGATTTGCTAAACTTGGCAAATCTACCATTTGTACGCCATACATACCCACTCACATATGCCCATGTACACTCACACACACTGGTACACACACACATGCACACACTCCTCTTTTCCTTTGCATTGCACATTCAATTTAATTGCTTATTATAATATAAATGCATGCCAGAAACCCTCAAATAAAAAGAAAATTATGTGGCAGTAGCTTAATAGACACCTTTTAAATAAAAGGTTTAATGAAATCACAAAAGAATTTCATCTCATGCAGGAGACAATCCTAGAGTGTCAGAAATCAATTCCATTGTGGGTAGGATTCTAGCATCCATGCTTTCACCTTCTAGCAGCCAGGCGATTTCCACAAAGGCGGCTGCCTTCAGATGGCCCAGGTCTGCGGGCCCTGGCTGGGCAGCTCTCAGATCTCCTGTAAACATTTCCCCTTGCACTTCCTAAGTTCGGGGTGTGTTTATTTTACAGAAAGGGGTCTCAGCCCATCTGGGATTTGTTTGGAAGGGATTGCCTCTTTTCTTTCTTTATAAAAATAACCCAGTGTCTTTTTGTAACTGGGCCGGACTGTCAATTTAACGGGTGGACCTCACCTTTTCCTGGGTGTGTTCCTGGAAACAGTGTGCAAGGCTGGCCGGGTTAACCATTCCTGTGCACTGCCTCCAGCTTGGCCTCCTTTAAAATATACTTGGTTCGGTTCCACGGTGCCAGCCACCCCCACTCCTTTCTGTTGTCCAGTCTTCAGGGGTGCTGGGCTAGTGCGCAGGCATGGTTTACCTTTGATGATTGCATGAGTGATTGAAAGAACTGGAGACTGGATTCCAGCTGCTTTTGACCTATTTGTAGCTTATAATTCTCCCCTGTGGAGCAGCAATGATCCTATAGTCAGTGATCATTTCATCCCCAACATGGGGGTAGCTTAGAGATATTACAGTTTTGGTGGCAGACCACCACAAAAAAGGGACCAGCACAGGGGCACCTGGGTGCTCAGTTGGTTAAGCATGAGACTTTGGCTCAGATCATGATCTCAGGGTCTGTGGTTCAAGTTCTGAGAGGACCTCTGTGCTGACAGCTCAGAGCCTGGAGCCTGCTTTGGATTCTGTGTCTCCCTCTCTCCTTTCCCCTCTCCTGCTCTCATTAAGAAAAAAAAAAAAAAAGGAATAGCACAGTTAAGTGAACCACATGACATTTTTGCTTTCCCAGTGCATATAAAAGTTATGTTTACACTACACTGTAGTCTATTAAGTGTGTAATAGCATTATGTCGAAAATAACAATGTGCATACCTTAGTTAAAAAATACTTTACTGCTAAAAAATGCTAACCATCCTCTGAGCTTTCAGTGGATCGTCACTGGTCACAGATCACCAGAACAAATATAGTATTAATAGAATATTTGGAATTTTGTAAGAAGTACCAGAATGTGACACAGAGACATGAGGGAGCAAATGCCGTGGGAAAAATGGCGCCTATAGACTCCGTCCACACAGGGATGCCACAGACCCTCAATTCCTAAAAGGGCAATGTCTACAAAGCACACTAAAGGAAGCACAATAAAATGAGATGCACCTGTAACAGGGTCCACTGTGTCCAGGACATTTTAAAAGTCTTAATTTTGTCTGTAATTCCAAAAATAACTTGAGAAAGATGCCAGTTGCACTTCCTTGGTAAAACTAAAGTTATGTGCTTTAGGCCAAAAAGCCAAAGGATCCTGACCCCAAATACTTACATGCAACCACTGGCTCCAGTGACACTTAGGAAGTGGAAAGAAAAGAGACACCACCGGTGAAAGCTGAGGGTGCTTAGAGAACAAGGACTCTAGGAGATGCCAGTGAAAGGTGAGGGCACTTTTGGGAGCTACTGTAGGTAAAGCATAGTGTTAGGGTTTGTTTTTAGTACTTTTTACATTCAGGCAGGTAACTAATTCCTTCCCGTGAATCTGGAGAAATTGAAAATCTGTGCATGTGGCTCACAGCAGAGCAGTTGGCCTCACACAGACAATATACATTTGGCACAGGGCATTTCCTTTCCTCCAGGGAGCACAAAGAATTCTTTAAACACTTATTTCATTACCCTCCAGAAGTGCCTGGTGAGATGGGGAAGTGCCAAGAAATGCGATCTGTGTCCTGCACAATGGAAGACACAGATCTTCCCTAGGACAAAGGAAATTGTGGAATGAGAGAAAAACCTAGAAACTTTGTTCCCCCACACACTGCTCCGGGTTTCCAATCACTCTTTTTAAGCTCCTCATTGCCAGAATACACAACTTTGTTCAAACAAACACACCCAAGAACCTAATAACTTTCTGAAATCCACATCCAAGTATAAATTTGGCCCTTTGCACCCCCAGGAGACCTCCTGACGTGTGTCTGCTTGTTTGTAGAAAAACTCGTTGTCGTGATGTCATGGACTTTGTTTCTGAGAAACGACGATTGTTTTATTTCAGGAGGAAGGATGTTGGGGGCAGTGGAAGACAATTTCGCTTTTGTCTGTAACTGATGATGTTTAGAGCAACTTCTACTCATCCAGAGAGAGTCATCGGCAAACTCAAGCCATCTAAAATCATCTGTGGTTTTGTAAAATCAAAAATTTGTGGGAGAGAGGCTCAAGAAGGTGTCACCTAATTTGCCACTCTCAAATGTGGACTGCACATGGTGACTTCCTTCCAAAAAGTAGAACATGGAAAAGAGAGAGAGTAGCTTTAGAGTGGCCAGTGGATAAAGATTACTACCACCAGACATGTTGACAGCATGTTCCCTTGATATGACATGTTGAGAATGGCACTCTGCTTCTGTGGTCTTCCTACCAACATGCCCATAACCCCCATCTAACCATGAGAAAAGCACCAGGTAAACTCACACTAAGGAATCTTCTACAAAATGCCTGACCAGCACTCTTCAAGGTCATCAATAAAGGAAAATCTGGGAAACAGTTGTCAACCAAAGAAGGCTTATGGAGACATGACAACTAAATGTAATTTCATCTTCTGAGCTAAATCCTAAAACAGAAAAAGGACATTAGAAAAAAAAAAAAAACTAGTGAATGAAACATGAATGAGACATTCATTAATAGTAACTCGGTTCCTTATATGTGATCAATATACCTGCTAATATAAACTGATAGTCTGAGAAACTGGATGAGGAGGAGCACCTAGGTGCCTTCCATAGTGTCTTTACCACTTTTTTAGAAATTAAAAAAAAGATTATTTAAATACAACTAATCATAAAAAAGGGTTGGTCTTAACACAGGCATTGTGTAAGTCCAGTGCTTCTGAAGTATTTTTTAGAATTTGATATAAAATTAAAGCTCTTGAATTATTTCTAGGTTAGAGTAGGCAAGAGGGTTTTGAGAAAAGCTGGTAATAAAATGGTGAAATTCTTCAGGCAAAAAGACCAGTCATATTATGCTAAGGAATACACATAGAAATACCTAATACTGAAAAAAAAAATCTGAAATCCAGCCCCTTTGTTATACTCTTTTGCATAGGCTTGGATACTAGTGGTCAAGGACACTCCTAATACTTGGCCAAAGTGACTGCAGGACTCTCAGGGCCTAACTCCAAAGGGTCAATGTGGATCTTTTGTTAAATGTGGTGGATCAGTCTCTGTCTTTACTACCTCCCGAAAATTACCACAATGATGAAAGGCGGGAAAAAAGTATAATAAATTATTTGGACAAAGAAAACAAAGAGGGTATCCCTGGAATGTTTCAGACAAGAGAATAGCTAACACTGACTGAACATGCATCAGTGTAGATCCTTCTACATGACGATTCACAGAACTGGTGGTAACATATCCATAAAAGCAGAAAAAAAAAGTAAACCAAGTGCCTGTGGAAAGGAGGAGCAGCAAGGAGTTAACTTATTCTGCAGTAACCGGGAACAGCCAATGCATCAGAGGTGCCCAATACCCCTAAGGGCAGGGCTGAAGAACAGGGTGGAAAGGGGAGGATGGTGCTGTCTCCCTGGATCCAGGTTGCTGAGAGACACCTTCTCTTATCCCAAGGTAGGTGATCAGTTCATTCTCTGGACACACCAGACCAGGCTGGTTTACAATTCTGGACACACACTGAGGAGACTCAGTCCCAGGACTAACTCTTGGAAGAGTTGAAAATTCCCACTGTGAACAGTAAGGTCATTTTCTAGGACCTGTTTCAAAAGGCTAATAGCCTGGTGTGTGCTCTCCAAACAATGAATTAGAGGATTCTTCTAAGGAAACAGACCCCAGAGAGGTCTTATCCAGAGAGACACCTCCAGATATAGATTTTTATGGGCTGAATTGTGTCTCCCCAAAATTCCTATGTTGGAGTCCTTACCCCCAGTTCCTCAGAATGTGGTAGGTGATATTTGGAAACAGGGCCTTCAAAGACATGATTAAGGGTTGCCTGTGTTCCTCAGCGGGTTAAGCGCCAACTCTTGATTTAGGCTCAAGTCAATGATTCACAGTCATGGGTTTGAGCCCTACATGGGGTTCCATGCTAACAATATGGAGCCTGCTTGAAATTCCCTGTCTCCCTCTCTCTCTGGCTCTCCCCTGCTCTCTATCTCTCTCTAAAAATAAATAAATAAATATTTTTTAAAAAGAGATGATTAAGTTAAAATGAGGCCATCAGGGTTGGCCTTAATCCAGTCTGACAGGTGTTCTTATAAGAGGAAATTTGGTTGTATAAAGAGACACCAGGGATTTGCATACATAGAGGAAAGGCCATGTGAGGACATAACAAGAAATTGGCCACCTATAAGCCAAGGAGAGAAGCCTATGGAAGAAACCAGCCCTGCTGGCACCTTGGTCTTGGATTTCTGATCTCCAGAAGTCTGAGAAAATAAATACATTTCTGTGGTTCAAATCACCCCATGTGTGGTACTTTGTTATGGCAGCCTGAGCAAACTGATGCATTGGATGTCCTCCAGTGAAAAGGCCAGTCATAGTACCATGAAATCCACCAGTTCACAGGTCTTACCTAAGTGCATGGAGCTTCTGTATTGATCAGGGCCTTGGCAAGAAATTCTGATGGCACTCTCTAAAGGGGAGGTAGAGCCGAGTTTAATAAAAGGGCTACTTACAGAGCTGAGGGTGTGGTTAAGGGAAACCAAGGCAGGGTGGTGCAAGCCCTGGGAGGAACAACAGAGGCAGCTGTTATCACTTCTGTGTCCGCGAGTCAGGATGGGAGTGTTTCCTAGAACCCAACTAGGGCTGAGGTTGTCAGAGAAGGTCAACTGACAAGAGAGGTCTGTAACCTTCAGCAGAGGAATGCAGCCATTGCCAAGACACAGCTCAGCAGAAAACCTGGGACATCAGTTCCCCAAACATTATCTCATCCTGATGTCTGATCCCTTGCCAGTGCTCCGGTGGCTAAAGCCCATCAGAATCCATAGTGTAAAGGAAGCTAGATGATGCAAGTAGGTCAGCCTCTGGGGCACAGAACAGGGTAGAAGGGATGCAGTCTGGAGCCACCAGTAAAAAATATAGAGCTCACTTTCTAATCAGCTCTCAGTTTCTCTTTTTTAAGTCTGAAATGGCTTCCAGGAACATCAGATAAGTGAACCCCTTCAACATGGAAGAGAGACGCAAACGAAAAAGCACACAAACATACAAATAAGCAAACAAAGGGAAACTGAGAGAAATGGACATGCAGTGAAGAGGATAAACTTTTTGGGTTTTTGTTGTTGTTGTTTTTTTTTAAGAAACCCAGAGGAAGTAATGTAGTGGACATTGGAACATATATACACCAAGAATCCAAAGTCAAGTCATTCCATTCTCAGAAATGCCATGTTATGAAAAACGGAAAAAATCAGATAATGTGAAGAAAGTCTAAATTAAAAAATACAATCGCCAAAAATAGTAAATAAGATTAGAAGAATTTGTTCAGAAAATAAAACAAACTAAAAGAAGATATAAGATGGATGAGAAAAGATAAGAAACTTAGAGAAGCAAGCCAGACACAACACCTGACTCTTTAGAAACTCAGAAACAGTAAGAAGAAAGGGTAAAGAAGCCATCACTATCACATAAGTGGTAGGGGACACTTCTCCATCCCTGAGGCCATGAATCTCCACACTGAGCGAGCCCTAGGAGTACCTAACCAAAGAGATGAAAACACACACACCAAAGCACACATTCCTGACGTTTTAGAATTCTAGACAGAAAGCAGTATCCAGAGAGAGAGAGAAAGAGAGAGAGAGAAGCGGGGAGAGGGGGCGGTAGGGAAGGAGAGGAGGAAGAATAGGAAGAAGGAGAGAGGGAGAGGGAGATAGAGGATGGGAGAGACAAAGAGAGAAAGGGAGAGAAAGAGAAAGAGGAACCCATTCAAAGGAAATGAAATCAGAAGGCAACACTGTAAAAGTAAAAGTTGGTGCAGCTAAACTGTTAAGCTCTAGTAACAACCCAGAATTCTATATTCAGACAAATAAAGTGTAAGTGAGAACAAAAATATTTCAAAAATATTGGGACTTCTGCCGGATATTCTAGGAAGATGGAATAGATGTAGTTTCCCTCTTCCTCCTGCTAAGAACAACAAAATCCAGGACATCCTATGTAAAGCAAGCATAAGAAGACTCTGGAAGGTGGAGAAAAAGCTAACTGGCTAGGAACCTCAGGACCCAAGGAAAACTATAGTGGGTGAGTTGCAGGCTTTAATCTCACCTCATGTATCCTGGAATTGGACCTGAAGAAGCCAAGAACCCAGAAATGCTAACAGGCACAGATAAGAAAGGCCCTAACAAAAAGCTGCTATCTCTAGCTGAAGCATTAGGCAGGTGGCTGCCTAAAAAGACAAAACATTTTTGACAAGAACCACTCTACTCCAGCCAAACTCCACAAAAAAAAAATGGGGTTCCATCCTTATCCACCCCAGCCAAGGCTGCATGAGGAACCTGGAATTTCATCCCCACAGGGCTGTAACAGGGAGCCTCACCCCTACAATGGGATGGTATCAGAGAAGCCCCCTAGGGAGCCAAGACTTCCATACCTTTCAGCCAGTAAGAACTCCCACTCTCCTGCAGTCAAGAGAGACCTTGTAGGGAAACCAGAGTTGTTATAGATGCTCCTCATCAAGTTGATAAGTTCTAACCTCTTCTATTTTTCCTATAGTTTTTATCATGAATGGGTGTTGAATTTTGTCAAACGTTTTTCTCTTTCATCAACTGATATGATCATGTGACTTTTTTTCTTAGCCTGTTAATATGGTGGATTACATTAATTTGTTTTGAGATACTGAACCAGCCTTGCCTTGCACTCCTGGAGACACCCACTTGTTCATAATTATCTTTGTTAAGAATCACTGCATCTGTGGAGCACCTGGATGGCTCAGTCAGTTGGGTGTCTGACTTCGGCTCAGGTCATGATCTCATTGTTCATGAGTTCAAGCCCTGTGTTGGGCTTTGTGTTAACAGCTCGGAGCCTGGAGCCTGCTTCAGATTCTGTGTCTCCTTTTCTTTCTGCCGCTCCCGCACTTGTACTCAGTCTCTCTCTCTCTCTCTCTCTCTCTTTCTCTCTCCAAAGTAAATAAAAACATTTTCAAAAACTAAAAAAAAAAAAAAAAAAGAATCATTGCATCTGTATTTAGTAGGGATACAGGTCTCTCTCTCTTTTGTACTATCCTTGTGTGTTTATCTTGTCAGGATAATATTATCTTCATAAAATAAAACTGGCACAGTATCCTTTCTGCCATACTCTTTTGGTCAAGTAGTCGCAGAGCCCAGATTCCAGAGGAGGGGACATAGACTCACCTCAATGGGAAAAGTACAAAAATATTTGAGGCCATGCTTTAAAATCACTATGGTCCTAGAAAGGCATTAGACATCTAAGTTTCAAGTCAGAATGCATTATTTTGGAAAACAATTTGCTCGTGAGACAGTAGTGTACTTTCAAAATATCATAGGCCAAATCCTTTCTTGCTGAGCAGAGGGAGAGAGCCATCCCGTGTTGATGCCTTATCTCCTTTATTTTTAGGGGAATGTGTTCTGAGTTACTGGAGCAGTGTGCAAACAAACTTTTGTAATCCAACCGTTTCTTTGCTGTATTGTATTTCTTAATTCTACAATTTAAAAAGTCAGTGGGGACAAGCTGTACAAGATGACTGGCAGGATCCACTGGAGGCTGACAAGGAGCTGGATAAGAAAATAGTGGTGACCATGGCACAGGATATTAACAGTGCCTGAAATGTGCTGTGAAAGCCAAGGGTGATCTATGCCTGCTCTGTGTCTCATTCTTAGATAAGGGACAGCCAGCAAAGAGTGTGTGCTTCCTCCCAGGTCCTGGGGTCAGTACCTTGGGGGAAGAATGTGGTTTCCTGGTGAGCCTTGGTTCTTTTATTACTTTGTTTTGTTTCAAATGTAATTAATATATGATGTCATGTTAGTTTCTGTTATACAATGTTGTGATTCACTGATGCTATGCAGTTCCCAGTGCTGATTCAGATAAGTGTACTCTTAACTCTTAATCCCCTTTATTTGTTTCACCCCTCTCCCCCACCCAGCTCTCCCTCTGGCAACCGTCAGTTTGTTCTCTGTATTTAAGTGTCTTGTTGTTTGTTTGTTTGTTTGTCTCTTTTTTTCTTTGTTTTTTTAAATTCCACGTATGAGTGAAGTCATATAGTATTTGCCTTCTTCTGACTTATTTCACTTAGCACTGTACCTGCTAGGTCCATTCATGTTGTTGCAAATAGCAAGATTTTATCTCTTTTTATATTCCAATGAGTATATATACCACATCTTCTTTTTTTTTAAATATGAAATGTATTGTCAAATTGGTTTCCATACAACACCCAGTGCTCATCTCAACAGGTGCCCTCCTCAATGCCCATCACCCACTTTCCCCTCCCTCCAACTCCCCATAAACCCTCAGTTTATTCTCACTTTTTGAGTCTCTTATGGTTTGCCTCCTTCCCTCTCTGTAACTTTTTCCCCCTTCCCCTCCCCCATGGTCTACATAGGAGTGAAAACATGGTATCTGTCTTTCTCTGTATGACTTATTTCATTTAGCATAACACTCTCCAGTTCCATACATGTGCTACAAAAGGCTATATTTCATTCTTTCTCATTGCCAAGTAGTATTCCATTGTATATATAAACCACAACTTCTTTATCCATTCATCAGTTGATGGACATTTAGGCTCTTTCCACAATTTGGCTATTGTTGAAAGTGCTGCTATAAACATTGGGGTACAAGTGCCCCTATGCATCAGTAGTCCTGTATCCCTTGGGTAAATTCTTAGCAGTGCTATTGCTGCGCCATAGGGTAGATCTATTTCTAATTTTTTGAGGAACCTCCACACTGTTTTCCAGAGTGGCTTCACCAGTTTGCATTTCCACCAACAGTGCAAGAGGGTTCCCGTTTTTCCATATCCTCTCGAGCATCTATATAGTGTCTTGATTTGTTCATTTTAGCCACTCTGACTGGAGTGAGGTGATACCTCATTGTGGTTTTGATTTGTATTTCCCTGATAAGGAGTGACATTGAGCATCTTTTCATGTGCCTGTTGGCCATCTGGATGTCTTCTTTAGAGAAATGTCTATTCATGTCTTTTGCCCATTTCCTCACTGGATTATTTGTTTTTTGGGTGTAGAGTTTGGTGAGTTCTTTATAGATTTTGGATACTAGCCCTTTGTCTGATATGTCATTTGCAAATATATTTTCCCATTCCGTTGGTTGCCTTTTAGTTTTGTTGATTGTTTCCTTTGCAGTGCAGAAGCTTTTTATCTTCATGAGGTCCCAATAGTTCATTTTTGCTTTTAATTCCCTTGCCTTTGGAGATGTGTCAAGTAAGAGGTTGCTGTGGCTGAGGTCAGAGAGGTTTTTTCCTGCTTTCTTCTCTAGAGTTTTGAGGGTTTCCTGTCTCACATTCAGGTCCTTCATCCATTTTGAGTTTATTTTTGTGAATGGTGTAAGAAAGTGGTCTAGTTTCATTCTTCTTCATGTGGCTGTCCAGTTCTCCCAGCGCTATTTGTTAAAGAGACTGTCTTTTTTCCATTGGATATTCTTTCCTGCTTTGTCAAAGATTAGTTGGCCATATTTTTGTGGGTCCAATTCTTGAGTGTGTATTCTATCCCATTGGTCTGTGTGTCTGGTTTTTGTGCCAAGACCATTCTGTCTTGATGATTACAGCTTTGTAGTACAGGTTAAAGTCTGGGATTGTGATGCCTCCCACTTTGTTCTTCTTCTTCAATATTATTTTGGTTATTCTGGGTCTTTTGTGGTTTCATACAAATTTTAGGATTTCTTTTTCTAGCTTCAAGAAGTCGTGTTTATCTGTTGTTCTATGGATGGATCCTTGGGCTGTTTCCAAAGTTTGGCTATTGTAAATAACACTGCAATAAACATAGAGGTGCATATTATCTTTTCAAATTAGTGATTTCATTTTCTTTGGGTAATACCCAATAGTGGAATTACTGCATCATGCGATAGTTCTATTTTTAATGTTTTGAGGAACCTCCATACTGTTTTCCACAGTGGCTGTACCAGCTTGCATTTCCACCAATAGTGCACGAGGGTTCCTTTTTCCCCACAGCCTCACCTTCCTTCTTTACATAGCTTTGGTCAACAGAAAAGCAGCCACATGTTTTCCCACAAGCTAGGTGAGGATTGGAGAACTCCCCATTCCTGTACAACTTTTTTGGTGGTGTCTCATTTAGAATTGCCAAGTTTCAGTTTCAGGGTAATGGAAATAAAGATGTTATTTTCTTCCATCGAAAGTCCTGTCCTGAGTCTACCTAGGGACCCCAAGGTAAACACTTCTGCTTCTAACAGCAGAATTCTTTCCAGGGTTAGAACTGTACGTTGATTTGGTGAATGGATCTTTGGTTTGCAGAAGAGGCCCCTGGGCTGTGCAGGGGAGCAGAGCAGCGCTGGTGCTCAGCATAATAGACACAAACAGTTTCTTCTTCTGCAGGAAGCCTGGATTCCAGCATTTCTGGTGACTCAAGGTAGGAAAAAAGTGGCAACCAACAGAGAGCCTAGTGAAAGTGATTTGGACCAGGGCAGGCCCTTAGACTCCTCCAAGGCTTGCAGATGGGTGACCAGGGAAACAATATATCTGTTCAGTTAATGCTTTCTCCATTTTTCTCTGAAGTCCTCCTGTCTGCCTACTCTCTGCATGTAAGTCCCTTGTTGGGTGTCCAGGGGTGACAGAGAGGGAGCTATGCCAGTACACAGAAGAAATGAGAACTGGAGAAGCCAATGGGAAAAAAAAAAGAAAATACACCTACCTTTCCACTCACATTTCTCTTTTAAAATCTCATGTGGCAGTTCAAAGCACCATATGGAGTTTAATCACGAGGCCTCTGTGAATTCCAGGCCCCACTGCCTTTGGAAGCATTTGGGTTGGTGGGCTTCTCTCAGTTTTATGGTGTGAGAAAAACAGATGAAGCCAGAAGGACAGAGGATTTGTTTTCTAAAGGGTCCAATTTCAATCCCCAAGTCAGCTTTTTATTTGGAGTCCCGGACAAAGCAGGCAACAGAGTGGCTCTGACTCAGCTGAGCAGAGCTGGTGTGATGGCTTCTGGTCGCCATCACCCTCACAGCAACCTGGGCTCCTGGGACACAGCATGGGAACTTTCCCATTCCATGCACCACTTCCTGAAACCCCAAAGAATGGATCCATAATAACTGAGCTGTGTGTCAACTTCTAGCACATTCTATGATCCAGGACTAGCCCTGCTGCCCATGTCCAGACTTCCCTTTCTCCTTTCCCATGAGTCTCATTCTCCAGGACTCAGAAGATGCATTCCTGGGTGTGTTCCTTCTGTGTTACTCACCTGGGCTCCCAGGGCCACCTGGCTGCCTTGGCCCCACATTGAAGAGTGAATTCTTGGTACGTAGAAACTTCGTTAGAAAAATCTTGGACTATTTGTCACATATTCTCTAGGTCCTTCCACTGGAGTCTTTTTGGTGGCCTTTTTTCAAAAGTGTCCAAAACAGACACTCTTTGGGGAGCTGTGGGATAATTCACAACATAGGGGTGAGGCAGTAAGTCAACCGCTTCAAACTACACAATGGATATTTTTGTTTCAGTTGTATAATTTGGACTAGGTACTATTTCTGTAATATTTGTTTTTTCTATACCTCTCACTTAAAAAATGTTTATTTATTTATTTTGGGAGAGAGAGAGAGAGAGAGACAGTACATTCATCATGTGAATAAGGGAGGGGCAGAATGAGAGGGAGAAAGAGAATTCCAAGCAGGCTCCACACTCAGCACAGACCCCAACATGGGACTCAATGCCATGACCATGAGATCATGACCTGAGCCTAAATCAAGGGTTAGATACCTAACTAACTTAGCCACTCAGGCACCCCCATACCTTTCACTTTATTTCAATGAAGATTTGGGATGGTATATATATATATATATATATATATATATATATATATATATATGTGTGTGTGTGTGTGTGTGTATACACACACACGTGTATATATATATATATATATATATATATATACATACATACATATATTTCAATGCTATACTAAGTAGATAGAATAAATTGGGGAAGGTAACAAATCAATAGGAAAGATTTTCAGGAGTAAGGTTGGTCAAAATACATCATATGTTGTAAGTATTTAAAAGTTAAATTTGTGGTGCAGCTAGGTGGCTCAGTTGGTTAAGCATCCGACTTCGGCTCAGGTCATTATCTCACAGCTCATAGGTTCAAGTGCTGCATTGGGCTCTCTGCTGACAGCTCAGAGCCTGGAGCCTGCTTCAGATTCTGTATCTCCTTCTCTCTCTCTGCCCCTCCCCCATTGTCACTTTGTCTCTTTCTGTCTCTCTGTCTGTCTCTCTCTGGCTCTCAAAAATAAATAAGCATTAAAAAATAATAAAAAATAAATTCATAATTAAAAAGTTTTCAAAAAGAAATCTCCAAGCCCATAATAGTTTTACTGGAAAATTTTGCCAAACACTCACAGTAAAGTAATACCAATTTTACATATTCTAAAAGGTAAAAAATGGGAAAACACTTTCCAACTCGTTTTAGGAGGCCAATATTGCCTGGATGCTAAAACCAGACAAGGGGTGGGGGACAGGAAGAAAGCAATGAAAGAGAAAGAAAACTGCATACCAATATCTCTCATGACCTTGGATGTAAAACAAAACAAAACAAAACAAACAAAACATCCTCAACAAAACATTAGCAATTCCACCCTAACAGGGAATGAAAGGAATAATGAATCATGACCAAGGGGTATTTTTTCCAGTTATGTAAGCTTTCAGCTTTTGAAAATCAGTCGATGGAATCTGCCATATCAAAAGGCTAAAGAAAAATGATCATATCAATTGATAAAGGAAGAATATTTGACGAAACTCAATGTTAATTCATAACAGAATCTCTCAGTACACCAGGAATAGGGAGGACCTTTCTCAGACCCCTAAAAAATAGCTACAAAGGCCCAGAGCTAACATGGAGCTCTGCTGTGCTCTCCTCAAGGCCCTCCTGGTGCTCATGTGGCATGGACACCACCCAGGTGCAGGGTCGTGCTCCCCTGTGCCACGAGTACTGTGGCATCTTGCAGGGGTGTTTGCAATGGCATCTCCTTTGCATATAGATAGCTTGGTACAGGGAAAACATTCTAATGATGGACCTGATAATTGTTCTAATAACTTGGGAAATTCCATGAAGTTTTAAATATTTGTTTTTCTTAATTGACTGTGGAAAAGAAAGGGCTAAAGCTACAAAGTTCCCTTTTTCTGCTTTCTTTTATTGAAAACTACCTGTAGGTTTCTGCTTTGGGCTGTTTTTTATTTAGGGAGCTTATAAGAAAGAAATATGTATGGTGGATGCAGTGGGGCAGGTGCTCACCTTGGTGCAGAGACCCACCCAACTGAGGGATTCCTGGATGTGACAACAAATCAATGACAGAGAACGCTCTATGTCTCCTGCTATCTTTGCAATTACCATGGAGTCAACAGAGAACAGTAATGAGAGTCTGAAGATACAGACCTCCCCACTCAACTAGTGGATTTAGCAGGATCTGAAAACAAAAAGATAGCCATGCAGAAGGGATGAAAGTAAAAGCAATAGGTAAGAGAAATTGATCGCTCATGATCAGGGAACTGCCTGGGCCCAGTCACCACTATTCTTATCATGGTAATAGCAAACAAAGGCAGTGCTTCGGAGACCCCAAACTCACCTTCTTTCTTCAGGATTCTCTTGGAGGTAATACTGTATACTGAAAAACAACCTGTTCCCTCCTTTGTAAGGAAAAATTCAGTTCTTTTCTCTTGTGTGTTTCCTTTACTACTCATACAGAACACTTTGCTTCTGGTCACCAGATGAGTGTGTGTGTGTGTGTGTGTGTGTGTGTGTGTGTGTGTCCCACCAGCAAGCAATTAACTGAGACCATCTGGGTATCCTACATTTTAACTCACTATCTACCTAGAGACAGTGTCAGATCCCACAGGTTAAGGGTTCAACCCCACAAAACTGCCTTCCCATTTACAATTATAATGAGTAGGTCCCCAGGTTACCCACAATTTTGGTCTGATTTGGCTATAAATCAGAGGGTCCATGACTCTCCTCCTTGGGTTCCATTAATTTGCTGGAAGAGCTCACAGAACTCAGGGAAACACTTTTGTTTACCAGTTTATTAAAGAGTATAATAAAGGATGCCAGATAAAGAGATACATAAGGGCGAGGTCTGGGGAAGTCCTGAGCACAGGAGCTTCTGTCCTCCCTGAAGTTTGGGTGTGTCCACTAACCTGGAAGCTCTCTGAACCCTGTACTATTGGGACACACCATATGGAAGCTTCCTCATGTAGATGCCATGGATCATTAACTCCATTTCCAGCCCTTCTTCCTTCTCAAGAGAATGGCTGGTGGGGCTAAAAATTCCAAGCTTCTAACCATGGTGTGTTCTTTCTAGTGGCTGGTAAAGCCTGAGTAAAGAAGCCCAAAAAACAGGTACCTGGATCATTGTAAAACTACAAGCATTTTCTGAAATACCTGGTACAGAGAAAAAAAATGTCAGCAAGAATTCTCTCTTAAAGCTCCACAACAACCAGGTTTACTGGAAAACACTGAGAAGTTACAAGCACAAATGGTACAAAGTCAAAGGCTTGTTTGGCTTGTCATCCAAAGTAAGCATGTGAAAATTCAAGGGACACACTAGGAATTGGGAATTAGAGCTTAAATCTTTGCAAAAAAGCAAACATTAATTATGACAACCTTTTGATGCAACCAAAGCCTTCAAGCAGCAGGACGCTTCTCAGCTGGATAAAATTCATGCAGAAACACCAACACAGGTTCATTGACTTTGGTCTTGACCATGCCCAAGCCCTAAGGTGGAATGGCTGCCAGTACCCTGAGAAATCCCATCATGCTACATCACGAGCCGAATGGTCAGCTCCTTCTGGGTTGAGTGAACAGGATATTGAGGGACTCAGTATGGTGCAGCAACACTGTGTGCTTTTCAGGTAAAGTGGGATGAAGAGGAGCATGAGCACCAAGGTCAAGGGCAGATTGGCAAACTGCCTCATGGTTCTACATGGATGCAGGCATTTTCCTTAGCAGGAGGAACTGATTGTGCCAGACTGCCGCAAGGGCGTCCCCTCAGAGCTGAGTACCCTTGGGATGTAACTTTATGTTGGGAATTCACCATCTCAGAACACCTTTGTGCAAAGGGGGGTGCATGAGAATGGCCCTTTGCTCTGCAGACAAGAAGTTATCTTCCCTGAAGTGGGAGCATAGGTCATCCAAAGACAGTCAGGAGAATGAACTCAACTCACTTTCTGAAAGCCACCTGAGCCTACAGTTTCAACCAGATAACATCAGATCAGAGAATAAAAGCCCCTCAAGCAAAAAGCTCCCTCCAGGGTTCCTGTGACTATTTTCAAGAAATGATTTAGGGTGAAATGGGCCAACTTTCTAAAAACCAATATAGCTGCAGAGGAGAATGATACTCTGAAATCTGATCTTGGAATCGAACCAACCTGAGTTCACTCCTTGGAAAGTCACAGAAACTGCACCAGGTTGTCACACAAAGAAAACCTTATCTGCAGAAAAGAAGGAGATCACAGGGAATGGCTTTCAAAGCCATGATTCCTCAAGGAAGGGTGGATGGCTTCCTTTTGATTAGGGTTAGGATGAATATTTCAATAGGGAAGCCTTGTCATTGTATGCAGAGGGGGGCATAAGGTTGTGCATGTGACTCAAAGAAACATGCCTGTACGTACATTGTATGTTATGTAAAAATTTTGTAAATGAGCCTCAGCTCCTCCTTGGGCAGATATTTTAGTATTATAACAAGTATCTCTGTTTACCCCTCTCATTTTTGTTTGTTGTTTGCCAAGTTCTTACTCTCATTCTTAATGTAACTTAAAAAAATGCAGTTCATTTATTTAGAAAATGAGTTTCTAAAACAAATTTCAGGACCCAAATTGCAGGCAACCACCAATTGATGAAAGGTTAGTCTTCCAAGTTGTAATTTTAAATATTTTTGTATGTTTAAATTTAATTTTAAAATATTTCAAATATTTATTGAGTGTTGTATCTGTTTTCTGAGACTCTCCTTACCTTTTCCTTGAAGCTACTCTCATTCCCATCACACATGAGGAGTGTAGGGAGCTAGCTCTGTTTTTTTTTTTTTTTTTTGTTTTGTTCTTAATTGCTGCTTCCAGACAAGACCACTTCTTCTTCTCCCTTCTCTTACAAAAACCCGGCTTATTTGGAGTGTGTACCATGAGATCATACCAACTTGGCCTCATTTAAGGAGTATTTTAGTACCTGACTCCCTTTTTGTCTTCACTAATGTATGTTTTCACCCTTGAAAGGATTCAACAATCCAAGGAAATGATCCATCCACTGCCATGGCTTCTTGGTTCCTTAACTTCCTCACAACCAGGTCTCTTTCTCCACTGCATTTCAGCAATTCCTTTCCATAATCATACCTCCTCCAAAGCCTCAAATGAGCATCCCACTCTCAGAACGTCATCCTGTCTTTCCAGCTCATTCATTTTGCTACCGTGCTTCAAACGGTAGGACTCAATGGACTAGCTCATTCTTTCCTTACTATTCAACACTTCTGCCTGCCGTCCAGTTCTACTTCCCTGCTCCCCCAGTTATGATTTCAGGCCCAGCCTCATCTCTGCTCCCTGCCTACATCCTCAACTCCCTTCGTGGCTGTCACTGGCAAATCCCAACCCAGTCAGGTTAAACCTTATTCTTCCGCTAATACACATCCACATCTGAGAACTTTATCTTAATGCACATCAACATCTGAGGACTGATGGTTGGGAAAAAGCCCACATCATTGTCACCTGGTCACATTTGTTTTAATTAAACTCTTTTATTTTGAGATAATTGTAGGTTCACATGTGGTCATATGAAATAACACAAAGAGATTCCCCTGTACACTTTACCTAGTTTCCCCCAAAAGTAACACCTTGTAATGGTACAAGGTGGATTGGGTAGTGCAATATCCCAACCAGGATATTGACATTGAGACAATCAGGATGCAGAACATTTGTAGCACAAGGATACCTCTGCTTGCCTTTTTATGGCCAGACCCAGTTTCCTCCCGCTTCTACCTTTTCTTTAATGCCTAGAAACCACTAATGTTTTCTATTTCTTTAAATTTATCATTTCAAGAATGTTACATAAGTTATTACATTGAACCACAGAATATGTGGCCTTTTGAGATTGGGATTTTTCACTTAGCATCATTCTCTATAGATTCATCCAAACTGTTGTATCAATAATCTGTTCCTTTACATTGCTAAGTAGTGTTCCATGGTACAGCTGTGCCACAGTTTGCTTAATGCTTCACTCATTGAAAAACATCTGGGTTATTTCCGATTTGGGGCTATTACGAAAGTTGCCATAAACATTCATATATAGATATTGTGTGAATGTCTCTTCATTTCTCTGGAGTAAATACCAAGAATATAATTGCTGGGTTCTATGATAGTTGCATGTTTAAACTTTTCAGAAACTGCTAAACAGTTTTCTGGAGAGACTCTACTATTTTACATTTCCACCAACAATGTACAAGTAATTATGTTTGTCTGTATTCTTACCAGCATTGGTGTTGTTTCTTCTTCTTCTTCTTCTTCTTCTTCTTCTTCTTCTTCTTCTTCTTGCTATTCTGATAGAAGTGTGGTAGTCTTTCACTGCAGTTTTAATTTGTATTTCCTTTTTAAAATGTTTTAATTTTTATTTATTTTTGAGAGAGAGAGATAGACAGAGTGTGAGAAGGAGAGGGACAGAGAGAGAGGGAAACAGAATTTGAAGCAGGGTCCAGGCTCTGAGCTTTCAGCACAGAGCACAATGTGGGGCCCGAACCTGGAACCATGAGATCATGACCTGAGTTGAAGTCAGACTCTAAACCGACTGACCTATCCAGGCAACCCTTAATTTGTATTTCCTTAATGGATAGTGATAGACACCTTTTCCTGTACTAACTTGCCATCAGTTTATCCACTTTGGTGAAATGTCTTTTGCCTATTTTCTGATTTTATTTATTTATTGTTTATGTTAAGATCCCTTTGTCTATTCCAGATAACAGAGTTTTGTTGGGCATGTAGTTTTCAAATATTTTTTCCCAGTCTGTAGCTTGTCTTACCCTTTTAACAAGGTCTTTCACAGAGCAAATGTTTTTAATTTTTTTTTTGTTTTTAAAATATATTTATTTATTTATTTATTTATTTATTTATTTATTTATTTAATTTTTTAATATATGAAATTTACTGTCAAATTGGTTTCCATACAACACCAGTGCTCATCCCAAAAGGTGCCCTCCTCAATACCCATCACCCACCCTGCCCTCCCTCCCACCCCCCATCAACCCTCAGTTTGGTCTCAGTTTTTAACAATCTCTTATGCTTTGCTCTCTCCCACTCTAACCTCTTTTTTTTTTTCCTTCCCCTCCCCCATGGGTTTCTGTTACGTTTCTCAGGATCCACATAAGAGTGAAACCATATGGTATCTGTCTTTCTCTGTATGGCTTATTTCACTTAGCATCACACTCTCCAGTTCCATCCACGTTGCTACAAAAGGCCATATTTCATTTTTTCTCATTGCCATGTAGTATTCCATTGTGTATATAAACCACAATTTCTTTATCCATTCATCAGTTGATGGACATTTAGGCTCTTTGCATAATTTGGCTATTGTTGAGAGTGCTGCTATAAACATTGGGGTACAAGTGCCCCTATGCATCAGTACTCCTGTATCCCTTGGATAAATTCCTAGCAGTGCTATTGCTGGGTCATAGGGTAGGTCTATTTTTAATTTTCTGAGGAACCTCCACACTGCTTTCCAGAGCGGCTGCACCAATTTGCATTCCCACCAACAGTGCAAGAGGGTTCCCGTTTCTCCACATCCTCTCCAGCATCTATAGTCTCCTGATTTGTTCATTTTGGCCACTCTGACTGGCGTGAGGTGATATCTGAGTGTGGTTTTGATTTGTATTTCCCTGATAAGGAGCGACGTTGAACATCTTTTCATGTGCCTGTTGGCCATCCGGATGTCTTCTTTAGAGAAGTGTCTATTCATGTTTTCTGCCCATTTCTTCACTGGGTTATTTGTTTTTCGGGTGTGGAGTTTGATGAGCTCTTTATAGATTTTGGATACTAGCCCTTTGTCCGATATGTCATTTGCAAATATCTTTTCCCATTCCGTTGGTTGCCTTTTCGTTTTGTTGGTTGTTTGCTTTGCTGTGCAGAAGCTTTTTATCTTCATAAGGTCCCAGTAATTCACTTTTGCTTTTAATTCCCTTGCCTTTGGGGATGTGCCGAGTAAGAGATTGCTACGACTGAGGTCAGAGAGGTCTTTTCCTGCTTTCTCCTCTAAGGTTTTGATGGTTTCCTGTCTCACATTCAGGTCCTTTATCCATTTTGAGTTTATTTTTGTGAATGGTGTGAGAAAGTGGTCTAGTTTCAACCTTCTGCATGTTGCTGTCCAGTTCTCCCAGCACCATTTGTTAAAGAGACTGTCTTTTTTCCATTGGATGTTCTTTCCTGCTTTGTCAAAGATGATTTGGCCATATGTTTGTGAGTCTAGTTCTGGGGTTTCTATTCTATTCCATTGGTCTATGTGTCTGTTTTTGTGCCAATACCATGCTGTCTTGATGATGACAGCTTTGTAGTAGAGGCTAAAGTCTGGGATTGTGATGCCTCCTGCTTTGGACTTCTTCTTCAAAATTACTTTGGCTATTCGGGGCCTTTTGTGGTTCCATATGAATTTTAGGATTGCTTGTTCTAGTTTACAGAAGAACGCTGGTGCAATTTTGATTGGGATTGCATTGAATGTGTAGATAGCTTTGGGTAGTATTGACATTTTGACAATATTTATTCTTCCAATCCATGAGCAGGGAATGTCTTTCCATTTCTTTATATCTTCTTCAATTACCTGCATAAGCTTTCTATAGTTTTCAGCATACAGATCTTTTACATCTTTGGTTAGATTGATTCCTAGGTATTTTATGCTTCTTGGTGCAATTGTGAATGGGATCAGTTTCTTTATTTGTCTTTCTGTTGCTTCATTGTTAGTGTATAAGAATGAAACTGATTTCTGTACATTGATTTTGTATCCTGCAACTTTGCTGAATTCATGTATCAGTTCTAGCAGACTTTTGGTGGAGTCTATCGGATTTTCCATGTATAATATCATGTCATCTGCAAAAAGCGAAAGCTTGACTTCATCTTTGCCAATTTTGATGCCTTTGATTTCCTTTTGTTGTCTGATTGCTGATGCTAGAACTTCCAGCACTATGTTAAACAACAGCAGTGAGAGTGGGCATCCCTGTCGTGTTCCTGATCTCAGGGAAAAAGCTCTCAGTTTTTCCCCGTTGAGGATGATGTTAGCTGTGGGCTTTTCATAAATGGCTTTTATGATGTTTAAGTATGTTCCTTCTATCCCGACTTTCTCAAGGGTTTTTATTAAGAAAGGGTGCTGGATTTTGTCAAAGGCCTTTTCTGCATCGATTGACAGGATCATATGGTTCTTCTCTTTTTTTTTGTTAATGTGATGTATCACGTTGATCGATTTGCGAATGTTGAACCAGCCCTGCAGCCCAGGAATGAATCCCACTTGATCATGGTGAATAATTCTTTTTATATGCTGTTGAATTCGATTTGCTAGTATCTTATTGAGAATTTTTGCATCCATATTCATCAGGGATATTGGCCTGTAGTTCTCTTTTTTTACTGGGTCTCTGTCTGGTTTAGGAATCAAAGTAATACTGGCTTCATAGAATGAGTCTGGAAGTTTTCCTTCCCTTTCTATTTCTTGGAATAGCTTGAGAAGGATAGGTATTATCTCTGCTTTAAACGTCTGGTAGAACTCCCCTGGGAAGCCATCTGGTCCTGGACTCTTATTTGTTGGGAGATTTTTGATAACCGATTCAATTTCTTCGCTGGTTATGGGTCTGTTCAAGCTATTTCCTCCTGATTGAGTTTTGGAAGAGTGTGGGTGTTTAGGAATTTGTCCATTTCTTCCAGGTTGTCCTGTCTTCCAGGTTGTCCACTTTGTTGGCATATAATTTTTCATAGTATTCCCTGATAATTGTTTGTATCTCTGAGGGATTGGTTGTAATAATTCCACTTTCATTCATGATTTTATCTATTTGGGTCATCTCCCTTTTCTTTTTGAGAAGCCTGGCTAGAGGTTTGTCAATTTTGTTTATTTTTTTCAAAAAACCAACTCATGGTTTCGTTGATCTGCTCTACAGTTTTTTTAGATTCTATATTGTTTATTTCTGCTCTGATCTTTATTATTTCTCTTCTTCTGCTGGGTTTAGGCTGCCTTTGCTGTTCTGCTTCTATTTCCTTTAGGTGTGCTGTTAGATTTTGTATTTGGGATTTTTCTTGTTTCTTGAGATAGGCCTGGATTGCAATGTATTTTCCTCTCAGGACTGCCTTCGCTGCGTCCCGAAGCGTTTGGATTGTTGTATTTTCATTTTCATTTGTTTCCATATATTTTTCAATTTCTTCCCTAATTGTCTGGTTGACCCACTCATTCGTTAGTAGGGTGTTCTTTAACCTCCATGCTTTTGGAGGTTTTCCAGACTTTTTCCTGTGGTTGATTTCAAGCTTCATCGCATTGTGGTCTGAAAGTATGCATGGTATAATTTCAATTCTTGTAAACTTATGAAGGGCTGTTTTGTGACCCAGTATATGATCTATCTTGGAGAATGTTCCATGTGCACTCGAGAAGAAAGTATATTCTGTTGCTTTGGGATGCAGAGTTCTAAATATATCTGTCAAGTCCATCTGATCCAATGTATCATTCAGGGCCCTTGTTTCTTTATTGACCGTGTGTCTAGATGATCTATCCATTTCTGTAAGTGGGGTGTTAAAGTCCCCTGCAATGACCACATTCTTATCAATAAGGTTGCTTATGTTTATGAGTAATTGTTTTATATATCTGGGGGCTCCAGTATTCGGCGCATAGACATTTGTAATTGTTAGCTCTTCCTGATGGATAGACCCTGTAATTATTATATAATGCCCTTCTTCATCTCTTGTTACAGCCTTTAATTTAAAGTCTAGTTTGTCTGATATAAGTATGGCTACTCCAGCTTTCTTTTGGCTTCCAGTAGCGTGATAAATAGTTCTCCATCCCCTCACTCTCAATCTAAAGGTGTCCTCAGATCTAAAATGAGTCTCTTGTAGACAGCAAATAGATGGGTCTTGTTTTTTTATCCATTCTGATACCCTATGTCTTTTGGTGTTATTATAGAAAGATACGGGTTTAGAGTCATTGTGATGTCTGTATGTTTTATGCTTGTAGTGATGTCTCTGGTACTTTGTCTCACAGGATCCCCCTTAGGATCTCTTGTAGGGCTGGTTTCGTGGTGACAAATTCCTTCAGTTTTTGTTTGTTTGGAAAGACCTTTATCTCTCCTATTCTAAATGACAGACTTGCTGGATAAAGGATTCTCGGCTGCATATTTTTTCTGTTTAGCACACTGAAGATATCGTGCCAAGCCTTTCTCGCCTGCCAAGTTTCAAAAGAGAGATCAGTCACGAGTCTTATAGGTCTCCCTTTATATGTGAGGGCAAGTTTATCCCTTGCTGCTTTCAGAATTTTCTCTTTATCCTTGTATTTTGCCAGTTTCACTATGATATGTCGTGCAGAAGATCGATTCAAGTTACGTCTGAAGGGCGTTCTCTGTGCCTCTTGGATTTCAATGCCTTTTTCCTTCCCCAGTTCAGGGAAGTTCTCAGCTGTAATTTCTTCAAGTACCCCTTCAGCACCTTTCCCTCTCTCTTCCTCCTCTGGGATACCAATTATGCGTATATTATTTCTTTTTAGTGTATCACTTAGTTCTCTAATTTTCCCCTCATCTCCTGGATTTTTTTATCTCTCTTTCTCTCAGCTTCCTCTTTTTCCATAACTTTATCTTCTAGTTCACCTATTCTCTCCTCTGCCTCTTCAATCCGAGCTGTCGTCGTTTCCATTTTGTTTTGCATTTCGTTTAAAGCGCTTTTCAGCTCCTCGTGACTGTTCCTTAGTCCCTTGATCTCTGTGGCAAGAGATTCTCTGCTGTCCTGTATACTGTTTTCAAGCCCAGAGATTAATTTTATGACTATTATTCTAAATTCACTTTCTGTTATATTATTTAAATCCTTTTTGATCAGTTCATTAGCTGTTGTTATTTCCTGGAGATTCTTCTGAGGGGAATTCTTCCGTTTGGTCATTTTGGATAGTCCCTGGAGTGGTGAAGACCTGCAGGGCACTTCCCCTGTGCTGTGGTGTATAACTGGAGTTGGTGGGCGGGGCCGCAGTCCGACCTGATATCTGCCCCCAGCCCACTGCTGGGGACACAGTCAGACTGGTGTGTGCCTTCTCTTCCCCTCTCCTAGGGGCGGGATTCACTGTGGGGTGGCGTGGCCCGTCTGGCCTACTTGCACACTGCCAGGCTTGTGGTGCTGGGGATCTGGCGTATTAGCTGGGGTGGGTAGGCAAGGTGCATGGGGGCAGGAGGGGCAGGCTTAGCTCTCTTCTCCTTAGGTGATCCACTTCAGGAGGGGCCCTGTGGCAGCGGGAGGGAGTCAGATCCCCTGCCGGAGGTTTGGCTCCGCAGAAGCACAGAGTTGGGTGTTTGGGCGGAGGAGGGAGCAAGTTCCCTGGCAGGAACTGGTTCTCTTTGGGATTTTGGCGGGGGGATGGGCAGGGGAGATGGCACTGGTGAGCGCCTTTGTTCCCCACCAAGCTGAGCTCTGCCGTCAGGGGGCTCAGCAGCTCTCCCTCCCTTTGTTCTCCAGCCTTCCCGCTTTCCTAGCAGCGCTGTTAACTTATGACCTCCCAGACGCTAAGTCGCGCTTGCTGTCGGAACACAGTCCGTCTGGCCCCTCCGCTTTTGCTAGCCAGACTCGGGGGCTCTGCTTGGCTGGCGAGCCGCCCCTCTGCCCCGGCTCCCTCCCGCCAGTCCGTGGAGCGTGCACCGCCTCGCAGCCCTTCCTACCCTCTTCTGTGGGCCTCTCGTCTGCGCTTGGCTCTGGAGACTCCATTCTGCTCCAAATGTTTTTAATTTTGATGATTTTCTTTTTTTTTTAAAACATGTTCTTTTTTTTTTAATATATGAAATTTATTGTCAAATTGGTTTCCATACAACACCCAGTGCTCATCCCAAAAAAAAGGTGCTCTCCTCAATACACATCACCCACCCTCCCCTCCCTCCCACCCCCCATCAACCCTCAGTTTGGTCTCAGTTTTTAAGTCTCTTATGCTTTGGTTCTCTCCCACTCTAACCTCTTTTTTTTTCCCCCTCCCCCATGGGTTTCTGTTAAGTTTCTCAGGATCCACATAAGAGTGAAACCATATGGTATCTGTCTTTCTCTGTATGGCTTATTTCACTTAGCATCACACTCTCCAGTTCCATCCACATTGCTACAAAAGGCCATATTTCATTCTTTCTCATTGCCACGTAGTATTCCATTGTGTATATAAACCACAATTTCTTTATCCATTCATCAGTTGATGGACATTTAGGCTCTTTCCATAATTTGGCTATTGTTGAGAGTGCTGCTATAAACATTGGGGTACAAGTGCCCCTATGCATCAGTACTCCTGTATCCCTTGGGTAAATTCCTAGCAGTGCTATTGCTGGGTCATAGCGGATGGCCAACAGGCACATGAAAAGATGTTCAACGTCGCTCCTTATCAGGGAAATACAAATCAAAGCCACACTCAGATATCACCTCACGCCAGTCAGAGTGGCCAAAATGAAGAAATCAGGATACTATAGATGCTGGAGAGGATGTGGAGAAACAGGAACCCTCTTGCACTGTTGGTGGGAATGCAAATTGGTGCAGCTGCTCTGGAAAGCAGTGTGGAGGTTCCTCAGAAAATTTTGATGATTTTCAATTTATCAGAATGTTACAGACCATTCATGGTGTCAAGTCTAAAAACTTCTTTGTCAGGTCTTTGAGCCTAAAGACAATCTCCCATTTTTTTTCTAAAAGTTTTACACTTAAGCCCATGACCCATTTCGGGCTAATTTTTATATAAGATGTGAGATTTAAGTTGAGGTTTACTTTTTTTTCTGCCTGTGGCTGTCCAATGGGACCATCTCTATTGAAAGTACTGTCTTTCTTCCATTGAATTGGAGGAACAAAAGAAACAAAAGCAGTTCCTTAGGGGGGAAAATCAGTTAAGCATATCTGTGTGGGTCTGTTTCTGGGTGTCTAGTCTGTACCATTGATCAATGTCTGTCCCTCTGCCAATAGCTCTGATCATGTTGCAAAAATTCACATATATCCCAGCTGGTCTTTATCAATGTCCTTTCACCCACCATATCTAACTGCTTGTTCTCAGTCTCATAAGGATGATCATTTAACATCTCTTGCTAAATGTCCATCACCCCCTCCACCCACTTCACCCTCAGTCTATTTCTTCACTTCCTATTTCCCTAAGAAGGTAGATGGCATAGAGAGAGTTACCTTACCTCCCCACTACCATGTCTACCAATAGCCTGCATCTAACTCCCATGTTCTCTCTTCTCTCCTGTGGCACCTGTGAAGGTTCCTTGTGGCTGTTTAAAGCTGGCGTTACAGCTTGTGGTTCGGATCTTATGTCCTTCTTGTGTACTCAGGGGCTTGTTCTTGTAGTTGTTCCCACTCTTTCCTGAATCCACAAACTTTCCCCATCATTCTAATTCACATAGAGCGTGTCATAATTGCTCCCCATAAATGATAACCACAAAAACCTCTTTAGGGAAAATTGTGAAAGACTGCAAATAGACCAAAAGTTCACTAAGCCTCTTCTATGGAAAGCAAGACACTGTCTAAATACATTTCTCCTGGTGATCTGACTCTCAGAGGGTCTGTACCTTTAAGCTGTTTTATAACTTTTGAAGTTGTAGATAACTGATAGCAATGAAAATTATAGTTATCCATAGATACACAAATTCCGTCTTGTGGAAAGACTGCTAATTTCCTTTCTCCCCCATGGAAAAAGCCAGTTTTGCATCTACCTGTTTTTTTTTATTTATTTAATTTTACTTTAGAGAGAGAGAGAGCATGCATGAGCTGGGGAGAGGGGCAGAGGGAGAGAGAGAATCCTAAACACAATCCATGCTCAGCACAGAGCCCAACGTGGTGCTCAATCCCACGACCTTGGGATCATGACCCGAGCTGAAATCAACTGACTGAGCCACTCAGGTGCCCCTATTTGTAAATTTATTTCATCATTCCTGACATAGCTCTGCAGGTATGGTGCAGTAATTTAAATTTTCTTTGGAACCAGAGAAAACATCTTACTAGTTCTCATTAATTAATGACATACATAAAAAAATGACACATCTTCATTCTCTATTTATTTGGGTAATTATTTTGAAATTTAAAAATTATTGTCCTTTAATATATCCTTAAACCCATGTCTCTCTATGGCCACAGTTCTATTTATTGGCCTCCCTTTTACTAAAAACTGTCTTGAAAGGGTTGTCTATATGCATTATCTCCATGTCCACAATCAAGTATGACTTCTTGCATGCCTAAATTGTGGACTGAGATTTGAACTAATCTCATGTGCAAGCATGTATCTCTATATGATGTCATAACTTGTTATAATCAATAACAATGTAGAATTCTCTATATCAGGCTTTTTGGGAGAGGGTACAGGAGATGGTGGAAGAATGCAAAGGGATTTATAAACCACATATGTCCTTAACAGATGAAGCAAGAATTTTTTGCTATATTTCACATAGTAGAAAATGTCACCATAGGAATTTGAATTTTATTCACCCATATCACTCTGGAGCAGAGTTACTCAACCTGGATATTATTGACATTTGGGGCAGGATCATTTTTTGAAAAAAGGGAGCTGTCCTGTGTATTATAGAAGGTTTAGCAGCATCCTTACTCATTAGATGCTAGTAGCACCTAAATGTCCAAAAATGTCTCTGGACTTTGTCAGAAGTCCTCTGGGGTAAGGTCAGGGAATAAAGTGATCTCATTTGAGATCCACAGTTCTGGATTTCTTGATCTGAGTGACTCTTATGGTAGCTTTGCCCATGTCATTTTTACAGAGAGCCAAAGAAGTCCTCAGGGAGTGGTTATCTCCCCAGTGGCATCACACTGCATTTCTGTAGTAGCCTGGACAGTGGGGCAAGACAGTGAGCAGTCTCAGCTCTCTGGTGCCAGGAGTTCTAGAGCATCTGCAGTTAGAAAGGCCCCCTGGGAGGCTCAGTCAGCTAACCACCTGATTCTTAGATTTCAGCTCAGGTCATCATCTCACTGTGAGATTGAGTCCCACATCGGGGTCTGTGCTGACAGCATGGACCCTGCTTGGGATTCTCTCTCTCCTCTCTCTCTGTCTTTTCCCCGCTCTTGCACATGCACACATTCTCTCTCTTTCTCTCTTTCTCTCTCTCAAAATAAACATTTTTTAAAAAGACCTCCTTTTTTCTAACTCATCCCTTTGACTAACAATTTAAATTGCCTTCCCTCATTCTCTCCCAAGGTGGCAGAGAACAGTTGTGAACAATTTCAATTTGAAATCAGGAAATAAACCTTGTAGAGGCAGCTCAAACTCTGACTGGCTAATCCCACCAGGCAAAGAGAATTTACTATCTAGGAATTGACTTCTTTATTTCTAAAATGGGAGGAATTGA
This sequence comes from Panthera pardus, assembly GCF_024362965.1. NCBI lineage: Eukaryota > Metazoa > Chordata > Mammalia > Carnivora > Felidae > Panthera > Panthera pardus. The sequence continues at coordinate 47,700,281 of NW_026526821.1, read as the reverse complement.
TGAAAAGCAGCTGGGGCACTGTTCTCTGTGATGTGTATCTTCCTTTGCCTTGGCATAGTACATGAGCTCGGATTTCAACCTCCAGTCTTTGTCTCCGTAGATTTCATTACTTCCCCACCATCCCTTCAAGACTTTTTAAAGCCTCAACTTTTACAAGACTGGCTTCCCAGGTTTACCTTAATCATCTTATCTGTGTACTTTTCTTTTGGGAAAAGAATTCTAGGTTATTGTCCTGTCCAATAGTAGTCACTGGCCACAGGTAGTTGCTTAAATTTAAAATTTTATAATTAAATGACATTTAAAAGTCAGTTTCTCCATTGCACTAGTCAAGTGTTCAGTAGCCATATACAGTTGGAAACTGCTGTATTGGACAGTGTTCATGTGGAGCATTCCCATTATCACAGCAACTTCTAAGCATTTGAAACACTTTGTCTCATGGATTTGGATATATTTGACTGTTTTCATGCATCTGTTATGTTTAATTTCTCTTCCTTCCACCTATACACCATTCAATGTTGAATTATTCTTGAATTTTTGACTTGTCATTTTCAGTTTTTTCAGCTCTCTGGCATAATTGCTAAATTTAATCCACTGAATAGAAGCAGAAAGGTAATGGGCTGAAGCCACACTTGTTTATCAGCCGAGGTGGTGCTGGAGTCCCCTTCCTGCACAATAAAAAAGGATATGGAGGTGATGGTGGTACTAGTTTATTCCAACCTCTCAACAGAGCATGTTGTGTGGTCCATGTAGTCATGTAAGATGATGTTTTAAAGCCCTGAGAGTATGTCTGGGGAAATGCTCTAAGCACTTCTACCACTGCTAGCTGCCTCCTTGATGGAAAAAAAATAACAACAAAGAATATTCTATTTCCCAGATTCAAGACAGTGCAATAAATGTTAATTCAGCTTTTGAGTTTCTCATGTGAAAGCAAGTACATCCAAGATGCCAAACCATCATCCCAAGGTCCTACCTGTGCCTCCTTATGATACAAACAAAATTATTATTGCTTTGCCAAAATAACTAGAATAGGCCCAAGATGGAGTCATGCTAAGCCAAACATCAGCAAACCAAAACTAAACTAAGTTTCTATGCTCAGCTATCCCAGAAAAGGAAGGCCAAGTCAACCAATTGGTGCTTGTCTGCTCAGTTTAAGTCACTTGACCCAGCTCTCAGACTTCCCTTTGCTGCATATAGGGAAAGTAACCCCACTTCAACCAATCATCAAATGCCCAGTGTCAATTTCTTGTTCCTGCTCACTATAGTCTATAAAAAATCTCTTGAATTGTAGAACTCTTAGGAGTTCCTTCCATCTGCTATATTGGATGCTGCTTGATTCATGTATTGATGAATAAAAGCCTACTAAATGTGTGTGGAAAATTTTCTTTTAATAGGTTCGATCCCAGTTCAAGTCTTCTTTATTCATGGAAGCTTAATTTCCTATCTGTTAAGGGCATAAATAATATTCACTCACAAGATACTTGTGGGAGTCTATTAACTGAGGATGTTTGTAGCACTTGTACCAGAGTCAACTTCTGAACCAGTTCTTGGGAGGAACTTTTTCTTCCTGAAGCCAGGGCTCCTTCTTGATTCTAGAGGTACAGATGTTTATCCTCCATGTGGTGGTGGCTTTTTCATGAGGTGATTTTTCTTCCTGTCTATGTCACGAGTTCTTTAAGAATGGGCTACATCTCATGTTCTTTGATGGTCTTCATATATTTAGAACACTGTCTTTAAGCAAATATTTACTGATAAGCAGGTGACTTTCATAGTTAATTTCTGGCATCAATTGTGTTCTTACTGAATAGGAAGGCTGGCTAATAGTCTCAGGACCATTAGGAGACAATTTATCTAATTAATAATTAATTTACATGTATTGCACAACTACATGGGCATTATGGGAAAGAGAGAAGTATAGCTTCATCTGTCAGTTGAAAGAATAAACTTTTGGGTAAAAATACTCTTTAATCTTGGTTTCTCAAGAATGAAGTGTGGTCAGATTTCACAGAATCTTTTTGTGGGATCAAGAACTTGGAGAAGCTCAAGGCCAGTGGTGGGTGTCTGGGGTCTGTTCCCGGACTGTGGTTTGGATGGGCATTGTCTGTAGGGCTTGTGGTGATTGAGCCATGGGTCATTTCAGCTCTAAGTTGCAGTTGATAAAAGAACTGTTATAGTTACATTTGGTTTTGCTTATAGCATAAAGTAGGAGAGAGAATGTTGGGTTAGGAGTCATGATGGTTGTGTTCTAACCCAGATTTTCCATTTACATGGGAGACCCTGGCTGGTCATTCAGTTGCTAGGCTTTCTTCATTCAGGAAGTGGGGACACCAACCCTTCCCGTTCTTATCTAGGAGAAATATCACATGGGAAAATGGATATAGTATGTGAGCATAGCACATATACATACCATATGTGTATATATATACATTTACACATACATGTATACATATAATTTGGGGGGTGCAAATAACACAATTTATTTTCATTTCTGTGTGCAAAGTGAGAATGATAATATTTACTCATTTCTAAATACCTACTTTTAAGAATACAGTAAGATTTTTTAGGAGACATGGAAAGGAACTGATTCAATGCCAGGCAGTATGGAGTGGAGTCACACTTCAAGCTCACATCTGGCTATCACTAAAATCATAATCTCTACACATAGAAGCACTAACATTCCCCGTTACCTGTCTTTTGAAGTAGAAATAACAGATGAGAAAATGGACCAAGACCATCTGTCACTTAAAAAGAAAGACAACACTGAGGATGTAAGAGTCCTAAGTAATAGTATTCTGATTCAAAAACATTTGGCATATAAAGAAAAATTAAGATTGTTTCAGTTGAGAACTTATTTTTCAAGATTCTTTAGTTGATAACTACCTAGTGCCTATGAAGCATCTTCTTCATAAAGATAATTTGTGTAGTTTGTTACTGGTTTGTGAACTAAGTCTGGCTAGCCAATAAACCTATGAAAAAGATGTTTAATCTGTTTGCATCAAATAGCTCTAACCAAAACAATAAGGAGTTTGAATGATTATATTGGTAAAGATAACAAAGATTAATCAATCTATAGCTGACATGAGTGTGGGGAAATAGGTACCTCTTCATTGGGTTAGTGGGAGAGAAAGTGCCATGCAGGGTTTCCATCACAGCAGGAGGAGCAAATTAGTTTACAGATATGCCATGGGTTATTATGACACCCATAATGATGCATGTCTATATTGGTGATGAGGAAAATTTTGGAGTTGAAAAATCAACATAAAACTGGGTGAAAATTATGTTTAATGAATATCTTTTATGGAAAATCTTGTGTGTAGACACATATGGACATACACATAAATATACGTCTAGAAAAATGTCTGTTCACCAAATGGTAGTGATGGTTATACCTAGACCAAGGGCTTTTGAGTGACTTTTACTTTCCTCCTTTGTGAGTTTTTTAAAAAAAAATAATTTATATTATCCAAGAAAATGAATTAAGTTTCTTTCATTTGAAAAATGGAAATATATTTGGTAGTTTGTAGCATAAAGTAGACTGAAGGATAGCTTTCTCAACAAAAACTGTTTCACAGTTAGTGTATATTAATGAAGTATATCACTTAATAGACCTTTTTTGAAGATTTTTTAAAATATGCAGCTGGTATGGACTGAATTTTTATGGCCCCCCTTCCATATCCATACCTTGAATTCCCAATCCCAAATGTTATGGTATTTGAAGGTAAGGTCTTTGGGAGGTAATTAGATCTCAATGAGGCCATGGGTGTAGAGTCCCCCTGATGGAATTGGATTTCTTATAAGACAGAGATCAGATCTCACTTATTCTTTGCCATGTGAGGACACAGAAAGAAGAAGGCCACCTGTAAACCAGAAAGAGAGCCTTCACCAAGAATTCAACTATTCTGGCAGAGTAATAATATAATAAAATAATTGGAAGTCCTGTTCCAGATCAGAAAATGTCACCAGGACCCAGCCAGACTGTGCTGCTCAAGTTTTACAACAAAGCTTAAGTATTTCCTCTATGTAAGGAAAACTACAAGACACCTGAAATGCTCGTTTTATTTTCAAATTAAATGCCTTAGAGAAATGGAGGCTGGAATTGGAAAAATATCTTTAAAAATGCTATTTCCTTTACATACATATATAGGTATACACATACATATCCATCCATATGTATGTGTATGAATGCAAAATTCTCAAACTTTCTCAGTCACTTTTTGTGTATGTGTATGTGTGGTCTGATGTGAACAAACTATTAGGTTTCTTCTCCTTGCTTAAACAAACAAAAATATTTTTTGTGTCTCAGGGATTCCACTCTCTGGGGCACTCACTCTCTAGGGCCAACTGAATGGAACACAAACAAGTGTGTTGTCATCTGGAAGAGGCAGATATGACATTATTCAAAATGAAAACCACAAATATGGTATGATCTGTAAATGATGCAAGCTCTTCCTTGATGTGCTGTATCTCTTTTCTAAACTTTGCATTCAAACATTTTCTCATAAATCTAATCTATACTGCTTCTTCCTAAGGAATACCGTTGTTGTGGAGACCTTATGTAAGGCAGGGTTCTTCATTTGGGAGGAGGGGTCCACAAACTTGGGTGGGAGCGAGACCTATGCCTCTTTCACTTACCATGTGTTTGCATCATGAATGTAGACAGAAAACCATGTCAGTTATTAGAAAAACCTTTGCTTGATCACTTCTAAAGATCATAGGTATTTTCATATCACATTACAGTCACCACAGATATCTGGGATCATTCTTTATACTCAACAGTAATTTGAAATCATGCTCACTATGAGACTCACTGGTAGATCATTATTTTTTAATTTGTTAAAAAAGGAGATGACTATTATACCACAATTTAAAAATATTTTGATAAGTACATTTTAATATAATTGGTTTCCTTTGTGATCTTTTGTGCTTTATACCCTGAAAAGCATTTTTATGAGAAGGGGTTTGCCGGCATATCTAAAATCCAAAGAATCTTTGGCATGAAAGAGAGCCAGGATCTAAATAGAGGCCACTGTGGACTCTGGAGTGTTTGGGGATGTTGAGTGAGTCCTACTTCCAAATGAAAGCTATTTTATGGAAAGAAGTGTGAGCACACAGTGGGTTCACATTAGATATTTGTTGATGAGTGAACAGTGCATCAACTGCTTTCCTTAAACTCACTCTTTAAATCAACTGCTCCCAGGCTCCAATTTGGACAGTACAGTGGTCATTTGGCAGCAGAGCTACCTGGCACATGGTGGCAGGTAACCAATATACTGATGTACATTTCAGGAGTCCTTGTGCAGCCTGAAGGCTAGAGAGAATTCAGAACCCACCCGGATGGCCTCCTCCTTCTGGGGTAGCTCTCTAAAGTCTGTTTCATGAGGCCATTTTTTTCTCATCTCTTTTCTACTACTTTCCACCTTCACTACTGGTCCCTGTATCAGGTGGGTTAAGTCAAGAGGATTTAGGGTTGGAGTGTGTAGTGACATCATTTTGGAGTGCTTTGTTAGTACCCACTTTCTTATCTCTCACCAGCCATGTCTCTGTGTCCCTCTTTCAAGCTCCAAAATAAGTTGTGGGTGAAATTGGTCACCGTGGGATCCAATTGGTTTAGCTAGTGATAGGCTCAAGGGTCAGCATGTGACCTTGTCTGGATCAATGAGAGGGTTTCCATGACTCTTCTGGATCTACCAGCAGAAAAGTTTCTCTCTCCCCTGGACAGGAGTGTAGGGAGAGATTTTGGTTGGGCTAGCTGCAGCCATTTTACTCTTGAGGCAATAGCCTCACTGAAGCCATAGAGAACAGAGCCAAGACCTAAATAAAACCAGTCCATTGGTGATAATTTAAGAGTTTGCTGGGCTTCCACTTAGTGCCATCTCTATATTTCATCTATTGTTCAAGCTATTCAAAATAATTCATCATAAATTGAGACACAGACACAATGCACAGCTCAATGAGTATTATAAAGTAAACACATTTGTAACCACCCAGGTTAGGAAATGAAACTTTGAGAATCACCCCAGAAGAACCTGGGATCTGAACCCACTCTCCTCTCCAAAATGTAACTGGTATCCTCAACTTTATAGTAATCACTTGCTTATGTTTCTTCTTAGTTTTATCACAAACTATGCATCCCTGCACACTGTATTTTAATATTGTCCATGGTTATAAATCGTCTGTTATTTTAGTCCCTTTTAGTCTATTCATTGCCTCTCCACTCCTTTGTTTTCCTTGCAACTTATTAAACAAGAAAGGCCTATGGGCTATGCCAATTACACAGATGTCCAGGGTATTTCCCAAAATTTGACAACTAAATCCATAGACTGACCTGGACTCAGGCTCAGTTCCCCTAGCAGGACTCTAGGTGATATGGCGACCTTCTTTCAGGAAACCCATGATGTCTTGTTGTCTCTCTTTTTGTGACGTTATGACCACTGGTGTGAGAGCAATGCAGGGGTACATTGTCTATAAGGAATATGAAAGCAGGATCAGTGGCTGAAAGTTGTTCTTCTCTCTCTTATAGCCACAAATAACCATCCTAACCACTATCAGTGACACTCCTGTCCCCTAGTGCCCACCTTGGTCCATTCGCACCTATTGGCGACTGTGCGGTTCCTCTATCATATGCCTCATTGCTTTCTGGTTCTGTTCTCTATTCTGCACATGCTAATAGCATTCAGGACTTGTCCTTGTTGGTTGGTTGTCTTCATCTGTTTTGGAGCTTATAGGAGTCTTCTCTGTCTGCTTTAATGTGAGGATGTGAAGCGATTCAAAGGCTATGTTCCATTTCCCCAGAATCCCTTTTTGTTCAAATCCGTTTCAGTGGGTTCTCTGATGCATAGAACTAAAAGATGCCTTAAGTGGAATAAAAGCATCTGATCTTTTAACATCACCATGACATAAAGATGAGAAAAGTGATGTCCAAGGACACTGGCTTGAGCAGGCACCCATGGCATGTTATTCACTGAGCTGGGATGTCTGAGGGCTGGATCACTGTGTCTCCCCACCATGATCTCCCAAAGGCAAGAGGCAGTAAACTAGTGAATTTTCTGGCAAGTGAGCTGCCAAACTCCCAGCCACTGAGCCACATCTCCAGGCTCAAATAAGCCATCTTCCTCCTTTTGTATTTCACAATTTGATGACATCTTCCCAGAGCTGTTAACACATCTTTTTTTTGTTTCTGCATGGTCTGAAATATGTTTTCTTTTGTGTTTGTGCAGCTTTTAGAAAATTTTCTCTTAATTAATGTGTTGGACATCAAAAAGAAAAGGATGATTTGGGAACCTCCATAGAGGTGAGAATCCTGGTTTGCAATAGACGAATGTGATAAATAGTTTGATTTAAGCTAACTCAATGTACGAAATGCACATTGCCTTAAAAGGTTAAGGAGCATTTCCTTTTCAAAAGCATTTTCAACCTTGGTTCTCTGGTGAACAACTTTCTAACTGGGTTCCCAGGAGCACACAGAACTCATCAAGATGTCAGAGGCTTCCCTAAGTATAAGAGGAAGTGGGGAGTAGAGCCTATCAGGCTTCAAGCTTAGATTAATTTTATGTGAAGACAAGATGCATAAAATGTCATTTGCAAGTGAAGTTCCTATGCCAAAAGACAGAACGAGGAAAAAAACCCCACTGCCTAATGAACTTAATATGACTGAAAAGATTTATAAATCCTCAGGAAAACATTTATTAAGTAATGGGTTTTCCTTTCTGGTTATTTTATGTTAAGGATTTAAATATGCCTTTAATATAACATCTATTGGCACAGAGTCATAAACTGGAATATATTAGAGAATTGAAGAACTATGGAAATTCCCAAAATTTCTGGAATGAGTTTTTATGAATTAAAAAGTGCTTTTATATTTTTAAACAATATTAAACTTACAGAAAATTTGCAAGGAGAGTATGAGGACTTCCTGTATACCTTTCACCCAGATTCCCCAAAGTTAACATTTTCCCACATTTGCATTACCATTCTTTCTGTATATACATATTTTTAGTATTTATTCTGAATAATTTGGGAGTCACTGGCAAACATGACACCTGAATTTCCTTCCTTATATTCTTAAGCACTTCAAGGCACTTTTCATAAAAACAAGGGCATCCTCTTAACCCAGTACTATTATCAAAATCAGGAAATTAACATTGGTGTAATATCATTCCTAATCTAAAGACCCAATTTAGATTTTGTTCATGGACCCAATGAGTCCTTTATGGAAAAAGAAAGTTTCATGATCTTACCAAGAAACTTTAGTCTCCTTTCATCAGAAACTTGTTTTTGTTTGGTTGTTTGTTTTTCCTTTTTGAGTACAAGCCAGATATTTTTTACAATGCCCTTGAATTTGGGTTTGTCTGTTGTGTCCTCATATTTAGATTCAGGTTATGAGTTTGACAAGGTTAACAACTGAGATATCATTGTGTCCTTCTCAGTGCTTTATGTCATTGAGGCACACAATGTCTATTTATCCCACTACTGGTGAAGTTAACTCAGATCACTTGGTGACTGTGGTGTCTGTCTGCCAAATTTCCCCTGGTTTTTTAATTAAAAATTATGGAGAGATAGCTGAAATAAGTATTATGTTCCTCATCAATTTTCACCAGCTGGTTTTAGAATATTGTCATCTAAACCAATGACTACTAGGACAAGAATTAGTTCCATTTTTCCTGTTGTCTCTGTCTTCATCCTATACACAGACATCCCCCTTCCCACCTCTCCCCATTTCTTACCATACTGGTCACAGGCTCAACACAGTGCTTGTGGAATGACCTCTGTGTAATCTCTCTGCTTGTACCCTCAGCCCCTCCAGACTCCCGACCAGGGACAAGGAGATCTTGGTAAACTGTAAGTCATCTCCCATCACTCCTTTGTTCAACCTTTATGGAATCACCTCTCTCACAGTGGAGAGTCCCTTCTCAAGGAAACCCCCCTCCTCACAGCGATGCCCCCTCCTCACAGTGTCTCCTCCTCTCTCACAGTGACTCCCCCTCCTCACAGGGCTGCCTGCCCGCAGTGACTCCCCACTCACAGTAACCCCACCACAGTGGTTCCCCCTCACAGTGGCTCCCCTTTTCTCACAGTCTATCCCCCCTCCTCACAGTGACCTGTCCCTCTCCCCCTCCCCACAGTGGCTCTGCTCCCTCACCCTGGATTTCCCACTTCACAGTGTCTTCTCCTTTCTCACAAGGACTCTTCTGCCTCACACTGGCTCCTCCCCTAACAGTGGTGCCTGCTGTTCACAGTGACTCCTCTTCCTCCCCACCTCACAGTAGTTCCCCTCTTTCACCTTGACTACCCCCATCACAGTGGCTCCTCCTTTCTCACACTGGCTCCCCCTCCCCACAGTGGCTCCCTCCTTCAAAGTGGCTCCTCCTTCTCACAATATCTCTGCACTTTCCTCACAAAAGCTTCTTCAGCCCTCACAATGGTTCTCAATGGCTTCTAAGGCCCAAATATCATGTCTGCTGTGTCTAACATCATCTCTCCTCCTCTGGCCACCTCATTTCCTCCTGTTCAGCTTTGTTGACCTTGCTTGTCCTTGGCCATACCAGGACTAACATGTTCCCCTTTTAGGACCCTGGCTGCTCCTTCTGCCATAGTCTTCCCAGATATCATCATGATTAGCCACCTTGCCTCCTTTAAGACTTTATCAAATGCAGCCTCTCTGGGAGGCCTACACCACATGTATTTTTTTCATAATGTCATCACCACCTATTGAACTTCTATGATGTTTACTTATTATGGTTTATATTTATTTCCCACCTCCTCCTTCTAGAATGCAAACCCCGTGAGGCAAGAAGTTGGTGCCTTTTTTGAGCACTGAGATACCATACATATCTAGAGCAATGCCTGTCACTCAATAGTTGCTCAAAAAGTATTTGTGAAATGAATGAAAAGAGAGAGAAATCTGTATTATAAAAATGATTGTAAACTGAGAAAATATTAAGGTGTTTGTATGAATCTATTAGGTCTTCATTCCTCCTAAATTGTTTCTAAAATTTCCTGCTCCTCTCACTCCAGACCCTTTCCTTAGACCACCCCTTCTTGTCCCATATTTTAAAGCACAAACTTCAAACTCATGCTTGCCACATCTGTTTCTCTAGTTCAGGACAATCTCTAGGCTACAGGCCCCTGATTTCCATATCTCATGGGCTTTTTTCTGTTCCACAGGATCCTCAGATTCTGCTTGTCTGATCCAAACCCCTTGTCTGATTTTTAAACTGAGTCTTCATCTGACTTTTCTACCTGAGCTATTGTCACAGCCATCCTCCAATGGCCAAGCACAAACCAAGAAGTCATCTGAATTCTCTTCTCTCCCCATCACACCCTAGATCCTTGGGATAATATTCCAGATATACTATTATCACCATGTTTTCTCTGTTCCTGTGTCTTAACTATGGGTGTCAGCATCCATCATCAAGACCACAGAAATGTTCTCCCAAGCCTAATATACAGCCTAACCCTAGCAGAAAATAGAGGATACACCCAAACTGGGTATTTGAAGGCAAATTAATAAGGGGACCATTTGCAACATTGTGGGAAATGGGTAAGAAAACCACAAGGAATATGCCTTGGATCTAGAAACAAAGGAAACTGTTATCACTTCCAGGCTTGAAGAGGCAAGGGAAATGGTGGTTATGGAATTTGGAGACACAGCTGGGTGATGAGGGTCTTACTCTTGGTCAAAGGATTCTAGACTTTCAAGGAGAACCCACAGGAGGTGGTCAGAAAACATAGATATCCCAACTTCTCTCTCCTCCTGCTGTCTTATCTCCTGAAATGTTCACCATTGCTTGAACCTAGCTGGACCCAAGGGAAAGGGGATCTTTTGGTCTCTTGAAGTCAGCCTTCCAGGACACAGAGCAGGGGGAAGTGGTGGAGAGTGGATTGGGGGGTGGGGATGGATGGGTAGAAGGTACTTCCATGAAATATAAGGCCCTCCCTTGCTTATCTATCCAACCTACCATGTGGCACCCAGGACAAGAACACATGGTTTTGCCACTGCTCACCTTTGTATAGGATGTTCTTCTTCCTAGAACTCCCTTTAGCCTTGATCTTCCTGGAAACTTCCTACACTCCCAGTCTCAGCTTAGCAGCTACTCCCTGAAGAAGGCTTCCTTGATATCCTTTACTAATTAACTTCACTTCCTCTGAGCAGACTTTAGACGAGCATTTGTTAAATTTACATCATATACTTAAAACATGTTTGTAGCAGGAGACCCTAAGATGACCCCCAGTTACTTTTACCTCCTGCTATTTATACTCTTGAGTAATCACCTCCTTTTGAGAGTGACTTAGACCTGTGATTTGCTTCTCACCACTACAATATAAGAACAGTGATAGGAAGTCACTTTTATGAGTAGATTACAAAAGATTGAGCTTGATCCTTTGCTATCAGTGTCTTCTTGCTGCACACCAGGATGAAGCATGCTGCCATGTTGGGGAGACCTAGATGGTAAGGAAATGAGGGTGACCAGCAGTCAATAGCCAGCCATCAACTGATGCTCCCAGTTCAACCTTCAAGGAATAACCCACAGGCTTGGGAGCAGAATATTCCTTAGTTGAGTCTTCATTTGGAACCCCAGTCCTGGCTGGTGCTCTGATAGAAACCTGTGAAAGACCCTGAAAGACAGGAACCAGTTAATCCTACATTAATTGGAACTAACTTTTATTATGTACTGAGTGAGTGGCATTTTGCTAAATTCATTTAGTCTTCATGGTCCTACATCTCTGGTAGATAATATTATTTCCACATTGTAGATGAGAACAACTGAGGAATAAAGAGGCTAAGTAATTTTATAGGGACAAATAGTGATCACAGGCAAGGTTTGAGGGGAGACAGTCTGGATGCAGGGTGCACATTCATGACTACTCCACTCTCTGACCTTCTTCCTGTGCTCATCTGTCTCCCCGCTATACTTTTCTCTTTCCTCCTATGGGATCCTTGGGAGCAAGTCTTGTGAGCATTTATCACTTATCCATTGTACCTGGCACATATCTAACACACGGTAAGGTTAGTATGTATGGTTAAGCTCTTCATAAATATTTCCTGAGTAGAGACAGTCGAGTTATGTAAAAACATTTTTCTCAGTGCCCATGTGATAAATACAGTCACCTGAGTTCATCTCATGAGCAAGCAAGGTGCATTTGTGTTTCTGGACAACAAAACCATTTTAATTGGCATGGATATCAGTGCTTTGGTTGTGTACTTTTACTTGTTAATCCAGGATAAGAAACGCAAAGTAGGTCTCATTTTGAGGATCTACATCACTCTGTAAGGAGAAATCTGAGCCAATACCAAGACTTGTTGAGAGCCAAGATCCATCACTGATGTCTGCTATGGGACCAGGCAGAGGAGCAGTGGCAGAGCACCACACACCTCTGCATTTGTTCTCATCTTCCTGCTGAACATGCAAATAACTACAGAGATCAAAGATCTCTGGCTCTGCTCTGTGCAGAGAGCTGAAGAGAAAGAGGAGTCACCATAATGTCAGGGGTAGAGAATTGGAAGGAGGTTAGAACTCGGTTTGGCTCTACGATGCCAAAATCTGCCACGAAGCAATGAGCAAATATCTCTTTATTAAAAAGCAAATGTTGTGTTTAATATACTACACTCATGCCTTTAATAGCATGTTTTCATAACGTCTGTAAATTACAACTGGTTTTGAACTGAAAATATCTTTCCAACCTCACTGCTCAGATCAGACATTTTATTTTGCCACAAAAATCAAATACCACTGAGAGGCTGCTATTGTTTTTACAGAAATTATTATTTGAATGCAACTCATTTTGTTACTTATACTTCTTCCTTCTTCTCATACAAATAAGTTAAAGGGTAGACGTATTTCTAGTTAATGGAAGCAGATTCAACATCACAACTGTTATTTGGGGTGGGCAGAAAAGTTAAGAAGGAAGCCGAGGTATTATATTTGCAAGTATCTTTAAATGAAATATGTCTTCCCAAATGCTAATTGGTCGTTCAAATGTGTGTGTGTGTGCGTGCGCGTGTACACACACGCGCGCATGTGTTTGTGTGTATCTCAAACATAGTTGCCAGAAAATAAATTGCATTTGTGATATAGAAAGATCCCTCCTCTGGTTGTTGTCCTTCAGTAACATCAGCATGCTTAAAGCAGTTTATGCAGATCACATCATCGAGAATGCTAATTTTCTGAGACTTTCCTTTTTATTTTACGTTAACAATAAATTAACGCATTTGTATACAGAGCCACACGTTAAGGTTAGCAGAAGATTGACTTTTCTCTGTAAATAGCAATTATTCACTTGAAAGTGCCTTTGGCTAACAGGAAATGTCACATACTGGAAGATTTTTTAATTGCCCAAATCATGAGCTCCTTTGCTCCTAGGACCTCTCAGAGTATATTTGTGGAGAATTGTAAAGGTTGGAATTGTGCCATTATTTTCCATGAATAGGAGGAAGTAGAAAAGGAGTATGGCAAATGTCGTGGGTACCCCATACATACCCTCCCACATTCATCATCCTACATTGTGCAGACCAGATGCTAAGAATGCCAACTGCATACACTTGAGACTCCTGGCCACTGAACCATTTCTAGCTGACTAAGCCTGCTCCCACTTATAGGAGAAGCCAGAAATACTGGCAAGTTAATATTCCTCAAGAGATGTCACTGACAGTCAGTGACTGAGAGAAGTTGATGGACAGCACCCAACCTCATTGTATTTTGGATATGATGCCTTCTACTTATTCTCCCAGATAACCGCAGGGGATTGAGTTCCAGTTGCCCAGAGCAGTAACCTGTTCAATAAGGCATGCTTTTATTGGCTTTTTCCCCTTCCCTGGTTCAATTTTTCAGTCCCCTAATTGTGGACTTCCTTTCCCAGGGTCACCCCCTTCCCCAATTAACCACTTGCTGTGAGTCCTTGACGGGGCGGGGGGGACCCACTTAAGGACAGTGAAAAAAAAAATCCTTCAATTAGTGCTAATGTCCCAACCAGTGTTTTATGAGGCAGAGAAATAAGCAGGCAAAGAGAGACACACTACATTCTAAATTTTTAATTGCATTTGTATGAAACCTGCAGAAGGTAATGAGTTTTGAGGCATTTATTGAGCAGAAGACAAAGTCAGTCACTCTCCAGCAGTTTGACTAGAATGTGCCTGAGCTTTTTCTGAGTGATCTACCAAACTGGACCTGCTACAAAAGTTTTATGTAAGAGTGAAGAGAAAGATAAAACATTATTAAAAATCTGCCCTCCAGAAGTAGGAACAATGTAAAGAATAAAATAGACCCACTGTAACCCAGAGAGATTTCTGTTGATATTCTTTGAGATATCATTAAAAGCAAAAAGTTTTCTGAGAAACACAAATTGCTGTAAATTTAAAAGTACCCAGGAGTATAGGGAACATTGTGTCTGTTGAGATACTTGTCCAGCTCAACAACAGCAAAACATACTCAAGATTCTGAGAAATGTCTCCATCTACTCTATATCTGAATCAGACAACTCCTACACATTGGCCTTGATAAATATCAATGTGCTTGAAAATCTTGGTTGATTTTACCCACTTGGGGCATCAGAATCCTGATTATTAAGGTGTGGTAAGGTTCTATCCAGCTTAGACATATTTCTGTTTGAAACTTTGTGTAGACCTTAATTATATCTATATAATATATAGATATATCTCTATATCTAATGAGAATAGTTGAGCAACTTATCAAATGGGGATTTTACATATTAAAAATTACCTCAGAGTGACAACAGAAAAAAAAATATCAGATCAGAAAGCTCTAGGCCCTCATTTTCACATGGAAACACTGAATAAACATGACATATGGAAAAAATACCTTTGTGAGAACTCCAGAGATCAGTTAATCAGCAGCTGCAGCAGCAAAGCAAATGCATAACCAAGAAAAAGCCACATTTATAATAGTAGGAAATTTTGTGGCACTTTGCTTGATCTTACCCTACCTCCTCCCCAGTGCAGTTATATTAGGAAGAGGCTGCTCAATCCCCACCTCCTTCCTTGGGTTTGAAAGAAAAGAGTAGAACTTGATTGCAACATTCTGGCTTGTTTGGGGGTTGCTCAGTGGATTGGTTTCTGTCTGGCTTGACTTGGAGCACTGAGGGGACTGTGGCATAGATTTGACATTAAGTTGGAGGCTGTGGAAAGCAATGGAAAGTTCCATGGAACAAAACGACTTCAGACTCATGGGCACCTGGGTGAAATTACAGGCAGAAGAATTCTAGCTAAGTCCCTAAGAAGAAGCAGGGATGAGACTATTATGGAAATTACGTGATTTAAAAACTTGGCTATATGTGAGGGGAAGGGAACCGGAACAAAAGCATGTACAGAGGCCTAGGAAAAAACTTGAGGACCTTTATATTTGAGAGGACCCAGACCCTTTACACTAGACTAATTAGTTAAGATCTGCATGGAGCCAGTTCCCAAAGATTGAGATGTGTATCTGTTTTTCAAATGTTCATTTAAAAAATAATCATCCACATTGCTGAGTGAAATAAGTCAGTCAGAGAAGGACAGATACCATATGTTTTCACTCATATGTGGATCTTGAGAAGCTTAACAGAATTCCATGGGGAAAGCAAAGGGGAAAAATAGTTACAGAGAGGGAGGGAGGCAAACCACAAGAGACTCTTAAATACAGAGAACAAACTGAGGGTGGAAGGAGGGGTGGGGGAGAGGGGAAAATGGGTGATGGGCATTGAAGAGGGCACTTGTTAGGATGAGCACTTGGTGTTGTATGTAAGCCAATTTGACAATAAGTTATATTAATAAAAATAATAATAATTAAAATTTAAAAAATTTAAAAAATCACAAGACATACAAAGAAACAGAAAAATAGTGCTCCTTCTAAGGAACAGAATAAAGCCCAGAAACTGATTGTAAAGAAATACAGGTTTCTGATTCTCTTAAAAATATTTTTAAATAACTCTCTTAAATATGCTCATTGAGTTAAAGGAGAATACAACAGAAAACTAAACAAAATTAAGAAAATGATATATAAACAAAATGAGAATATCAACAGAGAAATAGACAATTTTTAGAATAACAAACATAAATTCTAGAGCTGAAAAATGCAATAACTGAATAAAGGGTGGGGGTGGGAATGGACCAAAAAAAAAAAAAACAACAAAAAACTAAAAGAGTTCAATAGCAGACTTAAATAGGTATAGAAAAATCAGTGAACATGAAGATAGGTCATTTGAAAGTATTGATACTGAGGACTAAGAGAAAAAAAATGTAAAATGAACACAGCCTAGAGAATTTATGGAAAACCATAAGCTGATCAATGTATGTATTATGGGAATCACAGAAGAAGAAGAAGAAGAAGAAGAAGAAGAAGAAGAAGGGATAGAAAGCTTGTTTAAAGATATAATGACTGAAAGTTTCTCAAATTAGAGAAAAGAAATGGATACACAAATACAAGAAGTTAAATTAAGTCCAAGTAGGATAATCTGAAGAGACCACACTGAAATACATTATAATCAAAATGTAGAAAGTCAAAGACAAACACTAAATATTAAAAAGAGCAAGATAAAAGTAACTTGCTACCTACAAGGTAGTATTTATAAGGTAGTAGGCAGATTTTTCAACAGAAATCTTGTAGACTAGAAGTCAGTGGAATGAGACATTTAAAGGTATGAAAGAAGACAGACAACTGCCAAATGAAAATATATTATCTGGAAAAACTGTCCTTCAAAAGTAAGGGAGAAATTAAACCATTCCCAGATAAACCAAAGCTGAGGGAGTTCATAACCACCAGACTTGCTGTAAAAGAAATGCTAAAGGGAGTCCTTCAAATCAAAACAAAAAGATGCTAGTTATTTTAAGCTGTATGAAAATGTAAAGTTCTCTGGGAAAGGTAAATATATGAACCAACTGTTTTTTTGTATTGTCTGTATTATTGCAATTTTCATTCATAAGTCCACTTTAAATTCTTTTATAAGATTTAAAGGACAAAAACATAAAATATATGAAATATATATCTACAGAATAAACAGAGAAACAAATGATAAATAACTTTTAAAAAGCATAAAAGTAATTATAAACTTAATAGGGACACAATAAATAAAGATGTAAATTATGACATGGATAACATAAAGTGGGAAAGGCAAAAGTATGGAGAATTAAAGTTTTTTTATGTGATTACAGTTAAGTGGTTACCAGTTTAAAATAGATTATTATAACTTTAAGATGTCCTCATAGTAACCACACACACACACACACACACACACACACACACACATTTATAGTATATACAAAACAAATCAATCTCATGTACAGCTCAAGAAAAACATGAAGATCCACAAAGTGAAACACTATGGAAGAGAAGAGAAAGGTAAAGACAGATAATAAAATTTTAAGAGCAGATGCTGTATAGATTTCATCCAAAACACTTTAAAATCTTGATGAATGTGATGCTTTTTCCCACAGATTACACACATTAGCAAATAAAAGATTAAACAGTGATTGATCCACTACCATAATAGAAACTAAGGTTTCTTGGGGCACCTGGGTGGCTCAGTCAGTTAAGCATCTGTGTCTTGATTTTGGCTCAGGTCATGATCTCACAGTTCATGATTTCAAACCATGCATCAGGCTCCACACTGACAGTGCCTGGCCTGCTTGAGATTCTCTCTCTCCCCCTCTCTCTGCCTCTTTCTATCTCAAAATAAAGAAATAAACTTAAAAAAGAAAAGAAACTTTATGGGGCACCTGGGTGGCTCAGCCCATTAAGTGTCCAGCTTCGGCTCAGGTCATGATCTCACGGTTTGTGAGTTTGAGACTGGTGTTGGGCTCTGTGCTGATGGCTCAGAACCTGGAGCCTGCTTCAGATTCTGTGTCTCCCTCTCTCTCTGTCCCTCCCTGCTCAAGGTCTGTCTCTCAAAAATGAATAAACATTAAAAAAATTAAAGAAAATGTAAAGTTTCTCAAATCTATCCTTTCAAAAGGCCCCACACCCAAATGCTGTTGTATAATAATAACACCTAATTTTTAAGGAATAGATAATGTGTTTATAAAATAAACTGCCTCAGAAAAATACATTTTAAGAGAATATGAACTGGTTGCAAAACCATTCTGAATAAGGCAATTGAAAAATAAGTAGAAAGAGGAGGAGGAGGAGGAGGAGGAGGAGAAAACTAGTAGCCAATTTTACAGATGAATACAAAGGCAAAAATAAAATAATCAAATATTAATACATCTAACATTATATTAAAAGAATTTATACTCTTGCCAAATAGAGTTTCATTCAAGAAAAAGAAGTGGTCAACATTTTTCAATCCATCACTGTCAGAAACCAACATGATCATGGATATTGATGGGAAACCACAGCAACAGCATATTTACTAGCAAAGTGATGGGGATGTTCCAAGCACAGCCAAGGCAGTAGCTAGGTTCTCCACAAGCGTGCATTTGTTTAACATGATATGTCTTATTTGAGGTAGATATAATTTGTTATGCACACACACACACACACACACACAGAAATATTTTTCAGAGAATAAATATGAAGGAAATATGGAGGAAAATGAAACTGAACTGTTCTCTATTTTATAGACTTAAGCTATTACTTTGTAAATAGTAATTTTATATTATGACTATATAAGCTTTTATGATTATATTATTAAATTTCATCGATGGTCTTCAACATGGAGTGAGCCTCATTTTAGCGCCTTAATAGGTGCAAACATACATAAACATTCCACATCATATGAGAACTCAGGGGTGTGGGAGACTCTTATAAGTTTTTATATGGATTTGGAGTGTCTTTGGGTTTCAAGCTAGAATAATAAATGTGTTCCCTGTCAATAACTGGAAGACCATTTCTGAAAGAACAAGACATCTGAAAGTTTTATGACTTCTCCAGAAAACAAAGCCTCCTAAGGCCTCTGGTTTCATCAGAGGTTAGACAAAGTGGAAACTTCTTAGTTTATAAACATGCACATTCTTTTATGGTCTGTTTTTCAGCTGTATTTGATATACATGAGTATAAAGCAAAACTCATCAGTTTGTGCCCCTGAAGATTCCTTCTATCTCTTTGGCGGTATTATTCTACTGTTTCTGGAAGCTTCTTGGTATAAATTGTGAATTTACACTTGGTCTCACCAGACTGTATTAGTTAGGATGTTCAGCTAAATCTTTCCCACAGTACTTCAGAGAAGAACGTCTTGATTTGGAAAACTGGATCATAATTCGAAAGCTTTCTTCCAGTTTTTATAGCAAATAAAAGTTTACAGAGTAATTCTGATCTGAGTTTGGAGCATGATGGTTTGCTAACATTGTTTGAAAATGGATTTTCAAAATATTCTCTGTGTTCTGCCAATAAAAGTCAATTATATGGCTAATTCTTCCGATCTTCATAACTAATTAGATCTATCTATCTATCTGTCATCATCTATCATTTTTCTATTTATGCATACTACCTACTCCCAGAAAAGACTAGAAACAACATAACAGCAACAACAAAAATTTATACTATTAAAATAAATTTTAAAAACTTACTCTTTTATTATTGATCATGGTAATTAGGAAGGAGGCAATAGTGAAGATAAATTTTGCCCCCAAAATGGATGTCTCTTCAAGCATGAAGAGTACCCAAATTTCATAGTATCCAAAGCAGAAAAAAGAAAAAAAATGGGTTGCAAAGCTTTCCTTATAATAAAATAAATTAGGTTATTTTGTTAGGAGAGACAAAGTCTTCTCCAAGTATTTCAGTTCTTAGAAAAATCATTTCCTTGGATTTAAAAAAAAATGGGATGACCTAATGGCCAGTATGGTCAATAGAAATTTCTAATGCCAAACTCCATATAAGGCAAGAGCACTTCTATGTAAATCCAAACTCCATGGACATGCTCATAGAAAGATGTAAAATAGAATTAAGAAGATGGTGGCAAAGGAGGACACTGGGCTCACTGCATCCTGCTGATTGCTTAGATTCCACCCACATCTGTCTAATTTACCCCGATAACCACCAGAAGACTAGCAGAACGGACTCTCTGGAGCCAAGCGTAGACGAGAGGCCCACAGAAGAGGGTAGGAAGGGCGGAGAGGCAGTGGGCGCTAAACGGACTGGTGGGAGGGAGCCAGGGTGGTGGAGGGGCAGCCAGTCCACCCGGCAAGGCAGAGCCCCCAAGTCTGGCTTGCAAAAGCAGAGGGGCAAGACGGAGTGTGTTCTGACAGCCAGTGAGACTTAACATCTGGAATGTTATAAGTCAACAGCTCTGCTGGGGGGTGGGAGGGAGAGTTGTTGAGCCCTGGAGGACAGAGCTCAGCTTGGCAGGGAACAAAGGCGCTGGGAAGTGCTGTCTCCCTCGCCCATCCCCTAGCCAAAATCCGAAAAGGAGCCAGTTCCTGTCACGGAAGTTGCTTGCACCACGCAAACACCCAACACTGTGCTTCTGCAGATCGATCTCTCTGACAGGTCTGCCTCCCTCCCGGTGCCACAAGGGCGCCTTCCAAAGTGGACCACTGAAGGCAAAGCGAGCTGAGCCTGCCCCTCCCGCCACT
The DNA here is from genome assembly GCF_024362965.1 of Panthera pardus. Classification (NCBI taxonomy): domain Eukaryota; kingdom Metazoa; phylum Chordata; class Mammalia; order Carnivora; family Felidae; genus Panthera; species Panthera pardus. The sequence goes on along the minus strand of NW_026526821.1, from coordinate 47,679,784 downwards.
GTGCACCTTGCGGATCAACCCCGGCTAATACTCCAGATCCCATTGAAGCAGCACCACAAACCTGGCAATGTGCAAGTAGCCCAGACAAAGGCCACACAACTCGCAGTGAGTCCTGCCCCTGGGAGAGGGGATGAGAAGTTACACAACAGTCTGACTGTGGCCCCAGTGGTGGGCTGGGGCAGACATCAGGTCTGACTGCGGCCCCACCCACCAACGCAAGTTATTCCAGACAGCACAGAGGAAGACCCTGCAGTTCCATGCCACTCCAGGGACTATCCAAAATGATGAAACAGAGGAATTCTCCTCAAAAGACACTCCAGGAAGTAGCGACAGCTAACGAACTGATCAAAACCATTTAAGCAATATAGCAGAAAATGAATTTAAGATAATAGTCATAAAATTAATTGCTGGGCTTGAAAAAAGTATAGAGGACAGCAGAGAATCTATTGCTACAGAGATCAAGGGACTAAGAAACAGTCAGGAGCAGCTAAAAAATGCTATAAATGAGCTGCAAAATAAAATGGAGATGACCACAGCTCGGATTGAAGAGGCAGAGGACAGAATAGGTATATTAGAAGATAAAATTATGGAAAGAGAAGAAGCTGAGAAGAAGAGAGATAAAAAAATCCAGGAGTATGAGGGGAGACTTAGAGAACTAAGTGACATAATTAAGCAAAATAATGTATGCATAATTGGGATTCCAGAGGAGGAAGAGAGAGGGAAAGGAGCTGAGGGTGTACTTGAAGAAATAATAGCTGAGAACTTCCCTGAACTGGGGAAGGAAAAAGGCATTGAAATCCAAGAGGCACAGAGAACTCCCTTCAGATGTAACTTGAATCGATCTTCTGCATGACCTATCATAGTGAAACTGGCAAATACAAGGATAAAGAGAGAATTCTGAAAGCAGCTAGGGATAAACATGCTCTAACATATAAAGAGAGACCGATAAGACTCATCACAGATCTGTCTACTGAAACTTGGCAGGCCAGAAAGGAATTTCAGGAAATCTTCAAAGGGATAAACAGAAAAAAAATATGCAGCCGAGAATCCTTTATCCAGCAAGTCTGTCATTTAGAATAGAAGGAGAGATAAAGGTCTTCCCAAACAAACAAAAACTGAAGGAATTCATCACCACTAAACCAGCCCTACAAGAGATCCTAAGGGGGATCCTATGAGACAAAATACCAGAGACATCACTGCAAGCATGAAACCTACAGACATCACAATGACTCTAAACCCATATCTATCCATAATAACACTGAATGTAAATGGACTAAATGCGCCAACCAAAAGACATAGGGTATCAGAATGGATAAAAAAACAAGACCCATCTATTTGCTGTCTACAAGAGATTCATTTTAGACCTGAGGACACCTTCAGATTGAAAGTGAGGGGATGGAAAACTATCTATCAGGCTACTGGAAGTCAAAAGAAAGATGGAGTAGCCATGCTTATATCAGACAAACTAGACTTCAAATTAAAGGCTGTAACAAGAGATGAAGAAGGGCATTATATAATAATTACAGGGTCTATCCATCAGGAAGAGCTAACAATTATAAATGTCTATGTGCCAAATACAGGAGCCCCCAAATATATAAAACAATTACTCACAAACATAAGCAAACTTATTGATAAGAATGTGGTAATTTCAGGGGACTTTAATACTCCACTTACAACATTGGATAGATCATCTAGACACAGGATCAATAAAGAAACAGAGACCCTGAATGATACACTGGATCAGATGGACTTGATAGATGTATTTAGAACTCTGCTTTCCAAAGCAACAGAGTATACTTTCTTCTCGAGTGCACATGGAACCTTCGCCAAGATAAATCACATACTGTGTCACAAAACAGCCCTTCATAAGTATACAAGAATTGAGATCATACCATACATACTTTCAGACCACAATGCGATGAAGCTTGAAATCAACCACAAGAAAAAGTCTGGAAAACCTCCAAAAGCATGAAGGTTAAAGAACACCTTACTAAAGAATGAATGGGTCAACCAGGCAATTAGAGAAGAAATTAAAAAATATATGGGAACAAACGAAAATCAAAATACAACAATCCAAATGCTTTGGGATGCAGCAAAGGCAGCCCTGAGAGGAAAATGCATTGCAATCCAGACCTATCTCGAGAAACAAGAAAACTCCCAAATACAAAATCTAACAGCACACCTAAGGGAAATAGAAGCAGAAGAGCAAAGACACCCCAAATCCAGCAGAAGAAGATAAATAATAAAGATCAGAGCAGAAATAAACAATATAGAATCTAAAAAAACCGTAGAGCAGATCAATGAAACCAAGAGGTGTTTTTTTGAAAAAAGAAACAAAATTGATAAACCTCTAGCCAGGCTTCCCAAAAAGAAAAGGGAGATGACCCAAATAGATAAAATCATGAATGAAAATGGAATTATTACAACCAATCCCTCAGACATATAAGCAATTATCAGAGAATACTATGAAAAATTATATGCCAACAAACTGGACAACCTGGAAGAAATGGATAAATTCCTAAACACCCACACACTTCCGAAACCCAAACAAGAAGAAATAGAAAGCTTGAACAGACCCATAACCAGCGAAGAAATTGAATCGGTTATCAAAAATCTTGCAACAAATAAGAGTCCAGGACCAGATGGCTTCCCAGGGGAGTTCTACCAGACTTTTAAAGCAGAAATAATACCTATCCTTCTCAAGCTATTCCAAGAAATAGAAAGGGAAGGAAAACTTCCAGACTCATTCTATGAAGCCAGCATTACTTTGATTCCTAAACCAGACAGAGACCCAGTAAAAGAAGAGAACTACAGGCCAATATCCCTGATGAATATGGATGCAAAAATTCTCAATTAGATACTAGCAAATCGAATTCAACAGCATATAAAAAGAATTCTTCACCATGATCAAGTGGGATTCATTCCTGGGCTGCAGGGCTGGTTCAACATTCGCAAATCAATCAATGTGATGCATCACATTAATAAAAGAAAAGAACCATGTGATCCTGTCAATCGATGCAGAAAAAGCATTTGACAAAATTCAGCATCTTTCTTAATGAAAACCCTCGAGAAAGTCAGGATAGAAGAAACATACTTAAACATCATAAAAACCCTTTATGAAAAGTCCACAGCTGATATCATCCTCAATGGGGAAATACTGAGAGCTTTCTCCCTGAGATCAGGAACACAACAGAGATGTCCACTCTCACCGCTGTTGTTTCACATAGTGTTGGAAGTTCTAGCATCAGCAATCAGACAACAAAAGGAAATCAAAGGCATCAAAACTGGCAAAGATGAAGTTAAGCTTTCACTTTTTGCAGATGACATGATACTATACATGGAAAATCTATAGACTCCACCAAAAGTCTGCTAGAAATGACACATAAATTTAGCAAAGGTGCAGAATACAAAATCAATGTAGAGAAGTCAGTTGCATTCTTATACACTAATAATGAAGCAACAGAAAGACAAATAAACTGATCCTGTTCACAATTGCACCAAGAATCATAAAATACCTAGGAATAAACCTGACGAAAGATGTAAAAGATCTGTATGCTGAAAACTATAGAAAGCTTATGAAGGAAATTGAAGGAGATATAAAGAAATGGAAAAACATTCCCTGCTCATGGATTGGAAGAATAAATATTGTCAAAATGTCAATACTACCCAAAGCTATCTACACATTCAATGCAATCCCAATCAAAATTGCACCAGCATTCTTCTCGAAGCTAGAACAAGAAATCCTAAAATTTGTACGGAACTACAAACAGCCCTGAATAGCCAAAGAAATTTTGAAGAAGACCAAAGCAGGAGGCATCACAATCCCAGACTTTAGCCTCTACTACAAAGTTGTAATCATCAAGACAGCATGGTATTGGCACAAAAACAGACACATAGACCAATGGAATAGAATAGAAACCCCAGAACTAGACCCACAAAAGTATGGCCAACTAATCTTTGACAAAGCAGGAAAGAATATCCAATAGAAAAAAGACAGTCTCTTTAACAAATGGTGCTGGGAGAACTGGACAGCAACATGTGGAAGGATGAAAGTAGACCACTTTCTTACACCATTCACAAAAATAAACTCAAAATGGATAAAGGACCTAAATGTGAGACAGGAAACCATCAAAACCCTAGAGGAGAAAGCAGGAAAAAACCTCTCTGACCTCAGCTGCAGCAATTTCTTACTTGACACATCCCAAAGGCAAGGGATTTAAAAGCAAAAATGAACTATTGGGACCTCATGAAGATAAAAAGCTTCTGCACAGCAAAGGAAACAATCAACAAAAGTAAAAGGCAACCAACAGAATGGGAAAGCATATTTGCAATTGACATATCAGACAGTGGGCTAGTATTCAAAATCTATAAAGAGCTCACCAAACTCCACACCCAAAAAACAGATAATCCAGTGAAGAAATGGGCAGAAAACATGAATAGACACTTCTCTAAAGAAGACATCCAGATGGCCAACAGGCACATGAATAGATGCTCAATGTCGCTCCTCATCAGGGAAATACAAATCAAAACCACACTCAGATATCACCTCATGCCAGTCAGAGTGGCCAAAATGAACAAAACAGGAGACTATACATGCTGAAGAGGATGTGGAAAAACGGGAACCCTCTTGCACTGTTGGTGGGAATGAAAACTGGTGCAGCCGCTCTGGAAAACAGTGTGGAGGTTCCTCAAAAAATTAAAAATAGGGGCGCCTGGGTGGCGCAGTCGGTTAAGCGTCCGACTTCAGCCAGGTCACGATCTCGCGGTCCGTGAGTTTGAGCCCCGCGTCAGGCTCTGGGCTGATGGCTCAGAGCCTGGAGCCTGTTTCCGATTCTGTGTCTCCCTCTCTCTCTGCCCCTCCCCCGTTCATGCTCTGTCTCTCTCTGTCCCAAAAATAAATAAAAAAAAAAACGTTGAAAAAAAAAATTAAAAAAAAAAAATTTAAAAATAGATCTACCCTATGACTCAGCAATAGCACTGCTAGGAGTCTACCCAAGGGATACAGGAGTGCTGATGCATAGGGGCACTTGTACCCCAATGTTTATAGCAGCACTCTCAACAATAGCCACATTATGGAAAGAGACTTAATGTCCATCAACTGATGAATGGATAAAGAAATTGTGGTTTATACACACAATGGAATACTACTTGGCAATGAGAAATAATGAAATATGGCCTTTTGTAGCAACATGGATGGAGCTGGAGAGTGTTATAAGTCATACAGAGAAGGACTGATTCCATATGTCTTCACTCCTATGTGGATCCTGAGAAACTTAACAGAAGACCATGTGGGAAGGGAAGAAAAAAAATGGTTAGAGAGGGAGGGAGCCAAAACATAAGAGACTCCTAAAAACTGAGAACAAATTGAGGGTTTATGGGGGGTGGGAGGGAGGGGTGGGTGGGTCATGGGTATTGAGGAGGGCACCTGTTGGGATGAGCACTGGGTGTTGTATGGATACCAATTTGACAATAAATTTCATAATAAAAAAAAAGCTTAATTAAAAAAAAAAGAAAGATGTAAAATAATGGAGTTCTGGGTGGAGCTCTCTCCTGAGCTATTAGGCATGAGATAAAGTGTAGGGAATCTGAAGTAAAAGGAAGGGAAGTATGTGTTAGACTAGTTGTGTAAAGCATGGGCAGTTTGGGACTAATGATAATCACTGAGAATTATAATGTTCTGGGAATCATATTTCCCTAAATAAACACAAATTCCAGAAACTCATGATATCTGAAATTCCCTGGCGGCTCTTTGCCCCTTCCACAACCATCTTGCACATGCGGGCAATCAATAAATATTTACTGAATAGGTGTCTCACATTCTATCAATGGTGATCCTAAGAATGTCCTGTTTCTCTCAACACTTCATTTCATAAACTCTTGTCTGAAAAAAAAAAGTAAAATAAGCATGATAACTTTGAGTGAGAGAGGTTCTTTACTGCATGACATTTATATACTTGGAGTTGAGGTGAAGAATCTATACTTTTTGTTCTTTATATTACTAATCTTTTGAATGTCACATACACAGTTAGCAGTCAACTGAGATGCTCTATAAGACTTACTTCTTTGGAGAAACACAAATTTAGCAGGACACAGTGTTCCATCTGTTCTGTGAGGAAGAATATTGGTAGACACTCAAGTGGTACAACCAAAGGCACTAAAGCATTGAGCCAAGAATGTACTCTGGATCTTTCAGAAGAGGAGTCTAAGTTCTTGGACATCCATTTATTTCCGTTCACAGAAACCATCTCCTCTTGAAATTTCATTTTCCTGAGATGTCAGTAAAAGCAACTACTATTTTGGCCTTCTGTGAGACTATCGCCTTCCCCCCCCCCCTTTTTAAAAATAACCTTGTTTTCTATTGAAAAGTTTCTGGTGTTTTGTTTTGTTTACTTTTTGCTCATCATTAATTTATTCATTCACTCAGTGGTTTGACTGGCATATATTGACTATTAAGATGATATGTATCAGGGAGAGCCAATGAATAAAACAGTCATTCTCCTCAGTGGTACTGGAGTAGACAAGCGGTCAGTGCACCTGTGAGGAATAACTGCTAGAGGAGCATAGAGGATAAATAATTATATCCAATGTGGGGAAATCACACATAGCTTTGCAAAACTTCAGACAATCCCAAACTATAGGACATTCATCAAAATAAATGATGAATGCTCATTACAGATGTCAAGGGCATGAAGAGAAAGACTATGGAACCATCACAGTTTTCAGAAGATCAAAGAAACACAACAATTACATGTAAAGTGAGATATTGGATTGGACCCCAGAAGAGGAAAAAAAGACACCTGTGGAAAGACTAGCAATCCGGTGAAATTCAAATTCATTCTTAGTTTATTTAATGGTATTGCACCAACATGAATATCTTGGTTTTGATACATGTACTACGGTTAGGTAAGATTTTTGGCATTAAGGAAAGATGGGGAAATAGTACAGGGACTCTGTATTACTTTTGCATGGTCCTATATATCTAAAATTATTTTAAAATATAAGTTAAAAATCTGGATAGCTTCACAGAAAAGGTGTTATTTACATGGGTCTTTAGAGAAAATAATTTCAGAGACAGCGATGAAGGAAGAAGAGATCAAGAAGAGGGATAAAATAGCATGTTTTTAAAAAGGCCAAGTTAGCTACGGCTGCTCTGTTGGTGTGTGGAAGGAGGTATTAGAGTTAGCAGTGTAAAATAACACAGAGACTGTAAAGATTTCTGGTGAGAGAGATGTCAGAAGTTATTCCTGAGCATAGAAGTAACATTATTGACAATATCATTTAAAAACAGAGGGATAGTTGGAAGGTGTGGGTTAAACAGGGGCAGAAGGGCAGTCAATAAGACCAGAAAGTCAGCTGCTGAGATAATTAGGAGAGAAAAGTTCATGTCTTTCAACCAGGATCATGGTTGGAGGCAAGGCAAAGATTTGAGAGCCATTCTTTAAGGGTGTGGTGAATGGGCAAGGGGACTTATATGACCCAATGTTCATCCTACTCACAGCCACTGTTTTCTGGTAATTATGTATGCTTCATTGATGATGTAAAGGGACAAGAGCTTGGCCAACGGAAGATATTAATTCAGGTAAGGAGTCTACAGTCCACTCTTTTCATTCTCCTTCTTTGGGCGGACAATCTAGAGCAAAGAAGTCCTCAGGCCACCAAAAGAGGCTTCTTGACCATCAATTTACTCTTTACCAAGCTTCACATTAGTTAATAATGAATGAATCAGCTTCATATGTAGATGATTTCTCTTAGTTTGACATGTGGATTTAACATTTTTAAAGGGGAAGGGCTTTACAAAATGTGTTTGGGGTTTTGTTCAGCTGAAAACACTTTGGAAATTGTTGGAAAATAAGGGAATGTCCTCAGGCTCTTCAATCCTGTTTGTTTTGCTATCTGAATTTTTGGAGTATGACTATCTTTTTAAAGTCTAGAGTTTTCCAGACTTCAGGATTGAGTCCAACATTGCATTCCCAGAGGGCACTGGTGAACTATCAGAATGTCTAGCAAGGGAGGGCTCCTGGAGACCACCCTCACTTGGCTGCTCTGATAGTGCTGAAATCAGGGTTTGGATTAGATTTCTTGGTCTGATACACTTCTTTTGAAGTTGCCTTCTAATCAACAGGACAGGCAGACAAAGATGGTAGCATAGTGTCTTCAAAATTCTGAGAGTTAAGTTATCAGGTCAACATGGAAAATTCAAAAGCACCTTAAAGACAAATGATTTCTAAGTTTAAGAATTAGGAAGAACTATTGATGTGATGAATCACATTAATTGTTTTGCAGATATTGAACCAGCCCTGCATCCCAGGTAAAAATCCCACTTGGTCATGGTGAATAATTTGTTTTTAATGTATTGTTGGATCTGGTTGGCTAATATCTTTTGAGGATTTTTGCGTCTATGTTCATCAGGGAAATTGGTCTATAGTTCTCCTTTTTAGTGTGGTCTGTCTGGTTTTGGAATCAAGGTAATGCTGGCTTCATAGAAAGAGTTTGGAACTTTTCCCTCCATTTCTATTTTTGGAACAGTTTCAAGAGAATAGGTGTTAACTCTTCCTTAAATGTTTGGTAGAATTCCCCTGGAAAGCCATCTGGCCCTGGACTCTTGTTTTTTGGTAGAGTTTTGACTACTAATTCTATTTCCTTACTGGTTATGCATCTGTTCAAATTTTCAATTTCTTCCTTTTTCAGTTTTGGTAGTGTATATGTTTCTAGGAATTTGTCCATTTCTTCCAGCTTACCCATTTTATTGGCATATAATTGCTCATAATATTCTCTTATTATTGTTTTTATTTCTGTTGCGTTGGTTGTGATCTCTCCTCTTTCTTTATTTTATTTCTTTGGGTCCTTTCCTTTTTCTTTTTGATCAAACTGGCTAATGGTTTCTCAATTTTGTTAATTCTTTCAAAGAACCATCTTCTGGTTTCATTGATCTGTTTTACTGGGGTTTTGTTGTTTGTTTCAATAACATTAATTTCTGCTTTAATCTTTATTATTTCCTGTCTTCTGGTGGTTTTGGGTTTTATTTGCTGTTCTTTTTCCAGCTCCTTAAGGCATTAGGTTAGGTTGTGTATCTGAGATCTTTCTTCCTTCTTTAGGAAGGCCTGGATTGCTATGCAGAGAAAGCATTTGACAAAATACAGCATCCTTTCTTGATTAAAAACCCTCAAGAAAGTCAGGATAGAAGGATCGTACCTCAAGAGCATAAAAGCCATATATGAAAGACCCAATGCTAATACCATCCTCAATGGGGGAAAACTGAGAGCTTTCCCCCTAAGGTCAGGAACAAGACAGGGATATCCGCTCTCACCACTGTTATTCAACATAGTATTGGAAGTCTTAGCCTCTGCAATCAGACAACACAAAGAAATAAAAGGTATCAAAATCAGCCAGGAGGAGATCAAACTTTCACTCTTTGCAGATGACATGATACTCTATATGGAAAGCCCAAAAGATTCCACCAAAAAACTGCTAGAACTGATTCATGAATTCAGCAAAGTTGCAGGATATAAAATCAACGCACAGAAATCGGTTGAATTACTATACAGCAACAATGAAGTGACAGAAAGAGAAATCAAGGAATCAATCCAATTTACAGTTGCACAAAAAACCATAAAATACCTGGGAAAAAATCTAACCAAAGAGGTGAAAAATCTATACACTGAAAACTATAGAAAGCTTATGAAAGAAATTGAAGAAGACACAAAAAAAATGGATAAAGATTCCATGCTCCTGGATAGGATGAAGAAATATTGTTAAAATGTCAATACTACCTGAAGCAATCTACATATGCAATGCAATCCCTATGAAAGTAACACCAGCATTCTTCACAAAGCTAGAAGAAATAATCCTAAAATTTGTATGGAACCATAAAAGATCCTGAATAGCCATAACAATCTTGAAAAAGAAAACCAAAGCAGGAGGCATCACAATCCCAGACTTCAACCTATACTACAAAGCTGTAATCATCAAAACAGTATGGTACTGGCACAAGAACAGACACTCAGATCAATGGAATAGAATAGGAAACCCAGAAATGGACCCACAAACCTATGGCCAACTAATCTTTGACAAAGCAGGGAAGAATATCCAACGGAATAAAGACGGTCTCTTCAGCAAGTAGTGCTGGGAAAACTGGACAGTGACATGCAGAAGAATGAACCTGGACCACTTCTTACACCATACACAAAATAAACTCAAAATGGATGAAAGACCTAAGTGTAAGACATGAAGCCATCAAAATCCTTGAGGAGAAAGCAGGCAAAAACCTCTTTGATCTTGCCCATAGCAACTTCTTTCTCAACACGTCTCCAGAAGCAAGGGAAACAAAAGCAAAAATGAATTAGTGGGACCTCATCAAAACAAAAAGCTTCGGCACAGTGAAAGAAACAATCAGCAAAACTAAAAGGCAATTGACCGAATGGGAGAAGATATTTGCAAATGACATATCAGATAAAGGGTTAGTATCCAAAATCCATAAAGATCTTATCAAACTCAACACCCAAAAAACAAATAATCCAGTGAATAAACAGGTGAAAGACATGAATAGACACTTCTCCAAGGAAGATATCCAGATGGCCAACCAACACATGAAAAAAATTCTCAACATCACTCATCATCAGGGAAATACAAATCAAAACCACAACATTAACAACTCAGGCAACAGACGTTGGCAAGGATGCGGAGAAAGAGGATCTCGTTTACATTGTTGGTGGGAATGCAAGCTGGTGCAGCCACTCTGGAAAACAGTATGGAGGTTCCTCAAAAAAATAAAAATAGAATTACCCTATGACCCAACAATCACACTACTAGGCATTTATCCACGGGATGCAGGTATGCTGCTTCAAAGGGAAAAATGCACCCCCATGTTTATAGCAGCACTGTCAACAATAGCCAAAGTATGGAAAGAGCCCAAATATCCCTCGATGGATTAATGGATAAAGAAGATGTGGTATACACACACACACACACACACACACACACACACACACACAATGGAGTATTACTGGGCAAACAAAAAGAATGAAATCTTGCCATTTGCAACTACGTGGATGGAACTGGAGGGTATTATACTAAGTGAAATTAGTCAGAGAAAGACAAAAATCATATGACTTCACTCATATGAGGACGTTAAGAGACAAAACAGATGAACATAAGGGAAGGGAAACAAAAATAATATCAAAACAGGGAGGGGGACAAAACAGAAGAGACTCATAAATATGGAGAACTAACTGAGGGTTGCTGGAGGGGTTGTGGAGGGGGTATGGGCTAAATGTGTAAGGGGCATTAAGGAATCTACTCCTGAAATAATTGTTTCACTATATGCTAATTAGTCTGGATGTAAATTTTAAAAAATAAAAAAATAAAAAAAAAACAAGAATTAGGAAGAACTAGTGAGACTTGTTTCTTGCCTAAGATGCTGCCATTTTTGGAGACTTTCACAACTGAGAATCAGGCCCTAGGGCATGGCAAGCCATGTGAGGACACCATGTGGGATATCATGACTGTCAATAACTGACTATTCTGATGACATCCAGAGCAAAATGTCAAGAAGTAAGAGGAGTTTAAGCATATAGTGGAATGTGACCATGGGAGGCTATTTTGACTAAGACTTGTATGGACTTGACTGCTTCCTGGGAAAGAACCAGGAAAAAAGGAAAAAAAAATAAAAGAAGAAAAAGCTGACTAGCCCCACCCTTCCTTGCTAAGAGAAGGAGCCAAATGGCAGAAAAGAAAGGACGTTAGTAGACCAGAAGGAAAATGAGATGGGAAGAGGGAAGTATCTTGTAGCCCTGAAATACACTGGTGTTGGATCAAGTTAGATAGGGATTCAAGCCCCTCATCAGCACTCACTGCATCCAGTTAACCTCACCGACCTCAGAGACCTCATCCATCAAATGTGGATAATAAATGTGCCTTGCAAAGCTATTCTGTAGAAGAATGCGTGTAAAGTACTTGGTATGTGGTCAGATACCAAACTAAAAAAAAAAAAAAAATTAATGAGGACAGAAACAGAAGTTATGCTTCAAGGAAAAATTCACCACCACAGAAGCTGAGGAGATGTAAGACCAAGAGAGGAGTGGGACTCTTCCTCCTTATCTCCCAAGTGGGATGAAACGTGCCTAAATTTTGAAAATAGACAGACTTGGGTACCGAATTTCCTTTCTGTGCTAGGGGAATCATCTGCAGACGTTGTCACTTCTCTGAACCCCCAGAACTTGCTGTTTTCACAATGGGGCTACAGTTACCTCCAGGCTCTACAGCAGTCCCCTCTGGGTTCTCTTAGAAGAATCCAGGTTGGGGGAACCACCAGCCTAAAACTTCTTCCTTCCTGGAGATTTCTGCTACCAATTTTTTGTTGAATCAACCTTGTCTTCATGATTCCACACCTTTCAGTGGAACTATTTTTTTCTCAGATATATACATATGTATGTTTTGTTTTATTTGTTTATTTATTTATTTATTTATTTATTTATTAGTTTTTCACTGAATTACCACTGGGCAGAATACCAGAATACCAGCCAGAATACCAGCCTAACTGAAGCAGAAAGTTTGGGGTGGGGCTCAGTGGTTTGTAAACCACTGAACAAGCTCACCAGGGCATGCTGAGGCTAGCTCAGAACAACTGCTCTACCTCCTTAATTCATTGTAAATTCATATCCACTCAATCAATCATGATATCATAAGAGTAAGTTAATTTCTTACTACTTCTGGTTTGTTGTTGTTGTTGTTGTTGTTGTTGTTGTTGTTGATTTACTCTAGAAGTGTCTAGAGCTATGCTTTATGGGTTTTTTTCTTTGTTAATGGGTATGTAACATGCAGCTGCGTATCACTGTGGGTGGTACCATACATTAACATTTGCTATCCCTTTTGCTCTAATACAGATTATCACTTTATGTGTTAGCCCCATGCTTGTCTAATATTATTGTGATGTCTAGCTTTCTTTTCATTAGCATTGGCCTGGTAAGTCTTTGCCCATTCTGTTTGTATTTGTTCCTTTTATATGTACCTCATTCTGCAAGTCTTTCGTCAAATAGGTATGTTTATCCTACCTTCATTTATTAGTGTTACTTCATCTAAATGTACTGATTGAACATTACATTTTATCTTTTATGTGTCATTAGCTTAATTTTCAATATACTGTCCATTTCCCTTATTTACTTTAGGAATTGCCTTACATTTTTTTTAATTTGCTCTCCTTCTCTCTTCCCTCCTTCCCCCCACCTCCATTTTCCTCCCTCCTTCTCTCCCTGCCTCTTTTCCTCTCTCTCTCCCTCTCCCTCCTTCTCTCTCTCTCTCTCTCTCTCTCTTTTCACGTACATGTATTTGCCTTCTGGTAATTTGGAGGATTTATAGTATATTTTTAGTTTGTCTAGCTGTCATTATGATTCATATGCTATAGTTACAAATAATATGTATACTTATGCCTTCATTTAAGAAACATAGATAGTGTCTATAGATTTTATGTCCCTATTTTTGCCCCTCTAATATTTTTTTTTATTTCCTTTTGTGGTCCTTTTTACTATAGCAATATACTTAAAGCTTTCTTTAACTTAGAGAGTATAAGGAGAGGTCCTTTCTTATTTTTCTGCTTTGGTAGTTGCAGAAGAGCTGGAAGGGCATCCCCCAGTCTACCCCACCAACAGAGAAATACTGATTTACAGCTGGACCCAGTCTGGTCTCTGTTGCAAAATATCAACACACAACTTTCCTGTGGAGGGAAAGACTCAGTGAAATGATAAAATGCCTCTGACAAGTAAATTGCACTTGTTAATCTTAGAATTGTCCTTATCAGTTTAATCTATTCTTTGGCATGCATAGTAAGTAAACAGATTTTATTTCTGAATGATAAATATGGGGAGAATAGAGAGGCTCTTGCACTGACATTAATTAAGTCCTTTGAGAAAGGAGTGATTCATGATTGTGCCAACTGGAAAAATGTCACTGTGGCTAGACTCATTTTACTAGTTTGAGATAAAAAAATGTCACCGTACTTTTTTTAAGGTTTGTTACAGGGCCCTGGATAAAGAATGTATCTTAAAACAACCCAGAACAAACTACTTCCTTATATAGCCATCTAACATTTACAGGGTTTTTTCCCTCTTAAAAAATTTAATTTAATTTAATTTAGCTTCTAATAGTTAAAATCACCATTTTCCCCAACTTTCTCACTACTTCTTTCCCTCTCCAGCTCATAGTTAATTAGCTAGAACTTTCTTCTCTTTTGGCTGCTGTACTCCACTCTCCCAGTCCTCCATGTCTAAAAATGGAGGTCCCTTCCTAGGTGTTTGGAGAGACCAAAAAGCTACCCACCTAATTAGAGGCACTCTAGGGGGCTTACACCTAACAGATCACATTTATAGATAAAATAAAAGTCTTTCCCACACAGCTAGTGCCCTGAGTTTAGGAGCCTTGCTGCTACCACCTTCATAAGGGATTATGAATTCCTGAAAGATTATTTCTGAATGAAAAAGAGAGTAGGTTTTGTGCTCAGAATAGTATCCTTGTCTTTATTGCCTTGGTCTTCATGAAAACACCTTCAGAGAAGGCAGGGGCACTCTGAGGGTGGAGGTGATTCTTGTAAGGTTTAAGGAATAAGAAATAGTGCAGGTGGACCTTGACCAAGGGATTCCATTGACTCCATGTTCCTTTATTCTGTGAGTAGCAGCTCCTCAGATACTTGGCATGACTGGGCAGCTGGGCAGCTGGTGGTAGCATGAGCACCCTCTGGAGGAAGGAAAGAGATGGAAGGGATTTTTCTCCAGATTTTCTGGCTATGTTACTTGGGTTGCCTTGGCTATGAGTGAGGCCATTCCAAAGACAGCATAGAAACAGCTAGAGTTGTCTTGGCAACATCTGATAAAAAATATCTGCTACTCTGCTATCTTCACTGTTTTTGTAGATTATAGACTATTCACTGTGTTTCCTTAAAGGAAACACTGTAAAATGTATTTATTTATTTATCTATCTATCTACCTATCTATCTATTTTGATATTTCAGCTCTCCAGTGGCCAAGGTCTTTATTTTGACAAGCACACCTGAATGCACACCCTCCCTCTCACTCCTCTTTGTAGCAGATATTGCTGGTTTCTTGCTCATACCTTCTCAGCACTCATTTCTACATTCGAAGGCTCCCTACTCTGCACTTGTTCTCACTGTAGAACACACTCATTTTTCCCATAGAGCAAACCAGAAGCACCAGAGAATCAATATGCCCCCTAAAACAGCCTCTGACCAATGTTGGGTGGGTTATGGAGGATACCTGAACTTCCTTCCCCTCAGGTGGGCTGACTATGGCCTGTCATTCAGAGATTCTAAATGAGATGCAACTCACTTGCCTTCAGCATTAACCTCTTGATGAAGAATCCTTGATGGGATAATCATATAAGGTATACCAGCTGGGAAGTAGTGAGTAGGGAGAACATGAGGGTTACTCAAGGCAAGGAGACTATCCAGGGAGCTAAAAATAGGCACAGATAAACTTATCAACTCAATCAATAAAGAGGAAGTCAGCTGTCAGAGCTGATGATGTCATGGATTGCTTATGAGTGTGAAGATTTCTCTGACTATGGCAGTATTTAAATAAAGAATGAGAAATCAGGTGGCAGGGGTTCTGAAAAGGGCAATCAAACAACAGGTTAGGAGCTGTAACTGTAAAAAATTTTCCAAGAATGAAAATTTCTGCGTACAGTCCTAGCTACTTGGTGACTGAGTAAGTAATATTATCATTAACTCCACACCTTTGTTTTCTCTGTTTTGAATTTATGTATGTGAATGGTGACCTTGAACAGATATAATCATGTCACTGTGGAGCCCTGGGACACATCTGAGGTCAACGAATGTTTATCTGCTCCTTGAAGTTCCAACACTTGGGTCTCAGATAATTTGGCAAGACTATCATTAAAGTCTCTGTTTCTCTTTGATGAACATCATCTTCATGCCCAGACTATAAGCAGGAATGGCACCAATGACATCCTCTTCACCTCGTGCTGTGACGGGACTATCACAGGTGCTTAGTAGTTATTTATGGGATGAAATAAAGTGATCCCTGAGGATACAAGTGAGCTGTGAGGATGCAAAGATGAACATGAAACCTCTTTTCTCTATTGACAAATAATTCCAACACAACATTGAAGTAGGTAGAGATCAGGGAGACAGGCACCTGACAAAGGTGAAGGGCATATCAGGAAAGACTTTCTTGGGAAGATGGAAATTGAGACGTCTTACTGTAGTTTTCCTTTATCTTCAGCTTGCTTGAGAATCACCTTGGGATGCCATTAAAATTCTGATTCTTAATCAATGATCAAAGTTGAGCTTAACATTCTGTATTTCTAACAAGTTCCTAGGTGATGTTGATACTGCTGGTTGGCAGGTCACTCTAGGAGGAACAATGTCTTAGAGTATAAGTACGTTTTTCAAAAGGGGTGAGAATTCAAGGAAGAGGAAAGGGCATAGAGGAATGAAGATATAGATAGTAAGTTTTAAAGAATTACCAAGCAGAGGACATTTTAGCGGCATGAAAATTTTGTTTTATTGTTAATCTTATTCTTTTAGGCATTAGGGAGTCACCATATGCCACCAAGAACAAAGTGACATGATTGGCTTGGGATTTATATGAGACACCTTGGTGTCTGTGCAGTGAACAATGAATGCAGTGGAAAAACACAAGATCTTTGAGTCATAACCCAATAAAGGAGATGAAAGGTGGAGATGAAAGGTGGAGATGAAAGGTGGTGAGGGACTCTCCTGGACATTGTCTCTAGGGATGGAGAAATGGTGATAGATTTGTACAAAGTTTAAGAAATAGAATCAACAGAACTTCTTGATACATAATGGAGGAAAGCGCAGTGACTAGTAAACAAAAATGTCATTAAGATTTCTTGCTTGGGAGCTCGGGTGGGTGATTGCATCACTGACCAAGATAGAGGATACTAGAAGAGGAGCAAGAAGTTTGTAGGAAGACAATGAATTCAGTTACTGATTTTGAGGATCCTGAGGAACACTCAGAATATATGCACAGGCACATACACACACATGCATATACATGTGGGACCAGGGGACATAACACACACAGGGAGATTCAGGTGATCCTTTTTGAAAGATAAAGCAATGAAATGTGTGAATATCAGGAAGAAGATGAATTCAAGATGGCTGTCTTGGAGCCCCAGAGTGGTGTGCATTATCCTGTCTAATAAGGTGTCTGTCCCTTAGATCAATGGGCAAAAAGACACATTCATCTTGATATCCCTTCAGCTCTGTCCTTAACTAGTCTGTAGACCTCAGGTAAGTCATCTAATCTTTTTGGAAGCCACTTTGTCACTTTTCTTCTTTTTTGTGTAAAGTCCCATTAAATGTAGAACTAGATCTAGCTGTATATCATGTGCTCTTTAACAACAGGTTAACACTGAAAAGGAAGCCCAAGGTCTCAAGAAGGAAAGCAAAAATCAAAGCAAACTGTAAAGCTATTTGAAGTAATTAGGACTGGTTTCCTCTTAGCTTGTATTGCTCTTCTTCCTTCCTGCCTTTTCTGATAGCACTTCCCTTGAGACATAGACCTCCCAACTCCCCAATGGGACAAGTAAGCAGTTCCCAATCTATATTCTGATAAAACTTTATAAATAATGCAGTGTTGGATTATTACTCAAAGCATAAAATAAATACAGTTAAGACCATAATGATATTTTAAAAATATGTATATTGAATAAGGAGAAGAGACAAACTTTCCTTATGAATGAATTCCAAATATATGAAGACAGTTTCCCTTCCAGAAGGTAGAACTTAATCCTTTCCTTTCATTCACATGTGGGCTGAACTTAGTGACTCACTTCCAAAGAGGATCAGTGACTCACTTCCAAAGAGGATCACAGAAAGGGAAAATAGTAACTTTAGAGTGGAAGAAGCTGGCAGACACCACTTTAACAAAATAATCAACGTTAACAGCACCAGTGATAAGTCATATTTATATCAGTCACCCCCTGATATTATGTGATAAAAAGGATACCACACCTCTGTAATATTATTCTTCAAAACCCACCCCGATGAGCTAACATAAATGCTATGATGTTTTAAATGTTATGTGATGCTTTGCTATAATGATGAGCAAAATATTAGAAAACCCAAATTGAATTAGAGTCTGGGTAGCCAGAACAGTATACTCAAAATTATGTAGGTCATAAAAAGATAGTCTTTTTTTTTTAATTTTTTAAATATTTTTTTTTATTTATTTTTGAGACAGAGAGACAGAGCATGAATGGGGGAGGGTCAGAGAGAGAGGGAGACACAGAATCCGAAGCAGGCTCCAGGCTCTGAGCTGTCAGCACAGAGCCCGACGCGGGGCTCAAACTCACGGACCGTGAGATCATGACCTGAGCCGAAGTCGGACGCTCAACCGACTGAGCCACCCAGGCACCCCCCAAAAAAAGATAGTCTTAAACTAAGGAGATAGAACACTAAATCCAATGGGTGATTGTAGCTTGGATCCTGTAGTATAAAAATAATATTAATGGGAAAAAAATGCCTTGTGAAAATCAACTAAAAAATGTTAATAGTAATATGCCAGGGTTAATTTCTTAGTTCTGAAAAATGTACCATAGAAATGTAAGAAGTAGCTATGAGGGAAAAGTAGGTAACAAAAGTCTTTGTACTGCCTTTACAATTATTATCTGTAAATCTATAATTATTACATAATAAAAAGTTATTAATTAGTGAATGCAGTGTGTGATCTAAGACTCAGACAACTTGTGATGTTTTTCATATTCCTTTGATTCTTAAAGCAATATTATAGGACCAACTTAAAATGTAGTTTATTTTTATGGTGAACTGTTATTTTGTGTTTCTTAGTGATTAAGATAACTTACTATATTTTTTATTCCAAAGAATCTTACACAGGCTTTTGCACATAATATATTCTCAATAATAGAAACATTAGAAAAACCTATCAAAACAGCTAATTTTCAGGGCACCTGCATAGCTAAGTCAGTTAAGGGTCCAACTTCAGCTCAGGTCATGGTATCACAGCCTGTGTCAGGCTCTGTGCTGACAGCTCAGAGCCTGGAGCCTGCGTCTGATTCTGTCTCCCTCTCTCTCTCTCTGTCCCTCCCCCCTTCATTGTGTGTGTGTGTGTGTGTGTGTGTGTGTGTGTGTGTGTCTCAAAATAAATAAATAAACATTGGAAATTAAAAAAACAGCTATTTTTCATACTGAAATGTGTTTCTTACAATCTCTGATGGTTTCTCATCTAAAATATGATCTTGATTATTAATAAATCGATAGCACTTTAGTACCTTCTCCAAAAAAATAGTGTATGTGGAGCTCTATTATAGCAGAGATTGAACTGTATTGTGAGTTTTTAAATAAATCTCTCTCCCTGACAGTGGATGAATTCCTTGAGGATGCAGAGAGATTGTATTCATATTTATCCTTTCCCCCACATCCCCAGACAGAGCACAATGTCTGGCACCAATAGTAATTTTGAATAAATAAATCCTGCTAAGCATATTATTCTTTATTCTTTTCTCCCCAAAATGGCAGTTTCTTAGACCATAGAAATACATTTTCATCACGCAGGGCAGAGCTCATCTTAAGCTCAGACGTATAATAGCTACGCATTTGATTTAAGAACACATTTTTGAGGGAATTCATTTTTCGAATGGTGTACTGTAAAATCACAGTCAAACTCCAGCAAATGTAAGTAATCAACTTTTTCAGGAAATCAGAAGACACAAGACAAAGAAACAAGGTGAAGGTCAACTAGCATATCTCTCTGTGACAAGAGTTGTCTTTGGAAATAGTTCCTGCTGACTTAATGAGAAAGCAATTGTTGGACACTGGTCACCCTCAAGACACATTCCACTTCTGGGATGCCTAGGTGGCTCAGTTGATTAAGCGTTTGACTCTTGATTTCAGCTCAGGTCATGATCACATGGTTTGTGGGTTTGAGTCCTGGGTTGGGCTCTGTGCTAACAGTGCAGAGCCTGTTTGGGATTTTCTCTCTCTCTCTCTCTCTCTCTCTCTCTCTCTCTCTCTCTCTCTCTCTCTGTCTTTATCAAAAATAAATCAATAAAGTTTAAAAAAAAAGTCACATTCTAGTTAGACTCTCCCTATTCCCACCTCCACTCCTGGCATTAACTGTATGTGCTCAATTGTTTCCATTATGGTCTTAATGTAAATAGTAGTCATTACTGTAACAGGTTACAATAGCAAGTCTTTGTGGTGTTGATGGTTACAGAAACAGGAAGTTGATAATTGAGTTTAGTCCTACCAGATTAGTCTAGAAAGTAAAACAAGGGAATTGTTCCCTGTGAGTTGGTGAGATGATGAGGGTTGCTAAGAGCTCTTGATGGAAAGGTGTAACAAGGGAGAGGAATGATGGAGTGCCTGCATGCTGATTAGTGTGGCCTTGGACACCTGTGCAGACCACATAATTCAAATTAGTGGTTTCTCTCTTGGGCAGAAGTCAGAGGCATAGCATTTGAGGACCAAAATTGAAACAGGAAGCAAAATTGAAACAAGAAGAGGACTCTACAGGTCATAAAGGTGAGGTGAAAATAAAGGTGAGGTCATAAAGGCAATGAACATATTGGGTTCTACTCCGAAGACCTACAAAGATGAACATCCTTGAGTCTACATGATGCCATGAACCACTCATTTGGAATATGTTTCTTCCCTACAGGCTTCTTTTAGCATCCCTAGCTCTTCATTCTCAGTTTATGTAGAATTTTTTCTTTCTGTTCTTTCTTAAGTTATCCCAAACTCAGCACAGTGTCTGGCACCAGTGATAATTTTGAATAAATAAGTATTGCTAAGTATATTGTTCTGTATTCTTACACTGTGGGGGACATTTTCTTAAACTAGGGTTTTACAGGATAGAAGAACACACCACCCCAAAATATGCCAACTCTGATAAAAAATCACTTTGAACTAAAAGCACATGAGAAATAGCAAATGTAGGAGGAGCACTCTGACCTCCCTTTTCTTTCTGAAAGCAGGCAATAAACCTTATCACCTTATTATAAGAATAAGAACATTCTTATCACCAGTGATACGGAGTCAGGCTGAGAGAAATGTGTAAAAAACAACCCATATTAAAATAATCTTCATCTTCCTTTAGCCTCCCCATCCAGTTTGTTTGTTTTTACAATTATTACTCTTTGTCCAAACTAGTATACAAGCCCATAGGCTGAAATACTTTTTGGGTCTTCATTTTCCTGTGAAGGCCCCAGGCACATGTGAAAAATAAAATGTGTATGTTTTTTTCCTGTTGATCTGTCTTCTGTTAACTTAGTCCTCGGCCCAACAGAGATTCTAAGAGTTTAGAAGAAAAAGTTTGCCTCCCCTAAAGTTTCTCTTCCCATCCAACTCACTCTCCAGCATCATTACTGTGCTGATGATTCTCAGATCAGCCAACAGTTCTCTTGTAAGACAAACTCATAATTTTATTTTTTTAATTTTTTAATGTTTAGTTATTTTTGAGAGACAGAGTGAGACAGACTGCAAGTGGGGGAGGGGAAGAGAGAGGGAGACACAGAATCAGAAGCAGGTTCCAGGCTCTGAGATGTCAGCACAGAGCCTGACGTGGGGCTCAAACTCATGAACCGTGAGATCATGACCTGAGCCAAAGTTAGATGCTTAACTGACTGAACCACCCAGGGGCCCCCCAGACTCATAATTTTAGACCCATCTTTTTTATGTTCCTCTAGAAATTGAATCCACCAGGCTCCACACTTGTCACTACAGCAACTTTCTATGTTCCTGTAATGGTCATTGTCAAACACAGATTTAATTTTTCACTGTTTAAAAGCCAACATCTTCCTCTGTTCTCTATTTCCTTTAGCCTCTTCCCGGTCAGATTTTTAGAAAGAGTTGTCTACACCTGCCTTACCCACTTTATATTCTTGTCTTAGTTACTTGGCAGCCATCTGGGGTCCCTGACACTTAGTGGAAATTGTTCTCCCCAAATCACAAAAGGCCTATTCACTGTGGAATCCAACAGAGAGCTTTCAGCTCTTAGTTCAACTTCTTCCTCTACATCATAGTTTATTCCCTTGTCCTTTGTTCCATTTTCCTCATTTTCTGCCCATCCTTCTAGTCCATTCCCACTTAGCTTCCTTTGTTGACTGCTACTCACCTATAAAATGTTGTTGTTCTTGTCAATATCTTGGCACTTGTGTCTTCTCACTCTCCCTCAAATAAATAATAATGTTTCCCCGAAACATTTCACCCATTTGTAGGTCTTCATTTAGTACTCTATGCTAATTATTTCCATTCTCATTCCCTTCTACAAAACTTCAGACCCATATAATCTCATTGTCTAATCAACATTCCTACTTACATGTCAAATAGAAGCATTGCTACTTAAAGATCAAATATGACAAACCCCAAACTGAACCCACCATCTTCTTCCCCCACAAATCCCCCTGCACTATCCCCTCATTCAGCGAGTGAAAGCACTGTCCACCTACTTTCTTGAGCCCCCATTCTAGGATCATCCTGGATTCTTCCTTCTCCCCAACCACCACCTCTCATCAAGCCAAATCCTTTTGTCTCCACTTGCTACATATCCTTCAGACCCATCCATTTATTGTATCCATCACCTCTTGCCTGAATAACTGTAGCAGCTTCCTAGTTGCCTCTGCCTCCAGTTTTGCCCCTACACCAATCTGTCATCCAGACTGGAGACGGAAATCCTTCAAAACTGCCAATATGATCATGTCCCTTTCCTGTGTGAACCTCTTCTATGACCTCCCATTTCCCTCCACATAAAGAACATAGCTCTTTCCAAGTTCCTGCTCAACACTTCACCAGACTTTCACTTTTCACTTCTCTGTACCTTGTCTTGGAGCAAAACTGTAGGAGGTTGCTTTCCAGGAAATTCTCTTAGTTTTCCTCAAATGATTCATGCTCACTCCTCCCCAGGTCTTTAAAAAGGTCCTCCACAGGGTGGGTGATGGGTATTGAGGAGGGCACCTTTTGGGATGAGCACTGGGTGTTGTATGGAAACCAATTTGACAGTAAATTTCATATATTAAAAAATAAAAAAAAAATAAATAAAATAAAAATAAAAAGGTCCTCCAACATCTCTCATTGTTTCAGTGGGCTAACTCCTCCCTACTTTCAGGTATCATCTTGGCTTTCTTTCCCTGGTCCCAGGCCTTAGCCATGGTCCATTTTATTTCCCACAAACACAGATTCTGACACAAGAGGTTTTTTGTTTTTTGTTTTTTTAAATTTATTTATTTTTGAGAGAGTGCACAATCAGGGGAGAGGCAGAGAGAGAGGGGGACAAAGGATCCAGAGCAGGATCCATGCTGACAGCAGCAGAGCCCAATATGGGCTTGAATTCACAAACCATGAGATCATGACCTGAGCCAAAGTCAGACACTCAACCAACTAAGCCACCCAGGCACACCCTGAGATAAGAACTTGAGTGAAAGCTGTTCATCTGGGAGGTGGTTCCAAGAATCACCAGCTGGAAAATGGGGGGAAAAAAAGAGAGGAAGAGAAGAGAATCAATACAGGTGTGCTCTCATGCAGGTTTTCACTGTGAGGAAATGCAGTTAATTCCCACCGGAGACGTTAGAAAGAAACAGAAGAATGAGAGAGTTGAGGTAAGTTCCACCATCTCCCGCACAACACTGGTTGAGAGCTGCTCCCTAAACCCTAAGCTCCTAGTGCTTCCTGCTTGCCCTGCATCAGGAAGAATATCCTTCTCAACCAGAGATAGCCACAGACTGAGTCATTGGGACTCACAGTTGGAAACCATCAACATGGTTGGGAATGGAAGTGACATGGGTGAGATACCTACAGTGGCCTCATTTATTTAGAAATGTCTTTTAACTGTTTACCTCTGTAACTTAGGAACGGCCTTACTTTACAAAAGAAGAATACATAGTGATGTGTGGGCGAAATCTAGTCTGGAAGTAGAACAGAGGGTGGGTTGGAGGGCGTAAAGATGGCCACCATGAAGACAAGTTGGGTGACAGTTGAAGTTAAAGTAAAGGAATGAGTGAACGTCTAAAAGTGATAGCAGTGGGCCTGGGGAATTTTATGAGAGAGAATTCAAAAAAGACATGATGACAGGACATGGACAACTATATTTAGGGGAAGAAAGGGAGGAAAAAGTCAGAAGAGTCTGAAATTTTGAGACTGGCTGGCTGGACTTATGTGGGAAACAGTGAAACTTGGAATCTGATTTCCATTGTAGTTCCTGCTAATTATCCTGGTGCTCTTGGGGCAATCCTTAACATTTTAGTGCCTCTGCTTTCTCACTGTTTTCATAAAGAGATTGGGATATATTCTATTTAATCTCAACTGGAGATACATATTACTGAGAAGAGTGCTGAACCATTCTCACTGAAACACTTGCTCCTGTCACTGGTTTAGGCCAGTGGGGCATGGGTCCCATTACACACCTGCACATTTCAATCAGATGGGAAATGTGTCAAAAGCAATTACAACTAATACAAAAAGTGTCAAAGCTTGGAAATTATTTATTTTATGAAACTTAGAGCTATTTTTAGATATCACTATAATGACACTATTCCCTGCCCAGCAACCATGTTAATAAGTGCCAAGAATAAGTTCAAAGGATGTAGAGCTGAGAGACAGTACCTTACACTTCTCACACAGAAAAGAGTTTGTCCTGATGCCCAGAAGAACTATTTTCCAGTGACAGATGGAAGTTTCATGTTCTTGTAACCTCACCCTCACAAAAGCCCTCACCAACAAACACACAGCTGTAGATGAGGGAGATTTCTGAAACTCAGCTGCCCCCTCAGATCTTGCCTCACACACATGAGGCTAATACAATCCAGGAAGCCATCTTTCTGAGCCCAAGATGCCAGCCACTATTCCTGTGCTGAGTGCTGCCTGTCAATGGCAGAGCTAGATTAGACATACATGATTACAAGAATACATGTCTCAGTAGACAACCCATGCTTATACAATGTGACTCAAGGCTATCCCTGAATTCAGTGCTATGGGCTTGACACAAGGACCACTTGCCCACTTGCCACAGGGAGTCATGCTAGCAGATGCACAGAGAAGTTGTGGATATTGTCTGACATCTTACCCCTGGACCTTCCTTTATATTTGCTTGAATGGTTGGCAAAGGATAGAATGACCAGAATTGAGAATAAACACTGACCAGTTTCTTTCTTACTGAAGTACTTCTTAAGATATTCTTGTATTTGACCATGAATAATTACAGTGTTTTATCAGTACTCAACATTTGAGAGATTGTTATCAAAATTTGGGCACACCCACGAGAGGGTGTCATACTCAGGGCCATTGTCTCTCACTTTTCTGTAGGAAAAGATTAAGACTCATCATGTCCTTCATGATTTTCAAAATCTGGATGTTTTTCTCCATTAAAAATGAAGATGACATTCAGGAATGGAGATGTAGAGCTGATCACTGTGCCAAGACACTGTATGTTGTACAGCAGACAGAAAAGAGATGTTCTATCAGTTCACTTCCCTCTCTCTCCTCCCTGAGTTTCATCCACTGCTCACAACACAGACAAGTCACTCTGAAGATTTTACCAGGACACTCTCTATAGCAGACACCATTAAAACCCCACATTTGTCTACTAGGCCAGTGGTTCACAAAAATTGGTTCCTGGACCAGGATCATCAGTACCACCTAATATTAGGAAATATCAGAAGGGCAAACTTTCGGCTCTTCCCCAGAGCTACTAGATCAGAACATCTGAGGAAGAGGACTTATAGTGTGAGTGTTAATGAGCCTTCCAGATGGTTCCAATTTTTTTGCGTTGGCATTCACCAACCAAGTAAGTGTTCCATGAACACTTACTTCTTCCTACCACAGGCACCTGGGACTCTGCCTAAGGTCTTGCTCTTGGGTGTGCTCAGCCCTCAGATGTATACAGATCTCAGACCCATGTGCACAGCATGGGTCAGGTCAGAAGTGCTGGGGAGTTAGTGCCCTAGGAAATAGCTCTCAATCTGTTGTGGATAGAACTTATAAAATAAAAATCCAACTTTCTCAAGTATCAGATGGGACTACTCTGAAGCATGTCCTTCTTACTTTCTCGGAGGTCCCCATCAGGACTGAGCTCAGCTGCTTGCAGATATAACCTGCTCATCAACTCACCTGAAATGACTTTCTCCCCTGTGTGGTCTCACTTCCCTACCCCCCCTACCCTGGGTTCCTGGGACTACCTCCCAAATAGGGCACTTACTCCCATATCCTTATCTTAGGGTATACTTCTGGGGTATATTAGGGAAGCCAATATAAGACTCTTTACTGTAATGGAAAGTAATACTGATATCCCAAGTGCTGTTTAGGTATCATCATATTTAATTCCCACAAAAATACTTCCAGGAAGAAATGAATGGACAGTGGAGTGATGTGCCCAAGCCACAGAGCCCTCAGGGTGGAGCTGAAATGTCCATCATCTTGGGACCTAATGGAAACCACACGCAAAGACAGCTTCACTTCGGAACTTGGGCTAAGAAGATGCAGTGAAAACACAGATAGGCTCTAATCAAAGACTGAGAAATCTTGAAGGCCTGATTTATGAGCCCTCACTGATTTGGATGGGTCAGGGATCCAATGGGTTTGATAATAATGTCAATATCAAAGAAACAAACAGTCACTGTGACAGGGAGGAATTTGACTTCCATGGTGTGGAAAACTAAAGAGATTTCCTTTGCTTTTACTACCTTTTTCTTTCCAGAGTAGATCATGATAATATAATGCTTGTGGTAAATATGCATCAGGCCCTTCACTGATAATTACTATGGAAAATTAAGAGGAATGATGTTGTGAATCATAAAAAGCATGTATAATTAAAGACAACCTATAAATAATGCATAGTCTTTGAGGAGACCAAAATCAGAACATGTTATCTATGGCCTTTCCATGATCCACCAATCGGAAACAACTCATCCAGAGTCCACATCATCATTCAGATAAGCAAACATCTAAAAATTCATTTGCATAATTGTTGGTCTTAATTATAAACATTTCTGGATCACTGAGGAAGAATCAAATTTTCTTCAGATGAGTTTTCATCTTGAAGGATATTTAATATAATTTCGCTTTTAGTGTACAATTAATCAGGAAATCCAGTTACCCAGAACTCCATACTCCCCACCATTAAAAACAGAACAAGGTTAATATAGCTGATGAGAAGCATGGAGAATAAAGACAATCCCATAATCTGTCCTTGGATTAGAATGTCCTCATCATTTCCATAAAATCCTTTTAGCTAAATATAAACATTACCAATTAGAAACAGAAAGAGTATTATTTGAGTTTTGCAGTGGCTGACAAATCAATAATGTTTATACCTAATGGCAGAGTTCTTCAAGCCTCTGCTTCTGACACATCTGGAAGAGAAAAAAAAAACAGGCTGTTGGAAGGGGTTTTTGTCTTCTTTCAAACTGTGTAAATGATCTTGGAAGACAGTTGAAAGATGAAATAAGCCCAACACACACATGCACACACACACACACACACACACACACACACACACACAGATAAGGATTTTGTGCTGCTTTACCTTAAGGCAATTTCAAATTGCCCAGCTAAAGTCCTGATCTATATCTTTTGTACTGACCTTGCCATTTTCAAAAGTTTGGAATTTTTTATTAGAGTGAAGAAATTCTTTTCCCTCGCATTTCTTTTAGTTCTTGTTCAATTTATATAAGACAACCTGTTCTTCTCACGTTCCTTTGGGGCTTGGTTGACAAACTTAGCAATCTTACACTTTAGCAGTGTAGTGATCTTAGCATTATATCAAAAGTTAGGAAGAGAAGAGAAAACTGTTTAAAAAAATAATAATGCAAAAGCATTATGATAAGTTAGATGGTTAAGGCAATTAGACTGTGACAGACCAAAATCTTTAAGATTGATATCTTACCATCTTTGCAATGATGCAAACGGGATTAGTGTGGCTTTGGCAAGGAATTCTGAGGTGTTTTTGAAATAAGGGATGAAGAAAGAAAATGTACCAAGAATCAGGCAGGAATAATCATTTCTGTTCTGAAAAAGATACAGACCTCTGGCCCTTGCCATTTAGCAGGTAAGCAGACAACGAGCAGGACACTCATCACTTAGTTGCTTGCTCCCTCAAGAGCGACCTATGACAGGTACTCTCTCCTTTCATCCCCACAGTAGCTTGTGAACTCAGTTTGTTTTTCAGTGTCTCCCTGACAAATAAATCCAGACAAGCACATCTGCCTTCCCACTACC
Organism: Panthera pardus; assembly: GCF_024362965.1. Taxonomy (NCBI): domain Eukaryota; kingdom Metazoa; phylum Chordata; class Mammalia; order Carnivora; family Felidae; genus Panthera; species Panthera pardus. The sequence continues at coordinate 47,651,568 of NW_026526821.1, read as the reverse complement.
AGCATCTGTGTTTCTTTGCCTGACTGCTTCCTCTGGCCCACCAGAACTTGCTCTGCCCAAGCAGACAGGCTAGAAGTGCTGGAAGCAATTAGTAGTGCCCAGGGGCCATCCTCAAGACAATGACTAGTGGAGGTGGTGGATAAATATCCCAGCCTCCTCCCCTCTCAGGTGGGATAGCTCCAAGGTACAGGTGCAGCCGGGCTCCCATATTTCTCAAACGGGACCAAGCCCTAGTTTCCCCAGCATGTTGATTCCCTTGAGAGTGACAGTCCATTGGCTGCTTTTCCTTCCCAGTCTCCTCCCTGCATTCCTACCAGTATTTCCTGTCACCAACTTCCAATAAACTATTTGTACTCTAACCTGTGTCTCAGAGTTGGCTTCTGGGAAAACTCGAACTAAGACAATGCTCTCCTCCTTCTACAACAAGCAGGGGCTTGTCCTGGCAGAAAGAAGATAGACGTCCCCCATTTAGAGATCCTCACAATTCTCTCTACCCATCTTTCTCTGCTGTGAATGCAGGAGTGAAAATTTTCCCAGGGGCAAGATTGGAGTAATTGGTGGCAAAGTGTCTTATCTTATTTCTGTGAAAGCAATTTTCTTCATATGCCCTGAAAAATGTGACTTACATGTGATTATTGGACACTGATTTTCTCAAGCTGTGCCCATGCAAAAAGTGATTCTAAACCAAGTGTTTCTATTAAACCCAGAAAACTTCATATTCACATCCTGGGATACACTGTGTGGATGTCAGCGTGAAAGCTTGCACCCTTTGATCTAAATTTCACTTGAAGTACTGATTTGATATGGAATGCTGCAATGAAGTTCAATGGAAAGGAGTCCCATGGAAGGAGTTCAATGGGATGGAGTCAACATGGACCCAGGAATAATTGAGAAAGAAGAATTTTAGAGCATGTGGTGGGGGCTTATGCAGGACCCCATGATATTTTGTTTCACCTTATTTTCTCTTTTACCTGGACACTGATCTGGAAACCCTGGCGGCTCAGATAAGAGCAGAAACACATTCAATGGGTGAACAAGGAAAGCAAATCCAAACATGCATGGTTGCCATGTCATAAACCAGATTGGCATGTTGTCACACATAGTGTTTTGAGGGAACACCTGCTCCTCAGTCACACCTAGGGCACATTGGAGAGTTGGGGTATTCCACCTTTTGAAAGCCATCACAAATAAACTGGTAAACAATCTAAGAAACAATTCCCATAAAGAATGACCAAAGAAACAAAATATTTTTTCTCAGAAAGGGAGATAGTCATGGGAGTTATGAAAAACTCAGTGATTGGAAGAGCTGTCTTTACAAAAGGGTATTCATGGGCTCTGTGCCACTTCAGAAGGCAAAAAAAAAATAACCATGAACATGAACAAACAATTAACGAACAGGTGAAGAGAACAGCAAATATGGATTTAGCATAAAATGACACTCTAACTCCAAAGACTGATTCCTGAGGTTTCTGAAGTTCTTGGCCCATCCCTGTTGTAAACCAATGTCAGTGTTTACAAAGATAGGAGCTCAGAAAAGTGAATTCTTTGCCATTTGTGTTTTGTTTCATGGAGGAAGGAGAAACTAGTGTCCATCTCTGCAGATAGAAACCACAAGCTCCTAGAGATATATTCCCTGTACTTACTGGTAAGTGTATTTCACACTCCATGTCAGCCTTTGCAGAGGAACAGATAGCTGTCGTGTTGCATGGCTGATCATGTGCCCATCACGGTAGAATAAGACTGGAGAATGTGATAATGATTGTCTCAGAGCAACTTAACTAAAATGGGAATGGCTTGGTCATTGCTACTGCATGCCCTGGGGTCTCCTTCCTAACTTGCCTAATTTGCATTTGTAAAAGGGCTTCCTACTCTCTCAACTCCAGTGCCAGGGAGTTCTGGCAAGGTGACCTGCATGGAAAGCAACTGGGAAATAGTGTCTTAGTTTCTAGTCTGGCAAAGTGACAGGTTGCAACCATCCTGATTGCTTCACTCAGCAACCTTGGATCCCAACAGCCTCCCCTGGGATCATGTGGGGTAGCGACACCAGGGAATACTTGGAGTTCCAAAGGCACAGTGTGTTGTAGCAGGCATGTATTTACATAAGTAACACAGTTGAGGCACTTCAGATTTCACCAGCTTGGGCCAAATGAGTTTTTAATTCTCAGAGAGAGGTGGGCTGAGAACAAAGTAAAAGATAAAGGGAAACTAAAGCTATGTGGTGTTGTGTTGTAGGGATGAGGGCTAGAGAAAGGAGGAGAATGTTCTGGACTTCTGGAGGGATCTATTTGTGGGAGACTCCAAGGTAAGACAAAAGATGAAGGAATGGAAAACAAGGCTGACATACAAACAGCAGGTACAGGGCAACAGGAGGCGAGGCAGGAGGAGTGAGGTAGCCAGACCTTGAAAAACTTCATGTGCCCTCTGAGGACTCAGATGGAGCAGACATGAAGACTTTGGGGCACTTGGACTTAGAGATTTTACTTTGTCCCCTCTTCTTCCACCCAGGGTGAGAATTTTAACTTAAGAGTCAAGGATCTTGAGCGTTTTCTTTCTAAAGTGAGTGATGTATGTCTAGCTCTGAGGCTCTGTGTGTATGGGCATGTTTGTATATGAATGTGTGTGTGTGTGTTGAGGGTGGGCAAGGGATGGAGACACCCTTGGAATAGAAGTAAGCTAAGTAAATTGGGGGTCAAGAGTGAACACACCAATGTCACCCCCCATCATATTTTTTTCTTCCTAGTAATTGTTTTTGTGTCCACAAAAGAAACTCTGCAATCTCAGGTATTATCATGAAGATGACAAAGACCAAACTTTTCTGTCCAAACCTTTCTCCTGAGGATTATTTGAGATAAGCAGAGAAAGCAGCAAGCATGAGTGGGCATAATCCTCCAGCTTCCCAAGAGCCAGGCAAGGGAGGCTGAGACTGAGTGGGCTGCTCACCTCCCCCACTGGATCAAGATGGGCATGCACCTAAAGTCACTGAGGCATCCCTGCAGAGGCATCAGCCCAGGAGGGATTGGAGGCTGACTCCACTGTCTCATATGCCCAGAGGAAGTGTCCCCAGCCTTCTGATTAAGGAAATACCCTTAGGGTGGGTCTTCATGGCTGAGACAGAGAACAAATCTGGATTTCTAGATTTTTGTGAGCTAAATTCCTGTAATCCTTGACATCCCACAGGTGATAAGAGTCACTGAGCCAAGAAGTACCTGTGCTTTGGTGTGTGCCTTCTGATCCCAGGTTAAGTGTGCTTGTAGACAACAGAACACAGAAGTTACTTGGGCTTCAAACTTTAAGTTCCAAAGAAAGTAACTCCAGTGGGAAAATGATCCTTGAGCTGCCTACTTAGGCTGGGCTTCCATTATAAGTAAAAGATAATTCTCACACAGGAGCTTAGCACTCTGACTCTTGGTCCCCCACCGGCCAAGACCCCCTCTGATGAGCCTGGATTAGATGTTTCTAAATGACTTTTTTTTAAACTGTGAAATGTTTGACACATATGACTATAATATGCACATATATGTCATAAAGCCCAGAAATGAGCCTGCATACCCACCTCCCAATTTAAGAAAAAGATCATTACCTGCCAGGTGTACCACCTGGACCTGACCCATGCCTCACCCCCAGAGGTAGCTGCCACCCTGAAGGTAATTGTACATTCTCCTGTCAGTGGATGTTTTGGTCCTTCCCAAGGCTTCTGCCATTAGAAGAGTGGCCCTGTGAGCAATCTTAAACACATATCCTGGTGCACATGGACCAGAGTTGCACCAGCGTAGTTGACCCCATCTGAAATTGCTCAGTGCCAAAGTATGTGCAACTTTACTTTACCAGATAATGCAAAACTGTCATAAATTAGAATCTAATCATAAATTTGTTGTGCTGTTGTTTTGTTCCATGCTGCTCTTCAGCCCCTGCCAGACATCGGGTCTGATCAAGCATCTTAACTTTGCCAGTGCATGCGTATAATGCACTGTATTCATGTTTTTCCCTGGTAACTAATGATGTTGAGCATTTTCAATGTTTCCTGGCCATTTGTGTTTCTTCATGGGTGAAATGCCAATCTATACCTTTGCCAACTTTTCCCCTTGGATCTGTTTCCTCTTTTTATTATTTATTGAATTCAGTCTCTCTCTCTCTCTCTCTCTCTCTCTCTCTCTCTCTCCCCTCCCCTCTTCCCTTACTCCATTGCCATTTATTTGTATGACACTTTTTCTTTTATATCTTTTGATGAAGAACAGCTCTCCATTTTAGGGAACATGAATGTTTCACTATAGTTCCTTTGGTTCATGTTTTACTTTCTGACCTTGAAGCCCCAGGGATACGCTCTTACAGGTACTTCTAAAAGTGTAACATTTTGCTTTTATATTTAAATTTTTATTGCACCAAGGTGCATGGTGTGAGGCAGGTGTGCATACTTGTTCTCCACATGGATATGCAATTGTCCCAGAATGTTCCTCAAATACATGTGTGGGTCTGAGTCTTTGCTCTTCATTCTGCTCCACTGGTTGGTTTCTCTCCATGCTGAAACCTCACTCAAATTACTATGGCTTTATAATCCTTCAGTATCTGGAAAGTCAACTTTCCCACTTTGTTCTCTGTCTCCAAGGAGCGGTCCCCAATACTTGCAGCTGTTAAAACCAGAAGGTCTGGGCTTCCTATGAAAAATAGACTTCCCAAGTCAGCTGAAGGCTTTAGTACCTGCTACTCTTCTGGGACTCCTGAGCTCATCTCATTTCTGACATCAGAGTATTACCCTTTCTTTTTTCACATTTATTTATTTATTTTCAGAGAGAGAGAGAGAGAGAGAGAGAGAGCATGAACAAGGAGAGGGAGAGAGAGACAATCCTAAGCAGCCTCCATGCTTCAGTGTGGAGCCCCAAATGGGGCTTGATCTCACAAAATGTGAGATCATGACCCGAGCCAAAATCAAGAGTAGGTGGCTTAACTGACTGAGCCACCTGGTTGCCCCTGCCCTTAACTTTCTTGCAAAAGCTGTCATGCCTTTAAAAGTGTGTTTTAGGATTGAGAGGAATATGGTGGCATAGGAGGACACTGGGTTCACCGCGTTCTGCTGATCACTTAGATTCCACCTACACCTGCCTAAATAACCCAGAAAAATGCCAGAAGACTAGCAGAATGGAGTCACTGGAGCCAAGCGCAGACGAGAGGCCCACGGAAGAGGGTAGGAAGGGTAACAAGGTGGTGCACGCTACACGGACTGGCTGGAGGGAGCCGGGGTTGAGTGGTGGCCCACTGCAAAGCAGAGACCCCAAGTCTGGCTTGCAAAAGTGAGGTGTGTTCGGACAGTGAGCGGGACTTAACATCTGAAAGGTTATAAGTTAATAGCTCTGCTTGGAGAGCGGGAAGGCAGGAGGACAATGGGAGGGAGAGTTGCTGAGCCCCAGGACGACAGAGCTCAGTTTGGCTGGGAAAAAAGGCACTCGCCAGTGCCATCTCCCTCACCCATCCCCCAGCCAAAATCCCAAAGGAAACCAGTTTCTGCCAGGGAACTTGCTTGCACCATGCAAACACCCAGTGCTGTGCTTCTGCGGACCCACACCTCCGGTGGCGGGCCTGATTCCCTCCCGCTGCTAGAGGGCCCCTCCCAAAGTGGATCACGAAGGAGAAGCGAGCTGAGCCTGCCCCTCCCGCCCCGTGCACCTTGCCTATCTACCCCAGTTAATACGCCAGATCCCCAGCATCACAAGCCTGGTAGTGTGCAAGTAGCCCAGATGGGCCACGCCACACCACAGTGAATCCCACCCCTAGGAGAGGGAAAGAGTAGGCACACACCAGTCTGACTGTGGCCCCAGCGGTGGGCTGGGGACAGACATCAGGTCTCACTGCGGCCCCACCCACCAATGCAAGTTATTCAAGATCACAGGGGAAGTGCCGTGCCGTTCTGCACCACTCCAGAAACTATCCAAAATGACCAAAGGGAAGAATTCCCCTCAAAAGAATCTCCAGGAAATAACAACAGCTAATGAACTGATCAAAAAGGATTTAAACAATATAACAGGAAGTGAATTTAGAATAATAGTCATAAAATTAATTGCTGGGCGATTAAGAGAGGACAGCAGAGAATGTCCTCTATAGAGGACAGCAGAGACAGCAGAGAATCTATTGCTACAGAGATCAAGGGACTAAGGAATAGTCAGGAGGAGCTAAAAATGCGATAAATGAGCTGCAAAATAAAATGGAAATGACCACGGCTCAGAATGAAGAGGCAGAGGAGAGAATAGGTGAACTAGAAGATAAAATTATGGCAAAAGAAGAAGCTGAGAAAAAGAGAGATAAAAAAATCCAGGAGTATGAGGGGAAAATTAGAGAACTAAGTGATGCACTAAAGAGAAATAATATATGCATAATTGGTATTCCAGAGGAGGAAGACAGAGGGAAAGGTGCTGAGGGTGTACTTGAAGAAATAATAGCTGAGAACTTCCCTGATCTGGGGAAGGAAACAGGCATTGAAATCCAAGAGGCACAGAGAACTCCCTTCACTAGGGATAAACGTGCTCTAACATATAAAGGGAGACTGATAAGACTCGTGACGGATCTCTTTACTGAAACTTGGCAGGCCAGAAAGGAATGGCAGGAAATCTTTAATGGGATGAACAGAAAAAAATATGCAGCCGAGAATCCTTTATCCAGCAAGTCTGTCATTTAGAATAGAAGGAGAGATAAAGGTCTTCCCAAACAAACAAAAACTGAGGGAATTTGTCACCACTAAACCAGCCCTACAAGAGATCCTAAGGGGGATCCTGTGAGACAAGGTGCCAGAGACATCGCTACAAGCATGAAACACACAGACATCACAATGACTCTAAACCCATATCTTTCTATAATAACACTGAATGTGGACTAAATGCGCCAACCAAAAGACATAGGGTATCAGAATGGATAAAAAAACAAGACCCATCTATTTGCTGTCTACAAGAGACTCATTTTAGACCTGAGGAAAACTTCAGAGAGAGAGTGAGGGGATGGAGAATTATTTTTCATGCTACTGGAAGTCAAAAGAAAGTTGGAGTAGCCATACTTATATCAGACAAACTAGCCTTTAAATTAAAGGCTGCAACAAGAGATGAAGAAAGGAATTATATAATCATTACAGGGTCCATCCATCAGGAACAGCTAACAATTACAAATGTCTATGTGCCGAATACGGGAGACCCCAAATATATAAAACAATTACTCACAAACATAAGCAACCTTATTGATAAGAATGTGGTAATTGCAGGGGACTTTAATAGTCCACTTACAGAAATGGATAGATCATCTAGACACACAGTCAATAAAGAAACAAGGGCCCTGAATGATACATTGGATCAGATGAACTTGACAGATATATTTAGAACTCTGCATTCCAAAGCAACAGAATATATTTCTTCTTGAGTGCACATGGAACATTCTCCAAGATAGATCACATACTGGGTCACAAAACAGCCCTTCATAAGTTTGCAAGAATTGAAATTATACCATGCATACTTTCAGACCACAATGCGATGAAGCTTGAAATCAACCACAAGAAAAAGTCTGGAAAACCTCCAAAAGCATGAAGGTTAAAGAACACCTTACTAAAGACTGAGTGTGTCAACCAGGCAATTAGAGAAGAAATTAAAAAAAAATATATAGAAACAAATGAAAATGAAAATACAACAATCCAAACACTTTGGGATATAGTGAAGGCAGTCCTGAGAGGAAAATACATTGCAATCCAAGCCTATGTCAAGAAACAAGAAAACTCCCAAATACAAAATCTAACAGCACACCTAAAGGAAATAGGAGAACAGCAAAGACACCCTAAACCCAGCAGAAGAAGAGAAATAATAAAGATCAGAGCAGAAATAAACAATATAGAATCTAAAAAACTGTAGAGCAGATCAACAAAACCAAGAGTTGGTTTTTTGAAAAAATAAACTAAATTGATAAACCTCTAGCCAGGCTTCTCAAAAAGAAAAGGGAGATGACCCAAATAGATAACATCATGAATGAAAGTGGAATTATTACAACCAATCCCTCAGAGATACAAGCAATTATCAGGGAATACTATGAAAAATTATATGCCAACAAACTGGACAACCTGGAAGAAATGGACAAATTCCTAAACACCCACACTCTTCCAAAACTCAATCAGGAGGAAATAGAAAGCTTGAACAGACCCATAACCAGCAAAGAAATTGAATCAGTTATCAAAAATCTTGCAACAAATAAGAGTCCAGGACCAGATGGCTTCCCAGGGGAGTTCTACCAGACTTTTAAAGCAGAAATAATACCTATCCTTCTCAAGCTATTCCAAGAAATAGAAAGGGAAGGAAAACTTCCAGACTCATTCTATGAAGCCAACATTACTTTGATTCCTAAACCAGACAGAGACCGAGTAAAAAAAAAAGAGAACTACAGGCCAATATCCCTGATGAATATGGATGCAAAAATTCTCAATTAGATACTAGCAAATCGAATTCAACAGCATATAAAAAGAATTCTTCACCATGATCAAGTGGGATTCATTCCTGGGCTGCAGGGCTGGTTCAACATTCGCAAATCAATCAACATGATACATCACATTAATAAAAGAAAAGATAAGAACCATATGATCCTGTCAATCGATGCAGAAAAGGCCTTTGACAAAATTCAGCAACATTTCTTAATAAAAACCCTCGAGAAAGTCAGGATAGAAGGAACATACTTACACATCATAAAAGCCATTTATGAAAAGCCCATAGCTAACATCATCCTCAATGGGGAAAAACTGAGAGCTTTTTCCCTGAGATCAGGAACACGACAGGGATGTCCACTCTCACTGCTGTTGTTTCAAATAGTGTTGGAAGTTCTAGCATCATCAGTCAGACAACAAAGGAAATCAAAGACATCACAATTGGCAAAGATGAAGTCAAGCTTTCACTTTTTGCAGATGACATGATATTATACATGGAAAATCCAACAGACTCCACCAAAAGTCTGCTAGAAATGATACATGAATTCAGCAAAATTGCAGGATACAAAATCAGTGTACAGAAATCAGTTGCATTCTGATACACTAACAATGAAGCAACAGAAAGACAAATAAAGAAACCAATCCCGTTCACAATTGCACCAAGAAGCATAAAATACCTAGGAATATATCTAACCAAAGATGTAAAAGATCTGTATGCTGAAAATTATAGAAAGCTTATGAAGGAAATTGAAGGAGATATAAAGAAATGGGAAAACATTCCGTGCTCATGGATTGGAAGAATAAATATTGTCAAAATGTCAATACTACCCAAAGCTATCTACACATTCAATGCAATCCCAATCAAAATTGCACGAGCATTCTTCTCGAAACTAGAACAAGCAATCCTAAAATTCATATGGAACCACAAAAGGCCCCGAATAGCCAAAGTAATTTTGAAGAAGAAGACCAAAGCAGGAGGCATCACAATCCCAGACTTTAGCCTCTACTACAAAGCTGTCATCATCAAGACAGCATGGTATTGGCACAAAAACAGACACATAGACCAATGGAATAGAATAGAAACCCAGAACTAGACCCACAAACATATGGCCAACTCATCTTTGACAAAGCAGGAAAGAACATCCAATGGAAAAAAGACAGTCTCTTTAACAAATGGTGCTGGGAGAACTGGACAGCAACATGCAGAAGGTTGAAACTAGACCACTTTCTCACACCATTCACAAAAATAAACTCAAAATGGATAAAGGACCTAAATGTGAGACAGGAAACCATCAAAACCCTAGAGGAGAAAGCAGGAAAAGACCTCTAGACCTCATTCGTAGCAATTTCTTACTTGACACATCCCCAAAGGCAAGGGAATTAAAAGCAAAAATGAACTACTGGGACCTTATGAAGATAAAAAGCTTCTGCACAGCAAAGGAAACAACCAACAAAACTAAAAGGCAACCAACGGAATGGGAAAAGATATTTGCAAATGACATATCGGACAAAGGGATCTATAAAGATCTATCCAGAATCTATAAAGAGCTCACCAAACTCCACACCCAAAAAACAAATAACCCAGTGAAGAAATGGGCAGAAAAGATGAATAGACATTTCTCTAAAGAAGACATCCAGATGGCCAACAGGCACATGAAAAGATGCTCAACGTCGCTCCTCATCAGGGAAATACAAATCAAAACCACACTCAGATATCACCTCACACCAGTCAGAATGGCCAAAATGAACAAATCAGGAGACTATAGATGCTGGAGAGGATGTGGAGAAACGGGAACCCTCTGGCACTGTTGGTGGGAATGCAAATTGGTGCAGCCACTCTGGAAAACAGTGTGGAGGTTCCTCAAAAAATTAAAAATAGACCTACCCTATGATCCAGCAATAGCACTGCTAGGAATTTACCCAAGGGATACAGGAGTACTGATGCATAGGGGCACTTGTATCCCAATGTTTATAGCAGCACTCTCAACAATAGCCAAATTATGGAAAGATACTTAATGTCCATCAACTGATGAATGGATAAAGAAATTGTGGTTTATATACACAATGGAATACTACATGGCAATGAGAAAGAATGAAATATGGCCTTTTGTAGCAACGTGGATGGAACTGGAGAGTGTGATGCTAAGTGAAATAAGCCATACATAGAAAGACAGATACCATATGTTTTCACTCTTATGTGGATGTTGAGAAACTTAACAGAAACCCATGGGGGAGGGGAAGGAAAAAAAAAAGAGGTTAGAGTGGGAGAGAGCCAAAGCATAAGAGACTCTTAAAAACTGAGAACAAACTGAGGGTTGATGGGGGGGTGGGAGTGAGGGGGGAGGGAGGGGAGGGTGGGTGATGGGGTTGAGGAGGGCACCTTTTGGGATGAGCACTGGGTGTTGTATGGAAACCATTTTGACAATAAATTTCATATATTGAAAAAAAAATAAAAGTGTGTTTTAGAATATTCTTCCAGCAATTTTGTACATTTTATCACAGAGAGTTTTAGTCCACCGTTGAAACCATAGTTGATTGCTCACCACTAGCAGATTACAGACATCTGTGTATAATGCTCCTCTGGGAGTAACACAATGGATTCTGCTGCTTGTGTACTGGGCTTGGGGACATGTGGCAGAAGACATGTTCAATGAGTTCTGGTTGGCTCTAATAGTGCAGTGGGATTCTGATGTGCTTGGACATAATCCTGGACACTTCAACCCAGGAACCCCTGACCTATCCTTCTTATTATCTCCCCTGATTCAGGGTCATCCCAAGCTTGAGAAAATGTGGAAGACTCCCCCAGTACTAATGGAGAGCTCTTTGGGGCACTGCCTGAGAGGGAGGAGAGAGTTTAGCTCCTTCTTATTCTTGGTCATATGTTCCTCAGGAGCTTGTCCACTCAAGTCCCAAATTGCCCAGACCTTCTCTTGGGGTATAATCTTGGCAGTCTGCATATGGATCTGCCCAAAGGCAGGTGACCCACATTTTGTTGTTGGAAACTAACCTCCAATAACCACTGACTGCATGCAGTTCAGCCAATGCAGCCCCTCACCAGTCAACCACTGCAGCATGAGCTGCACTAAGGAACATGTATTATGGTTATTCTGACCAAAAAGACACCTCAAACATGGGCTCTTGGAACTATTCATTGATGCCCAGAACTTCTAAGTTTTGAATATGACACAAAGCCTCATGCTCAGAACAATCCCGGCTGATGTTTAGTTTGATCCCTCTTATGTCTTTTGAGACCAATAGAGGTGATTTCTACATGGGTAATGAAAGCCTTGTCAGGGCCATCAAGTGCCCAGACAGGCCTACACTGGACCATCTGCCAGAGCTCTGCATACCTGCTTATAAGGCCAGAAGCCCCATCTCAGACTCCTTAATGCCTTAGGAACTTGCTGTCTATTGGCTTTCTCCACCTCACTGAGGCAGGTTTCATAAGAAAACCTGCTTTACATAGATGTTTAGATTACCAACCTGAAAATATTCTTCTCTAAAACTCTGATAAAATTTCCTAAGGCACTTTAAAATTCCTTATAATGGAAGAATTGAGGCCAGTTGGTGATAATGGGCATTGCTTCTCCCACGGTCCTTCTCTTTCTTGTTGGAAGTATTCAAGCTTCCAAGTGAAACCCTGCTCTAACTTTTGTGAGGTTATTAATCTAATAGTCTTCTGAAAATCTACAGAAACACTTAAGACATTTTTGAGTCTCCTATAATTGGTGGCTTGAGGCCATTGTTAATAGTAGATATACTTTCAGGCCCAACACTCTCTCCAGGCTGGGACCCTGTGTATCCAATGTATGAATGGGGGTTCAAGAGAACTGACTCTTGTCCAACGACAACTTTAAACTATTCTCTCTGGGACACCAGACATCCGAAGGACTTTGCTTTTATTTTTCTGGTACCACGGAAAATAATTACCTCATCTGAGTAAACAAATGCTGCTATATATTTCATATCATCATTAACCTTTTCTTTTGCCTCCAGACCTCTTTATAAATTGCTAAAACCCAACAGGGAAATGAAGGCAATTTGTGTCTTAGCTCTCATCAGCCAAGGGCACTCCCCAAGTCCTCTACTTAATACTGACTCCTGACTTCTTAGCAACCAGTGCAAGCTTCTGACTCCTTAGCAACAGTCCAAGGTCTTTTGAAGTCAAGCTGAAATGTACTAATCTCCTTTAACACATATTGGGAAGTCTATACTGGCCAAATTCCTTCTGGACTACAAAAATGGGGGCTTAAACATTATTAAGTGCTGTAGGATTCTGATATCATGCTCTTAATAAGCACCTCCTTAATGTACTATTACAAGTCATTGATTTCAGACAATTGAGCTTCTCTTAGACTTCTCTGCAAAAGGTCAATATCGTGCTCTTCTGTCCTACATTGCTTAGTCTGATGGCAGCTTACATCTCATCCCTGAACGTCTTTCTCCATTTCTCTTTCCAGGGTTCAATAACGAGGAGTCGTTAGCATAAAAACTCCCAGACTCTGTTTGCAGGGGAAGGTTCCATACATAGTCTCCCAGGAGAGACATGACAGTGTGCCTTTTTGTTCAGTCTCTATTTTTATATAGTATCTGTGCAAGGAAGACAAATATAAAGAGCATCTAGGTATTCATATGTGCATGCTATACTGGGCCAGACCTTTAAAAAGGTTTCTAGAGACAAACCCAAGTCCTTCTATCTAGAAACCTCTGTGCCTATAACACACCTATAACCCTGCCTACCCTGAAGATATCCCATTGTGTCCCTTCTTTCCTCCTTCTATCCTTGGAACAGATGCTATTGGTGTCTTGCTCTCATTTTCTCAATATTTAGCATTCATACATAATGCTCCAGGCTACAAGGTCCTGCTTCTTCTGGCCAAAGAGGCATGTTCAGCACGTATGGATAGCAGACCAAATGTAAAGAAAATAATGCCCCTGGGAGGAGACTTCAATCAATGATAAATGTCTTGCTTCCTTACCCTCATATGACATAACTCTGAGGCATGTTCTATCCAATCTTCCAGATGTCCCCACTGGATAAAGTCCCTGGTCCTCACAGAGTGACCTGCTTACTGATGTACATACACTGGCTGTCCCCCTTCATACCACACTTCCCCCTCCCCTAGCAGTGCTTGCTAGAATCACCTCCAACAAAAACTTCTCACACTCAAGTATTTGTTTCAAAGTTTGTTTCTGGAGTTATCAACTTAAGACAACAATTGAGGAGGTGGTACTTGTTTCGGTTAGCTCTGACATTCCCTGGATCCTGTTTCTATGTCTACCCCATGTGTTACCCCATATTCCTCCCTACCACCCCCACTCTCCCTTAGAAACAACCATATAGACATAGTTCTGGTGGGTTTTAGTCCCTAAGCCAAACTGGCCCAGCCTATCCTACCTCCACCTTAAATAGTGGTTCAGCTCTCTGTTATTAATTGACAGGGACACACTGGTCACTTCGGGCCCACTGTCTAGTACCCTGAGTTTCAGCTCATTCTATTTTAATAGCCACCCTGGGAAAATACTTACCTGATACTTACCTGATCCTATAGGAAAAAACAAAATGCTGGCGGGCTGCTTTTGGTGGTAGGGCTCAGGAAAAACTTAGTGCCCCTGCTACTTCCCCACTTTGTTTTAGTTAGGCTGACTTTTAAAACACCTGTATTCTCTTCTTCACCATACCAGATCAAACTAGATCCCTGTTTGGGTGTTACAGACATCCAGTTAGCTCAACTGTTAGTTTTTAAAGGGCTTTGTGGAAGGCAGAATAATGTTTTTAAAGGGCTTTGTGGAAGGCAGAATAATGAACCCCCAGAGATGTCCACACACTAACCTCCAAATCCGGTAAATATGTTATGTTACATGACAATGAAGAACGTGGGTAGCAGATGGAATGAAGATTGCTAACAATATGAAGATTATCCTGGGTCATCTAGGTGAACCCAGTGTAAATACAAGAGTCTTTAAATGCATAAAAGAAAGCAGGTCAGAGTAATGCAGCCTGAGAAGACCTCAACCCAGTTTTTCTGGCTTCAAAGATGAGGAAAGAGTGCTGTGGGCCAAGAAATGTGGGAGGCCTCTAGGGGCCAGAAATGCCAAGGGAAAGAATTCTCTCCCAGAGCCTTCAAAAAGGAATGCGGTCCTGCTGCTGTCTTCATATTAGGCCAGTGAGACCCATTTTGTACCTCTGAACTACAAGTATGCAATGTGCTATGTTAAGACATGGTGTGTGGTAATTTGTTAGAGCAGACATAAGCATGGGATGTCTGTTGTTATTCTAAGGATCCAGAAGCTTCCAGAAGCTTCCATTGCAGCTGCCATCTGACTTGCTATCTCCACCTTGGTCCCAGCAACTAGGATTTGGCTAATATCACCACTGTGCTTCCTTCTAAGATTTGCTCTTCTCTCCACTTCCTGTGGATATTTGTTTTTTTCCTATGCCTACTCATTTGACCACCTTTAAAAACAGAAAGAAAGTGGGCAGATAATGGTTCGATTTTACCCTCTTACATATAGGACTCAGGTTTTAGAATAGCTCCAGATTCTAACTGGCCTAAGTGATGCTGGTATGCATTTCCTCAATTAAACTATCCTTTGGTCAATGTTTTCTCTGCAAAGTAATCTCAGCCTCAGTATACTTACATTGGCTAGATACCTTTTCTCCTAGCTTCTGGTGAGAAAATAATTCCCTTTTTGCTCCAAAACCACTTGCTTGGAGGGTATTGATAATCAAATGCCCAGATCTATCAGACATTCCACCAGCCTGAATTCTGATCCTGTCCATGTAAGCTCTGTGTTTCAGGCATGTCCCTCTCATGATTCTATACTACCACATCCTAGTGATGAGGTGCAGTGTAATTGGAAAGAGCCTGAACTCTGAATAGGATTCTTCCTCTGACCATATTAGGTCAGCTATGATCTTGAATGAAGCCATTACTTGTCAAAGGGTTATATCAAGAAACAGGGGTGGTGAGGGAGAAGGCAGAAAAGACCTTTAAAAATAACAGGGCACCTGTTGGGATGAGCACTGGGTGTTGTACGGAAACCAATTTGACAACAAATTTCATATTAAAAAAAATAGCATTCCAGTCTCCTACTTATCATTTGAGAATGTAGGGGAGGCAAAATTATTCCTCTACCCTCTTAGAGTTTGGGTGGCTGGACCTGAAAGTTGAAATGATAAACAGGTTGATTGTAGAATAGCATACAAATTTATACAGGTTTTACGTGACACAGGAACCTCATAAGGAATGAAGACTCACAGAAACAGCAAAACCTGCATGATTTTACAGTAATTGAGTAAAGAGAGGCAATTGTGGAAAAATAACTAAGCTATGTGCGGAGGCTAAAGGAAGATAATTATTTTTAACAAGGTCTGTTTGTATAGAATTCTCCAGGTTTCGACTTCTCATCCTTGATGATAGGAATGTTACTTTCCTTCTTGTACAGGAATGGCATGTTTCACATGGGAATTTTTTAATTTGTAAGGAAAACAAGGTGAAGGTGCCCTTCTTGCAACTGCTACTTTTTAAGTGCTTTCAGCTCAAAATAATTTTTACGCCAAAGCGCATATTTTGGGGTTGAATACTCTGCCACTCTACAAGAATCTCATTTTAAGGTCAATAGACCAGTTCACTTCTTAGAAAATTTCACCCCATTCCAAATTAAACATGACTCCCAGGTTTTAACCTGGTCTGGAGGCAAATTGTCTCTAAGTCCTGACCACAGCTGGTGGCTTCCCCCACCTGTGCAGGATGCCCACTCTATGTCCCCATGTGCCCCTCTTAAGCAGTCCTGGAAAGGTCATCAATTGCAAGTAGCTTCATTCCAGGCTCCCTTTGGGGATGATTTTGTTTCACGAGACCTTTTGGCATTGTAATAATAAAAAAATAGAAAGGAAAAAAAAAGTCTATGCCCATTCAAAGATATGTATGCACACAAGGACATTTACTAACCATATGTCTCCTGAGGAAGGAGAAAAATAGTGGCAATAGGAATAAAGTGCAAAACAATGAATTCATTAATCAAACAATTAGTCAGTGAAGGCAAGCCAGGGGCACGCATGGGCCAGTGGGGGCTCTGCTGCTGGGCATTGAACTGAGCACTCTGGTAGACCCAATTGTCTGTACACATGAGGCAGTTGTGCGTGGGGAGGGGTGCAGGTTGTGGGGAAATGGCTAAAAGAGACGAGCTTAGAGACTTTCACAATGACCCTTCCCCATGCCAGTAGTGATAATTCCTCCCTGTGTGCTGTTTTGAACTTTGAGACGTAAGTAAATAAAGTTGGCGTCAGCTTTGAGTCCTCTTGTACCACCAAAGCCACACTGCTGGGTGGACTGTAACTCTGCTGCCAACCACTTTCTATGGTTATAATTAGACATTCCCACTCCTGCTACCGATAGCTGCAGCAGCCCAGAGTGGGCAGAGGAGCGGGTGGAGTGGCAGGGAAGAAGAGAGCAGTGTGTAAAGGCATCTGTATGAGAAACTGTTCCTGTTGAACCCACTATAAAGCAATAGAAGTAGGTCACCACTTAAAATTCAGTGATTTGTCTCCAAGGAGCATGTTGGCTCATATAATAAGTCACATTTTCTGTGGGCTTAGAGCTATAAATCATATAAGCTTTTGCATAAATGATGCCCATTTATTTTTGTTGTTGTTGTTGCTATATTATTCAATGGGAATTGGCCTGAAAAATAAGAGTAGGTCTTTCTATTTTTATGTCTTGTGGTTGTTTTGTTATTGCAACTTATAAATCAAGAAGTGATCTTTTAAAAAATTATATATATATATTTTTTTATTTTTTGAGAGAGAGAGAGAGAGAGAGAGAGAGAGCAAGAGGGGGAGTGGGGCAGAGAGAGAGAGAGAGAGAGAGAGAAAGAGAATCTTAAGTAGGCTCCACACTCAGCACAGCCTGATACAGGACTGAATCCCACAAACCTGGGATCATGACCTGAACCAAAATCAAGAACCAGATGCTCAACCACCTGAGCCACACCGAACTTCTATGTATGTACGTACGTATGTATGTATTTATTTTTTTTTTTTATTTTTATTGTTTTCAGAAAAATAGAGAGGCAAGAAGTGATCTTAGCAAAGAAAGGATTATATAGCAATTGGAGTTTGTTTCAAATAAAAAATAAGTTTTAGGTTAAACATCCTATTCTCAAATAAAGCTGCTAGAAATGATTGGGTGATTTAAAAAAATAATGTATTTTAATTTTTGAAAAAGTTTAGGTTTACAAAAGAAATTGCGCAGAAAGTAGAGAGAATTCCCACATCCTCCCTCCCCTCTCCTGCAGTTTTCTTGTTTATCGACATCTTGCATGAGTGTGACATATTTCTCACAATTGATGAGTCAATAATGAAATAATATTAGTATGATATTTTTTTAATTTTTTAAAGTTTATTTGTTTTGAAAGAGAGAGAGATGGGTGGGGGAGGGGCAGAGAGAGGAGGGAGAGATAGAGAATCCCAAGCACATGCTGCACTCAGGGCAGAGCCTGATGCATGACTTGAACTCACGAACCGTGAAATCATGGCCTGAGCTGAAATCAAGAGTTGGATGCTCAATTGACTGAGCCACCCAGGTGCCCTTGGCAAATTAAATTTTTATGAAATGGGGCTGTGCAACTATTTTTATGACATATTTCTAAAACTATAGTTTTCAATATTTCTTTCAGAAATGGAGAATTCTTCTAACAACAGAGCACTATGAATACATATAATAAAACATGTACAAGATCTATATGAAGAAAACCATTAAAATGTTGATGAAAGAAATCAAAGAAGATCTAAAGAAATGGAGAGGTATTTCATGTCCATGAGTAGGAAACTTAACATTTTTAAGATATTCATTCTTCACAATTTGGTTTATACATTCAATACAATTCAAATCAAATTTTTAGACAGCTGCTTTGTAGATATCAACACACTTATTCTAGAGTTTATATAGGCTAATATTTTCTGATTTTAAGAGTTACTACAAAGTTACAGTTATCAAGACAGTATAATATTGGTGACAGAATAACCAAATAGGTCAACGGAATAGGATACAGAACCCAGAAATATACCCTCATAAATAAAATCAACTGATTTATGTGAAGGGCCAAAGGCAAGTCAATAGTCTTTTCAAAAAATGGTGTTGAAATAACTGGTCATTCACATGCCTCCCCCCAAAAAAAATCTAGACACAGACATTAGACCTTTCACAAAAATTAACTCAAAATGACTGTAGATGTAGATGCAAAAGGAGAACTGTAAAATTCTCAGAAGATAGTGTAGGGGAAAATGTAGGGTGAACTATTCTTGGTAATTATAATATCAGTCAGACCTGTTGGCAATGATTTTTTTGTGAAAGAAAAAACTTAATAGGTTGGACTTAAAATTAAAAACTTCAGCTCTATGAAAGACTCTATTAAAAGATTGAAAAGTCAAGCCACTGGAAGACTGGAAGAACAATATTTACACAACAACTGTCTGTTAAAGAACTTGTATACAACATATGCAAAGCACTTTTAAAACTCAAAAAGGAAAACAAAATATCTCATCAGACACCTCACCAAAAATGATATACAGATGGTACATAAGTATATGAAAAGATGCTCAAAATGCACATTACAGAATTATAAATTAAAACAACAATTAGATACCACAATAAGATGCTATAATACATACTTATTAGACTGGCTGAAATCCAAAATAGTGATAGTACCAGATGCTGGTGAGAATGTGGAATAAGAAGACCTCTCATTCACAGCAGGTGGGAATGCAAAATTGTAAATTTGAAAGATAGAATGGTATTTTCTTACAAAACTAACATAGGCTTACCATACCATCCACCAATTATGCTTCTGGGTAGTTAGCCAGTAAGTTGAAAACTTGTGTTCACACGGAAACCTGCATTAATGAATATAATATGCCTAAGTGCAGATTTCTTTTTTTTGGTGTTATCTATCTTGGTGTTCTCTGGGCTTCCTGGTTCTGTGACTGGTGTCTAACATTTAACTCAGAAAACTCTCAGCCATTATTACTTCAAATATTTCTCCTCTTATTGAAAAGAAGTTTTCTTTGATCTTCACCCTGAGAAACTGGTTAGAGTTCCTGGAGGTAAAATTCATAAAAGTGTGGGGCCCCCTCAAGGTTGGGTCCCCAGGAGCTCACATTCACTCTTCAGCAATTAGTCAATTACTGATTAAGTTTTCCTACTGGTGGTTTCTGCTTCCAGTAAGCTGTGATTCTGTATTTCCCTGTCTCCACAGTTTTGGGGGAAGTGGTTTACCCTGTGACATCAATTCTCTGATGAATCTAAGAAGAGAGTTGACTTTCAGTTTGCTTAGCTTTTTTCTTGTTGAGGGAAGGAGTGATAACTTTATTTTTTTATTAAGTTTATTAAGTTTATGAGAGAGAGGCAGAGTACACAGGCGCAAGAATGCACATGTGGGTGAAGAGCAGAGAAAGATAATCCTAAGTAGCTCCATGCCATAATCACGGAGTCCAATGCAGGGCTCAAACACATGATCCTTGAGATAATGACTTGAAGTGTAACCAAGAGTTGGACACCTAAATAACTGAGCCACCCAGGTGCCCCAGGAGTGATAACTTTCAAGTTCTTTCCATGTCAGACCAAAAAATTTAGTCTTTTTAGGATAAGAAACCAAGTGGATAACAAACAAACCCAACATTATTCACTAGTATATAATCATTAGGTCTTGTGTACATAGAAGTTCTTTTTTTTTTTTTTTTTTACATTCATTTATCTTTGAGAAACAGAGTGAGTCAGAGCATGAGCAGGAGAGAGGCAGAGGAAGGGGGCAGGGACACATATATCTCACAGAATCTCACAGTTTCTGAGCTGTCAGCACAGAGCCTGATGCAGGGTTCAAACTCACGGACCATGAGATCATGACCTGAACAGAAGTTGGACACTTAACTGACTCAGCCACCCAGGTGCCCCTGCATATGGAAATTCTTAAATAATAATAATAAATGCAAATAATTACTGAGCAGTAAGAGGCAGGAATTTAAGACAATTGACTATGGATTGTACCAATTTAAAATAAAATTAAATCAAATCTTTGGAACCTATTTTTAATTTCATTAATGTATTTAAATTAAAAAAACTGGGGTGCGTGGATGGCTCAGTCGGTTAAGCGTCTGACTTCGACTCAGGTCATGATCTCACAGTCTGTGAGTTCAAGCCCCATGTCGAGCTCTGTACTGACAGCTCAGAAACTGGAGCCTGCTTCAGATTCTGTGTCTCCCTCTCTCTCTGCCCCTTCCCTGTTCTCACTCTGTCTCTCAAAAATAAATAATAAACATTAAAAAAATTTTTGAAAAATGCCTTCACTTCTTCCACTGCCACTCCCTGCTTCCCTCACCTTGCAACAACTAATCTGTTCTCTGTATCTCAAAGCTTGTGGGTTTTTTTGTAAGTTTCCACATATAAGAGATTGTACAATATTTGTCTTTCTCTTACTGACTTATATCACATAGTATAATGCCATCGAAGTCCATCCCTGTTGCCCCAAATAGCAAGTTTTATTTTTCTTATGGATGAGTAATATTCCATTGTGTGTGTATGTATGTATATATACATATATATGTACATATATATGTATATAGAAGTGTTATATATATACACACATATATATAACTTCTTTTATATATGTGTACATATATATGTACATATATATAACTTCTTATATATATATATATATATATATATATATATATATATATATAACTTCTTTATTTACTTATTTATCAGTAGACACTTATGTTGTTTCCATATCCTGGCTATTGTAAATAATTCTGCAATAAGCATGGAGGTGTATGTATCTTTTCAAATTGGTGTTTTTGTTTTCTTTGAATACATACCCAGAAGTAGAACTCCTGGATCATATGGTAGTTCTATTTTTAATTTTTTTTAGAAACCCCCATACATTTTCCATAGTGATTATATAAATATAACATACATTCCTGCCAATAGTGCACAAGGGTTCCCTTTCTCCACATCCTCACAAACACTTGTTATTTATTGTCTTTTCATTAATAGCCATTCTAACAGATGTGAGGTGATATTGGGGTTTTGATTTACATTTCCTTGATGATTAGTGATTCTGAGCATTTTTCATGTACCTGTTGGCCATCTGTATGTCTTCTTTGGGAAAAATATCTGCTCAGATCTTCTACCCATTTTTTCATCAGATTGTCTTTTTGCTATTGCATTGTATGAATTCTTTGTATATTTTGAGTGTGAGCTTATCACATATATGATTTGTTTTTATTTTCTCTCATTCAATAGGTTGCCTTTTCATTTTGTTGAAGGTTTCCTTTACTGTATAGAAGATTTTTAGTTTGGTGTAGTTCCACTTATTTATTTATTTATTTATTTATTTATTTGTTTGTTTTTGGTGTTAGAGTCAAAAATTCTCAACAAAAGTTATGTCAGGGAGCTTACTGCCTATATTTTCTTCTAGGATTTTTATGGTTTCATGTCTTACTGTCAAGACTTTAATCCATTTTTCATTATTTTTTATGTATAGTGTAAGATAGTGGTCCAGTGTTCTTCTTTTGTATGTGGTGATCTAATTTTCCCAACACCACTTATTGAAGAGACCATCTTTTCCACGTTGTATATTCTTGGCTCCTTTGTTGTAAATTAATTTACCATAATGTGCAGGTTTATTTGTGGGCTGTCTATTTTGTTCCATTGATCTATGTATGTGTTTTTATGCCAATACCAAACTGTGTTAATTATTATAGCTTTGTAATATAGTTTATTACAAAGGAACATGGTGCCTCCAGCTTTGTCCTTCTTTCTTAAGATTTCTTTGGCTAGTCAGAGTCTTTTGTAGTTCCATATAAATTTTAGGATTGTTTATTATATTTCTGTGAAAAAGTCCATTAGAATTTTGATAGAGATTGAATTGGATCTGTTTATTGCTTTGGGTAGTATGGACATTTTAACAATATTAATTCTTCCAATCCATGATCATAGAATGTCTTTCCATTTATTTGGATCTTCTTAAGTTTCCTTCCTTGATATCTTATAGTTTCAAAATGATATTAAGTTTTCTTTCACCTCCTTAGTTAAATTTATTCCTAGATATTGAATTCCTGTTGCTGACAGCCATTAGCTTTTTAACCTTCCAGATATTTCAGGACAAGGGAAAACTGTGGGCTAAAGGCAGTTTGGGAAGTATAGGAACCTGTGAAATATTAGCAACAAACATATCCAGCATCTAGGGGATGAGCATATTGTCTTAGTAGAGGGATCTGAAAGTCTTAGTCCATTTGAGATTCTATAACAAAGTACCACAGACCTTTAAATAACAGACATTTACTTCTCACAGTGCTGGAGCCTGAAAGTCCAAGATCAAGGTGCCTGTATGGTCAGGTTCTGGTGAGGGCCCCCTTCCTGGTTCATAGGCGGCTATCTTTTTACTGTGTCTTTGTGTGGTGGAAGGGGCTAGGGAACGCTGTGGGGTCTCTTTTATAAAAAATATTAACCCAGGGCACCTGAGTGGCTCAGTAGGTTCAGCATCTGACTCTTGATTTCAGTTCAGGTTATGATCTCATGGTCATGAGACTGAGCCCCATGTAGGGCTCTGTGCTGACAGTGGAGCCTGCTTGGGATTCTCTCTCTCCCTCTCCCTGTGCCCCTCCCCCACTTTCTCTCTCTCTCTCTCTCTCTTTTAAAAATAAATTAATTAAAACATTAAAAAAATAAAAGCACTAATCCCATTCATGAGGGCTCCGCTCTCATGACCCCTGTACCTCCCAAAAGCCCCACGTCTTAGTACCATCACATTTAGGATTGCAGCTTGTGAGTCCTGTGGGGGAGGACATAAATATTCATACCATCACATCTGGTTAATAAAAGACCAGGTACCAATTAGCGTTCAGAGAATCATGGCCTTTTTTTTCCCTTTGTTTTTCTACAATGCCCTAAGAACCCTTGTGCATATAACATGTACTTGTGGAATAAATACATAAATGGCCTAATGGGATCAGAGTCTTTACACTCAAAACCAGAACAAAGTAAAGCAAAAACAACCTGTGTGTCATCTGATATCCTGATGATCCCTATGGTGTCCAACATAAGACAGTTACTTTAATTATATATGTATATGTGTGTGTGTGTGTGTGTGTGTGTGTGTATATATATATATATATATATATATATATATAGTATATTTTATATATTTATATATAGTTGAGTGGCTATCCAATTTGAGGGAAATTATTCAGTAGCAATGTTTCCAGGACAGATATATAACTGGAACTGAGTTGGCGGGGGGGTGGCAGTGGAAAGGCAATGGGGAGAGGGTCAATGGTATTACATGGGAAATAGCCAGACACTCACAGTCTTGCCCATCATAAGATTCATTTTCAGCTCAAGATCCAGCCAGTTTGTCCCCCTTTGCTTCAAAAAATATAAAAACACTTCATCTATAACAAGGATCATGGCAAATATTGTAGCAAAAGTTTAAGCAAGAGTTCAACAGTCTTCAGGTTTGGGAACTGACTTTAGGTTCAAGCAAACCATCTGAAGAAGACAATTCCAGAAATGTTTATAGGCAGCTAGCATTTTTAAGGGCATTAGACATGATCAAACCATTGAGAAAATTAGTTAAAAATTTGTTTTCCTCAAAGTGGATGCTGAGCATAATCATAGTCAAAGAATAAGAACTTTTTTTTTTTTTTTTTGCAAATAATAAGAAGGGTCTTAAAACAGCAATGTGACAGTCCAGATAAGATCAGGTTGGGCGGTGCCTGGGTGGTTCAGTGAGTGATGTGTCCAATTCTTGATACTGGCTCGAGTCATATTCTCACGGTTCATGAGATCAAGCCCCAAGTTGGGCTCTGTGCTGACAGTGTGGAGCCTGCTCAGGATTCTCTCTCTCCCTCTCTCTCTCTCTGCCTTTACCCCTCTTGCTTGTGCTTTCTCTCTCTCTCTCTCAAAATAAATAATTAAACATTACAAAATTTTTTAAAAGATAAAAGAATGAAAAATTAAAGATCAGGTGGGGCCAAGAAAAATAGATGAGAACAAGAGTAGAACCAAAAATAAGGAAAAGACAGAATGATTGAGAACAGGAAAATTTCCCTCATCTAGGAAAACAGAATGCTTATGACAGAACCCATTAGTCACCTTTTCCAGTTATTATATATATTTGTCTTTAAATTAATTGTACAGCCACAAGTACATGGCACACATTTCCCTAACTTGGACACTGTTAAATGAAAGATAAAAAATCAACTTAGCAGCAGGGCTTTTTCTTTCCCTGTTTTTTCATTTTTTTTTTAAAGAAAGGAGACTGATATTACATGTAAACTTTGCAACTCAATTCACCAACATGAAGAATATGATGGGAAAAGGGTGAAGGGCGTGTACTTGAATCAGAGAGAATACAGTAGTTTCCTTTCCATAGTCCAAGCTCAGTAATGCTCTGTTAAATACAAACTACTCCAAATGGAAGAATATGTGACTTGTTTTTTTCCTCTCCTGAGTATTATAACAAGGACGCTAGTATCCAGACTATACAGAAACAGGTAAGCAGACGCCTTTGTAGAATCTCATTTTTTCAAAGCCTACTCATGTCCGGGATTCTGTCTAATTAGAAGGGGACAATAGTGATTTTAATGTTTGGATTCTTCATGCAGGCGCCAGGAAACTGAATTGTGTAAAGGAGCTCAGAGTCATAGATTCATGAGTCCTGCCCTGGTCGTGTGTCTCTTGAGGTCTTTGGTTTTCCAGGAAAAGGCATGGCAGGGCCCTGACCTGAGTGTCTGCACCTCCAACAAAGATTCTTATTATCACCATGTTTGAAGCCAGGAGCCTTGCTTCTACATTCTTTCAGCTCAGTGCAGATTTGAGGTGTTCAGCACTGAATGTGTATTTCACTACAAACCCCAAAGACTCAGATATTGATAGCTATAGCTGGTGCAGTGTTTCCATCTGGAAGGCAACATTTTCCTACAGCAGATTTGAAAACCAAAGTATAATTGGCCTAAAAGAAATTGATGAGCCGAGCCTGAATTGTTGCCTTAGATGCAAGTACACATTGTGGCTGATCTATGCACTAGTTACTGTGCACTAGAATCAACAGCTCTGCAGGGTCTCGGATGTGGACAATGACTGGAAATGTAATTGATGGGCTTGGCCATCATTAAGGACAAGGAGTAGGCATCAGAGAGTTTAGCATTATGGGGAAATGGATACTTGTGATATTATGAAGAAAACTATTGTGCTCAGTTAACTCTTGCTTTGTAAGTATCCTGTAGATAGGTAGGATGTCCTCAAAGATGGTAAGACTTAAACCTTTTAGAAAGGAGATATGGTGGGGCACCCAGCTGGCACAGTCAGTAGAGTATGCAACCCTAGATCTCTGATCTCCGGGTCTTGAGCTATGGCCCCACATTGGGTATAGAGATTGCTTAAAAATAAAATATTTTTTAAAAAGCAAAGGAAAGGACGAATGGTTTGAACAAATGCTGCTGTTCATATGCTTCTTGTTAATTATCATTAGCTGTTGGTGAACAAATAAACCAAATCCCAGAGCCCTTTCAATCCTTAATTATCTGTCTGAACCCAGAAAAATCCTGAACTCACATTCCTTCAGTTAAGCACTTGCAGTTTATCTAGACCTAACAGAATACATTCTCTGACCACTTTTCTGCCAAGACTCTACTGTTTTACATTTGCTTCGGGTGTGAGAGAGAATTGAGGAAATTGTTTAAAATTTAGACATCAAGAGTCTCAGAACCAGAGTGTATCTGCCTTAAAATATAATTTTTTACACCTACTTGGTAAGTCCTGGAATTTTCCTTGAAGATAAAAGGTATACTAGTAATGTCCTCCTTCATGAACACAGATGTAAGCAGAGGCTGGGAGGGCTGGCTTTTTCTTGCTGAGCCAGAAAAAACGAGTGTGAGTGCAGGGAAGTGTGCCATTTTCCCATCCTTTTCCAAGAGGATATTGATCACACCCTTTTCCTTTGGGTCATAATGGGGACGGGCTGTTTCAGGAAACATGACTCCTCCTTAGTGAAGCTCAGGATACAATTCCATGGCCATGCACACACCGAGTCAGCCCCTTCCTGTTCATCTCCTCGGGCTTCAGCACTACTCCTGAGCTTCCAGAAGATCTGGCCAGAAGCCCTCTGGTCCTGTAAATAAGCCAACCTTGCCTGGCCTTCTGTTTGTTGAAAAAGTTACGTCAGATTTTTGTTGTTGCTATTTGGCAGACAATAAACATCTTTCTCCAATGTGCGTGCAGTCTCCACACCACTGATAGAAAAATTGTCCCAAGCACCTGTTAACCATTTTTATACCTTTTTTGGAAAAAAATGCTTATCTAGTCCATTTTTAG
Source organism: Panthera pardus (assembly GCF_024362965.1). Taxonomy (NCBI): domain Eukaryota; kingdom Metazoa; phylum Chordata; class Mammalia; order Carnivora; family Felidae; genus Panthera; species Panthera pardus. The sequence continues at coordinate 47,624,757 of NW_026526821.1, read as the reverse complement.
GGAGAGGATTTTGTTTTTTTGCAATTCTTTATGTATTTTGGATATTAACCCCATATCGGAGGTAGGGCTTGCAAATATTTTCTCCCATGCCATAGGCTCTGTCTTCATTCTCTTGCTTGTTTCTCTTGCTGTGAAGATTTTTCAGTTTGATTCAGTCCCACTTGTTAAATTTTGTTTTTGTTGCTTGTGCTTTTAATACCAAGTCCAAAAGATTTTTTGCCAACACCCATACCAATGAGGTTTTCCTGATGTTTTTTTCTATGAATTTTATGGTTTTAGGTCTTATTTGAGTCTTTAATGCATTTTGAGTGAATTTTTGTGCACAGTGTAAGACAGAGGTCCAATTTCATTCTCCTGCATGTGAATTCAAGTTTACTCTGCACCATTTATGGAAGAGACTATCCTTTCCCCACTGAGTATTCTTGGCTCCCTTGAAAATATTAGTTGACCATATATGTGAGAGTTTATTTCTGAGTTTTCAATTCTGTCCCATTGGTCTGCATCTATTTTTGTGCTAGGACCATACAAAATGCACATCTCTCATGACATCTTGCATTAAGTGGCTCAGTGGTTACCTGCTGCTCCATGACCTAGTTTAATACCTGAGGGGCTGTTGTTGGGACAACAGGGGTCATGTAGGACATAGTGCATATGGTATGACTTCCCCTTCTCCACTATAGCTTCCTGCCCAACTGCTGTCATGTTGTGACACCACAACTTTATTTTTATTATTATTATTTTTTAATCTTAGAAAGTGAAAGAACACAAGCAGGAGAGGGGCAGAGGGAGAAAAAAAGAATCCCAAGCAAGCTTCACTGTCAGTGCAGAGCCAGAAGCAAGGCTCCATCCCACAACCCTGGGACATGATCTGAGTCAAAATCAAGAGTCAGAAGTTCAACCAACTGACTACCCAAGCACCCCAATGACATCTTTAAATTGCTGATAATTAAGACTTAGTTTAGATTTCTGGTAACTTGTCATTGCTTCTCAGGCTTATGGACTGGTGCTATCCTCAATCAAAAGAGGTGCAGATGCCCATGGCCTCTGCTAGGCTCATTAAATCTAATTTGCAGGCAAATAAAAGAAGAGGAGGGCTGGAGAAGGCCTGATATTCCCTACTTATATTAAAAAAAAAAAAAAAAACCTTACATAAGCCCTTCTCATTTGCCTAACTTCTCCACATTACAACATTCCCCAACAGCGAAACAAATGGGTTTTCCAACTAGGTTGTACCTTGTTTTGATTACTTAGGGATTACATAAGACATGAGGGATAGCTTCCATACTAGTATCAGTAATGAAAAAGCCATGGTGTTGATGTCATTGTTGCTTATTTTTGAGCCTCAATAGAATATTCAGTATTTACTAGAACACCAGACAATGTAGTTTCTTACCACAAGAACTTCCAGTCTTGTGCTGTGGATAATGTACCCATGATGTGAGGTGAAACAAGCCAGATGGCATGTAACCAAAGGGCAGTGTTCCTCACTTTGAGTTTCCTACTCCTATGAATCCTGTTGATCATGTAGTATCACACTTTCATTCCAAAGATGTAGGTAGTACTGTAGGTATCTCTTGGGATGTTTGTCCAGCATGCCACTAGTGGATTGATCCTCCACAAACATCCAGGGGCGTGCCTCAGCCACCCTACATTTCATTTCATTATAACCTCTCCATGCCAACCATGGTTAATTGGACTCCAAGTACACCTCACTCAGCTAGACTAATCAGGGTCTTGTTCTGGAGATTTGGGATTGAATTCAGGTTCCTAGTCAATCTGAGTGATCCCCTAAATAATGGAAACAGGTTCATGATCCTATACCCACCAAGATTTCTAAGATCACAGAGAATGTGTGAGATGTGCAGAAGGAAGTCCAAGAAAGCATTTGGTTCTGACCCATTATCAGGTGTGACATAGGGTTCAGAGACATACATCCATTTTTACTTAATACCACAAGGTGGTTGTTTCTTAAAAATGAAGGGTCCTAACCCAGTCTCTCCCAAGGGATACCTTAATATAATACAAAATTTATATTTGGTCCTTGTCCCTGGTTTCTAGCACAAGAGCTGCTAAAATATTTGGAATATACTGGGTGATGGAGGTGAGAGGAATATCTTTGGTTATTTGTAATAGCCCCTTTCAACCATATCTGAGTTTACACTAATGAAGTGGTGACTACTGAACGATGCTGGTTGGTTGTCAGAGGGTTAGAATTTTCAGCTCTGTCCTCCAGCCTCCTCGTAGAGGAGATGGGCAAGGGAGTGAGTGAATCATGAATGGGCAATGATTTAGTCAAACATGCCTATGTACTGGAACCTCTATAAAAATCCTACACAATGAGATTCAGAGTTTCTGGGTTGGTGAGCATACCTATGTGCTGGGAGTGAGACATACCCCAAACATACCCCAAACTCTACAGAAACAGAATGTCCTGAGCTCAGGAACCTTCCCAACCTCAATGTATGTACCTCCTCATCTGGCTGTTTATTTTGTTAAACAACAAAAATTCAACCAAATAAATTTTAAAAGATCTACTTGGTTTTATTAACCTATTCATGAATCAGGAAGCATCCTGTCTAGACAGTAGAGAGGAGCTCCAAATGGACTACAGAAAGGGAAAAGTTTTTAAAGGCAGAACAAAGAAATCATAAACATGGAAAAAAGATTATTTCAGGTGATGTTGCCTTCATTTTAGGACACAAAGGTCTTAGTAGGTCCCCTCATCTTCCACTGGGGGATGGAGAAGTCCATGGGATATATTATCTTATTGTTGATGAGAAAATTCCTGACTGAGCATTTAAGACTGCATTTATGGGGAGGTTGAAATTGTAATCAGGGTAGTTATTAAGTCTTAGTCTACTGACTTGGTGCCTTAACTTAAGTGATGCCATTTTTGGCCTGTGGTTTTCTTTTTAACATGATTTGTATGTTTTATAATATCTTTTATCATAAACCAGAAACAGTGAGTAAAGTGTTTCCTTCAGTTCTGTGAGCTGTTATAGAATATTATCAAACCAGAAGAGGAGGTCATGGGAATCCCCCATTTCTAGCTAAGTTGGACAGAAGTATGGATAATCTGGGGACCCACTACTTGCAATTGGCATCTGAAGTGAGGGACAGTCCTATGGTGTCACAAAGTACACCTTAAGACCTGACCTTTGTACATCTGCTTGTATTCATTAACTTTTGTCTTACATTTTTCCTTAAGCTCTTCTTTTTTGCTTACCTCTTAACTCAGGCAGATGAAACCCTGAATCACCCCTCTGGTGACAGTGATTGCTCTGACAAGACCTCCCGCCAGCCCAGACCACCCAGACCTGAGTTAAACCCCCAACTTGCACCTGTGCAGATGGACCATGCAGTGACCCCTGGGATGATGGGCAATTATCTTGACCTTATTATAATATGAAAAGCTCTACCTGAGGAGGAGCTTCAGCCTCATTTACATATAGGCATGCACATGTTTTTGTATAGGCATGTTGCCTCAAGGTGCATGCACAACCTTATGCCTACCTCTACATACAATGACAAGGCTTTCCTATTGAAATATTCATCCCATTCCTAAACAAAACAATCCATTCACCTTCTTTGGGGGAGTCACAGATTTGGAAGCCATTTTGCAGCAACCCACATGGTGTAGTTTCTGACTCAGCAAGGAATAAAGTCACATTGGTTCGATTACAATGGGACTGAAATTTTAACCTGTGAGGTCTGTGTTAACTCCAGGTACTTGATGTCAGAATTGAATTACATTGTAGGACAGCCAGTTGGTATCTGCAGAGAACTGGAGAATTCCTTGGTTTGGGAAAACTCACACATTTAGTGTCAGAAAGATTGTGAGTGGAGAGACAGTTTTCCCTTATCCATCAACTCCACAATTGTATTTTTTTATGGGGAAATGCAAATTTGCTGGATGGGACACGTGAACCCACCACACCTCCAGGCTGGTCTCAGTCATAGTTTTGCCCACCATGGAACCCTCCAAACAACCACCCAGTCACCACCAGCCTGTCCTCCCTTCCTACCAATAATGCCAAGAGAATACCAGGAAAGCTGTAATCTATCCACAGAGCCCAGTAGTCTGGAAATGTTACCACATGGCATAGTAACCTACAAAAAAACTGAACTCTTGACACCATGCCACTTATACATTTTAGATTTGTGCAATGTTCAGACAAGAGCCAGGAGCTGTGACCACTTTCAGCCACCCTGTCTTTACTAGATATTTGCTGGATGTTTTCTCCATGTCTTGTAGCTCATAATCCACTCAGTGTGATTTCTGGCCCTTTTAGTTCTTAGCAGTTTTGGTTACCATATTGGTCATTCAGCCCGATAGAGAAAGAGAGAGAGAAGAGAGAATGTGTAAGACTCAAGAGCTCATCCATTCATTCATTCCCCCATTCATTCATTGTTGATTCATTCCACACATATTTTATTGTGTTCCTACCATAGCTTGGCACTATCCCAGGCCCTGGGGGCACAACATAAACCAAGACAGAAGAGGCCCTTGTTCTCATGGAGACAAATATCAATTCAATTTTTATGTGTATGTGATGGGAATGAAACCTATCTAAACTGAAGTAGAGTACATGTACTGGACAGAGTCCAGTCCACTTGAGGAAGTGAATCTTAGGATTGAGCTCCTAAAATATGTAAGATTAAGCTGGGCTGAGATGTTTGTCTTGGATAGGATACAGAAGGGAGTATTCCAGGTAGAAGAAACAGCATGTGTAAAGGCTCTGTAACAGGAGATAATATGGAGTGCTCCAGGGCTTATAAGCCAGTGTGGCTGGCACTGAGAAAGAGGGGACAGAGTGAGGGGTCCCACACTGGTGAGGAAGGATGGTTATATCCAAATGGTCATCCACATTGAAGACTTCTGTTTTTAGCTTAGGCACAATAGGAAACCAAGAAACCCCCGAACTTAGATGGAGGAGGGAATGTGTCCCCTTTGGAATGTTCTGTGGTCCAAGTAAGGAATCATTGCAACTTTGGCTGGAAAGTTGCTATGGGTGTGGTATGCATGGGACAGATGGAAGAGTTACTTAGGACACAGAAGTATTTGGATTTAGAGATGGATAGAGTATTGGGGGGGGTGGAGGGGAAAGAGGTATCAGAGAAGGTTCTTGGTTGCATACCTGTAAAACTGCACCAAGAACCCCCTGAGGTTGCACCACCTCTCCCCAGTGCTGCTTCTACTCCATAAATGACAAACAAAATGCAATCTCTCCTTCGGCTCCATAGTTGCAGAGAAGACAAAAGTTAGGTAAATGCATCCCCTTTGTTACCAGTTAAGACTTCAGTTCTTAACCCATAACTCTCTTGAACTGGACTGAATTACCTCTGAGCCACAAAGACCTTTGTGTTCCTTCAGGTAGGGTTGAGCTCAGGCAGGGTGGCTCCTGGACCCTGTCTTCATGAATCAGAACAGCAAAATTGTGGTTTTACTTGTGTTTCCATTCCAATGGCAAAATGAGGTGAGAAGCCTTTGACCAAGACCATCTCACAGAGGAAGAGAAAGAGTGATTGTCCCTAGGGCTTGCCACACTCTGGTTCATTTGCAGCTTCAAAACAGGGATAAGGACACACATTTAAGGTACATGTAACCACAAGACAGGACTGGCCTTTCTCAGACACTGGACAAAGTCCACAGGAGTGGACTACAGAGTGAATACTTGCCTGTGTACCAAATGCAAGGGATCCCCAGGAAGCCTAAGTGCTAGTACTTACAGGAGGGCACAGAGAGCACCTGCCTGAATGTCATGGCCAGTGCCATCCTTGCCCATGGCCCTCCTTGATGAAGCAGAGAAGGAAGTGGGAAGGAGTGTTAGGGTTTTGAGTTATTTGTCACTTTGGAGGTTGGCACCAACATATTTAGCCACCCACTTAGGCAGCCACCAAGAGTGGGTTTGTGGACTCAGGAAGCAGATCTTCTAGTTTTAAACCCTGAACTGGGCCAAAGACAGCTGCATGCTTCCAGAAGGTCCAGAGTTGAATAAATACTTTCAATGGGTTGAATTCTAAACCTTAAAATGTTCTTTCATGTTTCTCAAAATTTGGGACATAGTTCTGAAAATGCACAGGTAGGTATATGAGAATCATTACAGCAGGAGCCACAGAGATACCTAACTCTGTGACAGCTTCTAGATGCTGACAGTGCAGTCTTGGGCTCCTTTGTGTCCATTCCATTGACCCAACCCTGGCCATTGCTCTTCTGCATGCTGCCCTTTGTTGTCTTCCTTAACACACCCAACTGTTTCATACCGCAGGGCCATTGCACATGCTGCACTCGCTTCCTGAAATGCTATTCATCTCTGTGCTGCTCAAACCTTCTCAGTCTTCTGGCCTCAGCCTAAACAGGCCATCCACAGAGAGGCCTTCTCAGACCATCTGACTGCAGGTACCCTCCTCCCACCCCACCCTGCTCAGTCACTTATCCTTATCTCAATTCTCCCATTTTTTTAATGTTTATTTTTGAGAGAGAGAGAGAGAGAGAGAGAGCAGGGAAGCAGGGGAGGGGAGGTGCAGAGAGAGAGGGGGACAGAGGATCGGAAGCAGGCTCTATGCTGACAGCAGAGTGATGGACATGGGGCTTAAACTCATGAACCACCTGAGCCAAAGTTGTAGGCCTAACTGACTTAACCACCAGGTGCCCTCTCCCATTTTTAAAATTTATTTATTTTGAGAGACAGAGAGAGCATATGTACCAGCAGTGGAATGGCAGAGAGCAAGGGAGAGAGAGAATCCCAAGCAGGCTCTGCACTTTCAGCACAGAGCCCAAGATAGGGCTCCATCCCATGAACCATGATCATGACCTGAGCCAAAATCAAAAGTCAAATGCTTAACTGACTGAGACACTCAGGTTCCCCTCAATTATCCCATTTTTTAATTTTTATTTGCAGAGTGCTAATTGCAGAGTGCTACGTTATCTTATTATGCATTGGCTTGTTTACTTTTTGGTTGGTGTTTTTATAAGTTGTTTTTTTAGCTCTCACACAGGGATGTCAGCTCCAAAGGGCTTGGATCTTGTCTCCCTGGCTTACTCTTCATACCCTCAGCATCCAGCACCAAGTGCCTCAGGGATGATGACAGGTCACAGTGTGTGTTGAAAGAATGGATAAACCAACACATTAATGAATGGCTAGATGATATCATGGACAAGAGAAAGAGTGAGGGATGGATGAGCAAACCCAGTTCTGCTTCTGTTTATGCTGAGTCTGACATTAAAGAATTTTGCAGCTAATGAGAAGAGATGCTCACAAACATATTTTGTCCATGTTGATAAAGTCATGCCCAGGGTGGATGTGGGCACCAAGGAGGAATCCTAATCATTTATGTCCAAATATGAGGCAGCACCCAGTGTTAGGTGACTCCCATCTTCTTAGTGGAAAGTTATTTCAAAAAGACGTTTTTGAGGGTCACCTAGGTGGCTTAGTCAGTTAATCATCCAACTCTTGATTCCAGCTCAAGCCATGATCTCATGGTTCATGAGTTCAAGCCCTGTGTCAGGCTCTGTGCTGATGCTGTGGAGCCTGCTTAGGATTCTGTCTCTTTCTTTCTTTGTCCCTCCCCTGCTGGCTCTGTACCTCTCTCAAAATAAATAAAAATAAACTTAAAAACAAGACATTTTTGAAAACTGCTTAATTTCATAGATGTAGAAAATTCTCACCTATAATACTTCAAATAGGTCTTCTGCTGCATTCTTTCTTTCTTGTTCTGGTATTCCAATTACACGTTACATCTTTTTATTTGCCTCATAGGTCTTGGATATTCTTTTGTTTTGTTTTATTTTTCATTCTTTTATCTCTATGCTTTTCAGTTTGGGGAGTTTCTGGTGACATGTCTTCAAGTTCACTGATTTTTTTTTTTTTTTTTGCAGCCACATCCAGTCTACTAATAGACACATCAAAAACATTTTTCATTTCTATTACAGTGTTTGTGATTTCTAACATTTTCATTGGACTCCGTCTTAGATTTTTCACCTTTCTGCTTACTTTATCCATCTGTTTGTGTATGTTGTTGAGTTTTTCCATTTTTATTTTAATTTCCCTGATTTAATAAGCCCCAAATCTGTGGTTTTTCTTGTCTTTTAGCATACCTTGTAATTTTTTTTGTTGGATGTCAGACATGATGTATTATTAGGTAGTTGGAACTAGGTTAAATAAAACTTTAGTGTGGCATTTTATATAAATATGGCTAGGAAGTAGGCTGTGCTTAATGTTTGATGTAAATGTGGATCATTGGTCTCAAATTGCTATAATGTCCTTGTTTTTAATCTCCTTGTTGTCTTGGGTCTACTTAAGAACTTTTTTTTTTTTTTTTTGAGAGGGAGAGAGAGAGCATGAGAGTAGGGACAGAGGTAGGCAGGTTCCTTGCTCAGCACAGAGCCTGACGTGGGGTTTGATCCCATGATCCTGGAATCAGGATCTAAGCTGAAATCAAGAGTCAGATGCTTAATCAACTTAACTACCCAGGTCCCTCAAGAACTCCTTCTTAAATAGAGTCCATGTTATGCAGTTCTTCTAGATGAAACCCACTGTTATTGCACTAGAGCCCTGTTGGTATGTCAGGGGAAGAAGCACTTTGTAATCATGTGATTAGGCTCAGACTTTTAGTGGGTCTGTGGCCCTGGGCTCCACATAATTGTGTCTTAATTTTTTTCTGCCTTAGATGAGACTGGAAGTTTACCAGGGGCTGGAGTTGGGTGATTTCCCTTCTCTCAGATTGGACAATATTTTGGTAAGGTATTTTCTTCTGTTGAGCTGGCTTTTATTATGGATAAGGTTTTGGTGTCAGGCATAATTTGGAGATGTGGTTTGCTTCCAGACCACTGCAAGAAAGTGAATATCACCATAAAGAGAGTCAAATGATTTTTTTTTGGTTTCCCAGTGCATACAAAAATTATTTAACACTATATTGTAGTCTATTAAGTGTGCAATAGTTTTATATCTAGAAAAAACAATGTACGTACATTAATTTAAAAAATACTTCGTAGTGCGGCACCTGGGTTGTTCGGTTGTTAACGCATCCAACATTTGGTTTCAGCTCAGGTCATGATCTCATTGTTCATGAGTTCAAGCCTGCTTCAGGCTCCAAGCTGACAGTGTGGATTCTGCTTGGGATTCTCTCTCTCCCTCTCTCTCTGCCCCTCCCTTGCTCATGCTTTCTCTCTATCTCTCTCTCAAAATAAATAAACTTTAAAAAATAAAAAAAATACTTAGTTGCTAAAAAATGTTAACCATCATCTGAGCTTTGAGTGAGCCATAATCACTGATCAGGGATCATTGTCACAAATACAGCAATAATAAATAAGTATGAAATACTGTAAGAATTATCAAAATGTGACACAGAGACATGATGTGAGTTGGAAAAATGGTATAGATAGACTTGCTCGAGGTAGGGTTGTTACAAACCTTTAATTTATAAAAACTGCAGTGTCTGCGAAGCACAATACTACCAGGTATGCCTTGTATGTATTTCAAATTGACTGCTTTTTTCTTACTCCCCATCAGAAACAAGAAGGGTTTTTTGTTTGTTTATTTGTTTGTTTGTTTGTTTGTTTTGGCTCTTCACTGAAATCATCTGATGGGGTTTCTGGAGGCAAAACCAACAAAAAGTATGGGGACCTCACTGAGAGTGCGTTCCTCCAGGAGTTTCTCACTCTCAATGCTGGTCCACATTCAGCCTTCGGCAGTTCATCAAAATCATTTAAATGTCCCTACCAGTTAATGGCTCTAGTATCATCTGCTCCAGATGAAGAGCCCCTGCTGTGACTTTCTGGATGTGCCTGTCTGTCCAGTATTTGGAATGCTGGGCTTACTCTGTGATTTTGGTTCTTTGATGGGTCCAAGAAATGTCATTGGTTTTTGGTTTGTTTAGTTTATTATTATTATTATTATTATTATTATTATTATTTCTTTTCCTTGTTGTGAAGGTGGGAGTGACAATTTCTGAGTTTTTCATGTTGGAGCTAAAACCAGAAGTCCTTCACTGCTATTTTGCTTTTTATCCCTGTGGACCACTCAGAGGGGGGTTTCCCCACTCTCCACTGTCATTACAATAAGGCTCAGTCTCTGCACATGGTATGAGATTAACAGTGTTTGCTGTGTTGGAATGCCTAGGGTCCCAGGGCCCAAGGAAAGTTGCTACATTTTGTGTTAGTGAAGCCTGACAAAGAAAAGGTATCAGGGAAGCTGTATAGCCAGAGGGGAACTGGGAAGAGACCACAGTCCTGGGAACACTCCAGGCTGCCCCCCAACCCTGCCATGGTCAGGATGGTTGCAGAGATCATGAGCCATGTCTGATTGGTCCTGGCAGGAAGTGGGTCCAGTAGGACTCACTTCCATGGAATCAGCTACTATGACAACCACAGACTGAAAGCCCCTTCCAGGACCTTGGACTCCTGGGACTCATGAACAATCCCAAGGACAAAGAGTGGACCTTGGAAAATGAAAATATTGTACAAGAACTGGATTTCATTTGGTTTTGACCAATACAGAGATGTGATATTCCTGCACCCTAAGTGTGTGGGTCAAATCATGCTTGTACACTCAGGTAGTGCTCAGGAAATGTTTCTTCTCTCATATACACTTCTCTGCTTATAACACCTTTGTCTTGCATTGGTGTCCTTGTCGTAAACATAATTATAAATATCTAGATTGAGATGTACACCTGGTATGTTCAGGGATCTTAGTCACAAGTTACATGTTGGTCAGAAGTGTGTGGAAGGAGAAGTGAAGAAGAAACAAATGGGGAGGTGGTTGAATGTTGACTCACATCTAACTCCCCACATTTCTGGAGCAGAGCACTAAAATCCTACATTCCCAGGGCAAAATCAAAGCATTGTCCTAGGAATATTTGGCACAATTCACATGACACCAGCTAAGACCAAATCATGCTCTTCATGCCTGCCTGAAAAATGCACATGGTAACCACGGCTCCATTCATCTATAAAGAGCTCATGTTATTTCATCTGTTGATCCTGAATCCAAGTTCATGGGCTGCACTTCCAACATGGTCCCTGTCACTGAAGGATGAAAGAGGAGATTGGAAGATTATGCCATGTTAACGTTTGCTTTAAAGCCTAGAATCCAAGTAAATGAGCTTCTTTACAAACTTCGATGTCAAGTGTACTTTATTTGATAGGTACTACATAAACCTGGAGGAAATTAAGGATCCTGCAAAGACCAGAGACTGCTAACTGCTTAGCAATCTTGATTTAACAGGAGTTCAATGCTAAAGCCAAAATTGTTCTGAAACCCTTTGACCTGTGCACCCTTATACATGTTGAAGCAAAAATAAACTACAAAACTCCAAGAATCACATCATGTATATTTTATAGTCCTCCAACTTCCCCAAAATATGCTGTCTTCTCTCCCATTAAGGTATGTCTTTTTGCTTTGAAATCGAGTTGTTGCTGAATAAGTGTAAGTAAAATTAAGAATATTGTACATGATAATGGTATAGTAACTAAAAAGGGACACAGCTCATATAAGTTTATATCATAGTTTCCAAAGTGCTTTCACAATATGTATCTTATTTAATCCCCAAATATTGTGTTTACCCTTGTTCGAGAGGTGAGGTAATTTTGCTAAGCTTGCACAACTTGCAAGCAACTTGAACCCAGGTCTCTTCACTAATGATTGGGGTTCATCATATTAAGCAGGACAGCTCCCTTAAACAAATTGTGTTGCCTGTTTTATGTGTGTAAATCTATTTAAATCTCAAACCAATCCCGAGGGGTATTTCTCACATTTACAAATGAGGAACCAGCCCAGTGGTGCTAAGTCCCTTCCCTGTGGTAACACAGCATGTGAGGGGCCAGTGCTGGGCCAGAAATGGAGTAGGAGTCTTTTGACTCTAACTCAAAAGTTATTTCTACCCCACCATGCTTTCCGTGTAAATGTGTGAGTGTGTGTGTGTGTGTGCGTGTGTATATGTGTGTGTGTGTGTGTGTGTGTGTGTGTGTGTGCATGTTTGAGAGAAAGAGAGAAAGTATGAATTAGTATTATACAATATTTTAGGAAGTCACCCCAAAATGTAATAATTAATAGAGGACATTAACCCAAGCTGGAGATGCACTGTTGCCGCAGTACAGGGAATCAGAATACGGGGCTGGCTCGGCCACCAGCCCACTGGCAGAATGTGGTTGTGTTGGCTGGTGCTGAAGAGGCCTGAATCTTTCTTGCCCACTCGATCCATAAGCCCTGTGCTGTCCTTGAGTTGCATGAGTTGTGCTCCCCCAAACCAGAGAGGTGCAGCTGAGCCCATGTCCTGTGGTATCTTTGTTCCTTGAAGCTGCTTTGGGTGCTGGCCACTATCCTAGATTTGCCAGCACAGAGCTACTGGGGTTGGACACACACTCAGAAAGACCTACCTATATTAGCTCGTTACAAATACCACAAACAAGAAGGCTTAGAACACCAGAAATTTATTCTCTCACAGCTCTGGAGGCCAGAAGTCTAAAATCAAGGCTAGGCAGGGCAATTGTCCCTCCAATGGGGAGAATCCTTCCTTGCTTGTTCCAGCTTCTGGTGTTCATTGGCGATCCTGGGAATTGCTCAGCTAGCAGGTGCATTGCTCAGGTCACATGGCTACCTTCTCCTTGTGTCTGCATGTTGTCTTTCCTGTGCGTGTGTCTGTCTGTGTCTAAATCCCCCCTTTTATAGACACTGGTCATATTGGATTGGGCCCACCTGGAAAAACCCTATTTCCAAATAAGATGAAACACAAGGGATTAGGACTCCCAACATATCTTTTTGGGACACACAATTCAACCTACACTGGTGTTCTTTCTAGTCCCCCATGCTCTGTCCATCCCTGCAGAGAACCCCACAGGTACTTCCTTTCAGCCACTGTGGTCCACTAAGAACAAAGAGCATCAGACTTATCCCCAGTCCTGGTTTGGTAGGTCTTTTCAACCTCACTTGTGCACCTGAAATGCCTGGGGGAGTGAGAAAATGAGTTGTGACTCACAACACAAAGAGGAAGAGTGAAATAAGCAGTTATCACAAAGCAAGGTGGCTGTCAGGTCCCCCACAGGATTGTTGCCACAAGCTCCGTGCCCTCTTGATCCACACCATGTATAATGACACGGTTCACAAGATGTTAGAAGAGAAACCGATTCCAGCTCATGTGTGGTCTCCTCATCTGTAAAATTCAGGGAATGAGTAGTTGAATCCCGAGCAATCACTATGAAACCTTGACCCAAGGTCATAGAAGAGAACCTAGGCAGAGCCAGAACTAGTAACAGTGCCCACATCCAATTCTCCTTTCCCGACACTTCATGGCTATCAGGTCACCAGAGATGTGTGCTGCCTAGGAAAGTCAGAGGAGGTACCTATGGTCACATGAGCTGAGACTGTGTGTGGGTGTATGCATGTGCATTTTCTTCCTGCTTGCATCTGAGAGAGACTCTTCCATCTGTTTCCTCCATTCCTGACCTGTTCTCTGGACACAGGTGCTGGCCTCCTTGCTTCCCCCTGAGCAGCTGGTCCTGCCATTTCCTCACAGAGGTTCCCCTATGGATCACACTGCCTGAGTGGATGTGGGAAGTGAGACTAGCATATCTGATCATACCCCCCTGTTATGACAAACTGCATCCCTGGACTCCATGATCCCATTCTGCCAATTACATGATACGGCACACATGTGCCACAGCTTGCACTTGATAAAAGTCAGCTGTTGTTCAATGTTGATGAGGATATGATGGGCCTGTGGTCTGGATAATCTCGATATAATTCCTCCTGTATGTGGCTTGATTAACAAACTTGGTGCAATCTCATGTTCTCCTCCATTGAGTGGAATCCGTGTATGTGTACGGTGCACACAAAGTGCAGGCTGCTACCCTTGCCTTATGGCTCTTCGTGTGTCCCATGGACACACATTAAGTGCCTACTCTATGCCATGCACTGTGCTGAGAGGCTTAGCCCTCATTGGCCTAAGGTCACACCCCCAGTCACATTGTGACTGATGTCTGTGATTCTTACAAAGCCAAAGCCTTCTGACCCTTGGCCTCAGCCCCACCATTGGCCTTGGCCGCAGCAACAATTTTGGAAGTGGGCCTTATGTTTGTATTACATTTTTACTTCTCTGAAATTCTTTCTCAGGATCTCATGCATCATTTCCTTCTTGTCAATAATGTCTTCAGAGAGGGAGTTAGAGACAGCGCCCCTGTCTACCTTCCATTCCTGGTCTCTTTCTGATCCCAGGTGCTACTTCCTGCTCACCAGGCCCTGTCTGCACTGCTTGGTTCAGGGTGGCCAGGTTTATGAAACTATTTTCCTGGTTGAATAATTAATAAGACCACTTCAAATTCAAAGAACACTCTGGCCTTCCAACATCCTCAGTTAAGGGCACTTCTGACATCCAGCTTTGCTCAGGTCACAGCTCAGAACCACCATAAAATCCACCGGAAGCTCCTGGCAGTGGTTCTGGGGCTGACCTCATCTCCCAGTCCCACCGGCACGTGCCAGAAGAGGTCCCTAGTTTCTAGTGTTGTCTGCACCCTCCACAGAAGTGGGTTACAGCTACCCTACTTTCCAGGTAGGGATAGAAGGGGAGGGAAGGAGAAGCAGGAGGAGACAGATAACAGGAAGGGGCTGGGGGCAACTGAGGGAAGAACCAGGAAGTGAAAGGGCCCCAATATGGGGAAAGAATGCTGGGGATGGAGTCGCTGTGCTAGAGAAAGGGAGGCACCTTCCAACCATTGGTGTATGTTACACTTCAGAAACCTAGTATCTGCTGCCTGTCAGTGTACCCCTAAGGGAGTTATTTTTCAAATACAAGAGTTTAGTTATTTAAGGCATTTGGCAAATAAACTGCCAGGTGCAAGGTCCTTAGCTCTACCATGACCCATCATGCAGGTTGACATTCTCCTACACTTCATATATGAGCCATGATATGGACAGAGAAGAATTTTAGTGGAAGCAGACCACTTCACAAAGCAGACCACATCATGTATTTAAAAGGCAGTATTTTCCGTTTCTGGGTCATGGAACATGACACTGCTCTTTGTCCAAATCCCTTCTATAGGTCTACTGGTAATTTGGTAAACAGACAATGCTCTGGGGTTTACTTTAGAAAAGCCATTTTCTGCCATTTCATGAAGGTTTGGAAAAGTGGGTGATCCTGTTGCCACAAAACAAGACATATTATCCTTCTGGATAAAGGGAGCCCTTTGGAAGTCTCCCACTGCTGGCTCCAGGGCATTTTTTTTACTAAAAACAAAATGCTGGCCCTTCTGGTGTGGTTTTTCTGACTTTTGTAAATGGCTTATTAGATTTTTAAAGATTATTCTTATCAGGAGATTTGGTACTTTAGTTGAGTCTTCTCAAAGAAAATTAATCTCTCAATTTATATGTTTTGTGCTAACAACAGTTCAGTCTTGCGGGAGAATGAAGCCAAGTACATATGTGGTTTCTCGAAAGTAAGCTAAACAGAGCCTTAGAGACAAATTCACAGCTGCTGGACAAAAGGAAAGGAAAAACAGCCCCTTGTTTGCATTTTGAAGGTGGGTAAAATGAGGGGTTTAAACCAAATCCTGCTGCTTCTCAGAAGGCACCCTCCCCCCAGGGCAGAAAGTCAAGTCAAAATAAACACTGACTTTATCAACACCAAAACCTGCTGTGTGAGATCTTAAGAATCCAACCAACAAGGGCATAAATCACATGGAATAAAATTTTGAGCTGCTTCCATCTTGATCTTGATGTTCACAGTATAATGGATATCATTTGCTAGTGTTTCAAACCCTGTAAAGTCTGTGGTGATCAAGGAATACAGTATTTTTGTGTTTTTAGGGAAGCCACGTTAGAGGTTCATGTTTGTTTATTTCCTTCCAAGTTGACAAAATCTCTTTAGCTTTCAGTGCTGAGAGAATAAAGTCTTAGGTTTCTGTGCTATACAGCTAGAAACAGTGCTAGCCAATAACGAGGTGCTAAGGGCTCAGTTTGTGGGAGAAGATGGTTTAGCCCTTCTTAAAAGCCCTGCCTTGACTGCTGTGGGCATTTCACCAATAGAAAACTGAGCTCTGCTCCACGCTGCCTTCAGAATAAGCACTGGCAAATCATGAGCTGAAGATTCATATAAAATAAACATTATTTGAAAAATATTAACTGAAATGTTTGCTATTTTTGCTTTCAAGTAAATTGCATAAAGACACTGGCTTGCTTGTGTTGATTCTCTAAACTAGATATTCACAAAATCTGAGCTTGGAGAGGACAGATGGTAGCTGAGAGTTGATTTTCTCGGTTATTGTTCTGCTGCTGGATTGTTTTGAAACCCCCATAGCTGGTAAAAGAACACAGCACAGCCATCCCTTCTAAGATATTCATGTGTGGTCATAGAATTGTGAGCAATTTCTTTGTCCTAGTTTTCTCTGACACAGGTTTCAGGAGAAACTTAAAAAAAAATCCATGGGTATACTTAGAAGTTTTGGATACTGGGAAAAAGAAAAAGAAACATGTTCTTATTGAAGCAAAAAAAAAAAAACCAAACAGATTAATGAGAAAAATACTGAGTGATCTAATGGAACATATGGTTTTAAGCTATGAACTACAAAATTATACTTTGAGTCTTTAACATTTAACCTATCTTTATCATATCACAGGTGAGGCTGATGTGCTCACTTGGCCTTCTGCTAGTTTATTTTTCCTCACTCTTTTTTTAAATTATTAAAAAAAAAAAAAACCTTTTTGTTGCACTATATGCTAATTAATTTGGATGTAAATTAAAATAAAATAAAATAAAATAAAATAAAAACCTTTTTAATACCCACTAAAACTAAAACTGCCCTTATGTTTTGTTTTTTTTCCTTCTAATACCAATTTATACTCTTGTTTTTAAGCAATAAAAGTAATTTTCTTTAACTTCCTTCTCTATTTTGTTGAAAAGCTAACATTACAGTGGGTGTCTTCAACAACTGTTGAAGAGCATAGTAGCAAAGTGAAACAGATTATGTGCCTCTATTCTCAAGGAAGTCCAGCTGTGACCCTTTCAGCAGAGAGGAGAGGCGACTGGAGACATTGTATCCAAACAATCTTATGTCTGTTGTTAAATGTGTTCTGCAGAATAAACTTTATATTATAAATTTCATATCATATCCTATATGAACTTACTTTATTGGGGTACAATTTAAAATGACCCTACTGTATGCTAGGTAGTGTTGTAAATATGGCAAACGTGTTTTTGTTACAATTTTGGTGAGCTTTCTCCTCAGGGGCTATTATAAAATGAAAGTTGTTAATAAGTATCTAGCAGCTGTGAGCACTTACTGACACCATGGGACACAGGGACTCCCACAGGCATGGCCTAGCTTTGTTAAGTCTTGCCCTCTGGTTGTTTTAAAAGTCATAAAGAGAAAAGAGGGACTCACAAAGATATTAAAACATACAGGCATAATTAGGGTGAAAGGGGTCACTAAGGATGGAAACCAGGTGCAATTCAGAGATAGAAGAGGAGAAAGTGCTGATTTTGTCCCTCATATCTTCATACACATTCACAATCGTGCAGATTTCCTGAATTTAACATGCGCATATGTAACCTCAAAGCCTCTATTTAATAAGTATTTCCCAACACACTGCAATAAGCTTCCATAAAACACTAGGGTCTGTCTCAGAGAACACTCTATTAACAAAGGCTAAAAGATAGACAAGAAATAGTCTTATTCATTAGCCCACATCTCTCAGAAAGGAGATTACAGGTTCCCGTGGGTTCTCCCTCCAGTGCCAATAGAGACTCCGATCTGAGCAATCTTTGTCTAAACCTAATCCCCATGTCTACCCTGCCTCCATGAAAGGAACAGCTGGTCACCATCTGTACAATAAGGCTTTTCCTATTGGAAAATGTCATCCGATCACCCATCAACCTTCTTTTCTCAAGGCTAAATGACCCTGGTGCCTTGACCTTCCGCCTAGGTCTAATTTTCAGCAATCTAAAGATCTACATTCAGTTTACTGAGCAAGGAAATCCTGACATTAGCAGAAAATAGGAGCCAGGAGCTGACTCTCAGCCCTCATCCTGCATGTGTGAACTGTGCTAGCAGCGTGACGGACAAAATGGTTAGTGTCCCGAGACCCAGGGTCCCTCCAGTCTGCCCCAGGCAGAGCTATCCTTCAGGCAGCCCCCAGCATTTATCGGAGTGTTTTCAGGTTCAGGAGCTGGAATGACACCTGCTGGATTTCTTGTGAATACTTTCTAAACACTTTCCTCTCCTGAGCCCCTTTCTCTGGCTGCTTACTTAGATGTTCTTTCAAAACATTCCAGGTAGTCAAAGTCTGTTCCTTATTCTGTTTTTATTTAGACACATTATAAATGTTTTAAGCCACTGAGTTCAGTAAAAAATTAAGCTGCTTCATGGTAATGGACTAGTATGTGCTATCAGATTTTATTATGCATAAGAATGTGGCCATATGTACCTAGCAGCCCACAGATGCACTTAGTACAGATCTGAGGTAGAAACGATGTGCCTGCCCACATGTAGTTTACACCTTAGGGAATAAGGTAGTGCGGATAGGCGTTAAGACAGAGGGTGCATTTTGTATGTTTTCCTTATGGAAGTGGGAATAATAGTCTGGAGTGACCAAGTGGCAGTTCATGAAGTGGGAGTCTGTGGATGGAATGTGGGTGAGACGTGCATGGAGATCTCTAGTTTTCTGCACAGATGATGTCAGATCAACATTTCCAGGCCATGCAAAAATGTCAGAGGGCAGCCTGTGTCTTGGACTAGGCTCCCCTAGAGGCAGGTCTTGGTTTATCTGCGAGTTGATCCCAGGAGCAGCAGCAGGGTGTGGGGAAGTGAGACATGGAAGATAATAGGGGGTGGGGACAAGCAAGTCTTCACTGTGGGCAACTGGAATTTAATCCATCATGGGGTCTGGGGTGAAGAGTTCAAAACATGTGCCACAGAGCTTTCCCACTCAAGGGGCAGAGAATCTTATTTAACCATGGTTCCCACTAATAAATGATAGAGGACTATCCCCAGGGGCATTAAGTCTTGGTCCTTTGTGGCCTGCACCTGGCATAGATGCCTCAGCCTGCCGGCAGCCAGAGGAAGCCAACAGGTAGAGTCTGGTTGCTGGAGCAGGAAGCCATCCACATGTTTGGAAACAATAACAGCCATGGCATGTGGGCAGAAACTGACCATCTCTGCTGTGGTCTCCTGTCCCAAATTCCCTTATACAGACATCCTTCAGAGTCACAGGGCTTGAGAACACCCACTGAACACCAATCCCATGGGGATGAGCATTGCCCTCTCCTGGGAGCCTCTCTGAACCTTGCTGTGTCGAGGACTTGTTTGCTGGTCATATGCTGGGTCTCAGAACAGGTCAAGGGAAAGAGAAGCTCTCAGCTTAAGAGAGACAAAAAAATAAGTGACTCTAATGTGACAATATGGAAGTATGCTATTGCCACAGCATGCGCAAAAAACTATAAATTCCCATTTAATGATTATTGGAGCACATAGGGGAGGAACAGGGTGGTATTTATCAGCTCCTGAAAGAGAAGTATTTCCTGGAAGGTGATATCCTGAATTAATTGCCTGGGGGAAGGATATTTTGTACATTTTGGTCCTGATATACTCGTTATCTGCTGACTGTACACTGTCCTGTTAAGTTTTCTATTTTTCTAGCATTGCATTTATGGCTCTCCTGGAAGTCCAGCACAACATCATGAATGGAGGAGAGGTGGGGGACCAGGGGCCTGGGTCAGGGAGCTGGAGGAGGAGGGCAGGGAGACACCTAGGAAAATGGAATTTCAGGGCCTGGTAGATCAACTCAGGATCCTACACCAGATTTTTTTCCAGTTTATAGGGAGAGTACGCTATAAAAAAGCCCATCACTTACTAGAAAATTGCTAGAGTTTGTGGCTCATCCATCATTTGATAAGTAATTGCAAGCAACTACTTCCAAAGGTTGTGGCTCTGTGTTAGTCTGGGTTTGCAAACTGTCATCTGGGTCCTTTGATCAGAACTGTAATGTGTCAGTCACTGAGGAGTTATGGGGGTCCGTAGGCTGGATTCCACGGTTTGGCCTAAGAGATGATACATAGTCTGAAGGAGAAATAAATTTAAAGGGTGGGAGGAGAGGGAAGGCCAACCAATAATTAAATGTTACATGAAAATTTAGTGACCACAGATAAACAAATGGTCAGAAAGGAGACGAGGCTGGTAGATTTATAATGTCAGTGTCTACAGAGGATGCTGGGATGCACTGGCCAGATTCCCCTGAGAAAGTACAGGACTTATTACCACTGCTGCTGGAGCCGCTGTCAGGCCCTTCCAGACCCGTCTGCTGACAGCTGCCCCACCCGGAGTCACAGCCCCGTGTGCACAGCCTCCATCCAATGACTGATGGGCGGCATGTGAGAGTCCCTGTGTGGAACAACTCTGAAGGGCATTCCAGGTCTAGAGCTCCCTATGGGGCTGGCCCCACAGCCCAGCTCCTCCACCCAATTTTGCGGTATTCCCTTCCCTTCCTTCCCTTGTTGTTGACCCCAGATCCTAGTATCCAAGACCCAAGATCCTGAAAATTTCCCTGCACACGTTCACCATCTCAGGTTCTGCCCTTCGGGAACTCAACTCATGGAAATATTTTTCAAAACATAAATCTAATCTTGGAAAGACCATACTTAAAACCACTGAATGTCTTTCTACTCTGCTTCCTATCAAGACCCCAACCCTTAGCCTGGCCTGTGAGACACAGCAAAGTCTGACCCCCCTCTCCAACATCACCATACACCAGTGTAGAGTTCACCGGCTCTGTCTTACCAGCCTCTAGTCGGCCCTCCAATGTTCCTGGCAGAGTTCACTGGCTCTGTCTCACCAGCATCTGGTCGGCCCTGGCGTATAGCAAGCATCGCCCTGTGATTAAATGAGTAAATGAATGACTGAATGAATGAATTGAAGAAATGTGCAAGGATCGTCTATCCTCAAGACCTCCCCTCCCCATTGAATATTTAACCAGTACGCATCCTCCAGGGCCTTCCTTGAACTGTCCCTTCCTCCCAGAAACCCCTGACCCTCAGACTAAATCATGTCCTGTGATTACATATTACCTGGTTCTTTTCCTTCATCCCACTGGCCACGTTTAGCTTCTTCTCTGTGTGATGTGTGTCATCCATGTCTGGCTGCATGTGGCTTCGTTTCCAGCTGAGCCACAAGTGCCGCAGGATAGGGCTCCAATCATGTCTCTTTGTGCTCAGCACGTACTTGGCCCACCTGAGGGCCCAACAAGTGTTTTCTGAAGGAAGAAGAAAGGGGAAGAAAAAAGAAAGATAGAATGAAAGAATGAAGGGAGGGAGGGAGGAAAGGGTAGCCATGGTTTAAAGATTAGCTCCAACATTGTTGGCATGGACTGCACATGGGAGGTCAACCTCACAGGATGGGCATGGTTGCAGAGTGGGAAGTGGGATGGAGCCTTCTAGGCAGAGTAGAAGCCTAGAGGAAGGTGTAGACCAGGAGACTAGAGGAGAAGCCTGGAGGAAGACCAGGGAAGACACAGTGTCTGCAGAGGTGACTGGGGGAAAGACAGTACCATCTAGAATTAGCAAATAGAGGGAAGGGATGGAGGCTGGGGTTTGGGGCCAGACCAGACCTGGGCACTGGAGGTTAAGGGAAACTCTGCTCACTTGGCAGTTCTGTCTTCCCTGGACCAGGGAGGGGGCATCCAGCTCTTAAAAATTATTTTCATAACTGGACTGGAAATAGATTTTATTTTCTTTTAAGAGAGAAAGAAAGAGAAAGAGAGATAGAGAGAGAGAGAGAGAGAGTGTGTGTGTGTGTGTGTGTGTGTGTGCATGCGTGTTTGTTGGGGGTGGCAGAGGGAGAGAGAATCTTTTTTAAAAATGTTTGTTTATTTTTGAGAGTGCAAGTAGGGGAGGGACACAGAGAGAGAGAGGAAGAAAGAGAATCCCAGCAAGGGTCAACTCGAGGCTCAATCCCATGATCTGTGAGATCGTGACCTAAGCTGAAATCAAGAGTCAGATGCTTAACTGACTGAGCCACCCAGGTGCCCCGAGAATAGATTTTGTAAAGTGCATTAATACAAAGATAATCTTGTGTTGTCACCTATGCCAACCTCCTGTTGTCTCGGAACAAAAGGGAGCAGTTTCTAGCCTGCGTTCTACCCACATAAGACAGCTCAGAGAGCCAAGACTTGGGGGGGGGGGGGAGCATCACTCACTGCCCCCCTGCCAAAAGCACCAGAGTAAGGGCAATGTTGATGAAAGACCTACAGGACCTTTAGGACATTGCTGCACAACTGTGGACCAGGAATCAAGGAGCATTTTAACACCCTACCTCTATTTAGCACCAACATTATAGGGATGCTAAGAGGCAGGAGTAAGTACCCATGGAAAGAACATGAGCTACATCTAGGGTGACAGAAGTTTTTGAGGGAGATGAGGGAACACAGTTCACACATATTCTTGGGTACTATCTGATGTGTTAGAAAAGGTGAGGGAGCTCTGAGTGCCTGGGGGACCCAGGGACTGGGTGGTGTCAGAGAGCATGTCACACAAGGTTCCCCTGCTGTGTATGGGGGGATCTGCACCTTCTCTGGCAAGCCATGGAGTTAAGAAGGAAGGGAATGGCAGAAAGCAACTCACAACTCTCAGGTTCCCCAGCATAAAACCCAGAGGATGAGCTCTGGCCCAGTAGTAGTGTGGTGAGAGCCGACCCCACATTATCCCAAAACTCAGTTTCCACTGTGGCAGGGGGCACAGGCTTGTTTCCATTGGCTTGGGGGCAGGTGGTTAGTCTTCAGGGATGATGAGGCAGCCCCTGCTACGTCATTCCCTTGAGAATCCACAAACAGCTTCCATGGATGGGCTCAAACTGCTGCCTCCCTCCAGGGAAGGGGCTGGCTGGGCATGCGCACCTCCCGGCAGGACAAGTGTGGGCACACACCTGACACTCAGCACATCTCCAGAGTCTTCACATGAATAAATGTATCCCATACTCACAACAGCCCCACCAGGTCCATGCTATCATTATACCCATTTTACAGAGAGGCAAACTGAGGCAAAATGGCAAGGCTCTGGTCCCATGGTAAACAGTCCATAATGGCTGTAGTAGGCAGGTGGGGACAAGTAGCATGTCCAGTGTGGCCCTGAGGGCCTGTGCCACCCACAGGGCCATCTTCTCTGAGGTTCTCATGACTCTGGGTAATGAACATGTCCTCTTTCCACAGCATTGCCCCCCAGACCTGGAAGCTTGCAATCTCCAGAAGGCAGATGGATTATGCCTTTGTCACTAACAGGATTAGAACGAACATGCCCTAGGATGTTTGGCCCTGTCATCAAGGGTAACCTATACTTACCAAAGGGGGACAACCAGGTCTTTGGAGGAATCACAAGGTACAAATTACCATCAACCCTCTGGTGGGGTCCAGTCACTGATTTTAGGGCCACAGGGCTTGTGTGGGGATGCATTCATTGACCTGGTCTGAGTAAGCTGGAAGTCAGGCTCAGGGGCTGCTCTTTGCTCACTGAGCATGAGCACCATGGGGTTGGGTCACCCAGCGTCCTTGGTGGGGTCTCCATACCACATGGGAGGGGACAGTAACTTCTGTGGGAAGTGTGCCCGCACCTTCTGGGGTTCATTTGGAAAGCATGGGCCTTGTTTCCTTAGTGAGCTCAAGCAGTGGCCCTGCTGAGGGCTTGTACTTTGACTTCTTTCAAGCCCTCATGAGGGCATTTCAGAAGGAAGCCGCTTGGTGGGGAAGAATGGAGTTCTCCTCAGACCCAAGCCACTCATTGCCTTTGCTCTGACCTTGACCTCTCGACAGGGAATGACCAAATTCCCCCAAAGTCTGAGTCAGTGTGTGTCCTGGAGGAGAGGAGCGGGGCTCTAAGCCATGACAACCATTGCGTGGTACCAGGGAGTCCCTCTTGCAGGCCTGTGGGGTTTCAGTAAAGGTACATAAGACCAAAAATAAAATGGAGTGTTCTCCACTCTATGCCCACTCATGCTCCCTGCTGCCCAGAGGGCAGGAAACTATAACATAGTCCGGGGTCAGAAACCCCAGTTGGGGGGTGGAGGGCATTTATCTCCTGGGACTTGCAGAGCCTATTCATAAGCAATTTAAAAACTAAAATCCGGCTCCCACCACTCCACTGCTGTTGGTACTTGGGTCTGTTTTCATGCCTCTCAGTGGAGGGTGATTCCTGAGTGTTCCCTGTGTTCCCCCTTGAGGCGTGAGCGCCTCTCTCCCTCCCTCTGTCTCTCTGTGCCTTCCCTCCCATGTCCTGACATACTTCAATATGTGTCCCCCCAAAACAAGAACATTCTCTCACTTCAAAAAGACCAATTAAGACCAATACAAACCTATTATCTAATCTACAGACCTTTTACAGACCTCACCAATTGTGCCAACAATGTCCCCATGACAGAGAAGCCCTTGGGCCTTGTTGCCTCTTGTGACCATCTCTTTGGCATCCTTGAACCTGGAACAGCTCCCTATCTTCCTTTATATCTCATGGCCTGGACATTTTTGGCTAGTTTTATAACATGGCCCTCAGGGCAGAGGGCCACAGGTCTAAGGCCTTGACCAAAAACTCCCCCAGTGCATCCTTACTGTGAGAAGTCTTCTTTTTAGATTTGAATGAGGAGCTGAGAATCTGAATAAGAGAAACCCCACCTGAAGTACCAAGTATCTGGCCATGGTGGTCCAGGAGAGGAAAGCCGGCTCCTTCTCCGGCGTCCCCAGAGCACTTGTCCTGTCCCCTTCCCAGCAACGTCCTGAAGGAGCAAAAGCTTGCCACAGTACAGCCCAACAGGCCCTCAGAAGCCCAGGACAGAAGATCCAGGAGTGATTCAGAAGGCAAACAGCTCATTCTCCTCTGCCTCAGAATCAGCTGCACCCTCAGAGGAGATCCCAGGGAAGGCCTTGGTGTGGTGTTTGGTTATGTCCAAGCTCTGCCTTTGTCCTCAAAGTTCCTCCTGCCTTCATCCCAGGGGAAATTGAGAAGGGATCCTCCTCATCCACAATCTTAGTTTGTGTTCCCCCTAAAGAACAGACTGCAGCTCATGCTGGGGACAGGTGATTTATGTTTGTGGGCAACCAAGGCTCCATCCTGCCCAGGCCTTCAGAAACACCCTGCCGATTACAACCCTTACCATTGTCCCGTAGGGGGAGGGGGAAGTTGGGGTTTTCACCCACCAACTCCCACCCTCATGGCATGTGCTTTGCTCCTGGGAGGCAGGTCACCATTACCTTAGCCCACCCCCTCTAGAGGCAGGAGAACAAACAGCCTGGGACAGACACACACTGAGTCCTCTGTAGACATAGGGGTCTCTGCAGGCAACCTCTGGGGGCAGAGGGATATGGCTAGTGCCTTTCCTTTCTTTCTGACCTGCAAAGATGCTGCTACAGGGTTAAACATGAAAATCCAGGAAGCAAATCATTTGGTTCCTATACCCCCAAACATATATTCTCCTTATACCCTGAGGCCTGGTTTTCGCAACAAAGGGGAGAAAAGAGCAGACCTCCAGTTGGCTCCAGCGGCCCTCTGGCGGACCCAAATCAGGTTGCCCACACCAACCTCTTCAGGACATTCTCAGGTTCACCCGTTCTTTAATCCCAAAACAGTTTTCCTCTTCCAGGAAGACTTCCCAGACTACCACAGCCTACAGGGCTCTCTTCTCTGCTCCCAGAGAGAAATGGCAAAGAGGCTTCTGCACGGGCATTTGCTCCAGGGGTTCTTCTCAGAGCCTGAGGCCATGTCCTGGTTCAGTGGCAGAGAGCACAAGGGTGGATTCTAGATGTCCTTGACAGGGAGGACAGAGGCAGCAGTATGTCCAGCAGTTTCCCTGACTCACGCCCCCTTTCTTGTATCAGACAGTTGAGCCCTGGGGGATGGACCTTCACTATAATGCTTTTAGAGGCTCTGAGAGGGGGGAATTGCCTGGAACCAGGAAGCTGAGGTTAGACACACCACTGTGTCCAGGGAAGGCATAATGCAGCCCAGCCCAGTAAGGAAGAGTGCTCCACACACGTTTTGTGGACCTGCACTGTGTTCTGTGGGTTTACTTGAGGAGGCAGCTGGGGCAGAGGGGAAGACGGCAGCACTCCGAGGAGGAAAAGTAGATGAGCTCATACTCCAGCTGCAACTGCCCCCACATCTGAAGCTTATGTAAAAATGACTCAGACTCATGTTTGTATCCATTTACTTCTCCAACCCCCTCAAAGCAATGGAGACCAGGTTGTACAGGATCCCTCAGTTGCCATAAAAGCCATGTTATCATTAATGGAGGGTTCTGAGGCGTTTACCATGACCTGAGCCACCCAAGGTGCTGGGATCCCAACCGTGTGATCCTTCCAGACCCGGGCTTCTCTGGGATTGTCAAACCAGTCATACCAGAGGCCTGAGTCTCACTGTGTACAAAAATACAACCTCCATCATTATTCAGAATGTTCCCCATTGGAGGGACAGGTAGAGAGTCTCTGGATCGCTCTGTCACCCCTGACTCAGCCTCGCACCCCAAGGGCCTCACTGAAGGGGCACGAGAGGGAAAGTGAAGAAATCCCTGGGAAAGTGGCAGTGGGGAAGGCTGCCTTGGCTTTAACACAGATGAATTAGCAGAACTGCCAAAAATACTGCTCCTATTCGTCTATCAAAACAGAACTAGCGTCTTGAGATTCAGATAATACACATGCTAAATTGGGTAGCAGCTTCAGGGGAGGATTTGCTTGGGATGCAAGTTTAAAGACAGCCTGCCAAGCTGAAGGCCAGTAATTGCATACAGTATGCGTGCCGGGAGATAGGAAAGGAGAGAGGCGAGCTGAGAGTTTTACTTTCTCACAAATGTGTTTATAGATCATTCCCCTGCCCACGTTGTGCGTTCCCCTCCTTAGCAGCAGGGCCTGGGCACGCTCTTGTTGGCCAGGGTCTCCCAGACAGGACCTGCTCCAGACTGCACGCTTATGGTCTTAGAACATGACTTCCCTGGGGTCTGCAAACCCTCACCTGCTCACAGTGCTCCTCATCACTGCCGACGTGCCCCCTACGAGCAGCCTGATGCCCCTTCTTTCAGAGGCTGTTTCCTCCTGTGAGACTGGCTCTGGGATGCCAGGCCCAGCAGTTAGCATGTCCTGTGGCTCTGCCTCCCACAGAATTTTCTGAGCCATTGCCGTGAACTTGATGTGCGGCCACGTGGTTACCAGATAGAATGGCAAGCTGGGGTCTGCAGGGCAGAAGGGGGAGTGACTGTTGTGGTCTGTAACTCCAGTCAGGCTAATTGAATCTCACACTTGGGGATTCGGGAAAGCTTTCTCCCATGAATGGGGCTCCCGGGCTGTCTGCAGCAGGCGGGCCTCTGGCTCTGGTACTGTGGGAGGGTTAGCATTCGGATCTACCCATGCCGAAAGGGAAAATTCCAGCCTCAAGAGATCAGTGCAGTCAAGCCCACATTGTCCATATCATGCAATCTAGTCTGCCTTCTTCCCTCTAAGCAGATATGCGTCAGCCCAGGGAGGGCGGGAAATACCCTGCCAACATGCCCAGAGTCAGAATGCCTGAGAACTCTCCCACAGAGTCCCTTGTTGCCATCCTCTGCCTGCCATCTGCTCACAGCAGCTGGAAGCTCACACAGTCCTTTCCTTCACCAGTACACATGGCTTATGCCAGGGTCAGGAGGGCACCAAGGAGGCTCTGCAGGATGGGGGTCTGCTTGGTCCTGCAGGCCACATGTTTTATTAGACTTTATGCATAACCTCCAAATGATGTTATTCAGAGTCACCATAAAGAAAATCAATGTGTTTTTAAAGAGTTGTTCAAGGCAGGGGCGCCTGGATGGCGCAGTCGGTTAAGCATCTGACTTTTAATGTAGGCTCAGGTCGTGGTCTCATGTTTCATGAGATGGAGCCCCGAGTAGGGCTCTGTGCTGCCAGCATGGAACCTGCTTGAGATTCTCTGTTGCCCTGTCTCTCTGACCCTCCTCCATTTGCACACACACACACACACACACACACACACTCTTTCTCAAAATACATAAATACACTTAAAAAATTAATAAAGTGTTGCTCAAGGTAAATATGCTGCATATTTTATAGCCTTACTTTGTTTTTGTTCATTTTTAAATGCTTTTGGGACCTCATGGAGCATGGGCACCACACACACACACACACACACACACAGCCCTCCCTGATTAACTTCAGGGTTTTCTTACTCTTCTGCTGAAACGTAAAATGATAGCAACTGTTCCCCTCACTGCCTCATTTGTTCAGTGAAGAGACTCTTGGGAAGAATGTGCCTGCTATTCCCTATCTGATATAAAGCCAAAAAGACCAAGGCATATTTTAAGTGTGAACATTCAAATGGCCTTCAGGCAAATATTCTGTCAGCTCCACAAAAGATACCATTAAAATCAGTTTGTGTTAGAGCATGTGCTTGCGATAACCTGGAAACCTAAGTTCAGTGATGTCATTTCTCTGCTGTGCAAGGCAACCGCTTCTAGCAAAAGACAGAATGTGCCTATATTTGGAACCCCTGGCTTTGTGGCTTGTCTGTTACCCTGGGGGTGAGAGACTTTAGAGTAGCTCCATTGTGTGTGTGGTGGGCCTGGCTTTGGGGGCTTTGGGTCCTCAGGCATTGTGATTGATGCGGAGGTCCCCTGATCCCTCCCAGGAAAGATGGTGGGGTGTGGTCTGCAGAGCCTTCTGGCTGTAAGTTCCTTCAGTCTGGCTCTGCAAGCAGAGATCCTCCTTGCTGGAGACAGTCTGCAGTCAGTGAGAGGTGACAGCCAAGTGGGCTATAAAGACTTCCACTGGGAGCCCAGGACCAGTGGATTTGAGGTAAAAATTAAATGTGACAGTCACATCACTGGTAAACATGCATTGGTGTGGTCAGTTTACTGATTCCAGTAACAAAACAGTGATGACAATAATGAAAGTCACCTTATTTTCAGTGATAAAAATTATTAGCATGTCAATATGTTTTCTTGCAGTTTTCTCATCACTATGTCTACACAAATTTGCTTTGTTTTGGTTTTTTACAGGCTTGAATGGCATGCACCATCCAAAGATTCGAATCTTGTTTTTTCTTAACATTCTAATGACCATTTTCCCATGACAGGATAGAGATTTCTCATCAGAACTGGATTCTGCTCCAAATAGCAATGGAGAAAAATTTGCTATTTGCTTTTGCAAATAATTTGATGTATAGCCTTTGTGTCCTGACCTGTCTCTGCCTCCAGAACGTAGCTGGACCCCACGCTGTGTGAGAAACTGGGATGTGGGAGGAAGAGCAAGGTGCTTGGGAAGGCACCTGGAGTCCTTGCCCTTTCCTGTCACTTTCTAGCTGAGTTACCAAGTCAACTGATATTTCTCACCTGGGTAGCTTCCTCTGTGAGGCACCAATAATCCGTCATTTCCCTAAGGGGACCAGGTCACCTGTTCTATTAGGATTCATTCCATCCCTTCATTCACTCCCTCACTCAGAGCCTATTCTGGGGAAGATGCTGGATTACAGTGGAAGACAGATTTAGTTCTTGCCTCTGAAGAACTATTGAAAGCATGAATCTATCAGCACACAGTGATAGGTAAAGGAAGGGTATGTTCTATAATCCCTAGAATTAGGTGTAATCTGTCCAAATTCTCTCTTATCATAATGAGAAAGTCGAGAACCAAAGAGCTAGGTGAGGTGCTTAGAGTCTCACAATCAATCAGACAGTTCTTATCCTTGGCGATTCAGTTTTCCTTGTGATAGGTGGTAGATTAAGCACTGTGTATATTGCTTGTTAATCACCACTTTGCTTGTTTCTTATAATTGTTTATTTATTTTCTTTTAAATAATGTTTAGTTATTTATTTCGGGGGGGGGGGGACAGAGAGAGAAGGAGAAAGAGAGAATCCCAAGCAGGTCCCACGCTGTCAGAGCAGAGCCCAAAGTGGGGCTCGAACCTACCAATCGTGAGATCATGACCTGAGCCAAAATCAAGAATCAGATGCTTAACCAACTGTGTCACCCAGGTGCCCCATCATTGCTTGTTTCTACCATGCTAGAAAATGTTTCTGAAAATGTGTCCCATGAAGCGTGAACTGCATAGAAAAGTAAAAAGTTCATTGCAATGGGGGGCTCAGTGATCAAATAAATTTAGCACATGTTGGGTTAAGAAAGTGAAGCAGATTCTTTCCTGCAGGGCTTGTAAAACTTCAGTGTGCAATGCAGTCCATGAAACTGTCAAGAGGTAGAGGTTATGTATCTGTTTTCCAAAATCATTTCACAGGACATAGGTAAAACACAGCTTGGAGAAGCCTTCTAGATTTGCACAGTACTTTTAAGCCTCCTCGATTCAAACAAAATTGCTGAAAATGTCATTTGAGTGAGAAATTGTTTCTAATAGAAATCATTATTTTTAAGAACACGCAAAATGTTTTCAAGCTGGAGAGCCTGACAGTCTCACTGGATTACTAAAGATCCTTCATAATCACAAACACCTTTAGTCTATAAGGACCTGAGATAATTTGCTGGTATCTTACAAAGATACTGAAGAGGAACTGGCTCTCAACAATTACATTTTATATTATTTGTATTTGAGACTGTAACTTGTCTCCCTATATCCATTCTCTCTTTCTTCCTTTTATTCATAGAATCCTTACACACCACCACACCCAGACATTTCCCAGCCTCTCTTGCAGCTCAATGTGGCCATGAGACTATGTCTGGCAAATGGGATAGAACAGAAATATCATGGGCTTCTTTCACGTCTCATCCTTCAAAGGAAGCTCCTTGCCCTGCATGTTCTACTTCCCTTCCCACTGGCTTGAATGCAAATAAGGCAATGCTGGACCAGTTTTGAGCATGCAGTGGAGGGATAACCTTGGGGGCCAGTGGAATGAGACACAGAAAGGAACGTGAGTATGAGGACTGCCAATTGTCTCCCAGTTTCCATTTCCACCTCTATCCCAGTGTTAGCACATGGTTTCCCAGCTCAAGACCACATTTCTCAGACTCTGGTGACTGCATGTGACCCTATGAATAAGCAGTCCTCTGGGCTGTGAGCAGAAGCGATAAATACAAGCCCTTGGTATCTGTGTGAAAGGAATCTGTCCACCTGCAGATTCCTCCATCTCCTTCCCACAGCTTGGAAATCAGACATGGTCATGGTGAGCCATCTTCAGCCACGAAGATGAAGGCAGAGCCCAGAGCACGGTAGAGAAAGGCCACACAATGTCTAGTTCATTTGGGACTATTTGGGGACCAAAGCCATTCTACTCCACTGAACCACCTACCCATGTGGACTTCTATGTGAGAGAGAAATAAACTTCTATTTTATTTAAGCTCCTCTAACATTTGCTGTCTTTTTTTTTTTAAGTTTTATTTATTTATTTTGTGTGTGTGTGAGAGAGAGAGAGCTCACGTGCCTGAATGGGGAGGGGCAGGAGATAGAGGGAGAGAGAATCCTAAGAAGGATCCATGCTGTTAGCACGGTGCCCAATGCAGAGCTCAAACCCACAAACTTTGAGATCATGACCTGAACTGAAACCAAGGGTCAGACACTTAGCCGACTGAGCTGCTAGGCACCCCTATCCGCTGTCTTTTAAAGCAACCAGGCCTATATCTTAACAGATGTCCCTTCCCTTACCCTTCACACATTTTAGGATTACTTTTATGCTGTCCTATCTATATTCTTCATGTCTTGTTTATAGATATTAATAAACTTAGTTGGAACCATGAAAATAAAATCCATTGTCCCTGAAATTGTGACACTGGTACAGTCTTTCTGCACTTGAACTCAAAGCATGTACAAAAGATATTTTTAAAATCCTGCTCAGGCCTCTTTTTTAATGGAGTGTGCATTTAAATCATTGTAAATCATCTCAATAAACATGATCTCAATTGGATCATGCTCTTCCCCTTTCCTATTTATCTTTCATTTTTTTCCCTGTAGGTTTCAAAAGACCTTCGAATGCTATAGACTTGATCCAAGCACTAATGAGGGCCCATTTGAATGTTTATTCCTCTCTGTTTTTTAGCCAACTTTTCATTCTTGCTAACTAAAGCTGATGCAGTGTTTTCCTCTAATAACTGGTTCATATTCCTTAAATTCTTTTCTTGGCTCATCAAAGTGAGCTACAGCTGCTGGACAGCTCATAAACTCCCTTGCCTTTTTATTTATCCTTCCTTTATGCACAATACTTACGCAAAGCCAGATTTTATCCTAATTGGTCCCCTTGTTTTTTTTTGGTGTCTTTCAAATTAGGGGCGATTCTATTCCCCTTCTTTTAAAGAACACACAGTACAAGGCATTATGTAGATGAAAGCATTTTGAAGTTGGGACTGCGTTTCCACAATTCTCAGTAGGACTCAGTGGTGTCCAGAGACCATGGCGTCATTCCCAAACCCGTGGAGATCTTGTTTATGAGTAGAGAATGAAGCAGTCTAATTCCACCCCACAAAACTGTTACCTCCCTCTCTCTGTTTAGTCATGTGTACAAGGTCCTAGTGTGCACACTGGGCCATCCTTCTTGGACTACCTGGCTGAACTCTCCCATTTTACCCAGTGAGCAACTCATCCAGACACCAGTCAGGTTTCTCCGTGAGATCTGATCTGCACTCAAGTCATTTTTGTCAGCTTTTTGGTTGTTTTGTGTGCAGAAGGTATTGTTGAGGCATCAGCTTCCACCTCGGATAAATCTATACACATTTTCTCCACAGACAAAAGTAGATGGCTTTGTTTCATTGTTTCAAATGCGCTTGCTTTGGTCACATTGTTTATGATGGTGGGCGCTGGGCTGCACCCCCCCAGACTGTCCTTCAGGACTGAGGGATGTTCCTCTGGCGCCTGCTCCTTGCTGCTCTGCTTGCTGTGCTGCTGCCTGACAGCCGTGTGGAGTGAGGAAACTCGGTTTTAGTTTCTTGCTCTGAATGTACTCCTTTGCCATCTCTACTCTGGACAAGCAGGCAAAGCTCCCCTTTGTGTGTGTGGTGCTTTCCCCTTCCCTCCTTCTCAGTGGACTCAAACCAGCAGCACTAGGGGGCTTCCCCAATTCTGGTTGTTTCTCCTTCGGCCGCGGTAAGAGCACACTTCTTGCAAAGATGGCACAGCAGCGAGTTTCTTCCTTCGGCCCCACTGCCTGCCTCCCTATGGCATCCAACATGCTCTTAGAATTTTCTGCTGCTGGACTCAGATACCCTGGAACTTGTTTTCAAGTAAAGGGCTGTTTTGATGTTTACCTTGATGATGTGCAGCTTCTTGGGAGAACATTATCTCTGACAAAGAATTTTTAGTCTGCCCTGTTTTCATTTCCACATTTATTTTAAATGTTGATTTATTCAGAGAGAGAGAGAGAGAGAGAGCAGCAAAGCAGCAGAGAAGGAGGGAGAGAGAGAATCCCAAGCAGGCTCTGCAATATCAGCACAAAGCCCAACCCAGGGCATCATCTCACCAACCGCAAGATCATGACCTGAGCTGAAATCAAGAGTCAGATGCTCAACTGACTGAGTCACCCAGGTGCCCCCATTTCCACATTTATGTTAAAATGTAGTTTTTATGTTACTACAGAACAGATCAACATGTATGCCTTTTGTTTCCCAATGTACATTGCTATTTGCTTATTGGGTCATTGTTTTTGGATTTTATAATAATGTCACACACTGGGTTGTTGGCATGCACACCTGAATTTGCTCTCCTCCTCTGCCTACCTTTGCAGCATTTGGTGCATTGATCTTTAGGATTGGGTACAAAATCCTCCCTCCCTGTGTGCTGCTGAGGTCCATCCCAGCGGGATGCATGGAACTCGTTATTCACTGGAAACGTATTTATGGTGAAACCTAAATCTGACGTTCAGACTCTTAACCACGAAGTCACCCTTTCCAGGAACCACTCTCTCTGGACCTCTCACAGCACAGACTCCCATTACAACTAACTGAAAGGAAAAGTAACCAAAATATATTCCATTTCTCTTTGCCCTTTTACTCTCTCCCACCTATTTCCATTAGTACCCTAGTGGCTCACCTGAAACCTTGAAAATGCTGTCTTAGTGCTTAGCACAAGAGTGCAGCTCCTAAGCCCTGCCAATGATCAGTACTAAGGGCCTGTCCCACAGGAGAAATGCAGGAAAACCATATTGGTGAGTGTGCTGGCCCTTGAGAGAGATTGCTAAGGCTGAGTCCAGGCTGCTGACTGTTGCTCTGTGTCTGTCTCCACGTCCTTACCTGCAAAGCAAGAGATTTGAACACAATCAGCTAGGTCTGGTATCTCTGTGCATCATTTCACGGCTGATGTTTTTGTGCTTCAAAGTGCTGGCTTTCCAATGATAAAAATCACTGGGTTGTTTAAGGAAAGATATTTAGAAATTAATTAGTAGCAACAAGTGGATGGTTAGAAAGGGTAATATCCAGCCTAACTAAAAAGACAGAAGAAGTGGGCTGGTGCTAAGTTGACGTTAGTAGCCTGCCATACCATGCTTTGTCTATCAGTTGGTGAGGTCATGGTGTACAGTGGTGGAGGGGGAGGGTTATCAGTGTGGGGAAGGGTGGTCTCAGAAGGCCTCAACATAGTTTTTAAATTTAAAAACAATCTTAAAGATCCAGAGAAGCTTCAAGTACAAAATTCAGACCTTTACTCCTGAACCGTTTGAGTCAGTTGCAGACCTGGTGCCTTAACCACCTGCATTATACTCAGAGCCACCATGAAACCATCAGAATCAGGAAATCACACTGACATGATATGCCTCCTTATCCCAAGACCCCACTCAAAAGTCTCCAGTAGTCTCAGTAACAATTTTGGTAGAAAAAACATTTAGATCAGAATCATGGGCTGCTTTTATCTGCCTTGTACTGTGAGCTGTCTTCCATTTGACCTCCCTTTGGTCTTCCCTTGACTTGCATGACCTGGATGCTTTTGAAGGGGACTGGTTTCAGTTATATTGTAGAATACACACCAGTTTTGATTTGTTTGCTATTTCCTTGGGATTGGATTTAGACTATGCATCATTGGCAGGAATATTCCCAAAGAGATATGAGTTCCTGCATCCTATCAAGTGGTAGACAATTTTGACTTACCCCATTTGTGACTGTATAATGTTTTGAGAGCTTGGTGCTCAATCTCTGGACTGTCTATCTATCCATCCTATGCTCAAAGCAATAACTCATGTTGCCTATCACATATGTGGTAGCGCTGTGTGCTTCTGCCTTGGGATATGGGGGAGGATTATACGGCACTTGGACATGTTCTATACTTGATTGTCTATTTCAAAGACTGTAGGCTTACAAATCACAGAATAAAGACTGTTCACAATTTACCTGATCAGAAATAAGCAGGCTTGCACATTTCATGCCCTGTGAGGAGTAAGTTGCAGGGACAGGGTAACTCCTATACAGAATATACCCTTAGTCTGTCAACATTTAGTTCATTCTTATTGATTCTCATTTGTAGCAAAAATGTAGGTAACCATTAGGGTTTTTTTTCCATTAAGAAAAAAAAAATGTGCCTTGTTTTTCTAATTTAGAGAGTTCTTTCCAGGAGTGGAAAAGCTGAATCCAACATAACTCCTGAACTCTGAAATGGGGGGAAAACCAGCAGGAGACTAAACCCATGAATTAACTTTCAAAAAAAAACATTTCCAACAGATCCAATGAAATATTCATTTATTGTCAAATGATAGCCCCTCAGAAAAATATGCCATCCAAAGTCTTCTAAAATAAGATTTCTAGGACTTCTCAGTTTCCGGCATTCAATTACCAAACCAGCAATTTTTTGTGTGTGTATTTGGCTAAACTCTTGGAAAATAATATAATTGAACAATTTGAAATGAGACAATATCTAAAGGCCAGAGTAAAACATAAGGGATTAATTGTTCTTTAAGGGCTTGACCAAGGCAAGTTCTTCTATTACTAGTACTATACTGAAGTAAGAAACACTTACTAAATTTCTGGAGAACATAGAATAAAATTTATATTCAACTGCCATGTCAAATAGGTTGGAGTAGCTCTATCTCCTATAAAGAACACCTTTGAGCCTCCACTATAGTCTGCATATCAAGGAAACAGGGGTCTGACCTAACATAGTGTCTGGTGCAGAGCAGGCATGCAACATGACCCTACATGAATGAATACATTGATCATCTTCAATTCTGGGGGCTCCAATGATCAAGGAAGTGAATCACCAAGAAGTAGGGTTTCATTTCATATACCTTGGAGCATTTAATCTCCTGTTCCTGTTTGCATACGGCAATTACAAGCACATACAAATGGGTGCTTATGATGTCCCGGTCACTTACTTGTTGTGGATATATAAGGGGGTAATCGAGCAGGGCTCCTGCATTAAGAGATGCTGAGTTGGGGGAAGCACAACAGATATATACATGTTCCAAATTATAAGCATTGGTATAAGTGCCTAAAGTGAAGGAGAAAATAGTGCCAGGGGAAAGAACCAAGATCACTAGCTATGGATTCAGGGACCCACCTCATGGAGGAAGTGACATGGAAAGGTATACATAATTAAAACTTTGGCTTTGTCTGTCCATACCCTATCTTTGTCTCTTGACTATGACCATCTCCTCTCCTGGGAGGGGGCTTTTGGCCTCTATGTTCATTCTTCTAGACTCCAATCCATTGGCCATGACAGAACAAGCAGGGGATGAAGGCAGTGTTCTAGTGAAGCCTTGGAGTCCCTTTGCTCATGCTCCAGGCTGCCCCTCCTGCATATGGTTTTCCAGTGGCTCCTTGGACTTCATGAGACACTCCCAGGACCTTGCTCATAAAATCTTCCCTGCTGTTAAAGTTTGCTTAAAGTTGAATTCTGTTTCTTGCAAGCCAAAATTAAGCATTGTACTGAGTCCAGAAGAAAGGAAAAAAGTCAGCATTTATTTATCTCTGACCATGTGACAGATTCTGCACTTTTCATCCATTATTTTATTTGTTACTCCAAAAAGTTGTGACTGCTTCCCATTAAAAAATGCAAAAACCACAACTCTGCTGGATTAGAAAAACCCAGGAAGAGGTAGCAGTGGAATGCAGTTCTTGGCTCATAACCAGGTGTAGTGATTCTGTCACTGTGTCTTCTGGATAGCAGGAGGGGGAGGGCATGAATAGGTCACAAACTCCATAAACACAAATGTGATCCTGTTTTCTTTCCTTTCTTCTTCTTCTTCTTCTTTTTTTTTTTTTTTTGTATATTTACCTTGATTTTCCTTACTTCTTCATTCATTCTTTTTCCACTGTACCAATATTTTTTTAAGAGTTTGCCTTGAATCAGGCTGCATGTTAGTCTCTGAGACTGTAATAGTGACAAAAATTGTGACCCTCACAAGAGCTTAGTATGTGGGGTGAGATGATGGATGAGTATAGAGTGATTAAGCATGGTAAGTGCAATGAAGAAGGCCAAGAGAGTGCAGAAGGAGACAATAGCGAGGATGGAGAGTCTTGGGGAGGGATTGAATGGCACAGGCAGGAGCCAGTTCATAGATGTCAGCTCTCAGGGTTCCACAGACATTGGATCCCCAGGTACCCTGCCTGGGCTGAGACAGGCCCTCCTCCCCTGAGCCTGACCTGTCCACTTGGTCTTATGTCCTCTGGGGCCAGTGAGAAACAATGGGGCTGAGGTTAGGCCAGTGCCATGGCTAGCTGTGGTCCACACCATCCTGGGGCTTACAGTGTCCTCTGAGCCATGTCCCCCAACCACACCCTCCTCTTGGCTCCCATGAGATTTATCCAGGCCACTTCCTGGGCTTCTACTGACAACTCTTGTTTCTTGCTAGGTTTCTGGGCTTTTAGAGTGGGCCTCTGCCTCCTCTATTACTCCTCACAAACTTTTGAGCTCCTTTCTCCAGTGAATGACTGCGTCTCTTCTTCCTTCATGTAATGTCACCCAGTGTGCACCTGGGGACCTACTCTAATGTAGACAGCCACAGCCTGCCCATATGCCCCTTCCTGAACCACGTGATTCTACCCACTTGTGTGGAAGAACTGGCCCTGCTTACTCTTAAGCCTACCATAATGGTCACCCAGCTATAGCTCTTTTACCCCCCGCCCCCAACACCAACTTGGAATGCCTGCCAACAGGCAGTCCATCCCCCTTGTCTCTTGTGGTCTTCCTGGCCTGGCCCCTGTCCCTACCACTTCCACAAGTCCCAGCACACCTCACAGCTGCAGCCACTGATTATGCCCCAACTTTGAGCCCAATTGAAGGATGGAACTGGAAACAGAAATGGGAATCACAGATTTAACTGGGAATCAAATTGGAGTTCTGAGTATGTGTGACTGGGTGAATATGAGGTTATGTAAGGAACTACGCCTGATCACATGCCATCTCTTGGCATAGTTTTAGCTCACATTTTACCAGCTCTGCTGGGACCATGTGTCACAGTCTCATGCCATTCATTAAAGGAAAGAAGAATTTGAATACAAATAAATGTCATTCCTTGCTTCATTTAATGACTGTCTGTGTCTGATCTATTCCTTGTGCCTGGTGAATATTTGCAGCACCTCTTCTTAAGACAACCACAGTATAATGAAGGAAGACTGTTAGTCATGTTTTGCCACACAACTAAGAACCTCAAAATCTCAGTGACTAGAATGGCACACATTTCTTTTCCTCACTCACAGACCTGTAGGTTGGCCAAGGTTTTGACTCTTCTTGGCTGGGTTTGGCTAAGTTCAGCTGAGTTCACTTGCAGACTGCATATTGGGTTTAAATCTACTCTGTTGGCCAAACCCAGCAACCTGAGAATGGGAAAAGGTACCTCACTCACTCCTTTGGGAGAGAGGTGGTGCACAACCCCATGACTAAAGACCTGGGAATGGCATTCCTGTCTACCACAAACATGCAGACACACACAGATATCCGCAATGCCAGGTTGTGGTCAATGAGGACACGAGGCACTAAGACAACAATAGGGGTGGGGCACCAGCAGCTGTTCCATGCCTGCTGGTGCTTCTGAAACTGGGGACTAATTAAGTACCTGACGACACTTAATGATGATGGCAAGTCTGCACAGAGACCTTCTCCTCTAGGTGACATCAGTGACGTCTGAAGGAACTGTTTATTTGCCACTCTGACAGAAATAGAGAGAGGGAAGTGCTGGTTGTAGCTAGGAAATAATTTTAAATTCTTAATTCGACAGTGAAGGATTTCATCTCCTTTTATTTAGTTAGTTTCAACAAAATCTGACCTGTCAAATTATCTTTTCCACTAAGGAAGAAAACTCCAACTTTGGCCCACAAAAGGGGAACAATTAATGTTGCAAAAGAAAATAATCCATGCCTTTTTTGGCTACATGGCTGAAGCACACCAAAGTTCAATATTTCTCTCAGAGGTCACTTACAAGTTTTGAAAGCAGACTTCCTTCCTTATTTTAGTACCTACTTGGCTTCCAGTGAGGAGGAAAACATCTTGCATGATCAACTGAATTTGTCTGAATAAATCCAAAGTTATTAAAAGACAAATGTGAGTACAAAAGGATGTTTCATTGACCTTTCATTTCCCTTTACTCTTGGGCCATTGACCAGCCAGAGATACCGGTAAGAAATTGGGAATGAATTAAGAAATTTTTGAAAAGCATGGATTCCTCCACAGAGCTCCCACGAGACTTAGCCAACCATAAGATCAAGAAAAGTAACTAGCGTTCTGCATATCCTAGACGTATGGTCCCTGTCATGTAATCCTCATGACCAAGCTGGGTGTTTGGTACTTTTATATTCCTATATTATAGATGAGGGAATTGAGGCCTTGGAGACCTGAGATTATTGTCCCATCCCACCCCACTGAGAAGTGGTGAAGAAATCCTGAATAGAGCTTTTTCTCATGAATGCAGGGAGGCCACTCCTTTTGAAGGCCAGGGCAGCTGACTTGTGGCATGTCCATCTCTCTGAAAGGAATGAGATCATCATCCACCTCTCTTCCGGTGTGAACAATAACCTTATTAGTAACTGGACCAGCACTCCCAGCCTCAAACAAAGGCCTCTAAAGGCTTGATCTGTGTGTATGGCAGTCTGAATACAGATGTCTACTTCCATAAATTGTGTGTGCAATCTTATATGGTAGAGTCCTTGCAAATGTAAATAATGATCTTGACATAGGGAGATAATCCTAGATAATCTGGATGGGCCTCCAGTGCAATCACAGGTATTCTTGTAAGAGACAAACGGGGGAGATTTGAAATACACATAGAAAAGGAGGCATGTGACCACAAAGGCAGAGATTGGTGTGATGTGGCCATGGGCCAAGGAATGCCAGGAGCCACCAGAAGCTGGAAGAGGGAAGTTATCTCCAAGAACTTTTGGAGGTAACACGACCCTGCCAACATGTTAACTTAGTCTCAGTGAAACTGATTTTGAATTTCTGGTCTCCAGAACTGTGAAAGAATACATTTCTGTTGTTTTAAGTCACAAGACGGATGGTAATTTGTTAGAACAGCCACAAGAAACTAATACATGTTTGCTAACTGTATTCTAGTTTTGTTTTGCTTTTTTTAATTTACTGAGCAAACATTCACCAAGTGTGGGAAACAGAACACCACAGTGACCATAGGTGCATATTCATTTGTGCTCCAAGATCTCTGAGAAAACTCGAGAATGTAAGGTCAAAACATACTGAAAGGACTTGAGTGAATTGCCCTTGGAAAATGTGGTCTGTTCTTTAGTACGCAGATAGGGACGTTTTGCTTAAGGAAGCCAGCTGTATATAGCACAATGCATTCACTCCCTTCTTTGTCTTTGCTTCTATCATAAAGATTCTTATCGGAACATATGTATCTGCAAGACTGCTCTCATATGCAAGATACGTACGATAGCTGAATCAGATATACATTGTTGACATGTTTTGCTAAACTTCTGTTGTTAATCATTGCTGATCTATTTTTCGTGAAAACGTATATAAGAAGATGTACAATAAATCTTGATGCTTCGGGTTGTTGGCTCGGGGTCCCCTGTGCCTTGCTATACTGTCATCTCTTTTTCTCAGTTCCTTCACTGCGCCAGGTCCACGATGCTTTGAGGTCGACAACCAAGAGTTTGGTATATGGTCCAGGAATTAGCCATCTGAAATGAGTAAAGCTTAACTTCTGCCAGTCTCCTCACTGGGTAGGACAGAGATCTGGGGAAAGAGCACCAGGTGGTGAAGGCAGATCTATATAGAAGGGTGGAATTTCCATTAATACCACAATAGTAACATAAAATCATCACTGGTTTTTGCATCAGAAATCTGAGTGTGGAAGCTAATTCTGCCACCCAGTAGCTGTGTGACTTGGTAGAAGCCATTTAGTTCCGCTGAAATGCACCTGTTTCATTTGTAAAATAAGAATGATAACACCTACCTCACAGGGATTAAGATTATTGACTGAACAAATAGGCCCAAATGGGGGCCTGACACAGGGAAGGCATTCAGAAAACATTAGGGCTTAAGTATTCAAGTCTACAGCGTGTAACTGAGGTCTCTATATGTGCAGTGGGAGAGGAGTGAAGAAATCTTTTCACACTCAAGTGCCATTGAACTGGAAAATTCATCATTAGTAATTTATTTCTTCTTCACTTTCCTTTCTGGAATTTGAAGTCCTGGGAGATGTTACACCTTCTGTCATTAGCTCCTCAGGGTGAACAGTTAGTAGTTGCTCTCCCAGCAACCAGCACAAAACCACTAGGCACTTCAGATGAAACAGTCAGTTAAAGATGAAGAAATTATTGAAAGAGGGCCATTTTGAAAGTAAACATGTCCTGTGTGGTGTTGCTGGTTGCTGGTGGTGAAGGCTGGGTTAGGGTCTCTGGAGTATAACACTATAGACAGGAGAACTAAGGAAGCAGGTCCTCAAGAAAAAATCCTATCACTTTGGTTGCCTGGGGTAGCCAAG
Source organism: Panthera pardus (assembly GCF_024362965.1). Taxonomy (NCBI): domain Eukaryota; kingdom Metazoa; phylum Chordata; class Mammalia; order Carnivora; family Felidae; genus Panthera; species Panthera pardus. Next base: position 47,582,975 of record NW_026526821.1, on the reverse strand, counting down.
AAATTCAACTGTGTTTGAATACCATGGGCTAAGATTCAAGGTGATGGCAGGAAGGAAAGGGAGGATCCTGGCCCAACCTGGAAGTCTCACTATCTGCATGGACGGGGTAACACAGGAACAAAGAGTCCTATGTTTGGCTTGTAAATGCTTTTACAGGCTAAAATACTGTGGGTGTTTCCAGGCAAAGGAGTTCTACACTCCCCAGTAATAGACTTGCTCTGAGTGTGGTCATGTCACATTTCCACAGTACAGAAGTCTTCATATGATGTGTGTCAGAATCAAAAATACATTGCTAATGTTCAGAAAAATACTTCTATGTGTGACATCCCCAGCTTGCATGCCCCACGGTTGTGGCATCCATGCAGGGTCCTGGAGGTCATAGAAAGCCTTAAACAATGGGATAGGAAGTAGTTTAAGTGGACTGGGGTCTTTAAGAGATGGCATTTCTACATGATGGTCATGTGCTGCCTATGATCTCTAGTCAAGGGTGAATAGAAGGCACAGAGTTTTCCAGAACCATAGTCCAGGTTGAGCTCTGTAGTTGAGCTCTGGAGTTAGAAAGGGTACCATGGTTACTCAGTTCCAAGCAGCAGCATCTGAAGGTCACTAACTAGGGAAAGTGGACTTTCAAACTCTCAGGAACCTCCCCTGACCCTAAGAAGGCATACTCAGGAGAGTATCACTGGGATTTGGAGGGAAGAGGTTGATGGAAAGAATAATGAGCACACAGGAGAGTATCCCTGTCTATTTCAGAGACCTAAATCCTTCAGGTGCAAATTGGTTGACATACACGCCTTCTGGTGCATGAAGATCAGACTTAAATTAACAAAGGCAAACATGTTGCAAACATTACACTACATAACCTCCATGTCCATGGCAGACATCATTAATCAATCATAGTCTTGCCAGCCTGGCCCAGTCAGAGCTTCAGGATCCTTAACATCTTGTTTCAGACAACTGTGCCCAGGGAAGCTATCCATGGTGCTACCCCAGGCCCCGACCTCAGATTCTCCCTACTCTGTTACTTTACTCTCTGGAGTTGCTTGTCAACCTGTAGTAGTTCTTGCAGCTGAAATATGCCTTTATCCAGTCCCTTTTGTGTGATTTCAGCAGGTCCTGTCTGTTCACCACTTGGTTCTGGACCCTTCATCTGAGTCACACATCCTCATCTCAGCCTGTCAATCTCTCATTCTGCATCTGCCCCAACTCTCTTGAGCTGTCTAATGTATCAGGTTCCATGTTAGTGACAGCTTCCCTTCACCCACAAAAGATAAAGCCTCTTGTTCACAAGACTCCAGTGTAAATGGGTATACATAGCTCCCTCTAGGCAGAGCACACAACTAGTTGGCCACTCACATCAGAGTTCTGACTGACTGCCTCACAGACTCACCCCAAATTACAAAAGATAATTGAAGGTCAACCAGCCCTGTTCTATGTTACATGTCCCCTTCCCCCATTTTCAGTAGGACTTGGTGAGTCTGCATGTAGATTTCACCCCAACATGGAGCTAAGCAGCCAACTTTGAGGAAACTTCCTAATTTTCTCCTTCTGCTCCAGTAACTTCTACAGATATGTACAAACATTTCTCTTCACTACTAGTCTGTGTCTTGGGTCACCGTGGCTCCATTGCTTCATGGGCATGCAGGAAATTTCCATGAGTCTGTTTAGCCTTAAAATGATTCAATCAGTCCTTTATCTACTCTTGGTGGAGCAGTTGCAACTCTACATAGCTTTGCAATATTTTCCTATTTCTGAAACGTAACCCCATAATTCTGAGAAACTTTTACATTCTGGAGAAGTTGGAAACTTTGAAAAGATTTGGGACTCAGACACTGGGGCCTAAAATGATTTCAGGTGGGTCTCCATGAAACCAAGCTAGCAAAGAAACCAGCACACATACATAGAAAGAAAATATTCTAAGAAATAAGCTTTAACAGTAAAGGTGTTCTAAACAACCCTTGACTTCAGATTCCATTGCACAAACCCAGTGTCTGTGAACACATTTGAAATTCACACTACAAGGAGGGGCACCTGGGTGGCTCAGTCAGTTAAGCATCCAACTCTTGACATCAGCTTAGGTCACAATCTCACAGTTTTTTACTTCAAGCCCCACATCAGGCTCCACACTGACAGTACAGAGCCAGCTTGGGATGCTCTCTCCCCCTCTCTCTTCCCCTCCCCTGCTCATGTTCTCTCTAAATAAATAAATAAATAAGTAGGTAAGTAAAAGAAATTCACACAACCTATATTTGGCGGGTGCAGTTAGTATGTGGCAGATGCAATCAAGTGCCATCTCCCACCTATCTGCGGGAAAGGAGAATAGGCACTAGCAGGGAGGGGGAAGACGCCATGGAGGTTACACAGCATTGGGGAGCAGCAGAGGGACGGTTGGCCTTGCTGTAATCCCCTCAATTACCACATCACACTAGACAGAAACATTGGGAAGTTTTAGAATTGAGTAGGTTTGGGGAGTCCGGAAGATGGCGGCATAGGAGGACGCTGGGCTCACCGCGCGTCCTGCTGATCACTTAGATTCCACCTACACCTGCCTAAAGAACCCAGAAAACCACCAGAGGATTAGCAGAACGGAGTCTCCGGAGCCAAGCGCAGACGAGAGGCCCACGGAAGAGGGTAGGAAGGGCTGCGAGGCGGTGCGCGCTCCACGGACTGGCGGGAGGGAGCCGGGGCTGAGGGGCGGCTCGCTGGCCAAGCGGAGCCCCCGAGTCTGGCTGGCAAAAGCGGAGGGGCCAGACGGACTGTGTTCCGACAGCAAGCGCGACTTAGCGTCTGGGAGGTCATAAGTTAAAAGCTCTGCTCAGAAAGCGGGAAGGCTGGAGGACAAAGGGAGGGAGAGCTGCTGAGCCCCCTGACGGCAGAGCTCAGCTTGGCGGGGAACAAAGGCGCTCGCCAGCGCCATCTCCCCCGCCCATCCCCCAGCCAAAATCCCAAAGGGAACCAGTTCCTGCAAGGGAACTTGCTCACTCAGCGCAAACACCAAACTCTGTGCATCTGCAGAGCCAAACCTCCGGCAGGGGATCTGACTCCCTCCTGCTGCCACAGGGCCCCTCCTGAAGTGGATCACCTAAGGAGAAGCGAGCTAAGCCTGCCCCTCCAGCCCCCATGCACCTTGCCTACCCACCCCAGCTAATACGCCAGATCCCCAGCAACACAAGCCTGGCAGTGTGCAAGTAGCCCAGACGGGCCATGCCACCCCACAGTGAATCCCGCCCCTAGGACAGGGGAAGATAAGGCACACACCAGTCTGACTGTGACCCCAGCGGTGGCGTGGGGGCAGACATCAGGTCTGACTGCGGCCCCACCCACCAACTCCAGTTATACACCACAGCACAGGGGATGTGCCCTGCAGGTCCTCACCACTCCAGGGACTATCCAAAATGACCAAACGGAAGAATTCCCCTCAGAAGAATCTCCAGGAAATAACAACAGCTAATGAACTGATCAAAAAGGATTTAAATAATATAACAGAAAGTGAATTTAGAATAATAGTCATAAAATTAATTGCTGGGCTTGAAAACAGTATACAGGACAGCAGAGAATCTCTTGCCACAGAGATCAAGGGACTAAGGACCAGTCACGAGGAGCTGAAAAACGCTTTAAACGAAATGCAAAACAAAATGGAAACCACGACAGCTCGGCTTGAAGAGGCAGAGGAGAGAATAGGTGAACTAGAAGATAAAGTTATGGAGAAAGAGGAAGCTGAAAGAAAGATAAAAAAATCCAGGAGTATGAGGGGAAAATTAGAGAACTAAGTGATACACTAAAAAGAAATAATATACGCATAATTGGTATCCCAGAGGAGGAAGAGAGAGGGAAAGGTGCTGAAGGGGTACTTGAAGAAATTATAGCTGAGAACTTCCCTGAACTGGGGAAGGAAAAAGGCATTGAAATCCAAGAGGCACAGAGAACTCCCTTCAGACGTAACTTGAATCGATCTTCTGCACGACATATCATAGTGAAACTGGCAAAATACAAGGATAAAGAGAAAATTCTGAAAGCAGCAAGGGATAAACGTGCCCTCACATATAAAGGGAGACCTATAAGACTCGTGACTGATCTCTCCTTTGAAACTTGGCAGGCCAGAAAGGCTTGGCACGATATCTACAGTGTGCTAAACAGAAAAAATATGCAGCCGAGAATCCTTTATCCAGCAAGTCTGTCATTTAGAATAGAAGGAGAGATAAAGGTCTTCCCAAACAAACAAAAACTGAAGGAATTTGTCACCACGAAACCAGCCCTACAAGAGATCCTAAGGGGGATCCTGTGAGACAAAGTACCAGAGACATCACTACAAGCATAAAACATATACAGACATCACAATGACTCTAAACCTGTATCTTTCTATAATAACACTGAATGTAAATGGATTAAATGCGCCAACTAAAAGACATAGGGTATCAGAATGGATAAAAAAATAAGACCCATCTATTTGCTGTCTACAAGAGACTCATTTTAGATCTGAGGACACCTTTAGATTGAGAGTGAGGGGATGGAGAACTATTTATCACGCTACTGGAAGCCAAAAGAAAGCTGGAGTAGCCATACTTATATCAGACAAACTAGACTTTAAATTAAAGGCTGTAACAAGAGATGAAGAAGGGCATTATATAATAATCACAGGGTCTATCCATCAGGAAGAGCTAACTATTATAAATGTCTATGCGCCGAATACCGAGCCCCCAGATATATAAAACAATTACTCATAAACATAAGCAACCTTATGGATAAGAATGTGGTCATTTCAGGGGACTTTAACACCCCACTTACAGAAATGGATAGATCATCTAGACACACAGTCAATAAAGAAACAAGGGCCCTGAATGATACATTGGCTCAGATGGACTTGACAGATATATTTAGAACTCTGCATCCCAAAGCAACAGAATATACTTTCTTCTCGAGTGCACATGGAACATTCTCCAAGATAGATCATATACTGGGTCACAAAACAGCCCTTCATAAGTTTACAAGAATTGAAATTATACCATGCATACTTTCAGACCACAATGTGATGAAGCTTGAAATCAACCACAGGAAAAAGTCTGGAAAACCTCCAAAAGCATGGAGGTTAAAGAACACCCTACTAACGAATGAGTGGGTCAACCAGGCAATTAGAGAAGAAATTAAAAAATATATGGAAACAAACGAAAATGAAAATACAACAATCCAAACGCTTTGGGATGCAGCGAAGGCAGTCCTGAGAGGAAAATACATTGCAATCCAGGCCTATCTCAAGAAACAAGAAAAATCCCAAATACAAAATCTAACAGCACACCTAAAGGAAATAGAAGCAGAACAGCAAAGGCAGCCTAAACCCAGCAGAAGAAGAGAAATCATAAAGATCAGAGGAGAAATAAACAATATAGAATCTAAAAAAACTGTAGAGCAGATCAACAAAACCAAGAGTTGGTTTTTTGAAAAAATAAACAAAATTGACAAACCTCTAGCCAGGCTTCTCAAAAAGAAAAGGGAGATGACCCAAATAGATAAAATCATGAATGAAAATGGAATTATTACAACCAATCCCTCAGAGATACAAACAATAATCAGGGAATACTATGAAAAATTTTATGCCAACAAATTGGACAACCTGGAAGAAATGGACAAATTCCTAAACACCCACATTCTTCCAAAACTCAATCAGGAGGAAATAGAAAGCTTGAACAGACCCATAACCAGCGAAGAAATTGAATCGGTTATCAAAAATCTCCCAACAAATAAGAGTCCAGGACCAGATGGCTTCCCAGGGGAGTTCTACCAGACGTTTAAAGCAGAGATAATACCTATCCTTCTCAAGCTATTCCAAGAAATAGAAAGGGAAGGAAAACTTCCAGACTCATTCTATGAAGCCAGTATTACTTTGATTCCTAAACCAGACAGAGACCCAGTAAAAAAAGAGAACTACAGGCCAATATCTCTGATGAATATGGATGCAAAAATTCTCAATAAGATACTAGCAAATCGAATTCAACAGCATATAAAAAGAATTCTTCACCATGATCAAGTGGGATTCATTCCTGGGCTGCAGGGCTGGTTCAACATTCGCAAATCGATCAACGTGATACATCACATTAACAAAAAAAAAGAGAAGAACCATATGATCCTGTCAATCGATGCAGAAAAGGCCTTTGACAAAATCCAGCACCCTTTCTTAATAAAAACCCTTGAGAAAGTCGGGATAGAAGGAACATACTTAAAGATCATAAAGGCCATTTATGAAAAGCCCACAGCTAACATCATCCTCAACGGGGAAAAACTGAGAGCTTTTTCCCTGAGATCAGGAACACGACAGGGATGCCCACTCTCACCGCTGTTGTTTAATATAGTGCTGGAAGTTCTAGCATCAGCAATCAGACAACAAAAGGAAATCAAAGGCATCAAAATTGGCAAAGATGAAGTCAAGCTTTCGCTTTTTGCAGATGACATGATATTATACATGGAAAATCCGATAGACTCCACCAAAAGTCTGCTAGAACTGATACATGAATTCAGCAAAGTTGCAGGATACAAAATCAATGTGCAGAAATCAGTTGCATTCTTATACACTAACAATGAAGCAACAGAAAGACAAATGAAGAAACTGATCCCATTCACAATTGCACCAAGAAGCATAAAATACCTAGGAATAAATCTAACCAAAGATGTAAAAGATCTGTATCCTGAAAACTATAGAAAGGTTATGAAGGAAATTGGAGAAGATATAAAGAAATGGAAAAACATTCCGTGCTCATGGATTGGAAGAATAAATATTGTCAAAATGTCAATACTACCCAAAGCTATCTACACATTCAATGCAATCCCAATCAAAATTGCACCAGCATTCTTCTCGAAACTAGAATAAGCAATCCTAAAATTCATATGGAACCACAAAAGGCTCCAAATAGCCAAAGTAATTTTGAAGAAGAAGACCAAAGCAGGAGGCATCACAATCCCAGACTTTAGCCTCTACTACAAAGCTGTCATCATCAAGACAGCATGGTATTGGCATAAAAACAGACACATAGACCAATGGAATAGAATAGAAACCCCAGAACTAGACCCACAAACGTATGGCCAACTCATCTTTGACAAAGCAGGAAAGAACATCCAATGGAAAAAAGACAGTCTCTTTAACAAATGGTGCTGGGAGAACTGGACAGCAACATGCAGAAGGTTGAAACTAGACCACTTTCTCACACCATTCACAAAAATAAACTCAAAATGGGTAAAGGACTTGAATGTGAGACAGAAAACCATCAAAACCTTAGAGGAGAAAGCAGGAAAAGACCTCTCTGACCTCAGCCGTAGCAATCTCTTACTCGACACATCCCCAAAGGCAAGGGAATTAAAAGCAAAAGTGAATTACTGGGACCTTATGAAGATAAAAAGCTTCTGCACAACAAAGGAAACAACCAACAAAACTAAAAGGCAACCAACGGAATGGGAAAAGATATTTGCAAATGACACATCAGACAAAGGGCTAGTATCCAAAATCTATAAAGAGCTCATCAAACTCCACACCCGAAAAACAAATAACCCAGTGAAGAAATGGGCAGAAAAGATGAATAGACACTTCTCTAAAGAAGACATCCGGATGGCCAACAGGCACATGAAAAGATGTTCAACGTCGCTCCTTATTAGGGAAATACAAATCAAAACCACACTCAGATACCACCTCACGCCAGTCAGAGTGGCCAAAATGAAGAAATCAGGAGACTATAGATGCTGGAGAGGATGTGGAGAAACAGGAACCCTCTTGCACTGTTGGTGGGAATGCAAATTGGTGCAGCCGCTCTGGAAAGCAGTGTGGAGGTTCCTCAGAAAATTAAAAATAGACCTACCCTATGACCCAGCAATAGCACTGCTAGGAATTTATCCAAGGGATACAGGAGTACTGATGCATAGGGGCACTTGTACCCCGATGTTTATAGCAGCACTCTCAACAATAGCCAAATTATGGAAAGAGCCTAAATGTCCATCAACTGATGAATGGATAAAGAAATTGTGGTTTATATACACAATGGAATACTACGTGGCAATGAGAAAAAATGAAATATGGCCTTTTGTAGCAACATGGATGGAACTGGAGAGTGTGATGCTAAGTGAAGTAAGCCATACAGAGAAAGACAGATACCATATGGTTTCACTCTTATGTGGATCCTGAGAAACGTAACAGAAACCCATGGGGGAGGGGAAGGAAAAAAAAAAAAAGAGGTTAGAGTGGGAGAGAGCCAAAGCATAAGAGACTGTTAAAAACTGAGACCAAACTGAGGGTTGATGGGGGGTGGGAGGGAGGGCAGGGTGGGTGATGGGCATTGAGGAGGGCACCTTTTGGGATGAGCACTGGGTGTTGTATGGAAACCAATTTGACAGTAAATTTCATATATTAAAAAATAAAAATATAAAAAAATAAAAAAAAAAAAAGAATTGAGTAGGTTTGTCAAACTGACCATGTGGATCAAACATAATGATTTCTGTCTAACAGCAGGATAGGACTGTTCCTGACTTTTTGAGATCTCAGATCTGAGGCCAGGGTGACCTGTCCAGATAAAAATCATCCCATCAAATTATACCACAAAGCATAGTGATTTCCCACTTGGGGAAAAGGGGGTGGGCTCTGCCTATGCTTAGGAGCTGTCAATGGTCAGTGATCCTTCCCACCTGCTTCTTGGGAGCCAGTTTATGATGCCACAAGGGTGCTTTGTGAGAAACATACTGAGTTGATCCCACTATCCCATAGGCTGAATTCCCTTTTCATCACAGAGTTGCCCTGGTTTCATTCCGTTTGTATTTAAATCTCACCTGGATGTCATCCCATGATGCAGTGGGATTCAAAATATGCTGTCTTTGTACTTCACAGGCCATTTGAACCCTCTCATTATTGAAACTCAAATACTCCCATCTGAGCTGGCTTTGAAATCCTCATGTGCCAGACTTGGCATAAAAGAGAGGCAAGGCCCAGCCTCTCTGTAAGGGAAGATCATGCAACAGGGAGCTCCCCCTTCTGATTCTGCCTCCATTTGCCTCTACACTCTGAACAAACTCCCTCCTTTCATTTTCCACAGGCATGCCTCACCTCTTTTAAAGTTTTATCTTTCAAATTTGCTACTAGCCATGTCATCAGGAAGAAAGTTATAGGACCTCACATTTCTGGCCTTAGAATGAGGCAATGTGTATGAATCTCTGCTGGCTTGCAGATGGCAAACCCTCCACTAACATGGGTTCCTTTTCCTTGTAGGTTGAAGAGGATAAGAAACATGGTCTTTGTTTCTGGCTTGAGTCTTCCTTGGTGTTATCCCAAACCAGGATTCTGCATAAAGTCTCATCAGATCTGCTTCTACGTCAAGTCTCTTTTCCTCTGCCATCTGACACCCTTGCAGGTCTTCTCCTTTCTTGTCAGCTAATGTATATTCCAGGCACACACAAACAATTCTAGTATTAACACAAAGTAAGCCATGGGGAATGTGACTTATTGGACTGTCGTGAAATTCACATCAGACCAAGTACTGAATCATGAGTGTGCTTCTGGGCAGCTGTGTGAGCTTGAGCAAGCCGCCAAACCTCTGAGCCTTCAGTGAGAGGATTGAGGCTTTGCCAGTCTGCAAAGTCCTTCTGAGTTCAGGATTCTGCTCCCTTCTCTGTTCTCTTCCCACTCTTCCCCATTCCTTTCTTCTTCTCTTCCCCCTTTCCCCTCTCTTCCTTTACTCACTTCCTTCCTCTTCCCTCCCATTACTTCTCCCTCTCTTGTTCCCTCTTCTTTTCTCTGTCTCCCTCTCTACCTCCTTTCTCCCCATTCCCTCCCTCTCTCTTCCCTCCTGTCATCTCCTGCTCCTTCACTTGTGCCTAGAACTACAAAATGAGATTAGGCTGGCTACTGTCCAGATTCCTATGGAGTCTGGACATTCTGTGACTTTTATTAGGAAATGTCTTATAGCTAGTTGGTCCTGTTAAGCTGCATGTTTCTCTCTACCTTGTGCTGCCATTCATCTCCCAGCCACTACACTTTCTTCCATGCACTGACTTCCCACTTTGTTTCCTGGCTTCTGCTCTGGTTTGCACCAGTCATTCCATTTACCCACAGGAGTTATGGGAGTCAACTTGACTTATGGAATCACAGATTGGATCCCTTCCTTCCCCTATCACAAAATGACCATCTCTCCTAGAATAAATCAAAACTCCTTTCTCTGTTTGCAACTGGGCTCCTGCCTACTTCCAATTTTACAGTTGAAGTAACTTAGGACCAACAAGTCAGTATTACTTCCAAGTATAACTTATCAATATGCAAATCAATCAGCTCTTTGATGATGGTATCAGGCCACATCAATAAGGAATAATAGATTTTTAATGTTTTTTTAAATTATTTTTTAGAGAGAGAGAGAGAGAAAGCATGAGTGGGGGGAGGGGCAGCAGGAGAGAGAAAGAGAGAGAGAGAGAGAGAGAGAGAAAGAAAGAGAGAGAGAGGATCTCAAGAAGGCTCCATGCTCAGTGCAGAGCCCAACACAAGGCTGGATCCCATGACCCTGGGATAATAACCTGAGCCAAAATCAAGAATAGGATGCTCAACCAAATGAACCATCCAGGTGCCCTTAGGAAGAACAAATTTTTTAAAAAGTAATGTTGCATATTAAGGAATATTCAAACCACCCGATATGTCAAAATACTTGTAAAGCAGGCTATAAATGATGTGAATAAGAAGGTACCTTCCGGGGACAGAAAAAAGAATTTTAGAACATACTCATTAAATGGCACAGGTCATATTGTCAGTGTTCATAACATTAGCCTTGAGGAAAGAAAAGTGAAAAGACTTAGAAGAGACTTAATTCTCATTAGTAAAAAGAGTTTCCTTTTTCTAAATCTTGATTATGGGAGGGCACCTAGCTGGCTCAGTCAGGTACAGCATGCGAGTGTTGATATCGGGGTCATGAGTTTGAACCCCATGTTGAGCATGTAGCCTCCTTTAAAAAAAGAATACAATTAAAATTTGATAATGAGTTACAGGCAACATTTACTATTGCAGTGTCCCTAAGTGTCTCTCCCAATTTGTGAGGGCAGTTATTTCCAGCATCCCTCCTTTGAAAATTTGGTGCCAAGTATGGATCTTGAAGCCCAGGATCCATCAATCTGTGGCTTTCTAGAGGCTGGGCATTCAGAGGCCACAGCTGGAAAGCATTAAGCTCTCAAAAGAGAGCTGACCGTGAAATCACAGGCCACCCAGATTGTTCTAAGACTTCTAACATTGACTGAATTGCATGTGAATGTCATTCTTTGCACGTGTTCTCAAGCTCAAATCCCTGTTCAGATTAGGTGGAATTGCCAAGCAGGCAGAAAATGGACCCTTGGGCGTGGCAGAAACCAGTCCAGTGATGTGGGTCAATGATCCAGAAATGAGTCCCAACGCTGCCTCTCAGCAGTCCTGGGACCTGACACTCCCTCCTTTCTGGGGAACCCATATTCTCAACAACACACAGGAACAGGGGCTCCTTTTATCATACCATATCCAGGATAAAAACCAATAAGAAAAGGAATGGAATATATAGGATAGAGGGGGAAATAAGCAACAACTGGAAATGAGGTAGAAAAATACATGGAATACAGTCAACGCTTTGCTAGAAATGAGCCACTGAATTTGGATTTGAGTTGTTCAGCAGCCCATGCAAAAAGAAAAACAGTAAAAGTTTCTTAGTGCCCTACAGCCACCTCTGTGGTTCCCTCAATAATATACTCTAGGGCTGCCATCTCTTCCCTGGGTCATTCATACCACCCACCTGGGATGCCGTTCTCTTTCAGATGGGATTGTGACCAAGAACCAGTTCATGACCACTATTCCCACAGCAGGCTTCTCCTGCTGGTGTGGTCTATTAGATGTTGTATTTTAACCCAAAGTGCTGTGAAAAAAATGTAATGTTCTAATTCACAGAGCTTTTAATAAAATCACAGAATCACTTGTGGATCTACTGTATGGTGCTCTAGGCTACATTTGGATGGCACAACCTTTTCAAAGCTGGGCCCTGCCCTCAGGAACCTGAAAATCTATTTGTGGAGTTGGGATAAGGTATACTTGATTTTGTAGTGTTGATACACTATCTTAGGCTAGTGTAAGCAGTGTAAGTGACTTGTTTGAATGATTCCAGAAAATACAAGAAGAGGATGGGAAAGCGAATCAGGGAAGGGGGACAATTAATTGTGTATCCCAGGATGGAAAGGAGAATCATTGCAAAGTATAGTAAACAAAAAAGAAAGGAAAAGAGTTATAACAACAGAATTATCCCACACACACACACCCCCCCTCCACTTCTCTGGACCAATTATCCAGTCCTGCTATTATATTATACATAGGTAGAGTGAGAGAAGAAAAATCAAAGACAATATGGTGCCATGGGGACCACTGAGCAAAAATGTGAAGATAAATGAGTTGGCCAACAGTGTTGGATAGAGCAGGAGGTTTGAAGAGAATAAATACTGTGAGTGTCCACTGGTTGGGATACTGAGTTGTTTATAGCACATGTGATTAGTGCCAGGCCCCAATTCCTCAGACCCTACTCCCTCTAAAAGCTAATGTTTGAGTAAGTTCTCTGTGATTTGTATGCTAAAAACAATCTTTATTATAATTGGTTGTGGTATTGGCTAATTCCTTTGTTATATTATCAGAGAAGAAAATGAATTTTTCCTTGTAAACATTGGGAGAGAGTCTTGACAGGATTTATGTAAGTTGCTTTCACACATTTTGAGTTTCTCTAAGCACTCTGTCTTTGCTCTGATTTCATGCCCACTGACATTGTCTTTGTGTACATCATGGATATTCTGGTTTTGAGATTGGGATGCTCACTGGGGAAGTAGTAGTGTGCTTCTGTGTTGAACATTAGAACAAGCACAGAGACCAGTGGTTGAGAGCTTGAGCAAAGGCAGACTGGCTTTGGACTCTGGCCATGTTTGCCAATTCCAAAACCTGGGCAATTCCTTAAACTTCCAAAATCTTAGTTCCTCATCCTTAGTTCTCATCCTCAGCCTGGGTTTGCTTTGACAATTAAGCCAATAAAGCACTTGATTTTGGTATCTGGTCTGTAATGGAGCTTAATAAATTAAAGTGACATTCTCATGTAAACATAAGGATTTTATAAATATAATTAGTGTAAGTCATTACCTTTGACTATGATTAATGTTGGCATCTTAATTTAAAGTAATAAAAACACCACAGAGAGTTAATCAACCATTATAGTAGAGAAAGGAGAACAAATGAAACCCCAAACAGGAAAGCTTTGCATGGGTTTTTCATATGCAAGTAGAGAGATTTAACAGTCATTATCCTGGTTCACCACAACCTCTTAGCACCCACTATGTCTCTGTACCAAAGCCTAGCAGCTTCTTAGTACAAGTGGCTTTGATTCATTCCCTGACAGCCTTTTCTGTTCCCAAAGCATGTTCAGCTTTATGAGCTGGGAAAAAGGAAATTTCAGTAGAGTTTCTGTCCCAGGAGCCGACTTCGGTGAGTGGAGTCTAGATAAATGTTCCCTCCTCCTCCTCTTTCAGGTGGGACAACTCCCAGGTGTGTCCCTACACCTTCTCCCGGAGGTGTCCCCCAAGACTGAGCCCATGTGCCTGGTATGGTCACTGATCTTCAACTTACCATATGGTGTCTTCTGTTCCCGCCCTGTCTCACATTCCCATTCCCATACCAAATTTGGGTTCACTGGGATCTCATCCCAAATTAACCACTTATATCCAAATCCTTAGCTTAGGTTCTGCTTTTATGGGAAACCAAGCTAAGACAGATACTTTATTCAGGAAATATATCCAGGTGAAAACTATACATATGGATTAAGATAAAGAAATATTTTTTTCTGACTCAAATAGAAAAAAAAAAGACTTCTTAGGTGACAGTTTTATATAGGATTAAGATCATGATTTGTCTGTAGCTGAGCAACTCTGTTCAAATACATGCTGTGTAATGTACTAGTTCTGAGATATTAATCAACATAAGATACTGGGAAGAGTTCTTGATATAGAGTAATTTTTATAGATTAAAAAAATTACCTTTATTAAGGTATAATTTGCATACAATAAGAGTATACATTTTAAGTATACAGTTGGATAAGTTTTGACAAATGCATTACAGTCGTCTAAATACCACCCCAATAAAACTAACATTTCCATAACCTCAGAAAGCATTTTTGGAGTTTGCAGTCAACCTTCACCCCATCACTGGGCCAGGCGAGCACTAATCTGCCCTTTATCACATACTTCAATAAACTTGATTTAATGCATGATTAAAGGTTAAATTCAGTCAAATTGGTAATAACAGTATGTTGGGGAGAAATGCTTTTTTATACTGCATCATTTTTCATCAAAATAATTTGTATTCATCACTTCTATGAGTGATGAAGAGGAAAAGAAAGCCAATTTCAGAGTTGCTGGATTTTCTCGACTCTCAGATACATGAAGTGAGAGGTAGGATAGGAGTGCAAATAAAAAATGGAATCAGTTTGAAATTTGGAATGACTTCTGCTCAGAAACACAAGTCTGAGATTCATTTATTAAATTAGAGAAAACACCTTCAAAAGTAACTTGATATTTATTCCAACTTCTTGGAATTTTAACGGTCATATTGAATTAAGTCCAAGTCTTCAACATTTTATTTGGGTAAGCCCCAAGAAGCAGGGTCCATGAGGGATATCAGGTCAATCAATTATTCAACAAATATTTATAGAGCTATACAATAAGGTCTGTCCTACACCCTATAGGAAACAAGGCACCTCTTCATACAGTACACCCCCTTGCAGATAGATCTTAGCAAATCAATACATAACTGAACATTGGGAAAATAAGGTTTGGGCAGAGACTGAAACAGAGGCCCATGATGGAAGGGACAAGGTCTAGAAGGTCTTTCTGAGGTCATCTTTAAGCTGATTCTGAGTGACTGTGCTAGAATACCACACACTGAGAAAAAGCATGGCAAGTAGAGAGAACCATTCATGCAAAGACTTGGAGGCTGAAACAAGCCTGGCACAGGGCATGTCCCAGGTTTGAGGGCACATTAGCATTGCCAGAGTGTAGAATCAAAGAGTGGTCTGAGATGAGGTGGGGGGGGGGGGCACAGAGAGGAGCATATCCTGAGGGAATGGTGTTAGGATTTATTTTATGTTTTAGAAGAAGTCATTGGTAGATTTCAGATTGATTTCTATTATCAAGAGTTTACTCTGCTGCTGCAGGGGAGATTGTATTGTGAAGAGTCAAGAAGCAGAAGTTGGAATCTACTTAGTCACACAAGTGGGAAATGATGAGGTCTTCAATCAGTGGTACAGATGAAGTGGCCAGTTTCACATCTGTCTGGAGGTAAAGTAAGCCAGATTTTCTGACATCAAAGATAACATCCACATCTTTATATATAAAGTATGCAAGGAAGAGGCAATATCAGAGAGATAGGTTGCGAATTCATCAACCATTTATATGGTATTAAACCAATGGACTGGATGAGGTCAGCCAGGAAGAGTGGGGGAACTATTCTGCATTTAGGAGACATAGAAAGAGAGGGCAAGAAACGAGATGAGATGGAGTAACAAGAGAGGGCAGAGTAATGTGAAGATCATGAATCATGGAAGCCAAAAGGTAAAGTATTTCAAGAAATATTTATTTGGGAAAATAAAATTGAAGAAGAATGTTTGTGTTGATTAATGACCACTATCAATTTGATGCAGGACTGTGAATCATGTTGGTGTAGCATCAAGCAGCCTTAACAGGAGAATATACTTTGATGAATCCCCAAGGCGTCATCCTGTTCTCAACTTCAGAGATCCTGTGGTTCTGCACCCACTCAGTACTATTCTGGTTTTCTGCTTTGCATCACAGAAGAAATGGTTCTACTTCAACATGTGCTTATTTTTCCCCTTTTATTCCACCATTGTATCTCAGGAGAGATGAGGAGACTCGACACAGTGATCATACAACACATTTTTAATTGGCTTCATGATCTCATGGTGTAGCACTCGGTTTAGTTAAAGAAGTCTGAAGTCCCAGCGCGTTCACTTGCTGGGAGAAAATTCCTAGGTCAGCCAATAGTCATTCCTGTTTCATTTTACATATTTGCTCTTACAAAAACATTCTCTTATACAGCCCAGAAACAAAGAAATATAGGAAGTCACAGGAGAGAATTTTTTGGAAATGATTCTGGTTCAGACATATGGTATCGTTCCAAATCCTGGCATTGTTTTTCTACTACATTTACATGTCACTTCTCTAGAGCTAATCCTGTTCATCATTTAAAAAAAAATACATTTAGGCAAAAAGATAAAGATAAATGCTAGTTAAGAATGGAATTTTTTTCTGTACTATTTTATTTTTAAGGCTGCACTAGGAAGCCACTAACTTAGATTATCAAGTTTGCCAAAGAGTCTCTAGGTTAGAACCAATTGTATTTCTCCATACTTCATTTTTTTTTTGAGGAGAAGCATATTTTTCAATATGCATAGAATTAACCACTTGCTTTATCTTTTAAATGGTGACAGAAGTCATGTGATGTCATCATAGCAGACTGCTACCCATCAGCAAAATACTCAGCTTCTCAATCTGTGTTTGAGTGACTTGGAAACAATTTTGCCAACATTATTCAACTACAAAAAAATTAACTAAAAAAACATGCCCAACTGTGCCCTCTGGACTTCTACCTGGCTTTGCCTTTTCTCAGAAACATGGGAGCTGCTTGGTTCCTCTGGAAAGCCAGAGGCAATTGCATTAGCTTAAGACAGAGGTGCAAGAGACAAATTATGTGTTCCTCTCTCTTGCTCTCCCTCTAAAATGTGATGTGTTAAAGAGGTTTGGCTACTCCTTTCACATTGTTTCTATAACAGATGGCTACTTGCTGTCCGTAGTCATGGATACAAAGGCAGATCTGAAGTACAAGACTCTGTTAACCTTATCCTAACCAATTTCCACAAAGATCATCACAATGTCTGTATTACTAAACCTAATGGCCCCTCTCAGTTTTTACCTTCAGTGTCCTCTCTGAAGCATTTGGGATTCTCTGACTCCTGGTTCTCCTCCCCCACCTCTAGCTTCCCCTCTCACTCTGCCTCTTCCCCTTCCTATGCTGACCCCTTCAATGTCAATCTCTAATCTCTGTTTATGTTTGTCTTTTCTTTTCACACACACACACCCTCTCAGTGATGTTGACTCCTGAGGCTTCCCACAGCTCTCATGCCAGGCTTAGATCTCTCTATATAAAACTGTATAAAAATGTCAGCAAACCATATTCACCTGGATTCATCCATTCATTTACTCATTTAAAATTAATAGCTGTGGATGACTGCTGGCTTGGACAGGGTGCAGGTACTGTGACAAATAAGACAACACAATCGCTTGTCTTACCCACCGGGTCAGTGTTATTACCCACAGGTACATCCAATTTAAAATGGTCATCGCAGAACACAGCATCTTGGACCATTAAACTGCCCCTTCCTATGAATGGTCCCCAATACCCGAGGCATGAATATGACCAATCCATCCCCAAGCTGTGGCAATTCTATTCTGTAGCTCTTAAATCAGTTAGTTTTCTCCGTATTCATTTCTGCCACTACCACCACTAGATTGTTTTTCCCAACCTTTGTCTGAATTATGGTGACCACATCCTGCTTTATTCCTCTCTGATTTCTTTTTCTCAGGATACTTCAGTCTCTTTAATATGGCCTTTGGGGCTCCCAGAATCTGTCCCTGCCCACTTCCCGGTCACCTGTCCTCACATTCCAAATAAGACCCCAAAGTGGCTACACCAATGGCTCCATGCAGTGGCAGGCATGTGCTGGCTTGCCTTTACACTGGAGCCTTTGCACATCTAAGCCCTGTCCCCACTCTACATCTTACGGGTCCAAATTCCCTCATGAATTCCAGCATATCTTTCAGGTTTTGAGCTCAATATCACTCTCCCTAGTCTTCAGCTCCCCAAGGTATCTTACAATTCTCTCCCCTCTCAAACTTACTTTAAGACAGCAAGCTGTGACATCATTGCCTGCTGCCCTGACCATGTATATGCTATCTTGATCCCCATTCTAACATGGCACTTAGAACATAGGATGTGCTCTGTAAAACTTTCTGAGTTAATGAATGAGATAATAATTTTTAAGCTGAGTTATTTAGCTAGGTATCAAAGGATAAAAGGGATGTGTACTGGGAAGGAAGGAGAGACTTTGGAAGAATATAAATGTCCCCAGTGATGTCTCTAAGAAGTGGCATAGAGATGATGCAGAATAAGTTTTCTTGGTTTTTCTCCCTATCCCACTTAGAAAAAAGTCAAATTGTCCTTAAAGTCATTTGGTAAATTCTCACATATTAAGTAAATAATCTTAATGAGAGAGTTCAGAGAAAGTTTCAGAAATGTACTCTGCCTATTAACTCATATTCACAAAGTGGGTATCTAAAAATTATTTGATATTATTCAGTTGAACTCTTAAATATACTTGCTGTTAGAAATGCTCAACTTTTATAGAAATTGGCTGGACTTGATTAGAATAATACCTGGAATAATCAACTTATAATTAATGAGAAGTTGGGAAGAATTGGTACACTTTATATATATATATATATATATATATATATATATATATATACACACATATATATATATACTTGCTGTATATATATATATATACATATATATGTATACATATACATATGTATATACGTATACATATATATATGTATATATATGTGCATATGTATGTGTATATATATATGTGTATATATATGTGTGTATATATATATGTGTATATATATGTGTATATATATATATATATACTTGCTGTTAGAAATGTTCAACTTTTATAGAAATTGGCTGGACTTGATTAGAATAATACCTGGAATAATCAACTTATAATTAATGAGAAGTTGGGAAGAATTGGTACACTTTATATATATATATATATATATATATATATATATATATATATATTTTTTTTTTTTTTTTTTTTTTTTTTTTTTTTTCAAAGGAGCTGTCAAGTGTCTTTAAAATATTGGTAAATATTTTTTGGCCTATATTTGAATCTTAAACTTTTGTTCTATAAGCTTTGCACCAAAACAAGTTCATAGAATAGAGAAATATCAGGTACACATCAGAAAAGGTACATATTTTTCTCTACATGATACAGGGGCCAGAACAAAAGTTTCAGGGAAGTGGACCAAAAAGCAGGATCAAGGGAGTTCTTTCATAATGTGGTTCCCTCTTCAAATGGCAACGATGGGGAGAGTAACTTGGGATACTCCAAGAAGTATCTGACAACTGGTCCACCAGTAGGGTAATTCTGAACCTGATACCCAGAGAAATGCATGGTATTCCACCCCAAAAAGATGAAGCTCTTTGCAGAGATGTCCCAGGTTGACATGTTCTATTGATGGAGTTTCAAAATTGTTTTCTAGATCCACATACAGAGAGCTTCCATTTGGTTACTTTTGTGTCTAATTCTAAACCAAACTTATGGTTGGAATACCTGGGTGCACCAGTTAAGTGTTCAACTCTTGTTTTCAGCTCAGGTCACGATCTCATGGTTTATGGGATGGAGCTCCACATTGGGCTCTGCATTGACAATGTGGAGCCTGCTTGGTATTCTCTCTTTTTCCCTCTCTCTCTACTCCTCCACTGTTCGTGCTCTCTCTCTCTCTCTCTCTCACTAAGTAAATAAACTTAATAAGCCAAATTATGGTTAAACTTCATTCAAAGTTTCCAGTTTGCATTAATAAAAACCAACACCTAGAATAATCAATATTTGTTGAAAGATGGAGCTAGAGTACTATGGCCCTGAAAGTTCCCAAAGTGCTTTTTTATACAAATCACCAAACTTTAATCTTTTCTAAAATCCTGTTTTGCATTCATATGATGCCTCTTTTAGAAGTGAGAGACGTGATTCTCGAAGAAGTTAGGAGGCTTGTTCAAGATCATGCAGCAGTAAGTAAATCAGTAAATTAAACGTTAGTTAGCAATGTATTAAGTGCCAAGTAACAATAGAAAAGCTATAATAAAAGTGATCCTTTTTCCATTCAACCTTTCCATTCATGAAAGGTAATGAGTCTCTTAGCCGTTGTCTTCCCCTCCCCCTCAACTCCATCTTTCTTTACTCATATTAGAACATACATCAACCATGAATGTTTCTTGGAGAGAGTTCTGATAACTCCAAGACAAGAGCCCTTTAAATCTCAGCCTTGCCTTTGTTCACCAGTTGGACATTCACCTGACCTCACCCCATTCTGAACTCTTTGGGGCTCAAAAGTTGACATTTGCATTTCATATGTTGTTGATCTCAGATCTTTATGAAAACTGTGTAGGATGTTGTGTAAAACTTTGCTGCTTCCAAAGATTTGTGTCCCAACTGAGTACAGAGGCCTTCAACTCTTTTCCTGTTTAAGACCAGCACTTTAGTTACACACTTAGAATATGGATATGAACTTGCATTACCTTGGTTCTGGATTGCACAGTGATGGTGAAAAACTGACAGCCTACTGGGGGGGGGGGGGGGGCGGGGCTTAATGAGTTACTACAGGATGTGAGAGTTGGAAGGGCCTGATCTCAACCCTTCATTGTATACTTAAAGAAACGGAGGGGCGCCTGGGTGGCGCAGTCGGTTAAGCGTCCGACTTCAGCCAGGTCACGATCTCGCGGTCCGTGAGTTCGAGCCCCGCGTCGGGCTCTGGGCTGATGGCTCAGAGCCTGGAGCCTGTTTCCGATTCTGTGTCTCCCTCTCTCTGCCCCTCCCCCGTTCATGCTCTGTCTCTCTCTGTCCCAAAAATAAATAAAAAACGTTGAAAAAAAAAATTAAAAAAAAAAAAAAGAAAAAAAAAAAGAAACGGAGACACAGAGAAGCTAAATGACCTATCCAGGGTTCACAGCAAGTCAGGAGCAGATCCAAGGTCAGAATTCAGGAAACTGCACCTCTCAGTACTATTGACCGGCTCACACTGTCATGCCTTGTCTTGTTGAGCTTGCATTCTTGTCTTATGCTGGTTAGGATGTCTTTGCCTTGGCAATCTGTTAGATTATAATTTGCTATGGTTACTGGTAGAATATTTTTAGTTCTTCTTCTGCTGAGTCATTCCCAGCATCATGTAATCATCCTGTCATTTCTCCCATCTGAGAAATCCCTGTCTTAGCTCTATATTCCTTTCCAGGTACCACTTCATTTCCTTGATCCTCTTTAAAATAAATCTCATTTTCTTCACTCATTTTCTTTGGAGCATGCTCAAGTCAAGAGTCTATGAGTCAAGTTCAGATGCCCCTGCGATTCAGTCAAATATCCCATACCTCTTGAGTGCCAGGCACTGCATTAGGTACTAGAGGCAAAACAGCTGATGATGCCCACACTACTAAATGCATGGTCAGGGCCTTGTCCTCACATTTTGACCTGTTAACATTACCAGATGCAGTCGATTACACCCTACCCATTAAATACTTCCCACACTTAGCATTCAGCCTCTTGGTTCCCCTTCCCAGTTTGGCTCATAGGTTTTTCCCTTTTCTTCCCATTGCCAGCTTTTTTCTTCTAACCATACTCACTCTTCATGTGATCCCATCCAGTCTCCTGACTTTGAAAACCATCTATACCCTAGCAAACCCCACATTTGCATCACCAGGCTGCACTCTCCCTTGAGCTCAAGACTTATATATCTGATTGACTATGCAGACCCTCACTTGGACGTCCACTGGACACTTAAACTTAGCATTTCCAAATCAGAACTGCTCAGATGCCCCCTCCGTGTCTATCTTCCTCTTTTTCATTGTCACTATCTCATTCTTCAGGCGTTCACCTAAAAAAATCTCAGAGTCATTTTTGGGTCTTCTTTTCATAATCATATTTAATCTGGCAACAAAATCTGTTGACTTAGTTGTGAAAATATACCAGAATCAGACCCCCAGTATGACCGCCTAGGGCTCCATCATCTCCTGCCTTGCCTCCCTGTCACTCCTATCTTGTGCATCCTCCACATGGAAGCCAGAAGGGCCTCAGGGATATAGCCTGCTGCGGGTAACTCCTCTGCTACCATTCCCCTGAGGCATTTGTTTCACTTAGGACCAAAGCCAAAGTCTCCCTATGAGACCAAGGTATGGTCCTCTGAGCTTAATCTCCCTTTCTTCTACACCCCACTCACTGTGCTCCAGCCTTAATGGACAAGCGGTCTCCTGAGGGTCCTGTATCCAGGACATTCTTCCCTCAGATGTCTGTAGAGGTCACACCCTACCCTCTTCACGTCCTGGTGGAAACATCACCCTCTTAGTAAAACTTTTTCTCACCTCTTTGCTTAAAATGATGACCTTTACCTCTGCTTCCATCAGCCCCCCAAGTCACTCTGCTTTGCTTAATTTTTCTGCAAAATGCTTGTCCCCATCTAAGTACACAATATATACCACTCTTTTAATGACTTATTGTCTCTTTCCCCAGAAGGCAAATTTCATGGAGTCCAGGCTCTGCTTTAGCACCTACTGCATCCCGAGCACCTGGCAGTGTGCCTACCATAGAATGAGTGTCCAGTAAACAAGTGTCAAAATATTAGAAAGTACAGAAAAATGAGGAAAAAAACAGAAAGGTCATCCTCCATCTCATCATCAAAGATACTTTAGTAAGCTATTTTGCTTATTATTATTTTTTGCTAATTCTCCCTTAGACTGTTTCTAAGCATACTGTAGATATAAGTATGTTTATACAATTTTACCGCAATATATAATATAACATTTGTGTAACATTTTTTGTAGCAGCATGATAATCTATTACACAAATTTATAATGATTTAATTTGATATTTCTTCTGATGTTATAAACAATGCAGACATCTTACATAAATCTCCCATACTTTTGTGTTTATGTCCTTAAGAGAAGTTTCTAGAAGTGGGATTACTATTACTAAGTCAAAAGTTATCAACATTTATTTTCTCAGCAAGACATAAAACCCAATCAATACCATGTATTAGGGGAAATTTAATTCCAAGACGTGTCCTCAAAACAGTGTAGCTTCACCCTATATCCATCACTTTCTATGGCTATAACATAATACCATGAAAATCCTTGGTTATATGGTCCTGCATGGATTCAATAAAGTCATCAATGGTTACATTTTCTTCATTCTGAGTCAAGGAAAGTAAATGAGCTCATCCATTTAAAAATAATTCCTACCTCACAAGTGGGAACAGATAGGATTTTCTGATATTCCTCCCTAAGGAAGCATAAAGTCTTAAGAGTGGGATTGGGTCCCTGCTTTGCTATTTATTGGACCTACAGCCTTGGGAGAGAGTCTTGTAACCCTTATCTCATTTACTTTTTTTTTTTTTTTAATATGAAATTTATTGTCAGATTGGTTTCCATACAACACCCAGTGCTCATCCTAACAGGTGCCCTCCTCAATGCCCATCACCCACTTTCCCCTCCCTCCCACCCCCCATCAACCCTCAGTTTGTTCTCAGTTTTTAAGAGTGTTTTATGGTTTTCCTCCCTCCCTCTCTTTCTTCCCTTTCCCCTCCCCCATGGTCTTCTGTTAAGTTTCTCAGGATCCACATAAGAGTGAAAACACATGGTATCTGTCTTTCTCTGTATGACTTATTTCACTTAGCATAACACTCTCCAGTTCCATCCATGTTGCTACAAATGGCCAGATTTCATTCTTTCTTATTGCCAAGTAGTATTCCATTGTATATATAAACCACAATTTCTTTATCCATTCATCAGTTGATGGACATTTAGGCTCTTTCCATAATTAAAGAGGTTGGGCTAAATGACCAAGGAATCATTTCCTTGTATAGGCCCTGAGTATACTTGAAATTTCAAGTTTTAAAATAACCCCATTCTGTTTCTTATAAAGTTAAGCATACATCAACCCAGTAATTCCACTGTTAGGGATTTACACAAGTAAAATAAAAACATATACCCACAATAAGTCTTGTACAAGAATGTTCATAGTAGCCTTATTCATAATAGCCCCAAAGTACAAGCCACCCAAATGCCCATCAAAAGGATATATTAATAGACTTTTACTCAACAGTAAAAAGGAATGAATTGCTGATACACACAACAACTTGGACAAATATTATGGATATGCTAAGTGAAAGAAGCCTAACATATATTGTATAATTCTATTTATATGAAGTTGTAGAACTGGCAAAATTAATTCATTAGTTGTGGAATTAAGACTTGGTTGCCTTGGGTTAGAGCAGAGGGTTCTTCATAGGGAAGAAGCACAAGGAACCATCTAGGGTAATATGAATCTTTTATATCTTGTACTATATGGTAATTATACATAGGCATATACAACGGATAAAACTCATCCAATCAACACCAAAGAATCATATGTTTTATTGTATGTAGATTATACTCTTCTCCAACATCTTTTAAAAACCCTACCCCATTCCTAAGCAATGAATCCAAAGGCAAGATTGAAGAGTGGGCAGGACATCTGAGGGCACACTGCCTTCACTTGGGAGCACATGTTTGGAGTTGAGGAGGTCAGTTCATCATGAAAGCAGAGCTGTATGGCCCCAGAGCCTTTGGCCAAGCCCTGAAATGGGGCCTACACCCTGGGATTTCTTGGATGCTTCAGGAAAGTCCACTTTCCAGCCCCAGGACCTTCTGACTCACTGTGAATGCGTGGGTGAGAAGTAAACATCTCTGTAGGGCTGCAAAGCAGATGGATGGCCCAAGATGCTTTAAAAACCCCAGGTGAGTGGTGTGAAGCCTTTTTAGAGAGAATACCAAGTGGAATTCCAGAATGCATGTAGTGGTTTAGCCTTGCCAAAGTCCAGTCTCAGTTGTTGGCTCACAGAAGTCTCAAAGCTGCCAATGTGCTTTATCTCAATTTTACAAGTGCTAAGTACTGGAATTCAAAGCCAAGAACAATCCTTCCTGAGGACGAGAAACACATGTTTCCCGATGGTGGGACTAAAGCTTATGACCTTTGGGGAGAAGTCTGCACAGCTGCACAATTATCTAGGTAATTCCCTAATGGGAATAATATGTGGAGACCGGAGGTATAAATCCTAAACAAATAAATACCAATCTGGGTAATTCAAGTAGCATTGAAAATCCACAGATTGTCTGAATTCTTCTGCCTGGGAAGCAAGATGTCCACCTGGAAATAGTGCTGCTGTGTTTCTACTGGTTTTAGGTCAATGAAAATGAGAAGTGCATCAGCACCACCAGCACATACTGAAAGAAAACGGTCCTTTTATCACTGGGCAGTAATCATAACGTGAAAGAGTAGGGCTGGGAGTGATCTGAATGCGAGTTTGTCCTCTCCATGTAGCCATCAGATCACAAGCAGGGAGCTGGTTCCAGTACCTTCCATCAGTAGAGGTTGTTAGAATAGAGTGTTGATGTTCTCTTCTCGAGCTATGATATGTAGTTTGTCTTTGTCTTACAAACAATTTTTTTTCTAATGTTAAGACTAACCCGGCCCATGCTTTTCAGACTCCAATGTTTCCCTCTGGAGTTTCTCTGCTTTAGGAAGATGTTGTTCAGTTCCTTTTATCCTGCAGTGGTGCTCTCCTGAATGTCGAAATGCCTGTTAAGAGATCACTGAAATTGGATCATCTGTTAGAAACAGAATCATTTGATTCTTCAAAAATCACAAGGAAGAAAAGTATTACAACTTATTCTCCAATAAATGGAACTTGTCAAATGAGCCCATTTGCTTCTCCTGCAAGCTCTAAAGAACAAGAGCACAAACGTGAACCATCCAATGGAAAGAGGAAAAAATTGAATCACCTCAGTTTAAATGAAAGGAAGGAATCTACAACAAAAGACAATGATGAAAGGAGAGAGACAGAGCACAACCAGAGAAGGGGCAGAGAGAGAGGGAGACACAGAATCCAAAGCAGGCTCCAGCTGAGCTGTCAGCACAGATCCTGATGTGGGGCTTGAACTCACAAACCATGAGATTATGACCCGAGCCAAAGTCGGACACTTAACCGACTGAGCCTCCCAGGTGCCTGGGATTTTGTCCCTTTAACATTCATATAACTTTCAGGTTTCTTGAGATTTTATACAAAAACGGTCTCTTACAGGTAGTGACTTTGATGTAAGTTTTTAGTAATGGAATTAAAAGCTCATTTGTGGCCTTTGAGAGTGTCGGTAGAGTAGTAAGGCAGAAATATGAATATAAGAGTTTAATTTCAGTATGGAGGAGTAGAGACTGTATTAGACCATTATTTTGAGCATTTTTTTTTTGATTTGTGAAAAAAGAGTATTTGTTAAATTAAGTAGAAGGAGAGTTAAGCAGCATCAGGGGCCCAGCAAATCATATACGCATTTATAATATTGACCATCAGTACTGATGTAAAATTTCCCTAGCGCTCATAGCTTAGTCCAGAGAGTGAAGAAAATAGGTAGGAAATCTAGAATTGCACATTAGAAGGACATGTGTGTGGCAGAAGGTTGACGGGCTGAGTAATTAACCTTCTTTTTTTCTATTTGCAATTATCCCCATCTTTATTGATGTATAATTAACAAATAAAATTGTATATATTTAAAGTGTATAATGTGATGATTTGAAGTGTGTGTGTGTGTGTGTGTGTGTGAAGTGTGTGTGTGTGTGTGCGCGCGTGTGCTTGTGTGTACCCATTCCAAGAAACTGGCTGCCATCAATATGGGAGGAGTTGATTCTGTTTAGGAAGAAGTAAAAGAAGGAGGAGGAAAGGAAAAGAGATTAAAATAAAGAAGGGAGTCACCTAACTGGCTCAGTCAGTGAAGTATGCAATTCTCAATCTCAGGGTCATAAGTTTGAGCTACATATGAGTTTAGCCACATTACCTAAAAATTAAATTAAATTTAAATTAAAAAACTAAAATAATGGGAAGAATGATTGGGTGTCCACCAGTCTACTTGATCTTGCAGTGAAGATAAGTTTACCTCCAAAAGCAGCTTAGATGTGAAGGATATCCTAAAAACAGTTCCCCAGATATTTGATAGTTCCTACAGCTCTCCAAGGTTGTCAAAAACAGTTTGCTTAGCTGAGCCCCTCAATAATATCTAACTTGAGAGAGAATGACTAACAGGTTTTTTTGGGATGCTACATTGCACAACTCCTGGGGGCACCATTCACATCTCTATCTGAACAAAGCTTCTTGGAGTCATTCAAGATTGCAATGCTGCAGGACCCACCCCACACAATTCCATGAGGGTCAACAAGGAATATCATCAGTTCCTTAAGGTATGGTAAGACAGTGTAGAGAGGCTCTGTCACTTCACTCCTCCCACGAAAAGAATGCAAGGTAAAGAACCCTTAGGATTGCTTCTCATAGCAAAGTAATGCATTTGCCTCAGCTATAGCCCCCTGAGGTAGTTAGTGATCATTGGTATAATGTAGGGGAATCTGGAGGTTCCCAGCCCTGAATGGGAGTCACTTAAGTCCTCTTACTCTTTCAGACTCTTCGGAGCTCAGTGATGGGGCTGGAATTCCTTTATGACACTCTCTCTCCAACTGAAGTTCAGGTGGTAAGCAAGCAAGGCCTCAGACAAGTGACTTTTAATTGAAAGTGCATAATAATAGGGGTGCCTTGGTGGCTCAGTTAGTTGAGCATCTGACTCTTGATCTCAGCTCAGGTAGTGATCTCACACAGTTCATGGGTTTGAACCCCAAGTTGGGCTCTGCCTGGATTCTCTCTCCCTCTCTCTCTGCTCCTCCCCTACTGATGTGCACATGCTCTCTCATGCTCTCTCTCAAAATAAATAACCTTTTTGAAAAAAAGTACATAATAACAAAGGAAATTTTTTAAAGAAAAAAGATCACCTGTAATTCCATTTTCCTTACATAAGTTTTAGTTTTGAGTAAATAACTGTCTCTCCATTCCTTGTTTGCATACTTAATTAATCTATTTTACTTGGTTGAAACATACTGTACTTATTCATCATGTATGAAAATGTAACATATCATATTTGTCATATTTTTAATAGCACAGAAATGTTAATAGATAACACTGATGTGATTTTGAAAAGCATTTAAATAGAATTTCTAGTTTCACTCATAAAATCATTAATATAGATTTGTGGTCTCTGAAACAGTAGTCACTATCCAGCCACACATGGCTAATGAGCATTTGAATGTGACTAGTCTGAAATGAGATGTGCTATGAGTATAAAGTACTCACTGGATTTTGGAAAAAAAGCATAAATATCTCATGAATAAGTTTTGACTACATGTTGAAATGATAATACTTTGGATATATTGGTTAAATAAAATATATTATTAAAACTTAAAAAAAGACTAACCCATGTTCAGTACATTAAATTTGAGAAATAAAAAAGCTCAAATTTTAAAAAGTAACAAAAATCCCTTAAAATTTCATTACTCAGAGACGATTTGTGTTAATATTTCAACATATACATTTTATATGAATGTATATAAATGTATAGCATTACAAAAATGTCACCATATTATTATACTGTTTTGTATACTTTTTTCTCTGTCAATATGACATGAGTGTTGTCCATGTCAGTAAATGTCTTCCGCTAAGCCGAATTTTTACCGGTTAGTGCAGTAATCTCTAACAATGTATTACAGTTTTCCCAATTAATCACCATGAAACCATACACTCAGGAAAAACTGATATGGAAAACTAGATTTAATAGTTTGAAATAATAGGTTTTTTTAAATAATTGACTAAAAACAAATATAGAGGGACACCTGTGTGGCTCAGTCGGTTAAGTGTCTGTCTTCGGCTCAGGTCATGATCTCATGGTTTCTGAGATCGAGCCCTGCGTCTGGCTCTATGCTGACAGCTCAAAGCCTGGAGACTGCTTCAGATTCTGTCTCCCTCTCTCTCTCTGCCCCTCCCCTGCTTGCACTCTGTCTCTATCTCTCTCCCTCAAAAATAGATGAATGTTAAAAAGAAATTTTTGAAAAACTATAGACTGATACTTCTAATATTTACCAATTAAAACCTGGAACTTCTATGTAAAGTAGGAGGGTAAGACCAGATTTCAAAATCTTCTTTCCTCTAAAACTTAATGTCATCATCATCATTAAATGGGTAAAAACTATCACACACACACACACACACACACACTCACACAGCAGGCTCAAGCCCAAGACCTCAATTCTTTTTAAAGGGGGAAACATTTGCTTCAAGCCATATTATTAACAAAATGGAAGTCAGTCAAAGAACAAAAGATTGCAAGAATCTGCATGCTCAACAGATGTGCATGTCCATGGTTAGCACAGCTCTGACATTACTCTTCAGAGAAGTCTTCTGCTGGGGAAGAAGATTATTGACAAAATGTTCTTAACAGGGAAAATGGAGATTATGCTTGGAAATCATCCCTAAAGCAGAGGTCCCACCCAAAACGTGTGTTGCAATTCTGCTGAGGCACACATTCTTGTTTTTTTCCAGATTGGGAGGAAAGGGGAAGATTAAACCATAAATAGTTATAGATAAGAATCTTCAGTCACAAACAGTACATTAGCAAAACATACTATCAAGAGAAACTCCATCAGACAATGTCCTCTGAAACAACAGGGGCACCCAGGATGTAATAATACAGATTGGTAACCAGCTCCTCCCCTGAGTAGATGAAGTGCTTACTCAGAGGTCAGTGTAAGGTAGGCAAAGTAAACACAGATTCAGGGACCCCTGATAGGTGTGCAGGGCTCTCCCCAGGACTGGAGAATCAATCTGAAGCACAGAGAACCTCCCATGAAATTAGAATATGCATTCCAAGAAGTTGAGAGAACAGTTTCAAGGCTTCTAGTAAAACACAAGGAACAAAAGCAGAGTCCAGGGCTCCCAATCAAGGCTGCTCTCCTGGGGGCAGGTTTATTTCCAACACTTTAAGGACCCAGGGCAAATGACAGACCACAGCCTCTATGCCCATGTATTCATAATATACAAACAAAGGTATCTAATTAGTATGTTGTCAAATATGTTCCATCACCTGCCTTGATTCATATACCTTCATAAAAGCAAATCAGAGTTATCAGCAAGCCCTTGACTTCTGTATGACTGAAAGTTGGCAAAATATCCAAGATACCTGAATGATTGCAAGCATCTGAATGTTCTGTCAGTGATGATTAGGTGAGTAAGAAAATTTAGACCTACTTAATTCATAAATCATTATGGGGAAGAATTGTTATTGACATACAGTGGGTAGACACCAGAGATGCTGCTAAACATCCTGTACACACACAACAGCCCCAAGAGTAAAGGATCATCTGGCCCCAAAGATCTATATACCAAAGTTGAAAAGCTTAGACTTAGATTAAAAATAATATTCAACCGAATTAAAATCTTAAATGACCAAAACTTGAATGCATTTTTATCAAAAGT
The DNA here is from genome assembly GCF_024362965.1 of Panthera pardus. Lineage (NCBI taxonomy): Eukaryota > Metazoa > Chordata > Mammalia > Carnivora > Felidae > Panthera > Panthera pardus. The sequence goes on along the minus strand of NW_026526821.1, from coordinate 47,552,705 downwards.
ATAAATTGAAGTAACATCAAAAATTTTTAAATTAAAATTACAAGAAGAACATATAAGTAATAATCTTAGATATTAAATTTTCAAAAAAACATTTCAATAAATAAATAATTTTCTATTGTATTTACTTAAAAGTAGAAATTCTCATAACAATGAAACTACTTGCAGGTCTAGCATCCATTGGCCATTTTGGTATCAATGTAAGCATTTTCTAAGGTCACACAGACCAATGCATATACAAATCAAAGGTAATAATAATTGCCTCACATTGCCCATTTTTCTTAGCAGCCACAGGCATACATCACAAGAGATGTGCACACTTGTGAGTGCCTTGAGAACCTCACACTGGAACACAAGGAAAAGCGGAAGGATGGTTCTGACACTATCAGAGCCCCACTCATTGTGCAGGTGCCATGGCATCTGTCTGAAAAGAAGGACTTGGTAACTCCAGCCATTCACCCCTCTTCTTCTTAAGCTCTCCCTCTCACTGGTCAGATCCTATTGCCTCCAAAGGAGGTTTCATACCCAACACTGGTCAAAGCACAGCCCATAAGCCTTCCTGGCATCTAGACATAGTTGCATTTGTTTTGCAGACATGAGACAAGGCCAAGAGACAAGAAGCATTTCCCTGGGGCTGACTGGTGTGAGTCAGGAGGATGAGGAACAAAATTGTAAGTTCCCTTGCTCTAGGACTGAGTGACAAAACCCAAGTGACAGAGGCACCCTCTGCTCTTCAAACTATTAATTGGGGAAAGTGGGGCTGCCTACACCTGTGGCCAGGCCTCTCTTATCCAGGTGTGAGGGAGGTGCTGCTCCAGATGGCCTCTGCCCATCCACTCCTGCCCTCAAAGTACAGAGGAGAAGATGGAAGACACAATATCAATCACCAAACTCAGCTCTACCAGGGAACACCGACTACAGTCAGGTGAATGGAGAGGAGTCAGTGGAATGTATTACTGTTAAATTAAGTAAAGTGGTGGTTCTGACAGCTGTGGATGTAAAACATGAGCAAGATGAACATAAAATAGTATGGAAACACAGTTGATTAAAGAGGATGGGAAAAATAACATGCAAAAGTCATGAATATGTTCTGGGAAAAATATCTGGAAATAGTTTGTGCCAGGGAGCATCTCAATAAGGACTTGCATTTGATAACACAAGTGCACAAAGGTTACCTGACTAAACAACAGAATGAGATGCCAAAAATACATCAAAGTCAAGAAAACAAATTTAAGGCCATTAAAAAAAAAAAAAAAACTAACAAAGATATTTAAGGCACCCTGAATAGATCTGACATGGCTGAACACACTATTGCTCACCTGAAAGAATTTCTGGAGCTAAGCATAGTGAATACACATAAAAGCCACCAGGTAATCACGCTAAGAAAACAAAGACATGGAACACAAGCAGAAGAAACAATAAACAAAATAGAGCAAGTCCCCAAAATAGAAGAAAAATAAACAGGCAGAGGAAAGGATACAATGTGTTCCTGAAAATCTGATACAGAAAATCACCAAGACTGAATCTCCCGCTGGCAAGTAGAGGAGGAAGAAAGGGACTGGAAGCTTCCAGGAAGAGTTAGAGAATTAGAAGAAAAATCAGACTGCCCTGCAACTTCTCCACTTCAACACTGAGTTTCAGAAGATGCCAGCGACAGTTAATATCATCGTGTGCATACAGAGTATGGGGCGCCATGCCAGATAACCGATATGTGTTCTTTCACTTAATACTTAGGGACCTCGTGCCAAGTATCCTTTTATTTTTGCCCAGCCAGATCCACTCTCCACCCATCTCCACCCTGATTTCTGTTCCAGAGGAAGTAGAGGGCTGGCAAATGTTTAACAAGAGGAACTCCAATAAAAAGGCCCTGATATGTAATATTTGCTGATGCCTGTGGTGTAGACTCTCTGTGGCCAGTTACACACTGCCAACGTGATGTTAAGTTGGCTCCCAGAAGCCTTCTCTGGGGGCAGTTGGGATTGTCCAATGGAGAGTACCACATGGAATCATAGAGCGAGAGTGGCAAGTTACCTTCCTCCCAGCTTCCTCCCTGCTGGTTGGCCCCTTGACCTGTTTCAGCTCCTGTGAAGAGGTCCTGCCCACATGGTCATCTTTGTCTCTGGATTTAGTAACTGCTCCTTCCCATCATTCACTCGCATCTGGGGGCAGGGAAAGGAGCCCCACAATTAGCAGCCGCACTTTGTAAGTGTACCTTATGAAACTCTCCTGGAATTACCAATTCAATTGTGCTATCTCTGTCCTGCTGTGACTCTGTTTGACACTACTAAGGCTCCATTACAGATGAGGAAACTAAGGAATGAAGACACTCATTAGCTTGCCCAACACTGTGCAGTTAGTAGATGAGAAAGCTACTAAATCAGGTAGCCAGACCCAGGATCTGATTTCCAAACCACCACTGAACTGCCTCACAGTGTGGCATCTATAGAATGATGAGGGAAAGAAAGTATAACCCCAAAATATTCTTTCCAGCAATTTCTTGGTTGGGTATAGAAACAACTGGCAAGGGAGCCTGGGTGGCTCTGTCAGTTAAATATCCAACTCTTGATTTTGGCTCAGGTCATGATCTCTCAGTTCATGAGCCCCACATAGGGCTTTGCACTGACAGCACAGAGCCTGCTTGGGATTCTCTCTCTCCCCCTCTCTCTCTGCCCCTTCCCTGCTTATGCTCTCTCACTCTCTCTCTCAAAATAAATAAACTTAAAAAACAAAAGAAAGAAAGTAGAGAATATGGAATCCATAGCCCATTTTAAATACACTTGTGGACAAAATGAAGACTACCAGAAGATGAAAGATGAAAGGAAGCATCATAACAGAAGCATCAGTGGTGAACACAGACCCATCTGAATTTTAAGTAAAACTCAATATTCAAAGAAAGTAGAGCAATACCCGGCCAAAAGGATGAATGTGGAATATATTCTCCAACAAATAATCAGAAGTAAAAAAAAATGTAGAGTGGAAGGATGTACAAGTGTGTTAATTACCATGCTTTTATTTGTGGAGAAAATATATATTGACTAATGTTTATATATCAAGAGATAGATTAATTCAGAAAATATGTAGCAAGTGTCCACTAAGTTTTGAGTGTGTGCTACATGCTGACAGTACTGGTGAATAGCAGTGGGTGGTTTCTAAGAAGCTTACTATCTAGCAAGGGAGACACACAGTCACAGAGTGCAATGAAAATGTCACTTGAGCTGAGCCTATGAAGGAGAGACAGCACCAAAAGAGGGGATAGCAAAAGGAAATCAGCCCTGTTAGAGAGGTCACTTCCTTAGGGAAGTGACAGATTAACTGATAACTGAAAGGTTACCATGAGTTGCTCAGTAAAGTGGGAAAAAGAGGGTTCCACGCAGAGAAGCGTGCTATACACAGTGCAGTGCCAGTACCAGGATCTGAAAGGCCAGTGGGATATGCTGGAAGGAGAGCAGGAAAGCATGATCAAAGATGAGGCTAGCAAGATGGGCAGGGGTCATGCATGCAAAGCCTGCAGGACACAACACTGATCTTGATCATTATCCTAAGGCCTTCAGCCTAAGAACCATTGCAGTGGTTTTGAAAGAATATTTTAATGTGTGCATATTCTTTGACACTCTTCACATTAAGGTGGAGTCTAGGTCCTCTCCCCTTGAATGTGGACTGGACTTAGTGACTCACTGCTGATTAATAAAGTGGCAGAAATGATGTCATCTGGCTTCCCAGACTATATCAAAAGGATACATCCTCAGCTTGGTACCCCTACTCTCTATCTATCCATATCTATCTATCTATCTATCTATCTATCTATCATCTATCTATCTACCTACCTACCTATCATCTATATATCCATCTATCTCTATTTCTGTTCTTTATATATCTCCTTTTCTGTCTGTGTCCTGTTCTCACTTCTGGAAACCAGCCACCATGATACAAGGAAGCCCAGACTGCAGAGAGAGGCCATATGGAGGTATTTCAGCTAACAGTTTCTGTGGGGCCCTCAACTGATATCAGCATCAACCACCAGACATAAGAATGAAGGAGTTTTTGTATGATTCCAGACCCCAGGCTTTGAGTCCTCCAGTTGAGGCTGCAAATAGCATGGAGCAGAAATGAGCTATTCTCACTGCTTTGTCTGAATTCTTGACATGCAGAAACTTATCAGAAATAGTAAAATATTAATGACATGGTAAGCCATTAGTTTTAGAATGATTTGTTATACAGCCAAAGATAGTAGAACCACTAAATTATTTCAAGTGAATTTAGATAAGTTGTTTAAATTTAGAAAGGCCTAAACAAATGTGCAAGTGACAAAATCCAGGAGGAGGTACAAGGCTGTGCAAACTAGTGTGATGCCTTTGTTCTTTCACAATGTAGGGTCAGTGGAAAATGTCTCCAGTTGGTAAGTAAAAAATAAGATTTTAATTAGACTCCATAAAAAAATAATCTTGGAGCAAAAAGCAGAAAGCAAATATGACAGCATGGACAAGGATACTAGAAACCAAGTACAGTTATAGTTGTGAATGCAGAAATCACAGCTTGAAGAGTAGAAATTTTGCATCGCTGGCAAATTAAAGGAATCATACAGCTTGGACAAGTGCTATGATAAATTTTCTAACATCTTAAAACTTCTTAATATACAGCACATAGCCATAGGCCAAGAAAGTAAACTGGTTAAATTTGGGAGACAGAAGATATGATCATATCCATAGATTCTTACCTCACTCCTTCCAATGGAAATTCTAGAGAAATCAAAGATTTTGCCATAATGAAAATACAGTATCAAAGTGTGGGTAAATTTATTATTTTTCTAAGAACACAAATTCTCAAATTCATTGAAAAAATAATCAGTGCATATGATTACTCAAAAATAAAATCATTAACAAATTCCGGAGGCAAATGATGAATTGAGAAAAATAATTATAACACAGAAATATTTTCTTGTCTTAATGTATAAAAAGCTCACATAACTTAATAAGAAAAATCTCAAAACTCGTAAAGAAAATGGATAATGGATATAAAAGCTATGTACAAGAAAATAAATACATATGGCTTATAAAAAACATTTTAAAATGATCAATTTCACTCAGGATTAAAGGAAACCAAGTAACAACAATGGAACACCATTTTCTGATGTTCAACTTGGCAGAAGTAATACCCAGTGATAATGAAGAGAGAGATGCTCTTCGAGTGAGTAAATTGATGTGGACTTCATCAGGATGGTTCGGCAGTCATAAAAATTTGAAGCACACATGCTTTCAACCATGTTAATATCCCCACAGCTGTCTGCTCATACTATGGTGCATTTGTTTTGCATGATAGTTTAAGAGAAATCTCTGCCTCAGGGGAATGAGAGGCTCCCAGACTGTTCTTAATTCCTAATCATTCACATGATTTTCAGCCCTGGGAGCCAAGGCTTTGTGGAACACAGATCAACTTTCTGGATTTGATCAGTTGTTGCTACTGTCCCATCCAAAAGTCTTTTGCTTTCAAATTTGTTTGGCAGAAGTAACTTTAAGGCTATGGTCCAGCTCACTGAAGGTCAGAAATCTTTACAGGATTAAAGTCAAGGTAAGTTTTAATGGACTATGCAAAGAGGTTTTCCAATGAAGCATGGTGAAAATTGGCTGACTTTTTCATCAAAGGTCTGTCTACACAAAGTGAATTAAAAACCTTGGATCCTACTATATTAGCCAAAAGACTGTTGAGTAGGTGAAGTGTTTGGAGAGTTTTCTGAGCTTATTCAGTCCATTTCAGCAGTGTAGCTCTGCCACAAGAATCAGAATCAGAGTGAAGCAAACACCTGTCATGAGCTTTCAAGACCTTCACTTGTTCTTCTATAGGGATTGGTCCCAATGGCCTTGTGAAATCCCTCTGGTACTTGTTGTATTGTGGTATGCTAAAGGAAAGAGCATCTCTTCATGGCCCTTGTTGAAAAGTATCTTCATTTCTGATTCAACATGTGTGTTTGGACCATAGCGAAGCCCAGACCAGCTTCCATCTCATAGATGTTAGGGAAAGTCAACTATCAAATGGCCAAATTAGTCAAATGACCTACAGTCATCAACCAAATACACAGGTTAAGCCTGGAAAATGAACAATTCCTACTTGTAAGCTGTTGAAGATACATCATTAACATTGGCTGCTTACAACAGCTTTCCAAGGAGGATTCTTTTTACTGGCCACATTTTCTAACAAGGGGCTCATTATAATTTTATTATGTATCAATAATGCCCTATAATTCTGAGATGCTGTATGGAGGGTAGGATGGGAAATCTGATTGGGAAGTCTACAGTGGGAAGCTCTCAGGGTCGATATGATAGTTCTACCTCTCACACATGGCTTCAGGGGCTAACAGATCCACTCTTCACCCCACAGAAGCTCACTGCACTGCAAGGCTCCTTGGAGATTCACAACTGCCCCATCCACTATAGTTGAACCTCATCATAGAGCTGGATGAGGTGAGGTCATCCCTGCTTATGGGATTTTTCAAGGTAGAAAGTTCTGCCTTCGTTTCAAGCATATTAGCTTGGATGAGGTATAGTAGGACAGGACACAGACCAATAAAAAGAGAGACCAGGAACATTTAAAGGATTTATTATATTTCCAGTGAGAAATATCTCAGGGCCACTCAGGGAAGCACCTGTGTTTATCATAAGGAAGGGAGTGGGAGAGAACTATAGGGCAAGTATCCTTATTGCATTTTCATGGAAAGGAAGGAGCGAGGCAGAGTAAGCAGGCTTGGGATGGCTACTGAAGTTTGAAAATGGTGCCACCATGAAATCCATGTTCACTGTAACAGTTAGATCTTATAGTGTGGGGCTATCTAAAGTCTCCAGAGGTTTTTGGATGAGCCAGAGTTTACTGAGTGTCATACACAGAATGCTTGTATCCTCCCAAAATTCATATGTTGTAACCTAATCTCCACTGTTATAGTTTTGGAGGTGGGGCCTTTGGAAGATGACAAGCTCATGAGGGTAGAGCACTTATGAATGGGACTAATGCCTCATGAGAAAGACCCCAAGAAGTCCCTTACCCTTCCATCATGTGAGGTGCCAGTTTCCTATGAACCAGAAAACAGGCTCTCGCCAGACACCAAATCTGCTGGTGCCTTTACCTTGGACTTCCCAGCCATCAGAGCAATGAGGAACAAATTTATGTTGTTTATAAGCCACCTGGTCTGTGGTATTTTTGTTATAGCATCCTGCCTGGACTAAGACACTTGGGAAGAGGTAGTGGCCAATGATAAATCACCAACTTACAGAAGTTAAAAGTGTAGATAATATGATACAACTTTTAATTTTTTATTTTAATTCCAGTTAGTTAGTATCCAGTTTTATATTAGTTTCAAGTGTACAATATAGTAATTTAACATGATATTTTATTAACTGTACAAATTCTGTACCTTGAAAACCAGTAAATAAAAGATTTAAGCATTAAAAACAAGTACAGATAATATATCCTCTTCTATATGATGACTTCTCTGGCCAGTCTTATCCTCCATAACCATTCATTACTTGAATGCATTTTATTTCATCCATTCTTCCCAGTTGCATATATTCTCTGAGCTTCAAGTCTTTGTTTCTGATACATGTTCAATGAAAGATAGGTATTTTTTGCCTCATGGTGCCTCATATAGTTAGATTGTATTTTAACCCATATTTATGTGAATGGCTTTTTCCCCCCAGGAGATGCAAGCCTAGAAGAGTATATAACCTTTCTTTTTATTCTACACAGGGTTATGATAGCTTCTCAATAAACACCTAACTGCAGATTGAATTAATAAAATACTCTGATCTTGCCTATATTTCTGGATAGAAAATTTTTCCTGCTCTAGTGGGTGAGAATAATCTCTGGTGTCTGGTGGTCTTCATTAGTCAGGGATCTTTTGAATGATGGTAAACACATAAAAGACCTCCAGAGCCATGGACTCTGATGCTACTAGGAGTGTCTGAAACTCTGTGCAATAAATTGTCACAATGATGGTCCCCAATCTATTGTGCCTCCACTGTTCACTCACACTCTGACTTTGGCTATGTATGTGACTTGCTTTGGCCAACCATGCATCAGGTAACATGATGCAAGCAGAGGCTCCTTAAGCTCTGTGCCTGGGCATGAGTGCTGAGGACGTTCCCACCATCAGCTTGCTTGGCCCAACAACCAGCTGAATGCAGCCTCAGGAGGGAGCCAAAGAAAGTCCAGCAGAAGATCCACTGAACACAATAAAATAGAAACAAAGACAAGAATCCAGTTGTTTCAAGCTGCTAATGATCTGGATGACTTGTTACACACTGATAGCTAACCAATCACTTGACTTGTTTCTCACCAGTGGGATGACTGAATCTGAGCTTGAAGTACTGGCAAGTGGAATTGCCACCCCTGTATCTCTGGGGACTGGTAGCTCTTCTCTACAAGCTACTAGTAGAAAAATCATGGGGAATGCCTCAAGTCACCCTGCTCAGGCCTCTAGTGCACCTCAGTCTACTCCCCAGAGCCAGGGTGTTCCTACTCCTGAGGTCAGGGAGTGAAGCTCTCCAGGGAAAGATAAAAGGGCACGTTTGAGAGGAGCTTGACAAAAAAGGTAAACATCCATCCCTAGGTCTCCATGCCCCTTGACTCACCAGTGAACTTCTCCTTCAGAATTCATTAGTTGCCCTTATGCTCCACAACAGGATGGAAATGTGCAGAGCTATTTTATCAAACTTACGTAATTTGCCATTCCTCTTGGAAGAGCTCACGTCACTGCTTGCCTTTCAGGACTTTTAATCCATTTATCATTTCCTTTTACTCCCACAGTCTTCATGGCCAATGTTTCTTGGATGTCCACAAGAAAATCCTCCCTCTCTGAAGTATGGTCTTTTACGTGATCCTGCACACTGACCCTGCTGACTCAGATCAGAGGGGCAAAGAATTTTATACACACTCATCACTCACCAAAACCTGGTATTATCTCTTTAGCTTTCATTTTCTTCAAAGTTTATTTATTTTTGAGAGAGAGAGAGAGAGAGAGAACAAGGGAGAGAGAAAGACAGAGAGAGAGAGAGAGAGAATCCCAAGCAGCCTCTGCACTATCAGTGCAAAGCCCAATGCAGGGCTTGAACTCAGGAATTGTGAGATCATGACTTGAACCAAGATCAAGAGTCAGAACCTTAACTGACTAAGCCACCCCAGGAGTCCCGCTTTAGCTTCCATTTTAGAAGTTTGAACCCCATTCCTTTCCCATTTTCTCATTACTCCTGTGTTGAATTGAACACACACACACACATGCACACACATGCATACTCACAATAACACACACACACACACACCATTCACACACATAATTGTGTTTGCTGTAGGGGTGGGAGGTTTCTCATACCATGCTTACACCTGGCTGCCAGTTTCCACAGCTTAGGTCACTGTCTTTGGGAACCGGCATTTCTACCTACTAATTGACAACTAATATGTTCCTTTTCTGATATATATGATAGCTTACATTTTCATATTGCTCTACCTCTTCTGAAGAGTTGATGCAACTTAGCTTCTCAAATCTAAAACGGCCCTGTATTCTTCCATTTTTGTGTGTGAAGAAAACCTATTTCAGGGTACCAAAGCCAAGCATCAGAATGTAGCCAAACTGCTTATCTTCTGGACAAATTCAAATTCAACATATCCAAGCTGAGCTTGCCTTTACTGGCCCCTGACTCAGTGCCTTTTTCCCATTCACCCAAATTTACCCAGTGGCTGGAGCCAAAACCTACACTGGCAGGCTTCCCTTCGCCCTCAGCCTCCATATTAAATCCAGTGATCTTACCTTTGGCCCGTACCTCACACCTGACCACTTTTCTTCATCTGCTGCTTCCATCCTAGGGAAACCCAAGGTCACATCTTGCTATTGAAGCTGCTTCTTTAGTAGGCCTCCTTACTTCTCTCCCCTCTTCACCATTCTATATACAGCAACCAAAATTATCATTTCAAACAAAGAATAAACTAGGCCCTTACCATCTACAGGATGAGCTATCTTCCAGGATGGCATCCACAGAATAAAAACACATTGTTCCCACCCTCCCAAAAAGGCTCAGGTTTGCTTATCTTCTACAAGCAAGTCCTTTTCTGTGTTTGTGAAGCATTCTGTATTATCTCATTTCACCTCTTTACTCTTATCCTTCAGATTTCTTCTTTTTCAGTAAAACATTACTGGAACAGTTGCCAGAAAATCCTGCTTTGAGTGTGACAGCTCCCAGCATCAGAGAAATGTGGTTAAGCTAATTCTTCGATCAAACTATTTCTTCTGCACTGCCTTGATTTTTTCCAATCCTCATAAGGAGGCTTTGAAGTTGGAAGAATTCTGCAAATATTTATCAAGTGCTGACTTTGCCTCCTCTTGAGGAAGAGATCCCAATCTTTCTTGGAGCATATGTTTGTACCTCCCTTCTTAGAAGAAGGTTCTAGTTTCAAGTGGGATTATTACAATTTTTCCTTCTTTATGCTATTTGTGTAGTCTTATCACAAGCTGAATATCATTAAAATAGAATTTAATATTTTATTCTAGAAAATCTAATGCTATAGTAATACCTTGCAGCTTTCCCTGTCATCTGCAATGGAACATGGCTCCCCATGTTTCCAGAAGGGTGTATGACATGGCCAAGGAAGAGGTTGAGGATCACAAAAGTAACACTTCTCTGATTTTATGACCTAGTAGTTTTGGGACCTTAAGCATAATACTGTTAAAGTAATAAAATAAGGAGACCTTTAGACTGAGAAACCTCCAATGCCTTAAGCCTACATAATTAACCAAAACTCAGGTGAGAATGAATGCACTTGAATGTGAGAAAATGAAAACCAAAGAACAAAGCCAACTAGGCTTTCCCAAATAAAGGCAACCACTTAAGTTATAGCCAATCAAATAATCTCCTTGCTTAGCTTTTAATTCCTCTCTATAAAAACCTCTCCCTTAGCTCCTGTCGGTGGAGTGCTCCTAACTACTTTGGCTTCGTGCTGCCCAACTCAAATCAATATATGCTCAAATTCTTGAATGTTTTAATGTATATCATTTAACAATACACATATCCTCTAAGCCTCAGTTTTCTGATCAGGAAAATGTAACATTTGTCACTTTTTGTTATTTTATTTTATTTTATTTTATTTTTGATGGTAGCCAACCTCATGGGCATGAGGTGGTATCTCAATATGGTTTTGATTTACATTTCCATAATGAGTAGTGATGCTGCACACCTTTTTATGTGCTTATTGGTCACTGGTATATCCTCTTTAGAGAAATGTCCATTCAAGCCTTTTTCTCAAATTAATCAGGTTGTTTGCCTTTTTGTTGTTGAGTTGAAGAAGTTCTTTATATATTCTGGATGTTAATCCTTAAACGAATACATAGTTTGCAAGTATTTTCTCCCATTCAGTGGCTTGACTTTCATTCTGTTGAATTGTGCCCTTTGATGCACAGAAGCTTTCAAGTTTGATGTAGTCCAATTCATCTATTTTTTTTCTATTGTTGTCTATGCTTTTATTGTTATGTGGAAAAGTCATTGCCAAATCCAATCTCATGATGCTTTTCTCCTATGTTTTCTTCTAAGAGCTTTATAATTGTAGCTCATATGTTTAGGTCTTTGATCCATTTGAGTTAATCTTTGTATGTGGTATAAGGTAAAGATCCAACTTCACTTTTGGAGTGATGGTGCAGGTGGAGGGGCCGCCTCCTTTTATTTGGAGGCAAAGTAAATAGCATTGTCTGACATCAAGTGTGACATCCACATCTTAGTTTGTTTTCTTTTCCTGTCCCATTTCCGCACTCTCCTAGTGGTGCTCCCTGGGATCACCTCCCAATAAACCACTTGCACTCAGATCTTTATCATCTAAAGGTTTCCTACAAGATTATCCAGATCACACAAATTTTCCATTTGACATTTTCCTGGGATTTACTCATCTATTTTGAAGCTTTGCTTGACCAGCTTCCAGTTAGTGCCCCACCCAAGGGCACTGGAAACATCGCCTGGGCCTACGATTTCAGTGTACCCCTCATATTCCAAGCACCATTTCCCACATGCACAGAGGGGATGCAGACACTCTTCAGGGAGCCTAAAATGTGGTAGAAATAAAGTTTAAGAGGGGACAATTTAAAATTCAAACAATTACTTGATTCTGGGAAACCAAATTGTCCCAAACACAAGGAGTCAAAAAATGTTAAATATATATTTTTGAAGAAGTAATACATTGACTAAATGTTGTTTCATCTTTTTGCAAGTGGATATCCAATTTTCCTGACACTATTTGCTTAAAACTAGAGAGCTTTTTAAAATTACAGGTTCTTGGGGCACCTGGGTGGCTCAGTTGGTTGAGCATCCAACTCTTGATTTCAGCTCAGGTGAGATCAAGCCCTGTGTCAGCCTACATGCTCAGCTTGGGATTTTCTCTGTCACTCTCTCTCTAACTACCTCCCCTCAAAATAAAATAAATTAAAATAAAATAAAATAAAATAAAATAAAATAACATATAAAATAACATATAAAATAACATATAAAATAACATATAAAATAAAATAAAATAAAATAAAATAAAATAAAATACAAAATATTCAGCCCCATTTAATGCTGCAGTTGATATTTTGTATCTTTCCCATTCACCTCTGGGTCACAGATGGCTTCTTTTACACCAAACACCTGTATCCCTCTGTTTGAGGCCTCCTCTACTTGGGGAGCACACCTGGATCACATTCAGAGGAATCCAAATGTGCCTAGGAGTTAATGCCCCAGATTTGTCATTCAGCCAATGACAGTTGATGGAAGTGTCCATGTGCTCTTATTCCTCAGAAAGGGACCATTCTCAGTCATATCCTCTACCATCTCCCAGATTCTTCAGCAGGATCGAACTCCAGTTGCCCAGAGTAATCTGCTCACGAATGCTCCCTTTGTTGTTGTTGTTATTGTTGTTGTTGTTTTCCTTTTTGTGTCCCTTTTCCCCACGCCCCTAGTGCTATTCCTGGGATCATTTTCCAATAAACCATTTGCACTCAGATCCTTATCATCTAAGATTTTCTTTGTGAGGGAGCCCAACCAAACAACTCCTGCTGAATCAAAATCTCTGGCATAGGGTATGGGATTGTACACAGACTGGTATTGGGGGACCACTGGTATGGTGGCTAGAACATGGCATAGGATCTGGATAGATCAGGGTTCAAAATTCAACATTGGTATTTCTGGTGGCTGATCTTAAGCAAATTGCATAGCTTCTTAAATGGACAGTAAAGTCGGGACAATAAACTACTCTGAAAGGTTGTGGTAAACATTTGAAAAAATATACAAAGGGTCCTGGCACACAGTAGGCATCCTATGGATGCTAGTCACCATTATCAAGAATGCCCACCACACTCCACCCTACTCTTTAGTGAAATGTGACTAGTGGTTCTAAAACTCCACAACAAGGAAAGAATGTCCAGCTTTTCATGATAAACTCAATTTTCTATAAAATGCATCTTATTGCAAATACACAAACTGGCATATTGAACCAGTAACCCATCCATTCAAGCCAGTATTCTCTCCCCAAACAGGAATTATGAAATGTTCAATGAAGAAACTTTATGTCAGCTTTTCAAGACATCTTTCTTTTCTCCCAGACACTTCCATCCCTTTCTCCCCCACACGTCAACACTCCTCTTTTCTCATGGATGGGGGTGAGTTCTCAATTCTTTAATTCTTCTGTCATACTCTACTCAAAATACCTACTTCCCAAGGTGAAGTGTCCTAATCCCCTTCTCTTCTGAAGGTTATTCTCACTTTTATTCATTTAGCTTCTTTTTCATAGATGATTTTTTTTCTTGGTATCCCAAGGGCTGTGGGGAAATAAACTGTTCATTGATGTCTATAAGAACCTTCTCCTCTTTCCTCAGGGCTTCTCATTTTCCCTCCTAGTCTACTAGACAAATGTGTTTCCATGTTGCATCTAGATATGTGCTTACTCTGAAAGAGAGAGAAAGAAAGAAAGAAAGAAAGAAAGAAAGAAAGAAAGAAAGAAAGAAAGAAGAAAGATAAGGAAAGGAACAAAAAGGAAAGGAAAAGGAACAAAAAAGAGGAAAGGAACAAAAAGGAAAGGAAAAGAGAGAAGAGAAAAGAGGAAAGAAAAGGGATGTTTGGTATAGATATCTGTAAATTTTGCAACTGGTAGAATAAGTAACTATCTAGCTATAGAACATTTGCCAATTACTTCTATTTGAAAATATGCAAACACAGGATGGCTCTTCTTCCTTTGCCTGTCTGGTACCCAAACGAACCTTAACTTGACTAAAAATCTTTCTGGGCAACAGAGAAGGTTAGCCTCTGTCTTCATTCTTGATCCTCTGTTTGTTTTGGTGTGTATTTCGTGGTTTTAGAGAATAGGAAAAGAAGGTTCTATCATCAACTCTTTATTAGCCTTGTTATTATCCTTATATTTAAAAATACAGGGTGTGCCTAGGTGGATCAGTTGGTTGAGCGTCCAACTTTGGCTCAGGTCATGATCTCATGGTTCGTGGGTTCAAGCCCTGCGTTGGGCTCTGTGCTGACAGCTCAGAGCCTGGATCCTCTTCGGATTCTTTGTCTTCCTTTCTCTCTGCCCCTTCTCCACTCATGCTCTCTCTCTCAAAATAAACAGAGCATTTAAAAAAAATTGTAAATACAGGATCAAGTAAAGGGAAACAGGGAGCAAAGTATCTTACAGCCAACAGAAAAGTATGCCACAACTGTCATGTTGATCTACCTTGATCTGCCCTTGATCTACCTCTGCTCTCCATAATCCCATGATGCAGTCTTGTCCTTTTCTTTCTGTCTCTTTATTTTATTGTATCTACATATGTGTGTATGCATGCATACAAGTATGTTTGCATGTGTGTATATATATGTATGTATGTGTCTGTGTGTCTATATGTGTCTATATACATGTATGTATTCACATTTTTCATCATACTAGCAATCATGCAGAACCCAACCTAACACAATTTGGGGACAACGGCAAGGTAAGTGATATCAAGGTGAGTGCCTTTGTGACTTTCTACACTAAGGCTTGCAAACATTTCCTCTAAAGGGCCACATAATAAATATTTTGATGTTTCATGGGTCACAGGGACTCTGCTGTAACCTCTCACTGCTGTCTTTGTAGCAGGAAAGCAGCAACAGTGTAGAGACCAGTGGGTGTAGCCTGACTTGGTCCATAGATTGGCAACTGTGGTCTAGATTATGAGCCCCACATTTTGTCTGTTCCTGCTTCCCTCCCCAACAGAGGTCCTTTGCACCACAGTTTTTCCCTAAATGAAACTATCTTCAGCATCTGAACACCTAACCTTCAGTTTCTGAATGGAAATCTCCCTCCTGATCCCATCAGCATCCTGAGATGGCCTAAATTGTGGCCAAATTCAAACTCATGCTTATTCCTTTTTTTTTTTTTGGTACTTCTTTACATATGGACAGATTTTACAATTTTCAAGTACTATTTCCAATATAACCCATTTATGGCTTTCCTTCAACATACAGAATAATTTTTCTCCTTTTCTTTATTTGGTTGTGTATCTACAAATGTCACAATTCAGTATCTTTGATCTTGTCAAGCCATTCTCTTCCCTGTACAAACAAAATACCAAACTATTCTTTTCCACTGGCTAAAAAGCAGGGACTAAGTCAGGCTGTTTACCCAGCAGTACTGAGCTCAGTCCCAAGCTGGATATTTGGCCTGCTGGAATGTAGGAAATAAAAGCAAAGCCCCTCTCACCCATTATTTTGTTCCTTCTCCCCCTTCCTCCCCCATGCTTCTTGCAGGGCAAAAAGAGGTGTCCTGGCCCACATAGGAAGGGAGTTGTTCCCACACAGAACAAGGCTTGTACAAGCCTTGGTTTTCACTTTCCTCTAGACAAGGTCCTGGGGCTTGACTTTGGTCTTAAAGATGTTATTCTTCCCAAATTCGGAGCCAAAGCACAAAATCCAACTGTTTTCAGCAGCTGGAGGGACCAGCAAGTTGCATTTCAAGACACTAAGATGAAGTCTGAGTAATCTGGAGGTTTGGGGAATTCACATGAGCAATTTTCAAAACATAGCTGTGCTGTTTTAGATCAGATTTATGCTAAACCATGTTTGGAGACAAGACTTGACATATTGAAGTGCACACCCCAATCTATGGATACTTATAGGGGCTGGGGCAGAAACTCCAACTTTCAGGCAGCTCACTAAATGGCGAGATGATTTTCAGAAGAGAGACCCATTTCTTCACCTTGGGGACAATGACTCATGGGAACCCTGTCCCAGGAGAGCTCAAATCCTGAAACAAGCTGGCTGGGGAAATGAGAAATGCAGTTAACAATAACAGCAAAATGTCATCCCGCCATTCACATCGACACGAACAGTATTGCTTTTCTGACCTCTATTTTCTGCTCCTGCCATCCCTGGTTTTCTGTATGTCTCAGAAATCCATCTGAATGGCTTCTGAGCTCATCTCTGTTCCCGGATCCTGCTGCCCTTCTTTGTTCTCTCAGAGATAAGTTTACCACTTGCCAATTAAAAGTTTGCTCCAAAACTCTTTTTTTTTTTTTTTTTTTGAAGTTCACTAGTTATGAGTTTGAAAGCATATGCTGGGTAGCATTGTCCAGAGGAATCCCTTAGACTATCTGAGTGGAGCAGGCAAGGCTGGCCACTTCTGATGCTTCTTCATCACGTGACACCCACATGCCCTACGTGCAGCTCATCTGGACCCAGGTGTTCATAGAGGCACCCTTGTGGTTATCTACTGCTATAAAATGAATTACCTACCCTCAAATGCAGGTCACTTAAAACAGCCATTTTATTTTGCTCACAGTTTGAGTGTCAGAGATTCAGGATGAGCTCAATTGGGAAGTCCTCACTTAGAATCTCTCAAATGGTTATTATCAGACATCTGCTGGGGCTTCCATTGCTACCAGGACAGGACATTCAGGTTGACTCATTGTCTAGCAGGTGATACTGGCTGTTGGATGGGAGCTCAGCTGCAGCTATAAACCCAAATACTGATGTGTACTTCTCCACATCACAGCATAGAGACTGGGTCTACATGGGATGTTACCAGAGCGATGTCCAGAAACTGAGTGCTCCAAGAGACCAAGGGCAAAGAGCAAAGATTCCTTTTACTTGGCGTTGAGGTCTACAGCCTCACTTCTTCCACAGTGATTCCATAAGGTCCACCAGACTCAAGGGAAGAGGACACGGACTCCACCTCTCCACCTCTCAGACTCAAGGGGTGAGACACGGAATGTCTAAGAATTTGTGCCATCTTTAATCCTCCATATGGGCCTGAGGCCTTCCTCTGACCTGCTTGGACCACAGAAACCAGTCTGAGTTGATGGTGCAAGTACTGAGGGAGGTACCTCTGAGAGGGTTGAGGGAGGGTCCCTGCCCTCAGGTAAGAAGTGCTTGGCCTGGTGGAAGGGGGAGGTTTGGATCACCAAGAAGGAAGCTTAAAACTTAGTTCTTCCACTCACAGGGTGTGTGGCCTAGAATAAATTATTTAACTTCTCTGATCTTATGGAAATAGTGCTGGTCTTGCACTATTTGTGAGGGTGAAACAGGATTAAATGAGAAGATATATGGAATATATGGAATGAAGCTTCCTGTATGCCAGATCCCAGCACATAATGCTAAATGTTTAAATGTCATACGGGGCACCTGGGTGGCTCAGTCAGTTAAGCATAGACCTCATGCTTTTGGCTCAGGTCATGATCTCACAGTTGGTGGGATTGATCTCCACATCAGTCTCTGCACTGACAGCATGGAACCTACTTGGGATTCTCTCTCCCTCTCTCTCTGCCCCTCCCCTGCTCCCTCATTCTGTCTCTCTATCTTAATCTCAAAATTAATAATTAAACTTTAGAAAAATAAAAAATAAATAAATGTCATTCAGACAAATCAGGGAGCTGTCAGTGAGCAGAATGATGGGGGAAGGCCACAGTCCTGCCTTATCTACTCTACTGTTCCTTTATATGACCCTGGAACAGAGGACATCATGACTTGGGCATTAGGAGGACAGTGTCTCTATGCACTCTTTTGCACTCTGCTCTCTTTCTCTCTCATATTCTTTCATTCTTTTGAATGCACCCCTCCTCCAACTTCAAGTTGTCTAGCTTCAAATTCCACCTGCTTCCCTTGGGATGTTTCAGATCACCCCTCCTTCAGTTTTGTGGCTTCCAAAGCAGCTCCCCACTTGGGCTGGTCCCAAGAGAGCACTCCTTGCCAGGGGTGTTCTGTCTTCATGGGGTTTGAGGTGGGCTCTGCTCCCATGGTTGTAGAAGAGGTCAGTCTTCCACCATTGGTAGCCAATGAGGATTTTCTCAGCTGCTGCCCGACAGCAGGCCACCTCACCAACACTAGTATCTATTTGTCCATTGGGCCAACAGCTGTTCCTACTTCTTTTTTTTTTTTTAAGTTTTATTTATTTATTTTGAGAGAGAGAAAGACAGAGAGAGAATGAGAAGGGGAGGGGCAGAGAGAGAGAGAGAATCTCCAGCAGGCCCTGTGCCATCAGCATGGAGCCTGATGCAGGGCTCAAACTCACAAACTGTGAGATCATGACCTGACCCAAAAACAAGAGTTGGACATTTAATCGACTGAGCTGCTCACGTGCCCCTTCTTGCTTCTTTTGAACACTATGATATCATCGTGTTAAGAATCTGGGTTCCCAGATTAGCTGGGTATATTGCTGAATCAACCAACACAGGTGTTCCCAGTTGAAGTAAACTTTCTCTTATCCCAGTTTGCTTTCCTGGTTGAAGATACAAGGTTCCGTTCAGGCCAGTTCACCAGACTTTCAGAAAGAAGCTTGCTCTCAAATTTCCAATCAGCTCTGTTCCCACACACCATGATGTATTCACATCCCTCTGAAGGGTTCATTCTAAGTCAGAGCACAGTGTGAGTTATCTCTGACCAAAACAAACACCTTGTGTTTAGGCAGCCTGGGTCATGCCTCCTGTTTGGGACATCATTAAGCAAGCTCTCTGTGAGCACTGGAGGCACAGGAGAGCCAGGGCACCAAGAAAGTCAGAGGAAAATGATGAGACCCTGATGTTAGCTTTTCCAGAACACAATAACTACTTGTATTTGTATTGTCACCCAGCCACCCGAAAGATCCATTTGCCTCTTTGAAAGTGATCTGCAATTTTCAACATTACTGAGGCAATCAGTTCCTTTGTTTTGCATGTTTTTTCTTCCTCATGAAGTCCTGAGGGCAGAACATCTGTGAGCCACTTTCCTAGGGCGCAAATCCTTTCCTTTAAAATGTCAAATCCTCCCAGGATATGAGCCTGGCTTTTCTTTTCTTCTCTTTTCTTTCCTTCTTTTTCTTTTCTTCTCTTTTTTTTTTAATTTTTTAAAGTTTATTTATTTTGAGAGAGAGAGAGAGAGAGAGAATGAGCAAGGGAAGAGCAGGAACAGAGGGAGAGAGAAGAGAATCCCAAGTAGGTGCTGTCAGTGCAGAGCCCGACTCAGGGTGAGAGAGAGAGAGAGAGCGAGAGTTCATGAGCAGGGGAGGGGCAGAGAGAGGAAGAGAATCTCAAGCAGGCGCTGTGCCATCAGCGCAGAGCCTGATGCAAGACTCAAACTCACAAACCATGAGATCATGCCCTGAGCTGAAATCAAGAGTTGGGCACATAACTGTTTGAGCCACCCATGTGCCCTTATTTTAAGTTTTTTTTTTTTTTTTAATTTATCACTATCTTCTTCATGGAACTTAGCTTTTCTTAATATTCTTTTCACAAACTCGGACAATCAGTAACACTTTGCTGGCACATCCCCACCTCCATCCACGTGGTGGGAGACTGGGACCAGGAGTCTGCCTTGAGCAGGAGAGCCCCCTTGCTTCTCCTCTGGAGCCAGTGCCAAGCCAGTGCAATAGAATTTGGGGGGACAACCCCATCAGTCTCTCTGCTCAGTATGAACAGAACACCCATCAAAAAGAAAGGAAGCCCACCCATGACCCTGCTTATGGCAACCTCAGAAGGATAGACAAATGAGGACATCATAGCTTAGGGAAACTAAGTGGCTTCTCCAAGGACACATGACTGTAAGTGGCCACAGTATCACTTTTCTGATGCAAAGGTATCCTTGAAGAGACCATGTGGTGCCAGCCCCAGCTCAGGGAATCCCCAGAACTCCCACAAGATTTTCTAAGCATCTCTTCCTAACCATCCCCCATGGTAGGGTCAGGCTGTGCTTTTCTAGAATCCGTACCCCGTGTTCATCTTGGTCTCATTTCCATAAGTTGCCCAACCCATCCATAAGCAAAGCCTTCAGGAGCTCCCTTGAGCCACTAATAGACACTTGGGGCTTGAATGTCTTGAAGAAGCATGGGTACCCACGGAATCAGATGGGAAATAAGCCTTGGATGTATACTCCTGCAGTTTCCTGCTCCATGCCTGCAGCCTGTCACTGGCACCCAGGTGACACTACAAGTGGGAGCTGGGAGTGACACCCTGGATCCCAGGAATGGTATGGGAGCACTGGAAGGTGATGGAGTATTATTCACCCCTGAACTCATTTTACAATTGAGGAAAGAGCCAGTAGGAAGGATGAGTGACACAGAGTGACTCCAGCAGAGGACCAGACCTCACACTGGCAGGCCTGCCAATAGGACAGGGTAACCATGACCCTGAGATCAGAGCCATCCTCCTGGACATGGCAGGGAAGTGAGTCCCCATGGCGTCCGGAATTTCTGCTCCATAGACCTAGGTATAGAGGTGGTGCCGGCAGAGGGGCAGACCTACCAGCTCAAGGTGGGAGGAGAGACTTCAGATGACCCAAAGGAGCACAGAGAGTCTGCTCTGTTGTGTTGTTGGTCCAGGGAGCCCAAGGTTTGTCTCAGGCACTCTGAGGTACCTCAAACTTTTGGACAGTTGTCAGGAGGGTGTCAGAGTGACAGCCCAGCCCAGGGCTTCTGGCTGCATCCCAGAAAGTGGAAAGGGGGTTGTTGAGCCCACTCTGACCTTCCTTCTCAGATACAATTGTTTTGCTTTTGTTGAGCTATTTCCCCTCAACACAGCCCTTAAAATAGCAGCTTAACTGCTTTGAAAAGCCAGTTAGATTGGCTGGCTTGGAATTTCCTGGAACCGCCTGGTGTAGGGCATTCAGCGCCAGGGCCTCCCCGGCTATGTATCTAGGTGCTGCTGGCCTGTGGCACTTCCTGCTTCCCACTTGCCCCCACCCTTTGCATTGAATGGAAGGTTTGGTGCTGAGTGTATCCAGGAGAGTAAGCACCACTCCCTTCCCTGACCCCCAGGGTGACACACAATGTGATACACAGTGGTTTGATGGGGGCCTTTCACAGGCAGGCTGGGGGTGCACAGGCACAGGGCCAGGCTTAGGCACAGCCATCTGCATCTCAGTATCTGAGGTCATGTGTTCAACAGCAGTCTCTCCATCTGTGGATTTTTATCCTTGCATTGCACTTTCTTACTTGTGGGATATGATTCAGAAATTCTTTCGAAGTTGTGCTTTTCCAGTAAAGTCACTGGGCACTGGAATTAAGGCATGGAAATAACTCCAGGAGCTTCCCAGAGAGTCAAGTAGACCCCAGTGGTCTCCTAGGGGAGGTGGCTCATCTGGCCAGGCTAGATGTCACTTTTTCAGGGTTCCATGTCATTCATGCTCAGGGATGACAGCTCAACTAAAAGTGATCACCACAACAAAAATCAGACAGACAGACACAAATAGACAAAAGTACTAATCTGTATGCCAATGAATCCCTAACCCAGGGAGGAAGTGCAATACTTCAAAGCATAGGACAGTATGTCATCTGTCCATTCTCTCCCTTTAATAAGGGCAGGGAAGACCCATGAATTACCAGAGGCCCCTGGGCACTGATGTTTGTTGACATCAGGCTAAAGTAAGATGAATACAGACCCAACTTGGAGACATTCCTGCTCCCAGTCCCAGAGGGGCAAATCCTTGTTCTTGGCACCCTCTGCTCTTGGTATTCACTCAACAGATACTCTCTGAGGGGGCCAGATGTTCCCAGGTCTGGGCCACACACCCAGGAGACAGCAGTGAGGAAGGCAGACCTTCCCAGGTGGTTCTGGTTGGCACAGCCTTCCTCAGCTGTGCCAGCCTTCTGCACAAGTGGGGGTCCTCTGTACCTTTTAGGTATATATATATATATATATATATATATATATATACACACACACACATGTATACTGAAAGGTATACACATTTACTGAAAGGTAAATACATCATATACATATATATGTGTATATATATATATATATATATATATACACATGTATATACATATATATATGTATGTATATGGTGTATTTACCTTTCAGTTGCTGAGTTTATCATTTATAATGCAAATTCTGGGGATGATTTATTTCAGAATCTTGGGGGCACCTCACTTTGCCTATAGAAAATGTTCATTTCCCTTGGCTAACATAATTTGACAATACAACGATTTACAGTGAAGGACAATGGTGTCATCAGCAGACCCCCTCCTCCCTCACACTTGGGCTCCTGAAAAGCAAAAGTCCACTCAGTTGGCCTTTCCCTTCCTCCCTCTCTCTCTCTCTCAACAGTTTTATGGAGATACAATTCCCCTACCATACAATTCAGCCACTAGCCATGTATAATCAGTGGGTTTTAGTATGTTCACAGACAGGTCTGACCTATCTATCTCTTACAGCCTCCTAGCCACCTTGACTTTTTACCTCTCCTTCCCCACTCCAGGTGAACTCAGGGCAGGATGTCCACCAAACCAGAAATCGGGTGGCCTAACTCTGCTACCAGTTGCCCAGATGACACATTTTTCTGCTTTAGTTTCTGCTGCCAATAGTGGCTCATGGGACACCTGGGTGACTCAGTTGGTTGAGGGTCTGACTCTTGATTTTGGCTCAGGTTGTGGGATCAAGTCCCACATCAGGGTCTGTGTAGAGCCTGCTTGAGATTATCTTTCTCCCTCTGCCCCATCCCCCACTTGTGAGCTTGCTCTCTCTCTCTCTTCCTCTCTCTCAAATAAATAAATAATAGTGACTCAAATGCAATCAAATGGGTTGAAGACTCTTTGATAAATGGTAAATCTTCTACGAACATAAGTTAATTCAGGATTATTACAAGGAATCAATGACCACCTGTGGAAGAAAACAGTAGTCTAAGACAGTGCTGTCCTGTTGAGAGCCACAAGCCACCTGTGGCTACTGTGCACTTGAAATGTGGCTACTCCAAATCGATATGTGCTGTGCAATACACACCAGGTTTTGAAGAGTTTGTATGAAAAAAGAACATAAAGTATCTTATTAATGACTGTTTTATACTGATTAAACACTGAAATGACAACATTTTTGATATAGCAGGTTAAATACAATCTATTGAAATTATTTCATTTTTTAATGTGGCATCAGAAAAATTAAAATTATATATGTGTCTGTGTTATGTTTCTTTTAGGCAACATGGCCCTAAGGAAATAATTTTCAACTTGGGACCACAGGCTGAAACCAGCTGAGCCCTCCATCTTCTTCCTTCTTTCCTGCCTAGGTAAGAAGCAGCATCTTTGGCAACACATGTGGAAAGGTGAGAGAAACCAAGATCCCAGCACAGACCTGGTGAAGAGGAATTGGAGGGAAGGGGTCTGACATCCCAGTTTGTTTCAAAGACACTGCACCTAAGGCTGAAACTACATTTTCTTAGAAGATGCTGAGATCCTGAAGGCAGGCATTGAGTGTGTCTACCCCAAATAGATTCTCTCTACTCATGAGCACATCCACATTCAGGGTGACTAGCCATAGCAAATGTGACCCTGGCCTTCTAGAAGGTTCCTGAACACCAATTCCCTTTCTTGGGTTCCTTCCTTGTGAGTCAAGGAGGTCAAGCTGACTTTGGAAGTTGACTGTCACTGCAGCCCTTGCCACTGGTTCTGGCCTGCATGGGCCTCTCCCTCAGCTTGCCTGGGAGCTCAGCACAGCCAATTTAAATCATGGGGCAGTTGTGATCTGAGGGGCCTTTTCTCTCTGGCTCCCCAATCAGTCAGGGCTTCCCAGATGGGAAAAGACACTTTGGGCAGGAATAGGAAGTATGGACAGGCACAAAGGGTGAGAACTTGACACTCTCTCTTGCTTTTCTTCCATCCAGGTCTTTCCCTCTGGGAATCCTGTTTCCATGAAAAAGTATCAGGGACAAGACTCTGGGTCATGAGAAAAGGGCTGTCCAAGAAAGAAAGCCATCAGAGATCTCATTCTGGAAACAGAAGTTTGCTGCAGAGCTGAAAGACCAGAAAGGCATATGAAAGTCATTGGTAGGAATTTAAGTGAAGTAGCTAAGGCCAAACTCTGTACTATGAATGGAGTCAATAGCTCTAATGGTTGCTTGGTGTTCATCACCGACTTTTGATCCCAAGAGGCATGTGGAAAAAAACAGTATTTATGGAGGTTTTTTATAACATCATCTCATTTAATCCTTATACCATAACTATGTGGTATAGCTGAATTTTTGGCCACATCCCCCGGTCTCATGCTTAGCCTTGTCTGTCTATTGTTTTTTTTTTTTGTTTTTTTTTTTTTGTGTGTGTGTGTGTGTGTGTGTGTGTTTATTTTTACCTTTTTTGCTTTTCTGGTTTTTTATATGTACCATTTGAAGGTGGCTGTTAGTTGCAGAAATTGTTTGAGGTTCCCTTTGAACTCATCCTGCATAGGGTGGTCACCACCTCTCCTTACACCTGGTCAACTCTTCCCATCTTTGGACTATCATGGGTCTCTGTTCAATGTTCTGCCATGAGAGGAAAGAACACCAAGAGGACACAGCCACCTCTGGATCCCAGACAGCAGTCTGACAGTTATTAGCTCTGTGACCTGAGGAAAGTCACTGGCTCTGGCTAACCTTGAATTTCCTCATTTGCAACCAATTGTTAGGAACCACAGTTGAAACAATAAATGTATGAGCACTTTGAAAACTCAAATGTGCTATGGGAATGCCAACCATTATTACACATGGTCAAGTTTTTATGAACTGCTAAAGGAAAATCTGGCTGAAGTGCCCTTCTCGTTCTCGGCCAAAACAAGGAGCCAGAACAAGTTACTGCTTTATGAGAAACCACTCTCATCCTTCAACTGGGTTTGAATTTTGCTAACATTTCAAGCTCATTTTGTCAAGTGCTTAAATCAGCAGATGAAATGGAACCTGGAAAATGCAAATTTCCTGTGCATCCTCTGGAAGAAGTGTTCCAGCCACACCAAGACTAGTGGGTTCTGGTTTCCCTGATTGCCCATAGTTGTGATTGTTTCCACATTCCTGGAACTTGAGAAAATTAAAGGAATCTTTGTTTTTCTGCTATGTATCATAACCTAGTCACAAAAGGCAAGCACCAGGGTCTACCCAAATCATGAATCTGATTACATCAGCAACAATGACACATAACCCAAAAAATATTCCACTCTGAGGTCTTTGGAAGAGCAAGATTGTTGTCTCCTTCAGCAGAAAGTTTAATTGATAAAGGTGGAAAACAATATGAGAGTCATCAGAGCTTTTCACCAACGATGGATGGAGACTAATGTGGAATCAGTGAGCCCAGCTCCACTTAGCCATGTGGGGAACAGGCAGAGCTCTCAATCCCTGGCATGGTCACTTCTGTTCATCCTGAGAGAGGAGCAGAGAGGTGGAGGGAGGATAGATACAGGCACAGCCAGCCACCTCTGCTGTAGCTTATTTCACAGCCAGTGCCTGGGCTCAGTCATCTAAGGTTACTCCTGAGGTTTATAGGTGGCTGGGATTTCTCTCTCTTCCAGGGCTTGCTTCCTGTCTGTTTCCACACTCAGGACTGAGCCAGGTTTGGGGGGTAATTTCTTTTTGTGAATTAAAGACTCAGAAAATTTTTCTGCATAATTTTTCAAATTGAGAATAGGAATGCCATTTCTATTCTTTTCTAGAGAATTATCTGGAGACTAAGACCTCTACTGAGGTCTTTATCATGAGTGAGTGAACTATAGTAGCTGCAGGCTCTGGTTCCTCCACTGGCTGCAGAAGGTACTTGAGAGTCCAGCTCATTCCCTTGCATCCCATCAAGGTCAAAACTAGTCAAGGAAGCAAATGGGTGACCCTCAGGCCACCAGTCCCCTCTGGGGTTCCCAGTTCTCTATTATCACTGCCATGTTCATGGAATTTCTAGTCTCTGTTGGGAGAAAAATGCAGGGAGGAATGAGGACCAAATATTTAGTGGTCAGAGAATAGATTTTAATAGTTATGGGAGCTCATTAAAAATATTCTTTATTTTCTTCTGGGCATATCTTAGGGTAGAATTTGAGTGACCTCTTTGGCATTTGACAAGGCCAAATGACTTGCTTTGGTCAGTGTAGTGTGAGCAGAACATGACATATCACTTCTGGTCTGTAGCCTTAAGGTCTGCTGTGTGATTCACTGAGCCCATTTCCCTGCTCCTATGATATGGAAGCACCTGTAGGGATGCAGCCTCTGGCACCCCAGGAGATGGAAACTGGGTCATCCTAAGTCCTTCAGTGACTACAATGAGCAAAAAAACCCACCTCACACTGGACACACAACGTGAGTGAGAAACAAGTCTTTGTTATTTGTACCCCTTAAGGGATTGTCCTCACAGAAAAGCCTAGTTCGTCATCACTGAAACAGCAAAACACCAAGGTATGTATAGTGGGTCCTTTTTGCAACGTCCAGTTCTCCCTCACTGAAGAGTAAGAGGAAACACCATCTAAGCCAGTTATGGCACTTCCTCCACTTCCCTGTGCTGGCCACCTTCCCTTTCCTATCTCACTCCCTTGTTCACTTATCAAAGTGTCCAGAGATCATCTTCCAAATACTATTGCATCCAAGCCCTTACCTCAGAGTCTGCTTCTGGGGCAACTCAAGCTAAGACACACATCCTAATACTTAATATAGATGCTTATTAATTAAATTGAGGGCATTCCCCCCTTGGATTCTGAGATCAGTGTGAGCTGAAATGAGCTGCTTTTGCTCACAGTAGTATCCCAATGTCTGATGTACTACCTGCCTCGTGATTCCCTTCAATAAATAGTTTCTTAATAAAGACTCTTAATAAAGTAGAGTCTATGCATAAGCTTAGCCATCTGACAGGGAAGACAGAATGGGAAGACAGTGACAACGAAGAGAAATAGGGGAACCATATCCAAAGGTAACAGAGAAAATGGAGTGATTCATTATATGTAAGGTGCAGATGGAGTCAAACAAGTGACCTCTGTGTTTTAAATGACTGAATAGACCAGATGGGAAAACAGGGAAGATATTCAAGCAAAAAAAAAAACAAAAAAAAAACAACAAAGACTAAGTACGCTAAAGGCAAAGATATACCACTCAATCTTCCTTCAGGGAAAGACCTGAAAGCCCACAAGGAAGTGTGATCATCAGGTGGCCTACAGCCGTCTGCTCTTTCATGGTCTGCCTCAGGGGCAGAGAGCCATTCTGCCAATGCCAGGCCACTCCTGGGGGCTTTGCACCTGTGAGTGTGTGAGACAAAGGTATAAAGGCCTAACTGTTTTGTTCTAATTCTGGATATTGTGACAGGTAACAGTGGCTCCTCAGCTCCCTGTGATGTTGGTCGTAGCTTTGCCAGTCCTACATTCCATTCAAGTTCTTCATCTACCCAATCCTGCTTCCTCCTTCTTCCCTTCACAGGTGTTGATCCCCACTTAGGGTTGCCAGGTTGGCAAATAAAAATATAGAGTGTCCAGTTAAATTTGGATTTCAGATAAACAATTGAATTTTTGTATATAAGCATATACCAAATATTGCATGGGACATACCTATACTAAAATAATTATTCTCTTTTTATTAGAAACTCAATTTAATGGGGCACCGTATATTTTATCTGGCAGTCTTATCCCTGATATGTATCTTTCACCCCAATTTCCATCTCAGCGTCTGCTCTTGAGAACCCAACTAAACATAAAAGAGCATGGTGTGCTATGGGAATTGTAGGCACTTCCTGCTGCTGGAGTATGAAAGATGTGGGGTTGGATGTAGTTGTCAGAAGTTAGGGCTGAAGTGCATGGTTCTTAAAGACTTTCATCCTAAAAATTATGAATTCTATCCTCAAGGACAATGATGGAGCCAATGGAAGGCTGAAAGCAGGAAAGAAGATGGTTGGGTTTGCATTTTCCAAGACCCATCTTGGGAATGTGTGTGAGGATGATCTGGAGGCTGCAATGATAGAGCAGCCAGACCCATAAGAGGGTCTGATTTCTCCAAAGAAGATATACAAATGGCCAAAAGATACATGAGAAGATGCTCGACATCACTGATCATTAAGGAAATGCAAATTAAAACTGCAGTGTGATATCACCTCACACCTGTCAGAATGGCTAAAATCAAAAACACAAGAAAGAACAAGTATTGGCGAGGATGTGGAGAAAGGGGAGCAACCCTCGTGCACTGTTGGTGGGAATGCAAACCGATGCAGCTACTGTGTAAAAAAGTGTGAAACTGCCTCAAAAAATTAAAATTAAAACTACCCCATAGTCCAGTAATTTAACTACTGGGTATTTGCCAAAAAATACAAAAACAAATTCAAAGGGATACTTATACCCCTTGTTTATAGCAGTATTATTTATAATAACCAAGATATGGAAACAGCGCAAGTGATCATCAACAGATGAATGGATTAAGAAGATGTGGTGTGTATACACAATGGAGTATTACTCAGCTGTAAGAAAAGAATAAAATCTTGCCATTTGCAAAGACATGGATGGAGCTAGAGAGTATAATACTAAGCAAAGTTAGTCAGAGAAAGACAAATACCATATGATTTCACTCAGATGTAGAATTTAAGAAACAAACAAATAAGCAAAGGAAAAAAAGAGAGAGAAACCAAGAAATAGACTCTTAACTATAGAAAACAAACTGATGCTTATCAGAGGGAAGGTGGGGATGGGGATGAAATAGGTAACAAGGATTAAAGAGTACACTTATCATGATGACAACTGAGTATTGTATAGAACTCTTGAATCACTATATTGTACACCTGAAATTAATATAACCCCATATGTTAACTATACTGGAATTAAAATTAAAAACTTTGTAAAACAAACACAATAAACACAATTTTTTTTTTTAAATAACAAGAGGGTCTGGTGAGTGACCAAGTTAATAACAGCAAGGAGCTGATCTAAGGAGGAACGTGATAATGAAAGAGACAAGAGACTTCCAAGATGTTTCAGAATTAGGACAAAAGGTTGTTTAGTGGTTGATGGGCATGAAAAGCAGAAAAAGGAGAAGACTGGACACTTCCCAGGTTTCTTGATTAGGACCCTATGTGATTGGGATTTATTTGGTTTAGTGAAAGAACACCAATGTCTTCACTTTGGACTCGGTTTGCTCAGACACCTAGGCTAAGCTTATAAACCAGGCTTTTCAGGAGGTGCAATCCCAAGGCAGCAAGAGAGAGAGAAAATGAAGACAGAGAAGGAGAAAGGTGGAAGTCAGGTAATGCATTGCAGAGCGGATCAGGAATGTCTGGTGGCTGAGTCACAAATAGCAACTACTGGTCTGAATAGGTAGAACCGTTTGGCCTCAGAATGGCCTTTAAGGACAGGAAGGGAGAGGGATTTATGGTGTGGATCCTCTCTACCTCTTTTGTCTCGCTGGTCAACTTCTGTTCCATGGAGAGTTACCTGACCTCCCACCCTGCCCTGGGTCTTATAAGTTACCTGATTCCTCCAGGAAGCCTCTAAGAAGCCAACTTCTGGATTCTATGGTATAGCTCGAGTCCCTAAGCCCATTGGAGTCCAGGGATGGTGGTTGGATCCAAACCTCAGGGTGTCTGTGTGGTCTGAGCTGGCAACAGGGCAGTTGCCAATCTTTT
The DNA here is from genome assembly GCF_024362965.1 of Panthera pardus. NCBI lineage: Eukaryota > Metazoa > Chordata > Mammalia > Carnivora > Felidae > Panthera > Panthera pardus. Next base: position 47,522,915 of record NW_026526821.1, on the reverse strand, counting down.
ATGGATGGTTGCAAATCTTCCATGGTGGGTACAACAGAGGCCATGCCAAAGACTAGTCCAGGAATGGCTGAGATCCTTCAGGTTTACACGAGATAAGAGGAAGGCAGATGTGGCTGGGGGGGGTGGTTTCCATTGAGCAAGTGGTTGAGGGCTGGTGTGGAGGTAGTATGTGAGACCCTCCAGTCCCCAGATTCACCTGATACAACCAATTCGATGGCTAGGTTAGAGCTCCACTCTGAGTGACCTAGGGGACCTCTAGGGGTTGTCCCCTAGACTTGGAGTGGGTGTTCCCAGGCCAGGTGAGAGGTGTGTCCCTGTGGGTCATCGGGGTATGAAGGGTTAAAAGCACAGGTGTGTGTGGGGTGTGTGGCCTGTGAATGGTAAAGAAGAGATACACAATACAGCCAGCAGCCCAGCCTCCCACGGAGCCAGAAGGCAACTGACATTCAAGGTGGGTGAGATTCAGTGAACACAATGAAGGGTGCTCAGCAAGACAGCCCACATTCCCTAAAAAAGGGAGACACCAGGCTACAGAACTCAGGCCTGCAGGAGCAGGTAGTCCACAGGGGGAAAACTTCAGAAAGGTCAGATGTGACAGAGAAATTCCCACTGGGCCTGGCACTCAGAACATGCTCATTGACTTTTATCAGCACAATCGATTCAAAGAATGTGTTTGGTATATTCAAACTAAAATTTTCCATTAATAATTAAAGCCAGGAAATACAAGTTGTGACTGAAGCCACAGCTACTGAAGTTCAAAGAATCACGTCCCTTGCCCCTCATTTCAGACATTTTGCCAGTTTAATAAAGAAGCAGCGATGAGCTTAAGACAGAAAAACCTCTCTGCCTTGCAGTAAAGCAAAGAATGCAGCTATATCCTTTGGATTTAGTGTTTCTGACAGTGTTAGGAGATTTAAAGAGCACCCTCATTTTTCACAAATGAAACCAAGAAAAACAAAGGTTGACAAGCTCCCGAGCTCCTTGAAAACCCTGTGAAACATTATCTAAAACGCATCCCCTCTTCAGGACTGTCTCCACAAACAAGTTCATCTGTTTCTAGAACTTTATTTTTATCATCCTCATGGCATCTAAAAAATGAAGGCTTGCTAGAATTGAGACATTTGTGCAAGCATTTCCAAACATAGAGCAGGTTCTCCACTTCAAGATATGGAATATTCTGGAAGAAAGAAACTATTGCGGTTGGAAAGAAAGTCAGGGGGACAGACATAGCTCCAACCTCAGGAAGGGGCACACTCAGCAGCTCATGGGCTGTGTGACTTCCTGGTGGGGTTTTGGACCCTAGCACTGATTGCCATTTCTTGATACCATGTCTTATATTTACATCCTGTTTGGGGACCTAGTCTGACATTTGATTCCTTATATTTTACTCTCTGAGTTTCTGTTAAAATCTTTACAGGAGGGGTGCCCGGGTGGCTCAGTCAGTCGAGCATCTGACTTTGGCTCAGGTCATGCTCTCACACAGTTTGCAGGTTCGAGCCCCACATTGGGCTAACAGCGCAAAGCCTGCATCAGATTCTCTGTCTCCCTCTCTCTGCTCTCTCTCTGCCCCCTCCCACTCATTTTCTCCCTCTCTCTTTCAAAAATAAATAAAAAAGTATTAAAATAAATTTTTTGAATTAAATTTTTTTTTAATTAAAAATCTTTACAGGAATAATGACTCACAGATCCTGTTGTATACTCAAGTTAAATCTTCCACCTCAATTTCTAGATTTTTGTAGCAAAGGTCCAGATGGACCCAAACTTTGTTCACACCAGGATTCAGGAATTTATAAGCACCCCTGGTGCAGTGAAGCACTACTGGGAACTGTCAACATGAGATCCCAGGAAGCCTCCTGAGCAAACAAATGTGCTTCAGGGTTATTCTAAATGCCCATCCCTCTGCTCTTCTCCAGCCAGTCCCTAATGACTTATTTCCAGTCCCACGGTGAGGGAAGCTGTATCAAAATCAAGGGGTGACATGGAGAAGGTCACATGCTACATATCTATCAGTGTCAAGGATAAAGAACTTGTAATACAAGTGAAGGTCTCAGACCCTGGGACCTGGCTTTGCTTTGAAACAAGCCAGTGCTGGCAGCCCTGAATAGCACCATCAGACCTAGCAGGCATAGCTGCACTAGGGGTACCAATAACACAGACAATACTACCACTGCTTTCTGGAGCTCTTGCAGACTTTACGTGGCCAATATTCTGATGAGGATCTAGTGGGGAAAAAGTGGCACATTCAAAGTGGCTATTGAAGAGGGTTAAATATAGGCACTTCTGGAAAATATGAGAACAGAAGGTAGAAAAAACACAAGTTTCTAAATCCAGACACCAAAACACGGGGTCTAATAACACTGGGGATCTGTCACTTAGGCCTCAAGAAACAAAGGGACAGACACTGCTGATTGTATATATTGCCCTCTGTGTTAGTTATCTACTGCATGGTAATAAACTACACCAAAACTTAGCATCTTAAAGTAACAATTATTTTATTATTAATTGTTAGTTGTTGTTAATACAATTGTTTCTTCACATAATTTCTGAGGGTCAAAAATTTGAGAGTAGCTTGCCTGGGTCATTCTAGCTCAAAGCCTTTCAAGAGGATTCAGTAAGATATTGGTTGGGCTATAGTTTCTGAAGGACTGGCTGGGGTTGGGATATCTCCTTCCAGGATAGCACATTCCCATGGCTATTGGCAGGAGGCCTTAGTTCTTCTCTGTCTGTTGGACAGAAAGCTCATTTCTTGTGCCATGTGAGTCTTCATGTAGGGCTGCATTGAGTGTCTACACAACATGGCAACTGGCTTCCCCCTTGCATGAGTGATCCAAGACACAGACAGAGCAAGGTGGAAACACAAGGTCTTTAAGACCTACCCTTGAAAATAACACATCCACTTATGTATGCCTTATATTATTTGTTAGAAGTGAGTCATTGAGTCCAGGCCACACTCAAGAGGAATGGCAATAAGGTCTACCTCTCAAAGAGAGGAATATTGAAGAAGTTGTGGACATATTTTAAATTATCACACACTCCAAAATTTTTGAAACCTATAAAGGTAGATTTGAAATTGTTCACCAGTATAGGTTTGTAAACACTAAGATAAAGTTGACAATTCAAGGCAGGACCTGGATTGTTCCTTCTATTTGGAATTATCGAAAGCTTCTAGTTGAGTGTTGGCTGCCTTTATGTCATAACGATTGCATCTCGGGTAGGTTTTTGTAAGAATTTTTGTGGTGTGTAGTTTCCAGAAAAGTTCCAGTTGATGTAAATGGTGATCAGTGACCACCTCCAAAGGAGAAACTGAAGCTCAGCTATGAAACTAGTTTTAGCTTCACAGAGAAGCATGCTGGTTTTCATCTCAAGCAAATGTTTATCTTGTGATCTGATTTGGAAAGCTGCCCCCAGTATCCAGACTGGTTGAGAAGCAGTGATGAAAGTAGTTTCCTGGACAATAAGCCAGCCATTTAGACCTAGAAAAAATAGATTGTTTTCCTAAATTTCTCAGAAAATTATGTTAGCACTTTGTACTGGTTTTGGTAAACTGGTAGATGAATTACCATTTTCTTGTTCTGTTTCTCACTGTTCCTATAAGTGTATATTTTCCTCTCCCTCCGGGAAGCCTAAATTTCTCTACCAAGAATCTGTTCAAGATACCATTCCTATACTTTGTTGCTGTCAACTACTTTCTGATTTTGTCCCTACCTCATAATGAGCTTGTGGTCTGATGGGTCTTTTCTTCCTGGAGGCATCTCACTTGGAAAAGAATCTCACAGGAGGGGCATCTGCATTGTGGGAAGAGCCTGGCAGTTATCCAGGAGAAAAATTATGAAGAATGATACATGACATTTCCAATGTAGTGCCAGAGGTAAGAGTCATGAAAAGAATTCCTTTGGAAGAAGAATCTGTAGGACTCTGTAAGTGATGGATTCTACATGAGGGGTGAGTAAGAAATGATCTAGAATCAGCCCTTAGAATGTAGTCCTAAAGGTGCTAACCCTCATACAGAGACTGGAGCTTGACAAAACAGCAATCCATATCTCAGACAAACTAGCAACATTTCTGCTGCCTTTGTCCACTTCTGATGTCTGTCCTTCACCTGCACAGCCTGCCTGAGTAGGGTTAGCGGGTCTGGGAAGATTGATAATAAACCAAAGTGAATCAAGAGGAAAGCAAACAAACCTAATCCTTATCTGAAACGACACTTTCTAGTATTTCAATCTTTGTGTTCCATGGCGTATCTGACATTAACTAATGGAACTTTCCAAGATATCAAGATATATCCATCTGACATGCTCAAACCATAGAAAGAAAAATTTAAAGTTTAATCAAGCAGCTAGCTCCAAGTTGTATTCCTGGGACAGAAGAGGTGACCAGCTGGATACTGGTTTTGACAAAACTTTATCTTCTCATTACCAGTTACCTATGACTCTCTCTCTCTCTCTCTCTCTTTCTCTCTCTCTCTCTCTGCCTATGTGCACATGCGCGTGTGTGTGCACGTGCAAACACACACACACACACACACACACACACACACACACAAAGGCATCAGGGTCCTTCCATTCTTGCCCTCCTTCAACTTCCTCTCAGGAAGAAATCCAGTGAATTAACTTTATGTTACCATGTAGATGACTGATAAGACCATATATATGACCTTTCCCCAGAACATTTTTATTATAAAAAAGGAAGCAAAACTACAAATCAAAGGAAGAAATTTCTCAATCAGAAATAAAGTTAGCAAGCAATTGGGTAAGATTGTGGGGAGGGTTGCCAGAGATCTTGACTCTGAGTGCTTTGCCCAAACACATCTGTCAGATCTATTCATGAGTAGATAAAGTGAGAGGTAGGGGGGTCCATTCTGGCCCATTAGACACCAGCTGAACTACTAAATCCATGAAAACAGAGTATATTCAACTGGAAGTCAGAGAATCTGAATGTGAGCTCCACACCTGTCGTTTCTATGCTATGAACCACGTGAAAATCATGTTCCCATCCTTATTTTCCTCCCTATTAAGTAAAAATAGCACATGTACCCGGCTTGAAAATCAAAGGACATGAGGCTAAGGTGATATATTATCATTCTCATTATTACTCAGGACATTTCAGAAAAAGAGACATGAAAATTACCCTTAATTTCATCATTGAAAAGCCACCAAAGTTTTCCCAAATATATCCTACTTAAACAAAAGAGAATCTATTACATAAGTATCAGGTGCCATTTAGGGTTGTAGTCTGTGCTTATAGATTTTCAGACAAGCTAATGCACTGTGGATATTAGGGATGTAGAGGAAGTTTCAAAGAGCAATTTCTTTTTCTTTTTCTTTTTAACTCCCACAATTATGCAGTAAGACAAAATAATGACAAGTCCATTAGGTAATCATCACCAGATAAGAGACACTGAATAATTTATAAAAGGGAAAAAAAAAACAGTAGTAAGCACAGAAAAGGTAACTGAGCCTGATTACAGTTGTCTTCAGAAGCTTTCCTTTTATAGAAGGACATCCCATTGCAGATGTCTGGTGATGCCAGGAAGACCTATCCATTTCAGTGAGACTGGTATAGCTGTATGATGTTTGACACCTATGAGATATAAGTGGGGCTTTTAGCATTCATGTTCTATAAACACTTCCATAAAAATTTCATTTCTATTCCATGAAGTTTAATGTAATGCACAGAATGAGTAACTGATGGCATCCAGCCAGGGAATGAATTCCTGTCTCAAATAAGGGAAAAGCAAAGAGCAAGCCATACTTATCACATGCCTGTGTCTGTCCAGAATCTCAGATGCCTTTCTAGGGAGTATAAGGCGATAAATCTGAAGCTGAGAAGGGTTTAGAATACTAATTAATGGCAGCCCTGCTTCCCACGTTCACACAATCTCAGAATTGTGAGCATGTCTTCAATCTGCTTACCTGGCAGTGTTGAAAAATGAGTTACTGAATAAAATAACAAATTGTCATTTGTTTGTTTAGATGTGTACCTAAGGCATCATTAGAGTATAAAAACTAACTTTTTTCTATGAATAAATAAGCTTGTATCCAAGATATGATTCATTTCTAAAATGAAAATCACCTGAACTCTTGGTCATCTGCCACTGATAAGATCCTGTTGTGTGTGTAGAGTGGCCCTACACCTCCCTTGAACACCAGAACTTACATATTTCTATTTGAATCTGGGCTGTAGAGGTCATGGAATTAGCATTCTTCCTCTTTGGGGAGTAGTATAGGTGCAAAGAATCGAGGGTCCTAGGCTCTCACCTTATTCTGTGACTCCATTGTGTTATTCATTTATACATTTAAAAATTACTTATTGAGGGTTCACTGTGTGCCAGACAGTATTCTTAGCACCAAAGATACAGCAGTGAACAAGACAGACAATGAACATGGAAAAAACAAATGTGTGTATGTGTGTGTGTACATGTGTATGGATAGAGAATGAATGAATGAATAAATGAATGAATGAATGGATGAATGAATGAATAAATGAAAAAGACTATCCAGAAAGTTTAAATAGAGAAAAGTGTCTATGTTTGGGTAATGACTTTAAACTAATGGCTTCTCTGATGAGTTTACATTTCTGCTAATATCTGAATCATGTGAAGGAGCCCAATATGCAAAATTTGGGAAAAAAATAAGTAGTATCAGGTTTAAAAGTATGTATGGCTTTGTTGTGTCAGAAGCCAACTGAGGCTGAAACGTGGTGATAGAGCATGAAGAGACAGGGTGGGAAGGGTGAGCAAGAGCTAGATCAAGTAGGGTGAGCAAGCCCTGTTAAGGTGCTTGGATGCTTGGACTGTATTCTAAGAAGTATGGGATGTTGTTGGAAAGTGTAAAGTAGGACAAAGTAACATGGTTTATGCTTTTAAAAAAAAATACCATGGCTCTGGGTGGAGAATGAAAGATCCAAGTCAAGGAACCAAACACAGGGGACCAGTTAGGAGGCTACAGACTTGTCCAGGGCAAGACATTCTAAAAGCTTAAACAAAAGCATCAGGAATTCTCAAAAGTGGTGGATTCAGGATATCTGTATCTGTAGACTAAGGAAGACTTACTGGTGTGAGAGAAGGAGAGAATTCAGGAAGGTTGCTAGAATTTTGTTTTGAGCCAAAATGGATAAAGTTGAGATGTTGTTGGCAAAGATGAAAGAGACTCTAGATAAGTTTGGGGAACACTTCTGGAGTGTTCTGTTTGGGGCACCATACCCGTTCTCCCCATCGTCATACACAGAGAGTTGAGTATATGAATCTAGGTCAGAGGGCAGACATTGATTTTGGAATTTTTGCATGTAGAAAACTTGAAGCATAGGTTGGAATGCTGTCACGTAAAGTTTTAGGATCACAACAAAATTTATAGGAAAGTACAGAGAGGTCCCATATATCATCTGCAACTATACATGCACAACCTTCCCTACTATCAACAGGCACTGTTTTTGTTGTTGTTGGTGGTGGGTGTTTTGTTTTGTTTTGTTTGTGTGTGTGTTTTACTGCACTGAAAACCATGTCATCTGCAATAAAGACAGTTTTATTGCTTCCTTTCCAATCTGTACACCTTTTATTTCTGAACCACTAATTTGAAGGTTCATTTCGATATCAACATGTTATGAATACATACAAATAAGAGATTATTTGTTACGTAGGAATAAAACAAAAAATCCTGAAATTGTACATCAGCCAAAAGTGATTGGTAAGGACAAATACCATATGATTTCACTTATATGAGATACCTAGAGTAACCAAATTTATAGAAAATGGAATGATGGTTGTCAGGGACTGAAGGCAGTGGGGATTGGGGAGGTATTGTGCTTTAGTGCTGGAAGATGCTAAAAGTTCTGGAGATGGTGATGGTGATATTTACACAATAATGTGAATGTACTTAATGCCACAAAACTGTACACTTAAAAATAGTTAAGGTGGTAAGTTTTATGCTATGCATATTTTGTCACAATAAAAAAGGTGATTGGTAAGTTATTTTGTTGCTAATGGATTTAGAGCCCTCGCATCACAACACTGATAAAACAGAATTGTTTTCTTTTGTTTTTGCTTTTGCTTTTTACTTATAGAATATACCTGTTATCAATATGATTAGCAGAAACTCAAAAATCCAAATAGTGTCTGAACAAGGTTCAGTAACTAAAAGGTATAAATTTTAAGAGCACAAAAAAGCAGTGACAAAGTTGTAATTAACTCAGACACTGTTCACACAGTCATTCCAAACACCTGCTCTCTTTTCTCTTCTTTTTGTCTCTTTGGTATCTGCTATTGAGGAGTTAATCATTTATACATGATGCTTCCACTCATTCAGAGACATCCATAATGTGTCCATAAATAACCAAGGATAGTATTATCAAGAAGTACATAGGCTTTTTTATGTTTTGCGTGGTTTTTGTTTTTGTCATTTACACCCTTCCCGGACCACTGGACACTCACTGTCTAGATACCCAAATCTCTGAAAGGGGAGGGAATCTCTTTCCAGTGTGGCTGCCATCTTCCTCTTCCACCATGATGCTGCCCTCATTATTTTCCTTTTGTTCATCATCCCCTTCTTCAACTCCCCTTGGCCTTTTCCTGCTGTGAGAATCTTCAAGCATGATTCCCCTGCTAGAGCTCTGAGGCATAAAATCAGACAAATTTGACAAATTAGCAATCATATTCCCATGTGAAGTCCAATACACTGGGGTTATAGGTCTGCCAATGAATAATGCCATGCATTATCTACACTTACCCAGTAGCATGAGTTGCATTATAGGACAGAACGGAGATATCCATACTCCGGCACTAGCTAGGTGATGTTGGAGAAGTTTCTTCCTGTCTCAGGTTGAATTACCACCCTGGAACAAGGATTAAGTACAATAACTTATTTGAGAGGAGGGGCACCTGGGTTGCTCAGTGCGTTGAGCGTCCTACTTCGGCTCAGGTCATGATCTCACAGCTCGTGAGTTTGAGCCCTGCATCAGGCTTTATGCAGACAGCTCGGAGCCTGGAGCCTGCTTTGGATTCTGTGTCTCCCTCTCTCTCTGCCCCTCCCCACCTCATGCTGTCTCTCTGTCAAAATGAATAAACATTAGAGAAGAGATTTTTTTTTAATTAATTTATTTGAGAGGGGATCCCAAGAGTCCTCAGTGCGAGAGTGGGGAAGTGATACAGGGAAGGGTAGAAATATAACAGGATGTATCATTGAGCAGCTTACCATTATGAGCAATCAGTCCCACAGAGGCACACTGGCACAGTGTGTGGAGCATGCTTCAGAGTGATCCTCTTCCCAGTAGTAGGAAACTACTATTTATCTATCAGCTCCCCGGGTATTGAGCTTCCAGGCCTCCTGGCCTGCTATGTACCCAGGCCCTGATAATTCTGCAGGCAGAGGTGTTCTTGGAAGCAGCTTTTGGCACATAAACCTGAGAATGGAAGGAACATGGGCAGGCTGCTGATGGTGCCTACAATAACTGTCTTGTAGCCTCCACGTCTTCCCTTCTTCCTGGGGGTTTGTGTGTAGGGGGTTATCACTTCATTGGGTTTGTTGCATGAATCACATTGGATAATGTATGTAAATGTGTAAACACAATGCATCCATCCAGATTCTTAGTGGCAGACAACAGAAATCCACTCTGGCCAGTGGTAGCAGATGAGGATTTATTAAAGGGTAAAGCAAAGCTTAAGGAACCCCTGGAAGGGACGAAGAAACAGAAGTGAAAACTTGTGCAACTAGAAACAATTTCCAAGGTGCTCTGCCTTCTAAGCCACAGATTGTCCATGACTCTGTTTCGCCATGGAGGCTGCAGCCCCACCACAAGCTCCTTTCTCTGGCACAAATATCCCCATTGGGGTCCGGGTAGCTCCTGCCTCCCCTGTCCCTTCCCATTTAGCATGGTAGCAGCATCCGCCTGACCCCTGAGGTCTTGGAGGTCCATGATGGACATCCCTGCACCCTGCCTACAATTCGTTAATAACCTTTTCATTAGATTTGTCTCCATTATTCGGTTTTCTGCAGCATCTGCTTTCAGTCCAGAACTTGGCTAACATGGTGTCACACCAGGCCACACTCTTCATTCTGAAGCTGCATCTCTCACAAAGAAAAGATGGAATGGCTGGAAGGACAGGCTAAATTTGAGTGTGTGGGAATAGTAGGGAGAACAGTCTGGAACACCCTTCTGGTCAGAGGCACGCTTGGAGCCAAGGATGTCCCTGCTTCACTCAGAGTTAAGGTAAGGGACATTGCAAGGAAGGAACATCCCCAGGAGTATCAGTGACTGAGCTGCAGGAGGTCCCCACTAGGCACACACTGGCCTTCAAGATTTCCTGTCCCAGGTTTCAGGGGCATTGGGGAGCAGGAGACTAGGAAGCCCAGCATCCCTCCAGTGCCTCTCGATGCTCTTACCTGCCATTTTTCAGATGACAGACCTGAAAGGATAGGCTGCATGCATCTCCTCTTCTGTAAAAATGTCATGGCAAAAATCACATTCTCTAAGCACATGGCATGCACTCAGTAAAGAGCAAGTGCATAATGCCATAGTTATGCAAGAGAATTCTGGCAGACAGTAGTTCTGCTAAAAACTAGTTACATGACTGTGGCACCATTTGCCATGCTGGTGGCTGCAGTATGAGGGGACCAACATCCCTCAAGGCAACCCTCCATGTCAATGGGGACAAAAGCCTGTGAATGAATATTCTCATCCTTTCATCCTCTGTGTCTCTGGTAGAGGGGCTGACCTGGTTCTCGGTGTGTCCCTGGGATCTGAGCTCTGCTCCCCACAGTGTAATGAGTTCATAGGAGAGCATTCCTTACCTTTTCTTCATTGCAGTCCTCTCCCAGGCCCCGGGATAACTCAGGGTCTGTTATAAGAGGATGTGAGCTTAGATACTGCCCAACAGAAGTTTGCTGAGTGTAACTGAGAGGTTTCAAAGGTGTCTGGAGGGAATGGCACATCACTGCTGTAGGGACACACACGTTTTCACTCTGTGGACAGTCATCAGCCTCTGCCTCTGCTGAGCACCAAGGTCAAACAGGGAGACTGCCACCCAGAAAGCCTACGTCACCTCAAGACAGACAGACTTTCCTTGTCTTTTCAGAGCGTAGATGAAGAGGATCAAATCTTCAGGGAGTGTATTTCACTCTGGTCCAGGAGATGTGGGCACCCAGGGCCACGTGAAGTATCTCAGCAGCTCCACGGGGAGAGTGTCAGGAACTTACTCTGAGGTCCAGGACTCAAGGCTGGAGCTGAAGTTGCATAAACTCTTTCTGGTATCCATGGATATCTGAGTCCAAAACACTCTGGTGTGAGAAAAGATGCCATGCCTTTACTTTAAACCATAGGCCAGCCATATCCCACATTAACTAGCAGGTCAGAAGTGACATTCTGGTGCAAAGGTTCATGTTCCATTGGAAGCAATTTGGGGAATGTATTTATCTTCAGGATTGGAGGTTGACAAGGGGGCAGGAAATGAAGGCCCACTTGCCAGGAAGGTGGGAATCAGAAAGTTGACTTATCAAATGGACCAACCCTCTGCCTTCAAAGATATGGCCAGGATTTATTCCAGTGTCTGTGGTCTTGGCTTTGTGTTGATACAGGTCTGAAATGTTCCAGGTTTGCACATTAGCCCAACTAAGTGGCTTGTCCCAAGCCTGCACAAAGTGGTTTCATCCTGGATGAACAGAAAGCTTTCCACACCATGGCCCACATGCCTTCAACCTCCTGCTACAAGAGTGCACAGTCCTGTGTGGGCTAACTTCCCAGTGACAGTGTCCCAGTGCCCTAGGGGTGAGCACCCTCAGCTTGTGTAGAGGTGGGCCTGGAAGTGTGTAAATCTTAGCACCTTAAGGCAACACTGGAGCTAAGAGTTAGTAGGTAAATGCTTTTGCCTACTCTCTTTCCAGCCAGTGATTCATGACTTTCTTACTCCTCTTAGGAGGTCCCAGCAGAACCAAGTCTGTGGCTCACAATGATGCCCCCTCCTTTTCCCTGGAACCATGCCCCACATTCACCCCTGCACACAGCTCCATTGGCTTTTGGGGGACTTTAATCTAAGATCTTCAGTTAGTTCTATCATTGGAACAGTACTTCTTTCCAGGGAGTGTTTTGGAAATTTCTGGAAGTGTTTTTGGCAGTGGAGGTATCACTGGCTTTAGTGAGAGGACTCCATGGTTGTCAAATGCTTTTCAATGCATGAGGAAGTCCCACATCAATAAGCATCTGGGCCAGGTCCCACACAACTTGGAGGTGTCCCCCAGAATATTTTTGTAGGCAAGAAAGTGGTTTATAATAATTTTATCCAAAACCTAAATCTGGCTTACAAAGAAAAATAAGGTATTTGTCACAGTTTTAATACACATTGAGTTTTCCAGGGTATCTAGTGTTGTGTAAATGGAGAAGAGATGACCTTGTAGTCTTTCACAACTTGACCCAGAGTTTTTCAATGTTTTCAATGTTGTGTGTTTGGAAAAAACACACAAAAACAAAACACTACTCACCTTGCTCAGGAAGCTGATGGAACCAGTTGGTGGCATGATGCCCGATGAGTTCCTCTGCTTAGTGCATAGACTGACTGCTTTCTTGTCTTGTGTATTAATATAGCAGCACATACCTATAGAACTAATCCTTTATTACATGTCACGGTCTTTATTGTCTTTAATATTACACTTAGAGTAGTTATGAAGGTCAGTGGGTTATACATTATTACCTATTAATCTCGTTTCCTGATAGAACAAGAGATGCTATAAAATATTTGTTATAAACAGAAGGGATTACAACTTAGGGGGTTGAGATCCACCATCCTAAATGAACCATCCATTTAAATATAATCAATGAGCTTTGAAAACCGTAGGAAGATAGTGCTCATTTTTCTACCCAGTGAAGTTGATATCAGGGTCCTTTAAATAAACTCCACATTGAATTCTGTTTGGGAAAAAAGGTTACTCTTCATATGAAACTATGTGTGTTTTTTGTGGTAAATATCAGAAAAGAAGGCTGTTTTTCAACTCCCAGGAAGCTCAAACTCAAAGCTGAGCCAGTGCCTACTGACACCTGTGACATCTGCCATATTTTTATTTGCAGATAGACATATATCTCACACACACACACATATACATATATAAAATATTCTTAGTTTTATTTTGATGTTGTATTATAAGGTCTGTATGTAGAAAATTTTATAAGCAACTTCAAATAATTTGCAGAATTAAGTGAGGCTGATAACATGAATGAGTTAATGAATGAATGGGAAGATACACACCAACCAAGAAATCACATAAAATCTTCAAAGTCTGAATAATTCTCTTATTCAAGTTGTGCCATAGTCTTCTTTTTTTTTTTTTTTTTAATTTTTTTTTTTCAACGTTTTTTTTTTAATTCATTTTTGGGACAGAGAGAGACAGAGCATGAACGGGGGAGGGGCAGAGAGAGAGGGAGACACAGAATCGGAAACAGGCTCCAGGCTCCGAGCCATCAGCCCAGAGCCTGACGCGGGGCTCGAACTCACGGACCGGACCGCGAGATCGTGACCTGGCTGAAGTCGGACGCTTAACCGACTGCGCCACCCAGGCGCCCCTTGTGCCATAGTCTTCTTAAAATCTTGTATTTTGTTTTCCCAAAAGGAAATATCTAATTTAAATCGGTTTTTGGTTACACATGTAATGCACGCATACATTCACCCTGTGAACATTAAACATTTGACAAGGTTGAATTCCCCTTTCAAACAAACCTAATTTCAATCCTCCTTTCCTATGCTAGAGTGAGTATTCCCCTTCCCAGCTTTTCTATGTGTTTACCTGTACCTCTATCTGTACCTCTACCTATACTTTTATCTATATCTATATGTACATAATAATAAAGTATCTTTACAAGATGCCTATACATACATAGAATGTATGCATATTCTTACTAAATAATAAGGAAAAAAAACATTTTAAAAAATTTAATACCAAATCGACCATGCTAGTTGGATTGCCAAATAATTGAGTGACTGGGTATTTTATTTTACTATTTTATTTTATTATTTTATTTTATTTTATTTTATTTTATTTTATTTTATTTTATTCATGTTTATTTATTTATTTATTTTTTTGAGTGAGAGTGAGAGAGATAACACGAGTAGGGGAGGGACAGAGAGGGAAGGAGAGAGAAATCCCAAGCAGGCTCCATACTGTTAGCACAGAGCCCTGTGCAGGGCTCAATCCCCCAAACCGTGAGATCATGACCTGAGCCAAAAATCAAGCATCAGATGCTTAACCGACTGAGCCACCCAGGTGCCCCAAGTGACTGGGTATTTTAAAAAATAATTTATAAGAAAGATATAGTGGTTCATAGGTCTTAGCTAGAATTGTTTATCCCCTTGCCTTTGTTGATATGAAGCCCCAAGCCAGACTTATTTCATGCCAGTGTTTTCGATGTCCCCCCACCCCACCCCCCACACTCCCCACTCTAAGCTCCAGATCTCCCCTGCATGCACCAGCATGTCCAGCCAACTGACAGCAGGTGTGGGTGAGTCTGCTCTTGGACCCACACCTGATGGAGCCCACGGGGTGTCAAGCCAGTGAGGGAGGTTTTCCTATAAAAGAAAACTGCCATCAGGAAGCACTGGGGTCATTTCTTACCAGCTGCCTGATCCATCGAGTGATCAACAGGGTCTCCTGTTTATCCAGCACCTTCTCTGAGCCATGTGCTGCTGAGCCTCACCCTTCAGTGGTTCAGCTTCTGAGCATATCACTAACGGAAGCTGAGCTGCATGTTCAGTATCTTGCTGAGGATCACGGGGCCCAGGAAAAGGCCATCTGATCCAGAGCCCACACTCTGCCCCACGCCTTCACGTTCTCTTCCGCAAGGCATCCCTGGACCCAGCACCCACCTGTTACCTCATAGGTAAGGCTATTGCCCCGAGGTCCAAAGGTTGCTGCTTGTGACACACCCCCTGTGGACTCTTCTGGTGACTTCCTTTTCACATCCTAAGCCCTTTCTCCTCTCTGAACCCACTTCTTTTCTCTCCACACTCTGCAAGCCACAACCTAGTGCCTACCACAGCGAATCACACGCTAGAGCAACCACACCAGTCAGGTGTTCTTTCTAGGCCTCAGAGCCAAGCCCCTGGGTGGTCCTGAGCTGCAGCTGGGCACCCCATTCAGCCAGGCCCGAATGTGCTGCCGGTCAGACTGAGCTGAGGCTGGCACTGTCCTAGGATGGCTACGGCTGCAATGCCACAGTGTACTGGCCTGTCAGGTGCCTTCTTGAAGCCTCCTTAGCCTGGTTCCCCCTGCACGGAT
Organism: Panthera pardus; assembly: GCF_024362965.1. Taxonomy (NCBI): domain Eukaryota; kingdom Metazoa; phylum Chordata; class Mammalia; order Carnivora; family Felidae; genus Panthera; species Panthera pardus. The sequence continues at coordinate 47,507,667 of NW_026526821.1, read as the reverse complement.
GTTCTTGGGAGTGAGGCATTTCAACAGCTGTGAGAGCCTCTTGCTTCCCCTCCAGAAGGCCTCACTTTTCCTTCAGGAAAGGCAAGGTCCCCAGGGCAGGAAGTTCCACACCCACGGGGACCAGCCCTCTGCTGGGCTACAAAGTCAGCTACAGAAGAGGCGGGGCAGATTACAGGGGTTCACAGGGGCATGCCCAGTGAGGTTGATAAGACAGCAAACTTAAGGAAATGATCACTGGCAATTTATAAACAAAAAGATCATCATGAAGAGATTCATGGGGACTTCTCTAAATATATATATTAGAGATATAATAATAAATATAAAATAAATAAAAATAAATATATATATATATATAATTATTATTATTATTATGAAATATATTGTCAAATTGGAGAAACGGGAACCCTCTTGCACTGTTGGTGGGAATGAAAACTGGTGCAGCCACTCTGGAAAACAGTGTGGAGGTTCCTCAAAAAATTAAAAATAGACCTACCCTATGATCCAGCAGTAGCACTGCTAGGAATTTACCCAAGGGATACAGGAGTACTGATGCATAGGGGCACTTGTACCCCAATGTTTATAGTAGCAGTCTCAACAATAGCTAAATTATGGAAAGAGCCTAAATGTCCATCAACTGACGAATGGATAAAGAAATTGTGGTTTATATACACAATGGAATACTACGTGGCAATGAGAAAGAATGAAATATGGCCTTTTGTAGCAACATGGATGGAACTGGAGAGCGTTATGCTAAGTGAAATAAGTCATACAGAGAAGGACAGATTCCATATGTTTTCACTACTATGTGGATCCTGAGAAACTTAACAGAAGACCATGGAGGAGGGGAAGAAAAAAATGGTTAGAGAGGGAGGGAGCCAAAACATAAAAGACTCCTGAAAACTGAGAACAAATTGAGGGTTTATGGGGGTGTGAGGGAGGGGTGGGTGGGTGATGGGTATTGAGGAGGGCACCTGTTGGGATGAGCACTGGACATCAATTGGACAATAAATTTCATGGAAACCAATTGGACAATAAATTTCATAATAAAAAATAAAATAAAAAATAAAATAAAAATAAATATTTTTAATAAGACTATTTTATGTCATGTATTGCTGTGAGCCTTGTTATAGCACAGAGAGAATAGAGTATGTTCTATTTTTCAAAGAACAGATTTTACATAGCCACAATGGCCTTCTCCAAATTTTAACTCTTCTTTTTTATTTAATGTCCATTACTTGTTTATTTTTATTTTTATTTATTTATGTAAGTAATCACTACACCCTACATGGGACTCAAACTCATGACCCTGAGATCAAGAGGTCACATGCTACACCAACTGAGCCAGCCAGGTGCCCCTTTAATGTCCACTACCATCCACTGGTATAGTATCTTTCCAATAATCATTAGATTTTTCCAATACACTTACCAGTCACTGAGTCATTCTGGTTTCTTATTTTTATGTTCATCGTGTGTTCAAAAATGGGTTTCCTTTGGAAAGCAAGAGACCCATTGCTTAACCATCTTCTCTAAGTATGGTAAAAGGACTTAGAGATGGTTAGCATTATTAACATTTTTACTGTGCTTAGTGTCTATTCTTCCTCTCTTTAAAATTTTTTTTAATGTTTATTTATTTTTGAGAGAGAGAAAGAGAGAGAGATCAGGGGAGGGATGGAGAGAGAGAGAGGGAGACAGAGAATGTGAAGCAGGCTCCAGGCTCTGAGCTGTCAGCACAGAGCCCAATGTGGGGCTCAAACTCACGAACCGTGAGATCATGACCTGAGATGAAATCAGACACTTAACCAACTGAGCTACCCAGGTGCTCCTCTATTCTTCCTCTCTTAAACTGTCCACTCCTCACCCATTCATTCTGTTCCAGTCCACTGTGGATGAATTGTTCTCATGATATTTGAGGAGAAAAGCTGTTATATAAATTCTTCAGCAACTTTTTTAAAAAAATGGGCAACAGTATCTAGATAAGTATTTCACAAAATAATATGCTCAAATAGCTAATAATGATGTGCAACATCATTAGTCATCAGGAAAATATAAAGATGCTCAAAATCACTAGTCACCAGGAAAATGTAAATGAAAGCCCCAATAGAATACTGATACATATCCAAATGGGTTAAAAGTAAATAAATACCAAGTGTTTATAAGGACATGGGCCAACTGGAATTCATACACTTTGCAAAATTACTTGGAAGTATTTCCAAAAGCTGAACCACACCTTCCCTTCTCTCCAGACATCACACAGAGGAGTGCCTATGTCCTAGAAAAGATGGACAAAGATATTCATAGCAGCATTATTAATAATAGTGAAGGTGTAGAAACAACCCAAGTCAATATAAATGCAAATTGGGCACTCACCCATAGAAGGGTACAGGCACACAAAACCAAACTAAACAACAACACAGGTGAATCTCATAGACATGACACTGAGCAAAAGAAGTGAGACAGAAAAGAGCACATATCATGTGTATGATTCTGTTTATATGAACCTGAATACCCTGCAGATGAACCTGTATTAAAAGAAGCCAGAATATAGGTTCTGGGCTGACAGGAAGGAGCAGGAGGGAGTGGGAAGCTGGAAATGCCCTTCAACTTGATCTGAGTGGTGGTTATGTGGCTCGAGACATGTATCTAAGACATTCATTAAATCATACAATTAAAATCAGCATACTTGACAGCATGTATTTTAAACCTCAGTTAAAAAAAAAGAGACAGGAGATTTGTTAGTCTAATGTAATATGCAGAACCTGTTTGGATATTGGTTTAACAAAGTACATTCAGGAGATGACAGTACTGACTTGATACTATGCCATGTTAAGTAATTCTTATGTTTTACATATATACATAATGACATCTCAGGATGTGTTATGTATGCCTTTATCTGTTGGGATTCATCTTGAAGGCTGAAATGGTGTGATATTTGGGCTTTGCCTCAAAATAATCCAGTGGTGTCTGGGCGGAGGGGTGTGGATGGCATGGAGCACACAGGTTGGGGCCATGTTGACCATGGGTGCAGAGGTTTATGGCACTATTTTCCATTCTGTGTTTCTTAGGTAATTTTCCTTTTATTAAAAAACAAACCAACAAACAAGTTTGTTGGTTTGTTTTTGATCTGGTTTGGGGAAAGGTTCAAAAGAGAAAAACAAACAAAAAATTAAATTCAATTTGATTTTAAAACAAAGTCTAGTTTCACCTCATCGTGCTGTGAGGTGTGCAGTGGTTATATGAGATGATGTGACCACAGCCCCTCCCCAGCCTGCCTGTCCCTCCCAGCACATCTGATCTGGAAAGCAAGCAGAGACTGCCACGGCTTTCTGAAGCATGCTTCCCAAGGCTGGCAGGAAGCATCTCCCCTGGGGTCCCAGGAGCTAAGTCTTCCTCTAAGGGACTGCCCTGGGATTGTTACATATTCACCTTGGCTTATCACAGTCTCCACCCTGGCTTCCCGTGTCCTTGAACAGAACGCCGCAGGTTATTATTAGCTCACCATCCCTATACCTCTCTACTCCCCTGGGCATCTCTGCTCTATGCTTTTTCCAGATGAAGATGTTTACATCTCTTCTGCTATGAATCAGGAAGCTGTGGGTCCTTGTGGGAGCTGTAACCATAGACCACACTTCCCTGACTGGAGGAAAGATGTGCAGGAAATAAAAATAGAGAAGATTGTGCACGAATATTAACACATGGGTGACTCTAGAAAGACCTGGAATAAAACATTGTAAAATAAATAGCTTTACCTCTGAAAACAGGTGAGCACCGAGCAGTTAATGAGGGAGTACCTTGGAGCATTGCTTAATCCTCTTCAGAATTGCCATTTGGGGAACCAGGGACAAAGGATTCTTGAATTGCAAATGGCCAAATTGAGACTACAGGGCGGGGCGGGGTGGGGGGGTTGGTGTGGAGAGGATGGTCCCTCCTCTGTACCCATATTGCTAAGCTGAAGGAGCTTGAGTCTTTCCTGGATCACAATGGACAAATGCTCCACACTGGATAAATACTCTTTTGCCTATTTAGTATTCTCAATTTTAAACAAACGCACTATGATCCACCATGAATCTCTACTGAAGGCCAGCGAACGTCTCTAGATTGTACTGATGTGGTGTCAACTACATAACCCAAGTGAGGATGTGATCACTGGAAAAACAGAGCTAAGATATAAGACTCCCTGCTTTTGCTTGAGAGTACAGGCAACGTTCTATTCTGGGTCTGATCTGAGGCCAAAGGGAAGTGCTTCGTATCTTATAAAAAGAAGCTTAGGCTTTCATATTTTGCTCTATATTGGTTGTCAGCTTGGTCTTAGTTTTTTATTATTTATTTCTATTATCAACAACTCATTTTATTGGTATTTTTCTTTACTGTTTACCTCTTCTAGTTCACCAAGCTGTAGCACATATAGACATATGTGTTTTTCTTATTAAATAATGGATAATACATGCTTCTGTGGAGAACTGGAAACCAAAAATCACCCATATCATGCAAACATGTCAAAGGAAACTTTGGCTTACATAAACAGAGCTTGGTAAATGTAGACTTTTTGCTCTCTCTGAAGTCTTGTTGTGTGCCTCTTCCTTCCCAGTTACAGAGAAACATACACTCTATATATGTATAGTTCCACATTCTGGACACTCCTGTGAATTTAATGTACAGCTGGAGAGCACAAGTGGTCAGTTCCTCAGGCCTCGGCAGAATGTGCTGGGAAATGGTCCTTGACAATACATTACCAGGAAGTATCTCTGTAATAACTCGTAATAACTGCGGAAGGGTGGGTAACTGTGGCTATTTTGCACTGCTGTTCTGCACCCACCCAGCTTCTGAGTCATGGAACTCTCTCCTTATCAGTCTCCCCACCTTCCATAGATGCTACCTCTGACCTTGCCTGCACCAACACCTCCTCCTCTAACTCTGTCCCCAACCGGTCCTATGAATTCACTGGCTGCTAAGCAACTTGCATTTCAAGAGAAGCAAAAGGACAGAGATGGTCTGAATTAAACAGGAACTTAAAATGTTGAAGGATGAGGTTGTAGCTGGACTGGTCAAGAAAAAAGGAGGTGGGGCACCTTGGTGGTTCAGTTGGTTGAGACTTCAGCTCAGGTCGTGATCTCACAGTTTGTGAGCTCAAACCCACATAGGGCTCACTGCTGTCAGGGCAAAGCCGGCTTCAGACGCTCTGTCCCCCTTTCTCTCTGCCCCTCCCCCCATAATTAATTAATTAATTAATTTTAAAATAAAAGGAAAAAAAAAGGAGGCCACTCTAGTCCCCAACATCAGGAATGAAAGAGAGAACAATGCTATAGATCCTGTAAACACCATAAGAATCAACAGGCAATATGATGGTTAATGTTGTGCCGATAAACTTCACGACTTCAGATATAGACAATCCTTGAAAATATAACTTAAGAAATGTATGAAAAAGGAAAGATTGCTTAGGATATGGATCATCACAGATGAGATTGCAGAGCTTAAGAAATAAGTTCAACAGCTTCAGGGGAAAATATGAAAAGAACAAAGAGTGACCCCTAGATAGAGAAGAAATATCTCATGTCTTAAAACAGTGTTTGGTGTAGTTTTCAGAATCAACAGAGCCTAGGCTGTAGAGTGTGTCAAATATTTTAGATTTGAAGAGGGTATGTCTTTGATTATATCAAATGAAGGAATGTTGCATCTGACCTTCATGCTTCTTATCCATGAAGACTAAAAATGGCCTATTTGGATGTGTGGAAGTCAGAGGGAAGGGAGAGTGCTACATGCAGTGAGAGAAACAGAGAGCCAGAAGTCCTGGCCACAAATGAGAGGAGTGGAAGCATGAAACCCCACCACCCTCTCTGAAGTCCTGAAGTGCCTTGTGGTCTCAAACCCAAGAGATTCTAGTACTCAGAAACTTCACTCCCTCCCCCACCCCGACATTTTTGTACTCTTTCCAATTATTTTCCCAAACCATTCGCATCTATGGAAGTATTGTTTTTTTTTATGTTTATTTTTGAAGGAGAGAAAGACAGAGCGTGAGCAGGGGAGGGTCAGAGAGAGAGAGGGAGACACAGAATCTGAAGCAGGCTCCAGGCTCTGGGCTGTCAGCACAGAGCCCAATGCAGGGCTCAAACTCACAAGCCATGAGATCATGACCTGACCCAAAGTCGGCCGTCCAACTGACTGAGCCACCCAGGCACCCCATATTGGATTGTTTTTATAGCAGTTTCACAGAAGTGCAGATTTTTGTTCATTTCTTTATATTTCTTCTATTCCTCCATCCATTGTCATGTATCTGGGTTTCAGCATTTCTGTTGTTCTAGAAAATCATTATTCCAAGGTCCGTGATGCTTTAGATGGCCCTCCTGTTTGTCCCATGAATCCTTGCTGACTGTGACACCTACTTTTGTCTTCATAATCTTGAGAGCTTATGTCAATAAAAGGTTTTGGTGATGATAATTGGCAGGTTGTTTGGTAGTATATACAAAATCTTTTTTGTTTCCATTTCATAGACTAAATATAAAAATACATGAGAGTAATTTAATTTGTAGAGTCTCACAAAGGATTGGGATTTCTACTTCTATTTTGTTTGTTTGTTTGTTTGTTTGTTTGTTTTTAAGTAATCTCTACACCCAACATAGGGCTTGAATTTGACTCTGAGATCAAGAGTCACATGTCTACCAACTGAGCCATCCAGGCACCCCAGGATTTCTATTTTTAAACTGAACCAAAATCTTAAAGATTTGATGGGCAATGCAACATTTTCCATCTTTTCCTTGATGTACATTCTTTCCAAATGTGAGATGTATTTTTTGCTCCCCTAATTCCTGTGCTTAGAAGAGTTTAATTAGATTTGGCATTTCCAAGCTTAGTCCTAAGGCTGTGTCCTCAGTGTTGCTTTGGAGAAGATTTTCATCCCAAGGAAAAGACATAACCAAAAGGATGAGTTAGTATTTATGGGTTTAACAAGTCTGGAAAGTGCGCTTTTAGAGGAAACCTTATATCCATAAGTGGGATAGTCATATAATTTTATATCCTAATTGGGGATTTCAAACATTACATTTTGAAGAAATTTCAAACTTACAGAAACGTTACAAGTACTGAACAAAGAGCTCTTTTTTTTCCCCCTGAAACCATTTAAGAGTAAGTTGCTGATGTGATGCCCATCCCTCCTGAATATGGCAATGTCTGTCCTACAATCAAGGATGTTCTCCTAACTAGCCACAGTGGAACCATTAATATCGAGAAATTAACATCAGTACCCCACCCCATCTAGTCATCAGCCTCCACTCAGGCTTCACCAATTGTCCCCATAATGACGTTTATAGAAATAGGATCCAGTTCAGAACCACATGTTACATTTAGTCACTGTGTTGTTTTAGTTGCCTGCAATCTAGAAAAGTTCCATGGTCTCTCCTTGACTTTTATGACGCGACATTTTGAAGAGCACAGGCTTTAGAATATTTACCAATTTGTATAAGTCTAATGTTACCTCGTAATTAAAGGCAGGGTACCCATCTTTGACAGGAACCTCACATAAGTGATGCTATGTTCTCATTGCATCCTATGAAGCAGAATGTGATTTTAACTTGTCCTATTGCTGGCAATGTTAACTTTATTTAACTAATTGAGGTGCTGTCTGCCAGACTTCTCCACTATAAAATTACTATTTCCCCCCTTGTAATAAGTATGTATAGTGAGGAGAGTGTTTTTGACTATGTAAATAGTTTGTCTCTCAACTTTTTATCAGACTTTCTTGGCCTCAACTGATGGGTTTTGGATAGCATTGTAAAAACATATGGGGAATGGAAGGAAAGCAAAAGAGAAAAAGGAGGGGCCAAACCAAGACAGATACATAAAGATATTGACTGAGATGATCTGTGCAAACAGACATATGTTCTTTGTGGCTGGCAACCTCTAAAATGGCTGTCATTGATGTTCTCATCCCTGTGCAACAACTTCCTTGTGAGTATAGCTGGACTTGTTGACTTACTTCTAATAAACAGAATACAGCAAAAGTGGTGGGGTATCACTTTCAACAGTAAGTTGTAAAAAGATTGTGACTTCCTTCTTGGGTTCTCTCACCCTTTCTCTCTTGGATCATTCACCCTGGGTGAGCCAGCTGCCTATATTAAGGCAGCCCTAGGAGGAGTCCTATGTAACAAGGGGCCAACCCTGTCAACAACAAATGAGTAAGCTCCATCCACACCTGCCTCATTGCATTTTCAGATGAGACACAGCACTGGCCCACAATTTGACTGCAGTTTCATGACAGACTCTGAGTCAGAGACACCCAACTAAGCCACACATGGATTTCTGGCTTATAGAGATAATGAATATTTATTGTTTTACTCAACTGAGTTTTGAAGTTGTTTTACTCAACTGGTCATGCAACAATAGACACTTAATAGAGTTATCATGTTCAGAAGTTATGTTTCATTCAGAGAATCTGTGGTCAGGGTCAGTGGGCTTCATCTCTTACCCACTGCATTTCTTACCTACTACATTACTCCAAATATTATGCACAAGGCCTTAAATAAGAAGTCATTAACAGACAGATAACTGAAAAATTCTGAAATATGTGGAGATTAAACAACGTATTTGTAAATAACATATGGGTCAAAGAAGAAATCTCAAGATAAACTTAGAAATATTTTGACCTAAGTGAAAATGATACCTTATCAACATCTGTGAGAGACAGTGAAAGCAGAGCTAAAAGGAGAATTTAAACATTAAGTGCTATATTAGAAAAGAAAATAGACATGAAATCAAACTTCCACTTTAGGAAACTAGAGAGAAAAAAGCAAACTAATCCAACATAAAAGAAAATAAATACTACAAGTTAGAGCAAAAATCAATGAAATTGAAAATAGAAAATCAATAGAGAAAGTCAACAAAAATAAAATGTGTTTATTTGAGAAGATCAATAAAATTGATAAGGCTCTAGTCAAGTTAATTAAGAAGAGAAAGAGGGAGAGAGAAGATACACATTTCTAATATCAGAAATGAAAAAAGAGATGTAACTAGAGATCCTATTGACATTAAAAGGATAGTAAAGGGATACTATAAACAACTCTATGTTCACATTTTATTCCCTAGATAAAATGGACCAATTCCTTGAACAACACAATCTGCCAAAGTCACACACAAAAAAGTAGAAAATTGGGACACCAGGGTGGCTCAGTCAGTTAAGCATCTGACTCTTGATTTTGGCTCAGGTCATGATCTCACAGTCATGAGATTGAGCCCCATGTTGGGCTCTGCATTGCGCATGGAGCCTGCTTAAAGTTTTCTCTCTTCCTTTCCCTCTCCCTCTCCCCCTACCCTTCTCTCTCTCTCTTTTTCTAAAAAAATAAAAAATAAAAATAAGAAGAAGAAATAGAAAATCCTAATAGATTTCTATCTATTGAAGACATTGAATGAATTCATGTGCTATTTGTCTTTCTCTGTCTGACTTATTTCACTTAGCATAATGCCTTATAGGTCCATCCATGTTGTTGCAAATGGCCAGGTTTTATTCCTTTTAAAGATGGGATAATATTCCATTTTACATATATACTACCTCTTCTTTATCTATGCATCTATTGATGGAACCTTGGGTTGCTTCCATATCTTAGCTGTTACAAATAATGCTGCAATAAATATGGGGTTGTATATATATATCTTTTCAAATTAGTGTTTTTATTTTCTTTAGGTAAATATCCAATAGTGGAATTTTTGAATCATATGGTATTTCTTTTTTTTTAAGTTTAGTTATTTATTTTGAGAGAGAGAGAGAGAGCAAGGGAGGGGCAGAGAGAGAGAGAGCGGTGGGGGAGGGAGGGAGAAAGAATTCTGAGCAGGCACCAAGATGTCAGGGCAGAGTCTGATGTGGGGCTTGCTCTCATGAACCATGAGATCATGACCTGAGCCAAAATCAAGAGTCAGATGCTTATCTGACTGAGCCACCCAGGCGCCCCTATAATTTCCAAACTATTAATCAATCAAGACATCTTCTAGTAGGTGAATGGATAATTAAACTGTGGTACATCTAGACAATGGAGTACTTTTCAATGCTAGAAAAGTAATGAACTTACAAGCCATAAGAAGATATGGAAGATCCTAAATGCACAGTATTAAGTGAAAGAAGCTAACATGAAATGGCTACATTCTATACAACTCCAACTATATGACATTCTGGAAAAGATAACACTATAGAGACAGTAAAAATTTCAGTGATTGCCAAGGGTTGAAGGGGAGGGAGGGAAAAATAGGTAGATGGCAGAAAAATTTTAGGGCAGGGAAGAAACCATTCTGTATGATACTATAATGGTGGATAAATGTAACTATGCACTTGTCAAAACCTGTAGAATGGAATGGAATGGAATGGAAACAATATATGAAAACTATGGATTTTGGGTGATGATGATGTATCAATGCAAGTTCATTCTAACAAATGGACCACACTAGTGGGGGGATTGATAGTGAGTGACTTAGTCCATTCAGGCTACCATAACCATAAATTACCATAGACTGGGTGACTTATAAACACCCACAATTTATTTCTTACAGTTCTGGAGGCCAGAAGTCCAGGATTAGGGTACCAGCATTGCTGATTTCTGATGAAAGCTCTCTTCTGGGCTGCAAACTACTGACTTTATCTTCATATAGCAGGGAGCAGATAGAGGAAGCAAGCTCTCTAGTGACTCTTATAAAAGCATTACGATGACTGCTTCCTGCTGATCACTTAGATTCCACCCACACCTGCCTAAATAACCCAGAAAACCACCAGAAGACTAGCAGAACGGATTCTCTGGAGCCAAGTGTAGACGAGAGGCCCACGGAAGAGGGTAGGGAGGGCGGAGAGGCAGTGCGCGTTCCATGGACTGGCGGGAGGGAGCCGGGGCAGAGGGGCAGCCTGCCAGCAAAGCAGAGCCCCCAAGTCTGGCTTGCAAAAGCGGAGGGGCCAGACGGACTGTGTTTGGAGAGCAAGCAGGACTTAACATCTGGAAGGTTATAAGCTGACAGCTCTGCTGGGAGAGTGGGAGGGCTGGAGGACAACAGGAGGGAGAGTTGTTGAGCCCTGGAAAGACGACAGAGCTCAGCTTGGCGGGGAACAAAGGTGCTCCCAGTGCCATCTCCCTCGCTCATCCCCCAGCCAAAATCCCAAAGGGAACTAGTTCCTGTCAGGGAACTTGCTTGCATTGCGCAAACACCCAGCTCTGTGCTTCTGCAGATCCATCCCTCAAGCAGTGGGTCTGACTCCTTCCCGGTGCTGTAGGGACCCTCCTGAAGTGGATCACTGAAGGATAAATGAGCTGAGCCTGCCCCTCCCTCCCCTGTGCACCTTGCTTATCCACCCCAGCTAATACGCCAGATACCCAGCACCACAAATCTGGCAGTGTGCAAGTAGCCCAGATGGACCAGGCCACACCACAGTGAATCCCACACCTAGGAGAGGGGAAGAGAAGGTACACACCAGTCTGACTGTTGCACCAGTGGTGGGCTGGGGGCAGACATCTGGTCTGACTGCGGCCCTGCCCACCAACGCAAGCTACTTCAGACAGCACAGAGGAAGAGCCCTGCAGTTCCGTGCCACTCCAGGGACTATCCAAAATTACAAAATGGAAGAATTCCCCTCAAATGAATCTCCAGCAAATAGTGACAGCTAACGAACGGATCAAAAACGATTTAAACAATATAACAGAAAGTGATGTTGAATAATAGTCATAAAATCAATCGCTGGGCTTGAAAACAGAATAAACGACAGCAGAGAATCTATTGCTACACAGTTCAAGGGACTCAAGAACAACCAGGAAGAGCTAATAAATGCTATTAATGAGCTGTAAAATAAAATGGAGACGACCACAGCTTGGATTTAAGAGGCAGAGGAGAGAATAGGTGAACTAGAAGATACAATTATGGTAAAAGAAGAAGATGAGAAAAAGAGAGATAAAAAAAATCCAGGAGTATGAGGGGAAAATTAGAAAACTAAGTGATGCACTAAAGAGAAATAATATACGCATAAGTGGTATTCCAGAGGAGGAAGAGAGAGGGAAAGGTGCTGAAGGTGTACTTGAAGAAATAATAGCTGAGAACTTTCCTGATCTGGGGAAGGAAAAAGGTATTGAAATCCAAGAGGCACAGAGAAGTCCCTTCAGACATAACTTGAATCCATCTTCTGCATGACATATCATAGTGAAACTGGCAAAATACAAGGATAAAGAGAGAATTCTGAAAGCAGCTAGGGATAAACGTGCTCTAACATATAAAGGGAGACTGATAAGACTCGTAACGGATCTCTTTACTGAAACTTGGCAGGCCAGAAAGGAATGGCAGGAAATCTTCAATGGGATGAACAGAAAAAAATATGCAGCCGAGAATCCTTTATCCAGCAAATCTGTCATTTAGAATAGAAGGAGAGATAAAGGTCTTCCCAAACAAACAAAAACTGAAGGAATTCATCACCACTACACCAGCCCTACAAGAGATCCTAAGGGGGATCCTGCGAGACAAAGTACCAGAGACATCACTACAAGCATGAAACCTACAGACATCACAATGACTCTAAACCCATATCTTTCTATAATAACACTGAATGTAAATGGACTAAATGCGCCAACCAAAAGACATAGGGTATCAGAATGGGTAAAAAAACAAGACCCATCTATTTGCTGTCTACAAGAGACTCATTTTAGACTGAGGACACCTTCAGATTGAAAGTGAGGGGATGGAGAACTATTTATCATGTTACTGGAAGTCAAAAGAAAGATGGAGTAGCCATACTTATATCAGACAAACTAGACTTTAAATTAAAGGCTGTAACAAGAGATGAAGAAGGGCATTATATAATAATTACAGGGTCTATCCATCAGGAAGAGCTAACAATTATAAATGTCTATGTGCCGAATACCGGAGCCCCCAAATATATAAAACAATTACTCACAAACATAAGCAACCTTATTGATAAGAATGTGGTAATTGCAGGCGACTTTAATACCCCACTTACAACAATGGATCGATCATCTAGACACACGATCAATAAAGAAACAAGGGCCCTGAATGATACATTGGATCAGATGGACTTGACAGGTATATTTAGAACTCTGCATCCCAAAGCAACAGAATATACTTTCTTCTCAAGTGCACATGGAACATTCTCCAAGATAGATCACATACTGGGTCACAAAACAGCCCTTCATAAGTATACAAGAACTGAAATCATAACATGCATACTTTCAGACCACAATGCGATGAAGCTTGAAATCAACCACAGGAAAAAGTCTGGAAAACCTCCAAAAGCATGGAGGTTAAAGAACACCCTACTAAAGAATGAATGGGTCAACCAGGCAATTAGAGAAGAAATTAAAAAATATATGGAAACAAATGAAAATGAAAATAAAATAATCCAATTGTTTGGGGATGCAGCGAAGGCAGTCCTGAGAGGAAAATACATTGCAATCCAGGCCTATCTCAAGAAGCAACAAAAATCCCAAATACAAAATCTAACAGCACACCTAAAGGAAATAGAAGCAGAACAGCAAAGACACCCTAAACCAAGAAGAAGAGAAATAATAAAGATCAGAGAAGAAATAAGCACTATAGATCTAAAAAAAAAACAAAAAAAAAAAACCCAAAAAAACAAAAAAACAAAACTGTAGAGCAGATCAACAAAACCAAGAGTTCGTTTTTTGAAAAAATAAACTAAATTGACAAACCTCTAGCCAGGCTTCTCAAAAAGAAAAGGGAGATGACCCAAATAGATAAAATCATGAATGAAAATGGAATTATTACAACCAATCCCTCAGAAATAGAAGCAATTATCAGGGAATACTATGAAAAATTATATGCCAGCAAACTGGACAACCTGGAAGAAATGGACAAATTCCTAAACACCCACACACTTCCAAAACTCAATCAGGAGGAAATAGAAAGCTTGAACAGACCCATAACCAGCAAAGAAATTGAATCAGTTATCAAAAATCTTGCAACAAATAAGAGCCAGGACCAGATGGCTTCCCAGGGGACTTCTACCAGACGTTTAAAGCAGAAATAATACCTATCCTTCTCAAGCTATTCCAAGAAATAGAAAGGAAGGAAAACTTCCAGACTCATTTTATGAAGCCAGTATTACTTTGATTCCTAAACCAGACAGAGACCGAGTAAAAAAAAAAGAGAACTACAGGCCAATATCCCTGATGAATATGGATGCAAAAATTCTCAATAAGATACTAGCAAATCGAATTCAACAGCATCTAAAAAGAATTATTCACCATGATCAAGTGTGATTCATTCCTGGGATGCAGGGCTGGTTCAACATTCACAAATCAATCAACGTTATACATCACATTAAAAAAAGAAAAGAACCATATGATCCTGTCATTCTATGCAGAAAAAGCATTTGACAAAATTCAGCACCTTTCTTAATAAAAACCCTCGAGAAAGTTGGGATAGAAGGATCATACTTAAACATCATAAAAGCCATTTATGAAAAGCCCATAGCTAACATCATCCTCAATGGGGAAAAACTGAGAGCTTTTTCCCTGAGATCAGTAACACGACAGGGATGTCCACTCTCACCGCTATTGTTTAACATAGTGTTGGAAGTGCTAGCATCGGCAATCAGACAACAAAAGGAAATCAAAGGCATCAAAATTGGCAAAGATGAAGTCAAGCTTTCACTTTTTGCAGATGACATGATACTATACATGGAAAATCCGATAGACTCCACCAAAAGTCTGCTAGAACTGATATATGAATTCAGCAAAGTTGCAGGATACAAAATCAATGTACAGAAATCAGTTGCATTCTTATACACTAATAATGAAGCAACAGAAGACAAATAAAGAAACTGATCCCATTTACATTTGCACCAAGAAGCATAAAATACCTAGGAATAAATCTAACCAAAGATGTAAAAGATCTGTATGCTGAAAACTATAGAAAGCTTATGAAGGAAATTGGAGAAGATATAAAGAAATGGAAAAACATTCCCTGCTCATGGATTGGAAGAATAAATGTTGTCAAAATGTCAATACTACCCAAAGCTATCTACACATTCAATGCAATCCCAATCAAAATTGCACCAGCATTCTTCTCGAAGCTACAACAATCAATCCTAAAATTTGTATGGAACCATAAAAGGCCCCGAATAGCCAAAGTAATTTTGAAGAAGAAGACCAAAGAAGGAGGCATCACAATCCCAGACTTTAGCCTGTACTACAAAGCTGTAATCATCAAGACAGCATGGTATTGACACAAAAACAGACACATAGACCAATGGAATAGAATAGAAACCCCAGAACTAGACCCACAAAAGTATGGCCAACTAATCTTTGACAAAGCAGTAAAGAACATCCAATGGAAAAAAGACAGTCTCTTTAATAAATGGTGCTGGGAGAACTGGACAGCAACATGCAGAAGGTTGAAACTAGACCACTTTCTCACACAATTCACAAAAATAAATTCAAAATGGATAAAGGACCTGAATGTGAGACAGGAAACCATCAAAACCCTAGAGAAGAAAGCAGGAAAAGACCTCTCTGACCTCAGCCACAGCAATTTCTTACTTGACACATCCCCAAAGGCAAGGGAATTAAAAGCAAAAATGAACTTTTGGGACCTCATGAAGATAAAAAGCTTCTGCACAGCAAAGGAAACAATCAACAAAACTAAAAGGCAACCAATGGAATGGGAAAAGATATTTGCAAATGACATATCAGACAAAGGGCCAGTATCCAAAATCTATAAAGAGCTCACCAAACTCCACACCCAAAAAACAAATAATCCAGTGAGAAATGGGCAGAAAACATGAATAGACACTTCTCTAAAGAAGACATCCGGATGGCCAACAGGCACATGAAAAGATGCTCAACTTCGCTCCTCATCAGGGAAATACAAATCAAAACCACACTGAGATATCACCTCACGCCAGTCAGAGTAGCCAAAATGAACAAATCAGGAGACTATAGATGCTGGAGAGGATGTGGAAAGATGGGAACCCTCTTGTACTGTTGGTGGGAATGAAAACTCGTGCAGACACTCTGGAAAACAGTGTGGAGGTTCCTCAAAAAAATTAAAAATAGACCTACCCTATAACCCAGCAGTAGCACTGCTAGGAATTTACCCAAGGGATACAGGAGTACTGATGCATAGGGGCACTTGTACCCCAATGCTTATAGCAGCACTCTCAACAATAGCCAAATTATGGAAAGAGCCGAAATGCCCATCAACTGATGAATGGATAAAGAAATTGTGGTTTATATACACAATGGAGTACTACGTGGCAGTGAGAAAGCATGAAATATGGCCCTTTGTAGCAACGTGGATGGAACTGGAGAGTGTGATGCTAAGTGAAATAAGTCATACAGAAAAAGACAGATACCATATGTTTTCACTCTTATGTGGATCCTGAGAAACTTAACAGAAACCCCATGGGGGAGGGGAAGGGGGAAAAAAAAGAGGTTAGAGTGGGAGAGAGCCAAAGCATAAGAGACTCCTAAAACCTGAGAACAAACTGAAGGTTGATGGGGGTGGGTGGGAGGAGGGGAGGCGGGGTGGTGGGTATTGAAGAGGGCATCTTTGGGATGAGCACTAGGTGTTGTATGGAAACCAATTTGACAATAAATCTCATATATTAAAAAATTAAAAAAATAAAATAAAATAAAATAGTATTATTATTTGTGAAGGCTCCACCCTCAAGACCTCATTTAATCCTAATTACTTCCAAAGGCACCACTTCTTAATACCATCAAATTGGAATATCAGGTTTCAACATAAGAATTCTGGGGAGATACAACCATTAAATCCATAACAGTGGGGGATGCTGTACATATGTGAGGGCAGAAGGTGTATGGAAACTCTGTACTTTCAGTTAAATTTTGTTGTGAACCTAAAACTGTTCTAAAAAATAAAGCCTAGTTTTTTAAGTTTTTTTTTTTTTTTTTTTTTTTTTTTTTTTTAATAGGCAGTGCTTAGTGAACAAGGTGATCTTTTGGTTCCTGCCATCGCTGAGGACTCCTGATGGTCTGTGGGGAACACCTCTTAGCGAACATTCTGAGATGTGATAATTCTGGGGAAAAAATGGGGAGGAGCAGGTAAGTTTCAGGCCTACATGAGACCACTTGGTTGCTGTAAGTGGCCCCTGTGAAGCAGGTTTGGACTGGGAGCTGTATTAAGCAATTCAACTCAATTCAACTAAGCATGTCTACCCATGGAGTCAGTGAAAGAAACACTTTCTGTTAAAGTGTGAGGTTTGAGGTAATAAGCAAGGGGTACAAATAGAAATGAAAAAGAAGTAGTTTTCAAGATGGAACTGATGATAACCTGAGAGCCAGGAACCCAAGGAAGCCGGATTCTTAAAGCATCATTAATATGTGGGGATGTTCAAGGGCATCAGCTGTGATACAAGAAAGACAAGGAAAGTGATACCAAATTAATGGATTTGGCAACAAAGAGACCATTAGAGACTGAAACAACCCTGAAGGCAGAAAGTCAGCCTAATGCTGCTTGTGCCAGAGTATCCATACCCCTGTATCTTCCATTTGTTTACCTGAAAATAATTTATTAAGGAACGTATTATGAACTAGGGATAGGTGAAATAATGAAGAACAAGAAAGTTCTGCCTCTAGGACATGAATAGCGTGAAAAGAGACAAGAAGCTTACTTACCTAAGTAAATCAGACATTATAGCTCAGCATGATAAATGGTATAATAAGGGAAGTTTAAAACAATGTGGAGAGTGCCCTATGAAAGTAGCAGATGGTCTATATTTAGGGACAGAGGTTAGAAAGGGCTTTCTGGAGAAAGTTCTTAGCTGGGATCAATACCAGACTTGTATTAGTCAGAGAAGATAATACCAGCTGCTATAACAAACAAGATCCAAGATTTAGATAGTGGGTTGAATTGAGTCCCCCAAAAAGATACGTTTAAGCCTTAACTCCTGGTATCTATGAATATGACCTTATTTGGAAACAGTTCCTTTCAGATATAAATCAAGTTAAGATGGAGTCATATTGAACTAAGGTGGGTTCTAATCCATGACTCATGTCTGTGAGCAGATGGAAACTCAGACACCCTAGAAATACACAAAAGGAGAGCATCATGTGATAAACAAACTAAGGTTCCAGTGGCCAGCTACAAATCAAGGAATGCCAAGGATTGCCACAACCACCAGAAGCCAAAAACGGGCAAAGAAGCATCCTCCCCTAGAGACTTCACAGACAATAAACATGGCCCAGAGCAAATGTGAGAAGATATATTTCTATTATTTTAGGCAAACCCAGTTTGTGGTACCTTGCCATGGCTGCCTTAGGCCTCATGCACTGGGTCTTGTCTGCCTCCCAGTCTGGGTCAATGGAGCGCCCAGCAGGGGAGGGGTAGCTCTGCTCCACAGTCATTTAAGGACCCAGAGTCCTCCCACCTTGCATCTCTACCCTACTCAAGAGTCTGCACAAGACTGTCTGCAGTGATGGAAGAAAGAACACAGAGCCCTCACGGGAAGTTTGGGGATCATGTTATATCACTTGTACCCACATTCCACTGGTCATGTGTCCCCAACCAGAGGAGAGGTAGAAATAACATCTCTGTGTATATCTAGGAGAAAAAGGAAGCTTTCATTTGGTGAAAACATTGCATTGAACTACCTCTTCCCCAAAGTTCAAAAACTGGTTTTGGAGCTGAAAGAAATGAATTCCTTTGAAACTTTCTGGGGTGATTCTGGGGTGCCATGAGAATAACTATTTCCATATTATGTACAATGTAGTGCAATTCAACACTCACCTATGCAGACCAAAGTGTCGAAACTATTTCAGTCTACACTCTCCCCTTCTTGGGGCCCCATCCATTCTCTGGGCTGTGGGCAATCTCTTCCCTGAGCTAAGTCAATCACTTTCCTTCTGGGTGGAGCAAACCCAAATCTATCCCAGGTTCCACTTGCTTTTGTTTTAAGGTGGAAAATTGCATTGGTCTCTGGTGCCCTTCTTGATGAAGCTCACAGAGATTCCTGGATTTTCTGCAAACTGCCGACACCTTTGGGGAGTTTTGGCTGAGAAAGAATAGGGCTCCAACCCCTTTAGGAACTGAATGCCAGCAGAGCACAGCTGGCTCTGGGCCCAGCTGGATATAGAAGGGGCAAGAGAGACAGATCTGTGTGCATGTCTCCTCCATTATCACTCTATTGTATCTGAAGCCCAAGAGAGGAGATGAGAGCATAGTAATTAAACTGAGGCTGGATGGGTCGGCCAATCCTGTCACACTCCCAGTGCTGGGGGGCATTTCCATTTCCCTTTTATTTTGACAAGCATATTTATCAGCAGAGGTAAGCAGCATTATTAAAAGCAGCTGCTGGTGCTAGCATTACCAACCCCTTCCCCTACACACTCGGTCTCAAGTGGCAGTCTCTCCCAAAAAAACAAGGGGGCCCTGCCCAGCTACTCAGATGTAATTATCCCTTTGCTCTTTTCAAATACCTGAACACACAGACACACATGCACATGTGCATGGATATGCACATGCATGCAACATGCATATGCCCACACATACACATGCATGCACTAATATGCCTATCAAAGGTGCCTGCATGGACCAGAGGTCCCACTTTTCCCACTGCACCCTGCAGCTGCTCCTACTCTGATTTAGTTAGACACTTTGGGGTCCAATCTTCACCACAGAAAGAAAGTATTTATAATACTGACCTTCAAGACTCTGGAAGACAAAATATATAAAGAAATCATACAACTCAACAACCCCAAACCAAGTAATCTAATTTAAAAAGCAGAAGACATGAACAGACATTTCTCCAAAGAAGACATCCAGATGAAAAGATGCTCAAAATCACTCATCTTCAAGGAAATGCAAATCAAAACTATAAGGTTATGTCACCTCACAGCTGTCAGAATAACTAAAATCAACAATACAAGAAACAATGTGTGTTGTCAAGGAAGTGGAGAAAAAGGAATACTCATGCACTATTGGTGGGAATGAAAACTGGTGCAGTCACTCCGGAGAACAGTATGGAGGGTCCTCAAAAAGTTAAAAATAGAACTACCCTTCAACCCAGGAATCTAACTACAGGGTATTTACCCCAACAATACAACAACACTAATTCAAAGGAATACATGCACCTCTATGTTGATAGCAGGATTATATACAATAGCCAAATTATGGAAGCAGCCCAAGTGCTCTTCAATTGAATGGATGAAGAAGATGTCACATTCACGCCCACACCCTCCCCCCTCACACACACTGGAATGTTATGCAGCCCTAAAAAGGGAATGAAATATTGCTATTTGTAATGATATACTTGGAGCTAGAGAGTATAATGTTAAGTGAAATAAGTCCATCAGAGAAAAACAAATACCGTATGAAATCAAGAAACAAAACAAATCAGGCACACCTGAGTGGCTCAATTGGTTGAGCCTCTGACTTCAGCTCAGGTCATGATCTCATGGTTTGTGAGTTCGAGCCCCACATCAGGCTCACTGCTGTCAGGACAGAGTCAACTTTGGATCCTCTGTCCCTCTCTCTGCTTTTCCCCTGCTCATTGTCTCTATCTTAAAAATGAATAAACATTTAAAAAAAATTAAAAAGAAACAAATGAGCGAAGGAAAAAGAGAGATAAATCTAGAAATGGACTTCTAATTATTTAATTTTTTCTAAATATAATTTATTGTCAAGTTAGCTAACACACAGTGTATACAGTGTGCTCTTGGTTTCAGGATTCCCATTATTCATTGCTTACATACAACACCTGGTGCTCATCCCAACAAATGCCCTCTTCAATGTCCATCACCCATTTTTCCCTTCCCCTGCCCCCCATCAACGCTCAGTTTGTTCTCTATATTTAAGAGTCTCTTATGATTTGCCTCCCCCTCTGTTTGAAACTTTTTCCCCCTTCCCTTTCCCCATGATCTTCTGTTAAATTTCTCAAATTACATATATGAGTGAAAACATGATATTTGTTTTTCTCTGACTGACTTATTTCACTTAGCATAATACCCTCCAGTTCTATCCACATTGTTGCAAATGACAAGATCTTATTCTTTCTCATTGCCAAGTAGCATTCCATTGTATATGTAAACCACATCTTCTTTCTCCATTCATCAGTTGATGGACACTTAGCTATTGTTGATAGCGTAGCTATAACCATTGGGGTACTTGTGCCCCTTTGAATCAGCACTTTTGTATAAATTCCTAGAAGTGCTATTGCTGAATCGTAGAGTAGTTCTATTTTTACTTTTTGGGGGAAGCTCCATACTGTTTTCCAGAGAGGCTGCACCAGTTTGGCTTCCCACCAATAGTGAAAGAGGGTTCCAATTTCTCCACATCCTTGCCATCATCTGTTATTTCCTGAGTTGTTAATTTTAGCCACTCTGATCAGTGTGAAGTGGTATTCCAATGTGGTTTTGATTTGTATTTCCCTGATGATGAATCATATTGAGCATATTTTCACGTCTCTGTTGGTCATTTGGATGTCTTCTTTGGAGAAGTGTCTATTCATGTCTTCTTTCTTCTTCACTGGATTATTTGTCTTTTGGGTGCTGAGTTTGGTAAATTCTTTATACATTTTGGATACCAACCCTTTATCTGATATGTCATTTGCAAATATCTTCTCCCATTCCACCAGTTGCTATTTAGTTTTGTTGATTGTTTCCTTTGCTATGAAGAAACTTTTTATCTTGATGAGGTCCCAATAGTTCATTTTTGCTTTTATTTCCCTTGCCTTTGGAGATGTGTTGAATAAGAAGTTGCTGCAGTTGAAGTGAAAGAGGTTTTTGCCTGCTTTCTCCCCGAGGATTTTGATGGTTTCCTGTCTCACATTTGGGTCTTTCATCCATTATGAGTTTATTTTTGTGTATAGTTTAAGAAAGTGGTCCAGTTTAGGGGTGCCTGGGTGGCTCAGTTTGTTGAGTGTCCGACTTTGGCTCAGGTCATGATCTCGTGGTCTGTGAGTCCAAACCCCTCATTGGGCTCTGTGCTGACAGCTCAGAGCCTGGAGCCTGCTTTGGATTCTGTGTCTCCCTCTCTCTCTGCCCCTCCCCTACTCATGCTCTGTTTCTCTCTGTCAAAAATAAATAAAAACATTAAAATTTTTTTTCAATAAAAAAAAATTGGTCCAGTTTCATTCTTCTGCATGTTTCTGTCCAGTTCTCCCAGCACCATTTGCTAAAGAGACTGTCTTGTTTTCCATTGGATATTCTTTTCTGCTTTGTCAAAGATTAGTTGGCCATACATTTATGTGTCCAATTCTGGATTCTTTATTCTATTCCATTGGTCTATGTGTCTGTTTCCATGCCAAGACTATACTGTCTTGATGATTACAGCTTTGTAGTACAGGTTAAAGTCTGGGATTGTGATGTCTCCAGCTTTGGTTTTCTTTTTCAACGCTACTGTGGCTATTTGGGGTCTTTTGCGGTTCCATACAAATTTTAGGATTGTTTGTTCTAGCTCTGAAAAGAATGCCAGTGCAATGTTGATTGGGATTGCACTGAATGTGTAGATTGCTTTGTGTAGTATTGATATTTTAACAATATTTGTTTTTCCAATCCATAAGGATGGAATATTTTTCCATTTCCTTGTGTCTTCCTCAATTTATTTCATAAATTTTCTATAGTTTTCAGCATACAGATCTTTTACATCTTTGATTAGGTTTATTCCTAGGCATTTTATGGTTCTTGGTGCAATTGTAAATGGGATCAATTTCTTGATTTCTCTTTCTGTTGCTTCATTACTGATGTATAGAAATGCAAGCAATTTCTAAGGGAATTCTAGCAGACATTTAAAGCAGAGTTAATACCTATTCTCAAGCTGTTCCAAAAAAAAGAAATGGAAGGAAAGCTTCCTGACTCATTCTATGAAGCCAGCATTACCTTAATTCCCAAACCAGATAAAGACCCCACTAAAAACATAATTACAGGCCAATATCCCTGATGAACATGGATGCAAAAATTCTCAACAAGATACTAGTAAATGAAATTCAATAGTATATTAAAAGAATTATTCACCATGATCAAGTGGGATTCATTCCTGGGCTGCAGGATTTGCAAATCAATCAATGTGATGCATCACATTAATAGAAGAAAGGATAAGAACCATATGATCCTGTCCATAGATGCAGGAAAAACATTTGGCCAAAATACAGCATCTTTTCTTAATAAAAAAAAAACCCTCAAGAAAGTTGGGATACAAGGAATATTCCTTAACATCATAAAAGCCATATATAAAAGGCCCACAGCTAATATCATCCTCAATGGGTAAAACTGACAGCTTTCCCCCTCAGATTAGGAACACAACTGGGATGTCAACTCTCCCCACTGTTGTTTAACATAGTGTTGGAAGTCCTAAGCTCAGCAATCAGACAACAAAATGAAATAAAAGGCATCCAAATTGGCAAAGAAGAAGTCAAACTTTCACTTTTCACAGATGACATGATACTCTATATGGAAAATCTGAAATACTCCACCAAAAAGCTGCTAGAACTGATACATGAATTCAGCAAACTTGCAGTATATAAAAACAGACTCTTAACTGTAGAGAACAAACTGATGGTTACCAGAGGCGGGGGATGGGTGAAATAGGTGAAGGAGATAAAGGAGTGCATTTGTCATGATGAGTACGGGTGATGTATGGAAGTGTTGAATTACTATATTGTACACCTGAAACGAATATAACACTGAATGTTAACTATACTGGCATAAAAAAAAAAAGACTCTAGAAGACAAATTTCCCATGATAAATTACATGGCTATTTAAGTTTAGAAGGGCTCTGAACTCCTTCTGTCAAGGAGAGAATAAACTGAATTCTCTAATTCATATGATGGAAAGAGGGAAATCTAACAAGGAGAATAAGCAGCGAAATCATTATGGCAAAGGTGCTAGCCAATCATGGGGCATTGCTTCCATAACTGTGTACAGTTTATATCAAAGCATTGACTGTACCACCACTGCTAAATTGGCCACCACCAGTTCATTATGCAATAGTTTCTCACTTGTGCTGGACCAGGTATGTGCTGGGTCTAGTTCCTACAAACTTGCCTCAAAGAATCTTGTCCTAAGGTTGCCCATGGCCTCATGGGGCTGGTGCATGTGCATATACATAGTTGCACCCATGGTAACTGGGATAATGCAAAAGAGGTGATGCCTTTGGATGCACAGGTCTCACCTGTGAAGTACAGAGCCAAGCCTTTTAACATTCACCTTTGTTAAATAAAGATGGGAAACACTCAGAGAGTAATGTATAGTCCAGACGAGGAAACACAACTCATTTCCATTAACTGTCAAGTGGAAGCTGAGCAGAGAGCTAGAAGACTGAGCTTATAATTCAAAAGCCAAGAGGTAATCAGACTGGTGTTCAAATGATGTGACAGTGTAGCAGTCATACTGGAGAAAACACTGACAGTACCACGATCCAAAGGGCGGAGGGGGGATAGACAATCAGTGCTCACTGACACTTTTATGGCAAGAGCGGTACAAATTATTTCCATCCTACTTAGAGGTGGCATTCGTGATATCTTGGTTCAGAGAAGGTGGGACATTATCATCACTGCTCTTAAACCCAGCCTCTTTAGCATGACGATTTCAAAATGAAATTAGGTTCAGGGTCTAAAGCCATTGAAATGGAATTCTCTTTCTCTTCACCCCAGTACTTCTGTCCAGGCCAAATCATATTAAAATAAATAGCAGGAAACTATGAATGATAGAAATGCAGGCACACACACACACACACACACACACTTGGACAAAGGGAATTAGGAATTGCGACCAATATTTATTTAACACATATTGAAGTGTCTGCAAGTGCTAATGATGTTCTGTGCACATGAAAACATTAGTGAACAAAACCAGATTCTGTAACCCCATTGAGCTTATATCTTAGCCATCAGAAACAAGCAATGGAGACATAATGAACAAGTGAATTATCTAGAAAATGGCAGGGAGCAGAGTGGAGCTGGGGCAGAGCATAAGAAGCAGGGTAGTTGCAGAGTTCAGTGAAATGGTCAGGCTTTACCTCATTGAGAAGGTGGCATTTAAGCAAAGACCTGAAGTAGGTGAAGGAGTGGTGAGCCAGGCTAATAAATGGAGGCGGGGGGAGTGTTATGGGCAGGAATAGCTCATGCCAAGGCCTTAGGCAGGGAGAATGACTGCATGTGTCAGAGAGCACAGAGGCCAGTGCAACCACGACAAACTGAGCAAAAAGAAGGCATAGGAGCCAGAGTAAAGAATCCACCGGACCCAAATCATCAGGCTATAGGCCATGGCAAGGACTTTGTCTCTTATTCTGAATAAAATGGAGGCACTGAAGTTGTTGGCAAAGGAGTAATTCTGGTGATCTAAACTTTAAAAAGGTTTCTTGGTCCAGGAAGATGGCGGCGTAGGAGGACGCTGGGCTCACCGCGTGTCCTGCTGATCACTTAGATTCCACCTACACCTGCCTAAAGAACACAGAAAACCGCCAGAGGATTAGCAGAACGGAGTCTCCGGAGCCAAGCGCAGACGAGAGGCCCACGGAAGAGGGTAGGAAGGGCGGCGAGGTGGTGCGCGCTCCACGGACTGGCGGGAGGGAGCCAGGGCGGAGGGGCGGCTCGCCGGCCAAGCGGAGCCCCCGAGTCTGGCTGGCAAAAGCGGAGGGGCCTGACGGACTGTGTTCCGACAACAAGCGCGACTTAGTGTCTGGGAGGTCAGAAGTTAACAGCTCTGCTCGGAAAGCGGGAAGGCTGGAGGACAAAGGGAGGGAGAGCTGCTGAACCCCCTGACGACAGAGCTCAGTTTGGTGGGGAACAAAGGCGCTCGCCAGCGCCATCTCCCCTGCCCATCCCCCAGCCAAAATCCCTAAGGGAACCAGTTCCTGCCAGGGAACTTGCTCGAGCAGCGCAAACACCCAACTCTGTGCTTCTGCGGAGCCAAACCTCCGGCAGCGGATCTGACTCCCTCCCGCTGCCACAGGGCCCCTCCTGAAGTGGATCACCTAAGGAGAAGAGAGCTAAGCCTGCCCCTCCAGCCCCCGTGCACCTTGCCTACCCACCCCAGCTAATACGCCAGATCCCCAGCACCACAAGCCTGGCAGTGTGCAAGTAGGCCAGACGGGCCACGCCACCCCACAGTGAATCCCACCCCTAGGAGAGTGGAAGAGAAGGCACACACCAGTCTGACTGTGTCCCCAGCAGTGGGCTGGGGGCAGACATCAGGTCGGACTGCGGCCCCGCCCACCAACTCCAGTTATACACCACAGCACAGGGGAAGTGCCCTGCAGGTCCTCACCACTCCAGGAACTATCCAAAATGACCAAACGGAAGAATTCCCCTCAGAAGAATCTCCAGGAAATAACAACAGCTAATGAACTGATCAAAAAGGATTTAAATAATATAACAGAAAGTGAATTTAGAATAATAGTCATAAAATTAATCGCTGGGCTTGAAAACAGTATACAGGACAGCAGAGAATCTCTTGCCACAGAGATCAAGGGACTAAGGAACAGTCACGAGGAGTTGAAAAACGCTTTAAACGAAATGCAAAACAAAATGGAAACCACGACGGCTCGGCTTGAAGAGTCAGAGGAGAGAATAGGTGAACTAGAAGATAAAGTTATGGAGAAAGAGGAAGCTGAAAGAAAGAGAGATAAAAAAATTCAGGACTATGAGGGGAAAATTAGAGAACTAAGTGATACACTAAAAAGAAATAATATACGCATAATTGGTATCCCAGAGGAGGAAGAGAGAGGGAAAGGTGCTGAAGGGGTACTTGAAGAAATTATAGCTGAGAACTTCCCTGAGCTGGGGAAGGAAAAAGGCATTGAAATCCAAGAGGCACAGAGAACTCCCTTCAGACGTAACTTGAATCGATCTTCTGCACGACATATCATAGTGAAACTGGCAAAATACAAGGATAAAGAGAAAATTCTGAAAGCAGCAAGGGATAAACGTGCCCTCACATATAAAGGGAGACCTATAAGACTCGTGACTGATCTCTCCTTTGAAACTTGGCAGGCCAGAAAGGCTTGGCACGATATCTACAGTGTGCTAAACAGAAAAAATATGCAGCCGAGAATCCTTTATCCAGCAAGTCTGTCATTTAGAATAGAAGGAGAGATAAAGGTCTTCCCAAACAAACAAAAACTGAAGGAATTTGTCACCACGAAACCAGCCCTACAAGAGATCCTAAGGGGGATCCTGTGAGACAAAGTAACAGAGACATCACTACAAGCATAAAACATACAGACATCACAATGACTCTAAACCCGTATCTTTCTATAATAACACTGAATGTAAATGGATTAAATGCGCCAACTAAAAGACATAGGGTATCAGAATGGATAAAAAAACAAGACCCATCTATTTGCTGTCTACAAGAGACTCATTTTAGATCTGAGGACACCTTTAGATTGAGAGTGAGGGGATGGAGAACTATTTATCATGCTACTGGAAGCCAAAAGAAAGCTGGAGTAGCCATACTTATATCAGACAAACTAGACTTTAAATTAAAGGCTGTAACAAGAGATGAAGAAGGGCATTATATAATAATCACAGGGTCTATCCACCAGGAAGAGCTAACTATTATAAATGTCTATGCGCCAAATACTGGAGCCCCCAGATATATAAAACAATTACTCATAAACATAAGCAACCTTATGGATAAGAATGTGGTCATTGCAGGGGACTTTAACACCCCACTTACAGAAATGGATAGATCATCTAGACACACGATCAATAAAGAAACAAGGGCCCTGAATGATACATTGGCTCAGATGGACTTGACAGATATATTTAGAACTCTGCATCCCAAAGCAACAGAATATACTTTCTTCTCGAGTGCACATGGAACATTCTCCAAGATAGATCATATACTGGGTCACAAAACAGCCCTTCACAAGTTTACAAGAATTGAAATTATACCATGCATACTTTCAGACCACAATGCTATGAAGCTTGAAATCAACCACAGGAAAAAGTCTGGAAAACCTCCAAAAGCATGGAGGTTAAAGAACACCCTACTAACGAATGAGTGGGTCAACCAGGCAATTAGAGAAGAAATTAAAAAATATATGGAAACAAACGAAAATGAAAATACAACAATCCAAACGCTTTGGGACGCAGCGAAGGCAGCCCTGAGAGGAAAATACATTGCAATCCAGGCCTATCTCAAGAAACAAGAAAAATCCCAAATACAAAATCTAACAGCACACCTAAAGGAAATAGAAGCAGAACAGCAAAGGCAGCCTAAACCCAGCAGAAGAAGAGAAATCATAAAGATCAGAGCAGAAATAAACAATATAGAATCTAAAAAAACTGTAGAGCAGATCAACGAAACCAAGAGTTGGTTTTTTGAAAAAATAAACAAAATTGACAAACCTCTAGCCAGGCTTCTCAAAAAGAAAAGGGAGATGACCCAAATAGATAAAATCATGAATGAAAATGGAATTATTACAACCAATCCCTCAGAGATACAAACAATTATCAGGGAATACTATGAAAAATTATATGCCAACAAATTGGACAACCTGGAAGAAATGGACAAATTCCTAAACACCCACACTCTTCCAAAACTCAATCAGGAGGAAATAGAAAGCTTGAACAGACCCATAACCAGCGAAGAAATTGAATCGGTTATCAAAAATCTCCCAACAAATAAGAGTCCAGGACCAGATGGCTTCCCAGGGGAGTTTTACCAGACGTTTAAAGCAGAGATAATACCTATCCTCCTCAAGCTATTCCAAGAAATAGAAAGGGAAGGAAAACTTCCAGACTCATTCTATGAAGCCAGTATTACTTTGATTCCTAAATCAGACAGAGACCCAGTAAAAAAAGAGAACTACAGGCCAATATCTCTGATGAATATGGATGCAAAAATTCTCAATAAGATACTAGCAAATCGAATTCAACAGCATATAAAAAGAATTCTTCACCATGATCAAGTGGGATTCATTCCTGGGCTGCAGGGCTGGTTCAACATTCGCAAATCGATCAACGTGATACATCACATTAACAAAAAAAAAGAGAAGAACCATATGATCCTGTCAATCGATGCAGAAAAGGCCTTTGACAAAATCCAGCACCCTTTCTTAATAAAAACCCTTGAGAAAGTCGGGATAGAAGGAACATACTTAAAGATCATAAAAGCCATTTATGAAAAGCCCACAGCTAACATCATCCTCAACGGGGAAAAACTGAGAGCTTTTTCCCTGAGATCAGTAACACGACAGGGATGCCCACTCTCACCGCTGTTGTTTAATATAGTGCTGGAAGTTCTAGCATCAGCAATCAGAGAACAAAAGGAAATCAAAGGCATCAAAATTGGCAAAGATGAAGTCAAGCTTTCGCTTTTTGCAGATGACATGATATTATACATGGAAAATCCGATAGACTCCACCAAAAGTCTGCTAGAACTGATACATGAATTCAGCAAAGTTGCAGGATACAAAATCAATGTGCAGAAATCAGTTGCATTCTTATACACTAACAATGAAGCAACAGAAAGACAAATGAAGAAAGTGATCCCATTCACAATTGCACCAAGAAGCATAAAATACCTAGGAATAAATCTAACCAAAGATGTAAAAGATCTGTATGCTGAAAACTATAGAAAGCTTATGCAGGTAATTGAAGAAGATATAAAGAAATGGAAAGACATTCCCTGCTCATGGATTGGAAGAATAAATATTGTCAAAATGTCAATACTACCCAAAGCTATCTACACATTCAATGCAATCCCAATCAAAATTGCACCAGCATTCTTCTCGAAGCTACAACAAGCAATCCTGAAATTCATATGGAACCACAAAAGGCCCCGAATAGCCAAAGTAATTTTGAAGAAGAAGACCAAAGAAGGAGGCATCACAATCCCAGACTTTAGCCTCTACTACAAAGCTGTAATCATCAAGACAGCATGGTATTGGCATAAAAACAGACACATAGACCAATGGAATAGAATAGAAACCCCAGAACTAGACCCACAAACGTATGGCCAACTCATCTTTGACAAAGCAGGAAAGAACATCCAATGGAAAAAAGACAGTCTCTTTAACAAATGGTGCTGGGAGAACTGGACAGCAACATGCAGAAGGTTGAAACTAGACCACTTTCTCACACCATTCACAAAAATAAACTCAAAATGGATAAAGGACCTGAATGTGAGACAGGAAACCATCAAAACCTTAGAGGAGAAAGCAGGAAAAGACCTCTCTGACCTCAGCCGTAGCAATCTCTTACTCGGCACATCCCCAAAGGCAAGGGAATTAAAAGCAAAAGTGAATTACTGGGACCTTATGAAGATAAAAAGCTTCTGCACAGCAAAGGAAACAACCAACAAAACTAAAAGGCAACCAACGGAATGGGAAAAGATATTTGCAAATGACACATCGGACAAAGGGCTAGTATCCAAAATCTATAAAGAGCTCATCAAACTCCACACCCGAAAAACAAATAACCCAGTGAAGAAATGGGCAGAAAACATGAATAGACACTTCTCTAAAGAAGACATCCGGATGGCCAACAGGCACATGAAAAGATGTTCAACGTCGCTCCTTATCAGGGAAATACAAATCAAAACCACACTCAGATATCACCTCGTGCCAGTCAGAGTGGCCAAAATGAAGAAATCAGGAGACTATAGATGCTGGAGAGGATGTGGAGAAACAGGAACCCTCTTGCACTGTTGGTGGGAATGCAAATTGGTGCAGCCGCTCTGGAAAGCAGTGTGGAGATTCCTCAGAAAATTAAAAATAGACCTACCCTATGACCCAGCAATAACACTGCTAGGAATTTATCCAAGGGATACAGGAGTACTGATGCATAGGGGCACTTGTACCCCAATGTTTATAGCAGCACTCTCAACAATAGCCAAATTATGGAAAGAGCCTAAATGTCCATCAACTGATGAATGGATAAAGAAATTGTGGTTTATATACACAATGGAATACTACGTGGCAATGAGAAAGAATGAAATATGGCCTTTTGTAGCAACATGGATGGAACTGGAGAGTGTGATGCTAAGTGAAGTAAGCCATACAGAGAAAGACAGATACCATATGGTTTCACTCTTATGTGGATCCTGAGAAACATAACAGAAACCCATGGGGGAGGGGAAGGAAAAAAAAAAAAAAAAAAAAAAGAGGTTAGAGTGGGAGAGAGCCAAAGCATAAGAGACTGTTAAAAACTGAGAACAAACTGAGGGTTGATGGGGGGTGGGAGGGAGGGCAGGGTGGGTGATGGGTATTGAGGAGGGCACCTTTTGGGATGAGCACTGGGCGTTGTATGGAAACCAATTTGACAGTAAATTTCATATATTAAAAAATAAAAAAAAATATTAAAAAAATAAATAAATAAATAAATAAATAAAAAGGTTTCTTATTCCAATTGCCATGTTGAGAAGAGATTATGAGGGAACATGGAGAGAGGCAAGGAAACCAGTTAGGAAGACACTAGATGACTGGAAAAGAATTCTACTTCAGCCATGATGAGCTGGAGATGTCCCTTAGACATCTAAGTAGAAATGTGGTATAGGCAGTTGGTTGTATGAGTCTTGAGTTTGGAAGAAGAGTCTGAGTTAAAGATATACATGAGGGAGTGGTATCACAGCCTAGGGATGGTGTAGAAAGAAGCAGAACAGTATAGGATCACCAAAGGGAGAGTATTGGTAAAGAAGAGAGAGGATAAAGGATTGAAATGGAGGCATTCCACTAACAAGGTCATGGACAAGAGGAGAAACCAGAAAGGTGACTGAAAACAAAACAAAACAAAAAACAAACAAACAAAAAAAAACCCAAATAAATGTGGTATCCTGAGAGCCATGGCAGAAAACGTCACAAAGAGAAAAGAGTACCCATGAAGTCAATGCTGCTTGTGGGTCAGTGGCATGAGAACTGAGAATTGACCTTTGGCTTTAGCAACATGGAGGTCACAATTACCTTGATGGGAGCATTTTTAGGTTCATATCAGCGGCTAAAGCCTGATTAGAGCGGGATCAAGAAAAAAATGGGGAGAGATGGATTAGTGACAGTGAGTGAGGTTTTTCATTGAGTTTTGCTTCAAATGGGGAACAAAGAAGTGATACAGAAACTGGGAGAGGAAGCAGGATCATGAGTTCCTCTAAGATAAAGGAAACAATGACGCATTCATTGAGTAATGAGAATATTCCAATGGAAAGCCAATGATGTGGGAGAGAGAAAGTAGAACCACCACAACAAAGTCCTTTGAAATGAGAAGGCTGAGGCCATGTTCACAGAGGGAAAGGTAGGTTAGTGAAGGGAGTGTGGTCATCTTTGGGAGAGGCCAGAGGCAGAGTGAGTGCAGGGGAGTGTGGGTCAGTGAAGATGGCAGGGGCTGTCTTTGAAACTTCTCTGGTGGCTTACATTTTTCCAATAAAGTTGTAAGCTAAGAGAGAGTGGATGGTGGTGGAAATATTCATGGTTTGAAGAGAAGGCTGGGCATGGTCATTTAGAGATTGGATTAGAGACAGACAATGTGCTTGTCAGGCAGCATGAAAGGTCCACAGGGGTCCATGGCCATGAATTTAAGACAGAGCTGCCGCCATGATGGGTGTTTCTATGCAGGCATGGTCATCTGCAGAAGCAGACAAGAAGTTGGCAGAGATCTGGATTTTACCAGCACTGTGATTTGTTGAAATAGAAGAAGAAAAGAGCAGGGTGATGTCAATAGTGATTGAGCATGAGGTCTGAGCTGAGTAAGGAGGGGTGTGAGAAAGAGGGGAAATGAGGATTTCTGCTGCTGGCCAAGATTTACCCTCCCATCTTAAACAACTAAAAAATTGGACCTCCTCCCTTCCAATAGATATAGATATAGATGATATAGATATAGATGATAGATAGATATAGATATAGATATAGATATAGATATAGATATAGATATATTCTCAAACAATGGTGTTTAGACACTGGAAAACAGGCAGCACTGGCAAGAATCTCTGAGAAATGAGAAACAAACAGATTGCATCTATAATTGCCCAGCTTACTGCCTGGATAGAGTCCAGGTGGCAGCACAGAAAAGGGGGCCCTAGAAGAGCCTGGCATCTTCCCGGAGATGAGGAAATGGTACAGGGTGTCTGGGGAGACCACAGCAGCTGGAGTCGCAGAGAAGAGCCCCAGAGAGGATTGCTGCTGAGAGAGGGAACTCTAGAGAGCTGCAGAGGGTCCCCTTAGGTCTTTAGCTGAGTGTACTTGAGCATGAGGAGAGCACCCCAGAATAGAAAGCCTCATAACACACAGGGCACCACTCAAGGGCTCGGAAGGGTGTTGCCTCAATAGTGGGGCAAAATTAGGCTGCTCTGGCCTCACTTAAAAGCAAGATCCTAGGGGATCAAGCTCTCTCCTAACTTAACTTACCTGTATTTGAACAATGCTTAATAAAAGTATAATAATTACCAGAATACTTAGAACCAACAAGGTAAAATAAGGTACCAGCAAGGTGGTAGGATCAATGGAATTAATGTCCCAGTGGGTCTGAAAGATTGCTGGGCTTGGAATTCTAGAGAGACTAAACTGGGAATATAGGGTTTGGTCATCAGAAAGTGGGGTGTTTGAAAATAAGATGATGGAAGGGCTATAGTTATTGCAAATGAAACAATGTCTTGAGCAAACTGTTGAAAGTAAGTGGAAGACAAGACCAGTGTGGGACAGGGGATCAAGAACTGAAAGGCCAAGGTCATCAAAAAGGTAAGAGAAAATAAGTATTGGTGTGGATGTGGAGAAAAGCGAACCCCTTTATACTGCTGGTGGGAATGTAAATGGTGCAGCCACTGTGGAAAACAGTATGGAATCTCCTCAAAAAATTAAAAATAGAAATACTATATTATCCAGGAAATCCAGTCTACGGACTTATCTGAAGAAAATTAAATCAGGTTCCGAAGAGATATGTGCACCCCTATGTTCATTGTAGCATTATTCATGATTGACATGGGAAACGCAGAAGTACCCACTGAAGGATGAATGGATAAACACAATGTGCTATATACCTACAATGGCATATTATTCAGCCATGGGAAATAATGAAATCCTGCCATTTGTGGCACTTGGATGGATCCTGATGGTATAAGTGAGCTAAGCAGACACAGAAAGACAGGTACTATATGATTTCGCTTATATGTGGAATCTAAAAAAAGCCAAACTCAAAGAAACAGAGAGTTCAGAGGTGGTTATCAGAGGCTGGGGTGTGGCAGAAAAGGGGCACACATGGGCTGAAATTTTCATTTATAACATTAATAGGTGCTGGGAATCTAATGTATAGCATTGTGATTATAAAGAATAATACTGTTATATACTTGAATGTTGCTGAGAGAGTGGATCTTAAATGTTCTCACCATAGAAAGAAAATGATAATTATGTGATGGGATGGCGGTGTTAGGTAATCCTGTGGTGGTAATCATGTTGCAAAAATATAAATGTATGAAACCACCACTTTGCATTCCTTGAATTTACATAATGTTACCTGTCAATTACATCTTATAAAACTGGCGGGGAAAAGAACGGAAAGGCCAACTTAAGGAAAGGGTCACATATGAGCACATTGAAATCATCAAGGATTAATGCAGATGTAATATTGGAGACAATGATAGCATGCCAGGATCTTTAATGATCCAGAACAGTGCCCTCCATTATGACAGTCAGCTGTGCATGGCTATTTCCATTTTTATTTTTATATTTAAGTTAATTACCATTAAATAAAGTTTAAAAGTTACTTCCCTAGTTGCGGTAACCACATTTCAAGTGCTAAATAGCCACATGTGGCAGATGGCTACCATATTGCACAATGCAGATCAGGATTATTCTACTATGACAGGAAGTTTGGTTAAACAGCACTGGCCTAAAATGAGGGCAAGTGATCTGAAGGAAGGTGGTAAGGCAGCAGCAGGTGACGGTTCTTGCTTCAGAAATAACGTGGGCAAAGGACTTGGGCTGAAATACTATCAGATCCACCCCCCCTTTCTTCCTGCTGCCTAGCTCTGCCTGCTGCAGCAAAACAAAGCCAGAGGTCAGGTGTGGTCGATCTGGAAATAGCTTTCTTCTTGAATAGCTTGGTGGGATTATCCCAGCCTGAACTTTTCATTTATTTTGAGCTTCAGCCGCCTTAGAATGTGCCATTTTTAATGGAATATTTCCTGGGATTCATATCTTTAAGCATCTCAATTGCTCTGCATTTCTGGTGCACTCTTGAACCAGCACGGCTATTCCCCACTGTTTAGGAGGGAGTGAGCATTTGACAATTCCTGCATTTACTGAGGGGGCTGAGACAATGCTCAAGCTGTGCCGTGGGCACCATGATGACATAGAACCTGCAGAGTAACGTCTCAGGGAAGCTTGTGTCCAAAAAGTGACATAAGGGGATCAAAGATGGAAAACTAACCTGAACTATTTAACTCAAGAGTTTATTTGCTTGAAGACAGAAGATAGGATGGCCTAGAGATTTTTGGAATTACTTTGCGAAGAAAGCATAGACAGAGGTGTTCAGTGAGGAGCTTCAGAATCCCCACCTCCCACTGTGGCCTCCACTGGCGTCCTTCTCCCTGGATCTGGGGTCCACCTTCCATCCGGCCTCTGCTGCAGAGACCTTGGCTCAAGACATTCTGTGAGTTCCTAGGAACCAGAAGTCTCAAAAGGAGAAGTTGAAACTTCCCCCTCCTCCTCAGCTGGCAGCCACATCAGTTCTGTAAATGGAACACCGTGGGAAGTAGGAGCATGTCCTGGGCCAAGCATCAAGGGGCATTACCTATGACCTGGACAGAATGGAACCAGTGAGGGTGGGACCCTGGGCAAGAACAGGGTGATGAGGAGTTGAGGTGTAGGACAGGACATCTGACCCAGGAAATGAGTCTGCAAGCCTCTTCCTTGGCTCCAAGACCAGCATCAAGACTGATCTTACTCTAAGCCAATGAGCTTCTGAGGCACCATTTTGCAGCTCTGGTGCAGGGTGGCCACAGTGCATGGGAAGGGTTGGGAAGAACAGGAAAGCATCTGCATGGCAGCTCAGCCAGCAAAAGAGGGTCATGGAGGTAGGGACCAGGCAGGCTCTCCTTCGGGTCAGAGAGGAAGCCTGGACAAGCTGCAGAAAGGGAGTCAACATGAAAAATATTAAGTCTGGAAGGGGAAATAAAATAGCTTGGCTGAGTTGTGGGCTTCTGTAAGGAACCAGGGTCCCATTGATACTTGTGTGCTCTGTAGGTCATTAGTAACATCAATACCCAAAGCCAAGGGCAGTGGCATCTTCAGAAAAAAAAAAAATGGGTGTGCCTGGCTGGCTCAGTCAGAAGAACGAGAAACTCTTGATCTTGAGTCGTGAATTCGAGACCCAGGTTGGATGTAGAAATTACCAAAAAATATATAAATAAACATAAAGGGAAAAAAAAAAAAACAAGAAGTCTTTATTCACAGTAGATGAGATATGGAAATAGCCTAAGGGTCCATCAACAGATGAATGCATGAAGAAGATGTAGTATATATACATATATATAATGGAATAGTATTCAACCATGAAGCAAGAAGATCCTGCCACTTGTAACAACACGGTTGAACCTGGAAGCGTTATGCTAAGTGAGGTAAGCCAGGCAGAGAAAGACAAATACAGTATGATCCACTCACATGTAAAATCTATTTTTAAAAAGCTGATCCTGGAGCATCTGGGTGGCTCAGTCAGTTAAGCTGCTGACTCTTGGTTTCAGCTCAGGTCATGATCTCACTGTTTGTGAGTTTGGGACACACATCAGACTCTGTGCTGACAGCGTGGAGCCGGCTTAGGATTCTCTCTCACCCTCTGTCTCTGCCTCTCTCTCTCTCCATCTCTTTCTCAAAATAAATAAACATTAATTTTTTAAAAAAAGCCAATTTCACAGAAACGTGGAGTGGAAGGGTGGTTACCAAGGACTGGGGTTTGGGGGAATTGTAGAGAGATGCTTGTCGAAGGTAGAGACTTTCAGTTATAAGATGAATAAGTACAACACTGTGATTTTAGTTAACGATACTGGCTTGTGTACCTGAAGGCTGCTAACAGAATAGAAATGTGCTAAGAGAGTCAATCTCAAGCATTAGCATTTCCACTACAAAGAAAGGAAAAGATAAACTATATGAGATGATGGATGTGGTAATTAACTTGATTATGATAATCATTTCATAATGTATATGTATATCAAAGCATCACATTGTACACGTTAAGTATATGAAATTTTATTTGTCAATTGTAACTCAATAAAGCCTGGGAAAAACCCAAATGGAGGTTGTTCAAAATGTGACTCACTTTCTGCCTAGGCTGCTGTGTACCCTTCTTTCCAAGGACCCGCACCCCGACTCCATCTTTTCTGCATCTTGGGGGTATTTTCACAGTGCTTATCTCAGTGCTGATGATGGGGGTGAGGGAGGCGGTCGGTCAATCTGATCATACCCAGCCATCTCAAATCACAGAGGGCACCGGGGGAGCAGGTCCAGGAAGGACATTGGCCTTCTAGGTGAGCAATTCAGAGATCAGGGAATTCTCGGATAAGATTCTTCATCTTCAAAACAACAAGCACCCAAGGTGCTCTCAGCAGTTGTAGGAGGGATAGGGAAGCCTCTCAACCATAACCGCAGCTAAGGTCGCCGACAGTGCTCCATGCCCCGACATGTGGGTAGGGTACCGGAACACTCCCATCGGTCGGAGTTAGCGGCTGTTCACACAGCGAACTTCTTTATCAGGCCTGACCTGTGGGTCACCAGGGACTCTATCCAACTAAATACCCAGTGGATATGTTGGTACTGGCTTAAGCAAGCTCCAGCGAGCTTTCTGGCCTGGGGGTGTGGGGAGCTGGACCGCCACACAACAGCGTCCTATGCTGCCCTCTGCTGCTCATTGTGCTTAACTGCAGCTGGTGCAGGCAGCTGAACAGCAGGGAGCTTAACAAAAGCATTCCTCATTAAACATTATTTATCTTCAACCTGCTTCTACACAGCTGGCATTGCTTTATTGGCATAGATCACCTAAATGATAATGCCTTACATTAAGCAAACCTCAATGGCACTCTCCAGAAACTGGGGCTTCGGGAGCAACGAGGAGCAAAAGGCAGGAGTACCTTTCACCTGGGCCACGACCTCCTGCCTGGTCAGTGTCCGGTGGAGAGATGGCAGCAGCAGTTTTAACTAATCGTGCTCTATGAAGCTCTTGCTGACATGTTGGTAAGTGTAGGACACATGGTCTGGTCGGCAGCTCGTGCAAATTTATGTGCTAAGAAGTCACGTGGTAGAGTAAGAAAGCAGGTTAGCACTGGTCTGAACAAAGGTCTTCCTCTGCGGCCTTCCAGCTCTCTGTGCGGGGTCTCTAGGCTGATCATGTGGGACTCCAGGAAATCAAAGTTGGGAGCTTGTAATTATCTCTGCCAGTCAGATAACCAGCACTTAAGTCTTGGAGATTTTGTCGGGGTGGTGGGGGAAAGGGGGTCCATCAGTCACTCCATCCCCACCAGCCATCTGGCTGCAAGTTCTGTGCCTATATGAGGGAATGAGCCAAATACGAGACTGCCTGGGTCAGACACCAAGGTTTATCCCAACCCCAAGGTCATATGGCAGTCCTACCATGTGCCAGGCTTCTCTCCCAGGGCTGAGGATAAGACAGTATTTGAAACAGACAAAATGTGAGGCGCTTTAATTTACCATTCACCAGCTCTGCAGGTGGTTCCTGGAAACTCAGAGCTGCTGGACAGCCTGGAAAGTATGTGGTTTAACTGTAGCCCAAAGAGAAAATGACACCCATGTCCAAAGAGCCCCCTAGGGATGGCCTGGGAAAGGTGTCCTTGCCTTCTCACCTGTGCTGTATGCTGGTTTACAAAATCTAGCACGCTTCCTTGTTCCTCCCAGGTGGTGACATGTTACAGTCACAAGAAGGGGCAGCAGAAAGGTAGAAGGCCGGGGACAGCAACCGGACTCACACTTACACGGTGCTAGGCTCCGCAGCCACCGTGGCCAAAGGACAGCCCACAGAATGAGTACGATTTCTCAGGCATGTGGACAGAATTAATCAGACTTCCCTATTTACCAGCTTAGCGCCAAAAGGGTCCACAATAGTTAAAAGAGCTTGTCAGGTTTTCAAAGGCAGCCAATGCCATGTACACATAAGGGGATTATACTTTCTGTTCTAGGCATCATCTCCAGCTGTTAGGGTGAGGTGTTCTGGCTGTTTACTCTCCCAGTACAGAAAGCACCAAACTGCTGGCGGCCCACCTGGGGAAGGATAGAGGGACCCAAAATTAATGCCAGGGCCTCATCACACACCTACCAAGCTTTTGATAGTGAACTGGACAAATAATACATCCCTCACACATTTGCACTATGGTTGGTATGTGTATACAGCTGTGTGTGTGTGTGTGTGTGTGTGTGTGTGTGTGTGTGTGTTTAATCATCCAAAGTACCACTAAGTTCATATTGCTTTTTTCAATCCCCCCCCCTTTTTTTTACAAGTGGTTACAAAATATAGATGTTTGTTCTCAGATTCATTCCATGGTTTTCCCCTGGGAACCACATTTCTCGGTTTTCTTGCCATTTCGGTTTCTTCCATTTAGGTTTTGCCAAGGGGAACTCTGTCAAGAGATAAGCTAACTGGAAGGGAACAGCTGGGGTATTTCTCCCCTCCTCACAACCTCTGACCTCTGACCTCTGGTAGGGACCAGAACGGCCCCATCTTGGTCCAGTAGCCCCTGGAAGACCCCGGCCCTGGTTCTGCTAACACCACTTTGTGCCGTGGCTCCTCCGGCTGTAGTCTGATGAGCAGCTGCCATTGATTTCTGCGATGCTGACTGACCTGTCGGCTACTCCAACACACTGTAATTAGTTCCCTGTATTGAATTCCTTCCATGGCCCTCTGGTGTGGGCTGTTTTCCTGACCAAACTTTAATTGATATGACGTATGATAATGGCATACATTTTTGGTCACCAAGAAGGGTTTCCCCTCAGTGGTTGCATACCTCAGAAGCCACTGGTACCTACATCATCCCAGCATCAGACGATGCACACTTTTGGACTCAGGCAGTAATGTTCTCACCCCTGAAACTTAACCTCCCGTCATCAGCTTTATGACCTTAGGCAAGTGTTACCAGTTGAATTGTGTCTCCCTGAAAAAGGTATATTGAAGTCCTAATCAACAGAACATGAGAATGGTTATTTGGAAGTGAGGTGACCACAAAAGTAATTAGTTAAGAGGAGCTCATATTGGAGTAGAGTGGGCCCCTGATCCAAGGTGACTGGTGTCTTTGCTACAAGATGGCCACGAGGTGGCAAGAACAGCATGTGTAAATGAAGGCAGAGACTGGAGCCATGCCTTACAAGCCAAGAGATGCTGATTGATGGAAACCACCAGAAGCCTGGAAAAGGCAAAGACAGACTCTCCCCTACAGGTTTTGGAAGGAGAGTGACCCTGCCGACACCTTGAATTTGGACTTCTGGCCTCCAGAACTGTGAGTCAGTACATTTCTGCTGTTTTGAGGTCCCCCACAGCCGGGGTGCTTGTTACAGCAGCCCCAGGAAGCTCCTACGTCAAGACTCCCACCTGTCTGACCCGGGTTGTCTTCTCACCATCAAGTCAAGGATGGTCCTGCTCTCTGCATTTCCCGGGGTTGAAGGGAATTTGACTCTAAAGCAGCACACACGCAAGGTGGGGTTGTAATTCCAAAAGAAGACAGCAAGAGATCCTTGTGCAAGCAGAAGCTGCCCAAGGAAGACCTCACTGCTGGGAGGAGCGAGCAGAGGTCTGATACACACTGCCCAGCACAGGGCTAGGAGCCAGATTGGGGGGGGCGGGCAGGGAAACATGACATAAGAAGGAAGGTAGGGGCACGTGGGTGGCTCAGTTGGTTCAGCGCCAGACTTTGGCTCAGGTCATGATCTCACGGGTTGTGAGTTCAGGCCCCCCATCAGGATCTGTGCTGACAGCACAGAGCCTGCTTGGGATACTCTCCCTCCCTCTCTCTCTGCCTCTCTCCTGCTCATTCCTTCTATCTCTCTCAAAATAAATGAATAAACATATTTTTTTAAAAGGAAGAAGGGCAGAGAGTTGTGCAAACCTTGTGTTTTGAAGATCTCAGTTTTAGACAATACCTGGTCCCCTCCAGGGACTTTGAGGAAGTATTTGGCAGAAGGGTGGAAAAGAGATGGGCCCACCATCAGAGTCTGAATGGCACACATGGCTGGCACTGGGGAGAAGGCCAGACTCAAGGAGGAACTATAGAAGCCTGTTCACAAGCTGGGCAAGACTCTGTAACTGGGTTGCCTGTAACAGGCAGACACCCACCAGAGAGAAAAGAGGCAGCCTTTGACATTCCATGGCTGACTCAGCCTCAAACATGCAAAATACAGTGTGAGGCTGCAGGCCCAGGTCAGCAGGTACAGAGGGATACAGGAGTGGCACCCAGCAGAAATGACCAGTACAGAGGATGTTGGTGACCACATGGGACCAAGCCCCCTGGGGGACTTGTGGAAAGATGTCAGTGTGGGAAGATCACAGGAAGCAGTGGCCTGTGTGAGCAGGATGGGATCAACAGCAGGTGAAAAGTGTTATCACTGTCAGTCCAACTGAGTTATACCTGCAGGAGTGAGGTGTGAAGAAAGTGTGTGCCCTCAGCTTTCAGAGCCATGGTGAGTCACACAAGAAGGATCAAGAAATACAGAAAATTAGGAAGTTTAGAACTCAACAGATTCTTACGGGATCTTATTTGGGGATGCCTAGAAGTGGATTTGTACATGGGGGACCTGTTAGGAAATGTTCCCAGAGCTCAAAAAGGGGGAGGGCGAGGGGAAGGGAAATGGGGCAAGGAAGGAGCTGAGCCAGGGGTGGTGCTGAGCTGGGTCCCATGAGGGTAGTGTTGGCTCAGGCCCAAAGGAAGCTCTGGAGACAGGGTCATGATGGTCACACCTCCAAGATCCCTTCCACAGAAGCCGGAGGATGTGTGCCTGATGTGCAGTAGAGGATTGAGCTTGCTTGAAGAAAGATTTGGCGCTTTCTCAGCAACTAAAAAGTGACTTTTAGGCCCTGGAATGTCCTGCCTGGTAAAAGTGCCTTTGTTCACCTGGGGTCCTTGGGCCACACCAGACAGTCTATGTGATTTATGGTGGGGGCCTTGGGCCAGAGTATCAGCTTGATCTCTGGGAGGCTGGAGATTAAGGTCAGCCACCTGGGCAATCACCCATGTCTGTGTGACCCACCCCCACTAACACCCAAGGCTCAGGTGAGCCTCCCTTGTCAGCAAATCCTCCATACATCATCACTGGGGGAGTAAGCACCATCCATACAGTGCCACTGGGACAGTCACCTGGGGCTCTCCTGCACCCCTGCACCCCCCTGAGTGATGAAACGTTAACTATGAATATGATGGCTTTTCCGAGTCCTGTGAGCCCTTCTAGCAACTCATTCATGCTTGCACCC
This sequence comes from Panthera pardus, assembly GCF_024362965.1. NCBI lineage: Eukaryota > Metazoa > Chordata > Mammalia > Carnivora > Felidae > Panthera > Panthera pardus. The sequence goes on along the minus strand of NW_026526821.1, from coordinate 47,465,338 downwards.
AACCATTACAAGGTGAGGGCTATCCCAGCTCCCCAGAAAAGCAAGACCAGCAAAGGAGACACAGGTCCTGGCGTTGAAAGTGGAAACGTCTGGGGGTGGTATGCACAGACTGGTGAAGTATCATTGGGATATTCAGAGCATTGATGGGGCCGCCACTCGCTCCATCAGGGCCTCTGGTTCCCAAGCCTTTGCTCTTCCTAGCATCTGCTCTGGGACATCAAGAATCACTTCAGCTACCTGCTAAGAAGAAATCACTATGCACAAGGGCACCTAACCATCATGCACTGCTACTCATCAGTGATCCGAACGCTCCCCCAGTAGCTAGAAGCAGAACAATCTGCCTGTGACCTGCACATCCAGATCTGATTAGTTGTCTTTAGAGCACTGCTTTCCAGACTGCGGCAAGACGGGAGCCCCTGGGGGCTGGCCAGCTCCCCGTGCTAAGCACACCCCCAAGGTTCTGATTCTCAGCTCTGCATGGGGCCTGAGCTCTGCATTTCTTGCCAGCTCCCGAGTAACACTGCTGCAGAGGTCCAGACATGGACAAACTCTCCAGGGGCCAATTATTTGTGCAGAAGATAGCAAGCAGCGGGGGCCAGGACAGCTAATCACTCACTGTCTACCCACCATTTCCACAGAAATGAATCCTTGCAGGGAGCTAAGAAAATGGGGATTAGGGTCTCTGCTCACTTTGGAGATAATGAATTTGGTGCAGGAGGTTATTTGAGATGTGGTCCCAGCCCAAATGAGGGAGAAGGGAAGTGAGACAGGGAAGGAGAGGAAGGGCATGAGCAGGCTACTAGTGAGCAGGTGGCCACTCTGGGCACGGGCGTCCCAATCCTGTTTGAGAAAGCATGCTGGCCACACCTGGGCATCGTCCCTCCAGAGAGTTGGAGCTATAGCATTTGTCACCCAGTCCTACCCCATCCTACCTCACAACTCACACCTCACACCCAACCCCTTGGCAATGATGCAAGCTCCTATAGCAGTGGGGGAGAAGCCTCAGGGCAGAGAAGAAGAGGGGAGCAGGGGCTGAGGATGGGAAGGTGCCTATTTCCTGGGCACTGTCCCTCCTTGGTGAAGGTGAACTCGGGCAGGCTGATAGGATACAGATTGGATCAACCACCCAACTGACAAGAAGCATGTCATGGCTTTGCAGTGAGATGTTTGTAACCCTTAAAGCATTGACAGGAGGGTAGCTACTGCCATCCAGACAGTGCCTGTCCAGGATGCTAGCCCAGAGAAAGCCATGTGCTAAAAGGCAGAGAAACACTGCCCTCCCTATTTAAACACAGCCCTGGCCCAACTCAAGAGGAGTGTCTGTGAGGATCCTTTCCACTCTCAGTAGGTGAATTCACAAACTCTAACACTTATGTCCCCTTGCCCCAAACTTATCTCCAAAAATGATAAAGAAATCCACCATTTTTGTAACTCATTTGCTTTGAACTTTGTTCTGGGTTTAAACTATTTCAAAACACTCATTTATGTATTCACTCATTCAACTTTTTTTTCCCCCAATGTCTACTCTGTGTCAGTCACGGGGCTAAATGTTGGGAATAGGAAGCTATGTTCTAGTAGGGAGATCATAAATAACTGTACAAACAAGTAAATAAAACCATTACAGATGGTGATACATGATTTGAAAGAAATAAACAAGGCCACCTGAGAGAAAGTTGAGTAACTTGCAGTGGGGGTGGAGTTAAGAGACTGCTACAGACAAGGTTGTCAGTCAAGGCCACTGAGAAGGTAACATTTTATCTGAAATCTCAAGAATGAGAAGGTGCCAGCCACAGAGAGAGCCAAAGCAACGATACAATGCAGGGGGAAAGCAAGTGCAAAGGCCCTGGGGTAAGAAGAAAATAAGCATCTTAGAACATCAAGGAGGCTGGAGAGTCTGAAACCCAGTGAGAGGGACAAGATATGACATATTTAGATGAGAAGGCAGAATCTCCAAGAAAACAGAGACCACACTGGGTATTTCAATTTAATATGGGCATTTTATTAGACAAGGGACTGAAGAGCCAGAGGAGTCACACAAGAAACTGTAACAAATCCAGATATTAACAACACCAAGAAGTTGATACCATTCTTCACAGCAGCACAGGAGTGGCCAAGAGAGAATATAGGGCTATCAGAGCCCAAGTTCTCGGCCAGGCGCAACAGGGAGCACAGATAGAGAGACTGCATTTCGTAAGACTTGAAGTCATGGGTGAGAAGTCCACTGCAGGAGATGCCACAGGAAGCAGGAAGAGACAGGGAGACTTGCCCTCCTGCACCAGCCAGTCTCTGCCAGTGCCTCCCATTGGTTGAACTCACCCGAAATGCAAGGGACCCTGGGAAATGCAGTTCCCTACAGTGCAGAGGAGAGGTGGGGAAGGGAGATGTTGCACACGCACCAGACATCTGTCCTTCCTGCTCAAGTCCAGACATTCAGCCCTCAAGGCATGGATGGCCATATTAGGTGTTTAATAAATGTTTATCAGATTATCCACTTTTCACAAAATGGGAAAAACTTGAGCAAATGATATCAGGAACATTAGTCATCCCACCTGACATCAGCATGATTTTCTACATCCTCAGCCAGCCTACCTTGTCGTTTACTATTTACCTAATTAGTCAGAAATGTGTCTGTGTCACTAAAGATGGAGAGCTATAAGCCTCTTGACAACCTTGTCTTAGCCACTCATATACAGACAGACTTAACAGTTAGTCCTCTGCAGTTAAAGGCTGAGAGGAGTCCCCGTAACAACAGGATGAGGGTAGGTTCAAGTCTCCTAGAATCCAGCTCATTAAGTCAGAACTAATTCCATGCGCAACAGAATCCCTCCACATTGAGATGGTGAGCTGACCCATTTTATTCCCACCTGGTTATCCCATGTTTGGAGTCAGTACTGAATGCTTTTGTATTATATATACATTCCACTTCTTTACCCACTTTCCCCCTCCGCCTCTCTGATGGCTTGTGCGCTATAACTAGCTCGGACAGGCTATGGCTTCATTTTCCTACTGTGATCCCCTTTGCGATTTCACAAAGGTTAATTCATTACTTGATAGAAAATGTGAAATTCAACAAAAATATTGCTTTTCTTACTAAGCAAACTAAGCCCAGTCTAGCTGGGGATGTGATGTAACAATGTTAGGTTTCCAAAGCACTAACAATGCGGCCACAGAGAACAAGGAGCTAGAATTGCCTCCGTGACAATATCACAGCTCCCCAACCTGCTGGGTGCTCATCAGCTTCAGCTGAGGTAAGTGAACATCAGGTTTTGAGGACCAGGGTGAGAGTGTGCAAGCTTGGCTGCCCTTTAGTGTGCAGACCAGATAATGCCAGGAGGCTACCGGTGTGGGGCAATGCACAGAATTAGCCCTTGCCCCGTGAGAGATGGAAATTGGAGGACAAATACCCCAGCTCCCTCTTCCTGGAGGGAATGGTTCCAAAGCTCTCTTGACATGAGCCTGCACTCCCCTCCCTAGAAATAAAGCCTCAGCTGCCTGGCCAATAACTGTTCACTAACCTGCCCTTCATTGCCCGCCCCCCACTGTTGCTGGCTCTTCCTCACCCCCTACAGGTGTGTCCTAGGATAACCTCTTAAATAAACATCTCCCAAATCCTTGTCTCAAGTCTGCCTGTGAAGAGACCAGACAGACACAAAGAGGCAGAGGGGACCAGATGAGCTTCCCTGCATACCTACCCTTGAGCTGAGATATGAAGGGAAAATGTGAGATAAGAGAGTAAGGAGGATGGAAGAGAAATTTGGGCAGAAGGGATAACATATGCAAAGACTCCAAGCATACACAGCCTCACTCGGCCCTCCAACCTACTCATGTGCCAGTCTCATTTGTTAGGAGGACACAGCTGGGTTTCTTAACAGCAGGTGATGCTATCAACATCCGGGCCTGTGTTGTTCTTTGTCATGGGGGCTGTCGTGTGCACTGCAGGGTATTAGTACCATCCCTCTTCTCTACCCACTGGATGTCAGTAAAATCTTCCAATCATGACAAGCAAACACGTCTCCAGACATCATCAAATGTCCGATTGGGGACAAAATTGCCTCTGGTTGAACTGGGATACAGAGGCTCCAAAATGGTAAGCACCTGTCTGAGGAGGGAGCACTGGTCACTGTGAATGTCCTTCTTCCGCAGTACATTCGCAAACATGTCCACTGTCAAGTAGCCCCAAGGCCAGCATCTGGCCAGTGTGCCTGTCCCTTTGCCTGCTGAGATGGCAGTCAGCAAGACTGGACATAGACTAACTAGAAGGCTTCTCTGTATTGCTTTTCAGAGGCCTGAAGTTTGGAAATTCTTGCCTTTGACCACTAGATGGACCCATTGCAATGCCAGACCCAAGAGAAGAGGCACAGTCAGGGAAGAAGCGGCTCTTCCCAGTTAATCCAGCTGGAGAATTTGTGCCGGAAGCACTTTCTACTTGAATTCCTCCAGAACGCCTCTGTCCCAGGTCCCCAGAGTGCTGAATGCCTCCCAAGTGGATCCATACTTGGAGATCTGTGGAGCAGCAGTGGAGGGCTTGGACGGGCCTCCTATGAGCTGGACAAGGTGCTGGACAAGTCAGAGTTCCAGAACCTCCAGGTTGTTTTGTTTCTCTGTTCCCCCATCTGTAAAATGGGAGAGAGAAAATTCTCACCTCACAGACAGAGGGGGTTACCCTGTGAGAGTCACCTTATCTCGCTAGACTTCAACCTCCTCTTCTGATGGACGGTAACAACAGTGCCCTTCTGATGTCCTCCCAACTCAGAAACCCTTTTGTCTACTGAACACTGAATATGTGTCAGGCCAGGTTCTGAGTACTTCACTCTGAACTTCTTATTTCCTCCCTATAAAAACCTGGTGAGATAGGCATTTTTCTTTTTTTTTTTTTTTTTTCAACGTTTTTTTATTTATTTTTGGGACAGAGAGAGACAGAGCATGAACGGGGGAGGGGCAGAGAGAGAGGGAGACACAGAATCGGAAACAGGCTCCAGGCTCAGAGCCGTCAGCCCAGAGCCTGACGCGGGGCTCGAACTCACGGACCGCAAGATCGTGACCTGGCTGAAGTCGGACGCTTAACCGACTGCGCCACCCAGGCGCCCCTAGATAGGCATTTTTCTTATCCTCATCTCACACAGAAGGAAACCATGGCACAGAGTGGGAGGGTCTGGAGATTGCCTGGGTTCCCTCAGCTAGTAACCCATGCAGGAGGCATTTGACCTTGGCCTACTAGCCCTGTAGTCCACATAGTTGACCACCTCATAACCTCTAGGAAAAAGGGGTCCCTCAGTTGCTCCCATTCATTTTGCAAAGTCTAAAATTTTTTGGCAAGGAGAGTTCAAAGAGGTTTTGACTTGCCTCATGACCTGGGAGCCAGAGCAGGACTGGAATGTATGAGAGCACTGTGATTGTCCAGGGACCTTCCCAGGGTCTCCTGGAAAGGGGTTATTTTCCTTTTATTCTTGTAATGTAGAGGCCAGAAAACATCTGTAAAGGGCCAAAAAGGAAATCGTTTAGGCTAAGCAGGCCATAGGTCTCTGTAGTGACTAGTCATTTGTGATTATAGCAGGAAGGTAGCTACAGAAAAAATGAAGACAAATAGGGGTGGCCATGTGGCCCTGTAGCAATAAAACTTATTGTTTTGTTTTTGCTTGTTTGTTTAGAGAGAGAGAAAATGTGATCAGGGCAGAGGGAAAGAATCTTAATGAGTCTCCACGTTCAGCATGGAGCCCGACATGAGGCTCAATCCCATGACCCTGGGATCATGACCTGAGCCAAAATAAAGAGCTGGACGTTCAACCTACTGAGCCACCCAGGCACCCCACCAATAAAACATTTTTACAAAAATAGGCAATGGACTAGAATTGGCCCACGGATCACAGTTTGCCAACCCCTGACGTAATGTGTTACTTTATCCAGAATTTCACTTGAGGTTTTGGTCTGACCCACCAAGAAATTCCACAGTTCATATTTTCCTGCAAAAGGGCTACATCCCTGGCTGTGTCCAGCCAAAAGCATGGCCCACTAAATGTGGACTGTGGCTTCCACATGGACTTAGCCAAGGACACAAGGTTCTCAGTTTTGCAAAGAAGGTGTTTCTAAGTGGTGTAAGTCAGAACACATTGGGGTTGAGGGGTTGTCTGGAAATTAAGGCCTCTGACCTCTCCCAGTTAATCCAGATGCATGATTCATTTCTGTAGACCATGCCGGACAGAGTGCAGGTGCCTACACGGAGGATAGCACCCCTCTGCCCAACTCCGGAATCCTGAGACTCATGAATACACTTTCCCTTTGGTTCTCCGAAACCCAGCCTACAGGAGCCCTAGATGCACATGCTGGTGTCCGTCATGGAAGCCAGTGCTGGCCATGAACCTGTTCTGCCCCTTGCAGAGGCCAGAAAGTCTGCTCGTGCCCCTTTCTTGCTGCCTCCCCTTTCTTGCTGGCCGCACAGACAGAGCTCCTGTTTGTCACTGCTGGCGGAGGGGCCCTGGCCTTGTCCTCCTCTATACTCTTAGTACATGTATTAATTGTTTCAATTCCAGCTATTTCTTTGGTGTTAGGACCCAGCTGGGAAAAACAGAGCTAAGTTCAGAGTTGTCATTCTTCACTAGTGTTCACCAAACCTGGAAAGAGCACCAAGCTTTGTAAAGTAAAAAATGTTCATGCAATTTGTGTTGTTATATCACATATGCCCCGTGAAAGTAAGATAGGAATAAACTTGTAATGAACATAGCTTCTAAACAATGGATGGCAGCCACATAAATCTATTACAAACAAGAGTTTAAGCCGGATAAATTTAAATTACCTACATGAATCTACCATGATAGATGGTGTTGTGGGTGAAACTAAATTGTCTGTGTTGAATTTAAGAATTGAAACATGTATTTGCATGCTTTTCTGTCTCATTTGCTGTTAAGAATGACGGACTATCTTTTGTTATGTCATCTTTGCCATTTTCTCTTTTTTTAAAATTTTTTTTATGTTTATTTATTTTGAGATGCAGACAGCACGAGCAGAGGAGGGACAGAGAGAAGGAGACACAGAACCCAAAGCAGGCTCAAGGCTCTGAACTGTCAACACAGAGCCCAATGCAAGGCTCGAATCCACAAACCGTGAGATCATGACCTGAGCCAAAGTCAGACGCTTAACTGACCGAGCCACTCAGGAGCCCCGTCTTTGTCATTTTTGAGGTTTCTGTTTCTTTTGGGAATTTATTTATTTATTTTAACTACAGTTCCAGGGGCGCCTGGGTGGCGCAGTCGGTTAAGCGTCCGACTTCAGCCAGGTCACGATCTCACGGTCCGTGAGTTCGAGCCCCGCGTCGGGCTCTGGGCTGATGGCTCAGAGCCTGGAGCCTGTTTCCGATTCTGTGTCTCCCTCTCTCTCTGTCCCTCCCCCGTTCATGCTCTGTCTCTCTCTGTCCCAAAAATAAATAAAACGTTGAAAAAAAAAAAGAACTAATTAACTACAGTTCCATTATTTTTATGGATCAATCAATTCTAACAACATGTGAAAGAATGAAGTACTCAAAAGCAAAAAAAAAAAAAACAACAACCATATAATGACAAGTTTTTCCTCATAGTCTATGTGTTACTTACTACTTAGGATCTGTCACAATTTGACACACCCAAAGACACAGTCTGAGAAAGCTATTATATTAAAAAAAAAAAAAACACCCCACAAATATGTCTCGACTACTGGCCGGACTTTTGGTATTGATGAGCCATTATGGTTAAGTTTTAGCCATTTCTCTCTCACTGGCTCATTATAAGGCTGTCCCTAACCTAGGCTGGTGCCTGGCCACACTTAATGACAGAGATTTAATGACCAGTGAAGTTCTGCAACTGTGGGGAAATGCCAGCTTACATGTTCTGTGTTATCAGGAAAAGGGAAACGAAAAAATTGTAAATTCTCATTTGAACTTGAGCTTGAACCCCAGACATCAATTTATCCTATAAATATGTGGGAAGGTGCTGTTTCCATGCAACAGGTTCTCTTAATTAAACAATGATTGTTTTTCCTTAGATAATGTTGCCACCGCTAAAAATTAGACTTCGTGTTCAGGGTTTGAGAAATGATGACTAGTTCGCATTAAGATTTTCTTTATTTATTTTTGAGAGAGAGAGAGAGAGAGAGAGAGAGAGAGAGAGAGAGCGCAAGTGGGGGAGGGGCAGAGAGAGAGAGAGGGAGACAGAGGATCTGAAGCAGGATCTGCACTGACAACAGAGATCCCGATGTGGGTCTCGAGCCCACGAACTGTGAGATCATGACCTGAGCTGAAGTTGGATGCTTAACCGACTGAGCCACCTGGGTGCCCCTCACATTCTGATTTTCTATCATTCTTTTATGTTAATTTCTCTCTTAAATTTTATTTTGTAACATCTGGGGAGCAATAATTTTCTGAAGAAATGACTGATTTTGCTATGCATGAGGGAGAAATAGCATTCAATATACAGAAATTGGATTTAGGGACTGTTCCAGAAAACATATTTTCTGAAAAGTCAGCTATGCCTGTGTCTCTCTCTTTTCTTCTTAACCTCTGAGTCATAGAAACAAGCGATTAGTGAAACCATACAGAATAATTATTTCTGTAGACCAAAAGCAGTCGAACAGTGGCAAATGTATATGATTCAACCTGATTACAAAAGACTCAGATCACCAGCTTTATCCATGTGATGCATAGACACTTTCACTGAAAAACAAAAACAAAAACAAAACAAAACAAAACAAAACAAAACAAAAACCTCACCAAAACCAACTTCCAAATTTCAGCCCCATAGTGGAATTTCTTATTTACCAAACTCCTTGCAAATCTGGTGATACACGGACATGGAGAGCAGCCAAACTGGCAGTTGTTGGAGAGATGTAGTGAAAAGGAGATGGGCATCCCCACCCCAGTGGCCCATGTATGAGGCCATCATTAGTGATTTGTGCTCTTGTTCTTTGAAGGTGCCACACAGGTAAGCTGCCAGCATGATTTTCTCATTTTATAAGCCATTAAGTCTGAGCATCAGCTGGAGGTTTGGTGAGAAAAGGTGAAGGGGCACCTGGGTCAACCGATTAAAAACTGCACCTACCTTACAATTTCCCTCAAGTGTGGACCTCTGAGTAGGTTGGCGGTCTATTATAGAGGATGATGGCACACAGAGCTAGATGTTAAGGAGAAAATGACCTAGCAGGAAAAGAATTAGAAGAATGTCATCCTTGTTTGCTCTGGCTCATTTTTTTAATACACCAGTCACCTTGACATTTCTAAAAGAATTTTTCAAGAGCGTAAGTTCAAAAAGTATGCAACTTGTCCAAATAGAATGTTCAGGATCACCAGGTGGGCCCAATAAATTTTGGCTGTGCTAGTCCTCTCCCAAGGGTGTGAATTAGATCTCACTTCAACAAAAGGCGGCAATACTCTCACTTGTGAGAAAGTATGTTCTATTTGGGGTGGCCAGGAGTCCAGGAGAGCCCCCTTGGCTGAACATCAGCATTATTTGGTACTTGTGATGATTTCCCAATGACCTTACATAAGCACTTCATGCTCGGCTATCCTTGGCTCTTTACCTCTAATATCGAGACAAAGAAAATGGTGGACACGTTCCAGTCATGCAAAAGGACCTCTTCATTTGACAAATAACATAACATGTGAAAAGTAACTGCATTTCTCTTGGACTTTCAGTATTGTGTTTTTGTGCATAGTCTTTGGTGTGTCACCCATTTGCTTGTTGCAAAATTCTACTGGACCAAATTCCATTAAAACACCCACCAATGGGAAAACACAGTTTAGAATGAAAATCTGTATTCGCAATGCCATGTAATGTAATGTGCAGGCATAACAAACACAATGCTAGATTAAGAAATGGCTCATGGTGGAATGCCTGGGTGGCTCAGTAGGTTAAATGTCTGACTTCGGCTCAGGTCATGATCTCACGGTTCGTGGGTTCAAGCCCCACATTGAGCTTTCTGCTGTCAGTACAGAGCCTGCTTCAGATCCTCTGCCTCCCTTTCTCTCTGCCCCTGCCCCATTTTTTTTCTCTCACTCTCTCTCTCTCTTAAATAAACTTTAGAGAGAGAGAGAGAGAGATGGCTCATGAAGAAGTCAACATTTGAAAAAGAATTTTGAGGGGGAAGTAAGATTTTACCCTAGATGGGGCTTTGGAATCGAACCTCAGGTTTCAAATCTTGGGCTCAGATCCCAGACCCTGTCATTTAATAACTATGTGTCTTTAGGGGAGTATAAGAACTGTGAGGAATCTCATTTCCGGTCAGAAATAGGAATTTCTGTCTTGTAGGGCAGCAATGAGGATTAACGATTTTCTTAACCCAGTAATTCCAGGAGCTGATATGTGGTAAGTTCTTTCAAAGATCTGTTACTGCCTGGAGTACTACTGTTTTGCTGCTGTTATTACCATCTCACCACTTGTGGCAGATTGCATTGTCAGCCCTAAATCTTTGTCCCTTCTATTTCCACACCCTTGCCTACATGAGGTGAGTGGGAAACATTTGCCACTTTGACTTGGCACTTGAACATGCAGCTTGGTTTGACCAAGATCCTGAAAGAAGAAGGGATAGTTTTCCAGTGTGGAGCCTAGGACTAAGGGTCCTTCTGTGTTTCTACTTTCTTTCTTATGTTTCTGCCACTGACATGAGAGGAGTTCCCTCCCCTACTCCCCACTGGGGTTGCTGCTGCCTCTTTAGCCAGAGTGAACACATGTGGGGTGGCCACACTTGTCAACCCACACCTGTGCTGAGAAGCAACACTCCTTCAGCCAAGACAGTCTGGAGCAGAATGTCCAGCAAAGCCCAGCCCAGATCAAAGAACTACCTGATACACACGTGGAGGAGACCTATGTGCGAAACTAAGTGATTTCTCTACTGAGCCACTGACATTAGGGCATTTTGTTCTGCAATGATAGCTAACTGATACACTGTTCTTGTGAATTTTCTGAGCAGAAGTGGATGAACAAAAGCCTGTTGGAAGATAGGTAAGGTGCAAATTGGAAACACTGGGACAATTCTGTGTGTAAGAAAGAACTCATGGAAGAGGATGCTGAAGTCAGTGGAGCCCACAGAGGGCCTTGATGATAAAGCTGAAAAATCCAGAGGTAACCATCGGAGGCTCTCGGGAAGTTATCACATCCCAGAAAGTCTTTCAGGGAGGTGATCCAGCAGAAGCTCTTTCAGATGCATGCCATACGGAGGACAGGGTGGGCTGCCAGGCACCGCTGCTTCCCACACCCTCTCTCCTTGCCACTGGCTGATGCTGCTTTCTTGGTGATCTCCCTTCTTTCACCCTTTTCTTGTTTTTTGTTTTTTGTTTTTTTTTTACCTGGTTTTACCATTTATAAACACTATAGAGGACACAGAGAGGTGGTGTCCTAGGTCCCCTCTCCTTCTGTGGCAAATCCATCATTCAGAACATTGTCTAGGCCTGGGATTGTGGTCTAGACTAGCATGACAGAGTTGCCTTGAACACACGACCCACAGACTGTCCCTTGGCGTCTGCAACTCCAGCGGCCTTAGAGTTGTCCTCCAAAGACGAGTGTCAGTGCTGTGAGGAAAAGGTCTAGGACACTGGGGCAGGTGTTCAGAAACAATAGAAGAAATCCAAAGGGGTCGTGAGTTGCGGGAGCCTCGACAGACACAAACCTCCCTGCATATAGTAAAACACATGCAGCATAACACTTAACCATCTTGGCCATTTTTATTATTATTATTATTTTTATTTCAGAGAAAGAGCACACATGCAACAGGGAGAGAGGGACAGGGGAAGAGAGAGATAGAAAGACAAAGAGAGAATCTTCGGCTCCACGCTCAACTCAGAGCCTGATGCAGGGCTCAATCCCATGACCCTGGGATCCTGACCTGAGCCAAAATCAAGAATTGAATACTCAACCAACTGAGCCACACAGGCCCCCTCTCCATCTTGACCATTTTAAAATGTACAGTTCAGTAGTGTTAAGTACATTCTCATTGTTGTGCATCCAATTTCCAGAACTCTTTCCTTTTGCAGAACGGAAATTCTGTGCCCACTAAACAGTAATTTTCATTCCCCTCTCCCCAGCCCCTGGCCATCATCCTTCTACCCTTTTGTTTCTTTGAGTTTGACTCATACAGTATCTATCCTCTGTAACTGGTTTATTTAATTTCACATAATGTTCATCCAGTTGTAGCAGCTGTCAGAATATCATTTCTTTTCAAGGTTGAATAATTCCTTTGTATGTATATGCCACAATTTGTTCATCTGTTCACCTGTTGGTGGACATTTGGGTTGCTTCCATCTTTTGGTTATCATGAGTAATGCTGCTATGAACATCAGTATCCACATACCTCTTTGAGTCCAGCTTTCAATTATTTTGGGCATATACATAGAAGTAACATTGCAGGATTATGTGGTAATTTGATTTTTAATTTTTTTGTTTATTTATTTATTTTGAGAGAGAGAGATGGAGCAGGGGAGCAGCAGAGAGAGAGAGAAAGAGAGAGAGAGTCCCAAGCAGGCTCTTCACTGTCAGTGCAGAGCCTGACACAGGGTTCGAACTCATGAACCATGAGATCATAACCTAAGTGGAAATCAAGAGTTGGATGCTTAACTGACTGAGCCACCCAGGGGCCCTGATTTTTAATTTTTGAAGAACTGCCATACTTTTTTCCATAGCAGTTACATCAGTTTACATTTCTACCAGAAGCGTACAGGGGTTCCAATTTTTCTGCATCCTCACCAACATTTGCCATGTTCTTTTTTGATAGTATTCATCCTAACGGATATGAGGTGATATTTCATCAAAGTTTTCATTTGTACTCCTCTAATCATTTGTGATGTTGGCCATCTTTTTGTATACTTACTGGCTATGTGTCTATCTCTGGGAAATGTCTATTTAAGTCCTTTGTCTGGTTTTTAGTTGGGTTGTTTGTTTTTTGGTTGTCTAATTGTCAGAGTTCTCTACATGTTCTGGCTGTTAATCTCTTATCAGATACATGACTTTTAAATACTTCCTCCCATTCTGTACATTGCCTTTCCACTCTGCTGATTGTGTCCTTTCATGCAGCTTGGTCTCTTTTGATACTCAGAATACTTCTGCCACCAAAGGAAAAAGACTGTGTTGTCCTACTGGAGAATGAGAGACACATGGCTATTGTCCCAGGTGACATTAAGCCAGACATGTGAGTGAGACCATCCTAGACAAGACAACTCCAGCTGAGCTTGTCCAGGCTGGAAAAACTGTCCAGGAACTGAGAGAACCTGACAAATAAGTAATGTTTGTTGCTTTAAGCCTCTACATTTGACTTGGTTTCTTATACAGCAGAAGCTATCTAATACAGCACCCAGGCTACTTATTTGTGTCTTTAACCCTGATTGTAGTGTCCCTGAGCTGGAAATCACATTGACTGACAGCCTCTGAAACTCCCTCAGAACTTAGCAAACTGCCTTGCTTTTTCAAGGTGTTAGGGACATGTTCATTGATTGACAATTTTGTCTAGAGGTTCCACTGGACTACCAGGATCAGTTAGTAATTTAATTCTTTTAGAAGCCAATCTATATCCCGAAGCACTAGCTAAAAACACACCTGTCCCATGAAATTATTTGGCGGCGGGGGGGGGGGGGGGGCGGGCAGCGAACAGATCATAAGATTTGACACCAGCTGTGGGGCCAAATAGAACCTCCCCCTCAGACTCACATCTTCCTCCCTCTGATCTGTCCCTCAGTCCCTGCAGAGAATTTGGGCCTAAGAGGAATGGATAGTTCAAATGAACGAGGTGACAATGGTTAGAAATAGCACCACACAAGCTACAGGTAAGAATATTTTAGCTCTTGAATAAGGAAGTAAAATTTCTCTCTCTTTTCTTTTTGTTCCTTTTTGATAGCCAAACTAAATTATACAGAAGAGCTTCATCTCAAGACTGAAAATAAGCAATTGGACTATATGATCAGCAAATTCTTATAAACATAAAATCCTAAATGTAGTTCTGACATCCTAAAATGCTATTCACCCCATTGATAACAAAAGGCAAGAATTTCTATGGGATAGCATAAAACGCAAGGACATTTTGAACATTCAAATCAGTGCCTAGAAGAGGGTATGGTTTCTCTACTGGCTGTGCTCTCAGGGTCCCCACAATGTATTTAATTACCACAAGTACCAACTGCTGTGATCTTGGCATAATGCAACTGAAGGTCATTTCTCACTCACATGAAGTCCAAACCAAGTCATCCTGACAGGTGATGGAGGAAAGACAGAATTGGGTACAGAAAGTGCTCTGCTCCACACCGTGACTCAGTCATCTTCAGCATGTAATTTCCAAGGCCACCCTAAGTATGGACATCCAACCAACAGAGGAAGGGAAAAAGGATTACACATGAGGCAGTTTTACACAGCAGGCCTGGAAAATGGTATCCATCCATTCTGCTGACATTTCATTTGTGGAACCCAGTCATGTGATCACATCTAACTACAAGAGAACCTGGGAAATGTAGTTTCACATAGATTGCCACCAATGAATGCTCTCTTCTCCATAATAGCATATTAACAGCATCACATGGGAAGATCGTGTCATATCCAGACTAGGGAATCAAAGACATCTAGTCAATATGGAGTTTTGGGGGGCACCTGGATGGCTCAGTCGGGTAGGTGACTGACTTAGATTCAGGTCATGATCTCATGGTTTCTGAGTTCAAGCCCCACATCTGGGTCTGTGCTGACAGCTCAGAGCCTGGAGCCTGCTGGGCGTCTTCCTCTCTCTGCCCCTTCTCTGCTCTCCCCCTCTCTCAAAAATAAATAAACATTAAAGAAATGGAGTTTTGGTAAAGAATTTGATTGCATGCTAGAATCCCTTCCTGTATAAAAACCAACACACAAACATATTTAAAAAAATTAGTTTATGATGTATTCCTGAAAGAAGGTTAAGAGATAACAGCCACAAAAGAAAAATAAACCACCATTTCTCCCCACTGGGGGATTATGTTTCAATTGAATAGATTTGGCATCTGCACTAATAAATTGGAAATAATGCAGCGTCTATTTTCTTGTACATGCACATTTATACATTTTTCTAATATTTGTTGCCAAGATATGAGAGTAGAAAATTGTTTGATACAGACAATTGAAAACTAGACCAGAGGCTTGGACTAATTTGTACAACATGGTAACCAACAAAAAGACATAATAAAATAGAAAAAACATTGTCTATAGTTATTAGAAAAGTTTGCAAGGAGAAAGACAAGTTGAATTTCCAAGAACATCTAAGATATGGCTCTTTTGGAGTGGAAATCAGGGGCCAGGGGTCAAGAGGCATTAGGGTTGATGAGGAGGATGAGGGCACCGGGTATGTGTGAGCCTGGCAGCAGAAAAAATCCTGTTGAGAGTCTTTAAAAAATTTGTAACAGGCATATATGGAATTTAAGATACAAAACAGATGAACATAAGGGAAAGGAAGCAAAAACAAAGTAATAACAGGGAGTGAGACAAAACATAAGAGACTCTTAAATATAGAGAACAAATTGAGGGCTGAAGGTTGCTTGGAGAGGTTGTGGGGGGGTGGGCTAAATGGGCAAGGGGCATTAAGGAGGGCACTTAGGATGAGCACTAGGTGTTATATATCGGGGATGAATCACTGGATTCTACTCCTGAAATCATCATTGCTCTATATGCTAACTAACTTGGATGTAAATTTAAAAAAATAAATAATACTACATGATGAAAAAAAAAATGTGTAACAGGCAGAACAAGATTCAAATACAAAGGACCTACAATGTATGGCGCTAAATTAGCCATCACGAACCAGCAGCGGGCAAACCCAACCTGGTTCTGCTTTGTGTGATATACAAGTGTCTGCAGAGTGGGAGGAATGAACATTTTGTGGGGCCAGACAGTGGGGAGACCCTTGAAGAAGTGCTGTTTGGACTGGGCCTGCAGACTGAGTAGGTGTTACTGAGGAAATCAGCTTCCATTTGGTTCTTACATAATAAGGGACTACAGCAGGATATTGCAGATCATAGTGGCAAGATATAAGTTTTTGTTGTGTTTTGTTTGTTTTTATTTATTTTTAAATTTTTTAATATTTTAAATTTATTGTTGAAAGAGAGAGCACGAGCCAGGGAGGGGCAGAAAGAGAGGGAGACACAAGATCTGAAGCAGGCTCCAGGCTCTGAGCTGTCAGCACAGAGCCCAACATGGGGCTTAAACTCACAAATCAGGAGATCATGATCTGAGATGAAGTTGGATGCTTAACCCACTGAGCCACCCAGGAACCCCTGTTTTGTTTTGTTCGTAATTAGTGTACATAGTAAAAGGTGGAAGGAGCAGAGACGGACCCCTCAAACACAAATGGTCACTAAGGAAATTAGGAAGTACACCTTAAATTGTCAAAAGCAGCAGTCACTGCTGAGATGGGGTCTCAAAAGCCCTCAGACCCTCCTGTTCCCCCCCCCCCACCCCCAAAATGATGCTTTCCTTGAAGAGACTCAGAGCCAGAGTTCAGCCAACTTCCCTGAAAAGTCCATGAAAATCTTTCCTTCTGGAAGGAGTCCTTCCCAGGTGTGAAGCTCTGAATAGTCTCCAACCAGCTCTGGCTTTGAAATCGGGAAGCTGAGAGGGCATCTGCATCTCTATGCCACGCAGAGCAGCATGGAGCCTGGACACTTCCTGAGGGGGTGAATACACATCCCTGGCCACGTGGGTCTCCCTTCAAAATGACTGTTTGCCCACCTGAGCCCAGCCTGGCCCACCCAAACGCCAGTACTTTGCAGGAGGAATTGCAGACAGCTGCGCTCAAAGTGAGGCCAGGAAGTGCCTCTCGGTCCCTGCAGGGGGTTTTGCATCACAAGGGGAGCATTATTTCCTTGACTGGGAAGGCCCTGTTTGTCTGAGACCCCAGGGAACTGATGAGGTGATAATGTAGGGACTCTCCGAATCTCTGGGCTCCACTGCTGATCTGCCTGCCCCACCTAAAGCATGGCAGGTAAAGGCCAACCCCACTGGGTCTGGCCACAGGGCCAGGAGCTGTTGGTGGCCAGAAGCTCACGGATGTGTCATGCTGGAGCCTCGTAAATAGTACAAATTAGAGATCTGCCCTGGGCACCAAAGCCAGAGTCGGTTCATAAGCCAGTGACTGTTTCCGTGGGAAACAATGTCCCTCTTTTCCAAGGAGCCCCAAGAGCTACATGTGGGAGCGCGGCAGGAATGTGTACTGTGTGTGTCTCTCACTGCTGGTACTTTGCACAGGGCTCAATTCCTCTGTAGTCAGAGATGACAGGAAAGAAGATTTGGACTTTCAACATCAATCTAGAAATGGCCAATGACAGAGAATAAAGGAGGACACTCGCCCAGATTTTGTAAAGCGAAACAAATTCACAAACACCAGAGATGGATTGCATCTTATGATTTAACATGAGAAAGAGACCATAACCAGACAGGAGGTGAGGATGCTGCCCAAGGCAAATGGGGTGTCTCACAGGGAGTGCCACATCATGTGCAGAGAGGAGGCAGTCAGGACCTGGGCAGACAGCTGCACAGAGGGCTGAGAACACAGCACTCTCCTTGCTTCCCACCCCCCAACCCACCCCACCCCCCCCCAACCCGCACTAGCTGGTCAGGGGAGAAGCACACAATGTGAGCCCATGTGGGATCAGGGGGACCCTAGATCTCAATCTGGGAGCTGCCATGTGCAAGCCGACATTGGTCACACTGTAAAATGGATTCTGTTTCCAGATGTGCAGACATCTGTGTCACGCACATTCTTCTCAGTTGGCACCTCGGACATTCCCAGAGCTGCAATTCAGGGACAGCATTCATTTTGCTTTTAACACTGGCTTGTACATTCCAGGAGCTCCATAATCATTTCGAAACCCAAGAAATAAATGCTAAAATTCAGCTTCCCCAATAAAAGGAAAGAGTACAAAAATTAGCACACTCTGGGAGCAACCTCTTGTTGGTTCTTTGAATACATCTCGTGGGATGAGAGTCTCTTGCACTCCTTCATCCGAGGCAGTCCTGATGCTCTAAGTGGTCAAGTGGGCTGATTCTGACTCCATCAGTTAGGACTAGTCCTCAGGACCAGGTGCCTACCACAAGCTGTATTTGTAGCAGACACTCAACAAACTCCAGTCAATGGATGTTCGCATTTAGATTTATCTTGGTTTTAGGGGAATTCACTTCCCTAATCGCTGAGAAACAGCCAGTGGAGTGTCACGTGGGGCAGACTGCTAGCTAGCGTTGCTGAGTCTGATGACTTCTAGCCAGAGGATCCTGAAGCAGACCTGTGTCTTCAATAATTCTTTGCCTTCAAGAATTTCAGTTCAAAGAAACCATTTACCACATCTTTCTGGCAAGTTACAAAATACATCAGGTAAAATTGTCTTTCTGACAAATTTAGTAAAAATCTGAGGTCAATGAAGTCAAGAGACCAGAGTCTTAATTATTCTGGGGTGTTAGACTGAAAAGGGGGTATGTGTGTGTGTCTGTGGGGCCTATTCAAGCCTTCAGAGAAATAGGACTGAAAAGAAAAGCAAGGATAGAATTATTTTCTCCTCCAGGCTTTTGAAGCTCCCTTTTCAGATGAGGCCCAGGCAGAGCTTCCCAAATATACTCAATGATTGTAAGCAGCCACCTCTCCCAATACTTGGCTTCTTGTCCATTCTGGTCCAGAGCAGACTCAAGAGAACATATCTGGTAATAAGAACCACGAAGTTGATCTTCCGGGTTCTGAGACCCTGATCTCGTAGAAGGAGTCAAGAAGCCATCATGAAGATGCAGATGCCTTCTGGGTTCACACCAGTAAGGCTGTCTGACCAAGGAGGAAGGGGTGTCTCGGCAGGGCAGTGGTATAAATGTAGAGGTGAACAAGGAAACAGATATGCCCACCATCTTATTTAAAGAGCTAGAATGTAAACTTATGAGCTGGCATCCTAAACATCACTAAATCTATGAGGCCGAGACTTCTATAAAATCCTCTCAAACCATCTGGCACTGATCTTTTCACATGTTTGTGTCACTGCTGACATGTCACTTTGCAACTGGTAAATGCTCTGACCTTTCACTGTTTATCATCTACGTCAACATTTCAGACTCAGCCATTCAGATCTCCACAACTAGGTTGTAAAAATACAAGCCATGTTCGTTAAGAGTTTTGAGTGGCTTTGCAAAAGTATCCATGTGACCTCAAAGACTTCTGGGTGGCCTGTTTTGTAAAGCACTTTCTGAATATCCATCGCATACTGGAATAGTCACAGAAACAGAAGTATCCCAAATGGATATTCTGGTCAGACTTGGTCTAATCAGATTTAAATATGGTAAGTGATGTGAGGGTGTGCTTTGAAGGAAACCTGACAGAACTGCTTGTTTAAAGAAATAGTTTAATATTTGCAAACTTATGCCAATGCACTTCTCCAAATGTAATGTTTCTTAGTACATTTTGTTGTATTCTGTGATTTTTGTGGAAAATGTGTTCATTCCCTTTGGAGGCTAACAAGTAAGAGCTGATGTAGCCACACTTCCTAACAGATCCCACCCTTTGCTAATTGTGTATAATTAGCAGCTCCTCTGCGACATTCTTCAGAACCTTTATCTGCTCCCCAGGAGTTAATGATTTTTCACAGGAACCCCCAGAAAGGAGGCAGGGAGAAACATTATTGGGAATGAAGGCCTTTTGAAAGGTCAAAACTCTGGATAGTTGTATTTTTAGCAACCATGGAGAAAAAGAAAATGTTATCACGAGTTCTACATTTTTGTAATTTACATTTATTTATTTATTTTTGAGAGACAGAGAGAGACAGGGCACAAGCGGGGGATGGGCAGAGAGAGAAGGAGACACAGAATCCAAATCAGGCTCCAGGCTCTGAGCTGTCAGCACAGAGCCCGATACGGGGCTCGAACTCACAAACCGCAAGATCATGACCTGAGCCGAAGTCAGATGCTCAACAGACTGAGCCACCCAGGCGCCCCATGTTCTGCAACATTTTAAAATAAATTTGAACTTTACTAATCTGCTTTAACAAGATGTCTATGTTAACTTGAAAAACAGTGCTTACAATACTTCATCAGTCTTAAAACATGCTTTTTCTTTTGTACAGTAGTGCCTATGATATTGGCATGTCCTTGACAATTGACAACATCTTAGCCATTTTGCTAATACTTTAATGTCAGTGTTTATTTTCTAGCAGTGCATAAATACTGGTGAGCATCACAATCCACACTATCCTAAATTCAGTGGAATGCACCTTGGGTAGGCAGCACATTGTTTCCTTAGCCCAAAAGCCATGCTCCATGTTCCTGAGAATAATTCTGCTTCTCCCCAGGGATCCTCTGCCCCCACCCCATAGGCTGGGAAATTACTACCTTGACGGATGCTATCATTTGTATTTCTTTGGTATAAAATGCAACAAAGTGAACAGTCCGGCTTTCACGCCAAGATGTGTCATTTGGCCAGTAGTCCTCATTCACTGTTGGCGTGGAAGGTTCTGCAGTCTGTTGTGTGTTGCATTAGTTGTGTTAGTACCAAGCATCTGAGCCTTCTCTTAATCACGCAGCCCAGCATTGCCCAGAGTCATCTTCCAGAGCTTGTTTCAATTCCAACTGATGAATCAGTGGCCAGACTGTTCTTATACAACCAGCTATGTACCTAACACTTTGTCTGAAAAAGCATGAAAACAGTCAGGAAATTGTTTTCAAGGATTTACAGTTCATTCACTCCACAGTTGAAGCATTTTGAAAAGGGGATTTTCTACTTGAGATCCCAACTAGAAGTTTCTAGGAATTTCAGAGCAAGTGTGGGAGGAGGGGAGGCAAAGGGAGAACATTTAAATGGAGACAAGCATGAAAGAGCTTGGGCCAGGCTTTGAGGGATAGAATCCAAGGCAACATTAAAAAAAAATTCTGGCCTCAATCCACTAATCAGATGTGACTCACTATTTAAAAAACACTAGTTTAGGGGCGCCTGGGTGGCTCAGTCGTTAAGCGTCCGACTTTGGCTCAGGTCACGATCTCGCGGTATGTGAGCTCGAGCCCCGCGTCGGGTTCTGTGCTGACTGCTCAGAGCCTGGAGCCTGTTTCAGATTCTGTGTCTCCCTCTCTCTCTGACCCTCCCCCGTTCATGCTCTGTCTCTCTCTGTCTCAGAAATGAATAAATGTTAAAAAATAAAAATAAAAAACACTAGTTTATTGAACATCAACCATCCTCTGTCCTTTACATTTACTATGTTGCATTCATGACCCCATAGCCACATTTTTGCAGCTGTGACATCTCTCCCATTGAAGAGCTAATGAATGACCCAGGGTCTGGCTGACTCCAGAGTACAGGATTGTGATTATCTTACACAGCCCCCATGCAGGACAAGCAGGAGCTCAATAAGTAACAAGGAGCAAGGGTTTCAGGAGGGGCTGAGGGAAACAAAGGCCCAAGGTCGGGAATGTGTACCTGCTTGGATTGTTTTTCCCGGGGAATTACTATAGAGGGCTGTGGGTGATATACCCAGGACCTTATCCCATAGACACAGAAAAAGGCATTGAATTGCAGACTGTACTGGTAAATGTGTGTTTGGGAACAATGCATCCAATACCACTGTGAAAAATGGACTGTTACAGGAGAAGGTGGTCAGACTGGGTGGGTAGTGGCAGTGCCAATGCATAGTAGGAAATACCTTAATGAAGAAATGATCATTGACAGTTCTTGTTGCCAGTCACATGGCTTCAAATCATATAGACTTGGACTGGAATCCACAGCTGGAATTGAGCTGCTGTGTTACATTAAGCAAATGAATTAATCTCCCTCGGCTTCCATTTCCTCATCAATAAAGTGGAGACAATATCATGGTCTTGTTATCTTCACTGAAATCTTAAATCACATAATGAAAATAAAGTGCAGTGGTAGACGTAATCATCTGTCACTATTGTCATTGTTGTAGTACTTGCTCTAATTAGTCCTTGGCGGGGGGGGGGGGGATTTCCAAAATACTAGCATGAAAGTTCTAGAAGATGTAGCCCAGTACCCCTTAGAGTACATTCTCTTATCACAATAAATCTCTTCCAGCCTTTGCTATCATGACTTCAGACATGGCTCTAAGCCATTGAGTGCTGAGAAAACTCAGCCAAGAATGATTGAGTCTAAATATCTCTCAAGCACTCTTTCCTTGTGTGAGTTGGTTTTTACTCATTTTTTATTGTCTTCAGCTGTCCAGCTCCAGGTATGAAATGTGACTCTTCAGAATGAGGTAGGGGGAGGAAAAAAGATTTTTGTCAGTAGAGCTCAAGTTCCTTCATTTCTCATCCCAGTAGATGGGCATGAACTCCAGTACTGATGCCCAATCTTATAGGTAGTCACGTGGAGAGACTGAGTGGAGGGGAGAACAGAACTGCAAACTCCCACTACACACTTCACTGATACCACATGGACCCAGCGTGTTGATGCTTAAAATAAGGTCCCAGAACAACATAAGAAGATGTGATATGCTAATGCGTGTCAGGGCTAATGCTTTCATGCTAGGGGATGATTTTATGATCCTGATTGTTATCCACTTCAAAAAAAAAAGAAAGAAAGAAAGAAAAGAAAGAATTTAAAATTACTTTGTCACCAATGTATATAGGTTTGCTTCCATAGGAAATAGGCTGGTTCGCTTTCATGAGATCTTGTCCACTGGGGACAGGAATCTATTTGGCTATGAGTCCGAGTTGTGAGTTAGAGGAGAGCTGAACTTGCAAAATTTGTCAAGGACCCCTCCCCACCCCACCTCACAAGTATAGGGTGCTCTTCCCAGTGGGCCTTCTGGGTTTCCTCTCATCTAGTAAGTGGATCTTAATACTGGCTGCATGTTAAAATCACAGTGTGGGCTTCTTCAATACGTTTGTGTCCAGGCTCCACTTCCCCCGCCCCAAATCAACTATCAGAATTGCTGAGAGGAGGCCAGGCATTGTAATCATAATCCCAATGGCAGGAGTTAGCAGGGCAGGGATGAAAGGCACCCTTGTTGGACCCCACCCAAATGGTTCTCTCTCCCAGCAGACTCTGGACTCCAGGGCAGAGGAGGGAAGTCCAGGCAGGGGAGGCAGAGCCAATTGTTTTAGCTGTGGGGACCTGACATTCTGCCTTTTGATTCCTAGGAGAATGGAAAGTTCCCTCCTTCTTCCTCCTTTCTCCTAGGTTCTTGGAGAAAGGAGCAGGAGCTAGAAAGAGAGATCAGAGGAGGGTATGTGAGTTTTGCCCTCTGCATTTTCCAAAGGTTAATTTATTTCCTTTCTGTGGCCTTTTGCTGAAGGACAATAAAACAGTATTCATGTTTGCATGCATGTTCCTATTTTCTACATGCATTCCTTCCCTAATTTCATGCCTTTAGATGTAAACAATACTTCTTCCAAAAAGAATATCCATATGTAAAGTTAGAGCCATCAACATGGCAAAAAAAGAAATAAATATTCTTACTTATGATGGGATCTTGACATAATAAACACTTCATTCACTCAATAGCACCCCACGACAATGAGGTCAACAGCTCTTGAGTTTTGTCAGAGGTGAGACATTGTCTAACTCTAGTGCTTCTCCACTGTCTCTATGGTATCCCAGTTGTTGAGGGGTGTGTGTGTGTGTGTGTGTCTGTGTGTGTGTCTGTGTGTGTGTGTCTGTGTCTGTGACTATGTCTGAGAAATTCCTTGGAGAAGTTTGACATTCACTCAGCTCACACCAACTGGTACTTGTTGGCCTGCTGAGAATGAGCTCATGGGATCTGCCTCTTTCTGGGAATCCACTTGGAAAACCCATTGAATGCCAAAGGCTGCCCAGCTGAGGGTGGGCTGAGAGCTAAGAGATGCTCAGGAATAAGCTTATGTGCCTTCTGGGTCCCGATGTAGAACTGTTCTTCCTGAGGCTTAGACAGAACTTGGTATAAGATTACGGCCCCCCACTTATTCACCATGTCACCTTGGTGATCTCACTTTACAGATAAGGAAACTAAGACTCTGAAGTAAGTGTCAACTTGTCAATAAATCTAGTTATTAGGTGATTTTATTTTTAAGAGACTCTATACACCAATGTTCACAGCAGCATGTTCACAACAGCCAAAAGGTGAAAACAACCCAAGTGTCCATCATAGGTGAATGGCTAAGCAAAATGTGATTTACACATGCAAAGGAATATTACTCAGCTTTAAAAGGGAAAGAAATTCTGATACACGCTACAACATGGATGGACACTGAAGACATTATGGAGATTGAAATAATCCAGTCATAAAACAACAAATATTGTATAATTCCACTTATAAAATCTTCTAGAATAGGGCAATCATGGCTCCCAGAAGCTGGGGGAAGTGACAGACATGGAATTATTGTTTCATGGGTACAGAGTTTCAGTTTTGCAACATGAAAATGTTCTAGAAATGAGTGGTTATACACAAATGTGAATATACTTAATGCCTCTGAACTGTACCTTTAAAAATGACTAGGATAGAGGTACCTGGGTGGCTCAGTTGGGTTAAGTGTTTGACTCTTGATTTCAGCTCAGGTCATGATCTCATGGTTTGTGGGATTGAGCCCCACGTTGGGCTTGGCACTGAGCATGGAGCCTGCTTAGGATTCTCTCTCTCCTTCACCCTCTGCCCCTCCCCCATTCACATGCACACATTCTTTCTCTCTCAAAAATAAACATTAAAACAGTGATTAAGATGGTAAATTTATATTCCTGTATTTTATCACACACACACACACACACACACACACACACACACACACGTGTGATTTTTGCATAGTCCTCCTTTCTAATTTTTTCAATTTACTGCCTGCTCTGATGACACTAGAATTGACATAGAAGGGTGTCTGATTATTCTAGAGAATGAGGGTTAGAACCAGGGATTCAAAGAAGAGATCTAATGTGGATTCTTCATAAAACTTCACTTACATTATTATATGACCATATGAATAAGGACTGAAAGGAATTATATGAGAATGTTAAAATTATTTGACTGGCAAAAGAAGAGGTATTAATGCTTTTTTTATTTTAATAAAATTATTGTAATATTCTGGGTACTAACAATAATTTAAATGTCCAAAAATACATTCATTTTCCAGATAATAGAGGAAATGTCACCTGGCTCACCATCCATACCCAGAGCCATGTTAATATATGGTAGACCAGTGCTGTCTGGGATAAGACTCATGCCGTAGTTACTGGATTTGCATTTTTCAAGCCAAGTTGAGGTTACAGAAGAGCTGGTGACTCATTCAGTGAGTTATTTCACTGTGTCATTGTGGGCATCACAAGAAAACACCTGGAAAGGTGGAAAGGATGCAGAGAGATGACCAGTTTGCATAAGATAAACTTCAGCTAACAAAATACAGGTAATCAAACAGGAAAATGCAAAATTGCTCACTAACTTCTGACAGTCCATGAACCTGACCATGAGGTTTCAACCAACCAAGGAGAATCTACCTGAGGCACTCTGTTGGTCTGTAAAGTACCACAGAAGTCATTGTCCTTCATGCTGAGGACACGGGAGGGAGAAAGTAGAAATCTCTTTTGACCCAAACTCCGATAGGCATCAGCAGGTACATGAGGTCAGCTGGGCCCAAGATCAGCCCCCCAGGGGTGAAGACACCCACCAAACTGCAGATGGCAAAAACTTTCAAAGGAACCAGAGACACCACACTTGTGTATTTGAGTGGGAGCTGTACATGCATGAGTGTCTGTGTGATGAGACTGTGCACATTTGCAAGACCGTGGTGCAGGACAGTGTATTTGCATGAGGAGATGTGTGTACGGATGTTTATGTAGGTGTGCGGTGGGGCATGAGTGAGTGTGTGTGAGAATGATCGTATGTGTGTAAATCTGTAAGCTGAGTGCAGGCATGTAACTGTGCCAGTGTTGGTGAGTTGTCTGTGTGTGTGAGCGTGCATGTGTGAGAGTGTGTTTATTTCTGTTCATGTCTACCATGTATGTGTGTTTACATTTGTGTGCACATGTGTGACAGTGTACATTCATGAATGTATGTGACTTTGTGCATATATTTGTGTGAATGTGTGTATTAGTGTCTCCGTGTGTGCATGCAAGTGTGAACACTTCTGCATAGTGGTGTGTGTATCTGTGTCGGAGTGTGTGCACATGTACATGAATGTGCACTTGTGCACCACCACCCAATTCTGTCTCGAAGCAGTCCCCACAGTGACAGGAATGTGCAGGCGGCTGGCCTCTGCCTCCAGAATTGTGTGCTCTCTTTACCGTAGGCGCATGTAAGACCCTTTTGTCCCCTTTTCTTTTCAGTCTGAAAGCAACTCTTGAAGTGTAACGGGGTTTGTTTGGAGAATGTCCCCTCGTTAGGTGAGCCCTGTTTGTCCTTGTGAGCAGCAGGCCATGGACAAGATGTACAGCCCTCTGCTTTAAAATAGCTGTGCACAGTTCCCTCTGCCCGCGAGACGCAAGACTGGCCCTGTGGCTCTCACATTCATTCTCAGGTAAACACCCTGTGACAGGCCACAAGCCGGACACCAACCGGAGCGGTCACAGCTGTGCCACACCATGGCGCCCCGACACCAGGCCTGCGCAGGAATGTTTGCCGTCACCCCAGGCTGTGGGCAGCAAATATTTTCCAAAGCTCACCAGGGAGAAGGTTTCATGGGGAGTTACGAGTAGATCAGTTCTGCTGGAATCTGTGGCTGCCTTGTTCCAGAATTTATGAGCCCTACCTAAGGATTCTCTTGAAAACTTTAAATGGAACTCTTAGTGCTTGATCTTACTTAGCCTAAAGCTATAAAATTCCTAAATCTCATAAAACTCCTTCGATCTTAAAAAAAAAAAAGTACCCATTGGGAAGATGAAGTCTTCAGTCTGGGATACAAACCATGAGGGGAACTCAGATGTCTCATGATTGTTTACAGGCCATGACTCACACAGTGAAGGGGTGGCCTTTCTTTTCCTGGGGACCAAAAATACGTTGGCAGAACAAGTCGCTTCAGCTCCAGGGAAATTAACTTGCTATCTGAGCAAAACACTAAAAGCCAAGTTCCTGAATGTTAAAATGCATGGTTAAGACTCAATATATGTCATATGAAGAAAAGGCAGGAATTGGCTTCATAGGGCAAGAGTTTCCCACCCAGTGGGGAGTGGAAGGGACTCAACCAGCCTCTCTGACACCTCTGTACCATTCATCTAGAGCAGGCCAGAGGGCTAGGGTTTAAAATAAAAGCATGTAGGGCTGTGCTTCATCTTCCTAAAGGATGGGTAAGTGATGGGAGTGTTTGGACCCTTCTGCAGGAAGACCTGCTTCCCAAACCCCATACCACCTGTGTGCTTTTGGCCATGGCATTTGGGCTTTTTAGTTGTAAAAGCCCCCGTCCATAAAATGAGAGTACTGATGGCACCTGCTCCATGGGATGTCATGGGGAACGACAAACACTAAGGGAAAAGGTGGCATCAGCTCTCCCACTGAGTCCCATGGGGTGACATTTGTGTTTCTTCTTCTCCTGCTTTCTCCTAATAAGCAATGTTAAAATAAAATGAGATGCAATGCACTCATACATTCAAAACACTTTACTTAGCATGTGCTGGATGCAGCATTACCCCAGGTGCTGGAGATGAAACAATGAATGAGGCACCCCAAGGACTCAAGGAGCAAAGAGGAAGAATGTCTTCTCTTTGGGTTGCATAGAATCTTCTCCTTGGGTTGCACAGAAACAGATGTGGGAGCAGTTTCCCTAAGTGACAGAGAGGTGCATCTCACCACCTGCTGACATTCCGGGACAGTGTGGAGGGTTGTGTTTCCCAGAGATGGCTGCCTTCTTGCACCTCTCCTTCCACATGCTGTTCTTCCAATGCAATGCTGCCACTTCTCTGTGAGAAGTGAGCTCTGTGTTCCCTCCCTCTACACCTGGGCACTTGCATAACTATTTTGACAGACAGAATATGGTGGAAGGGATGAAGCATGGCTTCTGAGACAAGGTAATAAAAAGTTATATGATTCCACCTGATTCTTTCTCTCAGGACCTGCCCCTCAGAAGCCCTGACAGTCCATGTAGGAAGTCTGTCTACCTTGAGACATCCATGCTGGAAGGTGTGTAGGAGATGGACACACAGAGGAGGCCTTCATTACGGACATATCAAAAATATGAGTGAGAGACTTTTGATTTTCCATCTGAGGCTCTAACACCAAGGAACAGAGGTGAGTCATCTCCACCATGCCATCTGAGTCCCTGATCCACTGAGTTTAATCTATATCATTGTTTTGAGCTACCAAGTTTTGGGGTGACTTGTTACACAACCACAGTAATGGGAACAGGCAATAACATAAGACATTCTCTAAGAGAAGCATTTCAACTAAGGTTCTGAGCCATGGGGGACTGATAACAGAATTTCAAATTAATTCTCCCCCATAAGACATTCTTTTATAAAACCAAGTGTTACTAACCCCTCATTTCCTGCTTATGATGTATATCTGAATAGGGAAAGGAGGGGAAAACCATAATCTAAAACTAAAATTTCCCAGTGTATTCTACAAAACTTTGGTTCAATATGATGCTAGTCGTTATTATGAAAAGAAGGGGGGAAATCCATAAGGGATGGAGAGGGAAATGTCATTGTATGGTCAAATTTGAGAAATGTTGAGTGTAACAGAGATAGTGGTACCCACATGCATCTCTGCAGCATCCATCTGTCCAGTGCAGGCTTACAACATACTGCTGCCTGGGGACTCTCTCTCAGCTTGCACAGAGCAGGTTGGAAAAGCCACAAGAACATCTCATGGTCAACGATGTATTGGAGGGAAGGATAGCCAGCACACCATTCTTACTCACTGAGGTTGTCTATACTGTTCCTCAGAGGTCTCCAGCCAGACTGAGCTCCTCAGCAGAGATATGCTCAATAGCATGCGTTCTATCTTCTGTCCCTTCCCTGTCTCCTCCTCTCCTCTCTCCATGGCATCACCTCCCCAATAATTACTTGCAAGTGAAGCCTTATTTCTGGATCTCTAGACTACACTGGGTCACTACACTATTTTTCTAATTTTTCTGTACAATTCTTCAGAGATAGATAAAGTTTGAGAACATCCAAGGTAGACATTGAGAACTGCGCTTCAGAAACATATTTGACCATGAAAATCTTTTTTTGACTGAACATCTTGTAGTGCTCTGCTCCCTGATATCAGCTTGAAAAACTATCACCTTAAAGGTATGTGTTAAACAGCATTTCATTGGCCAAATGCTCTATGTGAAATAAATGACTTATTCAGTAGCAACCTTTCAACTATTTTATGATCTTTGAAATAGGTGAAATTTAAAATCAGACTTGAAATTATACCTTGTCACCTCCACACAAGGAGATCAGATTGCTATGTATAAATAGGGGAGCTCCTGGCCCTGTACCAACTTAAATTCCCTTGCCTATGTCAATATTAAGCCTTATTTAAAAAGAATATCAGCATTGTCTATGGGAAAGGGAATATTGTGGATCTCTGAAACACTCAAATGGTCTGAACTAAAACTGAAGAATTTTTACCCAGAAATACTATCCATGTACTTGTTTCTAAACTTCAGTGTGTTGGCCCTCCAATGTCACACAGTTAGAAAGTAGCTGACCAACCCAGGAGAAATGACTGCAGGGCCCAGACTCTTAACCCTCTCAGTAATAAAAGTGCAAAAAAAAAATGTTGAAAGGAGAGGAGTTACTGTGGATTCCCATCTCTTCCACATGTTCTCCCTTATGAAAAGTTTGGGAAGCATTGATCTAAATCTCATAAAAGAGGCCCAAAGAACCAGAGAAATAGTGTAAGTTCATAATTTAACCAGGATAATGTTTATATAAATCATATTTTTGTTACTTGTATTAAACATCTGTGATGTACTTTCTCTCTGTTGCCTCTGCTCTGAGGAAATAGGATGAGTGGATATAGTTTTATCTGAGTTGTGAATTTTTTTTCTCCTTGTTCTTCTCTAGAGACATTTCTTCAATCTTTCTGCTTTCTATAGTCTTGCAATGACAGAATCATTGTGTCAACTACTGAGGATCTGGGGATTCTTAAAAGTATAATTCAAGAAAATAGACAAAGCCAAAACCTAGTTCTTTAAGTAGATTAATAAAAAGAATCAATCCCTAGGAATACAGACCAAAAATAAAAGAATAAACCAATATAATATCAGAAATGAAAAAAAGGATGTGAGTGCAGACCCTATAAATAGTTAAAAGATAGGGGGTTATTATAAACAACCTTTCCTGGTACATTTGACAATTTAGATAAAATGATTGAATTCCTTTGTGAATGTGATATTTAAAAACTGATATAAAAGGAAATAGAACATGCAAATAGTCCTATGTTTTCATTAAAGAAATTGCATCCATTATTAAAAACCTTTCTGTAAAAGCACTGCAAACCCTCACTGTTTCTCCAGTGAATTATTCCATATTTTAAGGGCGAAACAACACTGATCTTACAGCAAATCTTCACTAGTGTACTCAGTTTCAAACTAATTTCAATATTTAATCGACACCTTTAATATCTCCTTTCTCTGGGGCCTGGCATTCTTGAGCACTTCCCCTGGCATCTTCTCCTCAGCCCTGGGTGGATCAATTGCCTTCATGTTTAGTGATTCATCCTTTTTCCTTAAATCCATGGATTCATCTCTGGTTTAGTCACTGTCACACCCTCAGTTTAGCACCTAGTTGGAAATTGGGTCAAGTTTATGGCTACCTCAATCAAAAGGACAATAAAAACAAAAGAAAATAGCAACCTGATTCATCCTTTCTAATTTAGAAATTATTTTTAAATGTTTATTTATATTTGAGAGAGTAGGCCCTAGGTAAGAGTATGTTCAATGTGTTTGAGGAACAGCACAGAGTTCACCATGTATAAAGATGAATTAAGCATGGAAACAGTGATGAGGCCAGATGGGGAGGAGGTGCAGATCTTATAGGGCTTTGTAAGCTGTTATAAGGACTCCAGCTTTTATTCTGAGTAATATGTAGAAGCACTGCAGAGGTCTGAGGCTGGTGTTAGTGTATAATATGATTATATTTTTATTTAAGAAGCAAAATATAGGGTGTGGTGTTTGAGTAAAAGTGTGTATCTATGTCTGTGTGGTATGAAAGACAAACTTTGTAATACGTGGGTGAAGAAAAAACAAGCTGAACAGCTATGAAACTGGTGATGGATGGGCTTCCTCTGAAGAATAAGACAGTGGAGGGCCAAAGGGAAAGGCACAGTTTACTTTTCATTTAACACACTCCATATCGTTTGAAAGTGGGCATTTGAGCATTACTATTTCACTCTTTATTAGCCGAGGGCCAAGAGAAAGCAAGTTATCCATCATAAACATTCCTCCAAATGTTCTGTGAAAGGCAGAACATGAGTGATCCTGTTTGAATTTTAATTATGTAAGCAAACAATTGTTCTTTTAGGTAAATCTTCATATATTAAGTGTTAAATTAATAAAAATTTATCCATAGCTTCTCAGCATGACATATAAGAATAAGAAATATTTCAATAGAAGTTACTATTATTTCTTTAAATTCATAAAAAGCAACCACCTTAGGACATTTTGTCACTAAAAGAACATCAATGAAAAAAAGCCTCTAATTCTAACACGTTGATTAAAATCAGTTCAGGGTGCTAATTGTATTATAAGCACCCCACATTATAATTGAGAAGATTTAGGTAGTTGGAGGTCACATAACCACTCTAGAACACATGGACAAGATCAAGGCAGAAACAGCTGTTGGACAGCTTGATCCACTCCAAAACCTTAACATCCCATTGGACCAAGATGGCAGCCAACCCATCTTCTTACTCTAAATGTTTCTTCCCTATCATCTATGCATTGCCTATCACTCCAAACACCCCACCAGGAATTCCTGAAATATCCTTCCTGTCACCACATCAACCTTTTAATGATGACCGAATGATGTTCTGATTTGTCTACTGGAAGTACTGCAGCAGTTTTTAACTAAGGTTTATGCAAACAAGTTTGCAACCCCAACACTTCCAGGATCTCAAGCTGTGTGGAATCACTCATTCAGTACACTGACCACCAACTTATCCTGAGAAACATATTTTAAAATATACCCCATGACTATTAGATGACTTTTCTCCCATAGCTTAAGTCATTAGCTTATAGTCATGCAACTACAAATATCAGGAAACAATTTTGTTGTCATTCTATTTTCTATTGAATTTGTTATTTAATTTTTTTTCATTTTATAAAATGAAAATTAACATCTATTGAGTACATTTACCCCAAAGTCCTATCCATGTTCCCTATTAGTTTTTGAAAATGTTAGTTATTTTATAAGATAGGTATGATTACTACACTCATTTCTTTCAAAATGAGAAACTTCTAGGTTACTTGAAGGAATTTTGTGCATTTATTTCCCCAAATCACTTGGTGTTTCTGCATGATGATTACACATACTTGTTATCTGTTTTTTTTTTTTTCTTTCCCAAGCCTTGTTGATCCTGAGTGACTTCCATAAATGGGCTATTTGCCTCTGCTTTACCCACCTCTACAACTGGCTTCCCCACTAATGAAAAACTCTTGGATAAAAGATAATTGTCTGAAAACATGCTTTTAATAAAATATGTTACAGAGTGATGTCAGCAGGAATGGTGGAGCAAGGTCTGCTGAAAATCCTTTCCTCCATAAAAGCATCAAGAACACTGGCAAAACTTATCAGAATAAACTTATTCTGAACTATGGAAATGAATCCAATTCTTGGAACAATGTGAGGAGCATTTATTCAGATAAAATAGCTGATTGCAGTAAGAACGGAGAGCTTTGAGGCATTTTAAGTGATTCTTTCCCATCCTCATCTTTCCAGCTCTGTGGGAACATTGAAAATTAACAGCCCCACAATCACAGTGAATACCAGCAGCCTAGCAGACACAGGAGGAAGCAGAATGGGGTTGGAACTCTTGTAAAGCTCCATTCGTGAAAAGCATCATTATTTGATTTTCCTGGCAGTTCTCTGGAAAAGCATACTCACAGGCTTGTTTTTATTAATCCTGACTCAGTAGTCTACCAATGAAAAAGACTTTTCCCTGGAGACATTTGTCAAAAACAATTAGTGACAATTTTAAACATTGCAGCTGAATGAGGCAATAAGAAAAGTTGAGGCAAACAACAACGTGACCAAAAAAACCTTAAAGCAATAACTAGGTCATGAAATGCCCAGAAAGGGCTCTGAAAACTCCCACATATACTTGGGAATCCAGAAGGCACATGCATGTTTAAGGACCAGCACATGCCCAGGAAAAACCTGAGAAGGGCCTAATTTCCCATATTTGGCTGATGTTGAAGCTCTGCACAAGTTGGAAATGGAGTTTAAGTCACAGCTGTAAATTGCCCATCTAAGCACAGAAGGCATGCCCAAAAACATACACAGATGCCCTCAAAAGGCTGGGAAGTTTATTGGTCCAGACGTTTAATGTTAGATTTATTAGACCAAACACACACACACACACACACACACACACCAAAACAAAAACTAAAACAAAAAACCAAAACCAAAACCAAAACAAAACAAAACAAAATAACATTAAATCAAGTATTTTAAACATGTTTAAAGAACTGTAGGAAACTCTGTGTAAATATGTCTCTTAATGAAGGAAAGTATGAAAATGTTGTCCACTAAATAGAGAATATCAATAAAGAAGTAGAAAGAAAAAAAAAAAAAGAACCAAGCAGAAACTCTAGAGTTGAAAAGTAAAATAATTAAAATGAAAAAAAATTACTAAATAGGTATTGACAATTTTGAGCTGGAAGAGGAAAGAATTAACAAAGTTTAAAATAGGCCAGTTGGGATTACCTAGTTAGACAAACAGAAAGAAAAAGAATAAATAAAAATGAACAGAGCCTCAGAGATTTGAACATGAACATGATCAGGCCTACCAACATATGCATATTGGGAAACCCAGAAGGTGAAAAAAGAAAGTTCCAGAAAGACTGTTGGGAAAAATGGTGGCCAAAACTCGCAAAATTTGATGAAATACATTAATATATACTTCCAAGAAGCTCAATGAACAAGTATGGTGAACTCAGAGATCTACACCTAAACATATCATAATTAAACTGTCAAAATCCAAAGACAGAGACTCTTCAAACAGAAAAAGAGAAACTATTCACTGTGAATAAGGAATCCTCATGATATTAACAACAAATTTCTTATCAGAAACTATGGAAACTTGAAGGTAGTATGATTACACTCAAAGGTTGAAAAAAATGTAAAATAAGAATTCTATATCCAGCAAAACTATCTTTCAAAAAATAAAGGCTAAATGAAGACATTCCTAGATAAACAAAAACCTAATTTGTTTCTAGGCTTTTAAGAAACACAAGGGAGTCCTCAAGGCTGGTATAAAAGGACACATCAAATCCAAATGAATAAACAAATCTGCATAACTAAACAAAGAGCACCAGAAAAGGTAATTGTGTAGGTAAATACAAAAGACAGTACAAACATTTTTTGTTGTAGTGTTTTTCTCTCCTATCTACTTTAATTTTTTTAACCTTTATTTTTGAGAGAAAGAAACAGAGCGTGAGTGGGAGAGGGGCAGAGAGAGAGACACACACAGAACTGGAAGCAGGCTCCAGGCTCTGAGCTTTCAGCACAGAGCCTGACGCAGGGCTTGAACTCATGAGCAATGAGATCATGACCTGAGCTGAGGTCGGATGCTTAACTGACTGAGTCACCCAGGCGCCCCCTCTCCTATTTTAAAAGGCAACTAAAGTAGGGACTAATTATAAATCTGTTTTGAGGGGCATGCAAAATATATAAAGATCTAATTTGTATGACAAAAATAGCATAAAGGAGAAGGGGGAGAATGGAGCTATAAAGGGACAAAGTTTTGTATAATATTGAAACTAAGTTAATATTAATTTGAACAAAATCTTTGTGAGTTAAGTTATAAGTTGTAATCCTCAGGGCAGCCACTAAGAAAACAACTCAAAATAATACAGCAAAAGAAATGGTATGAGAGCTAAATTGGTTTACCAGAAAATATTTATTTTACATGAAAGATGGAAGTAATGGAAGAAGAGAGGAACAAAACAGGCATGAGACAAAAAAAAAATGGCAGATGTAAATCCAGTTACATCAATAATAGCATTAAATGTGAATGAATTAATCCTTTCAGAAAGGCAGATATTGGAAGAATGGATAAAATTGATCTAATAATGTGCTCTCTAAAAGAAACAAACTTTGTATTCAAAGACACAAATGAATTAAAAATAAAGGGATTGAGGGGTGCCTGGCTGGCTCAGTTGGTAGAGCATGACACTCTTGATCTCTGGGTTGTAAGTTAGAGCCCCATGTTGGGTGTAGAGATTACTTAAACAAACAAACAAACAAACAAACAAACAAACAAACAAAAAAAAACCTTTTAAAAGTAAATGGATGGTGGGGCACCTGGGTGACTCAGTCAATTAAGCCTTTGACTCTAGCTCTTGGCTCAGTTCATAATCTCATGGTTCATGAGATCAAGCCCCATGTTGGGCTCTGAGCTGGTAGTACAAAGCCTGCTTGGGATTCTGTCTCTGCCCCTCCTCCCACTTCTCTCTCTCTCTCTCTCTCTCTCTCTCTCTCTCTCTCAAATAAATAAATAAACTTAAAAAATTAAATGGATGGAAAAAGATATAACCAAAAGACAGATGAAGCAACTACATCAATATCAAATGGAATAGGATTTATGACAAAATTATTAATAGATACAAAGGACATTTTATGATTATAAAAAGGTCAATCATTCAAGAATATCTAAGAATTATAAATGTATATTTACTTAACAAGCATGTGAGGCAGAAATCAACAGAACTGAATAACAGACAATTCAAAAATAATATTTTGAGACATCAATACTTCATTTTTAATAATACAGCAATAATTAAAACCATAATTAGAAGATTAGAGAAATAGAAAACTTGAACAACACTGTAAACCAACTATATCTAATAGACATATTTAGATCACTATGTTCAACAACAGAAATCACATTCTTCTTAAGTGCACATGAAACATTCTCTAAGATACACAACATATTGAGCCATAAAATAATTCTCAATAATTTAAAGAGACTGAAGGAGTACAAAGTATATTATCTGACCACAATCTGAATTTAGAAATCAACAATAGAAGAAAACTTGGGAAATCCACAAATATGTGGAAATTAAACAATGCATTTTTAAATAACAAATGGCCTAAGAGAAAAATAATCACAAGGGAAAGTGGAAAATTTCTTGGGATAAAGGAAACAAAAACACAACAAACTAAAACTTATAGGATTATGCTAAAACAGTTCTTAAAGGAAAATTTATAGCTATAAACATCTACATTAAAAAAGAAGAAAGTTCTCAGGTCAACAACCTTCTACCTTAAGAATACAGAAAAAGTTGGGCAAATTAAACTCAAAGCAAGCAGAAAGAAAGAAATGTTAAAGCAGAAATAAATGAAATGAAGACTAGAAAGTCATTACATAAAAATAAGAAAATAAAAATTGGATATTTTAGAAGATCAACAAAATTGACTAATTTTTAGGCAACCTAGTCATGGGGGGAGGGGGAAAGAGAAGACTTATATTACCCAAATCAGGAATGAAATAGGGAGATTGCTACAAACCTTACTGAAATTAAAAAGGATTAGAAAAGAATAATATAAATAGTTATGTGCCAATAAATTATATGACTTAACTAAAATTGACAAAAGACACAAGCTACAAAAAATGTCTCAAGAAGAAATTAAAATCTGAATAGATCTATATAAAGGAGAAATATTGAAATAGCAAACAAATGAACTCAGGACCAGAGTTCTTTGCTGCTAAATCCTACCAAATGTTTAAAGAAGGATTAGCACCAAGTCTTCACAAACTCTTCCAAAAATGTATGAAAATGCAATACTGCCTACCTCATCCCAGAGGTTATCATTACCCTGATTCCAAAGCCAGACAGGGATACCACAAGAAAAGAATACTACTGACTAACATGCCTTATGAATATAGATGCAAAAATATTTTTTAAAACACTAGTAAATGAAATCCAGTAGCATATGAAAAGAATTATATATCATGACCAACTGGCATTTATCGTAGGAATGCAAAGATAGTTCAACAGAAAATAATTCTATCGAGGTAGTACACCTTAATAACTGAATACAGGACAAAATAATGTGATCATCTCAACAGATACAGAATTTTTTTGAAAAATTCAAACACCTTCTCATGATTAAAAAAACATTCAACAAAGTAGGAATAGAATAGAACTTCCTCCACAAAATAAAGGGCATCTTCAAAAAACAAACACTTAATATCATATTTAAGATGAAAGGCTAAAAGCTTTTTCCTACAATCAACAACAAGACAAGGATGCCTGCTTTCACCACTTCTAAGGAATAATGCATGGAAGTTTGGACCAGGAGAATTAGGCAAGAGAAAGATATATTAAAAAAAAAAAAAACAATCAGTTTGGAAACAAGGACATAAAACTGCTTCTATTTGAAGATAACATGATCTTGTATGTAAAAAAAATCCCAAGGAAGGGGCACCTGGGTGGCTCAGTCGGTTGAGCGTCCAACTTCGGCTCAGGTCATGATCTCACGGTTCATGAGTTCGGGCCCCAAATTGGGCTCTGTGCTGACAGCTCAGAGCCTGTACCCGGTTCCGATTCTGTGTTTCCCTCTCTCTCTGCCCCTACCCCACATGTGCGCTCTCTCTCTCTGCCTCTCAAAAATAAATAAAACTAATAAAAATTTTTTTAAAAATCCCAAAGAATTAACAAAAATACTAGCAGAACAAATACATGAGTTCAGCAAGTTTGCAGGATGTAAAATCAATATACAAAAATTAATTGTATTTTCACACACCTCAATGAACAATCTAAAAATAAAATTAACAAAACAATTCCTTTTACAATAGCATCAAAAAAAATAAAACACATTGGAGCAATCTAGCTGGCTCAGTCAGTAGAGCATGCGACTCTTAATCCTGGGGGTGTGAGTTCAAGCCCTGTATTGAATGTAGAGATTACTTTTTTAAAAAGTTATTCAGAGAGAAGGAATTTTAACGGGGATTATGCTTAATCTGTAAATCAGTTTGGGGAAATTGCTAGCTTAACAATATTGAGTTCCAATCCATAAACATAGCATGTCTTCCCATTTTCCTTCAACACTGTTTTCTAGTTTTTGGTGTACAAGGCTTGCACTCCTTTGTTAAATTTTTTCCATGTGTTTCTTCTTCTTCTTCTTCTTCTTCTTCTTCTTCTTCTTCTTCTTCTTTTTCAAAAACTGACAGGCTGAAAAATTTCTTATGGAAATGCAAGGTATTCAGAATGGCCAAAACAATCTTGAAAAAGAAAAACAAATTGAAAGGCTTTTATTTCCCAATGTCAAAACTGACTAAAAAACCTATAGTATTCAAGATCATCTGGCATTTTTTAAAGGATAAACACATAGACTAGAATTGAGAGTCCTGGAAAAACCCTTTATGCATATGATCAATTGATTTTCAACAAAAATGCAAGACTATTCAATAAGGAAAGAAAAAAGTATTTTATTTTTTTAAGTTTATTTATTTATTTTGAGGAGGGGGGAGGGCAGAGAGAGAGAGAAAGAGAGAGAATCCCTAGCAGATTTCACACCATCAGCATGGAGCCTGATGCAGGGCTCAAATCCATGAACAGTGAAATCATGGCCTGAATTGAAATCAGATGCTTAACCGACTGAACCACCCGGATGCACCAATAAAAAAAGTATTTTCAACAAATGGTGATGGGACAGCCAGAGGAGAGTCACATGCATAAAGAGTGAAGCTAGATCCTTACCTTACACCATACACACACACACACACACACACACACACACACACACAGAACTCAATGGATCAAAGGAAAATGTTAAATGTATAAAAATGCTAGAACAAAACATAGGTGTCAGCCTTTGTGACCTTAGATTAGTTAATATTTTCTTAAACTCAAAACCTAAATAACAGGAAAAAGAAGAAAAGAATACATAAATAGATGTACTTCATCAAAATTAAAACATTTTTTACCTGAAATAATAGTATCAAGAAAGTAAAAAGAGAGCCACAAATGGGAACAAATATTTACAAATCATCTCTCTGATAGGGACCTTATATCTACAGAACTCTTACAACTCAATAATAAAAAGCCAATTAACCCAATGTAAAAAAAATAGGCAAAGAATTTGAATAGTCATTTTTCTAATGATGATAAATAAATGTCCAATATGCACATGAAAAGAGTTTAAAATAATGTCCATACAAATACTTGTACATAAATATTTATAGGAAAATTATTCATAGTAGCCAAAAGATAGATATAACTCAAATGCCCATTAACTGATAAATGGATAAACAAAATGCTGTACCATCCATACAATGAAATATTAGTCAGCCATAAAATGGAATAGAGTACTGATACATGCTATAATGTGCATGTACCTTGAAAAAAATAAGTGAAAGGATCCAGGCACAAACTACATAATGTATGATTCCATTTTTATGAAATGTTCAGAATAAGCAAAGTAGATTCCTGGTTTCCGCAGGGTGAGGGGAGGGAATGTAGAAGCCTTACTAGTAGATAAAACGCTTATTTTTAGAGTGATGGAAAAGTTTTGGGATTAGAGAGTGGTCTCCCAACCTTGTGAATATATGAAAACCAACTGACTTTACACTTTATTTTCTTTAAGTTTATTTATTTGAGAGACAGAGAGAGAGAGAGAGAACAAGTTGGGGAGAGGCAGAGAAAGGGAAAGAGAGAATCCCAAGCAGGCTCCCTACTGAGAGTGAGGAGCCCATTGTGGGACTCCATCCCACAAACCATGAGATCATGACCTGATCAATACCAAGAGTCAGACACTTAACCAAATTTAGGTGCCCCTGAATTTACACTTCAAAAGGATAAACTATGGTATACAAATTATATCTCAATAAAAAAGATCATGCTACAAAAACATTTCATGAACTTGAAATAGCCCAATCTTGACTTTCAGCTGCAATCTTGCATTGAAAGGTGAATGTTATATGAGATGTTTTGTGTTTCTTTCCTCTTAAATTCTACCCTGGTGCACTTTGCATGGGGGTCTAATCACTCATTCCTCCATCAGCTTCCATGCTCTTATACTATTAAAAACCCAATAATAAATTATTTCTATTCTTTTCACTTGACCACACACCCTGCCCAAAGCAGCCCCAAATGCTCTGCCTTCTCATACTTTCTGCTACCACAGAACCATGAAATCAAACAATTGGATGTGAGCCACAGCTCACACTAAAGGCAGGAATAAAAACCATGCCTATGACTTGCCTTCCATGTCTAGGATAAGGGCAATATCCCTGAGATATTGAGCACCTCAAACTTACTTGTTAAATGGATTAATCCCTTAAAACAACTCCCCTATCCTTCTACAATGTTATGGACTCTTCTGCAAGAATTTATGGGGCTTATTAATTGTTCTTCAGGTGTAATAGCAATTCATTCTCAGTAGATAAGTGAAGAAATAAGGCATGACATACCAGGTCAATTATTCTAGAATCATAGAACTTTAGGGCTTAGGAGAACATCTGGTCCTTTACCTTATTTTACAGATGACAAGACCAGCACCTGGAGATGTAGAGGACCACACAGGCGATTGCGTGGCCTCTGGCCACTCAGGGTGGAATTTCATCTCCACCCTGCTTCCGCCACAACTTAACCAGGTCTGCACCAGATGCACCTTGGACACTTGTCCTGTCTCATCCCCCCCATTGTTCTCTGGCTCATTCTATTTCAGTCCCGCGGCTCTCCTTGCTGGCCCTTGAACATACCAAACAGGCTCTCACCTCAGGGCTTTTCTAAATGTTGTGTCTTCTGCCTGGAATATTCTCTGCCCAGATATTCACACCATCTGGTCCCTGCTTCGATATCACCTTCTCAGGGAGACCTTCTTTATGTAAAATCACTCCCGCCTAGCACGTTGCTCTCTATCCCTTCAGCCTACTCTATTCTTTGTCTTAGTACCTGAGATCACACCTCTGCTTTGCTCCTTCCCTTCCTTAGTTGCTTAACTTCTCCTGAGAATTTTTCCTCAATAAATGCCAAGCATCTGAGTGTCTATCTCTGGCACTGCTTCTGGGAGCCCACTTAACACTGCAGAAGGAAGGCAGACTGTGCTTTTAACAGCATTGTCTGGAAGTACTCTGTGGATACAGACCCACCTGTTGAGATAAAATATTTGTGAGATACCCAATGAAACTGTTAAGAAACAATAGGCTGGTGCTTAAAAATAAAACCAGAGCTGGAAGGGGTCACTTTAGTAATTATGTGATCTTTGATTTTTAATGCCAAATGTTTGGTTCCGGAGCTGTCTTTGGGCCTCTGCAATCGTGTTTACCTAACTAAATGTGCGAGGCGATGGTATCAGACCCAAGGAGATCACGTGAGTGCTACAGCAAACAGTCAACAGATGCATGCTATTTATTTTGTTTTTTAGTCTTTTCATATTTTTTCATAAACCTTTTTCATTTTGCTTATAGGTTATCCCAGATTAATCTTCACTGAGGCATGTTTCCTAAGTTACTGAGTAGGCTGTCTGTAAGGCACTTACTATAGGTAAGAATCTGTACACTGTCATGCATTTCCATAGCAACGTACACTGATATATACAAGTTTTCACCTCCTGCACTGCACGATACCTTCACTGTGCTTACTTTGGTCCTCCCTGAAACTCCAAACCATATCATTGCTAACTTCTTCTGAAATCTCTCTGGAAATAGAACTATTTGCTTAAAAAAATCACACATACTCATATATAAAATTGTCTCTGCTTTCTTCCCTGTGTTCAAAGCCTAAAAATAATATCAAATGAAGAATAAATACAGTATTTACAAAGACTGTGAATAGGAGACAAGTAATTCAATGAAAACTTCCAAGGGGAAGTTTCCTTAGTATTGAAAGTATTGATTTGCATTTGAGAGTTATGCTCTCAATTCTCAGAATTTCAGACCTGTGCATGGACACATCATTTACAGTTCCGCAGCCCTGCAGCCCTAGGGCTCATGAGTGCAGACCTAGGACTGACTGAGCCAGAATTTAACTGCTCCAACCTACAGTATTCCTGTGGAAACAGTTTTGAACGTTTTGAATCTTACTATGGTTAAAAATTGAGCAAGCTTTACAGAAGAGAGGGGCAATGTTCAAGGAATCACACTCAGTATTTTCTGCCTCTCCATTTGTCAAATTGATGGTTCCTGTGTTCTAATAGGCCAAACCTACTCCTAACCCTTTGTTGCATGTTTTGCAACAATGTTAATAATGTACATATAACTACAGTGTTTATGGTGGGTTGAAAATGCATGTTTGAGAAAGGGAAAATACACAAAAGCAAATGAAGTCGCAAAAGAAATAAAAGAGCCAGGTGAATTCACAAACCCTCCAGGTTTCATTTTCTCTCCAGGCGAATATAGCCACCCCCATAAGTCAGGGGTGAACCAAGCAAACAACAGAACCAGGAGTGGCAGGTGGCAGGGCCCAGCTGGCCTTTCTGCAGTGTGTATTCACACCCCAGCTCCTGCCAAATGCATCCCTGCTTTATTTACCCCGAACATGCCAGCCCCGATTCCAGCATGCAGAGCTGCATGCAAGAGGACAAATAATTATGGTGAAGATTTGTGGGTAGAGGAGCTGGAAACACATCGAGCTGCCTTCCTGAATTTTAGCTTACAGAGGACCCCAATTAACACATAAAATGCAACTCCAAAAATTTATTTCACTTTATTTTTCTTCTGCATCCTCATACGTTTAGATATAAATGCACAGAATGGAAGATCACCCAGATTAGTAACCAAGAAGATCCCACACAGGCCACCTTCACCTTCGGTCTACAGCCATGTCTTAGTAGACATGTCAGCCTGTTGACGTGGCTGAATCAAATCATCAAACGATGCTGTTTCCTTAGTTTCTTTGGTTTGATAAAAAGATTAGAACCAGTGGTTAACTTATTATTACGGTCACTAGGTGACAAGTTTAATGCAATGAGGCATTAAGCTACCTAATAGAGGTTGAAAGACAAAATTTCTCACAGCCAGGGGGAAGGAAACTGAACTGACCATCATAATATTTAGCTCAATTGGCTTTTAAATGACTGCCTATTAACTGTAAGCTCAACTCAGAAATCCTAGAAATCAAAAAATATAGAGAGGCATAAATACAGAATATATATAAACACCCACATACACCACACACACACACAGCCACACACACATATGTTATGTAAAATATAGATATGTGAGTGTGTAACTAAGTGGTAACATTTTATCTTGGAGGAAGGTTCAAATCGTCTGTGAAGGAGAACGAAATATTTCCTGTCTAGCACTATTAACAACTGCATTAGCATAAAAATGCCTTGGATGACACATTTTATAAATGCATGAGAAGTTGGAAGACTGATGGTATTTGAAAGGTCAAGGGACAGAAAAATTGTATCAGTTCTGGAAATGAAATAGAGAGCACACATGCCAGCCACACAATGTTCTCTTAGATGCCTCGTAAAAAGAAACAATCTGGAAACACCAGGAGAAACAAAAGCAGGTACAGTCACGCCACACCTGTACAACCCTACACATCTTGCCTCCTTCCTAACCTCTGCACGGGCAGAGTGGGACAGAGCAAGAGGCTTTACCCTTTGTAAAATCCGCAAGTTGTTAAGAATTACAGCTCAGCCACCTGCCCATTTTATTGCTCCATGCCCTGACAAATGGAAAATTTTGTCTCTATCAGAAGCTCTTTCTGTCTACTTGAAACCCATTTCTCTGGGCCCATTTTTCTTTGGCTACACACACAACCTTTGCCACCTCTGCAGAGCACTCAAGTTCCACTCAAGGCAGCACAGCACTAAGCCGCTCCTCATCAGCTCTCTGTGCAGCTTCTAGAGAGACAGAAACCTACAAGACACACCTGCTGACCCCAGGGAGGCCATCGTCTATGGCACAGTGGCAATATTTTGCCCTTGTCTGAAATTCCCCGGTTTCTTTATTCTACCCCAGAAGAACAAATAGAGGCAGGTTTCTAAGAGTTTAAGAAAAAAAAAAAAACTTGACTTGGGGTGCCTAGTTGGCTCAGTTGGTTAAGCGTCTGACTTCGACTCAGGTCATGATTTCAAGGTTCGTGAGTTCAAGTCCTGCATCAGTCTCTGTGCTGACAGCTCAGAGCCTAGAGCCTGCTTTGAGTTTTGTGTCTCCCTCTCTATCTGCCCCTCCCCCCTCTCTCCCACACGCACACACTCTCACTCTCTCTCTCTCTCAAAAATGAATAAACATTAAAAAACTTTTTTAAAGAAAGAAACTTGACTTCACAAAATAAAACCATTATATATAAAAATCTCTCTTCTCTATTCCCTTCCCTTCCTTGGTTTGCTCCAGCAAACCTAGTTAAAAATTCAGACTGCTATAACTGGTATATAAAATAGTATATAGAAGTGTTTGTTGTTTTCTCCAAAATTATTTTTTATCACGCTTAGCCCCTATTAGTGAACAGAGAAAAAATATAGAAGTTGAGGGTGTGGTTCTGATGTTGATAGACCAAATGGGTTTTGGGTCATATAAATCTTCCAGACTCAACCCCTTCAATTTTTGAGGAGTCATTTAAACATGTGAATAGGACACTGTACTCATGTTTTATCCGGATCATTAAATCCTCTGAAAATATTTTTCATGAATTAAGAATAGCCATTAGGTGGAGAATCTAATTAGCAAAGATTCAGCTA
Source organism: Panthera pardus (assembly GCF_024362965.1). Classification (NCBI taxonomy): domain Eukaryota; kingdom Metazoa; phylum Chordata; class Mammalia; order Carnivora; family Felidae; genus Panthera; species Panthera pardus. Next base: position 47,420,665 of record NW_026526821.1, on the reverse strand, counting down.
TGGAGTTCTTCAAATAGCTGAGCAAATATTATTCAGTGTAATTGTGATAATTCCCTATTATGCCTTCTCATACATGGTTAGTACTGTGGAGATAACTTCACAGACCAGAGGACATTTTGTTCAAAATAAAGAACATCATTGCTTTAAATACCATTTCCTGAAGTTGGGTTTTAGGAGGGGTGTCCTTCTTCTCCAAAACAAATCTCCATTTCAGCTGTTCATGTTCATACACATAGCATCTGCAAGTTGAAAATCTAAGATTCCTCTAAACTACTATGCATTTATCTGAGGTTTTATGTCCTTGCAAAAGAGGATTTGAGGTTGTATGTCAATTGCTCTCCTATTTGTGTTTTATCAGAAATATCTGAAACAGATTCCATAATCTCCAGTCCTCTAGCGCTTTTTGATTTTACAGACAGGGTAAAACTGAAGTCCTTTCTAGGGTCAATTCTCAGGGTGGGAAAAAGAAAGCTTTGCAAAGAAATTCTCCTTTGTGTGTAGGTGGATCTTACACTCTATGTTTGGGGATTTTAAAATTCAGTAAAATTTTAGAGCCAGTTCTTCAGAACAGGTCCATTATCCAGAGATTGTTCTTCTAGCCTTCACCATCCATCCACCTGGCCATTAGCACCTCCAGCAGCATCAGGGCACTGGGACAGAGAACAGAGAGAAGAGAAAGCCAGAGGAGTCTGTGAACAACACACATCACTAATATTTTGTGTCACCCCTGACATCTGCCTGCACAGGTTCTGTCGCTGCTTTGCTGGGGAGCAGGGTGGAGGTACCTGAACCCATAGGCTGCCACCGTCCCCCATAGTTTCTTGGGGCTGGGGGCTGGGACAGAGGCCCCTTTTCATACTGCCCTCTATTGGGAGAACTTCCTGCCATCTTTCTTTCTTTCTTTCTTTCTTTCTTTCTTTCTTTCTTTCTTTCTTTCTTCTTTCTCTTTCTTTCTTCTCTCTCTCTTTCTAATGTTTATTTATTTTTGAGAGAGAGAGAGAAAGACAAATAGAGTGAGAGCTGGGGAGGAACAGAGAGAGGGAGAGAGAGAGAGAGACGGAGATGCTGAATCCTAAGCAGGATCCAGGCTCTGGGCTGTCAGCAAGAGCCCGACGCAGGGCTTGAACCCACGAACTGCGAGATCATGACCTGAGCCGAAGTTGGACGTTTAACCAACTGAGCCACCCAGGTAACCCCCTGCCATGTTTCTGATAAAGGAATTGTATATCCTCAATCTGAGCTTTCCCTCCCTCTCAGGAAGAGAAGTAAAGCCCTGACATGGGCTGAAGGCAACCAGACTCTGACATGCAGAAGAAGAATCAAAAGGTCAAGATTAATCAAGAAGCTCCTGAAAAAAGACATTCCAGCTATCAAGGCTTATGATTCAAAGTAACTAAAATTCTTTTTATTCTTATGTAACCTCTACACCCAATGTTGGGCTTGAACTCACAACCTCCAAATCAAAGTCATATACTCTACTGACCGAGCCAGCCAGGCATCCCTAAAATTCTTAATATTGCCACAGGAATAGAAAACTAGACAAGTGGACCTATGGGAGCCTAGACATTGGCCCACTGATATATGGAAATTGGGCTTGTGAAACAAGTGTCGGCTATCCCATGCCCCAAATACTGGCAGCAAGCACTAACTCAAGTGCCTAGTACTATATCCCATAAGCTAATCAGATGCTTTCCATATTTTAACTCCTTGAATTTTCACAAAGGTCCATGAACCTGTGTGGTAGGCAGCCTATGAGGAGGCTCCTAATGATCTCTACCTCCTGGTATTTGCATTCTTGTGGAATTCCTTCTCCTTGAACAGGGGCTGGGCTTAGTGAGGAAGAGAATATGGAAGAAGTAATGGGATGCCACTTCCAAGATTAGGTTACAAGCTACTGTGGATGCTAAGATGTCCGCTTTCATGCTGTGGCTCACTTATTCTGAAGGAAGCCACTGTGCACTGCCCTGTGGAGAAGCCTTAGTGGCAGATGACTGAGGGACACTTCAGGCCAGCAGTCAGGAGATAACTGAGACTGTTAGTGCTGCTGCCCTTGAGGAACCACATGAGCGAGGTTGGAAGGAAATCCTCCCCTGAGACTTTGGATGAGACTGCAGCCCCATTGGCACCTTGCTTGCAGCCTGGTGATAGAACTTTGAACCAGAGACAACCTAATTCCTTACCTGCAGAATCTGTCAGGTAACAGATGCTGTTTTAAGCTACAAAGTTTGGGGGTAACTTGTTACACAGCAAAGAGTTACAAATACAGATGGGGCCTAGTATCATACTCATTTTATAGACAATGAAACTGGTCACCCACCATTGGATCATTTAATAAATAGGATGAGAAAACTATATATCCATTTAGGCAGAGACTTTGAATTCCTCCCACGTATCACTCACAAAAACCAATTATAGCCAAATTAAACACCCAAATGAAAATGACAAACATTTAAATTATGGAGAAGAAGCTATAGAAGAAGATGCAACCACATAATACGGAATTTTTGGAACAGAACAAAAAAAATCATTAAAGAAAAATTTCATGAATTCAAATCTATTAGAGTTCAATACTTCTCTATAACAGCAAACTGCTTACTGAGCGAAGATCTTTTCAACACATATAACTGACAAAGGAAGAGTAGCCTAAATATATAAATTAATAAGATAAAGAAAAATGTAATAGATAAAAGAGGGGTCAAGGTCATGAACAGACTTTCCTCAAAAGAAATAGAAAAGGATTATTAACTATTAATAAGTATATAATATTTTGTATTCAAAATAAATGTGAATAAATAAACTTTAATATATTAAATATCAAAGAAAAGATGCTCAAACCAGCAACAAGGAAAATAAAAGTTAAAATAAAATTTGTACCAAACAGATTAATAAATATTTAAAGTTCTAGGTTTCTAACTCCTGGCAGTGAGGAAGAGCAGCTCTCTCATATTCTGCTAGTGGGAATATAAAGTAGTGCAACACTCTGAAAATCAATTCTGCTAGCTCTCCTACCCTGAAACCACTTGAAGATATTCATATTTTACATCCCGATAAATCCACTCTAGTTAAACACCCTGCAGAAACTCATATAAGAATGTTTGCAGTGACACTAGTTGTAAGAACAAAAACTTAAATGTCCACAGGATGGAAGATGGATGTAAGTTGGGTAAAGTCATACAATATAACAACATCCAACAATGGAAAAATAATTTCCATTTACCAATTTACCAATGTCAATTTACCAATTTACCAATGTAAATAAATTTAAGAAATACCATTTGGTGTTAAAGACTCACAGAAAAATATGTATGATATGAGTCCATTTAGGTAAAGTCAAAAACAGCCTAAAAATAAGCAACACATGAGCTACGTTTCTTGTGGTGCTCTGTGTGTGATGGGGGTGGTGTTGTGACAGGTTGCAAAGAATGGGGTCTATGAAGTGTTAATAGTGTTGTTTCCTAACCTGTGTGGTAGATAGACAGAACTCGGTTTTGCTATCATTCTTTCAATTGTACATTTACATCACATATGTTCTTTTGTATATATGACATATTTGATTGGAAATAAACCAAGAAAGGGAAAAGGATGCCCTTCTATTTTTCTGCTGGACTAAATCTAAAGAGGAGGTTGGCTGGATAGCACTGTACCATCATAGGCTGGAAAAGGAGAGAATATGTAGGAAATACAGCTAAGACAGAGGAATGTTGGGGGGACAAGGGGACAGAAGGAGAGGACAGATAGAAGAGTGGACAGACCCTGTTCTGGTGACTTCATTCCCATTTCTGAATCAAGTCTTCCCTCGGCCTTCATGAATGTTTCATTCACCTGAACCATTAACTTTCCTCATTTGAACCAAAAGATGAGGATAAAGTTGCACCCTGCCCCCCCCCACACACACACACAGATACAGAATTTATTTTTCTTGCTAAACCAGCTGTTATTAACATTGGCGGTATCAGATAATCATTTGGGGAGCTTTAAAAACCCCAGTGGCCAGGCCAGATCTCAAACCAATGAAATCAGAAGCTCAACAAGAGCAAGTTTAAAACTCACCAATTCATACCAAGATGCAAGTGAGGTGGATCACCAGCTCCAGGCAATGCTCTATCAGTGTGTAAGTGAGACCTACAACATGCAAAGAACTACAGTGTGTGAGGTGGAAACCCCCGTAGCATATGTCCAAAATGCCTGCAGGAACTACTGTGAAGTAGAATTGCTGACCCATTGCCACAAAGACTGTTATTGTCAACCATGATCCACTTGCCCTTCTTTCACAGTAATGGACCTATGACTAGGTACATGGATGCCTTGCTGGATGCATTTCCCAGCCTCCCTTGCAGCCATGCCTGGCCATGTGCCTTGGTGTTGAGCATGGAATGTGAGTGGAGGCCACAATATGCACCACTCAGGGTCTGGGCCTTAGGACAGTGAACTGTACTCCTCTGCTGTACCCTTCCCTTTCTTACTGTCTGAAACGTAACTACGGTAGCAATGGAGCTTTGACCATGGAGCTGTTGACAATGACCTTGGGAATGACACAAGTGCAAGATGGAAAGAACTGGGACCACCACCAAAACCACCACATAGACTAATCCCATCAGGACTGTCATATGAGAGACAAATGCACTTTTGCTTGGCTCTTATGGTTAGCTAAGCTGCTATAATAAATATGCCCATGGAACCCTGCAGAGTGCTGACCAGCCCAAGGTCATGGTCATTTCCAAGGAGACCAGTGACTGATGGTGGTGGAATCACAGAGGGCTAGACATCTGGATCCCTATCAGTTTAGCCCCAGCAGTCCCCTGGGGTTGGCTGAACCTGCATCACAGCTCAAAGACACACTCTACTACAGATTTCCTCCCCTCCCTTCCATAGGTGGTGGGTCCCACAAGTGCTCCTTAATAAGCATTGTTTGTAATTAACTCTATCTCACATCTGTTTCTTGAAGAAGCCAATCAGTAACCCATGGAAAGTGTTCCATAAAGACTTGTCCAATGAATGAATGTATTAAATAAATAAATAAACAAATAAGTAAATAAAGCCTAGATTTTCACTGTACTAAAGAGAAAGCTGAATATAAATGGGTAAAAAGTACATGGAAAAGTTGTTGAATACTATTTCTAACAACAGCAAATATTTAAGCTAATTTTAGTGCTTTAGTATCCTTTATGGCTTGCATATGATTAATAGAAGTCCAAATTATTAATATTTTTAATTCAGTATTAAATATCCTAAAATGGACCTTCTCAAACTGTTGGTGGGAATGCAAACTGGTACAGCCACTCTGGAAAACAGTGTGGAGGTTCTTCAAAAAATTAAAAATAGAACTACCCTACAACCTTGCAATTACACTACTAGGTATTTTCCCAAATGGTAGAAAAACACAGATTCAAACTATAGATATATAGATAGATAGATAGATAGATAGATAGATAGATATAGATATATATATCTATATATAGATATATATAGATATATATATACAGAATATTACTCATCCATCAAAAAGAATGAAATCTTGCCATTTGCAATGACATGGATGGAGCTACAGTGTATTATGCTAAGCAAAAAGTCAAAGAAAGACAAATACCATATGATTTCACTCATATGTGGAATTTAAGAAACAAAACAGATGAGCATATGGGAAAGGGGAAAAAAGAGAGAGGGGGAAACAAATCCTAAGAGACTTTTTAAGATAGAGAACGGGGGGGGGGGGGCACCTGGGTGGCTCAGTCGGTTAAGGGTCCAACTTCAGCCCAGGACATGATCTCACAGTTCATGAGTTCAAGCCCCCTGTAGGACTCTGTGTTGACAGCTCAGAACCTGCATCCTGCTTTGGATTCTGTGCTCCCCTCTCTCTCTGCCCGTCTCCCACTCACATAAACATTTAAAAAAATTAAAAAACAATTAAAAATAAATAAACATTAAAAACAATTTTTAAAAAAATATAGATAACAAACTGAGGGTTGATGGAGGGAGGTGGGTGGGGGATGGACCAAATGGGTGATGGTATTAAGAAGGGCACTTGTGATGAGCACTGGGTGTTATATGTAAGTGATAAATCACTAAATTCTACTTCTGAAACAATATTACACTATATGTTAACTAACTAGAATTTAAATAAAATTTTGAAAAAAAAATATCTGAAACTGGGAAAGCTAGATTCATGCTAATGGACATCAAAAATTATTTGCATGTTGGTTTTATTTCACCAAAACTATTTCCAAGAAGTTTTCTTTTTCTTTGCTGATCTCAGGGGTCGTCAGAGCAAGAGGGGAGCTCATAGATGTCCAAATTCTCAGGCATCCAACTTAGGCTTTTATGGCAGATGTCCCTAACTGATGGCTTGTATCTCATCTCTGTTACCCATGGAGCTTCCTTCCTACCATGAGCTTTGAAATACTGAGACGTGGAGCCAGAGCACCACCATCTTTGATTATTCTGTTAATAGAATAGGGAAATAAATTCAGGTGGATTAAAATGAGGTTTTGGAATTTTCTGTAGATTTCAATCAGTAATAATTTTTAAATCTGATTTTCTGACAAGGAACAAAATTGGGTGATATTCCAACTCAAAGTTTTTTACACTTTTGGATACTCAGTGGAGTTGGCTCTCTAATATCCATTTCCCGGCCTCCCATAGTAGGAAAATCCCAATTCTTATCTGTCCAACTTGTCACTCAGTCCAAAGCTACATGTCCCAAACTCCTTAATAGCCAGTGGTGACCATGTGACTAAATTCAGGTTAATAAAGTGTGAAAAAAACCTCACAGGAGAGTTAAGTCTTCTTTTCTCCTTTCTGCTGCCCAGAATGACAAAAGGACACCATTTTGAACCATGAGGACAAGACTATCCACTGGAGTCAGTAAGGTGGACAGCTATAAGAAACCGTGGTCCAGAAGACTTTATGAAGTTCCCATACCAGCTTTGAACTGCCTGGATCTTCATAGTGCTTTACATGAGGAACTTACAACATTGGTATCTAGGCTACTGTTTTGGGGAAGGAAGCTTTGCTACTCACAGCTCATGGTAGATACCAACAGATTCAACTCAGAACACAAAATTACAATATTCTTTAGGTTAAAAATGAATTAAAATTTAATTTTGAAAGTAATACAAAAAATAAAGTAATTTATGCATCTTTGCAAAGAAATAAATTTGTTTTGGCATTTCATGATTCGCCTTAAAACCGAATTTTTAAAAACGTGGTACTCGAATGTTGTTCAGTTAAGTCCACTGTTTCTTGGCACACAGTTTTAGAAATCTAATGCTATGTATGGGAAAATACAGAAGTTCAAAGGGGCCTCTAAAATTTGACCATTGGCTTCACGGGATGATGTGTAGGCAAAATAGTCATATTTTGAATAATACCAGCTTATTTGCGTAAAGAAACACACACAGAGAAGAAAATTGGATTTGTAAGTGGGCCTTTATCTAAACGAAAATGGATGTCACCCCTCAGTTTGGTGCATATCAGTGATGCTTTTTATTTTCCTTTTGCCTTGCACTATTTTCTAATTTTTGGACAATCATGTTTCCTGTGGCATTTGAAAATTTTCACAACATATATTCCTTCCCCTAGAGCCTTGGCCCTTTCCTGTTGTCCTGGGAAAAATGCAGGGAGTTGAGCCGTTTGGCCAAAGTCCAATGTCCACTCCAACTGGGGCAGGCAAACAGGTTTGGGAGGACCAACTCCCAGCTCTCAGAAAGCCAGCTACTCCTTTTCTTAGGTTAGAAACATTCAGTGAAGTTTGTCACTTTGCTCTTTTTCATTTCTGGGCAATTTTGGTCTTCTTGCTTTTAACCACGTGGGCAGCTTTAAGCAGCCTGAGCCCTGGAGAGGATATTTGTGGCTTGTCAGGCCCAGACAGAATCTGCAGAGGGGAAATCTCCAAAAGTTTGTATGTAGAGAGGTTTGCTACAACCCTAAGTAAATGTAAGCAAATAAAAGCTGTTGAGTGAGAATCAGACAGGCTGGGGTGCAGCTCCGAGCAGGGCGAGTGTGTGGGCTCACTGCTGGCCAGCCCAGAGGTGCATTCAGTGTGTGGTGAGGACAGGGCTGGCTGGTGTCTGACAGTGATTTAATACAAGCTCTACAAACTAAGAGACTTCAATAAATGTTGTTGACTGACTGCCCAACTGGCTTAGACCTTGCCTGAAAAGGAGAAAGGGTGCTAAATAAACTCAAGGTATTATCATAATAATACCTGCTGACCAAGAATGTTGTCAAGATGAATGAGCTCCTTTGGAAGGGCATAATGTGCTTCTCTGAAGAATGACACTAGGTGAATACTAAATTTAACATCATTTGAAAAGAACTTTATATTGCTTCGACTCTGCCCTGATGACAATATCAGCTAGAGGTCTTCTGGAAAGGCAAACACTATCTTATTGAGACAGTTTGGCCAAAATGTGACCCTGTCCTGGCACTAGTAGTTTGCTCTGTCTTTATTATCTTGGAACCCCAGGAGGGGATGGATCTTGGAAGATTGAATACTTCTCAACCACTTAGGGCAAGACAGCATAGAAATCACCTAGAGGTGAGTCCCTCTCTCCCTACTCCCACCCCCTAAACCCTAGCCCCAGAAGAGAAATTCCCCAACTCTCCTAGGTAACCATCCCTAGTATTCACACCAGATCCACTGTCAGGATGCCCCCTTTGTGTTGCACCTAATCTTTTGAGAAATGATTTGTCAATTCTTTATTGTTTTGTGTTTAATGGATATAAAGAAAATCTGATATCTGTGTTTCTGTTGGGATCCAGACTGACTTAAACCACTCACTCACTCACTCACTCACTCACTCTTTCTCTCTCTCATTAATTCACCAACTTGGGGCTTTAAAAAAAAATGTCTTTGTCATTAATTCAAGATAAATTCTAGCTCTTCATTGTACATTTATTTTTTCTAACCTCCCTGTGATCCCACTATCTGCACAGTTTACAACTCAAGCCACAACTTGGCATTGATTGCAAAAACCTAACATGTAAAAAGTATTATCTGTCAAAGAACTAATGCCTGATGCCTTTGATGCAGCATTTACATCTTTCTTTTTTTGTTTGGAAGGTGGAGCAGTCCTGTGAGATTGCAGACACGAAGGGTAATTCTCCTGTCCTGCGATAGAGCTATTTACCGAGTGAGTAATGGTTCCATTTGTCACCTTTGCTGAAGAGTCACGAGCTTGTGGCTCTCTACAGAGTCCCAGGAAAACAGCTAAAAAGTGAAATGAGTTTATCAATTATTTAATATAACTGGGGAATCTCATATTTTTCACAGGGGAAAAAAATGAGGTTGTATCAGAATCATTCAGCATGAATGGAGTAAAATTACACCCAAACATCAGTGATTTTCCATTCATTTCTATGTGGCTATACTTACCCAATCTGCCCTGTGTATCACCGGTATATTTTATATTCAACAGAATCATCCAGCTGATATTATTTCTTGCAGTGTCCTTAACACCTGAACTAGAAAAAATGATTAAACACCTGGTCTACAAAGATGGTCATGAATTTAAAGGGACTTAGCAAAACCGACTGAGCTGCCCACCCTTTTTGGGGAATGGTTTCCTGGAAGAGGCTTGTCTTGAGGTATGTGAGCAAAACTGCACTAAATTACAGGAAGCTAATTTCACTCCTGTGATGGATACAGTTAGGATTATGTCAGGGAAAGAGCAGGTTTTTGAACATCCTGATTTATAGCTCCCAAATGATGCATGTGTGAGTGATGGACAAGAAAACCCTTTTCTTCTCCCTACCCAAGGTGCCCCTAAGCAAAGGTTCCCTGGAAATTTTAATGACTAGTTCACAGGAGTAAAAACAAAAACATATGAACAGCTCAATGGCTTCCCTTACTTGCAAGAAACTTCCCCAGAGAGCCTAAAGTAATCATTTATGGGGTATTTTGCTGAGTTGTCCTGCTAAATCTTTCTGAACTTTTCTATTAGCATCCCCTGCTTTCTGTGTTTTTAATAGTCTTTTCAGAGGAAGAATTTAGAATGTTTCTTTTACAGCCCTTGTCCCCACCCCCATCTGTCTTATACAGGTTCTTAATCGAAATGTATCTTCTCAAATGTGGTTTGAGAGAATTGCAAATGTCAGTCCCTATAGCAGTTCCCTGGAGACCAGGAATTCAGATAACTTCTGCTTTTCCAAATGCATTCAGAACTAAAAGAGAAAAGAAAAAAGAAGAAGGAAAAAGCTACATAGACTACAATGAAAATGTGAGTTATTTCCACATAACCATGAGGTGTGTTTTTTGGAGATAGTGCAGTCACCCCGACCATGATGGCAGTCTCAGAAAAGAGATTGCCTGGATGCAAATCCACACTGGCCAGGCCACTAACTGTATGGCCTTGGACAAGTTACTTGCCCTTTCTGAGTCTCAGGTGTCAAATGGGGATGATAAGAGTAGGTGTCAAAAATTCAATGAGTTAATGAATGCCAAGCACTTAGGGCAAGGCCTGGGACCAGGCTACAAGCCACCACAGGACTCGGGTTGTAGAGAATTTAAGAGCAACAAGAAATTATTATCCCCATGCACTGGCAATTCTAAATGTGTCTGGGATAAAATACCCACCCCTGAAAAAAATGAAAACAAACAAAATCCCTGCTGGTCTAAACATGTTTTAAATAATTTTTATGGTTACTATGGAGTTATCACATAGGTGAGCTTCAAATTAGCACATTTTTATTATCCATACTTTATTAAACATTTTATTTTACATAGAAATGATACAGTCAGCCTACTAGACAGTTGATCATGGATATGCATGGGCTCAGCTATATGCACTCCTCCCTACGATAAGCTTGTTAGGCTTCAGTATTGTTTGAGTTTACCCTGGACACAATTTAATCTCTGCCCCTTGCATTTAAACAGTGAATGGAGATGGTGAAGGGTTAATAGCAAAATGATTATAAAGCTGAAAAAACAGAACATTCTAGAATGACTTCACTTTATGCATAAATCGTTCCCTGAAACTTGTACAATTTAGTCTTTTGTACTTTCCCCAAAAATATATTAATGAAATTAAAAAGTATCCATCTGTTCCTTCTTTTTTTTTTTTTTTTTGCATTGTAGTGTTGTTATTGTTCTATTATTATTTTTGCTGGCATGATTATACATGCAAAGTTCAATAAAAAGTATTCTATGTCTCCTTCTTTTCTGACCATTAATATCACTTGTCTTATTTCAAGATTATACTGAAAATAATTGTATCATATGATGGGTTGTTGAACAATGGCCTGCTTGTGGTGGCAAATCCACCAGTATTCCATTGTCTGTAATAGAAGAAGGTCTCAATAAATGCTAGTTAGTATTATGGTTAATCTTATTAGTGTATAGCTCTGCATGATGGTATCCAAGAAAGACTGTATTCATTAGAGCTCACTTTGTCCATAAGAAATATGTCGCCATTCTCCTCCTTATCAACACCTCACCTTTGGTTCAAATGCCAGATACCATTCAGCACGCCATGTTTGTCAAGTATTTTATCATCAGCTGTGAGCTCTGCCAAGAAGCAGTCCTGGGAAGGAAGGCCAACTTGGTGGTGCCCATTGTAGAGATAAGGAAACAACTCTACAGGGGAGAAGGTCAGCCACCCTGCCAGGTATCAGCTGAGTGACCCAGGAGCCAACTTCAGCTTCCTGGTACGGATTATTTGTGCACATTTGGCATTTGATACCTACAGAACACGTCATCATCCCAAGTTTACAACTGGGGAAACAGAGGCACAAAAGGATTAACAAATTCAATCTAAACCAAAGAAACAGTGAAGCAACAAAGAACCAGTCAATGGCATTAAGTATTGGGCTGAAAATGTTCTTAAGATATTAATAGTAACTAGTTGTTGCTGAGTGCTGACTTATAAGAGTTTCCTCTAGGCTATTACCTTACTTTTGTCTTCACAACCAGCCTACAAGGTGAGTCAGCACAATATTAACTCCAACTTACATAGGACAAATGGCAGCCTGCTAAGAAGTGAGGAAATGAGGTTCTAAACTCTGGTTTGTTCCAGGGTAGCCACTGTCCTTTGAGTATCACTCAGTGGTATCAGGGAACCCCTCTAGTATGACTGCTAATCCATTTCACATGTGCTTCCATGTCTTTAATAGACCAGCACGTTGTGCCCCTAAGCAAGGTGCTTCCACAAGCTGGGAAAACAAACCAACATTTGATAAACCCCCACTATATTCTGGGGACTGTGCTGGCTCCCTCTTTCAGTTTTAAAAGTGTGTATCTATAGACTTCTTTGTTCCAATCCCTTCTCCAGGTGAATGCACATGAGGAACACTTTGTCTCAAGCACCCCATAAACTGCAAATGTTTATATTTATTGGTGTTTCAATTCAAGCTTATTTTGCATTATTGTTTCCTCTCAGTGACATTCCCCTGCTTTCTGATGTCCTGCTCAAATCTGGGACATATCAATTATGGATCTTAAAATGTGCACAAACCATGGTGGTAGGCATGAGGATTTAGAAAAGAGGACAAAAAGAGAATTCTAGTGTTTTGTTCATAGGGAAACAAGCATCACACAATGTTTTTACTTATCCCAACTCAAAATATATAAGGTATTTTTTAAGACTATCTGTTCTTTTGACTTTTTGAAGACTAAAACACATGCTCACTTTAAAATTTCTGAATTTTTAAAATTCAGAGCAGGATAAAGAAGGTAGGAGAAACCCACAAAATTCTACAAGCTCAAACACTCAGTGCTATAGGTTGGTAAACACCACAAGACATCCATCTCTGTGTATAGGCAGACAGACAGGAAGATAGATAGACAAATAGGCAGATAGACACATAGATAAATAGATAGGCAGAAAGATAGATAGCCAGACAGAGAGAAATACATGACTTTAGAAAAATTGCATCATATTACTTATGGCATTTTAAAGGAATTAATTAAAGTACTTTTACTCTAACCAAAGAAAAAGATGGTAAGGTACAATCTGAAAAATTGTTAAAATTCATATATTTTCCTACTGCAGGAAGTGATAATTCTACACAGTCCTTCTAAAAGTTAAAATAAAAGGAATATAAAAACTCACTATGAGATTATAGACATTATTGTTTTAATTTTTTTTAATTATTTATTTTGGGGCAGGGGTGGGCAGAGAGGGAATCTGAGCAGGCTCTGTGCTGTCAGCACAGAGCCCTTTGCAGAGCTCGAACTTACAAACCTCAAGATCATGACCTGAGCCAAAATCAAGGGTCAGACGCTTAACTGACCAAGCCACCAGGCACCCCTATACACATTATTTTTGTAATTACATTTCAACTTTGAATACTATCTGACTCCTGCTATGAAAAATGAAGAAATTAGTAGGATTCTTGTATATATTTTTGTCCTCCATAATATTTATACCATCTAGTTATAGTTCATTGTGATTAGAACAAGCTTTTTTCCTATGTCACTTAGCTTTAGCTCTGTCAGTCGTATTCCTTGTCACTTCTATTTTATTTGTGCTATAAATATGCCTATTTCATCAATTTTTGTTCTTAGCTTTAAAAAACTATTCATTTCATACTCTTTTCTTTATTTTCATCATTTTGAAATTTTTTTTTAATTTTTCAATTTTCATTTTGAAACAGTTTCAGACTTACTGAAAAGTTACAAAAATAGTACAGAGAATTTCCATCGACCCTGTATCCTGCTTCCCCAAATGTCAGTGTCTTACAGAATCATAGTACAATAATCAAAATCACAAAATTAACAGAATACTATTAGCTAACCTCCCAAGCTCACCCTTTTTCTCATTACTATGGTTTATCTAGTCTAGGAGCCAATCTAGGATCCCAAACTTCATTTAGTTATTGAGTATCTTTTTTTGTCCTTAATTCATGTTCTTAATAAGTTCCTCAATAACATGAAGCATTCTCCTCTAGGAAATATCTTCTTCTTTTTTGGATAATGCCTTCTTCCAAACTGGATTATCCATCTCTCTTTTTGGCATGTTGTGCAGACATGGTGGCTGCTCACCCAATATTCTCCTTTTTCACGGGTTTTTTACAGAACCCCAACTTTGTTCAAGTCTTGAATAGAGATTCTTAATCTCTGGGAAGATGTGCTAGACTAGTGGGCTGGAGTGGTTTTGCAACACAGTCCTGGCCAAAGAGACTTAGGGTAAAGTCTGGGCTCTGCTGGGAACATTCTGGAAAGGAGTGATGTTCTGTAATAAGAAGATGGTAAATAATAAGAGCAAGACCTGCACTGCCCTCCATGTCTTGCCTCTGAGAACACTGTGAGGACATGATGCTTTGAGCTCCTGAAGTCAGTTTGCACTCATGAGGGAAAGACTGAGACAATTGTAAAGCTGTTGACCCAGAGCCCTGATGTCAATGAGCCTTAAACCAAGCCAAGAGCTCCCTACATCCAGACTTGTTATATGAGGGAAAAATCCCCACTTGTTTAAGACATCTCTAACCAAATGTCTTGATAGTTGCAGTTAGATGTATCCTAATGGACAAAGCATACTCCATCTCTTTATCTGTTTCTTTTTTGTTCAGGTTAATTTTCACAGTTGCTTTGTCACTTTTAATCTTGCTTATGCTTAAAGTGAGTGGTGCTAAGCTTTCTACTTCCTCTGACCCAATATAACTAACTTCTTTGACCTCTTTCCCACTTCTATTTGAAACCTCCCCTTTAAGTTATAATTTATGTGCTGAGGACTGCAGTAAATCTACATTTCTGCAGAAATTGTATTCTAAGTTCAATGGGAAGCCATTGGAAGTCTTCAAGGATAGAAGAGGCAGGGTCAGATTTATACACATTTAAAGAATTTCTCTCTTCGCTGTGGGTCGTGTGCAAACATAGAAGGAGAAAGCCCACCTAGCAACTCCTGAAATAGTCCTGAGAATTAACAAAGAAATCATGGTTGTTTGAACCATGGAAGCAACATTGGAGGTGATGGGTTGTATTTGAAGATATAGCCAAACAGTTCTTGCTTGTAGATTAGACATAGACTATGTGGGAAAGTAAAAAAGCAAGGATAAGACTCAGGTTTGTGGTCTGAGCACTTACAGCAACAGAAACAACATTTAGTAAAAATCAACATTGAGGAAGAAGGAAGACCAGACCCTGGGGTGGATGTAATGGGAAAGCAAGAGCTCTTAAGCACTAGTGAGAGAGAATTGTGACATGGAGGACTCACCATGGGGAATTTTCTTTTCTTTCCCTTGAATTAGGCTCTTTCCCACCCTGGATTCTTTATCTCTCTTTTGTTTCTGCAAGTTGAGGAGATTATGTGGTTGTCTACACATTGGGTAATGTTGCCACTCCTTTGCCTTTCTAACAGACCCCCAAATTTATTTGACTTATAGGAAGAGGCACTGGTCTGTGTTAGAAATTGGTGGGAGATCACGATGGCAGGACAAGGAGGGACCACAACGTTATTTCTTACCTTGTACCAAGGAGTGGTATTATGTATGAATTCCTTCATTAAATATTAAATCTCCAAAGACCTGGTGAGATTGCCATTTTACCCTCAATTCATAGAAAAGGAAGTTGGCATTCAAAGAAACTGAGAGAGCAGCCCTTTGTGACCATGGCCCAGAAACACACACAAGCCTGTCTTGACTTACTCCAGATCAGTGTTGATCCAGCACACATCAGTTACTGTCCCAAGATCCCTCCAAGACTGTGGGAATGTTTCAGTCACGTTACCTGAACCAGAGTCTAGGTAGCCCATATACATGACTATCTGGGACATCCCAATCCAGTGGCAAAAATACCCCAGTGGGTACTCACCATTCCTGCCCCCTGACACTCTGGGACAAGTCCCTTTGGGGACGGCGTTGCCAGTGATGCTGTCTCCTTCATTAGAAAGATTCCTAATAGACTGCTACCCCCTCTTTCTCTGCTGCCAATCCCCTGCCACAAACACTCCAGAGCAGGGACACAAATGTTGAAAGAGAGCATTGTTTTTCAGGGACAGACTCCAAAGAAGAAGCCAATCAAAATATCATAAGAAAACGGACTTCATAATTTGATGAAAAAATTGCCATTCTTACCAATAGGAGAGAAGTCGCCCCTGACTACGAGCAAAAAGCACTGACCAGCTCAGAGGAAGCCTATGGACTTTCAGCAAGCCCTAAGCACTTGAAATGCCTTTGTTTGAACGTGTCTTCTTGTTACAGTAATGAGAAAGGTGTTGCCTTAATGAGTCATATAATGCAAATTTTAATGGTAAAATTAAATTTTGAATAAACAGTATGAAAAATCAAATATTAGAAATCCATTTCTTAAAAGCTTACAATAGTGACTTGTCAATGTACTAGTGAGCTTAAGTAAGATCATTTCAGATTATGTATACAGTGCTGAACTATTTCAATCTAATTATGGGAAAATTGTGTTTTCATTAAGCCTTCTTCCTAATGCAGAAAATGCTATTAAAATTATTTTCATTGACATTCTCCTAATAAGCTGGCTTGGAAACTGCATTTACACTTGACCAGTTAGTTGTTTTCAGAAGTGGTCATGCCCTAGTGGGAATGAATCCTGCCTCCCATTCTTGATGGGCTGCAGCGAGACAGAAAAGAGGCACTACTACAGAGAAAGCACACAGCTAACAGTCTGACACACAGCAAGCACTTTAAAAGTTTAGCTCTTACTCTTATTATCATTGCCATCACCAATCTCCATCTATAATTACATCACCTATGACAATAAATATGCAAGTGAAGAGGGCAGATTATCAAGATCCATATTTTGCAGCTATTTCTTTGCTACAGCCTGACGTTTGGTAGCCATTGACCAACACAGACCAGAGATGGGAAGCAGTTTCCAAATGCTTACTGGACCATGTCTTAGTCCAGCCCTTGTAATGCTCAATGACCAGTGAGGAGTGAGGGGTGAGGAATGCTTAGGAATTACAAAGCAAAAGTCAGTAACACTAGAATGGCGAAATTTAGACTCACAACCAAGTGGGCACCTAGGAAATCAGCATGAGAAATGATTAGGGCCAAAGCAGCAATGGTGCTTCCTCCACATAGAAAATTCACAGGGCAGGGGTACCTGGGTGGCTCAGTTGGTTAGGCGGCTGGCTTTGGCTCAGGTCATGATCCCGCAGTTCATGGGTTCTAGCCCCACATCAGGCTCTGTGCTGACAGCTCAGAGCCTGGAGCCTGCTTTGGATTCTGTGTCTCCCTCTCTCTCTGCCCCTCGCCCACCCCTGCGCTCGCTCTCTCTCTCTCTCTCTCTCTCTCTCTCTCTCTCTCTCTCAAAGTTAAATAAATATTAAAATTTAAAAAAAGATTAAAAAAAGGAAGAAAGATTCACAGGGCACGTTTGAGTCTGCGCTGACTAGTGTAATTATTGTACTCTACACATACTTGTTACATGTTTACCATGTGCTGGCAGCCACTCCCCATCTTGGAGATACTACAGAAACAAGACCCCTACACCCTTGCATCTTATGCCCCGGGGGCAGCAGATAATTACCAAGAAAACAAACAATCAAACTAGAGGGTTTCAGATGGTGATTACTTTTATGAAGAAGACAGAAAGAAATGTGATAGTAAGTAGTAGTGAGTAGTAAGAGAATGAGTAGTAGGACAGTGATGTGTGCAGTAGGCTGGCTGCAGCTCCTGGTGGGAAAGTGGCTGGGAAGCAGAGCGCAGAGGAATCAGGATTATTTACCAACTGCTATATAGTCCCATCCCCCACTGCTCCCAAGTCACTTCTCAACCCTCAGGACTAGATATGGGGAACTCAAATGAGAAAATAATAGGACTAGACATGGGGAACTCAAATGAGAAAATAATAGAATTAATCTTTCAGTACAGGCTGTCATCATCAGACAAAGCCTAGACAGAAAGGAGATACAGGAATGAACACAGGATGGGTGGAAAGTGGTCTGGAAAAACCTCAAGGAAGCTGTAAGTAACTGGAAAAATAAGGAGACCATCAGAAGAATCATCTGTGGGTATAAGACTTTTCTGATGGAGTTCCTTTTTAGGCTAGCCGAACGTCAACTGTACAAGTTGATGACTGTGGTAGACTCTAAGGTCCAATGACCCCACCTACTGGTATTCACACCCTTATATAATTTCCTCCCCTGGAGTGGGGGCAGAACCTGTGACTTGCTTCTAACCAATAGATGGGTGATGAGCTGTCACTGCCATGATCTTGTTATGATTGCCACATCTGGCAGACATTCCCCCTGCTGACTTTGGTGAAGCACGTTACCTGAGACAGCCTCTGGCCAGCAACCAGCTAAAAATGTAAGCCCTCCAACCAATGGGCAACAAGCAACCAAATTCTACCAACAACCTCCTAAACTTGAGCTAGATCACAGTCCCAGCCAACACCTTGAATTCAGCCTTGTGAGCCATCCTAAGGCAGAGATCAGCTAACTGTGCCGGGACTCCTGACCCTAGAAACTGCGAGACAATAAATGTGTCTGTGTTAAGCCACTATGTTTGTGGTAATTTATTATGCAGCAATAGAAAACAAATGGCATTAATGAAGGTTAGCAGGATCACTCCAGTATATGGAGAACATCACTTGGGAATGATACAGTCAGGGGCACCGTCAGCCCCTGAGGTTTCACAGAATATTTAAAATATTTTATAGCCCAGATAGGACTGAGCACAGGAACACTGAGAGCGAAGATGTGTCCCCTGTGCTTAGGGAATTCAGCCAAAAAGAAGTTGTCAGAAAAGCTGAAGTGGGGGTGGGGCCATCAATGGTGTAAACAGGATTAATTTAAAAGAGGTGCAGTCATAGACACAGCTAAAGTGTGTTGCTTACTTAAAAAAAAAAAAAAAAAAAAAGACTGCACACAAAATGATTAAAAAAAAAAAAAAGTAATACCAAAGGGTATAAGATAAAAAGCAGATTCTCCCTCCTCTCTCCTCAGATCCCTGATTTCATACCCAGAAAGGTGGCAGTCAATACAATTTCTTAACGGTCCTTTCAGAAATTTTCTACACACATACAATGCCCATGTCTACCTTTTTTTGGTGCAAATGGGGTTAAATTATACACATAGTTGACCCTTGAACAATATGGGCTTGAACTATGTGCATCCCCTTATACAGATTTTTTACAGTGCAGTACTGTAAATGCATTGTCTCTTACAATTTTCTTGATGATATTTTCCTTTCTCTAGCTTATTTATTGTAAGTAGAGTATATAATATATATATAACGTGCAAAATATGTCTATTGATTGTTTATGTTATTGTAAGGGTTCTGGTCAACAGGAGGCTATTAGTTAAGTTTGGGGGGAGTCAAAAGTTATACATGGATTTTTTACTGTGGGGAGGGGGGGCTCAGTGCCCCAACCCCCAAGTTGTTCAAAGATCACCTGTCCTGTTTCTGTCTCTTGCTTTTTTTCAAGCGTTGTCTCAAAGATCTCTCAATTTCTATATATTCAAATTAGCTCATCATTTACATGGCTGCCTAATATTCATGTGTATGAATTTACCTTAGTTTGTGTAATTAGTCCCCTGGTGATTAGCATATAAGTTGTGTCCATGTTTTTGCTATCACAACAAATGCAATATGTAAATCTTTGCTCACTTCTACAGCTATAGGACAAGTAATAGAAGCGAAATTGTGGGGCAGGATGTACTGCCGATCTATCTTCAAAGTTGCACGCACTTTATCCTCATACCCAATCTAAAAAGCCACATTTTTAGCCACACTTTGACCAGCATTACATGTTAAACACATTTAAAAACCTTTGCCAATTTAGTAGATAAAAAATGGTATCTGGTGTTTGTGGGACTTTTTTGGTTTGCATACACCTGAATTTTTCAAGCTCCTCATAGGTTGAATCCATTTAGAGGATCCAGAATCCAGGACAGAGGTTAGACATTAGGAGTGAAACCCTTAGGGATGAATGGAGAAAAAAGAAAGAGTGGTTGTCATTCACGAAGACTCACTAAAGGCAACGTCCCAAATACCCCACAGGTAGTTAGTCACCCCATCAAAGTCTAGAAACTTCCTTTTTTTCACTCCAAGCCCCCACATACTTGACTTGAGGTAAGACTAGGTCATAAGAGAAATAATATGCATCAGACACAACAAAAGCATATATTGAGTATATCTCTTCGTGAATGTCAGAGATGACTTTGGCTGGAAGGTCCTTCTACAGAAATCTTCTGGAAAGGAGAGCTTGCATTTCTCAGGTAATTGTCCTAAATATGGTCATGTTTGAAGGTTAAAAGAGCCCAAACACTTTCTCTCCACTTTCTAATTCTTTAAAGCTAATGCTCCACTCCAACAAACTTACTTAACAGGACCCTCTCTGTAAACCAATAGATGTTATTAAGAGACCAAACCTCACAGATTTATAGAAGAAAAAAGGGGGGGGGATGCTTAGTTAATATGTATTAATATTCTGTTTCAACTGAGTTCAACAGCTTTGAAGTAGCCTATGAGCTCACAAGGCTGTGGTCTCACTGCAATAGCAAACACAGTGAAATTAAAGGGGCTACTCAGTCTCTTCATCCTGGAAGAGACTTTGCCAGAGACTGGATTATTTTTTAAATCTATTTTTGCAGTGAAAGGAAGCCACAGGCATCTGGATACTGGCTCCCCAGCCCGAAACCTAATTTCTGCCAGGGCATGAAGAGCACCTTCTAAAACTGCACCTCGAGAATTTGGGTGGGTTCAAAATGAGATCGGAGCATTTGGGTGGCTTTGTGTTTTTTCCTACCCAGTTTTCCTTCATCTTGGTATTTCTTTCCTCCAAAGGACACTGTGTACTCACCACACTTACTCCTGATCATCCCCAAACACAAATCCAGATTCATTTTTTAAAAACGAATGACTGAGTGCTTGTCCTATATTTTTGTTTTCTCCCAGCTATAGACTACCTGTGCCAACAAAAATGAGTGTATTCATTTATTTTTAAAAACCTCCTACAAATCTTCAGTGACTCTTTGAGTATAAAATATTCATACCTTGACTCCAAATTACAGTTGGGAGCATAACCACTCAACAAGTACTTTTAGTTCAGATTCATTTTAGATTCATACAAGCTGGGGAAGGAAACATAGAAAACACAAAGCATCCTTTGAAGGAAAAAAAAATCCTGAATGAAGAAAAGGGTGGGAAAATACTGCCATTTCAAACCAACCCAAAGGCTTATGCCGCAGGTTCAGAGCTATTTAAGGTGGAGGAGGCAGCTTTGGCAAGTACAAAAGGTGGCCACAGGATGAGGACAACTGAATTGAGAAGGCTCTTGGACGAAAAAAACAAAAAAACAAAAAACTGATTTAGAGAATTAAGGTAAGTCAATTAATTAAATATGACTATGTCTCAGCCGAATTCACTTTTATCACATTATTATTCAGCATTTGTAGAAGACCTATTCTGAGCAGTTAGCTCCATTGATTCCAGACAGCTAGAAAGTTGATTTTACTATGAATTTGGGTGCTGGGGGAAAAAAATGACCTGGATATTCAAAACCCACTTCTTGATTTCCATGAAGTGCTACCTAGGAGGTCTGGTTGCAAATCATTTTGCAAATGCAAATCCCATTACCAAAAGTTTCAGAACTTTTTCTTTTTAGTGATCTTTATAATTACTGTAATCCTGGTGTAGATATTTTAGGAAGAATAATGCTGCCGTAGTGTAAGCCTCACCAAAGGCTTTTAGAACAGAGACATTTTGCAAATTGGAAATGGGCATTTTTACTTGACAATGGTTGAAGGGAAATTGACCAGCACTTGTGAGGTCTGCTGGGCTGTGAGTTAGGTCTTTGAAAGGCACAAACATAGCAAAAGGTGAATCTGCCAATAAGGTTCTACTTTACTAATGTTTTAGCTGACCTAAATAAGCCCTTATTGGGAAAGGCAACCCCCAAGCCAGAATGCTTCTGGTTCACACCAGAATGAGCTTTAGGGATCACATCACTGGAGGCCTAGGGGAGGGAAGAGTTTGTTTGATTCAGGGATACAGTAAGAAAGTCAAGGCCCTGGATTCATTCTGTTTTTCTTGCTTTCCCTCTGTGTGGTCAGCTTCATATAGGGCTGCAAATAGATCCCAGCACCTTACAAATATAAGTTCCTTCTGCCACATCCAGGAGGGAGACCAGAGATCATTTCTCAGAAGAACAAAACAGCTTGCTTTTTATTCCCCAGATGCTCCCAGCACATGTCCCCTGAGACTCACAGGGAGTACAGAGCCCACCCCTAAACTCATTCCCATGGCCAGGAGGTAAATTTGAGCTAATTTGCTAAGGCCTGAGCCCCAAGACTCTTTCCAGAGCCAAACATAGACATTAGCATCCCCCAAATATAAGGACCACACAGAATAGGAATGGATACCTACAATATAGAATTGATCAGGAAATGGATGTTGTGGGGCCTATTCATCTAGAAAGGACAGACCTGAGTAAGAAAGGACAGGGTGGGGCTAGGACTTCTAATAGTTCCACTGTTCCCCAAAACTGGGCAGGCCCGAGTGGCCAGATGATTTCTGGGGCCACTGAGGTTAGAGACACTTCAACAGGAGGGATTCCTGAAATCTCTCCACTCACCTTGTTCACCCCAGGACTAACTATAGACCTGTCTCAGCCACTGTCTCCAGCTTTGACTGAAGCTGCCCCAAGGATCCAACCTACTAGCAGATTGTGGTTCACAGAGCCTTGGCAAGTGGCCTCCTGTGTAGACCAGCTCATCACATGGAAGGTCACTTCTTCAAACAAGCAAGGGAGAGCCTCTGACGTCAGCAAGAGCTCAGTCTGTCTTTTCAGACTCCCCTGATGAAGTCAGGCTCACCTGGGATCAACTTCCTTTTGATTAACACAAAGTCAGTTGATTTTGGACCTTAATTACATCTATTAAATCCCTTTTTTCTTTGCCATATTCTTTTGGCTAGAAGCAAGTGACCGGTCCCTCCCACACTCAAGTGGAACAGACTCTACAGGCCATGAACACCAGTGGGTGGAAGTCATGGGGCTATCTTAGAATTCTGCCTCCCTCAGCCTGCATTTTTCTCTCTCCATCCACCCCCTCAGAGAGTTTCCACTGACCTAAATCTGTAAACATTTAGTATTTGTGTTCAACCACACAGGTTCTTACAGAGAGCCAACAAGAGATTTGGGGCCCTATTCCTCTTTTTTAAAACACCCCTGAATCAGTGGAAATAAAAGGGCTTACAAAATTACCCAATGACAGCCTCTGCTTCACATTTGTCACCGCTCACCAGCAGTCACTTTTACAGGGATAGATCAATTGGCATTGGAACAGGAGTCAAATATAACCAAATAGGTCATTTTCAAGTGGTTCAAGTTGAATTTTCTGTATGGTATTAAGGACTGGGGTACTGTGTGGAATTGTTGGGAAAAATGAAATAGAGTGAACAAAACTTTTCAAATATTGTACCCAAGTACAGTATTATCAACAACCAGTATAGCCCATAGGCCTATGGATTTCTGAGCATGTGACCTATAGATGAAAAATAAAAATAATCTTGAGTGTCCTAGTGAGTCCCAATGGACTAAACACCAGTGAGAGATAAAGTAAGTGGGATCCTACTTCCCCTGCTCTGTCCCCACCAAAGTTCTACATTGTTGTTCTGGACAAGCTCCATGGGGAAGCACATACCACCATGGTGGGACCTCATTCCCACAGTGGCTCTAGAGAGAAGGCTCAGAGCAGAACTTTCATCTGAATGGATTCCAAGGCCAGAGTTGAGGTGAATAATCCAAAGAGATACACCTGTACATCCTCTTTTCCCAGGCTCCATTGTGTCCTCTTCTATGCTGCCCTGTGCCTCGGACTATTGCCATGCCCATCTAGGTTTTTATTTCTACTATATCACTCTACATCCTGGATACTTCTGGTGGGTCAACCTACCACTTTCTTTTTTTAAATTATAATTTATTGTCAAGTTAGCTAACATACAGTGCATACAGTATACTCTTGGCTTCAGGAGTAGATTCCCATGATTCAAATTTCACATACAATGCCCAGTGCTCATCCCAACAAGTGTCCTCTTCAATGCCCATCACCCATTTCCCCCAGACTTTCCCCATCAACCTTCAGTTTGTTCTCTGTATTTAAGAGTATCTTATGGTTTGCCTCCCTTTCTTTTAGAAACTATTTTTTCCCCTTCCCTTCCCCCATGGTCTTCTGTTAAGTTTCCTAAGTTTCATATATGAGTGAAAACATGTGATATCTGTCTTTCTCTAACTAACTTATTTCACTTAGCATAATACCCCCCAGTTCCATCCACATTGTTGCAAATGGCAAGATTCCATTCTTTGTCATTGTCGAGTAGTATTCCATTGTATATATAAACCACATCTTCTTTATCCATTCACCAGTTGGTGGACATTTGGGCTTTTTCCATAATTTGACTATTGGTCAGCCTAGCATTTTCATCTTATGACCTCTCCACTTAAGAAAGACAGTTATTCCCCATTCCCCATTGAATAAAATTCAGGATTCTGGCCCAGGCATTTGGGCCCAGCATACTCTAACCAGTGTCTGAGCTCCCTGCCCCACTTCCCCTCTGCTCTGCCCATATTCCCATCCTACTGTCTAATCACTATTTCCAGATCATGTCTTGACTTTCCTACCTCCCCATTATTGCTCACACCATTCCTCTCAAATAGAATATTCTCCCGCCTTTCCCACCAAAACCAGCTGAGATGCGGCCTCCCTGAATTTCCCCTCAGAACTACTTCAGCAATTTGTATACTTCCCATTTGACCTCCCAAATTGCCAGGTACTGGGAGCAATTTTACATTTGTGCATAGATCTTAGGGCAAGGACTGGGTCACACTTCACAGTCACCTATGTTCCTCACAATATCTCTTGTGCCTTACAACAGAAGGCACTTAGTAAGTATTTGTTATATGGGTGAGCAAGAACAATTTTCAATTCTCAGCCATTCTAACTTATTTGATTACTACCTGGATTCACCATTCACCATAAAAGGAAGAGTTACATATATGCCTAATATACATATTATTATTTCCATGTATACGAAAGCTTATATACACACATATTTGCCATTTTTTTTTCAGTAAATGGCAGCAACGTTGAATATATAAAAATAAAGATGAAGAAGTCTAGGCAAAGCATGGAAATATGTATAACAGCGCCCTATTTTAAAAAGACAATGAAATATCGCCTTTATTATTATCACTATTCAGTAAAACATGTATGTGTAAGGTATAATCTAGAAGAAAGAACATAAGAATTAAATGGTTTTGAGGAGTGGTGACATTTAATTTATTGTTTAATTGATTAAATGATTCTGCAGTAGAACTGACATTATACATCACTATTTCCATGTGCCAAGGAACAAGTGGTTTCTTTATTACCTATAATTGAACTCAACTTTGAAGTCCCTTACACCTGCATGCCCTCTAAAGACTGGAGGGGAGGGGAATCTGAGCAAGCCTGCTAATTAAAAGTCACACCATATCCTCTATGTAAGCAGCCTCCGACAGCTAATTATCCCATCCATTCTAAAGCCACATTCCCACCAGAGCTGTTTACCCCTCTCCCTCTGCCTCTCCAAGATGCCTTCAGTTTCAAGAAATGCTCACATATCCTCAGGTGTTGGGGAGGCCCCTGGTTCCCTGCAGGAACTCCTCTAGGTCTGACTAGCTCCCAGATGAGGGACATCCCTTCTCACTTGGTCTACACAATAACCCCTGGTGCCCCTGCAGAGTGCTGGCTCTGCTCAGCTTCCTCAGGGGACTTTGTGAGCTCCCTGTGCTGCAGTGTCTGCAGAGCACACACCTGGATCAGGAATAGAGGTCTACACACATGGCTGACTCTCACCTGTGGGGGCCACAGAACCCAAGTCTCAGCCATGTTCACCTTCAGGTTCAGCTTGAACTCCTCACCAAACAGCTCTTGCCCCCATGGTCCCACCGCTCCTCACTTTGGCAACCCAATGGCAGGCAAGATGGATCTCATCCTCAGCCATGGTACAAATCCTCTCATGGCTCCCACAGGAATGCCTGGCTGTCTTCACCAGCCTTCTGGCAAGGAAGACTCAAAACACCAAGTCAGAACTTGCCACCCCAAACCCACTTCTTTCCATGCTCTTCTACAACTGCCTTACCATGTTAGAAAAAGGTACAAGCACCCAGATATCTTTGGAGTCTCAGAAACCCCTTCTAGATGTTTCCATATCCTGCTATCATCTTAAGATTTAGCCCTAAGGAAGAATAGCTAGGGCCTCATCTATTGTTCTGCTCCCTCTGACTCTCCTGGAAGCCACATGCTGTTTGTTGGGCAATGGTTTTATGTCATATCCTGAAACCTCCCTTTGCCTTATGGTAAAGCTCTAGGGTCTGAATCTGTCCATCCTCCTTCTTGGAATGTACCTGAAGTTTTGGAGTTTAAAATGTCTTTTTCTCTTTCCCCAAAACTTGGCTTCCAAAATAATTTCCTTACTCAAGAAAAGACTCAAAAAAAAAAAAAAAAAGCTTCAAGCCTCAAAGCAGGTTAATGGCCACTTTGGTCTTGCCTTTTCATGTTCTAAGACTTGTCCCTGAAATGGTAGATAGGCATTGCCTGGGAGCTTGTCAGAAATGTAGAAGCTCGGGCCCTTGTGGACCTTTTGATTTAGACTGTGCCTTTGACCCTCCTATGATTAGTGACCTTTGGAAAAGAAGAAAGAAAGAAAGAAAGAAAGAAAGAAAGAAAGAAAGAAAGAAAGAGAAAGAAGAAAACAAACAAACTCTGGGGAAGAGCCAAACTCTTTCTAATCCTTGAAAAATGGTAACTAGTTTATGGGAGGGATTCTCAGACCCTTTCAGCTTGAACTTTCCCATGTCCCTGAGCACAAGTGTAGGGGGCAGAGACTGTATCCTATGATTTCATGTCACCTTGACAGTCTCTGATCATGTGTGTCCTTGCCCTGTTTTAAAGGTTAAGCTCCCAAGGCTCAGTGAAATTAGCCAACTCACTCAGGGCCACCTAGTCCCTAAGAGACAGAGCAGGGGCAGAGTTGGGTCATTCCAGTTGGAAATACAGCCAATGTCTTTCCCAAGGTGTTGATAAGAAGAGAACCAATAAAAAGCTTGTTTCTCTGGTTTTAGAAATACACACACACACACACACACACACACACACACACACAGAAATGCTTGCCTTGAATCAGAAAACTGGGTCTTCTGTGGGAGAGTAGGATTTGCCTCCATGATATCTACCTCAAACAATAGTATCCCCACACCCATAATGATGACAAGAAGAAGGAAGAAAAAGAGGTGGGGGATATAACAGCTTGCTAAGTGTCCAGTTTTACTGGAGGTAGCATTAACAATCCTCAAAACGTATATATCCTTCTATGGTTTTCTCCTACTGGAAGAAGGCAGGCTGCATGGGATGTGCAAGGCAAGTCTTGCAGCTGCCCTGGATAATGTCACCTCTTAGAGCTTCTCAAAGGGAGTTTCTTGGGCACCATGAAGCCTGTATTGTAGGTGAGATTACTTCCAAATTCAGTAAAAATCCATTCAGCTGTTTCCACAACTGGCAATGTCCATCATATAGAGAACTCTTACTATATTTTTATAGGTCATGATTAATATATCAAGTATGGTCACTGTGAGCCATCACTGGCTCATGACAGCCATGATCTTCACAATGCTTAGAGAAAGGAATAACCATTATCTTCCTTGAAAAATGAAGTAAGAGTCTCAGGGAAGCTAAGTAACCTGTCCAAGGTTATCCAACTCATAAGTGGTGAAATCAGAGACTCAAGTCAAGGTATTGATTCTAAAGCTCTTGCTCTTTTACACTACCTTGCTCTTTTCCACTACTATCCATCAATTTATCTCCTCAACCAATGAAAACCTTTGATCTAGACCACCTGTTAGATTGGATGTTAAGCCTCAGGGAGGAGAGGTCACTGGCAGAGCCCCTGGGGGAAAAGAACACTCAGCAGGGGGCTGATGAGGGATCTGTGGGGATAGAGAGGCAGGAATCCCCAGACATCAAAGATAGTGACTAACAGAGAAGGTCCTGCCCACCATGTTGACACAGTTGCAGAGAAATGGTGATGCTGATGAGTAAGGTTAAGCTAAGGCAAAGCTGAGGTTTTTCCCAGCCCCCATTGCAACTTCTTCTCACAACCCCCTTTGAGAAACAGTGGTTTCACTATGCACTAGTGGTGTGCTTTCACCTTTTCTTATAAAATTTTAAATAAACTCAACCATAGCTATTCCAGGCACTGGAGATACGCTGCAGTTTTAGTACAGACCATGGAACATTTTAATGTAGAATTTCCCACCAATAATGATGGCCAAAGGTCCCTTTCCCATTTCATTTTCCAGCATGTTTTCCCACAAGTAAAAGAGATAATCCATGCAATTGCCTACATAAAATCGGGAAAAGGATACCTCTGGGTTTTCAAACCCTAAGAATGAGGGTGCTTCCTG
The DNA here is from genome assembly GCF_024362965.1 of Panthera pardus. Lineage (NCBI taxonomy): Eukaryota > Metazoa > Chordata > Mammalia > Carnivora > Felidae > Panthera > Panthera pardus. Next base: position 47,392,308 of record NW_026526821.1, on the reverse strand, counting down.
ATAATGAGATTGTTTGAGGGAAGAACAAACCCCACCACCCACCCCTCAATGACTGTACACACGTGTGTGCAAACACACACACACACACACACACACACACACACACACGTCCACCTGTTGGGGTAGCCTGGGGCCATTCAACTCATCCTTTCCTACCCTCTCAAGTCCAACCAAGATGGAGGCCTCTGCTCTGTCGCCATATGATTGGCTGCTGCTCAGCACTGGTGTCCAATCAGTTCATCCAGGGAATGCAGACCCTGCGGCAGACATCAGCTAATGAGATGAATACAAATTCCTCTGCGAAGACCCCGGGAGAATTCATTATGTGGGTTGTTCTTCTGAATACTCCTTTAAACATGCAAATCCCTTCAGCACTGCTATACTCATGGTTGAATAGAATATGAATCAAAGGCTCAGCCCTTTCCTTTTATGCTCAGATCATAAAGTCTGAAACATCTCAAGTTTGTGTGTGTGTGTGGATTTTTTTTTAACCAGAGGAAGTTAAAGCTTTAGTTATTATTCAGTGCTGTCCAAAAAGAGATTAGGAAATGGGAAGTTAGTCCTTCAGATGTTATCCAGATTTAAAAATTAAAATGATTAATGTCTAGAACATAAAACCCAATTATAAGAAAGACCATTGGGATGGTGATAAAAATAAAGAGAGGGTGGAATTTCCAGATAAATTCTGAAGAGTCTTGTGACTGATGTAAAGTCCCATTAACCTCATGGGGATCTAATCAAAGGCTTTCTGTTAAAAGTAAATCTAAGACTCGGGGAGTGAGAGTTCTTGCAAGGACAGGCGAAATTCCATCAGTACTTTGTAGAAATGGCCCTGAAAATAGGATGTCCCTTCTCACACATAGTGGGAATTATCGCAGCCCCAGTTTTTGCACAAAAGTGTTTAGGGTCAAATTGTAAGAGTTTTCCTCTGTGATCTATACTCTATTTGAGTCCCCAGTACATTGTACTTTCTGGCCTCAGGGTTTAGGAAGCAGCTAGATATCCAGTCCTCACTATGAGGATTTTCCATTATGAGATAATTTTATCTTGAGTTCCCATTTACTACAAGTGAATCATCTCACCAGGAAACAAGAAGCAAGGCAATAGTTTACCTTCTATTTAATAGGGAACAAAGTTCATCATTACTCAATACTTCAGCTGATTCTTGCACCACTGAGTGGTGGAAATGACTAGTTTTCAAGTGTTTGTGCTCAAACTTGGCATTTCTACCTCCTTCCTTCAAGTAATCAAAAGGCCTTGTGGCTCAGCAAGCATTGCAGTGGAGGCATAATCCTGTTAAATCTCTAGTTGATATTGTCCTCACTGTTCCTAAATGTTATCCCTAAGAAGTGGAGAAATCATATTACTGAATTCTGAGGCATTTTTCTGAGTAGCACAGTTCATAGTTCTAGTGCTTGTTGGCATAATATAACTTCTGGTGAGTGCAGGTGACTGATTACACACGATTCTGAAAATTCAAATTTGGAAGTTTGATCCTCTTTTGAAGGAGGTGGAGAGGACTCCTGGCCTCTCCATTCTTGGGAATGCAGTTCTGGCATCCAGGGCATGCAATAAATGTTATTATTATATGTCTACTTGCCTTCCCCTTCCCTATCAGCCATTCTTTTTTTTTAATAATATAATTTATTGTCAAATTGGTTTCCATACAACACCCACGGCTCCATTCTTAAAACTTCCCAATGATGATGAGACACTTATCATTATCCTTGTTTTATGACTTAGGATGAGGCCTCTAAAATCTTGGCACTAGGAAATGGAGACAGTAGGACTTAAATGGATGATGTCAGAGCCCCAAATAACCCCCCTAAGCCCACCTTTCATCTGCTGTTATATGCTGGCAGCAGAATCCTACCTTCCCCACAAAGGACTGGAAGTGCCTAAAGAGTTAAGACTGCCCAGCAACAGACACTGCTAATCAATGACTAACAGGAATTGGTGTATAAATACCCCAACTTCCTCTCCCCTTGGTAGGAAGACCCCTGAGGTGCTTGCTTTGCTGTGTCTCCCAGGGTCCCAACAAGATTAAGCCTCAGTTGCCCTTAGCAGTAACTAACTTGCTGACATGTATGTCCCTTATTGGCCACCTTCCCTTCCTAGTCTCACTTCTGCATACCTTTCGGAATATTTCCTGGCGCAAACACCCTATTTGCACTTGGATGTTTGCATCTACTTCTGGAGGTATCAAAACTAAAATATAGACCTTTCGATCCCCAGTTCTATATTTTCATTTCACTTGATGCTTTCCTGGCTCTCATCAGTTTGCAGTTATCTGGAGAGACCATCAGAAGCCAGAGGCAGATCTCTCCTTCCAGAACCAAGCAATGTCCATCACTGCATAATAGAAACCAGAGAGAATGTTGGTCCCAGAAATGCAGCCTCTCCACCCAGATTAGTTCTGCAGGTTCCTAAGTGGTTATATCATCTGGGTTCACTGAAGGCAGCCTCTGAGTTGGAGCTTGGCATGTACGATGGTTATGAAGTATCAATGCCTGGTGTGGGGAGAGGAGGAAGGAGTGGGAAGGGGAGAAACTGGCCCCAAAGCAGCCTTGGTCAACCCCAGAGGGAGCCCCAGAGCTAGTGTGGCCTTCAGGGTTGTCTTGAATTGGGTTGAGGTGGCCAGGCCACGGGTTTTCAATGTGGACCATCCAGGAAGGGCCATGACCTCAAGGGAGGTTATGTCTGCAGATAAGGTGACCCTGAAAGGACTGACAACTGACCAACCAGTTCTTCTCTGACAAGAGCCAATTGAGTAGTGATCCTGGGTCCCACCACACTTTCCTCTACCCTGCTGAGAGAACAACCATTCCAAAACCTTGGTGATGCCCCATCTCAAGGAAAGAAGCCAAACTTCTTAGCCTTCAGCTCCTCTGGCAACCCCTTCCATCTCCCACCAGCATTCTGTTTCTCCCAGGATGCTCCCCAATCCCCCCTGCTGAACTATGCCCATGCCCCTGCAGTGGTGTTTCCTGTCAATTAGAGGAGTCTTGGTTCTTTCATCCTGGGGAAAAAATCTTCCTCTTCCCCCTGGGTTTGACTTAAATATCACCTTCTCAGACAGGAGGCACCCAGCCTTTCTATTCAAGGAAGAGCACATTCCTCCTATCTTGGGGGCACATGGCCTGCTGCTACAGTAACACATTGCATTATTTACAGTTTGTTTCTGGTGTACTCCCAATCCTGTGAATTCCTTGAAGATATCTGTGGTGCCTATGATCTATAGACCCATAGACATACTGGGGATTCAGTACATGTTTGTCCAATGCATATTGGAAGAGCTGCTCCCAAAACATGGATAAATGTGCCTTCCAATGAGAGCTAAGACCAAGATTAATGCACACTTCTGTCACATTTGGGGCAGGAAAAGAATGAGGGCCATGTTCAGGAGCCTCAGTGTCATGGAATTCCTAATTTCTGAGGTTGCAAGCAAGGGATGGAGAATTAGTTCTCATCACTGCTATCTCTGGCTGCCACCCAAAAGTAAGAGGCTCAGAGCAGAGACACTTGACTAACCTCTAGACTAGAATTGCTAGTGTTTAATTGGTTGGTGATCTTGGAAATATTTTAGCATAAGTTAAATATAAAAACAACACATTGATACATTCTTCTTGCAAAAAGTTAAACACATCAAAAAAAGGGCAAAGTCCCCTTTAACATCCCCCTCACCCCAGTGCACAGTTTTATCTCCACAGAAAAGTATGGTATGGATCTTTACAGATTCTTTGTGCACTGGAGAAATACAGCCACGTGCACACATGGACATGTACAAGAATATTCATTGTGGGACTCTCTATACAGCAAAATTTGCATTCCTCCCATAATGTATACCATTCATTGGTAGACTACCCAGCTTCCCTCTTTCCACTTTTGCTATTTGATGTGGGGCTTTCAGTAAGCTTTTGCATGTGCTGCTCCATAAGAGCCTGCTCTTGGGCTCTGAGAGCCACTCAATATGCTCCCATAGAGAGTTCCAAGTGCCTAGGAATGTATGACCAGACCTCAGGGGGTCCCTTAACCAATGATGAGCATAGGAGGGAGGACTCATACTTAAATTCTCCTGTGAAGTCAGGCTGCAGCTCCTGTCTGTGAGGCTTTGCCTGAGATGGTTCTTTGTTAGCCTACTCCTCCTTTCCCTATCCCTTACCTGGGACCACTAGCTTAATAAATCACATGCACATGAGTCCCAGCCCTCCAGGCTCTGCTTCTGGGGAGCTTACCTGAGACACCAGCAGTAGTAGATTAGCTAAAGATCAGTGGAATATATACATTAAACTGTAGTGAAAAATAAGAGACGGCTCTGTATGTGTTAACATGGGAGGATGCCAAGACATACCTTTGTGTGGGAAAAGCAAATTGAAATATAATATGTATGTGTGTGCTAAAATACCATTTTAGGAAAAGAATAACACTGAGCAGGGGCGCCTGGGTGGCTCAATCTGTTAAGTGTCCAACTCTTGATTTTGGCTCAGGTCATGATCTCATGGATTGTGAGTTCAAGCCCCATGTTGGATTCTGCACTGACAGTGAGGAGCCTACTCTGGATTCTCTCTCTCCCTTTCTCTGCCCCTCCCCCACTGGTGCACATGCACTCATGAATTTTCTCTCTCAAAATAAATAAATAAACTTAATTTTTTTTTAAAGAATAATACTGAGCAATACTGTAAGAAAGTTAACAAAGGCATAATTCTCTCCCAACACACCACCATGGGCCCCTGCTTTCTTTTTGCCAGCCTGAATTTTGCCTTTCCAAGTAATGAGTAAATCAGCTGCTGATCATGGGGTCTTCTGCTCCCACTTGCCAACTAACAAGGTCCCATGGAAAAGGGGAGAATTTTTTATCTCTAAGAGCAAGGTTTTCATTTTCTTATGAAACAGGTGGCTATATTGGTCAGCTTAAGAGAATGAGATCTTTCAAGTCACCTGAAATGAATCCAAGTGGAAAGTTTTGCTTTTTTTTTTTTTTTTTAATTTAATGGGTGGAAATTGGCAAACATTCGATCCCAGAACAAATTCCCTAGGCTGGCCTGAAACAGCTGGTGGGAGAGGAGTGGCAGCCTGGTGATGGCAGCTGAGGACCCTTCTGGAAAAATGAATGAAGGGGGCTTCTGCCAGTTTTGGGGCACCCAGAGCACATCACTTGTGTGGAAGACCGCTTTATGGATGGGAGAGCAGGGAAGTGTACAGCTTAAGGGAACAAGAAGGAAATCAGAAAGAATGGTGAGCAAGACATTCTCCTGAAGGTAAAGAGGGGAGCTGCAAAACCATTTGGAAGCTGAGGTCTTCTGGACTTCAGAAAGAGGTCAGGGAGGAAAAAGAGATTATTTTAGCATGTGGTAAAGGGTTTGGGAATGGTTGGAGTTATTGTCTGCATGAAAAATGAAATGCTGAATTCAGCTTTCAAAGGAAGAGAAAGCCGTGGAATTAAAGCCAACTGGAGCTTCAGACTGCTTTTCAGCTGAGGCAGACCCTTCAACTTCTAGTTTTTTGCGAAGAAGAGTCAGAAGAGGGGAGAACCCATTTGCTAAACCTGGACCTGTCCTTGGCCCAGAGCTAAGCACAGTGTTTACATCAGAATGATCATTTCAAACATATGGTATCATTTTGAACAAATATAGTTTTCCTCTAAGGGGGTTGTTTTGGGTTACAGTTGAGAGAAGAAAATTTAAAACGTAGTATAAAGCACCTCTCTATGCAAAACATTGAACTTTTCCACCAGTATGATGCTGAGAAACTGCACAGGATGTAGGGAGGAAAAGCAACATTGACTGGTATTCCCAATATACCAGGCAGCAGGCTAAGCCATCATCATGTGCCTCAACTGATTTCATCCACACCCAGTCCAGGAAGGTAGATTCTGCTCTTCTTCTGTTTTTACAGATGAGAAATCTGAAGCTTCTTTCAAGGGAGTACTAACAAGTCTTCAGCCCCCAGTATACTCAGTTTTTCAAGTTTTTGGATGAGAACCAATAGTAAGAAATATATTTTCTATCTTGAAGAAGGTACACATACATTTATAATGGAAACAGGTTTTTCGAACATGTCTTTGTTATGTGAGATGTACTGAGAGATTCTATTCTATTTCTTTCCTTCATTTAATGATACTCTTAATGGAGTATATTGCTGTCACAGCATTTTAATGAGCCCTCAATTGAAATTTGAAAAGGACTTGGCTAGGATTTGTTGTAATCTGATTTGATCCCTCCAAAACCAGTCTTTCCAGGTAAAGTATGAGCTTTAAATTAACTTTGCATAGCATCAGTCCTCCACTCTTCCATCTACCCATCCATCCACCCACCATGCATCAACTAAGCATCTACCATCCATCCATCTGCCCACCATCCACCATCCACCCACCCACCATCTATCCAATAAACATTAGCATGCAGAGGTGAACCAATTTCCAGATTCTGCATCACAGGAACTGATAATACATCATAAGTGCTAAGCTACCAGGTGGAAAAATTCAAATCATCCATTCTTTGCAAAGAATCATTAAATGAAAGATACACATTCTAGAAGTGCCCAACAGAACAATTTAGATGGTTCCAGAGCTAACGTCTTTGGGTATAACCTCTCCCCGACCAAATAAGAAAATCTTCCTTCAGACAACCAGTTACAAAGATAAAGAAATTGAGCAAAGAAGATGAGTGGAAATGGTCACTGTGACATTCCCAGATGCCACTACTGGAGATCTCACGCAGCCTAAAACATGGATCCGAGCCATGAAGAAAACTGAAATCACACCTTCCCATAGCTCCCTCATTTCTGTCTCTGAATTTGTTGTGAGTGAGTCCTGCTGACTGTGACCACAGGCTGTTTGAAATTACACCGTTTGCCTTATTTAATTTTCTTCTGCAGTCATAAATATTAATTAAACTAAACCACAGACAGCCTGCATTCCGATCTGTTCACTTCCTGAGGTCCATAAGCAATTAAGAGCCACAGCCATTTAAGTACTAGCTGGTTGTTGAAGTCAGCCCTGTAACATCCACTTTTTAATTTTTTAAATTAGGTCAGATTTGTTAAATCTCAGTGTTTTTTGTTTTGTTTTGTTTTTGTTTGTTTGTTTGTTTTTTTGCCTAACTTCTCTTGGCCTGTGAGTGTTTCCAGTGTGATTCTCTTCTTGTAAATATAATGTATGTTCCTTCAACATACTTTTTCATTTTCTCTGAAGCAACATGCAGAAAAGGGTATGTCTTCATTAATAAGAACCAGAAATACTTGCGTGAAGCCTGTCAGCTATCCAGTGACAGAACTTCACTTTTTTTAAAGCTCATTTTATTTATTTTTGAGAAAGGAGTGTGCACATGTGTGAATGGGGGAGGGGCAGAGAGAGAGAGAGAGAGAGAAGAAGAAGAGAGAGAGAATCCAAGCAGCTGTCAGTACAGAGCCTGACACGGGGCTCAAACTCTTTTAAAAAAATAATAATAATAACATTTATTTATTTTTGAGACAGAGAGAGAGTGAGCATGAACAGGGGAGGGTCAGAAAAAGAGGGAGACACAGAATCCGAAACAGGCTCCAGGCTGTGAGCTGTCAGCACACAGCCCGACGCGGGGCTTGAACCCACGGACCGCGAGATCATGACCTGAGCCGAAGTTGGACGCTTAACCGACTGAGCCACCCAGGTGCCCCTAGGGTTCAAACTCTTGAACAGTGAGATCATAACCTGAGTTGAAATCAAGAGTCAGATGCCCAACCAACTGAGCCACCCAGGTGCTCCAAAACTGCACTTATCGAAGCTTGTTCATTTAATAGTATTTAATGACAACAAAACAAAATAAAACAAAACAAAACCAAAAGAGATGATTGTAAGAAATGAGGAATATATAAAAGGTAAGTGGAGTTCTTCTCCCAACATCCCCAAGGCCCAGCTTCTGATGGTGTCATTGTTAACAGTTTTGTGTGTGACCTTCAAATCTTTTCTACGCACAGACAGAGTCAGGGTTTATTTTCATCAAAATTAAATCAAGTTACCCATATTTTGCAACTATTTAACCCTTCAATGTAAATGGATGTACGATTTACGTGATTTTATAGACATTTAGGCCATTCTGTATAACAGCTGCATAATATTCCACAATAAAGTTGGGTTGATGTTTATTTAACCCCATTCCTCTAGACTTTATTTTCTTAATTTTTTTTATGTTATTTATATTTGAGAGAGAGAGAGAGAGCGTGAGTGGAGGAGGGTCTGAGAGAAAGAGGGACACAGAATTAAAAACAGGCTCCAGGCTCTGAGCTGTCAGCACAGAGCCCGATGCAGGGCTCTAACTCACAGACCATGAAATCATGACCTGAGCTTAAGTCAGACACTCAACTGACTGAACCACCTAGGCACCCCAAAACTTTCGATATTGGGCATGCTGTTAGTACACAACACACACACACACACACACACACAGTGCCAATAACTGGACACTTTTTTCCTCTAGCATTTCCTATTCCTCCCATGCCTTTGAGAACTGCCTCATCTCACTATAGGAAGGTCCCTTGTGAAGCAAGAGAACATAACTGGAAATGGGTCAAGATCTGGGTCAGAGGGCCTGGGTGTGTATGGAAGGGCTGGTGGACCTGAGGCAGATCCTCAGCGTCTCTCACTCCCATGACTGCAGTGACAACTTGAGCTTCCACCGGAGACAGGCCTGCGTGTGAACCCTGAGCCTGATGCAGATGTTAGCCCTTCCACAACCTCCCTATTTTCCAAAATCCATTTCAGTTGGGGGAATGGGGAAACTCCAGGAAGAAACATGAAGAAAAAATTCCCTATTCCTAAACTCAATATGTCAAGAGGGAGAAAAGAATAAAACAAACAGGGAAGAGGAGAGAAGGCTGCACTTTCCAATTTCTAGAGAACTGTGAGGCACAGAGGACTCCCACCAAGACCAGATGGTCCCCATCATTAGCATTTACTTAGCACTTGATTTTGAAGACTTAGAGGAATGAATTCACCAGGTTTCACTCTTAAAGGGAAGAGCTAACCTCTCAGGATTTTGAAAGCGATAGATCCATTTGTGTAGACTCCTTTGAAGAACAGTATGCTGCCCATATAATTCCTTTATGATATAAAACAATACATATTCCTGGGCTTCAGGCTGACAGAGGAAAGCCCTGGGGTGGCTGAGCAGCTGGGCGCAAAGGAGACAGTTGCGAAGCCAGTGTGTATTTTATAACCGATTCCAGGCAGCTTCATACAATTCCCTCACCAGCCTCACTATCTGCAGCCCACACTGCTTTCAAATCAAACGTAGATTAAGTACTTGGTCTACAATTCTTATTGTGTTGACATTAATTCTCCATGTGCTTTTATAAATGCAAGAGGAATAAGAAGAATTGACCCACAGGAAAAAATATGTTCCCTCTCTTTGAGCAGTTCCTACCTGGGAGGAAGGAGCCCTCTTCAGAATGAATGCCTTATTTAAATTCCCACAAGGGAGAAGGGTGGTCTAAGCGCCAATTAGGAGTGTATATTGCAAATAGAAGAAGCATTAAAGAAACATCCTGAATTTTTAAATTCCTCTCACCTTTGAGACTCAGATTTTAATTCCTAAATGTTTCCTATTATATACAAAAATACATGAGTGGCAAAGCCAGGGAAACCGTGTGTTTCTTAATGCGGCAGGAGGCGGTGAGGGGAGGAGGGGGACTCATCTTGGTGTTGTCTATGGTTTCAGTTTTAATTACTCCTGGCCGTTCTGTTTTTCTCCTGCGCTGGCGGGCAGCGTCAGTTCAGCATCAGGTCAAACTCTGTGGATGAAAATTCCCACTCTCAGTCATCAGGATGAAAGGCCTAGGTCTTTTCCAGGAGGAGGACCCTGTCTCTGGAAGACCCTTCTGAACAGAGGAGTTGTAGGACTGGTGGAGGGAGCTAACAAGGCCCAGTGGCGGGGGTGGGGCTCAGCCTGGAGCAGGGCTACCCAACTACTTCTGAATCCTGTGGGCAGGGAAGGTGAATCCAGTCTGCTGGGCAGGTCAGTGTGGCCACAGGCCAGCGAGGGGTGAACTGACAGAGGAGAAGATGGACTTAACACCAGTTCTTGTATGGAGTGACATCCCCCCATCCCTCTCGAGACAGACTGCCTGCTGAGTGAGAATATAGGCCTCCAAAAGAGGGCTGACCCATCTGTGGTCATGGGACCTGGCTTCACCTGGAAGCTTGTTAGGTTGCAAACTCTGGAACTCTTCCCCAGACCTGCTCAACCAGAATCTGCATTTTAACAAGATCCCCAGGGGATTTGTATGCACATAAAAATTTGAGGGGCGGTCCCAGACCTGGTCAATTACCTCAGTCCCAGTGGGTCCCTGTTGCTGTTGTTGCTGTGTTACGCTACCCCTCCAAAATAAAGCTCTCATTTTTTCAGAGACCTCCACCATCCACTTTCCAGAATTACTTTTGGAAGTAAAACCTACATTGAATACAGATGCATATATCGCAAACACTTGAGGGCTGCGTACTCTCTGTGCCAACCCCTGTCCTCACACCCCCAGGACAAAGTTCTCAAGCCAGGACTCACCCCCAGCAGGAGCATTTCCCTGGCACCAGCTCCTTCTTTCCAAAGCCAGAACCCCTTAGTATGCCATACTCTAGGGAGATTGCAAATGGTGAATTTGTAACAGGTAATTTGGACAGCACATTGCTCTTATCCAGCTGCACTCAGGAGAGAACCATTCTGCTGGCACCATGCGAGAGACACACAGTGAAGGAAACAATCAATAAAATGAAAAGGCAATCTACAGAAAAGGAGACGATATTTGCAAATGACATATCCAATAAAGGGTTAGTATCCTAAATAGAAAAAGAACTTGTACAACTCAACACCCAAAAAACAAAGAATCCAATTAAAAATGGGCAGAAGATATGAACAGACATTTCTCCAAATAAGACATCCAAATGGCCAACAGACCTATGAAAAGATGCTCAACATCACTCATTATCAGGGAAGTGCAAATCAAAACTACAATGAGATATCACCTCTGATGTCACCTGTCGGAATGGCTAACATAAAAAATACCAGAAACAAAAGGTATTGGCCAGGTTGTGGAGAAAAAGGAACCCTCATGCACTATTGGTGGGTATGCAAACTGGTGCAGCCACTTTGGAAGACAGTATGAGGTTCCTCAAAAAGTTAAAAATAGAACTACCCTAGATTACAGTAATGAGTATTTACTCCAAGAATACAAGAACACTAATTCAAAGGGATACATGCACCCTATGTTTACAGCAGCATTATTTACAAAATTCCAAATTATGGGGGGGTGGGGTGTGGGTAGCTCAGTCAGTTGAGCATCTGACTTTTGATTTCAGCTTGGATCTCATGGTCTGTGAGTTCAAGCCCTGAATCAGCTTCTGCGCTGACAGTGCACAGCCCTCTTGGGATCCTTTCTCTCTCTCTCTCTCTCTCTCTCTCTCTCAGTGCACAGCCCTCTTGGGATCCTCTCTCTTTCTCTCTCTCTCTCTCTCTCTCTCTCTCTCTGTCCCTACCCTGCTCACACATGTACATGTTCACTCTCTCTCTCTCTCAAAATAAATAAATAAACTAAAAAACAAACAAACAAACAAACAAACAGGGGCGCCTGGGTGGCGCAGTCGGTTAAGCGTCCGACTTCAGCTCAGGTCACGATCTCGCGGTCCGTGAGTTCTAGCCCCGCATCAGGCTCTAGGCTGATGGCTCAGAGCCTGGAGCTTGCTTCCAATTCTGTGTCTCCCTCTCTCTCTGCCCCTCCCCCATTCATGCTCTGTCTCTCTCTATCTCAAAAATAAATAAACGTTAAAAAAATTTAAAAAAAAACAGCCAAATTATGGAGGTAGCCCAAGTGTTCATCAATTGGTGAATGGATAAAGATGATGTGGTGTATAAATATACAATGGAATATTATTCAGCCATAAAAAAGAATGAAATCTTGCCATTTGCAGTGACATGGATAGAACTAGAGAGTACAATGCTAAGTGAAATAAGTCAGTCAGAGAAAGACAAATACCATATGACTTCACTCATATGTGGAATTTAAGAAATAAATGAGCAAAGGGGAAAAAGAGAGAAAGACAAATCAAGAAATACAGAACAAACTGATGGCTACCAGACTAGAGGGTGTAGGGGGGATGGGTGAAATATGTGATGAGGATTAAGAAATGCACTTGTGATGAGTGCAGGGTGATGTATGCAACTGTTGAATCACTATATTGTACACCTGAAACTAATACAACACTATATGTTAACTAACTGGAATTAAAAACTTAAAAGAAAAAAAAATTATCTGCCTGTGTAGCAAAGGATTCCTAAGAAGAAATGCCCAGGGTCTGATTCTTCAGGTCTGTGACTGAATCTTCATGACTCCTGTCCCTAACAACATTTACTCCTTGCGGTTTTGGCAGGAATAACTGAGATTTCCTCCAAGAATAACATTCAAATATATGAAATAGCTCCCAGGGCTACAAATGCAGATGCATCTAATTTAGGCATCCCTCAAAGAGGAGTTTATTCTCACTCACGTTGACATGTTATTATTGCTACTAAAAGTTGTCATTTCTTTATTTTTATCTCTTCCAATTATGTTAATTACCTGCTATAATAGTCTCACATACCAGAACTGTGCTTAAAAACTCAAGAATGGTGGACAGGATGCTAAGTATATACTAGAAATATTTGTCGAACCCTGGACCCAAAAGGCAAAGCACTGGCCTTCTCCTCAGACCCACACAGATGCAAGTGAAGTTGACAAGCACACAAGCCAATCACTGAGAAAGACCATAAAAGATGAACAATCCATAACTACACCAACCTCCCAAACAGCAATCAAATTCTATGTGCACAGAAAGAGAGCTGAGTGCCAAATTCATTCTAGTAGTACCCCAAGGACTGTCTCCTTCTCCTGTTCCATGCTAGGAAGCCACCATCTGTGGCTGACATGAATATTATTTCTCTCCCTTCCTCAATACAGGGAAGAGCACAGCTCATTTTCTGACACAGGTGAGAAAAAATAATGTTAGTTTGCTTTTTGGAACTCAAACCCTTGGTCCATTTTAATGATGGCTTCACCCATCTCCTTTCAAGTGTGAGAACTGAATAAATATGTGTAAGTTAGTTTGCTAAAGTTTCCATGATATCAGATCTAATATTCTTATTACATATTTCACCATAAAATAATAAAAAGTAATTTAATAATAATATAATAATGATATAAAATGGCACAACTGTAGTGCTGAAAAGATGTAGATTGAAGGTAAGACTCTACCACTCAGAGACATCATATTCACATCATATTTATCTCATTTTATTTTGTCATCATTTATTATTACTTATTTCCCATCTTTTCCTGTAAATCTTGCCAAGGAGAGCAAGATTACATTGTATCCAGGTGCCTTGTGTGTTAAACTTATACTGTTATATAATGCTTTCTTTCCACTTTTATTAGCACGTTCCTGTGTTTTTTCCGAAGACTGGGACATGCTTAATCTTTTCTTCAATCTTTCACATAAATCTCCCTAGATAACTTATTCTGATCTAATTATCTTTCCAATTGACCTCTCTCGTAAACAACTAGTGTTTGGGCCATCAAAGAACTAGGAAAAACAGCAAGAGTATCTGAGGGTGTATTCAGTACCAAATAGACTAATTTTGATGGTCAGGCTTTTTTTTTTTTTTTTTTTTAATAAAATTTCAGAAACAACCCACCTGCAGAAAGTGAAATGATGATTATAACCTTTGGCACAACTATATGCCTTTTCTTTTTGAAGACCTGAAACTGACCCTGAAAATTCCACTCTGTGAATATTATTCAGAGAGGTGTGGGCACCTGATTTCTGCCAACCCAAAAGTTTACTTTTAAAACGTGTATTTTCACAAGACTTCCCTAAGTCACCTTTCCATCTTCTCTGTCTTAATCTCATCTGCAGATCTGCCTGATAATGCCCTAAAGCAAGGCCTGCCCTGGACATTTATTCTGTGCAGGACTTCAGGAATTGGAGTATGGAGGAGCTGAATGCCACCCTTCACCACCACCACCACCACCACCACCACCCCGCCCCTGTTATTTTACAGGTTATTTCTTAGGGAAGTTGAACTCTGTTTATTGATATCCCCTTCCCCCAAGGGCTAGTTTCATATCCCAGAGAGAGTTCCCTGGTGAAAGGGGTTTTGCTAGAGGAATGTAGGAGAAGCGGAGGCCCAGATTTGAGCCCAAGTCATATCCGCTGGGGCAGCATCCAGAATAAAAACAGCATGCTAACCCCAAGCACAGTCGTCTGTTATCAGGCGGCTTTATACGGAAACCGGGCAGCACCGAACGAAAAGAATGGGAAACGGGGAGGACACGGGCAAAGGAAAAATTTGCCCATCTCAGTCCTAGGGGTTTAAACTAAGGGGGTATCAGGGAAAACATCTGTTTTCAACCCGAGTTACCCGCGAACTTTTTTCCTGGAGAGAAGCTCCTGGAGCAATTTACAGCATTCCAGCCTGAGGCTTTCGTGCCAGACGCTCTGAATAAACCTTTAGAAACCGAAGCTGCCGGGGAGGAGCATGAGTGTGCAGGGGAAGTAGCGCCTCCAAAGAGCTCCGCGCCGGAGACGCAAAGCGAACCCCAAGCTTTGTGAACGTTCCTGCTTCCTCGCAGCCGCCTGTGCCCGGCTCCAAGCTGCCTAAGGGCACTGCAGCCCGCCCTCGCCTTCCTCGGAACGGCGGTGCGCTCAGGGAGGGTGCCAGACCCGCAGGTCCGACCCGACCGGCAGGAGGCGGTCTGGGTTTGCGCAGAACCTCGGGAACTCCAAAGAAATGCCATCCCCGTGTCGGAGAGGCCGGGAAAGATGCCGGGGCATTCGAGTTCCCGGGTTTCGGGGTTAGGACTTCGGGGGTTAAGAGGGTTCGGGTCGGGCCCGAGGACTGCGCGGCGGATAGGGGGCGCCCTGTCACTGCGGAAGCCAGTGCCGTGTGTTCCTGGGTAAGCCGGGATCCCGCCCACCAACTGTGGCAAGAACTTGCAAGGTTCGCTCTTTAGGAAGGTAGTTCCCTTTCCTCCAGAGGACCTTCTCTCTCCACTAGTGCCACTAGCTCCTTTTGCTCGTGGAATAATTTCTAGAACCATATTTTCGATCAGTAGTAAAAAGAAAAAGGGAAGTGGAACACATACACGCACAGATTAGGTTAACTACAATGTTCACTTCCATACACACGAGAAAGCTGTTTGTCATCGTTTCGGAGGTTTGTCTGGGCGTCACTTTTCTATTGGACATGAGAAGCGCCCCGTGGGGAGTGAGGTTGACTGTGTTTTGGGATGTGTGTGTGTGTGCATGTGCGTGCGTGTCCGTGTGTGTGCGCGCCTGCATTTCTGCCCTGAGCCTATGCAGACAGCTTTGAAAAAACAAATAACTTATCTTTTGAGTGCCAGTGTGCACCCCTCTTTCCCAAGCTTTGGGCAGAACGGTCACATTGCTCCCTCATGCTCTGAGACCCGTGAGAAATGCTGGGGATCTGGTCCCTTTGGCTCCCCACCGCACACCTACACTAAATGTGCATACACCCCATGACACACTTCCCTGGTGCACTGGGCCAGCCTGCCCCTCCCGGTATCCCTTAGCGCTGCTCAGGGCTTTCAAAGCAATGCAGACTTTGGCTTTGGGGTATCCTGCTCTTCCCCCACCCCCTACAGTCGCTCAGTGGGTTCATTAACCCTCTCACTATAAATTGGTAAAACCATTTGCATGGTTCAGCACAAAAGGTGCTGCCCTCAGTTGTATCTGGTTCAAAGCTATGCAGGCCTAAATTACCTGGGTAGAGGGAAGGAGTGGCTTCCCTACACGGACTGTCCTTCCTTGCTGGCCTTCTAGCCTGACACTCACCCAGCCCTTCCATTTTCAGTGCTCAGCTCTGTGCCTGCCACCTCGCCCCTGTCTTCTGACACCATTACCCATCACTCTGGACAGGTAGGCCAGATAACCACTATTTCCTATTTGTTCTTTACCTTTAATGGGGGGGGGGGGCACAGGATTGGATCCTCATGGCCCAGCCTGTTTTCAGAACCAAGAAAAGAAGTCCACATCAAACACCTGTAATACACAACCCCTGCAATCTGGGCTCACTGGGGTGTTGGTGGCTGGCCGTGGACAGATGATAATCTGAACCCAGAAGCTGGAGGAAAAATAAAAAGCAAGTATATGGTTTTGAGGCGTCTAATTCTTATAAAACAGCCCTTCGAGAAAACAGAGACCCTCCCTGAAGTAAATTCCATGTGTCCCATTATTGATTCCTTTATTCCCCTCTCTCCTCCCGCCTCAACCTCAACCTCCTGCCCTGTTTGTTTTAGTTACGAAATGCTGTGGGCACCTCGGTTGTGACTGCAAAGTAACCTTGAAACACGGCGTCCTGAATGTCAGAGACAAATAGCAGTCACCCAACCGTCGACTGAAGTTGGCGGGGCCGCGTGCGCCCTGCGCTAGGCGATCCGACAGTGCTCTTGCCCGCCAGCCGCCCCTCTGTCTGTCGCCGGAGGCTGGGCTCCGAAGAAGCAAAAGCCGAGGCGGCCGGACCAGGCGCACCCCGCGCGCCTTCCGGAGCCGCTCCAAGTCTTAACTGTAACAGGGAGGGGCCTCCCAGGAGCAGCGGCAGGCGAGTTCAAGGTGTGTACACAGTTTTTCTAAATACGACAGCGCTTTGCAAATTGGCTCTGTCACCGTCTTGTCGTTTTGACAGGGAATGGAACACTGAGAGCGAAGAAACCCGAGATGAGTAAATGCGGCATTTCTAAGGCTCTGCAGAGGGGCAATGGGGCGCTGAGGCCCGGCGCGCCCTTCGACAGGCGCAACAGGAGCCGGGCTCTATGGGACCCGGCGGGGGTCAGAGCGCTGGGCCGCTCCGGGGTGGCTTCCTCCCAGGTCCCTCCTCCCACGGGCACTCCCCGAGGGCTCGGGGGTGGGGGGGGGGGGAAAGGGGGCTGGAGTAGAAAGTCTGTGCGCCCACTCGCCCGCTCGCCTAGCCCTGTACCGGTGCGGGGCGCGGCTGCAGTGGGGCGGGCGCCGGGCGCCGAGGGGCAGGTGCCGGCGCCGGCGGAGTCTCCCTCTCACCTAGGTGTGAGCTGATTATTCAAATGGGCTGCCCCGGGTCTGGGGATTGGAGGCCCGCGCCGGCGCGCCGCGCTATATCACCAGCCGCCCACGTCACTGCGGCACTTGTCCGCTCCGCGGTCCACTCCTCCTCCTCCTCCTCCTCCTCCTCCTCCTCCTCCTCCTCCTCCTCCTCCACCTCCTCCTCCTCCTCCTCTCTTCCTCCTCCTCCCCTCTCTCCACACCCCCCCCCCCCACTCGCCCCCGCGCCTCGCGCTTCCCGCCGCCTCTGGGCAGCTCGGCACTGCCAACCTCGGCCTCCGCCCGGCAGCCCGCGAGCGCGGCGGCGGCGGGCGGCAGGCGCTCCCTGCAGCGGGGCTCCGATCCGGGCCTCCTCCCATCCTCGGCCCCCTCTTCCTGAGCCTTACCCCTCCCGCCCATTCCAACTACCGCCTCCGGCCGGCCAAGGAAAAGAGAGGGAGTGGAGCCGGAGAGAGGGAGCGCGAGAGAGGGAGGGAGGGGACGGTGCCTTGGCTTTTTTTTTTTTTTTTTTTTTTAAGAGGGTGGGGGTGGGGGGTGATTGCTGATCGTTTGTTGTGGCTGTTAAATTTTAAACTGCCATGCACTCGGCTTCCAGTATGCTGGGAGCGGTGAAGATGGAAGGGCACGAGCCGTCTGACTGGAGCAGCTACTATGCCGAGCCCGAGGTAGGCACTCGCCTTTTCCAGGGGGAAGTGGGGTGGCGGAGTTCGCTCAGTTCACCAACCTCAGGACAGCTTCCTTTGCCGGCATCCGCCCCCCACCCCCAGCCGCTCTGGGCAGCCGCCTTTTCCACCCTCCTTCGACTCAAATGGGTCTCTTTTTTATACGACACACTGTTAGCCTTGAGATAATATTAACTTTGTGATCAAATATTGACTTGCGGCGCCTCCAAATCCTCTTCGTGGCCGAGCCACGCACTATCCTAACAGAGTTATGTTTGGCAGCGCGCGGCTGGGGAGGGGTGGGAGGTCGGCCGGCGAGGGGGTGGGGAGCTGAAGAGGAGAAGGTTGGTAGGAATTGGGGGTTGAGGTAGAGGCAGATTCAAAGACTAGGGACAAAGAGAACGAAAGTTTGTGGCTGCAAAGCTTAGCCGCGTGTACTCTCCCTGTCCCTCCACTCAGTGCCTCCAGCTGGCCCCAAACTCTGCGCAGGCACTGGGTTTCGGTTCCCCTGAGGCCAAGGATGGGATCCCGGGAGGAAGGATGAACCCTGGGACAAACCCCGCTTGAGGCCGCTGGGGCGTTCTAGGCTGTGACCCACAGGTTGTTCGCTAGGGTCGGAGGTGGCGTCCGAGACCGCGGCGCCGGTTCGGTATGCTGGCTGGAGAGTTGGGGAGAGGAGATGCATTTGGGGTGCCTGGCCTAGGGGTGCTCCGGGGGACCCTTGTTTTAGAATCTGAGCAAGGCGTAGAAGGGCTAGGATCCCGCCACACGCAAACAGCAGCAGCCTGCCCGCCACCTTCTCGAGGGCGATCCCGGCGCGCTCCGAGTGAAACGCACTGGGTGTTTGGGGCCGGGACCCGGCAAGGGAAGGACTCCCCAGAGGCCTCCCCGGAGGCGGGGGCCTGGGCTGGCCCGGTGGGTGGGAGGTCAGGGCACGCTCAAGCCGCGGTGCTAACGCTGTGCGCCTCCCTCCTCGGGCTGTGTCCGCAGGGCTACTCCTCGGTGAGCAACATGAACGCCGGCCTGGGGATGAACGGCATGAACACGTACATGAGCATGTCCGCGGCCGCCATGGGCAGCGGCTCGGGCAACATGAGTGCCGGCTCCATGAACATGTCGTCGTACGTGGGCGCGGGCATGAGCCCGTCCCTGGCCGGTATGTCCCCCGGGGCGGGCGCCATGGCTAGCATGGGCGGCTCGGCCGGGGCGGCCGGCGTGGCGGGCATGGGGCCGCACCTGAGTCCCAGTCTGAGCCCGCTCGGGGGGCAGGCGGCCGGAGCCATGGGCGGCCTGACCCCTTACGCCAACATGAACTCCATGAGCCCCATGTACGGGCAGGCGGGCCTGAGCCGCGCGCGCGACCCCAAGACGTACCGGCGCAGCTACACGCACGCCAAGCCGCCCTACTCCTACATCTCGCTCATCACCATGGCCATCCAGCAGAGCCCCAACAAGATGCTGACGCTGAGCGAGATCTACCAGTGGATCATGGACCTCTTCCCCTTCTACCGGCAGAACCAGCAGCGCTGGCAGAACTCTATCCGCCACTCGCTGTCCTTCAACGACTGCTTCCTCAAGGTGCCCCGCTCGCCCGACAAGCCCGGCAAGGGCTCCTTCTGGACCCTCCACCCCGACTCGGGCAACATGTTCGAAAACGGCTGCTACCTGCGCCGCCAGAAGCGCTTCAAGTGCGAGAAGCAGCTGGCCCTGAAGGAAGCCGCAGGCGCCACGGGAGGCGGCAAGAAGGCGGCCTCCGGGGCCCAGACCTCGCAGGGTCAGCTCGGGGAGGCCGCCGGGCCGGCCTCCGAGACTCCGGCGGGCACCGAGTCGCCCCACTCGAGCGCCTCCCCGTGCCAGGAGCACAAGCGAGGGGCCTTGGGGGAGCTGAAGGGGACGCCGGCTGCGGCCCTGAGCCCCCCGGAACCGGCGCCCTCGCCCGGGCAGCAGCAGCAGGCGGCCCACCTGCTGGGCCCTCCCCATCACCCAGGCCTGCCACCCGAAGCCCATCTAAAGCCGGAGCACCACTACGCCTTCAACCACCCCTTCTCCATCAACAACCTCATGTCCTCGGAGCAGCAGCACCACCACAGCCACCATCACCACCAGCCCCACAAAATGGACCTCAAAGCCTACGAACAGGTGATGCACTACCCTGGCTACGGTTCCCCTATGCCGGGTAGCCTGGCCATGGGTCCGGTCACGAACAAAGCGGGCCTGGATGCCTCGCCCCTGGCCGCAGACACCTCCTACTACCAGGGGGTGTACTCCAGGCCCATAATGAACTCTTCTTAAGAAGAAGGCTGCAGCCAGCTAGCCGGGGACAAGGACAAGAGAGAGAGAAAGTGGGGAGAATTTGAGGAAGGGGTGTTGGAGAGAGCCACGGGAGAAGAACTCCATTACTCCCCATCCCAAGGACAGCAGTCTCCCCTCACCTTCCCTCCCAAACAGCTCTTCCCTCCCAAACAGATGGGCCACACTGATACCTATTATTCTATATAAGGAGGGAAGGCAAAACGATAAAAAGTCAAAAAGAGGGGGGAAAAAAGAGAAAGAAAAGTGAAAAGAGCCTCCGGTTTCAACTACTGTGTAGACACCTGCTTCTTTAAGCATTTGCAAGTTCTGATTTTTTGTTGTTGTTGTTGTCTTTATTCCTCCATTGCTGCTGTTGCAGGGAAGTCTTACTTGATTAAAAAACAAACAAAAAAAAAACAAAAACAAAAACAAAAAAAATCCCACAAACTTTTGTGAGTGACTCAGTGTAAAACCATGTAGTTTTAACAGAGAAGCAAAGTTGTATTATTGTTCAAAAAGAAAAAAAAAATTATGTAAGGGTCTGTTGTAAATGACCAAGAAAAAAAATGCATTCCCATTCTTGACACGGTGAAATCCAGGTCTCGGGTCTGATTAATTTATGGTTTCTGCGTGTTTTATTTATGGCTTATAAATGTGTGTTCTGGCTGGAAGGGCCAGAGTTCCACAAATCTATATTAAAGTGTTATTGCCAGTTTTACCCTTTGAATCTTCAAAATTTTTTTTTCCCTTTGCCTGACTTAAAAATTAAACAGGTCCAGAAATTACTTAAAAATAGGGGGAAAGAGATCCTGACTGGTTGCAGGTTTTATTTTATTTTGGTGAAGGGAGGGGCCATGGTGGTTGCTGTTTTAACATTTTATTATTAAAACTTTCAGACATGCTGAAGTTGGACAGACAGAAAACACACACGTACCCATTGCCCAGATCCTATTGTCTCGCTGTACTTGTTATATCACATATCTGTTCAGCTATCGACACCTCGATTGGTCCATTCAGATTATTTTTTCTAAATGCATTTCAGAGGAGATCAGGCACCGTTCAGGGTGTTATGGCCATAGATCTAGACGCATTTCAAAGTAAATTTCAGACATCAGTGCACTTACCCCTAAACACTTCAGCAAGCACATCAGGAAATAGAACTCAATATTGTTTATGATTAGTTTTGGAATTTTGAGTTTATCTTTACACACAATGAAACACAAAGATCTCAGGTGGACCATTCCCTGTGTTTGATGCAGCTGTATCTTTAAACTCAGGACAAAACTACATATCTTAATTTCCCATCAAGGCCATGTGAAGATGCAATGCTGATGTCTGTTCGGCCCCAGCGAGCTGACTTCTCTGGGGAGAGGCCGAGATTTTACATGTTTTTACTCTATTTCCAATCTTAGGCCTCCCTTCAAGTCCGTGCACCCAGATTGGATTTGCAAATTCCTGGCTCAGCTCTTTCATCTCTGTGTCTCTAGCACCCCTTTTACCCTCCTATGGAATTGGAACTGCCTGGATCCTACGGCCTCAAGCTTCTGTCTACACACCAGGACCCTATCCCACCCTTCTTCTTCACTTAGGTGTTCTGCATGGCCTTGGTAGACTTAGCTGTAGCATGAGAGCAGTGAGGCCTCTGGGACCACCCCTTCTGGCACCTCATCTGGAGAAACAGACTTTCTCCCGATATTGGTGTTTACAGGAATCTCTCCGGATAATGGTCAAATCTCCCTTTTAAAATAAGGTATTTTGGGGGATGACCCTCAGGTAAGGGGGGGGGGATATCTTGCCCCGCTTGTCAAATGATCCTGGCCAGTGGTGAGATCCCAGGGTTTGCAGATGTGCTTACCCCTCCTTCCTTCCCAAAAAACCCACGCCTTTGGACAGCATCCAGTTAGCCCAACATGGCAAGCCAGGATTACAGAGCCAAGGGGATGAAGAGGTGTTTTGTGAGCCTTAAAAGAAAATCCAAAAGTATAAAGAAAGGCCCAGAATAAATTCCTACAAATCTTGCTGTATCTCCCCACAGATGGCCCTAAATAGGCAGCCAACCCAAGTGGAAACCCCACAGGTGAAACGCAGCCTGGGGGGCTCAAAGGGGACCCGGCTTTGGCTTTGCCTGGGGCATGTGCCCGCCTACAAGCTGGCCAAGCGAAGGCAGGATCCAGTGTCCCCTGCAGACTTAGGGACATACCAGGCACAGCTAGCTTACGGTCGGTGGGTGATTACTCTCTGCTGGCTTCTGAAGTAGGGATTTTTTGTCTCAAAGTTTTACAGCCCAGGGCCCTGTTTTCAGGGACCAATTTTTTGGTCTTGACCATCCAAACGTGGAATGTCCCAGGTTCGCCCCAACCCTGAGGTCCCCCCACCACCACCACCTCCCTTCGCCCTCTGCCACCTTGCAGGGTCTCTGTTCCCTCAAACTCTGGCCTTCCCACGCGCTTGAGGTGGGTTTGCCCTCCCCTTGCACCCCCCCCCCCGTCTCCAAATCCCTTTTTAACATGCCACATTGTCCCGAGGAACACAAGGAAGAGAAATTGGGGCGGGGTGGGGGGGGATCCGGAGGCCGCAGCCAGCAATCAGGCCCGTCTCTCCCCCTGGCAAGGACACACACGTCGTGAGCTCGGCCTGAAATGTGTTTCATTATCACATAAAAGGCTCCCGTGGCGAAGGAGCCCAGAGGCAGGGCCGGGGGCCGAGTGGGGGACAATGGAGGCTGAAAGCGCTGCCCTAACCTGCTATGTTTCGTATCGCACGCCCATTGTGTGAGGGTCGTTTTAAACTACTTAGTGCTCCCCCCTCCACTGATCCCGGCCGATAAGATATAGTTCTGTCCGAATACATAAAAAGGATGTCGGGGAGCGGGCGCTTTCGGAGGCTTTTCTGCGCTACTTGGGTCTTTCACACACACCCCCACCCCGCTTCAGACCCCTCCCCCAGCCGGGCTCCAGGCTCGCTAGCTCACACAGTGTCCTCCGCCCGCTTTCCCCAACTCTAAGTATAGTAGGGTGCGGCGTTTCTTTTTGCCTCCCTCTCTTTTTCTTCCTTTTCCCTGCGCCATCCGCGCGCCGGTTTAAGCAACCGTGATCTGTGAATAAACAAAGTCAGTAAACAACCGAAAAAAACATTCTAGATCCGAATTCCAGGAGGGTAAACTTTCCATGCCACGTCACACTTCAGCAAATTTGCACAGATATTATATTGCCTCCCCCTCCTTTATTATTCTTTTTTTTTTTTTTTTTTGCTAGGATCCCATTGTACTTAACTGAATTTTATAACGCTGATCGATATCTTGGTAAAATATTCATTTTTAAACTAGCGGGCAGTGAAATCTTTGCTTTGTGTGCTAAAGTCAACAGTCGCTCGGTTTGAGCTCAAATAAATGCGGAGATGCCTCGGCTCAGAGCAGTCGGCCACCTCCCTTCGAGCGCTGGACGCTCCGCCGCCCGCCAGCCCGCCGCACCACAGGTAGGGAGCGCGCCCACTCGGGGGCCGCGCCCGGGTCCCCTGGGCAGCGTCCGCCCCCCATTCCCCTCCGCGCGCCTCCCCTCCCCCAGCCAGCCCCTTTCCTTTCCAAGGGCCCCGACGCTAGGGGTTGGGGGTGGGGAGGTAGAGAATGAGAAGCTAAGTCGGTGAAGACCCTGGAGTTTGGAAGGTGGCCTATTTGTGCGGGGATTTCTGAGAATACAGAGTGTGGGTGGACGACGGGGCGAAGAGCTGCAAACAGACTCAATCTGGGCTCTGAGCACATAGAGTTGGGTTGGGGCCCCGAAGCTACGGGAAGCCACTACAGGCTCCTGCAGCCCATCCGGGGTGAGGATTCGATCCGACGGACGCGCGTTTCCCAAGGACAGTGAGGGGGTAGGGGATGGGGGAACGCCCTTGGCCCCAGAGTCAGGGGTGGAGGCAGCGGAAAACGGCGTGCTGGTATCCCGTGGCTGCATCGGCAGAGGCCCGAGAGTGGCGAAGCCCTCCCCGCCTTCCCCGGGCGCGCAGGGGTTCTAGTCTGGTCTAGGCGTTTCCCTAGAAGCCCACAGACCGGGCAGCATTGGGGTCAACGCCTCGAGGCAGCAGGATTGGGACAGGGCCTTCCCCGAGAAAGGAGTATATTTTCGTTCTCGCTGCAAGAAGCGGCGGGTGCCCTTTACGCACAGAAGCGCACGGCTGCAGACAGTTTCGGGAGCCTCGGGGGTTACAAGCGGGGCCCAGCGGGGGAAGGGTGGAGAGAGAAACGCGCCACCGGGCAATTAATCCTCCTTCTCCCAGACGCTGGCCCCGGGTAGGGGCGCGCTGCGGTGCGGGAGGAGAGGAGTTTGGAGGACCACACAGAACCAATTGCATCTTTCTCCCGCCTATGGGAAGGCACCAGCTTGGAAAACTAGAAGTTCCAAAGCTGCCAGTTGTAACTGCAGGATCGTCGGGTATCGAGGCCAGGGTATGGGGTACTGAGAAGGCGTCTTTCTTCTGGGATCTTCCAGGTGTCCCCTGAAATTAGCATTCCCCTGGAGGTGTTTACTTTAAAGGGCTAGACATCCCGCCTTGTTTGAAGCCCGCGAAGACTTCTAGGTATTTCACCAGGCGGGGAGACAAGCGCTCTTTCCGTCCTCCCCGCTGTCACCAGATCCCGGGACCCAAGGGGCAGAAATCGGAATCGATCCCTGTAACTGGCAGGGTCAGTTATGTGGGCACCTCTGTGTGGGTGCCCCTCCCCGCCTTCCCTGGCGTCCGGGACCGCGCACCTTTGTCCACGCACGGGAGGCCGCCTGGGGAGCGCACCCGCCGCCCTCCAAGCCGCGGTTCCGGCTGGCGGCTAGTTATCTTCCCTAAACAAGATGGAACGCCTGCAGGACACACGGCTAGGCTAATCGTTTTTAAATAATTAATGCCTCCCCGTTCCGCTGGTAATGCGCGGCCTCGAATCCGTCAATTACTTGTCATTAGACGAGTGTCGCCCCACGGCCTTCCCTCGGGCCTTTGATGGCGCCCGGTCACCCAGCCCAGCCCACTCACGGCCGAATGAAAAAGTGCCCGGCCTTGAAGAGCCGGGTGCGGAGTAGCCACGGCCCTCGATTCAGTGCGAGTTTTGAAAGAAAGACCTTAGTTGAAGAGATGTAATCTTCCAAATGGCCAATTTAAACGCCTGATCTTTATCGCCCGCCTTCTCCCGGCTTTATAAAGAAAAGCCGGTCCTCAGTGTTTTTGGGGCCTTTTAATGTGGGGGTGGGGCGAGGAGAAGCGAAAGATGAGGCTTAATAGGGCACGGGGCAGGTGTTTGCTCAAGAAGGTTCCTGGAGGCACCTCGGGGTAACTAGTTTTCTAGCGCATCCTTCTAAGCATCAAGGGCCTGGAAGTACTGGCTGCCGGCTTTGAAGGCCGGTGCGCCGGGACAAGTCTTCTGGAATGTATAAACCAGAACCGTCCGGAGAAAGCGTCAGGACCTTTTCAGGCAGTGCATCTTCACCCTGCAAGAGGTAATAGGACCCCCCACCCACCATGGGCCTGACATCACAGAACAGTGGGTGCCGGTTGATGCCCACGGACTTGTAGGTACCAAGTCCTGCCGCCCAGAAGAGGCGCCCAACACACACGCCTTAGAGGCACCATCCCAAATTTGCTGTCCCTGTCGTAGCACAAGAGCTTGATTTCAGACCCCAAATGCCTTTGCTGGGTCAGGGACACTGTGGAGACCGGCCTTGGCCGCAGCACCATGGCCAGCCAAGGGGTGGTGGAGTGAAATTAAAACAAAAACGAAAACAGAAGAGAAAATTTCCCCAAAGTTTGCTACTGATTTCATTACGTTTCTGCTGCTCCCTATCCCCCCCATCAAAGGTGTTTTTTGTTTGTTTGTTTTTGTTTTTGTTTTACAGTAAATAAATTGTCAAGGTTTCAGAACCTTACATGCCTCCTTGGAGCAAAAACCATGTGCTGTATCTGCACCACTCTCAGCTTTACAGATCACAAGTTTCTCATAACCTCAACTCCCAGGAATGGTTTGCCTCTAAGAAGAGAATAGAAGACATGAGGGGTGGAGGGGGAAGAAATCATGAGGACATTGGGAGAAACTTTTTAAACATATAGAGAGATGGAGAAAGGGTGATTGGAACGTGCCTGTGTGCCTGGTTGCCCCCAGAGGACCCTGGGCTGTGCTTTAGGCCTTTGACTTCAGACCTACAGCCTTTCTAGGGCATTCCACAAAGATTGGAATTTTTTGAAAAATTCCTTTTTGATGAGATTCACCGGATATGGGCAGGATGTTGCAGGCACCTCCAGAGACAAGCAAACACAAATTACACGGAAGAGATATATGTCCCCACTGGAGCTCAGCGGGGTCCCCACCTCCAGGCAAGCTTGGTTTCTTCTCCCATTGACAAAACTCCCAGGGAGCGCCCTACCCCGGAGCTCTCCAGGGGTTGCCTCGGAAGCCTAAATCCTGGGGCATCTTCCCCATTCTGTTCACAGCCTTCCTGCCCACTCTCTTATCCTTTTTCTCCTTTCTTCTTTAAAACAATCATGTGTGTCCCCCCTTGCCCCCTCCCGCCATTGTATTTGTTGATGACCTAACACGCTCACACCAAAAGCCACACACAGAAAACCAACAACGTGGGATGGGAGGAGAGACCAATTATGATTGAGGCTAACAAGCGGGGAACACCCAAGTTGAGGCCGGCTGTCTCCTGGGAGACTGATGGAGGCTTATTTTACAAGCTGTCATTCCGTCCTGGTCCCTATTGCCAGATTGGAGGTGAT
This sequence comes from Panthera pardus, assembly GCF_024362965.1. NCBI lineage: Eukaryota > Metazoa > Chordata > Mammalia > Carnivora > Felidae > Panthera > Panthera pardus. The sequence continues at coordinate 47,365,509 of NW_026526821.1, read as the reverse complement.
TCCTATTCTCCCCTCCCCCTCAGCCCCTGCACCCTTGGGGCTTATTCCAGATTCTTTGTATATCCTCTGCAGAAGCGGCCCCCCCAAGTCCCTCTCCTGCACAGGTGGAAAGAGCAGCACATCCTCACAACGGCATGCCTATATTTCACATCAGTGATTGTTCCTGAGATTTCTGAGCTCATTGCCAGCAAGATGTGGACTGGTCAGATGTCACTGTCACACATGCCCCGTCCTCCTCACCAGGTTCCCATTAAAAGGCATTGACTACTTACCCTTTACACTCTTCCCCTCCTCCTGCCTCTTCCTCTTTTGCCCCTCCTACTCCTTCTTTTTCTATCCCCCCTCCCACCACCACCAAAGAAGGAGGGATATTTTACTGTCAGATAACACAACTGATAGCTGGGAATGCTAAAAGAAGCAATACAAATTAAGTTGCTTTCATTCATCCAAAACTAGAGGTCTCACATTCTCATTAGAGTAACTGCCTGGGGTTTACTCCTCTCTTGAAGCTAATTAGAGGGAGTAATATTCCCTCTGATGTCAGGACATCATTCGAGCAACATCATATTTATTTAACTTTAACATATCAAATTAACTGAGAGGGAAAATTTCAGCATCACCGACATGGGTGAAGAAATGCTCGAGTACAATGCCGTTAGAACCTCGGAATGAGAGATCCTTTGCTGTGGTTTAGTTCCCCTTGCAGAATGGGTTCTGCTTCTGCTTGCTTAAGTGGTTGAGGACCAGACTTCCTTCACAGGTAAATCAGCTCTTCCATTGTTTCATTTATCTGAAAAGAGTAAAAACACAAAGTTCAAGAGTAAGCAGCAAGGTTTTTGGACCAGGGTTGGTAATGACCCCAGCAAATCAAAATAAGATTGTGTGTGTGTTTTGACTTGTTATTTCATTAGAAAGACGATCTCAGTTCATTAGCTGTTCTTTTTTTCACAAAGCACAAGTAATTATACAGTGGATTTTGTTGGGAAAATTTTGCTCATGTGAAAAGGACACACATTCCTAATTTGAAGACATGGATGTTAAGAGCATATTATTGGAAGAGGAAACATAATACTGAGAAGAGTCTGGAGAAGGCTTGAGAAGAGTTAAGGCATGAAGTGGGTGGCTGGAGTACTGGGAAGGGCAGAGGATGATTATGTGTCATTTTCCATGAAGGAACAGGGTGACATGTCAGCTAGGGCAGGACCTGGATCATAAGAACTTCTATATGGAGACAAATCAGGATGTAATATGTGGACCCCCCTGGTACAAAAATATGCAACCATCTGCTCAAACTTTCTGCTTGCTTTGTCTTCTAAAGCCTAATCTAAGGAGTTTAAAACAAACAAACAAAGAAGACCAATCCATTATATATTTTTCATTTAGTCTGCGATTCTGTATTACATTGAACTGAGCTGTTCACACACAGAAGTTGTAACTTGAACTGCTTGTTAGCTGAGAAAATGCATCCTCTATGCAGAAGAGTCCATTTTTTTGGCAAAACTTTTGCCTTTCATTCTACCTTCTTGGTGTTTCTCATCTCCCGCTGCCCCTCCCCCCAAGTCCCTACCCCTCTTTTCTTTATCACAATTGTATTCACTTCAACCACCATTGAGTAGGGTCCCACATGTGCCAGACAATGTGCTAGGTGTCTTCATAAACATGACTTCATTTAAGCTTCCCCACATCCTACTGGTAGATGACAGAATTTATGGGAGGTGGACCTGGGGCGGAGAGAAGTTAGGGAACTGCTCAGATTTCAGAGCTCACCACTGAACTCAAGTCTTGCAATTCTATGTTTTTTTCAACTTCTTTTGGCCTCCTATGGCGGGGGGGGGGGGGTAGGGGGGGGGCAGAGACCTCTTTGATTCAAATGCAGTAGGAAACCTGCCTTCTCCACAACCCCTAACTTTTCACTGTGGGCTGTTGTTGGTAGAGGGGAGGCTGAATATTAGGAGAAAGGTGATAAGAAACAGGAAGATCTCAGGAAGAAGGATGGCGGTGACTCCACCTGCTATCCTAGAAGGGATTAGGATGCATTATGTCTGGGATCAGGCTGGATTCTTATTTTCTCTTTTGGAGCAACACAGTGTATTCCTATGTGACGATGGTTTCTCAAAGCTGGCCAGAGGTTCAATCAGAACTGGACCACAACTGCACCACCACTGAAGCTGCTGTAGCCGGCTGGCTTAATGCTGGAGGGAAAGAGAAAGGGAGAGAATCAGCAGCCTGTGATTAAAAAGAGAAAATGCCGGGGAAGAGGGGGGAAAAATGTCAGGGGCAGAAACAATGACCTGGCATCCGGGCTTAAATAATGCACATAGCCCAATTACTTCTTGAGGTGTAGCCTGCCAGCCATATTCCTTACTGAGAATTCTGGAGCAGAGGCCAGGAATGTTCTGAGAGACTCCTGCTTCTGACCTCCCTCTGACCCACACCTGGTGGCCTAACCGCACAGGTGACAGCACAGCTGGAATGCACGCACCGCCCACAGCTGGGCTTCAGGGCTGCCCTCGTCCCAGCACCAGCTGCAAGAACAGCAAAAGGCCCCAGCCCCCACAGCATTCCTCCCCCCACCCTGCCCCCGCTGTCCACATATACACAAATTCAGATCCAGATAAACACCTGCCTCAGAGGTTTGCCACTGAACGGGTGCTGGCCCAGGAGGACCAGCCTGCTTCTGTCACAGAGGGAGGATAGGATGTGACCCAGCACTCAGTAGGCTTGCAGTCTGAGAGGAGAGCACACCCCAGCCAAGTTTCACGTCTGAGCTGCACATGGTACATGGATGTGCAGGGAACGCTGGCTGATACCTGCTTGTGCCAGGCCCTGGGGACACAATGTGTAATGAACAGGGCCCTCCTGGACACAGGCTTGGATTGGAGGCCTCCTTTTCTTTTCCACTTACTGAAAGATAAGTTCCCTGGGTGTCCATGGTTTTTAGTGGTGTGGGGTTTCCTGTATACTTAGCATCTTCCATTTTGGGATTTGTGGGGAGGCTCTGGACAACTGGATTCTAAGGCCAGTGCCACACAAAATGATGTGTAGGGCATGGGAATAACTGACTCTTGGAAGTACACAAAATTCTAGATTAAACCATACTTTTCACACCAAACTGGACAATTGCGATGTTAGGTTGAGGGGGGACGATGCATCCAGAATGACAGTTACCCACTCTCAGGTTGAGTGCTGAGCTTCCTAGAGACTGCCCAAAAAGGGCAGTCATCCAATCTTCTGGCTGTTTATGGGGACAAGTAGGGACAGACATCCAATCTATATTTTGTCCATCCTCCATTTAATGACCACTCCCCTCCCACCAGCAGTTTGCCAATTAAAGGCCAATCTCTCTTGATTTCTTTGCTTTAAAAGGACATTTCGATTCATGCAGCCAAACAATTAAATCCCCCTCTTGCCTCTCCCTTCCCAGAGCTCACGAACAAGATGCTTCCCTATCTCTTGCCAGCATTGAGCAGTGGGAAGGAGCTGATCTCAGGTGCTAACCTGAAGTTATCAGAATGCCAGACTCATTTAGGGAGCTCAACTCTGGAACCCAGGGCGATCCCTTCATTGATTGTGGAAAGCGCTGTTTAGATTTTGTCGTAGCTCAGTAAACAACCAAAAGTAACTGCGGGATTTCTGTCTTACATTCAGCTGAATCCCTCTCTTTCTCGCTCTCTCTCTCTCTCTGTCTCTCTGTCTGTCACACACACACACACACACACACACACACACACACACACACCACATACACTCCTCCTCTCCCACAGGCTCCTGTTAATCAGGAAGGGATAGTCAGACCAAGGTCCTTTAAGAACACCCTCATCTAACTCTCCAGCTGCTGAGTCTTTTGTAGGGGAGTGCTACACCTTTCTCCAAGAACTCACATCTCTCCCAAAAGGCACAGTCTCCCGAGTTCCTAAGTCTGTAGCGAAAGCTCTTGAGAAAGGGTTTTGCCTTTGGGCCCCTTACTCTGCCATCTCTGAAAGCCCCCACCTGGCTAAAAGACTTGCCAGGGACTTGGCCTCTGTGGCCTCCCTTCCCCCACCCCAGTGCTTCCCTGAGATCCGGGTTGTCTTTGATGAGCTTGTTGCAGCTCAGACCCAGCTGCACAAAATTGAGGGTGAGGGGTGGATTCCCTGTCTGCAATGCTGGGGCGCTGCTTCTGGGCTGGGCAACACGGTCCTGGATACAGATCTCTTTGGGGGTAAAGGCGAATTAAATTGGCAAGCTCTACTCTGATACTCAAACTTCTGCAGTTCTTAGCAAGACCCACATTTAGGCCTCAATTACTGGTAGAAAAAGAGAAAGATGCTTCCTATTGTCCACAATTTGCCATTCTCTGAATAGACCATTTGTTTTAATTAGGTCCCCTTCATTTAGTTCTATCTGCGGGAGCAGGTTTGCTCTGAAGTGATTGTGTTGAACGTGCGCACTCTGCCATCTATTTGTGTAAAATAAATAGAAAGACATAATTGCCAGTCATCACAATATAAAAGATTAGTGCAAATCCTAAACAATGATCATTTAAAATTCAATAATTCTTAGAAAAAGGAGTCAAATGATAAAGCACAGTTTCCCCGAAGGTGTTAGACACAACGGGCCTGCAATGGATGTGTGTTTAAAAATTAAGAAACTTTTTTTCCCCTAAGTTGGTACTATTTCAAATGGAATTCTTTTCTTATTTGTTTAGAATGCCTTTCATATGAAAAAAAATTCAAATCAGATCACCTCAACTTAAAATACAGGTCTTCAATATTAGCCAGCCTCAAGCAGAAAGCTTTCTAAAAGTCTTGTAAATCTAATCCCTGGTTCTATTCTTCCCAAGATGCCAAAATTCTAATATCTTTTATTTTTTAAAGTCCCTAATTTTGTCCGTGACCTCTCCAATATTAGAAAAATCGGGGGGGGGGGTGGTGGTGGTGGAGAAAACAAATATAGTAATGTGTAAATTCTTAGGACTTAAGATAGGGATGTATTCCACTATCGAAAGTGTGGATCGAAAGTTCCACAACATTTTGCACATTAAGCAAATATTTTTTTTTTTTAAACAAGGGGTAGCTCTTGCAATTAGATTGCTATTTTATTATACAAGGTACAAACCAATAAAGTATGCCGTTTCTTTTCCCCTTCCCTTTTCCTAGTACAATTTTGGGAAGGAGGATAAAATGCATTTTGGGTTTTGATATATTTATTTTGTGCCAACCATCTGCATATTTCATGAGGCTCAACTATTTCTCTGCACAATGTACGGTCTATTCTGTGTCCTGAGGAAACGAAAGAATAACAGACTGCCGGTCCCTCGACCACTTGTGTTACTCTTCAGTTCACAGTATTCTAGCTCCATTGTTATCCATAGTCCTATTTTGTTAAATATCAGCTTGGCTATGACGAAAGCTAATTATGCAATTCCACTTCATTTCTGCCTCTAAATTTTATACTTGATAAAATAGCTCAATGATGCTAATTAAATTTCTGCTTACAAAGATGATTTCTTTGTATTTCTCAAGGTTTGGCTTTCTGGCTATGAAATTTACACTAAAAACATTTCTGGGGGTAGCAAATATATTGATCATTTTTGGATTAAGACTGTTAAAATATATATTTCAAATGTTTCTGAGTTAGAATAGATCCTATGTAGAAGAGGGATTTGTTCTATTTACCTCTTTCCTTTGTGCAACGTTTGTGCAGATCCCCCCACACCTGGGAAGTAGTTTAGATATTTTGTAATAGTTCACTACCTCTGGAGCCCAGGCAAAGCCGTGCTAAATTTTGAAAAATAATTCAGGAGACACTCGCAGATATTGGGACACAGGGTGTATGTAACCTCCCATGGCTGAGACAAGCGACATTATGTTTGGTGCAAGGGGCGAAAAACACGACCTAACAGTGTTTACATGTGTATTCAGCCATGAAATTGAATATTATCAAAGTTGAAAAATGCAAATCAAATTAAAACCATGGAAAATTGTCTTTGGAATTACAGCGGCCTCGAGACCCCAAGTGTTTGCTTAAATTGAAGCGTTTAGAAAATGAAAAACCCTAAATTGCTCCCTTCTATTCCCCCCCCCCCCACCCACACTCCCCCGCCGTATGAAATTTGTTCTTTAATTCTACTAGAAATGTGTTGAGGCTCAGCCATCAATCGTTCCTCCTTGGCATCAATCACACTGAAATAGAACTTTTTCTTAGAAATTGTCTCCCTTCACTTAGTGTCACTAAAGTCGGACGTGCTTCAGAAACTGAGCGGCACCGCTTTGCTCATTCCGAAATGAGCCCCACACCATAGGCTGCCAGGTTCTTCTCCCTGTAAGTGCCGCTGCCGAGCCTAAGCCACCCAAGCTATGCGCTGCGGGCGCTGCTGGCGCTGGTCCGGGAGGGCGGCGGGCGGCGGAGCTAGGGGCCCCGGCCCCACACACGCTCGGCGCAGCCGGGGCTACCGGGCCGCTGGGTCTGCGGAGAAGCGGGCCAAGCCCCGGAGCCTTCGCGCTCATTCGTTGCGCTTTCCCACGTCGGGGAAGCCTGAAATATGGAAACGTGGCACTTTGCTTCGCTAACGCAGGAGTTCCCAGGGTCTTGATGGAGAAGGACCAAAAAAGGAAGTGTCAAAAATCTACTTTTTAGAACTGAGACGTCTAAAAAGTAATAAGCAGGGGTGGCAGGGCGTGCGGGGGCGGGTCATTCTTGCCTTTTTCCAAGTTCTAAAGCGCAGGAAACACACGCTTAGAGGCCAACCCATCAGATGGGGCCAATCTCACCCCCAGTCGCCTGGGTGCTGCAAACTTTAGTCCTCTCCCGCCCCTCCCCCATTTCTCTCCAGCCTGGGAGAAAACCAGCGCGCCAGCAGTTCTCCAGTAGATGCCAAATGCGGCCGCGTTCGGAGAGAGCCCGCAGAGCCCTAGTAGCGCAGCAGGAAGTGCAGGTGGAACCGCCCCCGGCGCTCTGCGCGGACCCGGCCTGGGGTCAAGGGTGGGAGCCGGACCCAGGTCGGGTGGAAGCCGGACCCAGGCAGGCGCGCCCACAGAGTTAATAGGGACTGTGGGGACGCTGGGGATGCCGGCAATGGTTAGGTTGTGCTGGCGTGGCCTTGGAAAACTTTCATCTCATTTGATGACCCTCGAGGATATTCATTCCCCACCCTCCCCAACCTGCCTTCCTCTAGTTTGAACATCCATCCACCCAAGACTGGGCAGGTCCGGGATGGCCAAGGGTGGTCTGGCTTTTTCTCCCATGGGGAGCAGAGACAACCGGTGGCCTCCGCGTCACGCAGTCCTCCCTCCGGACCTCCAGCTCAGCCCTTGTAGATTTGAAGGGCAGAGGCTGTTGCAGAAATGCAGTAAATCCAGTCCTACGAACCCAGATAGGAGCGGGATGAAGAGTAGCAGAAGCCAATTTATATTTGAAGCCTACCTCTTTATTGCCTTTCCATGGATCAACACTAGCTTTATTTCCGTTCCAGGGATCAAGACTAGCTCAACTATGGCTGAGAAAACAACCCATGTTCCCCAGAGTTTAAAACCTGCCCATAAGTTGTGGTCGTGTTTTGGAGATTCGGGATCCTATTTCCAAGGAGAGTTGTCCGGGGCGTGTTTATGTTTGTTATTTTCAAAACCAAGCAAAGGAAACAGCAGCCAATTAAAATGAAATATTTTTATTTGCCTCCAACGTTGTCAGTGATTTGCCCCCTGGGGATCCACAATTTTCCCAAGCCTGTTAACGGGTGACAATGAATGAGTGCCTCGTGTAATTTAATTTTCCTGTCACACTAAATAGAGCTACATTGTAAACCTTAGATCTACTCTTACTGATAGGATCGCCTTGTTTTGCCATTTGCACCATAAAGACCCCCAAAAGGGACACTGTATTGTGACCTCTACTCTTGAATTATTCAAGAACTTAACGACATTTTCCATTTTAAAAAGGGAACTAATTGCCATTGATGTAAAGCATGTGACCTTCTGGGTGCCCAGTATGAGAATGTAACCATCTGTGTGTGTGTACAGGAGCTGCAGAAAGCGGGCAAAAATTGGAGAAAGTTGTAAACATAAATTAGCTCAAAATAGACATGGAATTAAGCACATTATTTAACTCCACGCCCAGCCATGACATAGGTTTCCAGAAAGTTCTCTTATGTGACCTAAAATCTTTATAAAATCTCATATCAACTCAGGCCTGTTTGGGGGCATGGCATGACTTTTTATCTAGAACAGTAATATCTGAATTAGTGAAATCCGATATATCTTCATTAATGGGAAATCACTTCGTGTGACGTCAAGCAAAATATCTAATAATCTGCTCCCTTTCCTCCTCCTCCCCCTCCTCCCCTCCCCCCATCTCCCATCCTCCTCTTTGGTCTCTTCCTCCTCCTCCTCCTCCTCCTCCTCCTCCTCCTCCTCCTTTTTCTCTTCACCTTCCTTAATTTCATTATTTTCTTACTCAATAGGAAAAAGAAACTCACAACTGTAAATAAATTGTACCTCGGTATTTGCTATTTGAACCAGTCTTAAGTTTCGAGGAAAGCTGGCATTGAAATTCTTCAGGACCAGAATTCTCACTCTTCAAATTCCTTGAAAATGGATGCCTATCTTTCCTCAAAGTCAAAAGACTCCCAGTGTATTTTCTACTGTCCATTCACTCTGTCCCTTACCCCTAAAGAAAAACAAAAACTCTTTGGTTTCACAATTTCAGTGTGCAAAGATACCCTGATGCTTTTCCTGATCTATCTACCAAGTCCACAGCCAATATTAACCATTTTAAAAGAGTAAGTAAATTGGAAAGTAAAACACATTCCTGGGCTGGGCTACAAATAACTTCTTTTGAACTTTTAAGTGATGCTTTCAACAAGGAATTTCGTCATTTGGGCAGAGAACGGACAGTTCCTTTTTAATAAACACACCATGGCTTAATTGAGATCTAAGTAACTTCTCTCTGTTAGGCTGTGTGAATCCACACCTCTAGTTTGTAGAATTTCTCAGGGGAAAAAAATAAAGTACATTTGAATACCTTGTTCGATTCTAATGGATCCCACATTATATTAACCCATTTGACACAATTGCTGCCATTGCAGCCTGGAGCCATGTGAAAAGCAGAGGGTCTGACTCTCCATCTGTGGCAGAATACTAAGTGCTATTTTAAAGGAATTTGTCATAAAACCATTATTACTCACATTGTGTAACAGAACAACTGCTTTCATATTTCTTCAAAAGAAATTTGTTTCCCTCTTTGGTATTATGTGCTTTTGTGTACAGTAACATGGCAGAAAAAAATGAGTAAGTATTCATGTTCTTATTGTTAAATGATAAGTTCATACTTAAGGAATAAAGTTTAAAGCATTTGCAAATCAAGAAAAGTTGCAGCATGTATCCACCTCCCTGTAAGTTCCCTGTGCAAAAAGCAGCGTGTGATGGATCAAATGTTAATTTCATTTTATAGATTTTTCATTTATTTCTCCATTTGGAAAAATTTTTGGAACAACTTGATGTAGATCAGAAGACAGAGAAGCAATTATATGGGTCTTTCACAGCATGCCTGGGCTCTCTCCAGCATTCTATAGTATTATAATCCAGTAATTTTTCCACAGTGATGTGTGTTTAAAATGAAAATTTGATTCACTATCCAAACTGTCACCAAAGATAAGTGACAGTTATTTTTCTCTTCCTCTTGAAAAAACAATGGTCCTGATCTAGGACCACCTGAGGGCATTTGTGAGTACTGTGGTAAGTTTGCAGCATCTTTAGGGCATAGCAAAGCCCTCTCCTGGCTCTGTTTCTAGCCCTCTCTCTCTTCTGAATGGATTTCGGTGTTGACAATTCAGAGAGCCAGCAGGAGGGTTTTTTTTAATCTTCTCTGAGGTTAAGTGGATGGTTCTAGAAGCCTGTGCAAGAGATTCTGAGTTAGGGTCACATTTCATCCAGTTCCTATTCCCCCCTTCCACTGCCCACCAAAAATCAAAAGTAAAACCAACAGCTTTGAAAAGCATTCCCAGTTGGCCTTTATAAAGACTAAACAAAATGCCTACCCTAGGCCTGGGGAAGGTAGGGATGACATTTTAGTTACTCATCTGTAAAATGGGTTCCTTATTTCTCCATCAAGTCTGGTATAAAGGGACACAGTGAGGCTTTGTGACTGTGTCTCTTGGCATTGATGGAGTTCAACAGCACTGTTCAATTTGGTTATTTTTCAAGATGCTGTGCACACACTGGAAGGGGAAAATGAGGCAATTATTGAGGGGAAAATAAGGTAGCTTATGATACCAAGGCAGATGTAATATCAAGCCAGCCTGCCCTTATGAATTTATAATTTCTTCTATTTTCCAGGTCCTGGTAGGCTTTCAGTAACTGCAGTGTGCAGATAGCCTGGGTATCTTGTCCTTTTCCATTTTTACCCCCAGCCTGGAAGACTTGATGTGTGCATGTTTTCACTCTTTGTCTCCTCCTGAATTTTTTACACTCTTTGTCTCCTCCTTTAAAGATTTTAACTCTTGATATGTGGTTTTTAAAATACCAGAGCTAGTAAAAGTTGATAACTTTTTGTCTTATTCTATTTTTCTGAATGTATGCATTTACATATATTTACTGGACTTCTAACTGTCCATTCTTCTTCCCTGGGAAATAACATCAAGACAGCTTAACTCTGACACAATTAGTAAAAATACCTTTAAAAAAAACTTCATTTCTTCCATTTAGTAAATATTTATTTTATAAACATGGATTGTGGTCTGACTCTGTTAGGATTCTGCTTTTGCATGGAGCCTTGTCCCTGACTAAGAAAGTGGTTATAAAGTCACTCAGCAATAACATTTTCCAGCATGACCAAATATGACTATGGAAGTTGGAACACCTATGTGTTCTTTTCCCTCATGGACGCCAGGGGGTACAAAATTCCTAAAGGATTTTCTGTACGATGGGTGAAGTTCATGTATTATACTGGTTCTCCAGGATACCAATTAAGTGTTCGAATCATGGAGTAATTAAAACATATATAAAATATATATTGACTTCATTGAGGCTGAAGATTTTGACATGGAAGCCATCAATTTTCTAATGAGAATATAGAGACTTTTCAAAACATGCCATCAGGATGTAGTTCTCTTTTCAAACAAAATTAGAATGACTGCCTGACTTTCCTTGACCACACATTCTTATGTTTTTTCCAGATTTGCTTATTCCCAGCTACCCGAGCAAAAAGATGAAATGGAGGAAGAATGTTGTTTTCCTAATAGCACATGATAGAAAGCACATGAGCTTCTCCCCAAGCTGAACTTTGACCATCACAAGAGTGTCCCCAAAAGGCCATAACTCTGCTGTCAGATTCAGATTGCTCCTGGATGCTTTCCTCTGAGTTGTCAATGAATATCAACGGAGGAATGACACACAAAAGCAGACTGTTAATAGAGAGGCGATGGTCCAAGTCCAGATGGGTGCTGTGCATGAATATGGAGCTCTCGGGATAAAGGGAAGGGAGCATATGAAAATTGAGACTTGTAGCTTTGGACCAAACCCCCTGACCAAGAAGCATTAGAATATGTCAACACAGGGGTGTCTGGGTGGCTCAGTAGGTTAAGCGTCCAACATCAGCTCAGGTCATGATCTCACAGTTTGTGGGTTCAAGCCCTGCATCAGGCTCTGTGCTGACAGCTCAGAGCCTGGAGCCTGCTTTGGATTCTGTGTCTCCCTCTTTTTCTCTGCCCCTCCCCAGCTCATGCGTGCTCTCTCCCTCTCAAAAATAAACGCTAAAAAAATTTTCTAAAAAAAACATGTCAACACAAAGATGGTTAAAATATGAAAGTGTTGACTTGTTCTGCAGTATAAGTTGAAGTTATGACAGTCACGTCGTCCAAATAGATATTTAACCTTCCATGAAGCTACTAAAGCTCACCATGAGTAAATAATGATGAGTAGCCAATTTTTATACATCCCTGGCCTAAAAGTGAGTCTTAAGACATCATTACTTTTCAATGATCAGAAAGAGTCCATGGACAGAGTAATTGCTTGGGGTGAAACGTGGTCTAGTACCCACCCTTTACATGCCTTCCATTGCTGGCTAATACAATTTTGTGGTCCCTGCCTCATAGAAAGTGGAATGGGGCCAGCATGTAAACAGGTTTTGTGAGCCCCCTGGGGTGGGCAGAACAGGTTCACTTTCCCCAAGGAGCCCTGAACCCGACGGGCACACGAACAGCTCAGGGCACACACACCAATGCCTCTGCCATCTGCCCACTATGGCACACAGGTACCATGATGACAATGACACATTCCAAAAAGGAAGGGAATTGTGGGTCTTAGGTATGGCCATCGTGGAGACAGTTGCACTGTTCTCAGTGCCATTTTCAATTATTGGGGTGAGGAAGGGCAAACAAGGGATGGAGTTCAACCTGTTTCAAGTTAAAAAATGTCAACCCCAAGGCACACCTCTCCTGTCCTTTTGAAGACTGTCTTTCACAAGCTGGCCATTAGCTGCATGGGGAGGGGTGGAGGTTCTAACAAAATGTGATTTTTTAGTGTGCTTTTTCTCTGTAGAGAGGCTTCAGAAAGCCCTTGAAGTCCTCAGCCTGAAATCCAAGTTAATAGGGGAAGTCCTTTTTTTTTTTTTTTTTTTTTTTTTTTTTTTAGGTGGAGAGATTTGTTAGGGAGAAACATTGACCCAGACTGCACTCTGGGTAAACTAGGGCAAAAGACCTGATATCGTCTGCAGGGTACTTATTAACCACTGCTCATTTGTGGGATCAATATTTCCAGCAAAGGAGTCAACACTCAAGATACACCACTAAGTATGTCTTGTTTTTTTCTCTGACATACAATTTATTTTATAAATTCATCTGCTGGAGAAGAAAAGGCAGTAGGAAGGACTGTGTCTTTTATCTCCGGGATATGCAAAGCACATTTATTTTCAGCTTTTATCTCCGGAATTGTATGTTGATCCCATACATATAGATTGATTTTGTTCAGGTAGATAATGAAAAGTCAAGTGGAAAATTACACAATGGCACTCACGATCCTAGTCTTATATCGGTATATAAATTGGTTTATTATTTCATTCTATTAAAAGGCTTTTTTTTTTTTTTTGTACCAGGAAAACTTCAAAATGCATCATGTTGTCAGCCTCACTGAATTTTCTTTTGGGGGAGGAGGTAGGGAAGGGGAGCTGAAGGAAGCGATTTATTCTGCTCCGGTTGCTAATTGTATTGGCTAAATGAGCTTCCGCAAAGGAGTATCCTTGCAGATTCTCTCCCCAGCCCACTTCAGGGTCACACACACAGTTTCTGTAACTCCAGGACCTTTCTGGGCCTGAACAAAGATGTCCACCATACAAGTCCTTCTCCATAAGTGGTTATTTTTTCCACTCCAGACAATTCTAAATTTTGTCACGATAACTGAAAAAGGCAAGCACTCCCCCCTCCCCCAGCACCAAGAGGCCAGAGGCTAGAGGGTGGTAGCCAGATAAAGGCCACCACCAAGGGACAGCTTGGAGCCAGAATCCTGGAGGAAATGTTATTAATAAACATCTTCTGGACATTTGGTAGCCCGTGGAGCTTGCTCCAGCTTAAAGCAATTAATTCAGGACACTGACATAAACTCTCCAGGTCTTTGACAGCTTGGAGCCGAAATAAAAATGCTAGTTCTCCCGGGAAGAGAAGAGGCTGGCTAGCTCTTTTCTGGACTGTTTGCTTATAGGCCCAGAGAGCAACCTTCCTTGCAGAATGAAATGCAAGGGCACAAACAATGTACCAGGGAGAGAATAGAAGATGGGAATGAACAGTTTGAACTATTTGCTCAGCAGAAGGGCACCACAATGCTGGGGTAGTGGTTTTCCCATGCACCCCCCGTCCCTTCTTTGGGGTCTTTTGTTATCCCCTGTCTCCTTTGGCCAGATAAGAGCACAGCTGCAGCATTGCAGCTAAGTAAGGCTGTACTTATCCCCCTAAATCTCGGGGTGCCTTTACTGTAATGGGTTAGGCTTGGTTCTCTTTTATTTTACAAGGGGATGGTGAGGGAGAGAATGGACGAAAGGAGGGAGGGCCCGTGGGGGAGGGGGCGAGGCAGAAAGGACTGTGACATTGCTTGTATCTGATTCATGATTTTTTTCCCCTTTCTTTCTTAAATCCGGGCTGTGATCAGATACAATCTTTGTAGGGCATTTGAATGGAAGGGTTCAGTGATTTGTACCAGTCACTAGACCAAAATGTTGCCTTTTTGGGAATGGAAATGCAGGAGGTGTATGTCCCGGGAAGGGAAGAGGGGGATTTTGAGGCAGAATTTTTGGTTCAAATAACCAGGTTTAAATTCTCTGGCTGCAGGAAAGAGGGGAAAGTTTTGAATTGTCAATTTAAACACTGCATTCAATGATGATCTGTCGCTTCTGAAAATCACTGGACTCTTCCCCTCCAAACTTATTTTGTTCAGAATCCTAATGAATACAGGTTGCTGGGATCAGAGTTAAAAATAGGATGATCGGGAGATGAACATAAAATGTACTTTTGTAATTGCCATAAATTACACTTCTAATCAGAGTAAATGTCACCTAAAATATAATCAAATGTTCTTTCACATTTGCTCTTTTAAAGTCAGAGCCTATTTTAAATGCCATAAGAGACAGTAGACATGGCAATAATATAAAAATAAGCGCAAAGTACCGTTTACATTAAATTCATTTTAAAGTCAAAATCTAACAGGGGTTTGCCTTGTCGTGTGTGTGTTCCGACTCAGTGGGCTTTGCCACCGATGTTGGTTTTGGGAACCAGGCCACAATGCTTAATTCTATTGTAATAAGGTTTATTTAGCCTGAATGGTTTTATAAGGTGAAAAGGCAAGAAGTTTAACACCCAAGAAAATTCGTGGTTTACTATGATTGCATTAATTGTTCGCAGGCTAGAAGCCCACCTGCGGGAAGTACAAAGTTTCAAGGCTGTTTTTTTTTTTTTTTTTTCACACTGACAAAACTCGCAGAAAAAACAAAACAAAACAAAACAAAACAAAACAAAACAAAACACCCTTCTATATATTTTTCCTGCTGGGTGGTCAGAAGGAAAGGCCACGAAGCCAAAGGCCTCCCATTGAGACAGTGCTCTGCGGAGAGCTGACCTCACGTGCCACCACCGCGGGAGATGAGCGCACCTGTCCGTCTCTGCCACTCGCTGGTGAGGTTTGCACGTTCCGGGGGTGGGCGGTGGAGAGCCACGCACCACCCCCACAGCGGGGGCCGGCTCCCCTACAGGGAAACGCCCACCTCATGTGCCCACGCAGTCTCAAGGCATCCTGTAAAATGTCTGTGTGGCCATTGTCCAGTAGAGCTGCTAAGTAGTTTAATGTCAGTGAGTATTAAATTTGATTTAAGAGGTGTGTGTGTGTGTGTGTGTGTGTGTGTTGTGCCCTGCATAGGATGCAGGGAAGTGGAAGTAAAAATGGGGGAAGGGTTCTACTTAAACACTTGCAAATATGTGATGGAATCATGAAAAAAAAGATTCCTTGAAATATATCATTTTTGCTTATGATTTTGTATAAACATGTATGAGTGGATAACCTTTTTTTCTCTATAAAGATTGTAATAAAAGTATCAAGTACCAGATGTTTTGCATTTCTTTTGCAAGCATAGATTTTTAATTTTTGTATTTAGTACTGAAATATTACCACATAACAAAGGACAAACACATTTTTTTTTTTTTTTCTGATTAGGTGCTAAGATTCAATGTATGCCACCTTTATGAAACTGAGACCAGGTGAAAGAATCATAATCTGCTTGGGTAAATATGTTTCTTCTCTCTAACTCTTGACTTGTCTAAGGACATTTTTTCCCACCCGCATTTTAAGAGTGATCTGAAAATCATACTGAATCATTGTGGATAACTCAGGGAAATGACTTTTGTCCTTTTGAGATCATGGATTTCCACAAGAAGGGAAACAGTTCTTCATTGCCAATTTCTGCACATAATGCACATGCAACTGGTATGCAGCACAAAGCTGCACGTGTTGGAAGGCCTCTGAGGGAGAAGGAATGCCATAGTGGAGGGCAAAGGCACAAATAATGAATCAAGTTTAAAAGACTGTGGTCAGAAGCAAGGAGCAAGTGATACTGATCTTATATGAGACAGGCTTGGACATCACACCAGCTGCCACGGGGTTTGATTAATGAGGCATTAAGGAGATCGAGTGACACTTACAGCTAGTTACTTATGGTGCTAATTTCAAAACACTTTGCAATAGACAAAGAGACTCTGCTCATAATGCAAAGTAATTTGTGGTGTGTTCCTGGTGAATGCATTTAGCGAAGCAAATATAGTTATGCAGAATTTAAATTAAGGTTGACACTAATGTAAACAGAGCCCAAGAACCACTGTCCAATAATTTGATGAGGACACAGGTTTTAATCAAGCCTCTTCCACTAAAATAGCAATTTAAATCCTCATCGTTTAAACTGGATAAAATGCTTAACCATGAAGGTTGGCGGGGGGAGGGGGGGAATAAAAAATTACTGGAAAAGATAAAAGAAACACAATATCTCTGGGGAAACTGTGACTATACTTTGACCCAACAGAAGGTTATCCATGCTGATTTAAATATTAGGTTGATTCCAGGTCCAGATTCTAGGAATTTGAGGGCATTTGCCATGTATCATTTTTGTTGTGAAATTATGGTTTAACGCATTCTGGTAGTATTGATCTCAGAATAAAAATGATCCTGGTAATAAGAAAATGGAGACTCTAAGTTGCTTCAGAGTCCCAAGAAGTATTTATTTTATTAAAAGGAGAAATATCCCCCCCAAAAAAGATTTCTATTGAACTGAAATTTTTCAAATTGACTAGGGGTGGTGAGGATGGAAACAGGCCTGTGAAGGAAGGCCTAACTACTCTGAGGGTTCGATTTCCAAGAGGAGCTCACACACTCATACATGGCTTTTCTCCAGTTTGCTAGTTTATTTTCCTTACTAAAAATCATTAGGAGAGGAGGGTGGTCAGCCCAGGCATTAACATTAATTAAAATGCCGGCTACCCAGGTTCCAGGACTGGGGAGGCCTTGCTTGTTGGAAACAAAACAAAATAGCAACTTAACTCTGTCGCAGCTCTTGGAAGGAAAAATGAGTGAAGGCTAGAAACAACATATCCTAGGGTCTCAACACTTTTACTGGTGGCAACTGGTCTGGAAGGTGAGGGCATCCTAAATTATCTGAATTGTGATCTGACTGTTCTAAATCATGTTAATGATATATCTTCTGGGGAAAAATTTGTACAGAGGTGTGTTTTTAATACTAACTCCAAAGAAAGATCCCCCCAAAAAACTAGAAAAAATGCATTAAATGTTAAGCACCCTGAAAATGCTCCTAGTAGTAATTTTCAGTCACTCACCTTATGGAACTTCGGCAAGGGCAGAAGGTGAGGGGAAAACTGGAGATTGAAATATTCGGGAGAATGGCTGCGCAATGACCTTGATCTCGGCACCACCTATGTGGCGATGGATCTTATACACGGCAAATAAATCATGCTGTTAAGGTCACTCAGGCAGTAAGGCAGAGCCAGTCCACTCTGATCTTGGAGACCGTGTCCCCTGCCCTTGGCCTCGGCCCCACAAGGGACGTATCCCCCTCGCAAAGAACCAGTGCCCCTTTCTCTGCTACCCTTTCCTCTGTGGTGGTTCAGTGGACTGTCAACACTGCTTTGGGAAGACTCCATTTTAGGGGTGTTACCTGAGGAAATCCCTTCCTCTAAATATGCTTAAGAGGGGAAGGGACTGCTAATAATCTTCATCCCTCCGGAGTTAAAGAAAATGAACTGAAAAAGCATCAGTGTGACTCACAGCTTCAAGGAGGGCGATTCTGAAAATAACACGGTCTGTATTCTCTGTGTCCAAAACAGACTCCCTTTGGCATCCTGATATTGGGAGCTCAGGGGCAAAAGTGAGAAGAGATGGGTTGGGAGGTGGCTCAGAAGCCACAGGACTGAGGCTCTCACAGTAATTGCAGGGTATGCAGCCTGCAGGCCCTTCCTCCTTTCTGCTAGAGGACAAGCAGCAAAGAGCATGGTGAGATAGGGGGAGGGGAGGGGATTAGTGTTGCAGGGCCAACCTGGCATGTCAGAGTGCCTTCCAGAATGTTGTAAAGAAAACAGTTTGCTGGGTGATGACTTTGGTGGCCTCCCGGGTTTGGGGACTGATTCACACTCTTCACATCACCTTTGATGCCTTCTCTGACTGTGGAGGGCAGTCCCCAAGGGCTGTGATGCTCTTGGCATTGACAGAGTGTTGATTTCTACCCTTGGGAGGCACCACCCTGTTTGGCCTATGTGGCAAAGTTACTGCTCATGGCAGCTGCTCCTTTGGGAACAGCTCTAATAAATGATCCCCTCAGCTCTCCACAGGCATGGTGGTGAGCAGCCCAGTGGTGCATATCCTCCTCCCTGTCCCCTCGTCCCCTGTCCCTCACTCCTGCTTCCTGAACTCCCCTTCCCAGGAAGCCACACACACACACCTCCCACTTGCAGCTGAGAGAGCTGTCCTCCTTGAATCTCCAGGTGCTCGCTGGGGCTGCCCAGTCTGTCCATGTTTGAGAAGCAATGTGGGAGAACCATCTCACTATCCCCTTCATCTTATCCTTCTTGCCATAAATCTGGAGACTCCTGCCTCTGAGCTCACTTGCCATACGCTCTCAGAGGGATCCTATTCTTTTTTTCCACTGATGCAGAATTGACTGGGGTGGTTGGCATTTTCAACCTCGCCATCCAGTAACATGGGTGAAGGCTTAGAAATGCCAACCCATCTGTTTTGGCCTCAGTCTCTCTCTCTCTCTTTCTCTTTCTCTCTCTCTCTCTCTGCCAGAGGGTAAAATGGAACAATTTCACAGACCATTGTTAAAAAAATTTTTAGGGGCGCCTGGGTGGCTCAGTCGGTTAAGCGGCCGACTTCGGCTCAGGTCATGATCTCACGGTCCGTGAGTTTAAGCCCCGCGTCGGGCTCTGTGCTGCCAGCTCAGAGCCTGGAGCCTGTTTCAGATTCTGTGTCTCCCTTTCTCTGACCCTCCCCTGTTCATGCTCTGTCTCTCCCTGTCTCAAAAATAAATAAAATGTTAAAAAATTAAAAAAAAATTAAATGTTGGCTTCACAAAGTTCCCTGGAAATAAATGATGCCGGTGATGCCTTTTGGACTCATTTCTTGTTACGGAAACATGGGGCACAACTGGGTGTGAGCAAGGCCAGCGGGCTGTCAGCAGTCAGCTCTCCACCTTCACTGAGAAGGACTCGCATTCTTTTGCCTGCCCTGTGAAAGAAATCCAAACCTGTTTCTCCTGCCCTACCTCTCGATTTGGAATCCTGGTGCAAATCCCAACATCAACAAGGTTGCTATGGTTTTTTATGATTATCTTAAGAATTTGTCTCAAGTGAGGCTTGAGTACTGCCAGGGAGGGTGCTGAGATCTCACTCAGCTCGGCACACATTTGCCACTTTCTTTCTTCTTGTCTCCTGCATTATGAACGCTGCCTCTACCGTACAAAGCTTGCTTTCTTACAGGAGCCATGACCTGCCATGTAACCCTGAGCCCAGAGACCTCCACTGATTTCTTTTTTTGTTTGTTTGTTTGTTTTAATGTTTATTTATTTTTTGAGAGAGACAGAGAGACAGAGGCAGAGACAGAGCACGAGTGGGGGAGGGGCAGAGAGAGGGAAACATAGAATCTGAAGTAGGCTCCAGGTTTTGAGCTGTCAGGACAGAGCCTGACACGGGGCTCGAACTCATGAGCCACAAGATCATGACCTGAGCTGAGGTCGGATGATTAACTGACTGAGTCACCCAGGCGCCCCTCCACTGACTTCTTAAACAGAGAAGAGATGACAAATGTCACCTTAAGGCATTCTCTGTTCCCAGGAAATACTGATTCCTTCCATGTCAGACCACAGGTGCCCCCTGGACAAAGCCCATGGCCCCTCCACAGCAGGCAGGCCACTGAGAGGGTCTGATTGTTTGTAGAAGGCTCTTTCCAGATA
Organism: Panthera pardus; assembly: GCF_024362965.1. Lineage (NCBI taxonomy): Eukaryota > Metazoa > Chordata > Mammalia > Carnivora > Felidae > Panthera > Panthera pardus. The sequence goes on along the minus strand of NW_026526821.1, from coordinate 47,345,550 downwards.
CCAGCAGGCCTACATGGCCATCCCAACGGACACCTAGTTCTGCATGCCCATGTGGCTGTTCCTTGTCAAGTGCCAGCGTCTGTGTTGGGTCTCTTCGTAGTGAGGTAGCTGGGAGGGGGTGAGACCCTTGCCCTGCATCAAAGGTGATTTTGCACCAACATGGGTATAAATGGTTTGGCAGATAGGCTTTTTTTTTGGTCTGGGAATGTCCACTGATATATAGGTTCAGTGATGGGCTGGGAAAATTTTCCGTTGAAAGTCTAAATTAAACCGTTAAGATTTATTATAACACATTGCTTCCAATAAGCATTTGGGGCCAGCTCCAGGATTGAGTGGTTTCTCTCAGACCTTTTTTCTAGGTTTCATTGTCGGTTCTCCTTTTTCCTTCTTCCTTACCTCCAGGACCCAGGTGTGGGCTCCTGCATGTCTCCTGCCTCTTTTTTCAGTGCTCAAGCTGTCTGCCCCCTGGGCTCTGTCATGCACTGCATCATTAATAACATCCACCATATAGCAGAAAGCATAATTCTTACTTATTCTACAGAACTCTTTGTATGTTCAGGGGTGTCAGCATCTCCCCCCCCCCACCCGTGTATTTGCCTACCCAATTTATTGCATAGGGACTGAAGTATTTGAGTATTTTTCAGATAAACAGGTTAATATTTTATTCCCTTAAAATGCTGTTTGACACATGACTCAGCATTTTAGAATATCTCTGAGTAATGGGCATACTTGTTATTTATTAGTAGTTTTCTAAGAAATATCTAGAGATGAAAGGGTGGGTTCTGATGGCTTAGGGAAATTTCTGGGGTTATCTGAGAGCACCAGTTATCTGCAAAGTTAGAGCAATACCATCTGGGATGTTCACTGGCCTAACCCAGCAAGACAGTTTTCATGCTCTTGTGAAATTTCCAAATCACATTCCTTTGTTACTTGAGAGTCAGTTGGTCAAGGTATTGGCAATATCTCAACTCTCCCTTTCTTTAATTATTTACCAACTCCTGTTAATTCTTCTTTCGTAATGTCACATTTATCACTGCTTTTCCATTCTCCCTGCCAGCACCTTCGTATAGGCCCTTTATGACAAGGAAAATCAGCTTTCTACACCACATGTGTTGTGACTGATAGTCAGTTTCTAGAAGTTTGTGTCCATGCCTACAGAGAGGGGCAGCTTGAACAAGCTGCTGACACCCAATTATCATACTTTTTTATTTATTTATTTTTGAGACAGAGAGAGCTAGAACAGGAGCATGGTAGGGGCAGAGAGAGAGAGAGAGAGAGAGAGAGAGAGAGAGGGAAAGAGAGAGAGAGAGAAGAGAGACAGAATCTGAAGCAGGCTCCAGGCTCTGAGCTGTCAGCACAGAGCCTGACGTGGGGCTCGAACTCACGGGACTGTGAGATCATGACCTGAGCTGAAGTCGGACGCTCAACCGACTGAGCTACCCAGGCGCCCCAATTATCATACTTTTTATGAGGTATTCTGTACCTATTATTTTAATGTCAGTGACAGACCACAATCTGAACATTGCTTTCATCTTAGAAAAATCAACTATAGTTTTTCCTGGATATGAGCATGCATATTTTTTCATTTAACAAATATTGATTTTTATATGTATTGATCTATTTTGTATGGAATCTTAAATTTTCTGCTGCTCAAAATAGTTTAGATTTTCGGTAAGAAAGTAAGAACTTGTATTTCCCTGACACTGTAGTGAAAAGTATTGGAAATTCACCATAGATGGGTGGGGTAGATGGCTCTGGACCCACACATCAATCTGGACATTATAAAAAGAGAGGTCACAAGACACTTGTACCTACTGATGTGATACAATAGAAAACAACTTTTTTGACAAAAATCAAATATGAGCCACATCAGACCTCTGGATCTAGCTCCCAGAAATGTAGAGAACTGAAGAAACTGAATGCATCATTTGGGTATTGTCAGTAAAGAAATTGTAAATTGTCAAGTAAATTGTAAAGTAAATTGTAAAGTAAATTGTAAATTGTCAGTAAGAAAAAGAGAGAGAACTTATAGATTCAAACATACAGAATATGTATGTTAGCTAATTGGACCTTGATTTCAAAAAAAAAAAAAACCCAAAAAACAACTCCCTCCTCCACCCCCCTCCAAGCCCCTGCAGTAGTATGAGGTTTTTAATTAGGGAAATTTAATCACATATGTGCTACTTAGGAATTACTGTCAACTTTTTAGATGTAGCAATGACATGTGGCTATCCTGTTTAAAGTATGTATCTTTTAGAGTAACACTAAAATATTATTGAAGGAAGGAGTGATTTAACATGTAGAATTAACTTTCAAATGAGGCAGCTGGGGTACACCGTGTGAGGAGTAAAGGTAAATCAGAATTGGCTATGGGTTGGTAACTCTGGGAGTGAAGTGATATGATACACTGTTGTCTCAAACATGTTTGGAAAATTTCCGAAATAAGGGCACCTGGGTGTCTCAGTTGGTTAAGCATCCAACTCTTGATTTTAGCTCAGGTCATGATCTCATGGTTGGCAAGATTGAGCCCCACATTGGGCTCTCCACTGACAGCTTGGAGCCTGCTTGGGATTCTCTCTCCCTCTCTCTCTGCTCCTCACCCACTCATGCATGCTAGCTCTCTCTCTCTCTCAAAATAAATAAATAAACTTTAAAAATTAGAATTGTTAAAAAAGAAAATTCCCAAAATAAAAAGTGGGAAAAAATGAGGCTCACATTCATGAAGCTATGGCCCCCGAGATCACTCAGCAGTTTTATATTAGAGACAGCCTGGAGTCTGAGCGGCCATCTGCCTATCCACTGAGACCACATGATCTTCTCCTAGACTCTTGTCAAGGCCCCTCCTAGCTCTGACTGTTGATCTAGTCCAAGTCGTTCTCTGTAGGGGATGCTGTGATTAGCTTGCTCCTCATGTTCTTTCCAATTCCCCACTGCTTTGTTTGCTACCAGAACACATGCCACTGTTCAACTCTGGAATCACAAACCCTAATGGTCATCTCTTTCTGAGTGTGGCTTCAACAGCTTTTCCTTCTTCTTTAAAAAAAAAATAAGTTTACTTATTTTCAGAGAGAGAGAGAGAGCGCAGTGGGGTAGGGGCATAAGGAGACGGAGACAGAGAGAATTCCAATCCAGCTCCAAACTGTCAGCTCAGAGCTCAGTGTAGGGCTCGAACTCATGAACAGTGAGATCATAACCTGAGCCAAAACAAAGAGTCGGATGCTTAATCAACTGAGTCACCCAGGTGCCCCAAGCTTTTCCTTCTTGACACTCTTTTCCTTGCTTTCCATGATGGTGCAGCTACTGGTTTTCTTCTGATGTTGTAATCATTTCCTTAACTCTTCATCCTCCTCCTATTTGTTCACGGAAGCCCCTCTGTGAGTCCAGGGTTCAGCTCTCTGCTTTTTCTTTCTCTCAACTTTTTCCATCTAAGAAGCCATACATGCTCCCCATCATCTTTGTGTAGAGAACTCTCCACCCAGCCTTTAGCCTTGCCTCCCTCCTGAGTTCTGTAGTCTCACCTCTTCAGATGCTTGTCAGAAATTTCTTCTGACACCCCTAGACATCATTCCCCTCATACCCAGAATTTCCACAAAATAAATCCTTTCCCTCATGCTCGCCTTCCATGTTTCTTAAAACATCAGCTTTACTGTCAGCTCCTCCTTATAATACCTCACCTCTCACGTCCATCTCTGTTTCCATCCTTACCTCCAACACTCATGTCCAGGCCCCTCTATTTCACCTCCTTTCTGGATTTCCCAGCACCTTTCACTCTGTGGCCTCACATCTGGAAAGCATCTCCAAGCCCCTCTGTTCCTGCTCCTATCTCTCCAAGGCCGTCAGAGAGTTCCTGTTCTCTGTAAGATGAAATTCTCAATTTATTTCCCCAATATTCTCTATCTGACCTCAGTTACTAGTTCAATTACCAGACTCTACACTAACCTCCTCACAGACAGCATCTTCCTCCAGTTCTGAAACTTTCCAGCTCCCTCCTGCCTGGGGTGAGGCAAGGCAAGGGTGAGTCCTACCTGTTTCAATACCCAATTACTGGAAATCAGAGATGGTGTGTCCATAGTCTGAAATTGTTAGCTTGGCATGTAATGGAAAGATCACTCTAAGCTAGCTAGTCCTGTACCACATTCAGTCTTAAACAGGTGTTCAATGTCTCTTGCCCATTTTAAAATGAAGATAAACCCAACTTGGATGCCCACCTGCCTAAATGAAGTTGGACACTGTGCTGGGCCATTGGAGCTTATAACAACTAACTGGTTAATTTCCTCTACAGGCATTTTTCCCTTCCTTGGATAAGAATACAATCATTTTAGGGTTGAGTCTGTCTAGCTCCTCTCATGGCTGGCAGTCCTGAGCAGAGTGCTGAGAACAGAAAGTGTTCAATAAAGATGATTGAGGAAACGACTCATTCATGACCTTCTCCCCTTCACCCAATCCTAAATCCAAGCCCTCCTCATAGCCTTTGGTGTAAAGATGCCTACAAACCTGTTCATGGCAGCAAATTTTCTGGGAGATGCCTACTTTCAAATGCTGTGCCATTTTTTTCCCTAATAAGTGCACTTGTCAGATCATGTACTTGAAATTTCTTTCTTTTCCTTCTTTCCTTTCCTTTCCTTTCCTTTCCTTTCCTTTCCTTTCCTTTCCTTTCCTTTTTTCTTTTCTTTTTTTATAACCCAAAGTTTGTACCTCTTAATCCCTATGTCTAGGTCACCTGCCCCTCCCCCTTCTTCCCCTCTGGTAACTACCAGTTTGTTTCTGTTATCTATGTGTTTGTTTCTGTTTGTTTTGTTTGTTTGTTTGTTTTTTGTTTTTAGTTTCTATTTGTAAGTGAAACCATATAGCATTTGTCTTTCTCTGCTTCAGTGATTCCAGTTAGCATAAAACCTTCTAGGTCCATCCATGTTGTTGCAAATGGTAGGGTCTCATTCTTTTCTATGGCTGAGTAATATTCCATTATATATACGTGCCACGTTTTCTTTATCCACTCATCTGTTGATGGACACTCAATAGGTGGACATGGAGCTGCTTCCATGTCTTGGCTATTGTAAACAATGCTGAAATGAACATAGGTAGGAGTACATATATCTTTTGGATTGGTGTTTTTTTCCCTTTAGATAAATACTCAGAAGTGGAATTGCTGGATCGTATGGTCATTCTATTTTTAACTTTTTGAGGAACTTCCATAACTGCTGCACCAGTGTACATTCCCACCAACAGTGCACGAGGGTTCCCTTTTCTCCACATCCTCACCAACACTAGTTATTTTTTGTCTTTTTACTAAGGGTACATGTGACAGCTGTGAGATGATATCTCATCATGGCTTTGATTTTCATTTCCCTGGTGATAAGTGATGTTGAGCATCTTTTGGTGTGCCATGTACTTGTATTTCTTGGTTTAAAAAAATATCACTAAGTGGGGCACACTTCTGGTTTGCATGGACTGGAACTGTCTAAATGATGTCCCTCGCTGGCCTAGGCAACTTGGGGTGGGTGTGGGGGCCCACAGGGAAGACTGAGTGGGTGAAGCCAGGAAGATGTGTGGATCTTTGCATATACATACCCAAGTCTGAGCCCTCTAGCCCTTACTTCTTTGACACCTCTCAAGCTACATTTCCCCTTTCCAAATTTGCTCTGAAAGATCATTTCTAAACTGACTTTATGTACATGCTAAACATTGAAATTGAAAGAAAACTTTCAGTACTCCAACATTTTTTTATTTATAAAACATATGTGGACACTTGCCCTGTTTGTGCAAGCAGTACTACCTTCTCCTCCTCCTCTTCCTCCCCCTCCTCTTCCTCCTCCTGCCCCTCCTCCTCTTCCTCCTCCTCTTCTTCTTCTTCTTCTTCTTCTTCTTCTTCTTCTTCTTCTTCTTCTTCTTCTTCTTCTCCTCCTCCTTCTCCTTCTCCTTCTTCTCAGATAAAGGTTTTTTTTTTTTTTTTTTTTTTTTTTTTATTGAATAGCTTATCTGTGTCATTGCTGAGGCCACTAGTTACAGACAACAGAGAGGGGATTTTATTTTTTTCTCTCTTCCTCCTTGGCACTCAGTATTTTCAACCTCATAACATACATCTTATCTCCATAAGTTCTATGCTCCAGCAAAATGAAACTATTTCCTGTTCCCAGAGGACACTTTCTATTTCTTCACCTTCAACATTTTCTTCATGTGGTTCCCAGGACATGGAAACTCTCCATCTTTTCAAGAGCACCTGTTGAGATCTGCCCATCACCAAAGGCCAGCCTTGAGCACCACCACATCCACTAGTCTTTTCAGATCAAGCCTTCCTAACACTCTATATCCTTCTAATGATATTCAACATATTTATCTTGGAGTTTTATTCTCTGTACCCATGTTTCTACGCCCAGAGCCTTGAACAGAGTAAGCATTCTGAGATATTTGTGGGATTGAACTCAGCACCGCTTATGTAGCAAGCCCTCTGTCAGATTCAGAGGATACTGTAAGGGTGACCTTCTGAGGATGATACAAGAGAAAGTATGGGGAATTATTCTGTAAATTCAAGAAGCATTTGAATAGTATAAGCATGATGATGGTGAAGATGGTGTTGATGAAGATGAATATGCAGGACATTTGCATTCCCTTTCCTCTCCACCTTTGTCATCCCACTCTGTCCCCTTGGAGCTTGACCCCTATGGACGGCATCAGCCAGGCTCCCTTGCCTTTTGCTTTCCTTTTGGGTTCAGCCAACATGAAATATGAATGGAAAATCAGAGTGAGAGGGGAGTTTGGGTATTCATTCTGCTGGTTGTCTTTGCTGGGTCTCAGTGTGAAAGTGGTGCCATTCTAAGGTCACAGTCCCTTTCAGCTAGTCCCCTACTCTGTAGTAAAAGCTCCCCAAGTTGCACTTTGAAGCCTAGGATGGCAGCATCCCCCCATTTTTGGCCATTCTGAGTGTGTCACTAATAGGTTCCCTTACACCCTGCCCTAAACACCTTTAATAATTTCCTCTTTTCAGTGTGGCATCTCTGTTTCTTGCCAAGACCCTGATCCATACAATAGCTGTTGGGATGACAGTAGTGATAGTGGTTATGATGATTTTTTTTTCTCCCAGCTGGTTGTCTGAGAGTCCTAATGAGCAATTGCATGCAGAGAAGCTAGAGAATTGTGGCAGAGACTAGCATGATGTTCACTGTATTGCTGCATAAGTCACTCCCAAACTTAGTGTCTTAAAGCAATAACCATAATGATTATTTCTCATCATTTTAAAAGTTTATTTATTTTAAGAGAGAGAAAGAAAGAGAGGGACAATGAGCTCTGCCACTGCCAGTGCAGAGCCTGATGTGGGGCTCAATCTCACAAACTGTGAAATCATGACCTGAGCTGAAATCAAGAGTTGTATGCTCAGCTGACTGAGCCACCAGGTGCCCCTATTTCTTATCATTTTTGTAGATCAGGAATTTACCCAGTTACAGCAGGATAGCTTATTTCTACTCTGTCATGTCTAGGGCTTGTCCTAGAAGGCTGAAAGCTCCCTCACTTATAGGTTTGGCAGTTGATCTTGGCTACTGGCTGGGGAATGATTTGGGGCGTCAACTGGAGCATACACATGTCTTCTCCTTTTGGTTTGGACTTCTTCACAACATGGTGGCTAGAGTCGAAAGGGTGGACATTCAGAGACAGAGAATGAACCAAGCCAAAGCCAGACTGCCCTTACAATCCAGCCTTGGAAATCCTGCAGTGTCACTTCTACCATGTTCCACTGGTAGAGATAGTTATAAAGATCCACCCCATTTCAAGGAGAAGGGATGTAGGTCCCACCTCTTGGTGGAGGAGTGTCAATGACTGCAATTGATCATCAATTGTATTATATGGGCTAAAATGACATAAACCACTTCTGGACCTATGCATAAATATCCATGTGCCACCCAGTCTTTCCTCCCATGCAGTGGCAACTGTGCAGGATCCATATTGGAGATGGCAATGACACAAAAGTCAAGGAGGACCACCCAACCCATATAAACCTTTGTAAATATGATGATTAAACTTTTAGTGTGTTAATCCTCTTAAATTTGGTGATTCCTACAAGAATTTTAACTATATCCCAAAGATTCATCTGAGCCAATATATTCCTCTTCCTATCTTAGCAGCACATCTATCAGGACCACATATCCATGATGAAAGCAGGGACCTGGGGTTAGTTTCTTCTTCCTCTTTGTTATGTGTGCACCTCCCCCCACTTCAAGTTGTAGTGAGCAGTAAAATGACTGGGAAAGAGAAGAAGGAGGTCATGGGACTGCCTAGATCTTTAAACAACAGGATCCCTGACTATATCCAAAAAGGTCTTAACCAAGTCAAACAGTGAAAAGGGTGCAATGTTAACATGAATGCAGTAAATATTCCATCCTTCTTTGGAGGATCTTGGGGAGAAAGGAGAGTGTTGTGTTGGAGAGGAGTGGTAGGGGATGTCTTCAGGGGCCTACCACACCACAGAATACTGTTTCTGGTGGAGAAGGTGTACCTGACATCCTTCCCAATAAGAAGCCTGGGAAAAACATTTGTCAAGTGATATTTATAACTGACATTTTCATAAGGATCCAGTCTGTAGAGTGTTTTCACAGCACTTGGAAAGCCACATTTTTCATTCTTCTTCCTCCCCATCTTCTGTAATTAAATGAAGTTCACAGTGTTAGATGTATGTTTAAAATGGTATGCTTTCAGGACTGCATTTTAAAAAACTTTCTACTTGGAAATAACTTTGACAATAATAACGATAATTTCAAAAAGTAATATTTATTTCCTGGACCATTTGAGAGTAAGGTAGGTGCACACATCATAATTCTTTCCTTCTAAATATTTTCTATTTCCTCCTAAATGTACCCCAATATGGGGCCTTAGACACAGAGGGAGGCCCAACATCTGGTGCCAAGCTTTGAGAGGTAGAAGCCCGGGTTCTGCATTTATTCTCCAGCAATTAGGATATTCCTAAAGAGGAATGTTGGCTGAAAAATACCCACATAGATGGACATAGACAGACATCTGCCTTCTTGCCTTGTCTAATATATTCACATTCTGTTTGGGTAAAGAAACAGAAGGGATGTTCACCCCACATTCAGGGATACTGATTGGGAAGGTGTGGCTAACATAGTCTCCGGGTCAGAAAAGATCTTGATAAATTGAACTTTTACCAGATTAAATAGAAAATGTACATTATAAAATCACAAAATTACTACTGTATTATTTCCTTGGGTCTAAGAGATTTTCTCTGCCTTTTATTGTTTCTAAACTTTACATGCCCCCTAAAATTTATGCCAGAGGCAACTAGCTGTTTAATAGATAAGGCAGTTATAAATAGAAAACCTACTTTTACGTAGATGAAGGTCTACCTAATTGCCACCTGGGTTTTTCTCCACCAGTGGTTGAACTACACAGGAATAAATTTTTTATCGAGGTAGGGCATCTGGGTGGTTCAGTCAGTTAAATGTCCAACTTCAACTCAGGTTATGATCTCACAGTTTGTGTGTTTGAGCCCCACTCAGGATCTGCCCTGACAGTGCAGAGCCTGCTTGGGATTCTCTCTCTCCCTCTCTCTGCCCCTCCCCCACTCACTCTCTGTCTGTCTCAAAGTAAATAAAAGTTTACTTTTTAAAAAATGTTTATTGAGGTATAATTTACATACCGTAAAGTGTGTCCTTCTTACTGTACAGTTCCAGTTTCAAATACGTGCAGTCATGTAACAGCCACCAAAATCAAGGCACAGAACAGATCCACCTCCAAAAAAGTTCCCTTTGGCCCTTTGTAGTCAAACCTCCCTTCTGCAATCTGTTTTGTTCCCATATAGTTATGCCTTTTCCAGAAGGTCATATAAGTGAAATTACTTTTATGTAGACTTTCTGAGTCTGGCCTCTTTTGCTTAGGGAATGTATTTGAAATTAAACCATGTTTTTGTATGTATTAATAGTCTGCTCCTTTCTATTGCTGTGTTGTATTCCATTGCAGAGACATCCCATACAATGTTCACCCATTCAACATTTAAAGAATGTATATGTTGTTTTCAAGTTTTGGTTATTATAAATAAACACTTTATAAACATTCATGTACAAGGTTTTGTGTGAACACATGTTTTCATTTTTCCTGGGTAAATAGTCATATAAGTGTGTTTAATGTTTTAGGAAACTGTTTTCTAAAGTTGTTGTACTGGCTGGCACACCAGCAGCGGTGCACGAGGGCTCTGCATCTTGGTGTTGCCGGCATGTTTTACAGATTCTAATATGAGCATATTGGTATGTCATGGTGGTTGAAATTTGCAAATCTTTAGTGACAAATGATGTTGGGCATCTTATCATATCCGGACTTGCCCATAAATCATTTTCTTTGGTGAAATGTGTCCTCAGATTTTTTTATCGGATTATTTGTTTTCTTTTTATTAAATTTCAAAGTTTTTTTTTTTTTTTAACGTATTCTGAGTAAGTTGTTTATGCGTTTTGCAAATATTGTTCCCCCAGTTGCGGCTTCTATTCTCATTTTCTTTTTTTCTTTTTTTTAACTTTATTTTTAAGTAATCTGTATACTCAACATGGGGCTCAAACCAGCAACCTCAAGACCAAGAGTCACATACTCCACCAGCTGAGCCTGCCAGGCACCCCTCTTTTCATTTTCTTAACGGTGCCTTTTTTAAGAACAGGTTTTCATTTTGGTGAAGTCCAATTTTTCAATTTCTTCTTTCATGTGTTGTATTTTTGGTATCAAAGGTAAGAAATATTTGCCTAATCCAAGATCACAATGATTTTTTGCTGTGTTTTCTTCTAGAAGTGTTATAATTTTACATTTAGGTCTATGATTTCTTTTGAGTTTCCTTTCATATATGGCATGAGGTATGGATTGAATTCATGTATACTTGCCATGGTGACTTTGTTTGTTTGTTTTGCAAAGATAATATTCAGTGAAAGATGTACCTTACCAGTAATAGAGTCTTCAACATAAAGAAATGGAAGATTGATGCAGCCTGGTTTAGTTTTTGGAAAAAAGATCTAGATGTGAAGGTGAACGACATGCTCCTCTAACGTGGACAGTGTCTCAGCTGCTAAAATAAGTGGAAATCGTGACATCCAGCTCAAAAGAGTCACTAATCCTATTGTTTTCCATACAGGTCAAGCTATGTTTGAATTGTTCTTAAGTTTTTGTGTAATTTTTGAAAGAGAGGTACTGACATAAGAATGAAGGATGAGAATGATCTTGATGGGTTTGGCCTCAGGTGGGGTTGGGGGATGGGGAGCAGCCCCAAAAGTGGGAGAGTAAGAAACTAAATGAACATCACTTCTGAAGAAAAATAAGAGTCTTCAGTCTTTGCAAAGGCAGGCTAGGGTTAAGAACTCAAACTCTGACATCAACCAAACTGGTTTAAAATCTCTATCCTTTCTCACTCCAGGTGTGGACTTTAAGTTACTTCCTTGAATTCTCTGATTTTTATTTCCACATTCATAAAATGTGGATAAGAAAACTCCCCATTTCATAGTTTTTATTGGGAACAAATAAAATAAGATAATCCATGCCAAATACCTAGCTCAATGCCTGGTGTTGTGTGTGCTCAGAAAATGCCAGCTATTTTTCTTGCCACTTACTATTTATCTACTCATGTTTCCTTCACTGAGTTTCACCATGTATCCATTATTGGGGTATCAAAACACGATAACAAGCCCTCAAGAGGCTTAGCCTCTTAGAATTGGAAATTGATCAGTGTAGCCAGCCTAGTGGAGATGAACCTAGTTGTTTGCATGGGAGTTATCTTGTGTGTGTGTGTGTGTATGGTGTAAACTATGTGAGATATGATTGAGGATGTGTCCAGTCACCACAGTGAGATATTTCTAAAGAGATAATATTAAGCCAAGGATGGATCCTATACAAGATGGAATCTTTATTTTTTCAAAGTTTATTTATTTATTTTGAGAGAGACAGAGACAACGTGAGGGAGGGAGGGAGGGGCAGAGAGAGAGAGAGAGAGAGAGAGAGAGAGAGGAAGAGATTGAAAATCCCAAGCAGGCTTCATGCTGCCAGTGCAGAGCCCAAAGCGGGGTTTGCACTCATGAAACTATGAGATCATGACCTGAGCTGAAACCAAGAGTCAGATGTTTAACCCACTGAACCACCCAGGAGCCCCTGAAGGAATCTTTAATTGAAAAGAATAATGAGTCAGCCTGGGACCAGAGGGCAATCATGGATTTCCAGAAGGCTGACCCTTAAATTAAGACCTAAAGGAATCAGCCAACCTGGAATTGAGGAGTGGGGGTGGAGGGTGGGCAGGGAGGACATAGAAGGTGGTCCACACTGAGTAGTCATTCAGTTTGCTAGAGCATGGTGGTGAAGAGCATGGACTTTTGAGCTAGACAGACCTAATTTTGAAAATTCTGGGAAAGTGACTTAGCCTTCTTGAATTCCAGTGGCCTCACTCATGAGACGTCAATAATTTCTTCATCCCAGGTAGTTGCAGGGATTACAAGAAACATTTGTGTAGCCCCTGGTAACCATGACTGTTCTGCACTGTTTTCACAGATATCCTCAAACCTCAAGCCATCCAATGATTTGGGAACTGAGGGTGAAGCAGGGACTGGTGGCAAGGTAGTGGAACAGAGGATGAGGTGGTTGGGATTGCATGCTAAGGAATGTGGATGTTATCTCCAACATAATGATTAGTCAGGGAAGGGTTGGAAGCCAGGAGTAGGGAATTTTAGAAGAGGCATTTGGGCACCAGGCAGGACAACAAATTGCAGGAGGTCCAACAGGAGAGAGGGAGAGGAGTTGAAGGAGATTTACAGAAATCCAGGGTAGGAATGAAGGCTTCAGGAAGTGAGGGAATGCCAGAGGGGATGGAGTGGAGGGCAGAAGTGAGGAGCATGCAAGAGGCAGCCCTAGCGGTCTGGTTGGCTGCAAGAGGCAAGTGAGAGGCAAAGGGGCAGGTGACTTCTCAGCGTCTGACTTGGGTGAGATGAGAGAAGATGGGATGGAACAGGTTTGTAGGGAAGAAAATGAGTTCATGGTCAACTTGAGGTAGCTGTGGGCCATCAAGTGGAGAAACCCTGTGAAGAGCTAACATTTAGGTCTAGAGCCTAAAAGAACAATCTTTCCTGGAGACGCTCACATGGCATATGCCAACAGATTGGCAGACAGAGCCTTTAGCAGGGACAGACTCACTCAGAGACAGGCTAGTCAGGAGACAACCAGGCAGCCTACATTTGCATGCTTTCTCAGACTGACCTACCTTGGGCACATTTCTTAACTATTCTGAGTCTCAGCTTCCTCACCTGTAAACTAAAAGTCAAGCATGTATGACTTTATTTGGGAATGAAACGGATACATACATGCAAGAGCTTAGAGCAGCATCTGACAGAGCATTTGACAGTCTTCACTGCTACAATTTTTACGAGACAGGCAGAGGGCTGGGGGGAGGGCCAGGAAGTAGCCACAGGTGATAAAGGAAAGGCTGAGGAAGAGAGGACATGACATATACTGAGAAGAGTCTTCCAGAAAAAGAGAGGGAGAGGGAGAGGGAGAGGGAGAGGGAGAGGGAGAGAGAGAGAGAGAGAGAGAGAGAGAGACTCTCCAGAACATGGTGATATAGAAGCCATGTGAGCAGACTTTTTGATGAAAGAGAGGGTGCTGAACCATTTCTGAAGCTTCAGAGGGAGGCTAAGAAGAGTCCACTGGGTTAGACAACCAGAAGGACATTAGCATTTCTGGTGGGGGAGGGAGGCTGGTGGCAGAGGCTGGAGTTGGGGAGGGAGAACTGAGGGAGTACAACCAAATGAATTCTTAGCTCCAATAAGACAGAGAAGACATCTGTACTGATAACTATTTAAAACAGGGATATAGGGCAAAACACTATCTCATGTGATACAGCACATCCAGATGAGTATCATCATTCTCACTTTATAGTGGAGCAATCTGAGGTTGCAAGACTTGCTAAAGGTCACACAGGGGGTAAGAATGAGGTCTGGTCACAGACTGACTTGGCTCAAATTCTAAACTCAATAGGTGGAGGTAGAAGAGAGGAGACATGGGCTCAAAATTAGAAAGGACATTTTAGCAATTACAAATACCCGATGATGCACTAAGCCCTATCAAAAAGTAGAGAGGCCCCTGTTGTGGGGATGTTCATAGCCTGAATGAACAGCCTCCAGGAGGAACAACCACTTCATGCTGTGTGTACATGTCTATGTGCTTGTATCCTTCACTGGAGGATGACTTTACTGAGGTTCTACTAAATTTTTTTTTAATATCCTGACTTGCTATAGAGCCTGGAATATAATGGAAACTCAGTAAGTTGTGCTGGCCAGCTGGGTTTAGAAGAACTTCTTATGCTAAGATGTTAGACATGGAATCTGTTCTCTGAGACCCTTTCCTGGTCTGAGTTTCTGAATTGTCTGAGCTGCAATTATGGAATCTCCAATGGGGGTCAGCTCTGAGCACTGGAACCTGGAAATGGGAGCCAAGCAGTCACCAGCAAGACAAGAAGGAGCAGGATAAGGGCCCAAGGCCAGGAGTCCAGTTGAGGGACAAGAAACAGAGGGAAATGTGGGTGGGGGGAAGTAGAGACTCAGCACACACAGGGGTGACTAGAAACATCTACCTTAACAGCAAGTCCCAAAATGGAGGAGAAGCATGGTACAGAGTACACAGAGGATGGTTGACCTTAAATCAATCAAGTTCTTAGTCTTTGTTTTGTGAGGTAAGCTGGCCAGTGGTTTGGACACCAAGGGGCTTGGCCATATTGGCAGTTATCCTCAAGAATCCTGAGTGATTCAAAGTGCTGGTTGCCTGGGGATGCTGGCAAGGAAGTGAAAAACCCTTACTTATCTGCCTGGACAAGGCAAGAGAAGGGTGCCTTTGAGAATCATCTCAGAAATGCTTTGAAAATGAAGGGTCAAAAATAAGACTTGTCTTCTACATTATAATGACTCAGTGCCCACAGCAAACACACCAAATCTCTGTGATGATCCTGACTTATATGAATGATTGTGAAGCCCCAAGAGGTTGAACATCTAGTCTGGGATCACACAACTCAGAAATGGGGAGCTTGAATGAAGTCCTCCCAGTGGCAGGAAAAGAGAAGAAAACTTCTCAGGTCATAAAACTTAAAACTCTCCTCTTGTCCACAGAGACATCAACACCAGAGAAAAGACATTGATTTATAATCAAGGCAGTCTTTTTGCTGCTGGGGAACTCAGAAAGCTTTTGTCTCTTGGATCGTGTTCCTTGATTCCAGATTCTAATAATCCCACTGCATCTCTGGGTGTGATTGGATTTACTCCCAGAAGACAGAGCAATGTTTAGAATCATTGAGGGAATGTGTCTCAAAATGGCAGAATGGTGGTGAAGGTGATATGGGTGTGTACACGCGAGTATGTGTGCTGGCTGCATTATTCTTGAAGGGTGCTGAGGAGAATTCCTCCTGAGACAAGTTTGGAGAGCATCTTATGGCAGGATCCTCATGGGTGCCTGATGCCAGGGCTACAGGCTGCAGACGCCTCTCCAGTTAGCTTTCCAGATATCGGGCCTGGAGAATGAACTCACGTCCCTAGAGAGTGCTTTGTTCTTTACTCCCTTCCCCCACCAATCTTTGTTCCTGGCCCAGCTAATTTGGCTCAGTGATTAATTAGCAGGCCCCAAAGTTAAGCAGAACAATGACACAGGTACTGGTGGTTTCCTCCCCTTCTGCCTTCTCATTTTTTTAGGAGGTGAATAATTGTGGCTGGGGGTCTCACCTTCTCAGCCCCTCTTCCAAGCAATTTCCTCAGTTACATGGTGACTGCTAACTGCTCCTTCTAAACTTACCTGTCAGTGTTGTGATATCCTCAGTATAGCCATGGACTGTCCCTGTGACCACCAGGATTCCTTTCTGAGAAAGATAGTTTTTGTTCTTTTCTTCCTGGAAGAAAAGCTGCCTTTCTCTGGGGGTCATCAGGGTCTACCAGATACCCCACAATAACATCTTTTACCTCATAATATCTCAATTTGGGGATATTTGTCCAAGTGCAGGAACATGCACTCATGTTGTCAGGCTTCCAAGCTTTGTTCTACACTCACAAATCATCAGTCTGAAAAAGGTCCATGGTGATCTCTACCAACTGGGGCATGGCCCCTTCCCCAACACTGCCTCTCAAGGTGACTCAGGCTTATTTATTTGTGGACGCTTGATAATGGGAAAGGCTCTTAGAGATTTTTTTTTTTTTTTAGTTTAATTATCTTCCTTTCTTACCTTGCCATTCAGGAAATCCAAGAAATTCATCGTCACTCACAGCAGAGCAACCAGGACCCTGATCCCCTGTGATTTATGGCAGGAACCCAGCCAGTTTTGGCCAACTGACATCCACAGATATGCAGAACCGATCAAGAACCTTAGGCAAATCCACATGGTAGTGAATCTGTCTGTCGCCCACCCACCTCTCATCCTACCCACCTCCACCAAATCTTTAGTGTTTGTCTAGAGCCTGGTTTCTCTTATATTAATTTGCACTAGGTGGCCAGAGACACTACGGGCCCACTCTTACAAGGCCATAAGATATAGAGGTTAAGATGTAGGCATGCGGTCACACAGATGGCTGGAAGCCCCCATTTACCACTCAGTAGCTACAGCATGATGGGCTCCATCCAGTGACCTTTTTTGTGCCTCACTTTCCTCATCTATTGATGGAGATAACCTAATTCACATGGTTGTCCTGTGGATTAAATGAGTTACTATGTGTGAAATGTGAAAATAATGAGTTTTCATTATCTTTGCCTTTCAAAAGATAAACAAACAAAAAAGTGGTTAGTGGTATAAAATTCTAAGAACTTTCATCCCCCAGCATCCAAACCATGGAGCAGTGGCTTTCCGGACCCTTCATGATCTAAGATCATTTTAGGAGGCTGGTTACCATTACCTATAGCTGGCCATGTGTGAATCTCATGTTCTGTGTTGTTTTTCCTTTGTCTTTTCTCAGTAGCATGTTTCCTAGATATTTTATCTTTCTAAGGTGATAATCAGCTAATATCACTGAATATTCAATTTTAACATGATTTTTTTAAAAGTATGAATAAACCAGGGGCACCTGGGTGGTGCAGTTGGTTAAGCATCCAACTTTGGCTCAGGTAATGATTTCACATCTCATGAGTTCGAGCCCCATGTGAGGCTCTGTGCTAACAGCTCAGAGCCTGGAGCCTGCTTCAGATTCTGTGTCTCACTCTTTCTGCCCCTCCCCTGCTCATGCTCTGACTCTCTCTCTCAAAAATAAATAAACATTAAAGAAATTTTTAAAAGAGTACAAATAACCAAACATTATATATGAACTTATAATATACAAATGCTTCTGTGTATGTGGCATGCAATCTCTAAGATGACCCCCAGTGACTCAGCTCCTGGCATTCATGTCCCTGTGTAATAGCTATCCTTGAGTAACTCGCCCCTGACAAACAGAGCATGGGCACAGTGAGGGCATGTCTCTTCCATGTAAGTTACACCAACTGTGACTCCATCTTGTCAGTAGCCTCTCTGTCTGCTTTGGTGGGGCAAGCTGCTACTATGTTGGAGAGGGCCTCATGGTAAGGAACTGAGGGTGGTCTCTGGGCCACTAGCTGGATAGGAACCGAGGCCCTAAAGGAACTGAATCCTATCAAACACCACACATGTGAGCTTGGAAGAAGATCTTGTTCCAGTTGAGCTTTCAGATGAGACCCGAAATTTAGCCAACATCTCGATTGTGGTCTCATAAGAGACTCTGGAGCAAAGAAGCAGCTATGCCACGCCTGCTTTCCTACCAGCAGAAACTGGGATAAGTGTGTGTTGGTTAAGCCACTAAGTTTTGGGGTAATTCATTACACAGAAGGAAGTAACTAATAACACGTACAAAGTTATCTGATTTCATCTTTACATCCTTTCTCAGAAAGGTGAAGTCACACCTGCCAGATCACAAAGCTAGGAAGTAGTAGACCCAGTGCTTGAACCTACATCACCATTACTTCCCAGAAGAGGTTGCAGAATGTAGTGTCCCAGATTGCCTTTTTATACTTCCTTTTACGCATTTTTTAATGTTTATTTATTTGAGAAAGAGAGAGAGAGAACAATTGAGGAAGGAGCAAAGAGAGAGGGAGATATAGATTCTGAAGCTGGTTCCAGGTTCCCAGCTGTCAGCACAGAGTCTGACATGGGGCTTGAACTCATGAGCCATGAGATCACTTAACCAACTGAGCCACCCAGGGGCCCCTCCTTTAAGCATTTTAGCTCCAGTTTTCTAGAATGATTCCCCTGCTTTCTCTGCCTGATGTGGGGAAGGAACGGGTGCTCGCTGACCACCAACTCTGCCAGGGACTCTGAACATGTTAGCACACCAAGTCCTTCCAGCTTGGTAGGGTGGGTGTCCTTGTACCCAATGTATTCGCTTTCCCAGAGTGGGTTTTGCAGACACTGATCCCTCAAGGTGTTCTGTGAAAAGTATTCCATGTTTGAGAAAACTGTAACTCTGTCTTGGAAACTCACTATGTATGTGAGTCCACTAAATGCAGAGAGGAATTGCACCACGGAAACTTGATGAATATTTTCTAACATCACGTGTCCTTTTTCCATCAGACTGTGAACACGCTTATCTGCCATCTCACAGCTCACAAGCCGAGGAACGTTCTACAAAATACACCTTGGGGAATGCTGGCTTATAGGAAATTGTCACACTTGTATTTTTTCTTTTATTAAAATGTTTTTAAATGTTTATTTTATTTTAGAGAGAGAGAGAGAGAGCAGGGGAAAGGCAGAGAGAGAGGGAGGGAGACACAGAATCTGAAACAGGCTCCAGGCTCTCAGCTGTCAGCACAGAGCCCGACACAGGGCTCGAACTCACAAACCAGCAGATCATGACCTGAGCTAAAGTCAGACACTTAACCCATTGAGCCACCCAGGCACCCCACACTTGTATTTTTTTCAACGACAACTCACAACAATTTTGTAACGGCAGAGTGACATTTTCCATTTTACAGACAGGAAAACTGAGAGTCAGGGAGTTTGTAAAATCATCAAATAGTATTAATCCCTGGGTGGTGGCTGATGTCTGCAATATTGATGTAGTTAACCCTCCTTCCCTTCTTTCCTTCCTTCCTTCCTCCCTTCCTTTCTTCCTTCCTCCCTTCCCCCCTCCCTCACTCCTTCCCTCCCTCCCTCCCTTCCTTTCCTTTTTTTTTTTTTAATTTCTCCCAGGATCAGATGAGATATATATTTTTAAATTATTTAAAAATAAAGTAAAACAAAATAAAGTATAAAATAATAAAATAAAATAATAAAATAAAATAAAATAATAAAAAATAGAATAGAATAGAATAGAATTAAGCAATAAAATGAATCTTCCTGTGAGCTGGCTGTACCATGTCATGGTCTCTTTCCATTTTCCAGACCACTCCTCATTTTCATCCCCCTTTCCTGAATCTTTGTCATCCATCTTGTCCCAGAAATGTCAGCATTTCTGCCAGTCTTTTCCCTTCCACCCACTTTGGCACCACTTCCTGAGTGATCACAACACTCAGAGAACTTCAGCTTACCCTGAGCAGTGGGGATCCTCAAGTCCAGCCCTCTTCTCCAGACCCCTCCCCCAGGCTCAAACCCATGTGTACAGTTCTTCAATAGCTCTCCCTGGATATTCAGTGCCTCATGTTCAAGCTACACTAAGCACCTCTTTCCAGACTTTTTTCAAGCCTTCCTTTTCTTTTGTTATTAGATAGCACACCCCCCCCTCCTGTCTGCCCCCTGTGAGCTCTGCTTTCTCATCAACACCCACCCTGCCCATCTTCCCCACTGCTTCCTTCCACAGAGAAATTCACACCTGCAAATCTAACCCTAGAGACTCTGTTTAGCACTTTTGGAGGGGTTCCCCATTATCTCCAGAATCAAGCCCACCTCTGCCTCCCCCTGCGTCCTCTTCCAGGCCATCCTTACCACCTGTCAGTGGTTCCATGAACTTCAAACTCTCCCTTCCTTCAGCCTGGACTCTCCTATATCCTTGTTCACACATATACTTAATTCATTCTTCAAAATTCTGCTTCACAAGTGATCAAATGTTGACAAGTAAAACATTCAGCCTTGTGGTACAATTTGGTGGATAATATGCAGTGTGTATCAAAATTAAAAAAAAAATGTTCCTACCTTTTGATTCTGTAAATTTACCTCTGATAACTCAGGTGAGGGAAGTAATATGGTATGTGAAACATGCTTTAGACCTAGAGATGCCCTTCACAATGTTATTTATAATGAAGAATGTTCTACAAAATAGGAAAATGGTCAATTATTGACCATCCACTAGAAGGAATACGTTAAAACAATGAATATAAAAATGATGGAGCAACTTTGTACCTGGTAAACATTTAAGTGACAGGAACACAAAGGAGGAAAATTGTTGTATGTTGCATTATTGCACCTGCTAAGTGATGGGGAGAAGGCGAAGAGAAAGCCCCAAAACATCACTCTGGGTGGGTTGGGACATTGAGATTACAGGAAGATGGCTTTTCTTGAATTAAGAAACATTCTGTAGTTTGTTTATATTGTTTTTTTTTAAGTTTATTTATTTTGAGAGAGAGAGAGAGAGAGAGCGCGCGCAAGTGGGGGAGGGGCAGAGACAGAGGATCGATCCCAAGCAGACTCTGCACTGTCAACGCAGACCCTGATTCAGGGCTTGAACTTACGAACCTTGAGATCATGACCCCAGTTGACATACTTAACAGACTGAGCCACCCAGGCACCCTTGTTTACATCATTTTAATGATGATGAAGACATATTTATATATGTGTATATATATATATATATATATATATATATATATATATATATAGTGTGTGTGTGTGTGTGTGTGTGTGTGTGTGAAATTTTGAAATAAATAAAGACTTTAACTCTTTGAACCCTTGATCTGACAATTGAAAAGCCCATATTGGAGTAGCAAACCTCCCAAACAAGTGGGTAAGTGCTATTGCCTCCCCATCCTAAGTTAATGATACCTGTGGCATCTGTCACTGAGAGATGTTAAAGAGAGGCACCCTTGGAAGTACAGGTGGCTATGACCTCAGGCTCTGGATCCAGACTGCTTGTGTTTGCTTCCCCATGTCTCAGTTTCCTTCTCTGTAAAATGTATATAATCACAATACAATAGAGCTGTCATAACAACGTCACAGCACTGTTGTGGGCATTAAATGAGGCAAAGTCTCTAGAAGCAAAGTCAAGTAAGAAGTGACACCCAACAGCCTAAATCTCTACGAATTCCTTGAGGGCAAGAATGGGTCGTATTTATATCTACCACTTTAGCTCCTTTATACATAGAAGTTCTTCAAGATATATTGTTGTTGCCTCATTGGGCTCAATGGCCTGGAAAAAAAATCTAAGATTCTCTAAAACAAAATGGGCACCCAGGACCTTTCCCTACAGTGACTGGGTCTGGAGCCAAGACTCTGGGAATTTGAGACCACAAGCAATGCACCTGGGAACAGGGCAGCGGTGGGATCCCAGGTCTGCTACCCGGACAAAGTGCACAGTGCAATGCTGCCCTTGAATTATGACCTTTCAGCCTTGGCCAGCCCTAGTTGGGAAACCAGAGCTTTAGATGTGATCTTCTGAGATGTGACCCTGATTCTCGCTGCCTAAGAACAAAGGGCAATTATGGCTCTTTTATGAGAGGCAGTTTAAGTGGAAGCCAAGAGGCTGGTTCACTGAAGGCTGGCTTGATCAAGAGCTCCATTTCTGAAATAAAAGTCCTGCCTGTGCCCTGTGTCCTCATCAGTAACACCCCAGCCCGTTCTCCCTAGCTCTTCCTGACACATTTCTGGAGGATCTTGCTGATCTTGGGATCATTTTGGAACACCTTGTCCACCATCCCCAAATCTGGCTCCAACATAAACTTTAGGCTCAGAGAAAATAGGCTCTGTGAACCTAACTTCAAAGCTTGGCGACAGGATCTCTTTGCAGGAGTACTGGAAGCAACAATGGACTTGAACCAGCACTGGGTAGGGCTGCCCAGCGGGTGCCCCTTAACCTGGCAACTATTGTGTTCAAAGTCATTGATGCAGCTACAGGTGAACAATGCATTTGGCAACCCAATGAGGTCTTCTTTCAAAACAAAGTTACTCTTGCCAGCAGTTCCAACCGGAGGGCCCCTGTACAAAACCCTCCATTTCTTTTTTTTTTTTTTTCAAAATCAAAGAGTTACACTAAATGACATTAATAAAAAAAATCTTTTATTCTTTAAAAAAAGGGAAATGTATTATCACCACATCAAAGAAAAAATACTTAAAAGAAAACGTCTTCCTAGAATTCTTAGCCCCCTCATCCAATCACCGTGCTCTTTTGGGTGCCTCTACTTCTAGTCTTTCTTTTTGTTTTTTATTTAACCTGGTAGTAATAAGCATGTAAGAATTTGCCTTTCTGTTGCTTGTTAGCACTATAATAGGCAGAAAGCTGTTGTATCATTTTTTATTGTTTTAATGGGTGTAGAGCATTTCCTCAAAGTACTGTGCCATAGCAAATTCAAACATCTTTATTTTTTTGGAGAATGATATGCTATTATAAATAAGATTGTAATGAATATCCAGGAACTACAGCATGTCTTGCTGGATCAGAATTGATGGCTTTTTAAATTTTGTTTTGCATTTAATAATACCCCCAGTTTCTTTCCTTCCTTCCTTCCTTCCTCCCTCCCTCCCTCCCTCCCTCTTTTCTTCCTTTCCTTTATTTTTTTCATTTCCTTTCTTCCCTTCCCTTTCTTTTTTTCTTTCTCTTCTCTTCTTTCTCTTCTCTTCTCTTCTCTTCTCTTCTCTTCTCTTCTCTTTCCTCCAAAACAGAAACTCTAAACTCATTGCCTTTAGACATGTGTGAGACTGCAGTTTTCAGTTAGGACAGTTTTTTAGTTTTAATCTGTCAGCATTTTTCAAATTACTATTTGAGAGAGGGAGAGAGCATGCACACACAAGAGGGGGAGGGACAGAGGGAGGGAGAGAGAATCTCAAGGAGGCTTCATGCTCAGCACAGAGCACACTGTGAGGCTTAAATCCCATGACTATGAAAGCATGACCTGAGCCAAAATCAAAAGTCGGATGCTTAACTGACTGAGCCACCCAGGTGCCCCTGTCAACATTTTATTATGAAAAATTTCAAACATACAGAAAAGTTAAAAGAATTTTATAATAGATACCCATATACTGATTCAGGGACACTTTTGAGCACAAATACATGACTTTGAAGATGATGAGCAGAAATTAACCAGCACACAGAGAAATGTGTATCATCTTCCAGCTAGTGGTCCTTAGACTTAATAATTATGGAAATTTATTATAATATCTTACAGTCTTTAGTATTTTTCAAAATAGCTTCAGTTCTGTTTTCTTGCTGGATCCTCAACATCCTTAAGGTATAGCCAAGGCAGGTGTTGCCAGGGGTTATTTGTATATTGATATATGAGGAAACATGATCAGAGAGGTTAAGGGGACTGCTCATTGTCACACAGTAGGAGAGGTGCCACTGTAGTACCAGTGCTGAGCTCTCAGTTGAACCACACTCCTACAGAAATGCCTCCCCTTAATTAATTAATTAATTAATTAATTATGAATTACAGGTTTTCTATGGCCTTTTTGGCTCCCTGATTTTGCTTATCTGTGGCTTTGGATATTTTTAAGCTATAAAGGCAGGGGCATGTTTCAGCAGTAATCCAGCCACCAGAAATGCCAATGTGAGGATAATAGACCAGCTACAAAGGGAATTCAAAAGCTCCATCCATTGCCAACACTTTTCTAAAGGCACAATTTCTCTTTGTCTATACACGTAGGGCTAATTTGGACAACAATTAGACACAAAAAGCAAGTGTATGCATATGCTGTATTTCTCCCTTGAATGAAGAATCCAAGAAGAATCTGGATAGTTTGGGAGGGCAGGGGTTCATTCTGGAAAAATAACCACCAACACCATCCATCCAAGTTTCATGCCAGAGACTAGCAAAGACCAGTGTTCTTGCCTGAAGCTCAAATGTAGATTTTCACCATTAATGGTGATTTCTCCGGGACAACTCAGTGTTCTGGGTTTCAGTTTTCCACCTTAGGGACACAGACATCAATGTGCAAGAACACAACTAGAGGTTGAACCTGCTGCTCCCCTCTGACATAGAAAAGTGCCCCCAGGGTTGGAGCAGGAGGAATTGTCACTGGATCTCACAGGCTGTTCCATCCTTACTCAAATAACACATTTCACATACACTGAAAGCCCACTTCTGACTGACAGAGGCACCATTAATCTATTTTATGAATGAAAAAACCGAGCCTGGGGAAAATGAAGTGTAACTATCTCAAAAGAGATTGATCTCTAGCTAGGCCCATACCCAGTCCTGCTCTGAAGCCCTTTCTTCTTTGATGGGCCACGGGTCCCACTTTGTGCATATGAAGAACTTCTACGCTTTTGCAGTTAAGTACTCCTTCAGCCAGACTCTGGGGCCTGTTCTCATCTTGTGGGGACAGAGTTGTTCTGGTGACAGCAGCCTTCTGCTGGTGTGGAAACATATACTAGAAGTTGGAACCAGAAGGTCCACCAGGTGTGGAAGCCCCTAGAGAGGCTGCACTCAGGGCATGAGCTTTGAGAACTGGCTTTCTACAACCAGTCAGATTTTTCTACAGAAAAATGCTCTCTGCCCTCTGTATATTCCACAGTAGCCAAACTTAAGGGTATTTGTGTGCGTTTCTTTTCAGCCTCCATAAGAGCATCTGTTCAACGTAAAGAATAAAGAGCAAGTGCTGGAAAACCATTGGGGAAACCTTTTCTAATGAGGGCCATCTGCTTGGACTTGCCCTTTGGAAAACAATCAATGAATTTGATTTTTGGACAGTCAGTTCCTTAAGCCTGAAAATATTCATTGAAACACCATAACTGAGCAAAGTCCACCCTTCCAGCTCTAATCAATTTCTCTGAAGTTGGCCAGATGTTGTCACAATTTCCCCATAGCAGGAAGCGGGGAAGTTTTGCGGTGAGAATAACACCCAGGAGCTTG
The DNA here is from genome assembly GCF_024362965.1 of Panthera pardus. Taxonomy (NCBI): domain Eukaryota; kingdom Metazoa; phylum Chordata; class Mammalia; order Carnivora; family Felidae; genus Panthera; species Panthera pardus. The sequence goes on along the minus strand of NW_026526821.1, from coordinate 47,320,563 downwards.
CATGAACTGGCAGTGAGTGGTTATTCCATGCAGAGAATTATTTTTGTTTTGTTTTGTTGTCTTTTCTTTTTAAGGCAACATGTCTCTTCTTAGAAACAAATGAAAATTCTGTAACAAAAGCCATCAGGCCAGTAGAAATCCAGTGGTGGTGCCTTCATAATTTGGAACTTCTTCACTCAATATGTTGTCCCAAGCTCCACGATGGGGAAGCTGTCCGCATGGGATAGGTAAGGAAATTCATTGCCAAGTGGGTCTCCTTCTGGAGCTGCTGGGCTGGCTGGAAAGTGCCATCAATTCTATGGATTTAAGGAGTCCCCACGATGAATGTGGAATACCAGGGCCTGGGGAGGATTTTGCCCTAGGGCCATGAAGGCCCACAGAAATTCCAGAATCTTCCCAGAAGTTCAGGTGCAATTGCACTCTTCACAGAGAAGGATCCAGGAGCCCCAAGTACCAGCTTCCTTCTGTTCACACGTGACTTGCTAATCTCTTCCTTCAGCCAATGGCTTCAACTTTGTTTTCACCACATCATTATTTTTGTGTCCTAGACACACCAATGAGATGTCAACACCATTTTGATGAGAATTTAATTTCATCATGAAGATTATAGGTATAACATAACAGCTTTCCGCTCACCAAGGACTCTCTGGCAGAGGGGAATAAAACCTGATAATCCCAGGGAAGGGTAGGGCACTCACTTTTATTGCACTCTTCCTAAATCCAGGTACTTTACATAGTTTATCTCAGATAAGTTCATCCTAGGCAACAGCCCTATGAGGATTGTCATTCAACAAAGAAAGATTTAAGGGGATTGAAAAAGTTACCCAGGCCTCAAGACCAGCAGGCAGACACAGGGCCAAAGTCTAGAATCATTCCACTTACAAAGCACCAGCTTTGAATACAGAATACCTATAACTCTTAGACCAACTCCTAAGGTCTGTAGACCAGCAGGAGAAGGTGTGATGGCAGCCACCTACTGTCTTGGGGCTGGAAAGAGGTCCACACAGGAACCCCAAGTGAACTGAAACCACCACTGAAGGCTAGGCTTCCTTCTGCAGAATGCAGCTCTTGCCTTGCAAAAGAAATCATGGTCTAACCATGGTTCTGACACCAGCCTTGCCTTCAGTTCAGGGCTGCAACTTCAAGTTCCCACTTGAACTATCCAAGCCCAATGACCCAGGTATGTAGGGCTGAATTGTCACCTTCAGCCTGCACCGGGGAATGGCCAGATGGCATTCAGGCTGATTCTGTGCTTCTGGCTGACTAATCTCCCCAGGTACAAGAGTAAACAAAGAGCTTGGGGATGCCATATGTCCCTGAGTCATCGTGCTTGCCGGAATCACCATCATTCTACATAACATATGCTTTCCAAGACCAAGGTGGAAACTTGTCTTACAGTTGAAGGCAGAATGAATAAAAACATAAAGGTTATCTAGGGAGTGTGCATCTGTTAGTTGTATCCTAAATGATATTTATTTTTTTAAACTGTGGTTTGTTTTACTAGACAGTGTTCAACTCCAATCACTTCTTCCAGGGTCCTGCATGGCTCTGGCTATTGTAGGCCCTCAGGAATGTGAACTGAATCAAAGGGTTACATTCTTAATTCACATTCTTTGTTTACCAATTTGCAAGTTCCCTCTGAGTTGAAAATGAAGTCAACCCTAATTTAGTTTAAAGATTTCCTGCTGAGATTTGGAGGTGGCATCGAACAGGGTGCCCCTTCCTTCTAACCACTTTAGAGTCCCCCAGGCAGGATAACCTGAAAGGAAAGGTTGAGGATGAGTCATAGAGTCACACTCTCAGGGGCTGAGAAAACTGGGAAGTTCCTGAGGATGGACACTTAGCATTCATTAGGAAAATAATGGCTCACGAAGCTCCCATCACCTCAGTGTCTTGGTCAACCAGAATGGTGAAAGTATGGGCTAGTCAAGGACAGAGTCTTAAATGTAGGCTTAGAAGCCTTGAGCTGGAGGAGTTAGACCCACCCAATTTATTCCTTTCCTTTATGCAGAGGGGCAGAGTAACACCTAGGGTCATACAGTTAAAGGATCTCAGGGTCTCTTAATGGCCCAGTGCTTTTCATGAAAGACAGAATCCAGTGGGGCCTCTAGTGTTTGAGTCACTCTGACCCAGGTGCTGGGGGACCCCTGGGGTGGATGTCTGCCTTTTACCCTTCAGACCTTTAGACCATGGCCTACATTCTACAACCAGAGCCAATGGAAGGCTAAGGATGATTTGGAGTTGTGATAGCAGTGAATGTCATTCTAGACCAAACTTTTGATACTATTGAAAGCTTTTCAGTGTTTGGCAGGTTTCCACTCTCCATCCCATCTAATCCTGAAAAATTTGTGAGGTGGGCCTATTGCCACTGCACAGATGAGGAAGTTGGAACTTTGAAAGACCAAATGACCCATCCCACTATTGATGGGAAAGAGATGGAATTTGAACTTAGGCTAGCATCTAACATGGTTCCAAGGTTCTATTCATAATCTCTTAAAGGTAGTTCTTAGACAAGTGGGATCTTACAGCTATGGAAGACAGACTGGGAATTCAATGTGTGTGCTTCAAACACTTTGGAAGCTCCCCACTCCAGGAAGCAGTTTTTATTTCTAAAAGGAAAATACATATATGTTTATTTCCACTCAGTACTCCTGTCCTGCTATAAAGGAGGAGTTTCCCACCTTTCTTTATTCTTTTTATTTCTATTATCAAGTCTTTAGCTTTTCTTCTAAAACTAAAATTCCAACTCCAATTCAGGAATGCTTATAACATTGGCCCATGAAACAGTTGCTGGCTTCAATCATTGCAATACCTACTTGTGTAATAGAGTGAAATTACCTTTTATACATGAAATGTTAGAAAAATATTCCTCTCAGAAGAGTTATGAATAAAATCCCATGGCTGCTTGTCCAAAAGAGTGGAATTTTATCACTGGAGGGGAGCTGGAGCACAAATTGGATCCAGCCTGTCACTCAGGTTGCTGCTGCAGGAGCCTGGCAGATGGGGCATGTACCTCTAAGTCTTAAAGAGAGAGGGTCTTCCCTGGAATGGATTTTTGGGAAAGAACCTACTTTGGGGAACCTGGCTGGCTCAGTCAGAGGAGCAGGCCACTCTTGATCTCAGGGTCTAAATTCAAGCCCCACATGGGTGTAGAGGTTACTTAAATAAATAAAGACTTAGAAAATAAAAGGAGGGGCACCTGGGTGGCTCAGTTGGTTAAGTGTCCAACTTCAACTCAGGTCATGATTTCACAGTTCGTGAGTTCAAGCCCTTCATTGGGCTATGTGCTAACATAGAGCCTGCTTTGGATTCTGTGTCTCCCTCTCTCTCTCTGCCCCTCCCCAGCTTATGCTCCGTCTCTCTCTGTCTTAAAAATAAATAAAACATTAAAATTTAAAAAAAAAAATAAAAGGAGAAGAAACTACTTTGAAAAAGCTTATGTTAATATTAGCCAAATAAGGGGCCCCTGGGTGGCTCAGTCGGTTAAGCGTCTGACTTCAGCTCAGGTCACGATCTCGCGGTCCGCGAGTTCGAGCCCCGCGTCGGGCTCTGGGCTGATGGCTCAGAGCCTGGAGCTTGCTTCCGATTCTGTGTCTCCCTCTCTCTCTGCCCCTCCCCCGTTCATGCTATGTCTCTCTCTGTCTCAAAAATAAATAAACGTTAAAAAAAAATTAAAAAAAAATATTAGCCAAATACATTGGAGTCCCCAAATCACTGTCTCTTGCTTGACTTCTTATTGGAACTTCAGATTTGTATTCTGTATGGTCTGTGTTGGCATCTCCTCATGCAGATCCTTCTCAACATCTCAATGGGCACCTTTTCGCTTCTGCTGTCAGTTTCCCATGGGCTTCCTCTCTGCACTTGGCATCCCATTGGCATGAGCAAAACATGGGAGCTTCCTCCCGGGTGCACCTTCCTTTCTGCCACAGAGCTCTCTCAGCTTCCGGTATCACACAGAAGTCAGGAATCAAGGCTTCTCTAGGTATTGGTGAATAAATACTCCAGCTCCATCTATCCCAGGTGGAGGATTCTGAGGTTTGCTCTTGGCTTCTCCCAGCAGGTTGAACCCCCACAAACACAGCAGGAACCTCCACAACCTTGTGTTGGTTCTGCCCTTCCCTGGTTTGCTTCCCCACTGCCCTACAGTTTCACAAGGTCACCTTCCAAACACTGCTTATAAATGAATTTCTCTTTCAGAGTCAGTTTCTGGGGGAACACAAACTAAGACATACTTCAAACTCAGCATGCTTGAAACATCGTTCTCTTCCTTGTGGTGTTTCCATCCCAGTTGGTAACAACACCCCAAGAGCTCATTTTTATTCTCATTCTTCCATATTGGAAAGTCCACCTTTTAATTGGTCACTGATTTCTATAAGGTAAATCTCCAAAAAGCCCCCCAATCAGTACCTCTTTTACTTCCATAAAAGTTTTCACAAAACCTTGGGCAATTTTAATAGTTTCCTCACAGTTCTGTGTATCTTTAATTTATCCTCTCTCTAAGGCATTCTTCATAGATTTTCATGATTTATCCTTTGAAAACACAAATTTGGCCATGTGCTATATTGTGTTGAAAATTCTTATCTCTCACTGCTGCCTATAGAAGGTCCAAGCTTCCAAGCTCTGTGCAAATCCTCACCATAAGGCCCCTGTTCTAGATCTCTTTCCTCCAGCTGATCTGTTTCACATGGCAAACCCACCATCCACACCCAACTTGCAAGTCCCCAAATAATAATACACCTTCTTTGTCAGCATTGGACTTTGCCCATGCTATTTCTTGACCTCAGAATGTTGTTCACTTCTTTTTCTTCTTCTTTCTTTTTTTTATTTTTTTGTTTGATGAATTTTTATACATCCCCAAATAACCAAATTGAAACCTCACTTGCCTGCCCCTGACAGCTGCATTAAAGTGGTAGTCTTTCTTTCCTCTCACACATGCACTATCATTTGGGAGTGGCAGTGTATCCTCACATGCATGTGTTTGTCTTTCCACTTTGTTGTGGGTCTTTCATTGTAGGGAACATTTGGATTCTTGTAGTTCCTGCATAATTACTGCCTGACAAAAAAGTGGATACCCAATAGTTGTGTCCTTCCAGGTGCTTAGGTTAAAAGCTGGGATTCATCCTTGATTCATCTCTTCTTTTTATACCCCACAGACTCAATCCATCAAGACATCCTGTTAGTTGCACCTCCAAAGTGCAGGATCACACATAGAGAGTCTTGCCACTTCCCGCCACCTGCACTGTTACCTGTTACCAATGTGACCCTCCACAACCTTGCTTCTGGATTATTGCAGGAGCCTCCTCACTGGTTTCATATTGCCTCCCTACAGCTTATTTTCAACAAAGCAAGAAGGACCATCCTCTAAAAATGTAAGGTGGTTTAAACCACATGTCACCTTAACTGTTTCTAGTGACTTCTCCATCTTCCTGAGATTAAAGTAGAAGTTCCTACAGGTTCAGCCCCACTCTCTCACTGAGACCATCAACTACTCTCCTCCTTGGTCATCTGCTCCTGTTCTATGGGCCTCTGGTCTATCTGGAATGTTCTCCCAGTGTGGTTGACACCCTCACCCTCTTCATATCTTTGCTCCAGTATGACTTTCTGAAGCTTTGAGCATGATCTAAAATTCACTTATTTCTTACTTTTATTGCTTACTTACTGCCTCTGCTCATGGGAATGTAAAACTCACAGTGGCAGAGAACTGAGTGCCAGGAGTAGTGTCTGGTATACAGAAGGTGGTCAGTAGCTTTTACCAACTGAATAAATCAATGAATGGGTACAATCTCTTTGAAAACATTTGAATGTCATGTTAGGTGTCTAAGAATCAATTACAAATGGCATGACTCAGAAACATGGTCCCTTGTTAGAATCTTGGTTAAAATTGCCTTTTCATTGAACAAATAAGTGCAAATATTTGATACTTATTTGATAAGCATAGAAAGATTTATACAACCAGCCAAATTCTAAAACTATAAATAATCTTTAGAAAATAAAAATGGGTAAAACTAGTTGTAATAGTATTTTATTTGACCTAATATATCCCAACTTTATGTCAGCAGTTAATCAATATAAACATATTAATGACATAATTTACATTATTTTTTGCATAGTAAGTCATCAAAATCTAGTGTGTATTTTACACTCATAGCACATCTCAATTTGGACAAGTGCCCTTCAAGTGCTCAATAACACATATGGGTCATGGCTACCATACTGAACATCATAGTTCTAAACAGATCCCAGTTTAGGAAAAGGTCTTGTATCAAAGATTGACTTTGCTTGCTTTTGTAATGAATAAATGATTGGAAATAAACTCTAAATTCTAGTGCCATAAATGAGATAGTTTTTAGAGCAGACTTCATAAATCCTACTAGTGACTCATACATCTGTTAATTCTTCATTGCATCTGACCACTGTTGTCAACTTGATACCTATTGCTTCTAACACCAGAGTCCAGGCTTATAGCAGACCTGAGTATCAGAGTTTTTGCATAAGAATTCATCTGGCTAGGTCAGAAACCCTGTTCCCCTGGCACCATGGTTTCATCGGTTGAGAAGCAATATATGAGGAGAAGGGTTTTCCTTGACAATTCTTCCCTCCTACCCATTTGTAAGTGTGCATGGTTCATTGATTAAGGACTGCTGGTATTAGCCTGGAAAATTTCCTGATAGCCTTGGGTCAAACAATTGTGCCACTTTTTTATATTTACTCTGCATTGTCAAATCGTTAGCAATATAGTTGAACTGTGAGAGGTCATGTATTATCATGGCTTTAAGAACTTGATACACTGATTACCTGAGATTCCCACCTCCCCACCCGCCCTCCCATCCAGGGAAGCATTACTGAACTGGTCATTGTGCTAGGCATTTAATCCTTTCAACAAGTCAATGGGTCAATGGAATCTAAAGCCCAGAGAGTTGGGACCCTTTTTCCTTATTTAATGAGGACTTACTATGTGCTGGACCCCATAGTGCATTATTTTATTGACTCTCCCCAAACTCAAAGAGGAAGATTCCATTATTTTCCCCATTCCACTGATGAGGTTTGGGAAGGTTAAAGAACTTAGCAAGATCTCTCTGATCCTGACTTCAATTTCCAGAATTTGTTGGGAATCATGATAAAAATAAATATAGCAAAATGATGCAATAATATCAAGTTGATCATTTTTACCAATACTTTTATGTGCATTTTAAAACATCATTTTCTGAGATTCTGGACAGATGGAGAACTAACAAAATGTAGATGGGTCTTAAACATGGTGAACCACAGATGGGAGACAGAAGGTTGTTGACTCTTTCAGTAAATCAGGGAAACAACAACCTAGGGTCAGAGGGCCAGGTACCAAAGGGAGGTTGGTTGGGGTTTCCTCATCATGTGGTTTTCTTTCCCCACACTTCCTTGGAGAGGTTCACTGCTTACCCATCACCTTGGTGGGGAACCAATCCCACCAGCCTGGTGTTAGCACAGGACCAGCTGGGGTGCAGAGGCCATAACAGGAAGAATCACACTGGCTGGCCCCTGAGCACACTCTCCTCTCCAGCTCCCACCTAGGCCAGGTTGGTGATAATTTTTAAAGGAGACATCTGTGGAAAAAGCGTAGGGTCCCAGGAGTTCTCCAGAGTGGCTCAGTCCCCCTGGTACAAGGTGGGTGACTCTGGAAGTGGTCTGGCTGAGTATAAGCACTGAAATCCTCCACTTTGACACCATTCCTGACTTGTGTCCTCACCAGGAAGTAGGGAGAATCTGGGACTGGGCCTTGTTCCATTTTCAAGGGACACCTGATCCACCAAGGCAGCTGCCAAGTGCAGGTGGTCTCACAAGGAAAATAAAAAGATTTATTAGGAGCATCCCTGATAAGTGAGTAACCTCCACTGGATAACACAGCACTGGTAGGTCAGAAGCTTAATAAATAACCTCAAAGAGATCAGGAAACACAAAATAGGACCACACAGACACAAACTTCAATTGTTGAAATAAAGAGCTCAGAAGAGGTACCGAATAGCAGGAGGGATACAGTGGAAGAACAAATTAGGGAGCAGAAGATCAGATTAAGAACCTCTAAAGACCTCAGGAAGTTAGAGATGACAAATACAAAAGAACAGTTAAGAACATGGAGAATAGAAGTGTATCTCTACATATAACAAGAGCACTAGAAAAAAAAACAAAACAAAAAAAAAAAAAACCAGGGGTGAAAATATATGTAAGGTTTCATAGATAGTCAATTATAGCAGGAGATGTCAATGTATCTTTAAAATAAAAACTATCTGATCAAGGAGATAAAAATTAGCAAAGATATGAAATGTGCAAAAACCAGTAATAAGCATAATTTAATGCTGTGTTGTCCAATATGGTAGCAGAAAACACATGTGGCTCTTCAGTATTTGAAAGATGGGTAATTCAAGTAAGTCAAGGAATTTTAATTCTACTAATTTATTAATTTTAACTATTTTTAAAAATATTTTTAAATTGAAGTATAACTGACATATAACATTATTTTAGTTTCAGATGTACAACATATAGATTCTACCATTCTATACATTACTTAGTGCTCACCATGGTAAGTGTAGTCACCATCTGTCAGCATACATTATTACAATATTATTGACTATATTCTCTTTGCTGTGCTTTTCATCTCTGCCCCCTATTTATTTTATAACTGGAAGTTTGTACCTCTTAATCCCCTTACCTATTTTTCTCAAAAGCCCATCCGTCTCCCCTCTGGCAACCACCACTTTGTTTTCTGTATGTGAGTCTGTTTGTTTTTGTTTGTTTGTTCTTTTGTTTTGATTTTAGATTCCACATATAAGTGAAATCATATGGTATTTGTCTTTCTCTGTTTGACTTACTTCATTTAGCATAATACTGTCTAGGTCCACCCATATTGTCTCAAATGACAAGTTTTTATTCTTTTTTGTGACTAAGTAATATTCCATTGTATACATATACCACACCTTCTTTATCCATTTGTCTATGGATGGACACTTGGGTTGGTTCCATATCTTGGTTATTGTAAATAATGCTACAATAAATGTAGGGATCCAAATGTCTTTTTGAATAAGTGTTCTCATTCTCTTTGGGTAAATACCCAATAGTGGAATTATGGGATCATATGGATTTCTATTTTTAATTTTTTGGAGAGCCTCCATACTGTTTTCCACAGTGTTTGCACCAGTTTGCATTCCCACCAACTGTGCACAAGGGTTCTTTTTTCTCCACATCCTCACCAACACCTGTTATTTCTTGTCTTTTTGATATTAGCCATTCTGACAGGTGGGGTGATAACTCATTGTGGTTTTGATTTGCATTTCCCTGATAATGAGTGATGTTGAACACCTTTTTGTGTGTCTGTTGGCTGTCTGTAGGTCTTCCTTAGAAAAATGTTTATTTAGCTCCTCTGCCCATTTTTAAATCATATTGTTTAGTGTTTGTTTGTTTGTTTTTGATGAGTTGTATGAGTTCTTTATATATTTTGGATGCTAACCCCTTATCAGATACATCATTTGCAAATATCTTCTTCCATTCACTTCTCCTTTTCACTCCCATTGCCTTTAACTTTGTTGATGGTTTTCTTTTTTGTATAAAAGATGTTTTATTTTGGTGTAGTCCTGATAGTCTATTTTTGCTTTTGTTTCTCATGTTTTAAGAGACATATCCATAAGTGTATTACAAAGGCAAATGTTCAAAAGATTATTGCCTATGTTTTCTCATAGGGCTTTGTGATTTCAGGTCTTACATAATTTTAAATAATTTAAACTTAAATTTAAAAGATATTTGATTCAAGTATTAGAAAACTTATAAGAATGTTTGCAACAACTTGGATATGTGAATCCACGCTTTCAATTGTAAGTTGAAATCTAAATACAGATCAAGTGTATCTGATGTGAATTTAGTATTTATATTGAGATATACCCTAAGTGTAAAAGTCACTCCAGATTTCTAATACTTAATATAGAAAAAATAATGTGAAATATCTCACTAATACTTTTATATTGATTATATGCTGAAATTATACTATTTTTGGTCTATTAGGTTAAATTAAGTATATAATTAAAATAACTTTCACCTACATATGTTTACTTTGTTAGTATTGCTGCTAGAAAATATATACAATTATATATATGGCTTGCATTATATCTCTATTGACAGCACTGATCTAATAGATATACATTGAACATATACCCACAGAGTATTCATTTCAATTCTCACAGAACAAAGGAAGATTCAATAAAAAGCAAATAATAAATATACACAGATTGTGCTGCCTGATCATAATGAAATAAATAAGAAATGAGTAACAACAAGAAACTTCAAACATCTTCTTGGCCCATAAAACATAACATATACTGGGGCACCTGGGTGGCTCAGTTGGTTAAGTATCAGACTCTTGATTTTGGCTCAAGTCATGAGATTGGGCCCTGTCTCAGGCTCCACACTAAGCACGGAGCCTGCTTAAGATTCTCTCCTTCCCTCTCCCTCTGCCCCCTCCCCACTTGCACTCATTCTCTCCCAAAAAATATAAAAATAAAAAAAATTGTAAAACATAACATATAGTACACAGTGATTGGTTAAGAGGATATTTTATTTTTTTTAAATTTGTTTAATGTTTATTTATTTTTGAGAGACAGAGAGAAAGAGAGACAGAGCATAAGTTAGGGAGGGGCAAAGAGAGAGAAGGAGACACAGAATCCAAAGCAGGCTCCAGGCTCTGAACTGTCAACACAGAGCTTGCTGCGGGGCTTGAACTCACAAGCCATGAGATCATGGCCTGAGCTGAAGTCAGATGCTTAACCAACTGAACCACCCAACTGCCCTAGTTAAAAGGAGATTTTAGAATGTATATAGCAGCACTCTCAACAATAGCCAAATTATGGAAAGAGCCTAAATGTCCATCAACTGATGACTGGATAAAGAAATTGTGGTTTATATACACAATGGAGTACTACATGGCAATGAGAAAGAACGAAATATGGCCCTTTGTAGCAACGTGGATGGAACTGGAGAGTGTGATGCTAAGTGAAATAAGCCATACAGAGAAAGACAGATACCATATGTTTTCACTCTTATGTGGATCCTGAGAAACTTAACAGAAACCCATGGAGGAGGGGAAGGAAAAAAAAAAAAAGAGGTTAGAGTGGGAGAGAGCCAAAGCATAAGAGACTCTTAAAAACTGAGAACAAACTGAGGTTTGATGGGGGGTGGGAGGGAGGGCAGGGTGGGTGATGGGTATTGAGGAGGGCACCTTTTGGGATGAGCACTGGGTGTTGTATGGAAACCAATTTGACAATAAATTTCATATATTGGAAAAAAAATAAAATAAAAAAAAGGAAGTATTACAACATATCTAAAAACCAACAAGAATGAGAGTGTCAAATGTCAAATGTTGTGGCCTATAGCTAAAGTAGCACTTAAAATTTTGCATAATTTTGAATATACTAACAGCAAAGAGGATATATTGAAAACCAAAGACCTACATGCATCACTAAGCATATTAAAAAAAAGAGAGAGAAAATAAAACAATAAAGCCAAAGCAACAAGAAGCAAGAACATAAAAGAGGTAAGAAATCAACAGAGAGCCCCAAATCCCTACTAAAATGTGATTCTCTGAAAAGTGAGATGACAAAAAGGTAGATGCAACATTCTATACACCAATGCATATTGAAACTAGGTTAAAAAGGAGCACCTCGGTGGCTCAGTCTGTTAAGCCTCCAACTTGGTCAACTTGGCCAATGGCCATGATCTCCCGTTTGTGAGTTCAAGCCCCACATTGGGATCTGTGCTGACAGCTTGGAGTCTGGATCCTGCTTTGGATTCTGTCTCCCTCTCTCTGCCCCTCTCCCCCTCACTCTCTGTCTCTCTTTCTCTCTCAAAAATAAATAAAGATAAAAATTTTAAAAAAGAAACTAGGTAAAATGGACAATGGTGAAGAGAAAAATAGCAATCCTTTACTGGAGGAATCGAAGGAACGAAGTTGACATGAAATCAACAGAAGTGCTTCCATTCTCAGATAAACACTGTCAGCACAGAGGGCCCCACACATCCTTCCAGGGTCATCCCAGATCCCAACTTGCAGATGAAATGCATTTGTGTGGTACCTTTGTGAGCAAGTGGTTTAGGAGCCAGAATACAGAGGGAGGGTCAAGGGGAAAAAACAAAGTAAAATAAATCAAGAGAGGGGTCTCGTGTGAACATCACATGCCATGGCTTCAGTGTTATTATTATTTCAATTCTTTGTACTTGAGGAGATATACAAAGCTCTTTTAAATGTTCCCAGCCCATGCTTTTCTCCTTCTTTCTTGAATTCAAAAAATAAGGTAACACAGAATTTAGCACATTGTTTCTTAGTACGGTCTCCTGTCCTGCAGTTTCTAAATGGAAGGCTCGTTAGAAATGATCACAAAGTCAGCAGTGCTTTGCTGCCAGTGGTTGACCCTTTATGACGGTACCTGATACTAAGTGCAGACACTGAGGCCTAGTCAAGTGTGTGTGTGTGTGTGTGTGTGTGTGTGAGACAGAGAGAGACAGACAGACAGACAGAGACACACAGAGAATGAGAGGGAGGGTAACTTTTCTTGGCTTTCTCTTTCATTCTGTAGATGTAATCAAAAAGGGTAATTTTAGGGCTTATCTTCTAGGCACAGTATCTCAATTTTATAGTTGGAAACAATCTGATTTAGTCCAAGGAGGCTGCCTAAAGTAAATACAGCACTTATTCAGTGAGTTGGGGTGTCTACACACCACCTATAAAAGAAGATAAAGCCATCTGAGCTGTCGGAAATGCCCAACTGTTTAAGGGATCACTTTTTCCTAACATACCTGGATAATGGCCATAACCTCTTGGGTTTGGAGCTGTAGGCACAGCCACCTGGCCAGCCTCTCTTCATTATGTCCTCTCCCTTTGTCTGCAAACAGCACAGAGGAACAGCAGGTTGGAGGCCCAGCCTCGCCAGCTGACCAGGCCAGGTGTATTTCCATTGGCTGCAGGGGCCAGAGTGAGTTCTATTTTCTTCTGTACATAGAGATAAGAAGCAAAGGGCCCCCTTCCGAAAGCAAACACGTTAAATTTGAACCCCGGCCTCCCCATGATTCACCGGATGGAATTTACGATGGTGTTTACCCTTTTCCACAAAAGGAGCAAATGAATCAGTCCTAATAGGAAATATAAATCCATAGCAGATGCATTTCAAAGCCCACAAGGCAGATTTCAGAGGCCGCAGTTATTCCAGAGTACCCCCCCCCCCCCTCAGAAGTGTAAAGCAAAGGCCAGATCTTTGGAGAAGAAGCAACTCCAACAGTGAGCAAAACATGTCTCTGCATGTGCCAAGTTCTGCTTGGCCCCTCTTAGCAGCGGGAATCCAGACAAAACTTCAGGAATGCTTTGCTGGGCAGCTGTGGTGCATTCAAAGCAGAGAAATGGCCTTAATCTTTGCAAAACCAACAAAGATAAGCAATAGCTTTAGCTAGGTTGAAATTAGCCAACGCGCGGCTACACAATGTCCTTGCGACCATTATCCAGGCTCTGACCGCCAAATGGCACTGCTCAAGTATGCTGGCAATGTTTAACAAACCATCTGTCTTGTACCTGTTCCCACCGAACAGAACAGGAGGCTTTGTCTGAACCCTGGCCCCATCCAGCATGTCTGCTGTCTGCTCACCGGCAAGTGACACTGCACCTTCTTGGTGCATTAGATCAGTTTCCCAACACTCTTGATAATAGTTTGTCCTTGTACAGAGTGGCTCCTGCCAGAAAACAGTTTTGAAAGGGAGTACGGATTTTCGGTCTGTCCACCTACCACTCACGATGTGTGTAAAAGCTTTACTTGCCCATTTGACTTTCCCCTGGTTTTTCTTCTTTTAGGAGAAATTTCTATATTTGTTCAAATGTAACTATTGCTGATTTAATGTTCTTTCTTGGTTAATTGTTCTTAAATTAGAACCCCTCCAACTCTCAGATATATTTTTTATACCCCAGTAAAAGATTTTCTGTTTAAATGTCACACTTTACTGATTATGTTACCTAAGGGTTAGATTGAACTATTTGAACTTTATGATTTTGTAGATCTAAAACAGTCAGATATTGGGATCTTGATATAGTTCAACACATATATATTTTCTTGTCAGCTTGCCCATTGTGCTTTAGAGTAGATGTGTAAGAAGATGATTAAAGTAGTTTGTAGATTTTATTTTGTAAACACAATTTTTTAATCAAACAAAATTCTCCTTTCAGAATTAATTTCTCCTGCTTTGCTTTCCTCTGCTCAGAGGTAATGTGTCCCCATGTTCGTTTTCCAGATGTTACAGTGTAGACACACAGTAGACCCCTGAACAACATGAACTGAACTATGTGGATACACTTCTATGAGGGTTTTTTTTTTCCCAATAAAAACAGTACAAACTGTAAATGTATTTTCTCTTCCTTATGATTTCCTTAATAACATTTTCTTTTCCCTAGCTTACTGTGTTGTAAGAACACAGTGCATAATACATACAACATACACAATATGTTTAATCCACAGTTTATCATAAGTGTTATCATAAGTCTTCCAGTCATAGGCTAAGTTCTGGGGGAGTCAGAGCTGTAAGTAGGGGGCTGGTACCCTTAACCCCTGTGTTTTTCAGGGGTCAACTGTAATTACAACTGTCAAGCACGTCTTCACAATGGCAGCCATAGGAATCAGCTTCCCTGTGATGCTGTCCTTGAAACTCACCTTTCAAGCCCTCACACCAGTGGGTGGAGACCTCAGGCCTGGAGCCAGTCACCGCCCAGCTGCCTTATCTCTGGCCCTCACTCAGACTCTCAGGACACAAGCAAGCTTCCTATCTACCAAAGGGACTGGATTTGATAAGAGACAAACACCAAGTTAGATGCACAGGGGGCTCCATGAAGCTTCAAGTATGAAGTTGAAAATAGATCTGGGTTTAGAGATCTTCAAGTGCATGTGTCTGTACTCATATTCTAGCACCAGACCTCCCCACCTTTATTTCATCATGCTCATGGGCATGTCACAAACAGTTTTCTCTTCAGAGCAGACAGATCCAATTGAAGGAATCCAACTATTCACTCTGTCTTTCCAGAGGAAATTTGGAAAACAAGTTACCTTAAAAACGGCCACACAACCAATCTTGCCCTTAAATCTAAGTCTTCAAGCCGGGACAGAAAGCAGAGATAGAGGGTGGGAAATCTCTTTAGATTTTAACTTCTGGAATATCTTAGCAAAAGGAAACAATTGTGGGAGTGGTCTAGAAGATTGGTGGTCCCCATCTATTTCTCTCTCTATAATATTCATTCATGAATGTATCCATTCAGCTGACATCAGGGCTGTTTTCACCTTTTGTATGTGATAAATAATGCTGCCATTATTTACTGGTACATGTTTTTGAGTAGCCGTTTTCATTTTTGTGGGGGGTATATAGCCTGTAGTGAAATTGCTGAGTCATATGGGAATTCCACGTTAACTTTTTTTGAGGAGTCACCAAACTGCCTTCCATGGTGGCAACACTATTTTACTTTCCCACCAGCCATGTACAAGAGTTCCAATTTCTCCACATCCTCACCAATACTTGTATTCTTTTTTCTAAAAAACAATTATGGCCCTCCTAGGGAGTGTGAAGTGGATCTCATGGTGATTTTGATTTGCATGTTCTAGGAGTCATCTTTGTGCAAGCGACTTTTGGAAGGACTTTAAGCACAAGAGTGCAACCCTCTGGCATTTGTCAGGACTGATCTTTGGAGCCCTCCACAGGCCTTCCTGACATCTCCTGAAACCACCAAATGGTTGCATGTGCTGACATCTCATTGGGATCCCCTTCCGAAAGGACACCATTGCCACCAGGAGGTGGAGTGGCATGTACCTGACAGTGAGGGGGATCAAAAGGGGTCTTCATTCCAGGCTGAGAAGGAGTGGAGTCCTGGAGTCCATGGAGTGGAGGTGAGTAGGCTTTTGAGAACCAGAACATACTGTGAGGCAGACAACCATATGTTGGGCCAGAGTCCTGGAACCTTAGCTGGACCAGAGAGCACAGCAGCATGTCTTGAGTCCCCAGGCAAATGGGGGGCATCCTGACTCAAGAGCATACAGGAAGGCATGGATCCCAGTGAGATCTCAAATACAGAGGGGTAGATGAGTAGTGTGGGATCAGGACAGGAAGAGTCAGTATCTTGAGGTCCAAAACACATGGCTGGTTCACAGAGAAACAAATCCAAGACCAATCCCTGCTTTGAGCTTGCAGCTTTCTTTCCCCTCTCTAGAGTTTGAACTGTGGTTCTCAATTTGGACACACATTAGAATCACCTGGGAAGCTTTGAAAACTCCCAAAGCCCGGGTCAAGAAATCTGACCCATTGTGAGCAGGACCTAGTACCAGGATTTCAACGTTCTTCAGGTGATTCAAATGGGTAGCCAAGGATGAGAAAACTAGAATTTTAGGTTTAAAAATAGTAGGTAAAAATATTAGGTATAAAAATAAACTTTATTAGATTGCTGTTTCTATTATAAAAGGAACATGGGCATGCTGTAGAAGTTTGGACTGAGGAAAGATGCTGGGGGAAGATTCCACCTGTTGCTCTGTGGCCTTGAGGCTACTATAGATGGTGCAGCCTGTGCTTTATTCCTGGGTCTCCATTCCTGGAAGGGTGGATGAGGGCTAGCATCCAGGGCAGGGCTGTGCTCCTGAGGACACACAGGATGTGATATATTTTCTGTGTCTGTGGCACTGTGTGGGCGCAGTGAGGGCTGCACTCAATAAATGTTTGTAGGATGAGTGAATGGAAGCAGGAAGGCATGAATTCATGAAAAGCAGCCCAAGACACGGTCCCTGCCCTCTAGGAACTTACAAAGGGGCAGTTGAATAGACATTACAATGACAATAATCGGATGGTAATAATAGTTCCTGCATCAGTGGCTCTGTGTGTCTGTGCACGCAGCCCTGCAGCCAGGGAAACCAGGGGAAGGTTTTTGAAAACTCTGTTTGGTAGCTGGGGCCTCTCTTATCTTTATTAATGTCCTGCAAAGCATTGACACACTGCCTTCTTCTTGATAAAACAAGTGAACAGGAACAGAGCAAAAGCCAATGAGTCCAGTTGCCAGTGGTACGCAGAGCCCACCTGGATGGTCACAGAGAAATCAGTGAACATGGGGAAAACCCTGCATCTCAGATGTGGAGTTATTCTGTTGATTTTTTCCTTCTTTGCTTGCTTGGCAAAAGTTCCCCCAAGCACTCTGGCCTACAGATAAATTCTGTAGGTTGGTAATCCTCAAGCTCCTTGTCAATTAGAGCTTCCTCCTCAGAAATGGTGATTGTGGTGGAAAAAGCACTAATAGGACTTGGGAGAGATGGGGACTTGTCTTGTTTTATTGTCAACTATCTAGATGACTTTAGTGATTTCCATACCTTCTCTGACCTACAGACCAAACAGCAACTTCTCTTCTGCCTTCCTTGCCTGGTGGCTAAACACATTCAGCAAGACGAAATCACTGCCCTAAAAGACACCTTTTAAACCTTAGCTATTGTTAGTCTCCTCTTACATAATGGGCTGGGAGTCCACAGGTCCCTTTGTCCCAGAGCCAACCCACAGGCTGGGTGTACTGACTCTGGCAGGGCTGTGGTCACGACACCCTGCCACCTCTCACACATGGTAAGAACCAGTAGGTATGAGATTTCTGCAAGGACATGGAAGAACCACTTATACATACAGCTTTCTTAGCCACTGCTGTTGTTTTATTTCTCCTCTTATTCTCTTTTCTTACTCCCAGACACCCCCTCTCCTGTTCAGAGACCAAATGACCTTTTCCCTCATACCCCATTCTACTTTTTGTTGTTGTTGTTAATAAATCTAGATCAAAATATGTTTGGGTGAATTTAGGTGACCAGTGAGTTGGTGAGGAAACTGGGGACATTGACCCCTGCCCGCCAGCCTAGATCCCTTCTATGAGAGGGCATTGACAAATGTGTACTCTGAGCCTGCTGGGTGGCTGTCCCCAGGGTAGTTCACCTGTGCTGGTGATCTAGTGTCAGCCTGGCAAGAGGTATGGCAAGCTTGTTTGAAGAGCTGGAATCTCAATTAGCTTTTATAATTTTTAAAAACATTATTGTATTGTATTGTATTGTATTGTATTGTATTGTATTGTATTGTATCATAGTTTAGTTTAGTTTAGTTTAGTTTAGTTTAGTTTAAGATTGTATTTACTTGTGGTTAGCCATATCACAGAGCTTCTCTGTGTACTTTTACTTCAGAAGCAAATTGGAAATTCCAACTTATTTTTGAGCTTGTTGAGGGGAGAGAAGCAGTAAATTAAAATAAAAACCTTAGTGGATCTAGAAGAGAAGATACCACACTTTTCTCAGCTCTGCTGATAAATTGGTCCATGAACTTACTAATTCCCCTCTCTAGGCCTCATTTTTCTCTCCTGTACAATGGGGAGTTTGGAAGATCCTTATGGTTCCCAAGCTTGTTTCAGAAAAATAACTAGCCCTATTTTCAAAGAAATTCTTATGCCATAGACCTCAATCTATAAAACTCAAAACGGAGATAGTTTATTAGTTTAATAACTAGCTGGTATACTGATTCTTAGTTTAAATTGGTAACATTTGCTTATCTTAAAGTCAACTGTGATGATCTATGGTTAACATATAAACCTATAGCTTTCATCATATAAAAAGTTATATCATATCAAATTCAATGTACAGTTTTTAAAAACAACTTTGTTGGTTGCACAGTCTGCATAAAATTTTGGTTCACAGCACTGGGCCATTGTAAGTGATACCTTTCAAAGAACAATCTGAAGTCTTCATGTCTTCCTCAGTGATAGGAAAGAGCAGGTGTAGCTGTATTCTGAAGCTGACCAATACATCATCAGGTGGTGACTCCAGTGAGCTCCAACTCAGTAGAGTATGCATGCCATTTGTAATTCCAATCTCAAAATAATTTCCAGAATATAAAATAAAGAATATAAAGAAAAAACCTAACCAAATGTTTCCTGGCCCCTAAAACACATGCTAGGGAAGCAAAATAAACAGAAAATTATTAACCACCTGAGCTGCCCTCAAAAACTGGTCTAGACAGCAAACATCTGAATGGAAATATGGAAATATTTTGACGTTGGTACTTTATCTTCACATTACATAGAAAGCGTTAAGATAGTATTTTTTAAAATTTTTAATGTTTTTATTTATTATTATTATTATTACTCTTATTATTATTTTGAGAGAGGGAGAGAGAATCTCAAGTAGGCTCCATGCTCAGTGTGGAGCCTGATGCAGGGCTCAATCCCGCAACCCTGGGGTTGTGACCTGAGCCCAAATCAAGGTTGAACACTCAACCGACGGAGCCACCCAGGTGCCCTAAGACAGTGATTTTTTTTTAAGTTTATTTATTTATTTTGAGAGACAGAGACAGTGTGAGCTGGGGAAGGGCAGAAAGAGAGGGAGAGAGAGAAAATCCCAAGCAGGCTTCACGCTGCCAGCTGTGGAGCCCGATGTGGGCCTTGAACTCACAAACCATGAGATCATGACCTGAGCTGAAACCAAGAATCAGTGGCTTAACCTACTGAGCCATCCAGATGCCCTAACAGTGATTTTTTTTTAATTTTTTTTTTAACGTTTATTTATTTTTGAGACAGAGAGAGACAGAGCATGAACGGGGGAGGGGCAGAGAGAGAGGGAGACACAGAATCGGAAACAGGCTCCAGGCTCTGAGCCATCAGCCCAGAGCCCGACGCGGGGCTCGAACTCACGGACCGTGAGATCGTGACCTGGCTGAAGTCGGACGCTTAACCGACTGAGCCACCCAGGCACCCCGTGATTTTTTTTTTAATCATGCATTTGTTAGGCTCATGTAATATAGCCCTACAGATCCACTTCTGATAAGAGACCCCCAGAGTCTGCAACAAATCAGTGCAGAATTGATTGCATTCTGTCACTTTGCTCTGGAGCCGCACTCTTCTCTCTCATGCTATCAGGAAAAGAAAGTTTAAAAAATTTTTTTTTTGTAATGTTTTTATTTTTGAGACACAGAGAGCACGAGTCAAGGAGGGGCAGAGAGAGATAGTGACACAGAATCTGAAGCAAGCTCCAGGCTCTGAGCTGTCAGCACAGAGCCCGACATAGGGCTCAAACACAGGAACTGTGAAATCATGACCTGAGCCAAAGTCAGATGCTCAACCCACTAAGCCAGCCAGGTGCCTCTAGGAAAAGAAAACTTTTAATTAAATAGCTTGGTTGGGAACTCATACATGAACACTCAGAACCGTATGTCCCCCAGAACACTTGGCTATTGCTACTTTCCTTGCTCCCTGCAATGCCTACCTGATAACACTTCTATTTGCAGTTATTTGGAACAAGGGGCATCACTTTGTTTTGAGACCATGAGTAGCACTGCCTGCTTTGTCGCAGAGAGACAAAGCACCTGGTAAGGGGTTGGGTGGGGGGCAGGAAGGAATTAGCAGGCAGCGCTGCCTCTGCATTGCAAACGTTGCCCATGTGGACAGCCCAGCAGTCCAGACTCTGGACATCTGGCTCAGTGTCCTGGCAGGAGTTTGGCTCTGGGAGGCAGGGGTGTGTGGTGATTATATTTATACATAGGTAGCTGGTGCAGCAACACTGGTGCCACATGATATATGCACTTAACGCCCATGGACCCTATTCTGTGGGTTCAGAGAGAGTCAGCAGGTCCTGCCTGAGCTTAGCTGCCATCCCATTGGGTAAGAGAGACAGCCTGTGAATTCTGCTGCTCCCTTGGTTTGGATCCAGCCTGTTTCTCCTAACATGAGTGTCTTGTTGCACCAACTGTTAAGATTCTTGTGTTCTGGACAAATGAATACTGGAGCTCCAGTCAATACTTCACCAGTTGCTTGCGTAAGGAAATACCATTTTTCCTGTTGTTGGAAGAGGAACTGTTCCTGGAAGTTTCCATATCCTGAGACACAACATAGCATCATCTTTCAGGGTGATTTCAGAGATTTTTCAGGGGTTACTGTCAACCATATTTGTACCTTACACACCTACATTAGAATTCACAAGCTGTGACTCTCCTGTGTTCAGAACAGATGCAAGTCAATGCCCGAGGGGCCCCAGGAGGGACGCCAGCATATTCAATGCCACGTGCTGCCTTCAGTCTCCTCGCTGGAGATTATGAGAATTTTTTAGTTGGTTTAATGGAGATGGTTTAGTTCTGCCTAGGATGCTGCATGAAAGACATGTACAAACTATTAACATATACATGTGAACCAGGTAAGAGAAAGAGATTGGGGCCTAGAGATGAAACTGGCCAAATAAAATAATTTTTCTAGAATTCTCTATCCCTAAATTTCTGCTTAGTGAAAAACAGCAAGCAATGTGGGATGTGAGAAGGGGATTTCAAACACTTGTATGTTTAATATTGCTTATAATGATGTAAAATGTCAGTGTCTAGGGCAGTGTTGTCAATAAACTGTCTGTGATGATGGGAATGTTCTATATCTGCCCTGTCCAGTACAATAGGCTCTAGCCACGTGTGGCCACTGAGCACCTGACATGTGGCTTGTGTCACAGAGCAGGTCCAGAGCTCTGAACTCCAATAGATTCTGCGGTAGGGTTTTATAACCATGGCCATCTGAAATTTCCTGCCTTCTCCCCAACGCTGAGTTCTCAGACAACCTCTAGCTCACACTAGGACTCTGCCAACATTCCCATGTTTCTCTGTGTCTGGAACCTCCCTTTCCGTAGTTGGGCCAGTGCTCCCAGCACCTCTGCTATGCTGGGAGAGCCATCTCATAACTTTGTGAGGACCCAACCCCTGCTGTCAAGCAAATTCCAAAGAGGAATTCAACTTAGAGTCTCAAGATGTTCAGATACAATTAATTTAGTGCTTTAAAACGTGGGGATGAGATGATTGTGTTACTGCTTCCAAGGAATCTGGCCCCTGAAATATACCTGATCCTGTGAACAATGCTAACACTCCCCAGATGGAGCCCAGTGTCCTGAGGACCAAATCTGGCGTCCTTAGCAAGACCCTTACTGTGTGACCCTGTCTTCTAGATTTGCATTATCTCTGATCACTTTCCTGTGTGCACTGGGCAAGCCAAGCTATTGTTTTCCCAGACATGCTGCCCCTCTTCTGGGTCATCTGGCTGGGCTGGACTCCCTTCCCTGACTCAGTGCCTCCTCTTGGTTCAGAGCCTTGTTTGCCCTCCACCCAGCATCTGTTGTCAGTCTCCCCACTCTGGGAACAGGCAATTGGTGGCTCCATCCTACGCTTCCCAAAGGTCCAATTTTGGGTTCCTCTGTCTCCCAGCTAGCACACCAAGCAGACACCAAATGTTGGTTGTTAAATTCAAAATGGGAATTTCAAAGGCTGCCTTAGTTTCTTGAAAGGCTTTGAGTAGAAGTTTCCTTCCTCTGCCCCTACCCCCACCCTCACCCCCACCCCAGTGCCTAACAAAGGAAAAGAATGACTTCTTTGTTCTGGTGGGGCAAACTTTTTTTTTTTTTAAATCTTGCTCTGCCTGCCCCCTATAAAAGGCTTATCTTCGCTGCTGGTAGGAGACATTTTAATTCCTTCCTGTTTGCTGATCCTTGCTCCTCAAGGCCCCTCTGTACAGGTCTCTCCCCAGGCACCAGGTAATGTCACCAAGGAGTGTTGGAGCCCATCTGTCACCTGACATGCTATCTTTATAGCCACGACAGCATGGGTGCTGGCCACCCAGGTCTTGGGAGTCACCTCTAACAACACTTCTAGAGAGTAACCCCACCTCTCTCATAACCCACCTCCCAACCTCCCAGGGAAGGTATTTTCTTGATCATTTGACTTTGTAATGATTTGTGCTTCATTTCTCATTGGCCATCTCTTTTCCTGACCTTTTGTGTTTAGTGTAGATTTATGGTACTTATTATTTGAGAATTTAGAAACATGACTTCACATTTATGGAGACCCACACAGGTGTTAGAAATCATCAACCCCTTCTGGGAGACCCTGATTTAGCCTTTAGCCATCCGTTCTGTTTGTTGTTGTTTGTTTGTTTGTTTGTTTGTTTGTTTTGCTCTAATTGATCACCCTGAAGATTTCAGAAAATAAGGTGCTAAGAAATGTCTTTGCCGGTCTTGAGAAAGGATTCCTGCATTTAAAAAATTTAGTGAAAAAGAATTCAAAATGAAGCTTTTTATTATAAAAATGATGTAGCTGAATAAAATGGTCTTTGGTACCCACAGGCTCCCAAAATGTTCTTTATTCTTTTTATATTTCATGGTCCTGGGAAGCATAAATGCCACAAGAATGTGGCATTTGGGCAGGAAGAAAGGATATGATGAGTCTTAAAGAAAAAGGAATTTATGAAAAGAAGTGGACTTTTTATATTACTGACCATACCTGGGGGAGTGAAGATTTGGAAGAAGAAATTAGAAGATCAGAGTAATATCACCAGCCAGTCAATCTGAGATGACAAGCACAACCTGACATAGAAGAGGGACTGTGATGGGGCAGCTTGGAGATGGATCTGTGGGAGGCTGTTTCCTCTGTGTAGCTACCACTATGGGTATCAAATTCAGTTCTTGGTCAGCAGACCTGAGGGTCTGGAAAGTGAACTGGACCCAGAGCAGAGAAGAACCAGTACAAATTGAACTCCACCAGGCACTTTTGCCTCTGTCCATCATTGTATCCCACTCTTGGCAATCCCCTGAGGGATGTGCTTTGCTTCTGCAGCCCCAGTCTTGTACTAATCCCTCTTTTGGTCAATGTTAACTCATAGCAATACAGGGAAGGGGATTCTGGGGAAAATAATTCCCAAGTTAAGCAGGTTGACACAGTGTAAACCACCACAGCTGTGTTGAACCAGGAGAACTGCTTACCCCAAACAGCAGAGCTGGAAAGGAAAACAGGGCCATTGCTGACTGGAAAGGTGAGAGCACTATTTGGGAGTGCAGGGAACACAGACAGAAATAGGATGGATATTGGGTCTGAGAAAGCAGTGCAAAGCAAGGCCATGAGTGTGTGTCTTTATCTTTCAGAATGAGCATGTAGCACTGTGATGAAGGTGACAGCTTGAAGGCAAGTGCCTTGAGCTGACCATAGGTGGTTTCTATTGTGAGACAAATCCATAATTTCCTGGGTGTGTGGCTATGGAGAGATCCCCTTAGGAATAACAGATTCTGACGATCCCATTCCTCTACTCCCCAGCTTTGGGCCCTTGATGTCTACATCTGAACTACAGACACCTAACTCCTAACTAAAATGCATAGCTTATTATTTTGATTATGCCTATTATTTTTGAGGTGGTTAAAGAGGAAAGCTAAGTGACTTTCCCAAGACATTGGCCATTAGCAAAGCTGGAACTCAAACTTATGTGTCATGATTCAAAGTCTAATGCTCTGTTCATTTCACCAGGTACAAGGAGACAGCAATTACTGTGTTCGTCTGTTGTTTCCCAAAGCAACAATATATATTTAATATGTATTCAATAATCTATAAACACCTTGTATAGGGAGCATGATTTTGGAGTTGGTTTTCCAGTGCTGAAAATGATTATTATGATCTCACCCATATTTTTCTCATAATGCCCATTACAGATTGGCCAATAATGGCATCCATGCAAGTAACAGAAAGCCTTTGGGGGCTGAATTAATTGTCTCCAGTAAGTGGTCAAGCCCAAGAATATATATAGCACAGCCTCCTGGGTCCGTTGACCCTAAGTGGAGCGCACTGAGTCCCTGGGTCAGTTTAAGATAGGTAGTGATGGAAAGAAGCAACAGGAACTCCAAAGAGGGAATGAAGGAGGAGGCTTGTTTAAGGTAAAGGAGGAAAGTGGCAGCCATTTCAAAGTACAATGTAAGAGGAGCTATAGTTTGGGGCCCTCACCATCATCTCTATGCACCTCTTCACTCTATTTATGTTCCTCCTTTTCTGAAATATTCCCTGTACCTTCTTGTTCTATGGATCTTTCTGGTCTCAGAGGAAACACCTTCACATCAAAGTCTTAGAGACAGGCAGAGTTTTTGTGGGTAAAATATACAACTATAAATATACAACAAAAATATTAAATTGTGGTGATTCAAGTTTTCTGGAATTTCTTTCAGTTTCCTTCAGTGGCAAGGATGACCCTTTCAGGCACAAGGACCACCATGTGGAGGGGAAGGTAGAGGCTCCCCATGCTGGGTTGGCTGGAGCTTCTCGAAGGTTACTGCTGACCTGCAGGAGGCTGCAGAACTTGGTCACTGTCAAAAACGCATCTTAACTTTACTTTCTCTGGTGTTCCCCTGGGGAAATTTAGACAGGCAAAAAAACAGGATGGGGTATCAAGGGAGGGTATTAGGTCTGAGGGCTGTTCCAGACTGAAGCTGTTGTTTGCAGAAGAAATGTATTCTTAGAAGCAAGCAGCCCATTGGACAGCTGTTTGGAAGTCCTTGATGAAAGAAAGAAGAAAGAAAGAAAGAGAAAGAAAGAAAGAAAGAAAGAAAAAAAGAAAGAAAGAGGAAGGAAGGAAGGAAGGAAGGAAGGAAGGAAGGAAAAAGCTGTTACTGTGAAAACAGCATTGGTAAAACATCTGCTGAGCACACAGAGGGCTCCTGGTCCCTGGAAGAGGTGGGGGATGAGGAGGTCTGTAAACAAGATCTGAAGCACATGTCCCCCAGGCAGCCTGTGCTGTCTCTTGTCCCTACTCAACACAAACCCACGTTCTAGATGGAGACAAGGAGGTCACGTGGGAGAGGCAGCTGCTGCCATCAAGAGGGTCAGGTGCCCATCAAATTACCCAAGCACAGCATCTGTGGTCTTGCTCTAAAGATGAGCAAGGTTATGAGGCATCATCGTTGGGAGCTTCCTGTAGCTGAGGGAACAAATAGGGCAAGAGGATTGGCACGGGAGGGGAACATGTGGGGGGTCTCTTTGCAGGCAGGTGTTTCTTGTAGATCCTCTCAGCAGTTCATTTCCAGGGCCATCTGCCTGTGAAATCATTGTTCATGCCAACAAGAGGTCTGAGATTTTAACTCCACGGTGTGACCAACAGCCAACTATTTACCTTTGATATAGAAGAGCTTCCGGTGTCATGCCCAGCATACTCTCTCAGCTGATGAAAGACCATCCTCTCTTCTCCAGCACAGATGAGAAAAAACAACTACAACAGTTTCTGATGTTTGCAGAGAGATTTTCATTTTCTAAAACATATTCATGTCCATTGCCCCATTTCACTGAATCTCCATAGCACCCCTATTCAGCAGCCACCATTCACACCGCAGATCAGACCAGAAGCTGAGGTTGGCACATGTGTGGCATGGCCAAGAGGGCTGGAGTTAGAGCTGCACTCAGCTCACAGGGTGGCATTGTGACACTGGGTAGTTCTCACCTCTATGAGTCTCGGTTTCTTTGTCAAATGGAGCTGATAACTGCACTTACTTTATAGAGTTTTTTGTACATTTTAACAATTAAGTGGAAAGTTAGTAGAGTGGTGGTTGGCACAAAATAAGACCTCAATAAATATTGGCAGTCTTTACTCTCAGTGTCTCCTCCACTCTTCCCTATCAAGCTTTCCAAAGACACTGTCCCCACTGTGCTGCCTCCACCGGTCTTCTTACTTATGTAAACCTGTGGCTAAGGCACTCTTAGCTCTGACCTTCCTCTGTAATCACTGGCCATAGTAAGCAGCCTTCGGAAGTCACTGCCATGGCATCTCTGGCAACCAACCAAACCAGCATCACCTCCATGATATTAGACCTGGATCCTTTG
This sequence comes from Panthera pardus, assembly GCF_024362965.1. Classification (NCBI taxonomy): domain Eukaryota; kingdom Metazoa; phylum Chordata; class Mammalia; order Carnivora; family Felidae; genus Panthera; species Panthera pardus. The sequence continues at coordinate 47,293,878 of NW_026526821.1, read as the reverse complement.
TCCCTCCCCCTCTCTTTCCCCCTGGGCCCTGCCCTGTCCATAGTGGATGCCATCTTGGAGTATGTGTTCACAACACCACCTTATAGAAGTGGAGAATGGAGATGTCGAATGACTTACCAATGAGACTAAATAGTGAGAAAATTTAAAGCCACTTAGTGAAATCTGGTCTTTAGAATAAGCCCGAATTTTGGAAGTTTATTCAGAACAACTACATATTTGTCTGCTTGGGCTCTATAAAAAAAAATCAGACATAGGTTTCTCACAGTTCTTTAAGCTAGAGAGTCCAGGGTCAAGGTGCTGGCAGATCCTATGTCTGATGAAGGCATTCTTCCTGGCTTGACTCCTCACATGGCAGATAGAGACAGAGAGAGCAAGAAAGCTCTCTGGTTTCTTAAGGACACTAAGCACATCATGTGTGCTCCATCCTCAGGACCTCATCCAAATCTAATGATCTCCCCACCTGCAAATACCATCTCCTTGGGAATTAGGGCAAATTTGGGGGAAACACAGGTATTCAGTCCATAACAAACAAGAATTATTTTATTTCAATAATATTCCAAAAGCTTACTCCACTAAGCATTCTCATCACTGGAGCCAGAGCAATGCATACCCTGTACATGCCCACAGGTTTGAAGAACCTCCCTATTTGCACGAGGGCTGAAAATGATTGAGCTTCAAGAGTAACCCAGTACAACATTCTAAACAGATGCAAAACTTAGTTCTGGTACAAACCAAACAGTGCTACTTAATTATATTCTTACAGGGGCACCTGGGTGGCTCAGTTGGTTAAGCGTCTGACTTCAGCTCAGGTCATGATCTCACAGCTTGTGAGTTCGAGCCCTGTGTTGGGCTCTGTGCTGACAGCTCAGAGCCTGGAGCCTCTTCAGATTCTGTGTCTTTCTTTCTCTCTCTGCCCCTCCCCTGCTCACACTCTCTTTCTGTCTCTCAAAAATAAATAAACATTAAAAAAATTTTTGTAAATAAAAAAATTATATTCTTACAAAATATTCATGAGATTCTCCTCTTGTTCATGTAAAGGTCCCCAAAGAGACTTGTGTATAAGAAATTAATTTTTACCATCATGGCTTAGGGGTTGGGATCACCAACCAGCAAGGGCAACTTCAGGAATGAGAAAGGGGTAAATGCATTTGTAGTGGTTTTTCCTCAGGATTACATAATAAAGAATTTCAAAAACATAAAAAAGTTGGATGCATTATTCAATGAACAACCACCCAGATTCTATAATCATTAACATTTCCCTTTACTTCCTTTCTCACACAATAATCTACCCATCCCTCAATGTTTCTGGTACATTTCAGAGTGAGTTTTACACATGCATGCATTTCACCCCTGAATGTAACGCATGCATTTTATTATTAGCAGGGTAGTGTTCAAGAATTATTTGCAGTTTTTCCAAGGTAAAAACTTATATATAGTAAAAGGCACTAACCTTTAATTTACTGCTCACTGAATTTTTATAAATGTAGACACTTGTGTAAGCCAACTCCTATCAAGATAGAACATTTCTATTACCCCAGAAAGTTCCATCCTGCCTCTTCCCAGTTTGTTTGTTGTACCTCCCTTCCTAAGGCTACTGCTTTTCTTTAAGTTTTCACTGTAGTTTAATCTTAATTGTTTTAGAACTTTATATAAATTGAATACGCAGCACATAGTCTTTTGAACCTGATTTCTTTCACACAGCATGATGTTTTTGAGATTCATCCACGTTACTAGTGGTATCAAAAGTTCATCCTTTTTCATTGCTGAGTATTGTTACATCATTTGGATGTCCCACAGTTTATCCCTTCACCTGCTAATGGACACTTGGTCTGTTTTCACTTTAGTATTATAAATGGGTTAACCTTTTAAGGTTTATCATAAGACCCCTAAATAGTTGACCATCATCCCTCAAGCCCATCACAGGTAAACTTTCAAATCTGGATGTGACATGAAATTATCCAGAACATATATATTGTGTTTGAAACATTACTCTAGGGACAGAATGGGATAGAGAATGAAAAATTATCCTCTACTTGATTATTGAGGGAGAAAATTAGTGTCCTAATAAATAATTCCTCCTGTGGGGAGGGCAATTATAATAACAAAGGGCACAAAAGCATAGTTTACTTTGTGCTTTTTTTAAAACTGGGGAAAGTGAAGTCTTACTTTTTGGCTGTTTTTTTTTTTTTTTTGCAATAAAAATTAAAAATCAGACAATTTTCCAATAGATGATCCAAAATAGTAAGTGGAGATCAGAATACTTCAGGGTCCCTCTTCTGTGTGGGTCATCCCAAAGTCAACAGACAAGGCAAACTCTATTGTGGTGGACATCGGGATGTGTCCTGGGGTCTCGCTTTCAGAGCTGAAGGCCTTACTCTCCAGGTCCTGAAGAATACTGTGTGGCCTAAAGCCATGCCCTTTTCCAAGGGCAAGTCCTACCCAGAGCCTGATTAACACTGAGGTCAAGGCTCAGCCTCCTTGCCCCAAGGGGAACCACCTTGAAGGCCAGCCCAGCTCTAGAACTCCCCATGGGGACAGCTAAGAATTTTTTTGGGACTCCCTCTGCCAGATCTGCTTCCTTCTCTTTCCTCTCCCAGCTGGAGATCTCACTCCCTGTTTAAACATCCTGCTAGTTTCCATTTCAGTGTCCAAGAATCCAACCTGCAACATCTGTAGATTTTATTCTTAAAAATCCTATCAGAAGGAGCCACGCTGGAGACTAATATTGCTCCTTTAAGTGGGTGGAAGCGGTCAGCATTCCCTTCCCTTCAGCCTGAATAGGTAACGAGGCATTTTATATATATATATATATATATATATATATATATATATATATATGTATATTTATATTTATATATAATTTTTATTATATATTATATAGTTATATATAATATATATAATTTATATATATTATATTTTATATATTACATATTTATATATTATATTTTATATATCTTTATATATAATGCATTTTAATATATTATATATTTATATATTATATATTTTTATATATTATATATAATATATAATTATATATTATATATTATTATATATAATATATATAATTGTCAAATTGGTTTCCATACAACATCCCTTATCACAACAGGTGCCCTCCTCAATTCCCATCACCCACTTTCCCCTCTCCCTCACCCCCATCAACCCTCTGTTTGTTCTCAGTACTGAAAAGTCTCTTATGGTTTTCCTCCTTCCCTCTCAGTAACTTTTTTCCCCCCTTCCCCTCCCCCATGGTCTTCTGTTAAGTTTCTCAGGATCCACATATGAGTGAAAACATATGGTATTTATCTTTCTCTGCCTGACTTATTTCACTTAGCACAATACTCTCCAGTTCCATCCACATCGCTACAATTGGCCAGATTTCATTCTTTCTCATTGCCAAGTAGTATTCCATTGTATATATAAACCACATCTTCTTTATCCATTCGTCAGTTGATGGACATTTAGGCTCTTTCCATAATTTGGCTATTGTTGAATGTGCTGCTATAAACACTGGGGTACAAGTGCCCCTATGCATCGGCACTCGGGTATCCCTTGGGTAAATTCCTAGCAATGCTATTGCTGGGTCATGGGGTAGATCTATTTTTAATTTTTCGAGGAACCTCCACACTGTTTTCCAGAGTGGCTGCACCAGTTTTCATTCCCACCAACAATGAGTGCAAGAGGGTTCTCATTTCCCACATCCTCTCCAACATCTATAGTCTCCTGATTTGTTCATTTTAGCCACTCTGACTGGCGTGAGGTGATATCTCAGTGTGGTTTTGATTTGTATTTCCCTGATGAGGAGTGATGTTGAGCATCTTTCCAACTGCCTGTTGGCCATCTGGATGTCTTCTTTAGAGAAGTGTCTATTCATGTCTTCTGCCCATTTCTTCACTGAATTATTTGATTTTTGGGTGTGGAGTTTGGTGAGCTCTTTATAGATTTTGGATACTAGCTCTTTGTCCGATATGTCATTTGCAAATATCTTTTCCCATTCCGTTGGTTGCCTTTTAGTTTTGTTGATTGTTTCCTTTGCAGTGCAGAAGCTTTTTATCTTCATGAGGTTCCAGTAGTTCATTTTTGCTTTTAATTCCCTTGCCTTTGGGGATGTGTCAAGTAAGAAATTGCTGCGACTGAGGTCAGAGAGGTCTTTTCCTGCTTTCTCCTCTAGAGTTTTGATGGTTTCCTGTCTCACATTCAGGTCCTTTATCCATTTTGAGTTTGGTTTTGTGAATGGTGTAGGAAAGTGGTCTAGTTTCATTGTCCTGCATGTTGCTGTTTGAAAATGTGAACAGAGACATAACTGGTAAGTAAATTGAATCAGTTATCAAAAATCTCCCAACAAATAAGATTCCAGGACCATATAGCTTCCCTGGGGAATTCTACCAGACACTTAAAGCAGAGATAATACCTATCCTTCTCAAGCCATTCCAAAAAATAGAAAGGGAAGAAAAACTTCCAGACTCATTCTATGAAGCCAGCATTACTTTGATTCCCAAACCAGACAGAGACTCAACAAAAAAAGAGAACTACAGGCCAATATCCCTGATGAATATGGATGCAAAATCCTCAACAAGATACTAGCAAATTGAATGCAACAGCATATAAAAAGAATTATTCACCATGATCAAGTGGGATTCATTCCTGGACTGTAGGGCTGGTTCAATATTCACAAATCAATCAATGTGATACATCACATTAATAAAAGAAAAGATAAGAACCATGTGATCCTGTCAATAGATGCAGAAAAAGCATTTGACAAAATTCAGCATCCTTTATTAATAAAAACCCTCGAGAAAGTCGGGATAGAAGGAACATACTTAAACATTATAAAAGCCATTTATAAAAAGCCCACAGCTAATATCCTCAATGGGGAAAAACTGAGAGCTTTCCCTCTGAGATCAGGAACACGACAGGGATGTCCACTCTCACCGCTGTTGTTTAAAATAGTGTTGGAAGTTCTAGCATCAGCAGACAACAAAATGAAATCAAAGGCATCAAAATTGGCAAAGATGAAGTCAAGCTTTCACTTTTTGCAGCTGACATGATAGTCTACACGGAAAACCTGACAGACTCCAAGAAAAGTCTGCTAGAACTGATACATGAATTCAGTAAAGTTGCAGGATACAAAATTAATGTACAGAAATCAGTTGCATTTTTATACAACGATAATGAAGCAACAGAAAGAGAAATAAAGAAACTGATCCCATTCACAATTGCATCAAAAATCATAAAATACCTTGGAATAAACCTAACCAAAGATGTAAAAGATCTGTGTGCTGAAAATTATAGAAAACTTACAAAGGAAATTGAAGAAGACACAAAGAAATGGAAAAACATCCCGTGCTCATGGATTGGAAGAATAAATATTGTTAAAATGTCAATACTACCCAAAGCAATCTACACATTCAATGCAATCCCAATCAAAATTGCACTATCATTCTCCTCGAAGCTAGAGCAAGCAATCCTAAAATGTTTATGTAACCACAAAAGACCCTGAAAAGCCAAAGTAATATTGAAGAGGAAAACCGAAGTGGGAGGCATCACAATCCCAGACTTTAGCCTCTACTACAAAGCTGTAATCATCAAGACAGTATGGTATTGGCACAAAAACAGACACATAGACCAATGGAATAGAATAGAGACTCCAGAATTGGACCCACAAAAGTATGGCCAACTAATCTTGACAAAGCAGGAAAGAATATCCAATGGAAAAAAAGACAGTCTTTTTAACAAATGGTAATGAGGCATTCATTTGAACTGGAACAGTAGGAGAAGCATTGGGTTTGCATTTAGAGACCATTGTGTAGACAAAGACATCCATGGTTAAGATGCCTGTGTCCTGAGAGGCACGCAGGACTGGGAACGTGAGCAGAAAAACACAGGTCCTTTCCCACCTGATGCACCTCAGCAGGGGCCAAAATTAGTGGTATGCAGTCAGTGGGGAAGAATAATGGGGTCCATGCCCAGCAACTCTGACATCAGCTCCTTCCTCATGGTGCTAAGCTATTGCTGAATTCCCTTGAATTCCATGCCACTCCAGGTGAAGAACAGCTTTTCTCTACTATTCTCCTGAGGTCAAGATTGGTCCAGAGAGGGAAGAAAATATTATCTTGTAAGAAACAGCCCTAGAGGAAACTGTCATTTCAATAAGCTTTAGCTGTTGTTACAGTCAGATGTGGGGCACCCGGAATGCTTGTGTTTCTGAGCTTCTTGTGTATGCATTTCATATTTGCATGTTTTGTGAACATTTGAGATGTGTCAATACAATCAAGATAATCTCCCCTCCTTTTGGAAAGGCTTTATTAATTTGGTACCATATCTTGAAATGAATTCCATTTAAAACTGAGGGATAAGGGGAAAAATACCTGAGGAATAAGGTAAAATATATATACATATAAAACTGAGAATGGGTGCAGGCAGAAGGGCAGGAGCTGTGAGCAGAACTTCTTTCACCAGAAAGTTCTTACTCCTTAGCATGCCTTAGGATCTCTGGAGGTCTTATTAAAATACAGATTCCTGGAGAAACTCCTGGTTTCTGAAGGAGCCGGTCTGAGGCCTAGGTAATACTGATGTGGCTGGTCCAGGGACCACACTTTGAGAATTAATGATTTAAGGCATGAGTTGCATCAAGGAACATGGCTTCATTTAATGGAACATATAAAATGACTTTCTACAATGTGAGAGACATTAGGACCCTAAGCATGCTATAAACATGAATGAATAAATTCATTTATTCCACTTCCTTGTTCTTTATTTCAATATGATCACAGTCAACCCACCTAGCTCTCCAGATGGTTGGGAAGATGAATTCCCATGAGGAACCCCACAGCCCACATGGGGCATTTGCAAAGCCTTTGTAGTGGAACCTCCCAGAGCTCATGATGGCTTTCTTATGCTTTTACAATAAACCCAATGGACACCTGCAGTCTCTGGCTCTGGTGGAGCCTGTTTCTCCAGGCTAGAGTATGCTTGTATTGCGAATCGAAGGCACCAGAGAGAACAGTGGCTGTCCAAGAAGTAGCATCTTGTTATCTTATATTTAGAGATTTCCATGACAATGGCTCTTGTTATGAACTGTGTAAATGAGTGTTAGCCTTCTTGGTCTTCCCTCCATTCTGCTTCAGTGAAGTCTGTTGTGTCTGATGGTGTTGATGCCCTGCCCATATCCCTTTGGCCCATAGGACGTCATCTGAAGACAGTTTCTCTACATATGGAACGCTTCTTCTGCAAGAGGGTGTACTCTGAACAGAGGTATGTGTTCCCTGGTGGGTGGGGTGGTCAGAGTGCTGCAGAGTTTACAATCCTAGAAGAAACCCTCAATCTAAGAAGGACAGGCATTGGTGGGAAAATAGCCCAGGTTTCCTTCCCTTAGTGGGACAGTCCTGAAGTGGGTTCTGCATAGTTTCTCACTGGGTGCCCTGCTGGTCGGGCTCCAGTCATCCACCCTGCTAACCTGACAAATAATAACACGTCCTTTGCTGGCTCTCATCCTTCTTTGTCACTTCTCTCCCTCATCCTGTTTCCTGGGATCATGTTCCAAATAAACATTCTGTACTCAAATTCTTGACTTAGGGGCTGCATGCAGGGGGTATCCCAAGCTAAGACTTCTGTCTCCACCCCAAGAAATGAGACTAGGCACAGCACAGATTGGTATCTCTCTCTTGATTCAATCCAGTCACTTTAGCAATTACAGGAGAATGTCAATATCAATTAATATCAAATCATTAATTTGACCTCCATTATTTGCCCCAAATAGTCATTTGAGTTGCTGGAGTAATTCAGATAATTTTTTCCCCCAAAATCACAGAATAGTTTTTTCCTCTGTCCCTTGGGTGCAGTGAGATATATTTGTCTCAATGTATGCTTAGTCAACAGCTTTGCTCCCTTTCAAAACCAAAGCTTGTATTCTCGACCAACTGCATGGGGCAGAGAAACAAAGATGGATTTTTTTTTTTTTTTTTGTAGTAGAGTCAACTTTAACTTTCTACACAAGTCTGTGCTCAATGAGCCTGGGGTGAAATGGATTATGCAGAGTATAGACTTTGGTCATGCTTTGTGTATGAAAAGCATTTTAAAAAGTAGAGGCTGATTTACCACAGCCCATACTCATTATGTTAAAACTGATAATGTTATTTGAACTGAATACTCCACATTCTAACATCCAGGCATTCTGAAATCATCAGCTTTTCCTCCCCCTGGAGAGTTTTCAGATCTGGGGCAAAGCTCAACGAGGATGTACAAACTCTCACGTTTCTTCATGGGGTAGTTAAATGTGGAACACATTTCCTTTGGTCACTGTATTTATTTGTGGTATGTGTGTTATCTGCTGAGCTGCTTTTCAGGACTAGAACTCATACTGTCTCCATCTTTACTCCCTCCAGAGCTGAGTGGTCTCTAGTACATAGTAGATGACCAATAAACTTGAGGGAGAATGAGCAATTTCCTTAAGAATAAAACCAAGCCGCAAGGCATAGGATGCAGCATGCAATCATAAGCAGCACGTTGATCCTAAAACACGGGCCACTCACTCTGATTTTCCTGGGGTTCTAATCATCTGTAGGTTGTTATGGTTCCAAGATGAAGAAGCAAGTCAGTCAGCTTTTACTTCCTCATCTGTAAAAAAAAAAGGCAATAAAATGTGTCATCATCCAGTATGCCCTTGTTGTTGTAAAGACAATTGGATAAAATCTTTAAAGGTATTTTGACTCTGGCCAACAGGAGATATATGAACATGTGGAGAACTGTGTTTTGAATGTAGTATCTTTACTGGCAATGTCTTCATACACGAGCCACAGTCATCAGTAAAATTTTCATGTGCTCAATGCCTAGAAAAAGCTCTGCTCTTTAAAGGCTCAAAATTTTAACGTTTATTTATTTTTGAGAGAGAGAGAGACAGAGCATGAATGGGGGAGGGTCAGAGAGAGAGGGAGGCCACAGAATCTGAAACAGGCTCCAGGCTCTGAACCATCAGCACAGAGCCCGACGCGGGGCTCGAACCCACAGACCCCAAGATCATGACCTGAGCCAAAGTCAGACGCTCAACTCACCAAGCCACCCAAGAGCCCCTAAAGGCTCAAAATTTTAAAAGGTCTGTCCTTTATAAGCCAGGCTTCAAAGATGTACTTTTTATTTGCTTGTTTTCAACTACTCTTTAAGGACAATGGGATACTCACAGTTTATGTGGTGACAGCTACTTTGTGTGTTCAAGAGGGCTGGGTGTACCCTGGCAGCACAAATCGAAAAAACATTTTCGGCAAGTTAGAGGCAAAAACAGAAATTCAAGGGGTTTGGCTATTTTGTGCATGGGAGTGGGGCAGCTTCACAGAGTCAGATAAAAGAACAGGTAGCAAGAGCGTTTTAATTTGGTTTGTATTTACCCTGAATGCATTCTGTTGACTCAGGAGCTACCTACTGTTAAGACTGGTAGGTGGGTTTTTCCATTAAAAAAAAAAAAATCTGTCAGGGAAACCTGCATTTTAGTTGCTGAGATGTAAATATCAGAATACTTATCCTGTGCGTAAATCTCTAAGTTTTGAGAAGAGACTAGCCCATTGCTGTGAGAGCAAAATGGTTCATCCTTAGTACACATTTAAGAGAACAAAAAACATATTCAGTGTAGTTTTGTTTTTGTTGTTTGTTTTTTGTTTTTTACTTTATTTTTCATTTTTCTGGTTGGAGGAAAGATAACACCTGGGGAAGAGAGGCTCACCGGCCTCAGTAATCACACACCACCCCCTCGGTTCCCCAGACACTCAGGCAGATGAACAGAAACACAGAGGACTGAAGCTGAGGGGAGGCTCAATACCAAGCCCTGACGGGGAGGGGGTCGCAGCCAGGGGGCCAGGCGGAGGGCAGCCTACAGTTCTAGGTCCGGCTCTGTGGGCACTTGGAGGGGAGCTCGGAGCCAATGGGCTCATTAGTACCTGGCTAGGGCTGCAGCCGCCCCATGGCAAATACGGGCTATCAAAGCCCTGTCAGCACTCCTGAATGGGACAAAGAAAAGGCGCATTAATGATTAACTCTGCTAAAAGCTCTGGCTTTTGTATTCCCATGGTGCCTGGCCTATCTGGCTGCCATGTGACCGGCCCGGGCCATTTTCTCGCAGATTGGGGAAAGCTAGTGAGCAAACACAGGTGGTTCGGAGCCGGCCCCGCTGTCAGGGACAACCGCGGACAGCACCAGCTATGCCTGGCCAAATTAGCTGTTCTGTTTGCCTCCAGTTTTGCTTCCTGGTGCTCTCACTTTCTAAGTCGAATGTCATTTTGCGCCCATTTTCAACTATTCACAAGAGGTGCGGAAAGGGAGAGGCCCCCCCCCGGAAAATGGGAAAGGGAGACACACCGTGTCATGTGCTTTGAACACCCCTCTACCCCCACCCGCAATAACATTTGGTGACCAAATGCAAAGCCTGGGTAAACTAATTAAAAACTCTCTGGTCTTTAACCCCTGGTCAGAGCAAATATATTCTTCTCAGAGGGAGTTATTTTAGTGATCCATGACAATGACGTCATAAGCCCAGGCAGCGGCCCCCTGGGCTGGGCGCCCTAAGGTGGGGTATGGAATGGGCTGGCCCTTTGAAATCCGCCGTGGCCCTAGTGGCCACCTACAGTAGCGCAAGGGTAGGGTGACCTTGCCTAGTCCTGGTGGAGAGTCAAGGTCCCTCTAGTGGCATTATTTGTTTAAATGCATTTCTTCCTTGGCCTACATCGGACAGACTTTCTTTTTCCTGTTCAAATATTTATATGTGCGCATTATTGCTCGCTGCTGCTTCAACTGCTCCCAATCACACCAGCAGCCATAAAGCACAGATTATCAGGGTCAGGTGATAAAGGCCCCTTGAGTCAACACCAGAAATGAACAGAAAATGAAATAAAGTTATAAAAAGAGGACAGCACAAATGTCTACAAAGAGTATATCAGCTTGCAGATATGCAAGCAATTAGCTACAACTGGAAAGACATTTTATCCAAACTATCAGTACCACTGACACAGATTACCAGTGTTTGATATTTAAATACAGCGTTCTGCGGAACTCCCAGTTAAAGAAGCAAAACAAAACAACCCTGCGAGGTCTTTCTACTCAAATGCATTTCAGGGTTGGTGAATATCAGGTCAAACACAGCTGCGGTGTGTGGGGTCCAGCTGACACTGACCCCAGAAGAAATGTGAGCAGCCTCTAGCCCTCAACCGCCAATCAAGGCTACTGTAATCTATCAATGCTGCTTATTGTCCAGGGTGGTGGGAGTGTTTATTCTGTATAGACCCCTTCGTTCCTAAACTTTGATTTTTTTTTTTTTTCCTGCTGAAGACTTGGTCGCCAGTCAATACAGGCACCCAATGTCAGCAATCAACTCTAACGGATCATTACTTTTTTTTTCAGCTCATACATAATTGGCTTTCCCTTGCAAAAGCTTGCAGACAGGTGACGTCACTGTTGCCTGAATTACTTAGAACACAAAATTGTAGTTCAATAAGCATCCTCCAGTAGCCAAACCAGAAATAAGTGATTATGAGGAACACAATTATGAAACTGGCATGAAGGAACGTTCTGATGGGGTGAACTGAAAAATCAGCTATTGGTGTATCTCCAACGATTTGTCTTCCCTTTTGTGTTCTTTTACAATCTAAACAGATATCATTGTATTCCTTAAATTCTTCAAAGTTACAGGTACAGAGAAAGTGTCCTATAGCACTCACTGATAACATGCAGTTATGGCTTAAATAATGATTCCTGATTGGTTTTAGTCTGAAAACTAGTCTTTTCACACATCTCTAGAAGTTTTCAAGTTATTTATTTTTTGAAAAATTCAATACAAAAATAGGGGACAAAATAACACAAAGAAACAAAATACATGGTAATAATAATAATGATGATGTTGCTGATGACGTTTAGTTTTTATATGATTCTTACTCTGTGCCAGACATTGTTCTAAGCACTTTTCATATATTTATTCCTATGATCCTCACAACGAACTGTAGGGTATGTGCAGTTGTTATCCCCAGTTTGCAGAGAGGATAAGCAACTTTCCCAGGGACACATAGCCAGTTGTAGTGGTTGGGATTGAAATCCAGGCAGTCTAGTTCCCAAAATAGATAAGTTAGTCTTCTTCCCACCTCTGCCCCTCCATTACCAAGTGTTCATCAGGATATTTTTCTAGTTAATATTATATCCATATAAAAATATGTACATGCATATTGCATATGCATTTGTTATTTTAAAACACAAAGTCTGAGCATTAGGGTTCAAACCAACTGGGGAGTTTCTGAGAAACTGTAGGACATGCCTCAGAATCATCCTACCAAGGGTATTGATTCCCTAATTCCCTGCCCTGTTTGATTAGTTGTTGGCACCTCAGAGTTTCCAGCCTGCCTCAAATGCATCCCCACACTCTCCTGTGGCTAGAGAATTCCTTCAGGCAGAGAGAGGGTGGAAGCATGTTTGGATCTAGGCATGTCTGGATCCTTTGCATGTGACCCCTGGGGTGGGCTACCAAGATACAGGAGGAGCACTGACAGGGTGTGCTACAAATTTCTAAATCTCTCTGATCATCAGCAGAAGAAGAGTTTATCTTTCTGAAGTGATTGCTCTGAAGAATTCTGCACTCACTTCAATGGATGTGTTCTGGTTAGATTTTCAAAAAATCAAAAACTTATTTTCATTCCCTGTGGTCCAAGCAACTTTAAGCATACAGAATATGTGGCTGAAGAGTAAACAACATATCAAGGGCCAGATGCCTATGCTCCAGGGATTGGTTCCTGATATGTGCCATATGGGACAGTCGTGGACAATGAGTGTCTCAAGGTCAACATTCGGGTTATTTCATGCCTGTTCACATACTAGGATCTGCTTGTAGTAGGCCCTTTATAGGTTTGGTTCAGTGAATAAGTGAGTGAATTTATGAATGGATGAACATTTGAATGGACAAATAAACCATGGGTGCCTAGTAGGTACTGGGAAGAAAAGGGCAAAAGAAACATGGGGGTATGGAAGAGAATGGAAATCCAAGACTGAATAGGATAACTCTTCACCTATAGACTTTATGAGAGATTCCATCCTTGAGAGGAGGCCATGTTTAGAAGGCAAACCTCAATAGCATGTAACAGAAGCTGGACTTTCCTATTTTACCACTCTAATTATATTCAAATGTTTAATTAATTAGAAAAAAGCAGAGAGAATATTTATTTCTGGCTCCAACAGTGAAAATGGATTACTGACTTATATATTTAGAGAAAGCCAGGTTGTAAGTCATATATGAAATCTCAGGTCATATGCTAAAAACTATCCACACACACACACACAAAAACCCCTTTTCTTTTTTCCTTCAAATTTTCAATGATTTGGCAAAAATGAAAGGCTGTCAATGTTTGTCTACGTTAAAAAAAAAGATACCAAATCAAAACCTGGAAGAATAGGAAACTAAGTTTAAAGAAATCAGAAAAAAGAAAATAATTAGGATTATAGTGAAGATAAATAAAATAATGAATACAGAAAAAAAAAACAGAGAAAAGAAACAAAGTCCCAAGTGAGTTCTATGAAAAGACCAACAAAACTAACAAGGCTTCAGTTAGGCTGACCAAGGGGGAAGGAAAAAAAAAAGATTGAACAGCACCATCAATCAACTGGATCTCTTTGATATTTATAGAACACTCTACCCAACAAAAGTGGAATTAATACACATTATTTCCAACTGCCCATGAAACATGTACCAATTTTTACTATATCCTGGACCATTAAAAAATCTCCATAATCTTATAAGAATTTATATTATACAGACTATATTCTTGAGCCACAGTGAAGTAAACCTAGGAATAAGTAACATAACAAGAAAATGTCTAAATGTTTGGAAACTAAACACACAGTCCTAAATAGTGTATGAGTCAAAGAGGAAGTCTCAAGTCCTCAAACAGACAAAAACCTGAAATGAATAAAAATGAAAATACAATACATTTGTGTACACAGCTAAAGCAGTGCTAAGAGGGAAATTTATAGCATTAAATGTACACATTATAAAAGAGTTAAAGTCTCAAATTAATAATATAAGTGCCCATCTCAAGAACCTAGAGAAAGGAGAGAAAATAAGTTCAAAGCCAGCAAAAAAAGAAACTAATAAAGAAATTAACAAAATTTAAAACAGAAAGCAATACAGAAAATCAATGAAACAAAGGGTGGATTCTTTGAAATGAAAATAAAACTGATAAACCTCTTAACAAGATTACAAAGAAAATAAAGAGAAGACAGAAATTACTAGTATCAGGAATGAAAGAGTCAATATCACGGCAGACTATGCAGATGACAAAATGATGGTAAGGAAATACTAGAAACCGAACTCAAAGCACATAAACTTGACAATAACTGAAATGAATGGATAAATTTATTGAAAATCACAAACTCTCACAATTCCCCCAAGATGAAATAGATATTTCAGTAGCCCTATTACTATGAAGGAAATTGAATTAGTGATTTCATTATTACCCCCAAAAGAAATCTTCAGTCCCAGATGGTTTCACTGGAGAATGCTTCTAAATGTCTAAAGAAAAATTAGCGCTAATTCTAAACAGTCTCTTCCAGAAGACAAAAGAAACACTTCTTAATTCATTTTATAAAGCTAGCATTACCCTGATGCCAAAACCAGACAAAGACTTTGCAAAAAGAAAACTACATATCAAGTCCCTCCTGAATACACACACACACACACACACACACACACACATCCTTAAAATATTAGAATAGAATACAGTAATATGTAAAAATAATTATATACCATGACCATATTGGATATATTCTAGAGATACAAGGCTGGTTCAAGATTTAAAAATCAGTGAATCTAATTAACCATATTAACAGTCTACAGGAGAAAAAAATCACATGATTATACCAATCTACACAGAAAAAACACTTGACAAAATTCCACACCCATTCAGGATAAAAATTCTCAGAAAAATAGGAATAGAGGAGTACCTCTTCAACATGACAAAGATCATTTACATAAACCCACATCTAACATTATACTTAATGGTGAAAGACCACTTTCCCTTGAGACTGGGAGTAAGACAAAGATGTTCACTTTTACTAGTCTTATTCAATATGGTGCTGGAATCTCTAGCACATGCAATAAGGCAGGGAAAGTAAATAAAAGGCATACATACCAGAAATAAATAAATAAAACTATCTCTATTTACAGATGACATGATTATCTATGCAGAACATCCCAAGGAATCTACAAAAAAAAAAAATTCTACTAGAACTAATAAGTGAATTAAGCAAGTTTGCAGGATACAAGAGAAACACACAGGGGCACCTGGGTGGCTCAGTCACTTGAGCATCTGACTTCGGCTCAGGTCATGATCTCACAGTTCGTGGGTTTGAACCCCACATCGGGATCTGTACTGACAGCTCAGAGCTTGGAGCCTGCTTCAGATTCTATATCTTCCTCTCTCTCTCTGCCCCTCCCCTGCTCATACTTTGTCGATCTCTCTCTCAAAAAGTAAATAAACATTAAAAAAATTTAAAAAAAGAGAAACACACAAAAAATAGTTGTATTTTTATATACAGTACTAGCAATGAACAAATGGACAACAAAATGCAATACCATTTATAATTGTTCAAAAAAGCAAATTGCTTATGTATAAATCTAACAAACCATATACATGACTCATGCTTACAGCTATATAATTCTGCTGAAAGAAACCAATGAAGATCTAAATAAACGGAGAATACATACTGTGTTCATGGATTGGAAAGCCCAACATGGTAGAGTTGTCAATTCTCTCCAAATTCACCTACAGGTTTAATGGAATTCCTAACAAATTTCCAGCAAAACTTTGTATACATATAAGGAATATTCTTCTAACATTTATATGGAAAGGCAAAGGGACTAAAATAGCTTAAAGAATTTTGAAAAACAAGAAGTGGAAGGAATCGGTGCACTGGATTTTAAGACATTATTTTTAACTACCATAATCAATACTGTGTGGAACTGGCAGAGAGATAGACACATAGATCAATGGAACAGAATACAGAGCCTGAAGTAAATCTACATAAATATGCCCCAAAGAGTTTTGACAAAATTACAAAAGTCATTCAATGGAGAAAAGATAGCCTCTTCAATAAATGAAACTGAAGTAATTGGATATCCATAGGCAAAATATGAACCTTGACCAAGTCTTAACCCTTAGACAATTATGGGCTTCAATGTAAAACTATACAATTTTTGGAAGAAAACATAAAACAAGATTGTAGGCATTTATGATGAAGTAAAGACTTTTAGACTTGATAGCAAACACATGATCCATAAAAGGAAACTTTTAGAAATTGGGCTTTGTCAAAATAAAAAAAATTTGCTTTGTGGAGGACCCTGTTAAGAGGATGAGACAAGCCACAGACTGGGAAAAAAAATACTTGCCAATCACTTATCCAAAGAGAACTAGTATATAGAATACGTTAAAAACTCCCAACACTCCACAGCAAAGACCTATACAATCATATTTAAAACTGGGTACAAAGAGACATTTGATGGATATACAGATTGCAAAGAATAACATGGGAATTAATTAAGGATTAGGGAAATCATTACCCATTAGGGAAATGAAAAATTGAAACCACAATGAGGAATAGTGCCAATACCAAACACTGGTTAAGATGAAAAGAAACTGAATTAGTCTTATATTTCTGGTGGGAAGGTAAAATGCCATAGCCAGTTTGGGAAACAGTTCACCAGTTTCTTTCAAGACAAAAGATACTACTACCATATGACCCAGTAGTGCTCCTGGACATTACCCCAGAGCAGTGAAGACTTATGCTCACATAAAAATCTGTGCACAAATATTTATGAAAACTGCATTCAAAACAGCCCGAAAGTGAAATAACTTTGATATCCTTCAGTGAGTGATTTTTTTTTTTTTTAGAGAGAGGAGGAGAGTGGGAGCAGGGGAGAGGGGCAGAGGGAGAGAATCTTAAACAGACTCCATGTTCAGCATGGAACCTGACATGGGGCTCGATCCCAAGACGCTGGGATCATGACCTGAGTCAAAATCGGGAGTCAGATGCTCAACCAACTGAGCCACCCAGGTGTCCCCACTGAGTGAATTGTTAAATAGGATGTGCTACATCCATATCATGGAGTACTACTCAGCAATAAAAAAGGAACAAAGTACTGATACATACAATAACCTGGATGAATTCTAGAGAATTATACTGAAGGGAAAAAAATTAAATCTCCAAAGGTAGCATAAAGTGTCATTCCATTTATAAAACATTCTTGAAATAACAAAATATAGATTTCAGAAGTGGAGGACAAATTAATGGTTGCCAGGGGTGAAGGAAAGGGTGAGATGGGAAAGACACAGTTTGCCTGTAAAAGGACATCATGCGGGAGACTTGTGGTGATGCAAATGTTTCAATATTGACCATATCAATGTCACTATCCCAGTTGTGATATATTATCCAATAATTTTATAATTGGCTAAGGAGTTCATGGAATCTCTTTGCATTCTTACAACTATATATTAATCTACAATTATTATAAAGCTAAAGTTTGAAAAAAAAAGCCTGTGCCAGGTTTTAACAAGGGTGACTTTTGAGTTTTTAAGCCAGATTGTATCTGCGAAAAAGCAGGAAAAAACAATTGTAGCCAGTGACCCTAGTGCCACCCATTGGTTCTCCAGGGACTCATAGTTACAAACTCAAAGGCTTCCTTCCACATCAGTTCCCTTAAAAAACAGATAACCAAGGTACTCTCCCGAACCAAAAGAGCAAACTAAGAAACTGTTAAATTTAATGGTACAGTAATTTGTCTGAAAAACAGTTGGCCAGGTTAGTCACAGTATGTAACTAATCATAAAGTAACCTCCTTAAACTATATTTAAACTACATTTAATAAAAATATCCTTCTCAGGATGCATAATCACGATTTTAAAATACAGATTATTTAATTTACCAGTTGTATAAGCTCAATAACCACATTATTAACTACAGGAATGGATATTAACAAAAAAACAAAAGATCAGAGAAAGAGCTGGAGCTGAATCAATGCATATTTATCCATGTATTTATAATTAATACCCCAGGGGCACCCAGGTGACTCGGTTAAGCATCCAACTCTTGGTTTTGGCTCAGTCATGATCTCAGGGTTGTGGGATCGAGCCCCATGTTAGGCTCCAATCTGGGCATGGAGACTGCCATGCCCTTTGCCCCTTTCCCTGCTCATGTGCTCTCCCCTTCTCTCTCTCTCTCTTAAAAAAAATTATATGTTTATATCCCACAAACTTCTAGATAGAAATTGAGGCATCCTTAAATATTAAAACACTCTCACACCATAGCTACTCATCAATATGTCTTTTGTAAATGACACATCAAGCCAATATTGTTAGTTTCCCCTGCCTTTCCATCATTGGCAAAAATAGAAAAACAAAAACAAAAGACAGAAACAAAGCAAAGCTTCAAAAAAATGGAAAGTTTATTTGCAGCCAATTTTCCATATCATGAATAATGTAGACATCTTCAGTAGGGATCCTGCACTTGGAAAATGCCACTTCCTCCAGCTCTTATGCATGGTATGGTGGATTCCACATCTCACACTGTAGCAACTATTTTGCTCCCTGATTGGCTCTCCCAGGAGGAGCATCACTAATACTCACACCCACTCTGGGATATGGTCCTGGCTTCTCCTTGGCAGAGGGGGTCCCACACTTTCTAGTAGTCCATGGTGCTTCATGGCCCAATGAACACAAGGGGTCTCTTGAGCCCCACAAAGGTTTGAGTTCCCAAGGGGAGCCTGCTCCCTTTGTGAAAGTGTAAGGTAGGGAAGTGATATGGTGTTAATCAATACACCCAGTGATAAATGTTTATCTTGAGCAGAAAGCAAATAAAGGCAGGTTAGCCAGCCCTTTATTGCCTGCACAGTGGTTAGATTCACCGTCAGTGGCTGGAGCCTTTTCCAGCTCATGTGGCTTAAAAGTTTATCAACATTTTTCTTTTTTTCTGGAGGACAGGTTGGGAAAGATTTGCCAAGTCTAGTATTTATTTACTGTAAATTTTTCACAAATGTATGGTTGCTTTTATTTTTTTCCCAAAGGCACAGGACCAACTTTGGAAAACCTGCTTGTGTTAAGGTAAGCCCCCAAATCCCGACCATATATGGAAGAGGTGGGGGGATTTAAGACTAGTGCAATATTCTCAAGGAAGGCTCTCCTGTCTATATTCTTTGGGTACCTCTCAGGTACCTCCCAACTTTATAGGACCCTAGTTAAGAGCTGGTTAAAATGGATTGTTGAATCCTCAGAGTTTGTGATGCAGTGCATTTGGACAGGGGCCCAAGAATGTACATTTCTGACAAGTTTCCAGCTGATGCTGATGCTCCTGGTCAATGAACCCTACTTTGAGAACCACTACTTTAACCTGCCATTCTTAGGTTTTCCATATTTTACATCAGTAGTTTGACTAATGTTCTGAGAATAAGCACATTAAAACCCTGTGTTTTTTCTGAGCAAAGCAGAATTTCTGGGCCTTGAGGAAAAGGTGGGAAAATAATCCAATAGTTGGAAGCAATTGGAGTAGCAATCCAAGGTCAAAAATCAAACATAGTTAACATGGCTGTTCACTAGAGGAAAAAAAAAAAAAAAAAACAATTGGTCACCCTAAGAAAAATCAGAGGCCCCAGCATAGTGTTTTGAATATTCCTTTTGAGGATCCCCTGAACTTTGCGAAGTTCAATAAGAAAGCCAAAGCCATGCCCTTCCCCATTTATTTGGGCAAGTAAATTCTAACTTAGCCTGGGGCATAGATAAGGTCAGCAGGAGGATGTTGAAAAGCTGGCAGTTTAACTATACTAGTTTACTTAACTCAATAACCCTTGAAACAGAGGGTGTTATCTTGATGTTAGGAAGAAATTGACTCAGTCAGCATTGCATTGTCTAGATATGGCAGAGCCAAGATGGAGCTCAGGTAGTCAGATGCCCATTCTCCTAGATACAGTATATTCTCCTTAAAGATTACAATTACCCAATGGGCATTTGTCCCACATGGATAAGTCACTGCATGTGGGACTCCTGGAAGAAAAAGCATGGCTTTGGGTGAAGAAGCTTTCTGCTCTTGAAGCAATAAAAGTTTCCATTATAGAACAAGGTCCTGCTAAAGGGATCCTAGTGTTGCCACAGATTGATTTCACATGTTCCAAAAGGACTTCATCCAACATGGCAATTAGAGTTGACCTCAGATTTATTCTAACTCTGGAATAAGCAAGCTGAGGGCTAAAAGCAATTCCCTCTGACTCAAAGAGGAAAAAGATAGTCCTTATTGAAATTAGCCATACTGACATTTTCAGACATTATCATGAATGCTTGTGACAGAGGCTGTTTTTATTCTCTGAGATCCTTTCATCCCTTGTCCACAGTAATATTTCCCCAGTTTTTAGCAGGGCCCTTGGCTACTCATGGAGAAGACCACATTCCTGAGCCTCCCTTGGGGCTGGGCAGGGCCATGTGACTAGCTAGGCCAATAAGATAAAAGCAGAAGTGTGGAGCCACTTTGTGAATCCTTCCTTCAAAGGCAACTAATCCAGCCTCCTGCCTAAAAACAGAATATGGTTTGCCATCTTGGATCATGAAGACCAGGGCCATAGCTTAGAGATAGCTGATTAGTGAGCTGTCAGGAATTTATGGAGCAGATTTAGATTTTATGTCTGAGGGAAATGAATTTATTTCTTGTCTCATTGTGGATCTCTGTTACTTGTGGTCAAACCTAGTTCTAAGTAATGCAAATACATAAATCTTTGGCAGATTTGAACCATGATTTTTGTATTTGTTTACTTTGGTGCACAAGAATGGCTTGTTCCAAACATACATAGGGCACATACACACACACGATTACAAGAGAGGTTGGTGATCCTTAATCATCATTTGGATGACCCATTTCTTCTGCCAGACTTTTTAATGCCTATATTAAATTTTTTTTTTTGCTATGTCTAGCACAAAACTCGGAAACAACAATCTATCATCATTTATATGTTAATTTCATTTAAATAAATGACACTGTGAACAAAGTACATCTCTGCAGTGCATGGAAAACATATGGGTATTAGTCTACGAGGGGTTATTAACTTTACACTTCCCATCTGGAACCCATAAAGGATCTGTTCTCTGAGATAGTAAAGAACCAAGGTCACACTATAACTTCACATTTGCAGTAAATAAGAAGGCCTTCTGATGTTTGAAATTAGGAGTTACCACTCCTATAACAATTCTGAAAAGACACAATACTGCTTCCTAGACTCCCGTTTGCACAAAGGCCCTGACGTAACTACAATCTGTGTGTATTAGGAAATTCTAACATGAGTTATGACACCTAAAAGCCATTTGAAAAATCACTGAAATCCAGAAAGTTGTATTTAATCTTCATAATCTTATCAATGATATACTAATCAGTTCTGTTATTAGCAAGTCAACTGTCAGAAGGAAACTATAGTAAATTATGTACGTGCCACGCTGTTACACCAACGGTCAACTTTGAATGCCAGCACACTTTGAGTTTTAATATTTATGGCAACAATCCTGGCAAATAAAAGTATTCCTGCAAAAGAAAAAAATCTGAACCACCCCCCCTCACAGATCTTAGGTTTTAAGAAAATTTGTAAGAATATGAAAGTAGATGGATTGGAAGAGAAGCTTAGTAACCTTGCTTTGGAACTTGCTAGGTTGGTTCACATTCTGCTTTACCACTTACTAGCTGCAGTAGATGTGGATGCTGCTGATACTCCACTCAGACCACCTTGGCTACCTTCTCTGTTTCTGTGTCCTCTCTCCCAGCCTTGGTGTCTTCTGCTTTCAACAGCCCCAAATACAGGACTCTTGTTTGGTGTCCAGTTCCTAAGCAGAAGCCACTTTGCCCATCTGGCAGACAGAACCAGAAACACCTGGTAGTTTTACATGCTCCCAGAATGGTCCCTAGCCAGCCAACTAAGGGTGGGGGAGAATGGATTCCACTTCCTGTTGGGAGAAACTGAGGGGTAATTTACACCTTGGAGTTCCCCTGTCAGATCATGAGAGAGAGCACACTATGGAACTTTTCCTAAATCTTGTCCTTGTGATCTTATCCTTTTCTCTTGGGAGTGTTTCCTTATAAATTGCTTACTTGTGATTCCTTTTGTCAGGATCTGCTCCTGGGGCACCTGACCTAAAGCAGTGGTTTTCTGATGTTTGGACAAGTTATTTCTCTTTGTTTCTTCCTCTGAAAGCTGTAGGCAATGACTATCCTCACTTTGTGGTGCTTCTGTGAGGTTTAAAGATCACTTAGCCCGCCTCTGGTAGGTGTTTGGAGTACAATCAGTGTTATCCAAAAGGGATGCTCCCAGAGGAAGGTATGCCACCATTTTGTTCATCTTTAACTCACCCCTTCCCCTTTCCCTTCAAAACACATACAGCAACTGGTGAAGTATGGTCAACTACATTTTGTTCATGCCCTGCTCTGGGTTATCAACTCCTCAGGGGAGAGATGGCATCTAGAGTGTGCAATGATCCCAGTTTGCCTGGGACTGTCTCAGTTTTAGCACTGAAAATCCTGCATCCCTGAAACCTCTGTCTTGCACAAATCAGGATGGTTGTCACCCTATACATTTTTTGTTTCTAATTGTGCCTTACCATCTAAGAACACACATGGGCATGGACTCGATACTCAATACATACTTGATGCAGGAAGTATCAGTGAAGTATTGATGTATGAGTACCCATGACATTTCCTGACATGCCTTTTGGTCTGTTTTCTCTGGGAAGGTGTTTGTGGGGACCCAAAATAATCTCAAGAGTCCTTGAAAGTGGAAGAGGAAGGCACAAATGGGGAGTTCAGAGGAAGATGTGACTGTAAAAGACAGACACAGAGGAAGGACTCAAAACTCCACCCCTGCCATGTTGGCTTTGAAGATGGGCAAAGAGGCTGCCTCTGGAAGCTGGAATGGGCAAAGAAACAGATTCTCCTCAGGCAATGAATGGCCCCCTAGAACCTCCAGAGGCACAACAATCCTGCCCATATCTTGATGTTAGCCCCATGAGGCCAATGTTGGACCTCTAACTTAACAGAAATGTCAGAAAAGAAATCTGTGTTTTAAGCCACTGTGCGGTCACTGGTTGCAGTAGCCATAGAAAATGAACACAGACCCCTTTCAGAATCTACGGAAAGTGACATGTATGGGAAGCCTGGGTGGCTCAGTCAGTTAAGCATCCTAGTTCCGCTCAAGTCATGATCTTCAGGTTCCTGGGTTCGAGGCCGGCATTAGGCTCTGTGCTGACAGCTCAGACCCTGGATCCTGCCTGGGATTCTGTGTCTCTCTCTTTCTCTGCCCCTTCCCCGCTCATGCACGTGCACGCCTGCTCTCTCTCTCTCTCAAAAATAAATAAACGTTAAATTTTTTTTTTTTTTAAAGTGACAGATACTTCTTGCAAGGAAAAAAAAATGCATTCAGTTTTAGGAATTTCCAGATGATGGACTCCAGGTAAAGGATTTCAGTTCAGATGTCAAGGGCTATATTCCAGATGGAAAACAACACACAGTGAACTCTAAGAAAGACTAAATGCTGCTGGCCTCAGAACATAGGATTACTGCGTGGGTACCGCAGTTACAGAAAGCGAGAGTCTGGAGTGAAAGCCACGCTCCACATATTAAGGTGCAGGCTTCGGCTGCAGAGGGGAGCAGAGGGAAAGGGACCAGCTTCAGTTCCTCTCATGTCATACTGGGGTATGTCTTTCCAGTTCCAAATGTCCAGTTTCAGCTTTGAGAACACTGCACTGGGCACCGGCAGGGCTAACAAAGATGTAATGGGCAGGGTGTTCTGGTGGTCTGGCATTCTGATGGGGACCAGCACTACAGAGGCTTGGAATTCTGTTCAGGATGGGCACATTCAGACTGGAGGGTTCAGAAAAGTCTTGAACAGCATCCCCTGGGGTATTTCAGGCACAAACCACAGTTTGGAACAGAGGCCCAGGGTAGGAAGGCAATAGAAATGGAAATAATATCCTTTGAATATATTCTGGAAATAATGAGATGGCTATTTAAAAAATGCAACAAGGGGCTCCTGGGTGACACCAGGTAAGCGCCTGACTCTTGATTTTGGCTCAGGTCATGATCTCACGATTGGTGAGTTTGAACCCTGCATCCAGCTCTGAGGTGACAATGAAGAGCCTGCTTGGGATTCTGTCTCTGCCCCTCCCCAACTTTGCAAGCGCTCACACGCGCGTGCTCTCTCTCTCAAAATAAATCAATAAACTTAAAAAAATAAATAGAATAAAAAGTAGAAATGCAACAAAATATAAATATAACTCAGAGTAGGTGACATCCTTTCAGTGCTTCTGTGTGTGTAATGCTCACTTACCCTAAGTGTGGTCCTTCGATGAGGCACAGCTCTCCTCCTTGCACAAATTTCGAAGCGTCTGACCCAGTTGTCTTCTTGCCACATTTTAATTTTGACTACAGAAGCTTTTAAACATTTCCCCTCTTCTTTCTCAAATAGTTGGCTCTGATTGATTTTAAACATTTAAACATAGGAAGAGTCCTGTCCTTTTGGTGTTTTTAAAGAAGTATTATAGGCTCTAAGGAAAATTTTATTACCCAAGATTGTTTTGAATAATGCTGCCCCTATTTGAAACAGAATAGTTCCCCAAAATTATTGCTATAAAGAAACTACTACCCATCTTACTGTAAAAGTTGTCCTTGTTTATTTAAAACCAGTACAAATTACTGTGTCTGTGAAATACAATAAATCAAATGAGTAAAAATACATTGTAAATTACTTAATAGCCTCATAAATGCTAACTCTGTATTCATATTTATGATTAAGTAAAAGCAGATTATAAAAAAAATCTACTTTAATTTTTATTTTTTTGTTTTTATTTTTTAAAAGTTTATTTATTTTGGGAGAGAGAAAGAGAGAGAGAGTGCAAATGGGGAAGGGACAGAGAGAGAGGGAGAGAGAATCCCAAGCAGCCTCCACACTGTTACCACAGAGCTCAATGCAAGACTCAATCCCATGAACCAAGAGATCATGACCTGAGTCGAAATCAAGACTTGGGCACTTGACTGACTGAGCCACCCAGGCACCCCTTCAGTAAATATTTTTATATACCTGAAAATTTTTTCCAAACTTCCCTACCAGAGATTGACGTTTCCCTGTAGTTTCTTCTCATGCTTCTTCCTGGGAAGATTTTGGGTGATCTTTTGTGATTTTGTGTCATTTGTGTGGTGACATTTTTTTCAAGGTCTGCCTGGCACACAGTCCCCACATAGCTCCTGGCATGAGGGACAGGTGATGTCTGTGTTCATCACAGAAAGAAACCTGCACAATTGGTCAGATCTGCTCCAGCTATGCCCTGTTGTCTAGTATGGAGACCTGGCCAGATACAGCCTGGGAGAAGAGGTAAAGAGGGGTCCCAGGAGTGGGTCTGGCCTACCTAAGAGTGACAAAACACAGGTAAGGTTTGCAGTGTCCATGATGGGAATTCACATGCAAGTGATAATGTATTAAAAAGTATTCCCAGGGATGGTGAGTGGGTGGAAGAAGTAGAGCACAAAGCAAGAAAGTCAAGCAGGTGTGTGATCTCAAAATTGTTCAGAAGGTAGCTTCAGCCTGACCCTGAGGGGTATCTGGTGCATAATGTGTGTCTCAGAATTTTCCCTCCCCAAGGCAAGACCACTGGCCTGCTGGGGCAAAGGTGTGGTGGTGTAAATTCCCAGGCACTTCTACTGTGTGCGTGATGGGGGAAAAGGGTTTCTGGTAGCTGAGGGTGGAGCCCGAAAGAGAACTTGATGCTGCCATCCCACCTTGGAAATGAGCACAGCAATCCTCCTTAATTCCATTTATCATCTATTCCTGACATCATCCTGGGGCCTGATGCTCACACAGTACAGCTCTGGGGGATTACAATCAGTGCAGACTTTGAGCCTCTTGTCTCCTTAACTTGATCGTAAACAACCATACAGAGTAAAATAACAAATAAGAGGATGTCCAAAAAAATGGTGTGCTGATCTCTTCTTGGCCAATCATTCTCTTTGTTATAATGCTGTATCATAGACTTGAAATGGGGATATCCTGAACCTCTTGCAAACAGAAATATCAGGAAGTTTAAACTCAACTTAGATTGCTTGATTGGACCATTCCATTGCCAAGAATTCTGAGGCCAGGTGTGAATTTGGAGGACAAGGTGGGTGTGATCGATTAGGAATGTCTGCCAGGTGTGAGTTCAGAGAAAATGGGTGTGTTCAATTAGTGATGTCTGCCTGGAGCTCAGGAACAGGAAGGGTGGGCCCTTGGATCAGGTAGATTCTACCACTGCTTTCCTCTTGTCAAAGCTCCTCAGGACAAATACACCTTAGTCTGCACCTTTAGCTAAATGAGTTGGTCAAGAACACATTTCCTTTTCCTTTTTAAAAAAAAAAAAAAATCTCTCTTTCCCTCTTTCTCCCTCCCCTCCCCATTTTATCTCATTTTTGTGCTTATAGGTTTTTATTCTATAAACACTTTTCAGTCTTTGTGACATGGACTCATTCAGGACATGTTTACAGTACTTAATGACATCTCCCTGAGAAATAATGAGAATGCCTTTAAAGGTTGTCTCCTCCCGTGCGTGCAGAGGGACGGCTCGCCAGGCCTGCAAGATGAGAGCTGAGGGTCTGGTGGGGGAAAATTGACTTAATTTCTTTTCACCACATGAAATGGAGTGTCTGGGTGATCTGACCTAAATGCATGGCCTAAAAACCAATTAATTCTGAATTGTGAATTTGTGAGCGCGTCTAGCTGTGTGTGGAATTTCCGATGAGGCAGACAATGCATACCTGGCTTATTTGCAAAATGTGAAGATTTTTCCACATAAATATACCTAATGGTCAGTGATTAAAGCACAGATTCAATCACTTTGCATCTTAGCTCCAAGCCCTGAGGCAGCTCCCCATGACCTTCCCATAGAAATCCAAGTCCTGACCTGGCTTTTCCAGCCTTCAGCAGCTCCAGCCTCCCTTCTGTTTGGTTGAACATCACCTCTGGGTCCTTCACTGCTGCTATCAGAGGGGACTTTTGAGTCCCAGGACCCAATGCCGAAGTTTGTTTCCTGCCATAATGATTTTGAAATCAGGATATGCCTCTCAGTGAGTACAGAGTCAGAAAGATGGTGAGGTGAGTCTGTGGATGTAGGAAAATGGCAGGCTCACCTTCCCTAAAGGGCCTGCAGAGTCCCCACTGCTGTGCATTTACTTGCTCTATGTCCTCCACCTTTTAAATTAACTCCAATGTTATCATATTCAGTTTAATTCACCTAATGTTCACTGAGGCCACCATGCCTGTGACACTGATTTGTTTTGGGGAAAAAAAATTAACCAGACATAAAATCTGCTTCTATGGACCAAATAAGAAAAAAATTGGGAGGGAGTATAAATAACCATAACACAAAAATGTGGGGACCAGTAATAGAGCTGTAACTAAACCAGTACAAGAACACACAGCAAGGAGCTGGTGGTGGTGGTGGTGGTGGTGGTGTGTGTTTGTGTGTGTGTGTGTGTGTGGTGGGTATATGTGTGTATATTGTATGGGTATGGTATGTGGGTTGATGTGAAGGATTTGTGTGTGGGTGTGTGGGGGGATGTGAGGGGTATGTAGTATGTGGTATATATGTGTGGTATGTGTACTGTATGTGAGGTGTGTGTGATGTGTGTATATGTGTAGTGGATGGTATGTGTGTTTTATATGCATGGGGTATGTGTGAGGGTTTTTGTGTGTAATGTGTTGAGGGATTTGAGGAGTGGATGGTGTGGTATGTGTGTGTGTATTATGTATGTGATGTGTGTGTATGTGTGTGTGGAGGGTGGGTGTGATGTGTGCGTGTGTGTGTGTGTGTGTGTGTGTGTGGAGGGTGGGTGTGGTGTGTGTATATACAGTATGTGTGTGCTGTGTATGTTTGTGTGTGTGTTTTGGGGGTGGGAGGCAGTCTTTCTTCATGGAAGTTGTGGAGCCTAAAAAATAGGATTTCTCAGTCAGGTGAGGGGGGCAGTTTTTCTGGAGGCCTACAATCTGGAAGGCACCACAGGAAGCCAGGAAGGAGCTAGGGAGTCAGTGAGGAGAGCTGGCTCCACATGGTGAAGGGTTCCAGCTGAGAGGCAGGAGTTGGGGGTCATCCTGGGGGAAGCAGTGCACCTGGGATGTCTGAGAGCCTGAGAGAGGTGGCTGCTCAGGCACAGGCAAGAAGAGGGGCTAGGGGGCAGGAGGGGAGTGTGGGGGAGTCAGGGAGGTGGTCATGGCCATCCTCCAGAGGTGTTCAGTCTCAATTTAGGGCTGCAGGTGTGGGAGAAGTGTGGGGAGGGGCTCTCAAAACTCTGGTCTTATTTCCTTAGAGCAAGGGAGCTCATTCCTCCAAGCCACCCCCAGCATGGAAGAGGATCATGTGTGTAAGGGAGACCTTTGGAGCACAGATTTGAGACATTCCATAGGGTCCCAAGCAGACACCTGCAGCAGTAACCACTCAGTGGGGTACTCTGTCCTGCTTCTCCTCCTTTTCTCTCTCACTGTCCCCTTGCCACACTCCACCTTTCTAGGGTCACCTCTCCAATAATTATAGGCACCAGGCCCTTGTCTCCAGCTCAGCCTTGGAGAAGTGTCCAGTCATCCATGAATACAGAGCCTGGAAGAGGGAGAGGGGACACTTAACACATATATGGAACAGCTTTTGGTCATTGGAGGGCAGTTCCAGTGGGTGAACACTCCACTCCTGTCCCTCAATAGCAGAAACACCTGTCGTAGAGCACTCTGGAGGGCTCAAAGTCAGATATTCTAACTCCAGGGTTCAAGTTACTCAACCTGGGTAAACTAGACTCCAGTGTTCCAACCACACTTGTGAATACATTCACTCATTCATTCATCCCTCCACTCATTCAGTTATTCAATCTATGACAATACACAGGAAGAATTCCCTGCCAACATGAAGGCAGAGGTTGCAGTGATGTCTCTACAAGCCAAGGAATGCCAAAGGTTGCCAGAAAACCAGCAGAAGCTAGGAGGGAGGACTGGAGCACATCCTTTCCTCATGGCCATCAGAGGGAGCCAATCCTGCCCACACATTGATTTTAGACTTCCAGCCTCCTAATTGTGAGACATCAAATTCACATTGTTTAAACCAACCAGTTTGTGTCACTCGTTACAGCAGCCCTAGCAAACGAATACACCAAATTTCTTTTTTTTTTTTAATTAACTTATTTACTTTGAGAGAGAGAGAGCAGGGGAGGGGCAGGGAGAGAGAGAGAAAGAGAATTCCAAGTAGGCTCTGCACTGTCAGCACAGAGCCTGATTCGGGGCTTAATCTCACAAACCACAAGATCATAACCTGAGCCAAAATCAAAAGTCAGATGCTTAACTGATTGAACCACCCAGGCGCCCCACACCCAGTTTCTAAGAGTTTTTTGGTTTACATCTTATAGAAAGTTACCCCTTCTAAATTCCCAGAAAAAAAAAAAAAATAGCAAATTCCCAGACTTCTGGGGGTCAAGATTAAGACCTCTTTCATATATTTCAACCATTAAAAATTTACCCTTCTTGTTAAAACAATCAAGCAAAACTGTCACAGATCCAACTGCCTTCTGCAGACATCATGTGCAAAATCTTTTCACGGAGCTGGAAATGCAGATGTGAGGACAAAAGCTGGGAGTAGGGATAGTAGGAGAGGGAACAGAAGTGAAACCAGAAGTGGCAGCTTTGCTTCTTCTGATACACTCTCCTTGTCTCTCAACCCACTCAGGAAGCACTCCTTGCTTATTCTCAACAGCCCAGCAGGAGAGTTGGCTGAATCCCAGCTCCTAAGCTGCCCTTGATGTGGCCATGCTGTGATATGGCCTTGACCATGGCATTGTAGAAAAGGCAAAAAGAAAGAAAAACCAGAGCAAGTGGCCAGAGCCCAGCTGTGAGACTCAAACTCTGGTGTGAGTTTGTTTTGTTTGTAGCTGCTGTTGAAATCCCAAGCACCTTCATTTGCAACTGCTAAGCTCAAGGGCAGCCCCTTTGCCCCCACCTGACCTACACCCCAGAGTCAAGCTGGCTAAAGGTCAGCTGGACTCTCACCTATTCTCTTGTGCCAGGAAAACACTTTTTTTTTTTTTTTGCAGGGTGGGGGTGGGGATTGATTTTCTGGTTTGAGCCCCACTGACCCTTCCCTGCCTCCTCCCACCTCAGTTTCTTTTCCAAGGAAAAACCATTTCAGAGCTTTGCTGAATTTACCCATGAAGACTCAACCAATAAATTCCTAACTCAAAAGATTAAAGACATTTATGTACAACGTACAAAAAGAAAAGTCTTCCTTCCATCAGAGTCCTGGTGTTTGTATAGCTTAACCAAACAGAGAATAATGTTTGAAAGGCAAGGACTGACACCGACATTTCTTGTTTTCTAAAACTAGGCTCAATTACTCAAAAAATGTTGCCTGCTTTGTTGTTTTTAAATGCTTTTATCTCTTTCTGATTTATGGCTGTTCTCTCTTTAGAAATAGATCCCTCCTTAACAACCTCAGGCAGGTGTATCCCTTGAAGCACAATCCCCGAGAGCTGGGATTCATCCATCAACTGCACTCACTCGGAGCCAGAAGTGTTCGTGATCTTTTCCCTCTGTAACTGAGTCAGCAGGTCTATTTCATCACATTCAATTCTATGTGACTACCAAGGACAAAGCAAAAAAGGGAATTTGGTAGAAAGTGACCAGAATCTGGATTCAGAGAAAAGGAAAAGAAGCTAAAATTTTGAAAGCATTTTTTAAAACATTTATTTATTTTTGAGACAGAGAGAGACAGAGCATGAACGGGGGAGGGTCAGAGAGAGAGGGAGACACAGACTCTGAAACAGGCTCCAGGCTCTGAGCTGTCAGCACAGAGCCCTACGAGGGGCTTGAGCTCACGGAGAGCGAGATCATGACCTGAGCTGAAGTCGGACGCTCAACTGACTGAGCCACACAGGTGCCCCTAAAATTTTTAAAGTGTTTTTAAAAATGTTTATTTATTTTTGAAAGAGAGATCACAAATGGGGGAGGGGCAGACAGATAGGGGGACACAGGATCCAAGGTGGGTTCCATGCTGATAGCAGAGAGCCCCATGGGGCTTGAACTTGTGAACCATGAGATCATGACCAGAGCTGAAGTCAGACACTTAACTGACTGAGTCACCTGGGCACCCTGAAACTAATATTTATTAAATACCTATTTGAGGACCAGCAATGAGGAAGAAACCTTCCAATATTTTCTTGATTCTTGAAAAAATTAAGTGTGACTTTGGGCAAATTACTGAATCTCTTTTTTAAAAATTATCTGTAGGGGCACCTGAATGGCTCAGTAGCTTAAGCATCTGACTCTTGATTTTGGCTCAAGTCATGATCTCAAGGTTTGTCGGATAGAGCTCTGTATCAGACTCTGCACTGACAGCCTGGAGCCTACTTAGTATTCTCTCTCTCTCTCTCTCTCTCTCTCTCTCTCTCCCTCTCTCCACGCACACACTCAAAATAAATAAACTTATTTTTTTTAACGTTTATACATTTTTGAGAGAGAAAGAGTGTGAACGGGAGAGGGACAGAGAGAGAGGGAGACACAGAATCTGAAGCAGGCTCCAGGCTCTGAGCTGTCAGCACAGAGCCCAACGTGGGGCTCAAACCCACGAACCGCGAGATCATGACCTGAAGCAAAGTTGGACACTTAACCAACTGAGCCACCCAGGTGCCTCAAAATAAATAAACTTAAAAAAAATTTTTTTAAATAAAAAGTCTGTAAAAGGTGGATACACTAAAATACTTATTTCATATACCATTATTTAATATTTATTAAATGATTGTGACTCTTTTGGGTTATATTTCTCATGATTTGCATTTTGAAATATTTCTTTGTAATACTCCTACCCCATTACTTAGAATATACTTGGAATTTTGTTGAACAAATAAATAAATAAATGAATAAATTACAAAGCAAATTATGATGAGTGAAGCATTGTGGGAACCCCAGGATATAAAACTGAACAAATAGGCTCCTGTCTTCTCATGAGGAATAGAAATGACCTTTTTTTTCACTTTGCTTTTTTTTAATCAGCAATTCATTTTACATATAATTTAAATGCTTTATAAACATGCAATAATAAAACATCATGTGGATAGTGGTACACAGGCTTTGGTTGAAAACGAAAGTAACAAAATGTTCTAAAAATATTTTTTATTTCCTGATGCCAAAGATATAACAGGGCATTCAGGGATCATAAGAGAAGGTGGGTGTCCCCTTGTACTCATAACGTAGTCTGTGTTAGCTATTTTCCTGGTGAGTGCTCTGAAGCAAGACTACCTATGGGAAGCAAACAGATGGAATGTTCCTCCCTGCAGGGCCTGACAGTGGGGTGCAGGGGGCATCCTGCCAGCATACCATTCAGCTCCAACTCACCCACCTCAAGGAACCCAAACAGATGCAGAAAGTGTCTAAGGCACATCTCCTGGTATGGTTTTGTTTCTTCATTATTTCCTGCAGAGCAGGGCTGGGGACTTTCACTTGCTTTGTGTCTGCTTTCTTGGGCAGCTCCAAGCTGTATGTAGTGACCGAGAAATCCTTTGTGAGGAGATGGACCCCACAGGAAGCATGTCCTTGGGACTTGACATGTGTCTTCCCCTCCCTGATGCAATCACTTAATTTTTGAAGTCTCTTCCTTGAAAGATCAAGGGCTATACAACTATACAGAGTTGGTGGAGACCATCAAAGAGCTTTTGGTCAAGGGATTCAGCTCAGAACTTGATTAACACATTAGTGTAGAAACTCTTCCAGAATTCCTCAAAGATTCCTTCAACATCTTGACTTTCTTGTGATTGAAATTGACAAGTAGATAGGTAGGTAGATTGAAGGTTCTGCCTTTCACTATAAAACTAAGTTGGTGAGAACTTAGCACTTCACAAACTCTTTGGTCCTAGTGCCTCATTACATTCTTAAAAATTACTGATGTCCCCAAAGAGCATTGATTTATGTGGGCTACATCTATTGATTTTGATATTCACCATATTATAATTGAAACTGAGAAAAATAAAAAAAATATTCATTAGTTTATCTTGAAAGAACAATAATAAAGCCATTGAATGTTAACATGGCTAATATATTTTTAATAAAAATAACGATATTTTCCTGAGCAAAGAAAAAAAAACATTTAAGGAGAAGAGTGGTATTTTTTAAAATATTTTCGTGAATCTCCTTAATGTCTGGGTTAATAAAGAGAGCTGGATTCTCATATCTGCTTCTGTATTTGAGCTGTTGTGTTATGTTTGTGTCATGTACTTGGTTTGAAATATATAAAGAAAAGCTATCTTTATACAGATGTTTGTTGGGAAAGGAAGAGGTGTTTAATAGCCTTTTCAGATAACTGTGGATAGTTTTTAATGACACAGCAAAGCACAATAAAAAGTAGTTTCTTGAAAGTTAGTTACAATGTAACTTCTAAAACACTTTTCATATTTTAACACTTATAAAATATCCTTATTAAATAAAGGAGGGGTGCTTCTTCCATTGTGATTAATTTTAAGGGGTGGGAGTTAGGCTGGTACCGTGTGACATGAAGACCCTGTCTGACACCGCTTGGCTCGGTCTCTCCTTCTGCCTAACCAAACGTGAATTCTGCTAAGTGCTTTATTGACTAAAATGTGATGTGGAGTCAAATGGGAAAGAACCCAAGCCTTCCCAGGTTTCTCACCTCATTTATATAATAGTTTATAAAATGTCAGGACAAAGTCTTTCAGAAGTCGACCCAGTGACCACTCTGGCTTCCCTAATTCTGAAAGAGGTTACTCAGTAGGGACAGAATGAAAAATCAATCCCTTGTTATGTAAAATAAAATGTTCACTAGGCAATAATGGAGCATGTGAATAATGCTCAGAACACATTAAAGGTAAATGTAATTGTACAGTAAACACAGTGGTTTTAGTATGAGTTTTCTTTGTGTGAGAGACAGCTGTTCTCTGAGCACCTGCCCGAGACTCTCATTTACATCAGTTTCTGGCTTCTAACTGGACGCTGCTTCACACAATGCGGACTGGTACTGTATTCCCATTACCTGCCCTTATATTTCCTCTCCCTCTCTCTTGTCTGTCTTTGGACTATTGTTTCCCAACCTTTGTGACTGTATATAGACCTGTGAGCTCACCAGGGTTGTGAGCTCAGTTACTAGCCACACTATTGAGATTTGTCTGAAGCAGCATCATGAAGCTGAAAACAAAAGACATTCATGAGTGTCCATTCATCCTTCCTCAGAACACTGGTGTCTCATCTCACACATCTGCATGTCATAGAAAACAAGCAAACCTCGGCACACTCAGGCCCCCATTGGCCTAATCTCATGTCTTCATCTATGTGAGAAGCTTCCTATAGAGTCATTGAAAGGATTTGGCAAATGACTTTGGCCAGTTCTTTCTGCACCTACAGTGTCTGAATCCCCTTCAGCATTTAGCGGAGTCCTTACAGTGCTTTTTCCTATGGTCTTTATTGTTTGTTTTTTGTTTTGTTTTTGTTTTGTTTCAAGTTTTTTATTTAAATTCTAGTTAGTTAACATATAAGGTAACAGTGATTTCAGGAGTAGAATTTAGTGATTCATCACTTACATACAACACCCAGTGCTCACCATAAGTTCCCTCCTTAATGCCCATCCCCCATTTAGCCCATCCCCCACCCACCTCCTTCCATCAACCCTCAGTTTGTTCTCTATCATTAAGAGTCTTTTATGGTTTGCTTCCCTCTCTCTTTTTTTTTCTTTTTTCCCATGTTCATCTGTTTTGTTTCTTAAATCTACAAATGAGTGAAATCATATGGTATTTGCCTTTCTTGCACTGACTTATTTTGCTTTGCGTAATACACTCTAGCTCCATCCATGTTGTTCCAAATGGCAAGATTTCATTCTTTTTGATGACAGAGTAATATTCCATTGTACACACACACACACACACACACACACACATACATATATATGCACACATACCACATCTTTTTTATCCATTCATCAGTTGATGAACATTGGGATTCTTTCCAAAGCTTGCTATTTCTGATAATGTTGCAATAAACATGGGGGTGCATGTGCCCCTTTGAATCAGTATTTTTGTATCTTTTGGGTAAATACCTAGTAGTGCTATCACTGGATCATAGGGTAGTTCTATGGTTTCGAGAAATATGGCATATCAGGGCATCTTTCTATTTCCAAGGATCCCAGAAGCTATACTTTGATTTTTTTCATTGCAGCATATTTCTCTTGTTCTGGTTTGTTTCCAGGAAATAGATATCTGTTTATATGGTTTTAGTTCCTGGGGAACATGCTTGCATTGCCCAGTAAGTAGGTGGACCTCCTGAGAGAGATACCTTCTGAAAATGACTAATGAACCCCTGGAGGGTTTATCAGCTCTTTGCTACACTGAACTAGTTCAGATTTGCAAGAGACACATTTACCTTAAAATACAATGAACACAAGCCCATTTACTTTGGTCCCGGGCCAAGAAATTAATCTGACTTATTTGCAGGTGAAATAACTTCAAGTTCAGACAAATGAAGATCTATTTTAAGTACTTTTGTTCTTTGAACTATAGAGATATGACTTAGTGTTGCTTTGCTTGGATACTTTAAACTTGAGGAAGCCACTTTTTCAGTGGAAATCCCTGAGGGAAGGGAAATAGCTCCCCAGTGGACAGGGTCAAATGGCAAAATAAAAGTCTTGACTCTTAAATGTTAGAGTTCACTGGCTGGGGTCCACCTGTACACTGTTGTTTGGGAAATGATCCCTATTGGTAATTAACATCCCCTCCCCAATGGATATTTCTAGGAAAAACAGCTAATATTAAGCAATGGAGGCTGGCTTAAATCTGAAAGTTTGTTCTTGCTGTACTTTTCTGAGAAGAGCCGAATGGTCAATAGAACCGTCCCCAAAGAGCTAATAAATAGGTCCTCCAAAGGAGGGACAGTCCTGATCAGAAAGTGAGGCCAGGGCAGAGGGGAGCTGGAGAGATGCTTTTGTAGGAGGCTCTGGGGGAATGTAGGGGCTTCAAACCTCCCTCCTTGCATTTGCCTGTTATCTAGAGATGCATTATTTTAATTTGTTAATGAGCAATCTTGAGCATCTTCTATGTGTTAAGAGAGACTCAGAAAAGACTCCTGACCCAAACTTGAGTGTTGTGGGGAAGGGGTGAGGATTGAGGAGGTCAAGGAAAAAGATTCCAGAAGAGGCAACTTATTATTTATTTATTTACTTATTTACTTACTTACTTTGAGAGAAAGAGACACCACACGTGTGAGCCAGGGAGAGGCAGAGAGAAAGGGAGAGAGAGAATCTCAACTGGCTCCATGCTGTCACTACAGAGCCAGATTCGGGGCTCAGTCTCATGGATCATGAGATCATGACCTGAGCCAAAATCAAGAGTCGAATGATTGACTGAACCGCCCAGGTGTCCCGAGGAAGAGGTAACTTCCAAGTTGAGTACTAAAGAATGAATGTTGGCTAACACTTTCAGCAGTGCCCCAAAAGCAGCCTCTGAAACAAGGGAATGAGGACAAGACATTTATTTGGGAGGTGATCCTGGGAAGGACCACAGGGGTGGTGGGGTGAAACAGGGAAGGAAAGGGAAGGCAGCTAACAGAGTTTGTCATCATCAGGTTAGGATGACTCCATCCTTCTGAAGACCTCTGGGAAAGGGTGGGGAGCATGCCTTAGAATCGTCCCACATGAGGAGATGGAGGCGAGTGCCTGTTCACGGATGGCCACCAGCCATCCCTGAGATTATTCTCCGAGGCACTAATTTCCTGGAACTTGGACTGCCCCGTGGGTGAGCCTGAGCTCTGAGCACCTGAGCCTTGTAGGTTGGTGGTTTTGGAAGATGTCACACAAGCACCTACAGGAATGGCTACTTACTGGCCCAGGACAAGTGGGTATCTCTTGGAGGCACTCAGAGGACACAGGCCACAAACGATTCTCTGCAGAGAAATCATCCCCGAGACAATGGGCTTAAGGAACTTGGATGACTAGATGGTAGCAACAGCCTTGGAGAGCAGAGCACCACCCAGCAGTCTTCCTGGAAAGTCTCCTACAGAGCTCTCCCAGTCCCCTGGGGAAAGCTCTGTAACCAATTTCAGGTGAGAAGTCAGGCCAGGATTTCTCTAGCACCTGCCATCAATGCATTTGCCTCTGCCTTGGGGTATAACTATATGTCTATGTCAGATCCCTGGAAAAAGTGATGGGATTTTAGGAGCAACAGGAACTTGTCTTTAAAACTAGCTGCCTTGGGACACATGGGTGGCTCAGTGGTTAATCATCCGATTCTTTTTTTTTTTTATTTTTAAATATTTATTTATTTTTGAGAGAGAGAGAGAGACAGAGTGTGAGTGGGGAGGGTCAGAGAGAGAGAGGGAGACACAGAATCCACAGCACTCTCCAGGCTCTGAGCTTTTAGCACAGAGCCCGATGTGGGGCTCGAACCCACAAACTATGAGATCATGACCTGAGCCGAAGTCAGCTGCTTAACCGACTGAGTCACGCAGACACCCTATGCATCCAACTCTTGATTTTGGCTCAGGTCATGATCTCACAGTTCACCAGATCGAGCCCCACATCTGTGCTGTCAGCACAGAGCCTACTTGGGATTCTCTCTCTCCCTCTCTTCCACTCTCTCTCTCAAAATAAATAAACTTAAAAAAAAAAAGAGCTGTCTTTTCACCTAGAACATAACTTCAGATGAAGGGTTGACATTCCTGATCACTAGATGCTCCCACTCACTAGATTTTCATGGGTAGAACTCCTTGTGCAGGGCAGCCCCCTGGCCTGATGCCTTTTGAATGTGCCAAGTGGAGGTCCACCCCAGAGCCTTTGCCTCCACTCTCTCTTCTTCAGGAGCATCCTGCCAGGACCATTTGTTGATGGCTCTTGCTTTTTGGTCTCAGAGCCAGTGTCTCCTGCTCAGAAAGGACTTTCTGACCTAAAACAGTCTTTGATCCCTTTACTAGGTTTTATTTTCTGCGTAGCATGCACCATTCTCTAACATCATATAGTCATGTGCTCACTTGTTTATTTTCTGTCTCCTTCAGTTAGCAGGGGCTCTGCCTTGTTGATCACAGTATTCCTAGCTCTTGGAAAACATTGTTGAATGAATGAATGGATATATGAAGGAGCAAATGAATGAACAAATGATATAGCGTCCAGTTCAATGTTTGCCTCAGAGTGAACTCAGTCAAGTATTTTGTTACAATGGATTAAAAAGAGGCCACCACAAAACCTCTCACCTGATTTTGGATTTATCTTCCTGTTTATAATTGCTTCCCTTCATTTAATTTCCTTCCTGAGACTTCAACATAAAGATTTCCTTTTCTCTTGCAATTTTCCTTTCTTTCTCTCCTCGCCTTTGTTCCTGAGCGCTCAGGGCTCTCTCTCTCCAGTAAGCTGTCAAACAAGAAATGTGGTGGGCAGTGCTGATTGATGCCAGGTGAACGACTCACAGTGATTTTGTGTGCCTGTGTTTATTTAGCAGGATGAAGTTTCATTTAATCCTGAGGAAAGGTCCTGGATTCGACTGGAGAGTCACAGACCCGAAAAGGGCCTGAAGGCTTGGTTTGCTTTTGATAAGCACTGAGACATTGGATTCTTATTTAAATCGGTCAGGCCCACCCACCATGCCTGCTCCTTTCTCTTTGAAGAGGTGTGGTAAAGCTCCCTTACTGTCTGTTCACCTCTTACTGCCCCAACCAGCTCCTCTCTGCAAACAGCCCCATGCCCACTGGAAAACAGGTACACGGGGCAGGTCCACCCTGCGCTTCTCCCCTTGCTTCCCACCTGGGATGTCTTGTGAAGGGGCCACATGGTCCCCTGCCCTAAGGCAGTAGATGATCCGATGGGGCTCCCCCACAGCCTTTGTTAAGTAACTAAAATTTCCTCCTGCAGCTGACAATGGATGGAGGGTACCTAGGCTTCACTGACAGACCTCACAGGAGTTTTCAAGAGAAACAGCCATGTCTGCTTCATGCGCAGACTATCTTGATGGCTAAATGCAACACCCAATTCAGTTTTAAAAAATCACAGGCTAATGGAAATATCAGCAGGCCTCGGGCCCCTGACCTTGGAAAGCCTGCAGTGTGACCTCTCAGTATAGCCTTGCTTCAAATATAACTTACTGTTTCATTTTCTTTTTCATAAAGAGAAGTAATGTTCTCATAGAAAATTTTCCTCCTATAAAGTGCAGACAAAAATAGAGTGAAACGAAAATCACCCATAAATCTCCCTCTTAGAGGAAAACCACCATAACCATCTTAGAGTTAGTGGCTCTAGTCTTACATGGAAGCATTGATATGCATCCCTTGTTGTAAACTCTCATTTGACTGCTATAGGGGGTGTTAAAGGGGGACAGAGACAGGCTTCAGTATTGTGTATTTGCAGAACAAATTGTCCTAGGCCGTGTTAAGGGTGGATGGCAAAGGATCTAGGACAAGGTAGCTTCAGAAATAAAGAAGAAGGGGAGGGTGAGGAAGTCCTGTGTGAGTCAGGGGGTGAGGGGAGGGTGGATAGAACATACCTGAGCAGAGCTGGGCTACTGGACTTCACCCTTACCCACCTGCTCATGAGCATTCTGTGACCAGAGGCTCCATCAGGTTTCCTTTGGCCCTGGGAGTGTAGGAATGGGTGTTTGCCCATCCAAAGAGCTCCTTGTGTAATCACACAAAGGTGCACAATTCCAACCCCCAGGTCCAGGAAAGCATTCATGGGTACTTTCAAACACTGTCAAATATCAAATTATTTTCTTAAATATTGGTACCTTTCAATCACTGGCACCTAAACACACATTGAATTTCCATAATGGTTAACTCCACTTGGGGATGGTGTAGGATGGAGTATATTTCAGGGCAAGAAGAGCCTTTGAATCAAGCAGCGTGATTATGTTATATACTCATGTTATAGGAAAAATTGTCATTTATCTCACAACCATTTTCTATTAAATCCATTGGATCATTGGGAAATTCTATTAGCTCTGCTCTGCCGAATTGGATTGTGTGTGCAGTTTCAGAGCTGGAAACGACTAAATTTCCTTATTCAACAGAAGGAAGAGAATGCAGATTTCCTTGTACAATATAAGAGAAGAAACAATGAACTAAGATGGCAGAAAGCTGGCTGCCCCATGGGGGATGGGACCATGAGAAGCAATGATACTAATGGAGGAACATTTAAAAAACTACTTTTACCTGTTTAATTTGGGGCACAATATGACACCCCCAATTTGATGCCTAAATGTTCACTGAAGTCTAAGTCATTATCAAGTGCTTTATGCAATGGGCTTTATTTTTTATTTATTAAAAAAAATAAGTTTATTTATTTTCATGCGAGAGAGAGGCAGAGAGAGAGGGAGAGAATCCCAAGCAGGCTCTGCACTGTTAGCACAGAGGCTGAGGTCAGGCTCTATTTCACCAACCGTGAGATCACAACCTGAGGAGAAATCAGGAGTCAGACGCTTAACTGAATAAGTCACCCAGGCACCCCAATGCAGTGTTTTTTTTAAAAAATGGAAGTGGACAAAGGAGATGTGTCACAATATCAGGATGAGATTTGGAAACACACACGAGAAGTTAAAGCTGGAACCTGGGAACATAGTCACCCTTGAGAACCTACACAAGTCCTTCAGGGATGTATGGAAATATTAGGGGGGCTTTGGATTTCCCCGGAGTCTGAGGTAAAGGTTTAAGGTAATTCGACCTGTGTTCAAGAGACACTGTCTGACATTAGCCTGCCTGATGGCTGCAGTTCATAGTGTAGGTAGCAGGTAATCGATAAAGTGAAATGTGCTCTTCCTCGATATGGAAGCCAATATCCATGCCTCACCCGAACTGGTGTTATTTGTGCAGGGAAGCAGAGACAGGGAGAAACCCAAATGCACACAGAGTGAAGCAAAAGTCAGCTTTGATTATATCAAGCTGGTGATTTAAGACTAGCATTGCACTTTGCAAAGCAGCAGCACTATTTGCCTCTTTTTAAAGTTCAAATCTGAGAATCACTGAGTTTGTGCATAAGTGAGTGACAGGAATTTGCATCTGGAAGAGGTCTTCTTTATGGTGTTTGTGTCAGATATTTTTTGGCCAAGTTCCCTATAAGTTACAAGAAGAACATGTACCCTAACACATGCAAATATATATATATATATATACATATATATATATATATATATATATATATAATATTTATATATAATTATATCGTAAATAGTATAAAACATACAAATTTGATTTTTTAAATGATGAAAAATAGTTACTTAGGAATATACATTTTATTTTTTATTAAGAAATTTGTTGAGATTTATTTATTTTGAGATAGAGAGAGCATGAGTGGAGGAGGGGCTGAGAGAGAGAGGGAGAGAGACAGAATCCCAAGCAGGCTCCGCACTGTCAGCGCAGAGCCAGATGAGGGGATTGAACTCATGAAATGTGAGATCATGACCTGAGCTGAGATTAAGAGTTGGAAGCTTAACCAGCTGTGCCACCCAGGTGCCCCTGAATAGATATTTTAATGTTTTCTTCCCACACCTGTGGATCTTCTTGTTGCTCCCTCGGGTACATGCACCACTTCGAATATTCCAAGGAACTATAGGACCTGTCATTGGAACAGACATATAGCTCATCATAGGAGATATTTGGGCTGGGCCAGGAGGATGCAAGTAAGGTGGAGGGGCTAGGTGAGCATGAGGGAGATGGAGAATTCTCTTTGGTACCATTTGCATGTTGTCATGAAATGTTCCAGTAAAGTGCCTTGAGTTATGTGTATCAATGTGCTGAAATATGAGGTATTTCTTCAGATATGAGTTTCCTAGTTGGGTATTTACTACTCAGCCAGGCTAGTCATAGACGTGGGTGACTCTTTCTCTGGTGGTTAGGGAACTAGTTTACTGTCTTCTATCAATTCTGTTAATGAACTAGAACAGGGATGCTTCCCAGATGCCCAGCTCCAGATGTGCTTTGATATTCCTCCACAGCACACTGTTGAGTTGTTTAGGGAGGGAAGGTCCTCCATAGCATGATTGGACTGATTTTAACTTTGTTTTTAAGAAGATAAGAAGTAGGGGTGCTTGGGTGGCTGAGTCAGTTAAGCGTCTGACTCTTGATTTCAACTCAGGTCAAGATCTCACAGTTAGTTGGGAATGCAAACTGGTGCAGCCACTCTGGAAAACAGTGTGGAGGTTCCTCAAAAAATTAAAAATAGATGTACCCTATAACCCAGCAATAACACTGCTAGGAATTTACCCAAGGGATACAGGAGTACTGATGCATAGGGGCACTTGTACCCCAATGTTTATAGCAGCACTTTCAACAATAGCCAAATTGTGGAAAGAGCCTAAATGTCCAACAACTGATGAATGGATAAAGAAATTGTGGTTTATATACACAATGGAATACTACTTGGCAATGAGAAAGAATGAAATATGGGCTTTTGTAGCAACGTGGATGGAACTGGAGAGTGTTATGGTAAGTGAAATAAGCCATACAGAGAAAGACAGATACCATATGGTTTCACTCTTATGTGGATCCTGAGAAACTTAACAGAAACCCATGGGGGAGGTGAAGGAGAAAAAAAAAAGAGAGAGGGAGAGAGCCAAACCACAAGAGACTTCTAAAAACTGAGAATAAACTGAGGGTTGATAGGGGGTGGGAGGGAGGGGAAAGTGGGTGATGGGCATTGAGGAGGGCACCTGTTGGGATGAGCACTGGGTGTTGTATGGAAACCAATTTGACAATAAATCTCATAAAAAAAAAAAGATCTCACAGTTAGTAAGTTTGAGCCCCTCATTGGGCTCTACACTGTCAGTGCAGGATTCTCTCTCTCTCCCTCTCTCTCTCTGACCCTTCCGTGTTCTCTCTTTCTCTCTCAAAATAAATAAAATAAAACTAAAAAAAAGAAGATAAGAAGTAACATTGATAACTGTTATTCTTGTTTCCTTAAAACATCTATTTGGGGTAGACTCATGAGGGTTAAGAGCCACATGCCATACTTCCTGCTCAGCCAAAGGTTTTGATGAAATTACAGCCTGGATGGGGTTTTATCATCATTATGATCAATAATGTATGAAGCTCTTACCAGCATTGCCAGCTACCAAGCGATATATAGGAAGAGTGGGACAAAGCACTGCCTATCCTTCAAGGAATGCAGAGATAGGAAACATGTACCTGTGTGCCTGATCACTTTAGAAACACTCTGTAAGACTTCGGTTAAGTGCTTTCGGCTGTAACATGGCCATAACCACTATGTAGATTTCAAGAATGGAAAGTGGGGCTTCCAGGGTCTCCTGGCACAGAGTACTCTGCATATGATGTCTTATTTCACTCCCTGAACCACACCGAGAGGAAGGTGTTCTCTGACTCAATTCATAGAAGAGAAATGGAGGTTCAGAGCTGTCCCATGACTCCTCCGATGGCCTGCTTCTAAGCAGTGGGGTGGGAAGAAGCCACATGTCCACAGCAGAGCCCACATGCTGCAACAGAAAGTCACCAATACACACCGCAGACAGAATATGCTGAGAAAGGGTTCTGTGTCTTTGGGTGTTGGTACACCCAAGATTGAGCTAAGTTTCCTGGAGTGGGTTCATGTAAAGTGATGGTGAGGATGCAGATACTACCGCCTGACTGCATGGAAGGGACTGAGTGAGAAACGAAAAGCAAAACAAAAAGCAGAACTGACTGGACCAGAAAATATATTCAAATAAAAACAATTCAGTGCAGAAACTTTTTATTTTGATGGAGTCCCAATAGTTTATTTTTTGCTCTTGTTTCCCTGGCCTCTGGAGACATATCTAGAAAGAAGTTGCTATGGCTGATGCCAGAGAAATGGCTGCCTGTGCTCTCTTCTAGAATTTTTATGGTTTCAGGTCTCACATTTAGATCAGAATGGCTAAAATAAAAAACACAAGAAATAACAAGTGTTGGGGAGGATGTGGAGGAAAAGGAACCCTCTTGCACTGTTGGTGGGAATGCAAACTGGTGCAGCCACTCTGGAAAACACTATGGAGGCTGCTCAAAAAATTAAAAATAGAACTACCTTATGACCCAGAAATTGCACTACTAGGTATTTACCCAAAGACTATGAAAACACTAATTTTAAGGGATATATGTACTCCGTTGCTTACAGCAGCATTGCTTATAGTAGCCAAGGTATGGAAGCAACCCAAGTATCCATTGATTGATGAATGGATAAAGAAGATGTGGCATACATATACAGTGGAATATTAGTCACAAAAAGAATAAAATCTTGTTATTTGCAAAGACATGGTTGGGGCTAGAGAGTATAATGCTAAGTGAAATAAGTCAGAGAAAGACAAATGCCATGTAATCTTACTCATATGTGGAATTTAATAAACAGAATAGTGAACAAAGGAAAAAAAGAAGAAAAAAAAGGCTTTTTTTTTTTTTTAATTTTAGAGAGGGAAAAAGACCACGAGTGGGGGAGAGAGAGAAAGAGAGAGAGAGAATCCCAATCAGGCTCTACCATCAATGCAGGGCTCAATCCCATGACCCTGGGATCATGACGTGGGCCAAAATCAAAAATCAGATGCTCAACTGACTGAGCCACCCAGGTGCTCGAGTACACTTATCATGATACACACTAGGTGATGTATAGAACTGTTGAATCACTATATTGTACACCTGAAACTAATAGAATACTGT
This sequence comes from Panthera pardus, assembly GCF_024362965.1. Classification (NCBI taxonomy): domain Eukaryota; kingdom Metazoa; phylum Chordata; class Mammalia; order Carnivora; family Felidae; genus Panthera; species Panthera pardus. The sequence continues at coordinate 47,249,210 of NW_026526821.1, read as the reverse complement.
ATGTTAACTATACCAGAATTAAAATAAAATATCACCATAAAAAAAACCAAAAGCTCTGAATTATGGGGATGATTCCCTAAAATTATGCTTATCTAGATCCACATCTATATCAAAGTTTTGTGTCTCCATACTTCTAAGAAAACATTTATGGATGCTAAACGTAAAATATGAGGAATAAAATAGTTAAACACAAGTTCAAAAATATGCAGAGTAAAGAGGTCATAGACACTATCAGTGACAAAGCTAAGAAGCAATTCTGGCTTCAGCAATTATTAGCTATACACCTACAATATTCAAAACATAAAAATCTGGAGAAAAAAAAAAACTTTGCTAAAATTCCCTGTAGTTCTGACTCCTGGCAGCCAATGTGAAAAGAGAAACTGCACAACGTATTATAAAATTATCACATGGTAAAAAGGAAACAGATAGTTTTTAAAGAGATCATCAGTTTTATCTGACCCAATTCTTTAAAAACTTTTCTGTTGTGCACATCTTTATACATAGGACAGTGAACATGTTGTAATGGATTAAGTCCTCAGCAGAAGTTATTTTCCAGAAATTCTGTGCATCTCAAGGGGTGATGAAGGGTAAGTTGCTTTCTGTCGGTGCGCCAGATACTGAGATGCAAGGCTTAGCTTCCCCTTCCCCAGCCGCCAGACACACCTCAGCTTCTGAACCCTTCATAGGTGGCCCTGGCCAATGCTAGAACAAGGCAGTGGTATAAAAGCCTAGCAACCTCTGTTGAACATGCCATTCTTCAAATGTGCATAGACTTGGCCAGGTCTATGGCACTATGGTTGGGTGGCCCCCATCCTTGCTGCTCTCCGTTGTTTCCTTATTCATGGTTATCCCCCAATAAGCATTTTGCATCCCTGGCTTCCACTCAATGTTTGCATCCCAGGGAACCTGGCCTTCAATAGTAACACAAATTCTTTTGTGTTCTTCTATTATTTACGAGGGATGGGTGGAAGGTGGTCCTTTCCATGACCCAACGTTTTAGGGACTCGCCTATTTATAAACTGCAGTAAATGCCAGCAGTTTTGTCAGGTCAGAGGATGACACTTGTCACTTACAAACTCCCTAATGAGATTCAATAAAACTGGGGGAAATGGCTTGCATCTTTATTTTACCTTGTTCCTTCCCTTGACCGAGTATTTTCCTTCAAACTCTTTCCAGTTGCAGATAACATATTTGGTACCTTGTCTTCTCTCCTAAATATCACATCTTTATGCATTTTCCCAAACTTGGCAATTTGTCATTTGCTTTCCCACTCTTGACCTCACTGATCCCTCAGAGGTTCACAGGAGATTCACAGAGCTCAGGAGATTTATCTAAGTCTTTGCTCATGGATGTTTGACGATGGGGATCTGGACCTAGTTCTTTCAATGCCAAACCCTGAACCCCAGAGTCCTTGTCCAGATAAGTCCTTTGGATCTTGCTCAGAATACTGTAAAGTTGGGCTGAGGCTTGATAAGCATGGCCATAGGCAACCTCTGGTTCATATAGAGCTGCCCCACCTCTGGAAAATACACTTTAGCCCCGTCATTATTATGAAGAAAATGGGACATGATGATGGCTTTGGGTTTCCCTTCTTCCTGGAGACTGCTGTCAGTTGCCACTCAGGCTGGTTCACTCATGCTGAGCTCCAATTGGCTCCGTCCCAGGGCATGCGGACCCTTCTCTGTTTATTAGTAGGAGGTGCTTCCCTCCATGGTCCACAGAGCAACCATTACTTTCCCAGATGTACTTCTGCATGGAGACAGTGTAAAAGGCAGGACAGTTTAGTTTCAAACTGAATCCACCTCACTGCCCCCACCCCACAGAGAGACACACACAAAACCAAGGCTGACATGCTCTGGGACCTTGTTCCAGAATAGGAATAGGAACAGGGATAGGCTGACTTGCGTGGCCTTTTAATTGACACAATAAGGGGCTTGTGGGACACTCCGCAGGAGCCCTGAGAGGGAAGGCACTCCTTAAGCTGAAAGGCCACCACAAGGGCATTGTGTTTAATTTAACCTGACAATGTAGGCATGATAAGCCTTCTCTAACTTGCTGGCCTGCAGGAACAAAGGGAAATTCTCCCACCAGGAACATCAAGGAGCCAGATGGAAAGATTCTCCTGTCCCTGGGCTTTCCCCACCCCCATCCCAAGCAAAAGGAATAGAGATGTGTGTTCATATCTTCATGCACGAAGACTGGGCATGAGGTGGCTGGGATGAGATAATTTTCTTTTTCCCCTGAGAAGCAAATTGCAAACCCATGTCTGTGGCTGGAACGAAAGCAAAATGCAGTGTGTCTTTTAGGAGTTATGTTTCAGTTACAGAAAATCCACGCACACAGCACATTCATACAAATGCAGGGGGGGTTCTATTTCTCATGCTTATTTCTTTCTTCACAACCATTTACCAACCAAAAACCAGAGCCTAGTGTTAATTATGTTATTTGAAATGCACTCCTTGGGCTCTGTATTTTTCTCCGAGTATCTGATTTGGCTTTAACTAAGGATTGGGAGGGCTGCACAATGTGTGAGAATAATTGCCCCAAAGCTCTAAATATTTATTACCAGGACAAGCTGCAAGCCACAGCCTCTGACGCTGCCCTTGGCGGTCTGGCCCCCATTCTTCTTGACAATGAAGTAGACGGAGGGAGAACTGTTGAACTGTTTACTACTTCAAGACATTTTAAAAAGTAATGAATGTACAAACAGCCAAGGCAAAAAGAGGCCTCTGTTAGGTAGCTTAGAGTCGGGATAGAAAATTCAAACAATTTTAGCCTCAAAAAGTCAACATTAGCCACCCTTCTACTAAGGACCTACAAACAAACAGAGTTACTCTGTACACACATTAACACATGCAACTCCGTGCCTCCGTGACTTTCACCTCCCAGAGCCTCGGGTTCACACAGGCATTTGAAAAGGACTCCACAGGTGTCAGAACCCAGGGCTTCATCTCCTGAGACCTTTCCATGTTAGAACTTTCTCACCTGGCTTGTCTGGGACAGACAAGGGGTGTGGGGGAAGGGGAACTCCCACCCAGGCTGGAGCTGCATTTGGCCCTGGGACCAAACCATACTGGGGTGTGTGGACCATGCTTGCCATCTCCTTGCAGTTGAGGGAGACACTGTTACAGACAGACGCCTCTTATGCCCGGACGTCCCACATCCCACATAAGTAAAAGTCAGAGGGTTACCCTTTTAAAAAGTAAATAATAATGGGAGAGGAATCTACCCATTTTATCCTTCTACTCACACGGGCCTGGAAAAGTCAGCTATTTGCTTTCCTTGTAAGCATTGACTAATATGACTGAAAAAATAAATTCACGTAGTTTCATTTTTTTTCCTATTTTGTGAGAGATTTGGTCCCATGCTATGTAAAGATTGCCCTGTTTAATCAGCCAAGTCTTTGTTTCTTATAAATGAGGCTGCCTGGTTACTCAGAAATTTAGCCAGAAACAGGAGATTGAACGATTTTAGAGGATATTCAGTTTTCCACCCCAACATTGAGGACTCATCCACACACCGGTGTATCTGTCATTCACTGTGGCTTCCAGTTCCATCCAGGTAGAACTGAAGAAGGACTACACATAAGAAAGAGGTACTTGAAAACATTGGGATCCCCCCACCGTTTCATCCTACACACCTTATCATTCTGAAACAGTGTTAATTCCAAGCCTCTCCATTTTTGTAAAATTAAGTCACTTTTGCCATAACATATCAAGAGGAGGCAAAATAAGAAATATAAAGAATATTCTTCAAAATTACCTTCCGAAGTACATTGACCACAGGCTTCTTTGTCCTCATCCCCTTAGATGTGATTATGCAAAAAGAGAAAATTTAATACTGCAATCAATAGAGACCCTCCCTTTTATAATACAGGGTCTTAGCCCCCATTGATTTTTTTGGCTAGCTGTACAAACTTACTTATGCACATAAGAATTTTATGCCATAAAGAAGAGAAAGTGACTTTCTTCCCACAGTATACAATAAGAGCATAACTGTGAGCTCACAAAATGGAAGCCTCATTCCTCACCTTCAGAAACGACAGAAGAAGGGAGGGTTTGTCTTCGGGATTATTTTAACAGATTTAAAAACAGATGACTTGTATAATGTGGGGAGAAAAAATGCAGTGCCTTAGTTTTTGCAATGACAATAAGGCATGATCAATGTCACTGCAAGGGTGTATTTCAAAGATGAGAAAATTGTTTCTGGGGAAAGAAATGCCTCAAAAAAAAAAAACCACTCCTAATTGTGGCTAGTTTAATGCCTCTGCAGAGCAAGTCAATAGCATGCTCACCCAGCTCAGGTGGCCTCAGGCTGCTCCCCTCACAGGGTCTGATGAAGCCAGCCTCTTCCCTGGATCAAGGTATTAAGGTATGGGTTATTTGTATTGATTTTATGTGCCGCTACGCTGTGCTGGTCATGCTCATATCTGTGGTTCACAAATTCCCCTTGAAAATGTCACCGCCGCTTCATTTTCTCTGCCATCCATCAATACTGCGGCCAGAGAGGCTGGTCATTAACCCTGAGGGTGGTTGTCTTGTCCAGTGCATCCCAGGCCACTGTAGATTCCCAAAGTTTTCATGAATACCAGCAATGGTAGAGGGTGTAGGTGGGACCAGTGATAAGGTTCTTCACCAAAAACATAATAAAAAACAAATCCAAAAACTTACAAGGATTTTTATCTGATATTCAGGATTGTTTTGCCTTGTCCAGAGAACCTTGCAAATGGATAGGCCCTCTAGTGGTTTACAAGGGTGCTCAGATAGAAGGGGAGGTCTCATCAGACATTATTTGACATCATTTGTAAACACAGTCACACCCACAAACAGGTGTATGCACAGGAATTTCAATACCTGAACAGAGCTATTACAGGCTACACTCACACCTTGAATTCTAATTGAGATAAATCTTAAAGAAACTTTGTCTTAGATGCTGATAATTTGGGGACAATACAGATTTCCCCAGAAATTCTGGTCAGTCTTTCTCAGCAAAATACATACACTAAGCCATTGAATAATTGTAAAAAGATACGTTCCCTTCTCAGAGTGGAATAAAACTAGCCTTCCCTGGAAGCCAAACAGAAATCTACACACAGGCAGAGCCACGACTGTATTTATCAGTCTACGATGATCCTTTAACAAACATGCAATGGGGTAAAAATAAAACACATGTTTTCCCTTATTTCTCTGCAAGCGCTTACTTAAGGTTTTATTATATTTGGCCATGGGACATTCAGTAAACTTACTGATGATATCAAAGAATGATTTTACAAACAGTAAAAGTTACACTATTGACACCTCCAAATTCTGGAGTATTTACATTGTGTTAGGTGCACACTTGCTCAGGGAGATTAACAAACATTACTAGAAAGGCTGTGGCCAAATCCACCCTGGTTGTTTATAAAACCTTTACAACTCATCAGCCTCCACTAACACACTGGCACTGTTCAATTACCATCAGTTTTAGAGAGCCTTAGCAAAACATCCAGTGCCCATGTAAATAGACAAATCTGAAAACTAGCTGCTCTGTTGGCTTACATACTGTAGGTAATGTTTTCTTTTGCTCAAATTTGTTCTGGAAACTAATCATGCTCTGATAAAGCCATCTGCAAATATGAGAAAGATTGACACCCACATGTCAAAGTTTACACAGCCTGACCAAGTGTACATATAGTGCAGATGATGTAAGGGCTCTGCTGTGCAGAGCTTCTCTGGGGCCATGTTGGAATGGGGCTCTCTGGATCAGAATGCAGGCACCACTGTCCATGTTAAAGCAAAACTTGCCTGGTTCCTTGCCAAGTTAAAACTCTTGAGGAAGGGGTGGGCACTTTCCTCAATGTTCAAAGAATTTTAACTTCATTCCCCTGGCCAAATCAGTTTAGGACCATAGGATGATTGTCACTTAGCTAATTCCAAACACACCTGCTTTTCTACAAATCACTAAAGCTTCACTTTTACACGGAAAATGAGAGTAACTTAGTGTCCACCTGCTAGAAAAGACAGTATTAAATATTAACAAAAATTATGATATGAAGTGACAATGTCCAACAATTCACAGATAACCAACTCTTCGGTGTGCATTATCTAATTTGTAGGAAGGAATATATATATATATATATATATATGTGGAATATATATATAGGAATATATATATATATATCTATATCCTCATATATATGAAGATATAGATATATATATGGATATATATCCAAATATAAATATATATCCATATATATATATATCCATATCCATATATCCATATATATATCCATCTATCTATCTATCTATCTATATCCACCCATGCTCAAAGAAAGTCCAGGATGAAAACCTGATTCCAAAGCAGATGGAGTGCCTGAATGTGACTGAACACAGTGAGGAATTGACCTTCATTTTACATCAACAATGAACCTTTCCAATTTAGGTACCCGGCATAATTATCTTTTAGCAAGTGATGGTCCATGTCTCCCAGAAATAAACCCAGGTGGCTCTATTGTGTGGTCCTAATCTCCCTCTTTGGTAAGACAATGAAAAACAAAATCAACAGCTGTGCCAAAGGACTTGATTTGTGATAAACTTATTTTGGTTCCTGATGCTCTCTGCTTATTGAGAGCTCAGAAATCATGTTTAAGTTTTCATTTCAAGGTTTTTCTAAGGACCAATCACAGATTCCCTTGTTTATCATGTCCAGAATACCATCTAATGAGTCTTTTAAAAATATAGCAGGAATTATTTCTCTCCACCCTTCTGGCAATTCTCAAGGTTGGTGTTTTGGTTTTTTTTTTTTTTTTTTTTTAATTACCAAGGATAGCTATGTGATTTCAGTCCTTTCAGTTCCCACTTTAAAATCTGGCCCTTAGCACTTCCTCAATGCTGGATTTTGTTTCTCTCTTTCATATTTTCAATTGTAAGATCATTCTTGTTGATAGATTGTTAAATCTATACCCAGGAATGGTTTCATTGCATCCTTGCTCTTCTTGATTTAAATATAACAAAATAAAGCCTTCTGGAGGCTCTTAGAATTTTTTTTTGAAAACATCATTAATATTTAGTCTTCTTGTTTCCTTAAAACATTTGATAGTGACACAGTTCTCTGTCTCTGTCCATCTTTTGTATATTTTAAATATATGAGCTCAACAGAAATCTCTTTGATCAGTCACATTCAATTATTGTTGTTGTTGTTTAATGTTTATTTATTTTTGAGAGACAAAGAGACAGAGCTTTGGTGGCAGAGGGGCAGAGAGAGAGGGAGACACAGAATCTGAAGCAGGCTCCAGGCTCTGAGCTTCAGCACAGAGCCTGACATGGGGTTTGAACTCACAAACTGAGATCATGACCCGAGCCACAGTCGGATGCTTAACCAAGTAAGCCACTCAGGCACCCTTTCTATTCAATTGTTTAGCTGTCTTTACCTTCACGAATCTCTATAGTCCAACAATTTCCAAGCTCAAGTCCTTTTGTTTTTTTTAAGTTTTATTTATTTAAATAATCTCTACACTCAACATTCTCTTGAACTCACAACCCTGAGATCAAGAGTTGCATGCTCTTCCGACTGAGCCAGCCAGGTGCCCCCCAAGCTAAAGTCTTATAATCAACAGCTTCTATGTCTTACCTGATTGCAAAATTACCTATTGCAAACAATAGCTATACCTAATTAACTTGTTCTTTCAAATGCTTATTCTATTTACCAAAAATGGATTTAGCCAACTCGCTAAGAACTTTTCAAGAATGTATGTCTCATGTTTATGAAGTCATATCTATTTCACTCTTGCCCAACCTTTTGAGCTGTCTTTGCTCATATAATGACTTCCAGAATCCCATAACCTCATTTATGTCTTACTAGATGCATTGGTATGAAATGTATAACAATTTTATGATGATTCTTGTCCAACAGAAGCCTTTTCTATGTTAGCTCATAAAACTTAATTCCCAATTTCCTCCTCTCAGAGAAAAAATGATCTTTGCCCCCATGTGGATAATTGGATCATGGAGGTAGGTGACAACTTAACAGTTACCAGGTAATACTGCCTTAGAGGAGGTGGTTAAGGGCAGGATGAGAACTCTTGCATCTGCAGGGAAGAGGGCAGAGCAGAGTGGCAAGAACTTACATTTGTTGGATGCCTGTGTTGCACCAGAGACTCTGATCTAGGTAACTCATGCTGTAATCTCTTACCTCATTCATTTTTTTCTTGCCCTCCCTCTTATTCCCACACCACTCATTCTCTGGCTTAATACTCTTTAGTGGTTTTTCATAGCACTTTGCACAAACTTCTCATCACAGCCTTTGAGGCCTGGTGTGGTTACTCTCACACTAAAATTCCTAGACTCATTTTTCCTCTGTCCCTTTGTTTTTGCTGCCTCATTGCTGCTGACCTTCTTTCCCTGTGTCCACCTGTGCATCCACAAGCCTGGCCCAACTCTGGCACAGAGTTAATGCTCAATAACTATTTCTTGGTTGAGGGGGCAAACGAATGAATGCATCTTATCCTTTCAGTAATCCTAAGAGGAAGAAATAGAGGGTCAGATGGATATGGTCCCATGCTCAAGTCTCAGCTGGTAGCAAGTAGAAGTTAACACTGTCTTACAATGCTATTTGGGCTCCTCTAAGATCCTGTGTATAAATAGATGAGGATGCACACTCTGATGAGCTGTGTTGTCCAAATGCGATATAGAGGTAAGTTTGAATGTGCCTGGCAAGTGCATCCTGAAGCAATTTTCTTTCACCTCTGATGGATTTGCCGCCATGGTGTTCCTTTAGAGGTTTTATTTGTCTGTGGATTTTCTTTGGAGGAAGGCAGCCAAAGGATGTTTTTTAGAAGCCAAGGTGAGAGTTAGTAAGATGCTTTGACATGGCACCTTTTATAACATTGAAATATGATCATTAGACTCGCTCTCAAGGATAAGGGATTTGCATTTGGCTTGCGTTGTGCAAACAGGGCTTTTGTTGATTTATCAACAGGACTTCGCTTGGGGTTTTGGATTGGATTCCAGAGGTTGGCACCTATGCTTTAAAAAATCTAAACAGAAGGAGAAAATAAATCACCAACTGGCACTTTAAAGACAAAGATTTATACCAAATTTAATGAACTTCCTGTCTTGCTGAGCATGAGGAAAATGTCATGTTTACCCCAAAGCTCACTGCTCTTGGCAACGGATGTGCCCAGTTGGAAGGGATGCAGAAGTGGGCTGCATTCACCCAACTAGAATTTGGAAAACTTATTAGCAAGAGAGCAATCAGCAAGAACTTGGCCTTCATGGTGCACCCCAACTGCTTGCTACTAACCCTTAGCAGAACTATCTAAGAAGAAATGTGGGTTAAGTCATATTGTCTGATTTTCATTCCCCTAGAAGCAGACCAAAATGAAGTATTCAATTTACCCAAGGGATACAGGAGCACTGATGCATAGGGGCACTTGTACCCCAATGTTTATAGCAGCACTCTCAACAATAGCCAAATTATGGAAAGAGCCTAAATGTCCATCAACTGATGAATGGATAAATAAATTGTGGTTTATATACACAATGGAGTACTACATGGCAATGAGAAAGAACAAAATATGGCCCTTTGTAGCAACATGGATGGAACTGGAGAGTGTTATGCTAAGTGAAATAAGCCATACAAAGACAGATACCATATGGTTTCACTCTTATGTGGATCCTGAGAAACTTAACAGAAACCCATGGGGGAGGGGAAGGAAAAAAAAAAAGAGGTTAGAGTGGGAGACAGCCAAAGCATAAGAGACTCTTAAAAACTGAGAACAAACTGAGGGTTGATGGGGGGTGGGAGGGAGGGGAGGGTGGGTGAGGGGTATTGAGGAGGGCACCTTTTGGGATGAGCACCGGGTGTTGTATGGAAACCAATTTGACAATAAACTTCATATATTGAAAAAAACAAAATGAAGGATTCAAGAGCAAGTAGTGTATTTACAGGGTGGTCCCAGGAAACATTGGTCAGGAAGTAGGAAGGTAGTTAGTAAAATGTGTGCCATTAAGCCAGTTACCACTGTGAGCAACAGGAGCTGAATTCTTAAGGGGACCTCTAGGAACCAGTGTAAAAGACTGGTCTCAGTCATCCCAACCAAGGGGCTAAGGGACTGGGACATTTACCTACTAACTCTCTCAGTGATTGGTCAAGGTCTGCTTCCAGGGATATTCATTTTCCAGAAGTTCTAGCCAGTAGCTCCTTCAGGAAGAGCAACCCCAGCAACCCAAGTCCTCCAGAAAAGAGATGCAGAGATCAGCAGTTGGGAGTAGAGGGGCATTCACTGAATTGGTAAGGGTGAGGCAGCAACATGGTCTTCAACCAACCACAAAGCAAGCTCTGTTATATCCCCGTCTTTTCTGTGACTTCCCATTTCAACTTTTACATGGTTCATAAATGTTGACTGGAGGTACAAACATCTTACCTTACTTTGTATGACATACAAAGAAATTTCTTTGATTCAATCATCATATTTATCCAAAAATAATTTTGATCCCACCACTGGCATTGCAAGCCATTCTAAAACTACAGCTCTGTGCGACAAGGAGTGTGCTTTTTCTGACTGTCTTCATATCAAGTGAGGAACACCTAGATTCAAATCTATATAAATCCTCTACCTGGCATTGGAATTTGGAGTTTAAAATGTACCTGATTTTTTCCAAGTCAGTAATAGATCATTTTGCCAAAATGAATGTATAGTCAGGTACTGAAGAAGAAATGAGAAATCGAGTGCATGGTTAAATAGCCCGATCATTTGAAAAAGTGATGAGGTGATCTATAAGCCTGATGGCATCATGGGGATTTAGTTGGTGTTCAGGACATCCATTGCCTTGCAGTGCATGCTGGGTTTGGCTCAGGTAACTTTGCCCTCCCTTCCGTTAACTCTTGGCCAAATCTTATGAGCCTTATAGTCCTTCGTTCCCTTCCTTTGCCGTTGAGACTGCCTTTGAGATTCACTGCTTTTTCCTGATACTAAAACCTTTGTTTTTGAACCAGGGTCACCTCTACTTAAACTACCAAGGAGGAAAATCTTTGCATGGGAAGAACAATGGGCTAGACATTGGAACTCTTGGGTTCCAGTCTCAGGAATGCCACTTGCTCTTACCCTCAGTTCCCTTCATCTTTAAAGTGAGAGTTGGATGGGATTGTTAGAAAATTGCATTATTTGGGATAATTTATTACTTTTATTTTTATTTTTTAAATTGAAGAATAATTAACACACAGTGTTATATTAGTTTCAGATGTACAATACAACGATTCAACAGTTCCATATATAATTCAGTACTCATCAAGATAAGTGTACTTTTAATCCCCATTCACCTATGCCACCCATCCCCCCCACCCACCTTTGCTATGGTAACCATCAGTTTGTTTTTTGTATTTAAGAGTTTGTTTTTTTGTCTTTTTTGTTTGTTTGTTCATTTCTTTTGTTTCTTAAATTCCACATGTGAATGAAATTATATGGTATTTGTCTTTCTGTGTCTTATTTCACTTAGTATTATATTCAGTAATTCCATCCATGTTGTTGCAAATGGTGAGACCTCATTATTTTTTACGGCTGAGTAATATTCTATTGTTTATATATATATATATATATATATATATATATATATATATATATATATATATATATATCTCCCACATCTTCTTTATCCATTTATCTATCGATAAACATATGGGTTGTTTATATGTCTTGGCTATTATAAATAATGCTGCAATAAACATACGGGTGCATATATCTTTTCAAGTTAGTGTTTTTGTCTTCTTTGGGTAAATATGCAATAGTGGAATTACTGGATCATGTGGTAATTCTATATTTAATTTTTTGAGAAAACTCCCATACTGTTTTCCACAGAGGCTACACCAATTTGCATTCCACCAATAGTGTACGAGTTCCTTTTCCTCCACATCCTCAACAACACTTGTCATTTCTTATCGTTTTGATTTTAGCCATTTTGACAAATGTAAGGTGATATTGTGGTTTTGATTTGGATTTCCCTGATGATTATTCATATTGAGCATCTTTTCATGTGTCTGTTGGCCACCTGTATGTCTTCTTTGAAAAAATGTCTGTTCATGTCTTGTGCCCATTTTTTAAGAAGATAAAAAATTGCATTATTCTGGATAATTTATTTTAACATGCTTATTCTTATTAACCTGCCCTCTCTAATGTATGTCTTTAGCATGTGATAGGAAGGCAGTTTGACTATGCTGAAGTGCTTCTGTCCACTAATTTCCTTTTTTTAGAAAATGGTTCTACTTCTATCCTTGCCTTGTCTCAGGAGATATAGGCATGAGCATCAGTGAACTTCAGGGACACATTTTAAGAAATTCGTTTGTGTCTGTCTATTGATGTATTGACTGATTAATGGTTGATTCTTACATTTTAGAAAACAAAATGAGGGGCACCGGGGTGGCTCTGTCAGTTAAGCATCCAACTTTTGGTTTCAGCTCAAGTCATGATCTCGCAGTTTGTGGCTTTGAGCCCCACATTGGGCTCTGAGCTGACAGCTCAGAGCCTGGAACTTGTTATGTATTCTATGTCTCCTTCTTTCTCTGCCCCAACCCTGCTTGTGCTGCTCTTTCTCTCTCAAAATAAATAAATAAACTTAAAAAAAGAAAGCAAAATGAGTCAAATTATAACCTTTTTAAAAGTCAGCCATGTTTAATAAAGACATGACTATTCCTTATGTAGATCTCATTCATGTTGATAAAAGTGTGCTTCCCAGGACATGTCAGCAATGAGAGAAAAAAATATGTACTTGTCACATGAAAGTCTAGGCTAAAACAAGCCATACATTTGGGAAATGCTATAACTTATAACTCTAAATATCAGAAAATCTAAGAAAAACCTGGGGTTTTTTTAAGAGCTGGAAAGTCCTACAGAAAACAAATCAGAAATCCAGGTAGTTCTGGCATGTCCTATCTTAGCATAAAACATGGACAAACACTGCTATATAAATCTTCTCATACCCAGGAGGTGTAGTAAGCAGGAATGTAAGTTTAAGAAATAATACAACTCCTTTAAACATCTCCTCTGGGCACAAGAGAAAGCCATACTAGCAGTGTTTTGGCATCTGATCAACCATCTCTCTGAGACCTTATGACACTCTGGGTTATGTGGCATATCACTAAGACTTGTAATACCCAATTTTTAGTGTAACCAGAGTACAAGTTAGAGTGGAAACAGAGTATCATATAGCTAATGCTTCTTGACTTCAAAGAAGGAAAGAATATTTATTAGTGATAGATAGTAAACAAATACAAATACGTCCAGTTGAAATATAAGAGAAACAAGAGGCATTACAGGCCAGATTAACTGGTGCTCACTATTTCCATGTCTGTGTATATCATCACACGAATGTGTAATGGTCACAAGCTTGGGATTTTAATCCTTGGTTTGTATTTACTTATCTTGCTAGTGAAACACCCAAAAGTTGAAGAAGGTCAATATTTAGATGCATTATGAAATCAGTTCTTGTTTGGAAGTTTATTTGAAATTGTTGAAGTAATACATTTTAAAGTTGGTATTCAACATTGTGTAAGCATGACTTTTTGAACTATTTATCAGTCATCTGTAATGAATAATCACTAGAGGGAGATGACAGTTGAACTGAGTTGCATTCATCCAGTTGTTAAAGTAAAAGGAAATTCAGTAGTTCCTCAGACAGACATTTTGGATAAGATCTGTAAAAAATAGAACAAAATACATTAGTCCATTAAAAATATTCTTTGAGTAATGCTAAAAAAGAAGGAAAATAAATATAAAATGTACTTTATGCGTTTTAATGTTATTGACAAATAAGATTAATTGACTGGGACTCACCTATGTGTCTTCAAGCCAATGCTGAGGATGGGCCATCTGTAAGGACTTCTTTTATCTTCTGATCCAGCAGCTTGCCCAATCCTCTATTCATTATCCTGCACACCCCCAAACAGCTCTTTGAAAGGTTGTCTGTAAATTCATAATTATTGTTTATGAACAAAAATAAAGAAATTCTCCTACCCTATTTATTCCCCCATCCTACACTTTACCCTTAATGAATCAAATTTCTTTGTCATTACTTCTCAAGTAGCAAGTGACAATATTGTAGTAAGTTAACTGAATTTATTTTCAGGGAGTGATCCAGTGGTTTCAGTGTTCTTATTATGACCATTGTTGTTGTATTAATCTGCTCATTTCAAACCCACCACTATTTGGTGCTGGGCCCCATCCTTGAGCAATGTACAGCTTTAGCCACAGAAAGACATTTGTTCTCAATTATTTAAACTTTTTTTTATTTGTTGGATGATACCTTTTTCACACCTGTACTCAGACCAAAAACCTAGGGGTCCTCATGGATATTTAGTGTATCTTCCTGTCTCCCTCCTCAACCATCCAACAGGCTTCTATGTTTTGCCTTATCAATTTCTCTGGAAACTGTCCTCTCTTTTCCACTGTTCCCTTGGCCTTGGTTTTGAGTCTCACTATTGAGTCCTTTAAACTGTTGCAAGAACCCCTATACTCACCACTAAACTAACCCTAGGATTAGCCTTCCCCAAATCATTCTTCAAAAATGGCCAATCTGATTTTCTTCCCCTGCTGGTGTGTTCAGTGGCTCCTATTAGCCAGCAGTCATGTTCAGACCACTCCAAGGACCTCGCTCTCTTATTTCAGTCAATGGCACCAGCATTCACCCAGGTGCCCAAGCCCAAACCTGGAGCTATCTTTGGTTCCTCCTTTCCTCTTATTTATTCAGTCTGTTAGCAAGACCTGAGACTCTTCCTCCAAAAGACAACCTGTGCCCATTCTCTCTTCTCCAACTCCTAACTACTCTCTTTGCTTCCATTCTTCTATCCTCAATACTTTTCCCACCTACGCCCAGAATAAACTTAAAAAAAATCACATCTCTCCTCTGTTTCAAAGTTTTTGGGGATTCTTGCAGCATTTTAAGTCACATCCAACCTTTTTGAAGTGGCTGTTTTGATCCCTTCCTGATATCGTTTCATTCTAATTCTGGAATTTCATTTCTTACCCTGGTCTGGACAAATGAATATACTATGTAAATTTTGACATGATGTAATAGGACGCATACTACACCATTCACAACACTCTGGACGTATTGGCTTCTTGTGCCTCCAATCCAGACTCATTCCAGTCTTTGGCTATTTCCCCAGCTCTTTCTTCCGGAAATCTCTACCCACCCCCCACCTCCACCCCAACACCATCCCTTCTTCCAAATACTCACATCTCAATTACCCACCATTCATCCTGTGAGGTCTTCCCTGTACAGCTTAAGCAACCTCTGATTCCAATCTACAAAGTGATGTAATTATATGACATTAAGTTGTTCTTTATGTGTTTGTTTATTTATTTATTGATGATTGCCCCTTCAGAAATGCAAGTTTCTCAAAGATAGGGGAACTACTTGGTACTCATCTATGCCTAGCATTAGGCCTGGGGCAGGTTTGGAATATAAAAATATTTGTTGAATAAATGAATGAATGTTTATTATAAAACTATTAACATTTACCAATATGATAAGGTAAAGGCAGTATCTTCATTTAATTTTTTTAATGTTTATTTATTTTGAGAGAGAAAGAGAGAAAGCATGAGGCGGGAAGGGGCAGAGAGAGACAGGGACAGAGAGAATCCCAAGAAGGCTCCACACTGTCGGTACAGAGACCAATGCAGGGCTCTATCTCAGGAACTGAGAGATCATGACCTGAGCCAAAATCAAGAGTCAGACACTTAACTGACTGAGCCACACAGGCATCCTAGTATCTTCATATTTTAATTTGTTCCCTGATTATTACTGAAATGGACCCCTTTTCATACTTTTATTGACAATCACCTTCCTTTTCTAGGAATATCCTGTTGGCATCCTTTGCTTACTTTCCTACTAGTTACATTGCTTTCTTTTTAGTTGTTAGGTACGAGCTGTGTTTATTTCTTTGCAATTATTTATGTTTAGACAATTATTTTGATTTATATTTTGAAAATATGTTCTCCCTGTATATCATTTGTCTTACTTTTATTGTGGGGGATATGTGTTGCTACAAAGTTTCAAACATTGATGTGGTAAAATTCATCTTTCTTAAAATTTAAGAATTTTATTTCTTAAAAATACATAAAATAGAAGATCAACAAAGGCCTCCCACACCTCCAAATACAAACTCTCACTTGAACACACTGATCAATATTAAGATCTATGAAAGTGTCGCAAGTGGATATAGTGTAAGTTCTATGTGTTGTAATATGAAACAGACAGCACAATGTGTGATGTATTCTTGCAAATAAATCAAAGTAGCATACATTTAATGAGCCGTTTGCATTCAGTCTCCAGTCTAGGGGCTGAGTGGGGGGTGGAGGAGCAGGTTGAAGAGCATCAGGTAGGCGTAGTCAGGTGAACCCAAAATAGGACACCCTATAGCCTCAATAATTTTAACAAGACAATAGCACCGGAGAAAAGGGGACAATTTCAGATGAAAAGAGCCTTAAGGAATATAACAAATGATTACAATTAATAAACTTAAAATCCTGCTGTGAAATAGATTATATTGATAATTAAGGAAAGTTGGAAATATCTAGATTATTAGATGTTATCAGGACATATTTTTAAAATTTATTATTAAAAATAATATAATTTTTATTTTATTAAGGATCATATGGCATGGTGATTATATTAAAGGAATTCCTTTTTTTTTCCAGACTTGAGATGTCTACTAATTAAGAATAAAAATACATGAAATTTTCTTTAAAATAGCCTCTTGCCCCAAATAAAAGTGTGTGTGCATTGGAGTTGGGAACAGGTGAGTCAAGAATGGTAAAATGCTGATGACATTAGTCAAGGTTGCTCAAAAGATGGTAACAGTCCTAGGCTTGGAGGAGAGAAGGGAGAGTCAGTTTTCAGACCCCAGAGGCAGAGCTCTGGGAGAAGGCAAGTTGACAAGAGCTAGGGAGGTGTGAGGGAGGAACCTTGAGCTCACTCTCCTCCCCACCCCCTGTGGTCCCCTGCCAGGTTTTTCCAAGAACAGAAAGCAGAGAGCAGGGAAGCCATGCATGGTCTGTGAGGATCCACCTCACAGAGAGGAGAGTCCCTCTAGAGGGACAAACAGCTAGAGATAGGGGTGGACCCTGCAAGCTGGCACATTGCTGATTTGTGTTTTATAATTAATACTTTAATTAAGAAAAAGTAATGTGCATTTTCTACTTTTATTTTATTTTATTTTATTTTATTTTATTTTATTTTAGTGTGAGCTAGGGAGGGGCAGAGAGAGTGAGACACAGAAACTGAAGCAGGCTCTAGGCTCTGAGCTGTCAGCACAGAACCCAATGCAGGGCTCGAACTTACAAACTGGAGATCATGACCTGAGCTGAAATTGGAGGCTTAACCAACTGAGCCACCCAGGTGCCCCACATTTTCTATCTTCAGATAGGAAAAATTAATACATAGTTTTTAGATCAAGTATATTAACTGCATTATTCAAACCTTTATTTGTACTAATTTCTGTATATTTTATGTGTTGAATTTCAAGGAAAATGTGTTAAAATCTCTTGCTTAATTTTTAAAATTATAAATTTCTTTTTATTTTTCACAGTTTTTATTTTATATTGTTGAGGCCTATAAAGTTCTGTAAATAGCATATCTTCTTGGTACATTTTTCTTTTTATTAATACAAAATATAATTTGCTCTTTCAAGGTTTTTTGCTTGATTTTTGTCTGACATTAGCTCTATCTGCTTTTTTGTTGTTGTTAGTATTTGTTTTGCATATTTTCCTGTTTCTTTTTTTTAAATTTTTTTTATGTTTCTTTATTTCTGAGACAGAAAGAGACAAAACATGAGTGGGGGAAGGACAGAGAGAGAGGAAGACACAGAATCAGAGCAGACTCCAGGATCTGAGCTGTCAGCACAGAGCCCAGGCAGGGCTTGAACTCACAAACCGTGAGATCATGACCTGAGCCGAAATCGGTCGCTCAACCGACTGAGCCACCCAGGCGTCCCTTTCCTGTTTCTTATTTCAACATTTCATTTTATTTCAAGTGAGTGTACATAGATTTTTGTTTGTTTTTGTTTTTGTTTTTTTTTGTTTGTTTGTTTTCAAAGTCCAATCTTAATATCTCTTGTCCTTTACCAGGTGAATCTCATCACTTCATATTAGTTGTGATTATAGATTTATTTGGACATGTTCATGCCATCTCATTTTTAAATTTCCTTTTCACAGGCCTTATTTACTATGTGCACCCAAGCTTTTAGAGGGTTTATCAACTTTGTTTTATGTTTTTTTGCAATGTTTTGGCACTTATATCTTTTATGTCTATTCTTTGATGATTATTTTTATAATCACTTGTATTGTGCTTAAGTATATTACAATTTCATTTCTGTCAATATTGAGAATTATTTTCCCCTCCCAACTTTACTTGTGATTTGTCTTATTTGGACTTTATTTTCTCCTTACTCCTTCTCATACCTCTTACCATGGTGAAGTCATCTATGATTGCTAACCAGTACAGTAGCCACTGGCCATATGTGGCTACTGAGCCCTGGAAATATGCCTGCTCTGAATGAAGAAGGGATAAAATCCTTGGTATATTTTAAAGACTTAAACAAAAAGGATGTAAAATATTTCATGTACATCTTTGAACATCAATTCTATGTTGAAATGGTAACATTTTAGATATATTGGTTTGAATAAAATATATTGTGAAATTTTACTTTACATTGTATTTATTCTTTTTGAGCTGTGGCTACCAGAAAATTTAAAATTTCAGTTGTGGGCAGAGCTGTTATAGGATTTTAATTCTGGATTGTTATTTTTATTTTTATTTATTTATTTTTTGTTTTTTTTTTTTTTTTTGAGAGAGAGAGCACAAAGTGGGGGAGGTGCAGAGAGAGGGGGGAACAGAGGATCTGAAGTTGGTTCTGCTCCGACGAGAGTGAGCCTGATGTGTGGCTCAAACTCATGAACTGTGAGATCATGACCTAAGCCAAAATCAGCCACTCAACTGACTGAACCACCCAGATGCCCCTGATTGTTATATTTAAACAGTTAAGAAATTTTTCTCCTTCTCTCTTACTCCTCTTCTTTCCTTTTAATTCCTTGATTCACTGTCCAGCCCTTAGATTACAGTGGATAGAATTCTAGGCAGGTATAGAATTCTGGAACTCAGGTGCAATTGCTACATTGTATTCAATTTCTCTGTAGGCCTGTTTTCTTTTCTTTTTCTTTCTAGATCCTGGAAATTGCTCTTCCTTTTCGAAGTTCCCCAATTTCATTTATAGATGTTTCTCCTTGTCCATCCTAAGTGCTCATGGAACTCTTGAAGTTTATGTTTTTTGTTTGTTTGTTTGTTTGTTTGTTTTGTCTTCTTAAGCTCTGGAAAAACCTCTTGCGCTATTTCTTTGCTTGTCTTGTGCCTTCCGCAATGTGTATTCTTTTCTTTGCATCTCCCCTTTAAAGGAATTTGCATCTTTTAGATCCATTCACCACATTTAAACTTTATTTTATGCCTCCCGTTTGTGCATCTTTTTTCCCCTCATTCTGGCTTCTAACATTAATTTGTGTAACTTGCATCTGTCCCCCTATTCAGCCCATCCACTGTGTGGAAGGACTGGATTCTTATTTCAACTGTCTCTGTTCAGGTCTTCCCCATAAGAGCCCACACTTGTGTTGCAGGAATGATTTCCCCACTTATCCTGGGAGGATTTTCAATTTTCTTCTTGTAAACAAGCCAGCTTTTACTTACAGATCTCTCTGCTGAGTTTTGTGTCTCTCTTGTGAGAAACAAGACCAAAATCATATGACTCTCAAAATGATAAACTGTGCCATGTCGTGTCCCACAACACAGACGGTCAGATTGTTTGACCCCACCTTGTGAGGCACATATGCTCATAGGACCACGGGCCAATTATTTTTACTCATGGCACAACTGGGATTCGTTGCTCCAGAAACAAAGCCAGTTACTCTTTTCAAATCACTTAGTTCACCTATTCTGATTAGTCTTTGCCTAGGCCACACGGGGACTAATGCTAACCATTAAATTCCTATAACTTTCTTTCCTTAACTCCACTCTTTAAGACAGTATTGAGTTTTTTAGGTGGTGTGTAAGTGTTGTGAGGTCAACGCATTTCTGGGCAAGTTTATTTTGTGGGGGCTTCACATTTACAATGCTACTTTCCCTTACATGTGTGTAACTCTTGGTTGCACATTTTCCTCATATTTGATATTCCTTATGAATCCATGTTTTAAGGAGTCCCTTGCCCCACCCTTTTCCAATACTGGAGAGGGGTGGGCAGTGCATCCTGTGGGCCAGACTGTGGGATGGAGCTGACATTAGGTCAGGGAGTGTTGGGCTCCCCCTGTGCATCAGCACTTCCCCACTCTTTCCCCATATCTTGAACCAGGGCTCTCTCCTCACTGCTCTCACCTCTGAGTGGCCATTTTGCTGGCTGCTGTGCAACACAGCTGTACCATGAGTGGTGGGGTCACTTACACAGGTGCAACACAGCTGGACCATTAGTGGTGGGGCCACTCTTACTCAGATTTCCAAACTACCATCCTTGGAACTACTTCAGTCTCCTTTGTCAGCAGCCTTAGATCTTGGAATCCTAAAAAGAGCTTGGTCTCTATTTTACAGCACAGACTTTCTACCTTCACTTGGGGCAGGACTCCCCTTTCATCCAATTTTACTGGTCATCCATCTTACTAGGGTTCCTCAAAATTTCAGGTCATTGAGAGTTCCCTCTTGTTTCTCAGCACTGTTATGGGTTTTCCATAACACTCTTTATCCTGTCACTAAAAAAAAAAAAATGTTTATTTATTATTTTTTAGAAAGAGAGAGAGAGCGTGCACATGCTTGGGTAAGGGGCAGACAGAGAGAGACAGAGAATCCCAAGAAGGCTCTGCATTGTCAATGCAGAGCCTGACACAGGGCTCGAACTCTTGAACCTGTAGGATCATGACCTGAGCCAAAATCAAGAGTCACATGCTTAACTGACTGAGCCACCCAGGCACCTCTATCCTGTCAGTTTTAGATTTGGGGACAGGACTTGGATGCTGTAGCATGTTCTTTATCCCCCATCTTGATGTAGTTCCCATATTGCACATGCTGTTCCCTTAGCCTGAAATGCCCTTCCCTACTTTATTCCCTCCTATCATCTTCCAAAACCCATCTCAGAGAGACTGTCTAGAAAGCCTTTCTTAATTTCCCAGGCTGATTCAACCTCTTGACTCTGCTACCTTGATATGTAATATACATATTTCTTTATTTTTAAGTATGTATGTATGTTCACCCCATCTTATATTAATACATTTATTTGCCCATTTTTTTGGCATCAGATCATATGTTTCTTGAGTAAGAATATAATGTCTTAATCATCTTTGTTTTCTTTATGCTAGCACAGAAGGAATACTCAATATGTATTTATTAATTCTAAATTTGAGAGTTTTGGCACCCTCTGTTCCTGTCCCCCAGTCTGGAATAAAGGCAGGCATTTGCCTGGTGGCATGAATGGCTACATCTTGAAACTACTTAGCAGTCTGACATCATGGGAATTTGTCACTCTATTTTGAGTGTACAATCTAGCTCCATATCCTCTCCCTACTATTCCACTTGATTTCCATTATCTAAAACAAAGGGCAGGGATGCTTTGCTGTATTTTAAGAAAAGAAACCATATTCTTCTTATATAATATAACATCTTCCTTTTAAGGGTAAAAAATTCCATTGAAAATTTAAATAACATATTCCTCCCACCTTTGTCTCTCCTCTCTGCTTCCTTCTTCACGATAGAAATATTAAGAACAAGAAAACATCTAAAGAGAAAGCATTCTGAGTAGTATCCTGATTTGTCCTTATCTGCAATATATATGCAAGCCAGACTGAGTTGATAAACACAGACAGCCCAGCTGACTTCAAAAACAAACAAATAAATATACAGGCAGACGTTGATTTCCCTGTGGAAATTTTACAGGGGAGTTAAGTTATGGAGTGTACACAGACCTGAAATTGTCATGCAAACTGGGTTGTCAGGGATTTCAGTGTCTATACGTGGGTTGAGTAAACCAGTTCACATAAGGAGACCCTGGGACTTTGGCTAGATATTTGAATGAAAGCAGCTGGAAAGTTAGAGGTGAGATGTTCCCTCTTCACTTTGTATGCAGCCATCAGTGTTTGGTTGCTTTTGCTTTAAACAAGAGAAATTTACAAGGCTTTGTGAAAATGATCACTAAAGATGTCTGAGTCTGACTAAAGAAAAAATGTCCTGAGATGAGAATGCCAGGTAGGTAGTTCATTCGGGAGATGGCTTCAGGAAGCACTGGGAGCTGAGTGGGGAAAGAAAGGCAGCCAAGCCATGGAGTGTTAGCATGCAAATTAACAGTGACCCACCTGACCTCATTCCACGGTGGGGTGGGGGGCTCTGGGAACAGCATGGAACACGTATTTCTGAGCTATTCCACCTGAGGAGTGAGGGAGTCGGGGTATTTATCCAACAACTCCTGTCAGTAATTGGCTGAGGGCTCCTCCGAATTGGTGTTAAATCCCAGGAATTCTGGTCTGCTGCACATGGGCTCCAGGGCCCAGGGACAGACCTCATGCAAAGGGACATGGGGGCTGTCCATGAAGTCAGGCAGGTATAAAAACCCAGGATTATGGGAATGACTATAGCAACATATGGCTTTTCCCCCCCATTCAAACTAATTTTTTATTATGTGGAGAATATAGGGAAAACAAAACAAAACAATCATCCATTGCTTATGGGTTTGTCCTCCTGAAATGTTGATGCCTAACTGATGAAGAGGCAGGGTCACGTGCTTCTACTACTCAATTTAAATCATCCATCTATTCATCTAATAGACTCTATGACTGTTTAAAAATTCTTTTAAAAATAAACTTCAGGAATAGAGAAAGATAAGGACATTTGGCCTGGGGAGAAGTACGAGAAACTGGGAATTATTTGAAAGTAAAGTAGCAGAAAGGACCCTGGATGAAGAGTGAGGTGCTTTGCCCAGTGCTCCCTGTGATGGCCTAGCCCAACCTCAGCCTTCTCACCATTGAAGTGAAGGCGCTGCATGCCCTCCACGTTCCCTTAGCTGTCTTTCAACTCTGACCTGCTATACAGTCCCCGCTAAATACGGTGGCCCTAGGGAAGAGAGTCACATAGGCTGGAGTGGAGTGGAGAAGGGTTTATTGATTGGTATCCAAGAATGGGCTTTGAGTAGCCTCCTTATTCTGAAGCTCTCCCCTGATGCTGTTATTGGAGTCGTTATCACTGTTCTTCCATATTTATTGATCCATTCACATGTATCTTTTGCCCACATGACGGTAGGCTTAGTTTCTGGGTTTAGCATATAGTGGAACTTAGTAAATGCTTATGGGTTTTTTTGTGTGTGGGTGGTGGCATTTTTTTTTTCCTTTTTAGAAACATGAAACTGTTTTCTCTCTTTAATTCCTATTTCCAACTGTGTTCTGCCTTATAGTCCTTCTCATTTTCTGAATAACTTCTTGGGTATATTCCAAATTTTCTGGTCATTTAAAAATTTTTCAAATTGTGGGTCTATTACAAATAACATAAAATTTACCATTTTAATCATTTTTAAGTGCACAGTTCAGTAGTGTTAAGTGCATCCACATTATCATGCACCAACCTCCAGAACAACTTCATCTGGCAAAGCTGAAACTCTGTACCCATTAAACTGACCCTCTTCCACACCCGGCCCCCAATCCCGGGCAGCCACCACTCTGCTTTCTGTCTCTGAGTTTGACCACTCTAGACACCTCATGTAAGTGGAATCATATCCCATTTTTCCTTTTGTGTCTTCCTTCCTTCACTCAGCATAATGTCCTCAAGTTTATCCATATGGCGGCAGGTGTCAGAATTCCCTTCTTTTTTAAGGCTGAGTGATATTCCATTGTATGTATACTAAATTTTGTTTAGCCATTCATCCAGTGATGGACACTTGGGTTGCAAATGCTAGCGTTTTTAAGTGAATGAAAAGGTGAATCAAAATCAGACTTTGCCAATTAATATCTGGCCTAAACCTATACATTAAGATATGTCAGACAAATACTGTTCTATATATAAAACCCTCTTTTTTAAACTTTTGCTACTTTTCAACTTTAGAAAAGGGTTTTCTCCTCTCAAATGAAAAGCAAAAAAGGCTAACCATTATTGAGTGTTTACTGCATGCTGCCCAGTCTTGCAAATGCTGCCACATTTCACAAGTGAGAAAAGAGCAATGTCATAATTGATCAGTGACACTGTCAGGGCTATCAAGGGCCTGCCAGGCACCATGTGACACTGTGGCCCAAACAAAACATCCCATTTGTAGGACACCACTGTACATCGCTGACATCTTTCCATTCTGTTTTTT
This sequence comes from Panthera pardus, assembly GCF_024362965.1. Lineage (NCBI taxonomy): Eukaryota > Metazoa > Chordata > Mammalia > Carnivora > Felidae > Panthera > Panthera pardus. Next base: position 47,224,877 of record NW_026526821.1, on the reverse strand, counting down.
TTTGTTTTGTTTTGTTTTGTTTTTGTTTTTTTTTTTGCCTATTTTTATCATACTATTGTTAGGCTCCTCAGACAGGTGAATGATATACTTGTGAGGATTTTCCAGCAGATGGCAATAAGATGTCATGATCAAATGAAGTTTGAATATTACAACACTTTTGACAATGGAAATAGAGCAAGTCTTCTTTTTCACTTAAGGAATTAGGGTAATAACCAAATGATTGTGTTAATCTAACATCTGAAATAGTCAGTGCTTCTAAGTAAAGATTCTGTGATAATGAACTCATTAGTGAGGGTCTTTAAATGTAAAATTTTTTTTCAATATATGAAATTTATTGTCAAATTGGTTTCCATACAACACCCAGTGCTCATCCCAAAAGGTGCCCTCCTCAATATCCATCCCCCACCCTCCCCTCCCTCCCACCCCCCATCAACCCTCAGTTCTTAGTTTTTAAGAGTCTCTTATGCTTTGGCTGTCTCCCACTCTAACCTCTTTTTTTTTTTCCTTCCCCTCCCCCATGGGTTTCTGTTAAGTTTCTCAGGATCCACATAAGAGTGAAACCATATGGTATCTCTCTTTCTCTGTATGGCTTATTTCACTTAGCATCACACTCTCCAGTTCCATCCACATTGCTACAAAGGGCCATATTTCGTTCTTTCTCATTGCCATGTAGTACTCCATTGTGTATATAAACCACAATTTCTTTATCCATTCATAACCTGATGGACCCAGCAATAGCACTGCTAGGAATTTACCTAAGGGATACAGGAGTACTGATGCATAGGGGCACTTGTACCCCAATGTTTATAGCAGCACTCTCAACAATAGCCAAATTATGGAAAAATTTTTAAAAAGATTAATGAGGTGCCTCGGTAGCTCATTCAGTTAAGAATCTGACTTTTTTTTTTTTTTTTTAATTTACATCCAAGTAGTTAGCATATAGTGCAATACTGATTTCAGGAGTAGAATCCAGTGATTCATCTTATACATATAACACCAGTGTTAATCCCAACAAGTGTCTTCCTTAATGACTCTTGCCCATTTAGCCCATCCTCCCACCCACAATCCCTCGAGCAACCCTGTTTGTTCCCTATATTTGAGAGTTTTTTATGTTTTGTCTCCCTCCCTGTTTTTATACTATTTTTGCTTCCCTTCCCTTACATTCATCTGTTTTGTATCTTAAATTCCACATATGAGTGAAGTCATATGATATTTGTCTTTCTCTGACTGAATAATTTCACTTAGCATAGTATCCTCTAGTTCCATCCACGTTGTTGCAAATGGCAAAATTTCATTCTTTTTGATTGCCAAGTAATATTCCATTAAATATATATATATATATATATATATATATATATATATATATATACCACCTCTTCTTTATCCATTCATCTGTCGTTGGACATTTGGGCTCTTTCCATACTTTGGCTATTGTCAATAGCACTGCTATAAACATTGGAAACATCTGACTTTTGACCTCGGCTCAGGTCTTGATCTTGGGGTCATGAGTTTGAGCCCCATGTAGGGCTCTACACTAGGCATGAAGGTTACTTAAAAAAATCCATAATGTAATTATTACATGAATTTCTGATTGAAATTTAATATGCTGTTATGGAAAATTCACCTAGTAGAAAAGTAATACATATTTAAATTTAGTGAAATGTCAATTTATAAATTATTTCAAAATGTTCAAAAATTCCAAGATAAAATGTTGAGCTATTGAAAAATTTATCCCAAGAGATTAAAAAGTCCAGTGTCAGCAGAGCACCTGGGTGGCTCAGTTGGTTAAATGTCCGACTCTTGATTTTTGCTCATGTTATGATCTCGCAGTTGGTGGGATAGAGCCCCACATCAGGCTCTAAACTTACAGTGTGGAGTTGGCTTGGGATTCTTCTCTCCTTCTCTCTGCTCCTCCCCGACTTGAGCTCACTCGCTTTCTCTCTCTGTCTCTCTCTCACATACAAAATAAATAAACATTAAAAAAGTACCAGAGTCAGAGAAATAAAAGTTACTAGGTATTAGAAGGAAAAGTGAAAGGAAAGTGTACAATTACTGAATCAAGTTTTGAAGGAAAAAAAAAAAATGACAGGCCAGAAGGAAAAGGCATCAGAACTGCCACTGTTTGGGACCAATTCTAGCCCAGGTTCTTCATCTGCAGAGCACGATGTGTGTTTTTCTTCCATTTCTATGCCAGCCAGGCTAATGAATTTCCAGCAAAATTAGAAGAGAAAGACCCAAGGAATGCATTAAGCCAAATGTACTTTTTTGTCAAATCAGATAGTAGTCATGTGATGCAAACTTCTAACAGAGGGATGTGCCACTCTTGTTAGAAATATCCTACTTTTGGGGTGCCTGGGTAGCTCAGTCAGTTAAGCTCTGGACTTTGGCTCAGGTCATGATCTCATGGTTTGTGGGTTCCAGCCCCACGTCAGGCTCTGTATTGACAGCTCAGAGCCTGGAGCCTTCTTCAGATTCTGTGTCTCCCTCTCTCTCTGCCCCTCTCGGCTCACACTCTGTCTCTCTCTCTCAAAAATAAATAAACATTAAAAAAATTAAAAAAGAAACAAGGACATTCACAAATACGGTACAGGGAGGAGGATGCCGTCAGAAATTCATTGCATATGACCTGTTCCAAGCGGCAGGAAAAAGTCACTACGACTCGTGTTCTTCATCATTCACGAATGATTTAAATATTTGTCCATTTTGGGGTGCCTGGGTGGCTCAGTCAGTTAACTGATCAATTCTTGGTTGTGGCTCAGGTCATGATCTCACAGTTTGTGGGTTGGAACCCCATATTAGGCTCCACACTGGTACTGCAGGACTTGCTTGGGATTCTCTCTCTCTCTCTCTCTCTCTCTCTCTCTCTCTCTTTCTCTCCCTTGCACTCTCTCTCTCAAATAAACTTTAAAAAAAGTAAACATTTGTCCATTTTGTAAATAATGGGGAAAGGAAGAAATAACCAAAGAATATAAACATGGAAAAAGTCTGACAAAAGCCAAGTGTCTCTCTGGAGCTGGAGGGTCCTTTTAGGGTCATCCTGAATCTCAGAGATGGGCAGGCTTATATTCACTCACAACCACCAGTCATGGGATGTGGGCAGAGCCTGGCCTGAGGCCAGGACTTCTGGATGGCTGTGGCATCCTTGGAGGGCCCTCTTGGCAGCCAGAGTGACAAGTACTATTTGAAGGAGGATGAAGACAGAGCATCACAGCATCCCCAAAGACTGTCTCCACATTACAGCCTGATCTGATGGACCCTAAAATGGAGCTCAGAGATGGCATTTTATGAAAAAAGGCTGGATTTTCCTTAGAGGCAACAGAGACTAGGGAAGAAAGAAAAAGCCAGTGAGGATAACTGGCAATCCATACAAGTCTCTGTATTTAGGTTACTCCAGTTTGTGATCAGAGCTGGGAATTATAATTTGCATTTTCACTTAGTAACTTTTTTTTTTAAAGGAAAGAAGCAATTACTTAAGTTTGGGATACTTTATTTGAAATCTGTGAATGACAGCAATCCCATGTAAATTCATATAAGTTGCATCTAAATTAATATATATGCTTCTAGTGTGGTAGGTGAAAGCAAGTGTGGTTACATTAGGGTGTGGGCAGTGGGAGAGATGCACTCCACAACCCAACAAACTCATTCCTACTCTACTGGAATTCTGTGCTTTCTCTGGTGAAGCAGTTACACGGTTTTTGGTACTTTTAGAAAACAACTTGGTGCCACTTTAATTTTTATTTTCACCAACTTAATTGCCCTGGGGATGAGAAGACAATTGCCAAGGTCATAATGACTGTGGTTTGGCCAGGGAGGTGACCCAATGCCCCCAGTGGAGATTGCCAAATCACTAAAACTGATTTGCTTTCCCTGAATTTCTATGGGCCTCCTGAAAAGTTACAAGTGGTGAAAGTTAGCTGCCAAGTTATCCTGAAAAGGAGTCTCAGAGCAAATTCTCCAGTGCAGGCATTTGCTACCAATTATTATTATTATTTTTTTTTGATTAGTGAACAGCTACAAAGTAATTCTTGCTGCCTCCCCTGCAGGTGCTCTGTGACATCACATCCCTTCCATTTCACAGGAGAGGACTCAAGGCAGACATGACAGTGCTCCTGGAACCCTTTCTAGAGTCATCCCAGCCACCTGGAAATCCTCTTTTCACTGCCTGGACCCCTGCTCAGCTAGAGTGTGCTCTGAAGAGCACAGGGATTCGCTTGGCCGGACGTGGGACCTGCTCATGAAGGGATAGTTGGGGAGGTATCTCTAAATCCATTTTCATCAATGCACATATCTTGAGTACCATTGATGTCACCAGCAGTAGGAGCTGAAACTCCAGAGTCCCTGGAACTGCCCAGACTGATGCTGCCCAGACTGAAGCAGAGTCAATTCCTGTCATTTGTGATTGTTATGTTCTATCAGGTTGTGGCAAACACTGAATGAGAGAAAGCTGAACCATTGCTTCTGGAGAGGCACAGACTTAGGTTCCTGTCAGCATCTGGTCCTAATAATTCCAAACTTATCAACAACACATCACCTCATTTAGGAGAGTTTCTATTTAATCAAAAAGAAGACTTTTTAAAAAATATATATTATTGACTCATTAACATTGAATTCATGGTCAATGTCACCCTATATAACTTATGGCTGAACAAAACCTAGCTAACCTATGTACTTTCTCTGTAAGGCACATCACAGCCTTTTTGTGTATAGGCACAAGTAGGCAACACTCTGGCACTATGTTTGGGGATCTTTTAAAAAGGAAATTACCAACAAAAAGTACAAAATGCCACTAACAGAACACACTAAACAGACTTTTAAGAAGACATTGTTTATAGTTGAGAACAGACAAGTTGAGAAGACATTGTTTGTAGTTGCCTCATTTGACCTTAGCTGGGGATGTGCACATGGCCTACTACCCATGCCCTCAAATGGACCCTAACCCCTCGGAGTACTAATTTGGGGCTAACAAATAAATTTAGCTTGGGGGAGCCTGGATTGGTCAGTCGGTTAAGCATCAGACTCTTGATTTCAGCTCAGGTCGTGATCTCATGGTTTGTGAGTTTGAACCCCACATCGGGCTCTGCACTGACAGTACGGAGCCTGCTTGGGATTCTCTTTCCCTCTCTCCTTCTGCCCCTACCCTGCCCACACTTTTTCTCTCTCAAAATAAATAAATAAACTTAAAAAAATTATAAAAAAACTTTCGCTTGTGGTCCCATTCACAAATATGGAATCTGTGAGTAATGACCTGTATAAAATGGCCTGTATAAAAGTAATTACAAGGGTGCGTGTGTGGCTCAGTCAGCTGAGCGTCTGACTTTAGCTTAGGTTATAATCTTGCAGTTCATGGGTTCAAGCCCCATGTCAGGCTTTGCACTGACAGATCAGAGCTTAGAGCTTTCTTCAAATTCTGTCTCCCTCTCTCCCTGCCCCTCCCCTGCTTGGGCTCTATCTCTTCTGTCTCTCAAAAATAAATAAACATTAAAGTAATTACAGACCTCAGAACAGCAGGGAAAGAGGGCTTAGAAACAGTGTGAGAACACCAAGTAACAAGTATGATTACCTCTTGAGTAATGAAATATTCTAATTTTTAAGAGGTACTAGCTTAGATGACCTGACGGTGTGGATGTTTTAATATACGATTGCTGAATGGTGGTGGTGATGACTGAATATCTTCTGAAAAACACAGTAATGTTTGAATCCCTTACTTTCCTGTTAAAATATACATATTCATTAAAGAATAAAGATTCAAAGAATGCAGGTCAACATGACGTAGACGGTGGGTAGCCTTTCTGAACTCAACCTCACAGGAAACTGGAGAATTTTATTCCAGAACATTTTCCACAGATACCTCTGTGTGACTATTATTTCATAAAACAATTATCTCATAAGAAGGAGATGTTTCTCTTTACATACTTCTTTATTCACTTAATAAAATATCCAGGATTGGGGCACCTGGGTAATTCAGTCAGTTAAGTGTCCGACTTTTGATTTTGGCTCAGGTCATGATCTCACAGTTGGTGAGTTCGAGCCCTGCATCGGGCTCTGTGCTGACAGTGCAGAGCCTGCTTGGTATTCTCTGTCTTTGTCTCTCTATCTCTCTCTCTCTGCCCCTCCCCCACTCACACTGCCTCTGTCTCAAAAAATAAGTAAACACACTTAATTTTTTTTTTTAAGTATCCAAGATAATTTTCCATTGTAGATTATACAGCTGCAACTTCTTGCTTTAGAAAAGGTGTGCTATATGAAATGTAGTCATTGTTGGAAGGACATTTCTGGTGTTTGGAACTTAGTTATTTCAGATAAAGCCCCACTGACCATTGTTGGATGGATCTTTGCAAAACTCTGTTTTTCTATTGAACAAACACACCACAGCAGAATGACTAAGTAAAAGGATATATTCATTTACATTTTAAAAGTTGAAGTTTCAAAAAGGTTTTACCAATTTGTATCATGAGAACTAACTGGGATTCAGGCTGTTTGAAGCAAATATTTGAAGCCAAAAATGTCCTCACTATCATGGAATATAGAAAGGTTACTTGTCATCTGCAGACCCGAATCTTGTCTTTGTTACATGTTGTCTAATACCCCAAGAAAGCCAAGGGCTCTGGACAACCCCAGGGTGTCTTGTAATCTGCCACATTCAAAAGCTGCTAGTCATTAAATGTTCTCATCCTTGCATGTTGTACATGTCTGAGAGATTAATATTGCTCAGAAACTCCAAACACAAATCCCAGAGGTCAGGGCTGAGTTTAGCACATCCTGTGGGTGAGTGGTTAGAGAGAAGATCTGGGTCAGACTACCTGGCATTGACCTGATCTCACCTTCATTGCCTCATCTGCAAAGTAGGGATAAAAATAGTATCTACCTCCTAAGTTATTAGGAGGATTAGAATGAATTTGGAATACAGGATGTACTCTGTGCATGGCACACTGGAAACAATAGATTCAAGTGCTTTTTCTTCTCTATAAGTTCAAGTAATTAATGTGATTGTCTTTCAAAGAAAATAAATCCTCCTATTTCTAACTAGATATCACCTGCCAGACTGTTAAGAGTTGGTGGGAGAAAGCCTGCCTTTGCTCACAGCCTAGCAGGTGTAGGAAAGCCAGGCTGTCTCAGTGACAAGTGTGCAGGGATAGGAATGTCCCTTTGAAGCCAGCCCTTGGACAGTGTATGAACCTTCTTTAATATAGTAGTGCTTGCAGGTGCAGGGTACATAGCAAGCTTTTAAAACACATAAGGGACAGAAAACTAGCCAAAATGATGAAATGGAAGATTTCTCCTTCATTTCCAGGAAGAAATGACAGCTAAACAATTGGTCAAAACAGATATAAACAATATAACTGGGGTGCCTAGGTGGCTCAGTCGGTTAAGCGTCTGACTTCAGCTAAGGTCATGGTCTCACGGCTCGTGGGTTCAAGCCCTGCATCAGGCTCTGTGCTGACAGCTCAGAGCCTGGAGCCTGCTTCAGATTCTGTGTGTATATGTTTGTCTTTCTGCCCCTTCCCCACTCACACTCTGTATCTCAAAAATGAATAAGTGTTACAAAAATTAAAAACAAAGCAAAACAGTATAACTGAATAAGAATTAGGATAATAGTCATAAGATTAATCGCTGGGCTTGAAAAAAGCATAGAAAACAGCAGAGAATCTATTGCTGTAGAGATCAAGAAACTAAAACATAGTCATAATGAATTTAAAAAATGCTGTAAATGAGGTGCAAAATTAAGTAAAGGTAGTGACAACAAGGATTGAAGAGGCCAGAAGGGAGATTGAGTGAAATAGAAGATAAAATTGTGGAAAGAGATGAAGCTGAGAAAAAAAGATAAAATCTGGATCACAAGGGGAGAATTAGAGAACTAAGTGCTTCAATGAAACCAACAATATCCATATCATAGAAGTTCCAGAAGAAGGAGAGAGAGAGAAAGGGGCTGAAGGTGTACTTGAACAAATCATAGCTGAGAACTTCCCCAATATGGGGAAGGAAACAGATATTGAGATCCAAAAGGCACAGAGAACTCCCTTTGGACATAACTTGAATCGATCTTCTGCATGACATATTATAGTGAAACTGGCAAAATGCAAAGGCAAAGAAAGAATTGTGAAAGCAGCTAGGGATAAACGGGCCTTAACATACAAAGGTAGACACATAAGGGTAGTATCAGACCTATCTACTGAAACTTGGCAGGCTAGAAAGGAGTGGCAGGAAATTTTCAATGTGCTGAATAGGAAAAATATGCAGCCAAGAATCCTTTATCCAGCAAGCCTGTCATTCAGAATAGATGGAGAGATAAAGGTTTTCCCAGACAAACAAAAACTGAAGGAATTCATCACCACTAAACCAGACATATAAGAGATCCTAAGGGGGACTCTGTGAGTGAAATGTTTCAAGGACCACAAAGTACCAGAGACACCACTACAAGCATGGAAACTACAAGTAACACAATGAGTCTAAATCTGTATCTTTCAGTACTAACACTGAATGTAAATGGACTAAATGCTCTAAACAAAAGACATAGGGTATCAGAATGGATATATAAAAAAACAACAAGACCCATCTATTTTCTGTCCACAAGAGACCCATTTTAGACCTGAGGGCACCTTCAGATTGAAATTAGGGGATGGAGAACCATGTATCATGCTACTGGAAGTGAAAAGAAAGCTGGAGTAGCCATGCTTATAACAGATGAACTAGATTTTAAACTAAAGGTTGTAACAAGAGATAAAGAAGGACATTATATGATAATTACAGGGTCTATCCATCAAGAAGAGCTAACAATTATAAATGTTTATGCACTAAATTTGGGAGAAACCAAATATATAAAACAATTAATCACAAACATAAGCAATCTTATTGGTAAGAATGTGGTAATTTCATGGGACTTAATACACCACTTACAGATCAACTAGACAGAAAATCAATAAAGAAACAATGACCCTGAGTGATACATCAGACAAGATGGACTTGACAGATATATTTAGAACTTTTCATACTAAAGCAGCAGAATACACATTCTTCTTGAGTGCACATGGAACATTCTCCAAGATAGATCACATACTGGGTCACAACACAACCCTCAATAAATATAAAAGAATTAAGATCATACCATGCACACTTTCAGATCACAATGCTATGAACTTGAAACAAACCACACGGAAAAGTTTGGAAAGCCTCCAAATGCATGGAGGTTAAAGAACATCCTACTAACGAATGAATGGGCCAACCAGGCAATTAAAGAAGAAATTTAAAAATATATGGAAACAAATGAAAATGAAAACACAACAATCCAAACCCTTTGGGATGCAGCAAAGGTAGTCCTAAGAGGAAAGTACATTGCAATCCAGGCCTATCTCAGGAAGCAAGAAAAATCCCAAATACAAAATCTGACAGCATACCTAAAGGAGCTAAAAGCAGAACAACAAAGAAACTTGGAAGCCAGCAGAAGAAGAGAAATAATAAAGATCAGAGCAGAAATAACCAATATAGAATCCCCCCACATATCAATGAAACTAAGAGTTGGTTTTTTGAAAAATAAAAATTGATTACCCCCCTTGCCAGACTTCTAAAAAAGAAATGAGAGAGGACCCACATAGATAAAATCACAAATGAGAATGGATTTATCACAATCAATCCCTCAGAAATACAAGCATTATCAGAGAATACTGGTATGCCAACAAACTGGACAACCTGGAAGAAATGGACAAATTCCTACACACCCACACACTACCAAAACTCAAACAGGAAGGAATAGAAAATTTGAACAGACTTATAACTAGTTAATAAATTGAATCAGCTATCAAAAATCTCCCAATAAATAAGAGTCCTGGGCCAGATGGCTTCCCTGGGGATTTCTACCAGACGTTTAAAGCAGAGATAATACCTATCCTTCTCAAGCTGTTCTAAAAAAAATAGAAATGGAAGGAGAACTTCTGAACTCATTCTATGAAGCCAGCATTACCTTGATTCTCAAACCAGACAAAAGATCCCACAAAAAAGGCAAATTACAGGTCAATATCCCTGATATACACGGATGCAAAAATTCTCAACAAGATACTAGCAAATTGAATTCAACAGCACATAAAAAGAATTATTTACCATGATCGAGTGGGATTCATTCCTGGGCTGTAGGGCTGGTTCAATATTTGCAAATCAATCAATGTGATACATCACATTAATAAAAGAAAGGGTGAGAGCCATATGATCCTGTCAATAGATGTAGAAAAAACATTTGACAAAATACAGCATTTTTTCTTAATACAAACTGTCAAGAAAGTTGGGATAGAAGGAACATATTTAAACATCATAAAAGTCATATATGAAAACCCCATGCTAATATCATTCTCAATGGGGAAAAACTGAAAGCTTTCCCTGTGAGATTAGGAATACGACAGGGATGTCCACTCTCAGCATTGTTGTTTATGTTGTTTATGTTGGTAACATAGCATTGGAAGTCCTAGTATTAGCAATCAGACAACAAAATGAAATAAAAGGCATCCAAATTGGGAAAGAAAAAGTCAAACTTTCACTTTTCACAGACGACACGATACTTTGCATAGAAAAAACTGAAAAACTCCACCAAAAGACTGCTGGGACTGATACATGAATTCAGAAAAGTTGCAGGATACAAAATTAATGTACAGAAATGAGTTGCATTTTTATACACCAATAATGAAGCAACAGAAAGAGAAATAAAGGAATTGATCCAAATTACATTGCCCCAAGAACCATAAAATATCTAGGAATAAACCTAAACAAAGATGTAAAAGATCTGTATGATGAAAATTATAGAAAACTTATGAAGGAAATTGAAGAACACATAGTGAAATGGAAAAACATTCCATGCCCATGGATTGGAAGAATAAATATTGTTAAAATGTCAATACTACCCAAAGCCATCTACACATTCAATGCAATCCCAATCAAAATTGCACTGGCATTCTTCTTAAAGCTAGAACAAGCAATCCTAAAATTTATATGGAACCACAAAAGACCCCAAATAGCCACAGTAATATTGAAGAAGAAAAAAAGAGCAGGAGGCATCACAATCCCAGACATTAACCTCTATTACAAAGCTGTAATCATCAAGATGGTATGATATTGGCATGAAAACAGACACATAGACCAATGGAATAGAATAGATAAGCCAGAATTGGACCCACAAATGTATGGGTCCCAACTAACCTTTGACAAAGCAGGAAAGAAAATCCAATGGAAAAAAGACAGTCTCTTTAACAAATGGTGCTGGGAGAACTGGACAACAACAGAAGAATGAAACTAGACCACTTTCTTACACCATCCATAAAAATAAGCTCAAAATGGATGAAAGACCTAAATTTGAGACAGGAAACCATCAAAACCCTAGAGGAGAAAGCAGGCAACAACCTCTTTGACCTTAGCTGCAACAGTTTCTTGCTCAACACATCTCCAAAGGCAAGGGAATTAAAAGCAAAAATGAACTATTGGGACCTCATCAAGATAAAAAGCTTCTGCACTGCAAAGGAAACAATCAACAAAACCAAAAGGCAACCTACGAAATAGGAAAAGATATTTGCAAATGATATACTGGATGAAGGGTTCATATCCAAAATCTATAAAGAATTTACCAAAGTCAGCACCCAAAAAACAAATAATCCAGTGGAGAAATGGGCAGAAGACATGAATAGACACTTTTCTAAAGAAGACATCCAGATGGCCAACAGACAAATGACTCACACACTCATCATCAAGGAAATACAAATCACAGCCATGCTGAAATACCACTTCACACCAGTCAGAGTGGCTAAAATGAACAACTCGGGAAACTACAGACGCTGGTGATGTGGAGAAAAGGGAGCCCTCTTGCACTGTTGGTGGGAATGTAAACTGGTGCAGCCACTCTGGAAAACAGTGTGGAGGTGCCCCAAAAAATTAAAAATAGAACTACCCTATGACCCAGCAATAGCACTACAAGGAATTTATCCAAGTGTTACAAGAGTGCTGATGCATAAGGGCACATGTACTCCAATGTTTATAGCAGCGCTTTCAACAATAGCCAAATTATGCAAAAAGCCTAAATGTCCATCAAATGATGAATGGATAAAGAAATTGTGGTTTATATATACAATGGAATACTACTTTGCAATGAGAAAGAAAGAAATCATGCCATTTGCAGCAACATGGATGGAACTGGAAGGTATTATGCTAAGTGAAATAAGTCAGTCAGAGAAGGACAGATATCATATGTTTTCACTCATATGTGGATCTTGAGCAAGTTACAGAAGACCATAGGGGAAGAGAAGTGGAAAAATAGTTTCAACCAGAGAGGAAGGCAAACCATAAGAGACTCTTAAATACAGAGAACAAACTGAGGGTGGATGGAGGGGTGGAGAGAGGGGAAAATGGGTGATGGGCATTGAGGATGAGCACTGGGTATTGTATGTAAGCGATTAACCACAGGAATCTACCACCAAACCAAGAGCACAGTTTAGCCAATTTGACAATAAACTATATTAAAAAAATAAATAAAAATTAAAAATTAAAAAAAGGCTTATTCCTTGCTTCCATTCTGTCTTCTCTTTCAGTTACTCTCTTCTCTCCTTTTGGAAATCTTTGCTGTCTTTCTTGTAGCTCTCCCCTCTCCCTTGACCATCTTCCCCTTAAATAACTCTTTGAGCCATATTTTAACTGGGTGGATGAGCAGTGGTGTGTGGCTGATCTAGATCCGAAATGTAAAGTTGTAATGGCGCAGTAATGGGGTCATGAAGGTGCTGCAAGGTGGTCTCGCTCAAAGCCCCTCAAGCACGAGGCACCATTCACCTCTGAGCCAAAGGGAGTGAAGTTACCAGGGTTTGGACACAGTCTCCAACACAGGAAGGTTGTCTTCTGCAGTCTTTCTAGAACTTACATTGGTTTCAGCTATCTTTCATGATAAATTCTGCTGCTCTGTAACAAAGGGAAGATCCTGGCTTCCTGGCAAGGGTTTGGAATATTGATTCTAGATACAAACTGAAGGGGAAATGCCTCTCCTTACCCATCCCTTCCCTCACTTGTGCAGCCACTAAGCCAGCCCTGTCTCTTTTGTTTGGTATTCAAAGCACAAGAATAGCGGCCATGAATATCAGCAAAGGAAGAGTGGAGGGATTCTAGGTGGAATATCTTAACCCTAGGAGTGTGGCCTACACCAGAGTGGGCACACAGTTTGTTTACTAGGCTGGGCTGGGGATTGGGAACCTGGAACTAAAACAGTCCGGATTTGAAGGATTGACAATATTTCATGTTTGCTACAAGCCCTGGGAAATTATCATTTTCCTCGGCTGTATTCTCTGTTTGGTCAAGTGGGGTTAGGAAGCAGGATATGCCAGAAAGATCTTTTTTTTTTTTTTCTGCATAGATTCAGAATTATCTGAAGAAGGCTGGCCATGTGAAACAGAGCCCTCACTCTGCCTGAGCTAGGAACTGCTCCCTTCACACACCTGACAGAAATTCCTCTCCTGGTTTTATTTTATTCACCAAGATATACAAATTTATAGACAGACAAATAGATAAGTAAAATAGAAATAGTTTAGAAGTTATTTCTATGATGTCAGAATGGGCAGAGAGTATCTCTCTTTTTTTAAGTTTATTTACTTTTGAGAAAGAGAGAGAGAGAGAGCACAAGGTGGAGAGCAGCAGAGAGAAGGAGACACAGAATCCGAAGCAGACTCCAGGCTCTGAGTTGTCAGCACAGAGCCTGATGCAGGGCTCAATCCCGTGAATGGTGAGATCATGACCTGAGCCTAAGTTGGATGCTTAATGACTGAACCACTGAGAGTATCTCATTCTTAAACAGGAAATGGGGGCTGGGAAGCTCATGTGCAGTAAAATAGTTTTTTTTTTTTTTAATAAAGTTTATTTATTTATTTTTAGAGAGATAGATACAATGCAAGTGGGGGAGAGGCAGAGACAGAAGGAGAGAGAGAGAATCCCAAGAAGGCTCTGTGCTGTCAGCCCTGAGCCCGATATGGGGCTTGAACCCACAAACTGTGAGATCATGACCTGAGCCGAAACCAAGAGTCAGATGCTTAACCGACTGAGGCACAGTAAAATAACTATTGGTAGTGACAACTATGCCTAATTTTATTTTTAATGAGCAACATTATTCTTATGCAGACCATTTGGGTCCAGTTCTTTTGCTGCAGAGATCTGTGCACATTGAAAGGAGTTGGCTACATTAAAAAAAGAAATGATAATTCATCCCCATTAAACCACCTAGATTTATTTTGTTTTTGAAATCCTATGTCTGTCCTAACATTCACAGCAATATTAGAAAATCAATCCTATGACTCATTTTTAAAGCACAGTCAGTGGATGAAAAAAAACTAATAAGGAAGTGTTTGTGGGGGGAATTTAAAATGTTGAGATCTTGGCTACCTGACAAGCATGGATCCCCAGGCTTCCCCCATGGGTGCATGCCCAGTGGGGATGGACAAGGGAAGCAGGCCCCCTGCCAGCCAGCCACTGCTGGCTGAAAAACCAAGGCAGCAGGCACACCTCTCATAAAAGGTACCAGTCTGGGGCTTGGCCTGGGTAAATCATGCAGACATGGAAACTGGTGACCCTGTAATTGGACGACTTCCACTGTGTCTAGACCACCGGAGAGACTGGTGGGCAGCGTAAGCTTCTCAATCACAGTTCACCAGGGGTCAACTTCTTGCTGTGAGAACAAAGTCCGACTGAGCCCGGGGTCCCAGCTGCACGGTAGGGCTGTGTAAACACAGAGCAGACAACCAGGACGGCCAAATGTTAGGGCCCCTGTGAGATCCATTGTTAGAATATAGACATGGCCATAGACTCTTTTCCACTGCCCCCTCTTGTCTTCTGCCTCCCCTCTACCTCATGTGCTAGCATCAAAACACCCTCTTAAGGGACAAATCTTTGGTTGTTTTGCCCATTCTGTTTTCCAGACAGGGGCTGGCACTGAACCCCAACCGAGCCAGATACTATCAACGCGCCTGGCTTCAGCAAGAGGTAGCCCCACTGTGGGCTGCGTGGTCACCGGGCTGATCCACTCTCATTCATCCCCACCACCAAGACTCACTTAAAATCAGGTGAAAAAATGGTAGATTGGGGAACAGTCTGTCCCCTCCTCCCTTGTAATTTGCAAACCCATCTTTGACTCCTGACATTTGCCTCCTCCCTGGGAGGCCCTGGTTAATAGAAACTCAGAATGCAGGTTCATACCCCTGCTCTTAGGTGTTCAAGGATGCTCACTGCGAAGCTCGGTGGCATCAATCACTGTCCATGGCTACTTGAGAAGCCTCTGTGATGGACTGGTCCCTCGAAGCCCCCTCACTGCGCCAGCATGCTGCAATTCAATTAGTCCTGGTCACAGGGAGCCATTATTATTCATACATCAGCGATTGTTCCCAAAGTAAACAGAGCTGGGATGAGGTCTCTGATCCTCCCAGTTCCTTTAGCTGGGACACAAAAGAAAAAAAACTCTGAGACACCAGGGTGGGACATTTGGTCTGAATTCTGATCCCCTTTGCAAGCTTCACAGTCAGAGCTTGTTGATTTCTTTCTTTCTTTCCTCTCTCTCTCTCTTTCATTCTCTCTCTTTTTCTCCACAAGCCTTACAGAGAAGTGTGCTGTGTGTGCATATGCAAACCCAGTAGAGCTATTTTACTCCTTTATTACCAGCAGTGCCAGAGGTCCCTTTGCAACCTGGACACACACTCTCCACTCCCTCCCCTCACTGTATACTGGATAGTGTCTCCCCCAAATTGGGAAGTAAATCCTTTAAACGGTGTGAATGATCCTGTTAGAATATAACAGACCAATAACTTCCCAGTTAACCATAAATAATCCCAGCAGAAATAAAGGGTGACGTTGGTATTTTGTAAAGTGCTAACCAAATTAACCGTGGCCTGGCGAGCCCCCATCTGTTTATCAGTTTTGCCGGGTGCAAGTGAACCCAAGATAAATGCCAGTTTTCCTTGGATAAATTTTACAGCCACAGTGAAACTGCCAAAGCACACAGGAGAAGTAAAAGCAGAGCTGTGTTCTCACTGAGAGAAAAGTCAATTTTGCAGGATGGATTTAGGCAAGAGGCTGTAACTCCTCCTCCAGCTCCCAGCTCAAGTCTTGTGTGTTTATAATAGGGCTGTTTTCTCCGGCTGGGGAATGAGCCAATTCAGTGAGCTGAAAGTTCAATTCAGTGGGCCTTCCTTGAGAGCCTGCTGTCGGGAGTGATAAGGCTGGCTGGAACTCGCCAGCTGTAGGAGGCAAGAATTGGGACCTTCTGCCAGCTCTCTCTCAGACAATTCAGTGGTGGGCTTGGG
This sequence comes from Panthera pardus, assembly GCF_024362965.1. Taxonomy (NCBI): domain Eukaryota; kingdom Metazoa; phylum Chordata; class Mammalia; order Carnivora; family Felidae; genus Panthera; species Panthera pardus. The sequence goes on along the minus strand of NW_026526821.1, from coordinate 47,208,582 downwards.
ATGTCTAGATAATCAAGGCACTGATCTTCACCTTGGCTGCATGTGACTTTCGGCATTCTAACACTCAGTCAAGGAAACACCTTCAGACTCAGCATCCTGGAATCTCTCTGTCAACCTCAGGAGAGCATCATGACCATAGGGCCAGTGCACGGGGAAACCTCACTGTGATTAAGAAGCACCAGGAAGCCTGTTAGAAAAGTGGATTCCCAGAACACATGGGTGGCTCAATTGGTAAAGAGTCTGACTTCAGCTCAGGTCATGATCTCACAGTTTGTAGGTTCAAGCCCCACATTGAGCTCTCTGCTGTTGGTGCAGAACCTGCTTCAGATCTTCTGTTTCCCTCTCTCTCTGCCCCTCTTCTACTTGCATGCTCTCTCTCTCAAAAATAGATAATAAACTTAAAAAATTTTAAAGAAAAAAAAAGAAACATGGAATCCCAGGCTCTACCTCAGGCCTACTGAATCATAATCTCCAAGGGCAAGGGCCCTGTCATTTGTGATTCACAACAAATAAATATGATAAGCTGCCTGACACCCTTGTAAGGAAGGAATCCTAGCTGCTCGGAGGCTCACCAATGGACCATCTTTGTTGTGTGACCCACCGAGAGTCCAGCTCATGCCCCTTTCAGACCAGCAACCAAAGACCATTGACACATGTCTACAAAGGCCTTTTCAGGACCACTCTGAAGAGGCACTCCATTTAGAATGCCCTTTAGAACCCACTGTGGCTTACTTCCAGGGGTTCTGGTCCTAAAGCTTCTCCCTCATAAACATCCTGCACATGAATCTCCATCTAAGAGGGAAAACCTTACCTACAACAGCAGTTTGGGGGATGTTGGATGGTCTGGAAACCACTGTTCTCCTCCAACACTCAACCCACCATAAACCCTCCATAATATCGTTGATGTCACAAACAAGTTGGCATCTAGCCTCAGCATGGACACCCCAGAGGCAGAAAACCCATCACTCTCACCCAGTCCCTCTGAGCAACTGTGGGAATTGTAGTTTGAGTTACTTAATTCTTTTGTTTTCCATAGAAAATTAAAGAATTCTGGGGCACTACTGCTGTAAAGAAGGGTTGGATGATTCAGACTATGTAGTCTCAGTGTTTTCCATGTACAAATGCAGCAGTGGTGGGAGGCATTTCAAAGACTAAATGGGATGACAACGATCTTCTAGCTTTTTTTCTGATTCTACCTTCCATGACCCATGGTGAAAAGAAAAGAAGCTCTGACAAGAAGGAAGGGATGTGTCAGTGATTTGGTCAAAGGCCCAATATTGACTTGTGTGATGATTTAAACATGTCTCCACACTCTTCAAAACCTCTTATCAAGAGGTGGCATGGAAAATCCCTCCCCTTGAATAGCACTAGCTTTAGTGACTCACTTCTAATGAATAGGATGGGGCAGAAGTGAGGTGTGTACCATCCAGGGCCAGTGGAAAAAGGCAGTATAGCTTCCACCTAGTGCTCTTTCTCAGGATACCCACCTCAGAAGCCCTGGTCCCCCAGACAGAAACCTGTGGGGAGGCCACACAGAGACAGAGATAGAGGCCTGAAGATCCCTGGCTGTTTGAGTCTTCTGTGAGCTGATTCCAGCCCCAGCTGCTGCCTGAATGCTCCTGCATGGAAGATCCCAAGTGAGACCTGCCAGGTCATGTTCAGTCACGTCGCAGAGCCATGTGAGAACACAACAAACAATTCCCGTGGTTTTACACTAACTTTGGGGTGGTTGTTACACAGCAAGGGATAAATTCGGGTAAATGAAAGATATTAAATCAGAGACTCATCCTCATTCATGACGCTTCATTTAATCTGATAAATAGAAATCATTTAGAAGAAGGCAAAATAATTATAAAACCAGCCAGAGAGAGCAAAGCCCAATAGTATTCATAAGATTTTCATCACAGTCCCCACTGAGGATAAGCAAACATCTAAGAAGCCAGGGCCAGGCCTCTGTTCATGCACACACCTCTGATGACCTGCTTTGTCCACCAGAAAAGATTCAAGAACTGCCACCCCAATGAGAAGTGCTTTAGTAGCCAAAAAGATGACGTCTCCACAGCCTCAGCACACTCCCTCAATTCAGTGAGGACGCTGATGACCACTTGCTGGAGCCAGCTTTCTCTATTTTGCACATAGTGGCCCTAACTCAGGCTGCTGAGTTTTCAGGCCTTATTGGAAATAGCAAATTTCCAAATGTAGGCAGAGGCTGATGCACATAAGCACTGAAAAATGTTTACTAACACGCTGTCTTTGTCTGTTGTAACAGAATGCTGCAGGCAGGCTGGCTTAACCAATAGATATCTATGCCTCTTGGCTGGGAGTCCAAGATCAGTGTGTCAGAAAAGTGGGGTTTTGAGGATGGCTGCCTTCCCACTGTGTCCGTCGTGTGGCAGAGGAAAGAAATTCTGGTGTCTCTTCTTCCTTTTATAAGGGCACTAATCCCATCATGGGGTCCCACCCTCGTGACACCATCTAAACTGATTTACCCCCTCAAAGGTACTATCACGTGGATTAGGGCTTCAACATACAGACTTTAAGTGGGCAGAAACATTCAGTCCATAACATGCCCAAACATAATTAAAGTTTTCATGGAAATGGTCCTGAGGTGCCATTAAAAATTAATCCAGATTTGAGGTATTCTGTATAAAAAGGCAGAGTAGCAATTAAGCTTTTAAAGTAGTTTCCACCCAAAAGTTTTATAAGTTTTTAATGTCCTATAGCTGGAAGGGGGAAACTTTTCAATGGTCTTGGAATGAGTTCTCCAAGCTGACACCTCCAGAGACTAGTAAGAAAGAATCACTGGAGGAGTTCTTGCTACCATGGGAATTGTTCCACAACACCAGTCAGTACTTCCTGTTCAGTGATGCATCTCCTGGGCTCAAAATGAGAAGACATCCAAACCCAAGAGCCCAAGAAACATTAGTTTTTCTTCTTTCTGGATGGTACAACTGAGAGAAGAGGTTGGGGAAAGACCATTGGGTAAAGCTTTTAATGCAGACAGGGCTTAGGTATTCCTCCGCCATCTAGTCCAGCCCATGGCAGAAAGGAAAACCAAGATACATAGAGATTCAGAGACTGGAGCAAGGTCACAGAACTAGATCCTCTCAGGACAGAGCTGGAACCATGGCTGCAAGGCTCCCAGTAATCCAGTGCTCTTCTATTTTGGGAGTCTCAGGGCAGCACCAGTGACAGAAATAAAATGTTTTCCCTGCATACTTAATGGCAAATTGAGCTAACAAAAAAAAGCTGGAAGTTATGGGGATAAATGAAATGCATGAAATGGCTCTTCTGTTTTTGAGGAGTACTGTTTGTTATCTGCCTTTTGCTATCTACCCATTTTTCACCTGAGTCATCTACTCATCCCCAACCCACTCTTTTATCACTTGTGGTAGACATTCAGAGTGGACTGGAGGGGCTGTACTCCCTGTCACTGAGGGAGGGATTTGAAGGCAATTCACAGAGGCTTTGTGAGTATCTCAAGCTCTGTCAGTGATTAACTTATGAATGCACAGTTTAGACCAATAGTCAACTTAAATACATTTCCTAAACTGTTCAAACTGCATGATGTTCCCAGATCTCAAAGTTGACTTTGGATTTACCTCCAAGGCCTTAGTTTTGTTTTTTGGTTTTGCTTTACTTTGCATTATTTATTTAATTTAGTAATGAAGAAATGCATTCTAGAAATTTGTTTCTTCCTCTCATTGCTGCTGGAGGGTTTGTGCCTTCCTCACTAGATGTGTGGGCAGATTTGTAACCATAGCAAAATTTAGACATCCTTTGGTATTATTAGAGTGAGTTAGTTGAGTAGTCCAGTTGCTTTATGCTTCTGATTTGCTTTAGCTGAAAACAGCATGTGATCTTCAGAGAAGCAATTAGCATTTGATCCGTAAAAAGAGAAGAGGTCGTTATTAGGAGTATTAGAAAATAGGTGGATTTAACTGAACTTATTGTGGTGGTCATTTTTCTACATATAAAATATTGAATCATTATGTTGTACACTTAACACTAATATAATGTTATGTGTGATTATACCTCAATAGAAAAAGTGATAATAAAGTAGGAGTTTTTCCTGTAAAACGTAATTTGGGGAGGAATGTGTGAATACTTATAAGGGGAAAAAATACGTGTGTGTGTGTGTGTGTGTGTGTGTGTGCTTAACATCTCTAGATTTAGGTGTTTTTACTCTTTGAACAGAATATATTAAATTTATGTACATATATATGTATGAAATGTAAAAACATAAAATAAACACATGTTGATTTTTCAGCTAATTCTGGAGTGAATTTCAGGTCTGTTAAATGTTAGCACTCTCTATCTCTAATGCTCCAACATCAGCCTAGCATTTCATGTAGCAATAAATTGATGTCAATTCCCTATAATCCTCATCATGGTACACGTTTGCATTCTCACCTTAGAGTGTCCTTCACCCCTGTCCCAAAGGCCACAATTCTGTTGCCTGAACTGTCATCATTTTCCCTAGCTACTTTTCACCAGTGAACCTGCTGTGGGAAACACAAACCCACTGGGAAGCTAACTTGTATCAGTTGACCAGAGAGTGGGAGAAAGATGCTGTGCAGGGGGTAGAATGCATTCATGGGAAGCATCTAGGTGGAGAACAGATGGATTTCTACATCACTGTCTCAGGAAAGCCAGTGCCTCCCTGCAATGACCGTTTGGCAGTGGGCAAGCTAGTCAACCATTTTAGGCCTCACTGTATCTATAAAATACACCCACATTTTAAATAATGTCGGTTTTCAAGGTTGTGATAATATTAAATTTGGGGATATATGTGAAACAGCTTAGCATCGAAGAGTAAACCAAGCACTCCATAAATGTGTTTTTGCAGAGGCACCTCTAGCTGCTTCCATATGCAAATTTATGTGTTTACAAATGCACATGTGGCTGCAAGCATGCATGTGTATGAACGCATGTTCATATGTGCACATGCATGTCCATGTATGTGTGCATGTATGCACATGTATATGCGTAGGACGTAGGCAACACTGAAGCTGTTTATGTTATTTATTTTTGAAAGACAGAGAGTGCAAGCAAGGGAGAGGTAAGAGAGAGAGGGGGACAGAGGATCCCAAGCAGGCTCCCTGCTGACAGCAGTGAGCCTGATGGGGGGCTCGAACTCAGGAACCACGGGATCCTGACCTGAGCCAAAGTTGGACGCTCAACAGACTGAACCACCCGGGTGCCCCTAACTTCCATCACCTCTTTATTTGCCTCTAACCAGAACAGAAAATTCATAACCTAATTCATAGAAATATTATAAATGTATAAAAAGTAATTCAATAAGATCATTTGGTCTTTCGTCTTAATGTGAATGTTAGAGTAATTAATGACAGTATTTCTCAAGAAGGGATATAGAAATTCATTGAGTTATTGAATCAATAAATAAATTTGGGGTGACTAACATATGCTGGGCATCAGGAAAACACAGTTGAATTAGCTGGATATCCAGCCCCACCTCAGAGAGCAGACCTTATCCTGGGGACCCAGAGGGGTGTAGACAAACATCTACATCACCTTTCACTAATGCCATCACAGAAGCCAGGGTGTTCCTGCAGCAGGAAGGAGAGCGATTAGTTGCTCTGGCATGGTCAATGAGGGCTGCTGAAGACATGGCATCTATGCACACCTATCCAAGCCCTATCCAAGTGTATGGAAGTCAAGGCATGGGGTAGAAAGACATGAAGGCTTGAGAAAACCAGGCGGCATTGAGAAACAGCAGTGATTTGTGCCTTTGTGTATAAACAGGGGGGCAGGTAGGGGAGAGGGGCTGAGGTGATAAGCTTCCTCACACCCTGGGAGGTGAAGAGCTTAGACGTTCTTCCTGGAAGAAATAAAGACAGGATGCTTCTGATGTTCCAAGCAGGAGTAGTCAATGGCAAGATCAGCTGTGCATTTCAGTAAGATAACCAGCAGTGGTGTGAAAATGAAAAGAAGTGAGGAAATAGAATCACTTTTTACAGTATATGTGAAGGGGTGAATAATGAATAACCTGGAAGAGGGAGTAAGGAAGAGCACATCTCAGATGCTTTTGAGACATAATTGTTAAGATTTATTGGTGAGGGAGAGAAATCATCAACATTACTCATGCTTCCAGCCCAGGCAATTTGTAAATGTTTGTGTGTAAACCAAGAAAGTTTGCACTAGGTTGCGATGGGACAAACACCAGAAAAGGGTGATGATCATGATTTTAATTCCAATTTTGACTTTAAGAGACTTGTAGTACTTTCTAGTGGAAACACTCAAATTTCCTGACATCGTCTCTATGAATTGGGTAAGCATTAGAATAAGCCAAAAGTCTGCTAGAAAATCCTAGACTGGGTTTTGCTAACTATAAATTTGTGTAATAAGAACAGATTTTTTGTTGTTGTTGAAGTGTTTACTTAAAAATGACATGGCGGGGGGGGGGGTGGTGCCTGGGTGTCTCAGTCAGTTAAGTATCTGATATGGCTCAGGTTATGATCTCGTGGTTCACGAGACCCCACGTTGGCTCCGTGCTGACAGCTCAGAGCCTGGAGCCTGCTTCAGATTCTGTGTCTCCCTCTCTCTGCCCTTTCCCTGCTCTCTCTCTCTCTCTCTCTCTCTCTCAAAAATAAATAAGACATTTAAAAAATGGCATTTTGGTGTGTGTGCATGTACACACACACACACACACACACACACAGATGTACCTATATATATTTGGTGTCTTGTTTTCCTTGACTAATATTCAGAGTTCTGCTGTTGAACTGTGGGCATTGTATGTGCATGTATGTGTGTGCAGGTGTGCTATGTGCACCAGTGTCTACACCAGCTTGTGGTCCACCAAACCAAGCCCTCTAGAGTTGTGCTGTTTTCTTACCTGCCTGTTGTCCAAAACTTCATAATGTGAGGCTCAAGAACTATAGTACACAAGCTTTTCCAAAATTCTCTGAAACCGTAGCCATTATTTTGTAAGTATGGGTATGTTCATACTGTGTCTGAGAGAAAGTTCAAAGCTCTCTTAACCTCAAAGGAGAAGTTAAAAAACAAAGAAACATAAAAATATATATAAAGAAATAAAGAATTTTGGAAGCACTGTCTTAAATTACTTTCTTCAATTCACCCTTGAAATGTATGGGAGAAATGAGAGTCCCACTTGAGGTGGAGATATTTGCTCAAGGACTGAAAACAATTATATTAATCAGAAGGATCCCATTTGTTAATTCTGAGAGACTTTTCATCCAGATGGGACATTTTATTTCATATAGTATGCTGAACTTTAATAAGCCCTAATATGATTGTTTATTGCTTCTGACAGTTTCTATTGTTACTTATGGTAAATTAAAATAACTAGAATGAGGTTCAGATAGACTCTATTTCAATATCTCAACCCATTCATTGAATAGAATCTAATGATTTTATTCATGTTTCTCCTTATTTTTTAAGTAGGCTTTATGCTCAGCACAGAGGCTAACTCGGGGCTTGAACTCATGTCCCTGAGATCAAGACCTGAGCTGAGACTGAGTTGGACGCTTAACTGACTGAGCCACCCAGACTTCCCTTAGTGTTTGAGAAATAGTAGGATCTTCACACTCAAAATTTTAGAAATTTCTTGACAGAAAAAATAAGCTTATGCCAAATGAATTTGGATAACTCAATAAAACTGTCTTTGGCTTCCTGGCAGGCACATCTAACTGTGTAGGGGGAAACCCCAGGAAGAATGCAGTTCCACAGGACCACCACAATGAGGAACTGTTAGGGCTCCTGGTCCTGAAGGGGCTAGGGGAGGAAGCAGCTACCAGAACCCTGAGAAGGTACCACCCACTGACAAGTGATCAGGCCTTCAGTAGAGGGACAAGCCCACCCATGGCCCCTCAGTGGGGAGAGACCTGGGAAGATTCTGTCCAGTCTCCTGCTGGTGGTTCCCATTGGCCAAGCCCAGCCAGAAGCAGAAGAGAATCAGGCTCCCTCCAGTGGAGGAGGGTGGCGAAAGGTGGGTATTGTATATCGAAGGCGAAAGGAAAATATCCAGCATAGCTTTTTTTTTTCTCAGAGAAAGATAGATATCATATGATTTCACTCATACGTGGAATTTAAGAGACTCAACAGATAAACATAAGGAAAGAAAAGGAAAAATAAGTAAAATGAAAGAGGGAGTCAAACCATAAGAAACTCCTAAATACAGAGAACAAACTGGGATTTCCTGGAGGAATGTTGGGTGATGGGCATTAAGGAAGACACTTGTTGGGATGAGCACTGGATATCATATATAAGTAATGAATCACTGGCTACTACTCCTGAAACCAAGACTACACTGTATGTTAACTAACTTGAATTTAATAACAATAACAATAACAATAATAAAGAGCTAATTGTATATCACCAGGTGTGAACATAGTGTGGAATTACAAGTCCTGTGGACTTTTCATCTGCTTCCTCCTAAACTGTATTCCCTCTCACCCATTTGCCATCAGGGCTCTTCTGCCTGGGGACTTGGTTATTGGGTCCTCCAGGAAGCAGACACCAAGAAGTTAGAAGAGCAAGAGGTTTATTGTGGTTAACGACTGTGAAGGACAAAGTGGAGAAGAAGCAGGCATTGACTGCAAGAGTCCAGACTGTGATGCAGGTCTGTGACTTGTGAAAGGAGAGCAGAAGGAAGGAAGTGTGAGAAGGTAGAGCCTCAGATGGCAGTACAGCTCTGAGAAGTTTTCTGTCAGACCAGCAAGGAGCTCTGGCATAAAGATGGCTCACAGACTGGTCCCTCACTGGGAGGAAATGTATGTGCTCTGGTTCTCCTGTGCAGTCATTGTTTGAGGTTCCCCCTTATAGAAGTGTCACAGCTGGAGAGCAATGGCAGACCTAAGGGAGTAAACAGCGGGAGGCTGTCAGTTCCCTGACATTCTCTGAGGCTGGGTAACCAGGTCTTTCTTAAAGGAGGATCTGAGTGGTGCATCTGTGTGTCTGTCACAGATGCCATGAGTGTCACTGTGTCACCTTACAGTGGGAGGCTCTGATACAGGGAAGTTCCAGACAGACAGTAAAGGGAAACAGTTCTCTGAGAGGGAGGGTCAGTGTGGAGGAAAGACAGTCGAAGCAAAAGGAAGTGAGTGGTCAGTGACCTGTGACATGATCTTCCTTGTGTGGCTGGAAATCTGGTGGGATGAGGGGTTAGGGTAAAAAAACCAAAAACTGGAAACCCTGGCTGGAGAGCACGGAGACAGGCCCTGAGTTCATGAGGGATGACCACAGTTGAATGACAATGACACATCAGCCTGATTAGGCAGAAATAAAGCCTAAATTAGCCTTGGAGTCTACCTGAGTTGCTGTGTACTATAGGAAGGATACAGAAGTCCTTGCCTGCTTCACAGCAAGTGTGGAGGAGAGCTGTCTGTGGTGGATGTTGGGTCTGTGGGGTACCACCACTGTGGTGGAGACAAAATACTCTCTAGCTGAGATTAATCCTTTGACTGTAGACCAAATTGGCAGGTAAAGCTGGAGCTCAGGGAATTTGTGGGGCTAGAGAGGCGGAACTACTCAGCATGCTCAAAAGGAGGGTAGACAGGGGAGCCTGGGTGGCTTGGTCGGTTAAGCGTCTGACTTCGGCTCAGGTCATGATCTCACGGTCCGTGAGTTCGAGCCCCGCGTCGGGCTCTGTGCTGACAGCTCAGAGCCTGGAGCCTGCTTCCGATTCTGTGTCTCCCTCTCTCTCTGACCCTCCCCCATTCATGCTCTGTCTCTCTCTGTCTCAAAAATAAATAAACGTTAAAAAAAAAAAATTAAAAGGAGGGTAGACATACATCCATAAGTTGCAGATTTGGTCAGCAACACAAATCCTGGGACAACAAGGATCTGGAGGATCAGCTTCTCCCTCCTTCACCAAGTATCCAAAGCCAAAACCACCCATAGCCGCCATCTTGGGACAGGACTAGTGAAAGGATTAGGAGTTACCCTGATAGGAGCTAACTTTGATTCAATTGAATATTGACCTGAAATGAGCTTGTGTTAAAGTGGAAGATACTGAGACACCTTTAAAGACAAGGTTAAATTATCTTGCCCCCTCCTTATTACTTCTGCCCAGTTACTATTGATTGTCAACTTCCAGAAGACCCCAGGAAAACCTATTGATGCAACAAACCCAGGTTTTCAGATTTACTGTAGTCTGAGAGAACATTACCTCAGTGATCTCAGCCGTGTCTCAGAATGAGGAAGTCAGAGTCTGCACAGGGTGATCTTTAGGGAAGGAAGGTTTCTCTGGGTGAGAGAGCAGGCTGGGATGGGGCCGACTTTATGACTTAGCAGCTTTGGATTGGTGAGCCCCACAAGATAAGCGTTTTGAAGCAAATTTTTCCTTGAGTAAGCTGCTGGTTTTGATAAGTAAACTATTTGAGTTGACTCACAATATTATTTCTGAGGAGCCTGTATTCGTGGAACAAGCAGGTAAGTTATTTTTGCTTCGTCCCAAAAGTGCTTAACACAGAGCCACAAAAGAATACCTGGGGCTGTTTTAAGACGTTGACTGGGAGTTATGATGGTTTCCATTCTTACTACTCAGAGGGGTGAAGCATAGTGAGAAGGAGCAGATAAATTGGAAAATCAAAAATATATTTTTTGTCTTTTTTAATAATTTTGAAGAATTGACACACTATTATTATTTTTTTCTTATTTATTATTTGAAGGGGGGCAGAGACAGAGGGAGACAGAGAATCCCAAGCAAGATCCATGCTCAGCACAGAGCCCAATTCAGGGCTCAATCTCATGAACCATGAGATCATGACCTGAGTTGACATCAAGAGTCAAACGCTTAACTCAGGGCACCCTGGTGCCAGGCACTCAGGTGCCACCCAGGCACCCTGACACACCATGAACTAAAGTCCATACTTTATTCAGGGTTCCTTAGTCTTTACCTAATGGCATCTTCCTATTCCACAATCCTGTCCAGGATGTCACATCACAGTTAGTTACCATGTCTTCTTAGACTCCTCTTGTCCATGACAGCTTCTCAGACTTTCCTTGCTTTTGATGACTGGTCAGCACATTTTGCAAAATGCCCCTTATTTGAGATTTACCTAATGTTTTACTCAGGATTCCAATAGGGTTTGGACTGGGGGGGGGAAGAAAATCACAGAAGTAAAGTGCTATTTTCATCACATGATATCAAGGGTGCTTGCTATCGAAATGGCATCACTGTCAATATGGACTGTGATTGACTGGATCAGGTGGTGTTTGTGTTTTCCCCACCATAAAGTTCCTCTTTGTCCACCTTTCCATACTGTATTCTTTGGAAGGCAGTCACTGTGTGCAGCCTATATGTAAGGAGTGAGGGCTTATACTCCATCTTCTGGGGATCAGGATATCTACAAAAACTGTTCAGCATTTTTCTGTGTGGGAGATTTGTCTATTCTAATTCATTTATTGATTTATTACATTTATATCAATACAGGCTCATGGCTTTTTATTTTGTATTTTGGGTTATAGTCTAATATATTTTACATATTTTGTTGCTCACGCTGTTCCAGCTTTGGCTGTTGGGAGCTCTTTCCATGGGCTGTGTCCTTTGGATATCCCTCCATCATTGTGTGCTTTGTTTGTTGTTGTTGTTTTTAAGCACTTCCTTGCTTCTTGGCACTCCAAGATGCTCCAGGTTCATCTTGCATATTCTCTGCCCCAGTGTGAGAATCAGCCATTTCTCCAAGGAGTCTTGGTTTCTTTTACTGGAGAATGGTATTAGACACCAAGCTCTGGGTGCTTGGTGTGTCTGTTGCTACTGGGGTATCCTTACTTCTAGTGGCATTTCTTCTTTGCATCTGCGTACTATACTTAACCTTTTTAACTGTGAATCTGCTTCTATACTTCCCACAATAGTGTCAGTTTAGAAGTCACAGAAGTGAGCTATGGAGACAGTGACTTAAAAACTTGGTCTTTCACAATGAAGATATCCCACATGACAGAAACAGTCTAACTGGAAAGAGTTGTCTGTGCACTGCACCTCCAAAACATTAAAAATGGCCTCCATGTGGTACATATGGAAAACCACAGAGTGGTTTTCATTTTTTTAAGGCTAATTCTGAGTTTTGAACAAGGTAAATTAGAAGTCTGGGAGGCGAAGACCCCATCCTGATGTGACAGATGACTGCTGATGAAGCTGTGATGAATGAGTCCCTAAACCAAACACATCAATACCTGATGGGCATGAGAAGGACAACGCTCCTTTACCTTCAATGAGGTTAAACCCTTTCTCTCAAGCATCGTGTTAAACCAGGCTCCATAGTTACAATTTGATCCCAAGACAAAGAAATAAAGGTCAATGATTGAAGGCAATTCTTTACCTTCAAATTAAAATGTGACAAATTTGTCTATTCTTCACTGACAATATTTTGCTTCTTCTGCAAAACCAAGATTGAAGTGGAAAAAAAAATATAAAAGAAAGACTAAGCTTTGAAAAACTTCCTATTTCAATTCTCTGATTATTTCTATCTGTTGGTTCATTGAGATATTCTCCACAATTGTTATGAATCTAATAAGGTACGTAGAACAAAACACAGAACAAAACAAAACAAAGCAACAAAATAACATTAACAAAGAGAACTATGTTCAACTTCAGTGATGGTTTGGATTTCAACTAAAGGAAGTGGAGCTTGATGAGACATTACCTACAAAGGGGAAAAATGCATGCAGTGGAAATCCCTTCTGCTACTAAGGTCTATATTTTGTAATAGGGCCTTCCAGGTGAGGGACTTTGAGAGCAAAGACTCCCCAAGCGATTTCTTATACTTTGTCGTGTAACCTGTTTTATGGGCCACAGTTGATTGGGCCAGGATTCTGTCATGATCTAAAGACACATAACTGGCTCCTGGCACTGATCTAGGGACACCATTGTCTGTGGGCTGGTTGATGGGTTGGTTTGGTTTGAAAATCTGGGAAAACAGTTGTACTCCATCCTTCCTAGATTGTGGCTAATCAACCAATCACTCCTTTCCTCCAGGAAATGAGATGGGACCTCCCAGAATGGCTGCCAGATCACTGGAGCTACTATAGTAGACTTAACTGTAGCCAAAAGTGTTTCTGGCCTCCATGACACCTGGTTTGGGGGCTGTTGAGATAGTTTCTTGTGCTTTCTAATTTCCTGGGGGGCACTCATGATAAATATGCATATGCATGGTTCCCTGAGCATGCTTTGGTTCCTTCAACTTAAAAGAGCCTAACAGAACAGTAACTCATTAAAAGGACCCAAGAATATATATTGTGAGTTCCTTGAGGGCAGATATCAAGTCTTACCTTTATTTTTTTAATGTTTTTATTTATTTTAGAGAGAGAGAGAGAGACAGAGAGAGATAGAGAGACAGAGAGAGAGAGAGAGAGAGAGAGAGAGAGAGAGAGAGAGAACGAGCAGGGTAAGGGCAGAGAGAGAGGGAGACACAGCATCTGAAGCAGACTCCAGGCTCTGAGTTGTCAGCACAGAGCCCAACGTGGGCCTGGAACTCATTAACTGTGAGATTGTGACCCGAACTGAAGTGGGACGCTCAACCGACTGAGCCACCCAGGTGCCCATCAAGTCTTACCTTTGTATTCTAAGTATATGCATTCAGCCAATTCTCAATATATGATTAGTGAAAAGGTGAATTAATGACTAAATGAATGGCATAACAAGACCCAAAGAAATTAAGAGTCAGAAGGCAACTGAAAGTAGAAACCAACATCATTTCTTGACCCTGTCTTAAAAACTTGTCATTCTTTCCTGTCCTTATATTAAATAACACTGAGGCCAAGCAAGAGTACTTTAACTGCTTGTTCCAGGAATCTGTTTCTGGAAAATAAGACCACAAACCACTTAACATTTTATTTATCAAGACTAAGAGCTTTCTTAGGAAGACTCTCTTCAAGATGCTCTCTCTGCCGTGCCCACTAATCCAAAGCTATAGTATCATAAACTCTATCCAGTCCAAGCCAGGTCCCCAAATGGGAAGAACTACCTTAAAAATCATCTAGCCTGGGGCGCCTGGGTGGCGCAGTCGGTTAGGCGTCCGACTTCAGCCAGGTCACGATCTCGCGGTCCGTGAGTTCGAGCCCCGCGTCGGGCTCTGGGCTGATGGCTCGGAGCCTGGAGCCTGTTTCCGATTCTGTCTCCCTCTCTCTCTGCCCCTCCCCTGTTCATGCTCTGTCTCTCTCTGTCCCAAAAATAAATAAAAAACGTTGAAAAAAAAATTTAAAAAAAAAAATCATCTAGCCTGGGCCCTAAAGATGCTATTGATACCCTATCCTAATTTTTATTTTAATTCACTATTAAGACCCACCAAAGTGATGTTCTTCCTTACTACAGATGTGGCAAATTTGACTATTATTCATTGACAACATTTCTCTTTCTGTAAGACGAAGTGGGCCTTATACACATAGTTTTACTTGATAAGTAGGTTTTTCTGGTAGTCTTTGAGGGGAATTGACAATACAACACAATCTGTTTCAGATTATTTTCTTCTTTTTAAGACATGATTCCCACTTTTTCGAATGTACAAAAATCTACTAAGCACAGAGAAATATGTATTCTTTTTTTTGTTTTTCATAGAGAAGTTGGAATGAGAAACAAATAAGCATTGTCTGTGTTACTTTGTCTAAGGGATAAAATAATTGAAATAGAAGTTATTTCAAAAATCTTTCCAACCTTAGGATTTGGGTTTAAGTAAATCTATGGACATTTTCTTCAGATTCTGTCTTGAATAAATGTCCTAATCACTTGTGACCAGGCTAAATGCATAAAGAATCTAACATTGTCTCAACTCTAACATAGGAAGTGGCTCATGGTACATAAAACACTATGTTAAGGCATCATGACCCATTAAACACTGAGTTTAATTTCTCAAATACAGACAAAAATACATAGCTCTGGACTTGCAATAAAGTATCTGTCATGAGAGTCATTTTAGCCCAAATGATGCTAAGAAATATCTGTCAATTCCAGACGTTTCCGACTGGATGGGACAACAGCCACCACATGTCATACAATACACCACACAAAATGTAAACATACCATTCACGTCTACAACTGAGATATTTATGGCATTTTCCATGGTTGCCATATCAACCCATGGAGCAACCAGGCCATTAAATCATGTTGTCAGCAGGCCAAGACAGTAACACCGCAAAAAAATTCCAGTTGCTGACATGAAACATTACATTTATCATTTCAAGACTTTTTTTTTTTCCAGAGGCTTCTTGCTTTATGCTCATCACTGCTTCTGAGTTGGTCTTTTAGGGTGCAAGGAGAATATGAATGAGCTGTTTAAAATGCAATAGAAATCCCAGCCAATTCTTGATTACTTTTATTTTCCTAGAACTCATTCTCTTAAGGTTATAATCTTGAGGTCACATGCCAGGAGGAAAGATATGTTGAGAGCTAACATATCATTGATGTGACTGGCCAGTTTTTGACTTTCTACCTTGGATACCTTGCTTCATTTTTCTTCTCTGAATGATTTTTTTTTTTCAGCAAATCTCCTAGGTTTCAAGAAAAGTCATTCTGATTTCTTCCAAAACTAGTTTGAGAGCCTCTTATCAAAATTCTTTTCCAAGACCCTAGAGAAAATCTAATCAATGGATATGGTATGGGCTCCACAATACATAACAACAGGACCAAGAGTACATTTTTCTGGGCAATTCTTATTGTATATAATCATATTAATTTCAGAAAAGGGGATTAAATGACTGTATAATTACATATTATTTAAATCTTCTACCATTATAAGACTTTTCACATAAATTCACAAGTCAGAAAAAGTTCTTGGTCACACGTAGTCCTAATGGTTTATTTTGCTTTTGCTTTTTTTGCCTCAGGAAACATAAAGGGGGAAAAAGAATTATCTGTCACATGAAGTGTTAGGAGTGTGAGATAAAAAATAAAGTAGCTGTGATATTTCAGTGTGTAAAATGACAAAATTCTTTTTTTTAATTTTTTAAATGTTTATTTTTGATATAGAGAGAGAGCCTGTGAGAGGGGAAGGGGAAGAAAGAGAGGGAGACATAGAATCAAGAGCAGGCTCCAGGCTCCGGGCTGACAGCAGAGAGCCCACACGGGGCTAGAACCCATGAGCTGTGAGATCATGAACTGAGCCGAAGTCGGACACTTAACTGACTGAGCAACCCAGGTGCCCCTATAATGACAAAATTCTTACACCAAGGACTATTATGCATACATAGAACAACAGTGGTAGAAAGTTTGTTCTGCTGTGCTTCATACTCTTCCCTCTCCTATGTATATCCTTCCTCACTTCCCTTGGCCACCTCCATGCACATTAAACATGCAGGATTGGATGCAATTTTGGCATCTTAGCTGCTTGTATACCCGCTGTTTTGCTCTTCATTCTTTCTGGAGAACAATCCTAAGAAAGTATAGTCAGTGGAGTTTTCAGAGAACAAGCTGGACATGAATCTTCTATAACTGGTCATCAGCATAGCTTTTCATTCCTCTCTCATCTCTATATGACCCGCAGCCTTTGAAAGGCATGCCCTCCCATAGGTATTGTTCTAGAAAACAGAGGTGGACAGTAACCAAGGATGTGGAAAGAAGCCAGGGTGATGGGGTGTATAACATGCAGGCTGTTGCCATTGAGCAGATACTGAACAAAACTGAGAACCTGGAAGGGAATGTGAGGATCTCAGCCACTCATAAGTTCATAGTCAAGCAGGAGAGGTAGATCCTTACAGAACAAACTTTGATATGAGGCAACCTGAGGAAAGGGGTTGGGAATAACATGAGCTGGGTCTTTAAGGATGGGTTGGCAGTTTTTGACAATCTGTAAGTGATGTCCAGACTGAAGAAATCCTTGAACAAGTTCCATAAGGCAGGAAAATGCTGATTGGAGTCCCTGAAAGAAAAGTAGATTATGTGCTTTTATTTATTTATTTATTTATTTATTTATTTATTTTATTTATCTTATTTTAAGTTTATTTATTTTAAGAAAGAGAAAAAGAGAGTGTGTGGGAGAAGGGCAGAGAGAAAGGGAGAGAGAGAATCCTAAGCAGGCTCCGTTCTGTCAGTGTAGAGCCCAACATGGGACTTGATCTCACAAACAGTGAGATCATGACCTGAGCCAAAAACAAGAGTTGGATGCTTAACCAACTGAACCATCCAGGCACCCCACAGGCTGTGTGCTTTCAAAGAAAAGCCAAGCCATGGAGGGTTATTGGTACCTGGGTAAAGAAATTACAGCAGAAAAGGTTTTGAGTGGAGAGAGATGTGGTCAGATCAGTGCTCTCAGGGGATGTGTGCAAGGTGAATCTGAGGGGAAGGAGGATGAAGCTGCAAGATCATTAAAATTTATTGGAATAATCGGAATGGGAGAGGGAGAAAATAATAAAAAGGGGATTTAAAAAAATGGTGATTCACAGCCTGAATGTGTTAGGTGTGATGAAAATTCCTCTCTTGGATGTTTTGAAGGCAAAAAACATATTTAGAATGAATAAGTAGAAACATATTCATACGATGGAACAATATACAGCAATGATAAAGAGTAAGGTGCAAGTAAGCACAAAAAAACGGTTAAATCTTCTAAAGATAAGGTTGAGTAAAAGAAACCAGGCAAAAAAGAGTAAATACAGTGGGATTCCACTTTTTTAGAATTCAAAAATGAATCCATGCTGCTGGATAGATGGTGGGGACTTTTCGAAAGGGTGAAGTGACTAGAAGGTGTACCGCTGGCCCTTCCAAGGAGATGGCCATGTGCTGTTTCTTGATCTGGGCGCCAGTTACTGGATGTGCTTGGTTTGTGAAAATTCACTGGGCGATACATTTCTGCTGTGTTCATGTTTCTTTATGTTAAACTTTTCACAACATGGAACATCTTGTTTTAGAGATCTCAGTGTAAGGAGGGGGCTTAGATATTTAACAAGTGGTCTTTGAAAGTTCAGCCCTTGACTTTAAATATAAGTGGGGTCATGTTTCCTGGATTCTGAAAAAAATTAGGAGCTACAATTTGGCAAATTAACCCATTGCATCTTGCAGTGAAACCTGGCATCCCTCTGCCCCAATCTCCCCCTCCCCTTCCCCCCCTCCCCCTGCCACAGCTGAAGACCTGGAGCATCGGATCAAAACCCACAGGCCTGGAAATGGGCAGTTGCCACTGGTAATACCAAGAAGCAAACAACTGAGTCATTGTCTTATTGATTTAAAGGAAGCAGAAGAATAAAATTTGATAAGGGCAAATGCGGAGGTGCTATCTCTTAGCAGCTTCAGAATAAAAACAGTGGAGTTCAGTTCCTGCCAGGGCTTGGGTATTAATCCATCATCCCTTGCTTGCCCCAGTGGTCAGCCCCGCTGTGGTGATTAGCAGAGAAACCTGTAATGATTAACCGGCCTTGTACATACAATGGTGACCTACAGACACAGACTTCTTATCATCCAGGAGCTCAGTACTTTCATACTGAGTCATGCCTGGTGTTCAGACAGGGAAGTTCACAGCATTTAATATGTTTCAAAATCTGGATTCAGTGTGAATTCCTGTAATTCACTAGAACCCTTCCCAACTTGTCCCCACCTGGAAGAAAAGGAAGCTTAGAATTAAAAAAATAATAATAATAATAAATAAAAACCCAAATTGCTCCCAGATGGATTCCTTGGAAGCATTTCTTAAATTGGGAATTTACATAAAAGCATTTTCCAGACTGTTTACATATTATTAGTTCCTTGAGTTGGGAGTAGTGACAGAATGATGTTAGTGTTGGAATGATAAGGACAAAAACAGGTATCCAGAAAAAAAATGGGACCAAGATTCCAAAAAACAACTCTTGATATCCACATTACTACTTTTTTTTTAGTTTATATTCTTTTATTTTATCCAGTAAAACTGTCAAAAATCACTAGAAGTAGTTGCCAATAAATCCACATTACTTCAAGAGGTTCCTATAAAGATTGTTGATTGCAATCAGTGTTTTCAACTTCTCATCAGACCTGGGTTAATCAGATAGTATCTTGGCTTACCTACTTTGATCAAGAATGTGTTGTGTTCATATGGAACTTGATGTTCTTTGAAGCTGTTTCACAGGTAATACACTTGCTTGAGATCTCTTCCTGTCACTCCCAGCTTTTCATTTCAACTGTTCATTCATTAGAAAATGTCACTAACCGCCTCTACATGCCAAGCCCAGATAACTCAGGTCTGATCCTGGTGACTGGAACCTATAGTCTCCTTGTTGTGACCTGGTACAGGGTCTCCTTCCCTCTGGTGCTGGCTTTGTGAATTATTCCTAACTCCCTTCACCTCATTAGCCAGCTCCCAACCCTTCCAGGACCCAGCCTATTAGGGTGATGTCCTTAAAGATCTAATCTGATCATTTTACACTCTCCATCTTGTTTCCTGCTGGCCTCCATTCCACGAAACAATAAAACAGAATGATACAGACACGCAAATTATCCCCCACCAAACAAAAACAAAAGAAAACAAAACCTCTATGAGGTAAAAGGAAAATCCTTAGAATAAGAAAGTCATTTAGAGTCCTTCTGACTTTGACTCCAGATTTCCTTTCCATGTTCCCACCTGGTCTTAGTGTCCTCTCTAGGCCCCTCAAAGTCTCTAGAGGTCAAAATGGTTTTTAATTTTTTTTAATTAAAAAAATGTGTATTTATTTATTTATTTTGAGAGAGAGGGGGGAGAGAGAGAGAGAGAGAGAGAGAGAGAGAGAGAGAGAGAGAATGAGAATCCCAAGCTCTGACACAGGGCTGCATCTCACAAACTATGAGATCATGATCTGAGCTCAAATCAAGAGTTGGACGCTTCACCGGCTGAGCCACCCAAGCACCCCAATGAAATGGTTTTTCTATTTGGCTTTTACTTAAGAT
Organism: Panthera pardus; assembly: GCF_024362965.1. Taxonomy (NCBI): domain Eukaryota; kingdom Metazoa; phylum Chordata; class Mammalia; order Carnivora; family Felidae; genus Panthera; species Panthera pardus. The sequence goes on along the minus strand of NW_026526821.1, from coordinate 47,188,778 downwards.
GTATCTTTTGCCTGAAGTGCCCTTTCCTTGCCTATGTTTGTAAAAATTTACCCATTTTTCAAACTTCAAGTTCCCACGTTACCTCCTCTATGCAACCTTTAGATAATGGTGTACTATGGTGTCTCTTCCCAAATCTCTGTTTAGTGACGTCATGTTGGCAGCTTGCAGTCTGCCCTGATGAGAGTATTTAACCACAACAATTGACAAATGCTACTGATCAGAGCTTGATTTATTGTTTTGTTGACGAGATTTAAGAAAGTGCTGGAGAAGATACTAATGGAACAGATTACATTTCAGAGTGTACTGTGTTTATAGACATTGTACTGTAAAGCACACACATTTGAGGAAATATTCTTCCAGTATTTGAATATTCTCCAATTCAGTAAAGAAGCCACTTAGGCCATTTGACAGATAAATGAAGTTCTTACACATGTTTTTATGGTTTACTTTTCATTTTAGTAGTTGATAGCAACAAAAGATATCACATGACATTCATGTTGGAGCTACACTTGCTCATAGATGAGAGGAACAGCTTCTTTATTGAATTTAGTAGTAATCAAGGATTTGTAGCCTATTTTTGAAACTCATAGTTGAATTACAATCATAGGTTGGGTATGCATACAAAAGTTCAGCAAAATCAACAAAAGCATTCTTTTAGAATCAATTGTCTATAGGCAATTTAAAGTAAAGAGTATTTTATATTTTATTATGATTTGTAAATTGCATACTACCCATTCATTATACCAGTGAAATATACAATAAACAAATAAAGATACATGCATGCATGTGGGCACACACACAGAGACACTTTTTTTTTCAGAGAGTCAGTTGTTGTTATACATTTACTAGGACACCACTACCTGTGGGCAAATGCCCATGGGGGAGGAGGAGGAAGGACTGACTAGCTTAGCTGTTCACCTGCTCACCTGCTCACCTGCCCACGATGTAGTTTTTCTTAGGGATATTAAGGAAAAAACGGTAATGGATGTGGAGCTCTCGGCACACCAGCCCTGGATACAGCAATAATAACAGCAATTAGCATCACAACAGTAAATATGACCAATGTCTGTTGACAGCTTGCTACATCCCAAACATGTTCTGAACTCTTTGTTTAGTCTCCATGGCAGTCCTACTTAGTAGGTTCTGTGTTACTCCCATTTTACAGATTAAAAAAACTGAGGTACGCACAGATGAAGGGGTACTCAGTAAGCTACTCCTAGAGTTAGATTACATTAAAACATGGTTCTTGGCTGTGATTCTCTTCTTTTTCCTTCCATCCAGTTGTCCTTCTCTGTTCTTCCATTCTCTCTTATTTTCTCTTCTTGTGCCTCTCCTGTTTCCTTGCTTCAGCTTCAGCCACCTGAAATAGGGAGAGGAAACATCCAACATGAATCTTCTTTTTTCTCTTTCTTTGCTGTTCCCCTTGAGGTTTTATTGACTTAAAAAATATTTTGATTTAACTTCAAGCTCATAGAAGTGTTGCAATAATAGTACAAAGAAATACCGTGCACCCTTTATTCAGTTTCTATGTGTGTTTCGATTTGGTCTGATTTGTTTTATTATCCTTTCTCTCTCTCTTTCCTCCACCTACTGTGTGCCAGACATTAAACTGATGCTGTCAACTGCTCAGGCCAAATTGGTTCGTATAGTAGCAACTTATATCCTCATTCCCTCCCTACATTCTTGTATATGAATAGAGTGATATCTTCCTTTGCTAATTATGATGTCCTTCTTTGTTCACAGCAAAGTACCATTAGCCACAAAGTTTAATGGTTTGGATGAGCGTTACCTTGCTTTTCCATGGAGTTGCACAGAACATACCTTAACAGGTATGCACAACACTGTCCAAAACCCTTGGATCCAAATTGTGTTTCAACATCCAGCAATTCAAGACTTTTAAAAAGGTAAGATGGGTAATATTGCATGTATTTAATAGCATCCCCTGTGAGGTCTAGGGCAGCAATCCTGTAATCAAACATAAATATTTCTGCAGCAGATGAATACAGAATAACAAAGACTTTACATCTTCTCAGTTCCATTCATGTCAATTGGAGTCACCAATTGAGTTTTGGTGTCAAAGTGTCAGTATTCCAGCTCCTTGCTTTGGGGGCTGCATATAAAGGCTATAGATAGGACTGTGTTCTTTATATGATGAAGGATAGGTGCTAGATTTATACTTTAGTGATAGATCAGCTCTGTAGCATCCGCATTTAATGGAAAACTTAGTACATAGATCAGCTCTGTTTTAATTAACAGTATTAAAATTGTAATAATCTCAACAGTACTTTAAATGGCAGGATGTTGACAACATCCTGCTAAATACCACCCCCCGTACACATACACACACACACACACACACACACACACACACAGCAGAGTAGAATTTAAGTTTTAAAGGTGATAAGCAAAGGCTAATGCTTTCTCACCAAGAAGGGATCTTTTGGCGTCCTGGGGAATTAAGGACTCAGTTGCAAGGAAGATAGTGGCCTTCTGAGTTAGGAGGGACATGTCATAACCATTGGGACCATAAACTGGTAATAAAATTCTGTGTTAAAGGATAGACACATCTTGGGGCACCTTGGAGGATCAGTCGGTTAAGTGTCTGACTCTTGATTTCGGCTCAGGTTATGATCTCACGGTTCGTGAGTGCAAGCCCCATATCAGGCTCTGCACTGACACCACAGAGCCTGCTTGGGGTTATCTCTCTGCCTCTCTCTCTCTCTCTCTCTCTCTCTCTCTCTCTCTCTCTCTCTCTCCCACTCCCTTTTTGTGTGCTGTGTTTCTCTCTCTGTCTCAAAATAAATAAACTTAAAAAAAGAGAAAGAATAGACATGTCTGTATATCACAACACAGTCTTTACAACAAACTTATTCACATAGGAGGAAATAATATAGTTTATTTTATAATAGAATACTTGTTATCACTTAAAATCACCAGCTTTTCAATAGATGACTCTTACTAAATAGAATGAATAGTCCCCAGTTAGCAGTCTCCATGGAAAGCTCTTTTCTCTGAAATTTGAATTTTGTTATATTTCCATCCAGATTCCATCTAACATGAGATTGGATACTATCTCAAACTCTTCTCAAATGACTTCATGCATCTTACCCATTCAGTACATCTATTAGAATGTTTGTTTCTTAAGCTAAACAAATATATGGTACTAAACATATAGTAAACACATTAGTATATTTGGTACTAAACATATAGTGAACTATTTCTGGTACTAAACTATACTATACTAAACTATATTTGGTACTAAACACAGAGTAAACACATTAGTATATTTGGTACTAAACAAATGTATGAGGTTGGTTGCAGTCGACTTAAAGAATAACTTGCAAATTTGAGGTGGGCTGGATTTTAACACTTTTCCTGAGTATGTAAAAGCATTTGTGGTTCATTTCTTGATACATATAGTTTATTCTCAGTATTCGTTTATTGGGGTTGATTAACATTAGGCCCATTTTAAAGATTGAGGAGGTGAGAGTTTAAGCACCTTGCCATAGTCATAAATCAAATTAGAGTACATCAGCCAGTGGTACTATGTTTTAAAGGTTCCAACTTAAGTAATAGATTGTCTAATACATGGCCGTGGTACTTGGGATCTGACCAAGAAATCACAGGTTTTCTGAAAGATCACTCTTTCTCAAAGAAGGCAGCAAACGATCTGTCAGAAAAGTTGCCTCTGGGTTGATGCTGTCCTTAAAGTATGAGACTGAAGTACAAACAGCTGAGTGCCTCCTGAGACTGGGACATGCAACAGCCAGATTACCAGCACCTGATGCAGTGAGGTAGGTGACCATGCTGAACCCTTGTTTGTTTTTGTTTTTGTTTTTGTTCTTTGGTGTTTTTTTTAAGGATATGCCTCATCCACTCAGCAAAGTGGCAGTATCTGCAGCCACCTGCCTGCCACCAGACAGCTGGTCTGGTGGGAATTCTTAACAGAAAGTACTAGGACCTCCCTAATAACAGAGGAGGCATCCAGGTTTGTGGGTGATCCCCTAGCAAGCTGGCAACCCAAATCAGGCTATGTTGGAGAGGAGGTGAGACTTAGTGGTGCTGGCCAGCAGAGGAGCTATTATGACCCGGGGCTGGGGGTGGGGGGAAGGGGAGCCAAGAAGTCCAATAGGTGCCCCAAAGGTGGCACATTCCAAGGACTAAATCAGAGGAGGAGACACCAAGTGTTGGTGCAATATAGCTGCAAGCTAGCGTGATGACACTTCGTAAGCACCTCTTCTGGGCTCAGACATAAAATTACATTTAAATTTCCTGCCTCTATGCAATCAAAAGAAGCCAACCTAACTGAAAGAAATGCACACTTCAAGGCTATAAATCTGAAACTTCCTAATCCCCAAAAGTCCACACTAGACTTCTTGCCTCCATGGAAACAACAAAGCATTCAGCCAACTGATTGGCCTCCAATGAATTTTAGATAAGACAGCTTGGAAGGGAATGGATGTGATTTTAATGCAGAAGAAAGCGCTGGAAGGGAGGTCCACTTGGTTCATATTTGAATAAAGCAAACAAGGCAGACGAAAGGCTGACAGCTGTAAATGACATTGTCAGTACAAAAATTATCAGCCAGTTTACAATCTGTTTGCTTATGTTGAACAAACAGACTGTGTGTGGCATCCTTCGGCCTCATGAATGGCAGAAATACTTGCAGGCTTCAGAAAAGCTATCTGCTCTCCTGCAGCCTGGCCACAATTAGATCGCCATTTGACAGCCACACTGAAAAGGAAACTGTGTCCCCCGCCTTTCACCCACACCCCCTTGCCTCTTTGCTTTCTCTTTTCCTTTCTTTCTTTTTCTCTGTCTTCTTCTTCATAAGACAAGCACTGAAGTTGGGCAGAGACACTCGTCTTGTTATATTGATGGTGTGAATTATGTTAGCTCTGTTGCTGGATCAAGCCGTTTACTGATGTGTCTGACATTCCAAGTGGGAGATCTTCAGTAACCTAGCAAGGCTCAGAGCCAACAGTCTTCATTTTTTATTCCTTACAGGAAGCAGAATCCGGGAGCCCCCGAAAGAATGTCACTTTTTCTTCTTTGTGCGGCCTGCCTCCAAGACCCTTTGCTTTGAACTTGCTAACATCGCATTCGGTACAGAAACAAAACACAGCATAAGAAGGGCTATGCAGTGAGCATCCAGCACTATTCCTCCCTGAGCAAGGCCCAAACCACCCGAATTTCAGGAGGGAATAACAAACCGGTGGGCTGTCACTGCTCTTGGGGGTTGGGCCCTAGTCTTTAACCCAGCCCCCAGCCTGAGAGGAATGAGTTGTGTGGTCTCATTGCTTAATCCCCTCTGTGTTCTGCAAACTCATAACACAGAAATAGTTCCTTTTGTTTAGAAAGAATGGAGAGCAAACACAGGTACTAATTTTATCCCTCACGTTCTCAGAGGCTCACCCTTGTTTAACTGCATCAGAGAGATTTAAGCCTCTGGTAGTGGTTTTCATGGGGCCAGAGGCTATTTGGATACTCTTGGCTTCTTACCTATGAGATTCCTGCTCACCTTGGAGTAAGTGAGGAACACAGGCTCCTGCCCCAGGGCCATTCACCTTTGTAGAACTACATGCTGGAAACAGAATAATCTCTAAGGAAAACAGCCCTTGCCTACAAAAACCAAGGTTTTGATTTTCACATTCCACTTTGGATACTGTCATTATTTATTGCATCTCTTCATTATTTATTGCATCTTCTTCTTGGCATTAGCCAAGAAATCTCTTCCTTGCTAGCGTTAGCCACTTTGCAGAAAAGATCAAGCCTTCCCTTTGTAGCCTCCTTTCTTTCTTCCTTTTTTAACATAAAGGATCTGTTTAAAGGTACTTGGTTTATTCAGCCAGGAAAAAAAAATACTGGTGATAGGTGAGTGCAGTGTGTTCATAGCAGATAACATGGGGCTGAACTGGCACACACAAAGCTGGAAGACTGTGGTAATTACTGCTAAGCAGTGAAGCATCAAAACACCTCTTGTACGGAAAGTTCATCCAATTACCACTAACCTAGAGAGGAGGGTTATGTTGTGGCTGTGCTTTTCATTTTAATCTAAATTGCTATTTCTCTTCCTCTGATATGGCCATCGGTCATAAAGAGTTGACCATCATTAAAACTGTTTGATTTGGAACCCTGTCATGTTTGGCTAAGAGGAGAAATGCAAATTTGATGAACGAATAAGGATAAATTTACATATCAGCCTCAGCTCACATGGAGAGAGTAAACATTCTGTTTATCTCAAGTGTCACTGTATGATTTCAGTAGGATCTAAAACTGACCTTGGCCCAGTCATTGCCAAAGACCTACATGAAATATACAGTTGTCCAAATACGATTCACTCAAGTAGAACTTGTGGGCAAACCCCGTGGAGCTCAGCAAACAGGGTTGGTGAGAACAGGGCTGGGAAGCAGTTGGCTCTGCTAAACTCCAAAATGAAACTCTGGAATGAGGGGTTGGTGAAGAAGAAAGAACAAAACATACAAAACAAAACAAAACAAAATAAAATCTGACTTCATGAATCTTATTCCATCACCATGAATTAAAACATCCTGTTTAGCTACTTTCAGTCTTTAACTACCTAACAATTAAAAAGAGTAAAATCTTAAAAACCAGTGTGAACACTTGAATTTGAAGTATGCTTCCACCAAACCTCTGTTTCATCATTTGGGCACAAGACGAAGATCATTTATTTGGTTTCTAAAAACTATAATTGATTCGAGGAACTTCAACACTTCATAGGTAGTTTACATTACAGGGGGATAATTTCTTTTGGCTGTTTGAATCAACCATGTTTTGCATTTTCCACAACATTTTTAATTAGTTTTTCTTCTCAAGCTAAGTCAACACTCATCAGTGTGTGAAGGAACATAAGACTTCTGTTCATAATGAGGCTTTTGAGTGTGCAGAAAAACATTTAGAGACAATTGCAGGCATCTGTATTGATATTTTCACCTCCACTTGCTCACACCCCAAAATTCATTGTAGAAAATGAAGAAGCAGAATGAGATTACTTTCTCTCACAGCAAAGTACACAGAAAGGTGATGGGGATTTTATATGTGTGCATATATATATTATATATTATTATATCTGATACATATAATATAATATCATAGCATATATTAATATATTCTAAAATGTATTTATTTTTCATTGGAGCTAGTCTGGAAATTTTGCCCACTGTAGAGCAGAAAAATATCTTGAGTCAGAGAAAAGAAACAGTGAAAACTATTTGACAGATACAAATACTTTTTAATTAGAATATCAAAGGACATTCTTATAGGACACGTTTATACATTTGCTTTATAGCCTACAAAATAATTCTTTTTAAAAAAATAATATAACCACATAGAATAATGCAAAGCTTTAATAGCAGATCCTATAGGAACTTCCTATTTGGGTACAGTTTGCAAATAATTACAAGTAGTAATTACAAATGATTAAGCGTATTTAGCAACTTCTTTGGTCAGAGTTAAGCTGAGGATTTTTGAAGTTAAATGAGTGGGAGTTTGAGAAACTAACACAAATAAGGAGAAAGCATCTCATTACTACCAAAACTATGGCCAGGTTTTCCAGTGTTTGAAAGGAAATTGCCATATTGTCTACAGTAGAAAAAGAGTAAGAAAAAATAGTACATGTGTGGGGGAGTAATATATATTTGAGGAAATAAGTCACTTTAGAATCTCTCCTTCAGTATTCTGTGTTCACACACATAGAAACCTAGCGTATTGTACACAGCATTGTTTCTGGTCTGAAGTGGTTGTAAAACACCAAAAAACCAGAGGCTCACAGTTGAGTAAATGATCTCACAAAGTCAATAGGCCCATTCTTTCCCGCACTCAAAGATGTTCAAGGCTGAGTTACAGAGTTTTCAGGAAGTAAAGTGTGTCTACAACAAATTGAATATTGATATTTAGTATTAAAAATAATAATAACTAAGAAATGAAGGAATAATCACCAAGGGACAGAGATCTGAGTTTCCAGATGAGGACATGGGCAAGCCATGGGCCATCTCTGACCTTGCTGCATTGGTGAATACGCCATTTACTAGAGTATGAAAATTACACTCTACTTGTCTTCCTGGGAGCCTTCTTAGGCTAGATCCATCCAGCGCTAAAAGTGGTAGCTAAAAAAGTGGGAACCATGATGAATGGGTAAACAAATGTGGCATATCTATCCAAGGGATTATTACTTGGCAAACAAAACAAAACAAAACAAGACAGATGAATCTTGAAAATATTATGGCAAGTAAAAGAAGCCAGTCACAAAAGGCCACATAGTATATAATTTCATTTCTGTGAAATATCCAGAATAGGCATATCTAGCAATTGCCAGGATCTTGGAGCTGGCAGTAGAATGAGGAATAACTGCTAATGGGTTGGGGGTTTGGAGCAGGGACTGAAATGTTATAAAATTAGATTGTGGTGATAGCTGCACAAGTCCTTAAGCCACTGAACATTACATTTTGAATCAATTTTACAGTATATGAATTCTATCTTTTTAAAAATGTTTTTATTTAAATTCCAGTATAGTTAATATCCAGTGTAATATTAGTTTCAGGTGTGCTATTTAGTGATTCAACACTTCCATACACCACCCGGTGCTCATCACAAGTGAATGATATCTTAATAAAGCTCTTAAAAAAACAATAAAATAAAGAAAGAAAACAAAAACTGACCACCAAGACTGTTAGAAAGCCGAAGACAAGCTTTCAGGGAGAATTGCGTAGGATTCCGAGGAACAAATGGAAAACACATGAATATTAACTCAAATTAGGTCACTCCCCATCTCAGACTATTTCTACCCATGAAGGCAGTAAAAGTTAAAATCAAAACCAAGCTAAAATGTGATAAATATTTGTGGGTTATTTGTGATGCGCTGGGCATGGTAGGTCACAAGGAAGAGGATAAGACACCTTGAGGAAACTCACAGTCTAAAAGGAGACAGGCAAACACACACAATTTGCTTGGCCACATGCTGGACAACTGTGCATGCTATTAACAGCAGGCTTGGAAGTCATGGATTGCAGCACAGAAAGAGGAATACGGGCCTGAGGATCTTTGATATAGCAGAGCTGCAGGTATTAGTGAAAGCACCTGGGAGCTTCCTCTTCTGTAAACACTTTAGAAGTTGAAAGTATCATGTGGCTCTCTCAACACCTACCAAAACTCTTGGTTGCGTGAATAATAGTGAGTCTTAAATGAAAATCAGGGTGAATTTACCACTCTGAGATGTGGAGATATCCAAAGTCCAGACACCTAGTTCTGAGGGGCTGCATTTAGAAGAATGTGTTCAGGACCTGGGAAGAGCCACCCATCATGTAAGATACAGAAAGTTGAAGAAAATGTGAAAAAAACTACCTGGGCATCTTCCAAGATGACTGCACTTACCAAGGTGAGTGTTGAGTAAAACATAGAATTGTTAAAGTGATATGTTGTCCACCTGAAACTACTATAACATTCTATGTCATTTATACTTCAATAATAATAATAAATCTACCTGGGCAGGAGGAAATGAATGCCTGGTAGTTAACATTGCACCTTAACAACATCTTTGCTATGGGAATCACCTCATTCAATTCTCAAAATCCTAAAAGGAGATGATAAGCAGTGATGTTATTATCCCTATTTTACAGATAAAGAAGCTAAGGATAGAGAAACTAAGGAATTTGTCCAAGGTCAATTAGCAAATAGCAAAACCACTCTGACATAGCTCTGTTGATTATTCAACTTATGCCCTTTACCACTATCCTATTCTGATTTCTTGTTCCAAATGATCCTAAAGTATGTCCAGCTTACCAATAAATACAATCTCAAGAGGCAGCACGTTCATTTTCTGTACTCAATAAGGGAAAACAGAGAGATACTTTCAGAAATAGCATTGGGGCGCCTGGGTGGCTTGGTCGGTTGAGCGTCCGACTTCGGCTCAGGTCACGATCTCACGGTCCGTGGGTTCGAGCCCCGCGTCGGGCTCTGTGCTGACAGCTCAGAGCCTGGAGCCTGTTTCAGATTCTGTGTCTCCCTCTCTCTGTGACCCTCCCCCGTTCATGCTCTGTCTCTCTCTGTCTCAAAAATAAATAAACGTTAAAAAAAATTAAAAAAAAAAAAAAAAAAAAGAAATAGCATATTCCCAGTCACTGGAGATGTTCACGCAGGCCCAAAAGACTGTTGGAAATGTGGACAGTCTAAAGTATTGGGATCAATGACCTTTACAGGTACTTTCAATCTAGTTGTTCTGATGTGGTGACTATAGAATGTATGACCAGTACCGGAGACCCTGCATATGGTTGTACAAGTCGGGTACTGCACAACTCTGGGAAGGGGGGCACATTTCATATTCACAGCCATCACGGATTTGAATATTTCTTAAGTTCTAAAAATATTTCTTGGCTTTCCTGAAGATGTTTGTACAGAGTTTTAAGGGAGAGTAACTATTCCTTATGTTCCCCAAGTTTCGATCTGGGTCTTTGGGAGCTCTGACCACATCTGATTTAGAATTATGATTGCAGAAGGTGGGGGGGGGGGTGCAGCAGCATGCAGCTAGAGACAGGAAGACAAGTTAGGATGTTATGGCAATTGGTCAGAGATAAAAGGTGAGGGCTGGTGATGGGGATGAGGAAATGGTGGTTGTATCCATTCAGGAGAGAGGTGAGCTAGAGACTCCAGTTTAGAAGTCACATATATGAAAACATAGTTGTAACTAAAAGTACCAGTAAGTTTACATATGAGAGACAAGGGGTTAGAAAAGATAAATATTGCATCATAACCCTGAGCAGTATGCAAATTTCGGTAGCAGATAAAGAAACCAAAAGAGATTTTCTGCAGCTGGTAGGTAATCAGCAGGGGGCCTGGTTCAAAGAGGAAATGCAGGTGGAGGATGTGGGGGAAATTGATGGAGCTCACAGTGGTCAATAGTTGCTGATCTTTAGGAGACCACTTTCAGTGGATTATTGATGGAGGACAGATGACAGACCCTCAGGGTAATTAGTTCAAAGTGGCTCAGGGTAATTAGTGGAAAGGAAGGAAAGGAAAGGAGAGGAGAGGAGAGAGGAGAGGAAAAGGAAAAGGAAAAGGAAAAGGAAAAGGAAAAGGAAAAGGAAAAAGAAAGGGGAGAGGAGAGAAAAAAGAAAAGAAAAGAAAAGAAAAGAAAAGAGAAAACAGAGAAAAAGCAAAGAAAGCAACTGGAACTCTATCAATTGACTGTATTCTTATTAAACTCTTAGAGAAAGGCATTTTGCAAAATAAAAACCATGGCATGTTATAACAGAAAAAAAGCATGATGTTAAAGCATGCCATATTAAAGAGCAAAAAATATGGTCTTAAAAAACATAACATGTTAAAGCATGTTAAATCTTAAATCTTCATTATTACTCTGACTTACAAAGTATCATGTTTATTAAAGTGAACAATGGTAGAATTATGGATGATTTCCATTTTCTTCTTTATGACTTCAACACTTAAAAGTAATCTTTGTTATTTTCCTGTCTTTTCTCTATTTTCTTTACATATAGATATAAACTATTATTATTTATGTAATTAAGCCCAGCATTTAATGTGTTGGATAAATGAAGGAATACACATACTCTGGTAATTTTTCCCTTAGAAATACATTGCAAATTGTTTCCATAATTAAATGTTTGTTGGCAACATGACATCTACCATCTTCATGTGACTCCAATCTTGTGCACACGCACCACAATTAGTTAGATGTTTTTACTATTGGATACTTAGATTGTTTCCCTTTTTTCCCAATTATAACCAATGCCACAGTGAACATCTCTCCGCCAACCTCTTTGAATCCTTAGGAGAGTCTCGTATCCTGACATCGTATATCCTACTTCAAAGAGAAAGCCATTTTTTAGTGGCTTAAAACAGCACAAATTTCTTTTCTTACAGCTACGAAGGTCAAAGTTCTAAAATCAAGATGTCACCAGGGCTGCCTCCCTCCTGGAGGCTCTAGGGAAGGATTTGTGTCAGGCATTTCCCAGTTTCTAGCAGCTGTCTGCATTCCTTGGCTGGGGTTCTTTCCTCCATCTGTGAATCTCTCCTCCGTCCTCCCTTCTCCTTCTCAACTAACTTCTCCTAATTCTCCTGCCCTCTCTTGTAAGGGTCCGAGTGAGTACATTGGGCCCCATCTGGCTACTCCAGGATAATAGAAAACATATTCTTTTTCTATGTTTATTTATTTATTTTTGAGGGGTGGGGCAGTAGAGAGAGGGAAACAGAGAATCCCAACCAAGCTTCTTGCTGTCAACACAGAGCCCTACGCGGGGCTTGAACCCACGAACCCTGAGATCATAACCCAAGCCAAAATCAAGAGTTGAATGCTTACCCAACTGAGCCACCCAGGTGCCCCTACAAAATGTATTCTTAAAGCTTTTATATTTATTGTAAAATTACCCCTAAGAATGGTTTTTCCAGTTTACATTTCCATGAGCTGTCATGAATGCTTAACTTTTTTTTTTTTTTTTTTTTTGCACTTCTACTAAGGGTTGGGAATATTCATTAAAAATGGTTTTGGCCAGTTTTATAGGATAAACGTTGAATATATGCATCCAAACGCTAAATTTTGAAATTATTGAAATTTGATTACAAATGAGATCATTGTTTTCATCTATCATTCATTTCTTACTCTTCTTTGATGAGTTGCCTGTTCTTATCTTTTGTCAAAACTACTGATCTACTGATGTGCCTATCTATCTATCTATCTATCTACCTATCATGTATCTATTTTCATTTTAAATCCAGTATAGTTAACATAGTGTTCTATTAGTTTTAGGTGTACAATATAGTGATTCAACAATTCTATACATCACCTGGTGTTCATCATGATAAGTAAATTATTAATCCCCATCACTTATTCCCCTCATCCCACCACCCACCTCTCCTCTGGTAACCATCAGTCTTTTCTTTATAGGTAATTGTCTGTTTCTGTTTGTCTATTTTTTCCCTTTGTTCCATTGTTTTGTTTCTTAACTTCCACATATGAGTGAAATCATATGGTATTTGTCTTTCTCTGACTGGCTTATTTCATTTAACCTTATACTCTCTAGACCTATGTTGTTGCAAATGGCAAGAGTTCATTCTTTTTTATGGCTGAGCAATATTCCATATATCTGTAGCTGTTCAGCTATCAGCGGACATGGGCTGCTTCCATATTTTGGCTATCGTAAATAATGCTGCAATAAATATAGGGGTGCATATATCTTTTCAAGTTAGTGTTTTTATATTCTTTGGGTAAATACCCAGTAGTTGAATTACTGGATCATGGGGTAGTTCTATTTTTAACTTTATGAGGAACTTCCACACTGTTTTCCACAGTGGCTGTACCAGTTTGCATTCCTACCAACAGTGCAATAAGGTTCTTTTTTTCTTTTTAAAAAAATTATTTATAAAATATTTTATATAGTGAAGACATTAGTCTTTTGTCTGCTATGTATATCGTAGTATGTGTGTGTATTTTGAAATTTGATATTTTACATAATCAGTACAGCACTCATTTACATGGTGGCTATCTGTTTGCTATTATGCTTACACAACACTTTCTTCTCCTGAAATTATCTATTCCTCTATCCCCTTTGTTTTTATTCTGATTCTACTTCATGACAATGTTTATCTTTTTTTAAAGAAATTATAATTCATCTGGAATGCATGTGAGTGCATGTCTGATATTACATAGGACTTTAAATTTTATTTTTCCCTCATATTTAATGAATTATCTGATTAGCTCTATTTTTTTTTCTTTTTCTATCATTTTGAAACCTACTCTTATCACATCCTGAATTTTTATACATGTTAGACTCTCTAGGTTTCTGTTCTGTTCCTTTAACCTGTCTATTCTTATATTGATATCATGCTATTGTAATCAAAATTTTTACATAGCAGTATCTTCAAAGGAGACCAATGGCAAGATGACGGCAGTACATTTAATGTGGCTGAGCAGCAAGGTCTCCAAACTAATCATCAAAAGGCCCAAGTTCTAATGCAGGCATTGCCACCACTTTGCTGGCTGATATGGAGTCCCCTAAAATTTTAAATATATTTCTTCTTTTAAAAAATGCTGCAGCCCATAGGGACGCCTGGGTAGCTCAGTCAGTTGAGTGTCCGACGTCGGCTCAGGTCATGATCTCGTGGTTTGTGGGTTGGAGCCCGCGTCAGGGTCTGTGCTGACAGCTCAGAACCTGGAGGCTACCTCAGATTCTGTGTCTCCTCCTCTCTGCCCCTCCCATGCTCATGCTCTATCTTTCTCTGTCTCTCAATAATAAATAAACATTAAGAAAGAAATTTTTAAAAAATGCTGAAGACCTAAAATTGGGGTTATAATGCTTCTTTTGCCAATCTCCTAATTTCCTCAGGATCAAATGAGTGAAATTATTTCAAAACACTTCAAATTCCATGTCAAATGTTGTTGTTAACTCATTTTTCCTTTCTGTGACAGAGTAAGAAGTATGGAGATTACAGAGAAATACAAAATATAAGATTTCATAACACTGTTTTTAAAAATTAGTATCTCTGCTTTGAAAGAGAGAAGAGTTACGTTTAGTTTTCAATTGTACCTAATAATTTATGAGAATCATCATTAGAATTTGCCATGTAACCATAAGACCTGCTTTTTAAAGAAACAAATGCTTCAGAGAAGAAAACCCTGGAAGCATTTTTATTTTTTGGTCTCAGGAGAAAAAGCCTATTTCAAGACAAATCTTCATACTGAAGGCATGTGTGGCATTTGGCATCGTCATAAGGGAGATTTGGCTACTACTGATTTAGTACGTTTACTAGCTGCTGAACTGTTTAAGGGGAAAGTCTGTGTCTTCCAAAACTACTTAGCAAATAGTAACTACAGTAAGAAGTTGTCTAAATGAGTACTTCCCTTCTGTTCATATTTGAATAAAACTTTCAGCCACATTTAGGCCAGTAGAGAGAAGGCTCCTGCAGGTGGAATGCACCAGGCACAGGGCAGGGAGCACTAGGTCAGGAGTCAGGGAGATGGGTCTGATCTCACTTGCCTTGAATTTCCTGCATGCCTTGATTTCAGGCCCCACTTGAAAACAAGGGTGTTGACCAGCTTAACTCTTGGTCTCTCCCATCCTAGCTTCCTACGACTTAGTAACAGTCAACAACACCTGGTTCCCCAGGGCCAGGTGACAGCAGTGCTCATCACCTCTGGTCCTTGAGTTTGGGAATCACATCTCAGGGAAAGAGAACCAGGTGGAGCAGGCACGGTTTATGAAGATTTGGAAGGTGAGTAAGAGCTTTGTGCCTGCAGAGGCCAAGCTATATTGTCCTCCCCCTCCCCACCCCCAGCATCTAACACTGTGCACCAAGCACCCAGTGAATGCTGATGGAAAGAATGAATAGATGGGAAAGCACACAGGTGGTCGACCCTTGGGAAAGAACCTGAAACGTGTTTACCCTTCCAAGAAGTATGGGAATCTTCTCCCTCTCGAACAGTCTCCTAGTTTTCAAGTCAACCATCCCACCCAGGATGAAAGGGAATAGGGCTCCTCCCGCACTGGGACCTCCATCTGGGTTCTGTTTGTCCACACAAACAACCCTCTCCTTGTTTAATCTGCCAGCAGGGTCTGCACCCAGGAGGCAGGACTTCAAGCCAACACCTCCACACCTCCTCTCCAGGGGCAGTCTCAGAACTGATGCACAGCCTATCCCCAGCCCCAACACCAGTGAGCCCTTCCCTTGAAGGACGATGGGTTTCCCACCCCAACAGCTGGAGGCATTGTCTCTCCACCTCAGCCTGGTGGAAACATTCCGTTTAGACAGGTGGCTGAGCTTTCTACGTACTGATGCAAGTTTCCTTCTTTTTTGGCTTCCAGTTCCATCCTCCCTGCAGCTGAGGTCCATACAGAATAGGGGTAAGGGGGCAGAAGGTGAGGTTGAGCAGAAGAGGAGCCCATTCATTAGAGATTCCTTTTGATGAGATAGGATTATTCTACCTCTGCTTGCCAAGAAATGGAAGCCAGAACATTGCAGGCAGGTGCTCCCAAGTCTAACTCAGACCTCCAGTGGTGTGCTCGGAAGCCCCTTAGCCAGAGAAATCCAGAGCTAGTAGGAAAGCTGGGTGGGATGGCCATGTTTCTGGCTTCTAGCAATGTGCCCAGTTGCTGCTCTGACTGCCCTATCCATCGCTCGTTAAACGGACCCAAGCTCCATCTATTCTTAAGGTATGCCCTTCCAGGTATTCCTCTGTATGCAGGTAGGGCTCGAAGTCAGCCTCACCATGGCATCCAACCTCATGATTTCTTCAAAGATTAGTTTAGTTCTGTCTAAATTGGCAGAAGTCTTGCAAGTCAACAAACGAAGCAGGCTTTATACTTAAGAGGTGGTTGTTTCCTTCATGTTAGAATTCTACCTAGGTAACAGTTTTTAGAGGGAAAAGTTAAATTATTTTCTGTCCCTACTATCATGGAGTCATTTGTCATGGAATCTTTATATTTGAGAGAAATGCATCCTGAGGCAGTCACACATCCCTAAATTTGAAAAGACCACCATAGATTATAATGTCTCCCAATTCATTTCAACCAAGTACTATATCACTTAAAGGAGAAAGTGAATTCCATCAATTCTGTGATCATTCTATAACCAGCAACCCCTGTTTCCTTGTCTAGCCTCATGAGGTGACCACTACATTTCTGGGAATTTTTGGAATAAGCACCAAATTACAGCAAAAGCCAGGCAGGTGGGGGCATTAGGTGTGCAGCTGGTTTGATTCAGTAGTTTGAGTGTTTGCTTCTATACACCAGCCTCTTAATCTGTCCTATTCAACTTTGTCCCTCTGCAAATGAACAATTAATGCATGGCCCTTAGTAAATGTTAAATCTGCAAGTATAAGACAACGATATAAAATGTTTCCATAAATTGTAGGTCTCTTGCCTTGTTATCCCCATTTCTCTTAAGAAGGACAGGGGCACCTGGGTGGCCCAGTCAGTTGAGCGTTAGACTTCGGCTCAGGTCATGATCTCATGGTTCGTGAGTTCAAGCCCCACTTCAAGCTCTGTGCTGACAGATCAGAGCCTGGAACCTGTTTCAGATTCTGTGTCTCCCTCTCTCTCTGCCCCTCCCCCGCTCTCTCTCTCTCTCTCTCACACACACACACACACACACACTCTTTCTCTGTCAAAAATAAACATTAAAAATATATTTCAAAAAAACAAGGGGAAGGAATCAGGATGACCACTTGGCATATGGGGAAGTAAAGGCACAGGACACAGAGGTGTCTGCCTGAGTATGAGCTTATGTGATAGACTCAATGCAGGCACCATATCACAAATCCCTGAGAGAGTAAAAGGCGGGAGGCGGGGGAAACCTCATGGACCTTTTCAGCCATAAATAAATTCTTATGCAAACATATTTCAAAATGTGAGCGAGAGTGTGCACCCATTCGAATGAGGTTTTATTCACCACGGGGAAGGCCGCATTTTCATACGTAGGACTTGGTGGTGGGGGAAGATGAAACCGTCTTCCAAAGAAATGAGGTCACATAGGTTATGGTTCCTGGAAGATGTGTTAAAAAGAAATAATTCCTACTTCTCATTCATAGGAAAACAGGACTACTCTCAAGAAAAATTTCAACTTTTAAACATCGTAGTGTGATTTGTTTTATGGATAGACTGCATTTGTGGTTTTATAGAATTGACATGCACTTGATCTAACCCAGCTAACAGGTTGAATTTTTTATGTAGATGTTTTCTTCCTGGATAAGCTGAGCAGTTTCTTACTCACAAATCCTTTCTGAAATTTCATATTCTGAATGAAGGCTGGGGAAGGACCACATTAGAAAATTTCCTGAGGTGTCTAACATTCTTTTCACTTTACCCTTGTATTTTTGTGTAGTTGATCTCTTCTTACACATGGATGTGTTGAAGCAAAGTATTTATGTTAAACACAGGCAGAATATCTAAAGCAAATATTCATAATTAAATGTTGTTATACAATGAGCCATTAGGCTCCTTTAATAGAAGCAAAGCTTTAGAAAGTTCCATGTCATAATTTTCTTTATAGCTCCTTAAAATAAGGGAACATTGTTTTTCTGGCTTCTTTTCTATTTACACAAGTAATACATGGTGATTTGCAAATACAGCTTAGATATCACCATTATTAGTATTTTGATATATACACATATGCATTTTTACAGATTCAGGGTCATATTGTATGTAGATTCTTGCTTTCTTTTTTTTTTCTTCTTTAAATAATATGTGAGCACTTCCCCATGGCATCACATATTTTTTGAAAACATGCCCTTTAATGTTTTCTGATATAAATTATTTAGAGTACCACCTATGTGATATCCTAATATATTTTATAATACTCATCAGTGTCTACTCATTTTGTTGAAAAAAAGTTGATTTCTTTAAATTAACCAATTTTATGGGGAAGATAACATATATTTAGTTTGGCATTGAATTAACAACTATATAATTTGATCAACAGTTTGACTTTTCAACTGCTGTTATAACATATATAAGCTTGCAGTACATTTGGTGGCCATCAGGGCCCCTTCTCCTGCAGGAGTCAACTGACCACCATGCTTCATTTTAAGCCAAGTTCATGTGCAAAGAGGCAGAGAACAGAGATAAAGGATGAATGTACTATGCTTTGGTGCATTGTAATAACTAGAATTTCTCAGGAGCTTCACAGAGGGTATGAAATTTTAAGACACGAGGAGAAGGAAGACCCAAGATAGAAAGAAGATGGCTTCCCAGTGGGATAGCTGGATAAAGAATTTTTTTCTAAAGAAACCATTGTTTTCTAGCTTTTTAAAATGAAGTCAGATACTCAACCTACTGAGCCACCCAGGTGCCCCTGTTTTCCAATTTTTAACTAGTTTTGTATTCCCAGGTAGTTTAGTTTCAGCCTAGTCATCCAAAACCAAACCAATGACCAACCAAAATCCACTAAGTTCTAGATGAGTCTTTAATGTTTTTTTTTTCTTCCTTGAGTTGGCCAACTGGTTACTCCTGCCTTTAAAATATCTCCTACCAAAATGCTTCTTGCTTATTTTAGGAAGCAGAAATGTGGAATTTCAAATGAAGTCTTCAGCATTATTTCATAGGTGGAAGTCCCCAAGTCCTTGTTGGTTCTTGCCATTAACATTTGCAGGGTCTTGGAGTGCTAGTGATTCCAGGTATCATAGACAATTATCTTGACTATTTAAGGGGAGAATGAAGAACATTTGGAAAACAGAATCTGGGTTTATATTTACATTTCAAGCTTCATGGTTGACTATTATGACTTCATGATAGCTTAACTATCTCCCAATTTATTTTCTCTGCCATGCTGAAAATTTTTCCTGCATTTCACTGAAACTGACCCATGATTTACTGTTTTTCATCTATTGACCTTTAACTTCCTTTTTAAGGTAGATTGTTATAAAGTTACCCCTTGTTTAGAAGATGTGCCATTGCATTGGCTTTTCACTCATAAGTACGTCATTAAATCTATGCAGCAAGAACTAAAAGGGAGTTAGTTTCATATGATAACATAAAGGGAGAGTTGGAGAACTATTACAAATGAATGAAGTAAGGGGTGTCTGAGTGGCTCTGTTGGTTGAATATGTGACTCCTAACTTCAGCTCAGGTCATCATCTCAGGGTCATGGGATCGAGCCTTGTGTCGGGCTCTGCTCTCAGTGTGGGACCTGCTTAGGATTCTCTCTCTCTTTCCCTGTATCTCCCTCCTCCACTTGCACTCTCTCTTTCTCTAAAAAAAAATGAATGAAGCAAAAAATTTGGCTCTTTCTGGTCTGAGAACACACCCTTGGAAGCAAACCCTATGAAAATATATTCTCAGTGAGTCAAGCTGCACATTTCCCTTTCCTTCTCTCTATCTTAGCTCAGGCAGTCAAGTGTGTGCCAAGTATCTGCTGCAGCCAAACCTCCCACATCTTGTCAGAGAAGCCCATCGTTACCCAATGGAAGCTCATGATTCAGCAGGTACTTAACGTGCGATCTCCTAGGAAACAGAGACCAGGTATCTGAACAATACATTGCTGACTGACCACATCTCCAGCCACCAAATGCTTCCTGTAAATGAGCAGTCATTTTACTCCAAGAGTTGCAGGGTTGGCTTGAGTCCTGGGGCAAATAATGGAATGAAATCCTCAACCAGATTGATATCCCACCCCCCAAGAAGTTCTATGCATTCATTTTAGAGCACAGGTTGGTTTCTGGGCATTCTCTTCAAACTAGGTTACTGTGTGGAAACTGGCCAAAAGCATCTGCAGCAGCCACGATGACAACTTTCTGGCTTTTTGCCATTGGTGATTTCTCCATAGCCACTCAAGTATAAAAGACTAACCATAGAGCAAGAGCTTTCCAGCATCTGTGTATACATTCATCATCTGTTAACCAATGTCTAGTTATGTTATCTAGTCTTATATGTGAGGTTTGTACCAAGCACTGAGAATACAGAATTGAATAAGATCTCATCCTGAAGAACTCAGTCTAGCAAGAAGAATGGCTTTCTAATCTAGTGAGTGTTCTATAGGAGTACATTTCACAGTGGAAGGAATATGAACAAAATGCTGCAGAAGGAAGATTGGGTATGAGAAAAGAACTGAATATGCTTTCACAGAAGGAGTGAGACATGTAGAGTTGGGTCTTGAAGGATGAATAGGAGTTTGGCAAAGAAGGGGGTCAAGTCCATTTCTGGACTACATGTTTGTTTGTTTGTTTGTTTCTATTATTTGAGACCACTTCACCACTGTGAAGTTGGGAACAATTCATTTTGTTTTATCCTCAAGAACTTAAGGGTTCAGGTAAATTTAGCAATAGACATTGTTTGGTTATAAAATCACCTTGTACAGTCTCCAACAATGGTTCCACTTTTTCACATCAATGTTTTCAGGTGAAAATTACTCTATCTGTAGCCACTTAAACTCTGAAATGTCAGTAGGTCTCCTAGTTTCTATTTCAGCTTACTTACTTGAATAACAGTTTATCCCCAAAAGCCTCTTAGCAATACATTTTTCCCCTCTCAGGACTTTCCTAGCTGACCTATGAGTGACAGCTGCCATGTTCTTCCTAGCCATTCACTGCAGTGCAGCAACCTGGACTCAATCATCCTTCTTCATATACCTAACTAACCCCCACTTTCTCTGGACATCCCTGTCACTACAACCCTGCTTCTACTCTGTTCCCACCTTCCTTTTGCCAAGTTTTACCCAGTTGAAACTTCCTGGTCATCCACCTTGATTTTCAATAAAGCTAACATTTCAAAATCTAGTTTGCTTGCTTCACTCTCTCCCTTCCTTTCTCTCTCTCTCTCTCTCTCTCTCTCTCTCTCTTTCCCTCTTTCTCTCTTTATCTCTGTAAATAGACACTGTGGTCTGAAACCAATACCAGAGAGACAAAAGAGTTGTTTTCCATCGTCCATATCAGTTACACAAAAGTAATTCTACTCTCATTCTTATGAGTCATGTGTGAACATTTTTTTTTCAATGTAACTACAGAGACTAGCAGAGACAACAAATTGTATGTGTTTCCTGTCCTTCTCTTCTCTCTTTCATTCTTGGTTCTGCTCATTTGTACATGTACCAGAAGGTGCCCAGGAGGAAAAAATCAATAAATTCACTCTGGTTTGTAGCAGGGGTTGACACTTCCAGAAAGTTCAAGTTCAAATCTTCTGTACTCTCTGAGAGGTATAGTCATTGATTGATCCTTGTGTCTATAATCATGGAAAATTGAGAGTTGACCAGACACATTATTGGCTTGAAATTGGGGTTGTGAGAAAAAACTGTGTCTTATAATCACAACAGAGTGTGCAAAATTCTATCCCTTACCTCAAATAAAGGCCACTAAGCCACAGACAACCTCCCTGCTCATCTTAGGGAACCCCTAACTCACTCTGGATCCCACTACAAGGCTTTGGGGTCTACCTGCCACTCAGAGTAATCACCTCCACACCCCTACACCTCAATGTCTTTCTCTATGAGTCATCTGCAATTCAAGTTGAGGCCAAACTTTGAGATTGAAAAAAAATTTAAAAAGCAAATCCAAACTTACTATTTGACAGGAAGTGAAAAGATAAGAGGTGATATTAGTTTAGGAGCACCCCATATCATGGAAGACAAAAGACATTCAGCTCTGTCCACTCACGCTCAGTTTCTCTGTTTAGCACCTTGCAAAGTCCTCAGTGACACTGTATAATCTCCCTTTCTCTCTCTTTTTCTTCTTTTTTTTTTTTGAAGAGAGAGTGAAAGCATGAGTGGGGGAGGAGCAGAGAGAATGGAGATCAGAGGATCCAGAGCAGACTCTGTGCTGACAGCAGTGAGTCCGATGTGGAGCTCAAATTGACGAACCACGAGATGATGACCTGAGCAGAAGTCAGACACTCAACTGACTGAGCCACCCAAGTGCCCCTACATAGTCTCCCTTCTGGTCTCACCTCCAACACCAGGATGCATGACCTCTCTTGGAATGCATTGGGGCTCTTCAGAGGCACAAATTCTAGAACATTTCTTCTTGTAACAGTAACCTGCTTTATTCTAGTCCCAAGTCTGAGTCTCTTCAGTCAAGCAAATTGTTCTCATTTAACATCTATAACAGCTAGCATCAAGGTTAGTATCAAACATTCAGATATCACTCTATGTGAATCAGTTCAAATGTGCACCTGAAACATTTTATTCTTTTTTTGTTGATGAATTTTATACTTCAGTTTGGTTTTGTTTTAAGTAAACTCTGTGCCCAACGTGGGGCTCTGACTCACTACCCCAAGATCAGGAGTTGCACACACTACCAACCTGAGCCAGCCAGTCTCCCCAAAACATTTTATTCTGATCACACAAAGTGAATATAGAGCAGAGAAACCTTATCAATGATTAAAACCTAGGATTTTACTCATTTATGTTAATTCACAAATTCCAATTTTAATGGCGTTCTCTCAGAAAATTAAATAGAAAACATTTAAGTAACTTCCAATTGTCAATCATTTTAAAGCAAGAAGCATCCGTACAGGTAGTAGAAAGCCATCATTGGTCAGAGATTTTACTTGGGGTGGCTCATGTAGGCGGAGGGGGTGAAAATGTACGGGTATCGTTCAATAGGTTGGAAACCCCTTTCGGTCCAGATGTTTATCTGACCGGGTATTTTTGTGACCAAAAGAGAGCACACATGATTTGCTACCATGCTTAATAAGTGGACAGGATATCTGAAATGGGGATTGCTCTGAAAATATCCAGGAGTCTTGCCTTGGGTGCACGTGGATTGTAACTGCCAGACACCTTTCCTGTCCCATGGAGTGGCTGAGAGTGTGAAGTCACCTCTGCATTAATTCCATGATCACGTTGCTACTGAAAAAGTGTAGCAAGGAAATGAAAGGATTATTTAGGTAATTCCCAAAGGAATGTTCTGATGGTCTCAGAAGTTAGTTAGGTTTGCCTCATTGTTAGATTTGCCCAGAAACAAAACAAAAGGAGGAGGTGATAGAAATGATTAAGCACAACCCATCTTTGGGGGCCCAAATCTCAAAATTCAAAAGATTATGTTGCTCTCAATTTTCTATCGAAATATCTTTCACATTTTGCATTTTATTTTAACACAAACTGATACCTTGCTGAGAATATCAAAATCCTACATAAAGTCATATAATTCCTTTGTGGTAACATGGAGAAAAAAAAATTTCTTGGATGACACTTGACATATATAATTAGAAAGAAGACAGACCCTCTAAAAGCTAAATGCAATGTTTATCTTGAAATGTCCTAAGGTTAAGACCTTGCTAGCAAGTTTTTATTGCTGAGCTGCAACCCTATGTGAGAAATGGAGTTTATAATAGAGATGCTGGTGCACCACCTTAATTATCACATTGCCACCAGCCACCAGCATAATGAAGGAATTTTCTTATTTTTGCACAAGGAATACTAATTGAAACGGAGCAAGGATTCTCATGGCTGCACTGCAGTAAAATGGCGCCATCTAACGGAGAGGAGAGCACAGCCACATGGGTGGCATTTCATCAGGACAGTCTCCTCCAGTCCCTGGACAGCTGGGTTTCTGCCCTTGGATTTCTAAACTCAAAAAACAAAACTGAATCCTACTGTGTTCCACAGATCGATGGCCACTCTGTGGAGTCAGGGATTGGGCAGATGCTACCAGTTTTCTCTGAAATCCCCTCCATAGTGACCTTCTCAGACCACTACAGACTACAGACAAGTGACATGGATTGGGCAGGCTGGAAGCAAAGGGAGAAGGGAGGTAAGAAAGGAGGGAGGAGGGAAAGATGAGGGAAGGGGAGAAGAGGGCAGTTGGGGGGGGGAGAGGGTAGGGAGGGAGAGGGAGGGGAGAAGAGGTATGGAAAGATCATTTTGCGCCAGATGTTTTGCTCTTAGATATGCAATATAACATTTAGCACTCAATCTTCACGTGGAGTCTCATCTGTACATATAAGGAGTGTGAAACAGAAGCCAAATTAACCACCCCAAATTGGTACTGTCGGCAACCAGCAGAGAAGTCTACCTGCTTCCAGGACCATGGTATTTCTAGAAGCGCTAGGTCATGAGTGGAATAACCTGGTGGCTGTTCTCAGAAAGGGAGGGTTCACTGCTCCTGTGTGATGGTTCTCATGAAAAATCAGGATCAACTGGAAGGCTTAGTAGTGTCCTCCTTCTTCCCCATTAGACCTACCCGTTAAACAGACTTGTAGAAATAAAACACCCCCCTCCCCCACATCCTCATGTGCATTCCCCTGCATACACAGAGTTCTGGCTTAAATTCTCACTTCACCCCCTTCCCTGCCTCAAGGATGTGATTTCCCAGTTCATCAAAAATTCATCCGGGGATGAATTCATCCGAGCAGGACCGAGAAACCCATTGGGTTTTTAACTTTAACTTAGGCAAACAGTCTCAGTAGAGTGAGCCCCTTTTCATAAGCCAGAGAAAACTTGGCCCTTGCTGTTCTGTTTCATGGAAATATATGGGAAACAAATGCCACTTGGTGACCAAGGGGTATTAATAGATCTGAAAATACCCTTGCTTGAACTGTCACCTACACCCTGGAGATCTGCTTAACAGCACTGAATGGATGTGAGGTTTGAGGCTAAAGATAGCATCCCCAAAGAGGCTGAGAATCCCAAATGTGGCAAACCACACAGTACATTCCTTGAATGGAGGGCATTTTTAGCCAACCGGAACAGGGACCACTGAATAATTTTAGTCATTTAAACAACCAAACTGATGCACCACAGAAGCTCAGGTGGAGGGATGCACTGGTACTTTGCTAAGGCAATGGGCAGTGCTGACTTGCTCATTCCCCAGCTGGCTCAGTTGTATTGTCTAGACACAGCCAGCCTGGGGTTTTCACCACCATCCATTACAAGGGCAACAGGCACAAGTGACAGGGACAGGGCTGCTTGCCCTTCACAGAGGTCAGAGCAAGCGGACCCAGCTGGAATGTCTCCCATTGGTTTAGTAGAAGGAAAAAAAAAGGTATCGTTTGGCTTTTTACACGGCCAAGATGGAAGCAATTGTGGTCAAAAGCGCAGTGGTTTCTTTTGAAAACGTGTATTGACATATCATAGACTTTTAGCAAGGCTTGAGCTTTTCCCTCAAACAGAAGAAAGCTCGTTGGAATCTTTAAATGATAGGCAACCAGAGTCAGATTTCTGTTTCTTCCACTGTTTTGTTTGTTGTTTGTTTGTTTGTTTTGTTTTGTTTTGTTTTGTTTTTCCTGAGGGGAGGTTTTGGCTTTAAAGGTTTGCCTCTGTCCTTGTTATTCAAGTGTGACCCACCACCTTTATATTCTACAAAGTGCGTCAGACAGGAGGAAGGGAATACTTACCGAATTAAGGATGTGTTTTGTACTGCAGAGAAAGCCTGCTGCTCCTGGGATTTGAGGGCCCATGGGAAGTAAGGAGCCCCTGCCCAGTCTCCTTGGAGGAGGTTAATAATATTTAGGTCAGAGCTTCTTGGGGTACTTGCAAGTGTTCTTTGAAAAAAGACTTGAGTAGAAAGTGAATTTGGAGATGCTGGTTCAAATGAAGCTAAGAAAGTTATTTTACTCTAAGGCTTTTTAATCTGTGAAGGTGCCTGTGATGTTCCAGATGGGTCTGTAAGTAAAGGCTGCCTTCATAACACTCAGCACTGTGGCCTGTGGGTGCTAAGAAGGCAGGATGATATGGCAAAGGGCTGATGTGGCCGCTAAAGGAGGGACAGCGGCTGATGGGATTATGTTTGCCCAAAACATTGAGCTACAACCTGCTTTTTTGTGGAAATATTAACATATCAGAAAGCACAGTACACACCAGCACAAGGAGAATAATGAAAGCCATCCTTTCTCTCCACAGGTGCAATATAGCCAAGGGAGACCAGCTAGTCGCCATGCCCTGGGGGAGAAAGGAGGAAACAAATGTTCTGAGCTCTTTTTAAGCATCTCACTAGCTCTGTTACAAGTATTATAAGGTTTCAACATTAAGGATATTAAGTTGTAAATCTGTCCAACACTTGGCTTTATGGAGAGGAGAGTGACCCAGGAATGTCAGGTGAGTTGGGCATTCCGGAGACCAGGGTTCCCCTGGAACATGGCATGTGAAGGAATCATTAAGATGGGCTCATGAATCCATATGTGCTCCTAGCATCAGCCATAGCCTGGTGAGATATGTCTTGAGCTAATCTGCACTATTCTGTTTCAAACATACAAAAATGCTGCGGTGATTGATAAAACACAATTAATGTAAACATTTTGCTGACTTCACAGGAACTGTCTCTTTAGGTATTTTCTCAATAGATAAGACTAGTATTATTAAATTTTTGAATAAACACTAAAATCACATGGTTTGGAAACCAGAAAAATGCCAAAAGAGATAGAATAAAAATATCTCTGTCCCATTCTTGTCCACCCCTATCAAGACTTCACACTTCTAACTGGGTAATTCATATTCTTAGTTTCTTATGTAAATTTTCAAGTTTTTGCGGCACACACAAAATCACATCAAAATGTAGAGTTTTAGTTCCCTCTTTCTGACAAAATGGCTTGCATATTTTACATGCTACCCTCATTTTTTTAAGTTTATTTATTTATTTTTGAGAGAGAGAGAGAGAGAGAGAGAGAGAGAGAGAGAGAGAGATAGCGAAGGGGAGGGGCACAAATAGGAAAACAGAATCCTAAGCAGGCTCCATGCCTTCATTGCAGAGCCCAATGCGGGGCTTGAACTCATGAACAGTGAGATCATGACCTGAGCTGAAACCAAGAGTCAGACACTTAACCAACTGAGCCACCCAGGCCCCCTACCCTCATTTTTTTTAAGTCTGGTACAACTGCACTGACATATTTCCTGTCTGTTGAAAGAGACTTGTTCACATAAGACCCTAAAGCCAAAAGCTTTTTGAATCTTGCACTATTAACAGAGTACTTGATCTTGTGCATCACATCCCACTTGTTTCTTTCCCTTTGCACGGATGCCCATAGAACACTTTTCATGATGCCTGGGATCAAAGCTCCATCATTTCTTTGTGACAGTCTGCCCCATCTGCTTCCAAAGGTAGAAGACTACCTCCTTTCATCTCCTGTAGAATGACAAGAAATCTTATTATCCTGAACCTATAGAGTAGCCCACCTCCTAATTTTCAATTCTACTAGGGCAGAGGGTCACCAATGTGGTCATGATTAATTCTCTAAACGAATCAAGATGAGCTGGACTGAAACATTACCCGGAGAATACATGATGCAGAATCTAAGTCACCATGCCTGATACTCTGGACATTATTCTCTGACTTATTTAAAAGGAACAAGGAATGGGATGCCTGGATGGTTCAATCTGTTAAGCGGCCTACTCTTGATTTCAACTCGGGTCATGATCTCATTGTTCATGTGATCGAGCACCATGTCAGGCTCTGCACTGATGGTGCAAAGCCTGCTTGGGATTCTCTCTCTCTCTGGTCTCTGATCCCTCCCCCTGCTCTGTCTCAAAATAAATAAATAAAACATTTTTAAAAAGGAACAAGGAGTCATTCCACCTGTATGGCATTTAGGTGGGCTTTGGTTGAGGGATAATTCAAGCAGCATTCATTCAAATCCTGTTGATCATCAAAATTCCAGGGGCTGAAGAGATTTTGAAAAGTACAGATAATTGTGTTCTATCCAGACACAGGTGATTCTGACCCTTGGAATCCCTTGGGGTGGTGACAAGCCATGATTATTTCTAAGCAACCCAGGTGATTCCAATGATATGCTTAGAAGGAATATATATGCCCCAGTGGGTCTCACAGCCTTCACGGATGCCATGATAAATAGAAAAGACATGGCAAGTAAGCCTATCTCCAAAAATGTGTCCAGTTTGGTTGAACTTCCTTTTAGCACAACATTGAAGAAAAAAGACTACATTTCTAATTTCATTTGGTTTGTAAATGTGAATCTGTCTTTTCAAAGAATAAATAGTAGAGGGTCAGAGGGTTTCTCAACCAAAGGAAAAACACCCCAAATATTTTATTTTATTTTATTTTATTTTATTTTATTTTATTTTATTTTATTTTATTTTATTTTATTTTATGCCTTAGGACTGATAAATATGACAAAGGAAGTGAATGACTTGAGCTGGAGCTAATAGGGTGAAATTAGAAAATTCTGATGTAGGAGAAGTGAACTCTATGATCAATCGTATGGCTCTGCTGGGTATCAACAAGGTGCCCCTCCCTCTAAGTTTCCTCCCCACATCATTTGATAACCTTACAACCTAATATAATACAGAGCTGGCAGAAACAGAAATCCACAGAGGTCAGGGTCAGCAGGAAATTTCCATGGACAAGTGTGGGAGAAGCCAAGGTCTTTATCAGAAGGCACATGAGAGTGAAAAGAGTCAGACAGAGAAAGACAAACACTGTATGATCTCACTTGTACGTGAAAGTTAAGAGCACTGAACTCATAGAACTTACAGATGGGCGGTTGTATGAGGCCAGGGTAGGAGGTGAGGGAAGAGGGTGGAGGTAGTCAAAAGGTATGAACCTTTGGTTATAAGCTAAAGGAGTCCTGGGGATGTCAAGCACAGTGTAGTTACTATAGTTAATACTATCTTATATGTTTGAAAGTTGCAAAGGGAATAGGTCTTGAAAGTTCTCATCACAAGGAAAAAAATGTGTAACTATGTTGTGGTGATGGATATTAATTAGACTTATTGTGATGATTGTTTCCCAATATATACAAATATTGAATCATTATGTTGTACACCAGAAACTAATATAGTGTTATATGTCAATTATGTCTCAATAAAACTGGGTGGGGGGGAGGAATGGTGGGTGCAAAAAAAAAAAAAAAGGGCATGAGAATATCTGAGTGTATGTCAAAATCTGTAGGAACCATGAACTACACCTGACCAAAAATACAGAAGCAGCGGGAAGTATAGTTAGGGCCATTCTCATCCAGGGCTATTGTTAGTGGATTCAGTGATTAATTGCAAAAATGGTTCCAGTTCTCCCCAACTCCCTGTATTTACATACTCTGCAATGAGATTTTGCAGCTCATCCTATCAGGATATGAAATCTATTTCCCTTCCCCTTGAATCAAGGCTGACCTATACAATGTCCCCTGTGACTCACCGTGGCCTAGGAAGTGTGGCAGAAATGTATGAGGGTCAGAACTGAGCCTGGACCTTAAGACACCGCATGCTGTGATTCCCTCTTTTGGGACCTGGGCTACTGCCATGGACACACACCTAGGCTGGCCTGCTGGAGGATGACTTACCACATGGAGCAGAACCATGTCAGTCCAGTGGTCCCCATGGAGAATATCTAAGACTTCAAGAGACTCCAGAGAAACAGCTAGCAAAACAAGAGGAAACCCATAGTATATGTTGTCAGAGAATGCTGGGGTGGGGACATTTCAAGAAGATTGTGGCTGACTGTGTTGGATGCCATTGAAGGCTCAAAAATGATGGAGACAGAGACACATCCATTGGATTTAGTGTCATAGAGATTGGTGGTGACCTTGACATGACTTGTCTTATTCTTAGTGCTGTGATGAGGACAGAGGCCAGATTGGAGCCATTCCAAGAGGAGAGTGAGGAGATTAAGACCCTGAACGTAGTCTCTGATGAAACAAAGTAAGATGTGATGATATTGTGTTGAGAATCATTCCCAGAGAGGGAGACAATTTTGATATAGGAAAAAGTTGCATGACCCAGCAGTAGAACCCTTGAACGACAAGGATATTGTTGCTTAATAGACAGCCGTACTTAGACTTGTTTACTGGCTAACCCTCAACATGCTTTGAAGCCCGTGCATGATATGTGAAAGTTTATTGTGTTTGTTCCTCTTAACTCTTTACTCCTGTATAATGCTCATCTAATTATGTGGAAACTAACTGTATGGTAACTAACCTGGCAGACGCCATCTTAACCATATGATCAAATAACCATATCATCAATAATTGGACCGACTAACATAGTTGCCTCTTGATATGATAATCTAAGGACAGAACATCACTGCTACCATTTTCCTGGCAAAAATGTATCCATTAAATCTAATTATGAAAAAGTATCAACCCCCAAAATAACTAGGCTGTTTTCTTCAAAAGTGTCAAGGTCACTAAAAACAATTAAAGACTAGAGAAATATTCCAGATTAAAGGAGACTAAAGAACCATGGCAAATAAATGCAACATGTGGGTTGTATCGTGGACTAGATTTTTGTTTCTCTTTAATATAAAAGACAATTTGGGGATAATTTGCAATAGACAAGTAAGGTCTCTAAAGCAGATGATTTTGTCAATTTTAATTTTCTGATTTTAACAATTATATTGTAGTTTTGTAAGATAACATCTTTCATCACAGAAAAAGATCCTCAAGTATTTAGGGATGATGACAAATTATGTCTGTCTTACTCTTATTCAGGGAAAAATATACATTTGGCAGAATTTTAAGATAATCCCTAGGATTCTCAAATTCTGTTGTACATGCCTATATAATTGCCTCTCCTTAAGTCTGGACAGAGCCTGTGAGTATGATGGAATACCACTCTCATGATTAGACAGACTATGAGTTAACTCTGAGTTAATCAAAAGGGAAATTCCCCTGGGTGGGCCTGACCTAATCAGGTGAACCCTTTAACTAAAGGTGAACCTTCAGAGAAATACTCTTCTATTGGAGGTCAAATTGACATGCTGTGGGAAGCTCACATGGCAGAAAATGACAGGAGGCCTCTAGGAGCTAAGCATGATCCCCATCTGATATGTAGCAAGAAAATAGGTCCCTCAGTCCCACAATGGAGTGAATTGCATTCTGCCAACAACCAGCAAGCTTGGAAGAGAACTCTGAAAACAAGAGCAAGACCCTAAGCAGAGAACCCAGTAGTAGATTTGTATATGGACCCTTGACCCCTGAAAATTGTGAGACAATAAATGTGCACTGGTTTAAGTTGCTAAATTTATGATAGGTAGTTACATAGCAATAGAAAACTAATAATGATATCCAAAGATGTCAAAATATTGACAAGTAGAGAGAAAAATTTATAGTTCTCTGTACATTTTTTACACCTTTTCTGTAAATCTGAAGTTATTCCAAAATAAAACTTTACCCGATGCATAACCCATAGAAGGCTTAATCTGTGTTGGGTACTGTTAATTTAAAAATATATTGATACATTCAGGGGTGCCTGGGTGGCTCAGTCAGCTGAGCATCCGACTCTTGATTTCTGCTCAGGTTATGATCTCATGGTCAAGGGATAGAGCCCTGCATAGAGCTTCATGCTGAGTGTGGAGCCTGCTTGGGATTCTGTCTCTCCCTCTCCCCTGCTCGCATGTGTGCACCTACTCTCTCTTTCTCCCTCTCAAAAAATAAAATGAAAAATATATATATATTGATATGTTCAAATCTCACTAAATGAAACAAACAACCCCTTCCTCCAAGACTTGGGTATGATTACAATTCTTATTTTTCAGATAAGGAAACTGAGGTTCAGAGGGTTCAGGTGACATGCCTGAGGTTGCACAGTGAGTAAATGGCAGAGCTGGAATGTGTATCAAGTTTCAAAGTTTATATTTCTAAGCTCTGTGCTGTAGTGACTCAGTGACATTGAAGTTATAAAATATCGATCAAGATGTGCTTGAGCATCATCCTGCAATGCTCTGAAGTCCAAGGGGAATCATTTCTGCTTTACCTTCTGTCTTTATTTATCATACAAGTATTTGTTGTCATGGTATGACAATCACATCAGAAAGACCCACAACATTGGAATTCAAACAATAGTATATTTGGCTCATATTGACCATATTAAATATTAGAAAATGTATTCATATACTATAAATTCTCTCATCCCCCACCCCCAGATACTTACAACTTTTTATAATAAATATATCAACCTAGAAAAGTGGAAGCAGATGAGAAATCTGACCAGAAAGGAGACCAAATTGGACCCAGGAATGAAAGAAGAACATAAAAAATGAAAGCATGAACGTCAATCCAGAATGTACTTCCAACCTTCCAGCACACCAATTTTGTACATTTCCCATATTCCAAGACTTGGAATAAGATGAAGTCACCCAAACTCCATTGTGAAATCCAGCCTCCTCAAAATCCATCTGACCTCAGAGAGGCAAACAGTGAGTAATTCAAAAGATTTTTGAATGAAAGTGTCAGTTTAAGATCCTCAGCATAAAACATACCTACAAAGCCTATTTGCAAAGTAAATTTACTCTGGATTCTTGATACCTATGAAAGTTTTTTCTATTGTATTTATTTAAAATTACAACAGTTTACATTAGAAACAAGCTCAAACAATTAAGGTAAAAGATAAATAACTGCATACAGTTTAATTTTACAAAATGCAAACATACATCTTTCATTGTTCCATTATCTGAGTATTAAGCGCCACATAATTGCACAAGGCATTTTCAAATGTCTTAAAGGCTCTAAAATTACAGAGTTGACTTTGGTGAAATAGTCTTTATTTTCCTCCATTATTATACAAATAATTGACCACACAGATTAAATTTAAATCGGAATTGGATATGTCCCCTACAGAGTTCATTTCTCCTTTACTGCTAAAGCTTGATAGCTAATGATGGCTCATGGAGCTTACTTGGGCCCTTGTGGGACACACAGTAGGGGTCCAAATGCCTGTAATTTTGGATGTTTTAGCTGGGAGGGATCTTATGTTTCCCTGGGACCATGGTGACATCAGAGCAAGGTTTACCTGAGACAATCCAGCTTCTAGCTAACCCAGGGTAATTCTAAAAAAGTGAGCGTCCTTTTCACTTTGAGAAATGTCTCAGCTTGGGAGACAACATAGATAAGGAATGGAGGCTCAGGGGTGGAGACCTTGAGCCAGAGCCGGCTGTCTGCCCCTGGGAATTCTGAAACCCCAATCACTCCCTGTTGCCTCCAGACCTGTACTTCAGGAGCAGGATGTGAAAGGAAGAGTCCTTTTCATCCTTATCTGAGAATGGAAAATTATTCATCACCATAATTACTCACCAAACTCAAGAGGAGAACAGAGGAGAATGTTTTTATATTATTTCTTCTTAAACAAAAATACACCATGGTGGTTTTGTCGATACATTGGAAAACGAAAATGGAGAAAAAGAAAAACAATTTGAAGCAAATTCCTTCCCTTAGAAATAGTTAACAGTTACAAGCTATAAGTCACAGAGGAGTCACATAAGAAGTGATTCTAATTCTCGGTGGTCAGAGAATATTTTCC
Organism: Panthera pardus; assembly: GCF_024362965.1. NCBI lineage: Eukaryota > Metazoa > Chordata > Mammalia > Carnivora > Felidae > Panthera > Panthera pardus. Next base: position 47,155,145 of record NW_026526821.1, on the reverse strand, counting down.
ACAGTGCATTCAACTTTTAGAAACCTGATCCGGTGACTCACAATTAGTTCTGAAACACTATCCGTGCTGGCACATTTTTTTCTCACCATAAATCTGAGATATTAACCTGTTATAATTACAGGGGAAGAAGGGGAGAGGGGGAGGGGACCCAAGGAGGAACGGAGCTCCCTTGTTAATATGCTAAAGGCCAGAGGATGGACTTGGGTCTCTTTTTTGTCAATGTCAGAGCTCCTGGCACACCAGGAGGGCAAAGGGTCTGAGGCAGATCACACAGGGAGCAGCCAGGAGCCTTCAGAGTAGACAGCCCTGCTCAGCCTGTTAAGCTTAATCTGGGTTGGGAGAAAAGTATTCGATTTCACCATTGTTCATTGCATGATGCCAGGGATGCAGTGGGCACTCAGTCCCTTTTGACCAAATGAGTTGCTAAGGCTGGGTTTTCATAATTTGCTGTAGTTGTTGGGCTTGTTCTAGTCCAGGTGAAACCATAGACTAAAGTGTTTCAAGGTGTTTTTAAAAATGATTCTTTTCCTTTTCCAAATGTGTATGAATGTCTAATTTTTCTGTCAGATGCTGGGGATACTAGAGTGAACAGGAAAGTGCTGCTACTTCTGAGGCTCCCAGAGTCATGTAAATGACCAAATACTGGGGACGCCTGGGTGGCTCAGTTGGTTAAGTGTCTAACTCTTGATTTCAACTTCAGGTCATGATCTCACAGTTGGTGAGATACAACTCATGTGGGGCTCTGTGCTGACAGTGTGGAGCTTGTTTGGGATTCTCTCTCTTCATCTCTCTCTGCCCCTCTCCTGCTCATGCTCTAAATAAATAAATAAGTAGACAAAGAAACTTAAAAAAAATAAACAAATACTGAGAGCAGCATGGTAGACTCGGCCAGGTTCATGAAACAGACTTGGGTTGAAATCCTGACTTCTGGGATTGAACTTGAGTTGAAATGTTAGGTTTCGTGACCTTGGCCAAGATATTTATTATTATTATTGACGATATCCCCTAACAGGGCTAATGATAATGTTAAGTCATAGACTGTTTGAGGATTGAGTTATTAATATAAGGGGTCTGGAGGGCTACCTGGCACATAACAACACTTCAATGAATGGTGACTTCTATTTCATAACTGCTGGGCAGGCTCAGACACATGAAACTGGCTGACTGTGTCCATGTAGCTCAAAAAAATAGTAAAAAATTACTATACTATGGGTATAATAATATAATGATTCACAATGGTCTTCACATTGCAAGTATTTTTAAATGTTTTTTAATTTATTTTTGAGAGACTGAGATAGAGAAAGAGAAAGAGAGTGAGCCAGCGAAGGAGAGACCAAGCAGGGGAGGGGCAGAGAGAGAGGGAGACACAGAATCCAAAGCAGGCTCCAAGTTCTGAGCTGTCAGCACAGAGCCAGACTCAGGGCTCAAACCGTGAGATCATGACTTGTGCCGAAGTTGGACGCTTAACTGACAGAGCCACCCAGGCTCCTCACGTTTCAAGTATTTTTTATTGTTCATATGAGTTTATGAGTTATGAGGTCCCCATCCTGGTCCCCATTTCGAAGACTAAGATGGGCCATCCACTCAAGTAGTCAGAATCCATGGATGGTGATGGGGCAGAGCCCCAGGTGTGGACACAAAGCTCCTGGGATGTCATCTGTAGTGAACCGTCAGTCCTGACACCTGGCTAGAACCCCTTGGGTCCCTTTTACCAGCACTGGATCATCTTGAAAGTCGTGAGAGATGTGGTGCCTGGGTGGCTTAGTCAGTTAAGTGTCTGACTTCGGCTCAGGTCATGATCTCAGGGTCCGTGGGTTTGGGGCCCCATGTCAGGCTGTGTGCTGACATCTGAGAGCCTGGAGCCTGCTTCGGGTTCTGTGTCTCCCTCTCTCTCTCTGTCCCTCCTCCTGCTCCCGCTCTCTCTCTCTCAAAAATAAATAAACATTAATAAAAGGAAAGAAAGAAAGTAGGGAGAGATGGCCACTCACCTACTTGGCAAAAAAGCCCTCTGAAGTGTCATTTATAATCTGGAGTCCCTGGGGGATCAGGCTGAGGTTGGGGACTCACCTGAGAGCACACTCTCGCTTGGCTCTCTTCCCTTCCTGTCCTGCTCCCCACTCCTTTCCCGGTTCTTGTGGGAGCATGTCCTTGACAAGCTACTCCCACTAGGACCCCAGGCATAGGATCTGCCACTCAGAGAGCCTGAATCAAGACTGCACCTGGCTGGTGCTTATGGAACACATCCCAGCCCAATTCATGGTGCTGTTGTCCATCAGTAATTTTGAGCTGCCAGATGCCTGAGAAGTGGGACTGAGTTGAAAGACCAGCATTTTCAAGACCAGCCCTCTTGGAGCTCTCCTCCTCAAGCCACAAGTACTTGCCCTCTGTGGTGCCAAATGCCCTGAGGACTTCAAATACCTTATTTGCTCCTTGTAGACATAGCCCTGCTCAAAGCCAGAGCCAGGAGCCAGAGCTCCTGGACAATAAATATATACCAAACACAAGCACAAATGCTACAAGTGCCTCACTGTTACTAGCCTGAATAAACATGAGGAGTGGGCACCAAGATCTCCACTTTGTGGATGAAGAACAGAGAGTTTGAGTTACTTGCCCAAGGCCACACAGCCAGCCAGGATCAGAGCTTGGATGTAAGGTCGGCCCTGTTCAGAAACATATTATTTTAGCCTCAGTTGTATTCTCCCCGGGAGTTCCTTCACCTACGGACTGTTAAACATACAGATTCATGGGCCCCATTCCAGATGCACTCATCTGATCTCCAACAAGGGAGTCTGGAAATGCCAAGAGACTTTTCTGCCCACCAACATTCAAGAATCAGGGGGCTGGGGGAAATTAGGGAATGTAGGATGACATCCTAACTGCTGCTTTGTTGAGATAAAACTATGTGAATTTAATTTTTTTAAAAAAAATTAAGTTTATTTATTTATTTTGAGAGAGGCAGAGCATGAGCAGGGAACGGGCAGAGAGAAAGAGGGAGAGAAAATCTCAAACAGACTCTGTGCTGTCAGCTCAGAGCCCAACCTGGGGCTCGAACTCATGAAACTGTGAGATCACAACCTGAGTTAAAATCAAAAGTCAGATGCTTAACCAACTGAGCCACCCAGGCATCCCCAAACTATGTGAATTTTAAATATAAAATGCACACACCACATTGACTCTATGACCAAGACTGATGCCTGGTGTCCTGGTGTTCATTGTACAAAAGGGGATGTGTGCATGCTGACATGTTGTTGGATTTGGGGTGGGGGTGGGAATGATCCACTTCCGAAAGAAGCTACAGCAGTTCACTGCCTCCTGATGATCTCCCGTGTCTTTGGTCATGGACTTCTACAGAGGCCCTGTTACCTACTATCAGCAGAGCCACCTCCACACAAAGTAAATTCAGGCTTTAGGACTTGCCAGCTCTGTAATGACTCTCTATCTCGATTGACTTAGTGCAGTCTTAGACATGCCCACAGACATCTCCATCCTGTCTTGCTCACCCGACTTTGCTCTCACCAGCCTGATGTCAGTGTGCCCTAAGAGGGTAGCAGACAGGTGGGCTTTAGAGACTCTAAAGTTGGGGTTACTTTTAGTGCTTTTGCTACTTATTCCCTTTTGTCCATAAAAGTGTTATTTTTCAGGGGCGCCTGGGTGGTTCAGTCGGTTGAATGTCTGGTTTCAGCTCAGGCCATAATCTCATGGTTCGTGGGTTCAGTCCCTGTGTCGGGCTCTGCGAGGGCAGCTCAGAGCCTGGAGCCTGCTTTGGATTCTGTGTCTCCTTATCTCTTTGCCTCCCCCCCACCACTCATGCTCTGTCTGTCTGTCTCTCTCTCTCAAAAATAAATAAAAACATTAAAAAATTTAAAGTGTTGCTTCTTCAGTTCATGATTTTGCCCTTCTTCCTTCTCTCTTTTGTCCTTTTATAAATCACTGACTTCTGTATAGAGATGATTATTTCCCATGGATAGGGCTGTGTATTGACTCACTGCCATGTAGCAAGAAGGATGATCTACAGCTAACTTCCCCGGAGATCACCCAAAAAAACCTGTTGACCAAGCAAACTTCAGAGTTCTGGACCATGTCCGTCAAGAAAGCAGCCTTGAGAGTTTTGACCATGTCTCAGAATGGCAAAGTCATGGGAAGGTATCTGTGGGGTTTTGGAGCCTGGGTGGGCAGTTTATGATATGACAACTTTGCATTAGTGAGCACAGCAAAGTGAGGGACTTTAAAGTGAGTCCTGATGAACAATCATTAGTCTTTTTTTTTAAGTTTCTATTTATTTTGAGAGAGAGAGTGTGTGTGCGTGCAAGTGTGTGCAAGTGGAGTCGGAGGAGAGAGATGGGGAGAGATAGATAATCCCAAGAGGTTCTGCACTGTCAGCACAGAGCCCCATGTGGGGCTTGAACTCACGAACTGTGAGATCATGACCTGAGCCAAAAATCAAGAGTCGGACGCTTAACCAATTGAGACACCCAGGTGCCCCACAAGCATTAGTCTTAATTAATAATCTAGTTGGTTTAGGGTCTTATCTTCTAGGAGTAGAAAATGCAACAGAGGCCTGGGGAAAGTGCACCAGGTTCGGTATTGTTTAACAGATGTCAGGAAATCAATCCCTTTGGTTTCAGCTCTCAAGAAGAATAAATGATATTCACTGGGATAAAAACATAGACTTGACCTCTGAAACCTCAAGAGCATGTATTCAACAGCCACAAACTTTAAATTCTGATGCACCTAGCTTCACAGAACCCCAAATCCCTATTGGTATAAACTTTACCCTAACAGGATGTGGGAGCAGTAGAAGGTATAGGGCTAGGGGCTCCTAAACTACACACACTCCCAGGGGAGCATGAGTGGGGGTGCTGAGTTAGCCCTAATTTCCTGGAGACACCAAATGGAATGGGGGCTGAAATTAATAGTTGTCACTGAAAATAAAATTGGATTTTTCACATAGCTGCTCTTGTGCTCTGAGTTTTTTTTTAAAAATGTACCTGTGTGTGTTCTGTGTGTGTGTGTGTGTGTGTGTGTGTGTGTGTGTGTGAGAGAGAGAGAGAGAGAGAGAGAGAGAGAGAGATCGATCCTAGGGCTGCCCAGGAAGAGGACCTGAGGTGAGGATTTTGAGAGCAGGTAAATGATCTGGAAGATATCTCAGGAAGCACCGGCAGGGAATGGGATGAAGAAAGGAGAGGGTACAAGCCAGGGACATCAAGATTAAGCCTCTGGGACAGGAATGCACCAATGGGAGTCCTTGTTCTCAGGAGGTTTGCACACACACGCAAATTGAAACAACAGGAAAAGTGCACTTCAAATAGAGTGACTTGAAACAAGTAGGATCTTTTGTGGCAAAAAGAAATGCAATCAAATAGTGCACCTGCCCTTTCTTCTCAGCTGGGCTTTGGAAACTTGTTTGTGAAGGTTCAGGTTTGGGTCACATTATTGACTTTTGAGGTTTTACTCAGATGTCAGATTCTAGGTAAGACTTTCTAGCTTCTTACATAGTTAGCACAAAGGGCATGGGGTGGGGGAAGGCAACCAACTCTTTCTCTTTTTCTCATTCAACAAGAATTGTGTTCCACCAGATGGGCAGTGATACTTTCTCTTGCATCACCATTGAGCCATTTGCATGAAGAAACAGAAAACAACAGGAGCTTCTGCTCGCCTGGAGTCCCTGGTGAGGCAAGCACCCATCATTAGGAGAAGTCATGTGGTTGTCTCCCATTCACTCTCCATTGTTTCTCTCCCAGCTGGGCTTTAAAAAAAAAATGTGAGCAATTCTTTGTTGTCCAAAAAGCAGGTGTTAGAAAACGTGACAAATTTATATAGATTGTTGTCTTGTTGACAAGAAATCAATAATGGCAAAAGGAACACTGTTCACATTTAGATGAAGGTCCTGTTTCCCTCATCCTCTTCGGGGAAGGGAGTCTTCACCGCAGTCTGTCATTCTGAGGCTCCTCCACTCACAAAAAGTAGTATCAGGGGCTGTAAGTGGATTTTTTTAAGTTTATTTATTTTGAGAGAGAGACAGAGACAGCACGAGCGGGGAGGAGCAGAGAGAGAGAGAATCCCAAGCAGGTGACCTGCTGTCAGCACAGAGCCTGACATGGGACCTGAACCCAAAAACCATGAGATCACGACCTGAGCTGAAATCAAAAGTCAGACTCACCCTACTGAGCCACCCAGGTGCCCCATAAGTGAATTTTTAAAAAATAAATTTTAAAGAGTCATGAATCCAGCCTTATGTCCATCTTTCAGTGTCTATCAGAGTGAGGACTTCGGGACACTCACGTTCTCCAATATCAAGGAAAGTTGTTGCCATGAGGGTCAGTAAACAAAATTAGAGGGGCAAGAATAAAAACAGTCAAATAACAAAAGTTTGTGTTAAAAAGTAACTTCTGGTTAGACAGCATTTAATCAGAAAAAGAAATCACCTGCAAATTCTTGTGCAAATGACAAACTTGCAGGTACTCAGGGTATCGGGCTCCCCACTTCTTTGTTTAGTGATGGCTGTGTTTTTCCTTCAAACTCCTGGCCCACATGCAGGTCAAAGCAGGAATGGAGTCAACATTTTCCTCTTTTCCTGAATTATTACTTACTTACACTCACTTATTTTTAGCTCTTCTTTCCAAAGCAGCATATTTTCATAAGAAATGACTGTGTTTTATTTTCTGCAGTCTCAAGATCTTGGAAGGCTGTCTGGAACAGAGCACAAGGAAAGCAGGGAAGGGGGCTCTCTCGTTGGCTGTATGCATTTGTAGAGGTGCAGGCTAAGGCACCGTACAAAGAGACCACAAGTACAGTGACTGATATGAGGTGGAAGCTTATTTCTGTTTAAATTAATGATCCAGAGTAAGATGTACTGTCCAGGTAAGCAGTTTTCCATCCTCAAGCCCAGCTATCATCTCTGGGAGCATAGGAGCTGCTTTAGTTTATAGCTCTTGGCCAGTGAGGAGGAAAAGACCTCTTTCTGCCCCTCCAGGAGAACAATGGCATCCTTTCTGCTTGTGTCCCATTGGACAGAATTTAGTTACACACAGCCATGGACCTTACAAGGGAGTTAGAGCCATGTTTGCACCTCTAAGAAAGATCCAATGTTGACAAACAACTAGCAGTTTTCTGCCACTTGGAGCCTCCCCTTTGCAGGTAGGTTTAACAACTGTAGAGAAGTCAGGCATATAAAAGAGGTTTCAATTCTTGGTCTCTTGGTAGTAACAACCTAGAACCACTTCATGATGAGGCTAGTTCTGGCTTAGTAACAAAGAGAGTTGCAATGCATGGGTGCCTGCATGGGTCTGGGGTTGGAAAGGGATACACCTAGTGCATGTTAGACATCCCCTGCATGGGGATTAGAGACTGGTGTATTAGAGCATCTTGCTTCACAGGGAATATGAGAAACATGGTCACTTTCTATATACTAATGTTCTCCTACTTTGATATTCCTAGGTTGCTTTCCTTGGTATAATCCATCAATTTTCAGAGTACAAAAGTTCTTGAAGAAAGAAGTCTACAGCTGTCAAAAAGATGCAGTGTTAATCTCAGGTGAAATACTTATTTGCAAGTCAGTAGAAATTCAAAGCACTCTCAGAAAATATAATTCATGAGTGACATGAAAAAAAAAATGAAAGCAAAGTGGCCAAACTTTCATCCACAACCATAGAATGTGGTATAACCTCAAAGATCTGCAGGTGTTTGGCTGTCATCCTAAATGGCCCTGCCTCCTTTTCCATAGCAGCTATTAGAGATTGTTTTGCAAGTCATAAGGAGCAAGGGAAGGTTGTCTCAGCTTGGCTTTCTAGTGGCTGTTTCATAATACCTCTCTCTGCCAACACACACATTGTTCCCTCATATTCTTTCTAGTCAAAGGGAGACCACAGCACAGGCTTCAGAAGCCTTTGTGTCTCTCCATTCTTAAATTTAGGAACAGCTGTATCCCTCACTGGCATTATGAAGGTGCTACAAGCTGTTACTGAGGCACATAAATAATGAAAGCATTGTATAGAGAGAGCTGAAAATATCCAGGTGGTATTTTTTTATCCAGGTGAATTTCTTAACCCATCCCAATTCTGGCAGATATTAGCCAAAGCTTTGCACCAAGTGGAAGAGATGATATTAAGCAGATGTGGGCCCTCATCTCTCTGAGAGAAATGGCAAACATGTAAATCATCGGGAGGTTAACTGCACAAAGCATTTTGTTTATAAATATGTTGCATCCCTAGATTTCTGTTGTTTACTCTTGAGCATTTTTAATTTTCAAAGAATTTATCCTCATTTTATAAAAGTGATTCATGCCCGTTAAAGAAGAATAAGATACCACATAAAAGTAGAACAAAGAAAAAAAGTCACTCATACTTTTACCCAAGTCATTTCAAACTCTTGTGTACATAAGTTTTTCATTCTATTAGAATAAAACATGTTAGATTAAATGTCTTGTTTCTCTTTCATTTAACATTCTAGCATAATTGTGATCCATGTTATTCTAATTCCTTTGTAAGTATCACTCCAAATTTTTTTCCTGAATCTTTCTGGCCCATGTCATTCATCATCCTGCACCAATCCCCTTTTCCTGTTCTAGTTAGCACGTTCTCCACTCCATCCAGAACCATCCCAAGCCATTCTAGAATGCCTCCCTTCCACACCGCCTCCTTGATTCCTAGAGCAGGCTCAGTCCTACTCATGGAGATGGGAAAGGAGCTCCAGCACACTGGGGGGCTCTCACACAACAGATGTAGTTTTGCCACCAAGTGACCTGGGACAAGCCACTTAACACCCTCATTCATGTGCTGTAATAAATGTTTTTCCCCCTGATTTTCAATGCCAAACACTGTGAAGGAATAGAGTTTTGTTTTCCCATGATGTCTATGGCCTTGTATCAATCAGCACCCTTTGGGTCACATGCTGCAGAAACCATTCTGGTTAACTTCATTGTAAAGGGGATCCTCCCAAACTGTATGGGAAGGGTGGAGACCAGGACAAGAGAAAGGACAGGAACAGAGGAAAGGAGCTTTCTGGGTATGATAGCATGGCCACAGTGTGGGAAATAAATCAGCCATTGCTCCTTCTCATGTCCTGAAAGCAAACTATTCATCATTTAAGGTCCTAATAAAGAGTCCAATGGGTCAAAAGTAGGTGGTGACCAGTTGACTTCTCAGTGACAAAAGGGAGTGAGTGAGTGAAGAAGACTCTGGAGGCCCCCACCATTCTTTCTTACAGTCCCACAAATAAAAAGAGATATTTCCCAAATGCAATTCGAAGTGATATTAGGAAGGGACTGAATAGATGCTAGGCAGCAAAAAAATGACATGTTCACCTGAGCTTCTTCCTCATCCCTCCATCCATGATGCTACACTTAGCTGAAGAAAATCCAAGTTTTCATTGCCTCTTTTCTGTTTTCTCTGTCTTCTAGTTTTTCCTGCCTTTCCAGTTTCTCCTTGCTCTCATCTGTCATTATGAGTCTCTGCCTGTAGCATGTTTATCATCAGTGCCACCCGCTACAGTTCAATTACGTTATGAGAATTTTCTGGATGTGATAGCTTATATTACTCACACTTTTTTTTTTTTTTACCATCACCTTCCTACAGGACCCTATTCCTTGTGACATGCAGGTCCCCATCTGTAGTGAGTGCATCACTCCCCTATGACTTTGGGCTCTGCATGTGATATGCTTGACCAATGAGATGTGAAGCAGTGACATCATAATGCATTCTGTGTTCAAGCAGAGGTTTTGAGAAGAATCTGGAGATGCCTCCATCTGTCTTTCTTCTGCACTTTGTCAAGAGAATGGCATGTCCTGAATGGGAGGTGCTCCTTTAGCCCGGTTCTGAAATGAGAGGGTACATTGGAGAAGCACCATAGCCCATAGCAAGAAGTGCTGTAACCCACTGAGACTTGGGGGTGTTTTTGTTACTGCAGCAAAGCTGGAGTGAACAAAGCAAGAATCTGTGTGTGGGCAAGGCTTTTCTGTTTCAGAAGCAAGATCTTCACAGGCTGCCATTGCATACATTCTTTCCACCTTCCTCCAGTACCTATGACAGCACTGAGCACGTGGTTAGTATCTCATAAATACTGAATGTCCAGGGAATTACGTATTTATCTCTCTCATCCTACCTCTGGCCCCATATCTAGGTTCTAAAGAACTAAACAAAATACAAAGGTAAAACACAGCTTGGTAAAGACACGGGAGGTAAGGTGAGAAGGAAACACTACGGACTTGTTAGAGTAAATAACAATATATATTATTTTAAATCTGCATCTACTCAGTATGTTCATTGTGTGGAGAAAAATAACAGGTCACAGAAGAAGGTCACAATCGTCATAATAACTCAATACACAGTCTCTCCCTCTTAAAAAGATGTGTCATGGCCAAAGATGAATGCCTTATCCACAAAGACAGGACACAAGTGAGGAGGGCAGAGGTCGAAAGTTATTTGTGTTAGTCAGTATGCTTTTGGGAGTCATACACACTGGCCTGAAACAAAACTTTAAAGGTCAGTTTTGTCTGCTCTCTGACTCCCTGCTTGCACCTGCCTTTATGACCCTCTGTAGACAAAGGAAGGGCCAGAGGTCTTCAGAAAAACCAACACTAAACAGGCTGTTTCCTGCTGTAAAATGAAGCCAAGGGTTAACTTTTTGTTGAATTAATTCCAAAGAAGGGGCATTCTTTATAGATCTGGTTCCAAAATATGATCTCCTTTTTTATTTTCTCAAAGTTCCTCACAGGTGAATTTTCAGGAAGCCCGAATCCTAGAGAGCACATTATTTGTAATAATATTTGGATGGAGATGGGAGTCTAAGGTGGTTTTTCTTCATGTGCAGGAAGACTGAGCAACATTGCCAGTAGCTCCTGAAAGGAAAAACAAACAAAACAAAACAGAACCTAGGAAAGTAAAACCCAGCATGGAAACCCATACACTTCAGTTCAAGATTTTAGTATTTGGGGCTCAGCGGAACTCCATGGTAACGGTAGCTGGGACCATGGTGCTGGGATCACATCCAGTGGAAGAAGCAGCATGACCATTGCTTTACCTCTCTGAGCTCCTCACCTGCAAAATGAGGATGACATTCAGGATTGCATGGTGTTATTAGGAGGATTCAATAAGACTCAGGGAAGTGTGTATTAGTGTGCCTTACACACAGCTATCCCCAGGGCGATACAACTTTCTTCTCTGTAGATCATACATGTGTGTGCAAAGACGGATATAGAAATGTGAGTGCAAGGAAACATGGGTATGTGGTATATTATGGATTTTAAGTGGATTTTATGGTTTAAGGAATTAGTTTTATTACTTCACAGTAGCAGCCTTAGATGTCTGGGGCCATCTATTTTTTTTATTACTGGGGTTCATGTACACGAGATCACTTGATCCTCATCACAGGCACTGAGAGAGGTACAGGAGGGAACCTCAACAGGAGTACAGAGGGGAGGCAGGGGGCAAAGGGAAGAAGAGGAGCAACTTGATAAAAGTAAATAATATCTATTGTTTCAACTCTACATTTACTCTATATGTTTATCATGTTGGAAAAAATAACAGAAAGTTGATACATCCAGAACTTTCCAGAACTTTCAGACTTTCCAGTTCAGTGTGGTTACCTGATCCTTTCATTTCGAACATATTCTCTAAAAGGTAAAGGGGCGCCTGGGTGGCTCAGTCGGTTGGGCGTCCGGCTTGGGCTCAGGTCATGATCTCACAGTTTGTGGGTTTGAGCCCCGCATTGGGCTCTGTGCTGAGGCTCAGAGTCTGGAGCCTGTCTCGAATTCTGTGTCTCCCTATCTCTCTGCTCCTACCCCGCTCATGCTCTGTCTCTCTCCTTCAAAAATAAAAAAATAAAAAAAACATTAAAAAATAAAATAAAATAAAAGGTAGAAATTACAGGAGGCTAGAAAATGATTTAAAATCTGCAGCAGGAGGAAAATTATTTCACTTACCATAGTGTTTTCAAGATTCATCCATGTTACAGCACGTGCCAGAATTTCCTTCCTTTTAAGACTAAAGAATATTCCACTATATGTATATACCATATTTTGTTTATCCTTTCATCCATGGGTGGACATTTAGGTTGTCTCCACCTATTGGCTATTGTTAATAATGCTGCTGTGAATGTGGATACACAAATATCTGTTAGGAGTCCCTGATTTCAATTAACTTGGGTACATACTCAGAAATGGAATTTCTAAATCATCGTACTTCCACACTTAATTTCTGGAGGAACCGTCAATACAGTTTTCCACAGTGCTGTCACCACTTTACATTCCTACCTGCAGTGTACAAGGGGTCCAAATGCTCCACATCCTTTGTAAACACTTACTCTCTGTTTTGTTTCTTCTTATTTTTTCCACTAACTTTTGTTTTAAATATTATACTTCCCTTAGTCATAAAGTTATGCTGCTTATTTGAGATCTTTAATCTATTTTATTCTGTTTCTTGATAATGGCAATCCTAATGAATCTGAAGTAGTACCTTACTGTGGTTTTTATTTGCATTTCCCAAGTGATTAGTGATATTGAGCATCTTTTCATGTACTTAATGGTAATCTTTGGAGAAATGTCCATTCAAGTCCTTTTCCTATTTATTTATTTATTTATTTACTTACTTACTTACTTATTTTTTTTAATTAAAAAATATCGTTAACTCATAACCCCGAGATCAGGAGTCACATGCTCTGTGGACTGAGCCAGCCAGGTGCCCCCTTTGACCAGTTTTAAATTGGGTTCTTTGGTTGCTTTGTTCTTGTTGAGTTATAGGAGTTCATTAGGAATTCTAAATATTAATCCTTTATCGGATAAATTATATGCCAATATTTTTTCCCATTCTATGGCTGTCATTTCACTTTGTTCATAGTGTACTTTGATGTACAACATTATTTTTAATTTTATTCTGATGAGGTCCAGTTTATCTACCTTTCCTTTTGTTGCCAGTACTCTTCTTGTCACAGCCAAGAAATCACTGCCAAATTCAATGTCATGAAACTTCTCTTCTATGTTTTCTTCTAAGAATTTTATTGTTTCAGGTATTGCCCTTAGGTCTTTGATCCATTTTGAGCAAATTTTTGTATATGGTTTAAAGTAAGAGTCCAACTTCATTCTTTTGCATGTGGATGCCCAATTTTCCACCATTTGTTGAAAAAGCTGTCCTTTCCTCCATTGAATACTCTTGGAAACCTAATAAAAAATAATTTTACTCTATATGCAAAGGTTTACTTCTAGGGTCTCTATTCTATTCAGTTATTCTGTATACCTGCATTTATACCAGTTCCACACTGTTTTGATTACTGTAGCTTTGCAGTAAGTTTGAAATCAGGAAGTGTGAGACCTCCAATTTTGTTCTCTTTAAATATTGCTAAGGGTATTCAGGATCCCTTGAGATTTCACATAAATTTTAGAATGGATTTTTCTATTTCTAGTAAAAACAACAATAGAAATTCAATAGGGAAGCATTGAATCTGTAGATCACTTTGGGCAGTATCAATATCTTCAGAATATTAAGTCTTCCATGAACATGGATGTGTTTCCATTTATTTATGTATTTTAAAATTTATTTTAACAACAATTGGAAACATTGTAGTTTTCAGTGTACCAGTCTTTCACCTTCTTGGTTAAGTTCATTCCTAAGTATTTTACTCTTTTTAGTGCTATTGCAAATGGAATTGTTTTCTTAATTTCTTTTTCAGCTTGTTCATTGTTAGTGTATATAAATGCAATTGATTTTTATGTTAGTTTTATATGTTGAAATTTTGTTGAATCTCAGTTATCATGTCTAACAGCTATTTTTTGTGGAATCTTTAGGGTTTTCTACATATAAGATCATGTCATCTGTTAACAGAGATACTTTCATTTCTTCCTTTCTAATTTGGGTGATTTGCACTTCTTTATCTTGCCTGAGTGCTTTGGGCTGGAACTTCAATATATATTGAATACAAATGGTGAAAGCAGACATCCTTGTCTTGTTCTCAATCTTAGAGAAATGCTTTCAGTCTCTCGCCATTGTATATGATGTTAACTGTCAGGTTTTCATATGTGGTTTTTATTGTATTAAGGTAATTTTCTTCTACCCATTGTTTGTTAAGTGTTTTTTTTTCAATTTTTTAATGTTTATTTATTTTTTGAGAAAGAGAGAGAGAGCAGCAGAGGGGCAGAGAGAGAGAGGGAGACAGAATCTGAAGCTGGCTCCAGGCTCTGAGTTGTCAGCACAGAGCCTAATGTGGGGCTCAAACTCATGAACCATGAGATCATGACCTGAGCTAAAGTCAGAAGCTTAACTGAGCCACACAGGCGCCCTGGTGTGTTAAGTGTTTTTAATTATGCATACATATTGAATTTTGTCAAATGTTTTTTTTTTCTGCATCAATTGAGATAATTCCATATGTTTTCCCCCTTTATTCTGTCAACGTAATATATTACATTGATTGATTTTCATGTGTTCCTTGAATTCAAGGAACAAATCCCACTTGGTCATAGTGAATAATCCTTTTACTATGCTGTTGAATTCAGTATAGTAATATTTTGTTGAGAATTTTTACATCAATATTCATAAAGGATATTGGTCTGTAGTTTTCATTTAGTGTCTTTGGATTTGGTATCAGGTAATGCTGGTCTTGCATAATGAGTTAGAAAGTGTCCTCTTCAATGTTTTTGGAAGAGTTTGATAAGGATCAGTGTTAAATCTTTAAATGTTTGGTTGAATTCACCAGGTGGAAACCATTGTATCCAGGGTTTTCTTTGAAGGTTTTTGATTACTGATTTAATTTTATTAATTATAATTAATGTAATTACTAAATTTCCTTACTAATTATATAATAAATTAATTGTATTCCTTATTATTATCTATTTCTCCATAATTCAGTCTTGCTAGATTATGTGTTTCTAAGAGTTTTTCTATCACATCTAGGTGATCTAATTTGTTGGCATATAACTTTTCATAGTACTCTGTCATACTCTTTTTTTATTTCTGAAAAACCAGTAGTAAAATGCCTACTTTCATTTCCAATTTTTGTTATTTGGGTCTTCTCACTTTTTGTTTTTAGTCAGTCTAGCTAAATATTTCTCATATTTGTTGATCTGTGGAATAACCGGCTCTTGGTTTTATTGATATTATCTACTGCTTTTTCTTCACTATTTTATTTACCTTTGATCTAATCTTCATTATTTTTTTTTCCTTCTGTTAGCTTTGGGTTTAGCTCATACTTTTTCTAGTTCTTTAAAGTATAAAGTTAAGTTTTTAATTTTGAATCTTTCTTCTTTTTATTAGATTTTGTTAATTGTAAGTTTATTTATTTTGAGGGAGAGAGACAGGGAGAGTGAGCAGGGGAGGGGCAGAGAGAGGGAGAGAGAGAATCCCAAGCAGGCCATGCACTGTCAGCATGGAGCCTGACACAGGGCTTAAACCCATGAACCAGACTGTGAACTTATGACCTGAGCCAAAACCAAGAGCACAACACTCGACTGACTGAGCCACCCAAGTGCCCCTCTTCTTTTTTTAATGCAAGCATTTACAACCATAGATTTGCCTCTTAGCACTGCTTTTTACTGCATCTCTCAAATTTGATATGTTGTGTTTCATTTTCATTTATCTCAAGATATTTTCTAATTTCTCTTGTGTTTCTTTTTGGACGATCGATCATTTAAGAGTACACTATTTAATTTCCACATATTTGTGAGTTTTCCAGCTTTACTTCTGTTATTGATATCATTCCATTGTTATCAAAAAAGATACCTCTTTCAATCTACTAAGATTTATTTTGTGGCCTAACATGTACTGTATCCTGGATAACATTCGATGTGAACTAGAGAAAAGTGTGTATTTTTCTGTTGGGTGAAGTGTTTTGTAAATGTATGTCAGGTCCAGTTGGTCTCTAGTGTTGTTCAAATCTTTGGTTTCCTCTGGATGGTTGTTCTATCCATTATTGAAACTGCGGTATGAATATCTCCTACTATTATTATAGAGCTATTTTTCCTTTCAATTTTGTTTACTTCATATGTTTTGGAGCTCTGATGTTTTGTGCATGCATGTTTATAATTGTTATATCTTCTTTAAAATTGACCCTTTATCATTATATAAAGTCCTTCTTTGTTTCTCAAAATGGCTTTTCACTTAAAGTCCGAGTTGGTAGAACCACTCCTGTTTTCTTTTGGTTACTATCTGCATGGACTATCTTTTGCCATCATTCCTCTTTCAACCAGTGTGTCGGTAGGTAGGTAAGGTGTATTGGTAGGTAGACAGCATAGAGTTGGATACTGGTTCTTTTTTTTGTTTTAATCTGTTCTGTTAATCTATTACTGTAAGTTTTTTGACTGGAGAGTTTAACACATTTACATTTAGAATAATAACTGAGAGGGAAGGACTTCTTTTTGCCTTCTCTGGAGGGGATATGTTTTATAGCTCTTTTGTCCCTCATTTCCTGCATTACTGCTGTCATTTGTGTTTAGTTGATTTTTTGTAGTGGTACATATTGATTTCCTTCTCATTTTGTGTATATTCTATAGATGTTTTCCTTGTGATTACCATGGGGATTACATATAATATCCTATAGTTTTTAAAAATCTGTAAATTTATACCAACTTAATTTCAATCAAACACAAAAACTCTACTCTCTTTAATTCCATTTCTGTTATTGATGTCACAAATTACATTTATATAAATAACATATGTATATATATATACACATTAACATAGATTTATAAATTTTTGTGCATTAATCTTTATTTCTTATTGCAATCTAAAAGTGAAGTTATAAACCAAAATTATAATAATAATGTTTTTTGTATTTGTCTATGTATTTGTCTTTATTGGAGACCTTTATATTTTCACATGGCTTTCAGTTACTTTCCAGTGTCCTTTCATTTCCACTTAAAGGACTATCTTTACCCTATATTGCAGGGCAGGTATGGTGGTAATGAACTCCTGTAGCTTTTGTTTATCTGGAAATGTCTTGACTGCTCTCTCATTTGTGAAGGATAGTTTTAGCAGATATAGAATACTTGGTTAACAGGTTTTTTTTTCTTTCAATATTTTAAATATATCATTCTACTATCTTTTGGCTTCTAGAGTTTCTGCTGAGAAATATCCTGATAATTTTATTGAAGATCACTTGTACATAACAAGTTGCATTTCTTTTGCTGTTTCAAGATTCTCTTTTTGCCTTTGGCTTTCCATGGTTTGATTATAATAGGTCTACTGTGGGTCTCTTTGGGTTTATCCAAACTCAAATTTGTTAGGCTTCTTAGATTTGTAGACCCATATTTTTTTTTTCAAATTTTGGATTTATCATGTTTTGTTTGGGGTAGAGCATTTGACTGTATAATGTTTTGTTTTGTTCCTTTAACGAAAATATAAGACATCCTTAAGTAAAAGCCTTCCTGAGTCTAGTGATCTGTCCAACCCTACACCCACAAGTGAAAGAGTTTCTTCCTCCTGCATTTTAATATTTTCTGGCTTGCTTTTCAAACCTAGGCCAATCTCTCTTTTGTAGGGAGCTTGCCAAATCTTCACAAACTCAGGTCAGTACAAGGAAATAGAAAGTAAACAGGATTTATAGCCAAAGCACCAAGTTTAAGTCCAGATGTTTCTTAGTTTAATTATTCAACCTTTCCAAGCCTCAGTATCTTCATCTGTGAAATTTAGACCTATCTGTCTAACCCTCATAGTCATTGTAAGGCCCAAACAAGAGCAGGTAAAATTTTACCTTTTAAAACATTTATTATTATTAAATATATAGTAAAAGTGCTCATTGCCCCATCCATATCTCTTCGGTCCCAGTATATTCTATTCTTAACATGCAGATTCCATCTGTTGGAAGATCTCTCCAGACTGTCCAAATTCCAGCCTGTGTCAAGGAAAAGGAGGTCAAAGGGACAGTGGCCACCTTTCCTACAAAGTTACAACTTAGAAGTTGTACAATCACTTGCACTTTCATTCCCTTACCCAGGGCACAATCGCATGACTAGCTTTCCTATATGGGAGGCTGATGACCATGTGCCAGCTAAAACAGAGAAGTTGTATTACTCTGGGATAGTAAAGGCATAAGAAAGGAGAAAAGGATTTTGAGATATAACTGATTGTCACACACGACACTTCGCTGACTCTTTTCGTGTCTCAGATTTGAGTGAAGCAAGTTAATATTTGCTTAGCACTTGGTAAGTCTCAACAAGCTGAAGTTATTTTTATTATTGGGTTATCAATAATAATAGATATATCTCACTCAGGAGGTCTCCTCTCCACATCTTCCTGTGTTGTTCATAAATCCTACATACTGCGGCTAAACATATCTCTCCACAGAATCTGAAGTCCCAGGTCCATTAGGAGGAGATTTTGACTCTTGAGCTTGCCAGATGTTTATATTCCACTCAAGAAACACTAGAAGAAACACCACTTGTTTCCCCAGTGAAACCTTACTTATAATATCCCTATGGTAAATAACACACCTGCAACCTACAACTCAAACTGTAACCCTGAGACCTGTAGCATCACAAGTCATTGGAGACTTGACTGAAATGTAAAACTTCAGGCCTGATCTCTGGCCTACTGAGTCATAACCTACATTTTAACAAGATTTCCAGGTGATTCACCTGCACAAATTTGAGAAGCACCAGTGTTAGCGCTGGATGACAGAACCCAGACACCCTAGCTGGAGAATAGACTTCTGATTGGGGCCTTTCAAAAGCTAACCATGCTTTTAACATGCATCCAGATCTAGGCACTTAAGACATGCCACCCAGGTATAACCTAGGACACCAGAGCTCTCAGCTAAGAAATCTTAGGGAGTCTTAGGCCAAATTTTCAATCCCTTATGAGAAGTTTTCTGAAGTCCTTATGAAGAAATATAGGAAGTAAGAGAATAAGGCTTACTGAGAAGCATCATTCTTGAATCTGACTCTTGCTTCTGTACTTACTTTTCTAAATGTGTCACTTATGAAGATATGCATTAGAAAGTTAAGACAACCAATTCTGGTGGTCTGGCCCAGGTATAAATTGCTGACACTGTCACTAGAGTTGTCACTTTAAGCAAGGCGCTTAACCATTGAACTTCCATTGGTATTTTTTTTTTTTTTTGGTAAATAACATTTTTTTATAAGGCAACTTTTTGAAAGGCACCAACTAAAAGTTCACACTCCAGCCTTGATTCTCTCAACTGCACTAACATCGATGCCTCTTAAATGTGAATGTGTAGGAGAATCACCTGGAAATCTTGTTAAAATGTAGATTATGACTCAGATTTTAATATCTCTCTTACCTACTTCATAGAGTGGTCTACTGCTTTATATCATGAAATAAGTCTATTTTCTAAATCTGTAAACATATTTTGCATATGTATTGAAAATGACTTTATTCTGCCCTGCAGACTTCAAAAATGTAGAGAAAGAACAGCAGCCCCAGTCATTAGCTCGGGGGTTACTACATGATAACAACTAGGAATTTGGGAATGGCATCTTACATTTTCAATGCTTTCACATGCATTGCACATACATTATTTTTTCAATACCCCAAAACCATGAAGAAAAGTATTGTTATTTTTCTAATATAGATGTGGGCATGAAGGCTGAGACCATTCAGAAATGAGTTTATATGTAGATCATTATTTTCCACATTTTCTTTTCCAACCTGACCTTATAAAAATAGAGATTCATTTCATATGCCATAGATGTCCTTCTGAAAACAATGTTCTGAAATATGATGTCAGGTATTTGCAAACAGCACAGATGTATTTAGAGCAAAAGAGTTAATCATTGTAATCCTAAGAAGTGTGGCTCCCAGGGAGACTACTGTGTGGCTAAAGGGGTTCAAAACCCCAGAGAACTGCTTCTCACATTATAGGACAAACACTTTACCTCCAGCTCTTCAAGGCAAAGAACCTTGGGTGGAAAAAGCTGTCTCAAGTTACAAACAAATTCAGCTATGAAAGTAGGTGATGGAAGAAATGAATGAGGATCCTAGTTAATAAACCAGACTTTACCACTTCAAAAAAGAATGCACATAAGCTTCTGAATTTGCTGTAACTCCAGTAGAACATATTTTATCCATATCTCAGTTAGGATTAAGGCTTAGAATCATAGAATGTTCATGTTAGAAGTGACCTAGTGATAAAAAAAAAGTGACCTAGTGATGTTAAACACTCATATGTACCTCAAGGGATTTGTGCTTCAAGGAAATCAAGCCACTTTTCTAGTTTTACAGAGTTTATTGTGATAGATGTGGGATCCAAAGTAGGAATTCTGACCCTCAATATGATGTTTTTCCTACTCATATTATTGGAACTTACCTTTGGGGGTTTGGCACTAGGTTCCAAAAGTAGAATGTTAGATTCCTGGACATATTTCCAAGACTTAGCCTTTCAGAGAAGTTATAGGTCTTCATTGCCTCCCTTGCTCTGTTTTGCAAGGCTTCTTTAAATCCATAGAGTTATTAATTCATTTGTGAATTTGATATTATCATAGACAAGAAGACCCAAAGTGAACAGTACTAGAATTCTGGGAATGCAAATGAATAGCAGAAAAGAAGATGGGTGAAGAGCCAGGAAGATGGACTATTTTAACTTTTATCTATTTTTTCATTAGAAAAAAAGAAAGAACTAGAGTTATATAAGACCAACCCCATTAAAGAGAGAGAGAGAGAAAGAGAAAAGAGATAGAGGGAGAAGGGAGAAAAGAGAAGAAGAAAGAAGGAGAAGAAGAAGAAGAAGAAGAAGAAGAAGAAGAAGAAAAGGGAAGACAAAAAAAAAAGAAGGAGGAGGGGAGGGGGAGGGAGGGAGGAGAAGAAGAAAGGGAAGAAGACAGCAGTAAAACTGTGATTACCAAAGAAGCTATTCTTCATCCAATCAATGTATTTGGGACAATTTTTCTCCAAAGAAATAATGATTTATTATTTGCTCTCTAGGTTTGTAAGAAGGCATTGGAACTGTGGTTTCCCCTTTTGTGTGGGCCATCACAGGTGGAAGATATTTTGCTCTCTATTTTCCATTGCTCTTGGGTTCCTGGCCCAGATGTCTCTTCCAAGAGTTGACGGTTGAAAGAATAAGATCAATACCAATAGGTGGCCACTATTTTAATAAATATTTTCCTACTCATAGAAATATTCATCAATGCTTCTCTAACATTGAAAAGAGAGATTTACATTTTTAAATGTCGCATTTTGAATTAGGTTATAGAAGAAATAATATGTTGACCAAATTTCCACTTGCCGTTGGTTATTTGACTACTAATTTGATTGTAGATTTGTTCTTATGTTGTAGTTGTTTTTAGGTTAACTTAGTTTGAAATTGCTGCTTTCAAATTGATTCATAGTCAAAATGTGCAGAAAATATCTTATATAGTTACAAATCAGGTACAGTAGTAGTTTTTTAAATTCTTTGATTTTATTTGGCAAATGAGATAATTATGGACACAGAATGAAATAGTTTATACTTCCTCAAGTAAGAAATTTTAAAGTTAAATGATATAGAAAAATGTACTGTGAAAAAAGGAAATAGTGAATATTTCACCTTTATAAAAAATTTCCCCTCATAAGATACACATGTAGTGAAATATATGGATGATTCAGTGAAGAAATAAGATTTAACAAATTTTACAGTAGAACAAAGAAATGCCTTGATTCCTTTTCTTTTTTTAAGTAGGCTTTACACCCAGCACGAAGCCCAACACAGGGCTTGGACTCACCACCCTGAGATCAAGACCTGAGCTGAGATCAACAGTAAGATGCTTAACAAACTGAGCCACTCTGGTGTCCCAAAAATACCTTGATTCTATGTCATAACCATTCTATCACATTTGGGAAGCAAACATTGTTTGTTTGTGAAGCAAACATTTAAATGGAGATCAAAAATTCAAAGTTTAGATATCTTCTAATACCCAAAACATATTTTAACTTCAGTTAAATATAGATTAAAACTAGAGTAACTTAATTTGAAGTGTAAAGGGCAATTTATGGGATCAAGAACTAGCTCTGAACTTTGGAAATTGAGCTCTTTATTTTTCCACTTCTTGAATACAAGACCTCTTATTTATTGTTGAGAGGAGGCACAATGATGTGTGGGGTCAACCAATTCCTACAGATTTTATTTCTGAAACTTGTGAGCTTTCTGGGCAGATTTAAGACTATGCACCCTCTTCAGAAGGAGCAGGATCTCATGGGAAGTTTTCAAACAGGCTTTGTGTAGAAGTGTTCCAAATGTCAAGAGCCAGCTGGGCCCCTTGCTCTTCTTCCCCTGATTTGGTGAACTCAAGACTCCAAGATGGCATATTTGCCATAGGATGGTATGTTTTTCCTGAGGATACAGGGAGCAGAAATAATCAGATTTGTGATGCTTATTCATCCTTTCAGTGAACAGCCAATAGCCCAGCCCATTTGCCAGCTGTGTTTAGAACAAAAAATATCACAAGAGAGTAAAAAACAACTTTCTCACATGCAGCAAAAGTTACTGAGTGCCTACTGTTTGTGTCTCTGAGCCTTGTGATGGAGATGCCAAGGTGAGTGAGGCAGTCCTTGACACTCCCCTCATGAACCTCATAGAAACAAAACCTGTTTTCCCAGCTCTTTGTTTTGTTTGTTAATAGTAACCATGGGTTGTTCTGGAAACTAAGCCACTTTCTCCTTTTGACCTTTAGATAGAGGTTCTTGCCAGCAAGTCCCTTAGAATTCCTTAAGAAAATCTCTGTGTGCAACGTGTCCAATAAATTCTCAATAAGCCAGTCATGGAATCATGAACACCCTCAGGCATCCAGCTTCCTCCTTTGCAGAGGTAAAGTAGGTCTCCTTGTGCATGCCTCTGCCTTGGGAAACCCAAATCCTGGTGAATGGGCAATCCATTGCCAGACCAAGCCGACATAGAGGGCATGGCATAACCTCCACTCCGTTGGAACATAAACCTCTCTGTTCGGTAGCAGCTTCTGGCTTCTGAGTCTTTTCATTTCTCCGAACTGCCACCTCCGGTTGGAAGAAATTGCATATTTTAGCACATTTGAATTTTCTGTTGGAGGTATATTTTCAGACACAGAGTAGAGAAAATACTCCCCTACCCAGGATATTCTCCTGGGAGCCATTTCTAAGATAGGAAGAGAGTTTATTTTTCATGGCAGAAGTCATCTCTTCCTATAAATTTTCTTGGACTGGACTTCAGGATTTTAATAGTTTTCTTTGGATCCTTTTCATTTAGGAAATTTCTTGATGATGAGATTCCAAGTTATTTTTTAAGTCTATCAGATATGATGTAGTCGGAAAACTATGACCTCTGGGGTCACATCCTACTTATCACCTGTTTTTGAAAATAAAGTTTTATTGGAACGCAGCCATACCTATTAAGTTACAGATTGTCTATGGCTGTTTTCCCACTACAACAGCAGAGTTGAGTAGTCATGACAGAGACTGTATGGTCCACAAAGCCTAATGTATTTGCTATCTAGTCCTTTACGGAAAATGTTTGTTGTTCCTGTTGTGGGGCATAAAAGCCAACTTCCCCATTATCTATCAATGCCCTTCTCTCATTGTCACTCAGAGTTCAACACATGTTTACTGTTCTTTCCACCTCTTTCTTATTCATTCTCGAGCTTTGGCCCATGATATTCTAAACACAGAGCACCTGCCTCTCCACAATGATTATTGACATTCTGTCCCAAACTTTAAATTCAACTTCTTGATGAATCTGCAGTGAAGGAAGTAGTATAAATCACCTACAGTTCCAATCCCAGATCCCACATTTGCCATTTGCCATATTCTCTTGCCCAAAGGACAAATACATACATATATATATATATATATATATATATATATATATATATATATTTGTGCATATACATGTCTTGAAATACCTCTTATAGATTTATACAACTTTTAATTTTTATCTCATTAATTTATTTTCTTGTTATGTAATAAATGCATTGCTGGGTACCTTATTCTGTAAACACAGTTTATCATCCCATGCCTTTATCAGACTTGGAAGTTGGTATTGCTAAGCCCACTCTAGAGTTGACAAACTGAGGTCCAGAGAAGTTAGGTTATTTGCTCAAGTTCACAAAGCTAGTAAATTGGCAGAGCCAGAATTTAAAGCCAGGCCAGCCTTGCTCCCAAAGATATCCTACAAAAAACTTCATTTATAGTGCATTGCCATGAAATAATAAATAATAACTTATAGTAACCATTTTAATGGAAATATTTTAAAAACATTTTACACATTTTTTACACATTTCTCTGTTGTCTCAATTAGCTACCCTCTCTAGGATGACTCAACATCATAATTATTAATATAAGCCTTTTCGTGTTGCAGAAGAATTTGAATCTACACTATGACAATATATCATCACCAACTGTTTTTGAAATCATGTGTCCACCCTACTTTGATGGACTAAAAGGAATTAGTCATACTTTCTTGCCACTATGTCATTTTTATCCCCATCCCTCCACCCAGATGGACAGGCTTGTATGGAAGATAAAAAACTTAGCCAATGGAGTGCAGTATCATCCCATGTTTTAGAAGATAGCTGACAAGCATACAGCTCTGGGTTCTGGTCCTGATTCTGCCCCTCAGGAGCTGTGGAGTGAACCAAGCACAAAGAAAGCATCCAGTAGGTGGCAGTTATTAGATTATTGAGGAAACTCTTTTTTAAGTTGGTTGCCTGGAGATCATTTAGCCTTCCTTTTCTCTGCTCTTAGAAGTATTGCCAAGAACACCAAACAAATTTAAGTGATGCACTGATGTTTAGGTGCCTATGCTCTCTCTTCCAGGTAGATTGTGTCTTATTGGAGGTCAGTGCCTATGTTCTGGACTTTTTCTGCTGTAGTTGGTTTTTCCAGAAGCTAGTATTGTTTTTTGGAGATGTATTGTCATTGTTGTTGAGATTTATCTTTAGCCCTGCCTGTCAGATGGATGCCCATCTTCAAGTACTGGCTGATGACATACAGAGATAACCTGTCTCAGAGTTGGACCAGCCACAGCTCTCCACTGAACTGCCTGGAAATAATGTAGGCAACCATAATTTATGAATGTGCTGGTGCATCAGAAAAAAGTTAAGGGACCCACATTCATCCTGCTGATGTGGCTTCATGTGGCCCTACCAGCAGGGGTGTGGTTCCAGGGCACCAGGGAATGTGATTTCTTCAGTGAGATGTTCAGAACAAACCGACTCCTAAAGGAACTGAATATGGGATCTTATTTATGGGAAGGAAATTCTTCACAGGCAAAGAGAGGTAATCTTTTCTCTAAGTGGCTCTGTAATGTAAACAATGGGCCAGTAAGTGGTAGTTCTAGGGAACTTGCCTTAGGGAAACACTTTTGAAAAGCTCTTCCTAGGAGAGAAGGCTTCCCAGCCCACAATGGGCTCCCCTACCCAGGTAAGGTCTTTCAGAAGGGATTTATGCATTTACAATGGTTGGAGGAAGGTCTCTCTAACTTGGAAATCCTCTAAGATTTTGGAAAAGTTATCCCTAACTCTCAATGAACAAAATAGAGTCCCAGAGTGTGCAAGGTGCAGTGCCCCTGGCAAGGTTTGCCAATGTACAGCTGCCCAACTTGAGTGCACATAAGGGTCACCTGGGGTCAGTAGGTTCAGTAGGTGTAGTCTGAGATTCTGCTTTGGTGACTGTTATGCCCAGAATTCGTGATCCCCAAATACCGCCAGGGAGCCGAGTCCGATGTAAAAGCAAAAGAGTCATTATTCGAGCTAGCTCGAGCTCAATCCCCTACCTGCACCGACGCAGTGGTGAGATACCGGGGAGAGAGAGAGCGAGTTTCAAAAGGACAAAGGTTTTATTGGGGCCTAGGGGCAGTTGGTGAGGTAATGGCTGTGGCCTCAGCCGATTGGCTGGGGAAGGGTCCCAGTCCTGTTAGGCAGGTGGGGGGGGGTTATTCAAGGGGAGGAGGTGTGGTCAAGGTGAAGGACACAGAACAAGATGGAGTCGGCCAGCTTAGGCCCGCCCTTTCATTCCCCCCTTGTCATGTAGCTTACAGACCCAATCATGGGACCGGCTGCATTTATGGTGACAAGGGGAACAGAGTTTGGAGGTTTATGCAAAGTTCTGGGAAGCAAGTGTCCCTGGGGTGGCTCTGGGAGGTCTGATTAAGTATTGTCCCTGAGCTGGTGTCTATGATCTGCCAGATGATGTTTTGGGGGGTGTGGGGACTCCCGGCAGCTATGAGCAATGACAAGCAGAGTTAACAGAGTTACCAATATTAGGTGGGTCGAATGCGCTGTAGCTTGAGCTTGAGTGGGTTGTGTTGGTCCTGATTGACGGCCCATCGCATGACGAAGTCCTTCCGGATCGAGGAGGGGTCCGCTGGCCAAACGTGGGTGTGATAGACCCAGGTCGTGATGCTGTCTACTTTGAGAATGGAGGGGGTTGTCAGCACCACGATGTAGGGTCCCTTCCAGCGTGGCTCGAGGGTCTCTCGGTGGTGCCTCTTGACATAGACCCAGTCTCCCAACCTGTACTGATGAGGTGTCGGGGTCGTGCCAGCCTCGTAGATAGCACGGAGGCGTGGCCAAATGTCCTCGTGCGCCCTCTGGAGCCCTCTCAAGGAAAGAAAAAGTTCTTGATCTTTAGACTAAAGGTGGGAATAATAGGGGGTGGCCTGCTAAACATGATCTCGTAGGGAGTAAAACCCAGAGTGTAAGGAGTGTTTCTAACCCGGTAAAGAGCGTACGGTAGGAGAGTCACCCAGTCCCCATCAGTCTCCATGGTTAATAAGGGTCTCTTTTAGGGTTCTATTCATCTTTCTACCTGTCCTGAGCTCTGGGGCCTATAAGCACAATGTAATTTCCAGTTTGCCCCCACCACCTTGGCTACTGTCTGTGTTACCTGCAAGATAAAAGCTGGTCCATTGCCTGATCCTACCATGACAGGAAACCATACCTGGGTAAGAGGTCTTCTAGTAGCTTCTTAGCCACCGTCTGAGCCGTTTCATGCTTGGTTGGGTATACCTCCACCCAGCCAGAGAAGGTGTCTGTAAATACTAAAAGATATTTATAACCATACTTTCCTGGTTTGACTTCAGTGAAGTCGACTTCCCATTGGGCTCCTGGTCTAGTG
Source organism: Panthera pardus (assembly GCF_024362965.1). Taxonomy (NCBI): domain Eukaryota; kingdom Metazoa; phylum Chordata; class Mammalia; order Carnivora; family Felidae; genus Panthera; species Panthera pardus. The sequence continues at coordinate 47,128,146 of NW_026526821.1, read as the reverse complement.
TCTCTGAGCCTGGTTCCTTTTTTTATTTGATGTGGCTCTCGCGTTGGTGAGTTGGCAGGTCTTGCAGGCAGATACAACTTGCTCCATTTTGGTGTCCTGTTCATGATCTTGATTCCGGCTTGATTAAAAGACTTGATTAAGTCTTTTAATTTTCGGGCCCCATGTGAGTAGACTGATACATGTGCTCTAATATTGAGACTCCAAGCCGGTCTGGCAGCACGAGCTCCTTGTTAGGTGTATACCACCATCCCTTTATCTCCTGGGCCATGGGGAGTTTCTTGATCCACTGTAACTCCTCCTGGGAGTATTTGGGCTGGTCTGGTAAAACTGTGTCTCCCAAGTCCGGTGGTTGTTAAGCTGTTTTCTAGCCCCCAACATTACTGCCTTGGTAAGGGCGATGAGCTCTGCTCGCTGGGCTGACGTTCCAGAGGGTAGAGCCTCCGCCCATACGGTGTCCATTTTGGTGACCACTGCTGCACCCGCATACCTGTGTCCGTCCCGCACAAAGCTGCTGCCATCAGTGAACCCAGTAGCCTCAGCATCTGGGAGGGGCCGGTCGGTCAGGTCCATCCGGAATCCATGTACTTGTTCCAGGATTCCTGCACAGTCATGTAGTGGAGCAGTTAGGTCAGGGTCGGGCAGCAGGGTTGCAGGATTGAGGGCTACACTGGGGTGGAAACGCACTTGTGGAGGGTTGAGTAGGAGGCTCTGGTAATGAGTACTGATCTTTCTGCAGCCTCTGCTTCCCCCCCCCCACACTTGGTGGTTCCATTACCTTTTCTTGCGTCGTCTGCCAGCTGCCGGAGACGGTGGTCTCGTTCCTCGGGGAAGTCAGCAGTGGTAGCTAGTAGTATTCTGGCCAGATCTCGAGTCTGCTTACTGCTGGCAGCCGCCATGGCGCGAGCCTGCTTGTCCTCAGGAGGCTCCCGGTTATTATATACCTTTTCGGCTACCACAGTAAGTCCTGCAGACTTTTTTCTCTTAGTCTATCTATTTTCTGTAATTTTCTCCTAATGTCTATGACTGATTGGTTTACAAAGGCCATGATAACAGCTGCCTTGCTTTCCGGAGCCTCTGGATCCATGGGGGTATAGGTACAGAATGCCTCCATGATCTGTTCTAAAAGGCAGCCAGAGTTCATCTTTTCCCTGTTGTACATTTCCTACCTTGGCCAAATTGGTTGGCTTTCTAGCAGCCATTCAGAGACCCCCCATTAGAGTCTGGCGGTAGACCCGGAGCCTCTCCTTACCTTCTGCCGTGTTGAAATCCACTGGGGCCGAGTTAAGGGGAAGGCGGCATCTATCTGAGCCTGGTTGGTGGTGGGATTCCCGTCTGTGCCCGGAACTAGTTTTCGGGCCTCATTGAGGATTCTTTCTCTTTCTTCAGTCTTGAACAGGACATGTAAAAGCTGCTTGCAATCGTCCCACGTGGGCTGATGGGTAAAAAGAACAGTGTCTAAGAAATCAATAAACCCTGACGGTTTCTCGGAAAACTTAGGATCCTGAGCTTTCCAATTGTAGAGGTCACTAGTGGCGAAAGGCAATAGTGATGGGCTGATTCCCCTCCGTGTCTGGGGGTCCAGTGACTCGCAGGGGCAGAATAGTGGAGTCGGTGGTGGAGGCAGATTGCTCCCTCTGAGCCCTTTGTCTGGTAAAGGGCGGGCTTTCCCACTGGAGCGTTTCCACCTCCCGCTCTCGGAACAGCGTCTGCCTCCCCCGTAGGGGGAGGATGGTGTTCTTCCGGCATCCTAGGGGGGTTATACGGGGGAGGAAAAATTAATTCTTCTTCAGTATCCCCCTGTAGGACAGGGTAGAGGGGTGCTGAAGGCTGGGTAAGACTTTTGTTTTCCTTCTTCTTTGTCCCCTGCAAAGCAAGAATGGGTTTTGGCTCTGGAGGGAGTGGGGCTAGGAAGGGCTTAAGCCAAGAGGGTGGGTAGAGGGGTAGTCTGAGTCTGTCCCATAACGTCCGTCCAGTAAGTCCACAGAACAAAACAGAGAAACACAGAAACAGACAAACAGAGGGCCCTTAGAAAGTCTTCCAACTCCATGGAAGCAAAACTGAAAGCTAGCTTAGACCTTTGAGGGGATTCCATTCCACATCCCTCCAAAACCGATGAGGGGATTCCATGTCCCTCCAAAACTGAAAGCTAGACGACGGCCTCACGCCGACCAGCGGGAGTGACCCGCCTCGTCTCAGCCCTTTGAGGGAATTCCAGGTCCCTCCAAAACCGATGAGGGGATTCCATGTCCCTCCAGAAGGGAGGATCGCAACGTCTTCTGAAACTTCCAGCCCATGGTCCTCCAGTGCGTCCACTTAGACCGTGTCGGGCACTATCAGAATTCCAGAAATGAGCTCACACAGAAAAGACGGAAGGAACAGACACAGCGGCCAGTCAGGCTCTCCGGGTCGGGGGTCCCTCGGGGGTCCTTCGGGATCCCGGACGAGCCCCCAAATGTTATGCCCAGAATTCGTGATCCTCAAATACTTCCAGGGAGCTGAGTCCGATGTAAAAGCAAAAGAGCCTTTATTCGAGCTAGCTCGAGTTCAATCCCCTACCTGCACCGACGCAGCGGTGAGATACCAGGGAGAGAGAGCGAGTTTCAAAAGGACAAAGGTTTTGTTGGGGCCTAGGGGCAGTTGGTGAGGTAATGGCTGTGGCCTCAGCTGATTGGCTGGGGAAGGGCCCGAGTCCTGTTAGCCAGGTGAGCGGGGGGGGGGGGGGGGGGGGGGGGGGGGGTTACTCAAGGGGAGGAGGTGTGGTCAAAGTGAAGGACACAGAACAAGATGGAGTCGCCAGCGTAGGCCCGCCCTTTCATTGACAATCACTCAAGTCACTGGGTAGTGTCGCTGGTCTAGGACCACACCACAAGTAGCAAGGTTTTAAAAGTCATGCAAATTAGGAAGGGTTAATGATAAATCCTCTCTTCCCCATGTGGAAGTCAAGATCTGCCCTGCTGTTACCTCCACCCATCTAAATTAAGTGTCTGCTTCTAAGTAAGGTTATTGTATACTTTCTTACCCAATCCAGGACACTTTTGGGGTGGAAAGGAGCATTATTATGCTAAGATATATTGGACTGAGATTTTTTTTGAGAGAAGTCTCTCTACTGAAGCTTTTCCCCTCTCCATAAAATTTTTGGTCTTACATCTTTCATTCCTAAAACAGTATTTTTTTTTTGTTTTGTATCTGCTTTTGTGGTGAAAAGAAGCAACCTGGATTATCTGTCCAAAGGAAATAGGAAGAGAAGCAAAAATCTGTTCAAACAGTAAACAAACTATTTAGGATTTGATGTGTATTCATGAGTCACAGGAGTAGAAGGGAAACTTAACTGCACCAGGTCGGGAAACCACAAACCCTCTGAATCAATAGTATTCAGTTTGCTGTTCTAATAATGGCAAACACCAAGTTGTACCATAGTGGGTGTGAGGGGTTTCCTTCCCTCCTTCTTTTTTTTTATTTTTTTTTCATTACATGATGTTTGAATACAGTGTTAACTTCATTGAAAGGAGGCAGGGAAGATTTTCTATTTCCCCATCAGGAAGATAGTGAGTCCTCTCTGCCTGGGGCTCTGGTAGAGACAGGATCTGGTCACCTGTTGGGTGCCAGCCTTCCTTCTGTGAGATCCTAACAGTGGCTAGGTGTGTTTCTGTATTTCATTTAATCTCCACAATGACCCATGAAGCTGGGTCCTCCACTGAACTCAGAGAGAGCAGGGCTTCCACATGAATGAACTAGTGAGGGATGAAGGTGGAGTTTGCACCCATGCCTTCCAGACCCCAAAGCCTTTGTTCATGTTTGTCAAACTGTTCTGGTCACAAGAGGATTCCATCATCTTCCACACCTTCATCTTGCAGGTGAGGAAGGTTGGCCCAGTGGATTAAGGATTTGTGAATTGAACATAACACACTGAAGAGCAACCCAGTGGAATAAGAACCAGGTTTTTGCTTTCTGGATACATGTTTCTTCTATTCCACAGTGCCATTTTTCAAGCATTCTTCTATGCACAGTAGTATAAGAGGCTACCACTTTCATTTGTCTTCAGCCCTGGCATTTACAAGCATTCATGCATATGAGCACAGTGGGCATGTGTGACTGTGTGTGACTTTTTTGGGTGTGCATGTGTGTGCAAGGGTGTTTTGCATGCAAATGTGTGTATTTGCAGGAGTTTGTGCATATGCATGAGTGTATATGTAAGTGTGTTTTGGATGGGAAAGGGGAAAAAAATAATAGTTCTTGAGATCCAACCATGTGCCTGGAACTGAGCCAGAACTTCTCTTAAATTATTGCCCTTAACCAGTACACATTTTAGGTAGATATCACTTATCATCCTCTACCCTTTTCAGATAATAAATCCTGTAGAAAAAAAAAAAAAAGCAGTGTGCAGAAATGCACCAATCTGACAGCAGAGAGTGAGAGAGTATTGTTAATTTAATATTTGAGTTAGATAACACAGATTACCTATGTGCAATATGATACATTGATTTCAGGAGTCATAGTGGATATAATCTAAATTTCCCTATATGATTCAGACAGCACTGTGAGGATCTGCAATGAATGTCACTAGAAATAGGAGTTAACCTTACACTGGAGTATGTAAATGTGCCAGGTAATAGAGATTGTTGGTCAATCCAGTGTGTGGCCACCATGTTCCAAGAGCTCAGACTTGAGGCAGCACACCTTGGCTTTCTCTCAAGCTCAACTATACCCAGCAGCATGTGGTTCAGCTAGGTCTCCAAAATAATGCCAAAACCAAGGGCTACTACCCATTTAAAGACATCTTGCCACTGGCAGAATAAAGGGTTTTTTGGCAGCTATTCTGTATGCACCCAAGGGTGCAAAACACATTTCTTGGCTGAGTTCAGTAAGACACAATGTGGCACTTAATGCCACAGAAATTATTAGATTACATCATACGAAATGGCCAATATCCAGCTATGTTTCTTAAACATACAAAAATGGTAATTTAATAGGGCTTAAGCTGATCTCTTATTAAACTGTAAGAAAGAGAAACGGCACTAGTGGATTGGCAAATGTCTTTGGAAAATTAATCTAGGTGATAAAAAGGGAGAATTCTCATCAGCCATCCAGAGCAGATCTTAATGATCTCCCACTTTCAAAGAAATCCTCCTCGCTCTTTGTTTGTCATTAATTCAGCTGGTACAAAGGACAGGCGTGTAAACTAAGATTTAGAATGAAGCAGTCAGCATTTTATGCCAAATCCAAGCTTCTGATTGATGAGAATTGATGAGGAGGGAGGAGAGAGTGTCTAGGAGACTGGAAATAATGCCCTTTATGGACCCAGCCTGCCTGTATGTTAGGATTCCATTCAGGCCCAAACTTCTGTAAATGAGAAAAAGGAAAAGGAGAAAACAACCCCTCCTGTCAATTCTATCATTGGCTAACTTCTAAGCTTGCTCTCTATCTTTTAGTAGAGGGGTCTAGACCACAGTTTCTCAAACTTTGTGTTCCCAGGATCCCTTTACACTTTCAAAAATTATTGAGCACTTCAAAGGCTTTGATCTGTGTGGGTCATATCCAACGATATTTAATGCATTAGAAATTAGAACTGGGACACTCAAAACTATTCATTTATTAACTCCTTTGAAATAACAATGATATACCCAACTTAAAAAGACTATTTTTCTGAAAACATATGTGTTCCAAGACAGAAAAAAATGAGTAAAAACAGCAATGCTGGTTTACATCTTTGCCTTTTCTTTAAAGACTAGCTTAACAAAAGACAAGTGGATTCTCAGGTCTGCTTCTGCATTCGATCTGTTGTGACGGCACATGTCACGTAGCCTCTGGCAAATGCCGCTGTGCACTCGTGAGAGAAGCATCTGAAAAAAAGCAAATAGTGTCTTAGGAGCACAGTATTGTGCAAATAGCTCTGACTTCATGGCTCTCCTGAAACAACCCTTAGGATTCTAGAGGTGACTGGACCGTATTTTCAAAGCCGTTGGTCTAGAGTGATTTTCCTATAATTAGTAGACTATAGTCTTTTAGACTTAAAGACTATCAATTATGTAGACTCTTCAGATCAATTTTAGGTTTATAGAAGAAAATGAGCAGAAAGCAGAGTTCCCATACACCCCCTCATCACACTGATTCTATCAGGCAGACGGTAGTTGAGAACTACCACTCTCTATTGTCTTAATGTCTAAAACATTAGATTTCCTCATTAAAAGCCCAAAGTCTTTAGCAAGTGTACAGAATCCTTCAAGATCTGATAGCCCTTATCTGCTGTCCCCCCACAGGTCCCCCTAATTTTCTCCACTCCTGCTCAGGGTAGCCTGTGGCACCCAAGCCACTCCATCCTAGGATAAGTCTGTGTTAGCCTGACAGTATTGATAGAATTTCTCTGGTTCGCTCCTCTGTGCAACGCTTTCCAGCTCTCTGCAGTTTCTCAATTTCTACCTGAGTTCCCCAGGTGGTATCTTATATTCCCTGCTAATTATTCTTCCACAGTAGATTCTGATTTTCTGGAGGGCAGGGTCTGCCTTTTTTTCCCACAGGAATACTGTCAACCTTGCCTTGCAATTGCTGGCTTAGTGAATATTTGTCAAATGAGTGAATGCACAAATGAAAAATGAATGAATGCCACAGGGCAAGAGGCATAATGATACTTAGTCTACCACCAAACTTCTCCATTGTTCTTAGTTCTGTTCTACAGATTTTAAGGCTTTCAGGCTGACCCAGACATTTGTGCACATACCCTGACTCACTATAGTGCTGCCATGTTCAATCTGAATGTGGAATGCCTGGTGGGTGTTGTTTGCTGCTGGCTGGGGGTCAGGATGAAAGATGCTGACACCTAAGGGAGAGTGGTTTTCCTCCTAGATGATCCTGCTGGGAGTTGCTTTATGCAGTGACAATACCCCAGATTGGTGACCTAGACACTCATCACAGTCAGCCTGAAGGAGGCAGTATTTCAACCCAACTATTCTTTCATTGTTGAGTTGGCCTCCTCCTTCTCATTGTGAAAGACACACCCAGGGGATCCTTTCTGAAGGGCAAAGCGGGGCATAAAATTGCTTTAGGAGGCATCATATTAATGAATAACAAATTAGTGAATAATTGGTAGATTGAATAAATGAATGTTTGGCAGTGTTGTCTCAAGTTAGATACATTTCCAGCATGGATTGCTGTCCATCATTTGAAAAGAGAGATTTGACTTTCTGTTTATCATACATGGACCCTTACAGATCACTTCAGAGGAAGATCAATGGAATCCACCCAGAAGGTTTTGAATCTACATGTCAAAGACCGCATGGCCTACTACACCGGCTGTTAGTCTCGTTAGTCTGATGGCTTGGAGCAGTTGCCATGTGGTCAGTGTGACTGAAGAACTGTATTTGCCTAATTTTAATAATTTCTAAACTTAAGTTTAAGAAGGGGTCCTTGGTTCAGCTACTGGAAACTCTTAAGAAGTTTTAGGACAACTTGAGTATGTGAATCTACCTTTTCAACTGTAAATTTTGTGAAATCTCAATACAGACCAAATACTTCTGTTGCAAGTTCATCATCCTAATTGAAATATATTATAAATGTAAAAAATATTACTAAATTTCTCAGACTTAGTACGAAAACAAGAATGTAAGAATGTAACATACCACCAATAATTTTGTGTCTGATTACATGTTGAAGTGATAATATTGGAGGTATATTGGATTATACACAATACATTATAAATTAATTTTACTTGTTCTTTTTTTTACAAATGTGGTCACTGGAAATGTTGACACTGCCTTGGTGACTGTGTTGTATTGGAGGCAGTGCTGCTCCAGGGCTCACACTAAGTTGCCTTCCTGTGAGGCCCTGATAGAGCTTCAGCGGTGGCCTTTTCCCCACCACAGAGCATCTTAGAAGTTTGCTCTGGATTAAAGCAGGAAGTTTCCTGCTTTTTGTTTGCATGTGGAATAAGGATGAATGTGGTATTACAGCCAAGCAATGGCTGTAAAGTGAGACATCCATGCTCTCAAAGTCATTACCATAGATTAAGCATTTACACATACTGGTGTGATGGTTAATTTTATGTGCTAACTTGATTGACTTACTGGATGCCGAGATAGCTGGTAAAACCATACTCCTGGGTGTGTCTCTGAGGGTTTTTCTGGAAGAGATTAGCATTTAACTCAGTAAACTGGTGAAGACATTTACCCTTATCAATATGGGTGGCATCATTCAATCAGTTGGGGGCCCCAGCGGAACAAAAAGGCAAAGGAAGGGCAAATTCTCTCTCTTCTTGAGAGAGAATGTCCATCTTCTCTGGTCTTCTTGCACCATTACACCGGGGTTCTCAGACCTTTGACTTGCGAATGAGTGACAGCCCTGGTATTCTTCCTTCTCCAGCTTGCAGATGGCAGGCTGCGGGACTTCTTGGCTTCCATAGCCAAAGGAGCCAATCCTATCATAAATATGCTCCTCTGCTATCTATCTCCTATTGGTTCTGTCTCTTTGAAGGATTCTGATGAACACACTGTGCCAGGTGTCCCAGGTACAGTATGTCAGTGTGTCCAAAAAGGAAACCAAGGGTCAGAACCGTGAAGTGACTTGCCTGGGACCCAATACCATTACTTGAACTCAAGTTTGTCAAACCCAAATCCTTTCTTTCCCATTTCTCCCATTAGAGGAAGGGTCCCTTTAAAGGAGGGAGATGGACCAAGTGGCCCCACGTGATGGTTCAGTCATCCTCGTTCCAGGCCCAAATGTCCAGCTTTTTCATTTCTCTCTTACCTCTGGCCTGAGACCCAGGGTTTGGGATGAGACTGACTTAGGTTCGGATCCCAGTTCTGCCATGTCCTAGAAAATTGTTTGGCCTTTTTATTTTCAGTTGTCTTGTCCTGAAAAGGGCCAAAAATAGCCAGGTCTGAGGAACACATGAGTGAGTTCATGCAGACTGTCTGTCATAGTCCTGACTTCTAACCCTCACAGGGGAAGCGTTTCCTCACCATTTCCTGTAATGAAGTCAAAAGAGACTTCCCAGAATATAAGTGTATTTCTATACTATCTATTTCTAATGTTGTATTTCCATTTCTTAGACTTTGAAGTTAGTGATCAAAATGAATTTAAAAGGATATATATATATATATATTTAATTTTAATATATATATTTAAATATATATATATATATATATATATACACACACATATATATATTTATATTTTAAGTTTAGGTTTTGGAACTTCAGATGGCTAAACTTTACTTCTGCCTTTAACTTTAAAAGAGCAGTGGTGTAAACAACTCATGTACTCAGACCACACCTGACCAGTCTTTACAACCTTCCACCCAAACTGACGGAGAATGGGATGGAGAACCTGAAGCTGAAGCCGCAGTGCATGAAGTCAGCTGCCTCCACCTTTCCTGGACTCTGCTGTTAACAGCACTGCTTTACACTTTTCCTGAAAGAAAAGGCCATTTTACCATCAAGAAACTCATGCTTAGTCCAGCTGCAGGGGAGAGAGGCTTCCTTCACATCCCATAGACACTGTTTAGTGTGTTGGAGACAGAGGTGTTCTTAAAAGTCATCCCTGCATTTCATCAAGAAGAAAGTGGGGTGCCTCAGGGTCAATGGCTCCATGTGCAGGTGAACAGATGACCCAGGATCATGCCTTAGGCTCCTTCCTCCCACTGGTGCTCTTTCTTCAAAACCCTTCAGCCTGAGTGTTGTGCAGGTGTGTGGCATGAGTGTGTGTGTGAGTATGAGAGTGTAAGCATGCACAATGTGTGTGAGACTGTGTGTGAGGGTGTGTCAGTGGGTGAGAAAGTGGTTGAGATAGTTTGTGAGAGTATGAGAGTGTGTGAGCATGCAGTGCTGTGTGTGTGTCAGAGAGAATATGTGTATGAGTGTGTGAGAAAGCGTGTGTTTATGTGCATATTTGAACCATTTGAAACTAAGTTGAGATAGCATGCCCTTTGCCGACTAAATACTTGAGCGTGTATTTCCTAAGAGAAAGCATATTCCTTTCTATAACCATAATGCAGTCCTCAAGTTAGCAAATTTAACATCAGTACAATAGTATTGTTCAATGCACAGGCCATATTTACATTTTATCAGTTCCTCCATAAAGTAATGCCCTTTATAGCTATGCTCTGTCTCTTTAATTTTGGACATCTCCTTGGTTTTGTGTGTGTGTGACTCAGTGTTGGCATTTTTGAGGAATATAGGCCAGTTCATTTGATTAAATATTTATCCTTTTGGCTTTGAACATTTGAGTATCCTAAATCAACAGTGAGAGGTTCTGATCCCAGGTAGCCCACTCCATCTCTCCTGAAGAATGTGGTCATGATACCTGGACAAATGCACAGGACAGCTTCTGAGGACTCAGAGAAGTAAATCATGGAAGGAGACCACGTTGTAAAGCACCACTGAACAGGAGATGAATTTACCATTATTTGAAAATCTCTGTTCTTCCTGCCTGGCCCTGGCTATAGGCACAGAGGCGGAAGTGCAGGTCAAAGCAGGGCAACCAAAGCCCCAGCTTTGTTGTCAGAAAGTGGGAGCCCCAGGGAAGTGGAAAATGCTGGAGATGGTGGCAAGGGAGGAGCTCAGGAGAGGGACCCGTAAAGTTGGTGTGGGTTTCCTGTAATCAGCACTAAGACACTGAGAGCTGACACAAAGACAGAGCATCGCCGGGTGCTGGACCACCACCCGGTAGCACACACATGTGGTGAAGCACTGCCAACATTTTTTGCTAAGATTTGATTATTTTTTATTGTTTACTGTTTATTTTTATTTTTTTAATTTTTTAACGTTTATTTATTTTTGATACAGAGCATGAATGGGGGGGGTGGTCAGAGAGAGAGGGAGACACAGAATCTGAAACAGGCAACAGGTTCTGAGCTGTCAGCACAGAGCCCGACGAGGGGCTCGAGCTCACGGAGCACGAGATCATGACCTGAGCTGAAGTCGGACGTTTAACCGACTGAGCCACCCAGGTGCCCCAGATTTGATTTTTTTTTAAATCATAGTTTTTTTTTTTTTTTTTTTTGTAGAGCAGTTTTAGATTAAAGGAAGTTGAGCAGACAGTACAGAGAGTTCCCACATGCCCCCTGTCCTCCTCTGTTCTAGTTTTCTTTTGCCTGAGCCAGTATTGATACATTATTATTAACCAAAATCCATTAGTTACATTGAGGCTTAGTATTGGTGTTGTGTGTTCTGTGGGTTTGGACAAATGTACAATGTCATGTATCCACTATTATTACAGCATCACACACAGTAGTTTCACTGCCTTGAAAATCCCTGTGTTTCACCTGTTTACCCATCCCTCCCCTCCCTACCCCACCCCTGGCAACCACTGATTTTTTTTTATTATTTCTATACTTTTGCCTTTGCCAGGATGTCATATAGCTAGAATTATGCATTAAGTAACTTTTTCACATTGACTTCTTTGTGTATGTATTTGTGTATGTATTGACTTCTTTGCAGTATGTATTTAAAATTTCTCCACATTTTCTCACGGCTTCTTACTTATTTCTTTTTATCACTGAATAATATTCCATTGTATTTATATATCACAGTCTGTTAATTCATCTGTGAGAGGACCTCTTGGCTGCTTCCAAATGTTGGCAATTGTGAATGAAGCTGGTATAAAGATGGATTTGCAGGTTTTTGTGTGGACAGGAGTTTCTATCTCATCAGGTAAATGCCCAGGAGCACAGTTGCTGGATGATATGGTAAGAATATATTTAGCTTTGTAAGAAACTGCCAAACTTCCTTCTAAAGGCAGCCGCACACTTGTGCATGCCCACTGGCAGTGGGTGAAAATTCCTATTGTTCCATATCCTTTTCAGCACTTGGTGTTGTCAGTGTTTGGGATTCCAGGCATGGAGGTAATTTTTAAAATGCAAGTTTCTCTATGATTTGTTAACGTTTTATCAGTCATCTGTGCTGTGAATGTGACCCACAGATCATCTTCTAAGGTGGCTTTACTTGGGGCAAGAGAGCAGATTAACAGTGAGGAAGAAAAGGCCCAGAAAGGGAAAATTGTGGCCATGAGGATCAGCACCTTCTGCCTGGCCTGGGCAAGGAGGTGGTGTTGTTCTTAGTGGGCTAGACCCTGATTTGCCCCAAGTTGCCTTTGGTCCTCAAGGTTTGTGACCTTGCTAACTCTGCCACTCCACTCCAGCACTGGCCTTGCCCCCCCCCCCCCCCCTTTTTATTAGCATTTCTTCCAATTCACACCCAAAGCCCAAATCATCTGCAATAATGATGATTTGTTGGGTTCTGGGTGCAACGTCTATCAGTCAGAGCTAGAAACCACTACAGTTACTGTAACACAGAAGATTTCATATAAAGAATTGTTACTATTACTGCAGAACTAAAGGGGCAAGGGGAACCTAAGGTATCACAAAGGCAACAGCAGACGAAACTGTACCCCTTGGGTTCAACAGGAAGAGGTCGCAATGATGGAGCCTAAGGAGTTGGGTGGCTGAGCCCCACAGGCCTGGGCTCAGTGCTGGAGGCTCCCAGGGGTACAATGCAGGCAGCCTTGGGAGTTCTGGAAGATGATGGGACTCAGCTGCAGGAGTGAAAACCACTTCTGGAGAGATGGGTGCTCCCCTTCCTTGGAGCCCCCCTCTGGCCTGCCCACAAGGAGCAGAAGAGTCCCAGCCTCTTGTCACAAGGCAGGTGTTAGTCCTAGGATCCTTCCCTGCAGTGACAAATCCCAACCTCATTCTGGCTGTGGCCTACTGACGTCAGCTGGACTAGACATGGTCCCTGACCTGCTGGATACAGGGCATTTACTTCTCTGATCTAACACTGCCTCCCTGCTGAACTCAGGAAACAGGCAGCAAAAATGGGTGACTTTCTATCTTGTCCCTGACGTCAGTCTTCCTTGAATTATCCTGAAAAAGCTGAGCCTTAAGAAAGCTGGATTCCTTGAAGCCTTGAACAGCTCGGCACAAATCAGAGTCATGTACCATTTTCCTTTTAAATCGTTGCCCCCTTTTGGTAGAGGAGGGGGAGGGAGAACCGAGGCCACCTGGTAAAGTTTCAGGAGGATGCCCTGCTCCTCAGCCTCTGCCACAGAACTCACTGGGAGACAGTGGACAGTACAGGGAAGGGGAAAGAAGCCACAACCCGGCCAGAGCAAAATTCAACAAAGGATATCAGAGTTCCCTCTTCTTTTTGTCCCCGGTTGGGGGAGGGGAGGGTCACATCTAATCAAATTCACCTTCATCTTTATTTAGTGGGCAATGCTGGACCCCACAGGCCACTGAGATCCTGTGGATTTGCCGGCCTAATACTCCCCCTGGTGGCCAAAACCATCCAAAATCTTCTTGCTGCTGCCTCGAGGACTTAAAAAAGAAAGAAAAAAAGAGTATGAAGTCAAAATATGAAAAAAACTGACTAGAAAATAGAAATGAAAACATGTCTAGGAATAAAAATATGTATATGTCAAAAAAAAGCACCCCAAATGCTATCGCTCCATTTTTTGGATTAGATGTTTCACTTCTTTCTGGTTGTTTTTAATTAACACCTCCACTTTCAGGCTGTTTTGTGATATTCTGCTACTCCCATACAGTTGGGTCACTGACACAGATCAGAAGGAAGACCTCTGAGGGTTCACTTTTGAGTAGTAAGGATAAAGCAATGGACCTTTAGTGACCTATAGTTTGATAGAGAACAAATGCTCTTTATTGTCCAGCAAGCCACACTCATATCCCCACTCGGGATATTTTATAATTTAAAAGATTAAAATTCAGTGATCTATAGGTTAATACATAATTAAAATTTTTCCAGGTTTAAAGAACTTGAAAGATAAGCCAGATGACTGGTGTCCTCAGATTATTTTATGATACAGGATTTTTCTCCAATGGTCTCTGAATATATTCCCCCCAAAGCATTTTTTTCTCCCCCTGCTGATTCTGCTGTGGTTACATCAGTGGCCTGAGGTGGAGGAACGCCCCCAACCTAGTGCAAATTCTCCAGAGGTTGGGAGCTCAGTGAAAATGAAAGCCCTGATTCAAACAGGCCCAGCTCTCACCCACCTGTGACCTGGAATATTATCCACCTTCCTGAGGCTTTGTTTTCTCAGCTGTCTGATAAGGGTAGTGGCTACTTCAGAGGGGACACAGCTCCTTGAGAGCAGGAATTTTACCTGCTTGTAGCCACCATTCTGTTCTTACCTCTTGGCAACTGAAACCAATCTGCTGTCTTAACACCAAGAACAAGCAAAAGTAACTCACCTGTATGCTCCAGGAATTTTCTACTCCTAGAAAATAAGAATCTGAACCAACTTAAATAGTTTACTTATTAAGACTGACACTGGCTTTTTAAGGCCCATTTCATGCTCCTCACTTTCCTGTGTCCAACAATCCACAGTTGCTAAGGTAAAAAAAAAATTTGGCCCAATGCCAATGGCTCTCCACTTTGCAAGACCTGCCAAAAATCACTCCAGCCCCAGGACCCAGTAAATACTTTTTCCTAACATCCCCCTTTTGAGACCTTACTGTTAGGTGCCATCTTCCTTTATTGCAGTACATGCTACATGAACTTAGCTTTACTGGGTCAATGAGTTTTCCCGAGTGGTATTTCTGATCACTCAACATTGAACATATGTCACACCTAGTAAGTCTCAGTGAGCACTGGTGTCTCTAGCTTCCTAGACGTTTCAGACCAGAAGATGGACCTTGTGTGGACTCTACTTCAATGACTGGCCAGCTCTGTGATTTTAGGAAATTTACCTAAACTCCCCATACTTTAGCTCCTTCTCTGCAAAGTGGGCATCAATGATAGTTCTCTCCCTATGTATTTCTTATGAGGATTGAAGTTGCAAAACCACATAATACTTTCTGAGTCATGGTTGCTTCTCCTTAAGATGAATTTTCTGCATTGGAATCTATCTAACTCACTGGGCTGCAAGGGAAGTCCTGCCATTTTGGTGACCTTTGGCTTTCTTAGGTGTCCCTGAAGTTTTATTATGAGGAGACCTCCAAAGACCCAAAGCTAATTCTGGGTTAATTTATAGCCAGTCTGGGGACAAGCAGACACCTGAGCCTTCACATTGTCCAAGGACTGAATAGGTAAATGTGAATACATTCAAGTATGTGGAAATACTCTGAGGCCTAAATAAGAAAGGGGGAAGTTATGGACCCAAATGTCTCCGGGAAAATGAAACATACAGGGTGAATTTATGACTTGGCACAGAGAGCCCTTGGCAATGACATTTGATTCTCCTACAACATGGAGGTATGAGAAACCATTCCTGGGTGTGAAGCCGTCTGTGTCCAGAATTCAAGTACCCATGGAACAGGGGGGGTTGTCTTTTAAAAAGAACAGATTGTCCTGGGTGAAGCTACACTCTCCACAATGAACCTTATATTCTAGAATTCTGGCCTCTCCTCCCTTATTCTTGAAGGCATAGTATATGGGCAATGGGTCAGCAAGTCCTGCCACCCCACATCTGTTTTAAGGTTATGAAGTCGAATTTCATGTAAATTCTCAGAACCAACTGCCAAGTGGGCAAGTTTTAGAATTCAAACCAAACTGGCAGGACGACTGAGGATTTTACCTGAGATCCAGCAGCCTCAGTGGGACCAACATAACCCTGATGTTCTCTCCCAGGAACTGAGAAGCCAAGCCCAGGGATATTCTACTCCACTCAACCTACTCTAAATTCTCCATCCTTGATGGCTGTTTTCTAGGGGGTTACCAGAAGTCTGTTAAGCAACTGGGGAAAAAATAGGAAGAAATAAAGATAGAAAGGAAGGAGAGAAAGAGAGAGAAGGAAGGATGGAGGGGGGCAGGAAGGAAGCTGGGAATTTATGAAAGAATATCAGAGTCTCTTCATAGGTGTATCTGATTTTTACAGGGAGTTGGCCACTGAGAGCCACAGGAATAAAGGCTTCTTTTGTGACAGAACCTCTTCTAAAAGCAGGGTTGCTGGGAGAGGCAGAAAGTCCCCTACAAAGCCCCTTTCCAGTAGACCCATTCAGTGAATCCAGCATTGAGAATTTCAGATTCCCCATGAAACCTGAAAGCAATTATCTTGGATTAGTGGAAGATCAGAAACGGCTTACTTCCAAGTATTGTTTTCTAAACCCAGAGGGTTGGTGAAATTATTAGCTGGTAATAATTCTGGAAGCCCTGAAACTGGTAACATTTGTGCAAACTGAGGAGGAGAAATATAAGACCATGACAGAGCATATGTACCTTTAATGGCAGGATATAGTTTAAACGGAGTTGGGGATATTTGTTTTCATTTCAGAAAAATACATAAGGATCCTAGTGAAAGGACTCCACCTTAGCTCTTAGGTAACTTCTCAGAACCAGGTGCATCAGGGAAAGGTTTTTACAAACTTAGGTACTGAATGATTGATGGCTTGAAATAACTCAGATGTACCTGTTTGCATCACAAGCTTATGCTTTGTCTATTTCAGAAAGACCATGTTGTTGAAAGGATGGCATACAGATGATTAACTCAACCCTCCAAAGAGTAGTCAAGGAACAGTAAGTATTGGATGAGGAATAATAAAAGCTAGTCATTTGTTTCTGGGATAGTCATTTCAATCAAATACTAGTTCATGTGTATTTTAGGAGATAAAATGAGATACACATGTGAAAGTCCATACACCTGATAAAGAGCTGTAAAAACTTAGGGCCAAAATTATTACGGGATGTTTTCCATGCCATAAAGACATCCTGACGACACGAATAGTTCTTTTATCAATAGGATACCATTTGCATGTTACTTCTTGTGAAGTTAGGGTCACTCAGAGTGTTTTCTTTCTTCAGACCTGGCATCCACTGGTTTAGAAATTGGATTTTTGACAGTGAGAGTCTAGGATGGAATGCTTAGTTCATGGTGCCTGGTGCTCATGAGAAAGTCCCTTCAGAAACAGCAAGGCAGTGACCCCTGCACACCCAGCTGATGCCCCAAGTTAGGTGGGCATCGGCGCAGTCCTCTTACCTGAATGGGGACAATGTTTAAGTCTCACTTCTGGATTGGCTTCTCTGGCTAGAAAAATCTCACTCCCCACCCCCTCACAATTTTTTAAAATTTAAGTAATGAAATTATCAGATAACTTTTATTATCATATTTGCAAAAATTAAAAAAAAATGGGCAGGTGATGCAGACATGTGTTACATTTGGCCTGAAGTCGCAATTGAGATGTTATTGATTTTTTTTTTTTTTTAACTATCCTGGAACACAGACATTGTTCTATGGAGCCCCCAAGTGGACATGTGTAGGTATGTCCGCCTTGCATAATGCCATTGGGCAGGCTAGGAAGGAAAAGTTGGGACTTCAGTCTGTCTGAGGACAGTCTATGTAATCATTAAGAACAAACATGTATCACTTGCTAATGGGAAGGATTGTAATGTGGATGCCACGCTTTAACGCGAAAGTACAAGGGGTCAGTGTTAATACTGATGAATAAAAATGGGTTGAAACAAGGTCAAGTTGGCATTTTCATTCATGAATTCATAGGACTGAATACATTTTTTCCGTGGCGTATTTCTTACATGGTTTTACACTCTTAACTTGTAGTATTCTGACTGGCGAACTTGCTTTCTGACCGTGGCCAACTTGTTCCTGTCATGTGGTAGTCTATTTCTCGACCAGATTCTTCTGACATTAACAATCTCTCTGCTGGCAAAAGTAAGGTGTACACATGTTCACTTCATCCTGTGTAATTTTGATCTGAACAACAGCCTGAAACATCCATTTGTTGTTTTGTAAGATTTTTGGAAGATTAAAATTTCCTCTACATCAGATGTTGCCAAACTCTCATTAAAGAACACAACAGCAAATATTTTAGATGTGTAGGTCAAGAGGAAAAATTTAATAATATTATCTCAGTGCTTATATAGTCCTTTACAATGTTACCATTGAAAAACATAAAAACCATTCTTAGCTCTTGAGCTATAAGAAAACAGGTGGCTGGCTGGATTTTGACCCAAAACTATTTGGGTCATAGTTTTTTGATTCCTGCCAACAATTAAGATTTATTTTGCATATTAATGTATGAAGTTTTGTGACTCAATTTTATGGCAAACATGGCAGGTTTTTGTTTTTATTTCATTTTGCTTTGTTTTCAAAGTAGTCCATCCTCACACTGTGGTAAAGGGATTGTCTTTTTCCCTTGGGCCACAGTTTGGCCCTTTGGACCATGGGAAGGAGGGTTCCATATCAGCCTTGCTATTTCCTGAGCACTTGCTGTTCGCTTGTGAAGCCAGATGTCTGTCTATCCCTGAAAACACCTGCCAGCCAATTGGTAAAGAGAAGGGCTCACCTGAGGGGATGGCAGACAGATGTTAGTCCAGAGGGTGAGCAGAGGCAGAAGGTAGACTGGCCTACAAGTTCAAGATGCCATACCTAGGACAAGAAATATATCTGGCATACTGTGGTCAGGGATGGCTTCATACCTGCATTAGTTTATTGCACTAATGTTGAATGTGACTCTATTGTGTCCTTGTACTGGCACTAGAAGTATAGCTGTGAGCAACACAGAGGAAGTTATGCATCCCATGGAGCCTACAATTAAGTAGGGCAAGGCCAATAACACGTAAGTAGACACAAATTCAAGATGATTTCAAATGGTCCTGTGCACTGGAAGAAGGTAAAATAGGCTTATGTAATAGTGTCAGTGTTTGGGTTGGGGGAAGTGAGACTTTAGAAGGAGCTGGTTAAGAGAAAGAACTAGGAAGACTGAACAGAAAAGCAAAGGCAAAAGCAACAGGAACAGGAGCTGACAAATACATAATCATATAGGAATGTGGATCAGGAAGTGTCATCAAGAGAATGATGTTTGGCAGAAATTCTCATAGGGGCTATTGAATGAAGAAAGACAGAGTCACTGACTAGAGAGTTAAGTTTTCTAAATCCTGAGAAATTGTATGAGAAAGGCACAGGATCCTGGGGAAATAATGCAAAGACCAGTTTGGGAAGTACCAAAGTTTTGTGAGCTGTATCCCTATGCAGTTGACAACCCAGCATTATGGCTCAGAGGACAGCTGTTGACAGCAATTGGGTTGAGTTTGGATTTTTCCCCATAAACAATGGAGAACCAGCAAAAAGATAGTTAAGAGTGAGTTTTGGAAGATTCACTTTGCAGCACTATTTAGAATGGGTTGGAAGAGACAGAAAATGGAAGCTTGTTTTTCTTTTAATTTAGCAATCTCAAAATTTAATCGACAGTCTGTCCGGGATAGCGAAGCTTGTACAGTTCCCTGAACTGCGCTGCACTGGGGAAGTCAACTGCTCGCGGCCAACATGACAACTCAGGCCCAGAACCTTGGCCTTAAGTCCATGGTGCTGAAATTCCAGCACATGTCTGAGAAAGCTCTAAGGATAGAGGGTTGACACTGAACCCATAGGTGTCCCTTGTTGTCAACAGCAGGAAAAGGGAAAGAAGGGGAGCAGAAAGAGCCTCTCATGTGGCAGCTGAGTGAGGAGCCAAGGTGGTGGGAGCCAGTCCGAGCTCAGGGGCCAGTTAAACTATATAACCTCTGGGTAAATCACTTAACCTCTCTGGGCCTCAGTCCCCTCTCCACTTAACTTCTCCCTGCCCTGATTTCAGGAACACAGAGCAGAGAAAGGGTTGGTGTTGATGTCTGCCCACTAAAATCATCTGGGAAGCTTCAAAAAATTACAAATTCCAGTCCCCACTCCAGACAAGCTGAATGGGAAGGGTCCCAGCATTTGCATTTGGTAACAGCTTCTCAGGAGATGCTAAGACTCAGAAAGGGTTAAGAAGTACCAGTAGTGGGCAACAGTGTCAAGGGGCAATCCATATCTGGGGTGCCTGAGGAAGCACTGATTTCTAGACCATTTTCCAACATGTACCATTAGTGCAGATCTCTGATCCTTCTTGCCAGCCATGAGAGTGGCCTCCTTAGGGTATCAGTCTCTTTTTCTCTCTTCAACTTCATGCATCCTTCTCCTGCTTTCCACACCACGCATCTTTCACAGCCTGGACCCGCCAGGCAGTTACCACCTTCCTGACCTGTGTCCTGCCACTACCCTGCATACTGTACTCTAAAGGCAAAGCTGTGTCTTTCAACAGCCCTTCCGCGGATCTGGAACCCTAAAATATTTTAATTTGTATCTTATTAATGCTTCTTAGCTTCCAAAATGATGCGCCCTCTTCTGCCACCTCATCTAACTTCTAAGAGTAGAGAACACATTATCTCTAACTTGAGTGAGGACAGACACTTGAGGGACCAAGTGTGTGCTCACTTTAAAAATCAACTACACAGAGGAATAATTCACTTGCAACAAGGTATGCCCAACTTTAGGGAATAGTCTGATGTGTTTTGACAAATATATCCACCCTGGAACCACCACCCTGTTGGAAGTATGGACCATTTCCATCACCCTAGATGGAGAATGTGTTTCACCTTGGTTTATATTCCTTCTACACATGAACTCATGTGGTAGCCAATGTTTGTGGTGGTGTGCCCAGGTGTCCAACACTGTTCTGGTCATGGAGACCCAACTCAGAGGTTAATGCAATTCTCCATGCCCTGTGGGGCTAACAGAAAGTGTGAAGGTAGGATAAGCAAGGTCAAATGAGTTTCTACCTATTGAAATCTTGCCAACTTCTCAAGGGTCAGTTTAAGTCCCCTCATTCCCTCATCCACCAAGTTGACCCCGATTCTCATCCTCTCCCTAAGTTTCCCAAGCCCTAAGCTGTACACATCTTTGCATTATATCTGGTCCGTAAAGTGTTTTTGTTGAAGTGCTTATAAAACATCCCCAGGATAATCAGATAAAAACAGAAAAAATCTGGCCACGGAGATGATGGAGATTGAATGAGACCACGTAGAAAGCTCTCAAAGGAAGAAATGTGTGAGATCCTCTACCTTACCAGAGAATTATAAAATTCATGAAAGTAAGCTGCCTTATTATTTAAGCCTTCCTATTGTATCCCTTACTCCCTGGCAACACTCAACTCCAGAAGAATAAGGAACTACTTGGTCAACCCACTTCAAACTCCTTCTGTGAAATTCCACTTTCCCATCTTCACACATTGCCTGTTTTCTGCCCCAAAGAGTCTCACCTCATTTCTACCCATTGGAATCTTGCCTATGTTATAAGGCACACTTTACTCAACCTCATCTACAGAAATTGTTAGTGACCCTCACCTTGCTTCTAAATTTTTTGAGCTCTTAGCTGCAGGTGTCCTTAAACCACATTCAGTCAAGATAGACCCCATGCAGCCCTACTGAACCCAGTCTCCTAGGACCAGCCCTTGAGTCTGTGCTGTAATTAATACCTGGGCAATTCTGATGATCCCCAACTTTGGTAACCTTAGTGCTGGTCCATGTCTTCATTTTACATAGAAAGACAGAAGCCCGAGAAGCTGAGCTTGCTTGCTGAGGTCTCACGGCGATGATTGTGGAAGCAGGAAATGTGAGCAGAACCCTCACTCACAGTTTCCTGCTGTTTCTTCCTTCCCCAGCAGGCGGACTTTAATGCTTAGTCAGTTACCATAATCATGAAACTCAGTACAATTATAGTGATAGCTTACAAAGGTATAGAACATTTAATGCACTCGCGAAGGTTGCAAGATTTTAATGAGATCCAAAATAATAATGACAGAGTTATGGTTCCATATGACCTAATGTTGGAGATCACGTAGTATAGATCAAATTCTAGGAATGGAATGGAATAACTACCAAAAAACACATAGTCAGAAAATATCTTCAATGTAGCCATGATTATCTATCAGACAGACTGCACGTTTAGGCCAGGGAAAGAGATGGAATTACACAACAGAAGAAAAGATTTGGGGTCACACACAAGGAAAAACAACCTGGTCGTAGAACTGGGTGGAACACGGCTTCTCTCAGAGTAATTCAAGCCTTTAATTTATCCATCATGATTTAAATGTAGTCCTACTGTAAAAAAGAACATATTAAAATATTTTTAAGATCTACTTGACTCAAGTTGAGGACTTCTCACAGAAAATACAGAATGTTCTGTCCTGCTGCTAAGTACCAATTGTAAGGTCCCAAACTATTTCCAGGTCTGTGTGGATCTTTCTCTCAAAGGAAACTTACAGAACATCCTCTAGAGACATTGTATCTCGTTCTGACAGAGTAGAATTTCAGGGACCAACCTAGTGGTCTCATGCCTCCTAACTCTGAGCTGTGCCTAGTGACAAGCAGCACACACCACGTATGTGGTCAGGTCAAGAGTGTGTACGTTCTTTATTGCCCTCTGGGTGGAGGGGACCCTAGCTGGAGGCCTGCCGTACAAACTTGCCCTTGAGCATATGTGGGTGAGACTTGATTCATCCTGGGAATGATGGAAGAGCAAGCTGATGTAAGAAGCCCTTCTATGGGTTCCAGAGTGCAGCACCTGGACAGTGTGGCTTTGGTATTACACACACACAGCCACCCCCAGCTCTGATATATACGCAGAGTGTACATGCTTCCTACATTGTGGGATGTGTGGAAAAATGAAAACATACAATTAATCAGTTCTCATATGTCAGCTATTTACATATTTATTTGTCATTTATTTTTCATTAGTTTGCATTTATTTGTCATTTGTTTGTCATTAGTTTGCACGTGGGTGGCTCAGTTGGTTAAATGTCTGACTTAAGCTCAGGCCACAGTCTCGCGGTTCATGAGATCCAGCCCTGCCTGGGGTTCTGTGCTGAGACCACAGAGCCTGTTTGGGATTCTCTGTCTCCCTCTCTCTCTGCCCCTCCCTCGCTTGTGTATGCTCTCTCTCTCAAAAATTAATAAACATAAAAAAAGAAATATTTATTGGGAACCTAGAATGTAGAAGTTATGTGATGAATAATATAGGCGAGAATCCCATCCCCCACAGAGGTTACTCTAATAATTATTTATTGCAACTCCACTCAGTGTCACCAGGACAAGTGCAAGATGTCACAGGGGCAGGTAACCAGGGAGGTTTCCTGGAGGAGGGGGTTTGGAGAAAATGGAAGTAGGATTAACTGGGGGGAGGGTCAGCTAGCTAAATGCAACCATGAGCAGACAGTGGGTTTGTAGGACGTGATGGAGAGAAAGCTACAGCCTCTGGAAGTTCTCAAATTTTATGCACAAACTTGTCTCCCCGGGCCCAGTTAAAATTCAGGCATAGTTCAGGTCCACAACAGGGCCTGAGATTATGCACTCAGCCCCTGGGTGATGCAAAGACACTGAGTAGCGAGGAACCCACACAGCATGTATACTTTAGGAATCGAGCAGGAGACAAAAACTCAGGCCCCAGAGGCAATTTTCATCTTGATTCCAAGGTCAGTGGAAGGCAGGCAGGGTTTGAGGGTGGGACTAGAGAATTAGACTGTGCTGGAAACCTCGTTCAAAGCAAAAAGCAGAACATGGGGTGGACTGACCCAGAGTTGATGTGGGGGACAACTTTAATCCTCACTTGAAGTCTTTGGGGAAGGAATTCTATCCATTTTACAGACAGGGAAACTGAGTTAAAAGAAGCTAAATGGCTTGAAACAGAGTCACATATATTCAAAGTGGAGACAGGAGTGGGAACCAAGT
The DNA here is from genome assembly GCF_024362965.1 of Panthera pardus. Classification (NCBI taxonomy): domain Eukaryota; kingdom Metazoa; phylum Chordata; class Mammalia; order Carnivora; family Felidae; genus Panthera; species Panthera pardus. The sequence goes on along the minus strand of NW_026526821.1, from coordinate 47,104,669 downwards.
GTCCTGATTGTAAGTCCAGTGTCCTCGGTTGGAGCTGCCAGTCCTAAGTGTCCACAAGCACTAGGACACAGGAGGACAGAGAAAGGGTAAGGGAGAGGACAGAGAGAGTGAGGAGTGAAGAGAGAGGAGAAGAAGTGGGGGCAAAGGAAGGGGCAAGAGGGGAGTAGAGGGAGATTGTATCTTTCCAGTTGTATCAGTAAGAAAGCTATGACATAGACGACTTGGATCACTTTGAGAGAATCACACCTCCAGTGGGGTTAGGGTCCCCAGGGGCCTGTCTCCAGCCTTCACCTCTGCCCTCCCCTTTCTGAGAACTCCTCCTCTGGGCACTGTCTTTCCAGTCCTGGCCACTCTTCCAGGCTTGACCAAAAAACTAGTCCTTGTCCAACCTTCCTGGCTGTCAGCCTGGGCAATTCCTTCCTCTAATATTCTCTGTCACCCAACTGAGTACTTAATTGTAAATGGTGATGAAGTCTCCACTATATATTATGTTGTTGGTATAGAAAGAGGTTGAGAGCTTGTTCAAAGGCTAGGGGGTCTCATATGTCTACTGGGCTCAGGAGTGTAAAGACACTGGAGTCTGAGCTGTGTGACTCTGGGCAAGTTACTAAATCACTCTGAGCCTCAGTTTCCTCCTCTATAAAGTGGAGAGAATTACTCCTTGGAGTCTCAGGGGGCTGATCTTCAAAGGGTTGTTAATTAAAAAAAAAAAAAGAAGTACCCACTTTAAGATAATGTAAATAAAGTGAATTTTATATCAAAACATCTAGGGGGCACCTGAGTGGTTCAGTCTTTTAAGCGACCCACTCTTGGTTTCAGTTCAGGTCATGATCTCACGGTTTGTGAGTTCGAGCCCCATATCGGGCTCCATTCTGACAGTGTGAACCCTGTTTAGGATTCTCATTCTCTGCCCATCCCTTATTCATGCTCTCTATCTCTTTCAAAATAAATAAATATAAACCACAATTTCTTTATCCATTCATCAGTTGATGATCATTTAGGCTCTTTCCATAATCGGCTCTTGTTGAAAGTGCTGCATAAACATTGGGGTACAACAAACTGTAAAAGACTCTTAAAAACTGAGAATAAACTGAGGGTTGATGGGAGAGGGAGTGGAAAGTGGGTGATGGGCATTGAGGAGGGCACCTTTTGGGATGACCACTGGGTGTTGTATGGAAACCAATTTAACAATAAATTTCATATTAAAAAATGTAAATAAGTAAAATAAATAAACAAACAAACAAATAAATAAATAAATCTTTAAAAACCTACAAAAACATCTAGGATTATGTGTATGGGGCATAGTAGTCTTAATAAATGGTTGTCAAATTATGCATTAATTAGGATTCTTTCAGTTGGAAGAGTTCAAATTCAATTGAACTTTGCTGAAACAGAAAGGGGAATTTTTTTTTGGCTCACATAAATGGGGAACTCAAGCATAGAAGGATCAAAAAGTTCAGCAATGCCACTCTCTCCCCCCATCACTCACTTCTACTTTTATCCTATTGGAATCATTAGGTGTTCTTCCACCTTGTAGGAATGAATACCAACAGCCTGGGTCTTGATTTTCATCCTTAGTTACTCAGGAGAACAAATTTCTTTCCAGCAAAAGACTCTTGACCACGAGCTGACCATGGCCAGGCCTGGATGGAATGTTAAGACCTGATAGGTGAGCCAGCCCCAGTCAAACCAGAAGCCCTACCCTTAGAGATGGAAGGAGTTCTGTTACCAGAAGGAGAGACATAGGTTGTGGAAGACAATAGCCATGGATTTCAATATATGAAGGCACTTTAAAAAACTAAGTACTATAAGCTTTAATATATGTTAATTATCACAATACAAGCTCAATGCCTTTTTGCATTTAGCAAAAGTAGCTCCTTATCTGCTCAGCAGGTGCTAGGAATGCTGGGAAATGGGACATCTGCTTGCCCATATAGAAAGGAAGGTGCAGAAAGACAGAAGAACGTGAGAATAGACAGTTCGAGAATATAGCTCAGCTCTGTGTTGCCAAAAATCAAAATGAGCACAGAGAGGAGTTAGCTTGGGGAACAGGGGAGTTGAAAGGGGACATTCTCCAAGAGAAAGACAAGTGCTGACAGAAAGGACAGAAAGGCACAAATAACACACTTTACTTTTCAATGATGTACTTTTTTAAGTAAGCACAGAAAGGTAGATGACAGGTACGAAAACTAAAATAGAAAAAAAAAAAAAGATGAAAAGGTAGTGGCTACTGGATTTCTTTGTCCTGAGCAAAACAATTTTTTGTGCATGTAGTTTGGCTCAGAATACCTATTGGTATGCATTTATATTTTATACAGAACAAACTGAAGACCGTATTGAACATGATTTGCACTGTGAAATATTCAAACTCTGCTTCTTGACATGTTCTAGCAAAGGGATTTTAAAAACTGCTTCCTCCCCCTGTACTTAGAATCATGGCCTCCCATGCTTTGTACCACATTTTCCCACTGTTTCAGAGGTGTGGGTTTTTTACAGGGTTCCCCAAATCTTGTCCCTCAATTGATCTGAGTCCCAACTGTGCAAGATGGTATGATTTATCCCTCATTCCTTCAACCGATATTTATAAGTTTCTTGGAGGCAAGTTTCACAATGAAATTTAACCCCAGTATTGAAAGGTGTAGTGAAACAAAGGCACTCCCAGGAAAGCCCTATTTCTACCACCATGTCCACCATGTCTTAGGAACTCGACAGGGTCTCATTTTCCTTTATGGGTCTCATATTCCCTGTTCAGAATGCTGCTTCCCCAGTAAGCACACTCCCAGGGACCCCCAGTTTTCTCTTTCTCTCTTCCTTCCTTCCTTCCTTCCTTCCTTCCTTCCTTCCTTCCTTCTTTCCTTAATAGAGATAGGGTGCAAGTGAGCAAAGGGCAGAGAGAGAGAGAGAGAGAGAGAGAAAGAGAGAGAGAGAGAGAGAGAGAGGGAGAGAGAGGGAAAGAGAGAAGGAGAGAGAGGGAGAAAGAAAGAGAGAAGCGGGGCTTGAGCTCACCCAAAGTGGGACTTGGTACAGGGTGCTCACCCAATGTTGGACCCAAGCTCATTAACTGTGAGATCATGACATGAGCTGAAGTCATATGCTTAACGACCAAGCCACCCAGGCATCCAGAACTTCCAGTTTCTTGGGTAGAACACCCTGAATTATTTTAAAGGCTGTAGCTCCTATCTTGTTTCCCTGTGAAAGTCTAGTTGAGAAACCACTGGATACTTCTGCACTGAGTAAGTCCCTGTTCTTTCATGCCAGTCTCTTCTTATATGTTGTATAAATTCAGAATTAAACAACCTGTTTTTTTTTTAACCTTATGAGGGAGGGGACAAGTGTGAGTCTGAGGGTTAACTCATACCTGATTGTTCATGAGTTCTATTTTCAGTCAGCAATTGGCTTTCAGTGAGCATGAAGGTTTGTGACTCACTTGGGCGTTGACCACATCTCCCAGCATAGCCTTGGAAAATTCAGCTGTGGACAGTTGGGTTTGAGAAGACCGATTACATGTGGGCCCATGTGTAATTTGCCCTGGTGTGACATTCTAAGGGCTCTGGCCAAACAATTGTTCACGTGGGTGCAATAAAAATTACTGAATCAATAAATCCAATTTTTGTAGGGGTCATAATCTGCTTCCTTCTTCCACCTCTGTTGGGTGATTCTCTGACCCAATGTCTATATTATCTGTGCTCACTCAGGCCCAAGTGACAGAGCAGATGTTGGGGCTCATGCATCCATGATCTGGATAAACAGAGAGAGATGAGAACAAGGCATTGCATGAGGAGGACCCATCACCATTCCTTTGGGGTGTTTTGCAAACCAGTACCGTCTGCTCCACACAGTCACTGAGGTCATGCCTGATCAACCCTGGCCCATCGAGGTGTCAGAGCCCATGAAAGCTTTAGAATCTCTATTTCCAAAATGCATCTATTCATATCTTCTCTAGCTTCAAGAGAAGTCCAGTGTGTGGTTGGTTAACATATGTTATTCTAACCTCACCCAAATGCCCCGAACACATAAGCCTTCCTTTTTCTTTTCTGATTCATGCATGTGATCCACACCCCAATTCTCTTCTAGGGAATCCATGACTTTGCAGCCACCCATGACATAATCTTGTACCAAATCCACAGCTGCCTTTGATCTTGGCAGGCCTGAGGTTGGTGTGAGCACAATATGGGGACATGGCTGGTCCCTATATTCTTTTTGTTTCTCTTTGAAGATGTTGGTCTAATAGCAACTCCCACCCAAAGATGCAAATTGGAAATATGTAACAAAAGAATAAATCTATTCTGCTCACACACCAAAAAAGGAAAGGTAAAAAAAAAAAAACTAAACTTAGTCATAAATAATGAGCACTTTTCATACCTTTTATTATCATTATTGATGCATTTTTTAAAAAGCACTGTGCAAATGTCAAAATGTCTTAACAGTTACTTTAGGCATAACAATGCATGAGTACATTCCTAAGAAGAGGAAAAAGTTCTATCATAGCACAGCAAGAATGTAAATAAGGGTTTGTTACACATCATAGCAACTGGGTGATTTGCTGGGATGGATTCTAGGGAGAACCAAAATAAGGGGGATGCTTATATAAAATTTGAATCAATTGGTTGAAAATATTACTTTTCTTACTCAAAAAGATTCTGTAATATTGAAATAAAAATGTCGTGACACTGAAAGTCTTGATGTCATTTTGCAAAACCTCTATTTAAATCACATAGATGTGTATAATTTTAAAATCAGTCATCAAAAGATACTGAATGAAGTGAATGTTGGATTCACTTCACTCTTTTTGTTTATAAGTATTTTCTTTTCCAGTTTTCAACTCTAACTGTACAACACTATCCCTGAACCTTATAAACTAAAGTTCCTTGCCACATATTTTTTCCCCTCTGCTGTTAACTTTCAACAGTTTGGAGATTGCTCTGAGGTTAAATCAAAAATCTAAACCTTGTCATTGGTGTTTTGTTTTTCCCCAGGGGAAACGTTGTTGGCTTGGCTCAGTCATGACAAGGTAATGAAAGTCATTCTAATTTTTATTTAAGAAAAAGCAATTTTCATAAATGGTGTACCACTAATGGATCATGATCATCTATAAACCCCACAGCAAATTACTCTTAATCCAGTTTGCTGTGTTGCCTTACCTGAGGGAAATAATACCCACCCTTCCTCTGGGCCAGCATACTGTTCACAGAGACTTCTTCAATATATATTAATCCCATCATTTATCTTTGTCAACTGAGAACAAAAATAATTTGCAGAAGAGTAAACAGAAGCACACAGAAGAAGGGAGCTCGGCATTATTAAACGGCAGAAAGCAGGTGCTCGCAAAGCCAAACTTATTTTTATTGCAAAACTTGAGTAATTCTCCTTCTGCATCTGTGCATAGTAAATAAGAGCAAGGGAAAAATTTAATATTTTAGAGGAAACTGAAATCACTTCAGCTGAAGAATGAGGGCAGGCAATGGTACTGGGGCTTTTTTAAATCAATCTGAAAATAGGAGATTAATGGCCTCCAAAGGGCAGGAAAGAGAATGGAAGATGTTAGAGTCGGAGGAAACTTCCATTTGATTTGAAAAATGAAAAATAGTAAAATATGCCTGGGTATTCACTTTTCAGTACCAGGTCTGGGTATTGACTGCATATTCTCTCTTAAATTTTTGTATTGTTAAAACTAATATCATGAAAACTATTATTAAAACTAATAATACTCATATGTACTGGTATTAAGTTTAATAGTAATAATACCAATAATGTTGTTGATGCTAAGATGACTCACCGTCAATTTCACTTTAGAGCCACAAGGCACCAGACCCCGTGTAAGCATCTTGAGGTTGTCCTCACAACATTGTATGGGTGAGGAAGGAGAAGGAGGTCTTGGAGGCTCAGAGAAGTTAAGTGACTCCTCCCTTGGTCGAACATGACTGCAGCCTTTAGCAGCACACAGATGTGTGCCAGATCCCATGCTACCAAGGCTTTTGAGAGCCTTTGCCATTCACTCCCACTTTACAGATGAGGAAACCAAGGACTGGAAAGGTTTAGAAACACACCAAAGCTCACACAGGCATTTAAGTGGCTGAGCTGGAATCCTAGACCCAGGTCTCACCTTCTAACCACTCCACTAGTTGGCTATTAAGTCGGGGCTGATTTCCAGATAGAGATTCACGGGCTGCGAAATCCATGCTCTTCCCACTGCTGTGTGGCAGCTCATTTAGAAAAGCATGAAACAAAGCAAATGCCACGTTATTTAAAAAAAAAACCCAAGATGAACCCAGCACCGTTCTGTGGCCAGTACATCTTGGAGAATCTCTATTTTACTCCCAACCCAGCCCACCTCCTTCCCCCATCCTTCACCATTCCCTCCTGGTTCTTGTCTGGACTGTGGTTTGTTCCTCGCGCTGACAATGTTTTCTATTGGCAGTGACTCCTAACTGATCTCTAAGGCATTTCAACTAAGAGATGATGTAGCAGCGAGAAAAGAAGAGCTTGTACGTTTCCCAGCAACCCTCTGTCCACTGAAAATGAAACAACAGGTCAATAATGCCTACTTAGCAGGAATAGAACACCTTACCTGCAAGGAAAATGAGCAGGGAGCACTAAGCTGGTAGAAAAAGTGGGGGAAGTCTTATGTTAGGCCAAACAACACTGAACTGAAAGAATATTTCAGTTACCTTTCATAGAGCCAGGTTGCATGATGATGACTCAGGTGCACTGCTATTCAGTAATACAGGAATTCATTAATATATTAATTCATTCAGTCAGTCAGTCACTCATTCATTCCATTAACAACAGCATATTGAGGGCCAAGCATGGGATCAGAAACCAAGCGAAATAAAACAAATTATTCTCCTAAGGGACTTGGAGTTTATCTTGTTCCGTGTCTAATTAGCACAAACCACTCAGCCCAAACATAAAATTATGTGTGCACAAAGAACTGGTCTACCTTTTTTGTAAATCAAATTAGAGTGGCAAATTAATAGGTTTTAGAATTAGGATAACTGCATCCAGCACTTAGTAACATCAGTAGGCAACACAAATGATATTACGACACACTTATCTTTAAGTATCTGTACCATCAGGTAGCTTCCCTCACTGTACTATATTCATCTGTCATATGTAATTCAGAATATCTCAAAGAGGTCCAAAAGTGTGTTTTTTAATGACATGTTTCACTCTTAAGAGAAGCTAGTCAAAGACAGGAATTCTCCATAACTTTTCTAAGGGCTATATTACTCATTAAGGAACACTCCCCTTCTGTGGGATGCCCTGGAGAGTTTTTTGCACTGGACAAATGCAGCACAGATAGGTTAAAGATGGGAAACCTCACTTCATGAAGAGTGGGATATGCATGCTATTGAAGAGAGAATTTATTTATTTTTAATGTTTATTTATTTATTTATTTTGAGAAGGGGGGGGATGGCAGAGAGATCAGGAGGGAGAGAATCTCAAGCAAGATCTGTGCTGTCAGTGGGGCTCAATCCCATGAACTATGAGATCATGACCCAAGCTGAAATCAAGAGACCTGACTGAGCCACGCAGGTGTCCCTGAAATGAGAATGTAAATCAATGTTAGGAAGTACTGTTATAGGAGTTAAGACATAAACATAGATTTTCTTATACAGCCTTTGCCTGAATACCTGTGGGAAAGTGTTCATGTTCCTCCAGGAGTATGAGTACCCCAGTTTGAAGATCATTTCTGGAGGGTGCATGGCACCATAGTTCCAGGGTTTGTGCTTTGGAAAACCAGTGTTCTCCATTGATGTGTTTGGTCCTCAGAGCAAGAAGTATGGAAAGAGAAAGAAGGCAAAAATTAACAGGAAGGCAAAAATGAACAGTAAGACAGGAAATTCCAGAGATGAATTTGAACTGTCCTACTGATGATCGTCCACTTGTGAATCTGATATTTGAAATAGAGATTTCGAAGAATGTGGTGGAGCAGGGCCAAGGTGTGATGATAACCAGCAGCCCTCCACACTGGATGACAGCGGCTCGTGATGAAGATATGTGATGAGGAGCTGGCTGTGGCATATGGCCTTTGCCTGCAGCTCTTGCAATTTTGCTACCAGGGTTGGCTAAACACACAGTGCAAGTGCTTTCCCAGAACCCTCTAATTATAAATGTCCATCTGAATGATTCACCCAGGTTCATCTCTGGGACCATGTGGTCACCTCCATTGGTCCAAACTCTGATATATATTCATTATATAAGAAGAGCTTTCAGTTTTGAACTCTTCCTTTGTTTCTGTAAAGTTCTCAGAAATAACTTATGGATCTTTAAAACAACCGTTTAAGGTTGTTCTTGCTGTTTCCATTATGCAGATAAGGAAACCACTGCACAGGGAGGCTAATCAACTTACCCAAGATCACAGAGTGAGTGACTGGATAAAAGGTTTTATTTTATTTTATTTTATTTTATTTTATTTATTTATTTTTTATTTTCTCAATATGATATTTATTGTCAAATTGGTATCCATACAACACCCAATGCTCATCCCAACAGGTGCCCTCTTCCATGCCCATCACCCACTTTCCCCTCCCTCCCACCCCCCATCAACCCTCAGTTTATTCTTAGTTTTTAAGAGTCTCTTATAGTTTGCCTCCTTCCCTCTCTGTAACTTTTTTTTTTTTCCCATTCCCCTCCCCCATTGTCTTCTGTTAAGTTTCTCAGGATCCACATAAGAGTGAAAATATATGGTATCTGTCTTTCTCTGTATGACTTATTTCACTTAGCATAACACTCTCCAGTTCAATCCACATTGCTACAAAAGGCTATATTTCATTCTTTCTCATTGCCAAGAGTATCCCATTGTATATATAAACCACAACATCTTTATCCATTCATCAGTTGATGGACATTTAGGTTCTTTCCATAATTTGGTTATTGTTGAAAGTGCTGCTATTAACATTGGGGTACATGTGCCCCTATGCATCAGCACTCCTGTATCCCTTGGGTAAATTCCTAGCAGTGGTATTACTGGGTCATAATGTAGTAATATTTTTAGTTTGTGAGGAACCTCCACACTGTTTTCCAGAGTGTCTGCACCAGTTTGCATTCCCAGCAGCAGTTCAAGAGGGTTCCCGTTTCTCCACATCCTCACCAGCATCTATAGTCTCCTGATTTGTTCATTTTAGCCAATCTGATCAGTGTGAGGTGGTATCTCAGTGTGGTTTTAATTTGTATTTCCCTGATGAGGAGTGACGTTAAGCATCTTTTCACATGTCTATTGGTTGTCTGGATGTCTTCTTTGGAAAAGTGTCTATTCATGTCTTCTGCCCATTCTTCACTGGATTATTTGTTTTTTGGGTGTGGAGTTTGGTGAGTTGTTTATAGATTTTGGATACTAGTCCTTTATCTGATATGTCATTTGCAAGTATCTTTTCCCATTCTGTCAGTTGCCTTTTAGTTTTGTTGATTGTTTCTTTTGCATTGCAGGAGATTTTATCTTGATGAGGTCCCAGTAGTTCATTTTTTGCTTTTAGTTCCCTTGCCTTTGGAGATGTGTTGAGTAAGAAATTGCTGTGGCTGAGGTCAAAGAGGTTTTTTCCCTGCTTTATCCTCTAGGGTTTTGATGGTTTCCTGTCTCACGTTCAGGTTCTTCATCCATTTTTGTGGTTGGTGTAAGAAATTGGTCTAGTTTCATTCTTCTGCATGTTGCTGTCCAGTTCTCCCAGCACCATTTGTTAAAAAGACTGTCTTTTTTCCAGATACTATTTCCTGCTTTGTCAAAGATTATTTGGCCTTACATTTGTGGGTCCAATTCTGGGGTCTCTATTCTATTCCCTTAGTCTATGTGTCTGTTTTTGTGCTAATACCATACTGTCTTGATGAATACAGCTTTGTAGTAGAGGCTAAAGTCTGGGATTGTGATGCTTTGGTGCAATTTTGATTGCAATTGCATGGAATGTGTAGATTGCTTTGGGTAGTACTGACATTTTAACAATATTTATTCTTCCAATCCATGAGCAGGGAATGTTTTTCCATTTTGTGTGTCTTTTCAATTTCCTTCATAAGCTTTCTATAGTTTTCAGCATACGGATCTTTTACATCTTTGGTTTGGTTTATTGCTAGGTATTTTGTCATTCTTGGTGCAATTGTGAATGGGATCAGTTTCTTTATTTGTCTTTCTGTTGCTTCATTGTTGGTGTATAAAAATGCAACTGATTTCTGTACATTAATTTTGTATCCTGCAACTTTGCTGAATTCATGTATCAGTTCTAGCAGACTTTTGTTGGAGTCTGCCAGGTTTTCCATGTAGATTATCATGTCTTCTGCAAAAAGTGGAAGTTTGACATTATCTTTTCCAATTTTTATGCCTTTTATTTCATTTTGTTATCTGATTGTTGATGCTAGGACTTCCAACACTATGTTAAACAACAGTGGTGAGAGTGAACATCCCGGTCCTGTTCCTGATCTCAAGGGGAAAGCTCTCAGTTTTTCCCCATTGAGGATGACATTAGCTGTGGGCTTTTCATAAATGGATTTAAATTAAAGGCTGTAACAAGAGAAGAAGAAGGGCATTATATAATAATTACAGGGTCTATCCATCAGGAAGAGCTAACAATTAAAAATGTCTATGCACCAAATTGTAAAGCACCTAAATATTTAAAACAGTTAATCACCAACATAAGAAATCTTATTGCTAAGAATGTGGTAATTGCAGGGGACTTAATACTCCACTTATAGCAATGGACAGATCATCTAGACACAGAATCAATAAAGAAACAATGGCCCTAAATGACACATTAGACCAGATGGACTTGACAGATATATTTAGAATGCTACATCCCATAGCAGCAGAATACATTTTCTTCTCAAGTGCACATGGAACATTTTCCAAGATGGATCACATACTGGGTCACAAAACAGCCCTCAATAAAAATACAAGAATTGAGATCATATCATGCACATTTTCAGATCATAATGCTATGAAACTTGAAATCAATCACAGGAAAAAGTCTGGAAAACCTCCAAAAGTACGGAGGTTAAAGTATACCCTATTAAGAATGAATGGGCCAACCAGGCAATTAGAGAAGAAGTTTAAAAATATGTGGAAACAAATGAAAATGAAAATGCAACAATCCAAACACTTTGGGATGCAGCAAAGACAGTCCTAAGAGGAAAATACATTGCAATCCAGACCTATCTCAAGAAAGGAGAAAAATCCCCAATACAAAATCTAACAGCACACCTAAAGGAAATAGAAGCAGAATAGCAAAGTCACCACAAACCCAGCAGAAGAAGAGAAATAATAAACATCAGAGCAGAAATAAACATTATATAATCCAAAAAAAAAAAAAAAAAAACAGTAGACCAGATCAATGAAACCAAGAGTTGGTATTTTGAAAAAATACACAAAATTGATAAACCTCTAGCCAGGCTTCTCAAAAAGAAAAGGGAGATGACCCAAATAGATAAAATCATGAATGAAAATGGATTTATTACAACCAATTTCTCAGAAATACAAGCCATTATCAGGGAATACTGTGAAAAATTATATGCTAACAAACTGGACAACCTGGAAGAAATGGACAAATTCCTAAACAGTCACACACTACCAAAACTCAAGCAGGAAGAAATAGAAAATTTGAACAGACCCATAACTAGTGAAGAAATTGAATCAGTCATCAAAAATCTCCCAACAAATAAAAGTCCAGTACCAGATGGCTTCCCTGGGGAATTCTCCAGACATTTATTTTTTAAATTATTTTTGATATGGAATTTATTGTCAAATTGATTTCCATACAACACCCAGTGCTCATCCCAACAGGTACCCTCCTCAATGCCCATCACCCACTTTCCCCTCCTTCCCACCCCCATCAACCCTCAGTTTATTCTCAGTTTTTAAGAGTCTCTTATTCTACCAGACATTTAAAACAGAGATAATACCTATCCTTCTCACCTGTTCTAAAAAATAGAAGTGGAAGGAAAATTTCCAGACTCATTCTATGAAACCAACATTACTTTGATTCCCAAACCAGACAGAGACCTAGCAAAAAAAGAGAACTACAGGGAAATATCCATGATGAATATGGATGCAAAAATTCTCAACAAGATACTAGCATATCGAATTCATCAGCATATAAAAAGAATTATTCACCATGATCAAGTGGGATTCATTCCTGGGCTGCATGACTGGTTCAATATTCCCAAATCAATCAACATGATACATCACATTAATAAAAGAAAAGATAAGAACTATATGGTCCTGTCAATAGATGAAGAAAAAGCATTTGACAAAATACAGCATCCTTTTTTGATGAAAACCCTCAAGAAAGTCGGGATAGAAGGAACATACTTAAACATCATGGATAAAAGCTTAAATCCAGACCTATCTCATGGCAGCAAACCACAGGAGTTGCCTTGTGTGCAATAGCATATCTACCAATATGAATTTTGAATGATTTTATAATGAACTTTTAAAAGCTCAAAAATAAGTTCCAATCATCATTAGTCTTGACACCTCAACCAGACAGACTTATGATTGTTAATTTACTCTTGTTTAACAGATGTCATACAGGTTCTATCAAGAATCACATTTTTAACACTTCCATTTATTTTTTTAAGTTCCGATTCATCTTTCCAAGAAATATTTACTCACCATCTACTGGGTTCCTGGTTTTGTTCTAGGCATGATGGATCCAGCTGGAGCAAGGCAGGCAGGTCATCTTGTCCTTGGCACAGACATTTTAATGAGGTGTTATTTATACTAAAAATGAGGTTTATTGTATAAAGGAACATGAGTTCAACCCGATTCCAATTAGGGTCAAAATACCATAAAATATATAGGTTTGACTTTAGAATTTCATTAAACAGCTAAACATAGAGAAAAAAAAAAGATTCTATGTTAGAGAAAGAGACCTGTATGGACAGATTGTTTCTGGACAAATGGCACATATTGCCTGAGCTGGAATAGCCTAATGTTATAAACTTTTGGTATTTTTATCTTAGTAGAACATCTCTATTTTCCTCAAGAAGGAAATTTTAAACATCATTTTAAATGGTATTAATTATTAAATGTTCTATAAAATATAAAAATATTATACAGATCTATCCACCACCTATGTTCTATAATTAATATTTTAATAGACTTGTTTTATCCATATTAATTCCTCCATCAATCCATCTTGTTTCTTGTATGCATTCAAAGCCACTTGCAGATCCTTTACACACTTCAGCATGTATATCATGCATACGGAACCTATTTGGTCACAGTTCTCTTTCCTCTTTTCCTCACATTTTTCTTCTTCTTCCTCCATCCACCTTTCTCTTCTCTCTCCTCTTCCTCTTCTTCCTCCTTTTTCTTCTTTGAGGTAAATTTATGTATAATAAAAAGAATAGGTCGTAGATGGGTCATCTGTTGAATTTTGACAAATACACATGCCTGAGAACACATGTGTTTGTTTTGGCACATCCCAATCCTGGTCTAAATGAAATTGTAAAAATCCAAGGAATTGGTTTATCAAGCCTTCCCACCTCACCCATCAGAGATCAGTTTCCTCCTCTGTCATATCTTTATCTTTTATACTTATGTTCAACTAGAGGTTACTTCATCTTTACTGTTTTGGTATCAGCTCATCACGAAGTCATTAACTGAGATATGTCCTGGCTAATTAGATTTGTGAGGCAGGTGTCTAGGGATCATAGTTTAAAGGAGACATTTAATACCCACAGAACTAAAAGTGTAAAGAAATAATGGTGGAATCATTGTCATTGATAACCAAAAGTTTTGACAAAAACCTTACCAAAATTCATCTCACATTGTATGACAAGAGCACTGGTGTTGGGCTATCTTTAAAAAAAAATTTTAATGTTTATTTATTTTTGATAGAGAGAGCACACATGAGTAGGAGAGGGACATAGGAGTAGGAGAGGGATATATATATATATATATATATATATATATATATATATATATAGAGAGAGAGAGAGAGAGAGAGAGAGAGAGAATCCCAAGCAGGTTCTATGCTGTCAGCACAAAGCCTGACATGGGGCTCAAATCCATGAATTGTGAAATCATGACCCAGGCAAAGTCAGAAACTCAACCAACTGAACCACTCAGGTGCTCCTGGTTTTGGGCTATCTTAACTTCCTGGCTTTGCTTCATTTTAGGGAGATGAGCTTGTTATACACTGGGCATGGTATAGGTTGTTGGATTACACACTTGAATTGGAGAAAATCTCCATCTCTCCTGATGAGATTGTACAGATTGAAATTTTACTTCTTTGAAAATAATTTTCAGTCTGATATCAGATCAGAGTGACACTATCCATGAAGTTGTGGTATAGACCAATTGCTCCAAAGTGGGATTGGATGGAAGGTGGGTCATCACTGAAACCACTTCAGGAGGAATTAGTGGTTAAGGCTGCATCATAGGAGCCCTTAGATCAGTATGATTCTCATGAGACAAGCAGGTACAGAGTAAAACAAATTTATTTTTGTTTAGTGTTTTGACTTCCCAGTGTAGAAAGGATAGAGTATTTCAGATTGGCCTAGGAGTTACTGGGTGGTAAAACTGGGGTAGACATGGAAACAGAGGTCAGATTTCTGTTTTGCCTGAGCAAGGAGTGAGGCTGGGGATCCCAGAGACATGTCATCTCAGCTCCAGTCCCCATTTTGCCACTTTTCATGTGTGTTATTCTTTTTTTAAAAACTTCTTTTTGAGTTTATTCATTTATTTTGAGAGAGAGAGAGAGAGAGAGAGAGAGAGCAGGGGAGGGGCAGAGAGAAAGGGAGAGAGAGAGAATCCCAAGCAGTCTCTGCATTGTCTGTTCAGAGCCCAATGCTGGGCTCTGACTCAAGAACAGTGAGATCATAACCTAAGCTGAAATCAAGAGTTGAATGCTTAACTTACTGAGCTGTCCAGGCTCTCCTCAGGTGTATGATTCTAAGTCACTCCACCTCTTGGGACTCAAGTTTCTTGTAAAATAAATTGATATAATTTCAAATTTGCAAAATGTTGCAAGGATAGTACAAAGATTTCTCATATACCCTTTACTCATATTCACTAATAGTTTGTATTTGGCTCAATTTACATTATCTATCTATCTATCTATCTATCATCTATCTATCATCTATCTATCTATCTATTTAAACATACACACATTCTTTTCTAAGTCATTTCAGATTAAGTTATAGGTATCATTTCCTTTTACCCTTAAATACTGTAAGATATTATTTTATAAGAACAAAGACATTTTCTTTCATAACTACAATATAATTATTAAAATTAGGATATTGAATATTTATATAATACTGTTATCTACCCTACAGTCCACATTCAAATTTTACCCATGTCTCAATACCTTTTATAGTATCTGTGTGTGTGCATGTACACATGCACACATGTGTGTGTTTACTGCTCCATCATTCATGCAATCCAAGATTCCACGTCGCATGCTGTTGTCCTGTCTCCTGACTCTTTTAAACTCCAGAATGGTTTTTCAGCCTTGTCTTTGTCTTTCATGATCTTGTCATTTTTGAATTACCCAGGCAAGTTGTTTCATACAATGTTGTTCAGTTTGAGTTTGTCTGATGTTTCCTTCTGAGGAGATTCAAGTCATGCCTATTTTGACAGGGATGTCCCAGAAACGATGTTTTGCTCTCAGTGCATCCTGTCAGGAGGCACATGATTCAGTTTGTCCCAATATCAGTCAGCTCTGATTACTTTCTTACCATGCTTCATCATTGTCAAGTACTTTTTTTTTCCCCTTTGCAAGGCATATGTATCTTAGGGGAGAGACTTTGAGATCATGGGAATATTCTCTTCCTCAAAATTCTACTCACCACTTTAATCAGCCATTGGTGATTTTTGCCTGAATTCTGCATTACTAAGACAATTGGTCAATACTTGTGATTGTCTGGTTCCATCACTCTTTATAAATTCATTAACTGCTTTTCTACTGCAAAGAAGAGCTCACTCTTATCCCCTAGTTTTTAAAAATTTATTCATTCATTTAGTTATATCAACGTGAGAGTGTGGATTCTTTTTAAAAAAATTTTTTCAGTTAATTTATTTATTTAGAGAGAGTGCTAATGGGGTAGGGACAGAGGGCAGAGAAGAGAGAGAATCCCAAGCAGGCTCCACACCATCAGTGCAGAGCCTGACACAGGGCTTGAACTCACAAACTTTGACATCATGACCTGAGCCAAAATCAAGAGTTGGATACTCAAACAACTGAGCTACCCAGGCGCCCATGTGGATTCGTGTTTTGGTCAAAGTTTCATTTTGCTATTGTAAGTATTTATTTTGATAATGAAGTGGTATCACATTTGGCCATTGGAAACCCCTTCACACTGACTTCTGTGTACTTTTGTCATGTGTTATAGACTGAACTGTGTTTTCCCAAAATTCCTATAGTGAAGCTCTGACCCTCAATGTAACTATTTGGATATAAGGACTTTCAAGGGATAATTAATGAGTTTGTAAGGGTGAGGCCCTAATGTGAGAGGACTGGTGTGCTTTTAAGAGAAGGGAGAGACTCCAAAGCTCGCTCTCTCTCTCTCTCTCTCTCTCTCTTTCTGTCTCCATGAAAGCACAGAGAAAAGTCTATGTGAGGACTTACCAAGTAGGTGATCATCTGAAAACCAGGGAGAACTTGCCAGAAATGGATTATGCTGGCACCTTCATCTTGGACTTCTTAGCATCCAGAACTAAGAGAAAATAAAGTTCTGTGGTTTAAGCCACCAGTCTGTAGTAATTTGTCCATGGAGGCAGGAGCAGACTAACACAGCATGGCCCCCATCATTCTTTGAGTGCTTCTTTATCTTCTAGCTCATGTTTCAAGTTCATTCTGACCTTTCTTTCACCCAACCATTCCTCCAAAGATTCTAGATTCCTTTCAGTAAGAATAGTGGTTAGTAACTGAGACCTGGGTGCTAGATGTGTCTGTTACTATAAGGAATCCATAGCCTTAAGAGCTAGGGAAGATCTATCCTCTTTCAAATGAAGATCTCCTCACACTTGCCTAAATCTTCTCAATTCCAGTTTCTTGCAGTAATATATGAGGTGCTGACTCCTCAGATAGTTGGTTCTGCTAATTTCTCATGCATCAGACCATAAAGAGTTCAAACCCTATTTTCCGCATGTGCGGAAACGATCTCTCAACACAAATACACACTATGCACTTACATATACACTCAATTTTGTCTGACACAATTATACAAATCCAAGTTGGAGAGGCAGTGGGGAATTTATTTATTTACTTTTTAGTCAAACATCCCCCCTACATTTGAAAATCCAAATACCACACACTGGCAAGGGGCATGGTCAAATGCTGACAGATTTAAATGTTGTTGAAATTGGCAGGAAAAAAAAAACCAGAAAAATTTTATGAGAATAGGAGCACGAGAAAGTCCAGCCTGGGCATGGGGAAAAGAGGAAGTGCTAAATTTGTCTAGCCACCCTGGTAGATTTGGCTTAGAAAGGGATAACTTGCAGGGTTTGGCTTTGTCTGAAGTAAAAGGGCCATCAGGAACTTGACCTGACAGCCATCTTTCATTAAAGGAGCACACCTGAAATTATTTGCTGGTTTCCAGCCAAGAGTGTCAGGGGCCAGTGACCTGGTGGATGGTAATAGCAAAAGCGAAGGATTGGTGACTTATTCTTATCTTCTGTTGAATAGAAAGGGAGGGTACTTGGAAAAATGTGCCCTTCCCCCCAGAACCATGCATATGAAAACAGACACACACAGCTTTCTGATCTGCTATGTTTGAATGTGGTCACCACTCTTACCAAATACCATGCAAAGGCGCACAAATTGGTTCTTAAAATATCCAGATCCAAGGATAAAAACCAGAAACCATTGTGAACAGCTCCTTTATTTTAATGATGTCTGTATTTTTGTTAACAATGTTCTGTGACAATGTTCTATTTGGTTTCAACTGAGACAACCAGATACCACTCTTTACCTCTAAGACTGTGCTTAAGATCCACCCCCCCCCCCATTTCACATTACCTGTGACCTCTCATTCCTGGACTCTGTCCTGGCTCTTCTAAAACAACCCCAATAGTGACAGTAGTAGGGCTACATGCAACAGGCCACTCCTACATGATTTTGCTGCTGTTTTTTCTCATTGACTAATGAACTCAAATCAAGTCTGCTTTTTAGCTCTAATATATATATTTTTTTCCTGAATGCACAAGAAACTGCCATTTGTTTTTCTCTGGAAGTCTACTGTACAGAGAATAAAATGCCACCTCTTACTTTCTGAGTCATATTCCAGTGTCTCCCACCTCTTCTGACACTGGGAGCCCAGAAACTGAATCAAGATGTATCTTGGGCCCTGGCACCTGGTACATGGCTAGGCTGAGGTCTGGGGCCTTGCAGATATGACCCAATAGTTTAGGTCCACTCTGGGGATTAACACAGGAGACCCTGGCTCTGAAACTGATCTCCCAACTTCGTTCCCTCACAGACACCTAGCACGGACTTTTACCCACATCTTTCCCAGACTTCTGGTCCTCATACTTGCACTTAGAGGTTGGGTGGGGACATGAACTGAACTTATACTCACTTTTATGCCCTTTAGGATAAAATCTCTACTTTTTTCTCTCCCAGACAATTGGGACATCTTCTATCTTTGCACAGTAGAAGGAATGTTCAAAGATCTTCCCCAATCATTCCTCAGGCACATGCCTGTGTCAGTTTCCACAAGCTGACCCAGGCACAGGTCTCTAACTCAACCTAGACCAAATAGGATCACTCTCCTCAAAAATTAACAGTTATGACAGAGGTATGGACCAATGAAACAATTCTGGTTACATAATGGAATAATCTGTGAACTTCTCAAAGAATACAAAAGGTCCCTGCTTCAGATACCTGCTTCAATTTGTCTGGTGTGGGCCTTAGGCATTTTTTACCGAGTGGGTGTTGTTTTTATATTTTATTTTTAATTATGAAATATTTTAAACATATAGAGATGCACAGTTAAAATATAGCATATATCCATCAACATACTAAATTTAGCGACATAATCCTCTGGTTTACAATAGGGAAAAAAGAAAGGAGGGCCTGAAGGAGGGAAAGGCAGGTGAAAAATTGAAAGATAAGGAAGTAAAGAACATACCTTAGTAACTAATGTATATCAGGTTCTAGGATCTGTGTCTTCCACTCTCTATTTCATTGAATTCTCATACAAATGGGAGTAGGTGAGGAAATTGCTTCTTGGTTTGTGTAATAACATCCCAAGGTTATCCAGCAACTAGAATGCCCTGATTCTGGCTATCTGTTTTGGCTCACATCTGTTCTGACTCCCAGCCCCAGGGCTCTTTCTAGCACCCATTCCAAAAAGAAGAGGAAGGAGAAGAGGAATCCCAAAGCAGGCAGATGGAAGTCTGTGTGCTTGGTGAGGAGATGACACATCAAACACATCCCGTAGGGTCTGGCTGGCTCCTCCAGTCTCGCCCAGGACCTCTATACCTAAGGAAGGGTGGATGAAACTGGGATCATCAGAGCTGAGCTTTCAGGCAAGAACAAATTCAAGTGGTGTCTGGGAATACGTGATGTTGTTTGCTTACACGGGCTTTAAGCAGCGTGACTTAATGGGGGTCTTAGATCAGCTGTGAAGTAGGGTGGGGAGAGCTCAAATCTCCACCTCAGCTGTGGTCAAATGACCCCCACTGCCCTCCAGCATGGGCGGTCAGGACCACTGGCAGAATTTTTACCTATTGCGCTTTGAGAAAGCAACAAGGAGCAAGATTAGCCAGGAAGGAAAATAAACATAATAAATTGCTTGGTGAGCATCCACTGGAATCTGAAATTGAGCTACAATGAAAAGACAGGTAGCGAATGTTTCCTCTTGGTGGTTTGTGTATTAGAAATGACATGCTGGAGAGCACTCATGTGCATGGACATTCCAGAACATTTCCTGTCATATGAACAAAGATGCAGAACCATTCAGGTGGAGGTGAACATGGGTCAGGTCATTCCTGAGTTTACTCACTCACTGTGCTGGCATGAGGGGAAATGCCTTGGGATATCCATTCCCTCCCCTCTTGGAGGCCTCTCCCCTGTTTCTTCTCTCCCCCACTCCTCTCCTCCTTATTTCATTAAATAAGTTGCTAAAAATGTTCCATAGAAAATTGTTATTCTCAATTTACACTAAATTCAATGGAGCAATTGAAGCTCAAAATTGCGATACTCATTGAAAAGAGCAAGCTGCAAAAGGATTCAAACACAGGAATACCATTTACAGGATTAAAAATACAATGAAAAGGGCTTTGGGGTGCTTAATTTTCATTATCTAGTGGTGGTTACATGAGTGGGTCCCATTTGTGAAGGTACATGGAAGTGTACACTTGGGACAGGGCATTCTTACACATCTACAGTAAGCTTCCAGAAGTTATAGTAAATTATAATGAATAAATACACTAAACAATGCAACGTGTCCACAATGGACAAGCATATGTGGCTAAGCACAAAACCATGAGGAAACTGA
Organism: Panthera pardus; assembly: GCF_024362965.1. NCBI lineage: Eukaryota > Metazoa > Chordata > Mammalia > Carnivora > Felidae > Panthera > Panthera pardus. The sequence goes on along the minus strand of NW_026526821.1, from coordinate 47,084,236 downwards.
GTCTCAGAGAGGTGAAACAACTCAGGCTGAAGTCTGCGTGCTTAACAAGTGATGCACGTCTGGAACATTTCAAAGACACAACTTTTCCACGATACCATGGTGACTCTACTGAGTGGGTTATTTTGCATCAAACCAAGGAGCAGTGAAAGTCTATGAGACACTGGCCTATTAGCTCACACTGACTCTGTCCGGGATGAACTCATAAGACAAAATGGAAACATTGCTATTCATATGTGAGCTCCAATTTCCCCATTAATAAAATGCCATTTGTATGCATTTGCCATTTAAAGCATGCTCATCCCCATGCTTCACAAAGCCATTGTGCAAGTCTGATGAGATAGCACAGGGTCTGAGATGTGGTTGGCATACACGAGGTAAGTGACCCATAACCAGCTCTGTTATATCATCTGACTTCATTCCATGAAGACATGTTCTTTCTACTGGCTACCCACACCCCTGACCAGCAGAAGGGTTCTGTACCCTCTTTCTGCATGCAAGGGGCTAATACAGTCTTTTTTTACTTTTTTGAGAGAGAGAGAGAGAGAGAGAGAGAGAGAGAGAGAAAGTACATGGGAGAGGGGCAGAAAGAGAGGGAAATAGAGGATCTGAAGCGGGCTCTGTGCTGACAGCAGAGAGCCCTATACAGGGCTTGAACTCACTAACCATGAGATCATGACCTGAGTCAAGGTCAGATGCTTAACAGGCTGAGGCACCCAACCACCTCGGTCCTAACACAATCTTTAACTCTGAGACTCTTGTCTAATTTGATCTTCAGGGCATTCCTGGAAAAGAGGTTAAATAGAACAAGTTGAAGACAATTTGTCTCCTCTCAAGACACACGGAATTTGAGCCCCAGGCCAGGCATCCCTAGGCCAGGGCAGGAAGCAGGAACCACAGACAGGATTCCCTGTCCAGTGGTCCAAGAGCACCACCAACAAGCAAACTTACCTCGCTTCCTGGGTCTGTGTGTTGATTCGGTTCTTACAGGTTTTCTTAAGGTGTCTATTTCCAATGACCAAGAAAATGTTTGTACACAACCACAGTGTTACTATCAAAGTAAGAAAATTGAGAACTGATACCTTGCTATTGTCCAGCCCAGAGACCATTTTAAAATGTCATCACCTGTCCAACCAATGTCCTTTTAAGCTATTTCTCCCAGTCCAGGATCCAATCATGCTTGGGTCCACTTGTCATGTTTTTTTAGACACCTTCAATGTGGTGGAGTCCCTCAGCCTTTGTGTCTCTTGACCTTGATGTTTTTGATGAGTAGAGGCCAGTTATTTGGGTTTCTCCAATGCCTTTCATTTTGGACAGGAAAATCACAGAAGAGATGTTGTGTCCTACTCAGGGCATTTTGTTAGGATCCACATGATGTCTGTCTGTTACAAGAGTGATGTGTTAACTTTGAGCTTATAACTGAACTGCTTGGTTCATGCTGAATGAAATGACTTTGTGCAGCTCCCACATTTAGAAGGCCGATTCTGGATTCCCTGAAGGCATGTTTTACTTTGAGGGTTAGGAACACACTATTGTATTATGCCCCTTTGCCATTGATATATACCTTTCAAACATTTGCTAGTAAGTAAAGAAGGAAAATAAAAAGTAAGAAAAACAGATCCACTTGATATTTTTTAAGGTTTTATTTTTAAGTAATCTTCACACCCAGTGTGGGGCTTGAACTCAGAACTTTTAGATCAAGAGTCGCATGCTCCACGACTGAGCCATCCAGACACCCCACACTTAGTGTTTCTTGACAAACTAGATAGATGGTCTTATAAAAGACATATTGGAGGCCACAACGTCAAAAAAAAACTTGAAGGTCATACATAAAATTGTTTTATTTTTTAAGTGGATGGATAGGATACGCATCAAATTTTAATAGTGTATGAGAATCTAACCTGATGCAGGTTAGAGTATATTTGTTAAAGAAAATTTCCAGGATTTTTTTCCCTGACTTTTCCTAGTAAACTGCGATGTGCGAAAAGACCACTAGGTGGCACACTGACTCCAGTGGTTTTATCAGCATGGTTCCCTCTGGGAAATTGTCTTGCTACTAGAAAATGTTAGTTGTTCAAGAAGTCAACTCCGTTAGCTCTCTGAATCTAAAGAAAATAATTGGTTTGTGAGAACTTCTCATTGCATACATTTTGAGCTGGTATTGGATTCCTTTCCATGAGAAGGTATCTCTCTTCCTTATATTCTGACTCCAAATTTAGAAAACACAAATATTTAGGTGGACGATTAAAAAGAAGGGAAAAAGAATATCAGCAATGCAATGGAAATACTATTTTGGAGATATTTTGCCTCTGTTTGGGAGGAAAAGAAATACAAAAGGAAAAGTCCAAAAACTCTTGGAACTCCAGTTTCATGGTGGTACTTTGTGCTAGCATTGGGGGGAGGGCAGTGAGGAGGCTGGAGGAAGGACAAGAGAGGAGAAAAGAATGGCTTCTCAAAATCCCTTTCCCATCCATACTAAAGTTTAATGGAAGCATTAAGCTTTTAACCTGCAATAATTTGTGCTATGGGTGTGAGAGAATTTCTAAATAAATAGTAACACAGTAAAAATTGGCAAACTGAAGTTTCTTCTTACTTCTAATATAAATGGCAGGACACTCTCTTGCCAGCTGTTTTTTTGTTTGTTTTGCTTTTAGCACACTGAAAATTGTAAGAATCAAGTGCAAATGCACTCATATGATTTCATTATAGTTCTTAACAAGTTTGATTTTATAAATGCCATGCAATGCTTGGCCAAAGTTCAAAAGTACTAGAAACCTCCTATATAATGTCCAAAGCAAGGTGTGGACCAAACTATGGTGTATTTGCTGAGTCGCTCATATCCCTGATTTGATGATGTCATAAGATTCACTTAAATAGGTAAGTGAGTGGTTCTCAAAATTTCTGTGGCATGCCAATGCATCCCTGAAGTGACACACAGAAGGTGACTAGAAGTCATGGAGCAGCCATATGTTAACCTCTGCTAAGACCACATGGTCAGGCAATTCCATACAAATCCAAGGAACACTTTGCAGGCCCAACTACAAAGTCACTTCAACTGTTCAGACACTTGAGGGCAATGTTCTGGGTTATATCAGAAGTTTTGCCTAGGCTGATATATTAGAAAGGAAAGAAAGAAAGAAAGAAAGAAAGAAAGAAAGAAAGAAAGAAGAAAGGAAGGAAGGAAGAAGCGTGAGAGAGAAAGAGAGAGAGAAGAAGGAAGGAAGGAAGGAAGGAAGGAAGGAAGGAAGGAAGGAAAGAAAAAGTTTTAGGTGAAATAAAAAATTCACAAGTCCCCTTCCCCCCACCCCCCCAAACCCTTACATAATTGTAATTAAACCTAATAATTTTTGTTTTTACTACTATAAATGCTATAAATATTTTGATAAATTTTTAGATAAATAACAAAAAAATCCTTTTAAATTTGACAAATGATAGTACATATATGTGCAAATTCAAGGATCAATTCAGACCCCATACACAAATGTATTTGCAATTCCACCAATAACTCCTTCACCACAGATATTGAGGACTAAAAACAATATTTTTTATTTGAGTTAAGTAACATTAAATAATAAGTCAACACTTATTATTTCAAGACATAAAAGCCACAAAATTTGCTCTTTGTTAAGGGGTATAGACCTTTGCAAGTACTGTCTGCTTCCAATTCCCTATTCTACAACATTATGGTTCTCAAAGTTTGGAGCATATAACAATGATACAAGGAACCTGATGAAAAAGTGGAGCCTGGTTGTATTGATCTGGGATAGACAGGCTCAGGAAGCTGCATTTTAATAAGCATACAAGGAGATGTAGACTCTGCTTTAGTAAGAATGTATTATAAGCAGTAGCCATTTCTCATAATTGATCATGCCTCATGTGCATGTCACTTTCAAGTTTACCAAGTATTTTCAAATATACCTTGTGTCTTAAGGAGTCCCAAGTATTTATAGCAGGAGACCTGTCCTCCAATTCACACTCACTCTTTAGAAAGAATAGCCCTGCCTTTTTGAGTCTCATACATAACCCATGTAAGAATCAGTCACCTTGAGGCCAGTTATGGCAGAGAATCACAAAGAAATATAATCAATTATAAGATGATTTAAATCCCTACATCATTTTCTCAAGTAATGCCTTAAGGGAGTACAGATCTTCTTCAACTTTAAGTGGAATTACATCTTGATATACCTATTGTAAACTGAAAATATCCTAAGTCCAAAATGCATTGAACACACCTTATCTACTGAACATCATGCATAGTCTCACATACCTTAAATGTTCTCAGAACACTTGCATTAGCCTTCAGCTGGGAAGAATAATCTAACACGAAGCCTAGTTTATAATAAAGGATTGTTTACCTCATGTAATTGACTGAATACTGTACTCACAGTGACAAACAGGATGTCTCTATGAGTACAGAATGGTTGTAAGTGTGTTGGTTGTGGACCCTGTGATAGAGGGGCTGACTGGAAGCTGGGGCTCACTGCCTTTGCCCAGCATCACGAGAGAGTGTTGCACTAAGTAGCACCAGCCCCAGGAAATGGCCCACATGCAAAATTCAAAGTACGGTTTCTACTGAATGTGCATTGCTTCTGTACTATCACAAAGCAGAAAAATTGTAACCTGAACCGTTGTAAGCTGGGGATTGTCTGTACAATATAAATAAAACCTTATTTTTCTCATCCTCCTCACTTTCCTTGACAAGAGTTACTCCATAACCTCTCTCGCGTCTGAACACAAAGTCTTTCCTGAATACAAAGTGTTTTTTCTTCCCTGTCTCATTTACTTTTTGGTCCATTCTTTTATTTTTGACCAATAATTTTATCTTGTTCCCATTAAATTACTTGGCCTCATCATCTGCTCTGTTGTTCTCTGAGCTCTCTACTCAGTACTCTGATTTGTCTACACTGACAAGTTTCAAGGAGTCCTGGAGCAATTCAGACACCAGAGCAAGTGGGCTTGGGGGTGGAGAGAGATGAGTAACCAGACATGGATGCATCACTAACATACATACAGAGCTCAAGGGGAGGCCGTTTGGACAAGAGCCCCTTTCCTAAGAAGCATTTGAAAGCACTAACATATTCTATGTATTTTAGCTCTATCACACTTCCATAAATTGGGTATTAACCCCATTTTCCAAATGAGGAAACTAAATTTCATATACAATAAATACTGCCAGAAGATAAAAGTTCCAACACCCCCACCCATCAGACATATTAGTCAAACATTTTTAAAAAATGGTTTTATATACTAAAAAATTATTGTTTTTGTACAACATAGCCTATGGAAGTGATTTCCAGAAGACTATATAATGAATATTGAATTTAGTTTGATTTAATACAATCTTATTGCTATTCATGATTTATAAAGCAAATAGTTTCTATTTAACAAGATGAATATCTTAATTTTCATAATCTACCTTCATCTCATTTTCCTTTACATTATTCTCTTTTGAATATTGGCTTTTTCTTGTATCTTTCTCATTTCTACCAAAACACAAGGCTGTGACACCGCTAAAGGCTAACTTCGGGTTTATACAAGCAAGGCTTTACATGGTTGTACAATCACCCATAAGTATTTGGGATCTGAGGTATACAAGGTTTTCCACATAGCTTGGTGCTGTGCTTGTTCTCATGTGGCGCACTGTTCATTTTTGCTTCAAAGGTGGCTTCAAGGGAAAACTTCACTTAGAGTCTTCACTGACAGATCAATTTAAACTGGGAAGAAGCAATCATACCATCTAAGAACATATGGGCACAATTCAATCCCACTCAAATTATAACAAGAACTTGAATAGCTGATTCTAAAATCCAGGCAGGTCTATAAACACACACACACACACACACACACACACACACACACACACAACTATACAGTCTTATGTGGGAAAAAATTGCCCAATAGAAAATAATTCCTATTTAAAACTATAGCAACTAAGAAAATGTTGTACTAGTGCAAGGATAGACAGAAAACAAAACCAAAAACCCCCCAGCACTGAATGAGTGCCCAGAAACATACCTATGCACATATAAACAACCTGATTTGAGGCTGGTTCTGCAGATCAGAGGTGACAAGAAGGGCTTTCAACAAATGGCACAGGGTAATTTGTCATCCACAGGAAAAAATAAAGTTAAAACAACTTCACGCCATACTAAAAACAAAAGGTGGATTAAAAACTTAAACGTGAGATGCAAAACCACCGTACTTTTAGCAAATAATATAAGAGAATATCTTTGTGACCTAGGAGAATGTAGGAGTTCTTAAGCAATTCACAAGAATCAAACAGTAAGGGATGAGATAAATTCAATTATAGTCTAATTATGAAGTAATATTAATAAGTAATTGAAATAGTGAGAACAGAGTGGGAACAGATCCTTCAGCACATGTAACAAAGAGTTTGTATATACAATACATAAAGTATGCCAAAAATGTTAACTAAAAGACAGAGAGAGAGAGAGAGAGAGAGAGAAGAAAAGAAAAAAAAAAGAAAAGAAAAGAAAAGAAAGAAAAGAAAAAAGAAAACCTGATAAATGAATAAACAAAACAGCTAAGGAGGAACTTTACAGAAGAGAAAACTCAAATGGCTAATAAGCATATGAAAGACATTCGATCTAATTAGGAATAAAGGAACTACAAATCATACAATCAGATGAAATGCTATTTGACACCCGCAGAACTAAGATGAAAAACCTTGACAAGACCCAGTGTTGGTGAGGGTGTGCAGAAATAGGAACAATTTGCAGACTGTAAATTACTACAGCCTCATGAGCAGTTTGGAATTTTGCAGTAATGTTGAGGAGGTGAGCACCCAGGACCCAGCAATGCCACCCTTAACTATAAATTCTATATATTCCACAGAGAAACACTTGCTCTTATGCCTGTACGAGAACAGTCACAGCAGATTTGACTGTGACTGCACATGTGCAGACACAAATAAACAGGAAGCCACCCAAATACCCATGAAAGGAAAATGGAGAAAATAAACTATGAGATACCCAGAAATAGGAAAATTCACCCATTAGGCCATTATGAATAAATGCCCCTCCAGTGCATCACCCATATCTCTTCAGGGAAATCTACCTGACACACAGGTGTCCTTACTTTAGAATCCAGTGGCTGACCACAAATAAGGAACCCTGGTTTCACTGGTTCCATTATATGGTCCTTGTTCCCCTCTGTCACAGCCCAGAGGACAAATGCACCTAAGAATATGAGGGTCTTGAGTGAATGCAGTGTGACCCATTCCTGCTGTGTCATCTGGTGAGTCATACTTATTTACCCCAGTGGTAAATAAGCAAAGTCCCTCCCATCCCCACCTTACCCCAGGCCTGCTTGTGGGGACTTCTGTGGGCAAGCACTGGCAGACTCCTTAGAACATGGAAAAATCCAGCACTGAATGGGCAAGGGCATGATTCAGTGGGTAACAATGATAATGTGGGCAGAAACGTGGTGAGCAGATATGTGTCCAAAGCAGAATAAAACAAGCTAGTGAGAGAAATTGTAAATGCCTGAATTAGACACACAAATGACTGACAGTAGTAGAGAATTTGCAAGAAGATGGTTGGAAAGTTAGGAAGAAGCTTAGATGTGTTCCAAAAATAGGGATGCATGTACTAAGTACAGGAAAATAATCTTTTAATGTGGTATCAACTACAGATGAACCCAAGGAATAAGTATTTAGTTCCGAAGCAGAGCTCCGGAAATGATATGAGCCATCTCAAGAGGTTGAGTCACTTACTAATGGCAGAGACTGCCTTCATGACACATGGCATGCAGCCACATGGTGGAAAATGTCCCTGGAAGGGATGGGATCCAAAATCCCAAATCCTGATGTCATGTGCTGTCTTGCTTTTTTTTTTTCTTATTTTGCTTCAAGTGTTAGAGTCACACAGCAGTACATTTCTCCCATCCCAGCCCCTCAATCCTTCCCAGGGCTACTGATGACATGTGTGTGAATGTTTGTAAACACGGTAAGTTTTTTTTTTTTTTTTTTTTTTTTTTTTAAGGAGACTTTTAGGACGTGAGGGCGATCTGACTTTGACATCTGTGACCCTGTTGATTGCCAGAGTTGATTTGCCTGATCTGGCTGTCTAGGCAGGTGTCCCCTGCTCCATGTGTGTCCCTCCTAAAGCTGCATGCTTGGTTGAAAAGGGCCACCTTGCTGATAGAGGAGGACCATTTTCTGGTCAAAAGTATACAAGTAGCTGTGCTTCCCTGCCAGAACCTCTAAAGAGGCTCTCAGGGTCCATTTCAGGAGAACATGGGGGTAGTTAAACTTCTAAGACTCTGGATACATCCAAATGAGGTGCTGCATGTGGCAGTCTGCTTAAAAAAATAAATACATAAAAATAAAAGTAAAGATACTTTAAAAACTGCTATCGCTTTTACTGGTTTTAGAGGTCATGCATTTAAATGGAAATTGATTAAAATATTTTCATTTTAAAATATCACCAGTTAAGAAAAATAATTTGCTTTTTAGCAATTCTGAAACAATGCTTTGAAATGGTTTGAAATGCTCCTACAGTAAGAATGTCCTTAACATATTCTGCTAACATTTTAATGACAGCCCACAAATCAAACATTTACAGTTTTCTCAGGGAGAATATGAACATTTCTCCATTGGTGTTTCTTTCTGTCTGTGGGGTAAAGATACAGAAGAGGGATAGAACTTGACATTCCTGGTTTACGTCCTTGCCTTGTTTTTACATCTTTTCCACCCTCAGTCCAGTGAGATGGGCCCACCCCTTTAAAGCAAGCCCCATTACACAGGGTCTATTTTAAAGGGCCATCCCATAAAACAATGTGTGACAGGATTAGAACACCTGCCTTTAAAAGCACTTCCTCCCTGTCATGTAGGACTTGATTTAGTACTGAGGCACAGGATTTCCCTGACAGCCTGAGTACCTTACAAGGCCCAAGTACAGGTGCAAAACAGATCTTCCCAGGACTGTGAGCTGGGCTTTACGCAGAGTACAGTGAAGTGTCACGGACTGTGGCCATTCTCAGTGAAGAAATCACTGGGGAGGAGGAAGGATGGACCAGGGTAGCCAAATTTTCAGGGCTGAGTGCAAATTTCCCTCATTTATACAACAGCAAATAAATATCTGTCTGGTCAAAGAAGGTGACTGTATATACAGGTGTCTAGTTGGCGATCCCTTATTTTATTTGTGTACATGGAAGGGAGGCTATGTAGAAACACAGATGTGCCTTTGGGCCCATTGGCCATTCTCAGTGTGGAAAATGTGGGTCCCAAGTCTTGACGGAAAAAAAGAAAGACATTCTCCTTGGATTCCAGTAATTTCACTCACAGGCCAGAGATGGGCTCCTGAAAGGACCAGATGCCTCAATTTAGATCACAAAGGCCTGGTTGATCTTCCTGAAACTAGCCCTGTGTACAATCCCAGAGGCACAGCAGATCCACATCTTTAGTAATAATAACTTCAAAGTTACTTGTCCCCTAAGATGGGTGAGCTGAAATTTGGACCCAGAGCACGGACTGTGAGGTCAGACTAACCATTCTCCATCCTTCCAATAACTTGCTAACTTCACATCCATGGGAAGGTGATGCAACTTCTCTGAGCCTCAGTGTCTTAATCTTTAATGTGGTTATTATACTACCCAACCAATTAAATGAGACAATATCTGTGAGCACTTAGCAAGAGCTTACCACCTAGTAATTACCTATAACTAGCAAGGCTAATAGAATTACATTCTTACCGATGTTCTGACAGTGTAGGAATGGACCATGTTTGTTGTGTGAATCCTGACCAGAATTTTAAGGAGTCTCTTTGTATTCTTTTGGGAAAGATCTGATTCTAGTTTACACAGGCTAGCAAGGGAGAGGGTAAATAGTGGCAACTGCCTCTCTGAGAGCCAGCTCATACTGTGTTGCCCTGATCTAGTGCTGTAGACTCGGGAAATTTAATAGCTAGAAAGCTTTTGAGGCTAACTAGACTAAATGTCCTCAAAGTGAAGTAGTGGTAACTCCGGGGGTACCCAGTGTCTTTTGGTGGAGGACATTGGCATGGAGACTTTGATGGTAACCAATTTCAAACCCCTGATTTACATGTGACCTCTTAGCTAAAAATCAGTGTGCAAGAGAACATGCTTACCATGCTTACCACTCCCTCATTTCCTTTTAGAGTTTCCTTCTTCTACTTCATTCATTCATCCATTCATCCATTCATCCATTCATTCAGTATCCACAGAGGAGTACCCTCTGTGCCCTCAGGCACTTTCTAAATACTCAGGACACAACAGTGGAACAAACAGACCATAATCCTTGTGCGAGGACGTATAATAAATAATATAAAACCGGTAGAATCAATAGACTTTTCTTTTTCTTCTTCTTTTTTTTTTCCCCAATAGCCTTTTCCATGGTGACACCACACTAAGAAGGAAAAATGGAGGGAAGGGGGATTGGAAGAATTGGCGATGGCAGTTGAAATTTTAGATAGAACATTCAGGAAGGGTGTCACTGAGTCAAGACCCAAATGAAGTGAGGGTGTCCCCCTGCAGATTTCTAGGGTAAGACTATCTATGGGGGTAGGTGCAGGACCTCTGTGTATGGGTCTGACAGAGGGATGAGCATGGGTCTGACTGAAGAGGAGGAGAAGGAAGGAGGAGAAGGGCTTCTGAAGAAGCAATATCCACTCTCACTGAGCATCCTTTTACTTTAGGATCTTGTCCAGTAGAACCAACTGGAGGCTGCCATGCATTTCACCAAGACAGCCATTGCCAGGTGAAATGCAGTCAGAAGACCATGTAGCAGGTCTTCCTATCTTTGGGACTGTGCTCCTCGGCCATGGAGATCATTGGAGAGCATGTGACTTTTTGTGGCTGCTTGCTCTGAAAAGTACAACATTCCTGATAATGTGGAGAGATGAGCCAGAGCCCATGGAGATTCCTCTGGCAATGAAATGCTTCCTGCCACAGGGACACGGACTGGAATACAAAAAAAAAAAAAAAATCATGTGAGGGTGGGTAGATCTGCAACCCCAAACAAACAGAAAACCATGCATGCTGGACAAACCAGGGGTCTGAGGATAGGACAGAAGGAAAAGATTGGCCAAAGACACAAACCCATCGCTTAGAAATGGTAGCGTAAAGTTGATAGACAACTTGGAGGAAAAAAAATTCTTTAAATTTTATTTTGCTTCAGAGTGCACATTGGTTAAGGGGGCAGACACCTAAAATGTGTGTTGCAGACAAGATTCTGGAATAGATTACTCATTCTGCTTCCCTTATAAAAGGAATCTGATCACCAGAAGCTAGCATGAGTTCACTGAAAAATAGCAATTTCACACTAAATCTTATTTCTGTTTTTTTTTTTAAAGAATACTGGATTAAACCATATAGTGGTCATTATATTTTAGGGAAACTTTTGGCCAAAGGTCAGAGAAGACTCCTTTTTTTCTTGCCAGAACCTAAATCAATCAATAAGTTTTATTTATGAAGGAGTGAACAAAAAATAAATTTCAAAAGTCACAATTTTAATAAAAAATAGACAAGAAATCAGAGTTCTATTCAATAAAGGACTAAAGATGATGTTAATAAATACTCAGCCCTCTTCTGGAGATACTTTTCTTTGAATAGTCTGAAAGGTGTGAGCAGAACTCTGGATTGACTTCACCCCGTACATTTACTCCTTTCCGTCTTAAGATTGTCAGACAAAGAAGGAAGGAAGGAAGGAAGGAAGGAAGGAAGGAAGGAAGGAAGGAAGGAAGGGAGGGAGGGAGGGAGAAATTCACCTAAGACAGTGGTTCTCAAAGTATGGCTTTTAAACCCACAGCATCAGCATTACCCAGGAGTCTGTTAGAAATACAAATACTCAAGCCCCACTCCAGGCCTGCTGACTCAGCCTCTCTGGGGTGGAGGCCTTGCAGTCTTTGTGTCAATAAGCCCTCCAAGGGGATTCTGATCCTACTGAGTCAAAGAACCACTGCTCTATGGTAAAGAACATGGACACCATGTGAGACTTATGTAAGTTACCTTGTATAGTGGAAGGGCCTGGTCCTGTTGTACTCTGCTGTTGGCAAGAGTTTAATAATACCCCTTTGTCCACTGCTGAAGAAGGCATTTTCACCTGACAGATAAATGTACAAGAGGTCCCTAGATTAGGCCCTGACCCACTAGATTACAGTTAGATATTTGACTGGGTGTTTAATGATGCATTTTGGAAAATAAAGAGAAATATAGATATAGAGAGAATACTATGACACTTGTTTGGGTCAGCAACCAGCTGACAGACTATACACCAAATATTCTACTGAGTGAGCACCATCAACCCACATGAAGTACTCTAGCAGAATGACTTATGGCTCTGAACCCTGCTTCACTGATTTATGTGTTTAATTACTAATCTAGGTGAAAATTGTCAGATTAATAATTCAATAGATTATTTCTGTTAATGCCTAAAAAGTTAGGATTTAAAACATTGATAAACTGTTGCAAACAATTGGCAGGGATTTTTTTTTCAGTATTGAGTATATTTAAAAATTTTTTACATTTGAGACTCAAATATGAATGACCCCAAGTTTAAAAAAAAATGGTGGTTAAGTTGACACAGAAACCATGTGTGTGAAGAATTCTTGATGGTACTTGTTACCATCTTTAGGAAGAAACATGAGACAGGGCCACCACACATTTGACTTCAATATTTTCATGACCTTACTGAAACTATTGGTTCTTAAATGAAGAAGGTAATAAGTTTGCCCTGTTCAGATCACACCTACAGAATTACACTCAGTCTGGGCACCATACTTTAACTGGTATGGACATCAGTGGGAACACATTTCAAGGACACTAACCAGGAAATAGAAGATGCACAAAACCATGTTAAAGAAGTATTGAGAAAGCCTGTGGGGTATTTAACCTAAAGAAGAGAAGATTCAGAGGCCTTGCCAATCATCTTGAAGTTCTTGAAACACTCTCCTGTGGAAGTAGAACCAGCTTTTTCTTGTGTGGCCACCAGGGATAGAATTCAAATAAGGAAGAGACAACTAGGAAGACATGGGTTTCTACTCAATATACAATACAAAAGATTTTTCCCCCAACACATAAAGATTTCCCCAGGTTGTAGTAACCTCTCTGTTGCAGGAGTGTTAAAATCTAGAAGATCACTTAGGAGGTGAAGTTGTGGGGATTCAAGCAACATAAAAATAAACTGCCTTTAAAGTCTATTTAATCCCCCTATCCTTGCACATAAGTGTCCTGATAGCATGAGTACATCCAAAAGAGAGTTAAATCTTGGGATGCCTGGGGGGCTTAGTTGGTTGAGCATATAACTCTTGGTTTTGGCTCAGCTCATGATCCCAAGGCCATGAAATCTAGCCCTGTGTTGGGCTCCACGCTGGGCATGGAGTCTGCTTGGGATTCTCTCTCTCTCTCTCTCTCTCTCTCTCTCTCTCACCCTCCCTCACTCTCATCTGTGTATGCATGAATTCCCCCGCTCTCTCTCTCTCTCCCTCTCAAAAAAATATAATTAAATCTTGTACTGTGCTGACTGTGCTTGGCATTGTTCTAAGTACTTTGGATATATTCACTCGTGTAATCATCATGATGATCCTATGAGAGAAGTACTATTATTATCCCCATTTTACAGATGAGGAAAGCAAGACACAGAGAAAATAAGTAATTTTCCCATGACCTTACAACTAGCATTCAGCAGAGCTGAAATTCAACCCAGGCAATCAAGGTCTCAGGCCAAATTATGCCATCATGCTCTCCAGCATAGGCATGAGCTCTGGCTTGCTCACAAGAGTACACCTGTCAAATAGACCAAGCAGCTCACATGAAGAGAAAGACACGTATGTATACATGTGCACATAACACTTACATATTACATATAAGTAGATATAAATATGTAAGCACAAGATCCTTCATTGTTTATAATCCAAAATTCTTGTGAACACAAATAACCTAAACAAGAGAATCCTGGTGAAAATCATTATTAAGTCTGGAAATTCAAGGCACTCAGCCTTTTTCTCTCCTTGTAGGTTTTGTATTTGCTGTTTCCTCTCCTTGGGCTATTTCCAAGATAGGATCCTCATCAGAGAGGTCTATTCTGACCTCCTAATTTAAAACATCCCCTACTTTTCTCCCTCTCTGTGATATTATCCTGACCTATTACTTAAGAGCTCTTATCTCCATCTGATACTGTATTATTTATTTGCCTTTTATTTTCTCTCTTCTCCATCTAGAATGTATCTTGATGCACAGAACCTACACACTTTTTGAATTAGTAGCTGGTTGGAAGGCTATAAGCAACATTTGGGACCCTAAAATAAATATATAGTTGAGTATAGGACTGAATAAATCAATGAGTGAGTGAGGAAATTCTGAAATTTTTATATGATTAAAGATAGATTAATGATAATGCCTTCATATCATTTCACATCCATTAGGATGGCAGCTTTTTGAAAAATAAATAAATAAAACTAAACTAGAAAAAAACAAATGCTGGAGAGGGTATAGAAAAATTGGAACCCTTGTGCACTGCTGGTGGGAACGTCAAATGGGAAGCTGCTATGGAAAACAGTATGAAGGGTTTTCAAAAAATTAAAAATAAATTACTGTATGATCCAGCAATTCCACTTCTGGGTTTATACTCAAAGCATTGGAAGCAGAGTCTTGAAGAGGTGTTTGCACACCAATGTTCACAGCAGTGTTACTCACAATAGCCAAGAAGTGGAAGCAAACCAAGTGTCCCATGGACAGATGAATGGATAAACAAAACGTGGTCTATACAGCCAAAGGATTATCATTCAGCCTTACAAAGGAAAGAAATTCTGACATCTGTTACAACATGGATGAACCTTGAAGACTTTATGCTAAATGAAATAAGGCAGTCACAAAAAGACAAATACTGTATGATATCACCTACTTGAAGCACCTAGAGTAGTTAATTCATAGAGACAGAAAGTGAAATGGTGGTCTCCAGAGTCTGGGAGAGGGAAGGAGTGGGGAGTTTTGTTGTTGGTGAGTATGAAATTTCAGTTTTACAAGATGAAAAGAGTTCTGGAGATGAATAGGGCTAATGTTTGCCCAACAAGGAGAATGTACTTAATGCCACTGAATTGCACATTTAGAATGATTAAGATGGTAAATTTTACATGTGTTTTATTACAATTAAAATACTACTACTAATAATAGTAATAATAATAATGATAATGATAATATAGAATATACCTTCTTCATAAACCTGTGAGGCTTTACACTTTCTTTAATGTTTATTTATTTTTTGAGAGAGAGAGAGAGAGAGAGAGAGAGAGAGAGAGAGAGAGAAAGTGAGTGAGTGGGGAGGGAAGAGAGAGGAAACAGAGAATCTCAAGCAAACTCCTTGCTGTCACTACAGAGCCCAATGAGGGGCTCGAACTCACGAAATGTTCGATCACCACCTGAGCCAAAATTAAAATCAGATGCTTAACTGACTGAGCCATCCAGCTGCCCCTATATTTTTAATTTGAACAAAGTTATCACTTTCTTTTTTAACCAGGTACCACGTGCAAATGTCATGGGAGACACACTCATCCATGACAACGTTAACATCTCACATTCACCTTCTTCAAAATTCTGCCCAAGGCTGCTCTTGGTCGCACCAATTCAGGTTCTTGGAAACTTTTTTTGCCTTAGGAGAGTGATGATGGAAACTCCAGGACAAATATTTTCCCATCACCTTTCTTACTTGCCAAGACACAATTTTTCCAGAATGAAGACCAATTCGCTTTTCAACATGAAAGCCTTACATTTCTTCTTCTAAATAGCTTTACAGCCTGCTAATTGGATTAAATTTTGAGGTCACATGACTTCTGCTGCCTATGTGTATAGTCTTTTATTTTCTGTATCCTGAGTAATATAGGCAGAACGTCATGTCAAGGGTGATTTCTTCTTGGTCTGTTAAGGGAGAGTGAAGACTGTTGGAACACCTGAGATGCACTGGTCAGCAGTGCTGGTCACGCACATGGCCCGTGTGGCATCATGCTGCTGGGCAACATGCTGCCTTGGCAGACAGCATGCACACATTACAGACTGAATGGACAAATCCTAGGGGAGGGGGAGGTCATCCTCTGAGCCTCCTTCTATGTGCTCTTGGACTTTCATTGCAAATGTTGTCGCTTGGCTCCCTCTACCTGGGAGCACACACCTGTGAAGGATCTAGATGAGTGATTTTTTCTTCCATCCCCACTTTCTAGATCCCTCCTTGCTTCACCTTCTTTTCAGCTGTTCATTCTTGCCTCTGGTGAGTTTCTTTTTCTGACCTTGCTCCTGTCCCTGTCCCCACATTTCCTATGCAGATACTATAGTTTTTTTTCTTTATTTCTGCCAGAGTTTCTCTTTAGTTATTTGCCATGAATGTGTCCCTTAGGCTGCATTGCAGGGACATCTGGCACACAGCTGTTGGGCAAGAGTCCACCTTGCTGGCCCTCTCCTCAGGGCCCCTGAGATCCCATCTTTACCGTCAGTATCATATTTTCCTTTTTTCAATTTAGGACACTGTTGTTGTCTGAGTTAGAGAGCAGTAGATGTTCAGAAAGAAGTTGGGCTGTGGACAGATTGCACCCCTTTGACCCTCAATCCTTCTGGGGTGACCTTCCTCATGATGCTTAGGATGGACCTTCACCCTGGCAGGTCTCTCCAGGCACACTCCATGCTGCAGACACCTCTGGGCACATTTTCATAGCTGATGAAGATATGTAGGTTCCTGAGAGCACCACAAGTAGCAAATTAACTTGCAAATACTTCTTTATAATGTGAAAATTCTTCTGAGGGCTCATCCCATTCTCTCTCAATTCTGAGGATTTCCAGAACAGAGTCTGAGTCAGGAGCTCAGTAGCTAGAGTTTGCTTTCACACTTGCTCATTTCCTTTCTCACCATATTCACTCATGCACTCCACTTTCACAGAGGCACACTTCTTTGCATCTGTTTTCAAAAACGATTGACAACAATTTCTTTCTAGATCCTACCTTTGCTAGCTAGAGAGATGATACTGTTGGTCAGGTTGCTTATTTCTCAGTTGTCTGGTTTTTGTTTTGTTTGGTTTGGTTTGGTTTTGCTCTTAGAAATTATTCATATGAAGTTGAATCTGTCTCACTGTTGGCTGGAACGAGCTGAACCCAGGAAGACATTCTCCATGTGTGACTGTCCTTCTTTCTATTGCTAACAAAGGAACTTTTTCCAGCATCTGATTGGCACAAACGAGTGCCTGAAAGCGTCTAGCTGGTTTTCTGAGTCTGTGCACAGTCAGCCAGGCCATTTCCCAGACTCTGCAGTGCATATGCATATTTTCTCAAACTTGTACTCTTTTGCCTTTTGTTGATTAAATTTGGGAAGAGTCATAATTACTGTGACATAAATGTGTTCAACTGTGGAAATCCTGTCCTTAGAAGAATCTGGCATAGACTCCTGTAGTCAATCAAGAGCTTCAAAGAAAGCAACTAGGGGCATCTAAAGTGACAACAGTTGCCTGACAAATTGCCATTTCAAATCCCTTTGAACTAGAAGAGCGAACTTAATAGCTTTCAGCCACTGATTGTTATTCTTTAAACGGGGGCTTTTCTTCTTGTCTTTTGGGTCATCTGCTGAGCCCTGCTTCTGTAGCCTTGGAGACAGTTCTTGCCCCCAGTTTTGGGTTAAAATTGAGATATTTCATACTGTTTAGTGGCTGCCATTTGAATTTTTCTTCAACTGGCCAAGTCAATCATGGTGCTGGAACAATGCCAGAATAGGCATTACTACCAGTGGGGATTGCTGGCAGCAGCCACATTGGAACCGAACACATTTTTGTTTAAGAGGCAATTTTAAATTAGAATCGGATATAGAGACATGGCTTATGAGACCAAGATCTCACCACGGGTTGGGGTACTTGGGTGGATGGAGACCTGTTCTGTGCCAGATGATTCAGGTATAAGGATGAGATTTATTTCACTCCTGAAACCATACTCTAAAGCAGTACTATCCAATACAGCAGCCACTGGTCATCTGTGGCTATTTAAATTTATATTAATCGAAATTAAATAAAATGTAAAAACCACTTTCTCAGGCTCAGTAGACAGATTTCTTGGGCTCAATGGTCACAAGTGGCCAGTGGTTACTGTACTGAACAGCACAGATATAGTACAGTGCTGGCCTAAAGGGGGACTTTTTTTCTCATTGTTCAGATGCAAAAGATTCAATGCAGATATGCTAAATAATTCAGCCAAGGTCACATTGTTAATGCATGTTACTTTGAGACTTTAAGTCAAAACTCCTGGAGTCATTTCTCTTGTTGGCTTCCTTCCACATTCCCTCCTTTCATGGGGCTTCTCACACCATGACCTCTCTTCTTAAGATGTATATGGTCCCCTGCCCCTCCTCTCCACCTCCACCTTTCACCTAGTTAACTAGGTTAATGCATCCCCATTACTCAGGTCCATGTTCCTTTCTCCCAGGATGCCCCTTTGCACAGGTCAGGACTCACCATTTCACCCTTTGCCATCCTTTTCCATGTGTATGTATCCATTTTCTTGTAATAATTCTGGGTAGACTGATTGGTTTCTTGGCTAAACTTCTGCAAGGAGCTTAAATCAGCTTGTTATGTGAAACATATGTACACACATAAACACACATACATGTGTGCTTTTAAACTTCTCTGTTGTATGTAGTTAAGCTAACTGGGCTTTTAGAGAAGTCCTCCAGCTAGATTTAAGTAATATCTTTGATACGGGATTGAAACCCTCTCCTTGTCAGCAAGGCAGTCCACAACTAACCCCACACATTGCATAGAAGGTCAATATTTACATTCCAACTCTTTTTTTGGAGCCAGTCATAAACATTTTTTCCCAATCAAAGTCACCTGTAGCAGACACTGGCTGTGCCTGCCCATTTCTTCCTGGCCTGACACTTTCGGGGAGAAGTGAACAGCAGCCAATAGCTGCATCTCTTTACTTGGATCTTTCTCTGGAACCTTGCAAGTTGACTCTGTCTGAGTACAGAGAAGGCTGGAAGGGCCCTGGGACAGCCTATAACCATAGACTGATGGGGGTTGGTGTTCCTATACCCCAGTCCCCAGACCCTGAGTTGAAAAAACAAGATGCATGTTTCCCATCCTTTCCAGAGTTCCTTTGCAGCATTAGGGGCTCATTACCCACCATAGCAACTTGCTTGATAGCTCCCTTATAGTTATTTCCCTTCTCACTTCTCTCCTAGAGTCTCCTGGGATCACCTCTCAAATAAACACTTGTGCTCAGATCCCCTACTCATATGTAGCTTGCTATACAGTTGAAAACTGCAACACATATATCACCCGTATACAAGACAAGGAGTAATCTGAGGGAGGCAAGGACAGGGGGAAGGAAAATACATATTGAGAGTCTACTTTGTTGGATTTCCAGGACAGTATTTCACATAATCCTACACACAGTCCTGTAAATATCAGGATCATGTAACAAAGGAAGAAACAGAGGCTCAGAATCATAGTACATCCTGGGGCTGGGTTCTCAACAAGTTCTTTTTCTTTTTCAGTTTGCTTCTTTATTTTGAGACACAGAGAGAGTATGATCAAGGGAGGGGCAGAGAGAGAGGGAGAGAAAGAATCCCAAGCAGGCTCTGCACTGTCAACACAGAGCCCGACGCGGGACTTGAACTCATGAACCACGAGCTCATGACCTGAGCCGAAACTAAGCTGGACACTTAACCAACTGAGCCACCCAGGCACCCTCATGGGTTCTGAAAAAGTTCTATGAAGCTATTCCATGTGACTTCTCTATACGATATTATTAAGTAGCATATATGCAATGTAATTAATATGTGATCAGACAAAGCAAGAATGTTTGGGATTGGAATGACCAGATGATGTTTTTCAGATGCTTTGACGTGGAGGGATACTTCAGTGAAGAGGGTATTTGACAAAGCATTCCAGGAAGGAGGCTCAGACTCAGAGGCCAGAATGCGCATTTTGGCTTCACATGTTTTCATTCATTTCTGAGCATATTTTGCCTTTGGCTTCTCTGATCTTAAGACTCTTAAAATAACATATGTCAAAATACTTATCTTCTCTGCAGTTGCTATTGGGGAACTGAATTAACACACATTAAAAGGAGGTGACTCCTTGTGAATTTTTGGGACAGTTTTCAATAAAACATGAAAGAAGATAGTTGTTATTTTTAGAGTCATATAAAGACAACAAAGCTGACTGGCCAGGCATCTCAAAAACATGGAAGTAAAAACAAAACCAGAGTATCCATTGGGGTGGAAGAAAGGCCCACATCAGCGAGCATTTTGTAACTGGTGACAACTGACAAATATTAGTGAGCACGTGCCATTGAGCAATGTTCTGTCATCAGATTCCCATGAAAGCTGGTAACACAACAAACATTGCTCAAATAGCCAGGGGAATGGTGTAACCACCAAAATAAAAAAAAAATATTTTGTTGACTTTGCAGCCTCATCATCTATAAGGTGAAAGACCATTTTAACTGGTAGTTCACAGATCTCATTTCTGATTGTGCCTATATGCAGGTATAGGTGTCAAAAAATGTATGACTCTAGTTTGAGCCTCTTATAACATATTCCCAGCATTCTCTGGTCCTCATGGGGAGCTACCCTGGGCTTAAGTGGTACAGAGAGTCTGTCCTACCTGAAGGCCTGGGAGCCAGACTTTTAGCTCATCAGTCTGTTACTGGCTCCAGGTTGCTCCAGGATGACAAGACCCAACCCAAAGGTCCTCCGGGAAGCTGGCTCAGAGCAGATGCCCAGAGATGTTGCCATGGAGAGCCTTCATAGCAGGTACCCAGGCAACCAGTGAAACATACCTCTGGGGGTCTGGGTAGGCCACCAGCAGTATCTGCTCTAGGATCTTCTGTAGAGACCTCTGAAATCCTGCTTGTCACTGCAGCCCCAAGATACGGGGGCAGAAGGGGTGGCAGGCAGGGGGTGGGGAATGGAAGAAAGGAAAGGGAGAGGCTCTCTGTATCCCTTACCACTGAAGTTTGTATTTGAAAGTCTACTCTCTGCCTCAGGAAACCTGACCCCTCACCCAGGAAGTGATGTCCCTTTTCATTCACCTCAAAATCTGAGTCATGCATGGTACAGCATGACCAGGCCCAGCATGAGCAGCACTGTGAGTGTATCCTCTCACCACCATGGGAGGGGGCATGTTTATTCATGCAGTGAGGCCAGATGCACTTCCTTTGCTCCTTTGCATTTTGATTATTTTCTTTAGACCGCTGCTGGGCCCCCTTTGATCAATATTAAAGAAAGCACACCTTCTAAGGACAAGTACTACTAACTATATGGAGACAACAGAGCCTATATCTATATTGAGGAACAACTAGGTGTGTAATTAGCAAGACGTTCATTCCTCTCTTGCAGTCGTAGCCTGGACTGCCATGTTGATTTCTTCCCCGCTCCTCACAGGCTTCCAGCATCTCCCAAGACTGTGCTGGGCCCTAGAGGCTGTTCTTTCTGTTTTCCTCTGGAAAAGCACTGCTTTTGATCAAATTCTTTGTAATTGTTCAGTTCCACCATATAAGCAATAACAATATCAACCTCAATATCAACCGTTTATATAGGGAAAGGACATCATTTCTGTTCTTGTTAAGGCTGATATTTTGCGCCTCTGTTCACTCAAATGAACCAATGAACACTACTTCTCAGTTATAGCTCTGGATCAGAAAGCAATGAAGGTAGAGGGAAAAAAGAAGGGGAAATGTCACATACCAGGGGTAGGGTTGAAATATGGGGTGAGCTTCCAGAGTATTTTGAGGGAATTTCTGAAGATTTTGAGAAGGGTGGCTTAGGGTAATAAACTTGATCCCCTTCAATGGTAAAATGGTAGATACAAACAACCATTGGATTCCTCTTCGGTTATTGCACTAACTGGGCTGAGGTTCCTTGAGTTTACCTCATCTGGACAGTATGATAAACCACATGGATTATTTAATTTGGGTCCAAGAACACACACACATGTATGATATATGTATGTACACATATATGTATATAAATATGTATATTTATATTTGTATATGTATATATGTATAAATATGTATATAAATACATATGTGTATGTATATAAATATATAATGTATGTATTCAATATATTAGTTGAAGATTTAATCATGATCTAGAGAGCTATGATCTAGAGGTGCACTTTACAGAAAACTGGGAATTTCTGATATGAAATAGCTGTGCACATGACATCAGATCCTGTGCTTTTCTCCTCACATTTTTCTTCAATCTCTTGATTTACCGAGAACCATCACTCTTCCTCAAGAACTTTCATCCAAATTGAGAATATATTAGAGAGAATCTTCCCACAGCAAAAGATAGAAATATCAACCCAAATGGGCTTAAGCGAAGAGACAAATGTACTGGTGCATGGAAATGGGATGACCATGACCAGTCATCATCAGAATCCAAGTTCTCAAATGATGCCATTATGATGTGTGCCTCAATCACTCGGCCCTGCTTCCTTTCTGTTGATTTTGTCCTTAGACTGTCTCTTGGCAAAGTTTGCATAGAATAGATGAAAGAATGCCAAGGTTTGACCACCTGGTTTGTTGGCCTTGGTAACCACTACTCAGGTGGCAGAAATCAGAGATATGCACTGTACCCAGATGTTCTCCAGCCTGAAAGCCTCATTTCCTTTTTATCCAAAAACCAAATGTTTGTTCTTTATTATCTCACCTTTGCTCTTATGTTTCTTCTTGTACAAATCTCTGATCTTGCTTCCAAAACAAGAACAAGTTTTGTCCTTCCCCCAGTGACTCTTAACTCTATTTACATGGGCTTTTTTTTTCTAATTATAATGCAGGGACAGAGTATCAGAGTAACCAGGGATGTAGTCAGTGAAGCTTGTATTTTACAAAGACTTAATTCTACTCTAAAATACTGCATGCTAGGCTCTCTTAGAACTAAGGATTGTAGGAAGGTGAAATTGTTGATAAGTGTACCAGCCTCTTCCCCAAATAGTGAGTGTCCACTCAACAAAATCCACTTTGGCTCTGGAAAGCAGCAGAGGGATCTGGACACAACAGGACTGTGAGACAGTTCTGAAAGATGAAGAGCTGGTGAGAATATATTGAAAGAAATCCACAGAACCACATGACCTGCAGTCTTATACAAGGAAAAGAGAGTACTTGCAAATCAATTGTTCTTTGCACCACCTCAGAGTAACCTCAAGGTTATAGGCCTTGGGGCTCGGTGAAGTGGTCTGTGGGCAGTAAAGCACCAGAGGGTAGAACAGCTGTGCTAGGGTCTTCTTCTCAGAGGGACTGAAGCAATGGCACTGTATGTATGAAATTGTTGAACAAACTTGCCTGGGATCATTTACCTCTCAAATAAACTACTTGCACTGGAATCCTTGTCTCATGATCTCTTTTGGGGGGGGCAACCCAATCTGAGATAGCATGTACTGCTAATACATCATTATGCAGGCACCAGGAAAAGACAGAAAGCACAGAGGTGACAATGAATTCCACCTAGAGGGGGTTCTAAGGAAGACTTCCTGGAGGTGGTAACATCAGAGCTGAGGGAAGAATGGTCAGTGAAAGTTGTGGAAAGGAGAAAAGGCAGGCACATAAAACAGAGAATCAGCTCCATGAGCTTCTTCTCTGCAAATATACATATATATATACACACACATATATGTATATATATACACATATATATGTATATATATGTATGCATATATGTGTGTGGGGGTGTGTGTGTGTACATCTGATAATATTTAAAATATTAACCTTAACTGTTAATGTTTGAATTTTAACTGATAATACACATTCAAACTAATGATGAAATATCAGATGCTTTATGGTAAGTGGAAATGGATTTGGAGTTTTCTTCTCCTGGCTCTGCTTTTGGTCACAAGGAATACAAGAGGAAAAATAATCTTTTGTATTTATAATCCCCCAATTCTTTCTAAGGACATTGGGTGCTTGTAGTTGCAGAGTCCCTTAAAGTTTAACTGGAGGAGGTATCCACCTACCTGACCATGTAGGGACTGACATATAATCACGGCTATGGGAAAACCCAAGCAGGTGGAGGGGAAGGGGAAAAAGCAGAGTGAAAATCAGGGTCAGGGAAGAAAAAATTTCGAAAGCTTGGCACTGTGTTAGGGGGAGGAGAAAGGTTTAAAAAGTAATTTGTTTTTCCATTGCCAAAAAGGGAGATTTGGGAAAGGTGGTTTTATGGATACACCCTATCTGAGAAGACATTTCAGGTCTTATTCCTTATGCACCTGTTCCTCCCTCTCCCCATGTTGGCACTACTTAGATTCTCACTTGCTTAGACAGTAATTCTGCATTCATGAGGGCAGGCTTTTTTACAAAATGAAGTGGGGAACAGTGAAATAGTCTAATACTTCAATCAACACTTCCTTTATCAACATAGAACCCAGGGCTGAGGGCGGGGGCTCCTAGTGTTCCTGGTGGCAGAGTTCATGTCCATCATCATTTGTAGTTCCTCCGTGAAAGAGGTATTGTGACACTCACTCTGACAGATGGCATGAGCTGGGAGATACATGAAGCCCAAGAAAACTATTCTGGAACATTAATTTCTCACAAAAAAATGCACAAGCAATAGTTAATATTTTAACTAATAATTTAAATGTTTTAAAAATACTAAAAGAAATGTGATGTGCTATGAAACAGGATGCAATTCATAGAAATTTGAAAAACCAGTCCCAGAGAAGCACTTTCCTGGTGACAGGCTACTTTGGGCTAGGACTAAGTGTCCCAAGACTCCAGGGGATTATACATCCAAGTCGTCTAATGTTAGAAGGGGATATTTGGCTGAAAATTCTGAAAAATACTCTGGAAAAATATTGAGCCATGAGCCCAGCTTCAGGGTCTCGATCTGTCACTTAGTTTTGTAAGGTTCTAATTTCATTTTCAAGTACAACTAAAATAAGAAATATGCCTGTTATGGGCCATATCTTAGGGATGCTGAAATAGTACAATCCAGGCTCTGTCTGTCTGGGGACACAGACAAATGATTGCCTTAGAAGACACCTTTGGCCGCTTGACCCATGCTGGAGGTCCCTAGCAGATAGTTCCAGGTCTTTCTGCCTAAGAACTTCCTCTGGCTGAGAGTGTGCTTTGCCCAAAGTTTGAGGGAGGCTAGACATGTCAGGGAGTTCATGTTCCAGAAGCAACCTCCTAAAACTAAGGCACCTAGTTGGGTAGATCAATGGACAAGCTTCCTTGCTCTTTAGTCTCTGAGTGTGTTCTTACAATGAGCCCCACCATCCACAGGCAGAGCCTGCTCAATGCCTCACCCTTTATATGTTTTCCTTTCTTTCCATCTCCCACTGGTGGCTCCCCAAATTCTGTCCCAAGTCAAGTGCTGGGCATTAGAATCTTTGTCTCAGGGTCTATTTTTTTTGTGTGTGTGAGGGGGAAGGGCGGGGTGGAAAGTACGACCACATCTGTCATGCACTGTGAGAAGCTATAATGGACATGTTATGCAGAACCAGGAAGCCCAAAGAGAAAATAATGAATTCCATGGGAGAATGGTGAAGTGGGGGGGTGGGGCAGGGGGAGCAAAATAAATTTCTCAGAAGTGGTGCCATTACAGCTTAGCGAAGCATGGTGAGTTGCAGTTCACCACAAGGTTGCGGCAATGAGAGGGTACAAAAAAGTAGAAGGTTGAGTATGCAAGGCTGTGAGGCATGAGGACCCTTGACTGACTGGGGGAGCAGCAAGATCCTATTGGGGGCCTCACTTTTTTTTCATGGGCACAATAGGAGTGGGGGGCAAAATAGCCTTCTAGAATCTGTTTGATCCATAATATTCTGTAATTCCAGCTTTAGCTCTCATTCAGAGGAAATGGAGATAGGGACTATGGACTACCAACTCTGCCAGGGGACCTTCAAAGAATTCTGTTTAGGTAGGAGCAAAGGAAAAAGGAGGAGGGCAGGCAGTGAGCACTCATCCAAAGGGTCTGCTTTTAATTTAAGCCACATTGAGTGATGAGTCTCAGTTGACCAGAATGCACATAAAAGGTTAGGAAAAGGTGTTCATGTCTGAGCCTTCTAGGGGGAAACTGAGTCTGGAGGAGGAAGAGAAGCCTGGAAGTGGGAGAGAGTAAGAGAGGGTGCATCTACAATTGGAAAACTTGCCTTAAAAAATAAGTGAGCTAAATAGAATTATTAGCAGAAGGAGCTTAGATGACAGCTTTCTCCAGAGGCTTTGGGGTGCAGGGTGGGTGGAGATGGCTTCACGCTGCTCTTCTTGGAGTGGTCCCCCCTCATGAATGAAATACTGCCATGCTTGCTGGAGATCTTACCACAGTGGGTTTAATAGCCGTGAGTCAAGGTGCAGAATTTATACGATATTGAAAAGGAAACTTCTTGGATTTATTCAGGTGCACACCAGATGTTGTGCTGGCATTCGCCCTGCAAGGAGGGACTCTTGGAAATCAACTGCAGGCCCTGGAATCCCACACTCTTTTCCCAGTTAACCCTTGGGAGACCACATCTACCAACCCTGAGACCATCTGTGGTCAAGAGGAGCTGGTGGTCATAAGTTAGGTAGTCAGCAACATTTATTCAATATTGAGACATGTAAACCCATGCCCAAAGCACAACAGGTAATATGTGAGAAGTAGCATGAGGGTCTCTGTGTTGCAAAGGATTTAATTCATGTAGTAGGTCTACATACAGGATAAATGGATAAATGGTAACTTTCATGTTGAAATTCATTTAACTAATGGTAAATTCCTCTATTAGGAAAACAATGTCAAATGTGTATACCTGTATTTTCAGAGTTTTCATGTGTGTTTGGGGATCCTAATCTGGAAGTTCACAGAAAAAAAGGGGCTATGCTTTATCCTTCCCTATATCCTTTATCATACCCAAAGTCCCAAGTGATGTACACAGCAGGTGTCTAATAGATGTTGCCTATTGTGAAATTCCTCAGGGGATCTTGGGCCCACTCTTTGTGAGTCACATGGCTCTGTCCATGTCCTGTGACATCTCTGGGCCATGGTTTCCTCATCTGTAAAATGAGAGACAGTCTTAAGATGAAGTATTTGTTTTCCTCCTCCATGAAATACCATAAAATCCAAATCTGTCCTAGGAAAGAAGCAGCCACTGAAACCTACATGGATTGAATTCAGCCATGAATTCTGGTGTAAAGTTGGATTTGTTATGGAAAGCATGTCCTCTTGTTGGCATAGCTTATCTAAGAGCATCCCTGCAGTGTTCCTGCCCCCCCAGCCCCATCTTGCTTGGGTATGAATCATACAGCATGACCCTCATTACTACAAAGCAAGGAAACACTTGAAAATTGGTTTCACTGGCCACAAGAGGACAAGGCACTGTGGCCTCAGCAAAGCCCTTGGGTGACATTGGGTTAAGTGTTTGCTTAAGGAGACTCCTAGGTAAAGAAAAGTCCAGAGCATATTGGAAATGGCAAAAAAAGTGATCATTGAGACTAGAAGACCAAAAAGGATTCTGTAATTGAAGAAAATTCTTCTCTATGCAGCATTGTTCAAGGCAAAGCTATCTGAATCTGGAAGGTTCTGTCATGCTCTGGCATGAAGTGCCTGTGGCAACATCAAGATGTATTATTCATAAACAGTAGGCATCCATGGTTGTGTCCGTCACCTTTCTTTCAGATGAAATGTATATTTCTCCCATTCAACCATTGACTCTATTAAGACTATCAGTCATGAGTCTCTGATACCCTGGGCACTGGTGGGATGTACTACTCAGTCGGAGCCAATCAGAGTCCTGTATGGGAATTCTTCTAACTGGAATCGATGTGAAGGGTCCTAGTTCCTCCATAGTCCCAGCATTGTTGGGAGGGAATGTTCCAGCATTCCAGAATAAGCCATAGCTCCAGCTTCCTCTGACACCCAGCCAGGGATGAAGAGGGAAGCACATAAAGAGAACAAGGACAAGAGACAGAGTTCCAGTCCTTGGTCACCCTGAGGGTCAGCTCCAGCCCCTACTCCACAACTGCTTTCTTGAGGTCTGGGCTTCTTTTTTCCCTCTCTTGTTTTAAAATGTCTGTCTTTCATTTGCAAATGTAGAAATACAAAATGAAAGAATTTGCAAATGAAAGAATCCCTGCTCTGTGTGCAGGCACACACCTTCCAGAGGTCCTGAAACAATAACTTGCTATTTTTTGCCATCTTCAGACTCTAGATTGCTCTGCTTCTGGCTCCATCTGTGGTTATCAGGCCTAGAAAGGCTGGAAGAAACAAGTGGCTTTTCCGAGTGAGAGAAAGGTACCGAACATTTTTCCTATGGGAACAGTATCTCTAGAAAACTCCAAGGAAGGTGAACCAGCTTAGGCATCCAGGAGTTGTGATTTTTATCCTTGTTCAAATGGCCATCCTTCTAGGTGGCTGTCAGAAGAAAGGGCAGAAGTACAACATCAAAAGAAGGTTAAATCTGCCTTTCCCCAGAACAGTGAGAGACCTTTGGGATAAAAAAATGAAGAAAAGATGACAAGAGAAACCAAGCAATGAATTGTATGGAATTAGACAAACCCATCTACTTTAGAACTTGGTGGAACAATTATTCATCATTTTAAATAAATTTTAGTCTGCTGTTGTGGCTTCTCTGTGGACCTAGAAGGTGCTGAATATAGTCTTTTGATTAGATGTGTAATATTTCTTTTAAGATTTCTGACTGATGGATGTTAAGACAATATTCAGCAAATTATCTTGTAGTAATCAAGGCTAGAAGAGAGCTCATAAACACCTAACTCTTAGCATTCCCAAGATGTGAGTTAGTATTTGAGGCTATTGCCAGTTTTCAAGGATTTTGCTTTAGCAATTTGTTTAAGATTCAAGAAAGAAACAAAGAGAGCACCCATTTACTGGCTGGAGTGCATGTCAGAGATTTTGAAAAAAAATTTTTCCATTCTTTACAGAGTAAAGTCAGGACTCTCCATGGGTACCAGAAAAGCTTCTTATACTTCTTCAGCTGCATCTTCCCTTTTTACTTTTTACTTTTGTTTCTTGTTCATTCTTTGGCTGATTTTGAGGATTTGCTCTTTAGGATACAGAGAAATGAGAAATTTCTCTGATCATTGAAGTGTTAAGTTGTATTAGCAATTCAAATTCAAAATTTGGCAATTTTCTAGTAAAGTTGAACTTTATTAGGTACTCTCTGATTTACCTATATCTCTTCCAGGCATAAACCCTAAAAAAACTCCCATATTGCACAAGGAGAAATGTTTATTGAAGCACTTTTTGGTTTTCTTTCTTTCTTTTCTTTCTTTCTTTTTTTTGGTGATTTTCTGTTTTTTATTTGATTATAGTTGGCACACAATGTTACATTAATTTCAGGTGTATAACATAGTGATTCAACAGAAGCAGCTTTTGGTTTTAGGTACTCTAAAACGAAAGAATCTAAATATCCATTCATTGGTAATGACTAACTAAATTGGAGATGCATTTTAATTACTACAGCTGTTTCAGTAAACTAGATCTAGTTACCTCAGCATAAATGATTTTATAAAGTCTAATGTTTATAAATAAAGCAAATTGCAAATACATTATATAAAAATAATACCTTATTCATGTAAATCAAAAACATAAAACAACACATACATTGTTTATGGACACATACATATATATATTATGAATTTTAAGATACAGATCAAAGATATGTGAACCGCTACCTTCAGAATAGAGTTGTCTTTGGTGAAAGAAGCCAATGGGATAGAGGTGAGTTAAAGTAGCAGCAACATTGTATTTCTTACTTTAAGAATGTCCAAGCAAATATGACACCATTTTTTTGGATGCTACTTTGAAAAATGCGGGTTATGTGTGTGTGGGTGCTTGTAATATTCATCAATAAACTTTGAAATATTTGATAATTAAAAAGAAATAAATAAAAAGAAATATTTGATAATTTGAAAGAACTAAAATCTGCTGGAACAGCAAATAGAAACAAGCAATAGATGTGATATTAATATAAAATAGTGAGGAATTTAAGAGTAAAATCCTAAAAAGAGCAAAACTCTTACTTTACTTTCATCTTCCATTTTAATTGATATCTTCTCTGTTGAGGATTTTATGAATATTTTACTTTTTAATTATATTGTATATGTTTTTATAAACCACCCCAAATCTGTTGTAGAATGAGGCAAAATTTAAACAAAGCAATAAGTCATCCAGTAATTTTCATAAATAAATAATTAATCCTGGTACTTCTAAGGCATGCTATATGTCGTCTACCATTATTTTGGTTGGTTTAACTATATAGCGAGGATCATTAATACTTGTGGCTAATGGATAAGTCTTGAGGAAATTTAGAATGAGGTCAACGAATTTCTTTAAAGCTCCAGATAGTAAATATTTTAGCTTCATCTCCCAGACAGTCACTGTTGTAACTCCTTGATGATGTTGCAGCAGGAAAGCAGCCATAGACAAAATGTAAATTAATGGGTGTGGTTGTGTGTCAATAAAACTTTATTTACAATAACTGACAGCAGGTTGGGTTTGGCCAAGTGCCATAAGTTTGTCACCTCTAATTTAGGAGACAGTACTATCCAACGGATTTTATAGGCTATCCTGAGAAGCATTTCAGGTTGTGTTCTGAAATAAATGGCTTCTTTTAGGAAAGCACAAGATAAATCATACCTTAGTTCTTTGTTTTATGTGGACAAGAGCCTTGGTTTCCAATACTGGGTGGAACAAGGCATTTTCTTATATTTGTTTTTGTTTTTATTTTAAGCAGCTCTTCATCTATATAATTTCTGTATCATAATTTCCAGAGACTTCAAACTTTTCTTTTCAGTCATGAAATCTGTGACTTGGATAAGTCTCAGGGAGATTCTGTCCAAGAACCTGTGGAGACCTAACTACAAAAAAGACTCATCAGCAGTAATTTGCCCAGGATGGGGTCCCTTCAGCAACCGCTGCCATTCCCCGCCACTGCAGACTACCATGGAACAGATATTTAGAAAATCACTTGAGAGCATGAAAAGAAGGGGAGAAATGCTCACTCATTCTGTTTCTTTCATTCGTTGGACCAGTATTTGCCAAGCACCATGTATGAATCTGACCATGCTGGACACTGAAAATATGGGGGTGAACAAAAGAATCATTGTGTTTTCCCCACTGGACTCAAACCAATGTCTATACAGGTTGGATGGATAATGTCAAATATTAAAACAAATGAGGGCTCTCATTTATCTAGCAGTCTTCATCCAGATTGAAAGCTGATCAGAAAAGAAAGGAAAAAGCACAATTTGGATAGCATGTATACAAACCAGAAATGTAACAATTTGAAATCATCTATTGACGTGGACACCCCAACATGAAAGGCTCTAGTACATTGGTCAAAATATCAGTCTTACTAGAGAAACTCCTTTCCAGAATTCAAGGGAGACTTTTACCTGAATAGGATTATTGGTACTTTCATGGTTATTTTTGTTATATTACTTAACTTTGTGAGTATTAGCAGTTGGCTTTAGACTATTTGATTACATAGAAGTTAAGGGTTTTTTGGTGGAAAAGAATAGCCTCCAAAGAAATTAAAGGCGGGTGACTTCTCCTTTCATAACTCAGCTCCCAGGCCACAATGAAAATCAGTTTCAGATAAAATTCTGACACACATACAGACTTTTAAAATTAAACAGTTATTACCAGGCAAACACAGAAGAAGCTCATACAACCTGTTTTTTTGGCTCAGTGAAGTTCACACTCTCCTTCCTTGTATGTCCTACAGCTACAGCCTCACTTGGCAAGTTTGTTTAAGGTAGACATCCACGGTTCCACAGACAGGTTTTTGCTAATAATGTGGCTGACTTCAGGCAGGCAAAACCCTCTGGATCTCTGGATGCATATAGAATGGTAAAGGTCAAGCTTCAGAATCATCAATCCTCTGGTTGCATGTGCCTGTTTATGCAAGGGAATGTCTCTGCAATAGTTTTGCCAATCTACATACCTTGATTACCTTCAATTTCACCAAATAAGAACATATTTTCAAAGTGTATCAGCTTACTAACAGGTCACAAACTTCATTCAAAATACACATGCTAATAACCAAGCGTCAGATAGTGTTTGCAATATAAATAATGGAAGCTTTTGCCAACACTGTCTCAGGAGAAAGCCTGACTTTCTGAATAGAAAGCAAGTGTAGCTGCTTGGTTCCAACATCATTGGTACTTGAGTTATAGTTCAACCCAAGTAACAGGCACATGATCTCACATCTCCTTTTGCCTCTCTGTGCTCAAGTATTATAAAGTAAATTACAGGTAATACAACAATCAAGGGAACTGATTAATACATGCCTACTATCTATGCTTTTAATAATTAATTCATAAAATTACTGAAAACTGGGGAGAAAAGGTTATTTTTAAAGTGGAAGTGAGAAGGTAGAGTGTAAATGTAACCAAATCCGAAGATATAGCCATTAATAACCACCCCACACACAGGTAATAAATGATAGATAGACAGATGGTAGATGATAGATAGATAATATATAGATTGTTGGATGGATAGCTAGATAGTAGATAATATACAGATTGTTGGATAGATGGGTAGATGGATAGATAGATAGATGGATAGTAAATAGATAGATAGATAGATAGATGATAGAATAGATCCTGTTGAAAAATTTAAGTTCTAGGCAGAGCCATTTGCAGTGGTTGTATCTAAGACGTGTACAGCACAGACTACTAGTAAATGCATCATCTGTGAACAATGACAAATCTGAACCTAAATTCATCTTCTGGTGACCATCTTCTGCTCTACAGCAAAATCTGAAAGATCATAGACAAAGAAGTAACATAATGTACTTATTCTAGCTGAATGTTTCACCTCCATCACCATGTTAGCCCTTTCCACAAACCCATGTGGTAAGCATTGTGATGCTTATTGAGGAGATGGGCAGTTAGAAAGCACTCTTCCCAGTGTCATTCAATTGGTGAGTAGCAGAGCTAGTTCTAACCCAGTCTGAGTACCTCCAAGCCCATGTCTTTCCTTTTGTACTGCACTGAACTTCAGGTTCCCTGCAAGTAAGGGGACTTTCAAGCTTATTCAGCTCTCTGAATCATGTGTGGATATTGGCCCTAACGTACATGTTTCTATGATGTACATTTGTTCCTGCAGATTGTTCTAGGTGTGTCTGTCTTTTTATCATGTGAGCTGGTCTCAAGACTAACCCAGTTGAATGTTGCTCAGAGTCACGGACATTTTAACCTATGAAATTTGTAAATGCCCAATATTTTGTGAGATCATTAATGAGACCAATTAACAAGTTTGTCAAGGACCAGTTTTTCCATTCTCTTTAGGTCCCCATGTCTAAGCGCTTTCTCACAGAAAATGAACTTATTTCTGGAAAGCTTGGAATTTATTTTTTTGTATTTCGAACTTTCTCAACTTTCCTTATTTCCAGATCAAAGTATTTCTACAATACTGAACCCTCCTTTCTCTGCTATCTTCAAGGAATAATGATGTCTTTCCTTGTCAAAGAGAATCCTTTGCCTTTGAATTCAGCTTTCTTTCCCCCTGAGGACTATAACCTATTTATTATCACCATTCATTCTTCAATCTCTATTTTCCTTCTGAATTCTTCTCCTTGACCAGTGAAATAAGATGCCCCCTGACGGAAAGTATGATGCCTTCTACCCTATGACTTCTTTTCCCTGCCCTATCTTCCCCTAATTTTTCTGTCCTAACATATTTTGAGCCTTTTTGAGGGTTTGTAGTATATCTTACCCATGTGTGTATTTTCCAGTTTTGCCCCACTCCCCACTCAGATCATCTAATGTAAATGTAAAACACTAAATAGGCAACATTTGCTTTTGTGTTTGCCTTGATTTTGCTTGTGTGGTGTATTAACATTTAAAACTTGGTTTGGACAACTCCAAAGGATAGAAGATATATACGTGACTTGTTCACTACTGTAGACTCAGCATATAGTGAATGTGCAATAAACATTTGTTGAATGAAAGACTGGATAAGAAATGAAAAGAAAAGCCATCAATACAAGATGAAAAAAAAAAAAAAAAAAAAAAACAACTAAACTAAAATGTTGCCCAATATTTAACTCTTTGGTGTTGTGAAAACCATTTTCTCAGATTGTGTTTTTCATTTCATTGGCTATTAATGATGATGAATACATAAATACATAACCCTATAGTGGTTTCCTTAGTGCTCCTGGAGGCAGGGTAGCACAAGAGCAGGAATTTCTTGCTTTTGCTTCCTACTAGAAGCATAGCACTTGACATGTAGTAGGCACTTAGTAAATATTTGTGCAATGAATGAATTAATGAAGAATAATAAGGAAGTTGGTCTCTCTTCTCACTTGGACTCTCAAGTTGGACTCTCAAAGTCCTAGGCCAGACCCTGAGAATTGCACAATGACAGTCAGACTTTATGTTTGTAGAGTTCAAAGCAGTGTAGAAACCTAAAATGTGACTGGCTACTTTTCCCGGTAGCCAGCTCAGGCTGAGTGGGTATCATAACACAAGAAGCCACAAAATACTTGCTTCTGTGTGTTGTAGCAGTACTTGCTGGGACACTTAGTATAAATTTAAAATGTATAAAGAAAACTAAAAAAACTATAAATGTACTATAAACTTTAAAAAGTAAATTGTGCATCAGACTAGATAAAAGACAATCTCTATTTCGGGGATTTATAGACAGAAGAAATCTGTGTAGATGGGGATTATGTATAGGGGTAGTGAATTTGTGTGTGTTATGGGTATTTATAGACAGGAGAAGAGGGGGACTGAAACAGATCTCAGCAACACATCCTGGTACATAGTGGATGATATATAAGGGCACACAGGTGCACTAGTGTACAAGGACACACACACACACATACATACACATACATTCATGCATACACACACATGCTGAATCAATGGCTGCCCTAGGGATGGATGATTAGGTGTGTCTAGGTAAGGTTAGATGAAGAGTACCAGTAGAGTCCTCTCTCTCAAAACGCAGATGGCCCTGATGTTTATTTGGTGACTTTATAGTCCTCCCTCAAACAGAAATTGTTTTTTTTTTAAGTTTCTTTCTTTTTTTTTTTTTTTTTGAGAAAGAGAGAGAGAGAGGGAAAGGGAGAGAGAGAACACATGGGGGAAGGGCAGAGAGAGAGGCAGAGAGAATCCCAAGCAGGGTCTGCACTGTCAGCACAGAGCCCCATGCAGGGTTTGAACTCGCAACCCTGAGATCATGACCTGAGCCGAAATCCAGAGTTCGATGCTTAACTGACAAAGCCATCTAGGTGCTCCACAAATAAAAGTTTAAACATTGCACTACTCGTCTAAGTCAGAATGCAGAGATTAAAGCTGCAGGGGTAGCTCTCCAATACCATCACTAACCACCATCAGACACGTTCACACTCACACTACTGCAAAGTCATCCTTGAACCTCATGGCACAGTAGGTAAGTTGGGGTGGGAGGGTGACCCACTTGAATGCCCTCAATATCAAGGGGACAGGGAAGTGGTGGAGTTGCCACATTGCCTCAGCAGGCATAACCCCAGGGGGAGACAGGGTTGACTCCTGCCATGAGCTCCCATCCTACTCTGCACCAAGGTTATTCTTTGGCACTCAGTTTGAGAAGCAGCAAGAGCCTTTTATTCCTCTCTTTAATTGGGTATGTCTTTCAGTCCCCATTGCTGAGCTAATGGGGTGTCTCAGAGCCTCAGACGGAACGTGCAGGCTGTGGGGAAAAATCACAGACTAGGACCTCAGGCACCACAGTCACCTTCATGTTTCTTGTTTGACATGATTCTGGGTTCCTACAGGCAGAATGGAGTGCATTTCATGTTGGGAGTGTCAAACATGGGCCGAACACTAGGGTGAGAGGAAAAGAAATAGATGAAACTTTTACCTCTTTTTTGACGAACCAGAGCAGATGGAACTATAGGAAACCACTTCACACGCTTCCTTATTTTTTTTCAAATTACATAACCTAATAAAACATTCAATTTCAGTATCCCAAAGTATGTTGGAAAAGTCTGTAGAGAAATCTGAGCTGGAAAGAGTCTTGAGTTAGAAACGGGAAAATATGCCCCAGGCCACCCAAAACCACTTGAAATTAGTGGCTTTAAAGTGCACTCCCAAGAAGTGAACCTTTGGAAAAGTTACACAGTCTGCAAGCAGCACTTCTGCTCAGGTCTAGTGAGTGGTGGCCCTGCAGGTGGGCACAGAACACTTACTGCCTGGCAAAGAACAGATCCTGGAATGTTGGTGGGAGAATCACTTCAGTAAATAGCCCTAAGGGTGGGAAGAGGGACCAGTAACAGAAGAGACCTGCAAATGGGAAGAGGAAATATGAGTGCTCTTGACCAAGGAACTCATGAAATAGGTGTAAAGTGTCAGGAATGCAGACAGAGGAGCAGAAGGCATGAGACATGTGACAAAGGGAGTCATGGACATGAGCTCGGGAGTAGAGCAAGCTCCTGAAAAATGCCATCTGTGGTGTTGGTGGAAATAAGGCTGGCCAAGACCAGGGGGCCTTTCAGGTGGAGGGGCCTGATTAGAGCAGCATGATGCATTCTAGGCAGGTTCAGCTCTCAATCACCGTTACATGCCACTCCAGGCACATCCAGACAAAGCAAAAGGGAAAGGGAAGGTTTCAAGGGCTATATATGGTCATAAACACTTGTGTCCATAGAGACTATAGTAAAAATCACATGTCAGCAAGATGATGGAGGCACAACATCAAACTCAGTGCCTCCTTCATGAGGCCCTCCCAGCAATGTAGTTTCAAAGCACAGTGTTCAAGCCCCCATTCATTTGTTTATTTACTCAAGAATTTGTGCCAGTCACTGTTTGGGGCACAGAAGAATTAGCAGTGATGGATGTTTCCATGGGTTTTACAGTCCACTATGATGGAAAGGATGAAAAATAAAATTTACATGTTGGGAAGTACCAAGTGCTATGAATGAAAGTGAAGCAAGGTAAGGAGAAAGGAAGGTTTAATGTTCCCCAGATTGGTCAGCAGGGATGAGACAATGAAATAAGGGACCAAATCAGGAAGATATCTGGGGGAACAGACCATTAGAGCAAAGGAAACAGCAAGTGCAAAGGTCCTAAGGGGAGTGTGCTTTGTGCACTCTGGGAGTAGCAGGAAGGGCAGGGGATTGGGGCTGAGAGGTCAATGTGGCCCAGAATAGGTAGGAACTTGGAGGTCACAGGAAGGATCTTACAGTTAATTTTTTAGTGAGATTGGGAATCATTAAAATGCTTGGGCAGAGCTTCCACATATCTCAGTTTGTGTTTTAAAAGGAAACTTTGGCCGTTTGAAACATCATCAGAGGCAATTGCAATAGCCAGGTCAGGAGAAGGTGGTAAAACCGGCATAATTTCTGAGTGAATTTTGGATGTCAGTTCTGAGAGTTAAGGATGACTGTAGGGAGGAGAAGCATCTTTTACTGAGGTGACTAAGCGGGAAGGTGTGGCTGGTTTAGGACTTGGCAATAATACCCTTAAGCTAACAGTTAAGCACTTGAGTGGAACACTCCTTTCCAAGGCCTTCTCTGTGTTATTCCAGAGCTGCACGCAGTGAAAGGTGGCAGATGGCCGCTTCCTTCACTCTGTGACTGTCATTAGAGCCCTAGTTCCAAAACATTATTGTATTCCAAAACTATTCCAAAACCCAGAAAAATTGCTCAAAAATAGACTCCAGAGAGCAGCAGAAATTCTGATTCAGTGGGCCAGGAGAGGGATTCAAAAATGGAGTGGTTGTTAGCAAACACTCAGGGGATGCTAATGCAAAGAGTCCATGGGCCAGATTCTGACAAACCCTATTGTGGATGAGGGGCACTTGATAGTTTTGCTGTCATCAAAAACAATCTGGGAAGAACATATTTCTCATATGTTGACCCAGTGACATCAGCCAACTCACCTCCTGGCCTTCTCTCCTGGATCACCCATGTCAAAGATCTCATGGTCTTAGCCCAGATGTGTCAAATTCACTAGCAAAGGCAACAGTCCTATTGGGAAGAAGGATGAACAGAGCAAGCCAAGCCAACATCTGGAACACCTCCTTCTGGGACTCATTCAGTTTTAAAAGGTTTGTTAAAACAAGCCTTGAGACATCAGGATGCTATCACTTGACCAGAGGCTGGGTTCAGTTGTTGAGTCCAAAGTGATAGGCTGAAAAATGATAAACTTTGAAAGGGCTAGTTGATGATAAACACTGAGAATAACCTTTAGGGTCTCATAGGTACCTGGTCTAATATTTCTAGTCAGCATTTATTTGAAGGTTGTTGAGAATAATGAGAAAAGTTCTAAGGCCCTTTTTATGATCTTTATATCAACTGAGATTAGTATGGTCACATCCGGGAAATTATGTGTGGTCTGTGACTTTGCACAGGATGGTCATGAATGCAACAAGCATTTCAACTAACCGGGCAATGGAACTCTGCTTCATCCAAAGAAGTTTCATACTACAGGCATTCTTCCTCTGGTTTGATCTTATATACCAGAAGATCCTACATATTCAGTGTGATTCCAGAGCTATGCACAAACAATGCTGGTTAAAAATACATATTCCTAGGCTCTAGGCTAAGTGTTTCAAATTGGAAACTCCAGAAGCTCTGTACCTTTAAACAAGCTTTTCTATGTGATTCTGATATTCAGCCAGGCTTGGGCACCAATGATGAAGACAGTTCTTCAAGGAAGACCTTCCTCACTTGAGGTATGATGTAGAAAACATAGAAGCTAGATTTGGGAACAAAATCGCAACTGCCTTATCTTTTAAAATAGGTGATTTGTGTCAGTGGGTGACTGGAAGTCACCCAGCAATTCCTCAACTGGCTAGCTATTCCTTCCACATCAAGTTAAGACAGAGACCACATGGAATGACATGTGGTCTATTTGCAACTTAACCATTAGAAAGAAGAGCTAAACATTTGTGTCAATATGGAAGCCTTTGACGGCAGTAACAGAGTGTGATATAAAATCTCCAAATCGTATGATGGGGGACATCAGCTTCAGCATAATTTTCCAAGCTTGTAGACTAGTGTCAGTCAGAAATCATAACCATAAGAGGCCAACACTGAATTATCTGCAGCAGTACTGACAGGCCAATGTCTTAGAAAAGATACAACTCAAATTATAAGTAAATGAAGGCAAAAATGTCTTTAGGATATCATGAACTACGGACATTAGCGAGAGTTCCTCAGTTAATCTGTCCAATTTTTTTTTTGTTTTTGTACATGGTTCTAGAATAAAAAGCCACTGTGATTCAGAAACACCTGGCATTTAATAGACAACCACAGTCACAGAATGTGAAATTGCCATGGTGAAGAAACTGTGGTTTATGCTCTTGGTAACATAATAACTCAGGCTGAGATTGTACCTGCTAGAATTTTCTGGAATATTAACCTCTTCCTGTTGACCTCCAAAGGCTCTGAATGACTTTTCTGGAGAGGTTGTAAAGATGATTAGAAATGTGTGCCGCTTCAGGAAGCGAAACATGATTTGAAGCTCTCAAGTTGTGTTTTGGAGATGACCAAGCTCAAACTGAATAGATTGTACCCTGGGAAGCAGAACATTACCAACCCCTTATAAGGGGCAATGGGCATCCAAATTCACATTTTTATCTCAATGACACCCCTGCCCCTTGACCTAGTATCTGATGCCAGACTTGCTGGAGTCTCCCCAAAGTTCTTATTCCACTGATCCATTAGAGAAATGGTGCAATATAGGACATCTTAGAGATTTTTCAACTATTGTATTTCATGCTTGAATACCTTCTCTCTTTCTGTTTTCTCTCTTCAGGTGACCTCAGACATGGTCATGACGTCAATTACCAGCTATGCAAATCTTTCCAGAATTCTCTTCTAATTGTCAACCCAGCATTTCCACTTTTCCAAGATTCTTAAATTTAACATATTTCTTTACAAAGACAGTGCAGATTTTTTTTGCAGTGGAGCCATGGTCTGTAGCCCCACCAGACACTCCAGCAACATTCCTGGGAAGTCTTTGTCTAAATGAGAAATAACAGAATCCTAGGAGAAAATTAGTGCATGGGAGCACCACTGATGATGGATGCTCTGATCACGAATATGTCACCCCAGAGTTAACTTCCCTGCTTTCATCAAGCTGGGTTTTGGTGCCTAAGCAACTACTAGAGTATCTTGAGGCACCTCCTGCTCAAAATCTCCACACTTTTATGTCTTAGCATAATCCACAGACATGGCAATAAAAGTGACAATGTAGGTGCAAAAAAAGAAAAAAAAATCTGCTCAGAGTTCCAGATACCTTGTGCAGAAAGAGCTGAATAAGCAGTAATCTTGAGGAATTAGCACATCTCACTTAGTGAGACTTCTAAAAACTTTCATCTTTTGCATTCAGAATGAAGCCAGATACAACATTTGGTCAAGGGCCAGAGTTGAATACTGTGCTGTAGATACATTTTGCCTCTCCCAACTTTCCATGTAGAACCAAATGTCTGCTCTACTGTGTCTTAACCAACATCTCAAGAAAGCCTCAAGGTTTTTCCAACTTGTCCAATATGAATGAAAAAAAAATCCATTTGTTCTGGAAAAAACCTTTCTTTCCCAATAATTGGCATCAGAGAAACATAAATTTCATTTAAATGTCCCAACCAATTTCATATTCAAATGTCCTGATCTCATTCTATGGTTGGGTTGTAATCAATACATTCATGAGTCATTGACAAGCTTGGTTGCTTCAAACATGTCTTAGAGCTTGGAATCTTCACCCAGAGCTCAGTTCTAAGGGTTCCGTATGTTTTTAGTTAGGAAGTCAGCTAGAAATACAAAAGTGGAGTTTTTCTTTGGCGCTGCCTTAGGAAAGATGGTTGTTCTGGGGAGGAGCGAGTTAGGGCAGGAAGGGAGGGGATGAAGGGCCAGGATGATGCTGTGGAGAGTTTTATTTGTAAATGAATTTCAGCCAAATGACAGGACTCTGAACTATTTGACATTCTTTCCTTTGCTCTCCATTCAAGTTAAACAAACAACATTTTTCTGTCCCTCCTCTTCTTTAGGCTTTTTGAATGCAACAAAGCTGTGCATGGTGCCTCTGATTTTAAATATTCCACCAAAAATACAAGTATGTTCATTTTTTTTCCCTCTTCAATGAGCACAATGTTTCCAAAGACCTGCAAAACAAGACATAATTTTAGGACATGAAATCAGATGAATACATGCTACTGATTCTTCTCTTCTGCTAACTAAAATCACACCTTTCCCATGAGTGACCCCCCCCCCCCGAATGACTCTAGGACACCCCAGCAATGGTGCTGTGGACACCTAGCATGCTTTTGACCAAATGCTAAGCATGGCACAGTCAGCACATTCAAGGTCCCTTGCAGCCTGTGAGGCGGGTGCCACATTATCTTCACTTTTCAGATGTGTAAACCAGAGCTCAAATTTCCAGACATTGCCCATCGTGTCAAGGCCATATAGTTAGTAAGAGACAAAGCCAGGGCCTAATGCTCCTGACCAGAGGTCCATTCTGTAGACCCCTTTCCACAACTCTTCGGTGCCTCTATCATGCCACAGCAACCTTGCTCATGATTTAATTCCAACTAGACCCTGGAGCCCTTGATGATGGTTCATGTCTTGGGCTTTCTTTGCATCCAGGATGCCACCTCACAAAGGGATTTGTGCAGAAATGCCAGCTGATTGAGGCTAAGCGTCGTGTGGATATATAAAACCAGAGACTTAGGGCACCTGGGTGGCTCAGTCGGTTGAGTGGTCCAGCTCTTGATTTAGGCTCAGGTCATGGTCTCATGGTCATCTGCACTGAGTGTGGAGCCTGCTTAAGGTTCTCTCTCCTTCTCTCTCCCTCTGCCTCTTCCCCCTCTAAAAAAAAAATTAAAAATTAAAATTAAAAAAACCCAGAGACTCAAAAAATATGAAAGTAAGTAAACTTTATCATTACATGTCTTGTTAGTAATAGCTTATATTAATGGTTATAAAAATTGTATGGCTTCCAGGCAAGTGTCAAAATAAGAAAAGAAAACCCAATAACCCATGTTAGCTTTCGTGAATGTATTGGGATCAGTTTTTTTTTTCTTTTTTATGACCACACTGTAGTAGAATATGGGAGGAGGGTTGTCCAGACACCCCAATGCAAGGAGTGTCCAAACACAGCCTCACCTCCACCATGAGTCTCTGGCTTGGATCCCACCCAGCAATGGTTGTCAATGTTCCAGTACCTGAGGACATGGGATGCTCTTTTTCCAGAACCCCCTTGTTCCAGTGAAGCTTTTGGATCTCTACTTGGTTCTGAAGTCTGGACAGTTGCAGGGCATGGTCCTCCCCCAGATAGACACTGTGGGCTTAAAGATGGGGAGGAAAACTGAGCCACTATTTGTATGTGTGGAAGAGATCACTGGCCATTTGGGAAATTTCTAGAAGTGTCTGAAAAAACCTCTCCTATTCATGCAGGCAAACCTGGTCTTAGAATTAGTTCCAGTATTAACTGTCACAAAGAAAGGGTCAGAGGATATTACACAGAAGAAGTGGGCTTTGCCATGGCCTAGGGTGTGCAGGCAAAGTGATAGCACTGTGGAGTGGTAATGGGGCAGAAGCGGTGGCCAGAGAAAGGGGGAGGACCCCGGAGGAGAGCTGATGCCAGACCAAACCACACTGCCATTAGGGCCCCGCCTGGGGCACAGCCCAAAAAGGAGCTGCAGCCAAGGGAGCGGGTGTCCAGGGTTTTAGGAAAGCCGCTTTGACAGGTAGGGAATGTCAGCTTTCCATAGAGTAACGCTCTGTTCGCCACTTGTCCAAATAGCGATAAATCACCAGTAAATTCCTGCTGCTGTCGGGAAGGTTTAGACTTCAAAGCCTAAAATTCACAAACAGGAACCTTTCATTAACTCTGGAAAAAGAATTTCACTTTATTTCAATTTGTGTATTTCGGTTATTTAATGGCAGCATATATTGCTAACCAGTATGGCATACTGTTTTGAATCAGATGCCTTTTATTACATAGCCATCAGACACTGAAATTATTTGCTTAAATACTACACCAGCCTTCATCTGTACCAAATGTTTGAACTTGCTTTCTTAAAAGATGAGACAACTTTGCTTTTTAGTTTAAAAAAAAAGCTAGTTTTATTCACTAGATACCATGAGACTAAAAAAAAAAAAATTAAAACCTCAAAACTGTAACATTTTGATTTTCGTGGAGTTCAAAGCACTACCTTTCTTCATTAAATAATGCAAAGCATCTTTCCTGAGAGAAGGAATAACAGCATGATATCATCTGGAATTAACTGCCTGGTGGAGTATTATTTTGTTGCGGTGAATAGCCTTACTTAGACCTTCATTTTGCCTCTTGTCTTCATGTCTCATCTGTGCTTAGATAATCAATGTCAGAATTATTTTTTTTTCATCAGGCACATGCAAAATGGAAAACTATTCTCTCCACTGAACATGCTGCTGCCTGGACCTTTTAAGGTTCAGGTCAAACACCTCTTTTTGTTTTTATTAAGAGGCACTACCTCATACAAAGAAAATATTAAACATTGATCTTGAGCAAGAGCATTCAAGAGCAAATTGGGGTCCAGCTTATTTTCAGCTGGGACAACCATTTCCTTCGGGCTTGACCTGAGGATCAGATGTTTGACTCTTCCAGGAATCAAGGTGAAGAAGGATAAACACACAAATTTGAAGGGAAAAAAATATGGCAATCCAACTCACGTTTTCTGTAAGTCGGCAGCAAAACATTTAACTGCCAGCCACTGACAGGGTTTGGAAAAGTCATCAGTGGGAAAGTAGCCAAAACACTGCTCAAGTATGGGTGGTCACCAACAGTAAAAGGAGAGAAAGAGGAAGAGAGAAAGAGAAGGTCTTCATACAAATTGCACATGATGTGCTACCTATCTGCTTTTCTATGGACCTGAGACAGCATCACTGTCAACATCCTGCTAGAAGCTCAAATTAAGGAGACGCAATGAGGAAGCATTTCATATAAACCAATTAAAACACAGATGACCCAGTCATCCATACAGCTTTGAGTGGGCTGGTATGCACCACACTTCCTGATTTCAAGAACAAAATTGCCATGTTACATCATATATTTTGCCTCCCCAAGCTCATGGTCAGGTGGATCTGAACATCAATCTGGGGTAAAAGTCCTTCCCATTATTGAAGTTTTCTTGTCTTACTGTTAGCCTGGCTATAAATTGACAGATCAAGCTTCCAATAAGCAGTACAGCTGCCAACCAGCTCAACAGTGAGAACAGATAAACCTAATACATTTCAGAGGTGCTCACAAACACCACCAGCTAATGAATTTTGTGGGGCCGGAAAACTACATTCTTTGGGGGAAGAGTAGAGTTCCCTATTAGGTTAATCATGGTGATAGCATTGATATACATAAATAAGGTCTTTGATTTACACTTCCCTCTCTTTTTGGTTAGTAATTTATTTTATTAGTGAGATGCACATTCATCAGAAAATATGGGTCGTTATTGTTTGCCTGTCTGGGGAAATGGTGTGATTGCCCTTGCAAGGCAGCCCAGCTACAGCACTACCCTGGATTTCCAACACCAACCACCCTTGGATTGTACCAGAGGGCCACCCCTCTTCATGGCAGAATCTTGCTGAGCTTTGGAGCAAAAGCATCTGAGAGAAAGTTCAGAGGCAACATCTCCCAAGTGAACATTTTATATTTGTACTCAAAAAGAGTTGTTTTTGTTTTGTTTTGTTTTGTTTTTTATGAAGGTTGCCTCAAAGACCATTTTTAAAAATTTACTTAAAATTTATTTAGTTAACACACAGTGCAATATTGGTTTCAGGAGTAGAATTCAGTGATTCATCACTCGCATAAATGAAGCCCTCTGCTACCTTTGCATTTAAGACCAAAATCCAAGATTCTCTGACAGTCTCCATAATGGTTGTAATGGTCTCTGCTCATTCTGTAATGAATCTGCGATTTCATCATCCA
Organism: Panthera pardus; assembly: GCF_024362965.1. Lineage (NCBI taxonomy): Eukaryota > Metazoa > Chordata > Mammalia > Carnivora > Felidae > Panthera > Panthera pardus. The sequence continues at coordinate 47,039,404 of NW_026526821.1, read as the reverse complement.
ACCCATACCTCTCACTGTTCCTTGCTCATTTATATGGATGCAACATAGAGCCCTTCTTCTTCATTTAGAAGACCCCAGAACTAATGCTTATCTTCATACGGAGAGCAGCCCCCTGAGTGTCCTTGCTTTATGAGGTCGTTCGCTTTACAGGTTCTGAGCAGGTGGCAGAACATGTTTCCATCCTCATTTTTTCTTCTGTCTGCAACACAGTATTCAAACTGTAAAAGTCAGTAGTTGCCCATATTTTCAGGTGATCTGCATGGTAACCATCCAATTACATACAATTGGTGTTCCTGGGTTTGTTCAACATACTAAACAGTTGTGGGACTGAATTGGTTACACTTTTTGCATAGATGTGGGTTCTGGAAATTTGCAATAATTTTGAGTCATTCTATTGCTCGGGAGACTACACATTTTGAGAGGAAAACATTGAACAAATCAGGAAGTGCAGCTGTTAGCACCTGATCAAGTTCTGCTGCCCATTTCAAGCACTCACCAGGATAAGTATTACATGCTTGTAAGGTGTGGCATCACTTTGCCATCAAAGCTTGTTTTCTCTTATGGTGTTAATTTAATAATCCCATATCGACCTGATATTGGAAGAAGAATAGGCTCTAGTTTGTCACATGGTAGTAACTCTGTCTTCTGATTTTTCATTACATAATCCAATAGCAAATCTCATATATATGTGTGTGTGTATATATATTATATATATATACATACATAGATACTCAAAACATTTATTCTTTTTTTGAAAAATAATTTTTTGAGTATAGTTGATACACAATGTTATATTAGTTTCAGGTAAACACTAATTTGAAAAGATATATGCACCTTTGTGTTAATTGTAGCACTATTTACAATAGCCAAGATATGGAAGCCATCAAATCTCCTTTATATTAATGATTGTATCTGTGTGCACATGAACATAATGATTGATACCATGTAATATAATTGTGTTGTTAAGAAGACCATGGTCTGTGTAGCAGTGGAGAAAAAAGGCAACATTATGAGCTTGGAGTTCTTGCAATGATTTAAGGCAGAATATTTTCCTTCTATGTCTTCTGGCAATTTTAAGGCAACATAAAAATATGAATAAAAATCACTTAGACAGTCTTTTCAACACTTCTTCTCCAAACTGATAAGGTTACTCATGAGATGCTTTGACAGCCTTTACATGGAATGGGACAGATATTCTTGGCTAGCAAACAGAAGCGAGGGCAGTGTGTCAGAAAGGAAAGTGCTCTACTTAACTACTGGAAGAATGGAGTCCAAACCTCTTCTTTGTCCCTGACTATCTGTGTTATTTGAGGCAAACTAATTCTCCCAACTCACTTTTCCTTTATCTTCAAAATTAGAGAAAATATACCCATACCCTGGAACTACTGTAAGGGCTGAAGTCAGAGTTTCACAATTACCTTTCCCATAATATGGAGAGAGAGAATTGTTGAAATTAGGGGAGATTTCAGACGTTTGTTCTAAAAATAATTTTGCAATGGCTTTATCTTTTGAATGCCATAGCCCCTCATAGGGCAATGACAAGGAACAGATGACAGCGTGGGTAGTGTGGAGCTGAAATACCTCAAGGAAAAAACTCTCATGACTTTCCTACTTTTGCAATCTCTACCCCAGGACAGCTGTTCATTATCAGACCCTATGCCCGTTTTTAATCTCTTTGGAATTAAAACAAGTATATTTAGTATTGTGAGTTGCAGTCAGAACTCTTGATTAGGAATGGAAGAAAACCCTGTGGGAAACTTGGAGAATAAAAGAATGGCACTGGTCATCAGGAGATGGGTGCTCTTGGAACCATCCACAAGGGTACCCCTGGGTCCCTGGGCCATGATAAACCATAGTCCAGAGCATTGATGGGAGCCCAGGGCATTTTGTCTGTGGCTCTCAGCCATGCTTCCCTCCAGGGGCTGCTGATTCTACTATCTGTTGCAGATAAGCCTTTGGTTTCCCACTCTGCAATAGAGAAAAACATTATTTGCAATCTTTTACAGGCAAAATCTCCTTAATTCAGGGTAGCCTTGCAAAGGGGTGGCCAGTCAAGGATGTGCTATCCCCCCCCACCAATTCTGCTGGTTTCAAAGGGGCCCAACTTGTGTCAGGTCCTTCTGCCTGGTCGAATCAGTGTAGGTGGCAGGGATGGGAGGCTCTCATTTTATAAAACATAGCTGCTCTCACTGTAACCATGTGGTTGAAAATCTGGGATGTGTAGTTTGACTCTAAGAACTCTGCTCTCCAAACCAGGAGTAGGGATGTGCCATGCATATTATGACTGAGAAAGAAAGGGGGGAAGGGAGGGAGGGGAAGTCAAGGGATGAGGAAAAGAGGTAGGGAAGGAGGGAAGCAAGAAGAAAAGAGAGACAGACAGAGAGAAAGAAGAAAAAGACCTGTGGTTGTTGCGGTTTGTCCTTACAAAGCAAAGCCCCACATTCAACACAAGATAAGAAGAGTTTACGTTTACAGCAGTGCTATCGACAATAGCCAAAGTATGGAAAGAGCCCAAATGTCCATCGATGGATGAATGGATAAAGAAGATGTGGTATATATATACAATGGAGTATTACTCAGCAATCAAAAAGAATGAAATCTTGCCATTTGCAACTACGTGGATGGAACTGGAGGGTATTATGCTAAGTGAAATTAGTCAGAGAAAGACAAAAATCATGTGGCTTCACTCATATGAGGACTTTTGGAGACAAAACAGATGAACATAAGGGAAGGGAAACAAAAATAATATAAAAACATGAAGGGGGACAAAACAGAAGAGACTCATAAATATGGAGAACAAACTGAGGGTTACTGGAAGGGTTGTGGGAGGGGGGTGGGCTAAATGGGTAAGGGGCATTAAGAAATCTACTCCTGAAATCGTTGTTGCACTATATGCTAATTTGGATGTAAATTTTAAAAAATAAAAAATAAAATTTAAAAAAAGAAGAGTCTAGGCTTTGTAGTTCACTACCACCTGTTTGGAATTAACTTTTTTCATACCAAAGTTTATTTGTTGTCCCAGATAAACCGGAATCACTACTTCAAATGACATAAGAAAGCACAATTTGATTTTTCTAATAAAGAAAATGTTTTTGTTAACTCACAAATTAAGGATTAAAAGGATTTTCACCAGCCTTCAGTTTGCTATGTGCAAACTGCAAACAGTTTAATATATACAGAAAGCTCAGGTTTGCCATGTAGGCATGTTCTTTGTGTGGAAAAGAGTGAAAGTTCTTTTCATCATTAAGGAGAAATATGTAATTTTGTTCATACATTTACAGTAGACTGCATCCTGGAACTCAGTAGGAAATTATAATTTTGGATAAGGGGAAATAGTATACATTTTGGAGAATAAGAAATAGAAGGTATAAAATATAAAATCATATGGTTAAGAATTGCATGGTACACAGTAAACAGAAAATTAAGCTCCATATCATACTTGTAGTATTTGAAAAGCAAGCAAGCCCTAACATAGAGTAAAATTGAATAATTTTTCACTGAATGTAATATGTATTTCAGGCATGTATAAAGGCAATTTATTGAGCAATTATGTTACTTTGCCCACTTTTTATTGACTAATTAAGTCAACTATATAGAATTGTTAAAAAGAAGAAGGAGAAGAAGAAGAAGGAGGAGGAGGAGGAGGAGAAAGACGAGGAGGAAGAGGAGGAGGAGGAGGAGAGGAGAAAGACGAGGAGGAGGAGGAGGAGGAGGAGGAGGAGAGGAGAAACAAGCCCAAATTGGAGTCATTTGCGCTCCCTCCTCCCAGGACAGCAAACTAAGACAATTGTGATTTCAACCTATCCTAGGCATATGGCCTTTTAAGTCACTCTGAAATTTCCTGGTCAGCCTAGTGATGTCATCTATATGGTAAAAACCCTGCCTTCCTTCCCCACCTCCCCAAAAGACATCCTGGCCTGAAACAATCTTTCTTTTCTTTGTCAATAATTTCTTGTCCCAACCTCCTTCTTATAAAAACCTTCCATTTTGTACAATAGAGCATGTCTCTACTTGATGGATGGGATGACAATTTGTGAATCGCTTCATAAAGACAATGAGATCTTCAAATATACTCAGCTGAACTTTGTTTTGCAACAATATTTTTATTAAAGCCTGATGAATGTTTTCTAGTTGTTTTTCTGAATGCTCTGACCCACATGAGTATATGGATATACATTTTTTTAGGCTTTATCTCCCCACATAGAAGATGAGATGGCAGCCTATAAATCTCATTCTCTGAGTTGCTTTGGGAAAAGTCAGTTACCTTTAGGACACCCCAGTGCAGCTATGGAAACTTTGTGTAACAAGTTCACTATCAGAAATGAAACAGGGGGCACCTGGGTGGCTCAGTCGGTTAAGTGCCGACATTGGCTCAGGTCATGATCTTGTGGTTTGTGGGTTTGAGCCTTGCATCAGGCTCTGTACTGACAGCTCAGAGCCCGGAGCCTGCTTCAGATTCTGTGTCTCCCTCTCTCTCTCTGCCCCTCCCCTGCTCATGCTCTTTCTTTCTCAAAATGAATAAACATTAAATTTTTTTTTTTAAAAAGAAATGAAATAGAACATTAATGGTGAGACTGGATTGTGCTGATAACTACTGCTGATCCACTTCTTTCCATGAAAGTGTCAGCCAAGGGTTTTTTTTTTTTCATTTTTGTACAAATGTGTGTGTGTGTGTGTCTGTATGTCTGTGTGTCACAACGTTTGAGGTCTTTTGTTACAAATCGTTCTTAATCTTGAGCTTTAGACAGTCCGAAAAGAGGCTTGGAGCAGGGATGGTACATACCTCCATCTCAGGGGGAATGAGGAGTACAGACAGGTCTATGTTTTAACTGATGGCCAAAGAGCCACAGCTTGATTAATCCCATAAGCCCCACCAAACAAGCAATGAAACACATGGTGGTATGTAGAGGGTACAGGGACCAGGGCTAGCCAGAAATGTTGCTGTGTTCCCCCTACTCTTGGAGAGGTGGGGGCGCTGACCATTGGTGTTCCAGAGCTACAAGGATTGCTACACTCAGCATCTTCACCCGTTATATTGTGGATTTGCCATGTGGATGTTCTCAATCTTACCAGGGAATCCCAGAGTGAGTTATGCTTCCAAATCCCTGCAGATCCAAAGAGGGAAAATGCAATTGTCTCCTCTCAGTCAAATTATCTTATGAATTTATGAATCGTCTGCTGTATAGTATTGTCCACCCACCTTACCAACTACTTGTACAACAGCCCTGTGAAGTAGATGCTATTAAGTCTATATTGCAGAATCCAAAATTGAGGTTAATGGAAGGGGAGTAATTTGTCAACAGTTCTAGCTAATAACTAGTAGAGTCAGGATTGAACTCAAATCCATCTGTATTCAGAGTTTGTGTTTTTCTCACTATGCTCTATTTTATACAAATATGCTATCTATATTCATATTATTCATTATATTCATTATAGATTAATGAAATAAATCTTGTATTTCAGGGGCTTGAATCTGACTTTCAATTCAGAATTTATTGACAATATTTACTGATAATATAAAGCACATGGCATCATAGGTTATAAAAACAAGGAGCATCACAACTATATTAATTTGGGATTGCAGTGATTGAGATACTTAATTCTGTCACCAGGAAAACCCATAATCAAATTTAATCCCACTGTTTTTTTTTTTTTTAGAACATTTTTAAAAAGAATTTTGACCAAAGCCAAATTTTGAGTAAAGCCAAATATGGTTGTGTAGTAATTTGAATTTCCTGTTGTATAGCTGTTCTGTTCAATTGGCTACCTATCAATTCAGTCCATATTAGGAGCTCCACCCTTCCCCCATCTGGCTCTAGTCTCCTGTTCCTGATTGTTTCTTATTGGTTTTGAGTAGTCATTCACACTTTAGTCTAAACAAACCTTTAACATCTCTTTTGACACACTTTCATTTTTAAGTAAATTCAAGGTTGAGGAAGATGCATGAAAGAGAATATGGGGGGTGGATATAATTCAGAAATTAAAATCAGCCAGATATAGATGATAATCTCTTGGAGAGGGCCTAATTTTCACTCGGTCCTTGTCTGTTGTCAGCACTGCTTTGGGATTTATGGGCTTGATCAGCTGTTTCTCCTCTGGTCCTTGGGGGAAAGTGGGGGAAGGGTGGATAAAAAGGTGGATATGTCCTGCCTTCTCATGATGTTATGGTTTTGAGTGTCAGGCATGTATGCACATTCATTCATCTCTGTTCTGTTCCTGGGCACCCTCTCTTTGCCACTGGTCCTCAGATTCCTTATCTGTCAAATAAAAAGTCGATAGTGGCCTCCCTGGCATGTGTGAGGATGACATGAAGTGAGGTGTGGAATGGCCACAGCCACGATGTGGGCTCCCCCCTTTCACCCCGGGATTCATCACAACCTCTGATGAGACCTACTTCTCTCAGGTTCAAAATCAGCAGAGAAACAAGATGCTTGTTCAAATCTAGGCAAATGAGCTGTGGAAGGGCATTTTCTCACTTCCCTATTGATCATCTTATATGATTACATTTGAAACAACTTTTTTGATGACCCTGACTGACTTCTTCTGTGTCATCTTAGGAAAGCCACTCATTGCTTTTAACAGAAATATCTTCATCCACTGACTGAGAAGATTAGGTAGCCCTTTTAATCTTTGCTTATTCAGTGATTCTGAATTATTGGTAAAGTATAAAGCAAGTAAGCAAAGGAAGACTTTTTGGGTGTTCATTACAGTACCCTTTCAGTATAAAACAAATAAATTAAATGATAGGTAAATTGTTATAAGTTCATGATGGAATATTGCACATTCCTTAAAATATCATATTATGTAAGAATATGCAATAAACATCTTTACCATTGTTAACCAAAATAAACCAGTTTAACAAAACACCATAAATTATTTGATTCCCAATTCTGTAGATACAAGTGTGGATAAAGAAATAGAAATGAGGAAATAGATATAAATAATTTATGAAGAACTATATGAACACACATCAAAATATCAAAATATTGGATGTTATCATTGCCAGGTAGTAAGAATTGAGTGTTTTAATTATTCCTTTAGATTTTTAGGTATTCCTTAAATTTTTTAAGTTTGTTTTGTTTATTTCACACATTAACCTTAATTATTTGGTTGCATTAAAGCCATGTCCTTGTGCCAGAGAGCAAAGTGAACTCATCGACGTTGAGGGAAAGATCTCCTTGTCAGTGAGAGCCTTATTTAGCCACATGAAGACAAGAGCACCTTTCTGGAGTCCAAATGTGGCTCCTAACTGCTGACATACTGAAATCCATCCATTTTTCCCTCCACTAATGATAAACAATACAGAAACTCAGATAGTTGCACCCTGAAGTTTTAGAGCGGAAAACTCAAATGAGTATTCCCATCACTGAAATGCCATCACGTTTTATGAAAATGTACTGTGTGTGTCTCCTTTTCCCAATTAAAAGTTCCTATTGGCTGTACTTCCGTGATGGTCTCAGTCTTGATTTCTAGATCTTTCCTTGGTCCCTCTGCTCCTCCCTTCCACTGAATACGATGCAGTTCAAAGTTTTGCCTATCTCCATCTGCCCCAAGTCTTTAGACAACTGCAGGGCCCGCTGAAAAGTTGCCCACCTTGAGAAATTTGCCACTCTGGCTCCACCCAGGTTTTCACTTCAGCAATTGTTTGGCATCCATGAGCTCCTTGTCGCCAATTTCCCTCCAAGTGGAGGGACACTGCCTGATCAGAATGAAGTTTCCTTGAGATTTTGAACCTTGGTATATGGCACAAGGACGTCTGATCTTAGATGTCAGTTTTGCATTTGCTGGGGGCCTAAAGCCCTCTGCCAGACATCCCCACCAGAAAGGAAAATTAACTGGACAGGCAATGCATGGTCACAGGCATTTCTGGACTGCAGCTGGACATGTGCTAGAAACCAGTGGGACTTTAAAGCCATAGGATGAAAATGGTCCCTGATATGTAACTAAGGGGTGAGTCAATGTGAGCAGTTCAATGATGTGTACTTTTACACTACATGCAACATTATAAATCTATGACAATGATCATCATCTGCTCCAGCCCAAAAATTAGTGGTACCACTGGAAGAATGACTCACTGGGTCAAAACCATGCCACTCGGTTAAACGCCCTGTAACTATGAGCAAATGTGGCATGTATTCAGAGACTTTGAGAATTAATAACTGGGGTTGGAGCAATCACAAGCAACACTTGTTCCCAGCTTTCAAAGGGTCTTTTGTGCAGTACCTCACTCTGCCATTAGAGGACAGCAGTAGACAGCACCCTGAGAGGCTGCTCCCACTTGACCAACATTTTTAGGTCTAGAACATTCTTCAGAAAAGTATTTCTCTCGCGTCCTCACCTATAGCACTAGTAGGGCTATTGGTAACTTTTCTTTTCCTAAGATTTACTTTCCAGGTGTGCTTATAAGAAAATACATTCAGGAACCTAACCGTCTATTAAGATACCAGGTTTTCATTAAGGGGCACATTGGTGCTGATAAGGGAAATTGTGTCCAAAAGGGCATGACATCTGGATATCTGATATTCAGGAGGGGAGCTTGGCCATAAAAACCATAATGCAATACTGATCTGAAACAAGGGTGTGAGCCATAGCTTAAATACCGCATGGACCACCTGTAACATAGACTACTCAATATCATGGAAATAATTTTAAAAGGAGGCCATAAGTGTGCTGACAAGAGATGAGCATGCCATATTGTTGGGGAGAAAAACAGTTTCATGAAGAGTTTGTAAAGTATGATTTCATTGTGTATATAATATACATATAAGGTTGTTCTATGCTTCCATGTGGCTCAGATTTGGGGTAACTGTGCATCCCTCTCATTAGGGTTTCCCTTTTAGATTGCAGAGGAACCATCAGCTTTCTTATGACTTCCCTGTGACTGCCAGGGGGCCCCAGCTCCTTCCCATTCCCTGGATAACAAGCCATACTTCTGCTGTGGCTCCACTCATGCGGGATTCTGGTGGTGCTCTAATTTGTCTGCCCTGCTAGCGTGCAAGAAACTCCAGGTCAGGGAACAGGTCCCCATCTGCAACTGTGCCTCCAGCACCTACTGCAGCTGCCAACACAGGTGAGCAATGGAACCGTATTGGCCGAATGGAAAAGGAATAGAAGGTGGATGTGAGGAAGCTCAGTTGCCTACGCCAGGTCTGGAGTATGAGCCCACATGAAACTGCTAGTGGGGGTGGCCCTCCTTCACGACCCTGTGGGATTGTGATTTATAATAAGAAATACGTGTTTAGTCTTTGTTCCCATTTTGGACACAGAACTCCTAAAACTCTTGGAGTCTCCTAAGTGAAGTGAGACACAAATATGAGTCTTGTGCTAATGAGGTGACTTTTGGGCCCCACCTAAGGTTGGAGGCTGGTGGCAAGGGGACACAAACACGTAATTATGGGTTAGAACTTTCAGTCCCACTTCTGATCTCTAAGGAGGGGATGGGCTGGAGGTTGAATTGATTGCCAAAAACCAATGATTTCCTCAGCTGTGCCTATGTAATGAAACCTCTATAAAACCCTGAAAGAGCTGGGCTCGGCAAAATTCTGGGTTGGTGAACGTGGGAGATTTGGAGAGAGTGGCGTACTCAGGACATGGAAGGCCCCCACCCTTTTATAATAAATGCATGACCCAGTAAGTAATATGTTTCTCTGAGTTCTGTGAATTGCTATAGCAAATTAATTAAAGCTGAGGGGGTGGTCCGTGGAAACTCTGGTTTATAACTCGTTGGTCAGGTGATAGCTTGAACTTGCTTGTAACCCATGTTGGAAGTGGGCAATCAGTGGATGGAATGCAGTCTGGTAGGACTGAACACTTACCCCATGGAATCTGCAGCTATATCCAGGGAGATGGTGTCAGAATTGAGTTAAATTGTAGGACGCTCAGCTGGTGTCTCAGAATTCCCACGTATTGCTTGTTGCTGTAGGGGAAAACCCACACACTGGAATTGAGTGCAGGACCCAAAAGATCCCCTTCCCTTGTCCTTGACCTAGGAGGGTCACTCATTCAGCAGCCACTAGATGACCTGTGGGAGTGGTCAGCATGGGCCACTGTGCAGGAGGTGCAGGCACTGTGGGGAGTGACAGCCCACAGGACACAGTCTGAGGCAAGGTAGAACATTATCAGAGTTTCATTTCTGGGCTCCACAGCTGCTGACCAACTGGCCTCCCCATATGAGCAGCTTCCAGCTTTCAACAGGTGGTCCTCTGGGTCTTCTGGACATTCTGGGAATTTAAAACACTGTGGTGTCGTCGAGGTGGAGTGGAGGTGGGGACACTGCACATCGGTCCTCCTGTTTCTGACACAGGCAACAGGCACAACAAGCCTAAGTGTGTCTTATAACCCCATCATTCATCAATCCCACTTTCAAAATGTGTCCAGGGACACTGGGTGTCTCTGTTGATTGAGCATCCAAGTCTCGATTTGGCTCAGGTAATGATCCCACGGTTGTGGGATTAAGCCCTGTGTTGGGCTCTGTTGTGGGCATGGAGCCTGCTTACGATTCTGTCTCTCTCTCTCTCTCTCTCTGTCCCTCCAGAGGCACATATGCACTTGCATGCATGCATGAACATGTGCTCTCTCTCTCTCCCTCTCTCAAAAACTAAACTAAAATAAACTAAAATAAACAAAATGTATCCAAAGAAAACAATGTGTAAAGATACATGTGCATTGATAAAGATAGCATCATTGGAAAAAAAAAACAGAACTTGTCGAAATGTCTATCAATGGAGCATTGACTAAATCAGGATCTGGCATATATATTGGAATACTCTAGGGCATAACAAAGATGATGACTGACAACATGTAGTGCATATAATAATCACTTCAAAATTTGGTTAAAAACAAATTTTTGGCTCCCATGCTGTGTGAGATTTTGATTCAGTGGAACGAACAGTCTCAGAATATGCATTTTTAAAATGCACTTCAGGCGATTCCCTGCGCATATGGTGGGAACCTATCCTCAAGAAACACAAACGCAGCTATGGCTTAATTGGCATAGAAAGGCAGACATGAAAGCCAAAAATCCATAGAACGTATGTGCACATAAGATTACCTGAAATATTGTAGATCTAAATGTTTAATGAGGTGGGATAGTAGTGTAGGATATTTACAACTTACTTGTTTATAGTTTATTGTTGCTGTTTATCTGTGTTTTCTAAATTTCTAAAAAGTTTGAATAACTTGCATACAAAGGAAATGATAAAATCTAAAACCAGAGTCACTGACTTGCTTCTCTGGTGGGAATTTATGGCAGGGCAGTGAGACCCCAGTGGTGACGGGGGGCGGGGGTGGGGGAGGACAGCCACAGGGGATTGCAGGAGAGGTCTGGGATTCTCTGCCTCCTCACTTCTCTCTACCAGTGATCATGGGCCAGGCCCCATAGCTGATCTCCCATACTCCTCTTCCTGAGAACTAGGAGTCCCCAAGCTGGACACAGGGCTTCTGTTATATCTCGGTTCCAGTTGTGACCTTTTTCCTGGGTCACGTAAAAATCATACCTATCAATTTTTCTCACTGTTATGTTTCTCTCCTGTAAAATTTAAAGACTCACTTAGCACTAGCTAACTGGAATCTATAGAAAGTGACATTGTATCTGGTTTAATATGAGATTATGTATTGAGCTATTGTAAGTTTGACCCATCAGTGTTTCCGAGTGATCCACACACCACAAAAAAAAGTGCACATCTTCTGGCTTCTCTGACACCTGAACAATTTGAGAATCACCAGTATGACAGGAAGAGTTTGGAAGACTTTGGATGCCAAAATCAAATGTGAATTCAAATCTCAGTTTTGTCAGAGTGACATGGGAACAGAAGTGAATGTCACCTTTCTGAGACTTGTTTGCCTCTGGACACAAGAATAATTTTAATGAGTAGAAAGGATGTTTATCAGAATGGGAGGGAATGATGCAAAGCTCATGGTCCTGAGCAGGAACCCAGTCATTGTCAGGTCCACTGCTTGATGTCTGGGTTGAGCCCTTCCCCCCACAGGGACAAAACTCTGCAGTGCTAAAGCGTGCTTCAGTGACACACATGCATGGACCTCAATGTCACTGCCATGCACTTTGCACCGGCCAGGAGGACACATCCTCAGCATCGTCTTCACCTGCTTTATTTTTATTCTACCTCCTGTTTATGCAGCCGGGGGGTTTCTGCCATCAAGTATTCTGCTCTCTAGCCTTCAGAATGTTATTTATTAAACAGAGAAAGCACAGGAAGTACTTTCACGTATGTGTCTCTTAGGTCCTTTGATAGTCACTATATGAAAAAGTCAAGGTAAAAACAGGTCATTCCTGATTTTCCTAGAGAATTGGCCTGCCTGGACATCTCACAATCTGCAGATTTCTGGGCATGTGGGAACAAGGGTGTCTTTGGGTGTCTCCAGCATCAGTGCCCTGGACACAGAAGGCCCCAGTGCTCCCTTCCATGGATTTAAGTGCTAGGGGCTGAGAGATGGTAAGTACACAAAGCAATGGTAGAAAGTGCAGAACATGATTAACAACCACACTGGGCACAGAAGTAGTTTTCTCTTCATATGAAAACAAGCACCTTTTGTTGCCAGAGAAGGTCAGAGAACAGAGAAGTTGCCAGCAGTGTTCTTATGAAATCTCAAGGCATTTGTGAGCTGTTATCCACTCAACTGACAAGAAAGAGGGCCAAGGATTCAGAGGGGCCAGAGTGACTTCAAGAAAAGTTTCTTGATGGAAAGGACTAAGAAATGGGACTGGAAGAGGGAGGTGAACCAGAACATGCTGTGGGCAGAAGGTAAAGTAGATCCAATGCCAAGGAGGGGATTGACCAGGGGATTTCTTACCATGGAAAGCCATGGAGAGCTGGAAAGGAGTCTACAGTGGTGCCACAAAGCACATAGACATTGGGAGGAAACCTTCAAGCATGGCTACTTGAACTTGAGATCGCTAATATTGCCCAAGAGTTGAAATTTGCCTTACAAAAGTAGATTATTATTATTACTTGTAGTTAACTTAGGGTAAAGGGATCTTTCCAAAATGTTAACTCATTGGTCCCAAAATCAAACCTAACACTGTCAAAATCTGTGTGCATTGAAAACCATCCATAAATTAATAACCTATAGAGTACTGATGAATATTTTTGCCTCATTTAGACACTAATGTAAAATATTAGTGATTCTGTATTTTGAAGAGAAGATTACTGTGGCCTTTCCTCCATCATGTTGTCAGATATTCTGCCATTTGCTTTTCTCTAGTTGTTGTTCATTTGTTTTTGTTTTTGTTTTGTTTTGTTTAGTTTAATTTTGGTCTGGTTTTCCTAAGGGGGCAGAGCTTACATGCACCAAAGACCATTAGAAACATATAATAGACTATAATCTGAAAGCAACTAGAGCAACCACTCAGAGATCAGATTTCCATAAGTGGCTTAAATCTGGTCCCGGGCTTTACCAAAGTTGGGGGGAAGCTGGTTGCCACCCACAGAGTGGACCCCAGCACAGCCAGGATTCCTGCCAGCCCCTCACCTGTATGCTTCTCTGAGTCCTTTCTCAGGGCCTGGGGGAAAATAGTACCAAAAAAAAAAAAAAAAACAAAAAAAACCTCACACCAAGATGCAACTACCCGCTCTATTCAGGGTGCCACTCCTTGGTTGAAGCAGATTTTGTGATCTATAAGTTTATTAGACCAGTGTGTTGTACACCTTAAAGTTACACAATCTTGCGTGTCGATTATATCTCAATAAAGTTGGAAATAAGTAAATAAACAAGCAAATTAAGAAAAAAAAAAACAAAACAAAATCAGAGAGGATACCATCAGGGTATCCTGTCACTGGGGAAGCACACCTACCATCTGTCCTGCCACCTGGCTCAAGGGCAGTCCATGGTCAGGTTGTCATGTTCAGGGTGTTGGTCTTCAGAGATTACTTCACTCTTACCAAGGGCATAGGAACCTTGTGCATAGGTGAGCTTGTCCATTTATTTCTTAACAGGTGCATGTCAAACAATCAAAAGCCTCCCCCTTCCACCTTCCCAGTGGGGGAGTAGAGTGGACTCTGCCCCAAAGCTTCCTTAGGGACAGAAGTAGGTGAGTGACCAGGGGAAAGGGGGTGCTATCATGTACAACTGCAGCTTTCTTTTCACACATTCTTTTTTGCATCTTAATAATTCTGACTTGGCACCAGCCATCTAAGTCTTGGCTAAAGAGTTAAACTGGCTTTTAAAGGTCACTAAAGATGCCTGATCTCACCCCATTGGGGGCTGACTCAGCTGGTTAAGCATTCCAAGTTCTAAGGTTGAAAAAGGGAGGAATACTAACTTTCAGGAGGTTCTGGGCCATAATTTCACACAGGGCCACACAGGTGAGGCGATCTTGTTAGGATTGCCATGAATCTTACCCCTCCATGGGCAAGACGCATAGCTGACCATGAGAATCTGTGGCCCATGTGGCTTTTCCTATATCTCATCTTCAGAGTCTAGGATTAAAAATTCCCTTGGCAGTCAATAACCTATTGCAACAAAAAACATTATTGCTACAACTCCTAACAATGACACGAAGAAAAAGAACTCACCTGTGCTCTTACTAGATGCCGGGCACTGTCCTAGGTCTTTACATGCACTGTCTCAATCACATGATGCACTTGTTCTCATTTGAAAGATGAAGACACTGAGGCACAGAGAGGTTCTGTAGCTTACCCAAGGTCACACAGCACTCAAAAGCTGGCTTTAAGATTTGCACCAGCCTATCTGACTTCAAAGCCTTTGAACTTTATCCATTATGTTCTCTGTTCTTTAGAAGGCAGATTCGTAAAGTCTTTAGAACTAAGGATGAGGAACATGATGTCCCAGAGAATTTAATGACTTATCCAAGGTCACATGGCTAGGTCTTCTAAAGTTAATTTTCGTCCATACCCTGGAAAAGTGGAATAAATCAATTCAAAAGACTCCCGAGGCTCTCCATACTATTATTTCTCCTCTGCCAGATGCCAAGTGGGAAATGCAATGGCTTGCCCAGACTGTTCCACTTCACTCTCCAGGAAGGCAAAAGATGGGACTTGCCCTGCGCAAGGGGTAAGGATAGGAAAGGAAAATTCAATGCGGAACTTCTCTGCTTTTCCCTTGTGAGTTTGTTATCTGTTCTCTGAGAAACACTTCAGACACTAGAAAATCACACACACACACACACACACACACACACACACACACATCAGAATCATTAGAAGAATAAAAATTAAGAATTTTTTTAATAAAAAAAGCACATTAATATATCAGGCATTAGGGAAGGGAAACAAAAATAATATAAAAACAGGGAGGGGGACAAAATAGAAAAGACTCATAAATATGGAGAACAAACTGAGGGTTATGGGAGGGGTTGTGGGAAGGGGGATGGGCTAAATGGGTAAGGAGCACTAAGGAATCTACTCCTGAAATCATTGTTGCACTATATGCTAACTAATTTGGATGTAAATTAAAAAAAAAATAAAAAATAAAACAAGTTAAAATAAAAAAAATATATCAGGCATTAAAAACAATATAGCTTTTATATGATCATTACTTTAAAAACTTGTTTTTAGGAGCGTCTGGGTGGCTCAGGCTTGATTTCGACTCAGGTCATGATCTCACGGTTTGCGAGTGTGAGCCCCACATCCAGTTCTGTGTGTGCTAACAGCTCAGAGCCTGCTGGGATCCTCTCTCTCCCTCTCCCTCAGCCCCTCTCCTACTTACACACAAATTCTCTCTCTCTCTCTCCCCTCCAAATAAATTAAATTAAATTAACTTTAAAAAAAAAACCTTGTTTTTAAACAGGCAACTTTTCATTAGCTTTGGAAACCAAGTCGCATAATTACATTTGTCTAACCAACATACTGCCTGTGACAACAGTCTTTCGAGGTGCACATATGCAATGCTTACTCTGCCCATTGCTTTATTCACATTTTATTAGAATTCTCAGTAATGGCAGACTAATAAGGAAGTACTGGAAACTTCCTTCATGATGGTATTTGACAAAGTTTGTTATGAGAATTTGACTGTTCTTTGTCTTCCTCAGAACTGAGAGGAGACATTTTGCCCATCATGTACCTTTAAAAAGTGGGAATCTACTTTTGAAAAATTCATTTATTTTTTCCGCTTTGGAGAGCATTAAATAGAATGAGTTGCAAAAAAAAAGGGAGGGAGGGGAGGGTATTAAGGAAAATAAGCATATCTTCAATTAGTGCCACTAAATGATCCCGAAATCAAATCTTGAATTGACCCTTTCTTGAAGACAGGGAGGGGGCTTTCTCATGAACTCTTCTGGGTTTCTTTCCTTCAGTCAGGCAGGGGAACTCACACAGGGCCCTGACACATGGCAGGTTTGTAGGGCTAATCAGATATTGCTCTCCTTCGATACCTGCTTCCAAGAGAATAAGAACAGTGTTTGGTTCCATAGAGCTTACTAAGGGAGTGATGGAGTACATTTTACGTTGTCTAGGCTTCATGGTGCATTGAAAGCCTGATCTCCCATTGCCCTTGTGTCTTGTTCTTTCTTCTCCTGGCCAAGGAGATAGCCGAAATCCTTGATCTTTCCTTGATCTTCTTTTCAAGAGGAGGTGTGGAGAGAGGGCCAAAACAAGATGTGCAAACTGAGATTGAGAACAGAGACACCCAGGGTGTCAGAGATGCTGAGGACCTGTCCACTGCTCTACAGGGCCCTGAGGGGGAGGCAGAGAGGATCTCTGGAGGCCACAGTATGATTGGGGCCAGGAGAAAGCTGCTCCTGGGCCCTGTGGTTCAGGGTGGCTGAGCCCTGACACAGTAGGACCTCCACATTTCAAGAGACTGTGTGCACTGGACAGTGGAATCACAGAGGTGGCCTGCATATCCTGAAGATGGAGAGGTCCTACAGAATATTTTGTTGAGCATGATACCCCAAAATCTTCATACAGACCTGGGGATGCCTTACATGGGGTGTCTTACCCCAATCTCAGACATCCTAGGGTCAGATTGAATTTAACTGAAAAAAAGAAAGAAAATTAAGTAGCATGATATGATTTTTATTCCCAAGTTTGTGGACTAAGATTCATGCTCATCCCATATCTATGTGTGGCCAGTCTCTGTATCAATCTGGGTCTTGACAGGAAACTGACTTCTACTCAAAAAGTTTTGACTGAAGATAATTTAATGGTGAGGCTCTTTGTGAGAGTGTGTGCACAGTTAAGGGAGCCAAGAAGGGAGACTGAGGCATCCAAAGATGAACAGCATGGGGAGACATTACTGCCTCTGGCCTGAAGGAGCAAGGAGAGGGCTTGGTGTTTGTCAGAGCCCATGATAACTGGCATAGGGGAGGGAACTGAATGATAGAAGACTCGGCCATTGCCACACAACCAAAGCAGAAGCAGGGAGAAGGCAGACAGAGAAATACCCTATCTTCTCTCTTCCCGCCCTCTGGTCTATTGCTAGAGTCTCATGTTGGCTGAACCCATGGAGCAGCCAGAGTCCAAAGGAATCCTGGTAACCGGTGATGAAGTCTGGGGTGTCAGGCTCTCAGCAGAGCAGAGGACAAAGGATTCCTAGTATCAGGGAGGGGAAGAGAGGATAACCAGCACACCACAGTCTGATACACTCATCAAGATGGTTTTCTAGAACAAGTCCTCTTGATATATGCTTGAGAATCCTGCACTTGGACCTGGGAAGCCCAACATGGTTCAAGTTCAAACTTTGTCACTTTCAAGCCATGACTCAAAGTTCTTTCACCTCTCTGAGATCCAATTATTACTCATCTACAAAGTGACAGAGGATTAAATGAATTAATGTCTGTAAATGATGAAGCACACTTCCGAAAAGCTGGATACATGCCCTCTCAGTAATTAGCCTTGTGAGGGGCCTTTTCTCTCTGGACTTGAATGTGTTAATTGAAAAGGGGAGAGGTGTTTATGGCATGTTACCTGTAATGTAACAGTTCCTGTATTCTAGATTCTGTGAAGCCAAAGGAAAAGGTCTATCCTGAGCTTCTTCACCTGGTTCCTGCATGTAGTACATCTTTAATAAAACTGGAATTTTTAAAAAAGTTTTTATTTTAATTCCAGTTAGTTAAGATAGAGTGCCATATCAGTTTCAGGTATACAATACAGGGATACAACACTTCCACACAACACCACGTGCTCATCTCAACAAGTGCATGCCTTCATCACCATCATCTATTCCAACCATCATCCACCCAGCTCCCCTCTGGTAACCATCACTTTGTTCTCTATAATTCAGAGTCTGGAGAAAACTGGAATTTTCAAGAATATTTAGTTACATTACAATACATCAAACTTTTCTGGGTTTCAGCTTCCTAAACTATGAAATGAAATAACTCAAAGTACCTCCCAAAATCAATTCAGATTAATCCTGGGGGATGTGAAGATTCCTAGTATCATGGCTGGAATACAGCAAGTCAAAGTATCCCCACCTCTAAATCAAACTCACCTGAGGAGTGATTTTTTTTTCTTCTTACCTTGCTATTGTGAAATAAAGCAGACATTCAGAAAATTACACAAAATCTGCATATCACTTAGGGAACAATTTTGTAACTGCTTACTGAAATAACGAAAGGATCTTGCAGTCTGTACCTTCAGTGCATTCCTAGTATTTCTAGCAAACTGGCACTAGGTCCAAACCCATGATCAGATCATATCAGGGATCATGCTGGATCCCTTTGACAAGATCAGAGATGTTGTTATTAGGAGATTTTTCAGAAAGATTGGTAATAACCAACACTCTACCCTGACTCATTAAATAATAATCATTACTTTTAAATAAATCCACAAGAAGTTCTGGTGTACAGCCATAGTAGAGAGCCATGCCAAAGACACTACAAAGTTTGTTATTTCTTTCTTAGAACAATGTCCAAAAGGGAGGTGATGGGTCAGGAGATGCCCCTGCTCTCCACACTCCTCTTCACCTCCAGATCCTTACAATACTATAAAGAATTTTACAAGTGTCACATCTCCTCACCTAACATTTCCCCCATGAGATAGTTCAAGACTCTCCTCTCCTCATATTTTGTATTGAGGCTTTGAGTCCAATTAAAAGTTAGTATAATAAAGCATAGTTCTATAAAACAGCTGCTGAAGCATGAGACCCAAGCTGTCTGAGACACAGACTCACCCCCCACACCACATGCCTAGCATGAGGCACAGTGGGCTGCACAGAAAGAGTGTTGGCCCAGGGCCCATCCCAGAGACCTGAGTTCAAGTCCAGCTCTGCCATTTTACCATGCCCATTCTCCTTTCCTTACTAGTGGAATGTGGGGGCTGGACTCTCCCCAGTTCCAACATTCTATGAATCCAGAGTTGTGTTTCTTCTTCACCCAGTGCAGCTAACACAAAGACAGCAGGGGCTCAATCCATAAACTGAGCAAGACAGAAAGTTAGCATGCCTACCACGGCCTCCTCACCCCAAACACTGTGCCTGTCACCAAACATGATGAAGAAATAACAATTGAATGAAGTTGTCTCCCCTCTGCACTGAATTGGTATAGATACACATGGTTTTATGGCTTGCAATAACAGCATTATTTTTCTTTGTTTTGGCCCAGATATTCTAGATGCCAGGGCTGTCTTATACTAGGTGTTTGGTTATCCTCCTCCAGAGTGGGTCATAAATATTTTTGAATCCTGATATAATGCATCTCATATTCTGTTTTTCTGGAGCTCACAATTCCCCTCTTTGTTAGGCGGCTCAGTTTCCTGTACACCTATGATTTGCTCATGTCTCAAACTCCCTTGGTTAAAAAGAAAGGAAATCAACTTGTATACATTTAAGAGAAAAGGGGGTCCTGCCAGGGAACTTGCTCGCTCCACGCAAACACCCAACTCTGTGCTTCTGCGGAACCAAACCTCCGGCAGCAGATCTGACTCCCTCCTGCTGCCATAGGGCCCCTACTGAGTGGATCACCTAAGGAGAAGCGAGCTAAGCCTGCCCCTCCTGCCCCTGTGCACCTTGCCTACCCACCCCAGCTAATACACCAGATCCCCAGCACCACAAGCCTGGCAGTGTGCAAGTAGCCCAGATGGGCCACGCCACCCCACAGTGAATCCCGCCCCTAGGAGAGAGGAAGAGAAGGCACACACCAGTCTGACTGTGGTCCCAGCGGTGGGCTGGGGGCAGACATCAGGTCGGACTGCGGCCCCGCCCACCAACTCCAGTTATACACCACAGCACAGGGGAAGTGCCCTGCAGGTCCTCACCACTCCAGGGACTATCCAAAATGACCAAACAGAAGAATTCCCCTCAGAAGAATCTCCAGGAAATAACAACAGCTAATGAACTAATCAAAAAGGATTTAAATAATATAACAGAAAGTGAATTTAGAATAATAGTCATAAAATTAATCGCTGGGCTTGAAAACAGTATAGAGGACAGCAGAAAATCTCTTGCTACAGAGATCAAGGGACTAAGGAACAGTCACGAGGAGCTGAAAAGCGCTTTAAATGAAATGCAAAACAAAATGGAAATGACGACGGCTCAGATTGAAGAGGCAGAGGAGAGAATAGGTGAACTAGAAGATAAAGTTATGGAAAAAGAGGAAGCTGAGAGAAAGAGAGATAAAAAAATCCAGGAGTATGAGGGGAAAATTAGAGAACTAAGTGATACACTAAAAAGAAATAATATACGCATAATTGGTATCCCAGAGGAGGAAGAGAGAGGGAAAGGTGCTGAAGGGGTACTTGAAGAAATAATAGCTGAGAACTTCCCTGAACTGGGGAAGGAAAAAGGCATTGAAATCCAAGAGGCACAGAGAACTCCTTTCAGACGTAACTTGAATCGATCTTCTGCATGACATATCATAGTAAAACTGGCAAAATACAAGGACAAAGAGAGAATTCTGAAAGCAGCTGGGATAAACACGACCTAACATATAAAAGGAGAAAGATAAGACTCATGACAGATCTCTCTACTGAAACTTGGTAGGCCAGAAAGGAATGGCAGGAAATCTTCAATGTGATGAACAGAAAAAAAATATGCAGCCGAGAATCCTTTATCCAGCAAGTCTGTCATTCAGAATAGAAGGAGAGATAAAGGTCTTCCCAAACAAACAAAAACTGAAGGAATTTGTCACCACTAAACCAACCCTACAAGAGATCCTAAGGGGGATCCTGTGAGACAAAGTACCAGAGACATCACTACAAGCATAAAACATACAGACATCACAATGACTCTAAACCCGTATCTTTCTATAATAACACTGAATGTAAATGGATTAAATGCACCAACCAAAAGACATAGGGTATCAGAATGGATAAAAAAACAAGACCCATCTATTTGCTGTCTACAAGAGACTCATTTTAGATCTGAGGACACCTTTAGATTGAGAGTGAGGGGATGGAGAACTATTTATCATGCTACTGGAAGCCAAAAGAAAGCTGGAGTAGCCATACTTATATCAGACAAACTAGGCTTTAAATTAAAGGCTGTAACAAGAGATGAAGGAGGACATTATATAATAATTACAGGGTCTATCCATCAGGAAGAGCTAACAATTATAAATGTCTATGAGCCGAATACCGGAGCCCCCAAATATATAAAACAATTACTCATAAACATAAGCAACCTTATTGATGAGAAAAGGGGGGATTTCCCAGCTATAGAGATGGGAAGGGCAGTGTAATATTTTTCTATTGTTGCATAACAAACACCACAAATTTCGTAGCTTAGGGAAACATACTTTTATTAAATCACAGTGCTATGAGCCAGGAGTCAGGCACAACTTTTCTGGGTCCTCTCCTCAAGGCCCCATCAGACTAACGTCAAGGTGTAAGCCAGTCTTTATGCTCATCTATAGCTCCCCATCCTCTTCCAGCCTCCTTCAAGTTGTTGGCAGAATCCAGTTCCATGTGGTTGTGGGACTGAGGTCCATGTTTTCTTGACGGCTGTATGCCAGGACATTTTCAGGCCACCTTCCAGTGACCCTCTCCACAATATGGATGTTTGTTTCTTCAAGGTGAACACAAGACTCTCTGCAGTTGGCTAAGATGGAGATTTCCATAATGTAACGTGATCACAGAAGTACCCATCTTTACTCTTGTTCCTGTGCAGGGCTTGTCCTGGTGACAAGTAACATAATGGCCCCTGGATGCCTGTGGCATTATTAGCAGCTTCAGGATCAAAAGAGATCATGAGTCTTTCTTTCCAATTAGGAAATCCTACTGAAGGATTCTGACTCAGATCACCATGCCTAGGGCTGAGAACCAGGACTGGCCCCATCTGTGGCCATGGGGACAGAATTATTGCAAGAAGTTGGGTAAAACCAATTATCTCCACGTTAGAGGATACTGAATCCCATGCATTCTTTAGATCCCCTACAGCTAAATTCAACATATCTGAAACCAAACATAGCAAATCCCCCTGAAATTAACTCCTCACACTCGATCCCCGAGTTTAGTTGGTGGGACCATTCATTATCAAATCCTTCTAGCTATTCTGGAAGCTGACTCATTTTTTCTTGTCCTCCAAATATAATCACCAACTTTATCCTCACCCCCATCCCTTTGCATTCTTCCTGTTGCAGGTTGGGTTCACAAGAGGCAGATTTTGAGGTAGAATTTAGCATGCAAGGTGTTTATTATTAAGAAGTACCTTTGGGGGGCACTTTGGGGGGCTCAGTCGGTTAAGCATCCCACTTTGCCTCAGATCATGATCTCAGGGTTCCTGAGTTTGGGCGCTGCATCAGGCTCTGTGCTGACAGCTTGAAGTCTGGAGCCTGCTTTGGATTCTGTGTCTCCCTCTCTCTCTGTCCCTCCCCCGCTCATGCTCTGTCTCTCTCTTTCTCTCTCAAAAATAAATAAACATTAAAGAAAATTTTAAAAAAAGAAGTACCTTTGGGACTAACACCTGTGGGAAGAGGGAAAGAAAGAAGAGTGGGCAGAGGGAGAAGTTGAGCTGTGATGCAATGTCAAGCTTGGTCAATGGGATGGGCAGTCCCACAGCAAAAATGGCCAGTCAGAGTTCATCTGGGTTGTGGTGACCAGTTCTTTATGTTCCCAGACTGTGCATGAGCCACTGGAGGAGGTGTCTTTGGGTGAAGTGGTTCTCTGCCCCCCCCCCCGAAACCACTACAATCTAAAGTGTGTCTGCCTATAGCCCTCCCAGCAGCTGGAGCTATGAGATCTTCTGTAACAGGGGTTTGGGTGGTATGGTACACTCCTAACCACGTTCCCTTACATTTACCCCTTCTGTACGTTCCCAGAAAGTCCACCCTAGTGCAGGTCCTTATGGTCTGATGCTTAACTCTTATATAGTGGGATCCTTCAATTCCAGTCAACTACTAAATCTCTTCTGTAATCACTTGAAACCACTGTCCAAATACCCTTCATGGCTCCCAATTGCCTATGGATTCAAGTTCTTAAATCATAGCTAAGTTCTGAGATGTTTTATAATCCACCCCAATCAATAATTCTGAAACTTTCTTCTATTCATCTACCTTCTTCATCACAATATCTAGTTCTTGTTTTCGAAGCTGTTTCTCCTCATCTTCTCTCCCTCCACACATTTTTCCATTCCCTCTGCTCCTCCCCATCCTATTCTACTACAAAATCCTACCAACCCTTCAAGATCCTGCCATTAAAAACTTCCCTCCACTGATGGTCATAGACCAGAGAAATTTCATCTTCCCCAGAAACATCAATTTCTTATTTTAAGCAACATTAATTCTATGCTTCTGATTTAATGTCATGTAGTCTACGTTATCAATTACTGTATACATACTTAATTTAGGTCTTCCTGAAAGCAGGCATTGAGATAAGGACTTGGGGACAGGTTGTCTATTTGGAGGGGATCCCCGTGAGTTGTGGGGGGGAGTGAGGAAAATAAGACAAAACAGGAAGTCATGTGTGTGTTAGTGAGCAAGTAGTGCGTGGGTTCTTGGGGCTCAGGCCCACCCAGAAACCTTTGAGAAACTGCACAGACCCATCCCAGAGTTGTCCCTTGAAAGACAGGGAGAGTGGCGGCCTTGACCCATTGACTCCCATCTGCCTTAAGGGATGACCTTGTTGTTCCCAGGAATGTTGGCTTTCCTGAACTGTGAAGTTACATGTGCATGTAAAGGAACAAGTGAGGGAGAATGCTTAGGCAAAGGACACAAGAAGGTACGTGTGGTAGAGAGCTACTACAACTGTGCCTGGAATTGTGGACCACAGAGCAGGTGGACTCAAGAGAAGGAGGGAGGGCATGGAGGGGGTGCATCTGTAGTGTTCACTCTTTCCCCACCTGAATGATAAGCTGTGAAGCCATTCTTTGTATGTCCCGCTGGGTTTTGCACATGAGGACCATGCACAAATACTCATTTATTCATTTATGGGTCTGAGAAAACCCACTCTTTTGTTGTCCTTTACACCCAGAACACTTCTGTGACCAGTTGTGTTGGGATATCACAGCAAGCAATTCTGTGACATCATCCAAGTGTCATACAATTTATACCCTACAGGTGAAAGGCTCACCCCTACAGAGCTGCCCTCCCCCACTTTTGATGCCAATCACAAGTTCAGGCTGTCACCTGTGCCTGTAACCAACCAGTGAAAAAAATCAGGGTTCCTACAACCCCCTCACTGGGTTTAGTAATTTGCTAGAATGGCTCACAGAATTCAGGGAATATCTACTCGTTTATTATAAAGGATACATAAAGAATATGGGGTGCCTGGTTGGCTCAGTTGGTTAAGCGTTCGACTTCAGCTCAGGTCATGATCTCACAGTTCATGGGTTCAGGCCCCACATCAGGCTCTGTGCTGATAGCTTGGAGCCTGGAGCCTGCTTCGAATTCTGTGTCTTCCCCTCTCTCTGCCCCTCTCTCTCTGCCCCTGCTTGTGCTCTGTCTCTCTTTCTCTCTCAAAATGAATTAACCTTAAATATATATGTATATATAATATATGATTATATATTATATATTTATATTATATATTATAAAATATAATTATATAGTATGTATTTATATTATATATTATATTATATATAATTATATTTAAATAAATAAATATATTTTATATATTATATATTAATTATATATATTAATATATTATATAATTATAATTAATACTATATAGTTGCTAATTATATACAATAATAATAATTATATAATATATTATACAATATATTTATATTATAAATATATAAATATATATATATATATATATATATATGGTTAAAATGAAGGATATGAATGAGCAACCATGGAAAGGTACATGGAGTGAGGTCTGAAAGAGTCCTGAGCACAGGAGCTTCTGTCTCCATGGAGCTAGGGTGCACCACTTTCCCAGGATATGGATGTGTTCACCAATCCAGAAGTTTTCCAAACCCTAAATTCTTTTTTATGGAGGATTCATTGCACTGGCACAGTCGATTAAGAAGTCTACTTCCAGCCCATCTCTCTTCTCTAATCATGGCTTGATTTTTCTGGTGACCAGACCCCATCCAAAAGCCCTCCCAGAGGAAAAAAAATACTATCACCCAGGAGGGTGCAAAGGTTTGGGGAGCTCTGAGTCAGAAACCTGAGGCAGAGACCAATATACGCATTTTCCATTATTTCATGAATGGACATTGGGACTGGAACAGGTCTCTTACATCTGCAACGTCTTGACTCTTCCACATTATTGCTTCTCTCCTCCTTCAGTCTCCTCATTCTTCTTCTTTACCTCCTGGTTACCTTCTGATTTACCTCCTAACTCTCTGACCACCCTTTTTACTTCTCTATTCCAACCTTGTATTCCTCTTCTCTATCCATTCCTGTTGTCTTTTCCTACATTTATCCTACACCCTTCCTGCCTCTGAATGTAACTATTAACTGACCTTTTAATTCATCCATTATACTTGTTCTTACTCAGACTAGGCCTTGTTCCAGGGGCAGGAATGCAGCACCCAGGGGGTTTGCTTTCTCTCGTTGGCACATCGACCAAGAGAAATACAGTAGAATATCAGTGATTAAAAATAAAACAGGTTAAGAAGATTTTTTTAATGATCAGGTGGCTGATTCAGGTGTCTCCAAATGGATAATATTTTAGTAAACACATATCTCCATTATTAATTGAGAAAAGTAAGATTTAAGAGGTGACTTGTCCAAGGTTGCACATCTAGGAATGGTGATAACTGGAGTTTTTGCCAACCTTTTTCACCAAAGCCCCAACTTGTAGAAGCTGTCCTGAGCCCTTGGAGGGTGAAGGGGGCAGGTATGAAGAGGTCCAATCAATCTCCTGCAATGGAGGAAAGCAAGAATGTTCTCCACCCTTTGTCTTCAGAAACAAAATGTCTCTTAGCAATTTGCTGCTCATGTTGAAATAAGATCAGGAAGTCTTTACAAGTTCCAAATGATAAAATAACTGATCGTTTCAGCCTGAGTCTGCCTGTGATTAAAAAGAATAAGAATACAATTGACAATGAGGAGGAGGAGCAGAAGCCAATCCATGTCCTGGAGGTTAGGTCCCAAAATGGAGCTGATGGAAGAACGTTTACACTTGGGCAAGGTAACAGGGATGTAATCTGAACTCTGACTTCCTCTCCACATGCTCTCCTCTGGCTTTTGGGGTCTCAGATGTAGCACATGAGAACCCCTTTAAATTTCCAAGCTTCCTGGTTATATGATATTGATTAGTTTTTTTATATTTTATGTCCTGTAATTTCATTTTCAGGCTCATAAACTATATAGCACCAAACCTAGGCTGTTTCAAATATAATGAGACTTCAAAACCTTCAAAATGCTTCTGGTTTTCCTCAGCATCATTTTACAATAGCTACACCACCTTATATTTAAAAACCTTTCAGGGTGGTTTTGTTGGGTGATTTCTTCAGCTAGTATATGCAGTAATACATTTTAAATTTCAGTTTGTGGGGCTCCTGGGTGGCTCAGCCAGTTAAGCGACTCACTCTTGATTTTGGGCCAGGTCATGATCTCATGGGTCATGGGATGGAACCCTGTGTCCGTCTCTGTGCTGACAGCGTGGAGCCTGCTTGGGATTCTCTCTCTCTCCCTCTCTCTCTCCCTCTCTCTCTCTCTGCCCCTCTCCCACTCCCTTGTGCTCTCTCTCAAAATAAATAAATAAATAAATAAATAAATAAATAAATTGCAGTTCGTGCTCTCCACCTCATTACCCATGGACAAGTTAGGATGTATCAGGTCTGGTATTCGTTTCTGAAGATGATACTGTGTTCAGCAGGTTCAATTCATAAACAACCTGCACTGAACTTTATTCTCATGTTCTGGGCTTTGTTGGTTTAATTATAATTTCCCTATCAGGTGGCACTGAGCTTCGGAGCTCAGTTTCTCCTACAGATAACAGGTTTTGTTCTTCCCGGGGGCATTTGCAGACCCCTGCCTCTAGCCTTTCTGAGGAGGAGTCAGTAGACACAGTTTATGAGGACAGCCAAGTTAAGAAAGGCTATTGCTAATTTTCCTACACACACTGGTACTTACTGATAGCACCTGTACCCACTCTTGTCAAGGCTTATACTCTGACTTCTCCTAGCATGGCCCACTGAGCCCCTGGGCTCCCAGTAGGGAAACCGGTGAGATCCAGCCCTGGGCCTCCAGCACCATGGTTACACACTTCAGCAGGTGTGCAGAGTGACATCTGTGTCACTCAGAGAGGGAGAGCGAGGGAGAGCCCTGGCCTAGACCAGTCATCCATGGGACAGAGGCCAGAAGCAAAGTTCTGTATCTCAGCTTCTTTCCCACAGTCAAGAAAGACCCCGCCTTTGAAGTTTCCATGAAGGAAGGAGGTTCCGACCTCCAGGGAAGGCAGCAGAAGCAGCCTGCTCCCTGGCACATGGAGCCTCAGCAGCTCTCTGCTAATGACATATGAGCTGTTGACAGCGCTGCCAATGTCTGAATTAAAGTTTATGTACTGACTCACGGGGCGAAGAGAGAGTTTTAGAGTCAGGATGTGAGAGTTCTTTTTCTTTCCACATTGGAGGTCGTTAGAGGCAAGCCCTGTTCCTGGCTGCCTGGCCAGCACCACGGAGAGCTGGCCCGACATGAGCAGGGCTATTTATTGCTCCTGCAGGTGAGCTTCCTGCTGACGGCCCTCTCAGTTTTCATCATGGATGACGCTAAATCAATTAGTAGACAGAACGCAAATCATGCCTGTTGCTCATGCCGAGAATCTAGCAGGAGTCAGGACTGGACCATCCGTCCCTTGGCTCCTCACCCAATCCACATCAGGTCCTAGATGGATATACCCTGTCCCATTTCTCCATGGAGTTGGTCTCTGTCTAGTTCTCAGTGTCCTAGGCTCGACACTGGAATGGCCTCCTTCCCAATTTATCGGTGCTCATTTGATGCCCCTGCCCAATTTTCTATCCCCTCCTCACATGCCTCCTCCAGACACATGCTAGTCTCAAGCCTCCGCACCTGCCTTGGCTCCAGCCTGCAGCTTCCTGAACTTGGCTTAACATCGGGGTCACCTGGGGAGCTTAAAAATAGGGGTGCCCATGTCCATTCAAGTGACTCTGATCTCAATCGGTCTCGGGTGCAGCCTGGGCAGGAGTATATTTTTAAAGTCTTCCTGGTGAATGTGCAGCCAGGATTGAGAGCTACATGTCCCAGTCTTCAGTTGGTGTATCCTCCACCAACCAAGCCTTTAGGGTCTTGTTCAATGTCACTTTCCCCAAGAAGCCTTCACTTTCACCAAATCCCTTTTGGAGTTTCAGTCGCTCAATGCAAACTTTTCCTTCATTTCTGTTCTCAGAATGTGTAATTATATATTCACAGATGTCATTTTCTGATCAATGTCTATCTCTGTCATTGAGCCCACACATCAAGGACCATGCCCACATTTTTAAGTACTAAGTCTTCTATGGCTAGCAAAGTGCTGGGCACAAAGTGGGGGTTTCAGTGTGAACCAGCTGAAGGAATGACAGCACCAGGTTGCAGCCCTGTCCTGGGTACCAGAGGATGCAGAGTCCCTCTGTGGACTTGCTGTGGCACTTCTTTCCAAATGACAAACAACGGGTCACAGGGTTCTGGCTGTGTGATGGTGCATGGGTACTTTGTGGAGTTAAAGTGGAGGTGGGGGAAACAAGAAGGGAAGAGGGGCTCAGGTGAGTAGAAAGTAGAGGCTGAGCCACCTGCCTGAGATGTGCCCCGAAAAGAAGGTCAACATGCTGTCAAAAGTTTTGAGTCCTACCATTGGCAGCCACAGTGCATATGCTTTAATGTGAAAATGACATTTCAACTATCAACTATATGACTTTTCCAGAAAACATGCCTTATCTGTAACTGTAACTGTAGGTTCACATACCCCAAGGCACATACCCACCCATTCTTGAGAAGTAAGATGTCCTTTTGGTACTGTGCATTCCACAGAGCCATCAGGTCAAACGGGGAAAGAGATGACAGTGCTTTTCACAGAGAAGCTGGCATTATGACTTAAACTGGAATCTTTAGACTCAGAAAGACCTGGGTTCAAATGTTGTCTCTACCAGGCTTTTCCTTGTGGCTTTGGTCTAATTACTTCATCTCGTGGAGTCTCAGCCTTCTCAACCACAGATTGGATCCCCCTGGCAGAGCCCCTAGAGAACTGTCAAGGAGATTATTTGAATCAGCTTTTCAATCAGCCTTTATCCCACTGTCTGGCACGTAATAAACTCTCAATTAATGCTCAGCAGTTTCAGATAGGGAAAAGCCAATGCAATATGCAGCAGCCTTTTTGAATCTTGATGTGGCTGTTAATACCAGCAGGCAAGTACAGCAGGGGGGTAGGAGCCAGTGTTTCCTGGTTAGCGTTTCTGATTAAGAATAGCCATTCTTTTATGGGAATTCAAAGGAGAGTCATTGGGGCGGTGGGGGGGGTGGTCTGCAATCTGCCGTTCTTCTTTCCCGGGATCCCATGGATGGTGTGATCAGAGTAGATGAAAAGAGATGTCTCTTCTAGCTTTATAGGCCATCCAGTGACTCCCCTTTGCTCCCTTCCACCTCCTGTCTTCGACCTCAGCCCTCCCCACCCTACCTTTCACCACCGTGAAGGAGGAATGTTCCCCATCAGCTATTTCAGAGGCTGTGGACCGAATCTGAAAGATGCAAATATTCAAAGCCAGTTAACATTACATTTAAAGCAAAAGGTCAGGTGTTTTGGAGGGAAAACTAGATTCGTTTATATATTGTGCTTAGAGACACCAACATTTAGACTCTTTAAAACAGAAGGGTCTGTTTTCACTGTTGTCATCTGCACTATTCCATGTAAACAGGGAGAAAAGAAGACACATCCCAGACAGACAAGTGTCTTGAGGGGTGGATCATAGTACTCATGATGCCCTTTCTATGGTAAGTGACAGAATCATACTCAGGCATGAGAGAGTATGAAGACAGTGCTCAAGAGAACATGCGTGTGCACATGTGTGCATAGCCTTAGGCTAGGTTCCCCCAGGAGCCCACCCTGAAACCAGAATTCAAGTGCAAGGAGTTTAGATGGAAGGTGAACATGGGAATCCCTAGGAGGGCAAAGGGATGTGAGGTGGGAAGCAATTTACAGGCCTGCTCTCAAGCATCCTGGGGAATAAGTCCCAGTCCCTCTGGGGAGCTGCGGGGGATGGTGTACAACACCCTTAACAATGACATTTATCTACACACTTCCTGTCTTTCATTGTTTCTGTCTTGCTGTGTGGCCAGGGAAAAGCCTCAAGGCAGAGACTCCCAGGTGACAGCAGCCCCACCTTCAGCAGGTAGAGTGAGTATCCCCTGGAAATAGCACCTGCCACCAGGTACAGGAAGCTGCCTTCTGTGGTGTGGCCCAGAGGTTTCCGAGGCAGATGCAGAAACAGGAAGGAAACAGGTAAAACCTTTGTTCCTGCCAGTGGAACTGTTGGAGGTAGTCTGAGCCTCTCCTGCCTTGGAATGTCATTTCGTACTTAAGTAATCCATTCTTCATTCTTCTTAACCCAGTCTTCTGTTTATTGATGAGCCTGGCAGATAGGTGACTCTGGCTCTAATGTCAAAAGGAAACAAAGGTCAGTTTAACATTGCATAGGGGGAAGTCCTTGCTTTGTGCTGAATCTTATCAAGTTTTTGTTTGTTTCTTTGTTTCTGAAACCAGGACCTCAACACCAAGGTCCTTGGGAAAGAAACGTCAGCAGGTCGTAGGGAGAGGACAGGAGTGACAAAGGCAGCAGCCAGCCACCAAGGGCTTCTTCAGGAACTGTGCCAGCAGGGTGGCCACCCCAAGGCCTCCCAGGGCCCTGCAACCCTCCCCCCACCCCCATCAGGAGCCGCACTCAGAACCTGGACTGGCTCGGGCTGTCACAATGCTCTGCCACTCACACCTCAACCAGCTGTCCTTTAATTTACTGTTTCCATATTAATAACCTTTCTAAGTCTTATTAGAAATAAGGTCAGGCAACTTTCCTTAACTCCATGCAACATTTTTTTTGGGAAAAATACTGGTTGGTTTTCTTATATTTTGCCTTTACATGAGGAAGATGTAATAGCTTTCCTTTTTTAATTCGCATATAATAAAATAGTCTTCTTTTGGCCTACAGGCCCTTGACTGTTAACACATGTTGACATCCCTGTAGTGCCCAGTGACTGTTTTTTAACACTTCTAGCTCAGAAGGACATTTATTATTTTTCCTCTTTATTTGTCTCACCATATTTTAGGAAAATCTCTAGTTAGCATAACGAACCTGCGTTTGTCCTGATGTTATCCCATAGGAACCAGATGAAGTTGGTATGTTGACTTAAAAAACAGGGAGTGAAAGTACAGTCACATTTTAGATATGGAAAAAGTAAAGGAGGTGGGAGAGTGGTGCCTGCACCCTTAGAAAACTTGTTCTCTTCACTTGGTCTGAGATCAAAATGATGCAGCCTGTCCTGGGGGCCATCTGGGGGGCAGACATTTCGCTGTCTGGGGTGATGGTTTCATATTTCAGAGCCAGAGTCCTTATCAACCTTGGGGTGCTCTGTGGACCCACCTTTGGTTCCAGATGATGCTGTGAAGGTTCAGGACACAATGTGTTGCAGAATTAGCCACGGATGGGGACAGTGACTACTCTACCAGAGCCAATCCCGCAAAACCAGGTTTTCATGTAACTTGAAAACCATACCACTAACAGCATCATTCATCTTGAGGGCTATGGTTGGCACTATGATAGAATGAAGAATTCTATTCCTGTGAAAGATAAAATGTTTATCTTCGAGTTCTTGGATAACCTTTCTTCTGGCCTTTTTTTTTTTTCCTTAAATGTTTATTTACTTTTGAAAGACAGAGAGACAGAGAGAGACAGAGAATCTGAAGCAGGCTCTGCACTGACAGTAGAGAGCCCGATGTGGAGCTTGAACTCACGAATGTGAGATCATGACTTGAACCAAAGTTGGAGGCTTAACAGACTGAGCCACCGAGGCATCCCTCTTCTGGCCTTTTAAGTTTGAATTCACATCGTCACCTGAGCTTTATGCAGTAAAACCTAGGATTGTGAGTTACTTGTTCTGCGAGTGTTCTGCAAGACGAGCAAACATTTCCAGTAAATTTTAAGTTGATAATTGGCCGATGTCTTGAAATGCAAGTAGTATGTGATGTTGAATGTCACATGAACACAACTGAGCTAATAGTTCTTGAAATTTGCTTTGATGTATGAGTGCTTTGGATTACAACCATGTTTCCGGAATGAATTACACTCACAAACCAAGGTTTCACTGTATTTAAAATTCTAATTTAAAAGAGGAAGGAAGCTTAAGCTTTGTATTTTAACTGCCTTTGGCCAAATGGCCTACCCCAGAAACATTTAAAGATTGAGCCATGTTCTTTCAGTCTGGGATATTAAAATAAAATTTTAAAAATACAGGTGGTCCAAGTCCATGTGTGGTTGCCATTACTTCTAGGAAATTTCTACCAAGCATGTGGAAGAGGCCCAGCTTTGCCACCCAATTCTTCCTCTGGTCTTCTGAAAGTCACTGGGTCAGAATTTCACTTTTCTTATTTTCGGAATGAGAAGTTTGGACTAGATTGTTTCTCAAGTCTTTTTAGTCTCTAAAAGCAATAATCCTTTATTATCAATCTTTTACTATGCTCAGCTTCCTTGCTTCCGTCCTTCTGATAATGAACCGCAGGAGCCATTTGTGGAGCACTGTCCGTGAAGAGAACTGTGGTGTGGCCCTATGTGCAGGACCTTATTTAGTCCTCAATCTTAGCCAACCAAAGAGTCATTATTTACCCTGGCTCCAAATTGGGAAACTGAGTCTCTGAGAAAATTAAGTCAAGCATTCTAACTCACAAAGCCCACAAGTGAAAAGGGCAGGCAGAATTGAAGCTTGGGCCCCATGTTCATACCCACTTGGCTTTTTTGCCACCCTTTGCCTTTCAAAAACAGATACCAGGGGAAAAATGACATTCCAAAGCCAAGACCCCAAGTTCATTTATTTTCTTAAAGTGCTTCAGGCAACTAATGTACTTAGGACTTAGAATGAACTCCCTGGGACAAGCCCCCACCTGTGGGGGATTCTTCAAGCAAGTTTCTGTGCTCTGAGTGCAAACCTCATGTCCCCTTTCCCCAAGGGAGCACCTGTGAAGGCTTAGTCCACTACAAAACCAGCAGGAATGGCTGGTGTTCGGGCTTTGTTCAGTCTGAGAAGTAGGTAGAGGGAGAGCAAAGTCCAGCATCATTTCTCAAATGGAAGCTGGGACAGAACATTCATCCCTGGGTACACCTCCGAGGGCTAACAGGTAATGGGACTCCTCAGGCATCCGTTTTGTCAATCTTCCTGACTCCCCTTTTGAGAAGGGTTTGCAGTAACTCACAATAGAGAAAGTAGAGGATCAGGGAATAAAGTGTCCCAGAGGACAGTGTTCTGGTGATTGAATTTAGCCAGAAACATTTTGCTGCTGTTTAAACACCTGTTGTTAATTTGATTCCGTTAAAAAAGTACTTGGTGTAGGGGAAAAAAAGCGGTTTAGGAAAGCGATAATTCTACTTTTGCAAATATATATATATATATAATATATATATATTATATATATTATTTACTTTATTTATTTATATATTTATTTATATATTTATATATAATATATATAATTTATATATTTATTATATATATATTATATATATTAAATATATATAAATTATATATATTATATATATAATTATTTATTATTATTTATATATATATTATAATTATATATATATAATTGCAAATATATATATATATATAATTTCATTGACCATAAAAAGCTTAATTATTAGAAGCATTGTAATTTACGTGCTACCAAAGGAAAAATATTATCAATTAAATTTGATGCAAATGTTTCTTATCCTTTAGCATTTTATCTTTTATTTATTTTTTAAGGTTTATTTATTTATTTTGAAAGTGAGAGTGCAAGTGGGAGAGGGGCAGAGAGAGAATCCCGAGCAGGTTCTGCACTGTCATCACAGAGCCCGATGCGGGGTTCAAACTCATAAACTGCAAGATCATGACCTGAGCCCGTTCGATACTCAAAAGTTCAATACTCAACCAACTGAGCCACACAGATGCCCCTCCCTTGCATGACATTTTAATTTTAATAATGTTTAATGCAATTTAGTGAGATTTTAAAACTTTTTTACACATAGATTTTTTTTTTTTTTTTTTTTTTTGGTATATCACTCTTTAATGTATGAAAAAGAGACAGCTTCAGGTAAATAAGTGGGTTGATGATTTTCTAAAACCTGGCCATGATGAGTTCCGCTCTTTTGGATCAGTTTTCAACCAGAGACTGATTTTCTTACGGGGTTTGTTTGTTTTTTTTCACACAATATCCTCTCCGATACATTGAAGACACAGCCTTTCTTTTTTTTTTTTAATGTTTATTTATTTATGAGAGAGACAGAGCATGAGTCGGGGAGGGGCAGAAAGAGAAGGAGACACAGAATCTGAAGCAGGCTCCAGGCTCTGAGCTGTCAGTACAGTGCCCGATGCAGGGCTCCAACTTGTGAACTGCGAGATCATGACCTGAGCCAAAGTCCGATGCCCAACAAACTGAGCCACCCAGGTGCACCGCCCTTTCTTTCTTTCTTTTTTTTTTTTTTTAATGTTTAAGATACAGCCTTTCTTAAAGGGACATTCCACTATTGCCTTGACTAATTTCTTCCGAACCAAAGGCATTCATTCTACCAACTCAGAAGAGCATGTGAAGGAAATGACAATTGCACCATTACTACTGCTTGGGTGACCAGAATCGTAAAACGCATTCCAATTTCAGGATGGTACATAGCAAAAAAACCCAAAAACAAAAAACAAAGTAGAGCAGGTAGGAGTGTACACAAATCGGGCAAAGACTTTTCTCTGAGATTGAGTCCCTCAGCCTTACCTCTCATGTTGTAAAGTATTATCCTACTGACCTGTTCCCCATCTTCTCAGTTAGCTATTTCTAGCCTCTGAGCCTTTGTACATGCTTTCTTTTGCTAGGGAAGTGACCCTTTCTTGTTCCTACTTCTGACTTGGATACTTTTTTTTTTTTTTTTTTTTTTTTACAAATAATATTTGTAGAATACAAAATGAAAGGTACTGAGATACCTCTCATATTGTAAAATACAAAATATTATTTTGCTTTTCCCTTACAATACGTGACAGTTATAGTCTTAGCTTTTAGTTTTTTCTTTTGCTCCATTACAGCTTTTTAAAATATCCTTATATTTTTATCCTCAGTTTTAGTGAGTTAAGCCATGATTTTACATCAGTAACTTGACACATACTGCTTCTCTGCAAAAAAAAAAAAAAAAAAAAAAAAAAAAGGCTATTCCCTGACCTCTCTCCCCACCCCTACCTCCCCACTGGAACTTCTATCAGTTCTCTGATGTCGTATTATCATAGTTATTCTCATTTGCCTCCTATTTTGTATAACAATTAATTTTGCATGACTTGCTTATGGTTTGGATCCATAATTGGAAAGCCAGTAAGTATAATATGCATTTTGTGACTTTAAAAATACCATTTGCTGCTACGCCAGATAGGATTATAATATTACAATTTCTTTAACATGGGTCCAATGCCAGTTGAGTAAAATTTGTTCTAAGATCAAAGCCAAATAGTTTTTTGGATCAGTTTTCAACTGGAGACTGATTTTTTCTTACATTCCACTGGTTGTTTAAAATCATGCCACTTTTTAATTTGCTTCCACTTAGAATATGACTTTATTTGATTTCTGTTTGTTTTTCCTAGAGTTTTTAATTGCTTTTCATGCTTCTTGTTGACAAAAGAGTCATGTGTCCATCATATTTTTAAGTTGCTCTATCATCTCACCTTCTCAGAGAGTCCATTATATGTTGTTTTTCTAATACCTTCTGTAACTGAGATGCTTCCTCCCAGAGCCTGTATCCTTCGAACCCAACCTGGAAAGATTTCCCCCAGGTGTCCAGCCCAGCTGCAATCCTATGACTTCACTCTCCTCTGCTAGAGTCCACTATTTCTACTATTTCCCACATTCCTCCTTTATTTTGCTGGGGTACATTTTATCAACTTTTTAAAGAATTTTTTACTTATTGTGTATTTATTTTTGAGACAGGGGAAGAGAGAGAGACAGAACACAAGCAGGGGAGGGGCAGAGAGAGAGGGAGACAGAGAATCTGAAGGAGGCTCCAGGTTTTGAGCTGTCAGCACAGAGCCTGACGCAGGGCTCAAACTCACGAACTGTGAGATCATGACCTGAGCCGAAGTCTGACACTTAACCGACTGAGTCACCCAGGCACCCCTATTTCTTAAGAAAGTTGTGTGTCAGATAAAGGGAGATTCTCATGGCTAGTTAATTTCATTTTCCTTGCCCGTTAGTTTTACTCAACACAGAATCCCACATCCAAAATGATTTTCCTTCACAATATTCAGTGCTTTGCTTCACTCTTTAACATTTAGTACCACTTTGAGAAGTCATTTCAGTCTTGTGTTTTGTCCCTTGCCAATGACCTTCTATGCTTCTCTTCTTGATGTCCCATAATGTGTTAAGGAAGTGTCTTGGATTTAGGAAGACTCTCACAAAAGGTCTTTACATTAGGACAGACACCTGCCCTTTTGGAAGATCCCAATTTGGAGAATAAAACCCACTTTGAATGATTTCCTTGACAACTTTGGAAGTGGTTGTTTTGCCTGTTTACAACTGTTTAGTTCCATTTCTTCTACCCATTTTGCTAAGGTGTAATCATGCCGAAAAAGGCACAAATTGTAAGTGTCGTGTGGCTTGAAACTTAGACTTAATGTACACAGAAGCACACAGCATATACTTTTTGTGTCTGATTCTTCTCCTTAAGCATTACTTTTGTAACTAAATTTTTGTGAGTCAACTAAATTTTTGCCTATAATTGTAATGCATTCATCCTCAATGTGCTGTAGTGTTCTATTGTGTGAATATGTATCTTTATTCTATTGTTGTTGGATATTTGGGTTGCTTCAGTTTGGAACTTGGCTGAATTGTGTCCCCAACACTGTGCCCCCCAAATTCACATATTGACCCTAAATCCCAGTGTGACTTTTTTTTTTGAGATAAGGACTTTAAATGGGTAATTCAGGTAAAATAAAGTCATTAGGGTGGACCCAAATCCAATACGACTTACCTCTTTACAAAAAGAGGACACAGCCACATACAGAAGGAAAGCCACAAGAAGACATGGGGAGAAGACTGCCATCTACAGGCAAGGAGAGAGACCTCAGAAGGAACCACCTGTGCCAACACATTGATCTCAGACTTCTAGAAGTCTCCAGAATTAGGACAAAACGGCTCTCTGCTGTTTAAGCCATCCAGTCTCAGGTACTTTATTACAACTGCCCTAATAAACTGACAGAACTATTACAAACAGTGCTGCTTTGAGCACCTTGTATCTGTCTTCTAGTGAACATTTGTACTGGTTTCTGCTAGAAATATATTCAGGAGTGGAACTGCTATGTTCTGGAGTATGCCTATGTTCAGTGTAAGTAGATACTTGTCAAAATGGCCTCCAAAGTGGTTGCATGAGCTTACATTCCCCCCAGCCATGTGTTAGACCCCTCATGGGTCCCAACCAACACTTAGCTTTGAGTCTCCCCTCCCCTCTGTTAGCCTGGACCCTGGTCCACCATGCTCCCTGACTCCTTCTTCCCCTGGTTCTTCATCACTGAATGCTCCCATAGCCCCTTCTTTGCCATCCTATCTTACTCAGACTTATTCCATTTTTCAAGTCCAGACTTTTTTCCCTTGCCTTTTTGATTCATTGATCGCCTTTCTCCTAGGATGACTTTTTCTCTTTCATCAAGGCTTATCTATCCTGACTTCGGTTAGGCAATGGTAACTATGAATTAATCAGGCAGATTATACAGTGCAAATGGCATAGCCTCCTAAGGTTATGATCTTATTCTTGAGTAATTATCACATCCTGTTAAAGTTTAGAAAGAGTGGGCAAACTGTTGGGGAGCTTTTCCAGGTAAGAGACATTTTTGTGCTTCTCTGAGCCAGGATCAATATGCAGATGACTGTCCTAGGCATGAAATCACTTCTGGACATGGAAAGTGAGTTTACAAATTTTTCACTTCTTCTGGGTTTGAATTTACTATTAACACTGATGGACACATTCATTTTCAGAATTCATTTTACCATACTCCACACCAACATTTATTCAGATGTTCGAAAGGCTTAATTAAGATAGAGTGTAATGCCATTAACACCGCCAAGAGAAAAAAAAAAAACAAAACTCCCAGCTTCCATAGGGTGATGTTGCACATGTTGTGCAAATCAAGGCAATTCTGATCACAAGTACGTGTGGGTTTATCCCTGAGATGAAGGGTGGTGTATAGGGGAAGAGACAGCTTCCCTTTAAAAGCCTGTGGCCTCTGGGAGCAGTTTACTTGATGGATGACTTAAAATCTGTAGCACAAGAGTCTACTGTTTGCAGAGCTCAGATAACACAGCTGGAAGAGCTAGCTGATGCACAGGTCAAAGGGCAGGAGCTGACATTGACACAGGGCCTGCACGTAAAGTGCATGGCCATGTACTTTACAGATGCCATCTTTTTAGCCCTCACACAAAGCTATTCCTTGGTGCTCTCATTTTACTAAGGAGGAAACCAATGTTCAAGAAAGTTAAGTAACCTGTGTGAGATTATGCACCCCTTCACTCTGTAACAGGGTTTGAAGCCAGGCCTGTCTTGCTCCAGAATTTATGTCCATTCCAGTCTAAACATTTCTGATATTTAAAAGAACTTGAGGAATGATTCACTGAAATAAATGTGATGCTATTCAAAAGAAATAAATATAATACTCTCTATTTTAGTTTAAAAGGATGCAACTGTGCAAGTGTGAGATTGGAAAGATTTAGGGCAACTAGCATTGTTGATGTAACCACCAATTAAAATTTGGTGTTGTCATCCCAGCCAATTTTGCAAAGTAGACTCATAGAACTATACTGTCTCCTGAGGAGGATGGAGAAAAGGGTTAGCTTGGAATATCTGATGTCAAAACACTTGTTTCCAACACATATCAGTTAGGAGACCTCAGGCAAGTCGCCTTAGGCTCCTTTTTGAGCCCCAGTGTACAGATTAACCTATAGAATGGGGAGAATCAGTTCCTGATTCACTGTATTGTAAGCACTAAAGAGTAAAATGTCTAGCATGATGCATGGCATATAGAGCTCAGTATGTGTCTACTGAGCATTCCTAGTTCCCAAGCCCACACATTAAAATTTAAGAGTGGCCCTGAGCTGCCTCCAGAAGAAGGTAAGTGGACGTTGCCACCTGGATTCCATCTCAACTGCACTAAGAGCAGAATCAAGACTGGTAAGTTAAAAGACAGGAAAGAAGAGAGATTATTTCCTTTTCTTTCTGCCAGCATTTAATAAATATTGCTTGAGTGCTCAATATATGTCAGGCGCATTCCAGACACTGTGAATAAAATGGCAAATGCCTTGTCCATACCATCAAAGGACTTCTCTTTTAGCGGAGGAGACAGGCATGGAACAGTTAAATAGACAAAATGAAAAAGATTACTACAAATTTTAAGTGTTATGAAAGAGTGAATCGTAGGCTGAGGTAGAAACTAATAAAAGGACGGACTGCATTAAACAGAGTAGTCACAGAGGCTTTTTGAAGAGATTCCAGTTACTTAGAGACTTGGAGGCTGTAACAGGCAGAAAACATGCCTGGTGGAAGGAACAGCATGGTGATGGCTCCCAGTGGTAAACAGTCTGGGCTGGCCAAGCAGCTGGACATACACAGTGAGTGAGGTCAGAGAGCCTGTCAAGTGGGACTGAGAAGACCCAACAGTGCCCATGGCAAGTGAGGAGTTTGGGTTTTATATTTAGTGCAGTGGATAGGCATTGAGAGGCTTTGAGTGGAGGCCAGTGTGAGGTGGGTGATAGCTCATGCAGAAACTGGATTTGGAGAAGGATAAAGGAGAAGCTTGCGGTAACTAACTCGGGAAACAACAGTGGCTGGGATAGGTGGTGGTAGCACTGGAAATGGGGAGGATGGATGGATTTCAGACATGTTTTGGAAAGGAATTTGACAGGACAGAGTACATTGTCCAATCGGAAAAGGACTTCTAAGTTCCAGAGCTCCCTGCCTAAGGGATGGATAGCCATCAGAGAAGAATGTTGTTTGGTCGGAAGTATACTAGGGGTGCCTGAGTGGCTCAGTTGGTTGAGTGTCCGACTTCGGCTCAGGTCATGATCTCACAGCTCGTGAGTTCAAGCCCCACGTTGGGCTCTGTGCTGACAGCTCAGAGCCTGGAGCCTGCTTTGGATTCTGTGTCTCCCTCTCTCTCTGCCCCTAGCCCACTTGCATTCTGCCTTTGTCTCTCTCAAAAATAAATAGACATTAAAAAAATTTTTAAAAAGGAGAAGTATACTGAAGGGAGCCACTAAGAATTTGTGTACTGTCAGTCTAGGATTACTGAGTACCTGAAATTGTATATTCCTCACTTGTTTAGGATAAATATCAAAATCATCTTATAATGTTGATGATAATGGAAAGAACTATATATCAAATCATCATCTACAGATATTTGGGGATTAATTAATTAGGCATAATCTAATATGGCACTACACAGATCTGCTAGAAAAAAGGTTGGGGGGAGCAATTCAAACATATATTTAAACTGGGGGAAGATCTAGAACTTTATGGGCACCTGACGAGGGGATGTATAAAGGGGAAATGGTGCTGTGCAGAAATTTTACACCATCGGAAACTTCAAGACATCCTCTCAGACAAGCTCGGGTCCTATCCTTTCTCTCATGGGATTGTTTTTCTTTGGCCAGATATTTTTTTCAGGACCTAAACTCTTCCATGTTAACAAATACTGCCCCTCAAGCTATTTTCAGAGATTGCGAATCTCTGGAAAGAGACAAATATTGCTTATTTTGAAGACTTCTATGAAAAGTCATGTAGAATTAGGGCTTAAACCAGTGGGTTGTGACCTAGGTTTTACATTAGAATCATTTGGGAATCTTCTAAGAAAAAAAAAAATGCCTAGGGTTTCACTTTAGAATCACCTGGGGGATCTTCTAAGAACAGTGAAATGCCCAGGCAGCATTCTAGGAGAATAAACCAAACTTTGTAGTATCTTTAAAGCACTCCCCAGGTGATTCTAATACAGTCAAGCTTGAGAAACATTGCTGAACACTTTCTGACACTGTCTCACTGTTGTTTTATTTTGAAACCCTTCTCCTCCCCCAAATGGCAAGAATTTGCTTGGAAAACATATGTGAGTGTATGTATATACACACACACATATATATTTTTTTAATTTAATGTTTATTTTAGAGAGACACGAGCAGACAGAGTACAAGTAGGGGAGGGGCAGAGAGAGAGGGAGAGACAGAATCCAAAGCAGGCTCTAGGCTCTGAGCTGTCAGCATAGAGTCCAATGTGGGGCTTGAAGTCATGATTCGTGAGATGATGACCTGAACCGAAGTCAGATGCTCAGCTGATTGAGCCACCCAGGTGCCCCTGTAAAACATACATATATATTAAGGGCAAGAGAAGTTTCAAAAAATGAAGGAAAGGCATAAATGGAGAGGTCCACAGTCCTCCTTCTTTTCCACTGACCATGGAAGGGGAGTCTGTGGGGTTAATACCACCTGGTATCTGCAGTTTTCTCTCTCCTGATGAACTCAAAGTAACCATCCATTAGCTGGACAAGGGTGGGGGGAATCAGATACAGATGCCCTATTCACTGTACTCCCAGATGGCTCTGCCCTGCCTTTTTAGTTGGCCCTTTATTTATCTTTTAAAATTTTCCATTTCCAACTTTTAGTCAACAGATTCTCCGACTTCAACTCTTCTCAGATGAGGATGGTGATGAAGAAGAAAAATACCTACCTGAGTTCTGCAAACATTTTTAGCAAACCCACACACAGGGTGACCATAGTCTAGGGTGCATAGCTAAGCCCTTTGTCAATCCGAGGCCTCACTCCAACTGCACACTGCTTGGCTGGCGATCAAAATGGCTTCATCTTATTAGAAATCCCCAAGGCTTACAGAGTCAAAACTTGGACGTTTACTGTACACATTAACAGGACTTATTCCACAGGCTCATAATAAATCTTTATAACCACATATGGCTGAGTTATAAATATCAGCTGGGAAGACCAGTAAAATCACAGCATACAAAAAAGGTGTCTGCCCAGCTTGGAAGCACTTTAGACTTTATTAATTTACTTATTTTATCGAACTGCAGCATTTCAGATGCTGGGGTGAAGTTAAATCACTAGTGATGTGAAGTGGAGAAACTAATAAAACAGAAAAATCACTCCAAGAAAAATAATGCAACAATTAGTTCACTTAGTACATTCCTTGGCAGGGGTGGTGAGGGGGCTCAGTTCTTAAAACAAAAGAAAATGAAACACAGGGAATTCTCCATAGATCATTTCTTCATGCCAGGCAGGTGTAGGGAAGTTCTATTTGTTATGATTCTAATACCTCTCTCCTGAAATAAATAAAAGGTTGAACTTCATCCACCTGGAAATGTAGGACATGTAATAAGAGAAAAAAGCAGGATGTGCCCCCAACTGTCTTTCAGATGCCCGAGCATTAGCCAGCCTGGGCTACTTTTCTGTTTTCTGAAGACTGTGTCTTGGGCAAGGCTGGTGAGCGGTGGAGGGAGGACCCAGTCCCTTAACTGGTGAAACTCCGCACCTCTGTTTACACATCAAAATGGAAAACTGGTCAACACAGCCCCAGATGGACACACACGGTTCCAAACTCAGAAAGCCTGTTTCAGTTTTAAGGTACCCTTTTAAAATGCCTTCACAGCTAAAATCATAGGGGTGATTGTTATTCTTTTCCCAGGGAAGTGACATCTTTATTTTGTGTCACTCTCTTTCTCCTCCAGTCACCCTTCCACAACATTTGAAATGTGTCTTCAAAATCCACAATGTAAAGTGTTACCTTGACAAAGATACATTTTATTTCATACAGCTTTTTAAGACCTAGGAAGGAAAGCAATTCTCAAACATAAGGAGATAGAAACTTTAATTGAACTGGTGATGATTCAGAATCACTGCTCACTTTGTAACATTCTTTTACTAGAGAAATAGAAATACTTTGGACACTTCTTATATTTCATTGTTTTCAAGATTACTAAGTGGTTCTAAATAACTTTCTTCTGGCGTTTCAATGTTTGCTCTAAGACATACGACGCAGTGCTTTGTTGGTGCATTTGCAGCCAGAACTCTAACATGGACTTTGGGACATAGGAAAGGAAATTTAAAACATGGCTTTGGGAACCAAACCTGC
Source organism: Panthera pardus (assembly GCF_024362965.1). Classification (NCBI taxonomy): domain Eukaryota; kingdom Metazoa; phylum Chordata; class Mammalia; order Carnivora; family Felidae; genus Panthera; species Panthera pardus. The sequence continues at coordinate 46,995,787 of NW_026526821.1, read as the reverse complement.
AGAATTTGGTTACAAAAAATTACATTAACCCTAAATAGATTAGGCACATATAGGAGATAGTCAATATCTTCTTTGGTTGTTGTTTATATCAAAAAACATTGATTAAGTAATTTGCTATCATGTAATTTATTATTAATCATTTATTAAGTAAGCCAAATAGAATACATTTGAAAAGTACTTTTTCATGTAGTTTGTCTGTCTCCCAAAATTATGTTGTCCATAAAGTGAGCTCAGAAACACCAAAAAAGAAATGCAAATGTAATACATATTCAATTTAGCATATCTCAGTAGCTGCATAAATACATTATTTTAAAACTCTAGAAGGAAACGGATCCTCAAAAATATAAATTACTGAGAAATTTTAAACGGATTAAGGAAAAGATTGCTTTGTTTGCTTTTCTCAAATGAAAAAAAAATATTTTCTTTTTACTTTGGAGACATTACAGTATTTTTAAGTTATATTTCACCAAATAGTTAAAAGCTAATGAATATGTATGATGAGATATGCATACTATTTTAAGGGGAAAATTTATTTTACCAAGGTTGGGTACGTGCTAGAGTACTGCCTACTTGCTACATATCCAAGGGGGATTCTCAGTGCTGGAACAGAAGGTTGCAGACAGCATCACTTACATTAGAATTTAATGATCTAGGGTGCCTGGGTGGCTCAGTCAGTTGGGCATCTGACTTTGGCTCAGGTCATGATCTCCCAGCTTGTGAGTTCGAGCCCTGTGTTGGGCTTTGTGCTGACAGCTCAGAGCCTGGAGCCTGCTTTTGGATTCTGTGTCTCCCTCTTCTCATGCTGTGTTTCTGTCTCTCTCAAAAATAAAATAATCATTAAAAAATTAGAATTTAATGATCCAAAAACTATCCTGTGGGTCCTTTTTTGTTGTGGTCACCATAATGCTCTACCAAGAAAATTGTCCCATTTTGTTCATATGGGCCCAGCTGACATTTCAGGAAACAAAAGAGACTAGTAAAGAAAGCAAAATACAACACCATATATTTTTTTTCTAATTATGGCTCATAAGCATTGAAACAAACCATGCATTTAAAAAAACACTATGCCTGAACTTTGAGATACACTCATATAATTGTTAAGCCAATAAAAGTCATTACAAGGCGATTATTATAAGACAAAATTGCTAAGGACACCCTCACTGTCTTTGAATCACCTACACAGTGGGCACTTGCTACATGGCTCACCCAGTTCTTCAGAGGGCTCTCCGTGGTGGATCAGCTAAGCATCAAGCATTCTGGAGTTTTTCCACATAAAATTTGCAGAAACCACAACTATGTTAATGACTCATATTACACACATGTTGTATATACGTTGTTGAAATGTCGCATGGTCATTTAGCCTTTAAGTTATATCACTATTTTTTAAATGACCTATTGCACTTTCAATTGGCCAATTTTCTTAGAAATTCAATATCTATTATATGCCAGTTCATCACACTTCAGGTCACCCACCCCCACTGCTTTCATCCCTGACTTGGAATTTGCTGGATGGGGCCATTTTAAGACAGGCTTTAAGATCTGTAATAAGATAGGGGAGTCTTTACATAACATTAGGTGATTTTCTCCTCATTATGGGAAATAGGACAAAATTAAACACATGTCTTTGGTAACAAGATTCTACTTCCTATATCTTAGAGTTTGTGACATTGAGCTTTTTGGAAATCTCTGCTGATGGTTAGGTCAGGGCATAAACGATATTCGAAGATTTCAGACAAAGGCATTTCCTTCAAAGTCATGGTCAGGTGAATCTTTGATTCCCATGTGGACTCCAAGTAGCAACTCTGTAACAAGACCTTTTGGCAATTCTTTCTCAAATAAGAATTCGTCTATTGCCAAAGAAAGCACCTACAAGTGCAAAGTTCTGTTAGGGAAAGACAGTGCATGTATCCTGCAGGAGAAGAAGGTGCCCGCAGTCTATATGGGGAAGGGGTCATACCAAACTGCTCATTTTGTTGTAACCTCTGGATTAGTTCTGCAGATTTCACCTCTTTTGGCTCCAGAGAAATGAAACCTAAGTGTACAGTAAGCCTGTATGAAGGGCCCAGAAATACCTGTTGGCTGACTGATTTAGGGCAAAACTTGGAACATGTTTTCAATCCAATCTCCAAATTAACTGGAGGGCAGTTCTGTGAGTTCAGATATTGGAACAGCTGGTTTTATAGACAATCTGAGACCAGGCTTTCGCCTTCAGTGTCAGTTAATTTTTTGAGGGGGGGGGGGCAAGGAATGTTCATATTAAATTCTATTCCTCTCTGAATAAGTACTCCCATCCCAGCCGGTTGGAGAGAGACTCCTAAAGGCAGCCCTGGTGTAAAACACATGTGCTAAAATAAGCACAGCTTTCAGCACCCATTTGCAGGAGCTGGTTCAATCCTAAACACACTTTTCCTCTCTGTATCCAAAGCCTTCAGTGGAGAAGGGCAGGGGTGGGGGGCAGTGTGAGAAAAACTGAAGGACGAATGGGAAATTAACATGCATGTCACAGGACAGAGGAGCTAGGCTGTGGAGGGGTTCTCAGGGAAAACTGTGTGCACCAAAGATTTGCAGGGGCTCTCTCTTCCTTAGAATTATAGCAGGGCACCTGGGTGGCTCAGTTGGTCAAGTGCCTGATTCTTGATCTCAGCTCAGGTCTTGATCTCAGGGTCATGAGTTCAAGCCCTGCATTGGGATCCACGCTGGGTGTGGAGCCTACTAAAAAAAAAAAAAAAAAAAAAAAAAAAAAAAAAAAAAAAAAAAAAAACCTGAGTCTACACCAGGGGGTCAGGTTCATCAAAGAAATTTAATAATATATACTGAATTGAAATGAATTGATAACAAGCCAGGTAAGTATTTATATCACTCAATTAATTTATCTACCAACTCCCTTAAAAATATTTTTAAAAAACATCAGATATGTTTTAGGATCCAGAGCAAAGATGCAGTCCTTGTTCCCCATAGCAATCTCTAGGGAACAGGGATGGGTGGATGAGGCAGAAGTGATCAAATATGGCCCATATCCCTAGGCACCAGCAGCAGCTCAGAGACTTCCCACAGGAGGTGATGTGAGCAGAGCCATGAGGGGCTCCAAAGTGGTGTGTGCACACTCTGGAGTTGCTGGATTACAAGACAAAGCATCACGGGGGTGCCCATGCTGCTGTACCTGCTGAGCTGCCACGGAATCCTTCTCTTCTCCACCACCAGCTTCTCACTCTTCCTCCAAGCCCCAAACCAGATGCCAATGTGAGGTGTCATATCCTCCAAACACTCAAGTATAAAGAGAGATCAGTCCCCTGAAAGGTTAACAGAATGATAGTCCTCAGACTTGACCACGCATTGCGGCTGTCTACAAGTTCAAATTACTGAAGTTGTGACTTCAGTGGTCTCGGGTGTGACCTGGGCCTGGGGATATTTAAAAGCACACCCCTCCCCGCATATCGCAGAAAAGTTTGAGAAAATCACCCCAGAGGACAGCTATTTTCAGCTGTGCCAAAGTCAGTGATTCTCCATTCCTCTCTCCCTTTAACTTTTCCTGCATTTTCCATGGAAAGCAAAAAGGCTTATACCCTCTATTACTTTTACAGGCATGCTGAACAGATTTACAAAAGGGTAAAAGCACTTGAAATACTCTGTGTATTGAGAGGAACATCCTGTCTAAATAATTTGCTGTTCAATCTTTTATGTCCCCGGATCAACCACTGACTTCTATTCTCCTGGGACTGGAGTAATAAATAGCTCTTCTGTCTATTCTTTAAGTCATGTATTAAAGAAAAGGCAAATGCATGTGACGAGGTGGCCGAGTGGTTAAGGCGATGGACTGCTAATCCATTGTGCTCTGCACGCATGGGTTCGAATCCCATCCTCGTCGTCCAATATGTCCACTGGACAGGTTGCATCAGATTTTAGTGCTTTGTGAGCAAAATATTTCACCAGCGGTTGTAAGAAAAGAAAATGGACTCATATGACAAGGATTCAAGTGTCACATGAGAGGATCTAAAAATACACATCTGTACCTTGGAATTGGTACCCAAATCATGCTAGAAAACAAAATGTTTGTTCTATCAACTAACAAAAGAGCAATCCCACAGAACAGCTCCTTCCTGGTGGTGTTTAAGAGGCACAGACACCTCAGCCAGACTTTTGAGCTGGCCGAGCCTGGCCTGGCTTCCTGCCACAGTGGTGTATCAGCTGAAGTCAGAGAGGCTGGCTGCCAATGACAGAATGTATAGACAGAATAAAACTGATATAGCAGGTTATGTTTGGAAACATCCTGCCCTGTTTAGGCTGCCAAGCCTGCGGACATGGCTCAGTTGATTGTGGGTATGGGAGGAAGCCCACCTCATGGAACACAGGTGCTGTCTGGCCTATGCACCCGCCTGGGGCCCAAATGAGGCACCCTTGTGGGTTCAGCAGCCGATAGGACGTGCATTCTGCAATCTGGAAGCTCCCAGAACTGGTGCTGAAAGATTCTGTCCTGAGTCATGTCAACTCTGCACCTACTTCCCTTACAGGATTTGGGGCACAATTCCATGACCACCTACCGACTTTGAGGTTTGTCAGCCACACAGCAGGATGAAAAAAAGCACACAAAGCATGAATTAGCATGGTGTGAAAAGAAATGTCGGTAAAAAAGAGACTAGGGTGTGAGGAGGTTGGAAAGCATGTTCTGCAGGGAAAGGGATGCTGATACACTGAGAGACAAGTGCCGGGAAAATTGACATCCCCGTCTTTTTCTGAACAGTGACTCCTATTTTCATTGCACTTTTCTGTTTACAGAGTTCCATGGGCCTCTCTCATTTTACTCTGTCAGACTTCAGCTGAGATGAAGAGAACTTGCAGCGGTTAGCAGCAGAAAATTATCTTTCCAAGTATGAACATTAATGTGAAACAGTTCACCAAGGGGCTTCCCATCCCATTGGTGATCAAATCTGTCTCGCCTGCAGATCTGATGCAGCCAGCAGTGCTGACTTATCTCTAGTGCAGGAGAAGGGGAAAATCTCCTTATTCTCTGAGGGGTCAAAGTCTCATAATATCCAGTCCCACATTCACTTGCTTATGCCCTTCTGAGCTGTGAAGGTCCCTGGCAGCCAGGGTGATCTCTGCTCTGCCCACCTGGCTCCCAAATTACCAACCTTCTGCTGTTGCTGCACAATATGATGCTGGGGAAAGGGGCCTTTTCCTCCTCACTTGCACTACAGTCACCTACACCTGAAAATTTAGATAACACACTTACAAAGGAAAATGGGATGGCTTTTGTGTAATTTAAACCATGAAATGTCTTGTTCACACATGTTGTAAAGCAATTCACAAAAATCTGCTTGCAGAAACCCAAAGCTGAACAATTTTAAGATTTGTATTTACATTAGCTCATTGTTTATTTTTTCTTATTAAAACAATGAGATAATACATGTTAGATTTTGAAAAGTATAAAAATTAGTAAAAAAGAGAAAGTTACCTATCACCTATTATGCTTCACTTCTGATTATTACTATGATTTTTGAAAATATATTCACATCTATGTATAAACAGATAACCGGGGATCCTGTGTGGCTCAGTTGATTGTGTGTCTGGCTTTGCCTCAGGTCATGATCTCATGGTTCATGAGTTCAAGCCCTGCACCAGGCTCTTTGCTGACAGCTCAGAGCCTGGAGCCTGCTTCCAATTCTGTGTCTCCCTCTCTCTCTGCTCCTCTCCCACTCACGCTCTGTCTCTCTCTCTCTCTCAAAAATAACTAAACATTAAAAAAATAACCAAACTTTATGATCATATTTGATATGTAATTGTGAATCTAGTGTTTCAGTATTAAATTTCTTTTCCTTTCCAATTACAAATGTGGATTATTTTTAGTATACAAAAGTAAAATATTGCAGAAATTTAAAAAAAACATAAAAGTAAGACTTTCTACAATAGGTGTTAGTGAGGGGGTGGAGAAAGGGGAACCCTCTTGCACTGCTGGTGGGAATGCAAACGAGTGCAGCCACTGCAGTAGTCTGAAAAACAGTGTGGAGTTTCCTCAAAAAGTTAAAAATTGAACTACCCTATAATCCGGCAATTGCACTACGCAGTATTTACCCAAAAAATGCAAAAATACAGATTTAAAGGGGTACATGCAGCCTAATATTCATGGCAGTATTATCTACAATAGTCAAATTAGGGGAACAGTGCTAGTGTCCATCCATCCACAGATGAATGGATAAAGATGTGGTATGTATGTGCATGCGTGTGTGTGTGTATGTGTGTGTAATCAAATATTATTAAGCCATAAAAAATAATGAAACCTTGCCATTTGCAATGACATTGATAGAGCTACAGAATATTATGCTGAGTGAAATAAGTTAGTCAGAAAAAGACAAATACCATATGATTTCACTCACATGTGGAATTTAATGAAAAAAAATGAGAAAAGGGATGAGAGAAAGAGAGGCAAACCAAGTAATAGACTCTGAGAGAACAAACTGATAGTTCCCATACGGGAGGTGGTTGGGGAGATGAGTGAAATAGGTGATGGAGATTAAGAAGTGCACCTGTCATGATGAGCACCGGGTGTTGTGGGGTGGTGTTGAATCATTAAACTGTACACCTGAAACTAATGTTACACTGTTAACGAACTGGAATTTAAATAAGAACTTTTAAAAAAAGTAAGACTTTCTAGTAATTCTCACCACCTCCCATCATCATCTTTGAAGATTTGGTGCATAATCTGACATATTTCTCTCTTCTCGATATACATATACTCTTAAAATTTTGTCCTCAGGAGCTTCCCAAGTTATTACATGATCTTTGAAAGTATTATGCTAATGGAAAAATATGTATCACAGAGATGCACCGGAATTACTTAATTCCTTTTCCTATTGAATTTGTTTCTCCAGTTAGATTGTTTAACACCTTTTGCTATTAGCAAGTTTGATGCTGGGCATAACCTTTCATCTTTGGCCTCATTACCGATGGTTTCCCTTGGAATAAAGTCTGAATAAGAATTAAGGAGGGGGCGCCTGGGTGGCTCAGTCGGGTAAGCGTCCGACTTCGGCTCAGGTCACGATCTCGCGGTCCGTGAGTTCGAGCCCCGCGTCGGGCTCTGGGCTGACGGCTCAGAGCCTGGAGCCTGCCTCTGGTTCTGTGTCTCCCTCTCTCTCTGCCCCTCTCCCGTTCATGCTCTGTCTCTCTCTGTCTCAAAAATAAATAAACGTTAAAAAAATTAAAAAAAAAAAGAATTAAGGAATCACAGGACAAGAATTTTTGATCAGCTTGATACATATTATTAGGCTTCCTTCACAAAATGTAAGCACTTTCCACATTCAGCATATACATTTGATTGCAATTTTAACCAATTTATTTGGTTAAGATATTTTTGACATTTCAGGTTGTTAAATCTTATTAATTTTCTCTTGTGATTTCTTTCATAGAAAGTGTTTCTCCCACATGAAAGCAGCTAGACTTTCACATATTTTTCTGTATTGTAAATTCTTTTGTACTTGTTTTCATTTTTGTCCCATTTTGCTCCTTAATCTGGTTAGAATTTGTTTTAGTAGGTCACATGATGTAAGGATATTTTATTTTTCTAAAATAGGCAAATAATGTTCAGCACCAATCTTTAGAGAAGATCATACTCTTTGACTGGCAGTGGTTCTTTTAATGCAGTTAATCCAGGGTAGCCATTTCTGGTCCATTGGCCCACTGTTGATTGGGCACTGATGCCACCTGGTTTGGCTTTTTATAGCTCAAAGCATGGCAATTAAGCAGGGGGTACTGAATTAGATGATGCTGTGCAAAAACCTGCCATCAACTGAGTGACTTTGTGAACTGCCATACGAACTCTCTGGCCTCTGCTAAAAGGGAGTACTTGTGGTCCCCTACATAAGGTTGTTGGATGAAGGGAAATGTGGCAGCTTAGGAAACACAGGGAATAGTATTTATTACAGATGGGTTACAAATAGGAGCTACTGTTATGTGTTGCATTTTGTAGCTGCTAGGAGGAGCCTCTCCCTGTTTTGTTTTTTTGTTTGTTTGTTTGTTTTGTTTTTAAGTCCTGTGTATTTTGGCCTGGTTATCTTTTCAGAAAAATTTCTCTAACATTGTCAAAAGAAATCCAATCAAGATTTTGATTAAAGTTATTCAACTGATACATTCATTTGAGAAAAACTGACATTGTGCCATAATCAGTAATCCTGTATCCCACAGGATATGTCTTCTAATTACTAAAATTTTATGATCTTCAGGCAAATTTTGTGGTGTTTATGTTTTGCTTTTGCACATTTGTTCTTAAAGTAATTCTTTTTTTTTCACTTATATGATTCATATATTATCTCATCATCTTTTTTGAATGAATGCTTATCCTTAGAAAGCCATTTAGTTTTGGAGTATTTGTTTTATATCTAGCAACATTACCCTATTTTGGTATTCTAAAAGTGTGATTTTTCAGGATTTCTAAAAATTCAGTTATAGCATCTGCAAATAATAACTATGCCATAAGGGTCTCTACATCTATACATCTGCTCTGTTATGTATCCTGGAGAATCAGCTACAACATCCAGAACAACCCTTGAAACAGTAGTGTCAGAAGTCATCCCACAGAGCAGGGTATCAAAGTAGCTCTTTCTTTACTTTCTATCTCTGCCTTATGCTGAGTGATCTTGCATCCACTTTTCCCTGTGCCTCAGTTTCTAAATCGGTTTAAGGCAAATATTAACAGCACTTACCTAGGAGATAAGTCATTGCTGAGTAGCTGATCAATCCTTCCTGTAATTCATTACTGCATCTGCCTATACCTGCCCTCCTTCCTTCTCCCTTTACTCATTTGACATTTTCATTTCACCTGGATTCCTTCCCTTTTTTTTTACAGCTAGTCCCTCAGATGACAATTATCCCTGGGACCAAGCTTTTACCAGTTCCCTGAAACTGCTCAGTGTTTCCTCTCTCACCAGAGGACAGGGGTTGCCTGTCCACACTGTTAGGCTGGAAGCCTTCTCTTGAGATTCATTTTAAGGTTGGGGGTCGAGAGGAAGAATTGAAATTGCTTTGTGGTTTGGGAAATTCAGAATTGTGGCATCTTGCAAAGATCTTCAATGCAGGGAATTATGGAAAGACATGGTATGGCTTTGGATTCAGTGATTTGAGGGAACTTCAAATATAAGCTGTGATGAATTAGCAGGGGATTTTCCATTATAATGCTGCCACATATTACTATTCTAGATTCCCAACCACAAACAGTGATCACTGTATTATTTACAAATGTTTGCCCCTCCTAATAATTTCTCTCCCAAAACAAGATAAATCAAAACTTGAGCATTTTGGTTTTGGTCTGTGGCCATATACAACCATCCTCCTGGTTTATCTTTGTGATTCTCATCTCATGAGAAACAAGAGTTATGTAGCAATTGGCTGCAAGATTAATTCCACCTTGATCTCATTTTGCTTCAATTTAGCAATTTCTCGATGGTGTATCAGTCCATCAATCAAGAATATGAGGAAGAGAGATGACAGCAAATTGGATGAAGCTGAGAGATGGATATAATAATATCCTTATTGCCAAGTTTTATGTTTCAGCCTAAAAGTGTATGCTTAGATTAAAAGACTCAAAAATTGCAATAATGCCTCCTGGTGACTTGCATTAAAGTGTGTGTGTGTGTTTGTGTGTGTGTGTGTATGGGGGGCAGGTGAGTGGCATGTGTTAAGACTGGGAGGGAGAAGGACCTGGACACAGTTCCCTTTGGGCCAAGCAAATCCCAAAGGCATCCTGAGGTGGTTGTTAAGAAGTGATAGGATGCATTCCCTGGCTCACACCACTTATGGTTGTGTGACCCCAGGCAATTTGCTTATCTTCTCTTTGCTTCAGTTTCTGCATTTGTAAAATGGGAATAATAATAGGATTCATAGGGTTATTACAAGTGAATTACTGTGTGTAAAATGCCAAGGACAGTGCCTGATTCAAGTATGTGAATGTAAGTGCTACGTAAGTGTCTGTTTAAGACTTCCAGTGAGGATGTAGGGAGTTAGTGGGCTAAGCAGAGCCAGGACAGGGCTTGAGTGGTCCATTTTGTGGAGGTGATGGTGAGGGTCGAACTCAGAAGGACTCAGTAGTCTAGACAGTTGCAGCAGATGCCAGGCCAGGCCACAGAATGCAGTTCTGTGAGGCGATGTCAGATACAGCTTCACACATGGGGAAAGGGGCTTCAGAGCTGCAGAGAGCTGTCCAAGGCCCAGAAGAACAAGCGGTCAGGTGAAGGTATGGTAAAGGACATGGTGACAGAATTTGGCATGGCCAGGAGGATGCTGAATGGTCTTCCATCAGGCCCTGACTGGGCTGGGAGGTGTGCTTCCAAAACAAACAGAAAAGATCCTGTTGCCAGTACCACTGCTATTTCACAGGAAGGAGAAATGAGCAAACAGAAGGTAGGAAAGATATGAGAGGAGAAATGTTACAGGAAAATACTTCTCTTGACTGTGTTCTCTGACTGCAGGAGTCCAAAAGAAATACCTGTGGAAGGGAAGAATTCCACTAAATATAGAAGTACATGATTCGTATGGAATGAGTTCCATGAAAAATAAATCTCCCTTCACTGGCTAAAAGTGTATTATATTTATTCAACAATCATTTCCACAATGAAGTAAAATATGACCCATTATAATATTTATTTCCATTTTTTTACAATTTTTGAGGTGACAAATCCATCATAACTAGGTTATGAATTTAAATTTTGCTAACTCAACAATGATTAAAAAAAAAACTGAACAATCCAGTTAAAAATGGTCCAAAGACCTGAAAAAAATATCTTCTAAAGAAAATATTTGAATGGCTGATAAACATGTAAAATGATGCTCAGTGTCACTACCCATAAGTGAAATGCACATGAAAACCACACTGAGATGCCCCTTCACGGATATTAGGATGGCTATCATGAAAGAAAACAAAACCAAAAAGAAAAAAACCAAAATACCAAGTGATGGCAAGAATGTGGAGAAATTGGAACCCTCTTGCACACTGGTGGGAATGTAAAATGATGGCGCTGCTGTGGAAAACAGTATGGTGACTCCTAAAAAAATTACATGTAGATTCACCATACATTACAGCCATTGCACTTCTTGGCATACACCTGAAAGAATCGAAAGCAAGGACTTTAACAGATATTGGTACACCTATGTTTATAACAACATTATTCACAGTAGTCAAAAGTGGAAGCAATCAGTGTCCATTGATAAATGGATGAACAAAATGTGGTATTGCATACAATGGATAATTCAGCTTTAAAAAAAAAAGGAAATTTTGACAGATGCTATGACATGGATGAACCTTGAAAACATTATGCTAAGTGCAATAAGCCAGACACAAAAGGAAAAGTATTGTATGATATTTATAACACTTGCAGTACCTAGAATAGTCAAATTCATAGAAACAGAAGTGGAATGGTGGTTTTCAGGGGCTGGGAATGGGTTATGAGGAGTTGTTGTTTAAAGGGTATAGAGATTTAGTTTGGGATGATGAAAAAGTTCTGGAGACGGATGCTGGTGGTGGTATAGAGCAATGTGAATGCACTTAGTGCCGAAAACATGGTCAAAATGGTCCATTTTATATTATGTATATTTTATCACACACAAAAAGTCTCTGTACTCTGACCCATCCAAGCTGCCACCTGCTTGACCTACTTTCTTGTAAATGTTCCACTGTCTTCATGTAGACCTTGAATTATGCATTTTCCTCTCAGCAAGAAGAGTAGCAAGAAGACATCAATTGCAGATATTGAGAAATGTACACAAATCAGCTCTTCATAAGAGTTGAAGTCACCCTTATATTCCTGCTCATTACTTTAAAGAATTTGGTTGACTAGTATGTCGGCCTTCAGAATTGTCTATTTTTTAAGCTTCAGAATTCTATGTATAAAATTTGTAGTTTCCTCACATTTTGACTTTAATGTTTATTTGTTTGTTGGAGTGGAGAGATTAAAATGGTGCCAATCTCTGAGAAAGAATCACTGGAAATTGTGGAGAATTTCAGCGCATGGTAAAAAGTGTGTAAATATATCTAAAATGAACAGATTCACTTAGCTTACCCACTCTGACTCAAAGCATCTACATTTAGAAATATAAGCCTACTTCTAACCCTTTTTGAAAGTTGTCAAAGCATGTTTATGGATCTCTCTATAAGAAAAGCAGCATTTTATAGGCAAATTTTTCTTCTTAAAAAAAAAAATAAAAATGTTGTGCTTAAACTGAGCATGAAATCTAGCCTTGACTTAAATATTACCCCAATGAGCAATTCTAGGTACATTTCCTTCTCTGGCACAATGAACAAGACCTGGAAAGTTAGAGGGCCAGCAGGGCTCTTTGGGGAAATACCTTAAAAAAATTCCCAGAAAAGGCCAGAAGAGACTGTTTGCCCCTTGTGCTTATTCCACTTTTTAAAAGATCATTTCCTCTCCAACACTTAACGCAGAGTAATCATAGCAAGGGTTAGAGAAGCTCTACTTCAATCTTTGGAATGTTGAAACTTTCCACATGATTCCACGTTCTGTCTTTGGATTTTTAATAGGAGCAGAAGTTGTTAATTTGGCCTGGGCAGGTGGTTTGTAGGAATAGGAAATCCTGGGAACCACCTGGGGTGGCAAGGGCAGGGGGACTTACTCCATTCATGTAAATAAGTGCAGATAGAATATCAATGGTCATTGTCTTGCCAGGCTTCTACTCTGCAGTGAGAGAGTGGGGGGTTGTTCATGGAGGAAAGTGAACATTAGGAAAGACTGAATTCTCTAATATGAAAATGGAATTTAGAAACTAGGCAGATGAATTCAGTCACAAATGGCCCCCAAAATGATGTAGAGGATATTTTCCCCTGAATAATCTGTTCTTTGATTAAAACCAACTTGTTCTACATTTTTTAGCCCTACAATTTTTCTGCTTCCAATTTATCTAAACAGGATTTTATAGAATTGGGCTTTAAAAAATAGTGGCATAGCTACCATTTCTTAAGTTTATGTACTGGGTCAGGCACTATGCAAAATCTTTTATTATTTCCATTAATTCTCACAACAATTCTATGATGTAGCCTCTATTATGATCCCAAGTTTACCAATAAAGACATTAAATCTCAGAGAATATACATGAATTTCCCAAGGTCCCTTAACTCCTAAGTGATGAAACTAGGATTTTTGTAATGCTAGTTTTGTCATTTTATTTGATTTTAATTTTTAAGTTTGAGTTCCAGTGTAGTCAACAAACAGTGTTATATTAGCTTCAGATGTACAATATAGAAATTCAACAGTTCCCTGTGTTACTCAGTGTCATCATGACACCATGAAGCACTCTTTAATTCCCATCACATATTTAACCCATTCCCCCCACCTCCCCTCTGATAACAATTAGTTTGTACTCTATAGTTAAGAGTCTGTTTCTTGGTTTATCTTTTTCCATTTGCTAATCTGTTTTATTTCTTAAATTCCACATAGGAATGAAATCATATGATATTTGTCTTTCTCTGACTTATTTTGCTTAGAATTATATTCTCTAGCTTCATCCACTTTGTAGCTAAATTTCATTCTCTTTTTATGGCAGAATATTGTTCCATTGTATATATGTGCCACATCTTCTTTATCTATTCATCTATCAGTGGACACTTGGGCTGCTTCCACAATTTGGCTATTTGTAAATGATGTTGTTATAAACATAGGGGTACATGCCCAATAGCATGATTAATGGATAGTAGGGTAATTCTATTTTTATCTTTTTGAGGAACCTCCATACTGTTTTCCACAGAGGCTGAACCAGTTTGCATTCCCATCAACTTCCCACTGTTTTTCTCATGTTGTTGATTTTATCCATTCTGACAGGTAGGTGGTAATATCTCATTGTAATTTTGATCTGCATTTCTCTGATGATGAGTGAAGTTGAGCATCTTTTCATTTGTCTGTTGGCCGTCTGTATGTCTTTTAAAAAAAAAAATGTCTGTTCATGTCTTCTGCCCATTTTTAAATTGAATTATTTATTGGGGGGGGTTGAGTTGTAACAGTTCTTTATATATTTTGTATACTAACCCTTTATTGGATATGTCATTCACAAATATTTTTTCCCATTCAGTAGGTTGCCCTTTTATTTTGTTGGTTTTTACCTTCACTGTGCAGAAGCTTTTAATTTTGATGTAATCCCATTAATTTATTTTTGCTTTTGTTTCCCTTGACTTGGGAGAGAGATCTAGAAAAATGTTGCTACAGCTGATGTCAGAGACATTAATGTCTGTGCTTTCTTCTAGGATTTTTATGGTTTCATATCTCACATTTAGATCTTTAATCTATTTGAGTTTATTTTTGCATAAGTGTAAGGAAGTGGTCCACTTTTAGCTGAGCACTTTTACCAACACCATTTGTTGAAGAGACTATATTTTTCCCATTGGATATTCTGTCTGGCTTTGTTTAAAATTAATTTACCATATAATTTTGAGTTAATTTCTGGGTTTTCTATTCTGGAACTAGGATTTAAATGCAAAGCTTGCCTTATTCCAAAGCCACTGCTCTTGACCACTAAATTAGATTACTAGTCTATATTTATGGACATTACCATGCAATAAAGCCATGACTATTACTCAATTGTATCAAAATAAGATGTTTATAACCTTAATCCTTTATGCTTTTGAAAGGACAGAATACTGGAAAAAAAAGTCACACTAAAAATTGTATTTTAAGACAGTGTTTCCTCAGAACCCTTAAGTCTAGTCTAGGGCCAATTAATTTGGGGATCTACAATAGTCATCAGCATAAAAAATGCCCTGAGAAGTCTTATAGGTAAATGGTGTTTAATGTGTGAATTAATCAGCTTTTACTATGAAATTGTTGCATAACAAAACCCCCTAAATCTCCACAGCTTACACTTATAGTGTATTTCTTACAAGTCCATAGGTCAACTGTGTTGGTTCAGCTGGAAACTGCAGGTCATATATAGATCTATGTATATGTTCATCATCTGTGAGCAAGGCTGAAGGAGCAGTGCTTACCTGGAGAAGGCTTTTCTCATGTTGGCAGGCAGAAGTGCAAGAGGCCAAGCCAAACCACACATATTATCTGAATTTAAATCATCTGCTTGGATGTGACATGTATCATATCCACACACATCCCATTGGTCTAAGCAAGTCACACAACCAGCCCAACAACAATGGGGTGGGGAGATAGCTCCTCCCAGGCAGCAGGGAGAGAAATGAG
This sequence comes from Panthera pardus, assembly GCF_024362965.1. Taxonomy (NCBI): domain Eukaryota; kingdom Metazoa; phylum Chordata; class Mammalia; order Carnivora; family Felidae; genus Panthera; species Panthera pardus. Next base: position 46,980,611 of record NW_026526821.1, on the reverse strand, counting down.
TGGATATTTACCTAACACTAATACATTACACATAATTCATAAACTCATCTTACCACATGATACTCTTCTTAAAAAACAAAACAAAACAAAATAAAAAAACAACCTTGTATTCTCCAAATCTCAAGATGTTACTGTACCCTGAGCAGAATTTGAGATGATCTGGGGGAAATTCATGTTTAAAAAAATCTCTTTTTTGTGAAGCACCATGTTTTAATCAACAGCAATATAAAATAGCCTCTGATGTGAGGCTTTTTGCAGAGACATTAATTAAAGCATAATAACACTTTGAATTCGCAAAGACTCTTCACTTTAAAGAATTTTATTGAGTGACATAGTGATATATTCTTGTTCTAGTCTCAAAACAGCCTGTGGATAAACTGTTACAATCCATTTATTACAAGTAGAAAATCGGAGCCCCATAGTGTTGAGAATTTTCCAAGTTAGAGCAATGGAACCAGTCCAAAACCTTAGGTTCCTATCTCCCAGTCAGTTCAGAAACTCCATGCTACATGGTCATATGAGTTCAATTGTACCAAAATGATATAAGCTTTACTTAGTAGGTTTAGAAATTACAAGATAAGCTTTGCGTGGAACTTTTTTAAAATGTATTTCAGACCTATACTCACCAGAAAAAAAAAACACACTAAAAAAAGAATCAAATAAATATCTAGATATTTAAAAAGAAAATAAGACCATTAGCCTGAAAACCTATCTATCACACTATATTTGAAATATAAAAGTTTTTCTTGATCTAGTTGAGTTTGTCCCAAGGATAAATTTGTTGTCCAGCTTTCCTGGTTTGTAATCAACTAGGGAATAGTGGTGGCTCTCACCATCTTTTCCCTTTTAACAAAACCTCTTTCTGTGTCTTTCACCTACAGCCAAATAGATCTACTGACACAGACTTCCAAATAGTGAATCTGCAAGTCGCACCTTGGTTATACTCTTGTAGCAAAGGGGACCTGGGAAATGATAATTGGTTATAAAGAATAAATAAGGAAAGCAAACAAATCATAAAATGGCACTCCTGAAGGCATGAATAAACTCTGTGCCCAGTTAATTGTTTGGGATGTGTGCTAGTCTAGCTTGTCCTGCGCTGGTTGTATGGCTCTCCCATAGCACAACCCCACTTCACTGCAGCCCTGTGCAAATCCCCTGGGTTAAAGGGCCATCGCTGCCTTCCTTGGCTTAATCATTTTCTTTCTGGAACTCAAGAGAAAGAGAGAAGCTGGAGGTGAGGGGTGCAGGGGAAATGAAGTATTAGAAAAAGAGAACAGCTCCAATAGGATAGGGAATGAAAGAAGCTAAATCACCTTGAGACTATTTCTAAATAAGGCAGATGTATGAGGATTGAATGAAGCAGGAAGTAATCTATCTTCCATATTAAGCTTAAAAATGTGGCATGGCATAGGAAAAAGCAGAAAGATTTTGCTGAGTTCATATCATGACTATACTTCTTACCAGCTGTGTTACTTTGGGCTGGTTTATTCAGTGACTCTTGGGTTATCTGAAAAATGAATAGAATAGTGATTACCTGGCAGCTTTATCATTATTGTGACAATTAATTGAGATACTCTGTAAACTGTGGCCAGAGGCCTCAAAATGACTTGAAAATGTTTTGTGTGACCTGAAGAAAGTACCTTAAATTTGGAATTAGTTTCTAACATTTAAAATTTAAAGATTTCACTTGGAAATTTAGATTTTAGGCTTTTCTTAAAAATGTGGAAAACCTGCTGTTTTGATTTTCTTATTGCTGTCAAACCAACCACTACAAAACCTACAAAAGGAACACAATCTGAAATTTGGGCAGAGCTTAGTGTGGAAAGTTCATTTGCTCAAATCACATCATATTAACCAATAGTAGTTTACTGGAGTCTGGAAGATCCACTTCTAAGATGGCTTTTTCTGCATAGCTGGCAAGTTGGTGCTGGCTGTGGGCTCAGAGCTCATCCAGAGCTGAGGGTTTGGGGCTTCAGTCTCTCTCATGACATGGGCTCTCATGTGTTCTGGCCTTACTCACACCAGGCTTCCTCTCTCAAGGATAAATTTCCCAAGAGAAAGCCAAACAGAAGTTGTATTGTCTTTTATGACCTAACCTTGGACATCATATAGTATCACTTCAGCCACACTCTATTTGTAGAATCTCTCCTAAAGTTTCAAAAGGCAAGGCCATAGACTCCAGTTCCTAGTAGGGAGAAGCAAAGTTCTTGAGGAGCATATGGATGGGAAATATTGTTATGATAATTTCTAGAAACTATTATCTATCATACTTGATAGATTTGGGCTTGTGTTTTTATATGGCCACAGTCAATGGGATGTGAGTTGTGGCTATGCCACTCATAGGTTGTGAAATTACTCCATCTTCCTGGTTACTCAACACCAAGGCCAATCATTAGTTCCATTTAGTAGGCTAGAAATTTACACTATTGTTTTCATATACCAAAGTTTAGAGAAAAATGAAGTATCAGCCCACTACACTCACTAGAGTAGATTTGCTTTGCCAAGTTGTGAGGAACAACTGGCTACATACAGAGGGGGTGGACTTATGGAATAGGCTGCTGTGACACAGAGTCACAAATACACTTTTAAAACTGTATTTTTGACCTCTGAAAAAGCAAGAACCTAGTTAACACAATATTCAAGAAGTACAAGGTTATTCCTCACAGTTGAAGAACTCAGATACTCATGTGCAGATCAGTGGGCTCTGAAAAATCAGGTGATTTGAAGGATAAGGCAGAGATGTGGGTGACCTGGCTTAGAGGTAAAGGAATGCCAAGCCACAAAGACCAAGAAAGAAGTCTTTATTTGTTTTTTTTTTCTTTTTCATTCTTCCCTTTCTTTCTCCTTTTCTTTCCTTTTCTTTTTCCTTCCCCTCCCTTCCTTTTTCTCTTCCTCCTCCTCCTCCTCCTCTTCCTCCTCCTTCTTCTCTTTTCTTCTTCTTCTTCTTCTTCTTCTTCTTCTTCTTCTTCTTCTTTCTGTCTCTCCTCTCCTCTCCTCTCCTCTCTCTGCAGGTGTTTAAGGGAATCTCTGCCAGGTCACTGGCTGACCACCAAGACAATAATACAGAGACTTAAGAGGCCACACACAACCAGAAATATAGTCTTTTTGAAAATAGTTTGGAAAAGGCAATAAACACATAGCTGCTTTAATAAACCAATTTAACAAACCTCAACAATCAGCACCAGTAACCTCTGGGGAAAGGGGAGTAACTGATTTCTAGAGTTACCACCTTATAATATTAAAACGTATAATTTTCAACAAAAATTTATAAGGCATTCAAACAAACAGGAGAGTATGGTCCATTTACAAGAAAAATATCAACAGAAACCATAATTGAAGAAGCCTAGGGCTTACCAGGCAAAGAGTTTAAATCTACTGTTTTAAATACAATCAAAGAACTAGAGGAAACTGGAGAAACAATGTAAAAACAAAATGAAAAAAATCAATAATGTGAGAGAAATTATAAAAAGAAACCAAATAATTCTGGAGTTAAAAAATGCAATAACTGAAATCAAAAATTTACTAAAGGAGTCCAACAGCAGATTTGAATAGGCAGAAGAAAGAATTAGGAAACTTGAATATTGGACAACTGAAACTATACAATCTTAGGAGCAGAAAGAAAAAAGAATGAACAATGTAAAGAGGCTAAAGGACGTGTGGAATTCCATCAAGAGTATCACTATATATTATGAAAATTTCATAGGAGGAAGAGATAAAAGTGAGGGGCAGAAGAAATAGTGGCCAAAATCTTCCCAAATTTGATAAATCCAAGAATCTCAGAGATTCTAAGTAAGATAAAGTGTATGAGATTCCCACCAAGACACATTACAATGAAACTGTTAAAAGACAAAGAATCTTGAAAGTAGCAAGAGAGAAGTAACTCATTACACAGAGGAATGAGATCAATAAATTATTGATTTTATTATCAATAAGATGACAAAATAGCCAATTTATCACTAAAAACCATGGAAGACAGGAGATAATGAATAGCATTTATAAAGGAATGGACAAAACTGTAAGTCAAGAATTCTATAACCAGAAAACTATCCTTAAAAATTGAAAAGGAAATGAATGCACACCAGAATAAACAAAAGATGAAAGACTTCATTGCTAGTAGATCTGGCTATCAAGAAGTGTTAAAGGGATCCTTCAGGCTGAAATGAAAGAAAACTAGATGGCAACTTGAAGCCATACAAAGAAATATAGAACTCCAGTAAAGGTAATTTCATAGGTAAATATAAAAGCAAATATGATTGCATTTTTGGTTTGTAACTCCTCTTTTTATTGTCCATATGACTTTAAAAGAAAAACATATAAAAATCATTATAAATCTATGTTAATGGGATACAGTGTATGAAGATGTAATTTGTGAGGGAAAAACAACATGAATGTAAAGAAACAAACTCTACAGAAGCAGAGTTATTATGTCTTATTGAACCAAAATTGGCATAAATTCAAACCATATTGTTATAAATTTAGCATCTTAATTGTAACCCCTGTGGTAACCAGAAAGAAAACACTTGAAAAACATACACAACAAGAAATGAGAAGAGAATCAAAATGGTGTAGCACAAATAATCAGCCAAGCACAAAACAAGACATTTGGGGGAGATAAGAAACAAAAAAAGGCATAAGATATACAGAAAAAAAACATGCAAATACAAATTACAGACAAATATACCTTATAAATACAGATGCAAACATCCTCAACCAAATGATAACAAACCAAGTCTAACAGCATATTAACAGACTTTTACACTATGATCAAGGTGGGCTTTATCCCAGGAATGTAGAGGGGTTCAACATATGAAAATCTATCAATGTAATGCCTCACATTAATAAAATGAAAGGATAAAAAAAAACACATGATTATCTCAATTGGCTCAGAAAGGCACTTGAGATCATCCAACATTCTTTCATGAGCAAAACAAAAACCAAATGCATTTGTGAAACTAATGATAGAAGTTGAACTTGTTCAGCATGATAAAGGCATTTATGAAAAACTCAAAGTTATCTTATTCAATGGTGATAAACTAAAAGCTTTCCCATAGGTTATAAGCAAGACAAGGATGCCTACTTTCACTCCTGCTATTCAACACTGTACCTGAAATTATAACCAAAACAATTAGGTAAGAAAAAAACAGGCATCCAAATTGGATATGAAGCAATGAAACTATCTCTATTTACAGATGGCATGATCATATAAATAGAAAAACCTACGGGCACCTGGTTAAACATATGACTCTTGATTTTAGCTCAGGTCATATCCTCGAGCCCCATGTCAGGCTCTGTACTAACATCATGGAGCCTTCTTGGGATTCTTTATCTCCCTCTCCCTCCCTCTTTCTCAAACAAATAACATTAAAAAATAGAAAAAAAACTAAAGAATTCATGCACAGACACACATACACAAACAAGCCACTATAGCTAACAGGTAATTTTAGCAAAGTTGTTGGGTATAAGATCAGCATGCAAAAATCGGATGTGTTTCTTCACACCAGCAATGAATAATCCAAAAAGGAAATTAAGAAAACAATTCCATTTATCATAGGATCAAAAAAAATAAAATAAAATACCTAAGAATAAATTTAACTAAGGAAGCAAATGACTTGTTAACTGAAAACTATAAAGCATGCTGAAAGAAACTGAAGAAGACCTAAATAAATGGAAAGACATTTATATTTGTGGTTTGGAGGATACAACATTGTTAAGGTGGAAGTGCTACCCAAAGTGTCTACAGAATCAATGCAATCCTTATGAAATTCTGATGACCTTTTGGAGCAGAAATGGAAAAGCTGATCCTCAAATTCATATGGAATACAAGGGGCCCTGAATAGCTGAAGCAATATTGAAAATGAAGAACAAAGTTGGTAATCTCACACTTGCTGAATTCAAAACTTACTACAAAGATACAATATGGAAAAGAGTGTGGTACTTCCCTAAGGATAGATGTATAAGCAATGATCTAAAACTGAGAGTCCAAAATAAACCCATGCATCTACAGCCAAATAATTTTCAACTAGAGTATAAAAACCATTTGTTGGGGCAAAAGGATAATCTCTTCAACAAATGACACTGGAATTGGATATTCAAACAAAAAAATTAAAGTTGAACCCCTACTTTATATGATATACACAAATCCACTCAAATTAGATCACTAGTCTAAAAACTTAAATGATTAAAAAATTAGAAGAACACATGGGGTAAATCTTTTATGAATTTGTATTTGGCAGTGACGGCTTGTAAATGGTACTGTAACACAAATAATCAAAAGAAAAGATACATTCGACCCCATCAATAATTTTGTGACTCAAAGGACATTAAAAATAAAGTGAAAGGACAATGCACACAAAAGTAGATAATATTTATAAATCACATACCTGTTAGCATTTTAATGTCCAGAATAAATAAAGGAATGTCTAAAACTCAAAAGCAAAAAGGTAAACAACTCAATATATAAGTGGTTCAACCAGTTACACATTTTCTCTATAATTAAATAAGAAGCTTCTCAGGGAAAATAACATTATTGCAATTTTAGGCCAAGCCCTAGAGGTAGTTTGCATACTTCAAATGATGCCATCATCCCCAGAAGCTTGTAGGGAAAGTCTCAGTATTCCCTATTTTATGGTTATGAAGCCTGAGGCTCAGCAAATTTAAGTGATGCCCAAATTCACTGGCTGGTGAGAGGCAGACACAAGACTCAAACCCTGACTGTCTGTACTTCTTGTGATTCCCCACCCCTATCCTTACCTCCCACCCCCATTAGACCTTGCCAGAGACACCAGGTTATATTCTAACTTTGTGAAAGCTAAACGAGTACTAATAGATTAATTGACCCATTACTATTATTAAGTACTACTATGCTATCTGTGTTGTTACAGATGTCCTTTATCAAGCTGAGGAAGTTTTCTTCTAGTTCTTGTTTTTTGGGTGTTATGAAAGAGTGTTGGGTGGTTGTTGTTTTTTTTTTTTTTTACTACATTTTCTGCATTTCTTGAAATGATCTTGTGGTTTTGTTTTATTCTATTAATATTGTGTATTTTATTGATTTTTATATGATGAACTAACCTTGCATTCTTGGATAGATACCACTTGGTCATGCTGTATAATGTTTTTTATGATGTTGGATTTGTTTTCTAGAATTTGTTAAGGATTCTTGTCTCTGTATTCAGTGTGATTTCTCTTTTGACCCATTGATTATTTGCATGTGTTGTCTAATTTCCATATATTTGTGCATTTCCCAAATTTCCTTCTGTTATTTATTTCTAATATTACTTTGTTGTAGTCTGAGAAAAAAAATGTATTATTTTAATTCTTTTATATTATTGACACTTTTTTTAGGGCCTAACATACAGTTTATTGTGGACATTGTTCCATGTGTACTTCAAAAGAATGTGTACTCTGCTGTTGTTGATTGGAATGTTCCTTTTTTTTTTATTATATGAAATTTATTGTCAAATTAGTTTCCATACAACACCCAGTGCTCATCCCAAAAGATGCTCTTTTCAATGCCCATCACCTACCCTCCCCTCCCTCCCACCCCCCATCAACCCTCAGTTTGTTTTCAGTTTTTAAGAGTCTCTTATGCTTTGGCTCTCTCTCCCACTCTAACCTCTTTTTTTTTTTTTCTTTTTTTTCCTTCCCCTCCCCCATGGGTTTCTGTTAAGTTTCTCAGGATCCACATAAGAGTGAAAACATATGGTATCTGTCTTTCTCTGTATGGCTTATTTCACTTACCATAACACTCTCCGGGTCCATCCACATTGCTACAAAGGGCCATATTTCATTCTTTCTCATTGCCACGTAGTACTCCATTGTGTATATAAACCACAATTTCTTTATCCATTCATCAGTTGATGGACATTTAGGCTTTTTCCACAATTTGGCTATTGTTGAGAGTGCTGCTATAAACATTGGGGTACAAGTGCCCCTATGCATCAGTACTCCTGTATCCCTTGGGTAAATTCCTAGCAGTGCTACTGCTGGGTCATAGGGTAGGTCTATTTTTAATTTTTTAAGGAACCTCCACACTGTTTTCCACAGTGTCTGCACCAGTTTGCATTCCCACCAACAGTGCAAGAGGGTGGTTGGAATGTTCCTTAGGTGTTTGTTATGTCTCATTGATTTATGTTGTTATTCAAGTCTTCTAGTTCCTTGTCAATCTTGTCTTATTGTTCTATCTATTATTGAAATCTTCAACCATTATTATTGGATTTTCTATTTCTCCTTTTGATTCCTTCCATTTTTGCCTCAGGTATTTTGGAACTCTGTTGATAGATGCATATGTATTTAAAATTGTTACATCTTCTTGATAAATTGACCCTTTTATAATATATAATGTTCTTTATCTCTTGAAATAATTTTCGACTTTAAGATTATTTTGTGTGAAATTGGTATGGCCATTTTGGTTGTATTTTTATTACAGTGATTAGCATATATTCTCTATACATTCAGGATGAAAAGATGGACACTCAAATTCCTTCCATAATACAATAAGATATTACAAAGAATCCACAAACACATAATATATACAGGTATCAAAAAGGGTTCAAAAGCCTTAGCAGATGTCAAACTCATATAGGAACTAAGATTTCAAGATAGGAACTAAGAATTCAACTCAAAAAGGAGCAAAGATAATGAATGAATAAAATGAAGTACTCAAGTGTTACTCAAGTGTTGATCATGGCTGGTTTTGTTAATTTTTTTTTTTAACGTTTATTTATTTTTGAGACAGAGAGAGACAGAGCATGAACGGGGGAGGGTCAGAGAGAGGGAGACACAGAATCTGAAACAGGCTCCAGGCTCTGAGCTGTCAGCCCAGAGCCCGACGTGGGGCTCGAACTCACGGACCGCGAGATCATGACCTGAGCCGAAGTTGGCCGCGTAACCGACTGAGCCACCCAGGCGCCCCAATCATGGCTGGTTTTGAACAATGAACTGTTTATTCTCAAACGATATTGAGTGTAAAGGCTTAAATTTTTTTCTAGTAATTTGGCAATGTCTTGGTATCCATAAGTGTCATCAGTGGATTTGTTGAATTCAAAGACAATTTCAAGTGATATCAGACTGATATGATGCACACACAAGTGGCCCCATATAGGGACTAAGAAGTCATGTGCAGTAGGTTCACATTATAGTCCATAACAGATTAGAAGTAAAATATAATATTGGTGCTTTGCCTTGGATGGCTTAAGACACACTGAATTAGGGGCGCCTGGGTGGCGCAGTCGGTTAAGCGTCCGACTTCAGCCAGGTCACGATCTTGCGGTCCGTGAGTTCGAGCCCCGCGTCAGGCTCTGGGCTGATGGCTCGGAGCCTGGAACCTGTTTCCGATTCTGTGTCTCCCTCTCTCTCTGCCCCTCCCCCGTCCATGCTCTGTCTCTCTCTGTCCCAAAAATAAATAAAAAACGTTGAAAAAAAAAATTTAAGAGTTCCTGCAATCTAATAGTAAATATGATTAGAAGACCAGGCAAAAAAAAAAAAAAAAGACACACTGAATTAAGAAAACATGATGAGAAGATTTTCCTTGCCAAAATATAAAGTTTCCACAAACCTCACAGACTCCTATACTGGTATTTTTGTGGATGAGCACCTTTTTAGCAATAAAAATGTAGGTGATAGAACCATTAATGAAAGTAATATAATAGCATTTATGCAAATCTAAAATTATCTATAGTCATCAGGTAATTAATTCTACTATCAATCCTATGGATAATTCTTACTGCTAATAAGAATTACACAGGACAACAATTACTGTCTTATTAAAAATAGTAGAAAACCATAACTAAAATTCCTAACAATAAGAAGCTAAATTTATTTATATATTCTCATGTTGAAACACTACATAACCATTATATATGCTTACAAAGGCTTAAAGATCAGGTTTCATAATAATAAAATAATACGCATTCATTTTGGAATACAGAAAAAATATATAAGAAAATTAAACTTAATAATCCCAACACTCAAAGGTAAAAACCTAATATTTTGGGGAGGTTTTCCTCCTCAATATTTTTTTTGCATTATTTTACACATTTATACACACACAACATTCAGTTCATACATACGCAGCGCATTTTCACCCTATTTTTCCAGTTGATATGGTTTTGTGAACCTTTTCTCATCTGTATTAATCAATGGCTGGTAACTAGTGTTTAGTGGCTTAAAATAACACATGTCTGTTTCTCTTTAATCTATATTTCCATATCTGGTTAGCAGAAGATCTCTACTTATTATCATCACTCAGCCATGTCATTTCAAATATTGTTCGTCTTTTTGCTAAACCTGGAGTGTTTCCCTTTAGCAATTAAATGTTCCGGGCTGGAAATGATGCGTGTCACTTCTGCTCATGACTCATTGTCAGGCAGTCCCACAGCCCCACCCAAATGCAAGGTGTCCAGGAAGTGTGAGCCTCCCACATGCCCAGGAGGTAGGGAGCTGAGAACATTTGGCAAAGAGCACCAATGACTGCCAAGCCAGGCCTACAAAGCCCCATTGCACTAAGTCAATAGTATTCCATCTCAGGAATGTACCCTCATTTATCCAACCATCCTCATTGTTGGACACTTCACATGCTTTTTAGTCTTATAAAATATACCTACAATGTATTATATATTAATTCTTGAATTCATGTCTGATTATTCCTTTTGTGTACGTATCTTAAAAATTAACTACTACATCAAAGCATATAAATCGTATAGTACTCTTAAATTCTTTTATGAATTTATTCCAGAGTATCTGTACAGAAGTTGCTACCAGTAGCAATGCAAATATTCCAACCAAACTTCATATTCACTGACCGTGAAAATTGTCACTTTATTTTATTTAATATTTTATTTTCCATATTGTCACTTTAGAAGTCTATGTTAATTTGATACCAGATATAGTATTCCCTTGTTATTTTAACTACTAAGACAATGATATATTAAAAGGTTTATTATATGGTGAGAAGGGGCTGGATAAAGTATTAGCCATATAAACTAATACTATGCATAGAGAGAAATCATCTAAATACTACACAGTACTTAAAAGTTATTACTAGTAATTTTTGTCTTATGTGTATGTTTTTATTTGCTAATTTTACAATTACAAGAATAAAGTAATGTTTATTAAATTTATGACAAAGTGGCATTTCAGATCAGTGACAGGCAGAATTATTCAATACATGGTACTGAAAAACTTGAGTAGGAAAAAAAATCTCTGTCTACATTATGCACATTAATAAATTCCAGAATGACATCTATATGCAAATAAGCAAACAAAAGTAAAACAAATATCAATGCAATTGTGTTATAATAAAATGTCTAATTAAAACTATCTGGCAGAAGAGAATTTCTTAAGCTGTATAAAAATAACAAAAAACATTTTTCCCGTAAATGTTTAAAACAATGGAACAATAAATAGGAGTCAACAAGTTTAGGGAAAAGTAACAGAATGAGAAAATATATTAACAACATATGTCACATGTACCAAGAATATATAACGTCTCCACTATCCAGAATATACAAAGAACCTCTACAAACCAATACAAAAATGAAAAAAAAAACAAAAACAAACAAAAACCTCTGATACAATTTGGACAAAGCAAATTTGAACTATACACTACCTACTCCTTTTGGATTCTTCATACTTGTAACCTTTCAAAAAAAAAAAGATAATGTTGATTAATGAAAGTGACAATAGTCTTTTTGGGTCAAAATTTACCACAATCTATTAAAATGTAATACACATTCCTTTCAGCCAAGCATTTTACTTTTAGGTACATCGGTCAGAAATATTGCCACATTTGCACAAAGTATATAAGAATATTTGTTGTAAATTTTGCAATAATAAAAGACTGGAATCACCTAATACTCATGGATGCAGGAATGGCAACATAACCTAGAGTAAGTACATCCATGTTATGGAATATCAGTACTTTCCATTATCTATTTATTTATTACTTAATTTATTTATCTTAAGGAACAAAGGGGGGAGAGGGGCAGAGGAAGAGAGAGAGACACTCTTAAGCAGGTTCCCCACTTAGCACAGAGACTGACACAGGGCTCAATCCCATGACCCTGGGATCACGACATGAGCTGAAATCAAGAGTCTGATGTTCAACTGACTGAACCACCCAGATGCCCATAGTTACTAATTTTTAAAATTAGCTATGTCTATATGTAAAGACATAGAGAAAAATCTAAGACATATTATCAAGTAGAAAAAAATATACTGCAAAACCATTCATTTGTTATGATCTCAGAGTGTAGGTTCTGGATCCAGACTGCCTGCTTATCCTCCCACAGTGTATCACTGTCTTGGGCACATCAGTTAACCTCCCTGGCCTTGGGTTTCTCATTCATAAACAAGTGTAATGACAGTACTTTTTGTACTGGATTGTCCCAATAATCACATGGGTAAAACATGTTAAGTGTTTAGGAAAATCCCAGGCATACTGCAAGTGTTAGCTATCTATTTAGTTAGAAATAAAAACATACAAACCAAGATAGAATGATTTACCTATATATTGCATATAAATTTTTGTAAACAGAATGGAGAAAGTATGGGAGATTATTTACAAACTGGGAATCTTGGTGCCCTCAGAAGAAAAATGTGGGAAGAGGAGGAAGCCAGAGAAGTTGACTTTTACTTCGTGTGAATTTTTGGAAATGCTGCCAGTAAGGATGTAATTTTGCATTATTTGAGCAATTAAAAAATGCAAGCAATAGTTAAAAAATTAAAAATATGGAACTGGTTTCTTTGTATATAGTTATTATTTCTCAGAAATCACTTTATTAGTATGCATATGTTATGGATTTACTTTTACTTTACTTCATGCAGCCTGACTGTCTGCTATCATTATGCAGTTGACTTCATTTTTCTGTTACATATTTAACTTTCAATTGATTGTTACTGAACAACTGTTAGGTCCCAGGCACTGAAGTAGGTAATGGATTTCAAAAAGTTAATATAATCAAGTGAGGTTTCTAATAAAAGAGAAAGATATGAATAACCAACCACTTGAGAGGGCAAGTGCTTAGGAGAAATATGCCCTAAGGAACTTAAGGAATGCCAAGAGGGAGAGCTAAATTCATGCAGGAAGACCATGCACTCCACAGAAGCAGGGGTCCTCGAGCTCTTGATCACCATCCAGCCTCCAGCAGTGACGCCACTGAGTAAACAAGAGGTTAGGGAGGAGATGGAGTTGTGGATGATGAACGAAAATAAAGTGCAGTCAGGGATAGGTGTGGGTACAGGATGGCTGGGAGCAGGGATGGATGATGCCTGGACGTCCCCTGTGGTCACATTTCCCACACATTTCCCCACATTTCCCAGTGCTAGTGAGGTTGAGACATGGCCCTATCCATGCAACTGACATGAACACATACGTGAAATCTATCACAGCCATTTAAAAAAGTACACAGTAAAAGTCTCTCCTATCTGTTTTGATGTAAAGTGACATTGTGAATAAGTTTGCTCTTACATCAGCAATCCAAATGCTTGACAAAATTAAACGTTTGAGCCAAAAGAAAGTTTTTAAGGTGAGACATTGGCCTTTCTCATCTCGCTGGCTTTCACATGAATTTTTTTTTGGTATCTTCTGGTGAGGCCACCCATATCTGGCCCAGCAATGAGATGGTGGTAGCTACTGTCTAAAACAGAAATGCATCCTCAGCCTGTAGCTTCTAAAGGAAGTGAAGCATTTAAAAATACATACACACAATATTCTTTTAGTGACTAGAGGGGAGCATATGGTTAAGAGGACCACAGCTGTAAGAAAAGGTTTGCTTGATTTATTTTTTTCTACATGCCACTTAAAATCAGTTACCAGTCAGTTAAATTTTCTCCTTCCTAGGGTAAATGTACAAATGTGGGAGTGCCAAATTATGTTAACAGTGCTGTCTTCACAGAACAATATGAAGTTGCCAATAACATGCTAATTTGACCAACATAGTTTTGTGTTGGTTAAACTTCAGGAGTAGTCATTAGATTGGTTAAAATGTACTTTTAAATGAGAATAAAACAAAGAAATATTTTAACACTGTAAAACACTGTATCTGCTGTGTTTTATTGTCAAGATGTTGATTTCATCAGGACTAAAATTATACCTAAATTTTGTATGGTATAGTGCAGGGGTTAGAAAATCTACATTTCCAATTTTTAAAATGGAATAGAATTAGGCATAACTTTATTCCATCTCTGGAACTAAAATTAACAACCCGCTAAGTTTTAATATTGAAATGTTATAAAATAAAGTTAATAATAATGTTATGCTAATTGGCAATGATAATCAGTAACAAAATATATAATTTCTTAACTTTATATCTTTACATGGATTACAAGTACCAAGTCAACTAAAATGAACTATGGATTTACCTTGTTACTAAAAGTCTAAAATTTATTTCTTTCTGTAAAAAGAGATACGATCTGTTTCTTCTTTGTTGAAATCCTCTAATAGTCAAAAATGTATTAAGTACTTTTGGTATCAACCAAGTAATTTCACTTGATCATCCATTTAGTTTCTAAAAATGCAAAATGATTTGTAAAGTAGAAATTCATTTATCTAAGCACAAACTCATTTCTCACAAAAATACATGCCCGTCCCCAGCTCAAGGTATTTCCTTTGAAATTCCCCAACTGCTGATTTTCAATCAATCATTCTATTAAAATAAATTTGTCAATTGGAAAGAAAACAGCCACTGATGCCTTTAGATGATATTACTAGTTTGGATAATAATGAACATGTTGCGCGCACCTCAAAAAGTGCTTTTAAATTTAAAAAGAAAAGAAAAAAAGAAGAATCCCACATGTTCCGAAGGCACAGAATGATTCTTGAAATACTGAAGCTTAGAAATTTTCCCCAAATTCCACTTTCACTGACTTAGGAAAAGAAAAAAGTGCAACGGGCTCTACAGAGTCTGGCCGTCCCGACGAAGACCTCACCCAGAGAGATTGGACGCATATGGACGCCATTTGTAACCAGGGGAGAGAACCCACGGGTCAGCCTAACCTTTGGTGTCTGCCTATCCATCTGTTTTCACATTAGTTGCAAATTATAGAATCCTCCAGACCCAAATGACCATAAATCAGTACTATGAGCATGTACACTTTTCCCATCTGTCATAAAACAATGAATTAAATTCATGCCTGTCAAAATAGGCTGCAGCAAAATGGTCCTTCTTCTGTAGCCGAAGGAATACAAAGCTTCACCTCATCGCTATAATTTATGGCCTCCGTGGGGCTTCGGGGTGATTAGGCCTTGGCCCACCAACACACAGAAAAACAGTAGGAACTCCAATAACTCCAAATGGAAATCTTGGGTCAAATTTATCAAACAAATCAGAGAGAAATCTATTTCTGTTTGGAAAAGGAGGAGATATATTGCATGTTTAGTGTTCATGCACAGCTTTGGAACTTTTGGCTATTCGGTATTTGTGAGTTTTGGAATTTCTCGCTTAAATAGTATCACCAAAGGACATGTAATGTATTAGACATGAGCCATTTTTAGCCAAATAAAATATACAACTGCAAGCAAAGAGGTTTTTCAATGTTAACATCAACATATTTGTACAAATGATGTAACTGAAAATTTTCTAGGTAGACCTAAAAAAAGCATGGCTTTCGTACTGGAAAAATACACTGGAAGAAAATGAAATATGTTAGCAATAGGAACCAAAAAGGGTAATAAAAAGAAGGGCGAAACCAAAGCGATAAGGTGTATAGACTTCAACTATTCCATGCCACTGGGCTTATATCAATCCTGCCACACAGTAAACGTTTCTTTAAAACTTCCTTTCTATAAAGTTGCCTTAAGGCAAAACTAGCATCTGAAAGCAAAGAAACAGAGAAAAAAACAGAATGATACAAGGTAGGCAAAAACACTGATGTTTGCCATACAAAAATTATTGGTCACAGTCAGACGTGATGGAAAATAAACAGATATTTTTTTATCTGTTTGGTTGGGGGACAGAGGAGGGGAAGGGGGTTGCAAACAAAGGCATGTGTGCTACAAACTCATCTGCAGGCTTTGGCACTTGTCCCTCATTAAAAGCCACAGTGTGCTTGAACTGGTGTTTATCACAGGGGCCTGCAGGCATTCATTCAATCAGAAAGTCGTATTTCACCAAACACCCCTGCTGTATTAGAAATGTTCTGCAGGGTTAGAGCGAGCGAAATGAGAAGATGATGTGGCAATACCGTATGTCATAGATCTGGTTAATATCCAGCCGCGAATTATTGCGTCTTTAAGAGAATTTCCCCGGGTGTTCAATATCATTTCCAGGGGACTAGAACCTGAGTCCAGCAACAGTTCTCAGGTTGTCTGCAAAATATAGTTCCTGCCAGGAGTAATGATGTTCGGTCTTCATCTCTGATACTTGGGATGGGTCACCCTGTGGGTCCCCAACTGTGTGAACTTGCAGGGATGAGGTGCATCCCAACATCCAGCACTCAGCAACACTTTATGGTTGAAATGCTTTTGCTTTCATTTACTGCCTCTGCATAGTGTGAGGCTGTGGAATGCTGGCAGCAAGGTGCAGCAGAGGGAGTTTTGTAAGCAGTCTTTAGAAAACCTTGACTAGTGGTGTGGTTTATTTGCCTTTACAAGATAAGCAAAGTTAGAAATACCTATTTGATATACATCTTGTGAAGAGTAAACTAAACTTTGCAGAATCTCAAGATGGTAGGTTGCTAATAAATAAGAGCCTTCCTTCTCTCTTTTCTTTCTTGTTCCTCTTTTCTTCTTTGTCTCTATCTTTCCTTTCTTTCATTTTTTCCTCCAGTTGTTTCTTCCTCTTTATCTTTTCCTTTCTTCTTTCCTTCTGATTTTTTTCCCAACCTCTTTGCCTTTCTCCCACACGTGGATAACAATCATTCATGAGTGCATGCAAGAATTCAGCTACCTAAGTGGATTAGTTCTTGCCCCTATGCAGAATTTTATGGAAGACTGAGATATTAAGCAACACATGATATACTTCATTATTAATTAATTATGGCTGTGATCATTGCTGAGAGCCAGGTCTTCTGGTTGCTATGAGAACACAGAGCAGTGATGGAATCTGATCATGCACCGGTTTTCTGTACCACAAAGCTAGGGAGTCCTACCCCAAACCAAACAAAACAATCAAGGTTGTTTTCCTCTAAAGCACGTCATAGAAGTTATCATTATAACCACTGGTTTATTACTTCATACCCAATAAAGTGACTCACTGTTTGTTTTATTGCAGTCTTGTTATTTTTTTTAAATGGGAAACTGTAGTAGTAGCTCCTATTACATGAAACTGACCGCCAATAACTATAGGCTTATTTTATTTGAGAGAGAATTTATTAAATAAGAACATATGTTTGAAAGAGAAGAGAATGAGCCACTGAGTTTCTGTTCTCCTCCTATTTACTTCCCAAACCAAAGGTTATAGGAGCCACTTGCAATTGATTAAACCTGTCCCCTGCCATCTGAATCCATTGCCAACAGCACTCATCAAAATCAAGTGGCGAAATTAAAAAATAATTAAAACTTCTAAAGATAGAGTTGCAGATGGAAATTGTTGTAGGAGAGCGAGTACAAAAAAATTACCGAACGAAGAAAAATCATTTTGTTCTGTTTATATCTAGTATACTATTTTTTCTAGTTCTAACAATGCATATACACACTCCTGCTACAAATCAGATCAGAAATACTAAACAAATGTATAGCAGCAATAGGTTTAAAGAATTTGAAAGAAAATATCCAATGTATCTAGACAAAATTTATATTTGACTCACAATAAACCTATTTTCCTTTTTCATTTCTGTGTGTGTGTGTACAACAGTTTTTCCTTCAGATTAAAAAACTCATTTTTTTAATTCCCATTTTTAACACTGTTTTGTTTGTTTTCTATTCACGTTTGGTTTACTGTAACATGGCAATTAAAAATCTGGCTGAATTCCTGGTAAATTCTTGAAACAGTGACAGAGAAGGAGGACAACTGTATCTGTTATTTCACTTTAGATGGTGACCAGTGAATGTATAGGAGCAAACTTTCATAAAGATGTGAAGCTCCTGGGCTTTCACTTCACCTTTGGCAAAGGGAATGACCTTGAGAGGCTGTTATTGCTTCTTGGCTTCGGGTTTCTAACCAAAATTCTCTCTGAGGGTCTTCTTCAGCCTGAGACCCGAAAGAGGCAGGAGAGTCACACAAAGGTCTTCCCGAAGCCAAGCCACACTTCTCTCCAGGTTTCCACAGCAAAGATCCGAGACTCCAACCGTCCGCAGTTCCAGACTGACACCACCGCAAGGTCTCAGTGGCCCGTTATTAAGAATTATTTATTTTCCTCTCTTTGTATCCATAATTTTAAATATGAGGTTTGGCCATTAAACTGTGGCAAGTTCGAGAACACTCGGCAGCAGCCAGGAGCAGGAAGCCCTGCAGGACGGCTGTATAAATCCAGGCTGACGGGGGGAGAAATGAGAACCAAGCTCAGAGCCACCCCCTTGGGAACAGCAAATTCAGGAGCCATTTTGGGCATGTGGCTTGTGGGGGGGGGGTTCCTTCAGGGCAGACCCCAGACTGAGACCCAGGAAGGTTAGGAAAAGGGAAAAGTGACTCCCTCAGCCTGTGCTACAGTTATACATACAAGATAAAACAATACAGAGATAGGTATGTGCCATTAATCTGCGAAGAGCTCAGCCATCTTCTCTACAAAGATTTTTTCATCCTTACCTGTTGCTTAAGGCTGCAATTAGGTGGCATCTTCATCAACTTTTTCCCCCTTTTAGTCTGTTCTGGAAACTCAGGTAAACCTGTGAGAAAATGATGGCCACGGTGGAGAAGTGGGGACAGAACATTATTCTCTTAGCTCTTCTCAAGGGATTCAGGAGGTTTAGGTGTTTATTTCTGAAATTAAATGAGTTGTAATAATAAAAATGTGTGGCTTTTATCAATGGTCTACTAGAAGTGACTTGAACACCAGGCATTTCTACAGTCACATACAGAGAAAAATAAACACGAACGTGCCCTAGCCATTTACAAAGAACGTTTCACATTTGATCTTCATAACGGCTGAGATAGGATTCTTGGGAAGCTGGTTTTGTGATTTGCTCAAACTGGCAGACACTTGCCCTAAATCACATACTGTCCTTTATGCCATGCTGCAATAGAGGGATGGAAGCTGCCGGAAAATATCATTTCTGTTTCACTGTCAGAGTTTGGCAATCTGTTTAAAGCTACTTATTTCTTTTATTCTGTTGCTGCTCCTCTGCCTTTTTCTCTACATCAAAGGCATTTCTTAGAGTTTCTATACCAGAAACGTCTGAGACGAGTTCACCACTTTAAAAGCCCTTTCATACACATTATCTGTGATATTGGACCTAGCCTTCCTACAAAGCACCCTGTCCACTACGGCAGAGCTTCCCACGCTACATGTGAGGGAAGCAGTTGATTTCTACCCCCTCAGCTGAAGGTGTGGCTGGTCAGATCTGACCCCAAGGCAGCCTGGTTAGGGCTCTTAGCACAGTAGCCCCAGGAAAGGAGGATTCGGCTTGCCTTGGAGTCCCCACATGATGAATGGAGTCCTTGCTGGAGCCCAATGGGTGCTCACCCACCTGACAGGTACTCATGCAGGGTAAGGCTGTGCCCAGGACAGAACGGGAACAGCCTGGGGAGAGGCTGTGTCGGAGGTGCCCCGGGAGGCCTGGGGACTGGAAGTGCAGCCCCGGGGGGCTGGGAGTAGGGAGGGCTGTGTGTCACTTCAGGTCCAAGGTTTTGTCCTCTAGTACATCAGACACTAAGTGGCTGAAGTACCCTCTTTGTCCAAACCAGCTGCAGGATGCCTGCTGTAACCAGACATGCACATCCTGCAAAACAGAGCTTTGTCACTCTTTCCAAGTTCTTGTTTGATATGCAGAAATTGAGTGGATTGGAAGTCCACGCTCATTATCTTAAGAAATTATAATAGTTCCTCTTTCCATGAAAGAAAAGCAGGAGATTTGAGTCTTTAACATTTCACCTAGTGTACATTTTTGAATGGCTGTACAATGGCCATATTTTTTCTAAGCTACATGGATCAACAAATGGTCTTATTTACAGTGGCTATAAAATGGTGCAATTATCTTGGAGCTAATCAAGTTAAAGGTCCAGGGTGCCTTGCTTTCACCAGCCCCTGTGAGTGCTAGCAGAGTTTCTGAGAGTTACAAAATATTCTAGGTTGGGAGGGGAAGCCAAATGTTAAACAGAAAGCTTTCTATATGAGCAGTTCTGACACAGGCCTAAAGATATTGTAGAGGAAAGATATCTCTATCTCCAAGCCTCCAGTAATTTATTATAACTTCGTTTCTCATTCTAAGTAAAGAGTAACTTTTCCACCCGGTTTTATAGTTGTTATTTTCTATCCTCTAACGTCTCCCCACTCTCTCAGATTGTCTAAGCTTTAGACCCCAGAAACCTGGTTCTGGGGCTGATGAGGAATTTCATAAAGCCGTTTATAAAGGCTGACAAAGTTAAAGTCAGATCACAGGGGCAAGTTCAAGTTTCTCATTAAAGACTTGGGGTGGGGGTTGGAAAATATTTCATGTGGAAGATTTATACAAATTCTATGTTTAATATTTTTCTAAAAGGGTCATATTTTATTTTTCTTATCATAATTATATAATATAAAGAACATGTAATAAAAATCTCACCAAGTACTCTATAAACGCCCCTAAATCTCCTGGTTGCTGCGCTGTACAAATCGGATCATTTCCCAGGGCGCTGTGATGTGAAAGGGATGCTCTGCTCCCTGAGCCGTGCTCTGTCCCCAGGGAATGGTTTCGCTCCAGCTCCCGGCCCAGAGCAGGGAGCGGGGTTCCCGCGCAGCCCGGGCTCCCGGCGGGCGCACTCAGTCGCAGGGCGCGGAGCCGCGGTCCCCGTCCGCATCTCCGCAGGTCCGAGCCTCCGCAGGTCCGCAGCCCGACCGCGGCAGCGCAGCGCTCCTCTGCGGATCGGGCCCCCGGGGCTGCAGGGCTGAGCCCGCTGGTCAAACCCGAGTGCTGAACGCTTGCTTGCGACTGTCCGACTGCTCCTCAAAGCTGTCTGCGCCGCCACACGTGGGGCCAAGTGTGCATGTGTTTGTGCTAAGTGCCAGTTAAGTTTTTTCAGAATGAGTGAGCATTTGATTTCTTGGAACCCCATCCAGCTGTTAAATCATTTGATTAATCTTCATATGCGCAAACAATTCCTAATGATAGAGCTGCCGTGGCTGTTCATTTGGAACACCTTCTCCCTTTCGTTTGTGTGGAGGTGGTTAATTGGTTTGCACTGGTGACACCGGCACTTATGACAAGTCCTGTCCAGGTGTGTTCTAAGATCGCCCCTCACTCCTGGTTTGTCTGAGGTTTCCTCAAGATGAGGTCCAGCTTATGCATTTTTGACATCACAGACGTGATGCTCTGTCTCTCTCAGGACATCACATTCCAGACTAAGGTGGTCAGATTGCTCCATTATAGATGATGTTAACTTTGGTCACTGGTTGGGGTAGTGTCCACCCAGGCAAAATTAAAATAAAGCCTGTAGATTAAATAGATTAAATAATAGCATTGTATTAACATTAATTTCCCGATTTTGGTACTATACCATGAGAGAACATTCTTTGTTTTAGAAAGTATGTTCCGAAGAGAGACACAGAGAGAGTGAGATACAGAGAGACAGAAAGAGAGAGAGAACAATATAGGAAATGTGTGAAACCTTGGAAAATATCGGGAAGATACAGGAACAGTCTTTGTCCTGTTTTTTCAACTTTTCTATTTCAAAATAAAAAGTTCAAAAAGAACTCAGAGACCAAAAAGACTTGAAACCAGTGCCAGACCCAAAGGAATGTTTCTGATTCTGTCCTGTTGGTGCTGTGTAGGCACTGTTAAATAAATAATCCAAGGGATTTTCTACCAGCACAGTGTTTTCTGCCCAGTTTTCAATGGCATCTGTCAGTCTAGAACAATTTTTACCATGAAATTCCCGTACAAAAACTAAGGGATGAAAAATCACAATTGCCTTCTCAGTCTATTTCTGAACATCTGGCTCAGAATCAACTTTCAACTTTGCAAAGATCGACTAACACATGTCTAAAAACCATGTGCCAAAATACACCACAGAAAGCACTGGTTTAAAGAATGTAAAATGGACACAGTAAGTCTTCAGCTATCACCTCACTGTCATTTTCCCATCCTCTGTCTGCCTTTGGGTGGGAGCTGCTTTCCAAATTTTGAAAGGAAAACTCTGACTCGGTCAGTATAAAATTCCAGAACATCCTGGTGGGATGTCAAAAACAGCAATGATCCTTAAAGTAATTGACTTATGGTTATTCACTTTACATCTTATGAATGTTAAGGTCGTGTTCAAAATGTTTGTTGTTTTTAACATTTTGCCCAGTTGAATTGGTTGAGGGAACATTTCCCAAGAATCCTAAAGACTGCAATTAGTTTAGTTGTTTTTCGTTTTTTTTTCATTTTTTTAAATTGGAGTCCATAACTTCAGACTTTTTATTTTACAAAGTTTGGATAAATTAGAAAGCCAGACAATACATGTGATTGCCTGAATGGAATGGTTAGATAATCCTGTGGTGACTGCCTTTTCAAACACAAAATGTACTATGATCAATGCCATGTCATGAATATTGCATATAAAGAAGTACAGAAACCCTAACCCTCTGGCTTCTTGATCTGGTCAGGAGTATGGCTATGGGTAAGCTAAAGGAACGATGTATTTGGAGTTGATCAGCTTTGGACCTGCCAACCAGCTCTGCCACTTACTAGCTCTGTGTCTTAGAGTAAAAAGTCACTTGTGGCACAACAGTTATGTAAGGTTGGAAAGGTTGTCTCCTGCAACAGAAACACTTGTCCCAGAAGATGGACCCACAGATCTAGCCCACACTATGCTCACCCAGTTGCGTGCCTGGTGAGGTTGGGCCAGCCCTAAGAAAGGGGCACTATTTTATAATCAGTCCTCTCTGAGGAAATATGTCTTTGTGATCCATCCACCAAGAGAAACACCCCTTTGAAGTTATAGTTCCCTGGGGAGGATACAAATGTGCTGACAGCAGCCTGAAGAGTCCCTTCCCATGTCCCTGGTTTCAGTGCCCTCAGTTATGATGGTGGGAGTAAGCTAGGAAATGTTCAGACTCAACATGGGGATGTTTATGGAAGTTGAAAAACAGCTTAATAGACACAATGGAAGGGAAATGGCCAAATATATTACAAGGTGGGAGACTGAGAGGGTCATTAAAATCAGGTTTTTAAATAATATCTAATGATAAAGGGGGAAAACAATGTAACAATATAACAGGAAATAATATTAATACAAAAGGCAGAAGTGCAGGCACACAAACTCCTATGGGATTACAGATGGCACAGGAAAATTATAAAATTTTCCAAATTTTATAATGCCAATATATCATTTCATGAGAAAGATGTTGAAATGAAAAAACTCAAACAATAAAGTTCTAGGTCTTTGACTTCAAACTATTTATCCTAAGGGGGGAAAAACAATCAGGAATATAGCCAGACATGAATTAAAGAGTCACACTCACACACACACACACACACACACACACACACACACACAATAATGTGAAAAATAAGAGACAAGGCCAAGGGAGAGAAATGGTTAAGGAAGGTGTAGGTCTCGCAGATGCCACCATGAAATGATGTTTATGTTCCTGTTCTACTCTGTCTTTTTTATACTCACAGAGCTTCTTGGCAGCATGTGTGCTCTTAGATCAGGGAGGGGAGGCCAGCTTGTCCAGTTCTCAGTGTGAACTAACACATTGGCACCCTCGTTTAATTTGTAGGCTTCTTCCCTGAGAATGAAACATGACAATCTGGGAATATTGAAGGAAAAACAGAACACAAACTTAAATATACTTGAATATATCAGCTATGTGAATGCAGAAATACATGGATACAGAGCCAACATTTAAAGACAAAAACTGGAAGGAAAATACCAAAATATCACAAAGGTTTTCTACATGATGGGATTGTAGGCAACATTCATTTTATTCTTTGTAGTCTTTTCTGTGTTTCCAAACTGTCCTGCAATTAGCACATATTAAGTGGAGGTAGGGAAACATGTTTTAAAAACAAAACACCGCATATGATGTATCCAACTTAGGGACATCATTTAATTTTTTTTTCATAATGTCTCACTTTGAGAGACATGGCTTTGGTTGTGTTTGGAGGATTACATGCTCTCTCACTGAGCAATTGGGGAAATCCCTGGAATATTGCAAATTCAGATTCAAAATCATGCTTATTTTGTGTGGTGTTCCTTATACCTTTTCCTCTCCTCGTTCCTTCTTAATTCCATGAAACATCTGTTTTATACATTAAGAACTTATCAATGTGTTTATGGGGTTTTTGTTGTTCTGTGTTTGTCTGGTCTGCTCAGTCTGGAAAAGGATGCTTAATGAAAACCCTGCAGGTATCTTGTGTTTATGTTGCTTCTATAGACTTATACTGGAATAACTTGCACCTTTCTCTTACCTTAAAGAGAGGAAAATACTGGGGAGCTATCGGGGAGGAAGTGTGGGGGGTAGTTGGGGGCTATGATGGTCCAAGATTGGAGGGACCCAAACCAGGAGAGATGAATGCAGAGAAGTGTAGTGTTGCATGGATGGGGAAGGCCAGAGACAGCTCCAAGCTCTATCCAGACCAGTGAATCTCATGAGGGCTAAGGGTTAACATGGACTGTGGAAGTGCAGCACCAAATATTGGGCCCTGGACAGCAAAGGTCTCAGTGGACTGAGGGAGAGCAGGCCAGCCTCAAATGGATTATGGGAGCCCTGAGCTAGGAGTAATGGCAGTGACGGCTAGTCACCAACACCTAAAGGTGGGCACCTCTCCTGTTTCCCCCAATTGAGTTACCCCCAAGGCTATCTGGAATTGAGAGGCAGGATGGAGGAAGAGTTTCCCTAAAACTAACAGATGCTGGATTTCTTATCTAGGCTGATGAGTGAGAGCTCAAGCCACACTTAATTGTATTGAAAAAAAAAAAAAAACTACAGGAACCATGTCATTTTTATATCTATATGTCATGGGAAAATTTGTGCCTATCTTAATAAATTTAAAAAGAATTAAATAAAATGACATTACTTCTAAGCCATAATTTGTAACCAAATATCATAAAAAGCAGTTCCTTAAAGTTCTGGTCAAAAGGATAGGCTGAACCATTAAAATCAAGATCATGGAATCTGAAAGACATGCTTGCTCCTGCAAAATCAGAGTTTAGGTTCTAAGCTTGATTGACTCATTTCCAGGACTGGTGGTACTCTGTAGAGAGATCCCAGGCACAGCCTAGATCCTCTCCCTAATTCTTCAAGGCACACTGGAGGTTTCAAGGGTTCAGGGCTTTCTTGCTGAAAATCTCATTGAAACTTCATAAAGTGATCATGACTTTGCCAAATCCATCCCTTTTTCTTTGTCCCTTGAGGATCCAAATCCAAACATGCATCTCCACATTTGTCCTTTCCATTGACTTCCATTGACTTCCAGACAACAGAAATCCAAAATGCAAAATCCAGAGTTACAGAAATTTACAAAATTACAGAAATGCGAAATCCAGGAGCATGAAAGGGAGAGACAAAGGTGTTTCAACCTTAGGGATTTTAGAAAATTACTTTGCTGTACATGGCACATTGCACGTCCAGTGGGGCCTAGGGAATCACCCTGTAATCAAATACATTAACTATGCTTTGAATGTATGAACATTCCCAGGGAGATATACCCAAACTATCAGATATTTCCTATTGGTTCTAGTCAGATTTTTCTATCAAAGAACTATAAAAAAAAAATCATGTTCATTTCTTGAAGATTTATGGATTCCTAAATTGTGGATAAGGCATCACGGATCCGTATCTAATCTGCCAGCTTCAAATCTCAGACTGGATGTCCAAATGATATCTCAAAATTAATATATGTAAAATAAATCCCCTGCACTTCATTCCTAAAATCTCTTCCCCACCCAAATTTTGCACTTTACTCATTGGCCACATTGCTAAAGCCAAAACCCTTCAGTTCTGGCATCTCATATGCTTATTTCACCAGCCCGTTATGTCAGTTGAACTTCCAAACCATTTATTGCCCTCCAGAGCCCCTGCCCCCTTGGTTTCTACCATTCTCATTGTCAGCTGCACTACAGGAGTTTCCTAATTGGAAGTTTACCCACTATTGCCACCCCTCCCCCTTTATTCATCCTGGATTGCAGATGGAGGAATCTTTTAAAATCCTAAGTCAACCCATGTCGCCACCCTGCTTTCAGTCCTTCAGTGCTTCCCATGAGTCCTCTTTGAAGAACATCCAAAGGTGCACACGTGGCCCCTAGGTCCCACCATCAGTGCTCACCCCCAACCCTCCCAGCTCTCCTTGGCCACACCATCTCTCTCATGCACTACCCTCCAACCTCTCTGGACTCATCTCTCTCGCTCATACCTGCAAGCTACGTCTTGCCTCAGGGAATGGCACCTGCTGTTCCCTCAGGTGGCTTCTCTATGTCTTCCAGTCTCAGCTCAGATGGCATCTCCTTAGAAAAGCGTTTCCTGACAATTCTATGTAAGGTAGACCCATGCTGAACCACCACTTCTCCCTGCTCCATGACCTTGTCTGGTTTCACCACTGCGCAAGTCTCAGTGTGGTTATGGCTTATTTCTCTATAGGTTACTACCTATTTCCCCACTCCACTTCACTGTGACATCAGTGCTGTGAGGGACTCATTTACTGCTGTGAACTTGGTCAGAACCTGGCTTATAGTAGGTTGCAATAAAAAAGAAAGAAAGAAAGAAAGAAAGAAAGAAAGAAAGAAAGAAAGAGAAAAAGAAGGAAGGAAGGAAGGAAGGAAGGAAGGAAGGAAGGAAGGAGGGAAGGAAGATGGAGGGAGAAAAGGAGGGAGGGGGAGAGAGGGAAGGAGGAAAGGAAAGAAGGAAGGAAGGAAGGAAGGAAGGAAGGAAGGAAGGAAGGAAGGAAGAAGGGAGGGGGATGGAGTGAAGAAAGAAAGAAAGAAAGAAAGAAAGAAAGAAAGAAAGAAAGAACAAAAAGAGTTAGGGAAGGAAGGAAGGAAGGAAAAAAGAAGGAAGGAAAGAAAGAAGTGGCAATTTGAGATCCTCCATTTTAAATATCTAACATGGTGCCTAGACTATAGCACTCATTACTTGAAAGTTAATGTTATTATTTTATTATATTTTATTTTTAAAATTATCTTCATTATTATGAAAGGGTAAGACACCTTGGGCTTGTGGTATCTGCAATGGGCACCAATAAATGAGGATGGGCAATGCCCACTCCAAAATTCTAGATGGGGCTGACCCTAAAGGTACTGGGCTCACCTTCCAATGCATAACTACCATCAAGGAGCATGATCTATGGGTTTCAAACCTTCCTTCAAAAACTCTAGGGAATTTTAAGTGGGTAATTAAATCTTGAGAGATTGGTCTTGGGCATTTCATTCAGGTCAAAAAATATTATATTCATTGATATTCACCATACGAACCTCAGAAAAGGAATTCATTGCTTAATGATTAAACTTCACATATGTTACAGATTAGAGTCAATATATCCCATGACATATTTAGATAACACATTTCCCAATTCCTCTGCTACACAAGCCCACATTTCTTTTTTAAAAAATCAGATTAGTTATCATCTTGACTACTATATGTTACCTATTCATCAATTTTTTTAAATGTAATCCAGTAGAAAAAGCTGAAAACATCTCAAGAACCTGAAATCATAACTGTTTCTTTGTTTTATTTAAGAAAGAAGATAGTGATTTCAGATTTTAAAAGTTTTGTTTGAAAGAGAATTAAATAAGTCAACTGTGCTTATAGAAAAATCCTTCGCATTGGCTCAAACAAGGAAAAGATACATTTCTAGAAAAGAATGTTATTATATGTGGTAATTTAAAACACATATCAAAACTACTTTCCTCTAATGTAAAGGATATAGCCATTTTAAAAATGAAAAGGACATGAAAGATATGTTTCTCATGCCATTTGATGAAATGTTTGACAGAACATAAAACCCCTGAGATTATTTGGATCCGATGTTCTTGGAGGCCATTCACCATGATTTCTGCTCTTGTGGTTGCTTCAGGATAAAGTAAATTATGAGCATTCGCCTAATGTGAAAAGTCATATCTGACCATCTGGCTCTATTTCAATGTGATCTTCAAAATTTCTTCTCGGTATTAAAAAAAAAGTGCAACACGGAGTAGATTTATTAATGCACTTGAGATTTAGGGGAATGGGGCTAACTGTATTTACTTTAGAAATATTTGAGAAACATAATTTTATTTACAATTATGTAGCAAAGGCAACAGTAAATACTTCAAATAAATTTAATGATCATCTTAAAAGTTCTCAGTGTACCCCATTTTCCATATTCAATGAATACCACTAATTCAGAATTTATAATATTATTTATTACTTTATGGAGCTGGAGTTTCTTATATTTTCAGTTTTAAGAAATGGCTTCAATAAACAAAATGAGAACTGTAAATAAGTCTTTGAGTAATTTTCCAGCATTTTATACACATTTTTACACTCCATTCACTGTCTTCATCATTGCCATTTACGTCTGGAATTGTTTGTGTAAAGTTCACTTCCAGCACATATTTCTTTCCAGTATTCCCAACAGCAGTTCCATTAGCTCAGTACCAGGGACATTGTTTTTACACATGGGAATCAAAGTCTCAGGTTAATTAACTTGTCCAGGATCACACAGCTGGAAAGAAACAATATTTTTATTCCAGAGGTTTTATTTCCATCTAGTCTTGGAAAACCATGCTGGTCATCAGCTTGTGTTACTATATGCAAATTTTAGACATTAAATCACATTTTGACATTTGCAATATAGACTGATCATCAGTTCAAAATAACTTTCCCCACAATCTACTTAAACTAGAGACGATTCCTCCCCTCAAGTATCTAAACTATCCTTAATTGTAATTTTAGAAATATTATTATCATATATGCATAACTATCTTCTCTTTTCAACATGTTTTAGCAGATTGTGTGGTTTTCTGGATGATAAAAAGACTACAAGACACAGATCAACCCTTTAATAATAATCGAACCCTGGATAATTGTGAAGCCTAACACGCCCACAATTTCCCTCTTTTTGCATTTATTTTATTTTATTTTATTTTATTTTATTTTATTTTATTTTATTTTATTTTTTTGAAAGAGAGGGAGAGCATGAGTGCATGAGTGGGGAACGGGCAGAGAGGGAGAGAGAGAGCATCTTAATCAGGCTACATGCTCAGCACAGAGCCCAATACGGGGCTCGATCCCAAGACTGGGATTATGAGCTGAGCCAAAATCAAGTCAGATGCTCAACTGACTGAGCCACCCAGGCACCTCTCCCCACTTTTTCTTTCTTTCTTTCTTTCTTTCTCTTTCTTTCTTTCTTTCTTTCTCTCTCTCTCTCTCTCTCTCTTTTTTTTTTTTTTTTGCAATTTTCCCCTTTGATTTAATGGTCAACCCAACAATCAAAGTTGATAGGTTACCTTTGAATTCCCAGGAGTGGTTGCTGCCATTATTTAAAGTAGTGATCACTTGAGATAGTGTTTAAAGCTCAACTTTCTTGAATCCCAAAGGACTCTCTCTTTCCTTAGAGAGAAAGTCTGCACAATGGAGCAGAAGTATGAATCACCCATTCCCCTGCTCCAGTGGTAGATGTGATGGCTGCAAGACTTCTCAGACATCAGATTCTATCCCTGAGTTCTAAAGTCCTCAAAAATTATTCAGAAATGAAGCTTTGCTTTAGACAAGAGTCTAAAAGCAGCAATACCATGATTAATAAATCCTTTCATGGTGAAACTCTCTTATAATAAAATTTGTGGTTAAAATATTGCCATATGAAATCCAGTTGAAGATTGGAATGTTTCGTTTCATAGTACCCAGACTGTTCTTTGATAGTTCCTTGGTTATACAACTCTGAAGAGCCCAAGACATAATCATGATAGTATTTCAGATGCAAAAGGATTTTTGAACAGCCTAGTTACTTTAAAGATTAGAGTGTTATATCGAGTCACATAAAAAAGAAGTCTCTTTTCTGATACTCAAATGCAGTAATGAGAGCCCCAACCAAATTTCTGGGTTGCTCCATAGTTCTTCTGGCCCTTAAGCTGGAAGCCATGAGGTAGGAGATTAAGAAAGCCAGAGGTGAAATATGAATCATTTTTCCTTATTCAGTGTATGTAATTTGGGTCCTTTGGGAATCAATGCCAAAGGACAATTATAAGTGCAAGCGATTTATTGGGGGTAATACCTGTGAATGATAAGGGGGAGGTGCACATAAGTAGGGAGGGAATGTCTTCAGATCATGTTGCAGGTCTCATGTCTGGGAAGAAAGTAAAAGGAGGAAAGTTGATTGTGTAAGAAGAGCTTCAGCTTGCAGGGTAGTCCTGAGAAAATAAAAGGAAGCTCCAGTGTTGAGTAAAAACAGTTGGACCCTAGAATATTCCATCTTTGGCTGGGGGCTGCCTGGAAAGTGTGAGGTCTCAGTGCAAATGCAGTGACACATTCCAAAAATGTTGCAGCTGGGAACTACCTGCTATCTGTTCTCCTCACAGCTGGTCAGCAAGTTCTTTCTTTCTTTTTCTTATCTTTCTTTTTTCTTGAGAGAGAGAATGAACATGCATGTGCATGGGTGCTTTGCTGGGGAGGGGCAGAGGGAAAAAGAGACAGAGACAGAGAGAGAGTCTTAAGCAGGCCACATGCCCAGCGTGGAGCCCAATGAGGGGCTTGATCTCACAACTGTAAGCCAAAATCAAGAGTTGGATGCTCAACCAACTTAGCCACCCAGTGCCCCAGAAAGTTCTTTCTTAAAGGAATATCCAAGTGGCTCACCCCATGCCTGCCCTACAGTGTTTTAAATAAAATTATATGCAATATTCACAGAGTTCAATAAATCATTGCAATATTTAAGTGGCTAGAATTCAGTCCTACATTTCAATTCTAGTTACTAAGTCTTAGAAAATCAATTGAGTGGGTAGGACCATCCTCTTCACTAGCACTGATGCTGCTATTTAATGACCTCAGTTGTCCTGAGTTTCACACTCACACATCTGTTAGTAGTAACAAATATTCAGCCAGCATCCATAGCACCATGGCAATTTACTAGTCTTTCAGCTTCTTGATGCCACTCCTGACCCATAGAACCATGCCCAATGAAGTAAATCACAAAATATCTCCAAACATTTACTTCCTTGATTCAAGTCATTCTGTTTGGTATCCTACAAATGATTGTTCAGTCTGGCCCCAATGTATCTCAAAAATAGTGTGGGGTGCCTGGGTGTCTTGGTTGGTAAGCGTCTGACTTTGGCTCAGGTCATGATCTCACGGTTCGTGAGTTCGAGCCCTACCTCAGGCTCTGTGCTGACAGCTTGGAGCCTGGAGCCTGCTTCAGATTCTGTGACTCCCTCTCTCTCTCTGCCCCTCACCAGTTCACACTCTGTCTCTGACTCTCTGAAAAATAAAACGTTAAAAATTAAAAAAAAAAAATAGTGTGGGAAGGTAACATAGTAGGACATTTTGATCTCTTTACTCTCCTACATAGATTCTCATGTCCACATTCACTGAAATGAAGGTACCATCAGGAGGAAAAGATGATTAATCAAATATCTACAAGTCCTTAGACATATCAGAAACAGCTCCACAGAGAGAAATGAACTTTTCTATAGCATGTGCCTGCTCATGTATCACCTGAAAGAAAGGTCCTCAAATCATCAGGGATCCCATATATCTTCATGTATGAAGGCACTCCTACTCTATCAAATGCATATTTTCCAAGATTCTACACAATTGATTTTTTTCCTTTCTTTTAATATTTATTTATTTGGGGGAAAAGCACAAGTGGGGAGGGGCTCAGAGAGGGGACAGAAGATCTGCAGTAGGCTCTTTACCGACAGGTTGACAGCAGTGAGCCCAACGTGAGGCTCGAATTCATGAACTGTGAGGTCATCACCTGAGCCGAAGTCTCATGCTCAACTTACTGAGCCACCCGGGTACCCCTGACTTTTTTTTCTAAAATAAACAAATTGTGATCCAAAGTGTCATGCAAAATCATGAAAGAAAATGTTTTCAGGCTCCAAAATGGCAGAAGCACAAAACTGAATTCATAAACACCTCACCCCTGACCCTCCAAAAGAGGACAGAATCGGACAAAAAAAAAATCAGAATGGAGGTGTATTAGTCTACTGGCACAGTCATAAGAAAACATGGCAGACTGGGTGGATTGAGCAACAGAAGTTTATTTTGCATAGTTTTGGAAGCTAGAAGTTCAAATCAAGATGCTACCAGGATTGGTGTTGGTGAAAGCTCTTTTCCTGGCTTGTAGAAGGTCACTTTATTACTATGTCCTCATGTTGTCTTTCCTCTGTGTGCACACAGAGGAAGAAAGAGAGATCTCTGGTTAGTCTTGCTCTTCTTTTAAGGACTAGCTCCATTGGATTAGTACTCCGCCCTTATGACCTCATTTAACCTTAATTATTCTCCCTAAAGGCCCATCCCCTGATATAATCACATTAGGGGTTAGGGCTTCAATATGAATCTGTGGGGAGAAGCTCAAACCAGTTCATGACAGGGGATGCGGATAGCTAAGTACTCTTGAGCATGGAAAGCCAAAATATCTTAAATCTATATAGTGTGACCAGCAACATTACTGAATCACAAATAAAGTCAGGAATTAAAACAGATAATACTTACCCAATTTTATAGCTGTGTTATGTCCTCATTGCCATGGTGAAGCCTTGAGAAAGGCACAAACTAAAGTCAGTCCTTGGCTCACTTATTAAGGCTATAAATACCGCTCCTTTTTTTCTATCCATTGTTGAGGACCACAATGGAGGATTCTTTTAGTAGCAAGATAGCACTAAGTTTCCATCACCCATTTAGCAGTTTATGGAATTTATGGTGTCAGTACACAAAGGTAAGATTCATATCTTGTATGCCTTGTTTAGAGAAGAAAAAAACCTCAACATCAGGAGGATATGAGTTTCAAGTTGCTTCTGTAGCTTTCAGTGTCTTTGGCACAAGGGAGGCAAGGACAGGATTCTTTCCCCTATAGCTGCTAAGAGAATCTCTTTGAGTTACAGTTGATTTATTTCCGCCATTTATTTAATGCTCTTCCATGGTGCTACAGTGGCACCCAGAGAGCATAACAAAGTGGCCTGGACCCCCTATTGGTTCCAATAGTGAGCGAGAACCTGGATTTACAGGCTAGTGCAAGGTCATGGATGGGGATACAAGACAAATCTGTTTCTTTCACCAGTGCCCCACTCTCCAAGCCAGCCATGATCGGGCCACTCCTTGTTGATAAAGGGGCCAGTGTTCTGAGCTAGGGGTGAAGGGGTGAAAATGGAGAAAATGGAGAATAACCATTCCCATGGGGTGCTCTAGGACCTTCAAAGGTTTTGCTTAAAATTCTCCCTGAACATAGTATATCCCAGTACTTCATTGCTGTGTAACAAACAACCTCATAACTTAGTGGCTTAAAATAACCATTTTATTTTTCTAATGATTTTGTGGGTTGGATGATTTGTCTCTGAGCCACCAGGGTGGCTGGGACTAGACGACTCTCTTCTAGGATAGTTTCTTCGCACAGAGTCTGTACCCTTCCCCAGGCTTGGGTTCCTCACAGCATGGTGGTGTCAAGGATGTTCAAATTTGTATGTGGTGTCTGGCTTGCCCGAGACTGAACTTCCTTAGACAGAGTGTTCCAGAGCCCAGAAGGAGGCTTCAGGGCTTCTGATGACCAGCCAGCCATAGAACTTGCAGAGCACCAATTCCACAGTATTCTATTGGTCAAGTACAGGTTCAAGGGGAGGGGCTTTAGATCCCACCTCTTAGTGGACAGAAGAGCAAATAAAAAAAAAGTTTACTTATTGATTTTAAGGGTCAGGGGAGGCGAGTAGAAAAGGATAGAGTATCCCAAGCAGGTTCTGTGCTGTTAGTGCAGAGCCCGATGCCAGACTCCATCTCATGAACTACACGATCATGACCTGAGCTGAAATCAAGAGTTCAGTGCTTAACTGACTGAGCCATGCAGGCACCAAAAGAGCAACTTTTAATATAGCAAACACAGTATATGTGTAAGAAAGGAAATCCTAGAGGCTCACTTTGTATACACGGAACCTGTCTGCTATGCTCATGTTGCTGTTTTTGGTATAAAATTGGGAAAGTGCTGTAAATAAGTCTCTCTTCTCCATAGTACAGAATTTGGAACCAGATGATTCCATCTCTTACTGTCCTTCCATGTCCTCTTATCTCACATGCCTCAGGTTCCTGATCTATGAAATGGGAAAATAGTACAAAACACAGCAGCTTGTTACTAGGGTAGAGGGAAACCATGTGCAAAAGCACCTTTTAAACTGTTAAAAGCTAAACATGTAAGGGGAAATGTCTTATCCTAAAGAGCACACTGGGAAAATGTGTTTTTGGAAAGAGATGAACCTGAGTTCAAACCCCTGCCATCTCAGATCATTCCGCTGTAACATAAAGATCAAAATGCTGACTTCAGAGAGGGGGTGTCAATGTGGAATGCAATCCTATGTGTAAAGCCCTGGGCACAAGACAGGACAATTACAAGTTCACAGTCTCTTCCTTTGGCAGTCAGAGACTGGGCTTTTTCCAGCATTTTAAAAAAAGAGATAATAATCCTAAGTTCATCACAGGTGATGATACATCAGAGTCCTTGGCTTCACACCAGGAAGTGCGCTAGCACATCGTAGAGATAAGAATTGCAGAGTCTCGTTTAGATTTACAAATATGAATCTGCGTAAAAGGCAAACCGATGGCCTTTCTGGAATCTCCCCTCCTGACAATTCTGCTTCTCATGCCTGTTGAGCAAGGAAAAGTGAAGAGACGGTTTGAAGGCAGCTCTGAAATTAAAGCAATCAGTCCAGTCACAAGTTCAGAGGCCACCCAGGGGGTGATTATGACTTCTTGCCGTCTTACTCCCTCATGAGTCTAGGCTTCTTGGATTGTGAACCCACATCAACTTTCACCATGGAGTCTCTGAATCTTTTATCAATATATGTAGAAACACTAATGTGTTTGGAAGTGATGGAAATGCCAGTTATTCTGTGAGAGAAAAGTGATTCTCCACGTTTTTTCCAGACCCTGACATTTTCCAGCCCTAAGAAGCTATGATATCATGCAGAACCCCTTTTGTTGGGGATCACACCATTATTTTCTGCTCAGAATAACACTGACTTATGTTTGGATCAAAGTTGTCTGTTGGAGAGAAGAAGTTCACAAACCTTTAAGGATGAGATTGGAGACAGCACAGAATGAATCCAGGGATGCTGGCATCCAATGATGTGTTATACTAGTATTATTTTTTCCAAGTAAGGAAACCTGAGCAAAGTACATTGTACAAAACTCTGTGCAGCAATAAGAAAATAAGAATGAGTTATCTTTGAACAAAGCTGATGTCCAATTCACTATCAATAAAGCATGATCTAATTCTTTTGGAAACTGTCTTATTATACGTTAACATTCTTATACACTTGTTCTATGTGCTTGCTTGGCATCTGTCCAGAGCAGGAAAGAGCACACAAGAGGTCTGGTTTGGGGCACAGCAGTCTATTTTTATGAGGTGAAAAAGTTGCGATAGATTTATATCAAGATTCAAATTGTGTCTTTGTCTCATGCCGCTATGGTCAAAAGAGGCCAACCAACCAGAGCCAGCCCTGCACCTTTTGCTTCTTGTGAGCAGGGCTGTGCTCACCCATTCAAAGGAGTAACTTCATATTGCCCTAACCAACACTGTGTTATCCATGGAGGCAGCAGGTGGGAACACCTGGGAAAGATGATTCTTGTTTCCCCCTGACTTATGTCTCCTCTGGGTGTGACAACTCAGAAAAGTATTCTACAGTTTCCCAGGGGTGCCCTGCAGGTTTGCTCACAACAGAATATTCTGTTGGCTTCCTCCCCTTCCCTCACGCTCCTCCCTGTTCCCTCACTCCTCACATTACCAAGGATAACCTCCCAAGAGTTATTTGTACCCAAATCCTGTCTCACAGTCAGTTTCTCAGGGATTCCAACGTCAAGACAGAACTTAATTCATCTCTTTCTATGTTTGTCCCTCTTTGTCTTTCCCCAACCATCAGAAGTGTTCTCTAATCTTCTGACTGGTCTTAGTAAATTCAAATTCCATTCAATGACATGGACATTCATAATCACCTGATTGCAGGGATCTTGTGATGTAATTTCTGAGAAGTCGACTCTCTAATTCTAGAATGTCAGGCAATTTGGAAAAGCATGTGCATATTCCTCCTTTATGCCCCAGCTCTGAGCCAGAGGCAGTAGGGTGCATAAAGGAAGATGCTTTTTCATCCTGTCACTGATTTTTATGGGGATTATCTCGGATAAAATGTTTCGTGCTCCTCATGCTTTCGTTTTCAATTCATTGCCTATAGTTATCACTTTTAGCCAACTTTTTCTAAAACTAATATTTCTTTGCAATCAGAAAAATAACACAATAAAAAGAATGCATCCCAACCTCTTGGATTTCCCCCATAGAGTTTCTATCTCCAAACATTTTGGAAATGACTTTCATATTTCTTCCCTTTATAGTCAACCATGACCAAAAGCACACTTGTAACTCTGTGTAAGACACTTTTCCCTTTTCAAGTTTCAGTCATGCAACCCGGTCATACAAACAAGCTTCAAGATTTATAATCAATTTAGCCTTCGTATCCCATTTCTGGCTTTGTTTATGCTAGCTTAGTCTTCATCAAAATGATGTCCAAATTAATTCTGAAAAATGGGCATTTGCCTTTACCCTCCCAATGACTTCATTCTACTGTGGATATGCATCTAATGTACTTATGACATACACACACGAGCTGTGTTTTTGTTTTTGTTTTTTTTTTTTCCTGAAGTGAGCCTGTATTTTCCCTTTTTAATAATTATTTTTGGAACTTCATTTTGAAAATCCACTTATCCATCATGTTCTAAAACCACACCCTAATGGAATACCACAATGGCTTTAAACCAATATCTGGTTGGAAACTTACCCCTGATAACACACAAGCTCTGACAATTAAGGGAGAAACTGGAGGAAGATGCCGTCCAGAAACCACATGATTAGCCTGAGCCTGTCCGCACCATCCCCTGTTCTTCAGTGCTGTACCTCTCTGCTCAAGTGGGTCTGTATCCAATGCTTCTCAAAGTCCCCTGCCCCCAAATAAGGAACAGAGGCAGTTAAAATGTGGAAAATTGAGAAAATGCAGAACACATCATTAACTCATATACTCAGGAAGCTGTGGCAATCTTTACTTCTCCTCACATAAGGCCCACTATAAATGAAATATATATTTTAATTATTTCCAGTTTAGATATTCCCAGTGCGCAATTCGCAACCTCAACTGTTCGCTGTAGAATAAAGGAAAATTGGGCGGTAAGAAAGCGAGAAGAAAGTTGCAGCTAATGCAGAACAGTTGCAAGGCATCGTCACATCGCCCTGAGCAAAAGTCTTCTTTTTATTTTGCAGAAAAAGCAATTGATTTCCCCTACGTGCAGCGTCTGTATTCAGATTCTGTTTACTCATGAGCTCTGACAGGTTTACCCGAAGCAGCTTTGCAAACCAGCTGCTCCTTCACGATCTCTGTGGTTATAATTCTTTTAAGTTGCGGGGATAACTGAAAATGTACATGGCTCTCCAGGATGCAAGGCAGGCAGCAGGAACTGTTGACATATTTTATTTTTTACATAGCATTTTCAATTACAAAGAATGGCATAGCTATGAACTTTCATTGGGTGCCCCCCACCTCCACTTGACATTTGTCAGGCAACATAAAGCATGCAAAGTCACTTCAACTCAGCATCTCTGGAAAACTCTGTGGATTGCCCAGTAATGTCATTCGTGACTCAATGAAAGCCAACCCAGAGTCCCTTCAGTGCACTGAGTATACGGCTTTTCCAGTAAGTCACTGGGGGAGCTCACCCGGGAAATGGAATCTGTAGAAATAGCAAGGCAGTGTGCAAGATCACTTTTAAAGTCTTTTGGCTACTCAGCCAATCCAGAAAAAAAATCTAATTTCCTCAAAAGTTCTTGTAACTTGTTATTGTTTTTAGTAAGTCTCTACTCTAAAACTTTATCACAATTGCTTATGTTTAAGAATTTTGACATTGGCTTCAGCAGCAGAGTAGCCGGGGGAAGTTTAAAATTGGTCTTGCATAAGACAGGTTTAGTACTTCCAAGAACCAAAGAAGGTTTTCCTTTTTTTTTTTTTTTTTTTTTTGTAGAAGTGTTTATGAGCCCTGCTTTGGCCTGCAGCCCATATATGATTATTAAATAAAAGTATACTAGTATTATATCTAAATATGCACTCGGGTAAAAAATATCCTAGAAAATTAAACTGTCAGGGAGTAAGGAAAAAAAATGGTCACGAAGTATCCCAAAATGCTTGGAGAGAATTTGTTTTTAAGACTGAGGTTTGATGTTGTAACCCCTTCCCCCTCAAGAGTGGTACTTTCTGGCTTTTAGAACCTCTCAGGGTTTCCCAAATTCACATTTTTCTTTGTGTATCTGAGCCTCTGCAATATGGTTCCAGTTGCCCAGGGTGCTCACTGTCTCTTCCCAGCCTGAGCACTCATCCTTTCAGACATGGACCAGAAAGCCCAACCTCCCAGACACCCCCCTCCTCCAAGGACCAGCAGTGCCCTCCACAGCTAGTATAAAGGACACATTATATTAGGCACCTATGCCTTGGCTTCCTGTGGCTCTTTTCTGCTCTTCCTGCATGCATCTTTTCCCCAGCGGCCAAGTTAATCTACAACTTAGTGTCCACAGTATCACTAGCACCCTGAAAAGTGCCAGGTTAAAAAGCATTTGTTAAATGAATAAAAATAAAGTAATAGTGGAAATACAGACATACATATTTATATACTATTTTTATTAGGTAAATATTTTCCAATCAGTTGCAGGAAGAGACTCAGCACACAGCTCTTAATTCACTGTGAGAAGCTCACACTTTTCATTTTTTTAATTGGAAGACCAGTGGTTTTCTCAGAAAAGAAAATTGTTTCAGAAGTAACCATTATAATGTCAAAATTATTACTATTTTAAGTAGGCTCTACACCCAGCATAGAGCCCAATGCAAGGCTTCAATTCATGACCCTGAAATCAAGACCTGAGGTGAGATCAAGTCAGACGCTTAATTGGCTGAGACTCCCAGGCACCCCTCAAAGTTATTTTTTAAATACACATGTTTTATCATCAATTTCCAGGCTCCATTTGATTGTTTTCTTGTACCTTTTTTACTTGGCTTACACCCTCTCTGCTGGAAAAATGTTCATTTGAACGTGTGTGTGTGTGTGTGTGTGTGTGTGTTTGTGTGTACGTGTGCGTACATGTGTGTGTAATCATAGCACTTCCTACATAATTTGTCCTAGTACAGATGGGTCAGATTTCATAGAATAATTAAAAATGTGACATGGAAGCTAATACTCATGTCTCTCATTATAGAAGAAGTATAGGAAGGAGAAGGAGAAGGATCAGGGAGAGAAGAATGAGAGCAAGAAGATGGAGGAAAAGAGGAGGAGGAGGAGGAAGAAGTGGAGCAGCAGGAGGAAGGGAAGGGGAAAGGAGGAAAAGAAAGACAGAAGTCTCCTCTGATCCCACATATAACTGCATTAAGTGCTAACATTTATTAAGCCCTTGTAAGCCAGGCACTGTTTTAAGTACTTACCACGTACTGTCTTATGCAATCCTTACACTCTGTATGGCAAGTCCTACATTGTCCTATTACTACTCATGAGATAATGGAGTCATTAATAAATGGTAGTGTCAGAATTTAAACTTGGGCTCTTGGCTCCAGTGTGTATGTCACCCCTACTCTTTTGAAACAGTCCTCCGTACTTGCTCTCTGAATGTCCTCACTCCTATGCACCATTCACCAATTCCACACTCCATCTGACCCTATTATTACAATGAAACAGCCCTTGGGATCAGTGGTAACCTCGAAGTCACAGGGGGTACTGCTCAGGCCTCATCAGAACCAATTTGTTGACCAAACTCAACACTGCTGACTTCTTTGTCCTGCTTCTATTTACTCTGGGTCATAGTTCTTTCTTGTTTTCCTCCTACTTCTCGGCCAGCTCTTTCTCTGCCTCTTTTCATACTCTTCTCAAAGCAGCCATTTAGGTGGTATAATCCCAGGGGCTCCTTTTCCTCTTCTTACTCAATGTTATCACCTTAGAACCCAAAACTCAGACCATCTCCTTTTCATCCAGTTTTGATTATCATGTACATGCACATAATGCACAAATGTATAGTCCCAACAGAGATGTCAGACCTACATCCTGAGCTCCATATATGTCCATATGACTACCTGATATGCCCAAGAGGATGTCATGAAGATACTGAGAACTTGCTCATCAAATTATGTATTGCTGAATCTCTAGGGCCAGCAACAATGCCTGATACATTGCACACAAGCAGCACATTTTGGCTGAATGAGTTAGTAAGTAAATGGATGAAACTCCACATGTCTAAAACTAAACTTGTAATCTCCTATCTCCCTGAATGGTACCACTTTGAAAATTCTGTTTTCTGTTATCATAACACTGACTTCTCTCA
This sequence comes from Panthera pardus, assembly GCF_024362965.1. NCBI lineage: Eukaryota > Metazoa > Chordata > Mammalia > Carnivora > Felidae > Panthera > Panthera pardus. The sequence goes on along the minus strand of NW_026526821.1, from coordinate 46,940,047 downwards.
ATTTTATTTCCTACAAATGTTTAAAATCAATCAATCCACTTTTGAGTTACCTGGGTGGCTCAGTCAGTTGGGGGCATCCAACTCAATTTTAGCTCAGGTCATGATCTCCAGGTTCATGGGATTGAGCCCCATGTTCTGCATTGACAGAAGGGAGCCTGCTTGGGATTCTCTCTCTGTCTCCCTCTCTGTCCCTTGCTCACTTGCACAATCTCACTGTGTCTCAAAATAAATAAATAAACTTAAAAAAATAAAACCGGTCCTTTCTCTACCTACACAACCATCTGTACATGCTACCTCCACTCACACCCTTTCCAATCATTTTACCACAATGCTGTCAGAGTGGTCTCCTTAAAAGATAAATTTGATCATTTGCCAACATGTTTAGAACTCTTCAGAAGTTTTTGATTGCTCTTATAACCAGGATTAAAAATCATTAACATGAGCAACAGAACCCTGAGCTACCTGACTCTCCTGCCCAAGTCTCCAGATGCTTTTGTTACAAAAAAGTTTGTGATTCTCTATAGAAGCCAATGTTCCTTGTGCTTAAGGGTCTTTACATACAGAACTGCTGTAGCCTAACACCCTGAGCATCCCCCACTACCCTACTTCAATGAGTTGATTCCCACTCATTTTTCTTTGTTTTTCCAGACTGGTACCATCCCCCTATTAAAGCTGTAAGTGATCATATTACATTTATTTGTGTGATTATTTGATGAATATCTGTCTTTCCCACTTAACTGTAAACTCCATGAAGGTAAGGAATGTCTTTATTCTGCTTAATTTTATCCTCATTTCCTATTACAGTGTTAGTTCAATAAATAATTACTGTACTACTGAAGGAATATGTTGATGAGTAAAACCAAAACATGAGTTGAAAAGTTACTGGAGCTTGAGAGACGTGGAGAGAATACAACAATCAAACAGAAGAGATCATATGTAAAGGGAAAAGCTTCCAGATTTGGCTCGTTAATGTCTGAAAACAGTTTACACTAGAAGATATTATAATATTTTAAGCTTTGAAGAAAAAAAATTCACCCAAAGAGATATGGTGAAGATTCCATTACATTATTAAAATATAAAAACAATAGAAAGCCTTTCTTAAATATATGAAACAGAATCATGTTTATTATTGTTCACTTTTCATGATTTATTTTGTGCCTATACTACATAAGAGTTGGAAAAAAAAGCAGAATCGCCAAGAAAACAGAAAAATACAAAAAATAAAGTAACAAATAAAATTCAGCATGTCTTTTATGATGGTAAATTAAAAAATAAATTGATTTAGGCAAACAATTATTCTCAAGTTGAATACAGAAACAAACCCTATTTTTCAGTCCACAGATCAGTAGCATGAAGTACATGCCACTAAATGATTAGAAAAATTTGCAAGCAAAATAAAAGAAAAAAAAGATGAAAGATCCAAATGTGAAAACTAAAGCCATAAAGCTCTTAGAAGAAAACACAGGAGAAAAATTTCATAAAATTGTATTTAGCATTGGTTTCTTATATATGATACCAAAAGAACAGGCAACAAAAGAAAAAAAAAAAAAACAGAAGTCAGACTACATCAAAATTGTGCATCAAAGAACAGATTGAAAAGACAACCTATGGAATGGGAAAAATATATACAAATAATATGTATGGTAAGGGATTCATATACAGAATATATAAAGAATTCCTACAACTCAACAACAGAAAACGAACAACATCATTAAAAAGTGGGCAAAGGACTTGAATTGACACTTCTCCAAAGAAGATGTACACGTGGCCAATAAAGCACAAGAAAAGATGCTCAGCATCACTAATTATTAAGGAAATACAATTAAAAACCACAAGATACCACCTCAAACCCATTAAGATGTCTAGTATCAAATAAACAGAAAAGAGCAAGTATTCATGAGGATATGGGGAATTTGGAATCCTTGTGTATTATTGGTGAGAATGTATGGTGGTACAGAGACTATGGAAAATAGTATAATAGTTCTTCAAATAATTAAAAATAGAATAACTGTGTGATCCAGTATTTCCATTTCTGGGTATAAAACCAAAAGAATTGAAAGCAGAAACTCACAGGAGTTATTTTGTACACACACGTTCATAGCAGTATTGTTCAAAATAGTCAAAAGGTAGAAGCAACCCAAGTGTCTATTGCATGAGTAAACAAAATGTGGTATATACACACAAGGGAATATTATTTAGCTGTACAAAGAAAGGAAATCCTGACACCTACTACAATGGGGATGAACCTTGAGGACATTATGCTAAGTGAAATAAGTCAGTCACAAAAGGAAAAATACTGATTCCACTAATATGAAGTAACTAGAGTAGTCAAGTTCATAGAGACAGAAAGTAGAATAGTGGATGGATGGTGGTGATTCACATAACAATGTGAATGTACTTTATTGCCCATTTAAAAAAAAAGTAAAAAGATATAACATGTAAATTGGAAGTAAAGAGAATGCAAAGGTCATGAAATGAATATCAGATAAACCCAAGGAAAACTGATTTAAATTGGAGAGAAAGGCCTGTTTTGTAATCATGATAGTAGCAGTCCTCTGCAGTGAAGAGAGAACTTGGAAATTTCTATGCACCAAGTAACCTGACTTCAAAATATATATGTAAAAGCTGCAGGAATCACAAGGAGAAAAGAAAATAAACAGAACTTTAAACCAATAATGGGAATCTTTTTTTTTTTTATTGTTCATTTGTTTCTGAGAGAGAGATACCATGAGCAGGGGAGGGGCAGAGAGAAAGGGAGACACAGGCTCCAGGCTCCAAGCTGTCAGCACAGAGCCCAATGCGGAGCTTGAACTCACAAACTGTGAGATCAAGATCTGAACCAAAATCGGACACTCAACTGACTGAGCCACCCAGGTGCCCCATAAACCAATAATGGGAATCTTAAACCTTTTCTTGTTCTTGAAAGACCAAGTAGATAGAATATAAGAAAGGATAGAGAACTTGAGATTTTTTTAAGACAGACAGAGAAAGAGAGAGAGCGGGAGAAGGGCAGGGAGAGAGAAGAGAGAGAGAGAAGCCCAAGCAGTCTCTGCACTATCAGCACAGAGCCCAACATGGACGCAAACTCATGAACCATGAGAACTTGACCTGAACCAAAACCAAGAGTTGGACACTTACCTGACTTACCCACTGAGGAGCCCCAGAGGACTTGTTTTGTTTTGTTTTTTAATTAAATTGAAGTATAGTTTGTGTACAGCAAGATACACAATAAATCACTACTGATTATATACATTTATGTAAACTCTACTCAGGTAGAGGTTACATGGAGACATTTTCACTTCCCATAATGTTTCCCTGTGTTCCTTACCAGTCAGTTTCCAAGGTAATTATATTGTGACCTTTATCACCAGAGAATAGTTTTGACTGCTATTCACTTTCATGTAAATAGAATTATACAGTATGTACTCTTGTGTGTATTGCTTCTTCTACTCAACATTGTTATGTATATAAACTATTCATTTTTATTGTTGTATAGTATCAGCTGTATGAAATATAAGATTGTTTTGTGCAAGGCTTTTGTGAATGTACGTTTTTTTTCATTTCTCTTTGTGTATACCTAAGAGCCAAATGGTTGGGTGTTCAGGTAAGTGTTTATTTGTCCTTATTAGAAATTGCCAAATAGTTTTTCAAAATGTTTGTTCCATTTTAAACTCCCAAACATCAAGCTACGAGAATTCCATCTGCTTCACATTTTTCCAAACACGTGGTATTATCTGTCTTTTCCAGTAGATGCATATACTATTTCAGTGTGTTTTACTTTGCATTTCACTGATGTATATGACATTTGAACATCTTTTCATGAGTAAACTAACCATTTGGATGTTACAGTCCTTTACCTTTTTCTTAAAAATTGGGTTGTCTTTTCCTTGGTTTATATTTCTCTATTCTAGAAAAAAGTTCTTTGGCAAATATATGTATTGAGAATACTTCTTTTGGTCTGTGGCTTGCCTTTCACTTTCTTAAAGGTGTCTTTTGATGGCCAAGTATTTTCAGTTTTGATAAAATCAAATTTACCAATTTGTGGGTTTTTTAATGGTTAATGCATTTGCTTCTGTTCCAAGTAATCTCTGCATATCCCAAGGTCTTAAAGATAATCTCCAGTATTTTCCTCCAGAAGCTTTATGGTTTAACCTTATATTTAGAACTATGATTCACTAATATTTTATTTATTATAAGCAAGTGAGCCAGGAGGTAAACATATCAAATTCTCTACTTGAAAAAAGGGGAAATAAAGGTTTTTGTACATCAACAAAAATTTACAAAATGACCATAATTTAGACCACTAAAAATCCCTCAATCAATGCTGAAACATGAATAACAAAACCACATTCTGCATCTTAAATGCAATAAAATAAGAAATAAGTTTTAAAATGTTTAAATCTACTTATAAATCTAAAACATGATCTCTTATTTACATTGGGTGAAAGAGAACATCAGTATTCCAAAAAGAAATATCTAAAACATAATGACTCAAATTTTTAAAAAATCCCTGGGACAAAGTCAATTTTGTACTCAGATGAAAGTTTGTCTGAACTAAAAAAAAAAAAAGGAAGGAAGGAAGGAAGGAAAGAAAGAAAGAAGGAAGGAAGGGAGAGAGAAAGGAGAGAAAGAAAAAGTGAAGGAATTACTAACAGTAACAAAAAAAAACCTGTGAATTTGAAACTAGAACAGCCCTCTCTAAAGTTTTCTCTCACACTATGTATGAAATGTAGAGAGCTACCATAAACTACAGAGAGTTATCTGAGCATCCCTTGAAATTAGAGAGAGCCAGGAGACCCTATTTTTTTTTATCTATACCTCATTTATTTTTGGGATAATGTGAGGGTTTTTACTATCAAGGGTTGAACAGATGATATACCGAGATGGGTAAATTGTTTTAGTTTGATAAAAGCATCTATAATAATTTGTGAGGCAACAGTCATACATAATATTTTTGGTGCAGAAGCCTCTTCTTTTATGTTCACAAAAGGATTTAAGCAGTCTTTTCCATCTCCACGACCAATTTAGCCATCTTTTTTTTTTTTAGGTTGTTTTTATTTTTTATTTTTTTTATTTTTTTATTTTTTTTAATATATGAAATTTATTGTCAAATTGGTTTCCATACAACACCCAGTGCTCATCCCAAAAAGTGCCTTCCTCAATACCCATCACCCACCCTCCCCTCCCTCCCACCCCACCCTATTTTGATTCATATGATGGGGTCAGAGCCTGCTAATGATGACCCTGCCCTCTTTCTTCCAGTTTCTTGCCTTGAACAGGACACAATGGCTATCCTGTCACCATGTTGAAAAAGCAAAAAGATTCAAGGTAAAAAAAAAAAAAAATGAACTAAAGAGAGGGCATGAACAACCACCTTCCTCTTGACTCTGTAGTTGGCCAGAAAGCATTCTTAACTGACAAGAGTAAGTCACGAGATGAGAACTGGGGCCATATCCATGGGACACAATGGGGTTAACAAATAGAGGCAAGTACAAATGGGGGTTTATTTTATGATAGAGCAGTTGTTTCAAATCAATGGTGTTAAATTGGAACAACTTCCTAGACAGGTGGTGTGAAGAAAATGCTAATAATGTCATATTTTGCTTCTTACCACAGAATATAATCAAATGGATCTGCCTGGAATTTTGTCATGCAAACATTTAGTAAATGTTATTTTCTCCTAAAACACATCTCTCACAACATTTAGAAGAAAATCCCTGGTTTAATGTCCATTGTTTAAACAATTGTAACTGCTTTCCAAGTATAGAAGAGGTCAATGGAGAGTATTATATTGGCTTATTATGCATTTAAAATCAGATGATTTTACTTAAACTCTATTAACCACAAAGATGACTCAGTAGTACTCTGAAGTGAAATCAGCAAGGAAATGTGTTGTTTTCTTTATATTTATAGTTTTGAAACAAAGGCATGCATAGTTGTGTTTCTCTTTTCCAATTTCCATAAGAGCATATTTCAACCTTACAAAATGACTTGTGTGGCTTCAATTTTTTCTTTCAGAAACAGTTAACATATAAGGGGAAATACATTTCTTGAATTTTTGCTAAAAAGTTGCTAGAAAAACTATCATAGCCTGATGTTTTTGAGATGAGATATCATGCACCACCATTTTGATAAGTATTATTATTTACTGATCATGAGCCTTCTTTGTTGTCTCCCTCTAAGACCCATCTTGTTGGGGCGCCTGGGTGGCTCAGTTGGTTAAGCGTCCGACTTTGGCTCAGGTCATGATCTTGCAGTCCATGGGTTCGAGCCCTGCATCGGGCTCTGTGCTGACAGCTCAGAGCCTGGAGCCTGTTTCAGATTCTGTGTCTCCCTCTTTCTCTGACCCTCCCCTGTTCATGCTCTATCTCTGTCTCAAAAATAAATAAATGTTAAAAAAAATAAGACCAATCTTAAAATTTATACTTTCTTAGAAAATTGTTCATTTCATGAATTTTTAATTTATTAGTATAAAGTTGCTCATATTGACCCTGCATTTAAAAAAATACTTCTGCATGTTTGTATCCATTTTTTATTACTAATATTATTTATTTGCTTACTCTCCCTTTCTCCTTCTTTTTTTCTTCCTACCTCTCTCTCTCTCTTTCTTTCTCTCTCTCTCTCTCTCTCTCTCTCTCTCTCTCTGTTTCATCTCTCTTTTAAATTAATATTTGGTCTTGGGCACCTGGGTAGCTCAGTCAGTTAAGTGTCTGACCCTTGGTCATGATCTTGTGGTTCATGAGTTCAAGTCCCACATCGGGCTCTGAGCAGACAGTGCTGAGCCTGCTTAGGATTCTCTGTCTCTCCCCCTCTCTGTCTCTCTCTGTCTCTCTCTCTCTCTCCATCACTCTCTCTTAGAATAAATACATAAACTTAAAAAATAAATAAAATATTATATGGTCTTATCAATCAACTGTACTTTTTGTTTATTTGCTATTTAATTAACTTCTGCTTTTATTCCCTTCTTGCTATTTGATTTAAATGTTTGTGTTTTTCCTTTTTCCACCTTTTGAGTTTGAGATCCTAGTTCAGTTATTGTAAAATTTTCCTCTAAGTCCAGCTTGGTGCATATCACTTGTTTTTATATAAGGTGCTTTTGTTTTAGATATTTTATAATGTTTCTTTACATTTACTCTTTAATTAAAGATTGTTTTTTAGAAATACACCTTATAATTTCTCAAGGATATTTTTGCTATTCTTTGTTATATTCTAATTTTGTGTATTTTGTGGTCAATGTTCCCTCTCCAAAACCCCAGTCTAACCATGAGAAATGACCCCAGTCCCATCATGAGAAAACATCAGGCAAACCCAAATTGAAGGATATTATACAAAATTCTGACTCGTATGCCTTAGAACTTCCAAGGTCATCCAAAACAAGAAAAGCCTGAGAAACTGTTACAGTCTAAAGGAGGTTAAATTAAGGACACGTGACAACTATATATAATGCAGTCCTTAGATGGAATTCCAGAAAAAGGACATTAGGAGAAAACAACTGAAATTCAAAGTAAGGGTGGAGTTTGTTAGTATGACTACACTAGTGCTAGTTGCTTAGTTGTGACAAGCGTACCATGGCCAGTGTAAGATGTCAACAATAGGGAAAACCAGATGAATGTTATATGGAGCTCTCTGTACTATCTTTATCACACTTGAATAGATTTAAAACTATTCTAAAATTTAAAATTTATTTTAAGAAAGCTAGACAAAACAAAACAAAACAAAAATCCTCTTGTAGTTTGCTTCCTCCATCAGTCTATAATACCCTTACATCATTAGCATGGCTCTCAGGACCCCAAATGGCTTGTCCTTCTGTCTTTGACTGTATTGTCCTCCTCATACATTACCCACCCTTCAACTCATCCTACTTCACCCCACCCACATAGTGGGTACCCCTTCTGCTTGTTCTTCCAGCATGCCAACCATGATCACTCTCCAGGGTGTTCACACATCCTGTCTCTTACTCCCTTGTCCACTTATAATTTTATAAAAATGTTGTCCTTGAAATGATGGCTTTCTGACCACTTTATTTAAAAATATAATTCCTTCAGTCTTCCCCCTCCTTATCTCTTTTCTCTTGTTTTTTCTCCATAATACTAATCACCTCCATCAAACACACACACACACACACACACACACACACACACACACACACACACACACTTTTCTTTATTGTCTGTCTCCACTCATTAGAATGCAAGCTTCATTAAGGCAAAGATCTTTTTGTGTTTTATCCACTGATGTATCCCCAATACTTATCACACATCTGGCACACAGTAAGAACTCAGAGTATTGACTGAATACAATTAATTAGGCAGGACCCTTTGGCAGTCACCCAGTGAGAAATGGTGGTGGATTGCACTTGGTTTATAGCAGTGGAGATGAAGGGGAGTGGTCTGCTTTAGCATGTATTTTGGATGTGGAGCAAACAGGACTTCTGGATGAGTTAGACACAGGTGTTTTGGAACTGAGAGGACTAAAAGATGACCGTTGAGTGTGATAAAGGTGGCACCATTTAATGAGAGAGAAGAAATTTCCAAGAAGTATTCAGAAGTACAGAATCCAGAGCCAAGTTTGAGACATGTTGGATTTAAGATGTATCTTATACATCCAAATGGGGATATTCAGGATGAGTTTGGGGTTTGAGGAGACTGGAGATAGAAATACTGCCATAGGAGTCATTAACATGTAGATTATGGTCTTTAAAGCCATGATTCCAGGTAATATCACATAGGGATAGAACATAAAAGAGTAGAGGACCAAAAGCAATGCCCCAGGCACAGCCCACAAATTTAATTATGTGATTAGAGGAAGAGTTAACTGCAAAATACCAGGAGGTAAGACAATGAGAGTGGGGAAAAAAAAAAAAAACTAGATAGAAGTAGCACCGTGAAGATTTTCAGATTTTTGAAGAATAAAGCAGTCAACCAGTCAAATGCAGCTAAGTCACTGGTATGAGGACTGGAACACTTCTCTTGGCTTGACAAGATGCAGATCTCTGATGTGAATTATGAGGTTTGTTTCACTGATTGGATAAGAAACCCTAACTGGCACAGATCAGAAAGAAAAAGAGAAAGATGCAGAAGTGCTGGCAGGGATTATATCTAGGGAGGACAGAGAAACACAGCACACCTAGAGCTTCTATGTTCTCCTATTGAAGAGGCTGGCAGATGGTATGTTTTGTGACAATGCAGTGGTCAAGTAGAGAATAGAGTCTAGGGACACAGAAGCATAAAACTTGGGAGATGTTATGGTGGAAAGTTAAAAAGCTATATTCTTGGGGTGCCTGGGTGGCTCAGTCAGTTGAGAGGCCAACTTCGGCTCCGGTCATGATCTCGCGGTCTGTGAGTTCAAGCCCCGCGATGGGCTCTGTGCTGACAGCTCAGAGCCTGGAGCCTACTTTGGATTCTGTGTCTCCCTCTCTCTCTGCCCCTCCCCCGCTCATGCTCTCTCTCTCTCTCTCTCTCTCTCTCTCTCTCTCTCTCTCTGTCAAAAATAAATAAATATTTTAAAAAAGCAATATTCTTTGTAGTAAGAGAAAAAACAGAAAGAAAGAAAACAAATGATTCATCAAAGAAACATTACAAAGAGATTTCAGATTAAATGAGAAACAAAATTAGTAATTTATATACAGGCCAAAGTGAGTTAAATACTTCCACTAATACAAAAGTTTCTTGGTTTGGATTTAAAAACGGCTCTACTCAATTTTGCTGTCTATAAAGGCAATACTTTATACAAAATAATGAAGCTGTTAAAAACAAAATGGTGGATAAACGATAATCAATACAAAAGCAAAGTAACAGGAAGCTGGAATGTCAACAGTGTCCTCCCCAAAATTTTACTTCTTGGTTGGAGTTTGAGACAAAGGATAACTGAAAGAAAAGTACTAACCTTGTTGGACTCCACCCCCTCAGATACAATGGAATCCGCGTGGGTGGGGCATGCTAAGGCAGTGGGGGTGGAAGGACATACCCAACTTAGCTCTTGCCAATGTCAGCCCCAGCCCTTTTTGATTTGGGGTGCCATAGAACCCAAAATCAAGGCACAAAGAACACTCCCTGGGGCTCTGGGGTTATAAAATATACACGGTAAGAAATAGAGTTGGGATGTGTTTGGGAGATAGAATTTGTAAGAAAGATGGATATATTGGATATATATTTGTAATATCAAACCCAGGACAAACTTTTATTTCAGTGTCCATGAAACATTACTGAAAATTGAAAATTACAAAATTCCCAGGAAGAATGTTTATGGATTCCTAAAAGTATCAACTTATAAGCACTTGTTTATAAATGCAACCGACCCAGAAATTGATGCAATCAGTAATGACAACAAAATCTAACCCCTTGGAAATTGGAAAATAAAATATCCAAATTAAAGCAAGGGTCAAAAAAGAAGTTAAAAATTCAATTATAATCCCCTTAGAAATAATAATGTTTGGAAAACAATAAATCTCAAACCATGCCATGTGGTAAAATAGTACTCAGAATAAAATTTATAGCCTTAAGTATTTTTATTAATAAAAAATAAGAAGAAAGATGAATGACATGAAAATGTACCTTAAGAAACTAGAGATCAATAGCCAAATGGAAGTTAAATGAAGGAATCAAAGGCAGATGCTGAACTTAGTGAATTTAAAGGACAATCAAGTTCATAAATGAGTTCAAATGTTTTGGGGAATTAGAAGAACCTGACACCAATCTAATGGGTACATGAAGACGGACGTGACTGTGGGAACCAGGGCACCCCAATGAGGGAGCTGGTGAGGTGAGCTGTATCTCATCATGGCTCCGAGACAGGCCCAGACCCCATGTGCCTCCCTACCCCTACCACGGTCCTGAGGCCATAATGGACCTCACTTCCAAGAATCTCAGGTACCATCCCAAAAAGAAAGAGGAAAGTGTAGAACTTGAGTAGAGAGAATTTCAAAGAATGGACCATGTTTAAATTAGTGAATTGAAGGGAGAAATTCCTGGATTGGGCTGATTTTTAAGCCTGAAAATAAACAGAATCCTTCCATTGGGCAATAGGAACTAGGGAACTAAATTAAGCCCAGATGATATAGATATAGATATAGATATAGATATAGATATAGATATAGATATAGATATAGATATAGATATAGATATATACTTGGTTTTCATAGCTGGGTTAAAAGATACATGAGCATAATACCCGCCACAGTTATGAGACTAAACGTTGAACTTCTATAGTAATGAAGGAAATCCAACTTACGGTTTATGAAAGTCACAATTGTCTTCCCCACTTGCCTGTGAGCTCCATCAGGGCAGGAGCCATATATCTGCTTTGTTCAACATGGTAGTTGAGGTTGAGAAGATAGTGGTGCTCAGTAAGCATATGTTGAGGTTGAGAAGATAGTGGTGCTCAGTAAGCTCCAGTAAGTGGAGCTCAGTAAGCTCAGAAAGAAGCAAAGAAATCAGGTAATAAAGAGGGAGAGACAGAGAGGAGGAGGCAGGGAGGGGAAGCAGAAGGAAGAAAGGAAGAGAAGGAGGAAGGAAGAAATGGAGGAAGGAAAGGAGAAGAGAGGGAGGCAAGTGGGTTGGTTGGTTCTGTGGAATACCATTTGGAAAACATGGATTATGTTTTCTGAAGTCCTTTGCCCTATAAATATTTATGTTGGAACTCTCGCATGTGTGTAACACCCAAGGGAATTTGGGGTGGGATACAGAACTGGAGTTCAGGGTACTGGAATTCTTAAGCATCTGGGGTAATGGCAGGAGTTAAAGCTTTAAACCTTGACAACCGCAAATTATGGGTTGCACCCAGATGACATTTACAGTGGTGAGGCCGTCACAAGGCGTATGTATCTGCTTCTCCTAACTTCCATATTCTCAGCCCCTTTCACAAATTTTCTTCTCTCCTTTTAAGCTTATTCATCTCCACTTCTGAAAAAAAGATTCTCTAAATCATAACCACATGTCATCACTTTATGTGCTTTCCTCATTCCTTCCCTCTCTCCCGACCTCCTTTCTCCTCTAGTCATTCTGCTTCTCCCCCTTCTTTTCTTGAACAAATATTTATAGCAAATCAACTCTGTGTCCATTCCTGTTCTGTTCCCCCTCATCTGCACATTCTTTTACTTTGTCTCCAACCATCCTAAATATGGGACTTACGGAGGTACTACTCCAGACGTGGTCAGCCAGCCCATACAGTGGGGTGGTCAGATTTCTGAACTTGACTGTTAGGTCTTTATTAATTCAGGCAAAAGCACACTTGCATTGGGGCAGACCATCACATTTTTGGCTCAAGACGTGCTCACAACCAACAGAACCCTCTTGGATGTTTCCAGGACACCAGTGTTTCCATTCTGGACTCACAGGACCAACTCACTATCGCCATTATGTTCTGACAGCCTAGTGATCCCTGTTACAGTTCACCTTGTAGTTTTCTGTCTTTCTGAAATCAATGAAACCCTTTGTAATATTACAAAGTTTATTACAGTTTATAATATTACAGTTTATTTTCCAGATGACAGAATGGTGTGAGAATTGAGTTTTGTAGCCTGATAAAACCAGAGCGTAGAGGGTTGGAATATTTTATTCATATCATTCCATCATGGATGCCATTAGTTTTCTAATGCATTTGTGGTAACTCCAGGCTTTCGAAGGGGAAGCATGGGCCACTTCAAGGCAGGAGAGGCTAAAGATGCATCTTCTAGGGGCACCTGGGTGGTTCAGTCGGTTAAGCGTCCGACTTCAGCTCAGGTCACAATCTCGCGGTTCCTGAGTTCGAGCCCCACATCGGGCTCTGGGCTGTTGGCTCAAAGCCTGGAGCCTGCTTCCGATTCTGTGTCTCCCTCTCTCTCTGCCCCTCCTCCATTCATGCTCTGTCTCTCTCTGTCTCAAAAATAAATAAAACGTTAAAAAAATTAAAAAAAAAAAGATGTATCTTCTACTCACCTTAACAGAAACAACCTGGATCCCATTTTTGTGTACTTCAGCATTCTGCATGAGATATGATATAGAAAAAAACAAGGACTGCACCAAGTGAATTTTACAATGCACTCCCTTATTTACACTTAAAAGTCCAAATCCCTGCTCTCTTTTCTTGCAGGGCTGGGATGAGGGCATGTCTTTTCTTTTTGATTGTCCCCTGCTCCATGCCCTCCAGCCTCTTTTGCATCTGTGATTTCTTTCTCTAAGCATATTCTTCTCAACCACTCTGTGTCTTCACCCAAGTGCACCATATCTATTTCCCAACACTTATTTTCCTAATCCCTCCGTAGGACCTCTTAAAATATGTAAGTAATGAATCACTAGATTCATCTCCTGAAACCAACATTACACTATATGTTAATTAATTAGAATTTAAATAAAAACTTGGGAAAAAATCCAGCCACCAGCCCTGCTGCCTGCTACTAGATCTTTCTTGAAACCTCTCCTCTCCCACAACCTACATGCACATGTATTACTACAGGAGTGGCCCATGTTTCAATGTCATCACAGGTACCTGAATGCTTTACAAATTTAGCATATATCCACATAGTCTAAGCCAGCCAAACTTGTGATTTGGGGCATCTATCCATAATATACTACATTGGACCATGTAAAAATTACCATTATGTAGATAAAAAATGCACTATAGTTTTGTAAGATGTACAGATAAAGGGTAAAGGTATGATTAAAGTATACATATAATCTTTATTAATTCTCACAATAGCATGTTGTAGAAAAATGTATATTTTTTCAATAAAAATTTTAATTAAAAATCATCAAATAATTTCACATGATCCAACCTAATAGCATCTTAAAATGTTCAAAACAAATGAATTTTTTTCTCCTTGTGAATTGTTCTATGTGCTATAAAGTCCTAATTCAGAGAGCCTGACTTTACGAACTCTAAATAATTTATAATGATAGGGAATTTTTCTAGGAATAAGTAAACTTGATCATACAGTAATTAAGTTTAAACATTTAGTAGAAGTATGGAATTTACTCAGTGCCAAATTCTTTTTACAAAGAGCTTCCCTTAAAGGATTTTCATTTTGTTTACAGATATGTTTTTCTCATGTATTACATAATTTGTAGGACACAGGAATCAAATGTCAATTGCATGACCCTAGCTTGGTTTTGGATAAAAGAATCTAACCAATTTGTTTTTATTGACTTATTGTTTGTAAATTTAAAGATTAAAAAATTGACTGTGGATTGGGTCAAGCCATGGATCAAATGTTCAAGGCAATTACAGGTTCTCAGTGTAAATGGGACATTAAGGTCTTGTAATCTGACCACACATACCTTTGCTACAACACCTCCAGAGCATCTCAAACCATCCTTGGACACTTTCAACTGCTAGAAGTGTGCTTTATTCCTCATAATAAGGGTAGTACCTATCACCATAAAACTTTAATTCGCTATTAACTACTCCTTGAATCAAAGAAAGTTAAGTTCAGAACTCTATCCCTATCAGGCTTGTGAATAATCCTACACAGCCATTCTGTTCCCTTTATTTTAACTCTTGGCCAAGTCCTGGGCTTCCTAAATTCCTAATCATTTCTAATATGGCAGGACATTGTTTCTTCTTGTTTTGCTCATTCTTCTGGGATCGGTTCCTGTCTGTGTTTGTTCAGTTAAATGCACAGCCTGGAGTCCCAGCTGTGGTCTAAGCAGTGCACTGTCCCCTCCATTTGCCTAGACACTATTTATAATTAATCAAGACTGAAATGATCATACCTGATATTCTTGGCTTTATCACTCAAATTGCAAATTAACTCTTCCAAATATAACTTTAAAACCAAAATCACCTCCCCTTTTCCCTCCTCTCTTCCATTTTCAGGCCTGCTGTGAGCTCTTGATAGTTAAAAATGATCAATAACAAGAGGAAACAACTTGGTCCAAATTTGAATGTCACCAGTACATCTCATGCCCTTATACACTTCTAGGAATATTGCACACATAGGCAGTTACACAGAACATATCAGACCTGGACCCTCCCATTTATCTTCTATGATTTTCAGGTTCAGATTTCTGATTAGTATAGAGGAGATCAAAAAACTCTTTGAAGAAAACAGTTTAGTCAGTGACCAGCATGATTGCAAGATGATAGAGATCATTCCTGAGCGTTTTCCATGGTGGGAGGGGAATGCCAGCCTTTCTCTCGAATTATAGAGCGAGACAAACAGTTCTTATTATTTCCAGACAAACAATGAGGCAAACACTGGAACAAGTTAAGGTTCCTAAATAACTACGTTATAGAGATGAAAGGACACTAAGCAGCAAGATGATGGGCCAGGCAGTTCTGGTAGGGCCAGTCGGTGCCCGGTGCCCTGGGGCACTGCCCACCCTGACCTGCCCAGTGGGATGCTGGATGTTATGGTGGAGCCTGATCACAGCTCTGGTGCTTTCCATCCCTGAATTAGGAGTTCCAATCTCAGGTGTTCTTAGGGGTTGAACTCCTCGGACCCATGCAGCCCTGCTCTTCTTCAGGTTCTCCCTAAAGTCCTCACCCCAAGCTTCACTATCTAACCAACCCCATCTTTGGAAAGCTTAGATTTAACTTTCTGTTAAGTAACATTTGGAAGGCATCAACATACAAACCGTGTCTGGGGACTTGAATTCTAAGGAAAGCATTCCCTTTTTTTCAGCAGGTGGCACTGTTGCAGTAAGGCTGTATTCCTTCTGGTTTCCTGAGAAAACAAGGGAAGCAGCAAGTCTTAACCATATAGCATATTTAATTCAAAGATCTGATTTAAAATAAAAGTAACTGCCTTAACCAAATGATGACATTATTTGCACCCAAAATGGGACAAACCAACTTCACTTGCCGCTGGGTAGGATGTGCTGGGGCAAGCTACCTCATGTGGTATTGTCAAAAATGCATAACTTGAACCTAACCTTAAGGAAACATCAGACAAACTTAAAGTAAGGAACATTCTACTCAATAACTGGCTAGAACTCTGTAGGAAGATGAAGAATCGTTAAGGTATTGTTCCAGATAAATGGAACTAAAACACATAATAACTAAGTGTCATGAATGATCCCTGATTGGATCCTGGACAAAGAAAATAAAACCACTGTGCAGGGCACTGCCAATTATTGGAACAAATGGCAAAATCTAAATGTGGATTATTCTGACCATAGGACTGTGAGCAGTAAGAGAAAACCCCTGGTTCTTAAGAAATGCACACCGAAGTAAATGGAAGAATAAGAATAAAATCATGTTCTCAACTTATTCTCAAATGTGTGGGAAAAAATATATAGTTTTGTATATTTTGTATGTATTAAGATTTTATCAAAATTTAAATTACAGGGGTGCTTGGTGATTCGGTCGGTTGGGCATCCAACTTTGGCTCAGGCCATGGCCTCAGAGTTCATGGGTTTGAGCCTTGCATCAGGCTCTGTGCTGTCAGCGTGGAACCTGGAGCCTGCTCAGATCATCTGTCCCCCTCTCTCTCTGCTCCTCCCTCACTCATGTGTGCCCTCTCTCTCTCTCTCTCTCCCTCTCTCTCTAACATAAATAAACATTAAAAAATTTTAAATGACAAAAAAAGTCACATTTTCCCACCTCCTTACTCACTTTCTCCAACCTACTGAAACATGCATCCCCAAAATCAGTCACACTGAGAATAACTGTCATGTCAGTCTTTCAGCAAGTGTGTGAATTGTTTTCCTTACTTACTGTTCGCCTTTGGTTCTCCAGGTTGTCAGTATCTTCAGAACCGACCCCTGGGATGTGGTTTGTTTAATGATGTCATCCAGTGCTAAATCTTTTACTCTTTTAAATACTTTTTGTCAATTCATTTCCAGTAATAGTTGTATGCTCAGTTTACTTAAACGTGAGAACATATTTGTAAAACATAAGCAGAGTATATCAAATCATACAAGTTATGATTAGAATGATTAGAAATTATCGCTCAAATATTGTCCCATCCCACCCCACCCCCACCTCTTGGCTGATGAAGAAAAGGAAGAAAATAGAATCACAATGAATGACTTACTCAAATTCCCAAGGTTCCAAATGTGCAGACCAGGTAAAATGCCCCCAATTCGTGTCCTGGGTCCTCTACATTGTCCCTTACTTTGTTTCTCACACTTGGGAAATAAAATGATACAAGGTCAGTTGCCAAGGACATGAAGCCATAGAACAATATGATGTAAGTCCTATTTAATGACATTTGAAATAGTGTATTATACTAAAATTAACATACACAAAATTTACCTAAATTTTCAAGCATAAAAAGAACCAGCTTGAAAGACAGTTCAAACTTGTCAGGGTAACCTGAAACTGTATGTGCCCTCAGTGCCCCAGGAGTAAAAGATCATTGTCCTTCTCTGCCCTAAAAGTTCTCAGTTAGAAACACTAAGAGGCCCTGGGACCATATAACCAACAGAATGGGACTTCAACCAATGATTCAATCTGCAGAGCTCCTCTTTGGAGGGCAGCATGCTAAGCCCTCCTGAGTCTCCAGTGCACCAGCAAGAGCCCCCCATGCTACTAACAAAACCAGATTTTCAGTACTTAGAGGTACTGCCTGAGTGGCATTTTCAGGAGTTTGTGTGACCAGGAATGGAAGGAAGGGCCTCTTCCAGGACAACTAGTTTTGTGTGTAAAATGCCTGCCATCACCACACACACACACACACACACACACACATACACACACACCTGAGCTATATTTTCCCCTCTCTGGTCTGAGGTATTTGAAAACCTGGAGCTTGTCAGACCCGGCATGTTGGAAATCCAGAGGGGCTTCCCCTGCTAATCTTTAGGCAAATATTTTCTCTGCTCTGCTGACTTCATGGTGAGTTACCAACCTTGTGCCTCTGTGACGAATTGAAGCAAGCCAACTTGGGCGGCAAGGGCACCAGTGCTTTCCATTAGCAGGGAGCCTTTCCATGGACTGTGGTGGGGTCTGCCCTGGTCTCCGTCTCCCTGCCCCAGCTTCCCAGATGGGAAAGGACAAAGAGCTCCTGCCACCTTCAGAGTAAACTAGGCAAAGACCATGGGAGAAGGGCAGCCCTGTAGAATGGATGATTTCCACTCATGCATCAGAGAAGGCTGGTGCTCGAGGCATGCTGTTCTTACTTGTTCCCTGCCTGCCTCTTAAATTTTGAATATAAGAAACAGGAAACTGCTGGCCCCTCATGGTTTATGCAGTTACTCTTGGTCTTTATGGCTGGCCTACTCACTGAGTTAGACCAGCCAGGCTTCTGAACGGAAGAACCTCACACTTCGGCTTCTTGGGTGTTTTGACTTAGCTCTCTATTTGAAATGGTCTCTTATATTTCCACTATGAAATGCCTCTATACACACACACACAGACACAGACACAGACACAGACACAGACACACACAGACACACACACACACACACACACACACACACACACACACACACCTGTCCTGCCTCCGCTCTCCCACCCCTGCCTGGGTTACTGACAGAGACTCTCACTGCCTCCTCCACCCCCAAAATCACCCTACCTTCCAGCCATTAGGAAGCATATCTTACAATGCCAAACAAATTCTTTCAGGCGTTCTGTAAGCAATTTTGTTGCCACCGTTACCAACACTTTGCTAAATCAAAGGCATGGTTTAATCTGGCATTGGCAACCTCTCTTTCTACCATACCTCTCCCACAGGTACCAGCCTGAATTCACGTTGTAATACCACAAATGGGGGTGGGGAGGGGGGGTGTTGGTGGCATGTGTTTGTAAGACCCCAAAGTGGAAGAGGCTATGTCTCAAATTGGGTAATCCCCAAAGCAGTCCTAAAGCAGGGCTTGGGGGCAGGTATTGATTTGAGAAGTGATCCCAGTTATCTGGAGTGGGAGACTTGGGAAACATGACAAGGAAGGAGACAATGCCAGTAAAGAGGGTATTAATCATAGTGCTGCTGCTGTGAGCAGTTGGGGCTCAAGCCCCTCAGGATAGGACATACCTCAGAATAAGTAGAACACAATTCAGTTGTCCCACCAGGAGGCTTCAAGGAAACTAGGGGTGTTATCCTCAACTACCATCTGTTAGTGCCTTAGTGTTGTACCAGGGCTGAGGTGGGCCCTGCCTACAAACCAGTGGGGAACTTGCCGACTGGCAGGGAAGAGAGATCAAGAAAGACAGAAGAGACAGAGGTCAAGAAAACAGAACAGCCTTGTCTTGGGGGCCTGAATAGGTGGCAAGACCCAGAGTTCTTCTGATTCTTTTGGCATGATATGAAATTAGCAAAATTTAAAAAGGCTTCCAATGGTGTTTAGATAGATGAGCTAGTGAGACCGCCCCCCCCCCCAGAGCCTCGAAGCACCCCAGTGGTCCTGGTAAAGGCCAGTCACCACTTCTCCAGGCAGCTGAGGACATGTGTAAGTAACTGATAGAAATGAACTTTAAGAGTCCTTAAAGGCATGAAGACTAGAACAGAGCCAAACCTATGTGGCAGGAGGCTTGAAGTCATCATGAGGCCATAGGCATATTGTTGGATGCTGCTAGAAGGGATGCTGACAGTGAGGGTACAAACAGGCACTGTTGCTCAGCAACTGCAGTGGACAGTCGCTAGCCATTGGCCAGGTCCTCACATCCCGCCCCTGGGAATTGGTGCCTAGTAAGTTTCCTGGAATTTAAACACAGCCCCAGAGAGACAAGCAGAGATGGGAGAGGAGAGGACCAAATCAATGGAGATTACGTAAAATGGGTTGAGATTAAGCGCTTGTTACTTGATAAAATGAGGTGTCAGATCAAAGTTAAACTTACTACTAAAAAAATAAAGTTCCCTTTTTTTCAGACCTGGATTTGGGGCCTGAAAAACTCATTCCTGGGGCACCTGAGTAGCTTAGTTGGTTGAGTGTCTGGTTCCTGATATCAGCTCAGGTCATGATCTCACAGTTTGTGGGATTGAGACCAGGGTCGGGCTCCGTGCTGACTGTGCTGAGTCTGCTTGGGATTTCCTCCCCACTCTCTCTCAGTCTCTCATAATAAATAAATTAACATTTAAAAAGTTACAAAAAATTCATCCTTACTATACCTGAAATGGTACTACTTTCTCTCTTTGGTCATGAATTTTACCAGCTCAACTACATTTGAGTTTTTTTGTTTGAATTTGGTTGGCAGTTAGGTTAGATTCCCCTACCTTGAGACAAGGATTTGAGTGGCAGTACTTAACTTGGGAGTGATCCCTGTAACACTCATAAAGTAGTATGAAAATGAAACAGAAGGGAAGATAACAAATAAAGGGTGTATATCAAACCTGTTTCTACATTAATCCTGCTGAAGACCTCTGAGAGACTGTGTCAAACGTGCCTCAGCACTGCCATATCCACCAATCACATTGGCAAATCTACTTATTCCCAGAAGTTATTGTCTGAGGGCTGCTCCTGGCAGACAAACGTGAACTCCACAGCCTTTCTGGCCTGCCCCAAGCATGGGCTAAGAAGCTCTGGTGCAGTTCCAGCACTTGAGGTAAGAAGCCAGCAATGATGCAGAAGGAGCATGTGTCAAGGGGGTGTGGATGGAGCACTGGCAGTATCAACACTAGTAAGGCAAAGCATATCCTATTAAAATGACAGAGCACATAGAGGTCATCCCCTGGATGTCATAGCATCAGTTTACTCTAGGTGTGTTTTCTCCCCACCTTCAGATTCAATGTGGAAAAATGAGAAAAAAAAAATCACCAGGGTAACAAATCCCAATCCACTCTGCATAGTCTTATATGACATTTTATTCCACCAATGAACCGTGTGGCCACAGTGAGAAATGGTACTTGGAGCCTGATTCAGGGAACATGAGGAGGCCACTTTTGCATTCTAAGGGGTAATTCACTAGAGTTACAGAGCAAAACATTTGGAAATACACAAGGTTAATAATCCCCCACTTAAGGCTTCCCTTGACCTAGGGCACCTTCATGGCTCAGTCGGGTAAGCGTCAACTCTTGACATCGGCTCAGATCATGATCTCACAATTCGTGAGGTTGAGCCTCACTTTAGGCTCTGCACTGACAGTACCTGCTCTCTTTTCCTCTGCTCCTCCCCTCTTCTCTCTCTCTCTCTCTCTCTCTCTCTCTCTCTCTCTCTCTCTCTCTCTCAAAATAAATGAATAAATAAGCTTAAAAAAAAAAAAGACTTCCCTTGGCTGGCAGGACACAATCCACTAGAGGTATCCCTCCAATGTAAATGGAAGATTCAAGAAGTCACACTCACTGAACTTGCCCAGCTTGAAGTCTCAGGAGAGACTTTATCTGATAATTTATCGTTTGTGCTTATGACACTAAACATAGCCTCCATAAGGTCTATGTAATGCAGGGCTGTTTGTCATTGAGTCTCAAACCCAGCCCCTTTGAGGACTCCTTGTCTTGCTTGACCAATCTGCAGAATATAAAACTGGCCCCATGTGTCTTAGAGCTTTCTCTGCTCTTGCATTTGGGACTTTATTCTCTGCTGGCTTTCCTCTCTATGTGCCACCCTCTGATGACTTTCTGAGTTTCTCCACCACCTCAGCCTGATCTTAGTACTGTCTAAGACTTTGTCCCCAAGACTTGTTTCTTTTCACTTGACTTTTTCTCTTTGGTCTGTTTCTCTCATCTGTACTCCAGATTATAACCATTGCCCATAGACTAATGACCCCCCCCCCACTTTATCCTGAGCTCAGAATTATGTTCCAAACTGTCTGCCAACCTTCCTAGCATAGGCACACATCTCATTTTATTACCTTGCCCTCCACAGCTTCCCTTCCTTCTATCCTTGTCTGATCAGCAAGAATGGGGCATTGTCCCCCATGCCTCCAACTCTCCACGAACCACTCGGGCTCTGAGCCCCATGATTCTATTGCCATGAAGTTTTTCAGTGCATCTGCCCCAACTCACTTCTCACTGTGATTACTGTGATGACCTCCAAAGCCATCTCCCTCATCTGGCTTCATCTTTACTCCACTCCATTGTCCACACATCTCCAGGTTCTTTCTAAAATGTAAGGATAGTATACACCTCTTCTGCTTAAAACTGTTGGTGGCTTTGGCTTTCTGGCCCCAGTCTGTCTGCCTCCTTCCCATTTACTATATAGGATTGGGAACTACCTCTCTGCCATCTCTGTCTGTCTCTGCCTGTCTCTCTCACTCTCTCTCTTTTCCTGTGTCTGTCTCCTTCTCTCTCTCTGTCACACACACACACACACACACACACACACACACACACTTCCACACCATTGTCCCTAAGGTTTTCAGTCTAATGCGCTGGTCCTTCTCTTTGCCCTTATTCTACATCCAAACCTCAAGGCTGATCTCACTTGTTGTCTCCTGGGGAAAGCATTCCCAGACAAACTCTCTAACTCTTCCAGACTTAATGAGATGCCTCTTTTCAGTGCTTCCATAAGATCCTTTACATATTTTATTTATTTTTTTTAGTATATGAAATTTATTGTCAAATTGGTTTCCATATAACACCCAGTGCTCATCCCAAAAGGTGCCCTCCTCAATACCCATCACCCACCCTCCCCTCCCTCCCACTCCCCATCAACCCTCAGTTTGTTCTCAGTTTTTAACACTCTCTTATGCTTTGGCTCTCTCCCACTCTAACCTCTTTTTTTTTTTCCTTCCCCTCCCCCACGGGTTTCTGTTACGCTTCTCAGGATCCACATAAGAGTGAAACCATATGGTATCTGTCTTTCTCTGTATGGCTTATTTCACTTAGCATCACACTCTCCACTTCCATCCACGTTGCTACCAAAGGCCATATTTCATTCTTTCTCATTGCCACGTAGTATTCCATTGTGTATATAAACCACAATTTCTTTATCCATTCATCAGTTGATGGACATTTAGGCCTTTCCATAATTTGGCTATTGTTGAGAGTGCTGCTATAAACATTGGGGTACAAGTGCCCCTAAGCATCAGTACTCCTGTATCCCTTGGATAAATTCCTAGCAGTGCTATTGCTGGGTCATAGGGTAGGTCTATTTTTAATTTTCTGAGGAACCTCCACACTGTTTTCCAGAGTGGCTGCACCAGTTTGCATTCCCACCAACAGTGCAAGAGGGTTCCCGTTTCTCCACATCCTCTCCAGCATCTATAGTCTCCTGATTTCTTCATTTTGGCCACTCTGACTGGCGTGAGGTAATATCTGAGTGTGGTTTTGATTTGTATTTCCCTGATAAGGAGCGACGTTGAACATCTTTTCATGTGCCTGTTGGCCATCCGTATGTCTTCTTTAGAGAAGTGTCTATTCATGTTTTCTGCCCATTTCTTCACTGGGTTATTTGTTTTTTGGGTGTGGAGTTTGGTGAGCTCTTTATAGATTTTGGATACTAGCCCTTTGTCCGATATGTCATTTGCAAATATCTTTTCCCATTCCGTTGGTTGCCTTTGTTGGTTGTTGCCTTTGCTGTGCAGAAGATTTTTATCTTCATAAGGTCCCAGTAATTCACTTTTGCTTTTAATTCCCTTGCCTTTGGGGATGTGTCGAGTAAGAGATTGCTGTGGCTGAGGTCAGAGAGGTCTTTTCCTGCTTTCTCCTCTAGGGTTTTGATGGTTTCCTGTCTCACATTCAGGTCCTTTATCCATTTTGAGTTTATTTTTGTGAATGGTGTGAGAAAGTGGTCTAGTTTCAACCTTCTGCATGTTGCTGTCCAGTTCTCCCAGCACCATTCGTTAAAGAGACTGTCCTGTTTCCATTGGATGTTCTTTCCTGCTTTGTCAAAGATTAGTTGGCCATACTTTTGTGGGTCTAGTTCTGGGGTTTCTATTCTATTCCATTGGTCTATGTGTCTGTTTTTGTGCCAATACCATGCTGTCTTGATGATTACAGCTTTGTAGTAGAGGCTACAGTCTGGGATTGTGATGCCTCCTGCTTTGGTCTTTTTCTTCAAAATTACTTTGGCTATTCGGGGCCTTTTGTGGTTCCATATGAATTTTAGGATTGCTTGTTCTAGCTTCGAGAAGAATGCTGGTGAAATTTTGATTGGGATTGCATTGAATGTGTAGATAGCTTTGGGTAGTATTGACATTTTGACAATATTTATTCTTCCAATCCATAAGCAGGGAATGTCTTTCCATTTCTCTATATCTTCTTCAATTACTTTCATAAGCTTTCTATAGTTTTCAGCATACAGATCTTTTACATCTTTGGTTAGATTTATTCCTAGGTATTTTATGCTTCTTGGTGCAATTGTGAAAGGGATCAATTTCTTTATTTGTCTTTCTGTTGCTTCATTGTTAGTGTATAAGAATGCAACTGATTTCTGTACATTGATTTTGTATCCTGCAACTTTGCTGAATTCATGTATCAGTTCTAGCAGACTTTTGGTGGAGTCTATCGGATTTTCCATGTATAATATCATGTCATCTGCAAAAAGCGAAAGCTTGACTTCATCTTTGCCAATTTTGATGCCTTTGATTTCCTTTTGTTGTCTGATTGCTGATGCTAGAACTTCCAGCACTATATTAAACAACAGCGGTGAGAGTGGGCATCCCTGTCGTGTTCCTCATCTCAGGGAAAAAGCTCTCAGTTTTTCCCCGTTGAGAATGATGTTAGCTGTGGGCTTTTCATAAATGGCTTTTATGATCTTTAAGTATGTTCCTTCTATCCCGACTTTCTCAAGGGTTTTTATTAAGAAAGGGTGCTGGATTTTGTCAAAGGCCTTTTCTGCATCGATTGACAGGATCATATGGTTCTTCTCTTTTTTTTTGTTAATGTGATGTATCACGTTGATCGATTTGCGAATGTTGAACCAGCCCTGCATCCCAGGAATGAATCCCACTTGATCATGGTGAATAATTCTTTTTATATGCCGTTGAATTAGATTTGCTAGTATCTCATTGAGAATTTTTGCATCCATATTCATCAGGGATATTGGCCTGTAGTTCTCTTTTTTACTGGGTCTCTGTCTGGTTTAGGAATCAAAGTAATACTGGCTTCATAGAATGAGTCTGGAAGTTTTCCTTCCCTTTCTATTTCTTGGAATAGCTTGAAAAGGATACGTGTTATCTCTGCTTTAAACGTCTGGTAGAACTCCCCTGGGAAGCCATCTGGTCCTGGACTCTTATTTGTTGGGAGATTTTTGATAACCGATTCTATTTCTTCGCTGGTTATGGGTCTGTTCAAGCTTTCTATTTCCTCCTGATTGACTTTTGGAAGCATGTGGGCGTTTAGGAATTTGTCCATTTCTTCCAGGTTGTCCAATTTGTTGGCATATAATTTTTCGTAGTATTCCCTGATAATTGTTTGTATCTCTGAGGGATTGGTTGTAATAATTCCATTTTCATTCATGATTTTATCTATTTGGGTCATCTCCCTTTTCTTTTTGAGAAGTCTGGCTAGAGGTTTGTCAATTTTGTTTATTTTTTCAAAAAACCAACTCTTGGTTTCGTTGATCTGCTCTACAGTTTTTTTAGATTCTATATTGTTTATTTCTGCTCTGATCTTTATTATTACTCTTCTTCTGCTGGGTTCAGGCTGCCTTTGCTGTTCTGCTTCTATTTCCTTTAGGTGTGCTGTTAGATTTTGTATTTGGGATTTTTCTTGTTTCTTGAGATAGGCCTGGATTGCAATGTATTTTCCTCTCAGGACTGCCTTCGCTGCGTCCCAAAGCGTTTGGATTGTTGTATTTTCATTTTCGTTTGTTTCCATATATTTTTTAATTTCTTCTCTAATTGCCTGGTTGACCCACTCATTCGTTAGTAGGGTGTTCTTTAACCTCCATGCTTTTGGAGGTTTTCCAGACTTTTTCCTGTGGTTGATTTCAAGCTTCATAGCATTGTGGTCTGAAAGTATGCATGGTATAATTTCAATTCTTGTAAACTTATGAAGGGCTGTTTTGTGACCCAGTATATGATCTATCTTGGAGAATGTTCCATGTGCACTCGAGAAGAAAGTATATTCTGTTGCTTTGGGATGCAGAGTTCTAAATATATCTGTCAAGTCCATCTGATCCAATGTATCATTCAGGGCCCTTGTTTCTTTATTGACCGTGTGTCTAGATGATCTATCCATTTCTGTAAGTGGGGTGTTAAAGTCCCCTGCAATGACCACATTCTTATCAATAAGGTTGCTTATGTTTATGAGTAATTGTTTTATATATTTGGGGGTTCCGGTATTCGGTGCATAGACATTTATAATTGTTAGCTCTTCCTGATGGGTAGACCCTGTAATTATTATATAATGCCCTTCTTCACCTCTTGTTATAGCCTTTAATTTAAAGTCTAGTTTGTCTGATATAAGTATGGCTACTCCAGCTTTCTTTTGGTTTCCAGTGGCATGATAAATAGTTCTCCATCCCCTCACTCTCAATCTAAAGGTGTCCTCAGATCTAAAATGAGTCTCTTGTAGACAGCAAACAGATGGGTCTTGTTTTTTTTATCCATTCTGATACCCTATGTCTTTTGGTTGGCGCATTTAATCCATTTACATTCAGTGTTATTATAGAAAGATACGGGTTTAGAGTCATTGTGATGTCTGTATGTTTTATGCTTGTAGTGATGTCTCTGGTACTTTGTCTCACAGGATCCCCCTTAGGATCTCTTGTAGGGTTGGTTTAGTGGTGACAAATTCCTTCAGTTTTTGTTTGTTTGGGAAGACCTTTATCTCTCCTTCTATTCTAAATTACAGACTTGCTGGATAAAGGATTCTCAGCTGCATATTTTTTCTGTTTAGCACACTGAAGATCTTGTGCCAAGACTTTCTGGCCTGCCAAGTTTCAAAAGAGAGATCAGTCACGAGTCTTATAGGTCTCCCTTTATATGTGAGGGCACGTTTATCCCTTGCTGCTTTCAGAATTTTCTCTTTATCCTTGTATTTTGCCAGTTTCACTATGATATGTCGTGCAGAAGATCGATTCAAGTTACATCTGAAGGGAGTTCTCTGTGCCTCTTGGATTTCAATGCCTTTTTCCTTCCCCAGTTCAGAGAAGTTTTCAGCTATAATTTCTTCAAGTACCCCTTCAGCACCTTTCCCTCTCTCTTCCTCCTCTGGGATACCAATTATGCATATATTATTTCTTTTTAGTGTATCACTTAGTTCTCTAATTTTCCCCTCAAACTCCTGGATTTTTTTATCTCTCTTTCTCTCAGCTTCCTCTTTTTCCATAACTTTATCTTCTAGTTCACCTATTCTCTCCTCTGCCTCTTCAAGCCGAGCCGTCGTCATTTCCATTTTGTTTTGCATTTCGTTTAAAGCGCTTTTCAGCTCCTCGTGACTGGTCCTTAGTCCCTTGATCTCTGTAGCAAGAGATTCTCTGCTGTCCTCTATACTGTTTTCAAGCCCAGCGATTAATTTTATGACGATTATTCTAAATTCACTTTCTGTTACATTATTTAAATCCTTTTTGATCAGTTCATTAGCTGTTGTTATTTCCTGGAGATTCTTCTGAGGGGAATTCTTCCGTTTGGTCATTTTGGATAGTCCCTGGAGTGGTGAGGACCTGCAGGGCACTTCCCCTGTGCTGTGGTGTATAACTGGAGTTGGTGGGTGGGGCCGTAGTCCGACCTGATGTCTGCCCCCAGCCCACCGCTGGGGCCACAGTCAGACTGGTGTGTGCCTTCTCTTCCCCTCTCCTAGGGGCAGGATTCACTGTGGGGTGGCGTGGCCCATCTGGGCTACTTGCACACTGCCAGGCTTGTGGTGCTGAGGATCTGGCGTATTAGCTGGGGTGGGTAGGCAAGGTGCACAGGGGCAGGAGGGGCAGGCTTAGCTCGCTTCTCCTTAGGTCATCCACTTCAAGAGGGGCCCTGTGGCAGCGGGAGGGAGTCCAATCCACTGCCGGAGGTTTGGCTCCACAGAAGCACAGAGTTGGGTGTTTGCGCAGAGGGAGCAAGTTCCCTGGCAGGAACTGGTTCCCTTTGGGATTTTGGCTGGGGGATGGGCGGGTGAGATGGCGCTGGTGAGCGCCTTTGTTCCCCACCAAACTGAGCTCTGTGGTCCAGGGGCTCAGCGGCTCTCCCTCCCTTTGTCCTCCAGCCTTCCCGCTTTCTGAGCAGAGCTGTTAACTTATGACCTCCCAGACGCTAAGTCGCGCTTGCTGTCGGAACACAGTCCGTCAGGCCCCTCCGCTTTTGCCAGCCAGACTCGAGGGCTCTGCTTGGCCGGGGAGCCGTGCCTCCGCCCTGGCTCCCTCCCGCCAGTCCGTGGAGCACGCACCGCCTCACTGCCCTTCCTACCCTCTTCCGTGGGCCTCTCATCTGCGCTTGGCTCCAGAGACTCCGTTCTGCTAATCCTCTGGCGGTTTTCTGGGTTATTTAGGCAGGTGTAGGTGGAATCTAAGTGATCAGCAGGACGCGCGGTGAGCCCAGCATCCTCCTACGCCGCCATCTTCCCTCTCTCCAAGATCCTTTACATATTTTAAGGAATCTCTATGACACGTTACTGCAATTGACTGTTTAATTGTGGTCATGTTGTGATTCCATCTCAATTTTCCCAGCCTATAGCATAGCACTGGGCACAGGGTTGGAGCCTCAAAACGTTTGATGAATAAATGAAAAAAAATCAATGAATGAATGCCACCCGATAGTTCCATGCATGGACATGTGGAGACTGACAAGGGGCTACATGCATTTTCCTCACCCCTTTTCATTCCTGCTAGAACCTGCTCAAAACATCTAAGACTCAGGACTGACCCAGGCCTCTGGAGCGCCTCCCAAGCCTGCTCTGAGTAAGAATCAGCAGGAATGCTGTCTGCCTTGACTATGGAAGACTTCACAAGTTCCAGAAAATTGATTTTTCCAGGCCTGCATGGCTTGGCATAAAATCCAGACAGATTTTTATTGAATCTGGCCCTAGATGGCTAGATTTTTGACCTTAGCAATGTGGCCCATAGATTCAACCATGAATACTTTGTCTTTTCTCATTTTCACCACACGGGCTGGCTTTCACAGACTGGCCAGTAGGTTCAGCCATCATTGTTTTCTTCCCCGGGCATCTGTTTCCCTGTTCCTGTGGCATCTATAATTGTGAATAGGCTGTGGGTGCGTTTTTGAGGAATGGCACGGTGGCATGTGCGGCAGGAAGCGAGTGCCCGCTGGTGCTGAGTTGCTGTTTATGTTTGTCAGTGGTCCCTGTAATTGGAAGGCTGCGTTGCCTTGCAATTATGCAAAGGGTAATAAAAAGAAAATTAGGGAAAACATGTGAGTATAACATCAGATCTAGACCACTGATACTTTGTAATTTTACACAAATACAATACAGATTTCCACCCCCCCCCCAAATCCACTCAACTGTAGTGAATACCAAACAGAGAGAGCTCAGAAAGCTTAAAACCAGGCACAAATGAATATCTAATCTTTTGGTCTTTGAACATGATACAGTCCACCATAAGCACCAATTCAATTAAGGCAGAAACCATAGGTCGTCATTTCTTTTGATGAAAAGCATTAATTAAGAGGACTCAGAAGGCAGCATGCTTGCTACAAGGAAAGCAGATACCTTTTAGTGCTGTAGGGATTCCACCACATCTTATAATTGTCTCTGCAGTATACCTCATGCGTTCAGCCTCCACTGCTCAGACACTACCTACGGTAGAAAGGAAAGAAAAGAAACTCTCTCCTTCTGAGAAGATGCAAGGTTTAACTTTTTAAAAAGGAGAGAACAATCTGAACATCCATCTTATCAAAATAAAAACTGAAAGTTAAGGTTTTAGCTGACAGTCTGTCCCCTGTGGATTCAGCAAAATAATATCATTGAAAGAGGTTATTTCTTGGCAAGGGCCTGAATCTTATTAGCAAATAAGATGAATTATAAATTACCTAGCATTTCTTGCAGTAGGCATTTTGTGAAAATTTATTTGTTTAATTTAACTTAGCTCTCTTTTATATTATACTTTATGATATGAAATCCCATTGGAGGAAAAAGATATACCTATAAGTGTTCTATTAAAAAAAAGTTGTTTGTTAGACAGCATCTCACTGCCTGCTTGTATGCTTACATACATTTCCAACATTCCTACAGCATTTTTTTTTTCTCTTGCTGTACAATTGTACGATTTTCAGGATAGTTCCATAGCTAAGCATAAAAAACAAAAGCTATTCATTACTGTCCTTTTCAGTGATACTGGTCAAGGTTTTAATGTTCTCATTTATTATGCTGATGGGGCAAGAAGTGCCTCTGTCATTATCTATGCATTTGTTTATACTTAAAATATTTATTTTTACTAAAATAGCAAATATTTATTTGTACTGATTTATTGCTCTGGTGGCTTTCTCTCCTCAACACTGTCTTCAAGGGCAACACATGGAACTCTGAAGAATGACTCTGTCCCGAGATGGTGGGCTGCTTCCTCTGGCTGTGATGCTCTCCTTTCTGGAGGAGGCATTCTTGACCTCTTTGACTCCCACCCATATCTTTTCCAGAATTTTCCTTCTATGAACCAGAATAAGGAGAAGGGGCCAGCCTCACTGGGCCCAAGCCTAGTTCTTGAACTCTACAAGCAAGTTAGTTGCCTGCCCCTAGAACCAACTGGAAACTAACCTAGATGAAGTGCAACCCTAACATTTTCTTGGCAGTATGTAGGGTTTCTGAACTCCTTTAGACTTAACGTTCTTAGCATCTGGACTGGTTTAACTTTCTCTCAGCAATGTTTTGGATACTTTAATGGATAGGAAGTGCCTTCTCATTTTCTCTCCTTTGGGGAACCAAGACTCACACATAGATTTTCCTCTCAGGTTTGAGTGAGAGGCCTCAAGTCAAAGCCAGGGTTTCTCTTCCTCTGAAACATGCATGATGCCCAAAGTCCAGGAATGTGTCTCTGGTGAAGGTGGAAGGCAGCACTCAGCTCTGATGTATGTAGAGCATTTAGGGAAATGGGCGCCCACCTTCCACTCACAAGGCCCCTGATACAGGTGTGAAGGGGAGAGGGGAGCATGAGATTAGACTTCCTGCTTCATTATAATTATTTTTAAATTTATGATTCTTGTCCCTTTCAGTTTTGAAGGGGTGTTCTTAAAAGTATTTTTCTTGGCTACCAGCTAAGTTTTGTTGAAAACCAAAGCCAAAGTTAGGGAAAAATTTAGAGGATAGGGAAGTATATGTCCTCCTGGGGCCAGTAATACTCTTTTCCCGCTCTTGTGTAGAGGCTGAAGACAGAGGACATTTCAGAGTTGATCGTCTTCAGCCATCAAAGATGGCCAGTGTTGGCAGATGGATTAAAACATCTAACAATGATTTCAAAAATGGACAGAGGACCTGAACAGACATTTTTTCAAAGAATAGATACAAATAAATGGCCAACAGTGACTTAAAAAGATGCTTAACATCACTCATCATCAGAGGAATGCAAACAAAACCATAATGAGCTATCACCTTACATCTATCAGAATGGCTAAAACCCAAAACACAAGAAACAACAGGTTTTGGCAGTGTTGTGGGGCAAAATGAACCTCATGCACTGTTGGTGGGAATGCAAACTGGTGGAGCCACTCTGGGGAACAGTACGGAGGTTCCTCAAAAAGTTAAAAATAGAACTATCCTACTATCCAGCAATTGTACTACTGTTATTTACCCAAAGAAAATGAAAACACTAATTCAAAAACATATTTGCACTCCTATGTTTATTGCAGCACTAATTACAATAGCCAAGTTATGAAAGTAACCCAAGTGTCCATTGATAAATAAATGTATAGAAATGATGTAGTATAAATGTATACATAATGGAATAATATATAATATAATATAAATGTAATATATAATATATAGTGAATATTACTCAACCACAAAAAAAGAATAAAATCTTGCCATTTACACCAACATGGATGGACCTAGAGAGCATAATGCTAAGTGAAACAAGAGAAAGATGAATACCATATGATCTCACTCATATGTAGAACTTAAGATACAAAACAAACAGACAAAGAAAAACATGCAAACAAAAAACAAACTCTTAAAGACAGAAGAAACTGGAGGTTGCCAGAGGGAGGGTAGGTGGGGGGATGGCTGAGATTAAGAGTACACTTATTGTGATGAGCACTGAGAAATCTATAGAATTGCTGGGTCACTATACTGTACACCTGAAACTAATATACCATTGTATGTATGCTAATTATACTTCAATAAAAAATAAATAATAAAACTCAAAAAAAAGAAAGAAATCTCACAATGAAATCAACTTCAACCAAATGCAAAGAGGATTCTCTCCCCTATTCTCTGTGGAAATAACCCCAGAATGAGAAAGAAAGGCCGCTCAATAAGGAACATGAAATCTAGTCTCTTGAAGGAAAACAAAATCCTGAAGCCCCAGGACCAATGGTCAGTGTATGTTGGTGGGGCCTCTGACGTGGAGAGCTGACCCACAGCAAGGTCCCTTCCAGGGGATAGCTTCAGCCTTCTGAAGCTTCTTTAACCACTTCTTTGCATAGCAGATACAGCTCAGAAACCCAACGGGACTTTTTTTTTTGGAAAATGACTTCAGCTTTGTTCCTTAATTTGTCTGCTTCAACATCAGTAACAGAGCCAGAGAGCCCAGTGTGACAAATGCCACTTAAAGTCTCTCTCCCCAAGGGAGCACCTGCTCTACCAGATGAAAGCAAGGTCTAGTGACAAAGGGCATCCCCACTCTGGAGGATACTCAAGAAATTCAAAATACTCGGGGATTTTGACAGAGGACAGAGAAAAAAAAAGGAGCAGAGTGGTGGGAAATTCATTTCCAGAGTAAGTAGAATTGAATGGAAATCATTTCAAAAAAGAATGACACATGCGTATACATTGTATAAAACAAACATAGACTGACAGAAACATGTTTGGCTTGCTTGCTGGAGCACCTTTTATTAGACTCTCATGTAATAATTAATGGTCGCATACAAATTTAGTCAAACAGCTCATATCAATTCCCATTTCTGTTATTTTAAAGGTACAGTCTTGACCATATCCATCTAATTTTATAAACATTTTTCTTTGAAAAATAGATGAAATGAGTTTCATAGTTGTATTTTTAGATGAATTATGGGTCAACAAAATTCCGTACCTGAGAAACTTCTCAATGCATGGTTATGAAATTTTATGTTTACTTTTATACAGATAAATATCTAATTTTAAAAGTATATTTAGATTAATGGAGGATGAGTTCAATTATTTGAAATTCATAGATTTTTGTAAGCTTAAGAAATACCTCCTATCTAGAGGTTGCAACTTCATTGTAACTGAAATTGAAGAGAAAGAAAAAGTGCAAAGTAGGAAAAAGAAATCTTATACTGGGGGTTGGGAGGATTTGAGGGAATTTTCTAGGTACAGGACGTGATTTGCTCCAACACAGACATACTCTGAACTCAGACTTTGTCCAACACATTGATGAACTTAGGTGTCAAATCTTTTTGTTTTGTTTTGTTTTTTGTTTTGGGGTTTTGAGGGGGGTTCTGTTTATTTATTTGTTTGTTTATTTAAATTCAAGTTAATTAACATACGCTGTACTATTGGTTTCAGTGATTCATCACTTACATATAACACCCAGTACTTATCCCAAGTGACCTCCTCAATGCCCATCACCCATTTAGCCTATCCCCTCACCCACCTCCCCTTCAGCAGCCCTCAGTTTGTTCTCTGTATTTAAGAGTCTCTAATGGTTTGTCTCCCTCTCTGTTTTCATCTTGTTTTTCCTTCCCTTCCCCTGTTCACCTGCTGTGTTTCTTAAATTCCACATATGAGTGAAAAGATATATCTTTCTCTGCCTGACTTATTTCACTTAGCATAATACACTCTAGTTCCATCCACATTGTTGCAAATGGCAAGATTTCATTCTTTCTGATTGCTGAGTAATAATCCATTGTATATATTTGCCACGTGTTATTTATCTATTCATCAGTCTATGATGGACATTTGGGATTTTTCCATAATTTTGCTATTGTTGTTAGCATTGCTATAAGCATTCGGGTGTCCAATCATGAACTGACTTTTAAATATTAAGTGAGTAGCTCATGAAAGTGTAAAAATTTGCCATAATGGCAGTTAATGATTACAACAAAGATTTATTGATCTCAAATTCTAAATTTCAATAATACTAAATTAACTGGCAAAGGAAAATAAAAATTCCAAAGATAAAATTTCCAAATAAACAAAGATGGACGTTATTGCTAAAAATTTCCCTTTAAAGAGGAAAAGTTATTTGGCAATATTAGCTATATTTCATCCTCGTGATGCAGTGCTTTCTTTTTAAATATATTGTTAAATCGGTTTCCATAAAACACCCAGTGCTCATCTCAACAAGTGTCCCTTCCTTGATTGGAATACTGTAAGGTGTCCAACACATGAAAGAAATTAATGTGAACTGCTGTGGCTGCAGCAAGATCCCAGAGACCAGAGTCCACACCTCAATGGCTGAGGTCCCCAAGGGACTCTATTCCAGTCACCCCCACCCCAGGAGTCAATTATGCAGGCACATCTCATTTTATTGCACTTCGCCTTATTGCACTTCACAGATACTGCATTTTCCTACCAATTGAAGGTTTGTGGCAACCTTGAATCAAGTAGGTCTTTTGGCACATTTTTTCCAACAACATTTGCTCACTTGTATCTCTGTGTCATATTTTGGTGATTCTTGCAATATTTCAAACTTTTTCATTATTATTTTGCTTGTTATGGTGACCTGCGTTCAATGATTATGATTCACTAACAGCTCAGATGATGGTTAGCAATTTTTAATCAGTAAAGTATTTTTAATTCGAGTATATACTTATTTTTAGACATAGAACTATTACATACTTAATAGACTATGGTGTAATATCAACATAACTTTGGTATAAACTGGGGAAACCAAAAAGTTTTGACTCACTTTTTTGAGATATTCACTTTATGGCAGTGTTCTGGTACCAAACCCACATCTCCGAGGTATTCCTGTATTCAAAATTATTCATGAATATGGAAGGAAAAATCAATTCCAGCAAATAAGCCATAATAAATG
Organism: Panthera pardus; assembly: GCF_024362965.1. Classification (NCBI taxonomy): domain Eukaryota; kingdom Metazoa; phylum Chordata; class Mammalia; order Carnivora; family Felidae; genus Panthera; species Panthera pardus. The sequence continues at coordinate 46,905,251 of NW_026526821.1, read as the reverse complement.
AGGGTTATTTCTATATATTACTATAGACTGTATTCTAGGATGTATTATTAAAAAGGAAAAAAGCAAAGTACAGAAAAAAATGTATTTCATTCTCATGATACCCAGAAAAGTAATATGAATACATGTGTATGTGGACTTTCTTTTTTAAGAAGCACTAGAAAAATAAAATGAAATAAGTTAAATGTCAATCTATGAAGAAGGAAGAGAATAAGGTGGAGGATACAGGGTTACCAATTAAACTACTTGAATCCATTTTTTTTTTTAGATTTGATTTTGAAACCATTTAAATATTTGTATATAATTTGAATAAAGAAATAAATGAAATGATCCCTAAAAATCAAAGGCAATTGTGTAATTAGTGGTATAAACACTCTAAGAGGAGGTATTGCTACGTTAACACATTATTTGACTGTACATCAGTAGTTGGATATCATCTAAGGACAAAAAGAACTAAAAAACAATATTAAAGAGATTTATTTCTATTCTGGTATTATTGGTGATAACGATGGCATTCTGTGTGTATGTTGAGGGATAAAATACATTGTTGTGTTAGTCTTGTTGAGAATAAGTCTTTCCAATATGGCCTCATGATATATTTTACCTTAAAAAAAAAAAAAAGCATTTCCTAGTTGTATAAACTGCAAAGGACCAGATATAATAATATGCCTAAGAAAAATTAGCAAATCTGTCAACCAAACCATGATCTTTAGATACTGTTTCTAATTAAAAGGAACAAGGACTCCTTTGGAAAATGAGTGCAGATCTCGTAAAAGAACTGTACCAAATGAACCTGAGATATGCTATTATGTTAAAAAGTAAGAATGTAATCAGAGCTTCTGGAATGACTATATGAGGACTTCTACACATTCTCCCCAGAGTGAAACTATTTAACTTGCAAAAATCATAAATCACAATCATTTAGAGTCTCTGGAAATTGACCTAAGGTCATACAGCAAATTGAAAAGCACTTATTCAATAAAAAATACTAAACTTTGGAAAGAAGACTGGGTGTCTATGGTGTTTGAGTCAGGACCTATTTCCACCAGCCACCCCCAACCCCACCTGTGTTACTGAAGCTCTACTCCTGGTACGTGTGACCAAGAGGACGGGGGCTCCTTTTATCCTTGTCCAGCTCCCAAGTATATAGCTATGATTTCACCCCAACAGGGGTTGCCAGGATCTTCCTCCTCTCTATTCTAGGAGGGGGCAGCCAAGAAGACTGAGGTTCCCTTACCCCAGCTAACTCCCAATCCTCTGATGGAGGATCCAAGCTTTTGTAGACCAAGAATACTGGAGCCCTCATCACTGCCCTTCTTCAGTTTCTGCTTGTAAGACCTAGGTTCCACTTGAGAAGGGCAAGCTGAGAATACTACTTGTCCCTCCCAACTCTCATTCTTAAAGTGAAGGTATCATTCTGCAAGAAGTGGGACACTACCTACATATCCAGTTCTGATGCAATAATGCACCAGAGGTTCTGCCCAGGGACAGAGGCAAGATAACTGTTGTTGGTAGTTCCACAGATCTGTTAAGGAAATTATTTTATTAGGTACAAGATCTGGAGAAACAAGTGGAGGGAACTGAGCTGTGAAATCACAGGCAGCCTACACTGGAAGAAGTATGTTTCAAGAATTCGTCCAGGCAAACACTATACAAATAAAATAACAAAACCCAGAAACCTCAACAAGCCTCTGGTGAGAAGAGGGCAGTAATCGGAATCCAGAATTGCTACCAGATATTATTTTAAATGTCCACTTTTCAGAATAAAAAGAGACATGCAAATAAACAGCATAGTGTGACCCTTATAAAGGAAAATGGTGGGTAATAGAAACTGCCTTTGAGAGGGTCAAAGATGCTTAGTGGAGCAAAATTTTTTAAAGTAGCTATTATAATAAGTTGAAAGAATGAAAGGAAACTATGTTTAGAGAATTAAGGGAAGTTGTGACACTGATGACTTATCAAGTAGAGAATGTCAATAAAGACATTTTAAAAACAAATGGAAATTCTGACATTGGAAAGAATAATATCTGATATTGAAAATTCATAGAAGATATCAAATGATTTGAGCTGCTAGAGGAAAATAAAAGAATCAGAATACTAGAAGACTTATCATTTGAGATTATTAAGTTTGAGTAATAGAAAGAGAAAAGAATGGCTAACAAAGAATCAATCTCCCGAGAGTAATGGGAAACCTGTCAGCACACCAATATACATGTATTGAGAGCATCAGAAGAAGAAAGGTAAAAAGGGACAGAAAAAATATTTGAAGAAATAATGCCTGAAAACTTCCACATACAAAGAAAACCATTAATCTGTACAAACAAAAAGCTCAACAAATTCCAAGGAGGATGAACACAAAAGGATCCACATTCAGATATATCACAGTCAAAATGTTTCAGGACAAAGACAAAGATAAAATCTTGAAAGCAATAGGGTAAAAACATAGCTTCACTATAAGCGAACCCTAAAAATATTAATAAGTGACTTCTAATTAGAAATTATGGAGGTATAAGGCAGTGGGGCAACATACTCAAAGTGCCGTGGTCAGGGTGGGGTGGGGAAAATTTGTCATCCAAAAATCCTACATCCAGCAAAATTATCTTTAGAAAAATAAAGGCCAGGGGAAATCAAGTTGTGGCATGACAACATAGGGAACTCTTGTGACCTGCTCCCCCAGAGAAAGTGATGAAAATTATTTTTTTTAAAAAAACATAAAGAGTTTCTAGAAATGGCCCTAAAGACAAATAACAAAAGAAGAAAATCTATGAAAATTCAGTAAGATATGTGAGAGTGTGTGGTGGATGAACCCTCTTTGCCCCATTCCCATTTCGGGAACCCCAAGAATATATAATTTCCTCTCCCCCAGCTCCCAGTCACAGGGCTTTCTTCCCAGAAGGAGCAGGACTTCATTTCTCAGCCTGCCTCCAGCTTCTTATGGCTGAGGCTAAGGCCCATGCAAATGTAGTGGAGAAGTGAGGGCTCCCTTTTTGCACCCACACCCCTCTTATAGAAAGAAGGCTCTGTCATAGGCACTTCATATTGAGAATACAGGGAACCCATTCACACTTTATCTGGCTCATGAAGTGGTGGCTCCATGACAGGAGGGGCAAACTCAGAGGACCTCAGGCTGCTGTCCCCCTCCACCTAGTGCCAACTTGCTGTAATGAAGGTGTCACTCAGAAGGAAGATTTCCATTTCTGCCTACCATCAACTTCAGACCACTGGCACAGAGAACTTGCATGGGGAGACAAGCAAACTATAAAACAGGTAGCTCCTAATCTCTTCCCAAAGAAAATGACTTCATTGGCTACAGAACATGGAGAAGCTCAAACCTAAGATCACCTACTCTCAGAACATTGGAGGCTATGGTGAAAACAATTAAGAGAACAATCTTGGATTTAATGTAAATACAGCCTAGACTTCAGGCCAGTTAGTTTGCTAGATAGAAACATAGAATAAGACAACTGAGGTCAGAAGTGGGGTCAGAACAAAGATCACACATGGGCACTGGAAAACATTCCTTCAAAGGAACCACAGTTGATTGGATTAGTCCAATCTATAGAGTGATTGCCCCAAGGCATTATTGAAAACGATAAAGAAATCAGCCAGCATTAGTGGAACATAACAGAGAAAGAGGGAAAGAAAACCCAATTAATACCACTGTCATCCCAGATGACTGTGTACATACCCCCAAATGACACCTTCCTGAGAAGAAACAGCATTTACAGTGTGAGTAATAAATAGACTTTCACAAAAATAGCCAGTCACTAAAACATGAACAAGTAAATAACAATAACAGGCCTGGGGTTGGGAGAGGATTACAATCCAGATTTCTTACAATATATTATCTAAAGTGTACAGTTTCCAACAACAACAAACTGAGACAAGCAAACAGGAAAGGATGGTTCATGTACAAGAAAAAAGCAGTCAGCATAAAAACTTTAAACAACAAAAAACTTTAAAACAGCCATTATAAATATATCAAAGAATGAAGTAAAGAATGAAAAAAGAATTAAAGGAAGGTATGATGAGAATGTTGTATTAAAGAGAATACCAATAAAGAAGAAAAAATTCTGAAAGAGAACCAAAAGGAAATTCTGGAGTTGGAAGTACAGTTAACTGGAAATTTTAAAATTCATTGGAGGTTTCAATGGTAGATTTGAACTGGCAAAAGAAAGCATCAGCAAACTCAAAAACACATTGAGAGAGATGGAACAAACTGAAAAACAGAAAGAGGAAAGAATGAAGAAAAATTAACAGAGCCTGAGAAAAATGTGGGACAACATCCATTGCACCAACATAGATAGGTGCACCTGAAGAAGAGGAGAGACAAAAAGGGGCAGAAAAATATTCATACAAATAATGGCAAAAAATTCCCAAAATTTATTGAAAATCAATAATCCACATATTTAGGATGTCAACTAGGATCAACAAAAAGATCTACAAAATAATATAGTAAAAATGCTGAAAGTCAAGGGCAAGGAGAAAATCCTGAACACAGCAAGAAAAAAATCTCATCACTTATGATGAAACCCCAATAATATTAATGGATGACATTTCAGCAAAAATAATGGGACACAGAAGGCAGTGGCATAATATATTCAAAGTGTTTTGAAAAAAGAAGTCAACCAAGAATCCCGTATCCAGCAAAGCAAATTATATCCTATATCATTCAAAAATGAAGGTGAGGTAAAGACTCCCCCTGTTTTAAAAAACAAACTAATAAAACAAAATTGGGAGAAGTTGTTGCTATCAGACAGACATATAGGAAATGCTAAAGGAAACCCTTTATAATGAAAACAAGTGACACTGAACATGAATTTCAGCTGATATGCACACACACAAAAGAGCAGTAGTAAAGGTAATTTTGTCATTATATGAAACAGAATAAATGCATATTTTTCTAATTTCTTTTTACATGGGATTTAAAAAGCAATTATATGAAGTAATATGTATATAATATAATAATGGACTTATCACATATAGAAATGTGACATGTGTATAATATATTTGCCAGTAAAACACAAAGGAGATGAGAGGGAGGAAAGCTGTACTGTGCCTAAGGAAGTGACCACAGATGATAAAGGAATAATTATAGTGTATTTTTTTTACTTTTAATATTAAACATATAATACACATAAAATATCACAAAAAGAGGAGATTGAATCTATACAGACTACAATAATGTGACTGTAATCTAAAGATAATTCCAATACATTAAGATGTATAAATTGAACCTAATATAAAGTTTAGTTTTTAAAAAAAATCTCCAAAAATATAATGAAAATATCACTTACTGAAACTGAAATGCTATATCAGAAAATATTCACTTAAAAAATCAGTGAAGGAGAAATAGAAGAATAAAAAAATATGAGATAGAAAACAAAAACTAAGGTGGCAGATATAAACCCAACTGTATAAATCATAGAATTAAATATGAATGGGTTACATAGTCCAACAAAAAGTCAGAGCCTGTCAAACTGGATTTAAAAAAATGACCCAGCTCTATGCTGGCTACAAGATACATAGGTTCAAAGATAAAAATAGATTTAAAAAAAAAGAATAGAAAAAAGATATAAAGAGGTATAGAAGAAGATTAAAAAAATTCTTGTGTACCTTATGGGATTAAATATTATATACTTATTATTACCAATTATTATCATTAAATATTAAATAGTAAACAGTACTACCCTTTGGTTGAGCAAGAGAGATCACACTTTAGAGGTCCTAAATATCACAAACAAACCAGGACAAGCGAACATATGCCACACATTGATCCTTCCATCTTGAGATGAACAAAGTTCAGGCCCCAGGCAAATGCTTCTCTACATTTCTTGCCTTACACCCTCAAAGCAAAGAATGACTGATGTAAAAGTCATGAAGGTTTGTGGGTCATGCCATTGCCAACATCTGAGGTTGAATAGACTTCAAAGTATAGGGCGGTTTTAATCAGTGGAAGCACAGAGCCAATATAAGTAAGTAAATAAGGACCAATTAATTTTTTTTCAGAAAGCATGAACACAATAAATTCTCAGATAGCAAAACATTATCTCCCAATGATGCCAAACACTCACTTTCTTCCTTCTGTCTGTGTTCCATTTGTTTCCAGAAGTATCCATGAATTTTCATGCTATTTGCCACACTTGCATTTTTGTTGAGGATGAGTTATAATATTAAAGAATTCATGACTTTTAAATGTATATATATAAAATGTGTATGCATAAAACATGTATGTATAAAATATATATTACACACATCTATACATATATACATGTATGTATATAGGTATACATTTGTGTATGTACATATTTATGTATGGATATAGCACATATGATTCTTTATATTTAGGAATTATGTGAACATTGAATGTATCTATTCTAGGAACTGAAAATAACACAATCAAAGTGGTCCAAGGATGCATATGTAATCTGCTTTTTTGCTTAATATGCTAGAATGAACATTATCTCTTACAACATGACTAATATATAACTAATTCCCTATTTCTGGACATCTATGTTTTTTCCAATTTTTGCTTCCATAATCAGGGTTCTGATAAATAGCATTACTGTCAAAACTTTGCAAACATTCTTGGGATAATTTTCTAAAAATTACTTGCTGAGTTAAACACAAAATTTTTAATATGGACTATGATATTTTACAGTGATTAGTACTTATTTTAGTTAAGTAAGTTTAATAGACATTTGAGTAATAGTGTCTTCATTATAAAAAGTCTTGTGTATGACACTCCATCATCTTTTTTGGATTTTTCACATAAATAACCATATTTAATTCATCACGGAAAAAATCACAAAAGCCAGAGAATCAAATTATATCCCCCCAAAAATGTCTCTCCCAGACAATCCTAGATTCCTGGGGTGACTCAGTTGGTTCAGTGTCTGACTTTTGATCTCAGCTGAGGTCATGGTTCCAGAGATCACACCCCAAATCAGGCTCTGCATTGATGGCTCAGAGCCTGCTTGGAATTCTGTCTCTCCTTCTCTCTGGCACTCCTATGCTTGTGCACTCTCTCTCTCTCTCAAAATAAATAAGCTTAAAAACACACACACAAAATTATGGGGCATCTGGGTGGCTCATTCAGTTGGTTAAGTGTCTGACTTCAGTTCAGGTTATGATCTCAACATTTGTGACTTCGGACCCTGCATTGGGCTCTGTGTTGACAGCTCAGAGCCTAGAGCTTGCTTTGGATCCTGTGTCTCCCTCTCTCTCTGCCTGCCCCTCCCCTGCTCATGCTTGCTCTCTCTCTCTCTCCCTCTCTCTCTCAAAAATAAACATTAATTTAAAAACAAACCACAAAATTAAAAAAAAGATTCTCTCTCCTACTCCTTCTGCCCCTCCCTTTTCCTCTCTCTCCCTCTCCCCCATCGCCCAAAAAAAGAAAAAGTAAAAATAAACAAATAAATAACCATGGACAATCCTAGTAAACTTGGAATCTTTTAAAAGATGTCACACACACTTGGACAGAATAAGTGTGCATATATCACATGTGCATGTATTTGTATTTGATATTGCACTGATATATTTTATTTATTCATTTAAATGACCATTATAATACATATGTCTTATAAAGACATTTGAGTGGGCAGCTACACACAGAAATGAGCTGTGACTTGAAGCATTTCTCTCATGTGAAGCTTCTGTAGTTCAAAGAGAAATTTTATGCTTTGGGTAAATATTTATTTACAAAAGGAAACTAACAGCAACAAAACTTCTTACCACTTCTTTTTAAAATCAAGCTTACTTTAAGTGAAAACACAATAAATATTCAGTAATGGAGAACAGAACCTAAATTCCTGAATAAAAACTATTTAATACCAGATAACAAAACAGTCATTCAAAGGAAAGCTCATCTTAAACTATTTATAGCATAACCATCTTGGGTTGTAGGAAGACTTTTATGTGTTATTTGGTTCTTCGGGTTATTTCCACCAACATATGTATAATCCTTTTGTGTGATTTTGAAGGGAACTATACAACGAAATAAATATATTGGCTAATTCATCTATTAAACTTTAAAGTTCATTTACACAAAAATATTATTGCCATATTGGCCAAAATATGGCTCATCAACTATAAGCATCATCTATATTTTGCTACTATGTTTTTTAACAAGAAAACAATTAATACTTGTCTTCATGTGACACCATACTAAAAACTAGTGAGCATTCGCTCATTAATTAGGAGTTTCAAACAAAAGCATACCTGATACAAAACTGCATTAAATAGAATTCCTGCAAAAATGGGCACCTTTTGGGATGAGCACTGGGTGTTGTATGGAAACCAATTTGACAATAAATTTCATATATTGGAAAAAAAATGTGCTGATTTACAGGTCGTGTAGTTTAAATATTTGCATACAAATTTGGCACTCATCCTTCTGACTTAAGTATGATAAACATGCAGAAATGATGCATAGTAGACAAAATGAAGATGTCATTTTTCCTCATGCCCCCACAGCTCACTCTGCTACCTCTTTTCTTCAAAAATCTCTCTGCTAAGGTCTGAATGTATGTGTCCCCCTAAAATTCCTCTGTTTAAATCCTATGATGGTATTCAGAGGTTGTGCCCTTGGGAGGTGCCTTAAGCCATGAGGGTGGAGCCTTCATTAATGGGATTAGTGCTTTAGAAAAGAGACTCCCCTTCTACCATGTAAAGACACAGCAAGAAGGCACCTTCTATGAACCAGAAAAAAGGGCTCCCATCAGAATTTGACATGTTGTTGCCTTGATTGTGAACTTCTCAGCCTCTGTAACTGTGAGAAATAAAACCGTTGCTCATAAGCCACTATCAGTCGGTAGTGTTTTCTTAGTGACCCAACCACACTGAGAGACTGACCCTATGTTGCTCACTGAGAAGTCCTCTGGTTAAATGAAGTGGTAGTAGGTTATTGAAAGGGGACTTCCATTTGCCAGACCATGTCGTGACTTTTAGCCTCATCTTGGACTGTTTCAAAACAATACTCATGGTGAATCTAGTCCAGGTTAGGCCAAACCTCACACATCAGTAAAACCCCATGAGCTGTAACTTCAGTCAGGAAACCCTATAATCAGAACCTAACAACTAATCTAATGCAGGCACACTTGGGGTAATAATTATCAGAGTGAAGGTGAGGATGTGAGTATGTGGCAGGGCAGGAGTCTTGATTTTAGTAAGAAAAGCTGTCTGTGAATATTCTGTTCTCAGATTATTCAGGATTTTCTCTGAATTCTAAGACATTTCTCTGCTAAAGTTTTGGCTTCCCAAAACAGTGGTTGTCCTGAAAATAAAGACCCTTTATATCCTGGCTTCACTGTGACCAGAGCTACTTACACTTGTCCTTGGCCTTTTTTTTTTTTTTTTTTACTCCAAGTTAATTTCATACTACACTAAAATCAGAAAAGCACACTGAGTCTAGATGCCTTCCACCCGCATTAGTGGTAGCTGGACAGAAATGTCACCACCTCAAAGAAATGGCTCTGCCAGAGCATCTAGCAAGGTTTCATATAATGTTTTAACTAGGCAGAACTGTACAAAAAAGTATTTTTTTAAAAAGCAGAGCATTAATATAAAAAGCAATATTTTTAGGAACTATAATTATTTTTTGATTAACTTCATACTATTGCATTTGAAGTAAAATGGTCCAATAATTACATCCCTAGACATTTCTAATCTATATTTTCATAAAGCACATAGTGCTTTTGTTCCCCTCCTAAAGTAAAGAAATCATACTGCAGAAAAAGTACAGATTAAAAAAAAATGGACACATTTAGCTTCAACTTGTTACAAACTGAAAACATTTGATGCATTGTAAACTTGTCTATTAGGAAGCAAAGGTTTTTATGGCCCTCTTGACATGCTTTGAGTTTCTCTTTAGACATGTCCTCTCATAGCTAAGAGAAGAAAACGTGTTTAAAATTTAAATGGCTATTTATTTGTTGAAACTAAGATGTGCTGTCCAGTTTCAGCAAGGATGGCAGACTGAGAATAGAAGCTGAAACACTGACTTGGTTTCATGGGGTGACTCAATCCATTTTCCTTTGCCTTGCTTTGGATTCTCCATGAAATATGGAAATAATTACATTGATCAATGTGAAAATAGTATGAGATCACATTGTCTCATCAGAAGATCAGTAGAATAAGAATGGTGATAAAAGCCTAAACTGCCCTTCCTTCCACATGACTGTAGATGGATGAACCACTTTACAGTGAGGCATCCCTATTTTTTTCTCAGTAAAATAAAGAAGTGGAACTTAACATTGACCTTCACCCCACATTTTTCAACTGCTGGCAAAGTGTGGCAATTATGAGGTCCTGGGACAAGTCAACTTTCTTGTACTTGACCTTTACAGTCCTTCCCACCCTAATAATTGTATAGTGTTTATGACAGCCAGCCTCTGAGATGATCCTCAGTGATCTCTACCTCTTGGAATTCATACCCTTGTGTAGTTTCCTTCCATCTCATCCCAGGATTGGTCTGTGTCAATAATGCATATGGCAGAAATGATTGCCTATTATTTCTGAAATAAATAAGTTATGAAGGACTATCCCTTCTCTCTCTTCTCTCTCTCTCTCTCTCTGTCTCTCTCTCTGTCTCTCTCTCTCTCTCTCTCTCTCTGTCTTTCATGGATCTCTTGCTCTGGAAAAAGTGAATGCAGCTACCAGAGCAGAGACTCACAAGTGGAAACTACCATGGGAACTACCATGGGAAACTACCGGGGATGGAGAACCTGAATTGTAACTGAAGAAAATTGAACTGAAGAAAGTTTAGCGCAGACAACTCTGAGAGTTAAAAACTCCAGGGGAGGGGAGGCTCACTCAGTTAAGTGTGCAACCCTTGATTTTGGCTCAGGTCATGATTTCACAGTTTGTCATGCTCTGCACTGACTGTGTGGAGTGTGTTTGGGATTCTCTCTCTCTGCCCCTCTCCCCCCCAAAATAAATAAATAAACTTAAAAAAAAAAAAAGCTTCAGTGGACCTAGTCATAGAGGTGACTCACATATTATAGGATTTAACTCCATGAGTTAAACCAGGCTCCCACAGTAAATATCAGACAAAAATCACTTGGGATTCTGGCAGGAAAAGTGAAGGAGAAAGAAATTCCTTCTCAGATAAACAAAAATTGAGGGAATTTTTTTCCAGTAGACCTGCCTTGAAAGAAATGTTAAGAGAAATTCTTTAGAGAAAAGGAAAATTATATAGAATGGAAATTTGCATCTAAAGAAAGGAAGAACATCAGAAAAGAAATAAGTGAAAGTAAAATAAAAACTTTCATTTTTCTTATTCTTAATTGAGCCAACAGATAAGTTTCTTCAAAATAATAATAGCAACAAAGCATTCAATTATGTATGCTTTTGCATATATCAGATATACACAAGATATATGTATAAGTATATATATGTGTGTGTGTATATATACATATATTCACATATACCTAATACACAAATATACACATATGTCATATATACACAAGATATATATAATGTTTATATATTAGAAGTATATATATACACTTAATACAGAAATATACATATGTATGCTTATATATAAGTAAAATGAATGACAGCAATGATACAAGGGATGGGAGGGAGGAATTAGGATTATTTTGTTATTATAGGGTACTCCCACTTCCTATGAACTGATACAGTGTTATTTCAAAGTGAACTTGAATTTGTTATAAATGTATGTTGCAAACACTAAACAAAAACTATTAAAAGTGTTTTTAAAAGAAGTATAACTGATAAGCTAAGAAAGGATAACAATATATGTGTCAAAGAAGAAATATCAAGAGTAATTTTAAAATAAAGAAAATATGGGGCACCAGGGTGGCTCAGTCGGTTAAGCGTCCAACTTCAGCTCAGGTCACGATCTCGCGGTCCGTGAGTTCGAGCCCCGGGTGGGGCTCTGGGCTGATGGTTCAGAGCCTGGAGCCTGCTTCCGATTCTGTGTCTCCCTCTCTCTCTGCCCCTCCCCATTCATGCTCTGTCTCTCTCTGTCTCAAAAATAAATAAAACGTTAGAAAAAAAAATTTTAAATAAATAAAATAAAAACGGAACATCAAAATTTGTGTGATGTAGTGAAAGCAGTGCTTAGAGGGAAATTTATAGCATTGAATAAATATATTAGAAAAAAAGAAAGATCTAAAATCAATCATTTAGAAGTTTCTACCTTAGGAAACTAGAACAAGAAGAGTAAGTTAAATACAAAATAAGTGGAAGAAAAAATAATTAGAGCGGAAATTAATGAAATTAATTTTGAAATTGAAAACAGGAACTCCATAAAGATACTAAACAAAATCAAAAGCTGTTTTTAATTTTTTAAATGTTTATTTATTTTTGAGAGAGACAGAACATGAGCAGGGGAGGGGCAGAGAGAGAGGGAGACACAGAATCCGAAGCAGATTCCAGGCTCTGTGCTGTCAGCACAGAACTCGACACGGGGCTCGAACTCACAGACAGCAAGATCATGAACCTGAACCGAAGTCAGCCGCTGAACTGACTGAGCCACCCAGGCACCCCAAAAGCTGTCTTTTTAAAAGATCAATAAAATTTATAAACATCAGCCAGGTTAACTAAGGAAAAAAGGGAAAGGACAGAAATGTTATGAATGAAAGAGGGATGTTACTACAAATTCTAAAAACAATAAGAGGATAATAAAGAAATACTACAAACAACTCTATGCCCATATATTTAATAATCTACATGAGATGGACTAATTCCCTAAAAGATGCAATTTGCCAAAATTCACAGAATAGAGTATCTGAATAAGCATATATCTATTAAAGAAATTGGATCAATAATTAATAATCTTCCAAACAGAAAGCAGTAAGCCCAGATGGATTTACTGGTAAATTCTACCAAACATTTAGGAAACAAATTATACCCATCCTCTACAATCTGTTTTATAGAAGAGAAGCAGAATGAATAGTTACTAATTCATTATATAAGGCCAAGATTATCCCCAAACCAATACCAAAGACATTACAAGAAAAGAAAACTACACGCTAATATCTCTCATAAACATAGATGCAAATATCATCAGCAAAACAGTAGCAAATTTAATACAAGAATATATAAAAGTAGTTACATACCACAATCAAGTGGAATTATCCCAGATATGGAAGGGTAGTTCAACATTCAAAAATTAATAATATGCCAGTAGGCTAAAAAAGAAAGCTCATGGTCATATCAATAGATGCAGAAAGAGCATTTGACAAACCCAATACTCATTAATGATACATACTCTTGGCAAAATAAAAATAGATGGGAACTTCCTCAACTTGATAAAGAATATCTACAAAAACCTATAGCTAACATCATATTAATGATGACTAACTTGAAGCTTTCCTGCTAAGATCAGGGACAAAGCAAGGATATCCCCTGTCACCACTCCTTTTCAATATCATACTGGAATTCGTAGCTAATGTAATAAGATGAGGAAACAAAAAGTATACAGATAGAGAAGGAAGAAATAAAACTCTCTTTTATTCACAAATGAGAGAATTGTTAATGTAGAAAATCTGAATCAACAAAAAAGCCTGCTTCAACTAAGTGATAGTAGCAAGGTTTCTGCATATAAAATTAATATATAAAAGTTGAAAGCTTCCCTAAATACCAGCAGTGAACAAGTGGAATTTGAAATAAAAAAACAGCATCACTTATATTAGCATCTCCCCAAAATGATATACTTAAATATAAATCTTGTACAAAATATGTACAAGATCTATATGAGAAAAACTGCAAAACTCTGATGAATGAAATCAAAGAATAAATAAATAGTTACTCTATGTTCATGGAAAAGAAAATGTCAGGTGGCGCCTGGGTGGCTCAGTCAGTTAAGTGTCCAACTTCAGCTCAGGTCATGATCACATGGTTCGTGGGATCGAGTCCCGTGTCAGGCTCTGTGCTGACAGCTCCAAGCCTGGAGCCTATCTCAGACTCTGTGTCTCCTCTCTGCCCCTCCCACTCATTCTCTTTCTCTCTCTCTCTCTCTCAAAAAAATGAATTAACATTAATTTTTTAAATAAAAAAAGAAAAAGAAAGAAAGGAAGGAAGAAAAAAGGATGTCAAGATGTCAATTCTTTCCAACTTGACCTATATATTGTGTTAAATTTCAATCAAAATCCCAAAAAACTATTTTATGGATATCAACAAAATGACTGAAGTTTATATAAGCCAACACAATGTTGAAGAACAAAACTGGAGGACTGACATGATCTGACATCAAGTCTTATAATAATGCTACAATAATCAAGACAGTGTGATACTGGTGAAATAATAAACAAATAAATCAATGGAACACAATAGAGAGCCCAGAAATAGACACATCTAAATATAGTCAGATCTTTGACAAGAGAACAAGGGCAATACAATGGAAGAAAGATAGTCTTTTCAAGACTATCTTTAAAGGTCTTGAAACAACTGAACATCCACAAGGAAAGAAAGAAAAAGAAAGAAGAAAGAAGAAAGAAAGAAAGAAAGAAAGAAAGAAAGAAAGAAAGAAAGAAAGAAGAAAAGAAAGAAAGAAAAAGAAAGATAGAAAAGAAAAGAAAAAAACCCAGAAATCTAAAGACAGATTTTACCCCTTCACAAAGGTTAATTCAAACTGAATCATAGACCTAAATGTAAAACACAAAACTATAAAACTTCTAAAAGATAACATAGAAGACCTAGATAACATACCTATAGCACCTATATAGGTGTTTAGATACAACACCAAAAGCATAATCTATGAAAGAAATAGTTGATAAACTGGACTTCATTAAAATTAAAAACCTTTACTCTGTAAAGGACAATGTGAAGAGAATGAGGGAAAAAAGCCACAAACAGGGAGAAAATATCTGCAAAAGACACATCTGATAGAAGATTGTTAGTCATAATATGCAAAGAACTCTTAAAAGCCAACAATCTGATTGAAAATGGGCTTATGATATTAATAGACACCTTATCAAAGAAGATATACAAATGGAAAGTAAGCATATTAAAAGATCCTCCAGACCAAATGTCATCAGGAAAGTGAAAATTGAAATGACTATAAAGTACACTAATACCCCGAGAATAGCCAAATTCTAGAACACTGATAATATCAAATACTGGTGAGGATATGGAGCAGCTATTTCCAAATGTTGGTTCGGTCATGCTTAAATTCTTCTGTCATTTTTATCAAGTCTAATCTTAAAGACAACCCCTCCAGATAGGTAGTCCTTTATTATTTTTCAAACTGAACCATCATTCATTAAGTGCTTATAGTATGCCCTGGACAGTTCTCAGTGTCTATGTGCATTTTATAATTTAATTGTAAGCACTCAGTGAAGTATATGTTCTTACTGTTCTTATTTTACAATTAAGTTTATGAGAAGTAACTCTGAAAGTCACATAACTAAGAAGTGCCAGAGCTAAGTGGGCTTGTGGCCAGAGCCCATACTATTTAATTGTATGCTAAGAAGCAACCCTCAGTGAATGTAGCCACAGAAAGGATTATGTCACTCTATGCAATGCCCAACAGTTTTGCAGAACATATGACTTTGAGTGGAAGAACTCTATCACAAGTATATAAACAACTTACAAAGGTCAACACCCAAAAAACAAATAATCCAATTAATAAATGGACAGAAGACATGAACAGACATTTCTCCAAAGAAGAAATCCAGATGGCCGGCAGACACATGAAAAGATGTTCATCGTCACTTGCCATCAGGGAAATGCAAATCAAAACTACAATGAGATATCACTTACATCTGTCAGAGTGGCTGAACTCAACAACACAAGAAACAACAGGTGTTGGCAAGGATGTGGAGAAAAAGGAACACCTGTGCACTATTGGTGGGACTGCTAACTGGTGCAGTCACTGTGGAAAACAGTGTGGAGATTCCTCAAAAGGTTAAAAATAGAACTGCCTACAATCTAGCAATTGCACTACTGGGTATTTACCCATAGAATACAAAAACTCTAATTCAAATGTATTCAGCATTATTTGTAATAGCCAAATTATGGAACTAACACAAGTGTCCATACATTGATGAATGGATAAAGAGGATGTGGTATATATACACACAATGGAATATTATTCAGTCATAAAAAAGAATGAAATCTTGTCATTTTCAACAATATGGATGGAGCTAGAGAGTATAATGCTAAGTGAAATAAGTCAGAGAAAAAAATACCATATTATTTCACTCATATGTGGAATTTAAGAAACAAAACAAATGAACAAAGGGAGGGGGTAGGGAGAGAGAGTGAGACAGAGACAGAGACACAGAGAAATCAAGAAGCAGACTTTTAACTACAGAAATTGATGGTTACCAGAGGGGAGGTAGTGGAGGCGGGGTGGGTGAAATAGGTGATGGGGATTAAGAAGTGCACTTGTGATGAGCACGAGGTAATGTATGGAATTGTTGAATCACTATATTGTACATCTGAAACTAATATAGCACTGTATGTTAACTACAATTTAAGTAAGAACTTTAAAAAATAAGCCCTACCATGATCAAGCAATAAGGAGGCTTTAGTGGTGAGATTATTGAGTAGGAAGGAGGGGCACCCTGACTGGGCAGTTTTTTCTCCACTAGAATCTCAGCTGGTGATACAATAAAGCTGACTGAGGATTGGAGATTTTCTGATAAATATGATCCTTCCGGTTGAAATCCCTGGCTAAAAAAAACAAAACAAAACAAAAAAACAAAAAACAAACAAACAAAAAAACTAGTTACACATAAGTAGTGACTTCAACTTATAAAAAAAGGAATTAATTTTTAATTTTTTAATTTTTATTTTTTATTTGAGTTTAATAATATTACTTTAGTTTGGGTGTACAACAGAGTGATTCAACTTCTCTGTAAGTTATGCTATGCTCACCACAAGTGTAACTACCATCTGTCACCATACAAGACTATTAGAATATTATTGACTGCATTCCTTATGCTGTGCCTTTCATCCTTATAACTTATTCATTCTGTAACTGGAGGCCTGTATCTCCCACTCTCCATCCATGTTGCTAATGCCCCCATCCCCCACTTCTCTGGCTACCATCAGGTTGTCTTCTGTATTTACAGATCTTATTCTGCTTTTTGTTTGTTTGCTTCATTTGCTTTGTTTGTTTGTTTTTAAGATTCCACATGTGACTGAAACAATATGCTGTTTGTCTTTCGCAGTCCAACTTATTTCAGCATAATACCTCCTGGGTCCGTTCATGTCACAAATGACATAATCACATCCTTTTGTGGCTGCATAATATTCCATTTTATTTCTATTTACGTGGTATATATAACATATCTTTCTTACCCACTTGTCTATTTATTGATGGGCACTTTATTTCCAAATCTTGGCTGTCGTCAATAATGCTGCACCAACACAGGGGTGCATATATCTTTTTGAATTCGTGTTTTTGGTTTTTTTTTTTTTCAATAATTGCCCAGTGTGGAATTATTAGATCATATGGTATTTCTATTTTTAATTTTTTTGAGGAACTTCCATACTGTTTTCTATAGTGGCTGCACCAGTTTGCATTCCTAGCAACCGCTGCGCGAGAGTTCCTTTCTCTCCACATCCATGTCAACGCTTATTATTTCTTGTCTTTCTTATTTTAGCCATCCTGGAATTAATTTTTTTAAACAAAAACTTCCATGGAACACAAGATCAAAAAAAGATGAAGCAAACCTACTCTGCTCTGTTGAAACAGATATGGGAGGCTTGGAGCTTCATCTGTTAGTTTCTTCATCTCCAGTTTCCAGAAATCCTTGGGGGACTTTAACACATAAGAGAATACACAAGTTTTTATAAAGCAGGAGTGCTCCAAGCTGGCTACACGTTAAAATCTCTTGGTGAATTTGTTAAAATACAATTCAATGAGTTAAAGAAAACCAGGAGTACAATGTTGAGCAAATAGGAAATATCAATAAACAGAGATAAATTATTAAAAGGAATCAGAAATTCTGGAGCTGAAGACATGGTAACAGAAATGAAAAACTCATTAGAGGATTTCAATAGAAAGTTTGAGGAAGCAGGGGAGCCTGGGTGGCTCACTTGGTTAAGTATCTGACTCTTGGTTTTGGCTCAGGTCATGATTTCATGGTTCATGGGTTTGAGTGAGGAGCCTGCTTAGGATTCTTTCTTTTCCTCTCTCTCTGCCCCTCCTCTGCTCTCTCACTTTCTCTCAAAAACCAATAAACTTTAAAAAAAAGAAAATTTGAGTAAGCAGAAAAATGAATCCACTAACTTGAAGATAGATCAATTGAAATTATCCAGTTTGAAAGGAGAAAGAAAAAATGAAGAAACATTAAGAGTCTAAGAGACTTGTGAGACACAAGTATATACCATATACATGATGGCAATCATGGAGATGAGAGAGAAAAGCGGGTAGAGAGAATATCTGAAAACTAATTGCTGAAATTTTCCAAATTTTATTTAAAAAAAAACCTGAATCTACCATTACAAAGCTCAATGAAACTCAAGAATGACAAATGAAAGAGATCTGCACCAAGGCATATTCTAATCAAATTATGAAAAGGCAAGGACAAAGAGAAAATATTAAAAGTAGCAAGAGAAAAATAACTCTTTACATAAACATGATCCTCAATGAGACAATCAGCAGATTTCTCATCAGAAATCAATATGATGAGAGGGGAGGGTAATGATATTTTTTTAAATGCAAGGAAAAAACAGGGGCACCTGGGTGGCTCAGTCAGTTGAGCAGCTGACTTCAGCTCAGGTCATGATCTCGTGGTTTGTGGGTTCAAGCCCCATGCCGGACTCTGTGCTAACATCTCAGAGCCTGGAGCCTGCTTCAGTTCTGTGTCTCCCCCTCTCTCTGCCCCTCCCCTGCTTGCACTCTGTCTCTCTCTAAAATAAATAAACATTAATTTTTTTAATGCAAGGGAAAAACAAAACCCTGTCAACAAAGAATTCTATATCTGTGAAAACTGTCCTTCAAAAGTGAAGGAGAAATGATAAGTGAGTAGCAAAAGAATAACTGAATGAAGGAATCATGTATCCTTTACAAAAGTTCCATTACCTTCACTGACAAATATATCAAAGTCCGAAAAGCATTTTTGATGGAAATTGGCAAACTGATTCTCAAAGTCATTTGGAAATACGAAGGACTAGAAGAGTCAAAATAACTTTGAAAAGGAAGAAAATGTTTAGTGGACTAAAATTCACTAATTTTAAGACTTGTTTAAAAACTACAGGACCCAGCAGTAGCACTGCTAGGAATTTACCCAAGGGATACAGGAGTACTGATGGATAGGAGCACTTGAACCCCAATGTTTATAGCAGCACTCTCAACAATAGCCAAATTATGGAAAGAGCCTAAATGTCCATCAACTGATGAATGGATAAAGAAATTGTGGTTTATATACACAATGGAGTACTACGTGGCAATGAGAAAGAATGAAATATGGCCCTTTGTAGCAACGTGGATGGAACTGGAGAGTGTGATGCTAAGTGAAATAAGCCACACAGAGAAAGACAGATACCATATGTTTTCACTCTTCGGTGGATCCTGAGAAACTTAACAGAAACCCATGGGGGAGGGGAAGGGAAAAAAAAGAGATTAGAGTGGGAGAGCCAAAGCATAAGAGACTCTTAAAAACTGAAAACAAACTGAGGGTTGATGGGGGGTGGGAGGGAGGGGTGGGTAGGTGATGGGCATTGAAGAGGGCATCTTTTGGGATGAGCACTGGGTGTTGTATGGAAACCAATTTGACAATAAATTTCATATATTAAAAAAATAAATTAATTTTAAAAAATAAAATAAAAAAATAATAAAAAATAAACTACAGGAATTGGGATACCTGAGTGGGTCTGTTGGTTAAGTATCCAACTTCAGCTCAGGTCATGATCTCACAGTTTGTGAGTTTGAGCCCTCCATCGAGCTCTGTGCTGATAGCTCAAAGCCTGTAGCCTGCTTTGGATTCTGTATCTCCCTCTCTCTTCCCCTCTCCCACTTCCACTCTATTGCTCTCAAATAAATAAAAATAAATAAATAAAAATAAAAGCTACAGTGATCAACATAGCATAGTTGGTACAAAGACAGACAAGTAGGTCAATGAAAGAGAATAGAGAATCCAGAAATAGACCATACACTGGACAATTGATTGTCTACAAAGATTCAAAGGCAATTCAGTGGAGAACAAATAGGTTTTTCAACAAGTGGTATGGAGCAGGTGGATAACCATATGCCAAAAAAAAAAAAAAAAAAAAAAAAAAAAAAAGGAACTTCAAATCCATATACGAAAATTAGTTAAAAATGGATTGTAGACCTAAATGTAAAACCTAAAACTATAAACCCTCTAGAAGAAAATATAGAATAAAACCTTCATGGCCTTGAGTTACGCAAAAGTTTATTAGGTATGGCAGCAAAAGTATGGTCCATGAAGAACAAATTGGTCATTGTATTTCATTGAAATTAAAACTTTTGTTTTCTGATCCACATTGTGATATTCATAAAAGAATGAAAAGGCAAGCCACAGATTGGGGAAACATGTTTACAAAGCATGTATCTGATAATGGAGTTGTATGGAATATAGAACCTTCAAAACTCGATAACTTTTAAAAAAATTAACAAATGGACAAAACAGACCCTTGACCAAAGAAGATATATGAGTGGTAATCACATGAAAAGTTTATCAACATTATTAGTCTCTAGAGAAATGCAAATTAAAACCACAGTGACATATCACTAGACATATGTTAGAATGGCTAAAATTAAAAAGGCTGATCATATCAAATGTTGGCAAGAATATGGCCCCATTCACCACTGGTGGGGATGTAAAATGATACAATCACTTTGGAAAACAGTTTGGTAGTTTCCTCAAAAGTTAAATTTACACATTCCATTTAATGCAGTAAAGATGAAACCATATATCCATTTAAAGACTTGTAATAAATGTTCATGGTCACTTTATTTGTGTTAGCCTAAAACTGGAAATAAACCAAATGTCCATAAACTGGTGAATGCATAAACAAATTATGGTCTATCTATACAACAGAATATTACTCAGTAATCAAAAGGAAAAAGGAATATTGATAAATGCAACAGCATGGATAAATCTCAGAACAATTATGGTGAGTCAAAGAAACCATATCAAAAGAGAGAGAGAGAGAGTGAGAGAGAGAGAGAGAGAGAGAGAGAGAATACCCTATATGGTTCTATATGTATAAAATTCTAGAAAATGCCAATTAATTTACAGATCTCTAGTGTCATAATGCAGAAGGGTGGTTGCCTCTTGTGGAGTGGTGGAGAGGGGAGCAGTTGCAGGAAAAGGCAAATGGAGGAGTATACAATGGTACACAAAGAAACTTTTGGAGATAATAGATTTGCTCATGATCTTAATTGTGATGATGGTTTCATATGACAAAAAGAATCATTTTACACACTTTAAATAAGAATGGCTTATTATATGTCTACTAAACTTCAAGGATGCTCTTAGAAACATGTCAGAAAGAAGAATGCAAGTCTTCATTGTTCATCAAACATTTACTAAATTTCTGTTCATTTGTTTCTGGTCCGAATCTTCTCTTTGTTTCCTATTGATGCCTTGAGGGTGACAGGTTTAATACTTTATATTTTAATCCTTCATTTTGATATTTAGTTCTATTTACAAACTTAGGTTTCACTATAATATGAAGCAATAAGTAGACATATCTAAGCCTCTAAAGATTGTTAGGACTATGTCCAGCCAACATCAAGGCCAATATTCTTGATGCCTAGATCTGTATACTAAAATGTTACTGAAAATGTGTATTTCTGGACCTCAGCCTGACCTACTAAGTCAGGATCTACAAGGGTTGGCCTCAGGGTGGGTATTTTTAAGTAAGCACCCGAGATGATCCTTAGGTACAGTGAGGCTTGAGAGCATTTGAACTCCCTTTTCCTTTCACTGTGAAACTACTTAATCCAGATACTTTTCTGACCTCTACACCACAGGTAAATAAATTTCCTCTATAAAGGGCTACATAATTGCTTTAGACTGTCACACCTCCTCAACTATGCCATAGAAGCAAGAAAGCAACCAAAAGCTAAAGTAAAAGAATATCATGCTTTCAGCCAATAAAATTTTATTTACAAAATAGCTATTTACAAAATAGCTACCTGGGTAGCTCAGTCAGTTAAGCTTCCAACTCTTGATTTCAGCTCAGGTCATGATCTCACAGTTTGTGAGTTTGAGCCTCATGTCAGGCTCTGAACTTCCTTCCAGTTAAGTCAGAACTACTGCCAAAACCAGTAGCTGCTCCTCTGCATATTGGGACTGCACCCACAGTCACTGCAGGGGGGATTTCTTTTTAATATTTGTTGCCTGAAATCCAGGGGAACGGGAAAGCTCCTCTAGGGCCGACCTGGACACTAACCCTTGGGAAAAAAAGGGGCTGCAGGAGCCTCCTCAGGAAACTTCCATGTCTCTGGAGGTCAGATACAGAGCCTCCGAGTTCCTGCCCTCCCTAACCCCCCAGTCCCTTCCCATTTTCTCCAACCTCTGCCCCATCTCTTGAGGTCATGTTTCTGGAGACCAGACGGACACCTGAAATAAATGTGTGCTTTAGAGTGAGGCAAACAAGGGTTCAAATTGCAGGCCTGCCACTTTTAAGCCAGGGAATTTTAATGAAAATATAAGAGATTATTCTCTCTGAACCCCAGTTTCTGCATTTTAAAAACTATGAATTGAGGATAATAATATAAATATCTCAAAGAATTGTCCTAAGATTTGAACAAAATGATACAGGTGAAAGCCTGACAGAACAAGACACCCACTTGATGTCAGTTTTTATAATTATATTTCAATAACAAAGAGCATCAGAGACTAAATGGACATGATCTCTATACTTTTTAATACACTTTTTTATTGCAGAACAGTTCTAGATTTATACAACACTGGTGAAGATAATATAGAAAGCTCATGTATACCCCCAAACCCAGTTTCCCCTATTGGCAATATCATACAGTTGTATGGCACATTTGTCACAATTAACGAACCCATATTGGCACATCCTTATGGACTAAAGTCCACACTTGATTCAGGTTTCCTTAAGTTTCTTACTTGTGCTCCCTTTCTGTTCCAGGACCCAATCCAGGCACCACGTTCCACTCAGCTGTCATGCTGTCACCTTCACCTTCTCCAGACTGTGACCACTTCTCAGACTGTCCTTGTTTTTCATGACCTCATAGTCTTTGGGGAGGGCTGACAAGGACTTGGTAGGAATATCCTTCATATGGGTTTGTGGGGGTGTTTTCTTCATAACCAGACTGGGGTTACATAGAGTATTTTCATTTGTCTTCTCTCTGTAACTTCTATCTTCTATCATCCAGGTCTTCAATGATAGGTCCACAGTGATTTGCATAACTGCCTTAAATTACTCAGAATAATAGGATGGGGGATGGGAAAATGAGCCATCATTTAGAGAACTAGAGTAGCAACAAGAAGGCATTAGGCGAATAGCATAGTATTATTCCATGGAGCATTCATTTGCAAACAAAAATGTGGTTCTCACTTGTTACACATGTGCTTGTAGTAAAGTTAATTGGGGATTTTTGTCCTAGGAATGGGTACAACATAACAGTTCTTACTAATTCCTTAACTGGAGGCAATCAATATTAATAAAAAGTTCTAACATTCATTGTTCATCGCCATTGTGTTGCATAATTTGCAGGCAGTTTACGTCTCTGTGTCATAAAATTTAAACAACAAGCTACTCCTTCAAGGTCAGTTAGCACAAACTTGAAAGATCTGAGTCAGGCCATCAATAAAATGTGGTAAAATGAAATCCAGGTGGACAATCTGTCACGTTCAAAAGTCTGAAATGAAATATGATCACCAAAATGATACAGAAAATTTCAGCAGCTAAAATCCAGCTACATTACTTAGAAGAAGTTGCCTAAACTGGGATAACATCTGTTATAAATGCCAGAGATGCAGTCGCCATTAAACTGTATAAAATGTCCTTTAAGTGAAAACATCACACTTCTTTTCCAACTAATGTCAGGAGCCAAAGCATTTGCATATTATTGCAAAAGGCACACTGTCCAAAGGGTATATATGACAGACTTTGATGAAGCTAAAGCCAATATCAAGGATGACTAAAGAGGAAAAATCTATTCTTGGCTTCTTTCATCCACACACGTAACTCCCTATATGGGAATAGCAACTAAACATGCATCTCAAAATCTGGGTATCTGCTCAAGTTCTCAAGAGTGAAAAAAAAATACAGTTTCCTCATTTGTAAAGTGAGCAAGCAATGCTAAATGATCTCCAGGGTCTCTTCCAGATTGAAAATCCTAATGTTCTGTAATTCTATTATCCCAGGCTTTGATATGGAATACTCAATGAGAAATAAGCTCAAATCAGACTTGACAGCCAAAACATAATGGGAAGAATCAGTCTTCCTACTTTTAATGCACTGAGTTAATGGTTTAGTAGTACTTGACTTTCCCTGAAAATTTCCATTCTGCATCTGGCATCAATGCCCAGTCAGAGAGAGAGGAGGCCTTCTGGAAAATAAGAGTGTGTGTCCACAATGATAATGCCATTGAGCACAGTTTAGACAGTACTAAGTTTAAGATCGACCCATATATATATTTTTTTAAACAAAAATACACATCAGGAGATTTTCCAGGAGATTAGGTGGCTTTTTCCACACTTGAATTTAGGGAACCTGGACGTCAGCCCAAGAGCTCATAACGTGCCAACAGAGGCAAGAGGGAGCCGAGGGCTGAGGAGTCAGGGGCAGAGGGGATTTGGATCAACTTTACTTCCCTGTTTCTAACATTTTTTTCAATATCCAACATTGTTCCACTTCCTTTAACAAATCAATACACCCAAGTCCACAAACCCCAGAAAACCCACCAGTCTGTAATTCATTCTGGCCTGCTGCAGTTACTACAATGAAATGATGCCTTTAACTAGGCCCTGTCCCATCCCACTCGGCACTGAGATTTCAAATCTCATACAGCTGCCCATCAACCTGGAGACTACAGCCTGGGCATCCCACTTGGGCTTGAGAGATACCTCCTGCTTGACTCAGAAGGTCCCGAAGATGGTCACTCAGCTTCCTTGCTTCCAAGCTACTGGAATGGAGCTGAGCCTGACATCAGCAGCTTCAGGATCTCCAGGGAGCTGGCTAGAAATGTAGAATCACATCCCACCCAGACGGCTGACTCAGGAGCTTCCTGCTAACAAGCTCCCCAAGTGATTCCCCAGAACATTGAAATTTGAGAAGTACCAGCTCGGAACCCCCACTTTTCTCTCTTATTTGGGAGAAAAAGCAATGAGCCAGCTTTAGGTAGTCAGAGCCTTCGGCTTTCTGGAAGAGTGCTGGGTCCTGAATATCATGACAGTGGCCTACTGAAGGAGTATGGAACCTTCTTTCTGATTCTTCTCCACGTAGGTGGATTAGTGTGAGATAGCCTTTTATTTTTCATATCTCAGCCATACAGAAGCAGATGTAGAATCATCCTTTGGGGGATATAAAGACAAGGGACATCCCCTTCTCCCCAGAGAGCTGGGCTCCCACATGTGTCCCATGCACCACATCATCCTGGGAATGATTCTTGGCCATCAGACTAGGTCAGGGTGCGAGAGCATCACTGTCTCTGCTACAGCATTCAGCCTACCTGAGCGCTGATCCTACACAGCAGAGGAGTCCAGAAGGTCCCCAGGGCCTGAAGTGGAGCCAGATTTGATGTCAGAGGCAGCCCCTGGAGATAGACCTGCCCTTGCTTCTTCCTGGAGGGATCTGGTTCTACCTCCCAGCTACCATACACCTGACATCCAATCACTGGTTATACAGTTTCTTCAGTGAATGAACCCTTACTTTCACACTGCCCCTTCTAACATACTACATTGTATGTAACTCTTGCTATTCATATTGTGGTCTCAGGATGGAGAGGCATCAGCATGCCTGGGAGCTTATTGGCCACCCAGAAGCTCAGGTCCACCTGGGCCCACTGAATCGGAATGTAAATTTCAAACGTTCCTAGAGGATTCATGTGCACATTAAAGTGTGAGAAACACTGATGTAAACATATCTTGAAAGCCTGTTGGACTGGGGCTCAGAGGAGCCCTCCTCATCCTCATCTAGCTGCTCCCCAACTCAGAGCTGGCCATGGAAAGACATCAGTTCATGGGTGTGTCTGTTTGCTCATTTCCCAAATTTCTGTTCCTCTGACATTGTTTTGGAGGACTATTTATTGTTTGGGGTCTGTCTTTAATCATGGGCCACAGGTTAAGTAGTTGTTCATATTGTAGACTATACTCAGCTTAATTCCAGGGAACTTTTTACAAAATATCAGTCTAACTAAATATGGAATGTTATATGTAACTTGATAGTTTCTAGTAATATATCAAATTTGGTCCAAATCAGACTGTTCCTTTGGAAGATCTAGAGCTAAAAACAAAATGCTAAGGAGAGTTAAAACAGAAACCTCACTTCTCCAGTTAGTCATACCCAGACAGTGACACACTCAATACCTGCTAAATTCTGAAATCTGAAAAAATACAGAATTGACGTGCCTGAAAATTAGAAGCAGTTAATAGCGCCACAATGATTTACCAGGAGCTGCTTTTATCTTTTAAACCTTTGTATGTGGATGTTAGCCTTCCAACAATATGACTAGTTTCTTGAAGGCAGGAGTCATGACTTAAAGTTATTTGCCTTCCCAGTGCCAAGGAGTACCCCATATTCAGCAATGATGGTTATGCTGGAAATAATGTGGCTATGATTATCGTGATGGAGGTTTTATTGTTCCCACAACCAACTAGACTCCTCTAGGGTGTAGATTTCTCCTTGCAGTTACTCTCTTTCTCAGAAGAATAAAATTTAAAGACAACTATGAAGATAGAGACATAACAAAAAGGTTTCTAGATTCATTCCTTTAGAAATGAATCTTCTACTGCAAAAAGGTTCTTCCCCTTCAGAGAGGAGAGAACCCAAGAACTTAAATTTGGCCGAATATAATCTCACCAATCATCATTTGAGAAAAGGAACCAGGTACTCCAAAAATAGAAAAAAAAATCATTCTCCAACTTGTCGCAAACTCCTGATTTTCCCTTCTCATTTTTCTTTAAAGGTCATATTTCCCTATAGACATTTTCATATTTATGTTATCTATTTGGAAAATGAATTTTTAACTAGAATAAGGAGACTATACAGTGGTCATTTCAAAATAAATCCAGAAGAAAAGGAGTTAGGGATGGAGGGAATAACACATCTATGACGAGGAAATGAGGTAAAGCGTCATAAAAGGACATGAGCAGTGTGGAGGAAAGAAAGAAGAGTCAACAGGAGAGAGAAAGAACCCTGAACCTACCCAGTTACTTAGCTGCAGGTAGGCATAGTTTATTCCATGATCCACCATCCTCTCCCACCAACAAAAAGAAAAGCCTTTTAAGAAATGGAATTTGTTCTGAACCAATGTGTTAAAATAAATTCAAAAGGTAACTCTCTTTTTCCCTTCCAGCTTCAATTCTAACTGCCAGTCATAAAAAAAAACTATTAAAGTTTTATGAACTTACCTGTTTGAGTCTCTGCTGCAGAGTCTGAAAAGAATAGCCTGTTTTTCTGACCCAATCTCCACTAGTGCTTGGGGCCATTCCTATCCACAGGGGATCTTTGCTGATCCTGGCATCCTGCATGACTGCACTTCTGTCATGGTACCCTGTGTTCATCCCTCTTGAAACTCATAAAACCACCTGCTTATTTGTCATCTGCCCATCTCCACTGGAAGGCCCTTAAATGTGGAGATAATCTCACTATGGTTTGGTTTTCTGGTGCTTCACACGTTGCTGGAATGTATTAGGGCACCCAACACATGTATATTGAGTAAATTAATCAATGCTCTGTGATACTCATTGATTACCCTCCTTGAATACAATTAGGCTGTCATTAAATGGCTCTTATGTAAAAATAATTTCCTTTTTTTTTCAATATATGAAGTTTATTGTCAAATTGGTTTCCATACAACACCCAGTGCTCATCCCAAAAGGTGCCCTCTTCAATACCCATCACCCACCCTCCTCTCCCTCCCACCCCCCATCAACCCTCAGGTTTTTTTTTCCCAAAAATAAATTCCTTCCTAAATTACTGTTATGTATTTTTCTTTACCTCCATCACTTATTCTTCCAACAAAGTAAAGGGAGGAGAAAAAAAAAACAAACCCTGTTATGGCCACAGTTTCCTGTTCACACTCATAAAATGGCCATTATACATTGCTGGTGGGACATAGGTAGTTTGTGCCAGCACTTGGAGTGAAACAGAAAAGACAGACCCAAGAAGTTTTCTCTCCTTCCCACTTCAGAAGATTTCTTCAGTACTTATCTTTTCCCTTTCTTTTCAATTTTAAGAGGGATCTCCTAGATGCTGACATAATCCATTTCTTCTCTAACAACTCTTGAGCTCTGGACATAGCCTATCAGAACTTCTCTTGGCTGCATGCCCAGAAGATCTATCGGGGAAGTACAGAATGGAACAGTGGGAGGGGTTGGTAAACACTCTTTGTGTAGCAAAGAGTTTTTTTTTTTTTTGTAAAAAAAAAAACTTTGAGGGGTTTCTCTCTCCTTCCCCTAAGCTCTTACTGTCCCCACTACTGTGTCTCCCCAGCCCTGTCTACTCTTCCTTGCTGTTGAGAAGGTACTGGGCTGGTGTGGCCTCAATTCTAGAACTAGTGCCTAATAAATGAAGGCATTATTATAAAACAGTACAACCTCCAGATTAAAAATGTTGTTTAGGGCGCCTGGGTAACTCAGTTGGTTAAGCATTTGATTTCGGCTCAGGTCACAATCTCGCAGTTTGTGAGTTCAAGCCTGGAAGCTGCTTCAGATCCCCTCTTCCTGCTTGTTCTCTCTCTCTCTCTCTCTCTCTCTCTCTCTCTGTCTAAAATAAATCGAAACATTAAAGAATTTTTAAAATAAAAATGTTGCTTAATGCCAGATCAGTTTCTTCAAATTCATAGCATCTAAAATATACCGCAGTCTATTGCTGCTCTCTGACCATGTCTACTCTTTCTGCAGAAATTAGATATTGTCTTTTTAAATAACAGCTGTCTTGAAGAAGAAGAAGAAGAAGAAGAAGAAGAAGAAGAAGAAGAAGAAGAAGAAGAAGAAGAAGAAGGAAAAAGAAGCCTCCTCATGACAGTACAGTCCTCCCAAATAGAACTTGATGATCTATTGGTAGACTTAGAGCATTTTAAAGGAAAGTTAAAGATCCTTTAGATCAAACCTGCCATTTTACGTATGGTTAAAGGGAGGCCCACAGAGGCTTGGTGAACTGCCCTAGGTGCCAAGACCTAAGTCACTCAACATTCCTTCTAATTTGACACTCATTACAGCAACCTCATTACCTCATTCTAGCCTAGAAACTTGGTAGAAATGAAGACTTCTCACCCTAACCAGATCGATTGGATCAGAATCTCTAAGGGTCATCCCCAGCAATCTGCATTTTCATGGGCTCCATGGGGGGTTGAGAAGCACCACAGATGCACTACACATCATCAAACTGTTTCTTCAAACTAACAGGCAAGTCTCATGGATCCAAGACTGTGATGACGAGGGAGTGGGGTAATGAGGAACATTCTGGTAGTCAAGGGACAGTGATAAATTTTAAGGAGCAGTCAGCCCGCACACAGATCCTGGATATAAAACAGAGACTTTTCTCCTTCAGAAAGTAAAACTTGAGAAGATAGGGGCAGAAAAAGGACAAATGTCCCTTTTCAATCCAATTCTTCCTTAAATCCTATGGTCTTTGGTTCCTATGAGATTTTACCAAGAAATAAGACATTAGGAACTGTAGTAAGTTCTACCCTCCTAACACTTATCTGACAGTGTCCAAAGCCATTAATTAACATTTCTTACCAATTCTGCCCCTCCCCGTGTGTGTGCCTTAATCTCATCTTCCTTCATGAGGTGGACAGCATGGTGTCTTTCTTACGATGGAGAATTACCAGGTTTATATCCTCATGGCTCATTTCCTAGGAGATTAAGAGAAGCTTGTGTCATAACTATTGACAATCAAAGCTTAAGGAAGAACTCTTATTGGTCCCGCTTGGTCCTACAGCCACAGCTTGGGCTATGTTCTATTGACAAATGGATACACCATGATAGACCAGGCCTAATTCACTGTAAGCAAACTAGGGTTCCCCACCAGTGTTACATAATTGAAATAAGTAGAAGGATAGTGCCTCCAAAAGAATTAATGATGGAGATGGCTACCATGCTCCTCCTTTCAGAAATGGTGCTGTAGACAAATAACACCCTGATCAACTATGTATGGGTGACGAACTAACTTTTGTTGTTAAGTATTTTGAAATCACAGAACCTACCTGTGTGATGAATGGATTAGAGGAGGTATGACTTGGGGGGTCAAGTGGGGTTGGGAGAGTTGGAGTTCTTCATTAAATTAAAACAGCAAATTATGGTAACACAAAGTCCAAAGACAAGTATGGTTCATGCTGATCCAGAGTAGAGATTTCAAGAACTGCAGAGCCACTGTATCCTGTCTTGTTTGTATATCATCTATTGTTCTAAACTGTGAGATGATTATAAAAAGAGTATTATCATTTCCACTTTTCCAGGCAGAAATCTAACACTCAGAGGGCTTTACCAACACTATTACAAGTAAGAGAGCTGGAACTTGACCACAGGACAAGATCCTAGTTCAATGCCCTTTTGACTATATCATGCTGCTTTTACAAAAGAAGAAGAGAAAGATAATCAGATTATCGAGGTAAGGTCATTCTGGGTACACATAAGCATTATGATGACCTAAGAAATAAGAAAGATGGTTGCATCTTCTTGCATCTTCTAGGAACCTTTTTCTTTCACGTGATGAGACTGGAGGTGGTGTGTGCCTCACACTTTCTTCCTCCAAGTGAATTTCCCATTAAGAGTTCAAGCCTGGTTCGATTGGGGGTGGAAGGCTAAAATATGGAACTTTTATGGATCTGTTGCTGTGTCTTATATTAAATTCTTGACCATATTCACAATTTTAGATCTGATTTATGGTGACTTAGGAAATTACATATAGATCTATCATTGCTAAAATATGTGGCCATGTAAAACTGAAGGTGGGGAAAGAACCTGAATTCACTCAAGGAGGTCATTTAAAATTTGCGGGGGTAAAATTCTCCTCCTCTCCATGGAGAAGACTAGCAGTGAAATGAAACCCAGCAATGTGGGTCCTGAGTGGGAAACCAGGGGCAGAGAAGCAGCAGCTGTGCACAGTTGGAAAATTCAGTGAGTGCTCATTTCGGTGGCCAGTTTTTGAACATGTCAGTTTAATTATGATGCATCACAGTTGACAGCAATGCATATGGAACCAATTACAGCACATGTTAAAATCAATTATTGCATATTTCAGCTATCCTAAACACTGTAGCAAGCGATCTGTGCATTGCTGCAGATTTCAACTCCACTAATCATTTTTACTATCATGGTTCAACTAGAAAAGATATATATATATATATATATATATATATATATATATATATATATATATATATATATATTCTGAGAAAAGCACATTTCATAACCAATATCTAATGTAAAGCCCAGAAACAGTGGCATCAGATAAGCAAAACTTGAAATATTTGCTCAGACAAAAGTCTAACCTAACATCATACCCTTTTTCAAGAGAAATAACAAAAAATTAACTTGTTTGCTATCGCTAAACCCTGTTTTCCTCAATTTAATCTGCTTCAGCCTCCTCACCAGCATTGAGGTCTGTATCCCAGCTGCAATATACTGGCTATTTTGGTCGAAAGTAAGTCTAAAATTTGCCTTAACTGTTTACCCTGCTTTTGTGGCCTTTTTCCCCCTTCAGATTTCTGGCTTAGAAAATTCTCCTCCAAATTCCACAGCATATTCATTTTCTGTTTACTTGTTTATAAACCAGCAAATAACTGGCATATTGAAAAGAAGGAGGAGGAGGAGGGGGAGGAAGGAGAAGGATATGAAGAAGGGGAAGGGGAAGAGGAAGAGGGAGGAGGAGGACTAGGTGGAAAAGGAGAAGAAGAAGAAGAAGAAGAAGAAGAAGAAGAAGAAGAAGAAGAAGAAGAAGAAGAAGAAGAAGAAGAGAAGAAGGAGAAGGAGAAGGAGGAGAAGGAGAAGGAGAAGGAGAAGGAGAAGGAGAAGGAGAAGGAGAAGGAGAAGGAGAAGGAGAAGGAGAAGGAGAAGGAGAAGGAGAAGGAGACAGTAAAAAAGTGAACTCGGGTGGCATTTGGCTCTCCTTGGAGATTTGAATGTTTTCCGGTTGCATTAAATCAGTAGTGGCCAGTATGCCTTGGTTAACTCTAAAATAGGTTTACTATGAAAAGGGTTATATTCTACAAACTTGGATTTTTACTTCCTGTCAACTGTGCACAGAGTAAACCAGTTGCAGAAAACCCACAGTCTCTGACTGGTGTTGAGGGTTTGGAGACTCACACTGGTCCCTCATGGTGGGAATTCATCTACGCAAATCCTCCTGCCTTGGGATGAGGGGCCAGAGCTCCACAGTGACTGAGCATTCCAAGAAAAGCCACATGCCTAACAAAACTTGGCTCTGGGGAACAGGTGGGTGTGTATCCTGGGAAAGGGATCAGTGGTATCTGAGTCAAGAAGAGCTGAGTGGTCCAAGGCAGGGCAGAGGAAAACAGCCCATGTGGTTTAGTCAAGAGAGCATTGGGTTGGATGTCGGGAACCCTGACTTCTCTGCTCAGCAGCTTGCCAGGCTGGGATGAGGTTCTCAATGCCCCATTGTACTCCAAACATGGCACAAAGGGAAGCTAACCAAAAGGAGAATCAGACCTCTGAATCTGTTGCAGTATACCACTGGGACCACAGGAAGGAAAGCTGCTCCATTTTAAAATTTAGAAGATCAGGGTAGGGAACCATTACCTTTGTTTGTCTTGCAGCCACAAGATGGACTCCAACTCATGCCAGCATTTATTTAAAACAAGTCCTAAAGAGACCCATTCTTCTGCAGTGTAGCTAATAGATTTCCAGGGAAGAACAGCACATCAACAAGCAGCACATCAATATTAAGGGAAGAAAAGTAACCTACAACCCCTGAGCTGTGGAAGAATATGCATTATACTCTAACATGTACCTGAGACCTACCACAAAGAGTAGAAAGGGGAAACAGAAGAAGTCTAATACCATACCTTTCCAAAAAGTTGTTGGGTGCTTAAGTCTACGTTACAATTCCAACTCATTTAAGGACGACTTGTGTTCCTATAAGCCAAGACTTGCGCTATGTGAGTAGTGACCATTTGTGAGTTAGAAGACAAGGCCCAGAAATAGTTTTGGGAGAAGGAGTTCCAGGGGCCCAAATCCCAACAGGATATAGAAT
Source organism: Panthera pardus (assembly GCF_024362965.1). Lineage (NCBI taxonomy): Eukaryota > Metazoa > Chordata > Mammalia > Carnivora > Felidae > Panthera > Panthera pardus. Next base: position 46,871,948 of record NW_026526821.1, on the reverse strand, counting down.
TCACCCTTAAGGCTCAAATATGCAGGTTTTGATGAAGGAGGAGCAGTGTTATGAGCAGAGTGACCCAAGAGGGCTGGAGAAAAACCTCCAGAGACAAGCACAGTGGGGTGTTGGTATTCCCACTGAAGACCTGGAGCTAGGAGGAGGGGTTGCCAGGTGATGGCCTAGCTTAGGAGGGAGGGACAAGAGACAGCTGTTACCAGCACTGTGGCACCAAGTCTGGGAAGAAGTGGAAGAAGAAATACCTCCACCTCTCACTGCTGAACTTGTTCAAGGGAATCTAGTTTGGAAGTCCATACAGATCAGCTCCTTGGTCACAGAGCAGCTCAGAGAAAGGCAAAGAGAAAGGTAATCTTTATATGGCACACTGAAATAAACAGGTATGGCTGGAAATGACCAGAATAAAGGCTCCAGCATCCCTGGACCATTCCCAATTGTTTTAAGTGTTCAAGGACCATTATCTCAACATATTAGCAACCACATGAGGCACTCAAACTGGGAATTTCTACAGGGAATTTACCCAAGTTAAAGGTGTACAAACAGGGCATGGAATGGAAGGCCAGTACAAAATGAGGAGATGTTATAAGCAAAGATATGGAGTATGGATGCCTGTGGCATGCTTGGGGTAGTCCTATGTGTCTGGGAAGGGAGGCTGGGGAGGTAACCTAGGAAGGTCACTTTAATGTGTTTGTATTTGATTCTTAAACAATGGAAAGAGATGAGAGGTTTTAAAGGAGGGCTCCCTCCCTTCACCTGTCTGTCCAGAAACATGCATGTGCTTTTATTCCAGTGGATTCAGTAACAAGTTTGCAAGCAGCTTCTGCCAATCAAATCTCATCAGCAAAACAATCAGTAGTTTTGTGTAGTAGTTAAGAGCATGGGGTCTGATGTGGAATACCTGGCTTCTAGTGCTGGCTACCACTTGCTCTGTGACCTGTAACTTTACAGACTCTTTCAGTTTCCTCATCTGTAAAATGGGAATAGAAATGGCACTGACTTCATTAAATTGGTTTGAATTAATGAGTTAATATTTTAAAAGATCTTAGAATAAGTATTAGCATTCATCTTTATAACAGCCACATGTAATGAGAAATAGTTACATATTCAAAAGGGATTATTACTGTAACACTTACCAACTTTTTTCAAAGAACCTTGAAAAGGTACCCCTGGAGAGCACCTATAGAGAGCTCTGAGTTACAATGAATCACCATGAGTAAATATATCCCCCAATGTCTTGAAGAAATATAATACAAGGAAACATTGCTGAGCATGGACTGCACGGTTCATCAAAACTACCCAGTTCTGATAACAGAGTAAAACAAAGACCTCTGAGGGGTTTCAGATGCACTCGGTTATGAACAAGAGAATGGCCACATGCTCTCTAATGGGCAATGTCCACATGTGGTGACTATTTCCAGACCTACAAAGCCTCCTAGGGGCAGGTCACAGCATTCTAAAGGCAAGCTCTCAATGTTACGATACAGCTGTTTTCCTGAGAACAGCTCAGACCCAGGAAGAGTAGGCAGCTGACACCTGCCCTGAAGTTGCCTGTAACCCCCACTGTCAGGAATCACCAACAGCTTCTTTCATGGTGTCACTGACATACATCCATTCCAACAAATTATCCTTTCCATCCAATCTGACTCACTTGGCGTAACCAGCAAGTGCAAGCGCTGTGTGGTCTGATCCCTCGAATGAAATACATCAAATAAGTCATAGTGTTTTCATGACCCTCTGCCAAAATTGCAAAATCTTTTCTCTTTTCCATTTTTCTAGTCACATCCATAGCCCTACAGTTGACATTTGGTCTTCTAAAATGTCTTATGTCAAGGAACCAGAGGACAGAGGCAGCAGAGGGAATAGAGGCATGGGAGAGGTGCTTTGCAGTTTATCAAACTGTGAGTACTGATACCTCATTAATTCTTAATACTTCCTCAGTTCAAGATGAGGCAGCCATTTCCCTCTGGTAATCTTAATGACGCAAGCCCTGCCACTCATCACAGGTGTTAATGGCAAAGTAATTTTGAGGTTTCTGGAGAGAGCAAGCATTCCAAGTTTGTAGAACAAACATTGAGTGGGGTTCCAATGTCAATGTTTCCTAAGGATTTTTCTTTAATGACTCAGCTGCCTGGGCTCATAGTGATGCTCTGAGGAGAAGGGCATTACTGTACTGTCAGGCCTCACTGAGCCCCCATGCTAAATACATCTCAGACACCCACAATTGTCCTCTCTCCTTTCCAAACTCTGGTGTCGATATCTTCCTTCCACATCTGTCCAAAAACCAACACAACAAAAGAGTAACCACAAGATACCAGGATGGACCACAGAAGTCCCAGAGCACAACAAAGGCATAAAGGCTTTATTAGGGCAAGTGTGCTCTAGAACAATTCTCAAAATGTGATCCTGCAGTTCACCCAGGAACTTGTTAGAAATGCACATTCTCAGGCAACATCTTAGACCTGCTGAAACTCGGGAAAGAGACCCAGGGATCTGTGTATTAACAAGGCTACCAGTTCAAAACATAACCACCAATGACAACAAAGTAAAAATTTCACACATCAAAATGTGGTTTTGAGTAAGCAGGAAAAATAAATTATCCCCACTGTGGAACTCAACAAAACATAAGTCACATAGGTTGCTCAAACTAGAGGAAAGGGAGTTGAGAGTTAGTTGAAATAGCAGTAGAAACTCCACAGCAGGATGGTGAGGAACTGTCCCCACCACCAGATGGAGAAAGATCAAGAAAGGACTAACGCTTCTTCCTTGTCTAGAAAAACCAGAAGGTATGACCTGGCCTATGATTTAAGCAGAGAAGTTTAATGATTAGAAAGAGGCTACCCTCGTGGACTAAGAAGGAATGGAAAAGGTACATGCTCCGTTATGGGGGAGAAGAGAGCCACTTCAGTAGTGTGAGCCCAGATAGAGTATGGTTGTGGAGATTCTGGACAGCAGCTCTGGGACCCCCATCTTTGGAATGATGGGGCACCCCCTTAGCAGCCTTGCAGAGCACAGGGGCACAGAGGATGGAAACAGATAATACTGGACCAATTATTTGGATTCCATGACTTGCGTGGGAGGACTTAGATAAAAGCTGGAACTCCAGCCACCATCTTGTGCAGGAGAAACCATGGAAAACCAGTTTATTATTATTTTTGATTCCTGGCTGGGGAGGTGTATGACCTGCCTATTTTAGCGCCATGTAAACAAAGTTTATCCTGTATATGGTCTTAGGGATGGATCTTAGACATACCTGGAATTTTATAGTCTAACATTTTATCACAACTCCAAGAAGGGGATCTGCATGAGAACAAGAAGTTTGGAATCTGTTTCACAGACCTGCATTATGTGCCAAAGAAATAAAGTCCTCTGTATATGGTAGCCCATACTTGTCTTTACCTTTCCAGGAACTTTTTCTTCCACTTCTCATGTGATCTCTTGGCTCAGACAGGCCAATTGCCCTCACTGTCATAGTCTCCACTGTCTGACGCTCTTTCCTGTCTTTGTGCCTTGCCTATAATGCTCCCTGGGTTAGATGCCTTCCTTTTCTCCCCTCTCAGGTTGCTTGCTCCCCAGGACTCTCTGATTCTTCTATATCTTCAATGTCCTATCTCCTGGTCTCTGGCTTTCCCCTTGTGTTTGTATGGTGTTCATAGTGTTCTTATCTGTGCTGTTTACTTGGACGTGCACATTGAGTAAGCCTCCTGGGGTCCATGGAAATCACCACGTACTCAGCTATAACCCAAAAGAGTCACAGCCAGTTACTAACATTTCAATTCCCAAATTTTATCAAAGTAAATTGATGAAAAAATAAAGTAAATATCTCTGTACAGTGACTTTTTAGAGACTTTTTCTTCAAGTATTTTCTAGGTTAGAAACTTACATCTGTGTTTCAGGAAAACTAAAAATCTACTGGTATGCCAAGAGCCTAGCAGTGCCCTGCATCTGCTCAGACTGAGAAGTGAAGTGTGCTGTTCCTGCAAGGGAATGGAAGAAGGGAGAAGGAAAGAAAAGGCAGCGGAAGGGGGTCTACTCACTATATAATATTATTACATATTATAAAATTATACCACTATACTATGCTATTATTAATTACGACAGTGGTTCAGTTGCTATAAGAATAACCAAAAAAAATCCCACAAACGATGACTTAAACAACATAAAAGATTGTTTCTCTCTTACATCTGTGCTCATGCATAGGCAACTCAGGACCAATATGGTGGTTCAACAGCTTCAAGGTCCCAACCACCTTAGTTCTTTTTGCATGGATTACATCTCAGTGTGTAAGAGATCACTTCAGCTCCCAGTACCATATGCAGAATGAAGGGACAGAGAAAAGAGAAAGGCATGACTACTCAGAGGTGGCTCTTACCACTGCCATTCACACACCTGACCAGAATTCCCTTAGATGGCCATGCCCCACCTCAAGAGTGGTTGGCACCTAGACCTGTAGATGAGGAGACATACTCTGCTTAAATGCTGAGAAAGTTATTAAGAGAAAGGGAAGAGGAGCGACATTTGATAACTAATATCTCTGCTACAATGGTTACCCTGATTTCATACCTTAAGAATTCCTGAATTATGTTTGAATATATGTACAAAATCCTTTCCCTAAAAAGGCACTGAGTGTGTATGGGCTATACACACATTTGTGACATCTGTGTCATGCTAGCCTTCCATTGCCATGGTTACCTTGATTGTGCTGTACCCGGACACTCAATTTCAGGGTATACATTAAGTTTGTATAATGTTAGGCTTTCATTAATGTTTTTAAACTTACCTTGTAAGGGTGTTTTATTACAAATGTAACACAAGTCCATTGTGAAATAATTCAAAAACCCAAATAAGTACAGAGAAGGAGACAGGGAGTTGGAAAGAAAGAAGAATGTTCACCAATTCCATCCCAAGGAAATTATGGCTGTTAACTATTTCGTGCTATATCAGTGTATTCATGCACACATTTATTATTATTTTACCAAAGTAGATATGACTTTGTTACTAGCCATTCCCACCTCCACTTCATAGTATTGTGTAGATTTGATTCTATTTACATACAACAAGATTTCTACAGGTACATGCTAATATGCAGTATCGTATACCACTTTAAGGGTTTGTTTTTGTTTTTGTTTTTTTTTACTTACTCTCTTATTATCAAACATGAAAGTTTTACCTTTGAAAACAATAAACTTTATTGACATCCATGACTGTTTCTTAAGGACAAAGTTTTGGAGGTAGAGTGGGGACATAGAGCTAAAGGAAATGGGAAAAACTATGTTATCAGCATTTACACTTTGATTTATGCTTTGAAATTTTAGATCCTCTTGGTATTCAGTGAGTAAAAATAGAACGAGAGGACTGGAATAAATCTTTTATCAACGTGATCGTGTTCACAAAACTGGTTTTATGGGGGCTGGAAAATAGCTGCACGTGGGGCTCATTCCATTCAAGAGAAAGGATTCAAGACAACATTCCACTACCAATATTTGGACCTAGGTGGAGATGACCAAAAATATGTGAATTTAAAAAAAGAGAAAAAGAAAAGATTGCACTGGTGTCCCCAAACAGGGCAGACGGCTCTATTGTAGCTGATGTTTTCCCTTCTCCTATAATCAAGCTTCAAAGGCCCCAACAGACAATGGCTAAATTGTCCCAGATGGCGGCGCACACATGGGGAAGGAACGACCAGCTAGGCACTGTGCTAATATGAATAGGGAGCATTTTCTAACTGTCCATCCCAGAGCCGGACAGTCCTGTCCACACCAGGGCTACAGACACATAGAAGGTACTGGAAGCCTGACAATGAACAATTGAGCTATTGGAGCATCGGTCATGTAACCGGCATGTGCAGATTGCCTCTAGTCTACAGCTGCATCTCGTATTCATTAGCTCACTGGAGCCTGGTGCTGCTGAGGCACAATGTGAAACAAATTAAACCAATGGGGCCTTGCTTTTCAAGAATTTATGTTGTGTATTTTTTTCTTCATGGTCACATCGGCCCCCAAAGGTTTGCATTGGAGTCTTCCCCCCAGACTGCATCATGGCCAGGTAACCTAACATTTGTGAAATGCCTCACTCCCCATGTCTAGTTGGGTAGACAGACATTGAGAGCATTAAGGATGTGCTTTGCTTAGAAGCAAATTCCCATATATAAGATGTAAGCATGGTTGATTGTTCATTCTACAAAAGGTTCTGAACTTTGCAGAAGAATTTCTCAGAGAATGTTTAACTGAGTTTTCTGAATAAGAGGCAGTTTACAAAGCTCCTATTCATACTGAGCTTTTTTTCTAAGAACTCTTCTATTGTGTACAATTAAGTACAAGCACATTGTTAGAGTCAACCTAATTATATCAGTTAGTTCATATAATAAAAACCACTATTACATTGAGCCTTGTGGATGGCAAAGACTTTCATAACTGTGATCCTACAACAGTCTCCAGTGAGGTAACACTTGCTGTCCTTTCCAATTCATTAATGGGGAACTCTGAGGCTTAGATCAGAGAGGTTAAGTCCACTTGTGGAGGATCCCACAGCTGATGGATGGTAGAAATGGTGCTGGAACCAATGTGTTCTGACTTTACTATATTTTGTTTTCCTTTCAACTATTACCATATAGAACCAGAGTGAATGTGTATCCCAATTTTACCTGGAGTTGTCTCTAAGTCTTTTTCACCAAAATAAGTTTATTATGGATATCCTCTTTTATTCTCTAAAATGACCTAGTTTGGGCAATAAATTATAGAACAATGTTTTGTACACTCTGTTTGACAGGGACATAGGAGCAGAGGATGGGACAGAAAAACCAAGCTGACCCAAGGCTACTTGATTGCACTTCCATAGAAGTGCCTCTACTGGTGCCTCTACTAGTGTATCTTTGCTCCATTTAAATGGCACTACTCTCTAAAAAGTTTGTGAAAATGGAAGTCAGTCACCATAGTGAACAATTTGTTAGTATATTCAAACCACTAAAGGTATAAAATAATGAATTCCCATACCAGCCTTGAGAGATTTATATATTCAACAAAATCTAACAAACATATACCACCACATCACTCTGGTGGTTATTTACTGAAAATCCAATTCAGGGGCGCCTGGGTGGCGCAGTCGGTTAAGCGTCCGACTTCAGCCAGGTCACGATCTCGCGGTCCGTGAGTTCGAGCCCCGCGTCAGGCTCTGGGCTGATGGCTCGGAGCCTGGAGCCTGTTTCCGATTCTGTGTCTCCCTCTCTCTCTGCCCCTCCCCCCTTCATGCTCTGTCTCTCTCTGTCCCAAAAATAAATAAAAAACGTTGAAAAAAAAAATTAAAAAAAAAAAAAGAAAATCCAATTCAAACAGGTTTAAGGGGAGGAGGGGAACAAAGAAGATGAAAGAAAGTGAAGGAAACAGGAAGTTCTGTATTGACTCATAACTGAACAGCTGGGAGATAGATCCAAATGTTTCAAATTGATGTCAGGACATGGTGATTCTCTATCTTTCATCTCTGCCTTATGCTGTGTTGGGCTTATTCCAGGACTCTCAGCTGCTCCCTGGGTACAGGGTTCCTATCATACCAACCTCCTCCCTGATTCTGATGCCCCTTTCCAACTTCCCTCAAACGAGCCATGACAGCCAGGTGAAAGCAATGCTCAGATCGTCCCAAACTGAGCCGAAGTCCATGTTCTGGACTAGGAGATGGGATCCACCCAAAACATGTGGCAGGAGAATTGGGGAAAATTTGTTATCCAGAGAGAATCTGGGACATGGGTTCCAAAAGAAGAAGTCATGGGATCTCCACATCCAGAGCCAAATTTCACCCTGTTCTAAGATGTCTAATTTATGTACCTAGGGTTATCCATACAATCCATTTATTCTCCTTTTCATATCTGTGTGATCTGTAATGACACCCCTCTTCAGTTCCCAGAGTTGCTAATCTGTGTCTTTTCTCTTTTTTCCTTGTCCATCTCCCTGGAAGTTTATCAGTGTGTTTGTATTTTCAAAGAACCAGTTTCTGTTTTCACATATTTTCTCTACTGCATTCTCTTTTCCATTTCATTGAGTTCTAGTCTTAAATTTTATCTTTTCTCTGCTTATGGATTTGAGACTTTTATTTTCTAATTTAAACATTCAATGCTACCAGTTTCACTGTAAGCACCAATTTACCTGTGTCCTACAAATTTCAGTACATTGCATTATCATTTTCAGTCAGTTTGAAATATTTTTTTTACATTATCCTGAAAATCTCTCTTTGACCCCTGGGTCTATTTAGGAGTGTGCTGTTTAATTTCCAAGGTTGGGAATATTTTCTCCTTATCTTTAGGTTACTGATTTCTAATTTAATTTCATTGTGGTCACAGACATACTTTGTAAGATTTCAATCCTTTTTATTTTACTGAGGTTTGTTTTTTAGTCCAGTACATGATCTAGCTTGGTAAATGTTCCCTTAATGTCCATTTGAGAAGAACGTATATCCTGCTATTGTTGGGTGGCATGCTCTATAAGTAGCAATCAGATTAAATAGGTTAATAGTGTTGTGCAAGTGTACCATACTCTTTCTGATTTGTGCCTACTTGCTCTATCAATTATTGAAATATCTGACTGACTGTACAAAGTGGCTAAAATGAACGAATCAGGAGACTATAGATGCTGGAGAGGATGTGGAGAAACGGGAACACTCTTGCACTGTTGGTGGGAATGCAAACTGGTGCAGCCGCTCTGGAAAACAGTGTGTAGGTTCCTCAAAAAATTAAAACTAGATGTACCCTATGACCCAGCAATAGCACTGCTAGGAACTTACCCAAGGGATACAGAAGTGCTGATGCATAGGGGCACTTGTACCCCAATGTTTATAACAGCACTTTCAACAATAGCCAAATTATGGAAAGAGCCCCATCAACTGATGAATGGATAAATAAATTGTGGTTTATATACACATTAGAATACTACTTGCCAATGAGAAAGAATGAAATCTGGCCTTTTGTAGCAACGTGGATGGAACTGGAGAGTGTTATGCTAAGTGAAATAAGTCATACAGAGAAAGACAGATACCACATGTTTTCACTCTTATGTGGATCCTGAGAAACTTAACAGAAACCCATGGGGGAGGGGAAGGAAAAAAAAGTTAGAGAGGGAGGGAGCCAAAGCATAAGAGACTCTTAAAAACTGAGAACAAACTGAGGGTTGATGGAGGGTGGGAGGGAGGGGAGGGTGGGTGATGGGTATTGAGGAGGGCACCTTTTGGGATGAGCACTGGGTGTTGTATGGAAACCAATTTGACAATAAATTTCATATATTGGAAAAAAAACAAAAAAACAAAACTGAGAATAAACTGAGGGTTGATGGGGTGTGGGAGGGAGGGGAAAGTGGGTGATTGGCATTAAGGAGGGCACCTGTTGGGATGAGCACTGGGTGTTGTATGGAAACCAATTTGACAATAAATTTCATATAAAAAAAGAAATATCTGACTGTAATTGTGGATTGGCCTATTTATCTTCTCAATTCTATCAGTTTTTGCTTCACATATTTTGAAGGTCTTGTTTTCAGGTGCATACACATTTAAGATTTTTATGTCTACTTGTCCATTGACCATTTTTAGCATTATGTAACATCTTTCTTTATCCTTGGTAATTTTCTTCACTCTGAAGTGTACTTTGTGTAGCTATGGATATAGCAATTTTAGTTTTCTTTTGATTAGCATTGGATGGCATATCTACTTGCATCTTTATAACTTATCTATATTTGAAGAGATATTCTTGGAGACAGCAGATAGTTGGGTTATGTGTTTTATCTATTCCAACTACAGCTCATTTTATTGGTGTGTTTCAACTACTTGTATTTCATGTAATTTCTCATATATTTTAGTTATTTTCTGTTCATCTTCTGTTTTCCATTCTTATGTTTCCCCTTTCCTGCTTACCCTTTGGGTTATCTAAACAATTTTTTAGTATACCATTTCAACTTTTCTGTGTTTTTTACTGTATATTTTTCATAAAAGTTATTTGTTGTGCTGGGGATTACAGTATGCATATGTAAGTTTTCACAGCCAACTTAAAGCCCCAAATTCAACACGTCATGTAAAATGTAGAAAGTGTATCACCATATAGTGTCCTTTACTTTCTGTCCTTCACATTATAATTTTCTTACATATTACACACACATTCATTGAAGAACTATGCAGATGATATTTATATTTTTTGCTTTAAATCACCCAATATATTTTAAAGAACTCAAGGGAAAAAAAATAGCTTGCTCTATTTACCTAGCTCTCCACTATTGCTGTCACTCTTCTTTTATTCTGAATTTCTGAGTTCTATTCCTTATCATTTCCCTTCTATACAAACGTTTCTTTTAATAATTCTTTTAGTGCAGATATGATAGCAATGACTTCTGTTAGATTTTTATTTATCTGAGTTTATTGTTAGTTATTGTTTATTCTCAAAGGACATTTTCACTGCATCTATGGTGATGATTTCACAGTTTTTTTCTCTTAGCACTTGAAAATTGTTGTATCACTTCCTTCTGGCCTTTGTGGTTTCTCAGTTGTCTCAATATATTTTTTTTTAATTTTTTTTTCAACGTTTTTTATTTATTTTTGGGACAGAGAGAGACAGAGCATGAACGGGGGAGGGGCAGAGAGAGAGGGAGACACAGAATCGGAAACAGGCTCCAGGCTCCGAGCCATCAGCCCAGAGCCTGACGCGGGGCTCGAACTCACGGACCGCGAGATCGTGACCTGGCTGAAGTCGGACGCTTAACCGACTGCGCCACCCAGGCGCCCCAGGTGTCTCAATATTTAACTCATCAATTTTTACACACTATTTTAAAATTTTTCTTTCTCTTAATGTTTAGGAGTTCAATTATGATGTGTCTGGGCATGGGTTTCTTTGGGTTTATCATAGCTTGGGTTTGTTCAGTTCTTAAAATTGCAAGTTTTTCTTTCACCAAACTTAAGAAGTTTTCAGTCATTATTTCTTCAAATATTTTTTCAACACAACATTATTTCTCTTCTCTTTCTAGACTCTGATGACATGAATGTTGGACATTTGTTATTGTCCCAAAGCCCATGAGGCTTTTCTTATCTTTGATCTTAAATTTTCTGTTGTTCATATTTAATAATTTCTTCGATCTATCTTTAATTTTACATACTCTTTTCTCTTCTGTATCCTTACTGTTATTAAATCTATTAAGTTAGTGCCTTCTTTATAACTTCTATGTGTTTGCTAAGACTTTCTCCATTCATTTGAAGAATGTTAGCAATTGCTTTTTGGAGCAATTTTATGTTAACTGCTTTAAAATCTTCATCAGACAATCCCAGCATCTGTGTAAGGTTATTGTTGATTGTCTTTACCCATGCAACCAGAGTTCATATGCTGAGGAATTTTGAAATATATCCCACCTATTTTATTTATTGTGTTGCAAAACTCTGGATCATGCTTTAATTCCGCATAAAATGTTGATGTTTTTATTTTAGCAATATTTGACCAGGTTATATTAGGCCATATATTCCAATTTGTCTATTGCGTGCTGTGGTACTCATGTCAGTTCAGTTTTCAAAACTTTTATAGGACAATTTAATAGAGAAGGGATGGTTTTCTAACAAATAGTGCTGGAACAATTGAACATCCAGCAAAGAAAGAGAAAGAAAAAGAAGAAAGAAGAAAAAGAAGAAAAGAAGAATAAGAAGAAGAAAGAGGATGAGGAGGAGGAGGAAGGAGAAAGGGGAAGGGAAAGGAAAGGAAAAGGAGAAAGGAGAGAAGGAGAAGGAAAAGAAGCAGAATCTAGATACAAAGTTTATAGCTTTAACAAAATTAACTCAAAATGGATCATAGACCTAAATGTAGAATACAAAACTACAGAATCTCTAGAAAATAAAATAGAATAAAATCTAGGTGACCTGAATTTGGCCATGAGTTTTTAGGTACAATACCAAAAGTATAACGAAAGAAAGAAATGGATAAATTGGACTTCATTCAATTAAAAACTTCTGGCTTTGCCAAAGACAAGCAACAAACTGAAAGAAAAATATTTGTAGAACATATATCTGATAAAGGGCTCATATCCAAAATATACAAAGACTCTTAAAACTCAATAATATGAAAACAATCAATCTAAAAATGGGCAAAAGATCTGAACAAACATCTTATGAAAGAAGATATAAATATGGCAAATCAGCATAGCCACCTGAGTGGCTCATTTGGTTGAGCAACCAACTTTGGCTCACATCATGGTATTGCAGTCTGTGAGTTCAAGCCTCGCATTGGGCTCTGTGCTGACAGCTCAGAGCCTGGTGCCTGCTTTTGATTCTGTGTCTCCCTCTCTCTCTGCCCTTTCTCTGCGCTCTCTCTCTCTCTCAAAAATAAATAAACAATATTTTTAAATAAATAAATAAATAAATACTGCGAATTAAAACAACAAGGAGATACCATTATACACCCATTAGAATGAGTAAAATTGAAAAAAAAAACTGATAATACCAAATACTGGCAATGATGTAAAGTAATAGGAAGTCTTCATTTACTGCTGGTGAGAATACAAAATGGCACAGCCACTTCAGAAAAAAATGAGTGGATAAACTGCGGTATGTCCATACAGTAGAATATTATTTAGAAATGAGACCTTATGCCAAGAAAAGACTGGAAGGACTTTAAATTAATATTGCCAAGTGAAAGAAGCCAATCTGAAAAGGCTACATACTATATGATTCCAGCTATACGACACTGGAAAAAACGAAAACTATGGAAACAGTGGAAAGATCAGTCGCCAAGAGTTAGAGGGAGGGAGGAAGATGAATAAGTGGAACAGAGAAGATTTTTAGGGCAGTAAAACTATTCTGTGCCAAAACCCACAGAATGTACTACACCAAGAGTGAAACCTAATATAAACTGTGGGTTTAGTTAATAATTATATATCAATCTGGGCTCATCAATTGTAACAGATGTGCCACACCAATGCAAGATGTTAATAACAAGAGAAAGTGAGGGAGAGGATATGAGGAATATGGGAATTCTCTGTACTGTCTGCTCAATTTTCTTTAACCTAAAACTGAACTGCTGTACCAAATATAAAGTCTCTGATTTAAAAAGAAAATCAAAATTCAGCAAAAAATGTTGGCAGTGCTTCACCACATGTACATGCCATCAGGTGATGGTCCAGCACTGGGCGACACTCTGTCAGCTCTCAGTTTCTTAGTGCCGATTACACAAGACCCACGTCAACATTACGGGTCCTTCTCCTGAGCTCCTCCCTTCCCACCATCTCCAGCATTTTCCACTTCCGTGGGGGTCCCCACTTTCTGACAACAAAGCTGGGACTTTGGTTGCCCTGCTTTGACCTGCACTTCCGCCACTGTGCCTACAGCCAGGGCCAGGCAGGAGGAACAGAGATTTTCAAATAATGGTAAATTCATCTCCTGTTCAGTGGTGCTTTACAACATGGTCTCCTTCCATGATTTACTTCTCTGAGTCCTCAGAAGCTGTCCTGTGCATTTGTCCAGGTATCATGACAACATTCTGCAGGAGAGATGGAGTGGGCTCCCTCCATCTTACCTGGGATCAGAACCTCTCTCTGTTGATTGATGATACTCAAATATTTGTACCCAAATGGATAAATATTTAATCAAATGAACTGGCCTATATTCCTCAAAAATGCCAACATCAGGTCATACACACACAAAACCAAGGAGATGTCCAAAATTAAAGAGACAAAGCATAGCTATAAAGGGCATTACTTTATGGAGGAACTGATAAAATGTAAATATGGTCTGTGAATTGAACAATAGTATTGTAGTGATGTTAAATTTGCTAATTTTAGTACTGTGTTATGGTTATGTAAAGAAATATCCTTTCTCATTGTAAACATACATCAAAGTATTCAGTGCGCAAAAGGGCATGCTATCTCCAACTTACTTTCAAATGGTTCAAATATGCACATAAACACACACGCTTTCTCATACACCATCTCTCACAGACACACACTGTCTCCATCTTAGTCAGCTCAGACATTATAAAATATAACAAAACCAAAGACCCCATGGCTTAAATGATAGACCTTTATTCTCATGGTTTTAGAGGCTAGGAGTTCAAGATCAAGGTGCTGGAAGACTCAGTTCTTGGTGAGACCTCTCTTCCAGGATTATAGACAGTGACATTTTTACTGTGTCCTCAACAGCAGAGAGAGAGAGAGTGCACTGTCTCTTACTCTTCATTTAAGGGCACTAATCCCATCATTGGGACTCCACCTCAAGACCTCATCTAACCTAATTACCTCCCAAAAGGCCTATAACCTAATACCATCCTAGTGGGTGTTAAGCCTTCAACAGATGAATTTGGGGGGACACCAATATTCAGCCCACCAAAGGGGCTCACACACACTCTGACATAGTCTTACACATTGTGCACACATGCTCACACAGTCTCACACACAGTCATGCCCATACTCCATCACAAACACTCACACTCTTTCACACACTCTCTCTCTCACACACACACACAGTGGTGCACACACATCTGCACAGAAGGTAGACGGAAGGGTGTGGAGGAAAGAGCAATGATGGGAGGACCAGGAGCCCAAGAAACCTCCTGATCCTGAGTGTGGTTCTGGGTCATCTGCCCACCTGCACATGGAGCCATTGCCTCTGAGATGCCTCGCTTTCGTCTTGATGATATGTGTAAGTGGGGGTAACTTCTAAGACCACCTCAGCCTCCAACACACTGAACAGGGTCTGTGGGGCGTGAAGGAGGAGGCTTCTCTCCCCCACAGCTGGTGTAAGTATGAGGCCTGCGATGGTAAAATAACATTTCTCTTGGGAAGGGTGCAAGACAGTGCTATTAACACCAAGAGTGCAGGAAAAAGGAAGCAGCTGACCTCCTGCACTGTGGCTTTCTTAGTCACTAACTTCAAGCCCAATAAATGGAAATATAACATTAGAAATAGTATAGAAATATACTTATATGCTGGGAAGTCTCTTTTGACCTCATTACAGGAAATGGTGAGCAAACACTTCCCCATGAGGGTTATAAGCCAGGACTGTGACAGACAGTCTACATGAACTCACTCTTGTTTCCTCAGAGCTGTGGTTTTCCCTGGCCCTTTTTCAGGACAAGACAACTAAAAATAGAAAGGCTAAACAATTTTCTATGATACGGTAGAGCTAGGATTTGAACCCAAGTCAGTCTCACCCCAAACCTCAGGTCTCGGGCCAGGGATAAGGGTGAAATGAAAGAGCGGGACATCTGGCATGGAACCAGGATGACTGAACCATCACATGGGGCCACTTGGTCCCTCTTCCTCCTTAAAAGCAACACTTTTTCTAATGGGAGGAGTGGGAAAAGAAGGATTTTGGTTTGACAAGCTTGAGTTCAAATTATGGCTGTGAGTGCTGGGCAAGTCACTTAACTGCTCTAACTCTTGGTTTCCTTTCCTGTAAAATGACAATCATAGAACCTATCTTGTAGGACTGATTGCTGAGAAGACACCATAGAACCTATCTTGTAGGGCTACTGCTGTATTGTAACTGGGACACCTGTCACAGTGTCTTCATCAGAGAAACAGAACCAATAGGATAAAGACACACAGAAGATGGTATTTATGACAGGAATTGGCTCATTTGCTTATGGAAGCTTAGAAGTCCCACAGTCTGCCATCTGCAAGCTGGAAAACCAGGAAAGCTAATGGCATAATTTAGCCCGAGATCAAAGGTCTAAGAGCCAGAGGGCTGATGGCATAAGTCCTGGTGACTGATAGCCCAAGAACTGGGATCCCCCCCTTATCTGAGGACAAAAAAAGATGGGCATTCCAGCTCAAGAAGAGAGAGAATTCACCCTTCCTCTGCTTTTTGTCCCATTGGGGCCCCCAACCAATTGGATGATGCCACCCTAATTGATGAGGGTGAATATCTTCACCAGTCTGTTGAATTAAATGCTAATCTTTTCCAGAAAGACACTCACAGACATGCCCAGAAATAATGTTTTACCAGCTATCTGGGTATCCATTAAGTCAATCAAGTTGACACATAAAATTAACCATCACACCTGTACTTTGTAAATGCTTAATCTATGGTAATGACCTTGAGAGCATGGATGTCTCACTTTACAGCCATTGCTTGGCTCTAACACCACATTCATCCTTAGTCCACAAGCAAACAAAAAGCAGGAAACTTCCTCCTTCAATTTAGAGCAAACTTCTAAGAGGCTCTGTGGTGGGGACAAGGCCACCGTAGAAGCTCTGTCAGTGCCTCACAGCAAGGCAGCCTCGTGCAAGCCCTGGGGCAGCACAGTCTCAGAAATACAACACAGTGACCAAGGCAGTGTCGATTTTTCCAGTGACCACATTTATAAACAAAGAAACAGGTAAAATTAATTTATAATATATTGTGTATGATCTAATATACCTCCGATATTATCATTTCAATATGTAATCAACCCCCAAATTATTGATAGTATTTTATGTTCTAATATTCTCATTTGCATACTAAGTCTCAGAAATTTAGTAAGATTTAGTAAGATTTTTACACTTACAAAATATTTCAATTAGGATGATAGTACATTTGGTCTGTATTAAGATTTCATAAAATTTACAGTTGAAAAGGTAGATTCACATACCCAAGTTATTCTAAAATTACTTAAAAGTTTTCCAATAATTAAACCATTCTTAAACTTAAATTTTAAAATAATTAAAATTAAATAAAATTACAAATTTAATTCCTCGGTCACACTAACCACATGTCAGCTGCTCCAAGCCATGTGACTAATACCTGGTGTAATAGGCAGTGCAGTCTTTGACATGTAGATTCAAGGTCCTCAAAACCTGTGTGGATTTCATTGACTCTTTCTGAAGTTATCTTTAAGGGTCCATGTATGATAAACAGAAAGTCAGATATCTCTTTCATTTCTGAATAATGGACAGTGATCCATGCTGGAAACGTATCTAACCTAAGACAAAATCACCAAACATTTATTTATTCAATATACCAATCATTCAGTAACTTATTATTTATTAATGTGTCTCTTACTAAGAGCCATTCTGTAGGTACCTGGCTTTGCACTTCAGAGAGGACATCTGAGGTGTTCTTTCAAAATGAGAAAGTGGATGCCAACTCAACAAAGAGGAGTAGGGTTGAAATGAAGCATCCTGCAGGTTTAATGTGATGAGTGTGTAGGTCACCAACCTGGGGTGTCATCACGGCATAACGTAACCCCCACCCAGGAACATTTATGAGAAAAATCCCCCACCTCTAGGTATTGCCACTCCTTACCCTGGCTCCCATCCTAGGCCAATAAACAATACGTAACCAGCATTAACCTTCAGACTGAGCATGGAAGTACTCCAGCGACCCCAGTGACTCAGGATATGTGCAGAGGACTGGCCGGGCGAATCTCAAGGGAAGTCACCTATTTGACAAACTTCCTCAAGGAAAAGTAGGGGAGATTCACAAACCGGTCCATTAACCTCCCCCAACACACACATACACAATATACATACATATAAACTCCCTACTCTATGAGTCATTATGAAGGACAAATACATCTTTGACAGCTGTAAAAGAGGGCACAGAACAATAGAGAAGTTTGATGGTGAATGCAGCATCATGTGTCAGTGATCATGTAGCATTCATTCATTCATTCTCTATCTGTTGTTTATCCATTCATTCATTTGCCAATAAGGGGCTATGGCCATAAGTGGTATCCAGTGTCATACTCATATATGTCAATACACATTTACTAATATCTGAGAGGAGATGGGACTGGAGATGTGGTTCAGACATTGAGGAGAAAGACCATTGTTAGAAGTGTCAATCTGGACAACATCAGCAGGCAGGAGCTAAGAGTTCCCAGAAAACTTCAGAAAGGATAGAATCTGTGGATGTATGCATCTTCTTAAGAATGGAAAAGAGAATGGCAGAGGAAGGAGGATCCAAGGGAAGTAGGGAGACAGTGGATGATCTCCCAGAGCAGTATTCTGAGAGAGGAACAAAGACTCCCAATGGGTTAGCTCCCTTCCCTTCATCAAGGATCACTTGCCCAGTGACTTCATATTGTCACATACATTCAGCTGCAGATTCTCAGACTGGGTGCTATGACAAAATGGAATGGTTGCTCCTGTGTTCAACACCCCATCAATAAGAATATTCATGAGTTTTAGCAGGGACAATATGTTTGCAGAAGCCACATAAGCAGCAGGACCTGACTTACGATCAAATCCACATTTTCTTTCTTTTATAAACACTGGTGAAGCACAATTGTGTAGCTTTATGAAGAGAATAAAAATCACATTCTCAATTTTAATAAGGTAATCAAACATAAATAAAACAAAGATCTACAAGGGCATTTTATTACTTCCAATCAGTTCTCCAGAAGCAGATGCACAAAAATAGGTTCAGAAATTATTCTGATTGTAATGGCCACCAGAGCACATTCCAAAAATATAAACCTATGATCATATACTCATTCTTTTATAATGTTAAATAAGGAGGCCATATGTTTATGATTAAATTTGAATTTGGAATTAAGGTATTTTGGAGACTGAATTGAGTACCAAATCATTAACACAGAATTACCTTTCAAAACCATCACATAATAATATGAAACAGAGTACTAGCCATACCATCTAGCTCAAAAATCTGTATATTCATGTAGGTGAGACAGAGCTAACATTTCTTGAGGGTCTACTAGGTTCCAGGCCTTGTGCTACTCTTTACAGAAACTATCTGTTGGATATTGGTATGGCTATTTAAAATTATAATTATGATCTATATAAGAAAACTGGGCTCACATATAAGGACAGGCAGTTGGGATTAAAACACATAATCATGACCTTCTACACTATAGAAAAAAAATGAGACTAAGGAAAGATGTTTCTGTGGGTAAATTCACTTTCACATTTTAAGGTCAGTTTTTCCTCATATTTATTTCCACTGAAATTGCCAGAGAGACTTACTGAATGACCTTTAACTTTAATTCATTTCATTGCCCTAGTAAACCAATAGTCAACTGTCATCTCCAAGAATGAACCAGTGGTCATTAATCTTAGTGTCATGTGATATTTGGAAAACTTTCCCACCATTCTACTCAGAAAAGCATTAGAGATGAACAGAAAAGACCCACAATTGTCTTTCATAAGTTTCAAAAAGTTGTCCTGGATTTCTCTGCCTCTCATGCTTTCCTCAACTCAGATTTGTACTAGATGTTTAGTGTTAATATGCTAAACACATGGACTCGGCAAGTTTCTCTGGTAGCTTACATAGGGAGCCAATAATATTTTTTTTCTTTTTTTTCTTTTTTTTTCAATATATGAAGTTTATTGTCAAATTGGTTTCCATACAACACCCAGTGCTCATCCCAAAAGGTGCCTTCCTCAATACCCATCACCCACCCTCCCCTCCCTCCCACCCCCCATCAACCCTCAGTTTGTTCTCAGTTTTTAAGAGTCTCTTATGCTTTGGCTCTCTCCCACTCTAACCTTTTTTTTTTTCCTTCCCCTCCCCCATGGGTTTCTGTTAAGTTTCTCAGGATCCACGTAAGAGTGAAAACATATGGTATCTGTCTTTCTCTGTATGGCTTATTTCACTTAGCATCACACTCTCCAGTTCCATCCACGTTGCTACAAAGGGCCATATTTTGTTCTTTCTCATTGCCATGTAGTACTCCATTGTGTATATAAACCACAATTTCTTTATCCATTCATCAGTTGATGGACATTTAGGCTCTTTCCATAATTTGGCTATTGTTGAGAGTGCTGCTATAAACATTGGGGTACAAGTGCCCCTATGCATCAGTACTCCTGTATCCCTTGGGTAAATTCCTAGCAGTGCTATTGCTGGGTCATAGGGTAGGTCTATTTTTAATTTTCTGAGGAACCTCCACACTGCTTTCCAGAGTGGCTGCACCAATTTGCATTCCCACCAAGAGTGCAAGAGGGTTCCCGTTTCTCCACATCCTCGCCAGCATCTATAGTCTCCTGATTTGTTCATTTTGGGGAGCCAATAATATTAAAACAAGTGCTTTCACTAACCTTTTTAAAGAAGAGCTGCCCTTCAGAGCTACCATGACCACCAGGAAAAATAAAATGAAATGAAGTTAGCATTTACTATGACAAATAAAGGAAAGCTCACAGAAGATGGTCATTTTAGAGATCTCAACTGTCATCTTGCCACCTGTGACAGGAACCTGGCTGCCAGCTACTGCTACCTACCATAACGGTAACTGGTAATGCCTCAATTTCTTGTTACAGAGCTCTGTAAGATCCAGGAATATCCTGTTCTGTTGCAAGTTAAGTGAAGAAAAAGTATCCTGCCAGTCTCTCTCCTGCTAATTAGCTCTGGGAAACCCTTCAAAAGCACTCCGTTCAAAGGGTTTGTCCCAACACTATTTAAAATGCATACTAGGTGTTGTATGGAAACCAATTTGACAGTAAATTTCATATATTAAAAAAAAATAAATAAAAAAAAAATAAAACCACTTTTGCTGTAAAAAAAAAAATAAAAAAAATAAAATGCATACTAGCAAAAGGTGGTTGGCCTTCTGGGTGGCTCTGCAATAGGTAATTGCTCATGATAATTGAGTTGGCTGCTGTTGTTCAGCAGTCCCCATCCTCACATGGCAGCTGCCCAAAAAAGGAAGTTCAGCAAATTCAGTTTCCCCTGCTGGTTATTAAAAACAAAACAAAACAAAAACTCAAGCAAGGCAAAGCTTTATGTCCTTACTTTCAGAAACTGAAGGAATTTCTCTCACTACGCACTGACCTCATCAGGAGTTGTGAACACATTTTGACTTGGAGGCTTATAATAATTGTCGTACTTTAGAAACACAAACACTGAAAGCTAATCCCCTTTTCTTCCCTATTTGAAACTAGTATTTTATCTGCTGCATTTCCAGGCTCTGATCTAATAAAAGTGCTTTGTTTTGCATCCCAGAAATTGTATGTAAAATTAAAACTAATCCCATCCACTATGTTTCTTTACAAATTAAATTAATTATGTAAAATTACCCACTTCCTTCTCTTCTTTCCCAGGGTTTCCCTTGCTTAGAGAGATTCAGCGTCCCTGTGCTCTTCTTGCAGAACAACACAAATCATAGCTTCTATCAACTGTCCCATTAATTCCTACCCAAACCAATACCTTCATTTAGACACGAGAGAGAGAGAGAGAGAGAGAGAGAGAGAGAGAGAGACATCTGTCTCCTATGGAAAATTAAACTGAGGATCAACCCAATACACTCTATGTTAAGTATAACAGGTCACTGAGGAATCCATTATCAAAATGGTAGAATAGAGGGTGGAATCATTAGTTACATGGTACCATTGATCACCAGTGCTTAGCATAGCAAAACATACACCCCATTGAAACACAAGAGGCCAAGTTTTAGAAATGCACTGCTCTCCCTCACCTTTGTTTATAAGTCCTGTGTACAGCTGGCCAAACACAACTACTTAACTGAATGACATTTTTTTCAAGCCTTCACGAATCTTGTTAAAGGGGTTCATAATATTTCCTGGATACGAAAATGAAATAATTCTTTCAAAATAATATTTTGATGAGTTGAGTGTAAATGAATTAGAAACACACGGATTAAATTTCCCTTGAAATACACATGGGTTTCAAAATTAAGGAGAATTAACTTTTCCAAATGTGTTTTCAATTTTGCCTGACCTCAAAACTTTGATGCATGGTTTGAGATGGTTGGCCTAATGCCAGGTTTGCCTATCCTTACCATGGCCTTTACCTAAAAAAAAAAAAAACTTTTTATTTCCAGCTCTCCATGGCCTTCTGATGGTGAATGGTATGACTCACGTTATCTGTCGGACCTAGTCCACTGTAGCACATACCATCGTGGTGAAAAACTGCAGTTTTGAAATTATCTCCAAGCCTAGCCAATATTCCTTTGATTTTATCCAGCATTGGGTGGTACAGAATTCCAAGGCAACCAATCAGTGACCTTAAGAAACCTCTGTGAATGGTGTAAGAAAGTGGTCTAGTTTAATTCTTCTGCATGTTGCTGTACAGTTCTCCCAAAACCATTTGTTACAGAGACTGTCTTTTTTCCATTGGATATTCTTTCCTGCTTTGTCAAAGATTAGTTGGCCATATATTTGTGGGTCCAATTCTGGAGTCTCTATTCTATTCCATTGGTCTATGTGTCTGTTTTTGTGACAATACCATGCTGTCTTGATAATTACAGCTTTGTAGTAGAGGCTAAAGTCTGGGATTGTGATGCCTCCTGCTTTGGTCTTCTTCTTCAATATTACCTTGGCTATTCAGGGTCTTTCGTGGTTCCATACAAAATTTAGGATTGCTTGTTCTAGCTTCGAGAAGAATGTTGGTGCAATTTTGATTGGGATTGCATTGAATATGTATATTGTTTTGGGTAGTATTGACATTTTAACAATATTTATTCTTCCAATCCATGAGCACGAAAAGTTTTTCCATTTCTTTGTATCTTCTTCAATTTCCTTCATAAGCTTTCTATAGTTTTCAGCATACAGATCTTTTACATCTTTGGTTAGGTTTATTCCTAAGTATTTTATGATTCTTGGTGCAGTTGTGTATGGGATCAGTTTCTTTATTTGTCTTTCTGTTGCTTCGTTATTAGTGTATAAGAATGCAACTGATTTCTGTACATTAATTTTGTATCCTGCGACTTTGCTGAATTCATGTATCATGGTGCTGGGAAAAGTGGACAGCAATATGCAGTGGTCTAGTTAGACCACTTTCTTACACCATTCACAAAAACAAACTCAAAATGGATAAAGGACCTGAATGTGAGACAGGAAATCACCAAAACCCTAGAGGAGAAAACAGGAAAAAACCTCTCTGACCTCAGCGGCAGCAATTTCTTACTTGACACATCTCCAAAGGCAATGGAATTAAAAGCAAAAATGAACTATTGGAACCTCATGAAGATAAAAAGCTTCTGCACTGCAAAGGAAACAATCAACAAAACTAAAAAGCAACCAATGGAATGGGAAAAGATATTTACAAATGACATATCAGACAAAGGGCTAGTATCCGAAATCTATAAAGAGCTCACCAAATCCCACACTCAAAAAAACAAATAATCCAGTGAAGAAATGGGCAGAAAACATGAATAGACATTTCTCTGAAGAAGACATCCAGATGGCCAACAGGCACATGAAAACATGCTCAATTTCACTCCTCATCAGGGAAATACAAATCAAAACCACACTGAGATATCACCTCACCCCAGAGTGACTAAAATGAACAAATCAGGAGACTATAGATGCTGGCGAGGATGTGGAGAAACGGGAACCCTCTTGCACTGTTGGTGGGAATGCAAACTAGTGCAGCCGCTCTGGAAAAAAGTGTTCCTCAAAAATTAAAACTAGATCTACCCTATGACCCAGCAATAGCACTACTAGGAATCCACCCAAGGGATACAGAAGTGCTGATGCATAGGGGCACTTGTACCCTAATGTTTATAGCAGCACTTTCAACAATAGCCAAATTATGGAAAGAGCCTAAATGTCCATCAACTGATGAATGGATAAAGAAATTGTGGTTTATATACACAATGGAGTACTATGTGGCAATGAGAAAGAATGAAATATGGCCCTTTGTAGCAACATGGATGGAACTGGAGAGTGTGATGCAAAGTGAAATAAGCCATACAGAGAAAGACAGATACCATATGTTTTCACTCTTACGTGGATCCTGAGAAACTTAACAGAAACCCATGGGGGAGGGGAAGGAAAAAAAAAAAGGTTAGAGTGGGAGAGAGCCAAAGCATAAGAGACTCTTAAAAACTGAGAACAAACTGAGGGTTGATGGGGGGTGGGAGGGAGGGGAGGGTGGGTGATGGGTATTGAGGAAGGCACCTTTTGGGATGAGCACTGGGTGTTGTATGGAAACCAATTTGACAATAAACTTCATATATTGAAAAAAATAAAATAAAATCAATATTAAGAAAAAAAAGAAATTATGGTTTATATACACATTGGAATACTACTTGGCAATGAGAAAGAATGAAATCTGGCCTTTTATAGCAACGTGGATGGAACTGGAGAGTGTTATACTAAGTGAAATAAGTCATACAGAGAAAGACAGATACCACATGTTTTCACTCTTATGTGGATCCTGAGAAACTTAACAGAAGACATGGGGGAGGGGAAGGAAAAAAAGTTAGAGAGGGAGGGAGCCAAACCATAAGAGACTCTTAAAAACTGAGAATTAACTGAGG
The DNA here is from genome assembly GCF_024362965.1 of Panthera pardus. Classification (NCBI taxonomy): domain Eukaryota; kingdom Metazoa; phylum Chordata; class Mammalia; order Carnivora; family Felidae; genus Panthera; species Panthera pardus. The sequence continues at coordinate 46,847,791 of NW_026526821.1, read as the reverse complement.
GTTGATGGGGTGTGGGAGGGAAGGGAAAGTGGGTGATGGGTATTGAGGAGGACACCTGTTGGGATGAGCACTGGGTGTTGTATGGAAACCAATTTGACAATAAATTTCATATTAAAAAAAAAAAACTCTGAAAATATTTTGGGAATTTTAATTTGGGTACCAAATTAAATTAAGAAGGTCTTCATTGACAAATCAACTTGGCAATCATGAAAATTTGTATGATTTTTAATCATTCTCCTCAACACCTCTAAAATTCTTGTATTATGCTTATTAAGCAAATGTTAATGATTTTTTTCTAACAGGAGAAAATAGACAAAGTACCTACAGAGTCATTGCTGTGAAGCATTATAATGACCATCTTCCTTTGTTGTTAAGCAGATTTTCCTCTTGTGCAAGGCACTGTGGTATAGAACATCAAGAGCAGATGCTCTTGGGTCCAATCAGTTCCTTAAGCTTGTTGTTGGAACAACTTTTCCAAGTTCCAGAAAAGTAAATCTGGTCTTGGGTTCAGGGCCTTCTCTACCTTGTAGCCTCAGCTTTCAAGACAGAAACTGATAATAATCATGTTGCCTGCAACCACCACAACAAAAGAATTTTTGAGGCCTCTCTTTTATAATCCCAGGCTCAGCCTGCATAGAAACAGAGAGCAGAAAGAAAGGACAGGATATTAATGACATTGTAAAGAAGTGAAACAGAAGGTGAGATAGCCAGGGGGCACCTAGAACTTAAACCTTTCCCCAAGGTGAGGGAACTGAGGTATGTATACCCCGAGCTCTTGTCAGTTATTGGCTGAGGCTACTATAGGGGCCGGAAGTGGGGAGCTGTTACTTATCAGCTTTCTCACAGCTCTGCCAGACAGAAAGAGGACACCGGCCAAGACAAGGGAGTGCTGGAGTTTCAGGTTTTGACTGAGAACATTGAAACTGTTACTGATGTTAAAATAAATTTCTAAGCCCAAACTGGAGCCACTCCTGCCCTACATGCCACATAAGCAAGCCAAAACTTAGGTAACTTTCATGTCCTTGTAAATGTTCCACTTGACTAGAAGTATGTGGTGTATCCAGTCAGCCAATCTCCGAACACCAAGCCCAACCCTGAGCACTAGACTGACTTATTCGTTCTTTATTCCTTTCCTATTTTTCTCTTCCTTGTTCCTGATTCTCCATCTTATTAAAGCTTCCTGGCTTCTCACCCATTTTGCAGTTCTCTGGACCCTGGAGAAACAAGAGACTGAAGTATTAAATAAAGTTCAATACAAATGTTCTTCTTTAATCATCGTTAACTCTGCTAATGGGTTTTGAGTAGGACCCTGACGGTGTTTGCTGTAGGTAGCTTTTAGGAATTCACTACTCACGTGCAAGTCTTTCCTAACAGAGCCCTCTGGCCACTCTGAACCTGGGGAAAGCAGCCAGAAGAAACTGTGTGACTCCTCTATTCCTACTAATCTTTGTTCCCTTGTATTGTTGAGGAAACATCACTCTTGTCTTTTCAAATGTTTCTAAAATAATAGTTCTTCTTAAAAACCGAGAACAATCTGAGCGTTGATGGGGGTGAGGGAGGGGAGGATGGGTGATGGGTATTGAGAAGGTCACCTGTTGGGATGAGCACTGGGTATTATATGGAAACCAATTTGACAATAAATTTCATATTAAAATAAAATAAAATAAAATAAAATAAAATAAAATGCCTTTTTTATTTCTAGATCCATTTTGAATTGATCATTTAAAAAACGTGACTTTGATTTTGCCTGCAGTTTGAAGACCTCATGCTAGACTGGTTCCTAAACTATCCTGTAAGTTATACCAGTCTCACTCTTTATCTCAATTACATAAATAGGGATGTTCCAGAGGTAGTGGGGTTACAGTGTGGTTGTAGTTTTTGGGTTGACCTCTGGGGAGTGTGACCAATCATTCCCCAGCATGTCATGACTTAGTGTCGAGTCCTAGACTATGTACCAGCTTGTTGGAAAACCCAAATTCTTCAGGGGTAGAAACACCTCATTTGTTTCCCTATCTCCTAAAAAGTGGAGGGCAAACAAAATAAATACTCATGAGACCAAACTGTAAGAGTGGACCAGGAAAAAAGCAAGGCCTCTTTATTTTTTTTCCCATCTTAGAGCCCCAGGTCACTTCTGTGTATCCCCTAAGATGGATGTGTACCATGGCTGACGCAGGCTCATGGTCTCTCCTGGACCACAGCTCAGTCTGTCTGTGTAGGATCACATATGGCAAGAAAGTCTTTTAAATTAGAAACAGAAGGTAAATAACTGCAGAGAGAGTCTGAGGAGAGCTGCACTGCCTGGCTTCTGCCCCCATCTGTGGGCTTCCAGTGCCTTACATCTAGAGAAGACAGCCAGCTAGTCAGGTATAGACAAGTGCAAGAGAAAAAATCAATGGCAATTTAAATAGAGAGAGACAAAGATTTTTACCCGCTACCACCACTGGCTACTAGTTTGCTAATTCTTTAGGGCAGTGGGCCTCAAAATGTTCGTCCTGAATAAGTTGCATCTGCTCCATTTGTGAGTTTGTTCAAAATGCAAATCCTTGGGCCTCATCTGTGGAGCACCAGACCTATGGAACAGAATTCTGGGAATGGAATCCAGAAATCTTTGTGTTAAGAAGCCTCCCAGGGAAATCTGATGCTTTCTCAGGCTGGAGAATCATTGCTTAAAGGAAAAAGACAAGTGATATAATAAAATCAAAGCTATGTGTTGTATTTAGTGATATATGCACTTAAATTAACAAGTACATAAAGTTCATATACAGTACCATGATGTTTCTTTTAAATTAATTCCTTTGTTTCCAGAGATCTGAGTTATATTCAGGTAATCCAAACCAGATGTGGCTCAACCCAGATGGACCCCATCCATCACTCAGAAGCTTGGGCTGGGGGTTATCCTGGAGGAGTCTAAACAGCCACCCATTATCACACCATTGGGCCCTAGATAACAATTTTTCCCATTTCAGGATTAGCACAGACTACTTTTCTGTGCTTTCCAATGGGGGATCTGTGCCAGTTTATGGACCTGCCCAAAGAAGATCTTTCTCTCAGTAACTAAATGGGAATTAACTATGACAAGCCAATGATCATCTTGAATAAGGATCACAAATCGGTGGCCATTATCTGTTTCTGTGATGGTTTCTGGAAAAACAGGTAATATCTGCTTCTTGAAGTTTGCTTCCTCATCTAGTTACAGGTTAATTGACTATTTATACAATTATTATTTCTGTGGAAAGTTACAAAGATTGAGTCCCTACCCTCCAGGATTCTTTAGCTAACACATTGCTTCTCTATATGCAACGTGCTCGTGAATCTCCTAGTCATCTTGCTAAAAGGTAGATTCTGACTCAGTAGGTCTTGAATGGATCCTAAGTTTCTACATTTCTCACAAGATCCTAAGGTTGCTGATGCTACTGGTCCACAAACCACATTCTGTATACTGATGTTCTAATAGAACCATCTAGATGGTACAGGCACAAACACTTTCACTTCTTTTCCTTGAATAAAATATGATGTTTTGGCTTTTAGCAGCTTAGAAGTGAAGAGGTTAAAAATATATCTAGGTATGTGTAGTTTGCTAAGAAAAACTGGGAAATTTTAACTGTGTTAATCAAGATTAAGAGGAGAAAAAAAAATGTAATTCTTCAATAGTGCAATGGTGCAAAGCAAGCTATAACTGAGACTGAAAGTAAGAGACAGGATCTTCTTACAATCTTCACTTCCAATTGCTGCCTATCTTGGTCTCTCCTTGCCCTTTAGCATGACAAGACAATCTCCAAAAATGTCCTAAAAATATGCTTTTCTCAAACTCTTGTGCCAAAGCTCTTTATTTGTTCATAAGTACTTTTACAAAGCTTTACCATTCTTTAAGAATTTCAAATGTTTAATTTTTACTTTTCATAGTATAATCAATCACAATTCTCTTCCTAGCTTTTCTCATGATCTTTGCCTTCCTAAATAATTCCCTCACTGAACTCCTTTGGCTCACTTCTCAGTCTGTCTCCATGCCTTCCTGCATCCCTACAGAAGCTGGTTTTTGGAAGTTAAACTCTGGAGTTATAATGGCTTCAGTTCTGGTCTCCTACAGTTGGCTGCAGGATTTTGGGAAAATGTGTTGAACTTTCTAGCCCTCTACTTGCTCATTTGTGAAATGGGGACAATAATGGTACCTATCGCAATTGATCTTATTTGGCACCAATATGCACGTGCAAAACACTAATGCCAAGTCAGGTACCTGATAAATACACAGTAAATTTAATATGATTGCTATCTTCATTCACCAACCATCTCTACATGCACAAGGAAGTGACAGATACTCTTTAGACATGGAAGAAATTGTTTCCAACTATATCTGGAAAAGAGACATTTGTCATCAGTGCAAACCAGTCTATGTGCATGGAGGTGGTGACTGATGACAAAGTTGCCTGCCCAATGCAAACTGTTCATCCTTCTCCCTTCTCTCTACCCTTCCAAAACTGCTAACCAATTCATAAGGTTAGCTCCATGATCCAGCAGCTACAGCTTGCTTAGCCACTAACCTCTTGGTGCCCTGGTTGGATGCTTGAAAATAGATGCAATCACATATATAAGGCAGGGTTGAGTTTATAAAACAGGTCATATTGTAAATATTAACATTTGCAACCAAAATTATAGTGTGTTTCACTCATACTTGATTACAAGAACAGTTAACATGTTTATTTCTCTTATCTGTAGCTATTTCTCAAATTATTTATATTAAATGGGCCTACCCTATACACATGCAGCTTTGACATTCACATCCTGACTGATAACCTTTAAAATGTGGTCCTCATCTACCTGTGTATTTGCTAGTTTCACTGGAAATAAATAGGGACATAACAAATAGGTCTACTTTTCCAATGAAACACACTAGCATTTTTACCTACCAGATATCATATGCTGGAGTTAGAATGGATATAAAATCAATTGACTACATCTCAAAATATAAAGTAAGCTTCATGGCTCAGGGATCCTATAACTAGAATTTGGATGAGCAAGACTGATGCCAACACAACGCAGGGCCATGTCTGCTTTTTTGAAATAATTACCTCCATTGGTTTTCAATTCTTTGTAAAATGTGATCATTTCAACAGAGCTCAACTGAGATAAAATTTTCTTTTCAATTGTTCACTACTTACCAGTTTGCCAAACTCTGGGAGTAAAATTGATCCAAAACAATTCAAAAACTGGCAATTTTACGGCAAGATACTCGCCTACCCTATGACTTAGCAATTCCACTCTTAGGTATTTATGAAACAAAATATGTACATATTTCAACAAAAGACACGTATAAGAGGGTTTATTTCAATTATTTGAGTTAGACCCAAGATGGATCAACTGTAAATGAATAAATACATTGTGGTAAGGTAATAAAACTGAATACTAGGTGGCCAGAAACAAGAATGAACTCCAACTACATAAAGTGAAGTGGATGAAACTCACACACTTTTGTATAAAACAAGCCATATCACAGACTATGTGGCATATAAATAGGAGAAGAAATCCATGACATTAGAAGTCAGGATAATTGTTGCTTTTTGGAGGGCTCTGCCTAGAAGGTGATAAGGACAATAGTGTTTCTGGGAGCTGGTAATGTTCCATTTCTTAATTTGGGTGCTGGTTATGCAATAGTATTCAATTTGTGAAAATCCATTGAGTTGCATACTCATGGTTTGTACACTTTTCCTAAAAAAATTCCATTTGAAAATTTTCACCGAAGTACTTACTAGTATCATGGTCTCAGGGTTGATCTGATTTATTTTGTTCTCTGAACTATTCAGCTGACCAAGTCATATAGCATTGCTTACTCACTAACAGTCTCAGGGATCAATATGGTGACCTTGACTTTTGACCATCTTCCATCCCGGCCTAAGAAGCATCAAAGCAAATACCCCACCAAGAAACACTCATGCAGTTTCTTTGGTATTAGAAAACTCTAGAGGAGGACAATTTTTGCAAGCTTTATAAATGATTTGATGGCTTTGCAGGAAGTAATTTTTTCTTGTCTCCTCCATCCAGTTCTCACTGTCTTTTTTCTATTAGTATCTTGGAAACAGGAAGTAATTTGTGCAAATGTCAGTCAAATGCTAGTTGGCAAAGCAATGGGGCATTGCCATGACAAAAAGCAACACCCTTAGCAAAGCTCTGCACATGCCTATCTAAATTTTGTTGTTGTTGCTGTTTTTGCTACTGCTGCTGCTGTTCAAACACCTTTTGAAACAGAAACATGAGTTTTTGTTCACCTTTTAGAAAGATGTTGAGCAAGATTATCTGACATACACAGCTTTCATAAGCAGCAACAAAGGTCACCATCATCCAAATGCTCTTTTTCTTGTTTGCTATTCCCTGAATGTTCTGCAGCACCATATTGAAACACTATGGGACATCTTTGTTTTAGCCGAGTCAACAAAGTTTTGCTTCAGCATCTGTCATGAGTTTCTTCTTTCTCTTATACTTCTCCTTGTCATTGTGTCACTGTGTTTCCCTGAATGTCATAGAGTTTCCTGTTGCCCATCCTCATTGCAGCTAAAATCTATGGAGATAGTAAGATGTGGCAATATAAAAGAAGAAAGATGGGGGGGGGTGCACACCTGGATGGCTCAGTCAGTTGAGTGTCCAAGTCTTGGTTTTTGCCCAGGTCATGATCTCACAGTTCATGGGTTCAAGTCTCGCACTGGACTTTGCAGTGACAGTGCGGAGACTGCTTGGGATTCTCTCTCTCTCCCTCTCTGCCCCTCCCCTGCTTGTGTTCTCTGTTTCTCTTTCTATAACTAAATAAATAAATAAATAAATAAATAAATAAATAAATAAACTTTAAAAAATAAAATAAGAAAGATGAGAGAATTTAAATCTGAATCTACAAATGTACACAGCATAATCAATAGCCATTGTCCATGGTAAGCATTTTTACCTATGTTATTTATAATCCAGTGGAGGACACTTACTTGGGCCTACGGGTCCATAATTTACCTATATATCATGGTTCTATAAGTTAAATATATTTGTCTTCCATTATTCTGATTTTATGAAAACATGTAGTTCACTGTCAGATACTTGGAACATTCTAATGTCAGCTACAGAACACTCCTACAATAAAAAAATCTAGAAGTGGAATTAATGTCATTATTATCTACTCAGTGAATATTTATGTAGTGCCTGGTATGTATCAGGTACCATTCCCTATAAATACAAGAGGAAAGAAAGAACAGAAGCAAGGAAGGAAGGAAGGAAGGAAGGAAGGAAGGAAGGAAGGAAGGAAAGAAATAGAGGAAGGAAAAAAGAAAAGCAATTATCACCTGGTTCCAACACATGAGGCCTTCTTTCTGAAGGGGTTACCATCTTGGACTCAATTTGCAAATCAACAGAGAAAGTCATGGGTTATCAGTCCAGCCAGTTGGCCCAGGCAAATTAGATTGGAGCCAGATAGAACAATCAGATGACCTCATATCTTTTCCCCTAAGCCCTTGAAACAAAAGGTGGCAGCACCCAAATGCCACACAGGTTTTTGGATCCTGTGACTGCTAGCATCAGAAACACACACTCCTAGGGAGCAGAGAGAATTTGAATAGCAGAAGCACTTGGCTCAAGGTGGGGGAAAAAATCAATCCATGAATCTGTGGAATGGCTCCTCAGACAGAAGGAATACAATGGTACAAGCATCTGTTTCCTTGCCTCTTTTTGCTTTCCAGATGCTGGCTCCAGAGGTGCATGTGAATTAAAATCACAACAGTTGTACGTGGCTGCTGAGGAATACTTACAGTGTTTAAAGAAAAAAAAATCTTATGACACTTAAAGTAGTACATACGAAAATAGTATTAAGTGATCATCATATCAGATGCTGGCTTTGGGACTGGTTATATTTTATAAAACAATATATTCAAAAGATTTGGCTACATTTTTATAAAATTGAATTTTAAATGTCAGCTTTATTCAAACAATTTGAAAGATTGTAAAGGGCAAATCTATGATAATGGTGCTGACATGGTTGGTAAAGTAAAAGACGTAAGGCCACAAATTTGGCTGAAAACCAGAAGAGTTCCTTGTGCCATGCATGGCACATGTTTTGAATTTGTTACTATGAGACATGGTTTCAGCTGGGCCAATAGCAATGACATTCTTTGGAACAATTCAAAATTGTATATGACATTTTCTGGACTTGCCCCAAAATAGAACATCTTGATGAAACACTATCAATTTTGACTTTATGACTCCTCTTGGTCACACAAGGGGTATGCTGACTGAATGCAGATAAAGAAATCAGATTTAATTTAGACAAGACACAAAATGCATCAGAGAAGCTAAGTGAAAAGCAGAAGATGCCCAAATAAAGACTGAAACATTGTCTTTGGAAGAAAATGAAATTAATTTTGAATTTCCACTATCCAGAGTCACTTGGTATGAACTGTGGTTACTATTAATGTTAGTAATAGTTTACAAAAACAGATCCAAGTTTGGCTATTTCACTTTAAAAGGATTTTTTTTATTTTAGATAAAATCAAAGTGCATGTAAACTATGCAACAAAATAGCCATCTAGAAAAAAATGGAAAAATTAGAAAAAAGGAACAAAATATCTGTAATTATGAAAAAGATTTGTGTACAAAAATTTTAAAACAAATTTCTACAAAGAGTGTTTGATGGACACTCTAGTGCTGGTTAACAAAAGATTTCAATTAGTTTAACAATAGACAGCTTTTTTTTTTTGTTTTCTTTAGAATATCCTAACACTGAAAATCTGACAGAAGAATCTGAGAACCATATATCTTCCATGCATGGACCTAGATATCGCTCTAAAAGAAACAACCATTTTGCTATACATGATAGCAATCTACATGGTAATGTTAATATATTTTATTTAATTGTTTTAATATTTATTTTTGAGAGAGAGAAAACACAAGTGGGTGAGGGGAAGAGAGAGAGAGGGAGACAGAGGATGGGAAGAAGCGGGCTCTGCACTGAGCCGCCCAGGCACCCCAGTAACATTAACATATTTTAACAATGACAGTAGCATCTCATGTGTGACAGCATTACAATATTTGAACACAACATCCCATTTCCCAACCAAATATCACTTGCAGAATGTATTGAAAATCCATTTGCGTGGCTTTAGCAGAGGAAAGTCTCTCAAAACTGGACTTATTTTTAGGAACTTACTGAGAACGACAGTGACTGGAGAATGTTTGCCAATTAAACACTGTTTTCTATAAAACACACGTTAACTGTACATAAATAGAATCAACAATTTTGCTGAAATAGAGGCGAGAAAATCTTAAGAGCAAGTAACCTACAATTTATGAACTGTGCATGTCTTTGTTTTACTGCACATTTAAATATCACTGGCAGGTGCATAATAATAATTAAATTCAATAATCTTTGATATTTTGCTGACTTTCTGTCACATAAAAATCACAGCTGACACATATTTTTTATTTGATCGTTATGAAGGTCGATTTGTCAATCTGGAAGAATAGACATTTTATTTCACAGCTCGCCCTCTTGATTTGTAATTTCTAAACATTGTGCCCATGGGCTGTGGGCTTCCACATGTACCCCTCCCCACTAGCCCCATACGTATTAGGAATAAGCCTAGTAAATATGGAAGTAAATGAAAGGGAGTTCTTATCATCAACAACTTTAATTCTTTATATTAGAAATGTAAGAAATAGCAAAGCAACTTTCTAGAAGGATCCACAAACACACAACAATACATAAAAGACCAACTAGTAAGCCCATTTACAAATGTCATTAGAGATGGAAAAGGAAGATTCTTGAGTTAAGCCACATTAGCCTTAGAAATATCCTGTCTGTATCCCTTGGATAAATACCTAGTAGTGCAATTGCTAGGTCATAGGGTAGTTGTATTTTTAATTTTTTGAGGAACCTCCATACTGTTTTCCAGAGTGGTTGCAGCAGCTTGCATTCCCACCAACAATGCAAAAGAGATCCTCTTTCTCCACATGCTCGCCAACATCTGTTGTTGCCTGAGTTGTTAATTTTAACCATACTTACAGGTGTGAGGTGGCATCTCATTGTGGTTTTGATTTGTATATTTATATTTCCCTGATGATGAGTGATGTTGAGCATTTTTTCATGTGTCAGTTGGCCATCTGAATGTCTTCTTTGGAGAAGGGTCTATTCATGTCTTTTGCCCATTTCTTCACTGGATTATTTGTTTTTTTGGGTGCTGAGTTTGATAAGTTCTTTATAGATTTTTGATACTAACCCTTTATCTGATATGTCATTTGCAAATATCTTCTCCCACTCCGTCGGTTGTCTTTTAGTTTTGATGATTGTTTCCTTTGCTGTGCAGAAGCTTCTTATTTTGATGAGGTCCCAATAGTTCATTTTTGCTTTTGTTTCTTTTGCCCACAGAGACATGTTGAGTAAGAAGTTGCTGTGGCCAAGGTCAAAGAGGTTTTTGCCTGCTTTCTCCTCAAGGATTTTGATGGCTTCTTGTTTTACATTTAGGTCTTTCATCCCCCATATTGAGTTTATTTTTGTGTATGTGTAAGAAAGCGGTCCAGATACATGCACCCCAATGTTTATAGCAGCACTATCAACAATAGCCAAAGTATGGAAAGAGCCCAAATTTCCATCAATGAATGAATGGATAAAGATGTGGTGTATACACACATATACATATAGTGGAGTATTCCTCGGCAATCAAAAAGAATGAAATCTTGCCATTTGCAACTATGTAGATGGAACTAGAGGGTATTATGCTAAGCAAAATTAGTCAGAAAAAGACAAAAAAAGACTTCACTCATATGAAGACTTTAAGATACAAAACAAATGAACATAAGGGAAGGGAGGCAAAAATAATATAAAAACAGGGAGGGGGACAAACATAAGAGACTCTTAAGTATGGAGAACAAACTGAGGGTTGCTGGAGGGGTTGTGGGAGGGGGGATGGGCTAAATGGGTAAGGGGCACTAGGGAATCTACTCCTGAAATCACTGTTGCACTATATGCTAACTAACTTGGATATAAAATATTAAAAAATAAATTAAATAAACTTAAAAAACAAAGAAACATCCTGCCTGGCTGGCCCCCAACCGATCCCTAAATTCCTAGTTGTGGCTGCCCTGCCCTCTTCCCAAGGCTCCCATTGGCTTCCCACAACAGCATTTCCAGGTTCTTCCATGCTCCATGTCCTTTTCTCTTCCAGCCCGCACCCTGCCAAAAATGAGCTCACTTTTGCCCAGTTCCCCAAGACCTCCTACCCCCTGGCGCCTCAGACCCTCATATCCTCCAAGTTTCTGGATGCAGTTCACTCCTTAAAGGCAACACAGATCTGCTCTATGCATTTGCCTACCCAGGTAATGTTCCTGCCCCCATGTCTATTAAGATGTCTCTATTCTTTCAAGAGTGTTTAACACGGAGGAATAAAAAGCAAAGGGAATTTCAGGAGCCCCCAAGGAGTGGCTTTCAGATCTCCTAAGTCTGATATGAGTGGCACTCTAAGGCAGGGGTGGTTAACCCAGCCCTGCAGGACTCAGGGATCCTGACAGTAAAAAAGTGGAGGTGAGCTGAGCAAGAGTCCCAAATCAGAGTAAACCTGGCTTACTGACTTACTGGAATTGTCCATCTGGCGCACATTTGGCGAGAAAGGCAAGAAAGTGGAGAGGACAAGTGGGAGAGAGGTGAGCCCTCCAGAAGTTCAAGGTCCTGGTGGTCCAGCCGGGCATAGCTGATCTTTCATTGTTACCTTTCCCAGAAACCCATTGTTCTGTCTTCAAGAATCTTTGAAGCACACAGATCCCAAACTGGCACCATGCAAGGTTTAAGCTTGGTTCAAAACTTCAAAACCCATAAAGTCAGGCTAAGCTCTGAACCCCACAAAACTCACATTCCTTCAGAAAGGTCATTTGAGTTCATTGCCAAATATGCTGATCTTACCACAGAGTTCCTGGTAATTGTTTTACATCAAAGATCATGTAATGTTTGTTTTTTGGAATTACACAGTCCCAATTCATTTCACGCATTCATATTTTACTGCTTATTCACCCCATTCTATAGATGAGAAGATTTCTTTTTTCTTTATTACTCCATCCTGCATTTTGGCTCACTCTCATTTTCAGAGGTCATTCCAAACTTGAGGGGATGAAGTTATGCAATCCTTACTAATCCTAGCGGTGTACTTCCAACCCACGAACATGGTTCTTATTATCAACCCCAAATCATTGGCGAGCACCAGTGTCACTGGAATAAAAATAACTTGGACTAAGAATAATTATTAAGACAAGCAAAAATCTTTGTTAGTAAAGCTGTAGCCAGCAAGATCACGATTTCCCTTTGTGTCTGGATCAAACAGTCCGGATATCAGCATCAGAACATTTTCTTGAAATGCTTTGCAGTTGTCTAATTTCCTGCAGCTGCCTTGCCTGTTAATGGTAATGAATTTAGAACAAACTGCTATAATGTGACCTCTGTATAGTGTTGACTTACATTGGTAAATTACCTGAGTCTGAAAATACTCCCATCCATATTGCAAGTGTCCATAATGTCTCTACAAACTGATAAGGGTGTATCCCAGGAGCATCAGTGAAGTTCAAAGGCTTTGGAGCCTGATGTTGAGCCACATTTCCCTTTATTCAGGTTCTGACTTGTGGTATGGGAGCAGCAACTCTTAGGGAACACTGTGTTGTTCAGTAAAAAGGAAATGCATCTAAATCCTCACGCTGAGGGTGGGCTGTGAACATTTCTGTTCTGATGTCCTGAAGGCATTGTCATTTTTGGGGCACACTAATTGTGAGGCTGGGTTAGCTCTGAAATGGTCATCAGCATGCATAGTAGTTCTTTCCTCACACAAAAGCTGAGAGAAACTCATCTTGGGGGAATTTTAAATTAACTCTTTAAGTATTGTGTGACCCAGGACAAACATTTTGCTTGAGTGGGGCAAGAAATGAAAAGGACACTCCCAAGTTTACTGGCCAGAACATCATTGGGCATGAAGCTGGGGATGAAGACCAGAGGCAAGTGAGGGAACAGAAAAAGAACCAGGGTCTGAAACGCCGGAGTTTGGGAGCCAAAATCTGGGGAAGTTTGTGAAGAGCAGACTTCAGGAGTTAGTGGACAAACCTGTTGGCTGGAACCTGCTGCCCAGAAGGGAAAGCTCTCATCTCCTGTGGGAATGTTGGGGCATAAGATAATGCTGTATCCACCGTGTTTCTTATTCTTGAAATTTATCTTTTGAATTTCTTTTTTTTAATGTGAAATTTATTGTCAAATTGGTTTCCATACAACACCCAGTGCTCACGTAACTTCACAGTAAAACACAGCTGTCAAGGAGTCTGCTCCTTTCTCCCAGGCTCAGAATCCCTTCCTGTTTAGGTTTGTGCAATTCTTTCAGTTAAATGCTGCCCAAGTTCCGCCACACTCCAAGGCCCTCAGACACGTAAAGCTGGACTCCTCTTTAAGTGAAGGAGAGAAAAAAATCATGATCAGGGCCCCTGTCTGCCCTTCTTGGCCTTCCATCCTGGAATGCCAACTTAACAAAAGCCACAGTGTTAGAAGGTGTCCTGTTTCACACGGCTCTGGGTCAGCTCCCAAGCCTCTCACCTTCCAAATGAAAGCAGTTCTTTCCCATTCCCGCTCACTCCCACATCCAGAAATCTGCTCCCTATTTTCTGGGCAAATTGCCTGCTGAGGATATGTCTGCAAATGTGGTGTTCTCACTGATATTAAATGAGGGGATTGCAGTGACTTCGACAGGTCCCTGTTGCCAGGAGACCTTTGTGACTTGCAGCCAATAAAATCATATTTTCAATTTCTCTCCTCGTCAGCTGGGTTGCAAGCAGCTTGCGGCATGGCAGCACAGCGGTTGGGAAGTAGCCTCTGAAAATAGAAGGCATGAGTTTAGATCCAGACTCTGGCACACGTTAACTATGCGTTAACACTGGCAGGTCCCCTCAATTCTCAGTGCCTGAATTTCCTCATGCGCAAAGTAAAAGTAGTAAGAGGCCTGACATCAGAAAGTTGTGTGTGGGCAAAAGTGGGTTTTACGCACAAATGCTTAGAGCAGTGCCAGGCACAGGTAAACTCTCAAAAAATATTATCACCTGCCTTTGCCACAGGGCCACGTGATCCAGGGTGTGGTCGTGGCACTCCCGCAGAAAGGCAGTCACTATGACAACTGAGGGGTAATGGAGGGCCTTGGCACAGAGCATGCCCTTGCTTCGTGGAGATTCTGGTCCCTCATCATGTCACCTTATGCCAGAGCTCAGCTGGGGAAATGACTTTGTTAATCTCCAGTTGAGACCTGTGGTGTCACCTTCGTTATATCTACTTCCGCTTTACTCTTTAAAGAATGATCGACTACACAGTGAAGGGATTAAGAATGTACCCAGAGCAGCAGAAAATCAAAAACACTAAAAACTAAAAAAACTTTAAAATTGTTTTTTAATATTTATTTATTTTTGAGAGAGACAGAGACAGAGCTTGAGCGGGGGAGGGGCAGAGAGAGAGGGAGACAGAATCTGAAGCATGGTCCGGTCTCCAGCTGTCAGCACAGAGCCCCATGCGGGGCTCAAACCCACGGACGGTGAGGTCATGACCTTAGCCAAAGTCGGATGCCCAACAGACTGAGCCACCCAGGAGCCCCAAAACTAAAAAACTTTTAAAAACCAAGGAGGGGAAGGAGGTGGAAATGCAAGAAGGTTTAGCTTCAATGAACATACCCAGAAATGTGCAATCAGAAAATACAGAAAAGCTATCTGAATTTCTGCAGGTGTGTAATTAATATTGTTGTTTGCATTTCCATATGCCTCGGAGGCACCAATAGCTTGAGGATCTCAGAAGGTCTGGGAGCTAATGCTCTGTCTCCTTGCCTTACCCTCCAAAGCACCTCCCAGCCTCCGCCAGGACCTGCCTTTCTTGCATTACCTAAGGCTTTCTAACCATTGGGTGGATAGATACCCAGCTCCCTCACCCCTTGGGTGGGGTAAACCTGAGGTGCAGGCTCCCAGTTTCCCAAAGACATTGACTCCAGCTCAGTCATAACTGGCTTCATGATGCTCCTTTGATGGGTGGACTTCTTTTTTGTCCCCCTGGGTCACTTCCTTACTCCCCTGCCATATTTCCTTTACAGCCCAAATGAGCAATTTACACTCAAATCCTTGTCACAGCATTTGCTTCTGGAGCATCCCAAACTAAGGCAGATCAGGAGTCCACCCTGATCTGTTTGGACTCTGCTCCATCTGCAGCCCTTGGGTGTTAATGCCTGGTATGGGATCCCACTGGCATGAGGGGCCAGTCTCCACATCCCACTCACTCGAGGCTGATGTTACCCACCAGCTACCACCATGGGCACTCACCACACAGGGACACTTAGTTCACATTCCCCAGACTGCACCTGGCCCCTCCAATATATACTTTCATTTCTATTTTGGACTCAACAAAATCTTTGCACAGTACTCAGGAGCCCAGGATGGACTGGTGGCATGCCTGTAAGAAGTGCATTAAAAAGGATATAAAAGGGTGTGTTTATAGGATCCACAGCCATTAGTCCAAAGCATGCCTGTCACAAGCTTATCATCTCTCAATTAATCAAGTGCAGCCACACAGGCACAGACGATGCCAGTCTTTAATTAAGGTCCCAGAGAGAAATGTAAGCACATCTGTCAAGAGTTTCTTTACCAATCTTTGGCATAGTGAAGTTTCCTCAGAAATCCAGTTATCATTGTCTCTCAAAATAGTGCTTCTAGTGTGAATGGATATCCCAAAGAAAGTTATATCCAAGTGTATCTGAAAGAACAGAATTAATTAAACACGTATTGATTCCCCAAAGAGGTGTCCTCAAAATTGTATACTGTCACTTTGATTCTAACATGAAATATCTCAGGTGATATATTTAAAGCCATGTGGGTGTTTAAACTAAACAAAAAAACAAAAAAACAAAAAAAAAACAAAAAAACAAAAAAAAAAAACCTTGCATTTCACTGGATGACTCAGAACTTTGAGGAAGATGTCGCAAAACTAACATAACATTCTGTTTCTCAGAATGTTCCTCCAAGGACCCCCTGCAGGGAAAGGAGAATAATTACCCAAGTTTTTCAGTGCCCGGACTGAATCTACCACCTCAGCTATAACCTTGACACTTATTTGTGGTCTAATGTATCTTAAGAGTATCTGGACATTACATTTCACTATTTGCTTCATCAGACACAATTCCCTATTTGTGTATCAAATTCTGTTTTTAATTACCTTCAAATAAGTTGACACTCCAACATTTCATGGAAATTGCTGGAATATGTTTCACCATTAGAAACCTCAAGAGAGTTTTCAGAGGTCACATACAAGCTGCCTATCCATGTGTGTGTATGTGTGTTTGGCCTAACACTGGATTTTTTCATGATTTAAATTAGTAGATAGCTAGTAATAGTTGAGCAATTAGGAGCTTTCAAATAAAGAGTTAGAATTTCTGTTTTATCTTGTTTTGTTTGAAAATCAGAAGATTTATCTGGAATTGAGTGTTACCTTTTCTGAATGGGCATTGTTCTCTAGTTCACCACAATATCCATCATACCCTGCTACCCCTACACCCCTCTGTGATTCATGAGAAATCTCTAGAAGCCACAGGGTTCATAAGTCCTGGCTCTGTCCTATCTACATACAAAGCACCCTGAGTAGATGACGTACAGAAGAGAGCAGATCTCTGTCCCTCACTAACTGCCTCCATGACAGACTGTTCTCTTGGCTCTTTATAAACACTCACCTGGTTTACCACAGGTCAGAGAATTCCCTACTTTCCTAAACTCAATCACTACTCAGTACTGAAAACCAAATGAATAAACCTTCCTAAAATGCCACTTTGAATATGGCATCCCCTCACCAGTAACATTTGGGGATTCCCCCAATACTTTCCCCCAGTGCTTCTGGTACATCAAGCTGGTGGCAAGTTGTCCAGTGCTGCTGCTCAGAGTATGGTTGGTGCCTGACCACTGCCAAGATGTTAACTGACTGCTACTGGCTTAAAACAAGGTAAGCAACTGAGAACAAATGTACTTAAAATTTTTAATGCAAGTTGACCTTGTCACAACATCCCAGTGCATTATCAGTGGACTCTATTGAAATGAAAAAACCCATGTGGATGCTGTGAACTTATGGAGAATACCATGTGATGCAAGCAGGACCCTAGTTATGCGCACTAAGACCACACATCAATACACATGTTTAAAAGGGGGGGAGCCCTTGGGGTGCCTGGGTGGCACAGTCGGTTGGGCATCCGACTTTATCTCAAGTCATGATCTCATGGTTTGTGAGTTCAAGCCCTGTGTTGGGCTCTGTGCTGACAGCTCAGAGCCTGGAGCCTACCTTGGATTCTGTGTCTTCCTCTCTCTGTGCCCCTCCCCCACTCACACTCTGTCTGTCTCTCTCTCTCTCTAAAAAATAAAGATCAAAAAAAATTTTAATAAAAATAAAAAGGGGGGAGCCCCAAACGGAGTAATTTTCTGCCCACGGGAGCAAAACAAGACTGACTTACAGTTTCAACCTATCCCAGTAATGTGACCTTTCAAAAGTCAATCTGAAATTTCTTGATCAGCACAAGTGAGGTCATCTGCATGGTAAAAATCCTGTCTTCCCTTCCCCTCAAAAAGTTGTCCCAGCCAGAAACAATCCTTTCTTTTCTTTTGCTAATAACTTCCCTGTCCCACCTTCCTCCTTATAAAAACATTCCACTTTGTACAACTCCTTGATGCATCCCTCTACTTGCTGGATAGGATACAACAGGATTCATGATTCACTTAATAAGGCCAATTAGATCTTCAAAAGTACCAAGTTGAATTTTGTTTTTAAACACATGATAGGTTAGAAATGTTCAAAAACTGGTCCCTCACCACTTTGAGAAGAACTGGATTAGTAGAGTCTCAAAACTCAATGGTGACTGATAGTGAGCATTAAATCAGAACATACGTACACAATGGCATATAAACATGACAAACATGTTTAGATTAGATGTACTTATGATACAATTGTGATATAACTTTGATTAAAAAAAAAACCTGCCATTGAAAACAATTTCACTCCATTTCATAAGTTATTCATTTATTTATTTATTTATTTATTTATTTATTTATGTAGTCTCTACCCCCAACATGGGGATCGAACTCACAAGAGCAGGAGTCACAAGCTCTTCTTCCAACTGAGCCAGCCAGGCGCCCCTCATTCCATTTTTAAGCCACTAGATTCCCAAACAATCCTCCAGGTAGAACTCCACAGGGACTCATTTCTTTGGCATATTCATGTGCCATGGCACAGGAAGAACCTGCCTGAAGAATTATGAAGTTCATCTTGTCTTTCAGCTAAGTAATGAATTCCTCCAGTATTTTCTAACTAGGATTAAGGGAGCTGGCCCCTTTTATTGCCACAAGACAATTACGTGGTTTTTTATTTCCATTATTAATGATTTATGTGTTTAGAAACCACATCTGGCTCCCCTGACTACAAAGTGCATCAGAACAAGGCCTTCTGGGTAATACAGGTGGAGTCTGAGCTACCAGATGGACAGGAAGGTGTCCCCTGCATTGTTCCCATGTGGACAAATCCCAGATGATGACCACAGCACAGGGATGGCTTCTGATGAGAGAAAATACTCTCTAGAGCCCTGAGATATAAGAGAAACCATTTTAGATTTCTTTCTAAGTCAGGATGACTGTACATAAACTTTGTTTAAACCAAAAGCCTGATTCACAGCTCACCACACATGCTTTGTGAATGAGAAGCCTAAAGGAAAACCATTTTGTGCTTAAGATATCAATTGATGCTCCTATTCCCTGCATTCCTTGACATTAAAACTTGTGATTCCTAGGGCTCCTGGGTGGCTCAGTCAGTTGGACCTCAGGCTTGGGCTCAGGTCATGATCTTACTGTTTCATGAGTTCAAGTCTCGCGTCAGGCTCTATACTGACAGCTCAGAGCCTGGAGTCTGCTTCGGATTCTGTGTCTCCCTCTCTCTCTGCTCCTCTCCTGCTCTCACTCTGACTCTCTCTCTTATTCCAAAATAAATAAATATTTAAAAAACCACTTATGATTTCTGCCTATATGCTAATCAATAATCTTTTGAACTTTTACAAGATGCAAAAAAGTATATAACCTTGTGGAGACTGTTCATTTGTGGGAGCACTGTCTTCCCTGTGAAGAGTGTGTTTCCCAGGCAGCTGTCCTCACTTGGGCTCCAATAAAGCTTTCTTACTTCTAGAGATGCTAAAAGGTTTGAGGGCACCTGGGTGGCTCAGTCAGTTTAGTGTCCGCATCTTGATTTTGACTCAGATCATGATCTCATGGTTCATGAGATTGAGCCCCATGTATGGCTCTGTGCTAACAGCACAGAGACTGCTTGGGATTCTCTCTGCCCCTTCTCCTCTTGCCTGCCCACTCTCTCCCTCTCAAAATAAATAAATAAACATTTTTTATAAAAATAAATGAATAAATAAAAGTTTTGCTCATTTTGTGCTGACACCACAGCTTGCCAAAGTGACAGCTGCATGTGTACTCCTAATGCTTCATCTTCCAACTCAGTCAAATAAATAGCAAACAAGTGCTTTTGACAATCCTTACAGGAAACAAATGTGCCATGTACATTAAGACTGCAGCAGGGGTGTCTGGGTGGCTCAATCAATTAAGTGTCTACCTTTGGTTCAGGTCATGATCTCACAGTTCGTGAGCTTAAGCCACGTAGGGCTCTGTGCTGATAGCTCAGAGACTGGAGCCTGCTTCGGATTTTGTGCCTCTCTCTCTCTCTCTCTCTGCCCCTTCCCCACTCGTGCACGGGCTGTCTCTCTCTCTTTCTCTCTCTCTCTCTCTCAAAAAAAATTAATATACATTAAAATTTAAAAAAAAGACTTCAGCAAACATTCCCAACCCCCAGTAATAGAAAGGGCCAATTACATTGGTCCTCCAGGAGCAATGTTAGGTTTATAACTGTCCACCCACTCAGGCTCCCTCAATTGTTGTGAGCAAGGACACACTTCCCCTGGCAGTGACAGGGATGTTGCTGGTGACACGGACTTTTACTCTATGACTACATGAGTCCATGGGGGAAGTGGACCTGTGACCTTGACCTCAGTAGTAGAATGGCCAGCTGGGTTACTTGGGCCAACTGAGTATACCAGGTGTGGGTAAACATGGTGACATTTAAAAGTCAGCTACCTCTGCAGGTAGAGGAGAGAAATGTGGGCAGTGCTCCTTTCATGAAAAGCCTGTAAGGCCAGAGCTTTGGAACTTCAGAAACATCAGTCACAAATTTGAATTCACCATAAATGCAGAAATATAACTGCCATGTCAACTTCTTGATATGAGCCAAACATGTAGATTAATTATAAATATTATATGTTCTAGAAGTAACACATACTAATTTTTTAGCCAAAAGACCACTTACCCTTGTTGTTATGCTGACATACACACTGAAAAATGTGGATACATTCCACAGTCATAATGATTACATGTGATGGCTATAATACTTAGTTACAAAGAGGTACACATTTTTTCCTCCCTTGTCTATTGATACGCTGACATATTTGGAAAGTTTTTGTGAATAAGTGACTTTCATTTCCAAGAAATACATTCCCCAAAATGTATATTTTAAATGAAAAGCATTAAGAGCATGATTAAGAACATGAAAGCATTAACTTTCATGATTTGTACCAGCAAGAACAAAGCAGTATTTTTGTCTTCATGTAATAAACTTGTAAAATTGTTTACATTGAAGCTATGGCTCTATGTCCGAATAAGTGGCATCTACTTGGCAATTGTTCTGTTTTAGTATAATTTTTAACACATATTTATGTCTGCTTCAATCATGGTGAATATGAATGACACATTTATAATAGCAGAAAACCATGTTGACTTATTTCATCACATCGGTTTGGTGGCAGACAATGTGCTACTTCTCCTTGGGAAAAAAGGACACCTACATACCAATACCCTATTAATCCCTCATCAACCCATAAGGATCAACTGCTTTAGGTTAGCTTTAATCTTATTTGTCAAATTTATGTCAGTTTGTGGTATTAGAAGTCTTTTTGTTTTTCTTGCAACACAGAAGTTAACTAGAAGGATCTAAGAGGTTGGCTTGTTGATTTTTCCCACCTATTGTTTTATTATTTATCATTAATTTAGTTTACCCTCTCAAAGGGCACAAGAAAGCTAGAAAAATAGCCTCTGTAAGTTGGCCTGACCTTTTAATGCTACCCTGATGTTTCTAGTTGCTGCTCACAAGCTTTCAAATACCAGGAAGCTGGAAATGCTATTGGTTGGACAACACATCTGGCCTTAGCCTCACAGTGTTCATCCATATCACCACCCTTTCAAACAGGCATATGTCCTCCTGGCTCTTCTCCATCCTGAGGATGAAGTAACACCATCAAGGGTGAAGAGAAACTCCATCCAGGCTCACATACTCACAGGGCTGCAACTGTGGCTTTGGAAAGCCCAACTACAATGTCTGAAAATGACATGAGCTCATGTGTGCAAACGGGTGGCTCACAGATGCACTGACCTAAGGAGAAATCAATTCAGAAAGCATCAGAAGGAGGGACTTGCAGTCTTCAAAGAGGAAATATCAATGCATAACTGAGGATTGCAGATGCCCTAAGCCTGGTGCACTGATGCCAGAGAGCAGTACGGAAGAGACCAGGACATATCAATCTCAACATCCAAAAAACACCAAGAAATCCAGTCTCCAAATGAAGCAATGAGGATTCCACTGCATCAAGGAATACAGTAAGTCTAAGTTTACTTGTGTTCTGAGTCTGTGGTCCAGGATAGAGGTCCCTTCTGCCCATCCATCCATTTTCCCACCTATTCCAATTTATTTGAAACACTTGAAATTTTATTAAGCACCTACTATGTGCCAAATAATGTCAAGGTTTCATTCAGTGAGTGTGTATTGAGCACTTATTATGTGATAGGCACTCTAATAGGCTCTGGAATATGAAGATACACACAGTCCTTGCTCCCTCTGAGGGTAGGGAAAGAGGTGTAATGTATCTAACGAAACTGATTGATATTTTTTTTAAAGTAGGGTTCACACCCAGCATGGAGCCCAACACAGGGCTTGAATTCACGGCACTGAGATCAAGAGACATACATTTAACTGACTGAGCCGCCCAGGTGCCCCTGAAATTGATTGATATTCTTGTTGAAGTGACAATCAAGCTGTTATTTGGGTGATGAGTTGGCACAAAATCATGACTTTATGGCAAATCACTCTGACAAAGAAGCGTTCTCCTCACTTGTATTGCACCCCTGCAACACTTATATGTACCAACCTTGGACTTTAAGTGAAGAATTGCATCATTCAAGGAAACCTTTAAAATCTTCTCATTCAAATACATCACTTTGCAGTTGAAGAAACAGGTCTAGAGAGGTCTAGTGGACTGTCCAAGAGCACCAGGTGTGCATCTCAAAATGACCTGCCTGCAAGTTCTTTGAAGGAGTGTTCCAATTCTAATAGAAACAACACTCCTCTATGTGACCATTTTCTGAGTGTTCTTTGTACACAGAGGAAAGACACAGGACAATTTTTGAAGTTAGAATGGTGGCAAAAGACGGTGGTAGGATTACAATTGGGGAGGTTATTTTATTTCATATTAGAAATTAAATTCATCCACTCATTTTCTAGCAATTGCAATTTTATCTTACCGTTATAAAAAAAAAAGAAGAAGACTTTTATCCAAAGGAAAACACAAGCAAACTAACAAAAATGTCAAGAAAATAGTCCACAGCAAGTTTGCAGTCCGCTATTTTCCCACTGACAGTTTCCCATTTATCACAAAGAAATGCTGTTTCCCTCCGTGGCTTTACACGTGGCATCATCAGCTATCTTGGGGGGGGGGGGATGAGGGAGGGAAGGAAGTATGTGTGGATTGTGCAAATAGCTATGGATAATGCAATGCAGTGAAGATATTTCTCAATTATATGCTTCTATGCATTTCTAAACCCATATTACAAGTTAGTCTAAAACATTTTCCCTGCCCTCTGCTGCTTGTCCAATAGGCTTGTGTTCCCTGACATACAAAGATAAAGAGTGTGTGGACAGAAAGCCCAGGATGTTAACTGTCAGGAAGTCGGTAGTCTCAGCACCTCATTCAGACACACAGCCTCACATTTCCTCCTCTTAGAAATCGTGCCTAAAAGCCTTCTGGAAAGCTGAAGACTGGCGTCGTGCCATTATCTTCACCTTGTCACTCCATCACTCACATTTGCTGCCGCTGGCCTTATTAAATCAGCGAACCACAGCAGCTTCGGCAAAACACGAGTGATGGAGAGAGACAAGGCCCTGTCACGCTATCTTCCCTCCTGTATGAGGAGACGTGGACTTAGAAATCAAGCAGATCCGGGTCTGAATTCTCAAGCTCCGCCTTCCCTCAAGATGAGCAACTCTAGGCAAATTATTGAAACTTCCTGAGATTCCAGTTCCTTTATCCGTAAAGCAAGGATAGCAGAGCTACTGAGATTGTCATGAATATCAAATGAGCTAATCAGTGAAAGGCACTTTAGCACGGTTTTGGCACAGAGAAAGCCAGATAAAGGATAGTGATGATGACAGAGATGACAATGAGGAGAAGGGGAAAAAGGAAGAGGATGTGAGGTACAGGGCAGCCTAATCCTAGAAATTGGTGCTGTGCTCCAATCCCCATGCTATCCCACTTGGAGGTGAGGGGCACAGAAAGGCAGAAGGCCATTCATGTCAAGGAGTCATTGAGTGACACCCCAAGAAGTCTTCTTGGAGCCTGGCCTATTTCTTGGATATACTCTAATTTATGGCTTTTCAAAGTCAAGGCAGGATAAAGAAGGATAAGGACAGGCCAGTGACTTTGCTGCTCCAATCCACTCTGAGATTTGACTCCGTGTCATTGTTACTTCAGTCAGTAAGACTTCCAGATTCCAGAGGAAAGCCAACAAATCTGCATTCATGGATCAAGCCTGGGATTAGTTTTTGGTTTCCAGTCCACCCACCCGTGCTCAGAGAACTGTCCAGCAAAGCAGGATAATGTGGTGATACATGCACTAGATGTGGAGCCAGGAGATCAAGCCTCATCATCATCATCCATGAAATGGGCTCAATGGCAATGGTGCCACCAGCCTTGCAGAGTTGTTGAAAATACTAATAGCTAATAAACAGGTAATAATGATTTTGCTGTGTGTTTATCAAAGAAAAAACCCAGAACCCTTTCCTGGTGTTTTCTCCTTACCCGCTTCTGCTGGTGCTGCAGTGCAGGACCTGTGCTGGGAGGAAGGTGAAGCTCCTGGAAACCACCCACCTCAGCCATCCAGAGCTAAGCCTCTCCTGCCTCATCCCCACGTGCACCCCAGGTTCCAGTTACAATGAATTTCTTATACCTCAAAACATTCTCCCTCGCCTAAGGGGCAATATGCAGTCCCTCCTGCCTGGAAATACATCTAACTGTAGTTGCCTGGGCAGTCCCCTCCTCTATTGAGCCTTCTAGACACTCCTGGCAACTTTAACCACCCCCTCCTTCATGTGTCAGAAACCCCTGGTATATATTTCCATCAGAGCACATACTGTATGGATGTATTTATGTGAGCCATCTGTGTCTTCACCCTGGCCTTTGACTCACTTGGGGGCAAGAATGTAGCTCTGTAGCCCAGTGTAAATTACCCAACACAGTTGGCATCCACAGAGACCTCATCGTGTGCCAGCCACAGTGCTAAGTTGTTTACATGCTCTATCAGTTAATACTCATCTATGAAGTAGGGCCGAATAAAATGTGACTAAAAGTAATATGATATTTGTGACAAAAAGTGACTGAGAATCTGCTTTAGTTTGGATGGTTAGGAAATGAGTCTCCAAGGAAGTAATGTTTAGAGACCTGAGCGAGAAGAATCTGCTATGCCAAGATCTGGACAAGAGCATTTCAGGCAGGAGGAATTGCAAGTGCAAAGGCCCTGATGCAGAGGCATGATCCTGATATGATCAAGGAATGGAAAGAGTGCAGAGTGACTGGTGACCTAAGAAGAGGCAATAAGGTCAGGTGGGAAACCCAAACTAGCTCATGTAGAGTCTTGTGGCACCTTAGCTCAATTTTGACACAGAGGTAAAGAATTCGGGAAGACATTATTGAGTTTTTATCTGGAGGGAAACAGGCTATGACTTCCATTTCTTAAAAGATTGCATTGGCTTCTGTAAGAAAGGAATTTAGAGGGGCAATTATAGAGGAAAAGAGATAGTATGGAGGTAGAACTGAACACAGAGTCATATAGTGATGAAAATCTTGGGTATTTTAGACAAAAGCGATAGTGATTAATGTAGATAACCATTTATGGAATGCTCAAAACATGTGTTAAATGCTGTTTTAAGTACTTTACAGTTATGAAGTGTTATTCTCCCATGGCCACAATGAAATGGGCCCTATTTTGATGCCCATGGATGAAAAGCTGAGATATGGAGGTCAATAATGTGAAGAAGGCCACGTGAATATATGGTGGAGTCAAAATTTCCACCAAAGCAAAGTCTTCCCTATAATAGACTGCAGGCAGTAAAATAGAAGAGAAAATGGTTTAATTATTAGTACTGGCAAGATCAAAAGTATGAACCAAGGGCTGGGAGAAATGTTCCTTAAGGTAGATAGATAGACAGATATAGATAGATGATAGATAATAAGATAGATAGATAGATAGATAGATAATTAGCATACATTTCCCTAAGACCTGTTTTACTTTGCACATATTATCTCATTTAATTCTTATAGCCATGCTAATTGGGGATATTAACCACTTCTAATAGAGGAGAAAAATGAGACAGAAAGATCAAGTAGCCCACCCAAATTCTGCATAGTCACTGTCAAAAGTAAATAAGTGCAAAGTGCCCAGTAAATAGTAGGTATCCAATAAATAGATATTCTCATGCATTTGTTAGAGATATGTTTATGAAAGGCTTGTTGTATGCCTTTGCTCATACGGGTCTTTTCCTTTAAAACATTCCTAATAACAGTAAATAAAAATATTCAATATTTCACACCCTCTTCAACAAATTATTCTCAGTATATGATCCCATTTCATTCTTACTAAAACCCCAAAATGCAGTTTCCATTTTTCAACTGGGGAAATTAAAGGGCAAAGAAATTGAATGATTTGAACAAGGACACACAGATGGTAATTGGCAGAGCTATAAATAAACCTGGATGTTTTTTTAAATTTCTGCTTTTACTCCTAGTCCAGTGTTTTTCTTATTTCACCAGCACTATCTGCCCATTGTTTGCCTCTCAAAGTCCCACCTGTTCCATTTTTCAAAGTCTTGTGCAAATCTCAACTCCTCCATGCAGTCCCTCCAGATTGGACAGAAAACTCCAATCTTATTTTTTTAAATGTTTTATTTATTTTTGAGAGAGCGCAAGTGAGAAGGGGCAGAGAGAGAGGTAAACAGAGGATCTGAAGTGGGCTCTGCACTGACAGTCTGGAGCCGGATGTGGGCCTCCAACTCACAAACTATGAGATCATGACCTGAGCCAAAGCCGGACATTCAACAGACTGAACCATCCAGGTGCCCCCAATCTTATTCTTTTTTTTTAACCCCACTTGCACTTTGCTTGGATTTCAGTGATTACTTGAGTCAGCTTCGTTCTCCCTGCTAGATCCTAAGTGTTTCAAGGACAGGGATTTTTCTTATTCATCTTTTTAGTTTCCTACAGTTCTGAGTGTTAGAATTTCCATACGTCCAGAACACTTTCTGATGGTGAAAAGTAGATGTAACTGTGAAACATAGGGACTCTAGGATAGATAGATAGTTTACGTTATCATTCAACAACAAAGTACAATTGAGACTATGATGGTAACAATGGACGCAGAGAAGCTGAGGATGTACATCAGTCCCCTTTTCACTCAATCCCACCTGATGTTCACTGATAGCTGCGTTATAACCAACCATCCACTCCAAAGGACTATGACAACATTTGGACATAAACTTACAGATGTCTTCATAATTTCAGCAGGCTGTATAATGGGTAAGAAGGTGGACTCTGGAATCGGTCTTTCTGGGTTTGAATCCATTGCTGTTGCAAATTCTGTGATCTTGGACATGTTACTTAATTATCTGATGCCTCAGTTTAAAATAGGGATAATAGGGGCACCTGGGTGGCTGAGTCGGTCGAGTATCCGACCCTGCTTGGAATTCTCTTTCTTCCTCTGCCCCCACTCACATGTGTCCTCTTTTTTTTTTCTCTCTCCCCCAAAAATAAATAAAAATAAAGAAGTAAATAGAAAAATAGGGATAATATTACTACTTCCATTACAGGGATGTAATGATTAAATAGGATAATCCCTATAGAGTACCGAGTTTACTTGCCCGTACTTGTACTACGCTATTCAGGCTTAGAAATATGGCAGAGTCCGCAGCAGTTTAGTTAATGTTAACATGTGATGTTATTGGAAGTTTGGGGAGGGTTTTGGAAGTTATTTTAAGAAAGGAAAACTACAGCTGCTCCCACGCTGGTTAACACCAATGATGCAGCCTGTCTGCTTTGGCCTCAAAGAAGCACAATTGAACTCCTTCAAATCTCTGGTCTGAATGCCATATGACAGCATCACAAATACCCCATGTACAGCATTTCCCAGAGAAACTCAGGCTTTCCTGGTGTTGCAGGAGAGGGATTCCTTCCACTGAGCCTGTCTGTACCCACACGTGGTACAGAGGGAAGTTCAACAGTATCACAGACCAGGATTTGTTAGCAATTCGCTGCAAAGAGATATTTCCCCCAGGTGTCTATTTCAGTTTTGTCTGAAGCTCAGACTCTCAAGCTACCAAATGGCTGAATTATAATGAGAAGCCACACTCAATGAAATTCTAACCCTAGTGCCAGTCATTCAATAAAGCACTTGTATTGACATCTCACTCTTGAATTCTATCCTCCCTTAACTCAATTAAATCAGTCATTTCACTTCCCTGTCCTGTAGAATCTTTATCGAAAAACAGAATGGAAAATTATACAACACAATGTAATGTTTTGGGAAATTCTCTAGTTTCTAATGAGGCAGGAAGTTGGAAATTTTGATGATAAAACTTGTTATGTTGTGGATAAGATAGTTTAGAATTAATTCAGAGAAACAAACAATAAGCTCTAGCTGGGCATCAGGCGTGTGTCTTGTAATATTACTGTGACGAACGGTCACTAAAAGGGCCATGGATCTCCCCGATGACACTTCAGTGAAAGCGGAAAGTGACTTCCTAAACTGCCTGTACAAGAGGTGTGGCTTCAGGAGGAATTTTGACAGCTGGATACCTTGAAAACCATAATAGAGTATTTCATTGTACTAGCTTTTATTAAAACCCCCCTTTTTTTTATATAGAGGAGAAATTGAATCTTGACCTTCAGGAACAAGAGAAATATGTCCAATGAAATAACCTTTTCAGGGCTGTTACCTGAGCATCCTCTGATCTGAGTAAAGAAAAAAACTTGAAACAAAATTTATGATACCCTCTCACAACTCTTATTAATTTGAGAAGCATCCAAAATTTTGTAAGTTTCTGTCATAGAGCAGTCCTCCTCAGCATGCTCTGTTGACTTATTTTATATGAATCTAGGAAGAAAGCTATTAAAAAGGAACCTAAGGTTATCTTAATCATTTACTTTTGTATTTATATGCTATTTAAAATATTAATTAATTAACAAAAAATAGAATTTAACATTATAAATAATGTTTGCCCTGGCATATATTCTTACAAAAAGAGGAGAAATCTTCCCACTCAATGAAAATTAGAGCACATTAAAAAAAAATATGTCTCATGCATTGGATAATAACAAATAACTAACGCATGTTTGAAAAATAAGAAAAAGCCTTCAGGAAAGTCTGCACTTTATTATTTCATTCTCCCCAGAGAGCCACAACTTTTTATGGGTCATCTGGGGTCTGAACCCAAAACAAACATGAAGACAGTAAATTACCCCAGCAGGTACTAGATGTCTTTATCAGATTTGCCGAGTGTTAAGGAAGGAAAAACAAAGTTGCTTGGACTTCAAGGGATTGGTTCTCCGAATCTGTCAATTTTCTATTAAAACATTTTGTATTAATAACCAAACATGCTCCTCCTTTTGTATCTAATTATCTCAGGGGCGGGGAACATTCACAGGTGGTTCAGGCAAAATTGGGATGACACTTAAGAGGACAAAAGAGGGCATGTGACAATGGTGGAACAAAATGAGCTTTGAAATTCTTTTCTTTAATATTAATGATTCCATCTGTAACTTATATATCTGCTTTCTAGCTACACCTTTTGGCATTTTTTTTTTTTGCATTATTGGCAATATGTAGTAGTTACCCCAGAGATTAAAATACATACCTTAACTTCTCACTGTTGATTAGAGTTAACATCATACCACTTTGTGTAGATTGTGAGAGCCTTGCAACCATATAGCTCCATATGGTGGTCATATGTGTTAGATCTACATATGCTCTAAGCCCTCAGTGTTACAATCTTTGCTTTAAGCCAGTGGTTAACAAACTTTTCCTAAGGGCCAGATCATAAATATTTTAGGCTCTGGGATGATACAATTTATGTCACAATGACTCAGCTAAGCTGTTGTATCACAGAAGCAAGCCATAGACAATATATAAAGGAATGGGCATGGCCATGTTCCAATAAAACTTTATTTAGAAAAATAAGCAATGAGCTGAATTTGGCCCACAGGCTATATACTTTACTAACCCCTGCTTTAGACAGTAATACATATTTTGAATAAATTAAGAAAAATAGGCTTTTATATTAACCCACATATTTGTTATTTATAGAGCTATTCCTTTCTTCCTGCAGATGTGAGCTTCCATCTGGTATTATTTCCCGTCAGTCTGCAGACTGCCTTTTAGTATAGGTCAGCTGGTGTTTGATTCTTTTATCTTAAAATGTGTTTATTTCACCTTCATTCTTGAAGGATGTTTTCACTGGATATAAAATTCTGCTTTGATAGTTTTTTTTTTCCTTTCGGCACCTTAAAGATATCTCATTGTCTTCTGGCCTCCATTGTTTCCGATAAGTCAGCACTTATTTGAATCATCATTCCTCTGTCTGATCTTTAATATTACATTGTTCTAGTTACCTTTATTGCCATATTTGATTCCTAGATTCTAGGTATGCTGAGGTTATCTCTAATAACTTGTTGCTGGCACACAGTAGGAATTTAATGCATAGTGAATAAGTGAAATTCAGATAAGTTCTGGGAATCAGCTATGAAGTGGACTCAAGTCATTCCTGGAAATAATGAGCCTGTCCTCAGTACTGGCCCATCTTCCCATGGAGATTCCTGGGAGGCAGATATGGGAATGACAGGTATGGGGAATGTGCTGCTTCCTCTTCATCACTTTGGGAAGTGTGGGCAGAGCCCACTCCTGCCTCCTGCACCTGCCCCATCAAGACAGACACCCTCAAAATATACAGAGCAGTACAGCCTCCAGCTTAATAGCCTGAACCAGTATGCCTTCAATGCCAGACTCAAGTGCTGCCTCCCATGGTGGGGGATCCACCAAGATTTCCTCCCTCACTTCTTATGAAAAAGCTGAGACCCATGTACGATTTCTTCTGTTGACCCCACCTAGGGGCACTTTATGGCATACTACCTATTTAATTCAATAAGTCAGCCCTGACCCCACCCAATGAAATGCATTTTGTTGATAGACTCAGGCCCTGAAGCAGACCTGCAGTCAGGTCACATTTGTATCACTTAGGACTCTTCTGGGTATAAGTGACAGAAACCAAACTCAAACAGGTTTCAATGGGAATGAAAGAGGATTTATTGTCTCCTTGGGAAGTTCTAAAAAGTCCCAAGGAAGAGCCTCCATCTGATGTGGCTGAATCCCAGGTCCCAAAGATGCCCTGGAAACCCACCCTCTCATTTCTACTCATGCTCTCTCTTTCTGCTTGTCTATCTGCAAGCCTCATTCCCAGGGAACCTCTCCTCTAGAGGGCCTAAGTGGCTGCAGGAAACGCCATGCCCAGATCCATACAACCAGATAGCACCAGAAGAAAGAGGAAACTGAGCAAAGATTCCACTTGTCCAGAGCTGAAACCAATCACTGAGGCCAAAGAACGTATGTGCTCCAGTCCTCAAGGATGCTCTCTCCTGGACATGGGCTCATACAGTCTGACAAGATGGACTTTGAGCAAGGCTAAGATGCTGTTGTGATCAGAATAAAGTAAAATGATACTGGGCAAGCAGAAACAACCCACAACTACTCCAAAGTCCACAAATTCTTGCATCCTTTTAACCAGACTTTTTCCCAAAAGTTTTGACCCTTGTTTACAACCCTTCCTTTCATTTGGGTTCTGAGAGAAGCTGACTCCAAGGCAAGGAGAAAGGTCAGGCAGTTCACATGGAATTAAGAAGACATCCCAGGAAGCACTACAGGGAGAGGAGATGTGAGAGAGGGAAAGAAACCGCTACAGAGTATGTCTGTAGTTCACAGGGGGCAGTTCACAACAGCAAGAAAGGAAGCTTAGTGCCATGGACCCTTCTGAACAATTGTGTGGAGCATGCCTCAGGGTTGTCCCACCCAGGGGGCCAGGAGACTGGGGTATGGTGTTTGCCATAGCTTCCTATTACTTCTGTGACAAATTAGCACAAACATAATAACTTAAAATTATATAAATTTATCTTACAGTCTGAAGGCCAGAAATCCAAAATGTATCTTCCTGAGCTTAAATTAAAGTGTCAGTAGAGCTGCCTTCCTCCTGAGGGCTCTAGGAAACAAAGAATCTGTTTCCTAGCCTTTTCCAATGTCCAGAGGCTGCCCACATGTCTTGGTTTGTGGACCCCTTCTTTCTTCAAACCAGTAATAACCAGCCAGATTTTTCTCCTTTTCTTCATTTTCACAATGATTCTTCTGATTTTCTCCTCTGCACTTAGGGACTCTTGCAATTACATGGAGCTCTCCCAGATAATTCAAGATCATCTCCTTACCGCACAGTCCCCTGTGAACTTAATTTCCCTTACCACATTATGTAACCTATTGATAGGTTCCAGGGATTGGAATGTGGACATGTTGGGGGGTCATTATTCTGCTGACCACAGAATTTAATCACCAGCTCCCATCCATCATCAGCCAAGGGTTTCTCCCATTACAGTTAAATCCCCAGAACTTCTGCCTGCCCCATGCAAAGACCCACTATGTTCCTGTGGTCAAAGAAAGCCCGAGGGCAGAAGTCATCCCACTTACAGGGAAGTAGAGTATTGAGGCCACATGTGCAGGAGCCTGAGGGTCTGCATAATCCCTATGCTCACCAGCTCAACCCTGATGCACCTCCATTTGACTGCTTGGGCTGAACTCCTTGGCTTTCCCAATCCATGGGGCCTGACTCTCTTTTCTACCTTGGGAATATGTCAAAAGGCCTTGGATTGGCCTCCCTTATGGTAATCACTTCAAACCCCCGTTGACTGAACTTCTGGTTCTTGTCTTACATTGTTTCTTTTTTGTTAAGTTTATTATTTTTTTTTGCGAGAGAGAAAAAGGGAGGGTGAGAGTGCACATATGTGTGAGCAGGAACAGGGAGGGGCAGAAAGAGAGGTAGAGAGAGAGAATCCCAAGCAGGTTCCGTGCTGTCGTGCAGAGTCGGAAGCAGGGCTTGGTCTCAGGAACTGTGAGATCATGACCTGAGCCAAAATCAAGAGTAAGAAGCTCAAATGACTGAGCCACCCAAGTGCCCCTTATCTTACATTTTTTTCCAATTCTTGTCACACACATGTGTGCTGACTTAACTGCCCACTGCTTGGACCCTTTCCCCTGTTGCAAGAAAGTCCCCTCAACACCTTTCTTTACAACTTTCCAAGGCCTTGGCTGAAGATTACCTAAGGTGCTGAGAGTGGGCATAGCCTCATCATTGTGTCTCTGGATGTCTGCACATGCTGACATGACATGCTGATAAGAAACACAAGCTTGGGAATAAGATGATGCTCATCACCCAGTCAAGAGAGGATCTTCAACTCTTCAGGTCTCTTGTTCTTGAATCTATGCAGACTAAAATTCTTCAAATGCAATCCAAATATATATATATTAGCCTCACCAGCCTATAATGTACACCCTAGATCACACTGACAACGATAATTAACATTCATGAGCTTTAAGCCCCCATGTGTTTATTGGCACTGGCAGTCACTGTCCCTTAAATATATTAACAAAATGGTCCTTATTATCCCTAAAATTTTCCCTTCTGCAGTATGGATACCTAAGATAAGTATGACCACCAACCACTTGGGAATCCTGGCACTGTAATGGCTCAGTAGCATCTTACACAGCAGAAGAAGAAATGTGTTATACTCTGGGGTCCCACTGCAGGATCACTTGGGGCCCATACTGTTGCAAAAATGAATGAACTTGCTTTGCCAGTTTGTATATACAGTCTCTTTATCCCCAGAACACATACATGCCACCTGTGTCACTGGATTGGGTCAGATCCACACATCAGCCATGACCAAGTTTTTGGAACAGATATACCACTTTAATACCACATCTTATACATGAGTCTGGCTGAACTTGTCAAGCTCCTTCCCATTGGTGCATCTTATTTCAGAGTTCTTAACATCCCTTCATAACACTTGGCTTGTTTGGAGCCTCCTACTCATCAACCAGACATGTGAATATAGCTGAACTCCAAATGGAGATATGAATAATTTTCTCCAAACTCCAAATTCTCCAGCACATATAGAAAAACAAATTGCCTTTAAGCACATAAAATTTTGAGTATAAAAGTGTATGAATTCATTATAAGCATCATCATTTTCAAGCTGTGGAAAGCATTTCTCAAATTCTTGAGTAAAATACTCAAGGCTTTTAACGGGTTCTTCAGTACTTTACTATAATACTCATTATTTCTTCTCTGTGGATTCTGATTATTCACATGTACAAAATTTTAAGAGAAAACAAGGACATATCCTGCTCTTGAAATATATCTATCTCTTGAAAGCTGTTTTCAGACAGGTACAGTATAATTCCTGTTGCCTTATGAACAAAAACAGGCTAGTTAGCAGAGGTATGTTCTCATTTGCAATAAAATAATACACACACACACACACACACACACACACACACACACACATTGTACTTTAAGGTTTACCCAAACATTTGTACTCATTGTGCATTCATCCATTTAATTCTCAGAGAAATTCTCTTGGTGTTGTTTGTTCTCTTTTACCAATGTGGAAACCAAGTTTCTGAAGAGATGTGGGTCTTGCCAAGGTACCAATATTTGTAATTGGCATGCCAAAACTTGAATGCAAGTCTTTGGAATTAGAATTCCATTGTATCTCCATTATACATTCATTTGAGACCCTGGAAACACTTTTTCCTAAGACTAATGACAGTAGAGGTAGCCTTCATTTCTACCTGGCACCTGGACATACCCCGACTCCTGTTCTGTACTTATTTCAGGTCAGCATTGGATCTAAACTTTTTTCACTCAATTGGCTTATGCACATAATTGGCACATGGACACAATATGGATAACATTTTTTAAAAACAACAGGTGCAAAAATACTTTGGTAGAAATGAAATGGACATGACCTAGTTTCATTCTGTTATGAAATTAATATTCTCTACAACTTCATGAGATCTGTGACAGCCTACAAAAGTTAAGCTGTTGGGACCATGTGACCTCCACCAGAAGTGGCCATTGATCTGAAATGGATTTTTCCTGCCCACAGCTCCCAAAAGAAGTGTTCTACAAATCTCAGGACCCCAGATACTCACCTCTTAGTAGATTATTGCAATGACCAGTATGGTCATCTGATCCTAAAAGGAACAATCAATGAACTGAGTTGAGCCAAAAATGTGTCTGTCTCCTGCAAGAAGAAAGGGACCATGGCAGCAGGGCCAGTCAGTGGTAGACCTTGACTCTTGTAGACTTGGGATTGTTCTACTGGCCCTCACATGTGAGTAAAGGAAACTGATCACACACAAGACGAAAGAAGTGAGCAGAGAGGCAGGTAAGTGCCTATATGAAAGAAGAGAGAAAATAAAAGACAGGATAATCCTTGGTTTCTGATGGCTCTGCTGTCCCCATTTCCTCTTACCAGCTTCCCATGAGTTTTCTGGATCACCTTTCAACCACCGCTCCATGTAATCTTGAATGGACTCAAAAGTGTTTTTTTTTTTCTTGCAACCAAAACATTCTAGATTAGAATAAATGGGCCTCAGTGATATTCATAAAATGAATTCCACATCTATTTTAAGTTAGCTCACTCATTTCTCACTTTCTGCCTCTTCTACCATTCAAAGAGCTTTTCTGTAAATTTCCTGATTAGCTGCAAGTGCATGGTTATTTTACTGTTGTTGTTCTAAAATCAGTGCACTCACCTCCCATTCATTACCTCATTATTTGCTCTTTTTTTCTTTTTTAAAGATTTATTTGTTTATTTAAGCAATCTCTACACCCAATGTGGGGCGCAAAATCTCAACCCCAAGATTGAGAGTCACACACTCCACTGACTGAGCCAGCCAGGTTCCCCTTATTTGTTCTCCTTCTACTTATACTTCTAATACACTTCACACTAAACTTGAAACACATTTTACTCACTCATTCAGCAAATTACCCATCAAGCAGGGCCTGTGCTTTCCTATCGCAGCAAGAAAATAGATGCAGTGAGAAAAGAAATTATACATAGTCACAGCCAGCAAATTGAGCAACATACCTGTATCATTGCTCATGTGGCCAGGCTGTCTTCCTGCTCTGTCCAAAACAGCATTTCTCCAGACCGTCCTTTCTCTTTATTTCCCTTTTTTTAATGTTTATTTATTTATTTATGGCAGAGAGAGTGAGAGAGAGAGAAAGAAAGAGGGATTTTTGGCAGAGAGATTGAGAGAAAGAGAGAAAGAGAGAGGGAGAGAAAAAATCCCAAACAGGCTCCTCGCTGTCAGCAAAGAGCCCAACATGAAGCAGTGAGATCATAACCTGAGCCAAAATCAAGAGTCGGACGCTCCACCAACTGAGCCACCCAAGTGTCCCTCTTTATTTTCCTTTTAACTGCAATATGTGTACATATGCATATGTGTAGTGTGTGTGTGTGTGTGTGTGTGTGTGTGTGTGTGTGTGTGTTTCCTCATCTCTCCCAGGAGAATAGAAGCTCCATGAGAGCAAGGATTTTGTGCATCACTTCCTAGGACAGTGCTTGGAACTTGGAAATGCTCAAGAGAGTTTTGCTGAGTGAAGGAAGTAACTGTATTTAGCAGTGCAGTGGTTGGATAAGACAGGTGAGTCTGTGCCTTCATGGGGTCTGGAGGGAGGGCACGACACAGCAGGACAAGTTCTTTACTGGAGCATGGCTGAGTGGCACTACTTGAGGTAGGGCTACAGATAGATCCAGGAAGGCTCCCTAGAAGAAGTGAGAAGTTCCAGTTATGATCTAAAGTCTAAGCTGGCATTGGCCAACATATCCACTAGCTTTGACTGTATAATGTGATGCCAGAAAACTCAGTGGCTTTAACATATCAGTTATTTATTATTGTTCATGTGTCTTCAAAGTAGCTGGGGGGTCAACTGGTCAGCTGAAGTAGTCTGGATTCTGCTGGGCAACACTGCTTTAAGCTATGGCTATACCTGGTCTTGGCTCCTTGCTGAGGGACTCAGAGCTGCTCCACAGGGGCTCATTCTGGGTCCCAGGCTGAGAGGGCAGCTGCCACCCAAAAGAAATTCTGCTCATGGTGATGCCGAGGCATTAGAGTGCAGGTGGAAACCGGCATGGTCCCTGAAGGCCTATGTTCAGATATCATCATCTCTACCCGTGTACAATTGGACAAAGCAAGTCATCCAATCAAGACTAAATTCTTGACCACTCTGATCATGATGAGACCATTGTAAGCATGTGGGTGACAAACGGATGAAAAATGGGACCAGCAAAGCAATCTGCCATCACCAAGGTCAAGAGTAAGAGTGCTAAGTTCCAATGGGAAGGCAGAAGTCCAAGGAACAGAAAGTCATTTAGAATGGCTGGCTCACATAGGGTAAGGACAGAGTAGTGCTAAATAAAGCTGGAGTTGAAGACATTGGCTGGATCCCACAGGCCCTTGGGAGTTATGGCAAAGAGCTTAGGCCTGATCCCCGTATCAACGGGGAACCAATGATGGGTAAAAAAGCCAAAGAAAAAGTTGATCATATTCTTATTTCAGAAAGATGCTTGTAGCTACAAGAAAATAGTATATTAGAGAAGGTAAGACAGGATGTAGGAAGGCAAGTAGGGACCCCAGTGCTATGATGCAGAGAAGAGGAAAATAAACCACCCATTGATTCATCATGGGCCAATCCAGCACCAAGAACAGGTGGATATGTGCTCTTAATTCAAACAAACAAACAAACAAACAAAAAGGAAGAAAGGAAGGATGGAAGGGAGAAAAGAAAGAAGTTGTTGATTTAAGAGGTCACCAAATGTTCAACCAACAAATTGTTACATTTGTTCCCAATTACAAAAATTAAAATTAAAATTAATGGGTGCTATTTGCACATAATTTTCCAAGGCCCAAATGTACAGAACTTTCACTCTTACAATTTCCCATGAAACTTTTGTTTTCTTGTACTCTCTGGAAAATATTATAAGTGGTCTTCCTAGCCCCAGAAAAGTTGTTATACTAAAGTAGTCCCTACAGAACCCTGAGTCACTGACTCCAAATAACCCCACCCCAACACAGGCAAGTGCCGAGTGAAGAAAGGATCTACACCCAAGTGCTGTCCAAAGCCAGAGTAAACAGTGCAATCGCCCAGTGACCCAAAGGTCAGCATTTCTAGACTTTCTCATCTGAGCAGCTGGAGGAGAATTTTATTAGTAACTGTCACCCACACAGAGCTCCCTGGAACTATTGGGAGAAAATGCATTTAGAAAAAGATATTCATTTTGATGTATGTTTCCTTTGGTATCCAGAAATATAAAAGTGAATGCTTTAACATAGGAATTCATATCTGACTATGAATGTGCCTCTGGGATGAAATCTAAAGAAGTAAAGGTGGCATATTCTAGTCCTAGCCATGTGACAGAGAGGGAAGGATTCTGGAACAGGGCTTGGGGAGCTGGGCTTGGCCCTGCATTTGTTGTGAGACTTTGTAAGAGTCACTTCATTTCTCTGGGCTTCAGCCTTTCCTCAAGATGACTGTATGCAGTGGTTCCCAACCTTTCTTAGTCCAAAGCACACAGATCTTAGAGAAATAACACAGTGTTGTTAGAAACTGCCTCAGTTTAGTGGCTATTCCCAACCAAGTGAAGCGCAGAGGGGCAAGTAAGTGAAAATTTGGGGAACTGTGACTTAGGAAAAGTCTACACAGGACTCTGATCCTCCTTACTCCATCCCTTTCCCTAACACACACACACATACACACAAGCATACACATCACACACATATGTATATACACACCACACATACACACACACACAAACATATATATATATATATATATATATATATATATAGACACACAGACACATCGCACACAAATATATACACATATATATACACATTACACACATGTATACACACATACACATCACACACACACACACACAAATATATATATATACACACACACACACACATACATATTCCCCACATGCATACATGAGGGGAAATGTGTGCAATCTCCTTTAAATCTATAGAATTACTTTGGCTCCACATCCTTGGATTTTAGTACTCTCCACTTCAAATCCAGAGCTTTCTTCCAAACCAGTTTAGACCTTACTCAAATTCAGACCTATGTAGACCATGCCATTCTAAAACTGGAGATATTAAATCAATATCTTGCTGAATCAAATGAACATTCTCATAAGCTGGCCACACAAACATAGTCATACCTGGGAAGAAGCAGTTCTCTGAGAATCTACCCCTGGCATCCTCTGGGGCTCCTCATCTCTTAGAAAGGGGAAGGGGCTGGTGCAAGTGGGGAAGGGGGGGGATCAAAGGATTTAAAAAGAAGGGTTCTTCAAGGCCCTTCTCTTTTCCCAAGGTCCCGTAAAAAGGGAACAGGTTCTAAGAACAAGTTGTATCTTTTGAAAGAGGTTTGTCTGGTTTCAAGTTACTGTCTACATTTATTTCCCTTTTGCTATCCCCTAAACACAAGGGTCCTGCTTAAGTATATCAACCAGGCTCAGCATTTCTTCAAAGTATCAATGGAGAGGTGAGAAGTTCACAGTGGGTCCATTTTTAAAAGGGAAACAGCTTCCCTTCCTTTTACAAAGAAAACACAAGACAGTTGAGGTTGCTACTTTCAGCTGCCTTTCTCAATAAGGATATTCATCCAAGCTTGGAAGAGCTGGGTTGCACATTAATTAAGGAAGAAATCTTCTTCAATTAACATGAAATAATAAAGCCTACAGGAGGCAGACCCATTGGGATCTCTTATGCGATGTCTCAGAGGGTGTTGATTGAGAGATTCCCGTTTCAGAAAGCCTATGGAGAAATGCAAACAAATGACTGGCATTTGTGTGTACCTTACCCCAATATTCCATGGTAATTCCCCAATCACAGATTCATCTATTTGGGCCAAAAGTAGCCAATAATATGTAAATTACACACATTTTTCTGTTTGTATGCCCTATTTCCTTTTATATTTTAATGCACACTGGTTAAGGATGCACTCGGGAGAAGAGAAAGGAGACATTTTTTAAACCATGTTCAAGTTAATATTTGCTGCAATTATATGCCATAAATCCATGCAAAATATTCAGATTTGAAATAAACCTCACCACTTTAATTAGCTTAATATAATATTTTCTTATCTCTAGAGCCAAACGCCATAGCTTATATATGATTGATAGAGTCTACAGATCAAAGAGAAAACAGTGTTGGACAACTACACACCCAACTAGAGGATCCCAAATTTTGCCCAAGAACTTGGTAATGGAAAGTGGCCACAGTAACGTGATTCACACTATTAGACATTCAACTCACATGCCTGAATTTGTCCTTAATTGGTGCTTTATAAAAGATCTTTTAAAATTTCTAAAAGTGCATACTAGTAATTGCAGTGCCATATACAGAGCCTTAGGTGGGTTCAGACTGCTTAGGACATCTTTCCATTCCTATCGTGCTCACATCCTTTGAGTAAATCAAGAGGAGAAACTTGGGGATGCTTAAATAGTAGACAGAAAAAGCAGTAAAACCCTGTCTTTCACCATCCTCAGTCTTTTAGCAGAAACAAGATTTGTTAGTTAACTCTACCAGCCACAGAAAATCTACACTTGGGGGGACTCACAAATCCATCAATAAGTAACTTCCCGGGTTCTCTCATTGTAAGAACAAAGGGCATCTTTTTTGAGTTCTTTCTCAAGCCCTGTCTAGATGCATTACCACCCTGTTGCTATTGACCTTCTACTCAGAGGTTCAAGGGATTTGTTTTGAAGACACTGGAGAAGACCGTTTAGGAAACATTCACTTTCTCCAGCTTGCTCCACCTCAGTGGCCAATGCACTGTGGCAAAGAGGAAAACCAGGGAGCTGGAGTTGGTTGTAGAATTAATTTTGATTTCATTGTAAGGCACGCAGGGGTTTTTGGTTTTTTGGGTTTTTTTGTTTTTGTTTTGTTTTTTGTTTGTTTGTTTCTCCCCTGACAGGTGATCTCAAGTTACAAAACAAACAAAGTCTACAGGTTGTGGCCACTCTGCCAGAAGAAGCAAAGGAGGACTTTCAAGGAGATCAAGATTCCTTTTAATTCCTACGTGAAGAGCACCGCTGGCTTGGAGCAATCACTCTGAAGAATTCCTCTCTGTGCTGAATGCTCTGTGGCTTTCATGTTGGGATGTTGACATCCTACACCCCCACCTCATGCACTGGACTAGCTGAGGGTGGAAGGGCAAATGTGATGTTTACACTCCGTGAACATAACACTCAAAATAAGAGGAAGATCCAACCTAGAGAAATGGATTGGAAAGACAACTGTGCAGGTCACATTCTGCAGCTAAGCCTTGCAACAGGAGCTAAACTGTAACATCTTTTAAAGTGTCCTCATGGGATCCATATGTGCAGACTGCTAAAACTGTTAACGTACCCAATTAGGTTTTAATTTATCTTAGTTTCCTCAGTCCTGCCATTAAAAGGCACACCACAGACCCATCAAACCTAGCATTACCAGCCTCAGTTTTGTCAGGTGCTGCCCAGTGAGTCGAACTATATGCAAACTGCAGAAGCTGGACCTTCATCCAAGCTAAGAAATGTTTAAATGGGTCAGAAGCATTTACCCTGGACATCTGTTTGACACATAACCTAAGGATATTTAAACATCTCTTAACAAAACAAATAAAGGTTTCCACATTCCCAAGGACAGAACCCATTTAATCTACTTATACATCTCTTTCGAGGCTGTAATATTTTAGCAGGGCATATACGTCAGTAAAGCAACATGCAACGAGATTTATAGAGGCTAATTTATGTTTGAGTCTGTGAAGACATATTCTGGGTAGTCACGCTTGCTATGGGTAGTCTTCTCCCTTCCACATTTTTGTATTGTTTCAGTGTATTGCAGTGGCATGCTTCATGAGATCATTGATTGCTTAGCATAAGCGAACGGCTGATCCATTTATTATGGAGGGAATCAACACCTCCACTGAGGTCACTTATTTCCCTTTGGATGCTCACACTGTAGGTGATGAAATCATGTATTTATCTACAACTTATTAGATTCATTTGATTGACTAGGGATCAATTTTTGT
The DNA here is from genome assembly GCF_024362965.1 of Panthera pardus. Taxonomy (NCBI): domain Eukaryota; kingdom Metazoa; phylum Chordata; class Mammalia; order Carnivora; family Felidae; genus Panthera; species Panthera pardus. Next base: position 46,806,153 of record NW_026526821.1, on the reverse strand, counting down.
TTAACCAACTGTGCAGATTACTGGGTAGGAAGTTTCTCGGTGCACCACTGCAGTGTTTCAAAACAGCAGTGAAAATAATTATCTTAATATGGGACCACTGGGTCTCTCTCAAACACATGTTGGAGAAGTGCTGAAGACAGTGCTTAGAACTAAAAATACCAGACACATGGAAAAGTCGTTGGACTCTAAAGGCACTGTGGTTTCTTTATGAATTAGGAATGGTACAGTGAACGTGTGGGATCGCTCAGGCCACCAGTGGGCCTTTCCTGCCATCAGTGAACTTGCGACCTTATTTCCTCAGAGGGCTGTTAAAGTGAAGTCAGAGGGCAGAAGAGTTATTTGCAAGTACCCTTTCACTTGTGTGGTCTGAAGAACTAACAGATTTATCCAAAAGATGGACAGTATGAGCAGGGTTGAAGAAGCAGCTGGTTAATTCAACATTCAGCTCAAAAACACAAACCCCAAAGACAAGGGCCAGAGTTGCCATTTGGCTTTGCAAGAGCAAGTCCTTTCTGAAAATCAATCTTGCCCCCACCTTGTAGACTGACAGCCCAAGAAGACCCTAGACCTCCTTACAAGGTGACAATCTCCAAGATAAAGGATGGGGTCCTTCACTCCCATGCTGGGGGCCCACAGGAGCCCTGCATTTGCTCCTGCTAAGAAGACAGAGGGCAGAGTGGTACCCAGAGCAATCAATTGTTATAGCAAATTCTCTGACCATCTGGGGCATTTGGCACTGATGGATTTGAAAGATTTGTCTAGATTTCTTTACCAAACAGAAAAGAAGACCAGTTTGAGGCAAAGGCCTGGGGATAAAGAGGAAGGGTGTCAAGGAATTGAATGGAAGGTGGGGGGTTCAGGGGAAGGCAAGACCGTTGGGGGTAGAGCCTTCTGCCTCCACAGATTCAGTGCACATTACACAGCACTCCAACTGAATTCCTCACAACAATTACCTTTTCTAACCCCAAATGAGTTGATGAGGACATCATATGCATTATGACCTGAGAGATAATACTCTCATGATGGAAAAAATTGGGACAGGCTCATTGGCCCTTTTACCATTAAAGAGATGTTTCTCAAGATAGGGAATTCTAAAGTGGAATACAAAACCCGAAAAGGTGGGTTTCATATAATCACCTCTGAGGTGACAGTTTTTATGGTTTCTGACCTGAGTTTAATTTAATCCCCAAGAACTCAAAAGGTCATATCTTCCAGTCTTTTTTAATTGGCAGTTTGCAAACTACTAATAAGTTGTGGGGTTGATTTGTGGGTCACAACAAACCATTTTTTTTTATTTTAGAGAGGAAGAGAGTGCACGAGTGGTGGGGAGGGGCAGAGAGAGAGAGAGAGAGAATCCCAAGCAGGCTCCATGTTCAGCACCGAGCCTAATGCAGGGCTCCACCTCACAACCCTGAGATCCTGACCTGAGCCAAAATCAAGAGCCAGGCACTCAACCAACTGAGCCCCCCCAGGGGCCCCCAAAGAATTTTTAAAGAACATATAATAAATAATAAAGTTAGACATATCAGAGAGCACTGCCCATCATAAAAGGTAGATATTGTTTGTGATATTTTTGTTTCACTTACAAAGATGTTTCCAAACCCTAGAGGAGGGTATAGGGAGCACTCAGAGGCTCCTGTAGCTACTCACAAAATGCATACTCCCCATGCCTGACTCAAGTCTAATGCATCAGACTGTCTGGTGGTAGAGCCCTGAAGCTTCCTGGGGGATTCTGATGCAGCTAGTTCATACACCAGGAGATGGAGCAGCAGAGGACAGCTGACAAAGACAACTGAAGCCTAGAGAGGTGGTGTGAGCTCCCCTCCAAACCACCCAACAGATCAAGGGGACAGCCCTGTTGCCCCATGCTGTCTCACCTTTCATCAGGTGCCACACAGCAGGACAACATTGTTGGCATTGTTTTGAGTCTCCGTGTAAGAGAAGTATATCTTGGGTGGGGAGGATTTTTAAATTAGTTCTCGTTCTTGTGAAGAAATAGAGAAAGGAAAGCTGAGCAGAGATTCAGGACTCATTGAAGGTGAGATTCAGGACTCACTGAAGGCCACTAGGAAGTTACCAGACTGACTGGTTGTCACCCAGTGAGACCCTTCAGGCAGAGAATGGATTTTTGTGCATACACACTCAACAAGATTTTCAGAATCTCAGTGTGAAATATTTTTCAAGTTAGGGAGCAATGCTTTGTGTCACATGTGTTAGAGCACAGGAACAATATTTTCTTTATGGGATGGTCAGGTGTTTTCTACTTTGGAGCATGCTACACTAACACAGAGTTTTGCAGCCCCTGCCTCTGGCACATAAGAGCACACAGACCGTCAGTAAATATTTGTGAATTAATTAACAGCTGAAAACTGTACTCAGAGTTCCTGAATTCATTTAAGACATGTAAAAAACAAACAAGCAAAAACATCACCTTATAGGATCCAGAGTGCTAAATAAACCTATAATATTTACCCCTCAATAAACTCTGGGATTTTAGAGATAATTTTATTTAATTTCTGTTTTCTCTTGAGCACTTTCATTAAAACTCAAACTTGATCACTAAGATGTTTTAATTTTCCAAACTTTATGTAGAAAATATAAGCTAATAATTTATGTCAATCTAACCCATTTTTCTTCCTACTGGAGATGCTAGGGCATCACTGCCCATGCATTTAGAAATATAATGTGAGCTACATATGTAATTAAAAACTTTTATACACATTCAAAAAACATTTTTAAAACAAGTAAAATAATATTAATAATATATTGTATTTAATTCTATATATCCAAACTGTTGTGATTTATACAAGTAGCATAAAAACTATTGTGATTTATACAAGTAGTGAAATACATATATATTTATATTAAGTCTTTGAAATCCTGTATTTATGTTATAGCTGCAACACAACTCAATTCCTATGAGCCAAGCTTCAAGTGCTCAGTAATAGCATGTGCCTCATCGTTACTGTATTGAACAGCATGATCTAAGATTTAAGGCTAGCTGAAGATGGAAGACAATGACTCTTAAAATCACCTATGGAATAAATAGTTGAGCAACAATAATGCTAGTCCCATCTTACAGAGAAAATCCTGGGATTGTTTATGACAAAGCTAGACCCAATATTCTTGACAAATTCATCGTCACCTCAAATACTTGAGTCTACTGGTCAACCCACTCCTTTTGAAAGGCTGCTGCTCTAGGAGTCCAGAATGTAGACACTAGCATTGAGCCATCTGAGCTCGAGCCCTAGTAATTATTGTTCATCTTTGGCAAGTATATCTCATTTCCTTGTCTATAAAATATGCATAATAATACCAACTTCATATGGTGGTTTAGAGGATTCACTGAGGTTATATTATAAAGCAATTAGGATAGTGATTGGACATACTTTGAAAGGAAGAGCTATTATTATCTAGAATTCAAATAAAAGCTGTCTTTGGTAGTTCTAAAAAGCCATTCACCAAGCATTTCCATTTTTCTTCCAAGCACAAGGTAGGATTGTGTTTCTTTGCCCTGATAAAGTTAGATGTGGTCATTGACTTATTTTAGCCAATGAAATGTGAGTGGAAGTTATAACGTGTCACTCCCAGGTGAAAACTTTAAGAGCAAGTGCTTGATTGGCAACAAGCTCTGCCACAGCTACCAGCCATGCTCCAGATGATACCTTCTCCATCCAGTCTGTGTCCCAGAGAAAAAGCCCCAGCACATCGGTGATGGACACATAGCATAAGAAAGAACTAGAATTTATTATTGCAAACCATGAAGTTTGGGGAAGTATTTCTTACTCTAGAATTATTTAGCCCATTGTATGCCATCTTAACTACTACTTCCTTGAGGGATTCACCAAGTTAATTAATGCTCCCCGTTTTCTCTAAATATACTGACTGATGCCCATAGATACCAAATACTCAATCCTATCAGGCATAGCTTATCACTCAACATCCCACATACCCATCAATATATTCCTATGCCTCATAAGTATTGGTTGTATTTATTTCCAAGTAGTTTATGCCAATTGTAGTCATTATTAAATTTAAGTAAGAATTGTACACTCCAATAAAATTTGAGTATGTAAAGAGAGGACTATAGCTATAAATACTCAATTAACTGTTATGAAAAGACTGTGAGTTGTTAAAATGCTTTCAATTAAGCATGTCTGAAACAATTAATGCTGGGGTAGGTTATGCACTATACAAAATATGAAATGGTCCCGCATATCTCTTTTAATTCTTCATTCCTTTTTAGGGAAATCCAAACCAGAAATTATAAAAGATATATTTATGGGTATGGTTTTTGCAAAAAAGGCAAAGCGGAACTCTAACCTAACTACCATATACTCACAGTATAGTTTGGCCCTACATCAAAAACAAACAAACAAAAAAAAAAACCTGGTAAATGAGTACATGGCTGTATGCTTTAAGTTAAACAAAATGCTAAAGATATGTATGTATTATTTTTATGACCACCCCCCCCCAAAATCAAATATTTGGATTAACCAACTAACTGATTCATTATGTGAAATGGGTTTTCTCCCATAGAATGTTGCTTAGGTTTTTATGGAATTCAACAACAGTAGTCTCTCACATAGGCACAGTACAGTATTTCTCTTTCGTTTTGAATGACGTTTTGCATGATGTTATATGTTTGGAAAGGCCTAATCTGAAAAAACAATTGCTGGGCACCTAAATAGTTCAGTCGGTTAAGTGTCCGACTCTTAGTTTCAGCTCAGGTCATGATCTCACGGCTTCGTGGGTTCGAGCCCCATGTCAGGCTCCGTGCTGGCAGTATGGAGCCTGCTTGAGATTCTCTCTCTCTCTCTCTCTCTCTCTCTCTCTCTCTCTCCTCTCTCTCTCCTTTATCTGCCCCTCCCCTCTCGTGCTATCTTTGTCTCTGTCCCAAAATAAATAAAAAGAGTTGCTGATGCATGATGCTTTAGGTAATAAAGGAACCCTTGGAAAACCACAATGGTATAGGATGGCCCCATGAAAATTGTATCTGTCTTCACCATCCACCCCAAGCCTTACTTTTTGGGAATAAAATTACCTGGAGCTTAACAATTACAATCATGCAACCAAGCTCAAAAATAAGAGGAGGTGCAAGCATGTCTCCTCACGGTCCCATAAGCCCCAGACACATGTTCCTCTTCTGACCATACTTACAACACCTAACATGGATCACACAAAGCACAATCAACTACTTTCAGCTGTTCCCCAGTGATGAAATGTTTCAGACATATGGTCACAGAGATTAATATCTGTGCAGACCACTTTGAAACAGCCCAGGAATCATTTGGGAACATGTGGCATTAAACAAATATAAATTCCAAGCCTAGCTCTTTCCTCCCTGTGCCTTTCCCTTCCACACCTGGACTGCAGAATGAGTCACACAGTAGTCTCTGAGAATGAGGACAAAGCACCAGGTATTAGCACATGTTTAAATTCAGAGCCACCAGACAAAATCCTCTGGAGGGGTTGTTAATCTTAGAAAATCACAAAAATGATGTGGGCTCCAGAAAAGAGTTCTGCTTTTGGTGGTCTCCTCAAAATGAAAACCCTCCTAGACAGTTTAGGGGGCTGGGTTTTAGGGTTGTCTCATGGAATTGGAGTAATATAAAAGCTTTTTCCAGTTTCTTCCACCCTCAGAAGACTGCACCATATGAGTTGGTGTCTGGCATTTCTGTTAGCTATTTCACTATCTCTTAAGTGATGAATTGTCCCAATCTTCTATGACATAATCCTAAAGGTGATCCTTGTGAAAAAAGCAGACAGAACCTAATACATATAATGTTGAGAGTTTTCACGGCTGTTTCTACAAATAGCTTGGAGAAGTTTCCCACAGATTAACTGCTCCAAAAATGCTATTTTGAAATGGTTTCAGTTGTGGGTAGAAGATACGTGCTTTGTATTTTGTTGAAGCACAGGCCAGAAACAATTGATAAGTCAGGCGTGGCATTTCCAGTTAGGCTTGGAAGTTAAATATTTATTACCTTGAGTTACAAGTTACAGAAGGGACATATGGTCTTCAGGCAGAATGTGAAGACAGACAAGCACACATAGTCTCTCTCTCTCTCTCTCTCTCTCTGTCTCTCTCTCCCCTCTTTTCACACACACACACACACACACACACACACACGCACACACACACACAAACACATACACACTATACAAATGGCTTGAACTGAGGAGAAAATTATAAATAAACGATAATTTATAATAAAATATACTTACTACTGCTGATTTAACAAAAAAAACTTTAACTACTTCATATAGTTTTTGCAAGACTAGAACTGTAGTATTACGTGTTTTAAGCTGTACAAAGTAGAGAATTTTAGTAAATTGAAGCTCCAATGTCCCAAAACAAACATTAGGATTTATATCCAGAGAAAGGAACAGCAAAGAAGGTGTCCTCCCAACCATTTTTTCAACCACAATGAGTTATTTAAACGATTCACCCTTAAAAAAAAAACAAAAACAAAAACAAAAACAAAAAACGATTCACCCTTGCTAGGATGATTACAATATGTCCTTAGTCCATCACTGTATAAAAGGTTGTAATGCACGCTAAGTTAAGAGTGTCAGGAGAAGAAAGCAGTAGAATTGGATCTTTTTTAAGAGGGGTGACATACAAGGAAAGGAGTCCTTTTCGTTTTTGCTTGAATTCTTCCAACAAATGGTGAATTTCTTAGAATACACTTTTTTATTCACCTTGCAATAGCGCAAGGACTCAGCTGGATGGGCAACCAGAAACCTAATCGATGAAGCATAAGGTAAAGTTCTTCAATTTCCTTAGAAAAGATTTGTAGCAGAAGCGACTCCAAACCTCAGAGTATCCATAAATATTATTAACTCACGTTAATTCTCTCATTTGCCAAATTCCACACCCAGGGTATAGAAAATACTGTCCTGCTCTCAGGCAACTAACCCAAACTTTTTATTTAGAAAGTAGACTTTAAGGTAATACCTTTTGAGGAAATCACATGGGTCTTTATAATCTCAAGAAGCAACTTTTGGCTAGAACACAGGAATTGACATGAGTCAACAAAGAGCAGCAAGTGAGATGGTGCTTGATGGTGAGTAGGATTTCTTATTTAAGTCTTTCTGCTTTTTCATTCATAACAGAACACCCAGAAGGACGAGAAAGATTTAAGGTTTGGAGCAATGTTGGTCATAGTCCTTTGAAAACAGTTTATTCATAAATGTTTTCCGAACAAGCTTGACCAAGTCTATTCCCTTATGGTTTTTATTTATCCTTTATAATCACATCAGTATTATTGGTTTTATTCAACAAAAGGAAAATTTGGATTTTTTAAAGACTTGATCTTTACCAAGAAATTCATCAGATTGTTTCAGAAAAATAATTCACTTAACTGGAAAACAAATCAGCTGCTCTGACAATTAGATTTATCTATTGTGTTTATTATGTGATATTTCACAGACTGAATCTAACCCCAGAGAACTCGGAATCTCTGAATGAAATAATAAAATATTCTTGCTAGTCTCTTTTGTTTAAAAAAAAAGCACCATTCTTTTCCCATCTTGCAAAAAGTGTGTTTATCATAGAAAACTTAAAAAAAATAGATAAGTCAGAAAAAATCATTAACATCATAAACTCACATCCAATCTTTCCAGAAAATATGATCAATATATAAAATTGGAAAGTGTAAAGCTGTTTTGTAACCTGTCCTACATTTTCCTTCACATTTCATACAGTTTCCATTCTTCTATAGCACAATTTTAATTATTTTACAATATCTGTTGCACGTCTGTAATTCCCTACTGTTAGACACATAACTTGTTTGAGGTTTTTTTCCCTATTTACAGACAGAACTATGATAAACATCCTATAGCAACATCATCCTGCAGATTATTTCCACACACCAAATTTCCAAAAGAGAATGACTGGCACCCAGAACTTCTTCTAAGATTTTGATATTTGTTGTCAAATTGCTTTCCAAAAAGTGATGTGAGAAATGCCCCCTCGGCAGCATGTGAGAAGTGTCATTTTCTTGGACTTTGTTGATACTGGATACTACACACGTTGTCTGACCTTTACCAAGTCAATAGGAAGAGAGACCCTTTATTGTTGTTCTGCTTGGTCACTTTTAATTTTTTTTCTTTCTTAATTGCTCCTTCAGGCTACCCACATCTTTCCTGTGGTTGATATCCACAAAAGCTTTTGAATACCATTGTGAAAATTACTGATGTAAAAATACACCCTGATGACACAGATACAGCTTACTTGCTAAACCACCCACATGATTTCAAGGTACTTAATTTAATTGCCATCTTAAGAATGTCAGGAGGGTGTTATAAGAACAGCAGTCAGAAAACTATGGTATGGCATCAGTGTCTATACCTGCTTCTGCAGTGGGGAAGAATTGAAGCATATTGGTATAATAGATACTTTAAAACTCCGTTAGTTACTCTCCCTCATTGATCGCTGGGTTCCTAATTGGGCAACCCAGTTTTCCCCAGAACTTTGTGAAATAGGAAGTTATCAGGAGAGACTAGCAGTGCTAAAGAAAAATTCACACTTACAACCCAGCATTAATAGTTTTTAGTTTAAGTCCATCACCTCAGGATGCTCTCGAGATGTATCCTGGAATCAGGAAAAAGAGTGACTCCTCTTTCTCCAGGCTGTGTATCCATCCTGGAGCTGCTGCTAATTGTAATGGGACAAGCACAACCTTTAAGCATGTAAATATCCCTACAGCCTCCATTTCTTCTGAATTGTATATACTGGATAAATAAAGTCATACAGAGAGAGAGAGGAAGATAGACCCAGAAACAGACAGAGACATGCATACATTTAAGAAAAACTAAGAGAAGGATGAAAAATACCCTAATTCCTTAAAATCAGAAAAAAAACTATTTTAGCATCATTAGAACCTTACAGTTGGCAATGTGAGCTCCAGATGCAAAAGATTATTCTTTACTGCAACATATGAGCTTTACGTGAGTCTTAAAAGTTATTTTTATTCAGGTGATATGGCACACTGGAGATAACCAATTATGTGTACATTAAGGTAATGAACACAATTAAGTGGTAATTATATGTCCGCTGCTTTACATTATTAGAGGAAAATCTTCACAATAACCTTATTAGAAAAGTGCCTTTATTATTTTTCTCATTTATAGATTTTTAAAACAAACAAACAAACAAAATGGAGACTGGAAAGGGAAATTCAGTAGATCCAGACCTTGGGACTACATTCGGCTGTTCCATATTCCTCAGTGCTCAAGTTAGTGGTGTCAACAGAGAGAAAACACGATGTCAAGAAGCTCTTATACCTTTATAAGCTGATCTTCAAAATGAAAAACAGCTGAGCAATAAAGAACTGGATGTCTGAAAAATAATCTCAATTGCAAATAATGAAGTATGTGTACCTATGTAAGAGCCATTCTTCCTCTTCATCTCTTGCGTTGGACTCTAAAATATCACCTAAAAGATGTACAAATCCTGCAAATACTGTACCTCTAAATCTCTGAAGTCAGCAAGGCAGGAAAAATATTAGAAGGTGATCAGGATTATCCATCTTGCTTCCTCTCTGCTAAATCAGTCATTGGGCTATTATGAGTAGGATGGAAAAAACCTTGTAATCCTCAGGTGTGCCATTAAACTCGTAAATTGCAAGACTTCTAGGACATTTTATATTACAGTTGACACCGCTCCATGGTATGTTCAAGGATGTTTTCCAAGAGAAGCCACTCTATGAAAACATTAAAATGGCCTTTTCACGCTCTTATATAGAAAAAGAAACATTCAGCTTCTTAGTTATGAAGCTAAGTCGTACGCAAGTTTCAGTCAACAGTATTGCTTTCCACAAAACTACCATTATCTCTTCAAGGAACCAGAGGTCACTAACCTACAATGGCCAGTTATTTCTATTTGGGCTGTCCAACTTTTATACCTTATAGGCCATGAAAGTCAAACTTCAGTTTTTCGATTCTATCAAGCTGAATAAAAACAGGAAGGGAAAAAGTATGGTTTGAATTTGCAAGGTTTATTTATCAACCTAGAAATCATAGAGGTTTTTTTTTTTTAATTGAGCAATTAGGGGTGCCTGAGTGGCTCAGTCGGTTGAGTGACTGACTCTTCATTTGGCTCAGGTCATGATCTCACAGTTTGTGGATTGGAGCCCCACATCAGGCTCTGCACTGATGGCACAGAGCCTGCTGAGGATTCCATCTCTCCTTCTCTCTGCCCTTCACCTTCTTGTGCTGTCTCTCTCTCTCTCTCTCTTTCTCTCTCTCTCTCAAATAAACTTTAAAAAAATAAATAAAATAAAATAGAGCAATGAAATTAAAAATGTATTTTTTAAGTGAGGCAAAAAAATGACACTTATTAGTCCTGGTACACAATACCTAAAGATAATCCTTTAACATATCTTGAAATTAAAATGAAGGCTATTGTTTTTCAGTGTACAAATCAAAATTCTCTGAATTATTAGAATTTCAGATGCTTCTTTCTTCTGGGGATTCTCATGTTGTATTTAGACAATGACATATCCAACAAGTCCTGTTTAAATACAGCTGGATAATTTTTCTAAGCAATAGGGTTTTCTCTCTCCAACTAAACTACATGTACTCCTAAAATTAAAGACTATGTTTCCTAGTGTTGTAATATACCCAGAGTGCCTACCTCCCTTTCCAGCACACAGGGTGTTCCCCATACTTGTGGACTATCAAATGAGGTAGGGCAGAGAAGTTGCACATACAGGCATGCTTCACTTTATTGCACTTCACAGATAATGTTTGGTTTTTTTTTAACAAATTAAATGTTTATAGCTGTCCTGAGTCAAGCAAGTCTATCAACACAATTTTTCCAAAAGCATTTGCTTACTTCATATCTTTATGCCACATTTTGGTGATTCTCACGATACTTCAAACTTTCTCAGTGTTACTAGTATATTTGTTATGATGATCCGTGATCAGTGATTATGACTGGCTGAAAGCTCACATGATAGCATTTTTTTAGTAATAAAACTTTTTTTTTAATTAAGGGATGTACATTTTTTAGACATAATGCTATTGCACACTTAGTACACTATGGTATAGTATAAACATAACTATTATATGCACTGGGAAACCAAAAATTTCATTGATTCACTTTATTGTGATTTTCACTTTATTGCAATGGTCTGGAATGAAATCTGCAATATCTCCAAAGTATACCTATATCAAGTCTGCAACTGTTTTGCAGTATGATCATCTCCCACCTTCCTGGCAAAAATAATCATTACTATATATGCGGTTTTTACTGGATTTTAGATAGAAATCTGCTAATTAAAAGCTTCTTAAAGCAAAGGTCAGCAAACTTCCTCTGTAAAGAGCCAAACAGTAACTATTTTAGGCTTTGGTAGCCACACAGTCTGGATGGCAACTACTCAACTCTGCTGTTATAGCGGGAAATAGGATTCTATGAAGGGAACAACATAGAACGTCACGTATTGATAAAAATATGGAATTTACAAGACGTTACAATCATGAATCATATACTTAATCACATGTCAATAAAATATATAAGGCAAAGTTGACATAAATAAAAAAAATTGACAATTTCATAATCACAGAAGAAAACTTTTAAATACTATTTTATGTATCAACAATTTAAAAACTCCCAGAATTGTGTAAAGCTAAAGCCTATATGAATTAAATATTATATGAAGATGTACACAGCACCTTGAATGTGGCAAAGAAAGGACATGCATTATTTTAAAACACACAAGAAATTGTCACAAATTTGAGCTTCTGTTAGGGCATAAATAAAATTTCAATGAATTCCCCCCAAAATAGGAGTTACAAGTTTCACATCTACTGAACATTGTGCCATCAAGTAAAAAATCCACAATATAAAAACTTTTTAAAAATCAAACTTGAGAGGGTCAATTGAAATTATCCAGCCTGAGTAAGAGAGAAAAAAGAATGAAAAATAAATTAACAGGCCTCAGAGAACTGTGGGACATCATCCATCATGATAGCATCATGTAACAGGAATCTCAGAAGAAAAGAAAGTGTTAGAAAGATTGTCTGAAGAAGGGCACCTGTCTGGCTCAGTCAATAGAGCATGAGACTCTTGATCTAGGGGTTGTAACTTCAAACCCCACATTGGATTGTAAGAGATTACTTAAAAATAAAAACCATAAATAAGTAAATAAACAAATATAAGAAAGATTATCTGAAGAAATAATGGTACAATCTTCTCAAATTTCATGAAAACATTCATCTATACATCTGAAAAGCCCAGTGAAATTCAAGTAGGATGAATCAAAGAGATTCAACCTAGGCAAACCAAAGTAGACTGTTGAAAGCTAAACATGAAGAAAAAAAACCTTGAAAGCAGCAAAAGAGAAGGATTCTCCCCATGTACAATGGGTCTTCAATAACAGCCAACTTCTCACAGCAACTATGGAGACCAGAAGGCAGTCAGACAACACAGTCAAAATACTGAAAGACAAATATTGTCAATTAAGAATTTCATATCAGTTGAGGCAGGCAAACCATAAGAGACTCTTAAGTATAAAGAACAATCTGAGGGTTTCTGGAGGGGAGGTGAGTGGGGGACAGGCTAAAGGGGTGATGACCATTAAAGAGGGCACTTATTGGGATGAACACTGGGTGTTATACATAAGTGATGAATCACTAAATTCTACTGAACCAAATACCACACTATATGTTAACTAACTTGAATCTAAATTTAAAAAAACAAAAACAAGACTTTTGTATCTGTCAAAACTGTCCTTCCAAAATGAAGGAGAAATCAAAGCTTTCCCAGGTTAAAAACAAACAAAAACAATCTGAGAGTTTGTCACTAGTAGGCCTGCCTTAAAAGTCCCTCAGGTTGAAAAGAAAGATCACTAAGGGTGCCTGGGTGGCTCAGATGGTTAAGCCTCTGACTTTAGATCAAGTCATGATCTCATAGTTTGTGAGTTCGAGCCCTACATCAGGCTAAGTGCAGAGCCTGCTTTGTATCCTCTGTCTCCATCTCTCTGCCTCACCATCTCTCTTTCTAAATAAATAAAGTCACTAGACTATAATTCAAATCTTCATGAAAAAATAAAGAACCCCCTCTCTGTCTGTCCTCTCTCTCTCTTTCTCTCTGAAATAAACATTTTAAAAGATCTTTAAAAAATAAAATAATTAAAACTATTTTTGTTTTTAATCCATTTTTCCCATATGATTTAAAATACAATTTCATAAAAAATAATATAAATGTATAATAATGGACACAAATGTATAAAAATGGCATTTGTGATACTAGATATATAAAGGAGGGGGAATGGATCTATATGGGAAAAAAGTTTTTGCACAGTATAAAATTAAGTTGGTATTAACATGAAATAAGTTTTTAAACATTTTTTAATGTTTTATTCTTGAGAGAGACAGACAGATCATGAGTGGGGGAGGGGTGGAGAGAGAGAGAGGGAGACACAGAATCTGAAGCAGGGTCCAGGCTCTGAGTTGTCAGCACAGAGCCCAACGTGGGGCCCGAACTCATGAACAATGAGATCGTGACCTGAGCTGAAGTCAGACACTTAACTGACTGAGCTACCCAGATGCCCCATGAAATAAATTTTTATAAATTAATATGTTCATTGTAATCACAATGAAAATAACTTTAAAAATCATGGAAAGTTACAATGATACATTAGAAAATACCTAATGTATAGGAAAATGCAGGAGTGGAATAATTGAGGAACAAAAAATATAAGACATATAGAAAACAAACAGTAAAGTAGAAAAAAATAAATCCTTCTTTATCAGTAATTATATTAAGTATAGATGGACTAAATTCCCACATAAAAGAGATTGGCAGAATGGATTTTTTTAAATGATCCAACTACATACTGTCTATAAGAAATATATTTTAGATTCAAAGGCACAAATATATTGAAAGTAAAAGAATAGAAAAAGATATTCTATGCAAATAGTAACCAAAAGAAGCTGAAGTGACCATACTAATATCAGACAGATGGAATTTAAAACAAGAAAGGATTACTAGAAACAAAGAAGGAATTTTTATAATGATAAAAGTGTTAATATTTTAAGAAGGTATGACAATGATGACATATGCACCTTACAGCAGAGCCCCAAAACACATAAAGCAAAAACAGACAGAATCAAAGAAAGAAATAAGACAATTGAGTAAAAATAGCTAGTGATCCCAATATTGCATAACCAATAATGGATAGAACAACTAGACAAGATAAGCAAGAAATAGTGGGTTTGAATAATACTATAAACCAACTAAACCTAACAGACATCTATAGAACACTCCACACAAACACCAAAATACACATTTTTCTCAAGTGTATATGGAATGTCCTCAAGGATAGACCATATGTTAGGCCACGAACAAGTCTCAATAAATTTAAAATGACTGAAATCATACAAAGTATATTCATCAGCTGCAATGGAATGAAATTATAAATCAACAGGAGACAGAAATTTGGAAAATTCACAAATATATGGAAATTAGAATTACTGCTAAGCAAATAATGGGTCAAAAAAGAAGTTAGTATATAGTTTTATAGGAACAAAAACAAAAACATAATACAACAAAACTGATGGGTGCAGTGAAAACCATGCTGAGAGAAAATCATAGCTATAAACACATTGAAATAGAAAAAAAATCAAATTAATAACCCAATCTTCCCACATCAAGAACTAGAAAAAGAATAGCAACCTATACCTAAAGCAAACAGAAGGAAGGGAAAACCAAAGATTAGAACAGAAATAAATAAAGACAGAAAAACAGCAGAGAAAATCAACAAAACCAACAGTGGGTTCTTTGAAAAGTTCAACAAAATTGACAAAACTTTAGCTATACTGACCAAGAAAAAAAGAGAAAAGACTCTAGTTACTAACCTCAGGAATGAATGAAGGCACTGATATAGAAATAAAAAAGGACGATAAGGGAACACTATGAATTGTATGCCAACAAATTCAATAACCTAGATGAGATGGAAAAATTACCAGAAAGACACAAATTACCAAAAGGGAATCAAGAAGAAATAAAAAATCTGAATAAACCTATAACAAGTAAAATACAGAAAAAACATTTGACAAAATCTCTTTCAAGATAAAAACTTACAGGGCACCTGGGTGGCTCAGTCAGTTGAGCGGCCAGCTTGGGCTCAGGTCATGATCTCACAACTCATGAGTTCAAGCCCCACATCAGGCTCTGTGCTGACAGCTCAGAGCCTAGATCCTGCCTTGGATTCTGTGTCTCCCTCTCTCTCTGCCCCTCCCCCACTCATGCTCTGTCTGTCACTCAAAAAGTAAATAAACATTAAAAAAATTAAAAAGATAAAAACTCTCAACAAACTAGAAATTAAAAGGATTGATGTCATATAAAATTAATGGCATATAAAAAACCCACAGCTAATATCATACCTAATAGTGAAAGTGTTCCCCCTAAGATAAAGAAAAACACAAGGATGTTCACACTTTCCCGCTTCTATTCAACACTGTATTGAGGTTCTATCCAGTTAGTCAAGAAAAAGGAATTTTAAAAATCCAGATTAAAAGATTAAAGATTAAAATATTAAAAGAAAGAATTAAAATGATCTCTATTTGCAATGACATGACCTTACACATATAAAATCCTGAAGAATACACACACACACACACACACACACACACACACACACACACACCTGTCAGAGGTAATACACAATTTCTACAAGTTTGCAAGATACAAGATCAATATATAAAATCTGTTGTATTCTTATACATTATTAGTGATCTGAAAATGTAATAAACAAACAATATCATTTACAATAACATCAAAAATAATACAATATTTAAGAATATTTAAGAATATTTAAGAATATTAAGAATATTTAACAAACATTTACAAGGCATGTATGCTGAAAACTACAAAATGTCATTAAAAAGGACTAAAGAAGACCTAAATCAATGGAAAGATATCCATATTCATGGATTGGAAAACTTAATATTGTTAAGATGGTAATATTCCCAAAATTGATTTATAGATTCAATGAAATTCCTGTAAAATTTCCACTTCCTTTTTCTGCAGAAATGGATAAGCTGACTCTAAATCTCATTTGTAAATGTAAGAATAGTAAAACAATCTTTAAGATGAACAAACTTGAAGAATTCACACTTCCTGATTTTAAAACTTACTAAAAACTACAGGAATTGAAAGTGTAGTACTAGCATAAGCATAAACATATAGATGAGTGAGGAATAAAATTAAATAAACTCTTACATCTTTAGTCAATTAATTTTTACTAGGGTGCCAAAACAATTAGAATTATCTTTTCAACAGATAGTGCTGGTATACCTGGATATCCACATGTAAAAGAATGAATTTGAGCCCCTTACACCATATACAAAAATTATTTCAAAATTGATCAAGATCTAAATGTAAGAGCTAAAAATAACATTCTCAGAAGGAAACTTCTGTATAAATCCTCATGACCTTGAATTAGGCAGTGGTTTCTTAGCTATAATAACAAAAACTCAAGCAACCAAAGGTAAAATAAATAAATTCGACCTCATCAGAATTTTGAATTCTTGTGTGTTGAGACAATATTACAAATGTGAACATACAACCACAGAATGAGAGAAAATAGTTGCAAATCATATCTCAGACAAGGGCCTAATATCCAGAGTATCCAGAATTCTTATCACTCAGCAATAAAAAGAAAAATAACCCAATAAAAAGTTGACAAAGAATTTAGACAGTTCTCCAAAGAAGATGTAGAAATGTCTAATAGCATATGAAAAGATGTTCCACATCAGTACTTATAGGAATAAAAATCAAAACCAAATGAGATGTCATTTCACACCCATTAGGATGGTTATAATATTTTTTAAAAAACCATAAAATAGCAAGTTTTGGGGGAAATGTGGAAAAATTAGACCCCTTGTACATTGCTGGTGAGAATATAAAATGCTTCATCCCCCTTGGAAAAGTGTCTGGCAGTTCCTCCAATGATTAAATAGGGAGTTGCCATATGACCTGGCAATCCCACTCCTAGATACATACCTAACAGAAGTGAAAACATGTTCATACAAAAATCTGTACACAAATGTTCATAGCAACAGAATTAACAGCAGCCAAAAAGTCAGAACAACTCATATGTCCATTAACTAATGAATGGATAAACAAAACGTGGTATGTCCACACAATGGAATATTATTCAGCAATTCTGGATATTATTAAGAATGAAGAGTACTAATACAGGCTACAACATGATGAACTTTAAAAACATTGCTAACTGAAAGAAGCCAGACACAAAAGGCAACATATTATATGACTCCATTTGTACGAAACAACCAGAATGGGAAAATCGTAGATACAGAAAGTAGACTAATTGCCAGGAGCTGGAGGTAGAGGGTAATAGGGAGTGAATGAGTATAAGATTTCTTTTTCGCAGTGATGGAAATATTCTGGAATTGGATAGTGGGGATGGTTGCACATATTTTGAACTTTATAAAGTGCACTTAAAACTATGTACTCTAGAATTATGAATTTTACTTTATATGAAATTTTATATGAATTGTAGATCAACACAAAATGGAAATGAGAAACTATGTAGAAACTTTAAAATGATAATAATGAGGGGCGCCTGGGTGGCTCAGTTGGTTGAGCGACCGACTTTGTCTCAGGTTATGATCTCACAGTTTGTGAGTTCGAGCCCCGCGTAGGGCTTTGTGCTGACAGCTCAGAGCCTGGAGCCTGCTTCTGATTCTGTGTCTCCCTCTCGCTCTGCCCCTTCCCCACTCATGCTCTGTCTCTTTGTCTCAGAAATAAATAATCATAATTTTTTTTAAAAAATGATAATAATGAGTATGCTCTTAATGAACAACTATGAAGGTTGCCTGAAGAAGCAAACAATGGAAATTGATGGTCTTAAATGTATTTAATCAGAGTACAAGAAAGATTGAAAATAAATGCATACGCCAAATACAGAAGCATGGAATATAATACACAATAAATGCAATGAAACTACAAGGTCAGAACCAGTGAATATAAAATCCTAAAATATGAATTTGAAAATTAAGTTTCAATAAAACCAAAAACATGGTAACAGCAATATAGTAGATAACCTTTTGCAAGTCTATCCAAGATAAAAAGAGAGAAAATACAAATAAAGACCATTAGGAAAATGAAAGGGGCAAATAATAAATATGACAATTTTTCACTTGCAAATATACTATGAGGGCCTTATATCAATGCATTTTGAAATGTAGAAGTGATAGATTTTTTTCTTAGGAAAATTATAATTACCAAAATCCATGATCTAAGTTCCTCATCATCATTTTGTGCTTTAAGAACAGAGGAAAGAAAGGCACCTGGGTGGCTCATTTGGTTAAGTGCTTGACTTTTGGCCCAGATCATGATCTCACATTTCATGAGTTCAAGCTCCACATTGGGCTCTGCACTGACAGTGTGGAGTCTGCTTGGGATTCTCTCTCTCTCTCTCTCTCTCTCTCTCTCTCTCTCTCTCTCTCTCTCACTTTCTCTTCCCCTCCCCCACCCTCTCACAATAAACTTTAAAAAAAAGAACAGAGGAAAAGTAAGTCATATATATTTTTAAATCACTTCTCTCTTGGGGCACCTGGGTGGCTCAGTTGGTTGAGCGTCCGACTTCAGCTTAGGTCATCATCTCACAGTTTGTGGGTTCAAACCCCACATCAGGCTCTGTGCTGACAGCTTGCTCAGAGCCTGGAGCCTGCTTCAGATTCTGTGCTTCCTTCTCTCTCTGCCCCTCCCCCGCTCACACTTTGTCTCACTCTGTTTCTCAAAAATAAATAAATGTAAAAAAAATCACTTCTTTCTTGTTCTACCTCTTTAGTACATGAGATTAATAAAGTAACTTATAAAACCGTTTTCCCCCCAAAGCCTCATTATCTTATTCACAACCAAATATAGCCTTTTTCTATAATTAAATAAAATCTGCATATTTAAATGCATAATTTTATAATCACATTATCATCTGAAATTGTGTTGAAACATACACTTCAATGCAGTTTTCTATCATAACTAAATCTTCATACAAAAGTAAAGGAGTGACATCCTAAAGTTCAGATATAGTTGGCATCACAGGACTTTTCCACAGTTACAATTCCTGGTACAATTTTGGGTACGCTTTGCACAGATGACTAAGTATAGATGGGCACATGTCTGTCTAGGAAGGAAGGGAGGGAGGAAAAAATGGAGGGAGGAAGAAAAGGAAGGAAGGAGGCTTTTGCTTCTCAAATGACTGTTAACACAAAAGTAAAATGTTATATTTTGAAGTTGGGAAAAGAAATTCAGCATAAAAGAAAAAAAAATATCAAAGCCAAATATCAAGAAACCAGTTAATAATGCATCAACATTAATTTATAAGTTAAAGTTCAAATTTTAAGTAAGAATGATCATAATATGTGAAAGAAAATGCTAACACACTCATGCTCTCTCATTTCATTAAATAGTAAAGTAGCAAATGGGGAAGCTAATCTGAAATCTCCCAAATAAAATGTACTTGAATATTCATATCTCTTTCATTTGGGACTACTCTCTAGCATGCCGATAACAGTTTATCATGCTCCAAACTGTTTTTGTTTTTTTTTTTTTTTTTGAAGCTTGGAAATCAAAATAGCTTTCAGGAACAAAAGGAATCTCATTCTTCCATCTGGTGACTTTCCTTAGATATGGAGACAAGGGGCTTGGAAATAATTATTTCCCAAGAAAATAAAGGTTTTAAAACTCAACCTTTCCCCACAAATGTTGACTTTCACATCTACAGATTTAATAACAATAAAAATTGTCATTTTCATTTTACAGATGAATGAATAAAGTCAGAAATCAAATAGGGAGGTATAATTACCATCCAATCCCCTTGCCATAATGGACAAGTAGGAAGAGAAGGAGGCATATTTGACCAGCCCAGTGTCTGTGGGGAGCTCGTTGGTCTACAGCCTTCTATGGACTCTCATCTCAAAGTCTTTCCTGCCCTCTTACCTCTGCTCTCATCCCCTGTCCCCAGGTCTCACCCTTGCAACCATATGCCACACAGGCTCCAGTCTCAAGGCCTTTGCCCTGCCTCCCCCACTCCTGGGAACTCTCTTCACCATGCATCTTTTGGGTCAACTCATTCACCTTTCATTCTTTGTTCAAATATCACTTGACTCGATAGGTCTTTCCTGACCACTCTATTTAAAATCTCAACCAGCCATCTTCCACTCCAACCTTGTACCCCCAGTCTCCCTGCCCTGCTCAATTCTTTCACATAGCCTATATTCCTTCTCATATACTATCTAGTGATTTTTAATTGTGTTGTTTGTCTTGGTTAGTGTTTCTCTGAAAGTAGAACCTTGGACAAAGTTTTGGGCACCGGTAATTTATCTAGAAGGTGATTCTGGGAGTCACGAAATCCAGGGACTCCAGTTTCAGGGAGCCAATGGTTTGGATATTGAAAACCTCTGGAGCTGAAACTGGCCTGACTCCTGCCTTGCTGTGGGGTAAGAAGGAGGGAGCTCTGTCAACTACAGACTGGGGAAAAAAATGATGCTGTTGGTAGTTATTAGTTCATCTATAGATCAGTTACCTTTTAAACCATACTGACTTTAGCCTTTAACTAAGCATCTTTAAAACTGCCTTTGAACCTTTTTTTTCCAGACAATAAGGCTTCCATAATGACACAATAAGTTGCGAAAGAAATGTCACACATTGAACCACGCTTGTCTTTGATCATTGCTATTTTAATCTTCCACTCAATGATATTAACATATGCGTTTATTATTTTGCCATTTTGGTTGTCTCCCGGTACCACTTTAAATCTTACTTTCGCTCAAACACAAAAATGTTCTTTTCAGTGTTTCCAATGTTAGCGAAGAAAAGAAAGAAAGAAAAAACCCTTAAGCCTCCGTACAGCCAATACATTACAAGGGGGATTTGATTCATTTTCGAAAGAGAGGTTTTGTAGTAGGGAAATGTGACCATCTAAGTTGGCAAATGTTTTCACTGAATTATAGACATCTTCAAAGACAGAGGAATTCCCTCAAACTATTTAAAATCTTCATAACGGACCTCCCACAAATGATAACTTCTTTAAAGTAG
The DNA here is from genome assembly GCF_024362965.1 of Panthera pardus. Taxonomy (NCBI): domain Eukaryota; kingdom Metazoa; phylum Chordata; class Mammalia; order Carnivora; family Felidae; genus Panthera; species Panthera pardus. Next base: position 46,785,077 of record NW_026526821.1, on the reverse strand, counting down.
AAATTCCCCTGAAGATGTACAAATCTTCAAAAAAAAGAATACCCCTCAAATGATTAGAACCTTACCAAACTCCATCTGGATTTGAGTTCCAATAATAAGGGTCAGAACCTTGTCCATACCTAGTAAAAAAAAAAATACTGTAAGAAAGCACATTTTTTAGTATTTCCAGATGTAGACGGAACATTTTTCGTTTTGAAATACAATGAGAAAACTTTTTCATGCTATTTTGGAAACGATATATAGGCCAAAGCAGGCAGAGAAAATTATTTGAAAGTGGTCAGGCCAAAGGCACTTTAAAGCAGGTGAGTTTGAATTCAGGATTAGAAACCAGTGGTGTGTCCTCTACCCTCTACTCACATCATTTTTTTAAGCCTGTTTCCATTGGTCAGAATATTAGTATCATGTAAACGTTGTTTTTTGAAGTTGGGTTTAACTACAACGCAAGAATAAAATGTAATTGTGAGAATGAGAATAAAAAAGCAACAGTTTGACATAAACAAAAGAAAACAAAAGGATTAAAGCCCTTATCTGTACCTAGGCACACAGGCAAAGCCACAAACACACAGACCCACACCTCCATTGGCTTTTAGTAAATTGGTCATCCATGTTTGTTCAGTGATGTACACGTTTTGCAAAGATATCAACCTAAACAGTAGCTCTATCTTGCTGCCTCTCGGTACATAGGATTTTCTGTCCCCATGGAACTCCTGATCATCTGTGAGAAAGTGTATGGAGGTCTCATTCCCCACTGAACACTCACTCCTGACAGATACTGCCCCCCCCCCCCATAAACACACCTCAAAGACTCATCCTGTGCTGGCGTTTTCCTCCAAAACACTCCTCGAACAAACACAACTGGAAGTAAGCAGGAGAAAAATGTGCTGTGTACAAACATTCCCACTTTCGCCCCCATGAAAATAATCGTTTAGCATCTACATCACTATCATGCTTTGGTGCTGTTTTTAGGGGGTTTTCTTGTTGCAGTTTGGAGTTTTAGGGTTTTTTTTTTTCCTCATTGCTATTCATTTTTTTTTTAGGGCTACATCTACTTTCTTCAAGATTGTCATTTTGCAAGCCATTCTAAAGGCACTAGCTGTGCTGAGAACTCACTAGCAAAATTGGTGGCTGGGTAAAAATTGCAGGGATATAAAACCCACCACTCAATCCATGTTAATCTGAAGCTCATATTAAGATGTCCCAAGGCGGGAACTTACTGATGCAAATTAATAAAATAGGAGCAAAATTTATCAGTCCTCCTCCCTGGACAAAACCACTTAGATGAACTAGACATCAAATTTCCTAGGGGCAATTTCTCTGTCTCTTACTTTTTCCCTTCAGGACTCTTATTCACTCAGGTCTATTTGGTGAACGCACACAGCAGTCTAAGGCAGTTAGAAAACACTCCTAGAAGGGAACAAAGCCAAATTCTAGAACCTCAGTGGACCTTCTCCAGACCAGAGGATTGGGTGTATGATGGAGGTGGTGCACCTTCAGCATATCTATAATTATTTCCACCATTCCTCAGCATAAACCTTCACTCATTAAATGGGAATAACAATAGTGAACATTTCATATAATTGTTTTGGGATCAAATTAATCAATAGCAGTATAGTATTAAGGATTATGCAGGGCACATAGTAAATGCTTAAAAACATTAGTTACTTTTACATGACTATATCCTTCATCCTAGTGTTCTGTCTCTTTGCACCTCCTTGGCTCTCCCATCATTCAATCTAGCTCTAATTTGCCCCTATTTTACAGAGTTTTCCCAACAGCCCGCAAAGGGGACACTGTTCTCTCTGTTCCATGGTATGGAAAAAACTCAAAACTCATTTTGGAATGATTTTGAATTGTGTTTTTTTATGTTTTGTTCACTTTAGACTTGGCATCCTTCCATTTGCAATATTCTTAATGCTGTGCTTAGAGCAAAGTTGAGTCCACGAGTACTTGGATACTGAAACCAATGAAAATGGTTCTTCCCAGTACAGAGGAACCAAGTACTAAGTACTTGGGAATTTTGTAAGCCAATGTTAAACCATTGGTAGCCTGAAATGGGCCATGGTGACATAGTAGGAGTATTTACACCATAGAAATTGGCAAATGCTACAAATAAGGATTTTGTTGTTGGTATTGTTTTCTGGGGTTTTTTGAGAAGCTATTAACCAACACACCATTGGTCCTGACACTGACTTATGTGGCTTCCACCTTGTTCTTCACCTAGTGACATTCTCTGTTCACAAGCTCTGAGCCTTGCCACCACCCCAGCTCCTAAGCTTTGGAAGATATCTCTAACATTGACTTTCCAGGTCTTGCTGCATTCCCTGGGAAATCTGGAGTAAGGTCTCTAGTGTTTTGCCTAGAAGCCAAACAGCAGCTCATCTCCAGCCAAGACCAGCCCCTACTAGCATAACTAGGAAGAATGGGAAGGAAATGGAAGTGAGAATTGAGAGGTGCTAGGAAAGGTGTACACTCCACCATGGAAGAAAGAGATCTCTGGAAGTAAGCTTGGGAGAGATGTCCTGACAACCAGACCAGTGCCCAGCTCTACACCCAAAGCTTGAGTCAAGAAGGGTCCCATAGGTATAAATTAGGGAGATATTTTCTTATATCAGACATTTCCCCAATGGTGTGTTTTTTGGGACCCCCATCTCTAGATGGGGACCATGTTTTCAAGGAACCCATCGAAGGAAGCCAAACTCGGTCTGATAAATATAATGGAAGTTTTCTCTGCTGTTCTCTCTGCTCAGTGGGCCCTCAGATTAATTCATTGGGCCCTCCACTCCTGAGTCTCATTCTTTCCATTCCCACCCTCTGAATAAGCCAGTGCCTGGAAAAGTCAGTGCTTCCAGACACTTCCTTTTCCTCCATTCTTACAAGAAACTCAAGAGTGTTGACAAAGATGACTGGCTCCGTCCTGCAGTTGTGGCTTAGGCTCTCCAAATATTAGAACAAAACATTATCAAGGCACTTCCACTGTCTATTTGTCTACTCTCGATTTTTTTTTATCTCCAGTTTGGATCAATTATTTGCACAGTTCAAAATATGTTATTTGCTACCTGTCCAAAATATTGCCGAAGGAAATTTTTAAAATACGAATTGGTGAAGGAACCCAGCCAACTCATCAGTGAAGACTTGTCCTCAATTTTCACATGGGAGATTAATAGTAGAAAATGGGTTTTGGAAGGGGAATAACCAATTGTTAAGTTTCACTGTGGTTGTTTTATTTTATTTTATTTTTACCTATTTTAATTCTTTAACTGAATTGGTCATACCACTGAGTCCAACTTCTCTTTCTTTGTGCAACTCCCCTATAAATTACAAATTTAATCCATAGAGTGCAGTGCCTTTCCTGGTTGATTTGTGGCAGACAATGGAGCGAGGCAGGTTTGTTATTTGTCTCAGCATCAGATCATTTGTCCGTTGCCACCCTGCTGACTGCCACACGTGCTCCATCAGGAGGGCCAGTTGGGTCCTGTTTGCAGTGAAGACTCTAGTGTTTTCCCTGGCAGAGCCTCCGTGGTTACAGCAGTCCTGGTTCTCATTCAGATGTGGGATTTTCCAAAACTATGTGAGCAGGTACATTTTTAGTTCCAGAGGTCTATGTGGCTTTGCAGTTTCCTCAGTGTATTTTGAGGCCCTCTGCCAAGAAGACCAAAGGAGAAACAGGGTCTCTTTTCCCCCAACCAGCCTCACAAAGATAACTGTCCTGATTCTGAGGCTGAGGTAGACTAGCACCATGGAGGACTCCTGTCGAGTGAGAAAGGACTGTTTGGCCTCCTGGAGGATTTCTTCAGTCTGTTCTGTAAGACAGACATGCCCTAATTTCTTCCCCGTACCCCACAGTCCATCCTTCACCCCCCACAGGTCCCTCCAGCTGACCCTATCCCAAAGAGAATAATTTCAATTTTGTTTGGACTCTTCCAGCTTAAGCATAGCATTCTCCTATTCTCACCTCCATTCAGCCAGGAAGTCAAACTAGCAAGCGATCATCAGATGCTTACTTGTTTCCAGGCTTGCACTGCAAAAGGAAGGCACACTGAAACATGACTCTTGAATTTGATTTAAAAACTGAATGGTTTCCCCAAAATATTCACGTCCTCAAATGCTATGTGGGATCTTGGAAGGAATTCAAAGAAAAATAGCCCTTATCACACTTATACTTCCACTCCAACACACTGATATGAGAAATTTGTTTTGAGGGGGAAAAGCTAAAACCTTGGCCAATTTTGAGATTTCTGTTAATTATCAAATCAATGATAGAGCAAAGTATATATTAGTGTTTGGTTGTATATTTTATAGCAGAAAACAATCACATCTAATTTATGTCTAAGAGGAAAGCAGGAATTAATTGAAGAGATATCATGTAGCTGCTGCCTGGGTGGAAGAATACAGAATTAAGTGGAAGCAAGACAGAATCCAGACTAAGATGTAGGGACACTCTGGAATTGGGACCGCAGGAATTAGTTGATACCCTCATCTGTATTCCTTTGGAATGAATACGTTCCAGAATTGTTTTTCCTGGGTATGTGTTTGTTAGAGTCTTCAGGCTAGAAGTCGTAATCTGGCTCAAATCATGTTCTCGGCCAGCTCCTTGATCTGTTCTGACCAGAACAATAACCAATGAGAAGAGTTGGATGAAGGTACTATAAGGACCACACCTGCTTCCATGGAAGGAGGAAGGGGCCTGGATTTTCCCACATTCCAAAAAGACACACCATGAAAGAAGATTAATTCCCCCAGAAAGAATTCAGTCGGTGATTTGTTAAGAAGGGGATACGTGGTAGGAAATCATGACCAAAGCTATCATATGTCCACCAAAACTGGACACTAGGCTTTCCAGATGTTCTAGCCCATAGTTATATGGAGGGTTATCTACTCTATGAAGCATGAGCATCCAATTGCTAGAGCCTTAAGAGATAAGGCCTACTCTTTCTGTCCAACGCTGTCTGAGAGAGTTCTTTTGCATCAGTTGGGTATTGAGTACTGCACTGACCACTTGACCAGCATATTGGGAGACAAAAATCTGGAAGGGTGCTTATACATCAAACAGAAGAGACACACAGAAAAATGAAAAAGAGAAAGCAAGTCAAAAAGCATTAAGAGGCAAGTTCAGAGCAGGGATTAGACTGCCCATGAGGCATGGCGGGGCATTCCAAAAAGACTTCTTGGAAGATACAGAATTAGTGCTATGATTTTTAGACAAGAAAGAGGTTCAAGTTTGTAACTGGCCACAGTGAAGGGAGAGTACACCATAGCTTGGGCTAAGTATCAAAGGTAGGAATATGACACTGGGGCTATGTCACAACTACAAGAAGAGTGGCTTGGCAGAAAGGTAGGATTAGGTTGACCCAATGCTGTGCTCTCAACAGGCTACTGGGAAAATCGACTATGGGGCAAGGAGTTACCAGAAATTCAAGCCCAGTTGAATCAGACAGGAGGCTCAAGTTCATCTCATCAACCTAGGCAAATTAAGGGAGCCGTTTTGCTTTACAACTTCATAAGATTCTCAGCCACAGGAATATAACAGTTTCTTGCCCTGAAACTTGCCATTTAGGGCAGCTACAATAAAATCATAGTGTGCATCATCATCCCACCCCAACCTCTGCCAAAAAGAAAAAAAACATAATTGCTGATATTACCATTTTGTGCACTGGATGAGAGTTTCCAAAAACAATAACAATTAATTTTCTTTGGTGGTGTTAGCCAAAAAAGCCATGAGGTGCCAGGTTTCCATGATCTTCTTAGATCATCTGGCATCTGTGAACAATGGTTATGAGGAACAAGCCCTTGGAGGCTTGTAAAGTTGTGTTATAACCCCGACGTTAGAGGTTTCATATCTTGGCCATTCCACATCACAGCAGGTAGAAAACCCAGAGTGGAAAATGTCAGCCTGGATACAAGTTTCCTCCACAGAAATATTGCCTCAACATAGCTGAAATCCTTAGAGATCTTTTCTGTGTAAAGCTTCAAAAACACCCTAGCCTTGGCTTCAGATGCCTTTTTGACGCTACTCCAGACATATTTAAGAAATGGGTCTAATTTTGAAGGATATATTTAGGCAGCCAACCAAGGCTTAAAAGTGGAATAAGCTATCCTGATTTTATGTAAAAAGAATTTAAAAAAAATAAATGTGGCCAAATCTCAGAAATTTCTGAAGGCATTTATACTGATCTTCCATCAGTTAAAGAAGTTTAAGGTGGAATGAGAGAGATGAGTGTGCCATATGACTTGGGGTGTGAACTCTTCTCAGTTATTTCGAGACCATTGCTATAAAGAGGATCTTCAGTGTGATAGACACAGCTTATCCTTCCTTCCAAGGTTTTTTAAACCCCATGAAAAAGTCTCTTTAAAAAGTAGCATTAACACTCAAATTTGCCAGCAAAGAGTAAGATAGCCTTGTCCTGCTTCCTGAAATGAGAAGCTAATGTCACATTTTTTTCTAAGCTTATTTTTTCCCAGTTATCTTTTCTAAACAGGGTGCTGACAAGATAAGAGAGCTAACTTGTTTTGGATGATAGTCAAGCATTAAAAATGGAAAATGAAATGAAAATGAAAGTGGAAAATGAAAAAAATAACTGCAACAACCACTACAAGTGAGAAATGAAAGTCACTCCATCGAGGACCTGCTATGGAAAAGAACAATGCGGGACATTGTAAAGAATTTTAAAAGCAATACTTGAAAGGAATTTAAATATGGATTGTAAAACAAAGGATATGTGTGTGCATGTGTGTGTGCAAAAACATGTTTGACAAGTACCAAATGCAAGGCAATGATTGCTACCATTTGCAGAGTGTCTGTTAAGGGGCAGGTTCTACTCCACCTGGTTCTATACATTAGCTAGTTATAGCATTTTCTGGTTTCCAATGCTCCATCCACACTCTCCCAGCACAAGGTCCCCATGCATGTCAACCCACCTTACTAAGAGCACCTACAGTCCTCCACCGACGGCTTCCTCCTGGTCCTGGAACATGGTCAGCCCCTCACTGGGCAATTTGTCTGGGCAGAGAGTTAACACCCTTGGGAGCAGCCCTCAGCCAATAATCAACAAGAATTGGTGCATAAAATTTAAAATTAAAAAAAAAAAAACCTTGCCTTGAGGGTGCCTGGGTGGCTCAATTGGTTAAGCGTCCAACTCTTGGTTTCAGCTAGGGTCATGATCTCACAGTTCACTGGTTCAAGCCCCAAGTTGGGCTCTGCACTGGCAGTGTGGAACCTGCTTAGGATTCTCCCTCTCTCTCTCCCTCTCTCTCTGCCTCTCCCCTGCTCCCTCAAAATAAATAAATAAATAAATAAATAAATAAATAAGCAAACTAAAAACAAAAGCAAAAACTTGCTTAGCTTTTGTTTTCTGTCTCCAAGAGGAAGATCACCCCATAATGGAATGATCCAAGAGATGAAATTTATTGAAGTAGATCCCTCTTAGTTACTTTCTATCACAATTATTTCTTCCTAGGATTTGTCTGCTGCAGTCAGATAGGAGTTACTTCTGCAGTTATTTATTATCTGTTTCCCCCACTTGATGATGCCATCAAAGGTCCAGACTCGAGTCCTTCCACTCTGACACTCTCTGTTTATCAGCAGTGATCCTACACCCACATATCATGACCTTATCTCCCATGCCAGCTTCCCAAGGAGGCAGGCAAGAGAGAGGGAACAAAAAAGTCTTACTCTGCCCACATTTCTGTTTCTTCAAGGAAAGCAGTGTTTCCCAGAATCTTCCAGAAGGCTTTCTTTTACATGCCATTAGCCAGAATTAGATGCCATGGTCATCCTACAGAAAGTATCCTAACAAAGTAGAATAAGGTACCATGATTGTTTTAGACCAGCCTTATGACTTCAAAGTTTTTATGATAATGAAATTAGTTCATATCTTCATGTCCCAATATGGTAGCCACTAACCGTGTATGTCATCAGTTAAGCACTTGAAATGTGCTATTGACTAAGAACTGAATTTTTAATTTTGTTCACCTTTCATTTGTTTAAATTAAAATGTGGTTGTGTGTTGAACACTGTTAGGTTTAGATAAATCACAATTCATCCCCTCTCCCATTGGGATTACATTAGCAAAAAAGCAGGTGAGGAGAACATGGCCAGTAGATAGACAACCAATTGTGTCTGCCCTAATTTACCATTATTAGGTTTATGTCTTAAATCTTATTTTGTCACTTTTATTTGTAACAAAAACAACAAAGAAGGCAACACTTTAAACACCTTAAGTTCTAGAACACTGTACTCTACTAAATTCCCAGAAATAGAACCGAGCTAAGCCACAGTACCACAGGAAAGATGTGATGAGGGGCTTGCTTTTCCATCCCACCTCCAGCTGAATTGTAGGCAATCTGTTAAATGTTGACTGGGGAGAAATACCTGATCTGTGTGCAACCAAACAGTCATTCTCAACATGAGAACATAGGTATGGTAGGATGTTGGAGAGCTCAAAACAATCATGAATTAGAGGATTATAACTTCTTTTAACAGTATTTGTTTCAGTGAAACCTGTACATGTGTGAGGCTCTGATTGTTTAGTGGGTGTTGGCTTCATCTTTGTCTCTCTTGCCTATCGGGATCACCGATTCGTGCTATGGATCGTGTGTGACCATTTCTAGCAGTGATACCAATGAGGGATGAGGATGAGCACTCCCCCGATACCCATAAGGTCAAACTACCAGCTTTCATTGTTACCACCTTGTCAGAATCTCTGTGTGGGCCGTCAAGGTTCAGTAATAGCTGGAATTACTCCTCCAGTCTAGAAGAATAGCATGTGAGGCAGGTTGGGCTCCTGAAAACAGGTACTAAGACAGAGTTTTGAAAGTAAATTGTTAACAGGGGTCAACATCTGTGAAGGAAAGGGAGCAAAAACAAGATGGGGCAGAGGAAACAGTCAAACTGTGGTACAGGCACGACAAAGCTTGATCATCATGATGGGGACCACCCGTTGTCATGCATAAAGCAGAAATTGCCAGACTTGTATTCTCTTTTTTCACTTTGAGAGGGACTGGAGTTCCAGCAAGTCTGCCATCTGCAGCTGAGGCAAAGCCTGAAGGTGCTGGCAGCTGGGTGCCCCCCGATGCCCATAACTCCACAACTGGAAACAAGTTCTGCTTTGAAGGTGAGTCTGGGCAGCACATCAGTGTGTCTGCAACACATGGCTAGATAAGTCCTTTTAGGCATCTCAGGAATCTGTAAGCACAAAACATCAATTTTCTGCATAGTTAATAAAGTTATATTATTGGTTGATTTTCACTACATTTGACCAAAGTGCCCACTCTTCTAGGTAGGTCTGGAGTCCACTGTATATTAGCATAGACAGCAGTCAAGTCTGAGGCTCTATTTGTTGTTGTTGTTGTTGTTGTTGTTGTTGTTGTTGTTTTAATTTCTGATGTGATTTTTTTTTTTGGCTGCATTCATGTTCCATCTTGTAAATTTGAACACTGAATGGACAAAATGGCATATTGAATTAACTGTTTTTGTCCATTCTACTTTCAGGAACCCTTTGAAGAAATGTTACTCAAATTTTGAAGGTCTTTTTTTCAATTATACTTTTCCCTGGGCTGTTTTTTTGTATGCACATACCATATTCTCTCAGCTGAGAGCAACTGTCTCCTTTGAAAGCCATATTAATTATAATAAGTGTATGATAATTTGTCAAATGCACAGTAAAATAGCTTTTTATTCACCAAAATGTTGTGAGAAGAACTTATTGGTAGCTATGCCCTTATAAAGAAGCATTCAATCAATAAGAACACCTCACGAATGCTCACTGGGAAGAAGTGTAGCTCTAATGTCTCCCCTTGACTTAAGCTGCGCAAAGCTCTCTTGTGTTTTATTACATTTTAATCCTGCAGCAGCTTACAGAGTGGGAAAACTAGAAAGAACAACCTCATCTTACAGATTAGATGTCTCCCTCAAAGCAATTGAGTGGCTATCAAAGACCACCCCACCCAAAAATTACACAGCAGTCTCTCATTTCAAGTTGTCTAATAAATCAAAGACTGCATATGTGCATTTGTAGGACACATTCATCCATATTAAAATCTGTGCCTGCTGGCCCCAGTCAGTGGATTTGTTTGCCAGGAGCTATGATCATAAACGATGAAAAAGAATTGGGAAATGAAGAAATCTGGGGAAGCACTGTTTATGGAGTGCCCAATGCAAAATGTAGTGGATTCTCTGCATGTCTCATATAACTAAATCTTCCTTCACCAGGACCAAGAGACGGAGAACCACTATACCCATTCCACAGATGAAGAGATCAGAACTTCAATCAGTTCTCAAAAGTGGTGGAACCAGCAGTTCAACTCCTTAATGTCTGACTTCAAACTTCTGGCATTCTCCTGATCCCTCTCCCCCTCCCTGCCCCTCTCTCCCCCTCTCCTGTCCTCACCACTGCAACTTCTTTTGTCCTTGGAAGAATAAGTGTTATTATCTCAAAGAATTCTAGTATTCTGCAACTCCTCTGAGTGTTGTTGTTATTATTATTAATAAATAAAGAGATATAAGAGAACATAAGGGAAATTGTCTTGGATGCACTAAACTCAAAATTAGAAGTTTTCCCCCAATATTCCATTTCAGAAGAAAAGAAAATAAACTTTCCAAATGGGTTCCAGTTGTACTAAAAGTCATCTAGAATTTTATCCCAAACTTTTGAACTATTTCAGACCTTGGTACCCTTCAAAGCCCTGAGGTCTGTGATGTGCCCATTAATTCCCTATGAGGTAGTTATGTCTCCAAGTTGGGGGGAGTAGTGTGGCAAGAATCCCACTGTAACTTTGACAAATCTGATCTCATTCATCATCATCTCTGCTTCAGCTACCATCTGACAACTCACCGGTCTCTAGACACAGATACATGCTCCAGATCTGGAACGCTTCACTGTATTCACTCTAATGAGAAAATGCACCAATATTTCGATGACGGTAGGGTCTGGGTTTCTCAGTGTTAAAGGTTAGTTCACCCGTTTCAGAAACTCAGAGTCTGTCCAAATAAAAAGAAAAAATGTAACATCAGCTGGTGGCTTCTTGCAAGTTTTATTTTATCTAGAAAGAATTAATAGTAGTAGAAAGGAAGGGTGCCTGGGTGGCTTCAGTTGGTTGAGCATCTGACTTCAACTCAGGTCATAATCTCATGGTTTTTGAGTTTGAGTCCCACATCAGGCTCTGTGCTATGGTTTTTGAGTTTGAGTCCCACATCAGGCTCTGTGCTAACAACTTGGAGCCTGGAGCCTGATTTGGATTCTGTGTCTCCCTCTCTCTGCCCCTCACTTGCTCTCTCTCTGCCTCTCTTTCTCTCTCTAAAATTAAATTTAAAAAAAACATTTCAAAAATTAGAAAAATAGCAGAATTTGGGAGGTCCAGGCTAAGGTGGGATCCAGAAGCATGGACTCTGCAGCCAGACTGGATTCATCCCCATCTCCCACCCACACTAGCTGGACCATGGATATGTTACTTAACCTCTCTTGGCCTCAGTTTTTTTTTTTAAGCTTTAAAATAGGGGTAGTTCCTACATCAGAGTCTTATCATGAGGAGCCAGAACTTGAATCTATGTCAGGCTATATAAAATGTTTGTTAAACTATTATAGATGATAGATAGATAGATAGATAGATAGATAGATATACAGTTATAGATATAAAGAGAGAGAGAAATAGAAAATATATTTGGGGGGAGAAAGGAGTACACAACTTACAAATGCAAGTTATGACCTTGATAAAGGCAAAGATTTCTTAACAGGACACAAAGAGCAGTAAGCATTAAGAAAACTTGTAAAAACTGGACTACGTCAAAATTAAGAACTTCTGTTTTCTGGAAAGCATCACTATGAGATTGAAAAGGCAAGTCTTAAATCAGGAGAGGTTATTACAGTATATATGCCTGACAGAGGACTTGCCAGAATATATAAAGAATACCTACAAATCAATAAGAAAAAGCTGCAAAACCCAATAGAAAAATGGTCAAGAGACTTGAACTGACATTTCACAAAAGAAAACTCCCAAATGGCTAACAAGCATATGAAAAGATTCTCAACATAATTATTCATGAGGTAAATGTAAATTAAAACCACAACATGATAGCAATGGATATCAACCAGGATGGTTTGAATGACTAAATGAAAAAGACAGAGCATACTGACGTGTTGGCAAGTATGAAGAGCAACTAAAACACCAATGTTTTTTGAGAACTATAGGTAGAGAGACACCACTTAGAAAATAATGAGGCATTTACGACCCAAAAAAAGAGTTAAAATGGCTACTGTCTGACCACCCACTGGATAGAACCAAGTTTCTTTTTTTCTTTTCTCTTGCTTTTTTTTTTTTAAGAGAGCATGCAAGCACACACACAAGCAAGGGAAGGGTAGAGAGAAGGAGAGACAGAATTCCAAGCAGGCTCTACACCATCAGCACAGAGCTCAATGCAGGGCTCAAATTCAAAATTGTGAAATCATGACCTGAACTGAGATCAAGAGTCGGACACTTAACCAACTGTGTCATCCAGGCATCCCGAAGCAAGTTTATATTTGAAATGTGAATATAATAATTATCAGGGCCTATAAAATAACTACATGGTGAGTCATGCAAAAATCTACAATGTCTACACAATATGAATAATGATTCTCTCACCCCATTCCTGTGCTAGAATAACCAGTTGCTTACCTCCTGCTTCATCTTCAACCCTTTTGACAATGCACAGAAATAGCCAGGTTGGTATTTCATTAAGATGTAAAAGGAATAGAAAGGCTGGATGCAATATAGTGGTTGTAAAGTAGAAATTTCTGATTGACCTTCAGTGAGCAGGCAGTTATCTAAGAAAAGTGACCTCAGATCCCTATCAGAGGATTCTTCTACGTAGGGGCCATCTTGTACGGTGCTCCATTTTGTGTTACCAGTTCCACTCAAGAAACAAGATCCTGCATGATAAGGTGCTTTTGAAACTTTGAGAAACTAAGCTGTTTTTAGAGGCATTCAAGATAGACTTGTGTTAGACTGAATTGTGTTTTGTGGGCTCATGGTGCTTTCTTGCTCTGTGTAGTTTGGGTCCTCTAAGAAAGAATATGAGATTGGACATGAGGGAGATTCGTTGGAGAATTTCTTATGAGATTAGATGCGAGGTGGTCAGGGAGATAGGGACTGGGGATATGGGGCTTCAGACTGAAATTCTGTGAAAGTCTTAGCTGGGGTAACTGGGAGTCCCCAAGCAGAGGTTACTAATACAGAGTCCCACATTGGCAAGAAGGGGCTTGTTCTAGCAGTCTTGCTATGTTCAGCCATTGGTTGTGACCAATGTGGGGAAAGCACAGCCTCAGCATAACTATGATGGTGGATCTGAAGGTGTAGCACCTTGCACTTCAGTCAACTGCTTCTTAGAACAGATTCCTTCCAACGAAGAACTCGGTGGTGCCCCTCCATGGCTGACACACTTTTTGTTTCCTAATGAAAGCTGAATAATGTAGCAATGATAATAGTAATAGGAACTAACATTTTGAATACTTATCATATGCCAGATACTTTTCTAAGTACCTTACATATTGACAACTCATAAACTAGGAATGGAGGGGAAGGGGAACGTGGGTGATGGGCATTTAGGAGGGCACCTGTTGGGATGAGCACTGGGTGTTGTATGGAAATCAATTTGACAATAAATTCCATATTTAAAAAAAAAAGGAATGGAGGGGAAGGAGTTAACTATTCTGATGACCTTATATATGCCAAACAATGTTCCAGGTACTTTATCTGTGCACTCTTGTTGTAAGGTTCAAGAAATGTTGGTTTAAACACCAGTCTTACCATTAATTTACTGTTTCATCTTGAATGTGTCCTCAGAGACCTCTAGATTTCTGTTAAAAAAATATCTTAGAGATTCTTTTTGCATGATTTTCAGTTCCTTTGCAATTTGTAATTGCATCTTCGCTTATTTATCTGTGATGCCTATCTAATGAGGATGAAGAATTTGCCTGTTTTACTTATCAGAATAAGGGTTTGCACAGTGAATATCCGTAAGTCATAAATAAATATGAGTTAAATCAGTGAATAAATTTTCATAGTCTACTCTCTGTCAGTTACCCAGAGAATCTCATTTCCATCACCCTAGAAATAAAATATCTATGTTTTTTTGTGTGTGTTATAAACATTTGTATGTCTATAAGTACTTAATTATTTAATTTGTGGTAAAAGTTCGAAAAAACAAAATTATGGCATCAATGTAATGAATAAGCTTTGTTGTAAAATCTCAATAAATCTGAATATTCTAATTTCCACTTTTGATCTTATTCCCCCTGCTCCCCCAGCACAAGATAACACACACAGTCTGCTGAGACACTAAATCACACGACCCCTGAGTATGGTGACCACAAATCTCAGAATTTCTGGAGCAGGATCAATTCCCAATATTCTTTCTATTGTCTTTTTTCTGGGCAGATATACTCACAAATCATAAACAAAACATTCTTTAGCAGACCGGTTCCCAATTTTTGATTCAGAAAATATGGTCACCAGATTCTCAAAACTTCTGGAAGCTTTTCTTAGGAATTGTTTAGGGGAACTTTGGGTTTGTGGTGAACAGTTTTCCTGAAAATAAATCTAAGTGTCATAATACCTATTTCCATGTGTCAACAGCCTATTCTCCTAAACCTTTGAGGGTCTCTGTGCCTCTTGCTTGACCCTTTCCTACTTTCCTACCTGCTCACCTCCTTGACCCACCAGGCTCCCATCCTTCACTTTGCTTTGAGGAGTTAGTCTTCCCTAACCCTCCTCTGTGGCACCAGTAATCAAAAGAGTGTTCTATGACTTCACATGGTTTGAAACTCTTTTTCATAGAAGTAGTGGGAGAAAAGTTTATGCTAGATTTTAAAGACTGTCTTAAATTATATTCTCCGAGACGCAGACCTTGAGACAAAAGGCTTTCTTTGGGAGATAATCCCAAGCAGTATTGGACGGAATGTGGGATTAAGGAAACGAGACAGGAGAGGGATGGAAGCCAATAGGTGGAGATGGTAAATAAGCAGATTACCTCTGTGGGCAACTGGGGCTCCGTACCTTGGAAGAGGGTATGGAATCCTCTGGAAGAGGGTGTAGAACATGCTTCTGTGTCATCCCACTGAGGGGCAAAGGGGTTACATCTTTAATCCACCAATTCCTATCTGCGATGGGTTGTGAGTTGGTCCTGGGGTTTTTTTTCACCCCCTAAATGCCAGTCTGCACCAACCCCAGGCAAGCAAAGTATGCTCCTGTGGCTCAATAAAGTCCTTGAACAATGAACCCAGTGTGCCTTCAGTAAGAAGCCCTTGGAATACATGAACAGGGAACCATCAGGGTCTGCCACAAAGACTAGAGGCACCTAAGAGCTGGGTGTGATGAACTTCTGTCTGAACTAATTCTCAGCCTGAAAACTTATGTCTCAGGCTCATCCAGTTTGATCTTAACTAATGTAGCCCCTTAGCCCCACTAGCTGCTCCTCACAGAGCTTTTTCTCTGATCTAGAAAGCAACTCCCTGCCTTGGTTCATTCACGGAGCCTTATGCTAATAAGGAAGAGCTCAGGAAACAGAGTACATAAGCAAAGAGTGGATTTCCATTGTGACTGGACCATATGTGTCTGCTATGGTAGAGGTGGTCTGGGATGTCACCACAACTGTGTATCATGTGCTGGACAATTGCTTTTCAACATTTATTGGATGTGACAATGTACTAGGTGTGGTCCTAGCCCAGAGGACTTAAAATCTAAATAAACCTCTAACTGTCTTTGATGTATGGTATTTTCCTTTCCTTTCATTCGGTGGTTCTTGGCAGCAGGTGCTGACATTTTTATTATTCACACATACGTCTCCAGGATACCATCTCACCAGAACACTTCAAATTTATGCAGGAACTTTCTTCCAAGGAGGCCAAAGCTCTTCTAAATAAACCATCTCTATCATCACGGGATTTTAAATGCAAGGAAATCTCCATGTGAAGGAAAAGAGGGGAAAACATGTTTCCCTCATGTCATACCTAGAGAAAGCAAGGACCACCGTGGGATGTGGCTTTCACAAAGGTTCTTTGCTACATGGGAGCAAGAAGCCTCAGTCTTTACATCTATAAAATAGGGAAGATAACAATAAGACCAATCATATATACGTCTGTGAGAGGAATAAATAAGACAGCTCATGTGCCTGATACAAGACCAGGACATACTGCATGCGAATCATAATCATAACACCACAGAGATTCAAGTCTTAACATGCAGCCTCTCCTTAATGTGCAACTCGCCATAACATCTGGGTAAATAGGAAAAATGAATTCAAGGACTGGTCCCAGTGTCTACCATAATGGGAACCACAACATGTACCCTGAGCCTCATTTTTATCATGATGATGATGTCCCCCTTACATCCTTTTTTCAGAGTACTTTGGTGAAGCTTGGAGAAAATGGTACCTTTTGTGGTAGATGGGGTTGCGGTTTACAATCTTTCACTCCTCCATTTGCCATGCAATTTGGTGGCCCATCCA
This sequence comes from Panthera pardus, assembly GCF_024362965.1. Lineage (NCBI taxonomy): Eukaryota > Metazoa > Chordata > Mammalia > Carnivora > Felidae > Panthera > Panthera pardus. The sequence goes on along the minus strand of NW_026526821.1, from coordinate 46,768,600 downwards.
TCAATAATGGGATTGGCCATGTAACTAGATTTGTCCAGCAGGATCCTGGCAGAAGTAACACATGCCAAGGCCATAACATGCTGCATAGTTTGACTCGGACTCTTGTGGGATCAACCCAAGTAGAGAGGAGTACCAACTCTTACCACCATCTAGGGTTAACAGTGGGGTTATAAAAACAACCATAGTTCACATTCATTAAGCTCTTACTGTGTACCCAGGCACTGCTGTCAGCTTTTGACATCTTTTAACTCATATAATTAACAACAACCTTAGGAGCAGGTACTATTGTTACCCCAATTTCCATGTACAGCAACAAAAGCCCATGGAGGACAAGTTACTCACCCAACTTCTTCCAAAAGCAATGAGGTTGCAGCTTAAAACTATGTGATCTGACTGCAGGGCCTAACTGTTGACCATTACACAGTACACAGAACATGGAAGTTAGGAAAACAAAGGACAGAGAACTCTAGAGCACAAACTCATCTGGGTGCCACGTGCCATTATGATAGGGCGCTTCAGCTGCAAAGTGAATGCAGATCTGAGCTCAAATCCTGACTCAGCTTTTCATCAGCCATGTGGTCTTGGGCAGATGTAAATGTCTCTGGGCCTCTATTTCCTCACCTCTAAAATGGGATAATATCGGTCCCTGACTGCTAGAGCTACTGTAAAGATTGAATGAGTCCAAGCCTATCCAGGGCTAACACTGAGCATTGAGCAATGTTAGTGTCCCTTACAGCAGCCAGGCTTGATCACTGTAGAACCCTGAGCATCTCTTTTGTAAGACTGAAGTGGTTAGGAAAAGTGACAGAAGCCCTGATGACAAATTTTCCCACCTCTGTGCTTAGCCCTGGAGCAGGTCTGACAAACACAGAGCAGTCTTTCGCCCTGTTGCTGAAAAAACAGATTCTTCTTCAGATGGGAATGTGTAGAGCTTGGGTGTTAGATTTTGGTTTATGTTTTTAGATCAGCATCCAAAGGTTTAGGCACCTGATGTCATTCCCCTCTCACTTACCCAGGAGTCTAGAAAACCCAAGGATTCCAGGTAGGGGAGAGTGGCACAGGGCCAAGGGTGCATCAGCGTTGCTGCCAGAGACAGAATGGGTGGCCTCAGCTCTGAGACCAGCTGCTGCCTGACGACAACATCTTTCTAAAAAGTTAAAAAATATTGTCAACTTTAGTGCCAACTTCCAAAGGGGCACATCCATCCTCTCTCAATCTTCTAACCATCTCCTTATCTTTGCTGGCAAGATCCATTTAACACATCTCCATACATCCATTTAACACACTGTTTATTATAAGAATGAATTTGTGTCAGTACTCCAGGCACTTAACAGCTTTAAACATGGACTTGGAGTCTCTGAAAGTATCTGAAAGTCTTTCCAATGACTTAGAAGGCTGAAGGGCTTCTCCACAAGGCACCAAAGGAATACGAGATGCTGAGTTCAGATTTTAAACGGCTTGTAAATTAGGCCATAACTGCACAGCCAACTTTGAAATATTGTACGTCACCCCTGTGCCCTTCCTGAGGTCGCTAACTAGAGGTGACATGGGAAAGCAGGGCAGAGTCTATAAATTATTATTAACTCTTTGATTTTACTGTGAGTTTCTAAGACAACAAAGTGGAAGCTCAATATCTAGAAAGAGGGCTTTGACTTGCTTGCCAGTGTGTGAACCCTTTGGCTCTAGTTCATCAAGAAGCCTATAAAAAACCTCCATGAACACACTTCAACCACTGCCTTGTACTCCTCTAATGAACACAGAAACATTCATGGCAAAGTATGATTTATAGGGGAAGGAATTCCAGTAACTGTCATTCCATCTTTTCTGTAATAAGGCCTCATGGCTGACAACTTTAGAAAACACTGTAGGGGTAGGGTACACCAGCGAGGCAGACCACTTCTGAGGGAGAGTCGCCTCAAGATTGTCCAGTCCATCCACAGAGATTTTATTTGCAAAAACAACCCACAGAAGGCCAGGAGATATGTACAACATCACATGGCTCCTGCTTTTTAATAATCATTCTTTCAAATCAATAAAGCCAGTTTTATTGAGTGGGGTCTAATGACCCACACATTTTTTAAGTGAGGAGATCTTTTTTTTATAAAAAAAAATGAAAAAGAAAGAAAAAAAAACACACAAACTAACTTCAGATGGTGAGTTTGACCTCAACTGGTCTTAAACTACAAAAAAAAAAAAAATAGAAAAGAAAAGAAAAGCTTAATTTTTTTTCCATCTAAAGTTTAATAAAAATCATCTTTCCATTATTTCTGTGGCAGTGTCTAAGTAAACTCTCAATGCTCATTTCTTGGTGTTGGAAAGAAATCACCCTCTAAGGTTATAAACTAACAGTTATCACTACTATAAATAAAATATTGAACATCCCGGAGTTTATTCTGTGATGAAAATTGCAACGTGCCAGAATGAAATTATTCTTGCAGCAAACAGAATCTACACATTAAGGACCAACACATCCCTGGTTCTCCAGCCTAAAATTCCACTAACGACCACTTTGGTTTTTATTTTTAGTGCTAAAAGGATGAAAGTTGAGGGAGGTACTTTTTCCTCCAACAGCTATGGTGAAGGGAAGTGGTATAAAATCTGCACTGATGTGCCATAGAGAATTACATGGGAACCTGATTCGCAAACAATATACCTCACTTTGATTGCTGCCACAGCCTGAATATTCCTTGGATTCATAAGCTGTAAAGTTTTGCCCCAGCTCCCCAGTGACCCCTCCCTCATCCAATCACAGTCTCTCCCAAAGTGCCCTGGCTTCCTGTCTCCATCTGTGGCTCTCCACTCATCTACACCTCAAAAGGCCACATCTTCTCTGCCAACACTGCCATTTTCATAATGGGCAGCACCACCCCAGGTGGGGCAGGAGGCAATCAATCATGGAACAGGAAGAAACCACAAGAACTTCTGTTGGTGTTTGTTTTCCCTACATGAATAGGAAACCTGGCTTTAATCTTTTTTGATATGCAAATGGAAGCTGCACCCTTAGTGGTTCCCATGGCAGGATGCAGAGGGCAGAGGCAGGAGGTGGTGCCTTCATTCATGGGTTAGTTTTCTGTGTCTTGTGACATTGCAGGTCACATGCGCCCAATTTGGTGGATTTATGGATTGTATTATCTGGTTTTAACTACAGTAATCCTTGAAAAATAGCTAGGTGACTGAAAAAAAAATCTAAAAAGCATCATGGGACAAAATTAACATTAGGTATACTAAAGAGCAAGAGGAAAGCAGAGCTAGCATGCTTCCTCCTCCCAATAACATCCACAACTCACAAGTCACAGGCCAGTGGTGTTTAATTATGGAGGGATCTGCTCTCACTCCACAGAAAGTGTCCCTTGACTCACATGTCAATGGTGAGCCATCACAAAACTTGTTTAAAAATCTATTTACTTTCCTAGGGGTGCCTAAGTGGCTCAGTCAGTTAAGCATCTGACTCTTGATTTCAGGTTAGGTCATGATCTCACAGTGGCCCTGTGGGATCGAGCCCTGTATTGGGCTCCATACTGGGCATGGAGCCTGCTTAAATTATCTTTCTCCCTCTGCCCTTCTCCCCACTCACACACTCTCTTTCTCTCAAAATAAAATGTATTTACTTTCCCATGTTTTTTTTTTAATTCTCCTTTTTCTATATATTTAAAGTCCAATTTTTTTTTAATGTTTATTTATTTTTGAGAGAGACAGAACATGTGCAAGTGGGAGAGGGGCAGAAAGAGGAGAGACAGAGAATCCCAAGCAGGCTCAGCATTGTCAAGGCAGAGCCCCATATGGGGCTCAAACTCACAAACCATGAGATCATGACCTGAGCTGAAATCAAGAGTTGGATGCTTAACCGACTGAGACACCGAGGCACCCCTCATGTCCATAGACTCTTAAAGGAGTGGAACTTATATCCTTAATAAATAAAACATACTGGATACACACTCAAAATTGGTTTACAAATAGGGGTGTGTGTTAAAAATAATAAAATAAGAATGAAACCAAAGGGTAGTTCGTGTCTTTGGGTTCCCCCAGAAACAGATAATGAGACACGGATTCATATGCAGGTTGTTTATCTGCAATCCCAGGATGTACTAGCAGTGAGGGAGACAGAGAGACAGGGAAGAAAGCAGTCACAACGTGGTGCACAATCAAGCAAGTTAGTCTGAGGATAACAGGAGCTTGATTTTCCTGGGGAATTCTGAGAGCCACTGTAGAACACAACTCAGTGCCATACCACTTGAGATGAGAGATAGGAGACCTGGGGTATTTATGCACCAACTTTCCTCAGTCATCTCCAGAGGGCTACTCCCAGAGAGGCCTTAATTTTCTAATCCTCCTGGCCTGTGCAGGCTCTAATAGCCAAAGAAATTCTCAGGTAAAGAAATGAAGGTAATGGCCAAAAAGAGGCCAACAGGCATTGAAAAGTGCATGTTTGGGGATAGAAATGGAGCTACACCACCTCTCTGATAGGAACTTCAACAACACACAGGTCATTTCTACTTTCATAGCTACTTTCAACGTGATAGCTTTCTTGCCTTGCCCTTCAGACTTACCACACCCATTTGGTCTCTCCAAACACAAGACAAGTTCCTTTGAGGTAGATCCCACACACTTTTTCTCCCTCAGTACCTTGCACAGGGACCAGCAATTTTTAACATCTGGGGTATGTTTATTGAAGATCTACAATACATCAGGCAATCCTCAAGATACCGGGAATAAAACAATGAACAATATAAATTCATCCCCCATGGAGGTTACATTTTTTTTTTCTTTTTTTATTTATTTATTTATTTTTTTATTTTTTAATATATGAAATTTACTGTCAAATTGGTTTCCATACAACACCCAGTGCTCATCCCAAAAGGTGCCCTCCTCAATACCCATCACCCACCCTGCCCTCCCTCCCACCCCCCATCAACCCTCAGTTTGTTCTCAGTTTTTAACAGTCTCTTATGCTTTGGCTCTCTCCCACTCTAACCTCTTTTTTTTTTTTTTTCCTTCCCCTCCCCCATGGGTTTCTGTTATGTTTCTCAGGATCCACATAAGAGTGAAACCATATGGTATCTGTCTTTCTCTGTATGGCTTATTTCACTTAGCATCACACTCTCCAGTTCCATCCATGTTGCTACAAAAGGCCATATTTCATTTTTTCTCATTGCCACGTAGTATTCCATTGTGTATATAAACCACAATTTCTTTATCCATTCATCAGTTGATGGACATTTAGGCTCTTTCCATAATTTGGCTATTGTTGAGAGTGCTGCTATAAACATTGGGGTACAGGTGCCCCTATGCATCAGTACTCCTGTATCCCTTGGATAAATTCCTAGCAGTGCTATTGCTGGGTCATAGGGTAGGTCTATTTTTAATTTTCTGAGGAACCTCCACACTGCTTTCCAGAGCGGCTGCACCAATTTGCATTCCCACCAACAGTGCAAGAGGGTTCCTGTTTCTCCACATCCTCTCCAGCATCTATAGTCTCCTGATTTCTTCATTTTGGCCACTCTGACTGGCGTGAGGTGGTATCTGAGTGTGGTTTTGATTTGTATTTCCCTGATAAGGAGCGACGTTGAACATCTTTTCATGTGCCTGTTGGCCATCCGGATGTCTTCTTTAGAGAAGTGTCTATTCATGTTTTCTGCCCATTTCTTCACTGGGTTATTTGTTTTTCGGGTGTGGAGTTTGATGAGCTCTTTATAGATTTTGGATACTAGCCCTTTGTCCGATGTGTCATTTGCAAATATCTTTTCCCATTCCGTTGGTTGCCTTTTAGTTTTGTTGGTTGTTTCCTTTGCTGTGCAGAAGCTTTTTATCTTCATAAGGTCCCAGTAATTCACTTTTGCTTTTAATTCCCTTGCCTTTGGGGATGTGCCGAGTAAGAGATTGCTACGGCTGAGGTCAGAGAGGTCTTTTCCTGCTTTCTCCTCTAAGGTTTTGATGGTTTCCTGTCTCACATTCAGGTCCTTTATCCATTTTGAGTTTATTTTTGTGAATGGTGTGAGAAAGTGGTCTAGTTTCAACCTTCTGCATGTTGCTGTCCAGTTCTCCCAGCACCATTTGTTAAAGAGACTGTCTTTTTTCCATTGGATGTTCTTTCCTGCTTTGTCAAAGATGAGTTGGCCATACGTTTGTGGGTCTAGTTCTGGGGTTTCTATTCTATTCCATTGGTCTATGTGTCTGTTTTTATGCCAATACCATGCTGTCTTGATGATGACAGCTTTGTAGTAGAGGCTAAAGTCTGGGATTGTGATGCCTCCTGCTTTGGTCTTCTTCTTCAAAATTACTTTGGCTATTCGGGGCCTTTTGTGGTTCCATATGAATTTTAGGATTGCTTGTTCTAGTTTCGAGAAGAATGCTGGTGCAATTTTGATTGGGATTGCATTGAATGTGTAGATAGCTTTGGGTAGTATTGACATTTTGACAATATTTATTCTTCCAATCCATGAGCAGGGAATGTCTTTCCATTTCTTTATATCTTCTTCAATTACCTGCATAAGCTTTCTATAGTTTTCATCATACAGATCTTTTACATCTTTGGTTAGATTTATTCCTAGGTATTTTATGCTTCTTGGTGCAATTGTGAATGGGATCAGTTTCTTCATTTGTCTTTCTGTTGCTTCATTGTTAGTGTATAAGAATGCAACTGATTTCTGCACATTGATTTTGTATCCTGCAACTTTGCTGAATTCATGTATCAGTTCTAGCAGACTTTTGGTGGAGTCTATTGGATTTTCCATGTATAATATCATGTCATCTGCAAAAAGCGAAAGCTTGACTTCATCTTTGCCAATTTTGATGCCTTTGATTTCCTTTTGTTGTCTGATTGCTGATGCTAGAACTTCCAGCACTATATTAAAGAGCAGCGGTGACAGTGGGCATCCCTGTCGTGTTCCTGATCTCAGGGAAAAAGCTCTCAGTTTTTCCCCGTTGAGGATGATGTTAGCTGTGGGCTTTTCATAAATGGCCTTTATGATCTTTAAGTATGCTCCTTCTATCCCGACTTTCTCAAGGGTTTTTATTAAGAAAGGGTGCTGGATTTTGTCAAAGGCCTTTTCTGCATCGATTGACAGGATCATATGGTTCTTCTCTTTTTTTTTGTTAATGTGATGTATCACGTTGATCGATTTGCGAATGTTGAACCAGCCCTGCATCCCAGGAATGAATCCCACTTGATCATGGTGAATAATTCTTTTTATATGCTGTTGAATTCGATTTGCTAGTATCTTATTAAGAATTTTTGCATCCATATTCATCAGGGATATTGGCCTGTAGTTCTCTTTTTTTACTGGGTCTCTGTCTGGTTTAGGAATCAAAGTAATACTGGCTTCATAGAATGAGTCTGGAAGTTTTCCTTCCCTTTCTATTTCTTGGAATAGCTTGAGAAGGATAGGTATTATCTCTGCTTTAAATGTCTGGTAGAACTCCCCTGGGAAGCCATCTGGTCCTGGACTCTTATTTGTTGGGAGATTTTTGATAACCGATTCAATTTCTTCGCTGGTTATGGGTCTGTTCAAGCTTTCTATTTCCTCCTGATTGACTTTTGGAAGCGTGTGGGCGTTTAGGAATTTGTCCATTTCTTCCAGGTTGTCCAATTTGTTGGCATATAATTTTTCGTAGTATTCCCTGATAATTGTTTGTATCTCTGAGGGATTGGTTGTAATCATTCCATTTTCATTCATGATTTTATCTATTTGGGTCATCTCCCTTTTCTTTTTGAGAAGCCTGGCTAGAGGTTTGTCAATTTTGTTTATTTTTTCAAAAAACCAACTCTTGGTTTCGTTGATCTGCTCTACAGTTTTTTTAGATTCTATATTGTTTATTTCTGCTCTGATCTTTATTATTTCTCTTCTTCTGCTGGGTTTAGGCTGCCTTTGCTGTTCTGCTTCTATTTCCTTTAGGTGTGCTGTTAGATTTTGTATTTGGGATTTTTCTTGTTTCTTGAGATAGGCCTGGATTGCAATGTATTTTCCTCTCAGGACTGCCTTCGCTGCATCCCAAAGCGTTTGGATTGTTGTATTTTCATTTTCGTTTGTTTCCATATATGTTTTAATTTCTTCTCTAATTGCCTGGTTGACCCACTCATTCGTTAGTAGGGTGTTCTTTAACCTCCATGCTTTTGGAGGTTTTCCAGACTTTTTCCTGTGGTTGATTTCAAGCTTCATAGCATTGTGGTCTGAAAGTATGCATGGTATAATTTCAATTCTTGTAAACTTATGAAGGGCTGTTTTGTGACCCAGTATATGATCTATCTTGGAGAATGTTCCATGTGCACTCGAGAAGAAAGTATATTCTGTTGCTTTGGGATGCAGAGTTCTAAATATATCTGTCAAGTCCATCTGATCCAATGTATCATTCAGGGCCCTTGTTTCTTTATTGACTGTGTGTCTAGATGATCTATCCATTTCTGTAAGTGGGGTGTTAAAGTCCCCTGCAATGACCACATTCTTATCAATAAGGTTGCTTATGTTTATGAGTAATTGTTTTATATATCTGGGGGCTCGGGTATTTGGCGCATAGACATTTATAATAGTTAGCTCTTCCTGGTGGATAGACCCTGTGATTATTATATAATGCCCTTCTTCATCTCTTGTTACAGCCTTTAATTTAAAGTCTAGTTTGTCTGATATAAGTATGGCTACTCCAGCTTTCTTTTGGCTTCCAGGAGCATGATAAATAGTTCTCCATCCCCTCACTCTCAATCTAAAGGTGTCCTCAGATCTAAAATGAGTCTCTTGTAGACAGCAAATAGATGGGTCTTGTTTTTTTATCCATTCTGATACCCTATGTCTTTTAGTTGGCGCATTTAATCCATTTACATTCAGTGTTATTATAGAAAGATATGGGTTTAGAGTCATTGTGATGTCTGTATGTTTTATGCTTGTAGTGATGTCTCTGGTACTTTGTCTCACAGGATCCCCCTTAGGATCTCTTGTAGGGCTGGTTTCGTGGTGACAAATTCCTTCAGTTTTTGTTTGTTTGGGAAGACCTTTATCTCTCCTTCTATTCTAAATGACAGACTTGCTGGATAAAGGATTCTCGGCTGCATATTTTTTCTGTTTGGCACACTGTAGATATCGTGCCAAGCCTTTCTGGCCTGCCAAGTTTCAAAGGAGAGATCAGTCACGAGTCTTATAGGTGTCCCTTTATATGTGAGGGCACGTTTATCCCTTGCTGCTTTCAGAATTTTCTCTTTATCCTTGTATTTTGCCAGTTTCACTATGATATGTCGTGCAGAAGATCGATTCAAGTTACGTCTGAAGGGAGTTCTCTGTGCCTCTTGGATTTCAATGCCTTTTTCCTTCCCCAGTTCAGGGAAGTTCTCAGCTATAATTTGTTCAAGTACCCCTTCAGCACCCTTACCTCTCTCTTCCTCCTCTGGGATACCAATTATGCGTATATTATTTTTTTTTAGTGTATCACTTAGTTCTCTAATTTTCCCCTCATACTCCTGGATTTTTTTATCTCTCTTTCTTTCAGCTTCCTCTTTCTCCATAACTTTATCTTCTAGTTCACCTATTCTCTCCTCTGCCTCTTCAAGCCGAGCCATCGTGGATTCCATTTTGTTTTGCAATTCGTTTAAAGCGTTTTTCAACTCCTCGTGACTGTTCCTTAGTCCCTCGATCTTTGTGGCAAGAGATTCTCTGCTGTCCTGTATACTGTTTTCAAGCCCAGCGATTAATTTTATGACTATTATTCTAAATTCACTTTCTGTTATATTATTTAAATCGTTTTTGATCAGTTCATTAGCTGTTGTTATTTCCTGGAGATTCTTCTGAGGGGAATTCTTCCGTTTGGTCATTTTGGAGAGTCCCTGGAGTGGTGAGGACCTGCAGGGCACTTCCCCTGTGCTGTGGTGTATAACTGGAGTTAGTGGGCGGGGCCGCAGTCCGACCCGATGTCTGCCCCCAGCCCACTGCTGGGGCCACAGTCAGACTGGTGTGTGCCTTCTCTTCCCCTCTCCTAGGGGCGGGATTCACTGTGGGGTGGCGTGTCCCATCTGGGCTACTTGCACACTGCCAGGCTTGTGGTGCTGGGGATCTGGCGTATTAGCTGGGGTGGGTAGGCAAGGTGCACGGGGGCTGGAGGGGCAGGCTTAGCTCGCTTCTCCTTAGGTGATCCACTTCAGGAGGAGCCCTGTGGCAGCGGGAGGGAGTCAGATCCGCTGCCGGAGGTTTGGCTCCGCAGAAGCACAGAGTTGGGTGTTTGCGCGGAGCGAGCAAGTTCCCTGGCAGGAACTGGTTCCCTTTGGGATTTTGGCTGGGGGATGGGCGGGGGAGATGGCGCTGGCGCCTTTGTTCCCCGCCAAGCTGAGCTCTGCCGTCCGGGGGCTCAGCAGCTCTCCCTCCCTTTGTCCTCCAGCCTTCCCGCTTTCCGAGCAGAGCTGTTAACTTCTGACCTCCCAGACGCTAAGTCGCGCTTGCTGTCGGAACACAGTCCGTCCGGCCCCTCCACTTTTGCCAGCCAGACTCGGGGGCTCTGCTTGGCCGGCGAGCCGCCCCTCTGCCCCGGCTCCCTCCCGCCAGTCCGTGGAGCGCGCACCGCCTCGCCGCCCTTCCTACCCTCTTCCGTGGGCCTCTGGTCTGCGCTTGACTCCGGAGACTCCCTTCTGCTAATCCTCTGGCGGTTTTCTGGGTTCTTTAGGCAGGTGTAGGTGGAATCTAAGTGATCGGCAGGACACGCTGTGAGCCCCGCGTCCTCCTACGCCGCCATCTTCCGGAACCCCCCTGGAGGTTACATTTTGTTCACAGATGCTTAGATACCTTATTTGTCCCTATTGGCCCTTGCATAAGATAGCTTTTGTGGCATAATAAACTCTTAGTAGCATACAACCATGAGAATTTATACTGCTCATGAGTCTGTTGGGTTTGGGGCAGCTCTCTTCAGCCTGTAGCAATGGGCTAACTTCATTCCAAGGTCTCTCATTTTCCTCGCTTCCACTCCTACCAGGATCTGGAGGCCAGTAGAGCACTTTCTTCTCATGAGATGGCAACGGGTCAAGAGCAACAACAGAATTGTGTGATGCATCTTAAGGTCTAAACTCAGAACTTGGGCATTGTCACTGGTGGCCAAAGCAAATCACAAGGCCATGCCCAACATCAAGAGGATAAGACATGTACTTAACCTCTAGATGTGAGGGGACAAATCACTTGACAAAAGATACCAATATATGGAGGAGTGAAGAATCGAGGTAATAGTGCTCCTATTTGCAATTCAAAAATACATAAGCAGAAACATTTTTATCATCATCATCATCATCATCATCACTATTTCTGTGCCCCTCTCAGAGCTAATGCAATGAACCTTCATTAACTTCTGCCCCTCCTTCATCCCATGTGTTTTTAAGTGAGTGATCACTCTTCCTCCAGTAAGCAGGTAGGTATCTCTCTTGGCCTACCCAATTCAAGCTCACCTCCAAGACACAATGATTAGTCCACAGATGGATGTGTGACCACCACCACCATCCCGAAACAGATCAGGCAAAAGCTTTGCTCAAGAGTGCTGGTTGACAAAACTATATTTCTTTCTGAAGCCCACATTAAGTTGGAGCTGCTGGGACCACCTTTCCCGCTGAAGCTAGGGAATGGAGACAACACAGGAGAAATCAGAGTGCAGATGCAAAACATGCCAGAATCCCAATGTCAGCTGGAGCCCCTGGATCCTCTATGCCAGTGTCTGCCCGAATTCTGGTGATTCCTGGATGGTCCAAGAGTGAGGGCATTACCAAAGTTGGTTCTTTAGCTGCTTATGTTAAAAATAGTAACAATGGGGTACCTGGGTGGCTCAGCCTGTTGAGCGTCTAACTCTTGACTTCAGTTCAGGTTATCATCTCAAGGTTTGTGAGCTCAAGCCCCATATCAGGCTCTGTGCTGAGAGCATGGAGCCTGCTTGGGATTCTCTCTCTCTCCCTCTCTTTCTGCCCCTCCCCTGCTGGTGAGCTCTGTCTCTAAAAATAAATAAACATTTTTAAAAGTAGTAATAATAATATTGACAGTGCTAAGTAGATTAACCTGTTATCTATACATATAATATATATGTACATATATACATAATTTTGGATGAATGGGTTTGAATGGTGTCCAGGCCTGAGTAAATCTATTCAACTTCTCTCAACCAGGTTCTTTTTCCTAAAATGAGCTTTGTGACTCACACAGCATTCACATACCCACTCTTTTTGTTTTGTATTTTGTGTTTTTGACTTTGAGTAGATAACCGTGCATATTTAGGAGGAGTCACTGAGAGAAATTCCATCTTCAAACATGCTGTCTGTCTTATTTAATATGAATTAGAGGTACAACACAAGAAACGAAACATTCATTTAAAAAAATTATTTTTTCTGCATGTCATTCAAGCTAAAAGGTTTTTGAGGGCAGAGAATATTTTTTTCTGTAATAATTATTTGTAAAAGGACCAGGGTAGCAGAACCACAATGAGTCATGTTTAATAATTATTAGCTTTGAGGGGCATCTGGTAGCTCAGTTGATTGTCTGACTCTTGATTTCAGCCCAAGTCATGAACTCATGGTTGTGAGATAGAGCCCCATGTCAAGCTCTGTGCTGACAGTGTGAAGTCTGCTTAGAATTCTCTCTTGCTCTCTCTCTGCCCCACCCCCATGCTCTCTCACACTCTCAAAATAAATAAATATATAAACATTTAAAAATTATTATTATTGTTTGAGATCTTAAAAGAGTTACAGGAAATTCTTCCAGATTTTCAGGGAAAACACCCAATTAAAAAAGGTGATGGGAAGGCAGCACCTGGGTGACTCAGTCAGTTGAATGTCTGACTCTGAGTTTTAACTCAGGTCATAATCTCACAAACCATGAGACAGAGCTCCATGACCAGCTCTGCACTGACAGTGCAGAGCCTGCTTGGGATTCTCTCTCTCTCTCTCTCTCTCTCTAGCCCCCCTCCCCTGCTCATGCTCTCTCTCTCTCTCTCAAAATAAGTAAATAAACATTTTTTTTAAAGGTAATGGTAATAACATTCACTAAGAGTCCATTAGGTGCTAAACACTTCACAGATAATTGACACACATTATTAATATACAGCTGTAGGACTCATATTACATGATTTCAAGCCTTATTATAAAGCTACAAAAACAACACAGTGTGATATTGCTGGAAAGGTAGACATATAGATCTTTGGAACAGAGTAAAGAATACAGGAATAGAACCACACATATATGGGCAATTGAGTTTCAACAAAGATGAAAAGTTAATTCAGTGGGGAAAGGACAGTCTTTTCAATAAATATGCTGTAAAATTATGGATATCCAGATGTAAAAGAAATTTAACTTCTTTTCATACTTACATCATATTAAAAATTAATGCAAATGGATCATAGACATAAATATATAATCAATAACTACAAAGCCTCTAGAAGAAAAGAGAAAAATTTTTGACATAGCACTAGGCAAAGACTTACTAGACATGACACTAAAAGTGTGATCCATCAAAGAAGATATTAATTAATTGGACTTCATTAAAATGTTCTGCTCTTCAAAGTACACTGTTAGGAAAATGGAAAAGACATAGACTGGGGGAAAGTATTTGTAACTCATATATTTCATAAAGGACTTTTGTCCAGAATATGTAATGAACTCTCTCAAAATTCAATAATAAAAAAATGAACTATTCAGGATAAAAATGAGCAAAATATTTGAACAGATACTTCAAACACATGCACACACACACACACACACACACACACACACACCATGGTGAATAATTACATGAATAGATGCTTAACATCAGTCATCATTAAGAAAATGCAAATTGGGGATGCCTGGGTGGCTCAGTTAAACGTCCAAATTCAGTTCAGGTCATGATCTCATGTTTTGTGGGTTCAAACCCTACATTGTGCTCTGTGTTGAGAGCTCAGAGCCTGGAACCTGCTTCAGATTCTGTCTCCCTCTCTCTCTGACCCTCCCTGCTCACACTCTGTCTCTCTCTCTCAAAAATAAATAAATATTTTTAAAAATTAGAAAAACAAAGAAACTGCAAATTAAAACTACAATGAGATGACAGTACCCACCTGTTAGAATGTCTAAAATTAAAAAGATTGACCATACCAAGTATTGGGGAGGATACAGAAGAACTAGAGGTATTATACTGCTGGTGAAAATATAAAAAGGCGTGACCACTTTGGAAAACAATTTGTCAGTTTCTTACAATGCAGTCATTTTGTTCCTAGATTTTTACCTGAGAGAAATGAAATCACATGGCCACGCAAAGTCTTGTACATGAATGTTCATAAAGCTTTATTCATAATAGCCCCAAACTTAAACAACCCAAATGCTCACCAACAGATGAATGAATAAGCAAATCGTGGTATATCCATGCCTTAAAATCTTAGCAAAAAAGGAGAGGGAGAAGGAAAAGGAGAAGGAGAAGAAGACAAAGAAGAAGATGAAGAAGAAGAAAATATTATGAATGAACCTCCAAATAATTATGCTGAGTGAAAGAAGCCATACAAGAAAGAATGCCATCTGTAGGATTCCATTTATATAAAACTCTAGAAAATGCAGACTTAGCAGACCAGTGATTGCTGGAGAGGGAGGGCAGGGAAGATTTGCAGAAGGGCACAAGGAGCCTTTCTAGGACAATGGATGAGTTTGCTATCTTTTTTTTTTTTTAATGTTTATTTATTTTTGAGAGAGAGAGCATGAGCAGGGGAAGGGCAGAGAGACAGGGGGAAAGAGGATCCTAAGCAGGCACTGACAGCAGCAAGCCCGATATGGAGCTCGAATTCAGGAACTATGTGATCATGACCTGAGCCAAAATTGGCACTCAACCAACTGAGCCACCCAGGAGCCCCCATACTATCTTGATGGTAGTGCGAGTCTCACAGGTGTAGACATATGTAAAAGCCTATCAAATTGGCAGTTTAAATAGATGTGATTCATTTTATGTCAATTATAAGTTAATAAAGCACTATTTTTAAATACCAGTTTACTTTTGCATGACAAACCTGCAAGAGGTATGCTATTATGAATTATTTGCAAATGAAGAAGTGGGGATTCAGAAAGTTAAGTTCCAGCACGCACACACAGGGATAATGAGGTTCTGAAACAGCCAGGTTGTTCCAGTTAGTTGTCTTGGGTAAATCCTTTCATTTTTCTGCAGCTTCCACATCCATAAGGTAAGGGGCCATGTTATGTAATCTGGAACTGAAAGGTGCCTAAGTTTTAATGAGTAAATTTCAAATGATTTCTTCATTTGAAGATCTTATTTTTAATACCTCAGTTTTGAAGGGAAAGTTCACCTATAAAAGAGTTCTTCTCTCCAGCCAGAATATAGGGGTAGGGAAAGCATCCTCTCAATATGATTCATAGTAAGACCACAGCAGATGACAGGACCATCCCCAGAAGCCCCTGAGATTGCCCTTTGCCAACTTGCTACAGAGATGCCTGTAAGCAGGATGAATCTCAAGGAAAAAGGCATATTGTAGCCTCACATCATAAATTTTGTGAAACTGCTTCATGAAAAATAACTTTGGGTCCAGAAACTCCACAAGAAAAATGTCCAATCTGTCTTCGAATTTAGGAACTTTGAAAAGTTTGCATACCAGCAGGTCAAGATTCACTTCGTACATCTTAGTGCTTCAGTGTACTATATTTGGCTAGAAAATTGAATGCCCGCCTTCTGGCAAACCATACAGTATTCATAGGTGTGAGCTCTTAACTGAGCTTTGTCAAGTTGCCATCAAACATATGGGCCGGGTTTCTCTAGTTCTCTTAATAAATAATAAGTAGTTCAGCTTATTAGATGAGTGTTAATATTCCACATCCGGAAAACCAAGAATTTAAAGAGCAATAAGCACTTTGCAGGAAATTAACCCAAAACCCAGCAGTCTGGAATAGGCCAGGTGAAGTTAAGTAAGGCATATGGCTTTTAGTCTATTTCTATTATATTGCTTTGATTTACTTTCAAAAGGTCAAGTCTGGTGTTTTTATTGTGTTTGAATGTAAGTCCTTTGTCTTTGTTTGCATTCCTCCCCAGAGCAGACCCCAGGACAAGTGTTCAATGTCCCTAGTTCCTGTAAGTGGTGATTCCAGGAGTTGTGGGGGGAGGGGGGTGTTTGAAGAGACGTGAGAAGGGAAAGAAGTATCCAAGGGTATGAAAGTGAGCAGGTGACCAACACGGGCATGTGAGGTTCAGTCCTACAGAGGACCCTCCACCAGACTGTGCAGAGCATGCCTCAGAATTGGCCCTGAGTGGGCAAACTGGGTATGTGCCATCCATGTCCAGTAGTTGAGGAGCACCCTGGGTGCTTTCACTGCTAAACACTTCTGGCCTGCCCAGTGTGGGGGCCCTGAGTGCTCCCTCATTCAGCCAGTAGGCCCCTCTGGAAAAAGAGATGAGGGATTCCTTTGTTTAAGTGCCCTTCAGTGTGGGCTGGGGGCATATGTGCAAGGCGCAAACAGCATCAATTCACCCCCAAAATTTGTGTTTGTGTTTATTGGCTTGCCTTGACTTATCTATACTTTTTAAGATGTCAATTTCTACTAAATCACCTTTCTTTTTCTCTTTGTCCCATTGTATCACCGTATCACATTGAAATGTGACAGCAACCCACTCTTGGATGGAACTCCTTCAGTTTCAGGACACCCCCAGAGCCATGTAATCCCACATCACTAGCCCAGAATAAGACTCTGACAGAGACACACACACACACACACCAATAAAGTGAGCAAGGCTACAAAGGGAGAGACCCCTCCCCCACAAAAAAAAAGACTTGGCTTCATTCAAGGAAGTCTGTTGCATTGGACTTAACTGGGGAACTCTGGCCAGCTCCACAACAGGCTCACCCCAAGATAGCCAGTGCCTCTCTTGATCTGAAAGGTATGAAGTCCAATTTCTGTTGTCCACACATCACTCCCATGGAACGGGCTGCACATGTGGATGCACATGAGACCACAGTTCAGAAACACTCAAGATACCTTGATGCTGGACCCAAAGGGGATCCAGTCACGTTGGAGGCTTCACATGAAACAGAGGTGACCCTTTAAAAGTGGGGACCAGCCCCAGAACCTAGAAAAGTGCTAACCATCTGTATGTGGATTTGGAAACATCAGGCATGGGAATCAGTGATTGCACAGCCCTCCAAGCCCCAGAGGAACCAGTCATCATTCTTGGGACCACAAAGTCATCTACCCAGGTGTACAGGGGCAAAAACAACATAGTGGGCCTGCTGTCAAAGTCTCATGGTCTAACGAGGGAACAGGTGGAACAATAAACCGCTCGGATGCAGGGGCCACAGGAAATCTCTGTGAGGGGGTAGAAAATTCAGGAGATCAGAGCAGGAGGGAGAGAGCAAGCAGAGGGCTTCCCAGGCAGGTGAGGGCTTATGGGTATTTATGAACTGTGTGTAGGAGGATTTGACCAGATTAGAGAAGTGGGGAAGAACATTCCAGGCATTTATACACATGAGCAAAGGCACAGGGCATTGGAAGTGTAAAGCAGTTTTTGGAAGACAGATCCAGTGTCTGCCTGAGAAAGTAACCATGGGATAATAGAAGAACTTGCAACAGATAAACACATCACTATTTTCTGAGTATTTAAAAAGTATTCATTTATTATACATT
The DNA here is from genome assembly GCF_024362965.1 of Panthera pardus. NCBI lineage: Eukaryota > Metazoa > Chordata > Mammalia > Carnivora > Felidae > Panthera > Panthera pardus. The sequence continues at coordinate 46,751,019 of NW_026526821.1, read as the reverse complement.
GAATAATATACAATTCACATATATCATTCAATATAGTATGTCATTGTATTAAAATTACTGAGTGATGTGTCATTTTATCATTCAATAATGAATGTCTAAGCCCTTAGGGACTCTTAATCATTCCCCCAGTTAATGCTCTCCTCCTTCCATAGCACCCCCCAGGTTTTAGTAGGACACAGGGACACTCAGAATAAATACTGGATTTTCCAGCCTTCTCTGTAGCTAAGTGTGGGCAGAGAAGTAAGCCCTAGCCCTGAGGTTGGCACATTCCAGGAACACTTCTAAAACATTAGCTGGAGCACACCCTTTGCTTCTTCTTCCTGATTGAGAACTCAGGAATCAGAGCCATCATTCCCAACTGGAGGACTTCCCTCTCCAGTCCCTCCTTCTACTGAATCCCAGACTCTCCAGAGGAGCAGTGTGCTGCTGGATTTCATTGTCAAGTCCCTTGTGAGGTGATGACCATGCTGACACACAGGAATAAATATCCTCTGCATGCCAACACACATCCTCTAATGCCGGGTTCTCAGGGTGCCATGGGAAACTCACTCTGCTAGTGGAAATTATGGAAGGATTCACAGACAAGAGACCTCTGAGCTGGGAAACAAATGATGGAAAGCTTCATAAAGGAAGTGGAGAAAAGCATGTTTGGGTAAGGGGTACACCCTTACAAATAGCAGAGGGGTAGAAAAAACCAGGGTCCGGCTCAGGAAATGGGATGTCTGTATTACCTCCTTCTTCCATGTGCAGGAGTGCACATGGAAGATACCGTGCCAAGCTCATGCCTAATATGCATGTGGCCCCAGGCAGGAGTGCAAACACAGACCTCCCTACTACACCTCTAAGTATGCCAGGGACAATATCAACCAAGGAAAGAAGCTGTTGAAAGGAGTTATCTCTTCCTGTCTATGTCTATAAGAGGATGCACTCATAATGATCTGGAAGGCCAGGATTGAGCTTAGAGTTCTTAGACTCCTCAGAGTTCTGAACTCAAAAGGGCCAGGCAGGAAGAACCCAATCATGGCCCAGAGAAGGCCCTTCTCATCCCTCTCTTTTCACCCCTGATTGTGTCCTGGACCACAAGGGGCCTTGTACTCCTGCATATGAACACCCAAGGCCACATTTCCCAATTCCATCCACACAAACTGCAACCACCACTGGCAGTCAGACCCCAGATCTATACTGCATACCCTAGTGATACAGTTCACCCTCAGAATTCAGAAAGACCCACATAAGCCCTGGAGGCAAAGTTGGAGCTTTTGAACAGAGAATTGTAGGATCCTGATGCCCTGAGCTAGTCCAGAATTGGGGCAAGGTTCTCGACAGACAAGGTATGTGCTTTGGACCCCTTGGCAGACACCTCACCCTGGAGAAGGGGCATAGTTGAAGGAGGCCCAAGGTGGGGCTTCTAAAGCACAGAACCCAGGCAGGACTCTTGCCCTGGTCTGAGGGCAACAACTTTATCCTGCTGTAAGAATCCATTTGTTCCTTCTGTTTTTAATGGTTGTCTCCCCTGTTAAAAATGGAACCAGGAGAGTGAGATTGTGCTCACAATTATATTCCAAGTACCAAGCAGTGGGCCTACATATCTCATATTCAATGACCAGTGTTTGACTAAGGGCCAGGTGACTTACAACTCTGTGTGCTGGTTCAGCTGGTCCTCATGACAAGTCTTGAAGATGAACAATATCATCCATAGCTGACTGATTGTCTTAGCCCATTCAGGTGGCTATAATAAAATACCAGAGACTGGGTGGCCTATAAACAACAGAAATTTATTCCTCACAGTTCTGGAAGCTGGAGGTCTGAGATCAGGGTATCAGCATTGTCAGATGAAGGCATTTCAGTTCACAGACTTCTCCTATCTTCACATGGCAGAAGGGACTGAGCAAGCTCTCAGATCTCTTCTAAAAGGGCACTAATCCCATTCATGAGGGCTCCATCTTCATGACCAAATCATCTCTCAAAGGTCCCACCTTTGAGTACCATCATTTCAAGCATTAGGTTTTCAACATATGAATTGGAGGAAACACAAACATTCAGACCATGGCCCTGATGAAGAGGCTGAGGTTCCAAGAAGCTTAACTTGTGGAAAGTCACACAGGCAATAAGTGGTAATACTCAGATACAAATCCATGTTGTCCACTTCCAAATCCCCAGTTCCTTCCACTACAGCCCACATAGAGCATTACATAGAGCCATAATTAAATAATGACTGGGCAATTTTGCTTGCAAACGGCTGCCATTGTTTTGTTTGTTTTACCATAAAGAGGGACTGAGTTCCAATTTCCTCTCATCTCTAAAACCTTTTGACTTATTTTTTTAGGTCCTGGAGCTAATGAAAAATTAAACTGAGTAGTTGCTGGTCTCTGGCCTTGGTTACCAGTGTCCACTCCACCCCCTTTCCTGGCAGCCCTCAGCAGGAGGGCCGGCACCCAGCCACCAACACCTAGAGTTCCAGAGTCAACACTGAGGATGCTCACACGCAAAGAGGGATGAAAACTCTTTTTTCCCCCTTAGGAAAATTGCAAAATTTCTTCAGGCAGAAAAGCATGTTGGGTTTGCCTTGAGTGTGGTAACCCACTGGTTATTGAGAGTGTGTAAAGATAGGGTGCTAGGCATCATAAACAAAATTATTCAGTTACATAATTTTTAAATAACTTTTGTGAGACAACTTAGAATTAGTAGCCATCAATAGGTGCTTTCTGCTAAACATTTATCAAACAAAACTAAAACTCCAAATTATTTCCAGTTTAGGAAAAAACAATGAGGAACATCAGGAGAAAAAAAAAAACTGAGGAGATATAGTTTGTATTTTTTTTTTTGGTAGACTTTTTTTTTAATATAATTTATTGTCAAATTGGTTTCCATACAACACCCAGTGCTCATCCTAACAGGTGCCCTCCTCAATGCCCATCACCCACTTCCCCTCACCCCCAACCCCCATAAACCCTCAGTTTTTCTCAGTATTTATGAGTCTTTTATGGTTTGCTTCCCTCCCTCTCTGTAACTTTTCTTTTTTCCCCTTCCCTTCTCTCATGGTCTTCTGTTAAGTTTCTCAGGATCCACATAAGAGTGAAAACATGTGGTATCTGTCTTTCTCTGCCTGATTTATTTCACTTAGTATAATACCCTCCAGTTCTATCCACGTTGCTGCAAATGGCCAGATTTCATTCTTTCTCATTGCCAAGTAGTAGTCCATTGTATATATAAACCACATCTTCTTTATCCATTCGTGTATTTGTGGGGTTTTTTTTTAAGGATAAAATCATCTGGGTGAAAAACCTTTCTGCCATCTTTGGCTCCTCTGCCCACCTTATTCTGTGCACTTACACTGTTTGTTTCAGTGGAGCCTCAGTGCAAAATGCCTCTCAATTTTTGTCCCTCATTTTATTTTCCACTGTCTCAGCCTAGTTCATACTTCAACTGCAGGCATCAGCTCAAGATCTGTCTCTGTCTCTGCCCCAAGGCCACCAATGTTCTATTTTCCTTAATCAGAGAGCTCACTATGTCAGTCACCCCAAATCTGTAATGGCTCCCCATTGTCTGCATTCTAATGTCTTATCATGGCATATGCAAGTCTCCTTGACTTGGTCTCAAATCACTTCCTGTCCTTGTCCACCAGAGCAGTCTAGTCAGCCATACCCGCACCATATGCAAGTCCTGCGGGTCCTCAAACTCACCCTCCATGCTCTCCAACTTTAATGTGCTAGTTTCCTCACCCACCCTACTCATGCTTGTTGAAAGCCTTCCTCTTGTTAGAAGTTCAACTCAAATGCCATCTTCTATTCCAGCCTCCAAACCTCCTTATAATACACTCTTCCTTCTGACTCCATAGAATTCTGGTTCTACCTCCACCTTAAACCATATTTACTATCATCCTTGTGTCTGTTTCCCCTTCTTAACTCTCTGTACTTAGAGGTGGGGGGGGGGGAGTCATACCCTATTCACAAGACAGGTGCTCAATAAAAATTTATCTGGGTAAATGTATTATATGGATACTGACTGAAATTCTCACTAATGTGTAAGTGATCAACAATCTTCTCTCAGGAATAAAGCTAGTCTCGTATACAAAGAGGCAAGAGTCCAAGAGATTCAGTTGCCCAAATCAAATTAAAGAGATTGGGTGGAGCCAAGAAGAAACACTTCTCCAACTTTGGGATTCAGCTTGCCTACGGAAATGGTAGCATTTGGGTAACCCCAACAAAAAGACTGGTTTCGTCCAACTCTGGTAACTCAGAGATGAGAACAAAGTTATTTTTTTCCTATTGGAGATGTTTGCCAAGGTTGTGATTTTAAGAACTTTCTAAACCTTTTATTTGCAATTCAGTTTAACTGCTTTCTAGGGCCTGAGATTTGCCTGCTGGTTTTCCCAGTCCCCAAAGGGTTTTGAAACAAAGAGTCCACAATAAAAATTAATGTGTCACTCTTTAGAGGCAAGGGAGAAGGTCAGCTAGTGTGGAACTGGCTATGATACTTTAGCTTAGTAATGGGGCCAGTCAGTGATTAATGAGCAGATCTGAGCTGGCAGGAAGAGATACAGTGTCCCCTCTGATTCAGTTTTGTTTTTGCAAATGTGGGATGCGTGAAAACAAGACCAAGAGTGACTCTGTGTGCCAGCCATAATGTGGGAGAAGTGTCCTTGCGCAGCTCTGCCTGGGCCACCTCATTTCTGGGTTGGAGGCCCCCCTCCTGGGTTTCTCCCTCCCTAGTGCCTGCCAATGTTTTTGAATTGTGTGGTGGTTTCGTGTTGTGGATAAAAGTCCAGTATTTATTTGGACGAAGACACCCGATTCATTTTGGTCAGAATCCTGGTTTAGTTTACAACCTACCTCTTCAGAGGCAGAAGGCATATGAACTCACTTTTCCCACCACCTTGTCTCGAGCATCTTTTCAGGTTGTGGTTGGAAAATCCAGTGCCCTCCCAAGTCTGGACACAGGCACTTGTTATGACTAATGCACCGGGAGCTATTGAGACTCAACTGGAGAGAGAGCATGGGGCTCAACCAGCTGGACCGGGGCTCCTGGAGCAAAGGGACGATAGTTTGGGCCAGGGCTGAAATGCGGAATTCTGGAAATTGCTGGATCAGTGAAGAAGCAGGAAAAATGGACGTTCTTTTCCATGACGTAGCATTTCTCTAAAGAGATTTAAATAATATCATCTTCTCAAGAGGGGAAATTAAGAAAAATACCAAGGTAAAGGGGACATATCTCAATGACTTAGTTTTTCCATTTTCTTTCATGATGCAATGTAGCCTTGTCCCCATAGTAGAAAAAAAGTTTTGAATTAGCACAAGTTATGGCCTTGTGTGTAAATTCATAACCGAATTACAAAGGACAAAATCTGTCCAGAAATCTTAGGTTGGTTACTCAAACCACCAGATTTGCAGAAGATGGAAAATAACCAAGCAAGAAGGGATTATGTTTCCAACACCGTGAAGAAGAAATTTGTGACATTGTGCTTTGAGTTTATTTTTATGTTTGACAAAATATATTTTTTAGTGGTCATAGCATAGTACTTGGGTGGTAACTACCTCCTGCACTATATGTGAAATTTAATCCATTTCTTGCTTTGGTATATTTTTAAATTGTGTTTTTATTTTTCATTTTAAATACCTGTGCATGAGGGTGTGTGAGCCTGTCAATCAATGTTCTTTTTTACAGGAAAAGTTACCCACAACATCTTGCTCAGTTTCTGACTTGGGAAAGGCTGTCTATTGAGTGCATCAGAGCAGTCACATGACCAAGAGGCATCTGTGCATAGGCTAGCCAGTGACAAATGAGATGATCTAGCTCAAAAGTCTCAGCCAATATGGTTGATAGTAATTACCTCAGCCAATCACATGAGAGCAAAAAGACCAGAGAATAGAAAGAACTTTGGCAAGGAAGAATTTTCAAGTCACTGTTGCTTCATAACAACACCCAGAATGTACTGACATAACAGCACCATTTTATTATATTTATAGGTGATGTGAGTCATAAATTTTGAAAAGGTACAGCAATAAATGGATTTTCTCTGCTTCACAGCCTCTGACTCTTTAGTTGAGAAGACACAAAAGCTGGGGTTACCACAGATGGTAGCCAGAATAACATAGAAGCCTCTCAATGTCTGGCAGTTGATTTTAGCTATCTGTTGCGACCTGTCTGGAGCTGTCAGCCAAAACGCCTAAATATGTGGTCTGTCTGTGTGGGCTAACTTGAGCTTCCTCACAGTATGGCAGCTGGGTTTCTGAATCAATGTCCCAAGAAAACAAGATGCAAATCCCTAACATTTTTATGACCTGGTCTCATAAATCATACAATGCCACTTCCACTGAGCTCTGTTGGTCAATGAAGACACAGAGTTCTTCCCAGTTTCAAGAGAAAAGGGCAGGGACACCACATCTCAATGAGTGGATTTTCAAGGTCACAGTGTGAGAAGAGTCTGTGGGATGGGAGCTATAGTTTAAAAAAAATCACAACATGCAAAGAATGAAAAGAAATATTTCAGGGGGCTCACATCTGGTTTTGGCACCATTAGAAATATATCTGTTATCTCTTTTTCTAACTTTTTACAAGCAATGACACATTGCTTTTGTGATAAAAAAAAAATGGTTACCCTGAATTTCTTAAAAACTCTACATACTAAGAGTGGCAAAGATATGAGAAGTTTGTAAATAAGAAAAGTCTAAATGGCAAGGTTATTCCTGCTCTGAATCTTAATTGTTTCCAATGTACATAAATATACTGATGCTGCATGGTTGGGGTTTTCCAAAAATTGAACAAACAAACAAACTTACTCTAATCATTAGTTGGGTGCAAGTGGTTTATTTTGAGAGGTGATCCCAGGAAACACTGCAGGTGGGTAGGGGAAGTGAAATAGAGAAGGAGAGGGACCAGTATCAGTGCATTATGTGTAAGTTACCACCGAGAGCACCCAAGGTTCGATCCCAGTTGAGGCATCTGAAAGACTGTGTAGAATCTGAGGCACAAGGAAACTATTTATCTGCTAGCTTCCCTATGATCATCTGTTGAGAGGTGCTCCCAGGACATGACTCCCAGTGCCTGTGCATATACGCTGAATATCTTTCTGCAGCCAGGAGTCTTCACACAGTGGTGCTCACTGTGAGAATACATAGGAACACGGAGGGCCCTGGCAGCATCTGTCCTCAGTGTGCACACAATAAGTTCAGAACTGAGTATTTTCATCATGGATGCTTTTACATTCATTAGCACGGATTACAGGTGAATGTCATCAGGGAGCCTGGGTGGTCAGTCGGTTAAGTGTCCAACTTCAGCTCAGGTCATGACCTCATGGTTCACAGGTCCAAGCCCCACTTTGGGCTTTGTGCTGACATTTAAGAGCCTGGAGCCTGCTTTGGATTCTCTGTCTCTCCCTTGCACTGCCCTTCCCCCACCCCTCAAAAATAAACATTAAAAAAAAGTGAATGTCATCAAGCAGCTATTTCACAATACGTTAAGGAGAGGTGGGTCAATATCTGAAACCATAGGGGATAAGGTTATGGTTAAATTATAATAATATTACATCCTTTAATCTTTTTAATGTTTATTTATTTTTGAGGGACATAACACAAGCAAGAGAAGGGCACAGAGAAAAGGGGAAGGAGGATCTGAGGTGGGCTCTTCTCTGACAGCAGTGAGCTCGATGTGGGGCTCAAACTCACAAACTGTGAGATCATGACCTGAGCCAAAGTAGGATGGTCAATCCACTGAGCCACCCAGGTGTCCCAATAACATTACATCCTTTAAAGAAGACAAATGCATCTTTGGTTCTAGCAAAGAACGCCTCACTTTAGCACACAGGAACAGAGCTTGGATACCCATCCTGACTTGTTCCCACCCAGTTTACTACATTCACAGGCTGGCACAAAGAAGTCCACCTAAACTCAACAGTCAGAAGGTCAATGACAGAAGCATACCTCCTGATGCCAATTCTGTGCTGAAAAAAAAAACAATAGTAAAATGTTTTAATATGAACAAATCATGGCATGGATGTAAATCCAATTTATACACTAAAGTGGATGGACTGTCAAAGGAAAAGGTGACTGCATAACTTTGTAAAATGAGTAATAAGATATTTAATTTTTTCATCATGGTCCTGATAATACTTTATCAGTAATTCCATGAGACTCACCTCAGTGGGACATGTCAGCTATATACTCATTGTCATGAATGTCCCAAATCTTTCACTTTAGGCTGAAATGCCATGCTGATGAACGCCGAGAATGATGGACTGCCTGGACTTCCTCAGAAAATGACCTGAGGAGAAATAGCTTCATCACCACAAATGTGACTCTTTTCCAACCCTTGCTTTTCTGCACCTGGCAGAAAAGGAAGTATATGACCTACTGTGAAAGATATTTTTTTAAGTTTATTTATTTATTTTGAGAGAAAGAGAGAGCATGAGCAGGGGAAGGGCAGAGACAGAGAGGGAGAGAGAGAATCCCAAGCAGGCTTTGTGCTAATAGAATGGGGCTCAAACTCATGAACTGTGGGATCATGACTTGATCTGAAACCAAGATTCAGACATTTAACCAACTGAGCCACCCAGGTGCCCCTGTGAAAGATATTTTTTTTAAACTACATCCAAATGGTACAACAGAATACTAAGAAATATGCAGCCATGTCACTGACTTTGACCAATGGGATGTGAGGAAACATAGTACAGCAGAAGGTTGAAATGCAGTTGTGTGATTTGGCTTATCCTCTTTAGGTTCTGCTATCACCATGAGAAGAACGAAAAGATCAGTCCTATTGCCCCGGAAAGAAGAGGAGGAGCATGTGGGGAGGCACAGCCACTAAGCTAAACCCGATTTACAACAGCCAACCCTCAGTCAACTCACAGATATGGCAGCTAGATAAATACTTATTCGTGCACGCCACTGAGATTTTGCAGTTGTTATGCAGAATTTTTCTGGCACAGTTAACCAACCCAGTGCCTAAGAAGGCACATCACAAAATAGAAATGCCAAATATAGAATCATTAAGTAATTTTGCTGTGGTGTCTGTGATATAAATGCTTCCCAATTTCCCATACAACAGTTTATATAATGTATACTGTCTAGAAATTTTCCATTTTTCACTAATGCTTCTGTAAGGGAAAGATGTGTTGAGTTTCACATCTGAGGACACAGATTTAGGTGCTGGGACACTAAGGTAGAAGGACTCTTGAGTAAATACATTCCCCAAGAGTGTGCAGGGTTCTTAGGGTGGCCCACCATTTCCTTAGACCGCAGAACCAGGGACCTGTGACATTTTTAATTCCAAGAATTACAGATTCCCCAAGTGATAGCAGCTGCTCCACAAATGTGTTCAGTTTCAAGTCTTACCAGAGATAAACAAGGAAATTAGAGAAGATATACAGCCTCATGGTTAGGAATAGAGGCATAAGAACAACCCTGCTAGGGTTCATATCCAGCTCCATCAACTACTACATTGAACCAGTTATAATCTTGCTTAGTTTCTTCAACTATAAAATATGGGTAATAATGATTTCTTCTTTCACATCTTTTGGGAGGATTAAGCCAATGTAGATATGTTAACCACTTACATATATAAGCATTTGTATATTTACATATAGTTGAGGAAGGCACAGATACATTTCCTGCCAGATGGCAATAGGGCATGGATGATCTATGGCACCAGTAACATAAAGATTAGTTACTCATGGTGGTTTGGAGAGAAAGTGCATGTGGAAGTAAAAGCAGTGAGAATCCAAGAAACTGTACAATTAATTATGAAAAATAAGGCGCTTTTAAAGAGTTAGAGGATGGTGCCTGGGTGGCTCAGTGGGTTAAGCATCCAAATCTTGGTTTCAGGTCAGGTCATGATCTCACAGGTTTGTGAGTTCAAGCCCCGCATCAGGCTCTCTGCTGTCAGCACAGAGCCCACTTTAAATTCTTTGTCCTCCTCTCTCTCTGCCCCTCCCCTGCTTGCATGCACTCTCTCTCTCTCTCTGTCTCTCTCAAAATAAACAAATAAACCTTAAAAAAATAGTTAAAGGCTATTTCTGATGGCAACACAGAGCATGTACAGGAAAAGGGAGACATTAAAAGCTAAAAATAAGTACTTTAAAAAATGCATGGTGCTATAGACTGAATTGTATTCCCCACAAAATTCATACACTGAAGCTCTAACCTCCACTGTGACTGTATTTAGAGACAAAACTTTTAGGAGCTAAACTTAAATAAGGTCATAAGACTGGAGCCCTGATCTGATGGGATTTTTTAATGTTTATTTATTTTGAGAGAAAGAGAGACAGAGCTAGATCAGGGGAGCGGCAGAGAGAGAGGGTGACACAGAATCCAAAGCAGACTCCAGGCTCTGAGCTATCAGCACAAAGCCCGATATGTGGCTTTAACACATGAGCTGTGAGATCATGACTTGAGCTGAAGTTGGACCCTCAACCAACTGAGCCACCTAGGCGCCCTGGGATTAGTGTCCTTATAAAAAGAGACACCAGAGCTCTCTCTCTCCAGCTCTCCCTCTCTGATTATGACATAATTTGCCATGGGAAAAGTTTGGCCTCTGACCCCATCCAAGAGGCGTGAGCTCTTAATATGTCTACAGCCCCTGATCATGTAACTTTAACTCTAACTTGAAGAAACAAAACCAGTAAGATCATCATTATCATCAACCTTAGCTACAGTGTCCAGACATGCACAGTCCAATATGCTAGCCACAAGTAGCTCTTTAAATTAAATTAGATTAAATAAGATTTAAAATGCATTTCCTGGGACACTTGTGTGGCTCAGTGGGCTAAGTGCCCAACTCTTGATTTCAGCTCAGGTCATGATCTAGCAATTCCTGAGTTCAATCCGTGAGTCGGTCTCTGCGCTCTCAGTGCAGAGCCTGCTTGGGATTCTCTGTCTCCCTCTCTCTCTGTCTCTCCCCTACTCTCTCTCTCTCAAAAATAAATAAACTCTTTTTTTGAATTATAAAATGCAATTTCCTTGGAAGCACTAGTCACAGCTGATGGCTGTTCTATTGGACAGCACAGAATATAAAACGCTCCTATCATCACAGAAAGTTCTATCAGACAGCGTCAGTCCAGGTGTCTACTGCATGCAGCCACTTTCCATGTGTTATGTCACTTAAGTCTCACTAGAGACCCTTGAGGAAGGGTCCACTGGCACCATGTTATATATGCAGAAACTGAGTTCAGAGGCCAGCAGGAGCTCCTCAGTGTCCCGGCCATGTTTTCCTAAATGCAATCCATGCCTCGTTGAAGGGAATGCACTGATAGTGTAAGGCAGACTTTCCCCCACACTGAAGTTTGGGAAAGAAATTAAGGACTGAATACCCCTCCTCCCCTGCTACAATTGCCAAAGGCAACGGTTAAAGCTACAGTCCATTTTCAAATTCTTCAACATGAAGAAAAAGGAAGGGAGCGTTATCATTTTTCTCTAAAGTAAGTCATCCTTCCCCAACATTCCCACCAGAACCGTTCTGGTGTTGTTACTGTTATTGTTTTTGTTTTTGTTTTTTTAATATGTGGGGTCAATCTGGTCAAACCCCAGACACACTTTTCCATATGCTTCTCTTTTCCCTTTTTTATATTTCCTTTAAGTACAAGTGCTAAATCAGTGCCATATCTTTATTAGTTTTACACTGATGTTGTTGACATTTTTGAGAGCTGTTTGATGTCTGAGAGACTCATGAACCTTTTATTTGCTCGTCTGAAACTTTAAAAAAGTCATTAGAATGTTTTTAAAAATCTTTAATACAACCAGAGAAGGAATATGTCTGTATACAAGTAAGCCACTTGTACCCAAATATATTGCAACTTAGTCTGAGGATCCCAGCCTCCTATTCATTATTTATTAAGCTGCTATTAGTCCATGTAGGAAAATATTCTGCCTTATTCTCTCCCTGATAGCATTCTCACTCCTCAGAGTTGTTGGAAAGAGTGATTGGAGGCAGCACCATGATCAAGCTCATCCCTACAGTTAAGTCCGTGGGCTCTTTCCTCTCCTGACCCCACTCCATCCTCATTGCAAATTCTCCAGGACATCTGATGCGGGCAGCAGAGGGGGTCACGTGAGCTACAGCTGAGCTCACAGGAATGATTTGTGAGCCTTGGTATTTGCACATGTGTGGTCATGTGGGACCTCTCTGGCCGGGCCAGCCATTTTCCCCCCACATCTGCTGGTTAATCAGAAATCCAAATGTACGAGACAGCACTGGGGACAAGCGAGGGGAATGTGTGACCCACTCTGGAGAACTTCTCATGCTGGAAACACAAAGAGTATGTGACACTGATCTTAGCTCTTTCCAGATAAATGTACATTAATGAAGTTTATGATGCATCTTTTGAGTAAAAACCACGGCACTCACTCAGCATGGTCTAGCAGATGGCAGGTGAGTGAGCAGTCCTGTCTGCAATGCTGAGTCCCATTTACAGCCATTGCCATGGCAATCTGTCCCCCTCTGTCTGCTTCGCAACCCTCACCTTTGTGTATCAATTTTTTACTTTATTCCTCTTTCTTCTCTCTTTCTTCCCAGTTTCTGCTGTCTTGTGTCTCTGATCCCCAGAAAAAGCTTCAAAATCAAATTCTGGTCAGGCAGACTTGTCTGAGGCCTCTACCCAGGCTCTAAACCCCATTTCTCTGACTACAAGCAGGTCTTTTCCTTCGGACCCTCTTTAAAAAAATGTAAAAACACTTTCCTCTAAAAGAGGTTAAAGTTAAAGTTCCCAAAATTTTACTTTTTTAACTTTATTTATCTATTTTGAGAGAGACAGCATGAGTGGGGGAGGGGGAGAGAGAGAGAGAGAGAGAGAGAGAGAGAGAGAGAATCCCAAGCAGGCTCTGCACTGTCAGCACAGAACCTGAAGTGGGGCTCCAACTCATGAACCGTGAAATCATGACCTGAGTCAAAATCAAGAGTCGATGCTTAACTGACTGAGCCACACAGGCAACCCAAACTCCCAAAACTTCAGTATGCATTCTTCTCCGGGGAGACAGAATGCTGAGTAAGAGCAAGAAATAGCAAGAAGACTGAAAATAAACCTAGCCCACCCCCAGTTTTGATCTGGGGCTTGCTGATGGTGGTGAAAAGCCATACGTTTTTTTAGATGCTGTTGCCCCTATGACCAAGATTTCATCACACCCATTCTTGCCAGGATCCTTAAGTTCAGAAGGAAAACATAAGGGCCTAACAAAGAAGAGAAGGCATTAAAAATGTCTTGTAGGGGCACCTGGGTGGCTCAGTCAGTTAAGTATGCTCAGGTCATGATCTCACAGTTTGTGAGTTCAAGCCACACATCGGGCTCCATGCTGACAGCTCAGAGCCTGGAGCCTGCTTCAAATTCTGTGTCTCCCTTTCTCTCTGCCCCTTCCCAATCACACTCTCTGTCTTTCTCAAAAATAAACATTGAAAACATTCTTTTTTAAATGTCTTTGAGAGGGGTACCCAGGTGGCTCAGTTGGTTAAGCAACTGACTCTTGATTTCAGCTCAAGTCATGATCTCAGAGTTTGTGAGTTTGAGCCCCATGGGGGGCTCTGCACTAAATGCGGAGTCTACTTGGGATTCTCTCCCTCTTTCTCTGCCTCTCCCACATGTTCTCCCTCTCTCTCTCTCTCTCTCAAACTATATAAATAAACTGGAAAAAAATGTCTTGGAGAATCCTAGCTTCTTGTTAGAGTAAGAGGATCAGAACAGGCAGCAATCCAGATGCACATGAGCTATTGCTATTCTAGGGAGGAGAAATAAAAACTATTGGCAACGATTTCAAATGGTACTGCATTGCGGGCAAGACAGGCATTTCACCTGTCTAGCCATCTGTGCTTTGTATCCTGGCTACACTTGCTAAGGATTTTTAACATCATCCCTGGCTCAGGCATATTTAAAAACAAAAATACCATTCTGTTTGGCCTTAAGGACAACTCTGTACAGTGGTTGGAATATTCAGGCTGCAGAGAAGAGAAAACACAACCAAAGTTGGTAGAAACCAAGAGGAAAGTGTCAGTTCACATGCCTGGAGGGCTTTGGGGCTAATCCATAATGTTATCAAGAACTCACTTCTTTTCTTCTCTCCACTTGGCCATCAAGAATCAACTCCAGCTTAAGCCCATTCTTCTCATGATCCAGCCATCTGGACTTTGTGCCTCCTGGCTATGTCCAGTCAAGGAGAGATGTAGGATTGTTTCTGGAGGCTCTCTCAAAAGAGCAAAGGGAACCTTCCCAGACACTCATAGCAAAGCTTGCCTTGAAGATCATCAGACTGGACCCCACCAGATGCCTCCTCCTCAATCACTAGAAGGTAAGGGCTATGGAATTACTCTTAGCCCAGTTTGGCTTGCCAGAGACCTGGAGGTGGGGCCAGCTCCCAAGGCAAGGGGAGGAGAGTGCATCACTGAGTTGGAAGGGGGGAAGGATCTGCTAGGAAGGAGGGGAAACCCTCCCAGTAAGCCCCCAGCAACATCCACTGCCTGCTGTAACTCCATTACATCCACTTCCTGGGGTCAAGGTAGTATTACTCTACTAGACCATGATTCTCAGGGTAGTCCTTGAACCTCCAGCTATCCCTTGTCTTCAAGATGAGTACAGAAATTGAGAGGAAGCATTTTAGCTACTTTGACAAAGTAATTTCATGCTTATAGAATCTAATAATAACATAGGTTGGGCTTGTATTCTGCATGTCTTTGTTTTTTTATTTAATTTTTTTAGTAATTTGATTTTATTGTACTTTAAAAAGTATTAGTCCATGATGGATTATTTTTTAACTTTTTATAATGTTTATTTTCAACAGAAAGGGAAAGACAGAATGCAAGCAGGGGAGGTGCAGAGAGAGAGGGAGACACAGAATCCAAAACAGGTTCCAGGCTCTGAGCTGTCAGCACAGAGGCTGACACGGGACTCAAACTCACAGACCATGAGATCATGACCTGAGCCAAAGGTGGATGCTTAACTGACTGAGCTACCCAGGCACCTCTGTGGATTTTTGGATTTTTTTTTTAATTTAAAAACTTGTCCTCTATTATGAACTGTTGCATCTCCAGTATGGAAAGTGCTGCATTAGACAGAAGCTCCAAGGTCAGGAGCCATGCCTGAATCCCCACGGTGGCCTGAGTAGCTAGGACAGTGCCTGACACATAGTAGGCTCTCAGTATCTATTAACTAAATAAGTCACAGCTGGGACAGAAGACCAGATTTTCAAATTCCAAATCCAAAGCTGCCTCAATAGTGCCATATGTGGGCTGAGAAGGTAAATATGTCACCTGATCCCAGGAGTCTTTCTCACATACAAAGTAGCAGATGACCTAATCTGGAGACAGAGTCAAAAATGCCTATAAAAGTGGTTTGAATCTCTCCTGGGTAGGAGGTTATGAACACAAAGGCTTCACAACTGTGGATGCACTGGAAGTGCTGCCAACCCCAGCCTCTGGAAAAACCCTGATTCTCCTAAAAGGAGCTCCCTGGGAATTACGAAACAACTTTTGGGCCGGGGGAAGGGATATTCTGTTTCCCTACCCAAATGAAGCCAGTTGCTCCAGAATTCAGGAGAGCCAGGTAAACTTCTTTAAAAGTCACATTTTCAGGGAACCTGGGTGGATCAGTTAGTTAAGCATCCAACTTTGGCTCAGGTCGTGATCTCATGGTTGGTGCATTCAAGCCCTGCATCAGGCTCTCTGCTTGTCAGCCCATTAAGGATCCTCTGTGCCCCTCTCTCTCTCAGCCTCTCTCTCTCTCTCTCTCTCTCTCTGTCTCTCTCCCCCTACAAAAAAATAAACATTTTTTAAAAGTCACATTTGCATTTGCGAAACGTGTGTGGTAGGGGAAGGGAGAGATGTTTTCACTGCTCCACTTATTAAGTTTGAGACCATCCTCTTGACTCCTGTGCAGGACATAAGAATCACCTTCTAGAGCCCACTAGTTTACATTTAAGCACCAACATGATGTTAGAAAATCCAATGATGCATTGTCTTTTATTTTATAAAATAATGTTTTTTAAATAAATCTCTTTACAGAAAAAGAAAGAAAAGAAAAGCATCCTGGCCAGCTCTGAGGTGTACTCCACACAAACCTGCCCAAGTGACCAAGGCCAATTCACAGCCAGGCCAGGATTTGTCTATTTTTCTCTTTCTTCTTTAAAAAAAAAATTTTAATGTTTATTTATTTTTGAGAGAGACAGAGCATGAGCAGGGGATGGTCAGAGAGAAAGAGAGAGGGAGAGACGGAATCTGAAGCAGGCTTCAGGCTCTAAGCTGTCAGCACAGAGCCTGACGCATGGCTCGAACCCACAGTCCCTGAGATCATGACCTGAGCTGACTTGGACGCTTACCCGGCTGAGCCACCCAGGCACCTTTCTTTCTTCTTTTTAAATGGAAACCATAAACCAATCTGACAATAACTTATATTTAATATAAAAATAATCAATCAATAAATAAATATGCTGAAAATTTTAAAAATATAAAATAAAAAAATAAATGGAAACCGTAACATCACTGCCTATTGCAAAAGCTCGCTGATCAGAAAATAAAATGTTTTTCTCTGGTCTTTAAAAAACCCATAGAGGGGCACCTAGGTGGCTCAGTCAGTTAACATCCAATTCAACTCAGGTCATGATCTCAGGATCCGTGAGTTTTAACCCCGTGTTGGGCTCTGTGCTGACAGCCCAGGGCCTGGAGCCTGCTTTAGATTCTGTGTCCCTTTCTCTGCCCCTCCCCCACTCATACTCTGTCTCTCTCTCAAAACTAAAAAAAAAAAAAAAAAAGAAAATTTAAAAATATTTCTTTTAACCCATAGAAAGCCTAGATGAGGCAGGGAGAAGGATGCAATAGGGGGAAAATGGGAATTTCCACACTCTCCTTACCAAAGCCTCTTTAAGACTCTCAGTGTCCTTTAATCTATTTGCCCTTAAACATGGGGAGTGGGGGTGGGGGGAGGGATACAATGCATTTACATGAGTAAACAGCTACTTTCATTTCAAATAGTTTAATCTGTTTACTTTAAGTATTTAAAGCAAATAATTCAAAAAGCCTTCAAAGATGCTGGCTATCATTTTTTTCCCTTTAATGAAAAGACTGACCAACTTTTGGAGTACACATTAAATTTGTTTATAGATAATTAAAGAGCAGACATTTCAGGATGTGAATATTTAATCACAGCACCAGACTAGGTCCATTCCCACTGGGTGGATGGGTGTTCATTATGCATATTCAAAATGCTTCTCCCCTACACACACACACACACACACACACACACACACACAAACGTCATACGTTAGATAGGAAAGTAACTATAATACTTGCAGTGCTTAGCTTTTTTTTACTTTGATGTAAATTAAGTTTGTGGATCCAGAGAAGGATATAGGAAGTACTTTGGGTGAGCAGGGTGTCTCCTGTGATTGCTTTCATGACCAAATTCACCGAGTCAAATCATGTGGAGGAGTATTGGCATCTCTCTGAGTTATTTGCTTAATCAAGTGGTCAAGACAAACCCATACATATCATTATCATTTTTCATATTGGTATCATACCAATTACTTTTTTAACCTTTTTGAAATATTTTTTTCATAAGTGGAGTTGACATTTTCAGGACTTGTATAAATCACGAATATATAGCAAATTCAAGAAGGAAGGAAGAAGACAGTGTTTCTAACCTCTCCATAGATAGGGCTATTCTATTTGGGAGTTCATGTGGCATTGTATCCAACCAAGAGCCTGGCATAGACAAGATGCTGAGCAAACATTTATCAAGTTGATGTAACTGTGTTGGGCTCCAGCCACCATGTTGTCAGGAAACCTAGATCATGTGAAAAGTTCACAATGTAGGTGTTCTGGCCACAACCCTAAGAGTCCAGTCACCAGCCAGCATCAACAGCTGGACACATAAGTGAATGACTTTTCAGATGGTACCAGTTCCTGCCTTTGAACCATCTCAACTGATCCTACAGGGAGAAGAAATGATCACTGCCCAAACTGCACATTTCTGAGGGAAATAAGCCACTAAGGTTTGCATCATTTGTAACTCAGCAATAGATAACAGATTTTATAACTCATGGACTTCTTGGTTGCACCTGTTTCTCCACTTAGAATGTAGCTGTGGGCAGCTGAGTCTGGCAGGATTTACTTTCCCTTCCACCAAAGGAAAACAAGTATTGTAGGATGCTTTATCTTAAACGTGTCATAGAGATTTTCCCATCACAAAATGTTAAGTTCAATGGAATCCATAGGAAAAGCATGCTTCCTATTGGCAGCTTTTGCTAATAGACTGGTTGGTAGTTTTTAGAAAGCCAACTATATTTCCTTACCCCCAGTTATTCCCTTCTTGGATGGTGCAAACCAGAAGGATAAGTAGGATAAGGGAAAACCGATCTTGTGCCAATATCCCTAATTTAGCAAAGGCTAGCCCTTGACAAATCTGCTACAGGGTTTTGTCCCTGATCTCATCCCACATCCCTGGAAGAATCCTATAGAAGCCTCCTTTCTCCCACCCAGGAGACAGTGGGAAGCAGTGAAGTTACCTAGTCCCCACTACCATTGTGCTCCTAACTCATAGACACACCCATCCCACCCTATACTCCATCAGACAGTTCAGAACTATCTGATGCCAGTTCGTTCCACGGCCCCTATTATCTGATGCCATGACTCTGGAGAACAGAAGAAAGTAGTCAGGTGTAGAGTGGCTGAAAGCTTTGAAATGAAGGTAGTTTTCTATAGTAAGAGCTGAATAAGGCTAAATGGGATCCCAAGTACCAGGTGTGTCACTGGAACTCAGGACACATTTCCCTATGGAAACAAAGAAGTTGTTCGTAAGTAAACTTTGGCAGCACGATGCAGTCACACACTGGGGCTGTCCAGCAATCCTCACCCTCTCCTGGGAAGGTGAGTGATATCAAGCTTTTACATCAGATCATATTAGAGGATATGTTATTGGTTATGTCAGTGTAAGGTACTTGAGGGAAAGCTCCATGTGATAGCCATCTCTTTGACCCATAGATGCTAACATGGTGCTGGGACATAGTAGATACTCAGCTAAAGAAAGAAGATGTCACTAATAGTGGCAGAGACCCAATAGAAGCTGTTAAATCATTCCTGCACAGGACAACCCTACTGTAAAATCTTCCAAACTATAAACAAGTGATGCATTTGTCAGCTTGCAAAGTGGCATCTTGCAAGATGGTGAATCAGAGAGGTCCTATCAATCACAAGTTTCTTTCATCATCTCCATCTGCTTTCCTCTGGCCAGCAGAGGTGAGCTTGTGCAGGGCCTAACCACTGCAGCAGTGAGGCTAGCACTTAGCCACATAACAGGCATTGAAGCTTTCATATGGACTCAACTATTAAACCAATTTACAGTATCCAACAATTATGTATTAAATTACATGTAAGCTCATAACCTCCAGGAGAGCAAAATTATCTTACTTATTGTGTATGTGTGTGTGTGGTTGAAATGAAGGGGCAGAGGGTAGAGGCAGCTTGGGAAAAGAGATAGAATTCAGAATTAAACTTAGACAATTTCACAATCCAGACTTCTCACAATCCAGATGTTTCCCCCTGCACTATTAGCCTCAGTAGCAGAGGCCTTTGGTCAGGTCACACCCCTCTGCCTGCCACTGATTCCAGCCACAAGAGTACAGAGGCACGTGCCCTCTGCTCAGGCCTCGCTGCTCGCTGGATCCATTCTTCTAGAAGTGGAAGAGGATAAGGCCTCTGGGCAACCTTCAGCCATTGGAACCTCTAGCCTCTTGTCCTTAAAGAGACAGAAAATCAGAGGCTCTGGTGCGGTGGAGCCCCTGTCACAGACAGCAGCAATATCAACAATGCACACTTACTTGGCTGTTCCTCTTTCCCTGCCACAGTCTCCCCGTCCCTTTCCTCCTGCTTCCTAGGGTCACTGCCCAAATAACTCCCTGCACCCAAGTCCCTCTGTCAGGTTCTACTTTCAGTAAACCAAGCCAAGATAAGCCTGAAATCTCAGTAGGTCAGAAAATGGCACCAAAATGAGAAACCATAACATAAACAAATATGTGCAAGAAAAATTATGAGTCTGTGTCCAGTTCAATCAGCAAATACTCTTGTACAGAAATATTCAAAGTATGTGGCATGATAATGAAGACCAAAATTTTTAGTCACATTATTGAGCACTTACTATGCACTAGGCCTTGGTGTAAGACCACACATATGGACTACCTCATTTTAGTCCTCAAAACAACCCTAAAGATGTTACATTATAATTCTCTTGACAGGTATTGACCTTCAGTTCTTTGTTGATAAAATCTGGGTCTTTTTAAAAATGTCTCATCAGGTCTGGCACTGTGGTAGGCTCTAATAGGCACTCCATCAATATTTTTTTCATTGTTTATTGAAAATATCTGAAGAACTGAATAGAAAAAATCCAAGAAGATTTCATTTCTCCTAAAAAATAATTGTGATAAAACACAAAACAACTCAAAATAAAGGGGTTTGTAAAATATTTCCCGATGAGGTACTTTATTGAGAATAATAAAAAAAAAAAAAAAGCAAAGACATGGGAAAGAAGCCATAAAAGATGAATAGATGGACAGGTGAACTGGGGAGAGGTCAAGGAAGGGCAGCCAAAAGCCAGGAGGAGGCAGATTCCTGTAAAATGTTCCAACACTAAGAGTGCTTTGCACCCACTCACCACTCACCCACTGCTTTGTGGCCTTGAGCAAGTCATTGAGTTACACTTGGCCTCAGTTTCCTAATCTGAAAATGGGAATTTTGGATTAATCATGTCAAAGATTCCTCCATGCTTTACAAATTATTAGGAAAATCTTTTTCCTTGCTGTGAAGGACCTCGTTACTTTAAGTAACTATTACTATTCAACACGTTACAGTTTTCAAGAGCACCCACACTAAGCAATGTTGAGAAATAGCATGTTGGCATTTTGTTGCAACAAATGCAAAACTCTATTCTACCAAACATGGGGAAGCCATTTTCTTTCCTGGCTACCATGTTAACAGAGTAATTAAGTAAGATTATTTCCTCTTAAACAAAAGTGACCAAATCTGAGTGCAACTTGGTGTTCTGACACAGTCATTAATGTTCAAGAAAATGCTGCGGCTATTATCAGAATATGTGCAAAAGATGCACCCTAATCCAGGCAAATGAAATAGATACGGATATTAATACAGAATGCCACCAGAGATTAACATATCACACAAGCTTGAAGCACTGGCATTTTTTTTAATGTTTATTTATTTTTGAGAGCTAGAGAGTGATCAGGTGAGGGACAAAAAGAGAGGGAGACACAGAATCTGAAGCAGCCTACAGGCTCTGAGCTGTCAACACAGAGCCTGACAGAGGGCTCGAATTCACAGAACACGAGATCATAACTTGAGCCAAAGTCAGAGGCTTAATTGACTGAACCACCCAGGCACCCCAAAACACTGGCATTTTTAAATTAATTACAATATATACACTCAGAACTGCCTTGAATATTAGGATTGTCAATTGAGTATGAAAAGAATAAAGCCAATCTATTAAAACTCACTTCAATGAGTGTCCAGTAATAGAGATTATAAACCACTGGGAATATGATGGAATATTTAAAAATGTGTAGCATGCGGTGAGTACCTGATATCATATAACTTAACATGGAGATATATGGAATATCCACAGACTATACAAATTAAACAACAAGTATATATCTTTGCTTTGGGTTGTTTTTTTTTAATCGCACTTTGTATCTTGTTATAGTAACTCCAAAAGTTCTCACCAAAATAAATTATATAGATTTGGGCAGTTAGAGTATTAATACTATTATTTTAAAAAGTGATATTGGATCAATTTAATGATACGTCCAGATGGTTCAGGACAACTTGCTCTAACAATTGCTTCCCTTGAAGACTGCACAGCAGCCCATCCCAGGTCACTATCCTCTGTGGAGTCAGGAGGGAACCAAGATGCTTCTTGGAGAAGAGGCAGACACCTCCTGAAGGGAGCCAGCCACAGGCCCACCTCTGAACTGCATGGGTTCCACCATCTCAATGAATGAAAACCAGTATCATGATGCTTGGTTTTGACCAACACAAACCAGAATCAGAGGCAGTAGCCCCACCATCTGCTCAGCCCTTCTCAACAGGCAAGACAAGATAATAGCTTGTGAGTCTATATCATGGAGGGTTCTTTCCTAGCTGTGTCAATGACCCTGTCTCTATTTGTGTCTCATTTCTGGATTACTTTCATCTTGGCCTCCTCCCTGGCCTAGCATTCCCCAGAGCCTGCATCCAATGAGTAGGGCATTTACTCCTAACCATCCTTCTCCTTGCCTGCCTCATGGTCAGCTCCATCATGTGAACCATAAACCTGTTCTTCTCATTGTCTGTCTGAGCAGATCCACCCACTCGCTGTGTGTCTGAGGGGAGCCTAAGTACTCTGGAGTCCTGCCAAATGGGAAGAGTAAGCCCAGGACTCAGGATGCAGTATTTCTAACTCAAAAGGACCACCTGCTCATACTGCAGCAGATAGTGCATGGGTTCAGATCCCAGCTCTGCATTCACTACACATCCTCAGGCAAGTTCTTTAGCCTCTCTCTTCAATTCCCTTATAATAAAATGGGGACAATAATGGTGTCTTCTCACTAGGATGCTATGGGGATTAAATGAGTGAATGCATGAGAAGTTCCTACCAGATTTACCAGGTGGAAAGAAGGCATTTTCTTAATTGTGTCATTTGGATCAAGACAACCTCTAATGCCCTTACAGTAATGAGATTCATATCAGAGTGACTTGAGGTCAAGCAATAGCAAGAATCCTGCTGCTAGTTCTATGGGAGCACCTCTTAGATGACCTTGGGGAGGCAACCCCACTTATAACTTCTCTGGAAACTGCCTCTCTCAGTCTCCACAGAAAGCACATGTCTAGTGAGTTATGTTTATATCATGTTCCTTCCTCCCTCCTCCACCAAAAGGAACATGGTGGGTTACAAGAAGTCTGCAATTCAAGGACTAATCACCAATGAGTTAGTAATTAGTTGTTCCCATTTGATGACAAGATCCAAAAGACACTGGCACTATAAGAGACAGGGGTGAGCTATAATATATATACTATATACTATATATATATATATATATATATATATATATATATATATTATATATATATACACACTATATACTATATATATATATACTATATACTATATATACTATATATATACTATATATATAGTATATAGTGTGTATATATATATATATAATATATATAATATATATTATATATAATATTATATAATAGACCAGGGTGGCCAAGTCCAGCTATGATCTCTCATAGACAGGCAGAGAAGATGTGTCTGTGGAGAGAAACAGGGAACATGAGCAGACATAGAGAGAGGAGATGCATGGGGTTCCAGAAAAAAAGAGGCAGAGAGCCCAGACTGAGACAGAGATATAAAACCAGGAGAGACTGCAAAGGAAACAATCAACAAAACTAAAAGGCAACTGACAGAATGGGAAAAGATATTTGCAAATGACATATTAGACAAAGGGCTAGTATCCAAAATCTATAAAGAGCTCACCAAACTCCACACCTGAAAAACAAATAATCCAGTGAAGAAATGGGCAAAAGACATGAATAGACCCTTTTCTAAAGAAGACATCCAGATGGCCAACAGGCACATGAAAAGATGCTCAATGTCACTCCTCATTAGGGAAATACAAATCAAAACCACACTGAGATACCACCTCACCTCAGTCAGAGTGGCTAAAATGAACAAATCAGGAGACTATAGATGCTGGCAAGGATGTAGAGAAACAGGAACCCTCTTGCACTGTTGGTGGGAATGCAAACTGGTGCAGCCGCTCTGGAAAACAGTGTGGAGGTTCCTCAAAAAATTAAAAATAGATCTACCCTATGACCCAGCAATAGCACTGCTAGGGATTTACCCAAAGGATACAGGAGTGCTGATGCATAGGGGCACTTGTACCCCAATGTTTATAGCAGCACTCTCAACAATAGCTAAATTACGGAAAGAGCCTAAATGTCCATCAACTGACGAATGGATAAAGAAGATGTGGTTTATATATATAATGGAATACTACGTGGCAGTGAGAAAGAATGAAATTTGGCCATTTGTAGCAACATGGACGGAACTGGAGAGTATTATACCAAGTGAAATAAATCGGGCAAAGAAAGACAGATACCATATGTGGATCCTGAGAAACTTAACAGAAGACCAGGGGGAAGGGGAACGGGGGAAAAAGTTACAGAGAGGGAAGAAGGCAAACCATAAGAGACTCTTAAACACTGAGAACAAACTGAAGGTTGATAAGGGGTGGGGGAGAAGGTAAAGTGGGTGATGAGCATTGAGGAGGGCACGTGTTAGGATGAGCACTGGGTGTTGTATGGAAACCAATATGACAATAAATTGTATATTAAAAAAAGAACTTAAAGAAAATGAAAATAAAAACACTAATTCAAAAAGAAAAAAAAACAAAAATAAAAAATAAATAAAAACAAGAGAGTAGTGGTTGGGGATCCTAATGATTTCCTAGTTCCTAGAAGAAGTTCCCAGCTGGCTCTGCTGTTCCATTTTTTCCCTGAGCTGTCACCATGTCCCTTCAATAAACTGAGCTTGATACCTGAGTACACTTGAGTAGTGAGTAGTGTTGGGTTCCTTAAAACCAAAGAGTATGACAAGAACACTGTTTTATAACCAATGTTTATCTCAGGGCCTAACATGTAGCAGGACCTAAACAAATATTTCTAGACTAGATGGACCAAGTAAACACACATGGTGTCCATACTTACTGACCAATCTACTGTCTTCTTCAAGCTACTAGAAATAAGGACATTGTCCTTGGCTGCTTTCAGTCTTCCTCACTTTATTAGTCACTTTTCAGTACTAGGATGACAAAACAAAATATTGTAATGCTAAAGGAGGTAACATTTGATCCTAATTCATAAAGATGCATGTGGTAAAGAACCGACCAAATCATTAGCTATATTCAGTCCTCCTCCTTTATCCCACTGAAATTTTGTTTTGAACCAATTTGCCAAATATTTGACTCTCCAGTATTATGTACAAAAATTCACTAATGATACCTTCAAAGTGAAGAAACTACTTCCCTTCAAGAAAATTCACTCCCATGTGATCACTGCTTTCAGACAGGTAAATTCTTCTGACCCTTTCAGAAGCTGGAGAAGTTTCCAAAAAGTGCCAAAGGAAAGTGGAAATCGACAGCACAGCCATCTTTCAGGAAAATATTTGGGCTATAAAGTGGTCTGGAGACACAGTTAAAACCAAGTTTAATTTATGTTCAATTGTGGTTTATATAAAATGGGAAGAAGATCTCAAGTGACCAGGAATTTGTGAATTTTAGTCACTTCCTGATTCCAGCCAATGAAAAGACTCTCTTTTCACAACTAAGCCCTGGATCCACTTCCTTTCTGGACAAAGCAACTTATCTCAGGCTATGGAGCTTTTTTGTAAAGGGGAGGTGCTCAGCATCTCTGGACTGGCCACTCAGTTGATTTCAAGAGCAATCTCAACATTGAAAGCCTAATGACAATCAATGGCCATAAAAATGGCACCTATAATTCTCACTCTTTTGTTTTGTGCCAATCTCAGTCTATTCTTAGTGCTGTCATCCTCCAGGGCTCATTCTACTTGTAGTGAGCCCCCACAGACATTTCCTAACAGGAGCCAATGTTGTGGCTGTGCCAGCCCTTGTGGTTCTTATTATGAAAGCAAGATGCACCATCAGGGAACTTGATAAAAATAAGACTTATTACTTACAGTTTCTGGAGGGTACACTGCACACCCGTGGCCACACAGTAAGCTGTGGCAGGGAGTGGTGAGCACAGACCTTGGGCTCTGCCTTTATTGGAGTTGAGGGTGGGGTGCTAAGGATTTTGTGGGTTTACTCTTAATTGGTAGATTTAAAGCCTAAGAGTAGGACTTGGGGTGTAAGAAGGGAGAAGGGGGGTCACACACATATTCATCTATGTCACCCAAGGCTTTCTGAAAGAGGAACTTCATGGGAAGGGCAGCCTGGTTCATTATCTTATATAGCTGGCATTGTGTTTATTCTAGATGGATATATGGAAGTGGATGTCTCAGCAATCAAAAGCTTAATGCCAGGCACTTACACTGTGGTCAGAAAAGCTAGCTGTCAGGCACTCACACTTAATACCTGCCAGACAGACTACTCTTGTATAATCATCAAATCTGTATAAAAAACCATATGAAATGTCCCCGTTCATGGAGCACTACAAGGAGAACCTTTTAGTTTAAGAAATGGAAAGAGAATTGGACTAGTTTAAATACTCCTGCTTAATTTTTAGATGGCAGACATCTCAAAACACAATTTGTACCAGCACCTCAGGTTTTTAATTAACCGCTACTTTGCATCCCCTCGTCCCCTGTGCCGCAGATAATTCACTTCAACAATGTTTAGACAGGGATGCTAAAGGGACTCCATGAAAAACTGCTTTTTTTTTGCTCTTTTTCCCACTCCTATTCTTGCTAGGACCTGCACCCCTGCCCTAACATGCATTATATAACAGGTAATATATGTCCTTCTTGTAAAGGTCAAGGATTTAATGATTTCTTTGGAGTCTTCTAGCACAACAGATAACATCTAAGGAGGGGCCAGTCTGGGTCACCATGAACATTTTCCAAGACCACTGGCTCATCAAGACCCTTGGCTTCCAGGTATAAGTGACTTACAGAGGACCCCTAAACATTCGTCTTTGTTTCTGGATTACTGAGAAGACACATGCACCAGACCACCATCTTAAATAAAAACCCTGGGGTCCCAAAGATGAGACATACTCATCCTTCCTTTCTCAGTCTCTGGTATGCTCTGTCCACATCTACGCTCTCTCTAAATCTTTAATAAACTCTGTTCTTGCTTCCTCTCAGATCATGTTTGATTTCTATACTGCACAAAACCAAGGACTCTCTTGGCTGGTCCTGTGGGACCCCCTCCTCTGGGTCCTCGAACTCAGCCAGCCTGCATCAACTGTCACTTGAGGATCTACCTTCTACAAGTGACAGCTCTGTGTACAGATAACTCTAAGAGGCAATTGCAAGAAGCTAGACTATGTTCTATCAACATGTGTTTCCAAGGTCCTCCCATTTGGGCCTAACTTTTCATGGAGACTGACATGGAAACTTCTGGAAAATAAGACAGCTCTTTTGGGGAGTTTAGGTCAGCCTTGGGTGATTAGCTCCAAGGGCCATGGTGGTCTGTTGAGTGTTGACTCCTTCAACAAAGTAGAGTGGTCCAAGTGCTAGTGGAAACAAACTGTAGCCTGGTCTAGAACCAACTGGAAGCCACTCAAGCTGAGCAACTTAGCTTTGTGCTTGTTAAAAAAAAAAACCAACACAGCGAATTTGAAGATCTAATTGTTTTTATTAAGTTATTCATGAATCAGGCAGCATACATCTAGCAAATAGATGTTCTGTTTGCACAAAATGGGAGGTTTTTGTAAGGAGGGTAGGGCAAGGAAGTTATTAGCAAAAGAAAAGAAAGATTTATTTCCCCCTCAGGAGGAAAGGCAGGGGTCTTATCATGGAAATTATGTCAGCTTCTTTTGAGGGGAGGGATGGAGAGTGACCTTGTGACAGATTACATCATTGGTGCTAATTGAAAAACCCCGATTTATCAGTTAAGACTACATTTTGGAAGGAGGTTAAAACTGCAGATTAGGTACTAAGACCTGGTTTGGCGATTTGGCCTAGCATCAGTGACTCCATGTTGGGCTTATGGGTTTTCTTTTAACAGGCTCCATTTGTGGGGTTCAGCCACCTTATTATCCTTAAATTTATCCAAATTTAAGTGAAATTTGGGGAAAGAAAAACTGAGCTTTGCATAAAGAGAAGGCAGCATAAAAGGGCTTACCTTTGGTTTCTTGTCTGGGCTGTTTATGTCATCCATCTTGCCAGCCCTTAATCTTGTCTTTGAGCCACATTCATATCAGGCCTTGAACAAACCTGTAAACTTAATGAGAAAAACTCTGAGGGTTGGTGGAAAGCAGCAAACACAGGGGAAGTAGAGGCAAATAGCCATGACACAAAACCTCAAATATAGCAAGAGCCCGGATGACAAGCACCAACCGGCATGTAAATGTCACTTGCTGACGTCAAACTGATACAGGGAAAAGAAAGGGACCCTATGAAAGAAAAAGCTGGGTTTTTTTTCCCTTTGCTTTTTTTCCACTTCTATTCTAGATAGGACCTGCACCCCTGCCCTACACATATTTTAATGAATGTCCCACTTATAAGGGACAAAGAGTTAATGATGTCTTTGGGGTCTTCCAACACAATAGGTAATATCTAAACCATTGGCACTAGACATCTCGATGCCGAGACCCATGGCTTCGAGGAATAAGTGACTTATGATGGACACCTAGAACTTGTCCTTGTTCAAATTGGCTCTTGGATCCATGAGAGGACATGTACACCAGACCACCATCCTCAATAAAAACCCTAGACCACAAACAGATGAGACTCATGCTCCTTTCCTTTCCGAGTCTCTCAGACAGTCTGTCTGTATCGGGTCTCTCTAGATCTTAAATAAACTCTGCTTTCACCTCCAGCTGGCTCACATTTGATTTCCATCTTGCGCGAAGCCAAGGACCCTCTTTGCTCGTCCTTCAGCACCTCCTCTGGGTCCTCAGAACCCACCTGCCAGCATGAAAACTGGCCACTAAGTTCAGTGCAAGGTGTTGAACTAAACTCCCACGCAGTTAAAGCTTAAAAGAACCTCATGCCTGGAGTTGTTTTCTAGACTAATAAATTGTATCCTGGAGAATTAACCAACAGTGCTCTTTCCCTCCTTCCCTTTCCCTGATGTGGCATCCACCACAGCCTCCTGCATGCTTTGCTTCTCCCTATCATGTTTTCTCACTTGCAAGAGTTCGTTTTTAAAATCCCAGCCAAGGCAGGGTTTTTTTGTTTTTTGTTTTATCGTTTAATATCTCCCCTTTTCTCCATTCTCCTCTCCTCCTTCTCTGCCCGTAAAGCATCAAAAAGGGTGAGAGGTGGGCCTGCATCCAGGATAGGGGGACCCCAGCTTCCTGGAACCCCCAACCTTGGGGTTTAATAGAGTCATTTACTAGGAAGTCTTGGCACCCAGTGCTGCCTCTGGTCTCCCCTTTGTCAACCAGGCCTTTGAAAACCCCTCCCCAACTGGAATGGAAGAAAAGGGAGGGAGGGAAGATTTACTCCCCCAAGACACCCCACAGTCACCACGGAGGACCCTGCCAGCTTTGTGCTGCAACAGGCTTCTTCTAGTATTTCCGGTGTCTTCCTCAAGCTCATGGTTATGGGCTGAAGAGTATGTCCCAAAATTAATATGGGGAAGCCCTACCCCCCAATACCTCAGAATATGACCTTATTTAAGGATAGGACTTTTAAGCAGGTAATTAAGGTAGAATGAGATCACTAGGGTGGGCCCTAAGGCAGTGTGACTGATGTTGGAACAAGAAGAGGAGATCAAGACACAGACACACAGAGGGAAGGCCACATGGAGTCACAGGCAGAAGACAGCCATTGACAAGCCATTGACAAGAAGAGAGGCCTCTGGAGAAACCAACCCTGCCAACACCTTGATCTCGGCTTCCAGCTTCTAGAACTGTGAGAAAATAAAATTTTGTTGTTTAAGACCTTTGGTCTGTAATACTTTGTTATTGCACCCCCAGAAAACACATACACTCATAATTCTGACCTTGGAGAGCTGAGGAGGAAATGGAGTCTTCTGTGGAGACAACTTACTGCAAGACTGGTGAACGGTCCTCATAGCCCTTTCTAGGTCTAAAACATGGTGGAAACTGTGAGTTAAAAATAGGGGCCTCCGGGACATTCTGAGGTGTGGAACCCAGTGAAGGAGCCCATGTCTTGCTCTTCCCCCTGATTTATTCCACTCGGGATCAGGTGGGATGTCGCCCCAGCCTCTACACTAGAAATCATTTCCCCTGGAGAGCAACAGGATCAGAATCGCCTTTCGGAATCGAATCCACCCTGCCACTACTGTCAAGGCCCCAAATAGGTGGGACCTTGTAGCAAAACAGCCTTTCTTTGGGGATCTTCCACAAACTTAGAAAGAAATGTGAAGAATCGGTCAAATGAGTTGCATGCCTGTCCTCCCAGAGTGCATCTGACTCCTACCTTCCTGCTAGCCTTCTCCCTCATGTCCAGAAATAAACCTAGGAGTCTCTTGAATTCATTTGTGTACTTTGCCTCAATCACTTTTCTTGGTAACTCATTCCATATGTACGCTACCCTGGGCGAGGAGGAGTTCTGTCTGAGTCCTCTGTTTACTTTGAGTTTCCTAATTTTATGAACAATTTCCTAACAATAAGGTCAATTAGACCACAGGATCCTGTTCCAAGGAGAGTGGCAGAGTCCCCATCGGGGGTCCAGCCCAACCTTGCCCAGACAAAGCATAGGGACGCTCTGTACAAATACACGGGTGTGGGCAGCCCCAGCCGGCTGCATGATCTAATTCTGCAGATATTTTTCCATCACCAAGTCCTATGACGCCAAGTGGATTCTCTGACAATAAAATAACTATTTTGCCATCTTCAACAAAAGCAACATAAGCCGCTTCTTTTTCTGTTGTGAGAACCTCACAAAGGAATAAGTCACAGCTGATTACTAAGACTTGTAACAATGGCTGAGGGTCTTTCTTTCATTATTGGAGCAGTACCTAGCAAGTGCTTACTTCGTGCTTCAAACTGATGGATTTCAGGAAAAACCAACATGAAGAATAAACCAATACAATTTTAATGGATCAAATGCCCGCTTACTAAAAACCACAATTCTCAGATCCATATTTTTATTAAAACAGACTTTCATTCGGTGTTACAGATTTTACTAAATCCAACATTTTTCTAAACCAAAGAAATCTTATGACCAGCAATAAATTTTCTCCAAGAGATCATTTTCCAATCAGTTCCATTACAGCAAACCTATGCCATTATACTTACCTCCAAAATATACAATTACATATATTAGCATATACCAATGGATTTTTAATTTTTTGCCTGTTACTTCAAACCACATGAAATATTTCTGCAACCGGATATTTTTATTGAGACCAAAGCATACACATTCCAAACAATGCATTTCTATTCTGATTCTTCTGAAGCCTAATCAAAAAAGTTTGTATTATCTGTTATCAATATGTTATTATTCAAACCATTCTTTTACTTGATTCTACTCACTCCTAAATCCATTTGTGCACATTTTTCAGCCAACTTCTATACTATCTTGCACATATTTCCTATTGCTATTTCAGGGCACAGCAAACACCATATTATTGATATTGTCACTGTTTTTAGACTGTACAATGTGTGGATCTCAGAATTTTGGAACTGAGCAAATGCTTAGGAGAATTTCACTTTCAAAGACCACAAACTTAGGGTTTTCTTTTAGTTTTCTTTGATGTACCTCTTACATGGCCAATGTCTCAATACCACATGGTGAGCTCTTTAGGATAAAAAGCAACTTAACTATAGTGAATGGAAATACTAGCACACAAAGAGGCTAATTAGAGAATTAGAGATAACCAGATTATCCTCTGGACCAGCTTGACCTGACCAAGCTTTTAGAATCATCTCTCAGCTCTCTGCAAAACTGTAGCTCTTTAAAACTG
The DNA here is from genome assembly GCF_024362965.1 of Panthera pardus. Classification (NCBI taxonomy): domain Eukaryota; kingdom Metazoa; phylum Chordata; class Mammalia; order Carnivora; family Felidae; genus Panthera; species Panthera pardus. The sequence goes on along the minus strand of NW_026526821.1, from coordinate 46,719,445 downwards.
GTCTTTGGAAGTAACCTTCCCTAGCTGTATTTTTCTTTTACCTCCCGGCCAACACAGAATTCTCATTCACAAATTCCCTGGCCATGGATAAATCCAAGTCTTTCCATGCTGGTTTCCCAGTTATGGCCATCATCACACAAAGACACATGCATATGTGTACATGAACACACACACAGGCACACACGGATTCCAAGCTGACAACCCCATCAGGTGGCTTCTCATTCTTATACCTCCTATTCCAACAGCATCCTTGAACTTGTTATTTTTGCTGCGACTGAAGTCAATACCTAGAAGATTGTTTTGAGTTCCTAACTTCCCCCTCTTGGCTTGAAGCTGAAATGGAGGTCCCTACATTCCTTGTAACCTCCATCCCATTATCTCAGCCCTCTTGCTTCAGTTCCAATGGGAAGCATGCCCAGCTGTTGGCCTCTTACTTTCCAACCAGATTCAGACCCTTCCCTGAATGCACCTGCAACCTGGATTTCTCCTCCTCAGACTCTGGTTCTGTCCCAAGCCAGAAGTAGAAAAAAAAAAAATATATAGATCAACTTTTTCTTTTGTTTTGTGGTCTTGGGTTTTCTTCCCCCAGCATCTTTCCCTTTAGGTATTTTTTTCCAGCTATTTGTCAAGATTTGTGAGATCTAACTGCAGACATATACTGATTTTGCATGATTTCCTGATCTTTGATCTATGTCACCTAGACCTGCAGAGTCCTGAGGTTTCAATTGGCCTGCCCTACCAACCCAACTGCTAGATGGCCTGTCCAGTACCAGACCCTGCCTAGGCACCCTTTCCCAGGTGACAGCTCTTAACTGCTGGTACCTTCAGCGCTCAAACCACCACCTGGCCACACTCACCTCTGACTGGATGCCCCCCTGCATGGCCCCACAGCATTCGAACTGATATTTTTCAGTTTGCCATTCTCAAAGATTACACTTTAGTACATTAGATCTCTCCCTTGGGAGAGAATCCAAAAATGTGGGGTTACTAGAAAAATCACCTCAAATTATGCCAATAGGGATTTTGGAGGGAAGAATGTTTTCATAACATAGCAGGTATAAATTTCTGTGCATAAGCTCAGATGTGCTACATATAACTTTCCTGAAAGGAAATAAAGGAAATTCTGCCACAAGGAGGGATGGGGCAGTGTATTTGTATCTATTTTTTTCTTCATAGAGATATAATGTACTTGCAGTAAATTGCACACATCTGAAATGTACAGCATGATGAAGTTGCGTACATGTCCACACCCTGTACCCACACCCAGGTCAACATGCAGGCAATTTCCAGCCTCCCAGAAGGCATCTTGTGCCCCTGGTCAACACCTGCCCCAAAGATAGCCACCATTCTAACATCTGTTAACATATACTGATTTTGCCTGTCCTTGAATTTCATACAAATGAAATCACACAATACAAACTCTCTCTGTCTGTAAGTGCTGTTCTAAAATGTTGTACTTAATTCTTAATGCCCAATAATTACTCAATAATGCTTACTTAATACTTAATAATTCTTACTACTGATCATATCAGACACATGGCTTTCATTATTGGTCTACTATTAGAGTCAAGATCTGAATGCATTATCTTAAGGCTCCCATTATTACCTTATTTGCCACAAATGTTACAAATATATCAATAACACATTTTAATTAGTAGGTTATCACTCTTGTCCATGATGAAAATTTCAAACTGAAGCATTTTCTGACAGAGCAGATATGTAAGCTGGCACTAATTGTAGACATTTTCTCCTGAAATGGAAACCAAAATTGAAAAGTTTCCCTCTGTGAAACAACCAGATGTAATTTCCACTTCAGGTTAAACTAGATATGCGGTACCAGGAAAAAATGCTTTTAGTCGTGCTATTCATTTTAAATAAATAAAAATCTTTAAATATATCACCAACTTAACTAGCAAGTAAATTACTGTCAAGTCTGGATACATCTCAGGCTCCACCAGAGCCATCCTCTTGTAGAAAAAAACAGACACTTGTTGAAAAGGTCTATTGAAGGAGACAAAGAAATGACACAAAAGTTTTGAACGACGCCATTTTGATAAAATCCAGTTAGTGCTGTAGGTCATTCAGCAAAATATTTGAAGCAGATTTGCTGGAATAATTTGCCACCAGTAATGATCATTATAATAATCATAATCTCATTTTGTCCACTGTGAGCTCATAGTGTAATATCAGGAGTCCACTTACTTTAGGTCTACCTTTTTCAGTTCAGGGAACTTCACTAAATTTGCCACCTCAGGTTTTTAAACAGCAGAAATGGGGCTGCTGTTAAATCTGGGGAGATCACCATTTCAGTTATGGCAGATAACCACAGGAGGATGAGGTACTCGGTAGGGACAGGTTTTAGAGCCAGGCCCAGCCATCAAGAGGGGTCCACACTGGCAAAAGAAGTGGGGCTGGAGGATATTTATTCCATTATCAGAATACAATAACAAATGGTTATGGGAAGTTTAAAATCATATCCCCCTCCCTGCAAAAAATCGTATTGAAATTAAAAACTTAAACATTGAGCTGTGTCACCCAATAATGGCATCCAACACGTAAGGAAATGTGGAATTTACAAATAGATGTATCTATTTCTCCCTGCCCTTTGTTTTAAAAGCTTATTTTATGTTCTTCCAGCAAGGCCTCAGCACTGTTGTGTAAGTTGATATCGGGGGGCAGGCCAACTCACCCAGCACCCCCACCAGCCCCCAACAATCCCCACTGCCCCCCACCCCTCGCCCAGAACCCTGTTTTCAGGCCTACCCAATACCAATAAACAATAAGTTTATGGTGAGCTTTCCTGACCCAGGGGGAACCTTCCTCCTAGAAAGAGTCTTATATCCCTATTCCTTATCTTCAAGAAGCTCATCTTCTAACAAAAGCAAGGAGCTGTCTGAGCACTGACTTATAGCAAACCAATATAGGATCAAGAGAAATGTTTGTAAAATTGAAATATAAATATAGAGAAATGTGTAATTGCCAAATGTTATATTTACTTGTCTTGTTTATTATAGTTTCTCTCTAGAATGTAAGTTTTATGAGGTCAACTTATTTACCTGCTATACTCCTAGTTCCCACATAATAGATATTCAATAAATGTTTGCTGAATGAAAATAAAATAAAATATAAAATAAAATAAAATAAGTCATGGGGATAGCCTCAATTTTATTTCAAGAGGACACGAGACCGGAAAGCTAGATGGCACTGGGGGACGCCAAACACAATAATGTGGTAACCATTTCACACTCTGCTTTATCAGAGAGACAACTGAGAAATCCAAGCAGGCAGATAATTAGCATTAGAAGAGTCTTTCTGAGACTAAAATCCAGACAGACAAACAATAGAGGAAAATTAACAAAGATAAAAGTCAGTTCCTTTGAAAAGATTAACATAATTGACATATCTCTACCATTAGCCAGTCTAATCACGAAAAGAGAATGAGAACACAAAATACCAAGATCAAGAATGAAAAATGGATTATCAGGGTGTCTGGATGGCTCAGTTGGTTAACCCACCCACCAACTTCAGCTTAGGTCATGATCTCACAGTTTGTGAGTTCGAGCCCCGCATGGGGCTCTGTGCCGACAGCTCAGAGCCTGGAGCCTACTTCAGATTCTGTCTCCCCCTCTCTCTACCCCTCCCCTGCTCATGCTCTGTGTCGCTCTGTCTCTCAATAATAAATAAATGTGAGAAGAAAAGATGAAAAGAAAAGAAAAGAAAAGAAAAGAAAAGAAAAGAAAAGAAAGAAGAAAAGAAAGAAAAGAAAAATGGATTATCACTACAGACCCTACATTCATTAAAGGAATAAAAAACATGAACACCTTTATGCTATCAAATTGGGCAACCTAGTTGATATGGACAAATTCCTTAAAAAAATACAACTTACCAAAATGGACAAAGATGAAAGAAAAATCTGAAGAGCCCTGTTATTAGAAAGCTCAAGAACAGACTGAAAGTCCAAGAGTGAGGACAAGGCCAAGGTGACTAGGTGCCAGGCAGGTCATGGGGTCTCAGGCACAGAAAGGAAACAGGGCATTACGTAGGCACTGTGTGTCATTGAGCAAGGTCCTGTCACCAGAAACACAGCACAAAGTTAGGGCCAGTCTCTTGAGTTTGCACTGAGATCTAGAAGATGAGGCAGGAGCTTCTCAAATTCTCAATTTCTACATGCTTAATTTTTTTTTTTTTTTTAACACCCAGGCTGACGCTGCTAGGAAGTCTGTATGTTATGGGGTGAGAAGGTCTCCAGCAGTCTCAAAGGGTTAGCAGACTCTGGAGACAGGAAAAACCATAGACTTGTGTTTAACTTCTCGGGAAGATGACATGGAATAGGGAACTGAATTTGTCAGTCTTTTTATCTATTCATTTTTTTTTAACCATCTGCGTATTTACTGAATTTGCATGCTAACCTTTATATTGGCCATTTATTTATCCTTCTAGTTTCTCTGACTCAAATCTCATAGACATCTTTGCCTCTGCTCTTTCTCTCACAGGCCTCTCCAGAAATTCTGGAGTTGCTTAATTCACAACAGCAAGCACCTGACAACGTCTTACCACCCCACTTTTCAGCCACCATCATCTTTCCTGGATTACTGCTATAGATTCCTAAGCAATCTACCTGTTTTCACCCTAAATCTTCCCAAATATCTTGACAAAAAAGCCAGAGGGATTATCTGAAAGTGTAGGTCAGTTCATGCCACTCCTCTGCTTAAAACTTCCTAATAACTTCCCATTCCCTTCCAAAATAATCTCAAATCCTTACTGTACTGGTTAATTTTATGTGTCAACTTGACTGGAGCACCTGGTGCCCAGATACTTGACTAGACATTATCTCTGGGTGTGTCTGTGAGGGTGTTTTTAGATGAGATTAGCATTTGAATTGGTAGACAAGACAAAAGCAAGTTGCCATCTCCAGGGTGGATGGACACTGTCCAATTTGTTGAGGGTCTAAATAGAACAAAAATACTCAGGAAGGAAAATTTGCTCTTTCTCTACCTGACCACTTCAGCTGGGACATAGGTCTTTTCCTGCACTCAGACCAGGATTTAAACCATTGACTCTCTTGGTTCTCAGACCTTCAAAATTGGACTGGAATTACACTCCCAGCTTTCCTGAACCTCCAGTTAGCAGACAGCAAGCAGTTCATGGGACTTCTCAGCTTCCAAAATCATGTGAGTCAATTCCTTACTTTATATATATTCTTTTGGTTCTGCTTCTGTGGAGAATACTTACCTTATAAGGTCCACCATGATCTGGCCCCACAGACCTCTCTGGCATCGTCTCTTACTGCTCACTGCACTCTAGTCACACAGACATCCATGCCATCTGAATATGCTTAGCACGCAAGAACCTCAGGGCCTTTGCACTTGCTAGTCCTTCTTCCGAGAATGCTTGCCACCTAGAGAGACACCTGTTTACCGCCCCCCCAACACACACACACCATTCTTTAGATCTACAATCAAATGTCCCCTTCTTTTATATATATATTTATTTTTGAGTGAGAGAGAAAACACATGTGACTGGGGGAGGGGCAGGGAGAGAAAAGGAGAGAAGGAATCCCAAGCAGACTCTACGTTGTCAGCACAGAACCTAACGCAGGCTCAAACCCACAACCATGAGATCATGACCTGAGCTGAAATCAACACTTGGATACTTAACTGACTGAGCCACATGGGCACCCCCCCAAATGTCTCCCAAATATCCTCTTCTTCATGAAGCTTCCCACGACCAGCCTGTGTTACTAGTGCCTAGAGCCAGAGTATGGAGAGTAGGTTCTCAAGAACTATTTTTAAATAAATGAATAAATAGAATGAATGAATGAATGAATGAATGCCTTGGGACTGCTGAGAAGAAGGTAACAAGTGGCACATGCATCCCATAAAGACCACAAATATGTTTTACTTGGTTCATCCAGTATTTAAAAATTTTGGAAATCATTGGCAAATTTTAAAGCTCAAGAGAATTGTCACTTCTCTTAAAAATGAGAAGATCCAGGGGTGCCTGGGTGGCTCAGTTGGTTGAGCATCCGACTTCGGCTCAGGTCATGATCTCGCCATTTGTGAGTTTGAGCCCGCTTCGGGCTCTGGGCTGACAGCTCAGAGCCTAGAGCCTGCTTTGGATTCTGTGTCTCCCTCTGTCTCTCTCTGTTCCTCCCCTGCTTATGCTCTGTCTCTCCCTCTCTCTAAAACATAAATAAACATTAAAAAAATTTTTTTAATGAGAAGATCTGGAGCACCTGGGTGGCTAAGCCAGTTAAGCATCCGACTCTTGGTTTCGGCTCAGGTCATGATCTCATGGTACATGAGTTTGAGCCCCACATCAAACTCTGTGCTGACAGTGTAGAGCCTGTTTGGGATTCTCACTCTCTCTCTCTCTCTCTCTCTCTGCCCCTCACACACACTCTCTCTCTCTCTCTCTTTCTCTCTCTCTCTCACTCAAAATAAATAAATAAGCTTTTAAAAAATGAAAAAAAAATGAGATCTAGTAATACCGAGCATGTATTGTCACATGACAGCCATCAACTGAAGTTGAGTATGACTGGTTACAATGAGCTCCTGAGCCCACTGTCCTGCTGGATTGTCTTGTACACAGTCCTGTGCATCTTTTTGTAACCCAATTAATGTGAGTTTGCTCCTTGGTGAGTTACAAGTAGACACTACACCAGATGGGTTGTCACACAAATAAAGTTTTATTTGCAGCAAATAAAGGGATCACGGGGAATAACTTCCAAAGCCATGACTCCCTGAGTGTGGGTGAGTGGGTTCCCTTTATTTCGGATTAGGATTAATATCCAGAAAGGGGCGTTTTGTCACTGTATGTAGAAGGAGATGTAAGGTCATGCATGCATCCTAAGAAAACATGCTTATACATGCATTGTATGTTATGTTAATGAGGCTTATGCTCTTCCTTGGGTGGAGATTTTGATGTTATAATGAGATAGAGGTAACTGTTGGTCAATCCACACTCCATCTGCACAGGCATGAGTTGGTGGTTGAGTTCTAGACCAGCTGGAGCACTTCCTGTTGTTTGCCTCTTAAAGATAAGGTTAACATTCTTGCGAAGATGAAGGGGTAGGTGTTGGTGGGAGTCTTGCTGGAGACAAAATTATATTGCCTACTGGGCCTTGTAAGTAATCAGTGAAGAAGGTAGCATATCTCATGGTGCCATGGTTGCTAATTTTCACTGAAAGTCATCAATCAATGTTTACCAAATAGACCTGTCATGGACAGAATTCTAAGGTGAACCTAAAGATTAAATCCTTTGGTATACACACAGCTTCTCCCAATTACTCAATCAAACACTATCCTAGGTGCTGCTGTGAAGCACCTATTTTGAAAAGTAGTTTGAAATGAAAATGTAGTTTAAAGTCCCAAGTCAATTGACTCTAAGATGGAGGGATTATTCTCAATGAGTCTGATGTAAGCATTTAAAAGGGATTGAGCTTTTATAGGATAAACAGATTTGAAGTGTGAAATGGCTACAAAATGTGGGAGATTGTTGCTGGTTTGAAGATGGAGGGAACCAGGTGACAAGGAATTGAAGGGTGACATCTAAGAGCTAAGAGTGACCTTGCTGACAGCCAGCAAGGAACTAGAGACCTTAGTTCTACAACTGCAAGGAATTGAGTTCAGCCAATGCCTGAATGAGCCTGCAAATAGATTCTTCCCAGAACCTCCAGAAAGGAACACAGGTTGGCCTTCACTTTAATTTCAGCTTTGTAAGACCCTAAGCAGAGACTGCAGCCACCCCAGTCCTGGATGTCTGTCCTAAAGAACTATGAGATAATAATCAGGTGTGATTTTGAGCCTCTAAGTTTATGGTAATATGTTAAACAGCAATAGAAGTCTAATTAAGGTCTTAATTTTTATGAAAGGATAAGTGATTAATTTTTTTAAAAAAAATTTATAAAAATTAAAAAATTACCTTCTCTCCCCACCATCATTTTATTTCTTACACAAATAAAAGAGGCACTTCTATTTAAAAAAAAATTCAATCTTAATTGAGTTTAGTTTTCCATAGAGACTTCACCATGAACATTCACTTTTTATTTAATAGAGTCCGTTGGTTTTTGGAAGTACATGTGTTTTGACCAAAGTAATATAGAAATAAAAGTAGACATTCTGCTATGTTTTTGCATGATTTTCTAAGCTTGTAATATAAAGTGAAGGGTAGCATTTGTATAAAGCTGCCTGATACAACCCAGAGTAAAGTACAGAATATTTTAAATGACCAGCCCATAGGAATGATTCTTCCACTTCTACCGATCTGTCCTCACAGGGCATACCAGTTCAGAATTTTGTGGCATCTCATATTTTAAATGCAGAAATCTCTGTTGAAATGACAGCCCAATCTATTCGGGAAGGGATGTTCAGACCACAGCATGCATTCCATCTAATGCTCTACAGGATCCTGAATTAGAGAGCTCCATGACCCGTCCATTTTGGTGAGGAGCATAGAAAACAAAAGAGAAATGTCCTGGCCTTGAATGCATGTGCTTTGAAGAATTCTTCACCCAGAAAGGCTGCTGGAGTGGGGATGACAGCTTCAACAACATGAGCCAGCTGCCTGTTTCCAGATGATCACTCTTGGTACACATTTCCACCAGCTGCTGATTGGTAGGTAGTTTTGAGCTACCCTGAAAGGCATCTCCCCCATGGTCTGAGAAGTATGTGTTGGGTTTCCTAGAATCTATATGTCATGCATATGGGAAGCAATATTGAATATATATTTATATTTATATATGAAAAATGGCTTCCATATATCCGGAGCCAATTCTAAAGGCTAAGTCTTGGTTCTGCAATATAAGATGAGGCAACACAATAAACCAACATGTGTGGTAAATTCTATATACTCATTGATATTTATAAGAAAATGTCTTAAATAACTGAATGTCTCCTTTCATTTCTGGCTGCATGAGAGAAGGAAGGAAGGAAGGAAGGATGGAAGGAAGGAAGGAAATAGAGAGGGGTGGAAGTTCAAGGAGGGGAAGAGAAGGAAAGGAGGTACAATCAGGCCCAGATCTGCTTCTGGAACATTTCCTGGACTAGGCGGTGTCCCCTTCAGGGTCTGTGCTCTCTATCAGGCTGTGCTGTCCCCCGTCTGCCCTTGTCTCATTTCATTTTAATGTTTCTTGAATGGTCTGTTCACCCTGACACACTGTATATTGTATGAGAGCCAGAAACTGGGTTTACATGATCATCTTTGTTGGTCCAGAAAGAAAGAGAAACTTCACTTAGCTTGGGTTCTACCAAACACAGATCCTGGGACAAAGACGTGAGTGCAAAGAGTTTGTTTGGGGTGACTCCAGAAACAGGGGAGGGGGTGGGGGAAGGGGCAGAAATATAGGGAAGGGAAGCCAGTCAAAACAGGGCAAGTGAAAGATCTGGTTGTAACTGTTGGAAACTAGGACTCAGTCCCCTGAAAGCCAATGCAGAAAGCCTCATGCTTCAGATTCATCCCTCTGAGGGAAAAGGAAGGTTCTCATCCTTCACCTCCCTCCCTCTTTAGCTGCTCCCACAGGACATAGCTCTGGGCACATCCAACCCCCTCTGCTGCTGGGGCAGAGCATGAGGGCAGCTCTCTTGGAGCAAGACTCTGTCCACCTGCACAGGATGGGTGAATACTGAGGGCATATGGACAGGGTACCAAAAGCATCAATAGATATTTGTGGAAAGCATGCATGTATGAAAGAGAAAACTATTTCTTTTATAATGTTATGGTCTATTAGGTGCATTGCTTTGATTTTTTTCTTCTTTTTCTCAACTGAGATATAATATCATAAAGAGCATAATGTGCTCCAATTTTAGATATACAGCTGAGTGACCTTTGTCCATATGAACATCTGTGTGCTCCCACCCAGTTCAAAATATCAGATGTTCCCACTGGCCAGCTAGGTACCCACTCATTTTTCCCTTGTCAATGCCAACATTCACCCAGAAATAACTACCATCCCAACGTTGATCATCCTAGATTAGTTTTACCTGTTCTTCAGCTTTCTATGCAGGGCTTTATACTACACATCGTCATTCATATCTGATTTCTTTCTCTCAACACAATCCATGGATATATCTACACTCTTGTGAGTACCAGTTAGTTTTTGTGTGTATTTATTCCTGTACAGTGTTCATACAACTCAATTTCGCAGCCTAAATTGCATAAATGAGTGAATTTCCTGAGTTACATCCAACCTTGCCTTCTGATGATGCCATGTGGTACATCCAGGTCCAGGAAGATCTGCCACAGAGAATTCTCACTTTCTACAACCCCATGGCTCAATATCAGAGGGATTATAATGTCCCAGTCAAGGACAGCTTCATCCTTTTCACAGCATGGCTGGACAAAGGTTTTTATATGACCTATTAAAATGCTTGAGCACTGGGGAAGATGAGCTAACTTTTTTTTTAAATGTCTATTTATTTTGAGAGAGAGAGAGAAAGCACACATGAGCAGGGAGGAGGAAGCAGAGAGAAAAGAAGAGAGAGAATCCCCAACACCCAGGCTCAATCTCATGAACTGTTGAGATCATGACCTGAGCTGAAATAAAGAGTCAGACGCTTAACCAACTAAGCCACCCAGTCATCCCTGTATAAGCTAACTTTTTTTTTAAATGTTTTATTTATTTTTAAGACAGAGAGACAGAGCATGAGCAGGGGAGGGGCAGAGAGAAAGGGGGACACAGAATCCGAAGCAGGCTCCAGGCTCTGAGCTGTCAGCACAGAGCCCGACGCAGGGCTCGAATTCACAAACTATGAGATCATGACCTGAGCCGAAGTTGGATGCTTAACCAACTGAGCCACCCAGGCGCCCCTGTATGAGCTAACTTTTAACCCAACTCTGACACCAACTACTCAACAGCCTGTGTTCAGGCAGCCTTAGCTCTTCCATTTGTGTTCTTCTCATCTTTAAAAGGAAAATGCTGGGCTGAAGGTTTCTGTGCTCCCTCCTCCTCATGAGCCACGATTGGAGCAGACCTCATCTGTGCACGTGCTTCCCCAAGCAAATGGTGTACCTCCCTTACAGAAACGCCAGCTCCCATTTGTCAATCCAGTTCAGTGGGTTTCCTTTGGATAACTACCACTACTTTCTCAATATGCGGTGTAAGTCTGCAGACTATACCCCAGGAGCTTTAGATGAGGCAAAGCTAGGGGAGAGGGGCAGCAGGCCAGGGATTGTACTACAGGCAGTTGTGGGTACTGCACGGCAGCCTCAACCCTCTGGGAGCTGGCAAGAGAAATGGAGGTGCTTGCCAACAACAACAACAAAGTGAGGAGCACAAGGGGACTTTTTGATATTTTCCATTGAGGGGCCGGGATGTTCATTTATGGTTTGGATGGCAATGAACACCTGTGTGGCTGTCCTCCCTTGAACATAAGCCTGCATATGTACTTTCATGAGAAAGGAGGCACTGAGGGGGTTTGCCTCTACGTCCATGCTGTCACTATTGTCCTTCACCTCCCTTTCTGCCTTCCTGAGCTTCACTCTATCTGCCTAAGGACATAGTCTGAAATCACTGCTGAACCTGGAAGGCCCAAAGTTTCCATGAACTAACACTCCACAATAAATGGACATTGGTTACAGGTTCTTTAGATTTATTTCCCCTCTGTGCAGTGAGTCCCTGGCACATGTTTTACACCATTTCCCGGGGCTCCCTGGACCCAAGGAACAAGCTTCAATCACGAAGTTGCCAAGACAGGCACATGCAGTGTATTGTCTGCCTCCCCATCTCTGTCTCACTGCCCTACTTCTCCCAAATACACAACTTCCACTCAAACCCTGGCCTCAGGACTGGCCTCTGGGGCAACCCAGGTAAAGGTGATCCCCTTCTCTTTTAACAAAGTGCACATCAAAATAGCCCAATAAAAGATAAACACTGTAGTGCTTCCAGTGGAGATGATTTGCCCATCAGAATAAGAAAATGGTAAACCAAATGTTTAAAAGTTTATTATAAGGAGCTCTTACCTAGAGAAGTCCATAAGAAAACATTCCTGTTTCAAAGACAATATCCTACCAACCATTATTTTTGGGGAAATAACCCCAGAGGCCTCCTTGGCATCTCCTGCCTTCAAGCCCACAGATGTCAACTCTGCTTCTCAGAGAGAAGCCTCACCACCCACGAAGCTCCTTGCCTCACCCTAGGGCACTCTGTTTCAGTGTGACCTGGGGTGTGAGAGGGGACACCACCACAGAAACATTGCTTTTTAATTCCACTTCTTCAAAGTCAGGTCACACCCTTCTTGCTACTTGATAAATTCTTCCAAGTGGATACATGGAGAATCTGCCTCCACTAGTGAAACTACCCAAGGGTGATGGGCACCATGGCAGGGATTGAGAAGTGAGCACCCTGGGCTTGTGACGAAGGGTGAGGAGTGTGGGCAAGGGGAACACAGTGGGCCACTCCATTCCTCTGGTCTTTCAGCCCCATGTCTTGATGAACTATAGACATGTCAGACCACATCTCCTTAGCTGCCCTTTGTGATAAGACACACCATGTCAGGGGCATGAACACTGGAACAGGTTGACAACCAGATGAAAATCAAAGAACATGGGCTGGGAGACAATGTAACATAGGGTATTCTGATTATAGAATTTAACCCTGAGTCATTTTAACAGACTTCCTTCAGTCTCTTCCTAACTCATCCTCTGCCAATTAGTGTTAAAGCTTGTCTGATTAACTGACAGGGTGCTTGTCGGCAGAGGGGATTAAGGACATGCCTGCCTTGTGGAAGTCAGCACTGGGTTGGCATAATCCTGGTGCTCCACACAGACCACATGTCCCAGCATCATGGAGAGTGACAGCAATCATCTGGTCTGAGTCACTTGACATTTTATTGTTTCCTTATGACAATTCTTCAAGTCGTCCTACTTGAAAATATTAATGTTTTCTATTTTGTATGTATATTTTAATTCTTGCCTTTCATCTCTATATTTGGGTTTGTTTTAAAAGTGCAGTTTAAAAAATTAAATCAACCAAAAATTTGCCAGACCTTTTAAATGTGGTCCCCACTGCATTTTTGAAGTTGTGACTTTAAGGCTGAGAAATTTTTCCGGGGAATGAGAGAGTTCATCTTGAAAGGGAACAAGGTGAGGCACCATATGGCAATCCAGCAGGCAGGGGACGGATGGATCTGAGTCTGCGTTCAGATGGCAGAGGATCCCTCTTCTCCACTTCAGGAACAAGCTGCTCCTGGTTAACCCCTTACATATACAGACATCTGCTCACTTCTGTTTAGACAATCAGTGCCACCAGGAGCATTGACCAGGACTGCCTGTGTTACCACTGAACAGGAAGGATACTAAGGCTAAGAAGGGTTAGGTGACTTGCTTGAGATCACATAGCAGAGAAAAAAGGAGGAAGTTTATGACCAGATCTTGAATCCAGAGCTGCTAATTCAGAGTTTGGTGATCCATCCACTGCTCTGAGAATATTAGTTCTCGGGAGTATTTGCACTAAGTGTGTGGACTCACTAAATGCAGAATGTATGGGCAGAATTCTTTTTTTTAATTTTTTAATGCTTATTTTTGATAGAGAGACAGACCGTGAGTGAGGTAGAGAGGGAGACACAGAATCTGAAGCAGGCTCTAGGCTCTGAGCTGTCAGCACAGAACCTGATGTGGGGCTTGAACCCACAGCTGGTGAGATCATGAGCTGAGCTAAAGTTGGACACTCAGCCAACTGAGCCACCCAGGTGCCCCATGTATGGGCAGAATTCTAAGACATATGTCAACAACCTGCCTTTTCTCCAGAAGTAACTGACAATTTGCAGTGATCACTGATACTGTGTACAAAGATACATATCTATTGGACACATTTCCCACTTTTCCCACCATTTCATGCATATATTAATCTATTTTATAGTCAGTTATTCCTGAAAATTTCTTTAGTGCTAAAGCGTCACCCTCTTCTATCAGATGGGAAGTTCCAATGTAATTCTTACCCCAACACCAGGGCTACTCAAAGTATGGTCCAGACCAGCATCATCATTATTACAAGAAAGTTGTTAGATATGCAAGTTCCTGTATCCCATCCCAGTTCTACCAAATCAGAATTTCTGTAGGTGATATCTAGCCTTGTGTGTTTTAACCAGCTCTCTAGATGACCCTCACATTTGCTAAAGTTTGAATAGTACTCGGCACTTAGATGTTTTTACATGTTTTTACATGGATGGCTGAGTTCCTTAAAATCTGAAATAAGCTTCTCAGGTAATACGTGATAAGATATTGCCATGTTAGAATTCCCATGTTATATTAACTTGGATTGGATATAAATGAAGAAATGGTATCAGAAAAAATGAAAAGCATACAGTTTAAAATAATCACTGGAATACTTGGGATTCTTAATAGAAATTACTGGGGTTGGGGGGGAGAACGTTTGAAAAGCATATAGGAACATAACAGAAAGAGAATACTAAATTATCAGGAAACATTGCAGAAAACTGATATTTAAAATAGCAAGCAAACTAACCTTAATTAGCACTCAGAGGGTCCATGCAGCTTTCTTCCACCACCTACCCCAACCTCCTCTTTTGGCCTGGTGAGGTGTCTCCACCTGTGCCCCCAGGACTGTTAACCCTTTCTGGTAAAAATCTTTGGGTAGACAAAAACCATCAGCCACCACACTGTGCTAAAATGCAATGTCTTTTTTTTAATGTTTCATGTTTCATTAAAAAAATTAATGTCTGAGGTTTAAGATAGAGCCTCCAGAATGTTCATGACTCTTGTTTGTTACTTTATAAATCTTAATATTTACACAGCTATATTTATAATTGTACCAATTTCTAGGTTAAAGTACATAATTTTCTTGCTTGTTTTAGCATTGGAGCTGATTTTGGAAACATTTGAGACTGAATTAATAAGATATAACCTATATGGCTATTCTGGAATGTTCTATGTTCCATTTTCTCAATTTGCAGAGCTTCTCAAAACCATCTAGAAAGAAAACAATTGGATTTATCTTAGAATTGGCAGTCCTGCTCTTGGTTTGGCTCTATCACAGGGAGTAGGCTAAAGAATATTTGAGCTGCAAACTGATTTCCCCAGGCAGTGACTCCAAAGTGGATAGGAAAATTTAATGATCTGTTAACTCAAAAATACTGATCCTAGACTCAGGAGAATTAGTGACCAATTCTGACTCTACCACTCATTAGCTAATTCTTTGTGCCCTGATGTCCTTAGGGCACAAAGGACACTCATGAAGTTCATGAGGTTCTTGTAAAGCTCAAATTATTTTTTAAATGATATAACATATATAAAAGCTTTATAAAATTATTTATTTCCATGGTTGTTATCACTACTCCATCATCATCATCATCATCATCATATCATCCAGCACATCCCTCTGGAAGATATTTTTCTAGATATGAATTTACTTCTTTTAAGAATGAGATCTTGGGGCGCCTGGGTGGCTCAGTCGGTTGAGCGGCCGACTTCGGCTCAGGTCATGATCTCACGGTCCGTGAGTTCAAGCCCCGCGTCGGGCTCTGTGCTGACAGCTTGGAGCCTGGAGCCTGTTTCAGATTCTGTGTCTCCCTCTCTCTGACCCTCCCCCATTCATGCTCTGTCTCTCTCTGTCTCAAAAATAAATAAACGTTAAAAAAAAAATTTTAAAAAAGAATGAGATCTTAATTTGGTAACTGACATCTGTGATCTAGGGCTTTCCTGGCCACCAGAACGCTAAGGTAGACTTGAAGTTCCAGAGACTTAATGATGTCCCCTGGAGTATCCTCACTTGATAAGAGACAGGAATTGAACGATAAATACCCTTATCCTCCTCACCCCTTCAGTTCAAGACAAATCAGGTATGCTCTACACAGTATCCCAAATAGTCCACAGTGGTGCCCATCATGGTCACCTGCTCATTAACACTCCTGTACTGCTGCCTTCCTGTCCTATCTCATTCCCCACTTCCCTCTTTGATACCACCTCCAGATAAACCACCTGCACCCAAATCTTTGTCTCAGGATTTGCTTTGGGGAATATCCAAACTACAACAGAGGCTTTTGTGAGAGTTGAAGACAACTAAAGACAGAGATGAGTCTGGGAAGCAGGCAGATAAGTCTGAGAGGAACAGACAGTGTTTAACAAAGTAATGACACTTTGGAGTGCCCAAGATATCCAAAGAATTTGCATTTAATGGGACAAATCACTAACAAGTTGGCAATATGCATGTGACAGAAGTAATATGATGCCTTAAGATCACTTATGGTACATCCAAGACTAACTGAAATGAAAATCTAGAAAAACCTGGTAAGGGAGGCATAGTAGAAATTCAAAGTAAGAAAACCAGTTTTGAATGCAGGACCTCTTCTCAATAGTGTGGTGTGGGAAGGCAGGGAAGTAACTCATAGTGGAGGGAGCTGGCAAATACCACCAAGACAATGGAATCAAGGTCAGCTTTCTCAGCACTAAGCTATGCTGATGGCATGCAACCTTGATATCATGTGATGAAAATAGTACTTTATCTCCACATTCTTTCTTCCTGAAATCCATAGACCCAACCTAACCATGAGACAAACAGAAATTAAGGGCATCCTACAAAATATCTGTTTATTACTACTCAAAATTGTCAGGTCATTAAAAAACAAGGAAAGTTTGAGCACTGTCACAGACCAGAGGAGTCTGAGGAGACCAGACAACTAAAAGTAATGTGGCACCTAGATGAGATCCTGGAACAGAAAAAGGACAGTAGAGAAAAAAACTAATACAATACAAATAAAGTGCAGACTTTAGTTGAAAATAAAAATTATGTATTGGGGCACCTTGGTGGCTCAGTCAGTTGAGTGTTCAACTTTTGATTTTGGCTCAGGTCCTGATCCCAGAGTTGTGAGATCAAGCCCCACATCAGGGTCCACGCTGAGCATGGAACCTGCTTCAGATTCTCTCTCTCTCCTTCTTCCCTTCTCCCCGACTCGCTCTCTCTCACTCACTCTCAAAAAAAAAAAAAAAAAAGTATCGATACTGGTTCATTAGTTCTGACAAATGTACCATAGTAATGTAAGATGTTAGCAACAGGGGAAGCTGAGTACAGAGTATGCAGGAACTCTCTGTAGTGTATTTGCAACTTTTCTGCAAATTTAAAACTATTCTGAAAATAAAGTTTAGAAGAAAAATTAGATTAAACCATTTCAAATCTAAATTTTTGTTTTCATTTTTAAAGATTTTATTCTTATGCAATCTCTACACCCGATGTGGGACTCAAACTCACGTCTCATTCTCTACAGACTAAGCCAGCCAAGTGCCCCTAAATGATAACCTTTTTTTTTAAGTAGGCTCCACACCCAACATAGAGCTTGAACTCACCCAAAACTAATTTTTTTTTTAAGTTCTACAATTAAGTAAATTTTATTTCAGGGGCATTAAGCTAACCCTTTCTTTCCAAATGTGGAAAAGTATAAAGCTTTTCAAAGACTGTGTTCTGGTGGGAATATAAATTGGTACAGACACTGTGGAAAACAGTATGGAAGTTCCTCAAAAAATTGCAAATATAAGAACCATATGATCCAGCAATCCCACTTCTGGGTGTATATCCAAAGAAAACAAAATCATTATCTTGAAGAGTCATGTTCACTCCCATATTCTTTGCAACTTTATTTACAATTGTTAATTGACATGGAAACAGCCTTTGTCCATTGACAGGTGAATGGATAAAGAAAATGTATATATAATGTGAATAAGTAAATGTAAATACACACACACACACACACACACACACACACACACACTGGAAGATTGTTTATCTCTGAAAAAAGAAGGAAATATTGCCATTTGCAACAACATGGATGAACCCTTGATGGTTTTATGCTAAGTGAAATAAGTCAAGCACAGAAAGACAAATACTGTATGATCTCTCTTGTATGTGGAATCTAAAAGACCTGAACTCATAGAAACAGACATCAGATTTGTGTTTGCCAGAGGTAGAGGGTAGGGATGGAATTGGGTGAAGGTGGTCAAATGGCATAAATGTTCAGTGATAAGATAAATAAGTTCTAAAGATGTAATATACAACATGATGACTCTAGTTAACAACACTGCCTCATATATTTGAAAGTTGGTAAGAGAATAAATCTTCAAAGTTCTCATCATGAGAGAAAAATAACTGTAACTGTGTGAGATGATAGAGGTTAACTAAAATTTTTGTGGTAATTATTTACATTTATACATCTATCACCTCAAATACGTACACTCACACAAACATATACGATGTCATATGGCAACTATATCTCAATAAAAGTGGAAAAAAGAAAAGAAATAAGACTCTGGCTTCTGCCAGCTCTAGTTTTCCTGTTGCTTATCCTCTTAGTATTTTCCAGCTTGAGTTCAGTCCCCTTCAGAAACCCTTGCTGGATACTTCCAATCATCACCAACCTATCCCTGTCCTTTGGAATCTGCTCTGATGGTAACCAACATCTCTTCCATGTTCAACGGCATTGTGTTGCTAGCTTGACCTCATCTTTGGTGGAAATATTTATACCATATAAATTGGCAAACACTACAAATGAGGGTTTTTATTTCCCAGAAAGCTAGCTTACTAAGCAGCACCTATGGCTCATAGTCGATGTCATTCTATTTAACATTTAATTTATTCTCTTTGCATTGTACATTGACATTTCAAGTCACTGCTTCTGGAATAGGTAATATGAGGTCCTCAAGAGTCAAATTTCACAGTTGAATATATTCCACTTGCCATCTGCCTGTGTACTGAGAGATCCAAAGTCCCCATTCTGGACATATGGTGTTGTAAGAGCGCAATGGGATCCATTCCCAGCTCTTGACATCTTTGGGCCTCTGTTCCCTCATCTAAAAAATAATAGAATTGAAGGGTATGGATAACAAGACTAAGCCTGGATTGAACATTCTTGAATTCTTCTGGGTCAGTGAATGGCAAGGGCCAGTTCTTACAGCATCTTCATTCCAGAGGATTACATGGTGACCCAGAGGATGTTCATAGCCAGTTCCATGATCAAGTAAGTGTGGGAAATGCAGATCCAACCAAGTTTAACAAAGTCCTCTGCAGGACTTCTCAGTCTTTAATCTACTTGACACATTGGGATATTAAAGATGGAAGGGCAGGCAGATACTGCAAACCCATGTTGGTGTCAGGTCTCAGGAACTGGAACACTTAGTTTATTTCAGGGCACTCTAGGGAAGATGCATTCATCAAATTTAGATCTTAAATTGGAAGACTTTCTCTTCTCTCCCTTATTCATCCTTTCCTTAGCCTTGGGGTTGAAATAAAGATTCCAAGAAAAGGGGTGGGGTGTGGGGGACAGGAGGTGGGCAGCCTGGGCCTTCTGGCATTTGGACCATTGACTAATTTTCAAATGGTTACACGGCCAAAACAGAATCCACAGAAGAAGCGATCTGTTCTTATCAGCACTGATGGCAAATATTTATGTTGCTTTTTTTCTGTGACATTGCCTTGTTTACCTTCACAATCCTCCACCCCTGTGAAGTTGAGGAGAGTGTCGTTCTTGATCTGTACACAGGCTATCAGATCTCCAGTTGCTGCCAGTGCTAGAAGAAGCCCAACCATCTCTTGCTTTTTCCTTCAGCAATCCTGTTTTTTTGCTATGTGAATTTTAGGCCTTCTCAAATATTTTCTAAATATTTGGTGTCTGTGACTGGCTAAACTGAAAAATGATCATGATGGTTTATACTTTTATCACTAATGCTCTTATCTTTTGATAATCATTCACATTTTGCCATCTCAAAAACTTGCGAGATAAAACATTTTCACGTTACAGAAGGGGGAAAAATACAACCAGGGCATTCAAGAAGCCTCATAGCTCATCAGAACACAAGAGCAACTGTGGCTCTTGGCCTTACAGGGACAGTGGAAGGAACTGGGGAGGTTTTTGAAGTGTTATTGCTTGAGCTTGTCCCCCATAAATCCTGGTTTAAATGATTTGGGGTATAGTCTGGGCATTGGGATATTTTAACAATCTTCAAGTGATTCTAATGTGCAATTCTGACTGTGAAACTCAGGTCACTTTCTGCAAAACAGCCCTGTCCTATTGACATAAATATTTACGCATTTTCCCAACTTCTGTCTCTATCCAGTTTGGATGAGGAAACGTGAAATGTGACATTTTTATCTAATATATTCTCCCTCCAGCCACACATCCCATTCTATATCAAACCATCTACAGACAGCATTCTGAAGACTTTAGCAAAGCAGCTAAAGAGGGGGCAATTCATGCTGCCAATTTTAGAGCCTCCTAAGTGAGATGACATTTATAGACAAATAACTATAAATACTCTCCAAGGTATGCTACCTCTTGACCTATCCTATAGAAATATTTCTTCAAATATATATACAAAAATAAATGCACAAAATATTCTTGATATGTTAAGTGAGAAGAGGAAGTTGCAGAAAAGTATTACAGAATGACCCAATATTTGTTTAAAATAAGTCCACCTGCATGATTACATCTGGGTTTCTATGCAGAAGAAAAAAAGTCTGAAAATACATACACTAAACTTTTGGTGGTAGTTTGCTCCAAGAATTAAAGACAGCAAAGAGTAGAGGGCATGGAAAAGTTTCCTTTTTTGTTGTTGTTGTTATTCTTTGAATTACTGCAATACACATGTATTACATTTAGATTTTTTCTAAAATTTATTTTTACAACAACAAAAAATAGTTTGATCATTGTAAAATGGTGAATGCCATACAGGAAGAGATCATATCTGCCTGGAAAATAGGAACTGGCATCAAAGAGGGGGTGACATCTCTTCTGTATGGGCAAGCTGGAGGGAGCAGGAGCAGCCCACATGCAGAAAAGAGGCTGGGGGCGGGGGCTGGGTGTCTGGGTGTCTGAGTGTCTGGGTTGGTTAAGCATAGGACTCTTGGTTTGGGCACAGGTCATCATCTGGTGGTTAGTGAGACCGTTCTGGCATCCGGCTCCAGCTCCCTGCTCACGGTGCCCATGAATCTGCTTGGCATTCTGTCTCCCTCCCTCTCTGCCCCTTCCCCACTCATTCTCTATCTCTCTCTCTCAAAAATGAATAAAAAGAAGAAAGAAAGAAAGAAAGAAAGAAAGAAAGAAAGAAAGAAAGAAAGAAGAGAAGAGAAAAAAGAAAAGAAGAGAAATAAGGCCAGAGACACCTGCAGAAACCAAGGGGCATTCTCCTGCCTAGGAGCTTCCCTGGAGAGGTGTAAGAAGGTATGAAAAGGGTGCTGGGGGCAAAGGTAAGTAGGTTCAGGTCCTGAGTGAGGCCTTGAGTGCCAGGCCAGAGACAGTATAGGTAGAATTTGTAAAGCCATTGAGTGTTTTGGACGCAGGAATGATGAAATCAGAGCTGATTCTGGAAGCTTCCCCTGGCAAGAGCGTGGAATAAAAGCAGAGACAGAGGCCGTTCTACCTGCCAGGACTAGCAATACCAAGCAGGGGGCAATGCAGGTCAGGGCGGGGTGCCAGGGGCGCCCAGTGCACAGCCTGTGCGTGGGGAGAGCTCGGACCCCCAAGCTATGGTGGCCAATGAGGAGGGGGAACGAGAAAAGAGTGGCGGCACCGCCACCTACACCCAGGAGCCGGATCACCAGTGATAGCTGCAGAAAGGAGGGCCGGGGTGGGAGGCCGTGGGCGGCGGGAGTAGGGGTAGGGGGTGCAGTGTCCCGGTTAACCGCGGGCTGCCCAGCCGTGCAGCAGACAGTTCGGATCCTATTTCAGAGCGGTGTAAACCAAGGAGATATTTGAATCTCGAAAACATTCACAGCTTTGGGTCAGACCAAGACCACATTTTTTTTTTTTTTAATTCCACCAGCCCATTTCCTTTTTCCAGACAAGTACTCTTTTCCTTTCTCTACCTGGAGCTTCAACAAGAAATATCCAAACACATGTACTCCGTTGTTGGAACCTGCTATCTCTGAGAGAACAGAAAACATTCAGGTCCGCAGAGCGTGGGCGGCACGAGCTCGTGTGATTTTTATTCTTGTCCCTTCTCTTCGGGCCTCCCACCTGGTTGCTTCTGCTGTGATAGGATTTGGGGGACCGAGCAGAGAGGGGAGGGGAGGCAGGAAGAGAGGGGAAGAGACCTCCAGCCCCCAGAGGATGCAGGGATCCCCTCCCTGTGGAGGTGGCGCCTGGGGCCCTTGCAGAGCAGGGCCAGGACAGCATCAGCACAGCCGCTTTTCACGCCCTTCTGGAAGAAGTCTTCATGGCCAAGGCCTTCACCTGCAGCCAGGAGTCCCCCCTGCCTTCGCCCAAGGCCTGGGACAGGAGGCTCCTCCACGCAAGTGCCTGCCCCCGGCTGGATTGCGCTGCCTGGGCAGCAGGTATGGATGGCTCCTCGTGTGCGGTGTAGCCCGCCTTCTAACATCCACACAAAACCCAGGAACTGCAAAGAAACTTCCTGGACATGGCTTTTTTAAAAGCTTGAGTTATCTGAACAGTTTGAACTATCTCCTGCACAATCTCTTTCTTCAAATTCTACAAAGATAGACAAAGTGTATTGAAAGGCAAGGTTCAGGGCTGGACCGAAAGCTCTCGAGAAGGAAATGTTATGTCCCTCTGAAGCTTGTATTTCTCTGGAGAAGGGGATATGGAAATTATCTCTGAACTCTGCGTCCTGGAAAGACTCTAAGAAGTGCAAACCGTAGCTCCAGTTCCAACACCGGGTGTTGCTTTCTGTAAGACTGTGGCAGACTTGCTTCGGAACTGTGCTATGTGGCTGAAATTATGGTCCAAAAAAAAATCTTACTTTTCCATGGAGTTACTATTTCCGTTTCTTATCCCATTAAGAATACCAATAACATCAAAAATACACATTTGATTAAGACTCTAGAATTTACAAAGTTCTTCCTCATAATTTATCCAAGTAAATTAACTTAGATATTGAAAGAAAAAGTTGCTGGAAGGAAAAATTCCTTTTAAAAAAGAAGAGTACTTCAGTTTTAACTCCTTACCCTCTCATTTATGTTTTCTGACAGTCTCAACTAAAGCAAGACGCATCTGAACTAAGAGTGCATTCTGCAGAATTTGACTATCTGCAGAATTTGAGAGTCTCTGCTCACTTCCATGTTTTAGACAGAATTATCAGTACACTTTTAGGGCAATCAAAATAATAGACAAATTAGGCAAACAATGCTTGACAAAACCAACTCCCTCATAGCCTAATCCCAAAAGTGGAAAAACACTTCAACTAAAATCTGACAGTCTTAACAGAAAATGAGGTAGGATCTACAGGAAGAAAACTTTTTTTTAATACTTATTCTGTTATTCTTATACTGTTTTCTACATAAAAAACAAAAAAACTTTTATACGAGATAACAACACTATAAGTCATGATAAACTACAAAACGAGGAAAATATTGGCATCTAACAGTTAATCCTCCCCATGTGCAGAGGTCTTTAAGGTGCTCAGAAAAAAGGGGGTGCAACAGAGAATTGGTCAAAGAAAATGATCGGACCACTCACAAGTAACTACAAATAGTTGAGGGAGCTTAGGAAGACCATCAAGCAGGTATCCAAAAACAATCAAAGAAAAATAAAAATGATACATCTGAGCCTCCCAGAATGGCAAAGGTGGACTGGACTGAGCATGTTCATTTGGGGGGAAATATGCACTTGTATGCATTTTTATCAGGATGATACATTGGTTAACTTTGGACCTGGCACACTTTGCTCCAGCGGACTGCTTCTGGAAATTTATGTAACAAGACACTGGATTCACATTTAATATTTTCAAAAGGGACTTTATGGTCTCTGTAAAAGGAAGAGAGAAAAAGGAAAGGAGAGTCTTGAATTCCTGGCGATTCTTGCCCTCGGCCCCAGCCCCTTGACACAGCAGACAAGCGCCAGGAGGGAGGCAGGACCTGCTCTTTCTCCCACTGTCCTCATCTCCCCTCAAAAGACCTCAAATGGATAAGAACACCTCACTGTGCTGGGCTGAGGTCCCATGTTTAACAGATCCCCCCACACACATGCACAACACGTGACCCCAACCCAAATTCAAGCCAGCTATTTCACCAGGTGCTTGTTTGAGGAAATAACTATCTGATCGGATGCAGGAGAACAGATTGAGTGCTGACTTTTTTCTCCACTATGGCACCAATCTAATTCATGGTGGTGATTTTGACTCCTTGAAAAGTTTACCATATACGCATTACCTTTCCTGAAACCCCCCATGACCTGTGACACCACTGAATAAGGAAGTCTATCATGGTAGAAACTGAAAGTAGTGAAAATCTGGGCATAGCCCCTACATCCATCAGCAGACATTTGGAAAACATTGGGAGACATCCATTCAATGGGATACTCTGCAGAAACAGATGATGTCAAGTAGTGTGACTTCATGTGAAAATATCTGCTACGCTGAGAGACAAAAAATGTTACATAACGGCAGATATAATTTGACTCATATAAAGTTTAATAAGTTTTGAAAATAAGTACATGAAACTGAGCATTTTCTTTGAAGTTTATTTATTTTAAGAGAGAGACAGAGTGGAGGATGGGCAGAGAGAGAGGAAGAGAGAATCCCAAGCAGTCTCCACACTGTCAGCACAGAGCCTGGCGCTGAGTTCCATCCCAGTAACCTCAAGATCATGACCTGAGCCAAAATCAAGAGTTGATCGCCACCTGACTAAGCCACCCAGGCACCCCAAAACTGAGCATGTTTTTATATGTGTGTGCATATGCATAGAGAGCTATCTAAAAAGATTTTCACCAAAATGATAATTGTGTTATGTCTGTGTGATGGGATTCAGAGTAATTTTTACTTTTTGGGTTTTTATCTTACACTCTTCTTGGTTATTTGAATTTTTAGTAATGTATATTAGTATATTAGTATATATTTTTAATTAGTATATATTTTTAATCAGAAAAAAAAATTATAAAATTACCTATCCCCATTTTCAAAAAAAAAAAAAGTAAACTGATACCAACAAAGAAAGTTCAAAAGGAGCTCTTCGGGTTTGCCTGCTAGTGGATGAGCACCACATCTGGCAACAACCATAGGGAATGCCTGCAAATAACCCACTTGTACCTTTGTTGTTTGTTCCAAGGTGCTCTAGCGTTGAGTATTTTATTTTATTCTCTTCCTACTTCATTGCATGAGAAATCTTCTGTGTCTACTTCAACAAATACATCTTGATTGCCCAGCACACTGCTAGCAATTAAAGACATGGAGATGAGCAAAATGTGTTTCCCTGAAATCCTCAAGAAACGTTTTGGGGAGATAAGCATACAAACAAATAGTATCACTGATAATAATCTCCTTTAATGGGAGAGGCAATTAATGCTTCCTGGATGACTGGGGTAAAGCTATGTGGACAAGATGGCATCTGAGCTAGAAAGAGAGGCATTCCAGAAAAAGAGGACCGCATGGCCCAAGGCAAGATGCACATGTGCATTTCATATGTGATGAACAAGACAGAGAACAGAGGGAGAGAGGATCATGCAGGTTGGAAGGAAATGTGGGGATCAGAATCCTGCTAAGTGGTTTGGATCTTATGTAGAATATCAAGGTCTATAACAGGATACTGACATAATCAGGTTCATTCAGCTTGAGACAAGGATGGAAAGTCCCATTAGTGTGATCACCTCTGGCCTACGGACCCATAGGCATGTCTCCCTGTCTGTTCCAGCACCCTAACCTCTGAGATTAGAAGTGGTCAGTAAACATGTATTATTTAAATGAAAATGAACCACCTAGATTCATGGAAGTTTCCACTGACTTGAAAGCACTGGTAAAAATGAGAAACCAGGCTAAACAGAAGAGCTTAAGTTCCTGCAGCAGAAAGACATTGGCATGTCTTATCCCCGGGACCAAGTTCAGCCTGTGATTGGGCTCAGCAGTCCTTGCTCTTACAGCTGAGGACACAGCAGAATTTGAACACGCCTTTCCTGCTCCAGCCCCACCTGTTCATCATCTTGTTCAGCGAAGCTGCTGTAATTTAAGTTCCTCTAAAAAGAAAATAGAATTCTTAAGCATCTGTCACCACAGCTCCTTGCAGTGAAAAATGGAAGGTGTGGCTTCTTTGAAAGAAAAATGACAAGATAGAGTATTGGGTGACCCCAAGGTGTTGGCATGTGGGAGATGAACTGATTCACCGAGATAGACAGAAAGCTCTGTCTGCCTTTCCAGCACTTTTATAGTGAGTTTTAATCGCTGTTTATGCTTTCAGGATGTGGTGCTTGGCATGAAAACCAGTCCCCTTGCAGGCCACATAGAGGTGGAGGCGCTGGGCGACCCTGAGTAAACACAGCGACAATGGAATCCCAGCAGACTCACAGCCGGCCTTTCATCTGCTTTCGGGAATGACAAGTAGGGCTGGCTTCCCCAGACCTGGAGTGGAAGCACAATTACAAAGCTGAGGGTCTGTGGGCTTGTTTGCAGGGCTTACCTAGGAAACTGATACCCTCTGAAACTGCCCCTTCATTCCAATGTCACTTTAGATAGGGCAGGTAAAAGGATTACTCTGGTGTCCCTGGCCCCCACCCATTGTCTGCACAAGCCGATGTTGAATGGGGTAACTTAACCCCCAACGAGATAACCAACTGCTGTGTGTGTACTCACATTTACAACTGGCAATTCCCATGAAGCGAAGGGGTTGTTTTCCTGGGCCTTTTGCTTCCCTGACACGTCAGTAGCAGAATCAGAGACAGTTTTAGACCAAAGGCGTGAGGTTGTAGAAGAACAAGTCCAGAGACCTGGTCCCGATGCCCTCATACTAAACCCAATCCACCTGGGTACATGCATGGAGGGAGCCCATGTTAAGACAATGCTCACATCACTTAGATTTCTTCTTTAAATTGTGAACTTGACTTAAAAATCTCAACATATTTTCTTTAAACAAAAATGTATTAGAAACCCCAAAGAAGAGAGAAAGAAATCTTGAGGCTTCTGTTTTCATGAGACAGGCTGAAAAGACCAGTGTCTGACCCATGTCCTTCCCTGATTAGGACTTTGAGGGCCTCAGACATACACCCCCATTACCCCAGCCAGCCCAGATTCACCCCCACCACCTCCAGCCAGCCCCAAAGCCCAAAAGAATGAAGCACTCTGACTCTTACCCTGGACATTCTCAGGCAGATTTTACACCAACTTGTTCTTTATTAATAGAAACCTCCTACAAAAAAAAAATAATAATAACATTTATTATGTTTCTGAAATAGGGACATAGAGAAAAGGAAGCAAAGGTTATTTATAATCTCACCATCTAGATAGCCCTTGTTTACAATTTAAAAAAAATTAAGTAACATACTGTACGGTGAGAAAATGCAAACATTACGGAAGGTAACAATAATTTTAAATAAAATCCACCTTCACCCAAAGGTAACCACTGCTAAACATTGCCTTGAGTTTCCTTGCAAACCAGGAAAAGAAATGCATAAAGTACCAAAATATACATAGCCTTCTACGTGATTTATAAAAATAAAGATTACAGTAATAAATAAAAATTAAAAATAATTTTGAAAAAAGTATAACATCCACACTATTCTACATCTTACTTTTTTCACTTAATGATATATCTTGGAGGGTTTATCAGACTATTGCCTATGGAGCAACCTCATTGTTCTTAATGGCTCATTTTATGGATGCAGCATAAATGACCTGTCCAGTAGCTCTTGAAATGCTTGAAAGGACCACACAAATTGTAGGCAAGAGACATAGCCCCTCCATGCCTCAGTTTCCTCATCTTCAAGGTGAGAAAAACAACAATAAATGAGTAGATACATGAGAAGCACCTAAAAGGGTATTTATTGCTATTGTTATTATTTCTATTACTATCAATATTAGTATTAGCTAAAAGTATTACAATGATTTTTTTATTAGAAACTTTTTAGATCAATATTAGCCATCATTGTTAGGGTACTCTCCAGTTGGAAACTTCTTAGGCAGAGCTCAAGGATGTCACTACCAAAAGTAGGCCAACAAGAGAGTTGCCATATATTTTTGAACCACACTCTTCAGAACACATGGCAAGACTGAAATGTCTGTGGCCCATGGTAGGGACAGAGTTACATTTCCTAAAACACAAGATTCCTCCCAAATGAAGCCACAGCTTGAATACTGCTTTATGAAACAGCAGACAACTGTATCAAGAGACAAGTTCCTGAGGAGAAATACAGAAGAATACCGTGGCCAATTGACAATGCAAGGAAAATTGTGGTGGGCAGAATGTAATTACCTGCACTGGAACTTGGCCAGGGTGTCTATTTGCCCAGCAGAAGGAAATTAGACCAGATGTTTGGAGAAAAGGCTTAGTTTGGGCCCAACATTTCCCAAGATAATCTTTCCATCAGTAGTAAGGTCATTATTTCCAGGCATGAAGAACCAGAGAAGGTTAGAGCTTAAAAGAACAAAAAGAAGAGAGAGACAGAGACAGAGAGAGAGACGGGTTAGTTCAGTCCCTTTTTCTACAAAGGAGAGATTAACTGACTTCCCCAAGTAACAAAGCCAGCTCCTGGAAGAACCAGTGTCAGCTGAAAAGTCTCTTCACACCCAACCAGTGTTTAATGTACATTACACTGCCTTATTTATACAGAGTCTAGGATAACCATTAGTACTCAGAAATAAGGCAAGACATATGTGAATTGGGGAATGCTTAAAAGTTTTCAAATTAACTCTTGTAAGTGATACCATATAAATATTTAAGGGTCCCAGGGATTAGGGCATTTTATTGTTCTCGCATGGGAGTGATTTAACTGCTTTATATCCTATGGGTCCTCTTCTGGGGCAAAGGCTAAATGATGGGGTTCTAGGCCTCCTTCCTTCCATGCTCCCACTTCAACCTCAGCAATATTGCCTCTGCAACATTTTATGTTGGATGGTTTTACATACCATCCACATGTTTTATTTAGAGCCAGCCAACAGGGATAACAGAAGGACAACAGGATAGAAATTGACAACCTTTTCCTGTGAAGATACAGATCTTATCCCCACAGTGTCATTGTACTTTTTTGTTTGTTTGTTATTTTTTTTAAGTTTGACAAAGGAAAAGATAGAAAAGTTCTTGAGATCCAATGCACAACAATGTGACTATACATAATGCTACTGAACCATACATGTGAAAATGGTAAAAATGGTTTTATATTATGTGAGGTTTTTTTACCATAAAAATTAATTTTTCAAAAATTTAAGGTAATAAGTGTACCCTTCTTCAGCTTTTACTCCTTCCTGTTGGCTGGAATGCAGATGTGATGGCTGGTGCCCCAGCAGCTGTGTTACACCATGCAGTGGAAGTCATATCCTGAAGATGGTGGAGTAACAAGATACTGCGTAAGTAACAACAGGATTCTGTATAAAGAAACCTAGTCCCTGACACTGAGGGCACATGCCAACTCTGCATGGCCTGCTTCTGGGTCTCTTTCACATAAGACAGAGAGAAATTTCCGTTACATATCATTTAAAAAAGATGGACAAAAATAAATAAAGATTGTCAAAGGAAATATTTGCATCACATGTGCCAAACATATCAAGAGAGCGAGGATGTAGTCCCCAGTCATTTTTATCTCATTTATTTTACTCAAATGTTCCAACAGGGCACGATATATAACAGTGCTTCTTCATGTCTGGTTCCCTGGGCAAAACCATCAGCATCACTGGGAACTTGTTAGAAATGTCTGCAAATCTCCTGCCTTAAGACATGCTAGGTGCTGGGCCTGGTAATTCTGTATTTTAGCCATTCGTCCCTGGAATTCTGATGCCTAAGTAAGAGAATCATTCATCCCAGAGGTAACACAACATAGTACTGTGTGTGAAGCGTTAGGGCTGGGGGGTAAGGGAGGGTCTACAGTCAAGAGTTTGAATCTTCTCTATCACTTAACAGCTCTTTAGCACTAGAAAAGTGGCCTTATCTCTTCAAGCCTTAATTTTCCCAACGATTAGATTAAGAAGAATTAACATTATCTACAGCCTAAGGTTGTTGAGAAGACCCAGTAGGATACTCCTGCATCAAGCTCTTCGTTGCCAAATGTTTACTATTAAATGTAGGGCCAGTAATTACATCGTACTCGTGTTTCATGTTCTATGAAGCCTCATGGTTTGACAGAAAAACAAGCGTGATAAACAGGTTGGAGAACCACAGAGGAACATTGGGAATTTCTTGGGAGAAAAGGAATTAATAAAACTGAAATAGTGCTGAAATCACTTGTCAAGAAAAGACAACAAATTAAGAAAACAACAACAAGATTAAAATAATAGATAACATTTGTTAAATGCTTACCATGTGCCACACACTGTTCTAACCACTTCTTGCATACTGAACTCATTAAATCCTCCTGACAACCCTATGAGGTATGTGCAGTAATTATGCCTGTTTTACAGACAGTTTTCTTGTAACAAGAAACTGACACAGAGAGGTTAAGCGAAGAGCCTGACGTCACACAGCCAGTAAGAGGTAAAGCCAGATTCTATCAAAGGAACATGGCTCTGGGCCTATGTTCTTAACTTTGGCCCCTACATTCCTGGATATATTTCTGCTTCTGTTCAGGGGTATCACAAACCAAATGATGGCCTCTTAACCTAGATTGGAATGAAGGCAAAGTTCAACTCTCTCATCCATTTTTATTGAGCACTTACAATATGTAAGTGTCTTACTTTGGAGTCTCCTAGAAGCCTTCTGAGGTGTAAATTTGAATGTAGTTTATTTGGGGTTACAGGGAACCTGTATAGAGAAAGGGGGAGCAATACAGGGAGGGAGAAGCAGCATGCAAAGCTGGTTATCAAGGGTGATAACTGGAGCTCAGTCCCACAGAGGCAGCTCTGCAAAACCCACTCTTGGAATTATCTCACCCAAGAGCTAGGAGCACCTGGGTGGCTCAGTCGGTTAAGTGTCCGACTTCACCTCAGGCCATGATCTGGCGGTTCACAAGTTCAAGTCCCTCATCGGGCTCTGTGCTGACAGCCTGGAGTCTGATCCAGATTTTGTGTCTCCCCTTTTCTCTGCCCTCCCCTGCTCATGCTCTCTCAAAAATAAATAAAACATTTTTTTTTTAATTTTTAATTAAAAAAAAAAGGCAAGAGCTAGGGTATTTAAGTGCCAACTACTAGGAGATCCTGAATGAGGGCTGCCTTGGGGGTGTTATTCCCTACCACTTCTGGCTTCTTACCATGCTGCCCAAAGCCTTCCAAGATCAGCCTTCCAAGATTAGGGGTGGGGGGAAGGCTCTAATTTAAATTTGCTCCTCTGTAAAGTAACATTGTCAAGGTTAGTAATTTTCACCCTTGAGTATGCCTAAGAATCCTCAAGACCCCTTAAAACACAGATTGTTGACCCCATCCCCAAAGTTCTGGATTGAATAAATCTGGGCAGGACCTGATAATTCACATTTCTAACAAATTTCAGCAGATGCTGTTGTTGCTGGTTGCTACCATACTGCCAGGCCATCTGCTGTTTCAGCCAGGAGAGATGGCCACAGTCTCCTGAAGAAGCCACTATACAAATCATATGTCTGTCTGTCTGTGTGTTTCACAGAAATATTTGAAAAAGAAATGATAAATCACTCCAAGGCAGACTTTGATCCTGGAACTTCAAATTAAGTAACAGAAATAGGCATCCTCCTGCAGCCGATCACCCTCCCTTTCAAAGGTCTATCCTGGTCAGGCACACAGTGGTCAGAGAGATCTATCTTTTTCTGCATCCCAAGAAATACAGTAATTCCCTGGGCTCTTATAGATGTCTCCTAAGGAACCTGAAATCATGCAATGTCTAAGTAAGAAAACATGTTTGCATTTCAAAACTACATCCTTGTTTGTTTTCTTTTTTAAAAGTGAAATTGTAAACTGCTTGTTCACTCGCAGAGTCATCAAGAACTCATTCCTCTGTTAGGTGATCCTGAATGCCCCCGCATTTCTGAGAAACCAGCCCCTGGAGCCATGGTTTATGCAGACTCTGCTAAGATTACAGGGGACTTACACAGGATAAAAATCTATATTTTGATGAAACTTGAAATTATCAAAAAACCATCTTATGGTTTGCTGAATACTATGCGGAGAAGCCATCTTAAATTACCAACTTCCAGAATCAACAATGTATCACTTTACTAATCCAAAAAAGCAAGTCGAGTTTTAGTAACTTAATAAGGGTACTGAGAGACGCGCCTGGTGAGTTGACTTTCCCGGCACTGAGATGAGGTTTGATTAATGACTAATTGTCTCTCATACAGCCCTACCATTTGACTTTGGATATCAGCCAAGGACTCAGACTTAGGAGGTTGCCACTCCTAAGTAAAAGATCACGATACAAAGCATTTTATTTCATCAGATGAATATTTTGAAACAACCGATGAAGATTTGAAACCAATTAGAAGAGTTCTCTTGACTCTATATTGTTTTTCTGCATGACTATGAGAAATTAAATTCCACAAATTGTCAGTTAGTAAACAGCTAATACCAGCAGGGGCACCTGAGTGGCTCAGTCAGTTGAGCGTCCAACTCTTGATTTCAGCTCAGGTCATGATCTCACGGTTCATGGATTCAAGCCCCACATCAGGCTCCGTGCTCACAGTGCAGAGCCTGCTTAGGATTCTCTGTCTCTGTCTCTCTCTGTCCTTCCCCTGCTCATGCTTTCTCTCTCTTAAAATAAGTAATAAAATAAAATAAAAATCTAATACCAGCAATAAATACACTGAAGAAGGGAAAGAAATGTTTCATCTCTGTCCTCAGACTTTCTTGTGGGTTTATATGAAGACCCCTGAGAACCACTGAATGATGATCTTTCTTTGAATAGACTGGCTTAGTTTAGCTACTATGATAATGTTAATGATTTTAAACTTCCATGGTTATTGGAAATATTGTGGCACATTATCCTTATGCCCTAAAGATTAATTATTTTTAATTTGAACAAAATTATATCTTTCTTAACTAAAAGGTAGGCTATGTTTTTAAACACTGAATCTTTATTTTAAAGACAGAAAAATCATAGTGGTTCGCTAATTTAATTAATTTGATTTGAACCACTGTTCTTTAAAGCCAAATAGAAGGGGTTTTTCCCAAGTGAAAGTTTTTAACATGTATTAAATCAGTGCTATAATTTTACAAAACTACTCATATAGGTAACAGATTTCCCTTTTGCCAGATAAACCCAACAGTCCTGTATATTATTTGGTATCTGATTATCCTAAGATGTCTATAAAAATTAAAAACACTCTTTTTCTGAAAAGACTTTGTTGCCCCCGCGTCCTTGCTTATTTTAGAAAGAAATGGATTTTGTTTCAAAACAATAAATCTAAGTAGCTATGTGAACAAAAGAAGCTCATGGCCAACCTACCCATGGATCTGATCCAGACTGATGGGATGAACAATATGATATAATAAAAAATATTGTAAACTCTCAACAACGTTGCCTGTATAATGTTGTCCTATACCAGTATTTATTTAGTGTCCTTCAGTGCTAGTTTTCTATGACTGGGAGAAGTCATCATGACAATGTACTGATTCTCTTTGAAACATGGTATTTCATGTGTGTCAGTTACTCCAGAACTCCCTGCAGGAGAATGAATGCTAAATAGGAAAGAACCAGAAAATTCCTTAGATGGAAGTTTTGCAATTAACATGAAAGCTTTTATGGTGGCTTTATAAGAGGTAAGTTTGCTTCCTTGTCATTCTTCTGCATAAATATCACCAAGGGAAGTTCTAGATATTTGCCACCTGGCTTCACAGACCAATTTTGTCTTTAAAAACACTTAAGAACTATGTGATGCTCCAAGTGCCTGGGTGGCTCAGTTGGTTAAGCATCTGACTTTGGTCATGATCTCACGGTCCATGAGTTCGAGCCGCACACCGGGCTCTGTGCTGACAGCTCAGAGCCTGGAGCCTGCTTCAGATTCTGTGTCTCCCTCTCTCTCTGCCCCTCCCCCACTCGCACTCTGTCTCTCTCTCAAAAATAAATAACATTAATTTTTTTTTAAAGGGGAAGAACTGTGTGATGTTCATGACCCTCACACCACCTGCTGTGGAAGGTAAAGGCAAATCGCTTTATGTGAAAAGTTAGACCTGGAACCTACTTCTAATCCAACATCACAGAGCAAATCAGGAATACAGACTTGGTATGTTCAAGAGGTGATTATCTTTTAAATTTTACTATATACAGGGGCGCCTGGGTGGCGCAGTCGGTTAAGCGTCCGACTTCAGCCAGGTCACGATCTCGCCGTCTGTGAGTTCGAGCCCCGCGTCAGGCCAGGTCACGATCTCGCGGTCTGTGAGTTCGAGCCCCGCGTCAGGCTCTGGGCTGATGGCTCGGAGCCTGGAGCCTGTTTCCGATTCTGTGTCTCCCTCTCTCTCTGCCCCTCCCCCGTTCATGCTCTGTCTCTCTCTGTCCCAAAAATAAATAAAAAACGTTGAAAAAAAAATTAAAAAAAAAAATAAATTTTACTATATACATACCATGGAATGCAGCAATGCCACTCATCGGTATTTACCCTAGTAAAATAAAATTGTTTTACAAAAATCTGTAAACCAATGTTTATAGCAGCTTTATTCATAATTGCCAAAAACTGAAAACATCCCAAATGTCCTTCAGTGGATGAATGGATAAACAATCTGCAGGGAACATCTGTCTATACTACAGGATACTACTCAGCAGTTAAAAAAAAAAAAAAAAGAGGTATTGATTCATGCAACTGCATGGCCAATAACAAGCATCTTTCATTAGGTTAAAAAAATCAGACTGAAAAGACTATCGACCATATGATTCCATTTATCTTTGCATTTTCCCTTTTAGAAAATTTAAAGTATGGGACACCTGGGTGGCTCAGTCAGTTAAGTGGCTGACTTCGGCTCAGGTCATGATTTCATGGTTCACAAGTTCGAGCCCCACATCGGGCTCTGTGTTGACAGCTCAGAGCCTGAAGCCTGCTTCAGATTCTGTGCCTCCTCTCTCTCTACCCCTCCCCCACTCATGCTCATGCTCTGTCTCTGTCTCTCTCTCTCAAAAATAAATAAAAACATTTTAAAATATTTAAGTTTTTTTTAAAAAGAAAAGGTTAAAGTACAGGGACAGAGAACGCATCAATGGTTGCCATGGGCTGCAGTGGAGGAAGGCATTGTCTACAAAGAAAGGAGCAGGGGATTTGCCAGGACAGTGGCATAATCTGTACATTGTGGTGATGGTTACATGCTTACGCAATTGCCAAAGTTCATAAATATGCACTAAGAGAGTCAATGTTACTATGTGTAAATTTATACTTACATTTTAAGACTATTTTTCAGAGAAGTTTTAGGTTTATAGGAAAACTGAAAGGAAAGTATAGAGATTCCCCACATACCCCTTGCCCCCTTACATGCACAGCCTCCCTGACAACCATCTCCCCCATTAACAACATCCCCAACCAGACTGATAGGTTTATTACAACTGATGAACCTGCATGGACACCCATTATCACCCCAAGTTCATAGTTTACAATAGGGTTCACTCACGGTATTGTTCGTTCTGTGGGTTTGGGGGAATTTATAATGACATGTATCCACTATTACAGTGTCATACAAGGTAGTTCCTTTCACTGTCCTAAAATAGCCTCTGTGCTTTGCCTCCACTTTTTTTTAAATGTTTGTTTATTTTTGGGAGAGAGAGAGAGAGAGATAGAACAATCTGGGGGAGGGGCAGAGAGAGGGGGAGACACAGAATCCCAAGCAGCTCCAGGCTCCAAGCTGTCAGCACAGGGCCCAATACGGGGCTTGAACCCATGAACCACAAGATCTTGACCTAAGTCAAAGTCAGATGCTTAACTGACTGAGCTACCCAGGTGCTCCACTGGCACTTTTTTTTTTAAGAATATTATTCTTTAACAGTGAAAAAGATTGTTTTGCTTGCTCTAGTCATCACCCATCTGCTTTTCTGCTCCTCCTAACCTTGGAGAACATTGACAATCATAAAATTTCTAAGTTTTTTTAGTCAGTCATTTCCCCCATTCTAGAACCGTTGTAGATGTTCATTACAATGGAACGTGTTATTCCTCTACAGTATGTCCAAAAATATGTCCAGCCCTGCTCAACACCTTCAATAAGAGGGAGCTTACCTCTCCTCAAAACTCACAGGGTGACCCAGGACTTCCTTATCTTGGACTCTTACCACTCTTATGTAAGCTAACTTAGGAACCTGATTCTAATTTTGCTGTGCATAGAACCCCACATTATTTCCTTGCACACTGCTGTTCAGTTGCAACGCCTTCTCAAACTTGTCTTGCTGAACACTGAACCCTACTTATGCAATTTTGTGCCATGCCCCACTAAATGCCATTTTGCTATGTTCTGCATTAGCCAACAAGT
The DNA here is from genome assembly GCF_024362965.1 of Panthera pardus. NCBI lineage: Eukaryota > Metazoa > Chordata > Mammalia > Carnivora > Felidae > Panthera > Panthera pardus. The sequence goes on along the minus strand of NW_026526821.1, from coordinate 46,683,241 downwards.
TGAGGCTTTGATCCAGCTTCCCAGATTTCTATTGGCAAACATGATCAGATGCCACCTGTATCTTCACCCACCTTGATAATGAAAACATTAATCCATCAAATCAAAGCCACAGTGAGATACCATTTCTTGTCCACCAGATTGGGGGTGGGGGGAAATGATTCATATCATCAGAGCAGATTCGGTTAATATATATCCTTTACATTACATTGTTGGTAGAATTACAAATAGGTAAAAACTTTTGGAAGGTACTTTAGTTGCAGCTGCCAAAGGCTAAGACTTTTGCTCCCGCAATTTTGTTTCTAGGAATCTGCCCTAGAACACTATTCATGTACATACAAAATCATATGTACAAGGATGTTCAGGGCAGCATTATTTCAAAGAGGAAGTAATTGAAAACAATTTAAGGGAGTTGTTAAATAAATGTTGTTAAATAAATTACACATTCATGATTAATACTAATAATATATACTTGGATAGATCTTACTATGTGCCAGACATTGTTTCTTAGTTTTCCTTGATCCAAGTAGGTATTGTTATCTTCATTTCACAGATAAAATACTTGAGGCACAGGAGGTTAAATTACTTGCCCAAAGTTGTATAATTAGTCTGTGGAAACTCTGAGACTCAAAGTCAGTCTGCAACATATACACTTTTCACAACCACACTTTTCTGCCCCTCTGAGGATCAGAATACATAGGAGTCCTTAGGAAGAATAAGACAGACTCATATGAACATGCATAGAAGAAACTCCAAGACTCATGACTTGGAACAAGAGGTTCCAAGGTTATATTTAAAAAGCAGGTCACTGAGCAATGTATACATAGTTCTGTTCCACTTGCACTGGGGAAAGATGGATATAAATACATTTGGAAGAGAAGTGAAGATTTCTGATGTTTTCTCTGCTGTTACCTAGGAAATGTTTTCTGATGAAAATATTTTTGTGTTTTACTAGCATCAAAGCCAATACTAATATGGAGGAAAAGATGTTAAGCCCGATAGGATGTAGCATGATAACCTTGGCTGTAGGTTAAGCCTGGTGTGAGGTATGAGGATTAATTCTACACATCAGTCTTTTTTATCTTTAAATAAATTTCATGAAGCATAATTTACATATGGCAGAATTCACCAATTTTAAGTGTCCATTTTGATGAGTATTGACAAATAAATGTATATGCTGTGTAACCACCACCACACCATGATAGAGTAAACTTCCTTCACCCCATAATGTCCCCTGTGCCTTTGAAAATCACCTGCCTCCACCCTCAACTCCAGCAACAAGCAATCCGCATTCCGTTGCTCTAACTTTAGCACTTCTAGATTTTCTTAAAAGTTGAATCATACCACATAAATTCATCTGCGTCTGCTGTGTCTCACTTCTTTCACTGAGTACACTGCCTTTAATATCCATCTATGTTGTTGCTTATATCAGTAGTTTACTCTTTTATATTGCTGAGTAGCTTTCCGTTTTAAGGATACACCAATAAATGGCTTTAGAAAATTGGATATCTACACGCAAAGGAAGGAAACTGACCTCTTATCTTAAACCATATTCAAAAATCACCTTAAAATGGACTAAAGACTTAAACCCAAGACCTGAAACTGTATAACCCCCAGAAGAAAATATAGGGAAAAATTTCTTCACGTTGGCCTTGGCAATGATTTCTTGGATGAAATGACACCAAATGCACTGGGAAAACAACCAAAAATAAATGAGGAGAGGTGCCTGCATGGCTCCGTCGGTTTAGCGTCTGACTTTGGCTCAGGTCATGATCTCAAGGTTCATGAGTTCAAGCCCCGCATCAGGGCACAGAGCCTGCTCTAGATCCTCTGTCCCCTTCTCTCTCTGCCCATCCCCAGATTGTTTTCTCTCTCTTTCTCTCAAAATAAACAAACTTAAAAAATATAAATAAATAAATAAATAAATAAATAAATAATAAGCAAACAAACAAACAAGGACTATATCAAGCTAAAAAGGTTCTACACAGCCAAGGAAATGATCAACAGAATGAAAAGGCAACCTATAGAATGGGAGAAAATATTTACAAACCATCTATCCAACAAAGGGTTATTATCCAAAATATATAAGGAACTCCTACAACTCAACAGCCAAACAAAAATAACTTAATTACAAAACGAGCAAAAGACTTCAATAGGTATTTCTCCAAAGAAGACCTATTCCCACAGGTAATGAAAAGGTGTTCAACACGACTCATCATCAGGAAAATGCAAATCCAAACCACAATATCACCTCTTAGGATAGCTATTATCAAAACACACATACACGCACACACAAAAGGTTAACAAGTTTTGGCAAGGACATGGAGAAATTGGAACCTTTGTGCACTGTTGATAGGAATGTAAAGTGATGTAGCTGCTTTGGAAAACAGTCTGTGGAGGTTCCTCAAAAAGTTAAAAACAGAAATGCCATGTGATCCAGCAATTCCATTTCTGGGTGTATACCTAAAAGAATTGATGTCAAGATCTCAAAGGGATACCTGCACTCTCATGTTCCTTGCAGCATTATTCATAATCGCCAAGATAGGGGAACAACTTAAATGCTCATTGAGGGATGAATGAATAAAATATACATGTTTGTATGTGTGCATACACATTACAAGTACATACATGCACAGACATAGTATATACATACAATGGAATATTATACATGCAGTGGAATATATGTGTGTACATACTATGTACCTGTATGTATGTACATATAATATACACACAATGGTATATTATTCAACAGACAATGGAATAATATTCTAATATACATTCTATATACATGGAATATTATGAAGCCTTTAAAAACAAGAAAATGTCTCCAGATGAGACAACATGGAGGAACCCGGAGGATAATATAGTAAGTAAAATAAGCCAGTCACATCAGGACGAACTATATAATTCCACTTACATGAAGTATCTGAAATAGTCAAACTCATAAAAACAGAGAGTAATAGGCAAGACTGATCAATTTAAAATTCGTTCATTAATCTGGTCTTTCATTCAGGTAATTATGTGATCATACAGCTCACGTTTCTTCATGTTTTCTGCAGAAATATCTTGAAGTGTCTACAAATACCTTCTCAATCTACTGATGAAATGTAGATTCAAATCCTAGCTTCCCTCCTTCTAGTGGAGTGATTTAGGCGGGGTGCCTAGCTTCTCTGTACCTCTATTTAATCATTGCTAAGTTAAAGATAAAAATAGTTCCTACTTCATAAGAATGTCATGACGTTTAATGAGAAAATCCAAGTAAAACACTTGGGACAGGGCCTGATGCGTAGTAATGATTCATTAAGATCCTCCAGATCTTTTACAAAAGGAAATGAAGCCAGTTTAAAGGCAACTTGCTCACAGTGGCCTAGTGCTGACTCCTTGAAATCACCAAATTCTCTTCTAAGTGCTCAGGGACCACAAGTCAGCCATTTTCCTTTTTTTTCTTTCTTCCCTCACCTCTGTTGCTGTCTATGACCCCTCAACAGTGGCCCAAACCAGTGGTTTTGTTTTCAAGAGTCCTTGGCTCTAGAATGTAGATTGCTTCCAAGGAATGAAACACATTAGGGGGTTAAAGATTTGGACTCCACATGTCTCTGACCAATTTGTTCCACACTTTCCTGCCAAAGTTGTGACTGAACACAAGCAACACTGGTTAGAAAATATCATGAAAAGAAAATATCTCCTTCTGAATAGGACAGATGAAAATACATTGAAAACCTCTTTGTTATTAGAACTAATAATTTCTTGAAAATATATTAAAGTATAAATTGATCTTTTTAAAACTGGACACTTATACATTTGTTTTTAAAAGGGGGGAGAGTGGGCAGAGTCAATTCTTGAGAATGGATGGGTTGATTGGAGCTACACTTTTCCTTTTTTCCAGAAACCACACCTACTATGCATTCTTTATAATTCATTTAAAAAATTTCTTAAGTACCATGAGAAATTGAAGACATTTGTTAAGTTATCTGAATGCAAAAAAGTTGATAAATTTTTGTAATTTTCCCAAACTTGGAGTGTTATCTTACACATATCTAAATCAAAAATAATTCCTAAATCCACACATCTAAATCAACAACAATTCCCTGCCTTCATAAATTCTTTCATAAGTGTTCAGTTTGGTTTTATTTTATTTTCACATGGTTTAGCCAAAGTATACCAATATAATAAAAGTATAAAAATCCTAAAGAGATCTGGAAACAAACCCAAAACTCCTGTTACGTATAGAACATAACCAAAGGAGACAGAAATGTACAGATGTTCTAGAACTATGCTTCCAATATGGCAGCCACAAGCACATGAAGCTATTTACATTAAAGTTAACTAAAAATTAAATAAAATGTAAAGTTCAGCTCCCCAGTGTGCCTAGACATATTTCGAATACTCAGTAGTCACATGAGACTAATGGCTTTCATAGTGTGCAACAAAGACATAGAATATTTCCACCATCACAGAAAATTCTTTTGGACAAGAAAATGGTCTCCTGGACATGTGCATTTGGCATTGTTCAATATGTATCTTCTGGAGGAAGGGAATAGCCAATTAAAACAGTGAATCAATTAAGAAGAAATCAGTTATAAAAGTTTTCTGTAAAACTAAGAATTAGGTATTGGAGAATGCACTCTGAGTTCTTGATTAGATTTGTCAAGAGGAGACAAGAATCAGGTTGAAAAGGGTTTGCTGCCTTATGACAGAACAGTTTAGACACTAAAAAGAGTAAGATGATGTGTTAAATTGAAACACATCAATTATAAAACATCAATGAGCATATAATGTTAAAACAAAAACCAACAAATCTCATTGGTTATGATTGGTAATTTGGTAATTGCCTAGGCATGAGCTCATTACTCTGAAAATTAATAAAAGTTAAAACAAAAACAAGAATTTGTCTCTTTCCTGTCTTTTAAGGTAACCACATAGTTAATGAGAGAAAGTTCTCCTTTGTAGAAAAATTTTAGCTAATCAATTCAGACAGAATTAGAAAATAACTGTTTTGTAAGTCCTGAATGAAATAAATAATGGATCTAAGCAGTGCTGTGTTTATAAATGTTTAATACTGGACAGGGAGGAAGGGCCTAATTTGTAGCATTGGCCAATTTTTGTGCAAATACTCCACCATGGCTGATTGCAAACTGCCAACATGGTTTCACTCAGAGCTGGGAAGAAATGTGCCCAATTAGCTCTTAAGAACTGGTACAAGCTGGTGCAAACAGGTTTGAGCCACCTCCAGCATACCACTGATCCAAACAGCGATCATCTGTGGATTTGGTAAAATTTTTATAAGGAACTTTATACTGAAGTATCAGGCTGACAACGCCTGAGAAACATTATGGTCCTCATCTTAGGCAGCAAGGTCACATATATAAATATCCTTGTGAGGAAAACACGCAGCACTTAATCTAATCTGCTTCTGGATCTATCTCCCGGTTTATAGGAACATCAGACAGAGAGAGAGCAGTTAAAGATCCCCACAAGAAAGCACGCAGCCAAACCCAGGAAGTAAGACATCCGCCACCTCAAAGCATTCAGTGTATCCAACAAATCATTAAAAATTAAAAGAAGAGAAGAGAAAAGATAGAGAAAGAGAAGCAAATTATTTTAAAAATAAAAGATACTGGGGTGCCTGGGTGTCTCAGTGGGTTAATTGTACAATTCTTGATTTCAGCTCAGGTCGTGATCTCATGGTTCATGAGTTCGAGTCCCGCATCTGGCTCTGGACTGACAGCGTGGAGCCTGCCTGGGATTCTCTCTCTCTCTCTCTCTCTCTCTCTCTCTCTCTCAAGCTGCCCTTCCCCTGCTCAAGCTCTCTGTCTCTCTCTCCGTCTCAAAATAAATAAATAAGCATTAAAAAATAAAAAAAATAAAAATAAAAGATACTTGGGGAACTTGGCTGGTTCAGTCGGTAGAGCATGCTCTTGGTCTCAGAGTCATGATTTTGAGCCCCACCTTGGGCATAGAGCTTACTTTAAAATAAATAAGTTAATTAACTAATTTATTTATTTAATTAAGGGCTATAATCAGATATAATACAATATGTGATTCAAAATAGCTGAGTAGCACTCCAGTAAATTTGAATATGAAATATTAGATGATGTTAAAAATTATTAACTTTTGTGATTTAATAATGGTACAATAGTTACATTTTTTAAAGTTCTTCAAGTTAAAGATTCATTTCTGCTAAAGTATGTATGGGTAAAACTATATGATGGCTGAGATATGCTTTAAAATAAACTAATAAAAATAAAATATAGAGGGGAAAATAAATATGAAATATACCGGCAAAATGGTGACAATTTTTAAAAATGGGTTGTGGGTACGTGTGAGTTCACTGTACTCTAATTTTGTGTATGTTTTTAGACCCCATTAGAAGATATTTTCAGCAGAATTTCATCTAAACATTCTAAAGATAAAATAAAAGATATTTTCAGAATAAAAGAAAAATTACAGGCGTTATAATTTTCTTTGTATTTTTTGCACTTTCCAAATTTTCCTTAACAAAGATATATTACTCATGAATTTGATATTTATAAATACATTCAATTTTTTGAGTCTAAGGGGAAAAAATCAGATCAGTGGATGAAACTTTTATGGAAAATGTCTCTTCAGGCTGAAAATGGATTAATGATGTTAATATCATAAATAGAAAAATTATTTAAATACTCCCGATTTTTCTTCCAAAAGATTTCATTATTTGATGAGGAAATCCATGATTTTTAGTTTCTATCTTTCTAAAATATTGGGGGAAATACAGTAAGAATCATGGGGTGCCTGGGTGGCTCAGCTGGTTAAGCGACTGACTTTGGCTCAGGTCATCATCTCACAGTTGTGGGTCCAAGTCCCGTGTGCTGTCAGCACAGAGCCTGGAGCCTGCTTCAGAGTCTGTGTCTCCCTCTCTCTCTGCCCCTCCCCCACTCATGCTCTCCATCTCTCTCTCTCTCTCTCTCTCTCAAGAATAAACATTTAAAAAATCATAACATCCAACTTTCTTCCAATCCCCAATCTCTAGGTTTCCTTTAAAAAAAAAAAAGAATCAAAAGGCACAGTTTATTAATATTTTTTTTTAATTTCAAGACCAACATGGTTCCCCTCTGAGAGCAGTGGGCAAGGCCATCAGGTCTGAAAGAAAGGGACTCTTTTTTGTTCTCTAGCAGATTTCTCTCTGAAATCTGTTTTTCCCTCTCCATCATCCTCTTTTTTCCTCTGGTGTCTCCTCTTCCATTCTCAACCTGAATTTGTGGAACCCCTGGATTGGATTAGGAAACAGGATTCAAATCCCAGCTTGACTGCTCACAAAACTTCGGGCTGCTCCAAAGTGATGCCAATACATTCTCCTATTGCTAACATTTGCTAAGGTACACAAATCCGGGTAGTGAATCATTTGCATTCTAATGGGAATGGAGACTTAGCTTTTCCCAGCCACAAAGGTACGATTTTTAAATGTTGAGGAATTAGGTAAGATTATACCATGAATGCATGCATAAATATATGTACACCAGGGAACCATTTGGTAATTTACAAATCATGTAAATTATGTCACACATGAATTATAAATTATGAAATGGTTTCCTGTTAACTGGAGATTTAGCATTGCTCCCAGAAAAACTTACCTTCCTCCATAGGAATAATTTCCTCCCTGCAGACATTGGTTAATGACTTATTATTTGCTACCCACCTGCACATTCAGGGCATTTATTTGCACATTCACTAATGACTCTAGAAGAATTGCTTATGCCCAGCGACAAATATGGAATGAATTAAATAGCAGTTACTGGTTTTGCGGTGTAGCTAAGAGAAATTAAAACTTTAAAAATATGCCAAGGCAAACTTATTTTCATAAATGAATGCAGAACTCTGTGATCTTTGTAGTGGTGGAAATAGCATACAATAAATTAAAAGAATACTCATAAATCCAGTGAGCTGTTTCAGGATTTGATAATGGTGTTTAGTAAGCAGAAATTGCATTTGATTTAACTTATCTACCCATCACAATGAAGTATGGGGGGGGGGGGTGGGCATGAATCTTCATGTGCAAACAGGTGTGCAAGAAATAATGCATTTTGTGCCCAAGGGGCCAGAGTCTGGCTTCCTTTGTGGAACAGGAAAAATAAAAACACAAATTAATATCTCCGTAAATTACTCTTCCACATTTGCCTTCTCAAGTCCAAAGTAATTTTTCAACACCTTTGACTGTGCTGGATTTTACCTGCCAGATTCAACTTAACACCTCATGGCTGGAAAAGAGGGAGGGACTATTGCAACCATGCATCATCCCCATGCCTGGCTAGTAAAGGGCATTTTAGTAAGCCCATATTTTGAGTGATACCATTTTACATAAAATTCAATGGTTTGTTCAGCAAACACTTATGGGCATGCACATCATGCTCAGTAGTGTGTAACACTAGTCAACAAGACAGACCTATTCCCTGCCCTAATGGAGCCATTGACCTCATGGAGGAGGCAGATAATAGATGAGGAGACAAATATTTAACTTCAAATTGTGCTAAGTGCAAGTTGTTGGGGAAGGGAGTTGGGGGTGTTAGTGATAGAGCAAAAACAGGATAGGAGGGAGACATTTAAGCACAGACATGGTGAATGAGAGGAGGTAGCCAAGCCAAGCATAAAAGGAACAGCATTGGAGACAAAGGGGAACAGCGTATGAGCTGGTAAAGAGCTGGGTGTGGGTGAGCCGCTGAGAAAAGACTGGTATAATTGAAGGGCAGGGAACAAAGCAGGACATGAAGTAGGAGGACAGAAGCCTGCTGACTGGGGCTTTAAGGGTAAAAGTTCGGGTTTTACTTTCAGGGAATGTGCAGCCACTGATGTGTTCCAAACACAGCGACATAATCTCATCTGTGCTTTCACAAACCCACTCTGGTTGCCAGCTTGACAATAGATTGAAGAGGGGCAGGGCGCCAGTTGGGTGCCCAGGACAGAGCCAGCAAACCCGTCCAGGGACCACCCCAGCCCAGCCTGGAGAGGGGCAGCCATGACGGAGGAAGGGAGGCAAATCTGAGAAAAAGCAACAGAAGAATGACAGGACTTACCTATTAATTGGAGGCAGGGATGCGGGAGTGGGGGTGAATCAGGGCTTGCTTTTTACAAATTTACTTTACATATACTTTACAAATTTTCATGAACTTTGTAACTCAAACTTGCAAACAACTCAAATACCCATCAATAGGAAAATGTATACGGGCACCTGGGTGGTTCAGTCTTTTAAGTTAAGTGTCCGACTTAGGTTCAGGTCATGATTTCATGGTTCAAGGGTTCGAGCCCCATGTGGGGCTCTGTGCTGACAGCTCAGAGCCTGGAGCCTGCTTTGGATTCTGTGTCTCCCTCTCTCTCTGCCTCTTCCCCACTCACACTGTCTATTTCCCTCTCAAAAAAAATAAATGTTAAAAAAAAATTTAAGAATACATATATTTATATGCTTTATACACAATAGGAAAATAGTATATTTATGCATTAGAGTACTACTCAACAATAAAAAGGAATGAACTTCTGGTAGACTCAGCACAGATGAGTCTCAAAACCATGACACTGAACAAAAGAAGCCAGGCACAATAGAGCACACATCTATGAAGTTCTAGAACAAACAAAATTAACATATGGCATAGAAATCAGAGAAGTGGTTGCTTCTTGGGCATGGATGGGAGAGAAGGGACACACGAGGACTTTCTGGGAGTATAGAATGTTCTGTATCTTGACAACAGGGGTGTGGGCTACACAGGTGTCTGCATTTGTCAATTTGATGGATATGTACACTAAATACATTGCATTGCATGGTATGTAAATGATACCTCAATAAAAAGACATTTTAAGAACAACAAATGGCAAATGTTTAGTATTAAGCTTTGCTGTGCAAAAGTTAAAAAAAACATTCAAAATGAAAGGTACAGCTCTCATTGATATAGCTATTGTCATTTCTCCTACTTAGCAAAGTAACATTAGTAATGAAACATCAGTAGCTAAAACAACAAATTAATAAAATAATAATAAACCTTGTGCTTTCATACCATCAGTCTGACTTATTTCCATGAGGTGTGCAAGGCCTATCTTGGGATCTAAATTTTACAGGACTCAGGGATGGTGAGTGGGGCACCCAGGACACTGGGACCTGCTCATGCCTGACCCACAGGTACTTGTCTATACCTATTCCATGCACCAGGTGTTGCAGGCGAGGGAATGGATGGCTGGTGTGCATCTGGTAAGTGAGCTTTAGATAAAGAAGGCTGAGGGGTGCCTTGAGACTCATTTTGATCCCTTTTAGAGGCCCTCAAGCCAGCCCACTGCTTTCTAATTACCCAAAGACACTCTAGAGCAGCATTCTTCAGGATGGATATGGACCATTTTGAGTTGGTAAAGTATGGGTATGCACCATTCTGAGAAGTGAGGAAAAGTGAAAGTCAACGGTTTGGATTTTTAAGAAGGAAGAGCTGTTTGAGGAAGAACTCCAGCAGCAGCAGGCTAGGAGGGGGATTAGTGGCTTTTTGTATTGTAACCATTTGGTGGCCCCACAACATCCAGTACAATCTGGTCAAGAGTCATAACCCGGACTCAGCTGAGCCCTAAGGATGTGAAAAGATGTGTGTGCAATGTCTGTTTTTCAGGGGCACCTGGGAGAGCAGCAGCCCCAGACCCACAGGGTAACTGACCTCAGGTGGGGAAGCCTCCAATAGCCACATCCTCATTCAATGTCCAGCCCAACCTGCTCTGAAGGCCACTGTCCCTGTCTGAACCCAAGAAGTCTATGTGAGCTCTCACTCTTCCCAAGGGAGAGAACAGCCAGAATTGATTTACATAAACTGTAAATAGTCCTCCTCCAGATGGGAAGGTGGGCTAAAGGAAAGGGCTGACTTCCTGCTCACCTCTTAATGAGAGAACCACTGTGATAGCATTTGTGTAACAATAGAGACTGTGAGTTAACATCTTGCATGTAATATTATGTCAAAGGCATAAAGAGGACAGCTCTTGCTTCAACTACTGAAGTTCTTTTTATCTGCATTACAAACACTGTGTTAAGATGTTCAGAGAAATAGTGATTAAAAGGCACGATGCAAATAAAGGCATTTATGTAGCTCTTCTCGCTCTTCCAGAAGACTCATAGTCAACACCTCTGGATGTTCGACCTCCTTCCCAAAGATCCTCACCTTTAGGATACCACTCCCTGTTGCAAACACATGAAACTTCTGGCCTGAAGGCCATTTCAGACTGCAGCAGCTGGTGTTGCCAGCACAGGGCAGACCCAAGTGCTAGGTGATTAATGCCCCCAGGAACAAATCTCAGCAATGAACAATGGGAGTTGGTGGACAAATACTCCAAATTTCCTACTCATTAGTGAAACAATTCTGAGGAATATTCTACCCACTCTCCCCAAGGTACCCAGCAGGACTGAGCTCTAACATCCCACAGGACCACAGCAGTCACCTGCTCAGAACCACACCTGCGTTGTTGTTTCCCTCCCCCCTCTGCCTCCCTTCCCCACTCTTCTACCAATGCTCCCCAGGGTCACTTGCCAAATCAATGTCTACCTTCAACTCTTGTCCCAGAGTCTGCCTCTTGGCAACTCAAACTTAGCTTTAAATCACCAAAATTCATTACAATTCCAAAGGCAATCTTGTACCTGTTCTAAACATAATAGTGTACATAATTCAATCAATTATTATATAAAGATGACAGAGTAAAGGAGAAATGAAGGTAAGATAGTTCAATGAAGTCCCCCAAAATTTCTGCACATGGTGGATGGACCACAAATTTGGAGCTAAGCTTTATAGGTAGACAAATGCTGTTATGACATGCCCAGTAGCCACAAAATTACAAAAAAAAAAATAATAATAACAAGTAACAGCTCAGAAGAAAAACATTTTTTGCTGCCAGGAACTACTACAAGGAGTTTCTCTTGCTGTGCCCCATAAAAGAGTGTCTGTGTGAACAGTACACAGGGTCTTCAGCAACACAGGAGCACAGCTATGTCCGTCAGCCATCCTCAACAAACCCAGATCAAAATAGAATGCAAAGCACACAGGCCAAAGCAAGGAAGTCTCGATGTGTAACTGTCTCATGATGATCCAAGCTAGGGGTAGTTTTAATTAATCAGAAGTGGTGGCTTTCAAACTGGCCACTTGGAGAGGCTGTGGTGTGTCTGATGCTCAGAAACCATTGTCCCAGCAGCTCTGCCTGAATCTGTCTTTATATTAGGATTGATATAATGTTCCAGTGTCAGTTTAAAAAGTGCAAAAATGACAAATGTGCGAAAAGCCTTCTTGTTCTTCCCAGCCTAACTCTGGGTGAAATTACACAACACAGACTGGGGCTCATCTCTCTGGCGGGCACCTGGAGAAACTGCTTAAGAACACAGAAAACCAGCTCTGGCCATTCCCTGGGGCATGTTGGCCAGTGGCCTGAAACCAGAGTTCCATCCCACGGTCCTGCCAAAGAGAACACCTTCCTCCAGACACCTGGGGGTTGCTATTTCTAACAGGCTGTAAGACTCTTGGATCCATCCTTAGAGTCACTCAGAAACATGCTCTGAAGATGGTTCCTTTTGAGAAACCCTAATACTCCCAAAGACTTTAAAATATTTTTCACTTCAAAGCACCTATGAGCAGTCGTTTGTTTTTCCATACATAAGTAAGCTTAGGAACACTTTACTTCATTCTAGACTGCCTGCAGACAGAGACCCTTTTCTCTGCTGCCTCATTGCCAGGTACATTAAATACAGTGTATGACAAGAGTTTATTAATACTGTATGTAGTCAACATACACTATCAGTGATAGTGAAAGTTGTCCTACACAATAACCCGCCTCTCTCTTGTCTCCCTCATACCAACCACAAAGGTTTTCAAAGGTAAGTGCAGGTTAATTTATTTATTTTTCTTTATATTTTGTTTTTTTCTTAATTATTTTATATTATATTACAGTATTGTAATCATTTTTATATAAATATTTTGGGGTTGTGGGATGAATCATCTGAGTTTCCACTATTTCTTATGGGGAAATTTGCTTTGATATGCAAGTGCTTTGGATTACAAGCATGTTTCCAGAATGAATTATGCTCATAAATCAAAGTTTTAATGTATGTATAAATGAAGGTGGAAACATTACAACTGGTACCACAGAAATACAAAGGATCATAAGAGACTGGTAAGAATGCCAACAAATTGGACAACCTACAAGAAGTGGATAAATTCCTACCAGCTATGTTTGAGACTGAATCCTGAAGAAATAGAAAATCTAAACAGATGAACTATGAGTAAGGAAATTGAATCAATAGTCAAAAGCCTTCCAACAAAGAAAAGCCCAGGACAAGTTGGTTTCACTGGTAAATTCTAACAAAAAATTTAAAGAGGAATTAACACGACTTCTTCTCAAACCCTTTCAAAAAATTGAAAAGGATGGAACACTCCCAGACTCCATTTCTGTCAGTCATATCAACTCCCTGGCTTCACTCCCATTGTAAATATTCAGTGAAACTTCAGCTGTTAATCAACCCAACTTCTGCCATCTGGGAGTTGTCTTTGTCTTGGCTGACAAAGCCACACCACCTAGCAGGTTGGAACCACTATTAACTTACAGCATCCTACCTCACTCCAACCCATTGAGACTGCTCAAGGATCCTTTTATCTTTCTTTAGTTGACTCATTCCCTTTCAATAGTTGGCTAGTTCAGAACTTCTCTCTGCACAATCTTAAAACGCCATCACCCACTCCTCCCCTTCAGCAAATAACAACCCCATCAGAGAAAAAAGCCTTCTAATGCAAACTTATCAACTCCCTATCCCAACCCATGTGTCCACAACCAGCTCTCTCATCCTGTGCATTTCACAAATATCTGGTGAGCACCTGTGGGAAGCAGGCAATGTGCCAGTCACTGCAGTCCCAGAGCTTGGTGTCCACATCCATCTCCCTGAGCCCTCCCTTTTGATTGTCACAGCACCACCTACTGGACAGCTCCACCCAGTTGGCCCGCATCACCTTCGACTCAGCAGACACAAAATGAACTGATTACTTTCCCACTGAAACTTGACTCCATCTGCCCCATGGCCAAAACCAGAAACTTGGAAGTCCTCTTTGATCTCACTCCCCTTCACTTCCCAGCCCATTCAACCAATACCACGTCCTGCTGATTGTACTTCCTGAAAAGTCTTGAGTTCATTTCTGTCTCCAACAGTCTTACCTGTATTATCTCTTCCATCTCCCAAACTGATCCCCTCTAACCTATCCCCTTTGGGTCACTTGGGATGATTTTTCTAAAACAAATGAACCTGGTAAGGGGAGGGCTAGCAGAGTCTCTTCCAAAATCCCCTGCATGGGGAGAGGGGTGTCCCAAAGCAGAAAAGAGGGAAAAGGGAGGAAGAATACCCTTCTGATCACCACAAAGGATCAATGTATTCCCAAGCTCTAAGCCATAAAGCATAATTTTGCCTGGAAGTATCTGTACATTGCCCCATCATCACCATTAAATCTTATGAGTAATCGGCTACCAAATCTTCTGGAAGTGCTTATACATGCCCAGAGATGTGGCTACAGTGTAATAGGTGTAACCACATGTATTTAGATTAAGGCAAACTTGAAAGAAAATCTTGCTTGTGCACTTTATTTGTTGAACCTGATTTCCAAGTTTAAGAAAAATTCTCCCTTACAACATCAGATGAGATAACACAAGAGAAGTGCCTCATACAGGACCTGCCATCAACTCTAACTAATCAGCAGATACCATCACCCTCTCCCTCCTCCCTCTACAATGCTGTTAAAACAATGTAGATTACATTTATAACTTATTTGACTGCTTTTCCATATGTTTTCTTATGGTTTTATTCACTCTCAAGATCCTTCAATAAAACCAAAAGATACAAACTAAGCTGTTCCCATTTTAAAGGGGTGTGTAGTATATGTGTATATACATATATGATCATATGAATGTACATCTGGTTCCTTGATATTTTTTTAAATTCCAGATGTGACACATATGCCTCCTCCCACACACACACACACATAAAAAATATAACACACTCATATTCTAGTATCACAAAAGGAATATGTCACCATATGGAACTAAGAAGTCAAATAATTTCCTACACCAGTGTGCCATGTTAAGGACATACCATCTGCCAAACAGTGGAAGTGTGTGCTAACAATATACATCATTATATTTACTTGGCAAACCAAGTGGTAAATATCTCCCAATTAACTAGCAGGAATGTCAATGGTATTCATTTATAGTCCACACTTAGATGGGATCCTAATTGTTCTATTTCCCCACCTGGACCAGGAGAAGACTGGAATACTGGTCTAAGGCTGGGCATGGGGTATGGTGAGTTCTGACCCTGTGGTGCTTAAAATTATGTCTCCACCTGGTTAGACCCAGGTACCCAGTTGCTTGGTCAAACACCAGCCTTGATGTTGCATGAAGGTGGTTTTTGTTCAGATTTAGATTTAAATCAGTAGACTTTGAGCAGATTAACCACCAGAATGTGAATGGACCTCATCTGATCAGTTGAAAGCCCTAAAAGAGAAGACTGAGACCCCCTGCCCAGAAAAGGAAGAAATTCTGCTTCCATGCAGATTCAAGCCTGCCAGCCCTCCCTGGAAACTTGGGATGCTAACCTCTACAATAGTGTGAGCCAATATTTAAATAAATCTCTTTACACAGATGATAGATAGATGATAGATAGATAGATAGATAGATAGATAGATGATAGATAGATAGATAGAGACAGATATCCTGAATGATAGACCCTGAAACTTCAAATTTGGTACTAAGTGTGGACTTGAGATGTAGAAAAATGAAAGTCAGGGAGTCAACCTAACCAAGGCATCAGTAGGAAGGAGCTGGAAGAAAGAAAGAGAGGCAAAGAGAGAGACAGAGAGACAGAGATAGAGAGAGATCATATCCAAGACATAACACCAGGAAATCCAAACCACTTCTTTCCTCCATGCAAATGTTTCTCTTACTTAGACAAACTAAGACAATAGGTGAATAAACAGAATAGTGTTTCTCTAATTGGATTGGCCAAGAAAGAATATTCAAGATAAGATCATCCATTTTCTCCACCCTTTCTTTCAGACTCCCCTTCCTTCCTAAAGATGACTGCCCAACAGTCATTAAACTTTGTTATTAAGTTCACTTATTGGTTTGGGATGAAGCCAGAAGTCATTGGCTGTCCTAAGACCATTGTCTTTCTTTCTAGACTCAAAAAACCAATTACAAAATATATGCTAAACTTCTGCCCAAGACTTTTGTTTGAGACAATCCTATAGAATCATGGCTGTGCTTACAGGGGTCTTGTTATCCCTTGTGAAGACATCAACTTCCCATGCATACATCTAGACTCTGCCTTGAACTCTTGTCCTGAACTGTTCTTAAAAGCACTATCAACATTATTCTTGGAGTTATAGTGAAGGAGGTGGGAAGAAACCCCAGAGGTGAGGCTCAAGATTGTTGAGTCTACACTTGTGTTTTGACCCTTGGCCCTGACATACTTTTAACACTAAGAATCTTAGCAGAATAGGCTGGAATGATGAGGGAAGAGAATCTTTAGTCCCAGGTGCCCCCCTCAGAACATGCAAACACAGGCACATTGGCACACACACGTTACCCATCCATCACAGTTTCTACACATCTTCTCAATGAATGCCCAAAGGCATTGTGCACTGTTCTCAGGATACTGGGGTAGTTTTCTTGTGATAAAAATAAATTGCTTCTGCAGTTCACTCACAGAGTACTGTGTTACCCTGGTATCATTATCCATTGATCATCAATAATTTCTTGTAGTCTCCAAGTAGGATCATGATCTTAGGGGAAGTTTATATCCTTCTATTAGAGCACCTGCCCATTCTCACTATCTCCAGGAATTCAAAAGCCTCCTTCTGAACTTATTTTCACTTTTTTTAAGTTTATTTATTTATTTTGAGAGAGAGAGAAAAAGAGAGAGAGAGCATGTATGAATGGGGGAAGGGCAGAGAGAGAGGGAAAGAGAATCCCAAGCAGGCTCCACACTGTCAACACAGAGCCTGACTCAGGGCTCAATCTCACAAACTGCAAGATCATGACCTAAGCTGAGAATAAGAGTCAGACACTTAATCAAGTGAGCCCCCCAGGTACCCCCTGAACTTATTTTCACTTTCTAATCACTGTCTACAGAGATGCATTAGCCAGGGTTCTGCTGCAACAATGTAACAATCACATTTGCTTATAAAAGCAAACATTTATTACACACACACACACACACACACACACACACACACGCACACACACACACAGGTCTGCAGATCAGCTGGTCCCAGTTAGACTCCAGGCTTTGTTTATGGGTCCAGATTGCTCACATGTTTACATTCTAGAATCCAGACTGAAATAGCAATGGCTACATGGGGCATGCTTTTTCACAGGGGAAGCTGAAGTTCAAAACGTCAAGCCAAACCATGCAAGCACATTTAAATCCTCTGCTCAGACACAACTCATGCTAATTCTGCCCTTCTTTCACTGGAAGAGGAAGTTCCACATGGGAACCGATATCAGAGAGTGGGGTGGGGAGGTACCCACTGCCACTCTTATGAGAGGTACCATTAAATCTCTGAACAAGGAACATGAATGGAGAACCCTTTTATGAGGAAGAAATGAGAGTCTGGAATGATAATCCAATATACCACAAGGACAGATTATTGAAATGTGTTATTGAATTTACTCTGGGCTTTAAAAAATTTTTGTTTAATGTTTATTTATTTTTGAAGGAGAGACAGAGACAGAGCATGAGCGTGGGAGGGGCAGAGAGCGAGGGAGACACAGAATCAGAGGTGGCTCCAGGCTCCTAGTTGTCAGCACAGAGCCCAACGCGGGGCTTGAACTCACAAGCTGTGAGACCATAACCTGAGTCTAAGTGAGACGCTTAACTGACTGAGCCACCCAGGTGCCCCACTCTGGGTTTTTTTTTTAAAAGACATTATTTACTATATCCTTCTCCATGAGGACCCATAGGAGAAACTTCTCTCCAGTCTTGAGTCCTGCATAGTTAGACTTCTGGAAAAGGATTGCTTTCATTTTATAGATATTCGGCAGTGTTTACATTGGCTGCTTTCCACTTAACCTCCAACAACTGTGGATGATGCGGTCTTATCCTTGGTTTTTACCTTTATTTTCCCTTCAGCCTAATTCTCACCTTCTTGTCATTCAGTTTTATCCCAATGTTTGCAGGTTATTTCCTGTGTGTGTGTGTGTGTGTGTGTGTGTGTGTGTGTGTGTGAACTTACAGTCATTTCTGTATGCAACATATATATTTTTTTTTAATTTCTTTCTGTGACTAACACATTTAAGTCATTTAAACAATACAAATGATGGGGCGCCTGGGTGGCGCAGTCGGTTAAGCGTCCGACTTCAGCCAGGTCACGATCTCACGGTCCGTGAGTTCGAGCCCCGCGTCAGGCTCTGGGCTGATGGCTCAGAGCCTGGAGCCTGTTTCCGATTCTGTGTCTCCCTCTCTCTCTGTCCCTCCCCCGTTCATGCTCTGTCTCTCTCTGTCCCAAAAATAAATAAACGTTGAAAAAAAAAATTTAAAAAAAAAAATAAATAAACAATACAAATGACATGCAGAACATAAATGAGTTTCTCTCCCACCCTTGCCTCTACCCTTACATTTCCTACCCCAGCCAGAGGTAGCCACTGTACCATGTTCAAATTGTGTGACCATGAGTCTTATCTGTCAGAAGTATTCTGTTAGAATTTCTATAACGAGGAAATGCATGCATTTTAAATTTTGGAAGATACTGCCAATTGTTTTCCAAAAAACTTGTATTAGTTTACAGCCTAATTAGCAATGTATCAGAATAAATTTTCCCACAACCTCACCAGCACCGTGTATTATCATAGATTACTCTCAGCATGTTTTCAAAGTTTTCATTTCTGCCCAGCTGATAAGCGAAAACATTTTAAAACCATTTCTATTTACCTTTCAGTTTATATCTTTTGGAAATATTTTTTTTTCTTGCTGATTTGTAAGCACTCTTTGTATACTAAAGAAATTAGTTTAGAAAAATAGCATGTTATTTGAAAAATAGCAAGCTTTTTTGAAATGGGATAAAAAGACACATGCAGAGATAAATGAAATAAGTGGTTAGTGACCTCTTAAAACACATACTTGGAAAAGCACAGGCTAGTCCTTGGGTCCTACCAAGAAACCTTGATTTTCTCATGCTTCTGTCCTCCTCCCCACTCCTTGCTTTGAAGCCATGCATTTTGGTATCATGATCTCTCCCAGGCAGAATAAAACTCCTTATTCTGTTGGTTCAAATGGGGTTAAATGAGCTCTCCATGGGAAAAGCCTACTTCCTCGACAGCTTTCTGGCATAATAGATATTTCTGAGCATTTGTCAAATATCCTGGACAAATGTTGAATTTTATACATAAGCACCTAAGCACGTATTAAGCTAAACAGCATGTTTCCAGGTTATGTGTATAATCAGTTTGTGTAGCTCAAGCAAGGCCCACCTCAATGTGCTAGCAAGAGAAAAGTTTGTGAATGCTGGCATGCCAATGACAAACTCACATCTGCCTGCAATCCCAGCCCTAGTCCCATCCAAGTGTTGGTGTGGTCATGGCCAATTCCCTTGAAAGCCAATGTTTCCAACCTCACATTAGTAAGAAAACAATGTTTCTAGTCCTTCCTCGGTTTCAGTTTGGAGGCGTTTTGTTGTCATTATTATTCAAAAAAGAATAGCTCTTTTTTGCTGCCACACCAATTTGGCTTCCAGAGCACAGCTGTCCTGAGGCTGGTCCTCAGTGGTGGTTTACATTTGTGGGAATCCAGAAATCTCCTCTGTTCTTCCAAAACTCTAAATCATCCTTGATGCTTTAAAATGAAGCAATATCTTCAGAACTAAAAAAGAGCATTCTTGCAATTGTTCTGGTATTTTTAACCATTTGCAAATAAGTTCGGTTTGTTTAAAACAGAATGAAAGAATCTAGAACTTCAAGTATTTAAGTAAATTATGTATGGGCTATTAACAACATTAAACTCCACATTCAAATTTATTTCAGTGGATTGAGTTTGGGGGCTTGTTTTTGCAGTATAAAAACTGAGGACGTATTTCTGACAAACTGCAATAATACCAAACAACTGTATCTCTTGCATTGTCTGCTTTCCAGCCATTTGCTTTACTTTATATTATTCCTGTATTTACCTATCTATATGCAACTTGCTCAAGAAAAAAACAAGATTGGCATGGTAAAATAACCATGACCAGGATGAAAGGTTCTTGCCAGATGGACAACCTTTCTGATCACTTTTAATTGATATAATGACCTACTTTCTGGTTTCCTAGAACACATGAAATTATTTTAGTAAATTAAAACTTAGCAAATGTCAAACAGCATTTCACAGTATCCAGATAGAGTTCAGCCACCATGATAGGAGGAAACATACTGTGCCATCATTCCATCCTTAAGTGGAGGCAAGTAGCCCCTCTTCTGTCAAGTACAGCATCTACCTGGAATTTGGGTTACAAGATCAATGAGTCATACCTCCTGTGTAATTTTTTATTCAATAGAAACTGAAATTGCTTTGCGGTTCCCACTTACTTACCTCAAAGGGGTACCAGGAAAATAACATAGTGTTGTAATTGTTTCAGATAGTAGACTAAGAAAGCAAAATCACTTTTTTCTTCTTTGTAATTTGGAAATAGCAATTAAATCATTTTTCACAATGTTTTCAGTGCTTTAAAAATCAGATTTATGAAATTATATATATGAAATGCATAAAACTAAATTCAAAATATATAATTGATTCATGACTTCATATGAATATATGATTGAATGTATATATCCAAAGGCAAACTCTCCTGTATATTTCAGTCGTGTACTGGCAACAAAACAGCAACATTTTTTTTCCCTTAACAGAGATTTAAAATGTGACTTCACCTGTCAGAAATTCAATGGCACATAAGTTCACAAAAAGCCATTAAGGCTGTTTGGTTCTGAAACAAATTCTCTAAGTTAAACTAGAAAATGGACTATTATGGTTAAGAAATATAGGGGCACCTTGGTGGCTCAGTCAGTTGAGCATCTGACTTCGGCTCAGGTCATGACCTCACAGTTCATGGGTTCGAGCACCGCATTGGGCTCTGTGCTGACAGTTCAGAACCTGGAGCCTGCTTCAGATTCTGTGTCTACCTCTCTCTCTGCCCCTCCCCTGTTCACTTTGTGTCTCTTTCTCTCAAAAATAAATAAGAACATTTTAAAAAAAGAAATATATATCCAAGGCTGCTTGAGTGTCTCAGTCCATTAAGCATCCGACTCTTGATCTCAGTTCAGATCTTGATCTCAGGGTTGTAAGTTTGAGCCCCACATTGGGCCCTGCATCAGGCATGGAGCCTACTTAATTTTTTTAACATTTATTTATTTTTGAGAGACAGAGAGACACAGAGCACGAGTTGGGGAGGGGCAGAGAGAAGGGGAGACACAGAATCTGAAGCAAGCTCCATGCTCTGAACTGACAGCACAGAGCCCAATGCGGGTCTCAAACCCAGGAGCTGTGAGATCATGATCGGAGCCAAAGTCAGACGCTCAACCAACTGAGTCACCCAGGTGCTCCTGCATGGAGCCTATTTTAAAAAGAAAAGAAAAGCATTGCTCATACTCTGGGTTTCCAATCATTAGAATTTCAGTGTTCAAAGGGACATTAAAAGGGGTGCCTTGCTGGCTCTGTTGGTGGAGCACAAAAACTCTTGATCTCAGGGTTATGAGTTCCAGCCCAACATTTAAAAAAAGAAGAAAAGGAAGAAGAGAAGAGGAGAGGAGAGGAGAGGAGAGGAGAGGAGAGGAAAGAGAAAAGAAAAGAGAAGAGAAGAGAAGAGAAGAGAAGAGAAGAGAGAAAAGAGAAAAGAAAAGAAAAGAAAGAAAAGAAAAGAAAAGAAAAGAAAAGAAAAGAGAAAAGAAAAGAAAAGATCTTCTCCCATTCTGTTGGTTGCCTTTTAGTTTTGCTGACTATTTCCTTCTCTGTGCAGAAGCTTTTTGTTTTGATGAGGTCCCAGTAGTTCATTTTTGCTTTTGTTTCCCTTGACTGTGGAGGCATGTTGAGTAAGAAGTTGATGTGGGCAAGATCAAAGAGGTTTTTGCTTGCTTTCTCCTCGAGGATTTTGATGGCTTCCTGTCTTACATTGAGGTCTTTCATCCATTTTGAGTTTATTTTTGTGCATGGTGTAAGAAAGTGGTCCAGGTTCATTCTTCTGCATGTTGCTGTCCAGTTTTCACAGCACCTCTTGCTGAAGAGACTGTCTTTATTCCATTGGATATTCTTTCCTGCTTTGTCAAAGACACTAATACAATGGAGTATTACTCTGCAATCAAAAAGAATTAAATCTTGCCATTTGCAACTATTTGGATCTAACTGGAGGGTATTATGCTAAGTGAAATTAGTCAGTCAGAGAAAGACAAAAACCATATGACTTCACTCATATGAGGACTTTAAGAGACAAAACAGATGAGCATAAGGGAAGGGAAACAAAAATAATATAAAAACAGGGAGGGGGACAAAACAGAAGAAACTCATAAATATGGAGAACAAACTGAAGGTTGCTAGAGGGGTTGTGGGAGGGGGGATGGGCTAAATGGATAAGGGGTATTAAGGAATCTACTCCTGAAATCATTGCTTCACTATATGCTAACTGATTTGGATGTAAATTTTACAAAATAAAAAATAAAATTAAAAAAAGAAAAGAAAGAAATGAAAAGAGCTTTAGAAGTCATCCTGAACAACTCTTTTCTGATGGTGAACCCACATATATTCGAAAATTCTGTGTTTAAAAACAAAGAATTTAATGTTTGGCCCTTAAAATCCTATATTCAGAAAGAAAGCCTGGGACCGTAGTTAGTACAGCAGTGAGCTGGGAGTCAGATGACACATTGCACTTATTTATGTTTGTCACCTACTGGTCTGCAAGCGTCCCAGGAGACCCAAGAAAGACTGGGCCAGGGCCGCACCCTTCCCCTATACTTCCTCCCCCTTCCTCTGCTTCATTTCTCTTTCCTGTTACCACTGCCCCCCCCCCCAAGGCTCATGGTATTTCTCTTTGCATCTGCTCAACGTCTGATCCTGGCCATGTCCCTGTGACCCAGCTACTGTAGAGTTTCTGGTGGTCATTGACACACCTGCTATTCTACCCCACCATTTACTCAAGTCTGAACCCCAGGCCATACCTGGGTGTCTCCCCTCCCTCGACACCCCCCCACACACAGACTCAATCCACAAGTCTTTGTATGTCCAAAATGTTCTCCAATTTCATTATCCCCCCCCCCACTGCAGCCACCTCAACTAGGCCACCAAAGTCTTGGGCCTACACTTGGACTGAGCACATCCTGGGCTCTTCACTTGTGGGTCCACCTTCCTTCCACCTGTCTCCTCTTCTCAGCAGCCACAGTCATCTTTTTATAACAAACCTGACTCCTCTGCCCAACCTCTATAACGGCTCCCCTCAAAAGGATGGTGAAATCCCAGCCCCTTCCTGGGGCCCACATAGCCCTTCATGGCCTGGGCCTTCTGGCCTCCCAGTGGCCTCCCTTCTACAGCCCTTCTGTCCACCCAGGAGTCTCCTTAAGGCTCCTTAAGCACCACTCCCTGGAAATTTTCTTGCCACCACTGACTGATGCCAGCAACTTTAGGAAAGGGAATAAAAGTGACTCATGTATGAGTCTGCTTGCCTGCCATCACAAAGTACCACAGACTGTGTGGCTTTGAACATGAGATATTTCTTTTCTTTCAGTTCTTAGGATCCCTCTGTAAGTACCAGAGACAGTCCCCAGGCATCAGCTGCTTGTTACAAGCCTGGGGCACAGTCACCACCTGCCCTTATTGTGTTTCTCCTGGGAAGACCTAGCCCATGCATGTGGCAAGGCCATCTTCAGCCTCCACCCAGTCTCCACACCTCTCTGGGTCAGCTATCTTGGGTTTTGTTGGTGTTTATCGTATTCTACTTGCAGATGGATCCATATGGGTTTTACAAAAGATTTTGTTATCTCTTGAATGTGAAATTCTTTAAGTACTATTAATGATAAATAAATCCTTGGATATGGAGAAAAAAGGAAAGAAGGAAGGAAGGGAGGGAGGGAGGGAGGAAAGGAAGAAGGAAGGAAAGGAAGAGGGAAGGAAGGAACGAATTAATGAATGAACGAAGGAACACAGAAAGATCTTTAAACAACAGAGATTTCTCTCAGCTCTGGAGGCTGGAAGTCCAAGGTCAGGATGTCTACACAATCAGTTCCTGGTGAGTGCCTTCTTCCTCACTTGCGCAGGCCACCTCTTCCCTGTGTCCCCACCTGGCAGAGAGCCCTGGTGTCTCTTCCTCTTCTTATAATGACGTTAATCTCATCATAAAGTCTCCACCCTTAGGACCTCATTCAAACCTAATTATTTCCCAAATGTCCCATCTCCAAATACCATCACCTTGGGGGTTAGTACTTCAACACAGGAATTTGGAGGGGACACAATTCAGTTTTCGGCAGCTGGCAAAGGCAGAGCTAGAGGATTTTTTGGCACATGAGAGATAGGAACAAAATCAGCATAAAATCGTCTCTATAGCTTTATCCCTACTTCCCCCCAGCTTTACTTCCCCTGAGCTCCTGAGTGATGCTTTTCAAACCAAAATCAGGGAATGTCAGGTCTCTGCTTCCTGCACCACTCTAGGTGAGAGTCAAAATTCTCACCTGCACCACATGATTAACTGGCCCACCTCCCAGAACTCTGCCCTCATCTCCCCTGCTCAGTTCCACCCCTGGTTCTTATCCTGACCTCCAGTTCTTTGCTTTTGTGTTTCCTGCCTGGGGCTCTGTCGCCAGCAGTCTACCTGGTTCCTTCAAGCCCTTCCTTCTATCTCATGGGTCTGGTCTCAGAGGCATTTTATCGGCCAGCCAGCCTCTGAGTAAATCTCTTCTCCTAAACCTCTCCACTTTCCAACCACCTCCCCTGACTCATTTCTCTCCCTAACATTGTTCACCCCTGACACAGTGTTTATTTAGTTATTTATTTATTGTCTGTCTCTTCTCACCAAAAAGGAAGTTCTGTGAGGGTAAGAATTTATCAGTTTTCACTGCTGTTTCCCTAGTGCTGGAGCAAGACAGGTTCTCAAGGTTTGTTGACTCAATGAATGAGTACAATTAGCAAACTGAAAAACAGATGAAAGAAACTAGAAATCTGGGTCCATCTTTTCCCCACTCATTATTGGCAGGGACTTTCACTTATTAGGGATGCATCTGACTTGAAGCAAATTTTCTATGCCTTAGAAGTTCCTTGAGTTGCCCAGAGGCACAGGAATCTACCTCAAGGCTCTTTGCTGGTGTCATCCAATCAGCTGTGCTCAGTACACACAATAGATGCCACTCCCATGAGCCACATTGCCCTGTGCTTGACACCCTCCCAGCACTTGGGGGTGGTGCATTCCCAGAGAACTATCTCATCGCGAGCCATTTTTCTCTTGCTTGTGAAGGCACATCAGAATCCAAGTGAGAATGACATCATGACAGCAAGACATGGTGACATGAAGGCATGAATTTATTAATATGAAAAGTAATTTGAACATGTATTGTTATGTCTTTACCAACAAGGCTGTACATTAACAATGCCTGTGTTCTGTGACACACGGGGCAAAACCACCAGACCAAATGAGACTGTGCAATTATCACAAAGACACTGGTTGTGATTCTGCTATGACTTTCACCTTGACTAGACAGAGTTCCCAGATGTCTACAAGACACAAATTACATGCAGATCTTGAGGGCAAATGTGTAGCAGGCATCACTGGTGCTCCACCCATGTCTCCACATCTCCACAACCTCCAGGGGCACTGCCTACCTTCCAACCATCAGCACCTGAATTTCTCAGCTGTAGGGATTTCTCCAGCATTTTCCACCATGTGGCAGGCCAGAAGTGCCCTCACCAATGACCGGTGGGACGTGGTGTGCAAATACCCCAGCTCCCTGCCTTCGAGGCATGTTCCATACTGTTTTCCAAAGTTCTCCAGATAGATTGAGCCCCGTGGCCTACAAAGACAAATGAACTGATGACACACCCATTATGGGCTGTCTTCTCTATCTCACTTCCCTACACCCTTAACAGAGTTTCCTGAGATCACCTCCTGAATCAACTTTTTTCTCTGCTTCTGGGAGAACCCAAGTCAGAAAAAGAATTATTGGAACTTGAAGGAAATAGAGAGACCACTCATTCCCACCTTATTTTGCAAATGGGGAACTGAGACTCAGGATGTAACTGCTTCCCCAAGAATGCAATAATTCATGATTCATTCCAGCACACCCCCTCTCTCCAGATTTAATCTGGGAATGAGATAATCAAATATCTTCTTAGTATCTCATATCCTAGAATCTTCCAGCCTCTGGATACAGTGTTATAATTAGATTTTATATTCACAGAAACATTTTATTTAAAATAATTTTAGCCTTTGACATATAAGAAATTCTTAAGGGAGCTGATTTCATCATTATAATAAATGCCAACTTTACACTTTTCAATAATCTCAACACACTTCTTTGGAGATTTAGAAGTAACGTCAAAACTTGAACTGAAGCACACAAATGCAATAGAAGGAGTCTTAGAAGTATAAGTACATGGCTAAGTTGTGAGGCTCCTGATTCCAGGAAGAGAGGCAATAAAGGAACCCCACTCAAGGCTGGCCCCCAGTCCCTACCCATCAGAGAGAAAGGGAAGGCTGGGGGGAGTGAGGGCTGCTAAAACTCTCATTCCAGAATCCCTGCCTCTGGCAGCCGTGTGCATTGCAAAAATCACTTCAGAAGTCAGACAGGAATATTGCTGCCACCAGAAATGAGCTGTGTAGAGAGAACTCTTTGGTGACTTGTCATCGATGGGAAGGCACTGCTAGCAGTCAGCCTGAGTCGCTTTGCAGGGATGAAAAGGCTTCCTTAGCATTCTAATTTATGGTAGGCTATATAGGTTGGGACTCTACTAATGGCTTCCTTGTGTGCGTGGCATTCTCCATGACTTCAAAGGGTGACCA
This sequence comes from Panthera pardus, assembly GCF_024362965.1. Lineage (NCBI taxonomy): Eukaryota > Metazoa > Chordata > Mammalia > Carnivora > Felidae > Panthera > Panthera pardus. The sequence goes on along the minus strand of NW_026526821.1, from coordinate 46,656,233 downwards.
CTGGGTGGAAAGAGAAGGTTAGGGAGTGAAGACTGCTATCTTGACCAGCACAGAGATTAAGTGGAAACTGGGAATTTAAGAAGGTCAGTGAGGCTTTAAATAGAATCAGGAAAAGGAAGAACATATTTTTTGTGAGCAGTTGAAATGACTGGACACTTGTGTTTTTTCTAATGTGATTTTGATGCTAATTGTTTCATCTGATCCTTTGTCCTGTGAGGTTCACTGACCAAGAAGAGAATGATAATATGGGCAATTCAGATGCCCTCAAAAAACAAGGCAGAAAATCATCTCAAGTCCACTTCTATTTGGCTTTGCAGAGCAGAGTGCTTTTTTGTCATCCTGTTAGTATTTCTGTTTTTTTCAATGTTAGTGATATATATCTATATATCTATATATCTATATATCTGTATCTATATCTATATCTATATCTATATCTATATATATTTGAGTATCTACTACTACCCATGCCATTGCTTCAGGGGATTCAAATTCTTATAATACATAGTTTCTGCCTAAGCAGAGAGAGTAAAGAAATGAACTTATTAAATTAGAAATATGTTAGGTGAAGGGACTGCTAAAGATGAGATTTTGAGGGCACCACATTCCTCCAGAACAAGATGCTTCACTATCTGTAAGCCAAGTGGCGAGAAGAGCAAGCAGTCGGGGGCCAAATTTTGGTCTGAGTTGGAATCTCGACTCAGCTGTCAAATTGCTGCGGACCCTTGCTCAAGTTTCTAGAAGTCTCTGAGTCGCAAGGTCATCTGTAAAATGAGATGACCACCTACCTTTAAGAATTGTTTGGAAGAGCCAATATTAAGTTGACAATCCACAGATCATGACCTCTTGATTGAGGAGACATGAGCCACCCACATGGGGTTGGTCAGCAGGTAGCTAGCCCTTCAGCCTCTGAGACCCCACTTTGGGGAAGTGAAAATCATAAGGTATCTTGACTGAAGGTGCAGTTTCAATACACCCCACAAAGGAAGTAAAGTCACAAATGTATTACTTACAGATCCCACAGATGGGGGAAGGGCACACAGTTAGCCAGAGAAAGGCAGTCCTCCATCTCAGGTCATAAGTAAGCAAGAGACAGAGAACAGGCAAGCAAGCACCTACTATTTCTAAGGTGTTTGGGGTGGAGGTCACTAACTTGCTGTGGGCTCAATTCTAAGAGGTCCTTTTCAATGGTGCCTCAGGAAAAGCAAAGTGAGAACTTTTGGCAAAAATCCTAAACTCAGGTCTTTATTTAAGTGTCCATACTTGGTGTGAATAGGGTTGCCATCCTGTAAAACACCTAGACAACAATTCAAAATAACTGTTTGCTCATCATACCTTGTCATATTCTTTTGAAATTATGTCTTCATACTTCAGTATGTTCTACTAGACTGCAGCTTCACAGGGACAGAAACCTCTTGTTTCTGTGTGTCCTCAGTGCCTGGCACAGTAAGTGCTCCAACCCTGTCCATGTCCTTACCGATCTCACACTGACACCTTAATGAGGATGTTTCTTCCTTGGAAATCCTGAAGCAGTGGGTTGCCCACAGTGCCCAAAGCCACCTGGACGACACATGGCAGCCATGCACTGGACCCTAGCCCACACGTGACCTGCAGTCAGGTGTCCTGTCCACAGCTGTAGACCAAGTCAATGGTTGATGAGCCACGGAACAGCAGGGTGTTGACCAATTACTGTCACTCTGGGAGGAAGTCATTATAAACAAAATTTGTGATGGAAAAGCCAAGAAGTTAATATCAAAATGCAAATGTCATTTGCATCTAAATCAAAAATGTCATTGCATTGTTATTACACCAAAATGATAGGATGAGAAAGGAAAAACCAGCTACCCATGCTGGTCATGCCCTGTGGCATCTCTCTTGATGTCTGCCTACTCTGCTGTAAATATTTGCTCCAGCTGATACACAGAGAGGAGGCATGAAGTCTGGAGATGTAGACTTGATTTCAAACTCTTCAGTGTTCCTCAAATTCAATTCATTTTCATTTTCAATAACTCTAAGAAATCCAAGGGTAATTTCCCCTCACAAGCAGGCTTTACTTGTTATGTACATTACAATTCCAAATTGCCACCTGGTAAATTTTTTTTTATCTTGTAGTCAGAAAATTATAGTAGATTTGCATGCCATAAAGATACTTGGTTAGTGCAGTGTTTATACCTTGGATGGGGGATGGCAATTGCATTTCTTAAAGAAGTTTTTCAGAATTCATAAGCCTGGACTGCATCTCAGGCTACTTGGATTGGAATTTTTAATACACAGCCTCAACTTCAGTTGTAGGTCATTTGCCTAGACTGTGTAATGCCATGCAAGGTATGAAGAAAGTAAGATTTATCTTGACACTTTTTAGGTTGACATTTCTTGACTTACCCTGTGGGGTGAACTGTATTCTCTGTTCATAACTCCTGCCTCCTTCCCACTCTTTCCATGAGTCATGGTGAATGGACTTTACTTCTTCACCCAACTGATGTTGGGCCTGACTATATGAGGTGCTTTGGCCAATGAAATGGGGCAGAAGTAACAAGAAGACCAGGACAGAGCCTAGACCTTAAGAAATATTTTCTTTCTCATATTTCTTGAGCTTCTGCAACCTCCATGAACAGATTACATCCTGGGTCATCACTGGTGCCCAGATGAGAGACAGTTGCAGGATACCTGAACCCACTGGCAGCTTGGAGCCAAGTTTCTCTCACTGATCTGCAGTCCTCTGATTAAGAAAAAATTAATAATTTTTGTTTTATATTGCTGAGAGTTTGATAATTTATTATATAGCAGTATTTCAGCCCCCATCTGACTAATACACACTGTAGAGCTAAGAATAAAGTGAATCTTCTTAGTCTCTGATATAGTGAGTTTTGCTGCAGCCTCAGCTCCTTCAATAGCTTTATCAATTCATTTGGCTGGATGTTTTCTAAGAACAGAAGGATTTCAGGAACAGGGCAGGATTTGAAGAAAGATTGTTCCATATCTATGGGGTCTAAAAATCTAGTGAGTAGATGCCAGTTTGACCAAATTACATATAAATTAATGTGCAAAAAGGGAGGAGGCCTGTTCTTTGTTACTATCCTGTCTTGGTGAGAGACTGGCATATCTCTCTATATAGCCCCTATTGCTCCAGGATCTGGGACCCAAGTATGCTTCACTTCCCCTCAACAAGACTTCATGGAAAATAAAGACATCAGGCTCATACTATGCTTTTGTAACTCTGTGTGAAACCCAAATCATCCTAACAGCTTTTGGATAAACTGTTCCAGAGGCTGGATATAAATCTAGATAATATGGGCCAGAGAGAAATCTGGAAACGGGCCTGATGCCTCCCGCTTCTTTCACTCTGCCATGGACTCAAGTGTAGTTTCTGAAAAGCTCTTCCCTTCTCTCATGTATGCTATGGAAGGAAGTCTTTTTGGTTACAGCTGGGAGCAGAAAGAAAGCTTTTTAGAGTTGGATGGATATCTTGGTGTGTCGTTTCTTTGGGGTCACACTTAGTGACCTGATTGAGGAAGGCAGCTTTCTGGCAGAACATGGCCCTGGGCAATAAAGAGAAGAGTTTTTGAAAAGACAGTCTTTGGGGCTCTTGGGGGTTTGGCACGACCAAGTCCCAGCAGGAACCCCGCTGCTTCCATGAAATACTTGGAGGACATACAATGTTGTTGGCTCCCACAGATGTTTATATAGTGCTGACTTGAGATCTAAATACCTCCCCACTTTTCTAAATGGTCCTACATCATTTTATGATATGCTAGCTGCCATTTACAATCTTCTTCCAACATTTAAAGAGAAAAAAGAGGAAATTAAGACTTTGCGGATATGAATGACAAGAATAAAGAATATTTATTGAGAACCTATTAGGTACTTCATGCTGCTTTGTATTTTTATATCTCATTTAGTCCACACCAAAAACCCAGGAGGTAGACACGATCATTCGCTTTATTTTTCCAATAAGAAAAGTGAACTTAAGGAAATTAGACAACTTGGCTGAGCCTACAGGACTGGAAATGGTACATTAAGGTCCCTGTCAATCTGACTTCAAGGCTAGTTCACGTAACTGCTACTTTGTGTTAGAAAAGCATCCATGAATTGTGGAATTCTGGCCTTCAAAACCCATCTGTCATGAGATGAGTAAGAAGACATCAGCACAGACAGAGATAATAGCAACAAAAAACACAGTTTAGAATGAAAAATATAATATTTTTTTAATCACGCTAATTAACTCCATTTTGTGCATCAATTCTTTCAGGAAACGATTTCATAACCCTGCCTGTGAAGAGAAATAAACTAGACTTGGGGTATTTTATTTTACCATATCTGTTTCTCATAAGCTGACATGTCACTAGCACTCCCATCACTGAACAAGAGAATGTTCTATTTGAATCCTACTTTTCTACACCATGTGGACTATCATTATTGAATCCTAGAAATCTGTTTATAATTTAATCAGGGTATCGATTACATGGAGATGAGACCAAAACTTCTTTAGCAACTATTGTCAACAAATTGATTCTTGTACTGATAGCTAGTGTACCAAAAAAAAAAAAAAAAAAAAAAAAAAAAAAGAGTTACAATAGCACAGAATAAAAATCTCAGAAATAATGTCTTTCAGGCTTTCATTGTGAAAAAGGAAATATTTTTAAACTATGCCAGTCTGGCCTGTCTCAGTCACTATTTCTGTAAACCTATAACCTCTGATCCACAGAAATTCAACTTCTCCTGATCCATTTATCTCTGGAAAGGAACCCACCATTCAGATCCTGTCTTCAACATTTTCTTGTGCTGGGACAGTAATGGCTTCACTTACTAGCTTTCTCACCACTGGTTTGCCTTTCAAACTTTGCTGTTGTTTGTAATACATGAAAATGAGCCCTTTATTGTTAGATGTACTTTCTGGCTTCCTTTCTACTCTCTGCCTCTCTCTGTCCTCAGGGCTGAGCATAACACACACATATACACTCTCACACACTCTTAGGCACACATACACACCAGGGTACACATTCACTCACATACACACACTCACAAAAATATACATTCACATGTAAACATACACTCAGGCACATACTCACACACATACACTCTCACACAAACCCATACGTACATACTTTCAGGCACATACAAACATTCAGGCACACACACACATACGCTCTCTCACACAAATGTACAGTCACACACATACTTTCAGGAATATACACACACTCAGGTATACCCACACACATATACACACTCACAAACATACATATTCACATGCGAACATACATTCACACACACACTCACATACATTCACAGGTAAGTCTGTGAACTACATCCCAATGAGAAATGTGCATTTCTGTCTCTGAGACTCTGTGCTCTTCTGTGCTCCCCCAGTTGCTTTTTTTGCCTATCTCATCTACTTTCTGCTCCTCCTCTTTCTCTTTAAAAACCTTGTGAAAACACGAGAAAGTTCCTGCTGCTTGGACTCAGGTCAGAGGTTTCTATGACCCCTGGACACCCTGCGTTCTCCTCCACCCACTTGTATTTCCCCCAAATGTGAGCTGGGCTGTAGACATTGTTATATTTTATACATATGGTTAAAAATAATTAGAGATTCATTAAAATAACAAATGAAATATTTAATATAAAACAGAAATGAAATATGCAAATTACATAAATACATAAACTCCAAACCCATGGAGGAAGGGAAAAAATGTAATAAGAAAAATAAATCATGAAACTTTACTCAGTCTAATCAGTGGTAATAAAGGAGAAAAAAGAAGCATTAAAAAGTACTGGGTCAAATCAAATAAAAAAGTAGTATGAGAATAAGCAATTTCAGTATTTCAATAGCCACAAATTGTTTCAATAACCACAACATATAACTATGGATGGAACTTACCAAACAAGTGGAGCTGGTCAGATTAAAATAAAACAAAACACAAAATCCAGCTCTGCACTATTGACAAGGCACACATACAATTTAAGCTAAAGGCTAAAAGAAATATGAAAAAAGAAAGCTGACAGCTGAGAGAAAGGATGGAAAAATAAATTCCAGGTACATATTACTCAAAAGGAAGCTGAACAAACAATGTTAAAATCAGACGAAACAGGTTGAAAGACAAAAATCACTAAGAAGGATAGAGAAGGCCAGATCATTATGGTAAAATATCCACTTCTTCAAAAAGATATAACAATTCTAAATTTGAATGTACCTGATAAAGTAGACTCAAAATCCATAAAGCAAAAATTGACAAAACCAAAACAATACATTAATAATGGTATTATCTTATACAAGATTTCAAATTGCTGCTCTCAGTTATTGATGTGTTCAATATGACAACTAAAAAAACCATTACTATTTAGCAGTATCAATAAATTTGAAGAAATCATCTAGTCAATATGGTGACCATACTGTTATAAAATAAAAGTAGGGAGGAAAAGAAGATGAAAATAAGAATTACTTGAAACTTTAAAACACTGACCCAAATAACCACTAAATATCAAATTATAAACTCTATACTCTTTATTAATAAACCATGAAATATTTTATATCAAAATGCATGAGATGAAGACTAAGCTATGCTCAGAGAAAAACTTACAGCATTACTGCATTTATCTAAAAATGATGGGGCGCCTGGGTGGCTCAGTCGGTTGGACGTCCGACTTCAGCTCAGGTCATGATCTCGTGGTCTGTGAGTTCGAGCCCCATGTCGGGCTCTGTGCTGACAGCTCAGAGCCTGGAGCCTGGTTCAGATTCTGTGTCTTCCTCTCTCTCTGACCTTCCCCCGTTCATGCTCTGTCTCTCTCTGTCTCAAAAATGAATAAATGTTTAAAAAAATTTTTTTTAAATAAAAATGAAAAAGACGAAAAATAAACAATCTAAACTTTTAACTAGAGAAGGTAGAAAAAGATCAAAATATACCTATAAGTAATAGATGAAAGGAATGAATAAAGATAAAAGAAACTTAGGAATAAAAAAGAAATATAGGATGATACAGGAGAGTTTTTTAATTATTAAAATTGGCTTAAATAAAAAAGCTGAGTAGGTATTAAACTTTGAAAGAAATTACAAAGGTGGTTAAATCTTTATTCCTAAGAGAAAAAAAATAAAGAAAAAAGACAAGAAAAAGAAAAACCAATCCCAACATATTTATGGGTGAGAATATTAAAGAAAGAGACCATATAGAACAGGAATTGTTGGGTAGAACAGAAAGAAATGAAGTTACTCAATTGATTTTACTAGTTAAAATAATGATATCCAAATCAGGGGAAAACAATTTCAGAAAATAGAATAATAGACTTTTCTCTCTTGTGAATATATAGGCAAAAGCCTTCTTTATATGTTTATTCATTTATTTTGTGAGAGAGAGAGAGAGAGGGAGGAGCAGAGAGAGAGGAGAGAAAGAATCCAAGCAGGCTCTGCACTGTCAGTACAGAGCCCCATGTGACACTCAGTCCCACAAACCGAACTGTGAGACCATGTCCTGAGCTGAATTTGAGAGTCAAACACTCAACCAACTGAGCCACCCAGGCAACCATTAATTTAATATTATCAAATCTAATTTAACAGTATGTGCTCAAATATGTTATGTCCAAATAAGCATTATATTAAGAATGCTTACTTACAATTAAATTAAAAATTACAAAAAAAATCCATTTATGTTAATAATTGCTTTAATATATTATATTAGAAAAATGGTAATCTTTTTTATTTTTAAAAATTTTTTTTAATGTTTTTATTTATTTTGAGACAGAGAGAGACAGAGCATGAGTAAGGGAGGAGCAGAGAGAGAAGGAGACACAGAATCTGAACCAGGCTCCAGGCTCTGAGCTGTCAGCACAGAGCCCGACGCGGGGCTTGAACTCACAAACTGTGAGATCATGACCTGAGCTGAAGTTGGACGCTTAACCAACTGAGCCACCCAGACCCCCCCAAATATGGTAATCTTAATAGAGGTCAGAATGATTTGATAAAATTCAACACCAATTTCTGATTTTAAAAAATGTTTAGTCATCGAGGCCATCAAAGAAAACATGCTAACTTCTATTTTCTAGTACTTCTCAACAAGCATTATGCTTAATGATGAAACATTAAAAGGACAGGCTAACTACACCCACCCTAACCATTCAATATCCTATTGGAAGTATTTGTCAACACACAAAAACAAATTTAAAAATAAACAAGACAAAGAAAAGGGAAACTGTTGTTTCCCTGCACATGATATGATTATCTAGAAAATCCAAAATTAACTGACAAATTTTTGGATCTACATGAAAATTAAATGAGCAAAGTGGCTGAAGATAAAAATCAGCATGCACAAATCAGTTAAGTTCCAACTACTACTCTCAAAAGACAAAAGAAGGAAGGGAGGGAATGAGGAAGAAATAAAGGAGGGGAGGAAGGAAGGAAGGAAGGAAGGAAAGAAGGAAGGAAGGAAGAGAGGGAGAAAAGAGAGGGAGGAGATGAAATAAAATAAAGAACCCAATCCACAGGGGAAACACCAACTATTGTGTTTACAAATAGAAATGAACAAGAAAATTCAGAACCTACAGGAAGAAAATTATAGAATTTTACCAAAGGCCATAAAGGGAAGACTTGAATAGAGAAATGAACTGGAGTCTGACAAAGACAAATTTACTTTGAAGCTAATGAAGCCTAACCCTCAGATCTTCCACTTAGAGATAGCCCCAGTCTCAGTGGGAAGCTCCCACCGAGCCATTAGGGGATCCCAGGGTCACTAGCTTTGGCTCCACACCTACACAGGTGAAGATCTGCAGTTGCACCTGCTCTTGCACTGCAAGAGCTCAATGGGCTCAATTTTTTCCAAGTAGCTTTTGTCATATGTCCCAGAGTTTTAAAGAGGGAGATTTTCTAAGCAAAGGGGGAAAAAAGAGAGAGAGACAAATCAAGAAACCAGACTCTTAACTATAGAGAACAAACTGCGAAATGGTTACCAAGAGGGGAGGTGGGTGAGGGGAGGGGTGAAATAAGCAACTGGGATTAAGGAGTGCACCTGTGTGATGAGCACTGGGTGATGTATGGAGTCGGTAAATCACTATATTGTACACCTGAAACTAACATAACACTGTATGTTAACTACACTGGAATTCAAGTAAAAACTTTAAAAAATATAAAAATTAATTAATTTTTAAAAATAAAGAAGGGAGTGTCTCTTGCTTGTTGTTTTTCAAAGGAAACTGGAATAAAGTTTTGTGGCTGAGTTAACCTTTCCCCTCCCTCAAGTGAAAAGATTACTGAAAGTTTATGTGCACTGCTTCTCATCAGCATAACCACAATGTGGCTGTTCTTCATCTGAGGTCATTCATCCTCTTGCATGAAGATAAAAACACACTAAGAATAACAGTGACATTAGCTTTCACTCATCAAAACCTCTCTGCCAGCCATGCACAGGGCTGAGTCCTATGTGTATTTTGTCTCATTGCATTCTGTCTACCCAGTGAGGTAAAAATATCACTATTCTCCCCACTTGACAGACAATGAAACTGAGATTTTTTTTTAAAAGATGACTTTGCCCCAGACCTCACGATTAGTAAGTGGTGGTGATAAATATCGGGTTCAACACCCAAGTCTCCTTCAATGCCACATCTGGTATTCCTTTTTTCTGTTGGATTCTGCATCTCTTGCAATCTCTGTGAATAAAAATAACAACAACCAGTAAATATTTTTGTCATCTCAGTCTTTGGTATCATGTGGTGGTTCTATAGAGCCTGGGTTCCAGTAAGAGACTAAAAAATCTCAGATTCCTGCCTTGATTTTGTCACCTGTGAAATGAGGAAAATAACACATACCCCCATTGGATTGTCCTGAGGAATAAATTAAATTTTTTTAATGTTTATTTTTGAAAAAGAGAGAGAAACAGAGCATGAGCAGAAGGACAGAGAGAGAGACATGGAATCTGAAGCAGGCTCCAGGCTCCAAGCTGTCAGCACAGAGCCCGACGTGGGGCTCGAACCCACGAACTGCAAGATCACAACATGAGCTGAAGTTGGGCACCCAATCGACTAAACCACCCAGGCATCCCAAATTAATTAAGGCTTGGAATATGCTTAACCTTTGGCATGGTGCCTGGAGACTGTTCAGTGTGCGTCATCCATTAATGTGGTTTTGAGCCTGATTGGACCCCGGGTACAGTGCTCAGCCCATTCACGTTGTCCCAACACAGTCCTATAAGAACAGCAGAACTCAGACAAGCTCCCTGGGTTGTCAAGGTCACCAGACAGTAAGCAGCCATGCTGGGATTTGAACCAGATTTGACTGATAACAAATCATGCTCCTCTGTTGCTTGGACGGGCTTTACAAGGAATGGGAAATTAATTCAGAAAAAAGTTGCTTAGGAGCTGTTTGGAGTCAATGTACTTGCACAGTGCTGTAAGTAACACTTTAAAAAAAGGAAAATAAAACATCCTTGTTTTCAAAGACCTTGGCTTTAAATAGGAATTTAAGTTAATTATACTGTGAGGCTGGGGGCGTCTAGGTGGCTCACTCGGTTGGGCATCCAACTTCAGCTCAGGTCATGATCTCACATTCGTGAGTTCAAGCCCTGTGTTGGGCTCTGTGCTCACAGCTCAGAGCCTGGAACCTGCCTCAGATTCTCTCTCTCTCTCTCTCTCTCTCTGCCCCTGCCCTGCTCACACTCTGTCTCTCTCTCTCTGAAAAATAAGTAAACATTAAAAAAATTATACTGTGAGGCTGAAAGAAATCCCTACTATCACAGAAGTACTGAAAAGTCCTGGGCCAGAGTGAGACAGGCAGGGATGCTGGTGGGCAGGTGGATGAGTTAGAACTTTGGGAAAGACACTGGAGTAAAATCATTTCAGGGTAAGAGAACAGCTTGAGACCAAAAAACAAACAAACAAAACTCTAATCCTGGAGTTTGACATGTGTCTCAGATGTCAAGTCTGGTGTGGTTACAAAAAGTGGCTTGTATCCCAAGAAGAATGGTCCTTCACAATATTAATAATAGCTGCCACTCTGTAAAGATGAGAAAGAGACACCATGGTCAAATTAGTTGGGGAACACCAGGTTAAGCAAAAGCAAACGGATTTCTTTATTGCAGACTTCTCAGAGTGTAGAGTGTGTGATGCACCTTTTGAACATCCAAGAGTGAGGAAGAATGGATAGTGTCATCCAGTTTCTTACCCTGAAATCCTTGTGCAGAGAGGAGCATCTCAAAGTATCCATGTTCCTTGGAATACACGTTGGAAATGGAGGTCTGGAGCACAAGGATCATAGGTCTACATGCAGAGTAGGAAAAAGGGTCAAGAGAAGAAGTGGAACAAGGACATGAAAAACCTCAAATCCCAAGCAAAATTATTGAAACTTTTATTTGTGGATAATGAAGAGTCATCGAAAGTTTTAGGGGTGGGAGTGACATGATCAGATGTGCCATTTAGGAAGACTGTCCTGGTTGCAGAATGAAGGAAGTAATGACTGAGGTGGTGGGGGGTGGGGAGCAAAGTCATGGAAGCATAGGATCAAAACACTGACATGAACAATAATGTGAGCATGAAGCAGGCAATGAGAAGCAGAAGACCCAACCAAGAGAATCCAGAGCACAGGGCCAAGCCATTTAGGCAAGAAGCCCAGACAAGGAAGACAGGGGACAAGGAATGGCACATAGCTCAGAAGTGGACAGCTTGCTTCTAATTGAAGGAAAGATGCTGAAGAAGAAGAAGGTCTGGGGGTTGGAAGATGGGGTGAAAGGGAGGTAAACAGAGAGAAAAGAATGTATTTGGTTCAGGACAGGCTGAGTCTGAGGTACCCTTAGGCATCTGGGTGCAGATAATCTTGTTAATTACTGTCAAAGAGTGCTGTAAAAATCCATCTGGAGCTTTGTAGAGGTAGGGCTCACCACCTGAGAGTTGTCAGCTCCCACATGGTGAGTAAGAGACAGAAAAGGATAAAGCACGTAGTCAAGCATCCAGAGAAAGAAGTTTCTAACAGTCCCCTTGCCAGTGTCCTGTGTGCCCCTTTACATGTCTGCTCCCAGCCATTAGAGGTCCTTCCTCCCCATCCCAGCCCCCTGCTGATGAGGACCAACCCTCCCCTCCCATCACAGCCCTGCCTCTCCAGAAGGTGGCCTTGTGACTCAGCTCACCCAGTTTCCCTGGCTGGCTCTTCTGCAGATGGTCCACCAGTTATCAGCTACTCATCTGCTCAGCACAAGACAGCTCACTTCTCAAGTTGAGCCCTTAAAGGCAACCCTGGCAGAACCAGACATAAAATTCACAGTCTTGGTTTGGGCTCCCCCAAAGCAGATCCTGAGACAAGGATTTACATGCATCAATTATTTGGGAGATGATCCCAGGAAACAATTAAGGGAGTGGAGAACTGAGTTGGGGAAGGAAAGGCAAAGAGGTGTAAAAAATGAAAAAGTTACTTCTGTGGTCAAGTGGGCCTCAATCCCACTGGAAACTCTGGAGGACTATAGAGAACACACCTTATGGTTGTCCATTATGAGGGGCAGCTGTGTATTTCCCCACCAGGTCCTATCCATCATTGTCTAAGTGCTACTTCCTGATGCACTAACTCCCCAGAATTTACAGCTTGCATGTGTTCTGGCCTGCATGCCCCTAAGTCCAGGAAAAACTCAGGAAGAATCACAGAGTCCCCAGTAAGAAGACATTGGTACCTAAGGATGTCAGAATTAAGCACAGGAGAGGTATGCATGGGACTCAGGATTTCCTCCAGTCACTAACAACTGGAGAACAGTCTGTTCAACTGGAGATAGAATCCTTGGGAAGAGCAAAGAAGTTTCTCTCCTGGGAAACTGGCCAATACTATTCCAAAGGAGAAACCCGAGTCAAATACACTTATTTCATGCAGTTAGCAGTATATTTTAATGATCCTAAGAGTTCAGCAGTCACCACTGGCACCAAATTTCTCTTGGCTCTCTCCCTCATTTTCTATACACAGGTCAAAGAACTCTCGGCCTTGAATGAAAGCATTATTGACCAAAATTGTTTCAAATGTCAAATACACATCCCAAAAATGAAAACCAATCAAACCAAGGCTTAGAGAAAGTATGTGTATGTCGGACTTACCCTATAAATTACTTTTAGCTTTGATTAAATTCCTTTCTCTCTAACAAGTTTCTGGACTATCAATTATTATAATGGACAGGGCTGCTGGACTTCTAAAGGAAGCTTAGTAATTGCATTCAAATGTATTCTTTCAAAACATGCTCAGGACCTGGCATTTGAATGCCAGCTTTAGTGAGCAAAAGACATGAGGAAGACTGAACACAAAGAAATGGTGAGCCAGCTGGTTAGCCAACCAGCCTGATTCATGACAGGCTATGATTAATACTCAAATACACAACCTGAGTAAACTAAGTTTTCATGGAAGTGATGTTTACCGAATTGAGCACCACACTTTTCTGAATTCTGGGAAATGAATTTACAGCTGTAGAATCTTACAGCCCATGTGTCTTAAGCGCTTTGGGCAACCATTTGCTTTAGTGGAATAAATGGGCATGCAAAGAATTTGCAGCCACAGGTCTTAGAACAAGAAGAAAACCATCCCTGTTGATTTTTTTCCAGGTCACAAATTTAAGTAAAAATAAGTCAATGTTGCCTTTTCCCCCAATCTCAACAGGGTGCTGAAGTTTTTGGCGTGACTTCTGGTATTTACTGCTCTCAGAAAATTTGTCTCCAGAGTAATATTTTTACAACGACAGATTCTCCATAAAAAATAAATTTGGACATCGACTTGCCCTAAGGCAAAAACATATTATTTGTAGAACTAGCCCTAAGAAAAATTGAGCTGTCTCACCTATAAAATGATAATAATACCTGTTGTAAAGATTAAATGCATTAATAGCACTGAACCCAGGACCAGGCACAAGATAGGAGTTGAATAAATTTTATTCACTTCTCCTAGGTTATACAGCCAAGTATAAGAAACATCTTCTCTCTGAGTCTGATGACTTCTAGAGCTGGAGTCCCATGAGTGACATGGGATAAGGGATTAATTACAAGGACTACATCTTGTGCAATATGAGACCTGGTGGTAAAAAAGTCTAGATGGGCCATTGCTTCTGCATTTGGTGGTGGGCCTGAAGTCACTGAGTTTAGCAGGGTGGGGTATCTGGAAGAAAATCTGAACATGAAAGACAAACCCCCAAGGACAGAGTGAAACCCACCTCCTTTCTCACCATCTCCAATCTTGAGGCCACAGGTGACCTTCAGAAGAAACCAGTGCCTTCACTGCTGAGCTACATCCATATAGCTCAGGACTTGGAGAACTGGAAGAGGATATGAATGGGAGCCCACACCCACCAGGTGAGCCTGCACACTGTGCATCACTCAAAGGTTGCAACTTCCCTTCTGCCTTCCAGTCTCGCAAAACCAAAAACAAGAACCATGCACAGGAGAGAGTTCTGGGAAAGGTAGTTCCGTGTAAGCTATACTGATAGAGTAGAAAGCCATCAAGACTTCCCTGAATAATGAATTGATGCACCTGCCCCCAGTGGGCTACTGGGAAGATTAAACAAGATAATACACACAACAACCCCCTATACAGTCAACACACAAACAAGTTCCTTCATTATCTTCTCTACAGTATAAGTCTGCACAGAGGTTAATGGCATATGACTACCTTGCTTAACAACTTATTCTCGAAAACCTGTACTTAAGTAAAAAGTCATTAACTTCTAAACTTTTTATTTCATATTAAGGGGGGGGTATATAATGCATTCCATCGTGATCCAAGTTTTTAAAAATTCACAAACAGAAAAATACATCACTTGAATAACAAAAACAACTTAACCTAATTAATAAACAACAATGGGGAGATAACAAATGGAGATTACACACAAAATGTGAAGTAATAACGATTTATGACTTTCCTTCCCTTTCCTTTTTTTCCGAACATTTTTTTCACCAATTTTTCAACTTTGGGGGAGTTCATGGTTATCTTGCACACAGATCGCACTTAAAAATAAATGCATAGTGCAGAAAAACACAGGGCAAAATAAATGCTGAATATGAAAGTCCTTCAAAGTGCATGTGAACTGCACACGTGTCCAAGAGATCCAAAATTCATTGAAGATGCTGCCTCTTCACTTCTTACTCAGATAAATGCATGAAGCAAAACTTTGTGAGCTCACCAAAGAGGGCACGCAGCTCAGATTTAACCTATGTGATGTTCTCTGACTAGCAAATGTGGCATTAAGGACATTGATGAATATACATCTTTGCCTGAAGCTGTCATGTCAAAAAAAATATTTTTAGACTATATTCATTTAGTGCATTTTGGAGTAAGAAGCTTATTTTTAAGAGGAAAGTGGGGGAATAAACCTGGAAAGCGGGGTCATTTTTCAAGAGCTGCTATGGTGAAAAATTGACATCATTGTATTAGAGCAGCTTATATAAGCCCTTTTCCCTACATATTTCATTCAATTCTTAAAATCACTGTCAAAGTGATATTTTCACTTAAAAAATTAAACAAAGTATAATAAGTGCCTCAAACACTATTTGGATTGCTAGAAATGTTTTCTGTGTCCAGAAATCTTAACCGCAAGCACCTGCTGGCTGCCTCCCCAATACCATTCCTCCCCCTTTTCTTACTAAGAACTAGCTGATTGGACGTAGTACAACCATGTGTCTAATTAAAAAAACATTCAGCCTTCCAGACTCCCTTGCAGCTAGTCTATGCAACCCAGTTATGTCCGATTAGACATAAGCAGAAATATGCCAATCAGAGCTTCCGGGGAAGTATTGTTTTCCAGATAATTAAGTTCTGATCCAACTGAATTTTTACCATTTCTCCTTCCTACTCTCCCTTCCTGGAAAGCAATCTCAATGCCTGAAGATGTAGGACCCATCCTGTGATACTAAGGGCAAAGGTCCCCAACTTAGGATACAGAACATGAAGAGGAAGGGAGCTCAAGATGTTTATACTAGGAAGGCCTGCATAAGCCCTGAACCATCCACTGAACCATCTGGCCTTCCTACAACATGCTAAAAAAGACCTGATGTTATTTAAATCTACTGTTCTGTGCAACTGAATGAAGTCCATAATTATTATGGGAAACAGATTATTTGAGTTTACAGTTTGCATTTACCAATATTCTACATATTACAAACTGGGTTTAATATTTTAAAAACATAAGCTGGCTCTATAATACATAAAAAAATGACTTGCTTCACCAAAAATATCCATTTTTTAAATACACATGCAATAAAAAAGTGCTTAAGCCTGAATAAATAATTATTTTCATTGCCCTCCTCAAAATGCTTTGAAAATTTTTATTTTAACCTGAGGGAAATTTACGTTTCAGGTGAATGATAATAAAATATGATAATGGACCTCCAAATGCAATGGGTCGTGGTTATGGGATTTGTTAGTTCATTTATTGATCCATTATCTATTTGTACTAGGAATCTTAAAAAAAAAGAGACAGCAATGAAGGATCAACATACAGCAGCGACATTAAAATAGGGGTTAAAAATTAATAAAACACAGTTTGAAAGATAAATAATAATTATAATTGAAAACTAACACAAGAATAGCAAGGATACTTAAACATGAGATTTTGCCCTGAACTTCCTGTAAGTCAAAGCAAGGAAACAAAGAAACAAATGTATTGAGTCAAAGTGGTTCTGTTAGCTGACAGAAAGCAGCATCCAGGTTTGTCAAAAAATACAATCTGTTTATCAGCACACACAAAAAAAAATCAAAAAAACCTCTAAGAGAAAACTATTATATGAGTTCTTAGATAAGGTGTCTCCAATAACAGAATAGTAGCTTGCATTCCTATAGCACTCTGCAATTTGTAAAGCATTTTAATTCTACAAAATCCGATAAAATAGGCAAAACAAGTATTATAATTACCCTCATTTTACAGATTAAGAAACTGAGGCTGTGAGGCTGGTACTATCAGTGTAGCTCCATGAGACCATTGAAAGACTGGGAATCAGCAAGGTTAAAAAAAAATGAGCCTGAACAGCCGGGGGGCATGGGGGGGCAGTATCAGTTAATGCAATGAAGGAATCCTGGTGGAGGCAAGAGGGAGGCCATGGGATGGACAAAAAAGGTCTGTGAGTCTAGGTCAAGTCAGAGTTTCCTAGCAGACCTATTAAAGAAGTAGTTCCATGACTGAGGCTGGTGCTCAGGGGTGAGATTAGGGCTGAAGAAATTAATTAGAATTTTAAAGTAGAAATGGTATTTAAAGCCATGGATTGGCTAACAGCATCCAGGGAGATGAAGACTAAGGACAGAGGTCTGAGATAAACTGACAGAAAACAAACTGCAGAGGAGGAGCCAGCACAGGAGATGGAACAGAGGCTGGGGACACAGGGGACAAACCTGAAGAGCAGGAGTAATGGTACTTGGAGGAGAAAGTGGTCACCTAGTCAATGTGTTGCCAAGAGCTCAGGTGAGATGCGAACATCGGCTTTGTAAATTATTGTCATTACTAACAAAATGCAGTGCTGATTGTGTATCTTTTCCAGACCACTTTATCTGGACCAGCCTTTCACTGTCCTCCCCAAAGAACTTCATAACAAAGTCATCCACTTCAAGCATTAAAGGTTGACCTACAGGATCACAACACTCCTCTATTGGGCCAATCCCTTCCATTTGGGATCATCAGAAGAGCATCTAATACTCGTCTGCACTGACCCATTTCACTCAATGGTCAGAAGGTCACATTCCAGGGGTGAAGAGCTCTGATTCAAAAGATAATGTAATCAGTGGTGGCCAAAGCACCAGCCCTTCCTAGAGCAAACCTGGACACCAGCTGCCCCCATGGTAAGCACTTTCTGTAACAAAGGAAATCCACAGCAATTATGTCCAGAGGGAAAGACTTGCATAACAGGTAGAAAAAAGTTTCTGTTTCAGTGTGGTTCTAATTCTGCACTTCTTTAAGAGGTCTAGGACAAATAGGCAACAGGACAGACACAACGGTCATTCATTCATGCACCTGCTCTGGACAAGTGATGGTCTGGAAGGAGGAGCTGCTCCGTGGAGATCTGGCTCAGACATCCTGGAGCGTCCCAACTTCCTCCCAACACCTGACTCTCTCTGGGGGTATCCATTTATTATATCAAATGAAAATAAGTTTTTAAAAAAGCAAGACATTAAAAGTAAAAGCACAAAAATTGGGCAGCACACAGTGGTCCTGCTGGCAAAGCATGGCCTAGACACACACCTACAACCTCTGCAGGCCTCTAATACCCTCCAAGATAATTGTGCCTAAAGCCAAGAGTCACAGCCAGTGTTGTAGGACACATGCAACCAGATGCCCACCATGCTGAAGCTTGTCATGGACATCAAATGGGGAGGTAATACTTCCAGCCACCAATTATTAAGTACCCAGTATGTGCCAAGTATTTGCAAATGTTTCTTCATTTATTTCTCCCAACAAACATTCGAGGATGACACTGGTAAGCCATATTAAAGACGCTGACAGTGAGGTCTGAGTGACAAGATCTCATATCAGTAGATAGAGAAACTAGAATTCAAACCTAGCTTTGCTTGACTTCAAAACACATATTCCTTTTTTTATGTTTACATATTTTTGAGAAAGAGAGAGAGAGAGAGAGAGAGAGAGAGAGAGAGAGAGACAAAGGGTGAGTGGGAGAGAGAGAGAGAGAGAAAGAGGGAGACACAGAATCTGAAGCAGGCTCCAGGCTCTGAGCTGTCAGCATGGAGCCCAAAGCAGTGCTCTAACTCACGTACTATGAGATCCTGACCTGAGTAGAAGTGGAACGCTTAACCAGTTGAGCCACTCAGGTGCAGATAAAACCCACCTTCCTTTTAAAGCCACATGCCAAACTGGTTCCAGGGTTTGGCATACTTCATTTTCTGTAACTTCCTCCTTACAAAGCAAAACCCAAATGGAGTTAAAGGCATTCAGTATTTTAAAAAATCTCAGTTCAGCTTGGACAAAAGGCTATTTCAAAGTTAATTTTTCTTTCTTTTATACCAGAACAGGTTTCAAAATTAAAATTTTCCTATTCCATCATATTATATTCATTTGTTTACCATCCTCACTATTTAGCTTCTAGTTAGTTAAAATGTGCCTTTAATCACTATCACCATAAGTGGAAGTCAACTTTGACAACTGGCACATAACTCTAAGAAGCAATATAAAAACACCCATTCTTGTGTATAGCAGCTTTATCCATAATTCCCAAAACTTGTAAACAACTATAATACCCTTGAGCAGATGAACAGATAAATAATCCATGATCCATCCAGACCATGGATTATTATTCAGCACTAAAAAGAAATGAGCTATGCAGCCATGAAAAGGCATGGGGAAACTTGAATTCATATTACTAAGTGGAAGAAAATCTGAAAGGGTTACATACTCTATGATTTCAACTATATGGCGTTCTGGAAAAGGCAAAACTATGGAGACAGTAAAAAGATCAGTGGTTCCTAGGGGATGGCAGAGAAAGAGCTGTGAATCGAGGGAGCACAAGGGATTCTGGGCAGTGAAAACACTCTGTAGGATACTATAATGGAGGATACATGTCATTATACGTTTGTTCAAACCTACGGAATGTAAAACACCACGAATGAACCCTGCTGTACACTATGGAGTCTGGGTGATAATGATGTGTTAATGTTGTTTCATCAATTGTAGCAACTGTACCGCTCTGGTGGGGGATATTGCTGGCGGGAAAGAGCTGTGCATATGTGTGGGTAGAGGACATATGGGAAATCTCTGTACCTTCTGCTCAATTTTGCTGTAAACTGCTTTAAAAAAAAGTCTATAAATATGGATAGATAGATAAATTACATATTATACACACACATATATTTAATATACTGATGCTCTGGCTGAAATCATCCTATAAGGACACACAAAAATTGATGATAGAGAAATAACACCTCACTGACAAATAGAAAGCCCCCTAGATGTGGTGAGAAGTAATCCTGGCAAGGAATTTTTTTTGCTTATTGCCCAGAGGATGATACTGGCAATGAGTGTACATGCCACCAGGGTCTTAGGAGAGCTGGTTTTCCAGGACAAAACCGTTCAGCTGAAAGATGGATTATAGCACACTTGATTAAAAGCAGACCATCAGCCTCTATTCCTTGAGGCTGCCAATCAGAACTAGCCAGATCTAGGTAAATGGTGAGTTTGGTCTCTAATGACACTTGGCATCCCTTTTCAAAGCCCTATGAGCTCCTCACCCTCTGCCAGCCCCGATTCTTTGTTCAATCCCCCAAAAACCTTTCCTGAAGTAAACTGTCACCTAATCCCTGTCAAGGAGTGGGTGATGAAGCCTACAGCTCTACTATGCAGCAATAGATGCACTTAAGAGGGAGATCTGGGACCTCCCATGCCCTCCAGATTTCATGGAGTTCCACCTCTAACGTTGGACATTCGTGCACCTTGTTGAGCAAGTGATGGGATATTTTAGGCCAGTGTGGTATCCCTTGGGCTCTCAGATCTTGCCAACTAACTTTTTATGAGATCTTTACACTTCACATACAGCCACTCATTGCCTTTTCTTCAAAAGCTTCGAGTCAAGCTCTAATTTAAACACCAAGAAATTTTCTTCCTTGCCAATACTGAAAAAAAAAATCTACAAGAGAAATCCCATATTTTAAACACCATAAAGCTTGGAATGGATAGTCCACAGCCTAAATTTGTTGAAACACAAAAAAATAGTGTGTGTGTTGTGTTTGTATTTATTCTTTTCAGTACTTTCTGCCTAGAGGTAGTACCATATTGATACCTCTATTTTCACATTTCTCACATGGTAAGTCTCCCTTCTTGAGCTTGGGAGACACCAGAATCATTTCTTACTTGGATCCCCAGCACAGTGCTAGATCATAATATTTAATAAGTAAATGAACAAGTGAATAAATGTGCTTTCTATTTTGGAACCTATTCTTATATGAATACAGTGTTTTCACTCATATCATTTCTACTTTTGAATCCTAAAACTGATGTATTTGAAGGAGCAAGTCCTAAAAGCTTTTGAATCACTTTCCTTTAAACTTATAAACAAAAGTATATTTAGATTCTCAAAAAGAGCCAATGACAACTTTGGCCAGAAGTCAACTGCCCAGTTGGGTTCCTGACCTTGTCATGCATGAGCTATAAGTCTGTGGACTTCTGAGCCTCCATGTATTAGTTTTCCATCTGCAATTTGGGAGGGCCCTGTAGATATAAACTCTACAATGTGGAGTATGGGAAACAGTCCTGGAAACCCAGGTGTCAGATTTATACTTGCCACTAATTAATTGCCAGACCATAGCCTAGTCACATTACCCTTCAGGACTCAGATTGTAAACCTAGGTGTTTAGAGAATTTAAAAGATGTCTTTATTTTGAAAGTCACTGAGTTTCAACTGGTTGAGAGTTTATCCTGGGACATTAACATTCTGTCATTTCTAACCTGCCCCACACTCAGGTTGAGCATGTTACTGCAGCCGGAGAACACACTTAGGCAGAGACAGGTAGGAATTTATCCATGTGTAGGCAGCTGTGTCAGAAGGGCAACAGTGTTTCCCACAATTACCTTCCATCTAGACAACTATGGAACTATCTGCCCATCTATTCTCTCTTTAGTAAGGTCCATCCTACCCACTGCTATATTCCATGAAGCTAAGGGACTAAGGATTCCCATTGTGTGCTACAGGAAACACACACCAATGAATGCAGTCAGTGCATGCATGCATGGATAGATGGATGGATGGATGGATGGATAAATGAATGAAAACTACTATGTCCAAAGCGACACTGTAAGGATGAGAACCATATTTATTATCTATTGCTGTGTAACAAATTGCCCCAAAAACTTACTGGCTTAAAACAATAAACATTAATTATGTCACAGAGTTTCTGAGGGTCAGGAATCCAAGAATAGCTTAACTGGGTGGCTTTGACTCAGGGTCTCTCATGCAGTTGCTGTCAAGCTATCACCTGCACCCACCATCATCTGAAGGCTTAACTGGGGCTATAAGATCTGCATACAGGATGGCTCCCTCTCATGGCTATTCTCAGAAGACGTCAGCTCCTTGCTGACTGTTAGCAAGGAGACTTGGTTTTCAACACAAGGGACTCTCCATAGGGTTGCTTGAGGATCTTCAAGACAGGACACCTGACTTCCCCTAGAGCAAGCAATCCAAGAGAGAGCTGGAAGGAATCCACAGTGTCTTTTGTTACCTAATTTTGAAACTCATACACCATCACTCCCACCTTTCTCTATTTAGAAGTGACTCACCAAGGCCAATGTAGTCCACATGCAAGGGGAGAGACATTCAGCCCCATCTTTTGAAGGGAATGTCAAAGAATTTGTGAATATATCATAGGCCACCATAATGACCATGTTTTCCTTCAACCCCCTTGAAGCCAACCACATAAAACACTCATTCTCAGACTGCATTCAAAACCCTCAGCCTTGTCATTCCAAACGTACCCCCACCACTCTTTCATAATCTTTCACACTAACCCAGTTCGTCTGTCTGCTGGTCATCATGCTTGCATTGCTGCTTCCTGATCTCTGAGCCTTTCTTACCACTGTTTTTCGAACAGGAATATTTTACAGATTTTGTCATAATTACATCCTACCTATCCATCAAACGGAGCTCAAACTTCACCCTCTCCATGATGCCTTCAAATTCCCCCCCCACTGAAATCTTTAAAGTTACTTTGTACCATCTATAACACTGATCACTTTTTTTTTTACTTCAAATTGTATTCATTCCCATGCCTTATCTTTCCAATTAGACTATAATTTCCTTGAAGTAAGGACTGGGCACATCATAATATGTTCAAGAGTGCTTCTCCAAATAACCTAATCTTTACACACTGCTGTGCAGTGCCATCGTCTGTAAACATGTGGGTGTGGCTGTGTTCTGATAAAGACTTACATACAAACAGGTGCCTGGCTGGATTCAGCACATGGGCCACAGGTTGCCAATTCCTGAACTAAAATATTGCCTAGGTATCATCAAGTTCTAGAATTCTAAGATTCAGATATAGTAATTGCTGTAACTATTTTTATATACATTTCTTTGGAATGTTTTTGTTGTGGAATTGTGTGTATATTTTCTGCTGTTTATACAATCTGGCCACATTTCCTTTATAATAAGAAAAAGAATATTTTAATTTTATAAATCTTTGACAGCTTTAGAACTCATTCTAAGGGAATAGAGGCTGGATGAGGTGTACACATATAATTATTTTTTAACCATGTCCTTAACGTTCTTCTAATACAAAAGTCTCTATTTTATACTTTCTTATCTCATGTGAAAAACAACATATTTTATTCCCAAACAACAATTCTGTTGTCTACAATTCTGTGATGGCTAACCAGTAATTTCTACTCAAAGCTTTTAGACCACTGTTTTACAAAACAATCTTAATTTCATCTTTTGATTCATATATTTAAATTATTAACTTTTTTTATAAGAGAAGATATGCATTAATAGTAATAGTTTAAGAATCAGTGACCTACAATCCTATACATGAATTTAATGTGACTATTTAAGGAGCGAAGTTGAGCTTAATTAGCACATAATACAAAAAAAGTGTCAGATTTTAGTGAGACAGCAAAAGAATGTGAAGGGATATACATTTGAAATGTCAAATGATGGGTTTTCATGGGGGAAGATTTTTCAACAAAACCGCTCTTAAAACCTCAACTCCTCTTTACAACAGTGAATACGAAGCTTGAAAATTACCTTGGTGATAAATGAAACTTGCTGTTTTCAGGGAAATGTCAGGATGCAAACTGTACTCTTGTTTAAACAGAGCTAAGAGAGAGGCCACTGTGTGTGTTTGACAGTGACAAATGGCTTCCAGAGAAAATAAGGCAGCGTCTGCCCATCCCTGCCTTCAGCAAACCTGTTTTGCCGGCTGTCAAATCTTTGGCCTCCTATCTGTCTCAAGTAATCATGGGAAATGATTGTGAATCACTTACTGTCTTCACATTTACATGGACCCCTTCATTGCAAATATTTCACACCACTTCAAACTCTGTATGTGAGAAGAGTATGTTCCCTAAAATGTAATTAACAAATAAATGTTGAAGACATTCAACCAGCTTTAGATAATCTCCTTTATCTTTGCTGACCATAGCTCTTCCCTGGTCATCTGTGGAACTTTGAGGAAAGTATATTAAAACCTCAGTATCTCAAGGTCACCAGAATTTTTTTTTAAAAAGTGCTTATCTAACAAAGTGAGAAAATAAAGAGTTAGGTCAAATTCTGTGACCGTTAATTACAAAGGATAGGCCAAATTTGCTGAGTTAGCTCTGGAACATTATGGGAGAATCTAGCCTTTTTTTATAATACTGTGTGAAGATTTTTATTCTAATTATGGGACATTGTGGATAATAAAGTTTACTAAAATATTATTTTGAGAGTAGAACTGTCCCATCAACAAGAGAATGGATAAATAAATTGTGGTTTATTTTTATACTATAATATAGCACAGCAATAAAAAGAATAAACCCCTGGTACCTGTAAAACATGCATGAGTCTCACAGGCATAATCTGAGCAGAAGAAACCAGACACAATCATACTAACAATGTGATTCCATTTATGTGAAGTTGGAAAACAAGCAGACATGCTTGTGTTAACAGAAGCCTGGATGGTAGTTAATACTGGGTGGAGATGGGATTAGACTGGGAAGGAGCATGGGAGAATCTTATGGATTCTCCACGTTGGTGGTAGTTACATGGGTCCATATACAGTCATAAAAATTCATTAAGCTGTATGTCTAAGACTAGCATATCGTATGAACTTTACTGTACTTATGCTAGTTCTCAATTTTTAAAATCCTGAAAGTAAAACATTAACAGATTGTCAATAATTCCAAAATAAGAGACAGTAACTATAGACAAGATCCAACAGGACACCAGCAAGTCAATAACTGAGGAATACAAACTTGGGAATATAACTGGAGAACAGAGAAAGAGAGCATGAAAACAGAGGAGAGAAGAAACAAGAGTGGAAGCAGGAAAGAAAAGCATTAAGTGTAAGTGAAACACGAAAAAGAATTAGCTGTATGCTTTACCTTCAGAGAATCCCATGCGACCTACAATTTCTTCATGCCTAGGTTTTAACCTGTTTTCTAATCAAGAGGAATAATTAGCAGAAAGAGCTAGAACTTTTGGACCCCACCCCACCCCCACCAAATAAACTTAGGTAGAGGAAACTAGATTTATAATCACAAATCAAAAAATACTAGAGAAGCACAAAATTCAGTCCATGTGGTAATGGTACAAAAATGCCCAGGCAGACTGGGTGACTAAAATAGACAATCCAGGAACAAGCACCTTTAATTTAATTTAATACAGATGGTCCCCAACTTATGATGTTTTAACTTAGGATTTTTCTACTTCATGATGGTATGAAAGAGATACACTTTTAGTAGAAACTGAACTTGGACTTTTGAATTTTGATCTCTTCCTGGGCTAGCAATGTACAGTTTGATCATCTCTTATGTGCTGTTCAGTGGCAGCAGCTTTAGCTCCCAATCAGCCACATGATAACGAGGGTCAACAACCAATACACTTAGAAACACCTGTCCCCATACAGCCATTCTGTTTCTCACTTTCAGTACAGCATTCAAAAAATTACTTGAGACAACACTGTATTTCAAAATAAGTTGTGTGTTACATGATTTTGCCCAACTATAGGCTAACGTAAGTGTTCTGAGTATGTTTAAGGTAGGTGATACTAAGCCATGATGTTTGGCAGGTTAGGTGTATTACATGCATTTTTGACTTATTATTTTCCATTTATGATAGGTTTATAGGGATGTAACCCCATCATAAATTCAGGAAAATCTGTATATTGTATATTTTACAATACAATAATCTGTATATTATTATATTGTAAAATATAATAAATCTGTATATTTATTATATAATAAAGGTTATCAAACATTTATGAGGATGGGGAAAAGTATTCACTACAATTGGTTAAGTCCTGGATGACCTTCCCAATGTAGAACCAGATACATTTCCCGGGTAGCCAAAATGCCCAAAAGTCTTAAGAGATCTGATTACCAAGAAAGATAAGCATTTGCAGAAAAGCTGAAGTAAATACTGACTATGAACATGGAGTTAACCAAGAACATGTCAAAAGAAGCACAGATGTTTGTATTTTGTCAGAAGCCCATACTGAAATACCCACAGGTCTTCCTCTCCTACGGGGTCAGAGGCTACTCAAGGAAGATGTTCCTGGTACTGTCACTTTCCTATTTTGTGGCAAATTCATTGTTTTCTAGTCACTCTTTGTGGAAATGAGGTCCCCACAAGGTCTGTTGAACTCACATACAATAACATGATTTCTTGCCCACTTTTCAATTTTTGATGATGGTACCCTGGTGAGATGAAGATGAGTATAAGGGGAAGCACCTATTCATATAGAGAATTTCATAACCTTCAATGAAACAATCTCTAGGGATGTCTGCATGGCTCAGTCAGTTGAGCAACTGACTCTTGATCAGATCTGGTCATGATCCCAGGGTAGTGGGATCAAGCCCCGAGATGGGTTCCGTACTGAGCATAGAGCCTGCTTAGGATTCTCTCTCTCTCTCTCTCTCTCTCTCTCTCTCTCTCTCTCTCCCCCTCCCTCTTCCCCTCTCCCCTGCTCACACACTTTCTCTGTCTTAAAAAAATTGAAAAATCTCTAAAGCCATCAAGTGATCATGCTCAAATTAAATGTACCAAAAAGGAATGATTTAAGACCCGGACAAATATCTATGCTCTAGAATATCTATTGCAATGTGATTTATAAGAAGAGTAAAATTTGTAAACTACCTACTTGTCCACCCAAAAGGACATGATTAAATAAACTTTAATATGTCTGCATCATGAAACATTATACAACCAGTAAGAGTTGCACTTGAAGAATGCATTGTTTCATCCTCATAAAACCTATGAGATGTGCACTATTTGCACTCACATTTTATGAGGGAGAGAAGCTAGGATGGCAGCATATTAGGAGGACTCTAGGCTTGCCTTGGCCCTCAAACACAGCTAGATACTATCAAATAATTCTGCATTCCCAAGCAATTGACCTGAGGACAGACAGACTGCACAACCACAGGGAGAAAAGAGGCCACATCAAGGAAGGTAGGAAGAGTGGATATGTGGTTTGGGGGAGCACACATATTTCACAAAGAAACTGAGGCTAAACGTGATTGTTGGCAGGAGGCCTCAGTTCCTAACCACTCTTCCTAGGGTTGCTTGAGTGTCCCCATGACATGGAAGCTGGCTTCTCCCCACAGCATTGAGCCAAAAGAAGCAAGGCAGGGTCACAATGTCTTTTATGACCTAACCTCAGAGGTCACATGCTATCATTCCTATAGAATCCCATCGGTATCACAGGTTAGCCCTTTACAGTGCAGGAAGGGACTACAGAATGAGTGGGGGCTGCCTTGGAGGCTGGCTGTCATGGGGATCTTTAGGAAGGGGGTTTCACTGGAATATTTTGAATATTTTCTGTTATATTTTGACGGAATCTCTCCAAGCCGTCCTGGGAGTCACATCTTCAAAGACTAAAAAACAAATTATTTTCTTGCTTGAGGATGTTGGGAACCTGTTTGTTGATGAGCCAACAAGTATATATGTATATGTGTAAGGCCTGGAGACAAGATGGCAAGTTTGCGTGCCCTCAGATAAAGCCAGATCCTACAGAGGAGCACTCTACCCATGGTCTCTTTATCTCTTTCAGACTGTAAATTTCTCATCTTTTCCACATATTTCTTTCCAGATCAGCATAAATTGCATTGGGTAGGTTAATTGTAAGTGCCATCATTCAGCAAATAGAATTGAGTGCCTGTTACCTGCCAGATCTCCCTGCCAGGTGCTAGAAACTCAGTGTTGAAACAGACACACATGCTCAGGAAAACAGGTAGCAGGTGACACATGTAGGCAGAGTTCCAAAATCTCTTAACTTCACCAATGTAGAATTCCTGGGGACATCTACATTGGTGAAGTTAAAGGATTGCAGTTCAATTTTCCAACAGTAAGTAATTTCCACTGCCATGACTATAGACGTGTGTCCTGGGATACGGTAAGTAATGTTTCAAGCCACTGACCTGAATGAGGCCATTTGACAAGGATGCAATCTGGCACATAATTTTCAAGTTCCTGTTCCAAAAATTCATAGATTTCATTCCCTGAGGTCTCAGGAACAGAACTGATGTAAAAACAAGGTGGTCTTAGGAGATACCAGTGGATCAGCCCCCAAGTTCCCTAGAGGAACTGTTTTGAAGTCCCCCATAATATAATTTTGGTTGAACAGTAACCTGACACTCTGTACATTTTGTGACCAAGACTGGTAAAAGGATATGAAGAATGTGAGGAAAATATCTATATTATTTATATTTCAGGTAGCACCTTTCTCCAAGGAGCTCAGAAAGCTGCATGAACACTAGTCAGCATTATATATGGTGCTTCTGTTCTCACATGTTTGTTTGAATATTTCAGTACTGCTTCCGCTGTGGTTTCTTTTTTAACTCTCTTTCTCCTGTTGCTACTCATAGGTATAATGTTCTGGTATATCCATTTACTAAAGAGATTCAAGACTTATGTTTTAGGAATCTAGAATACCAAGATGACATGCTTAAAAATAGAATATTTTTTTTATGATTACAACCTGGTGATTCAGACTCTTATATATTACATGTTGAATAAATGCATGAGCACACTAAGAAATATTCACAGCATGTCTTGCTTATGTCAAAGTGCCAGTAAATGTACATCCAGCCACTGGGAGCAAAAAAACGCCTGAAAACTAGGGACAGGTGTTCTTCACATGACCCAGGAGAGATCAAGATAATACCTTTAGTAGTGATTTGACAGTAGTTAGACAGAAAGATGTAAATTGGATTTGAAGTCACAAAACACCTCCTAGGTCTGGCCTGAAGTGGGAAAACCCACAACTTCATGGCTCCTGCATCCAGCCCCAGGGGGGTGGCTGGGTCTCCCTGCCCAGGGCTTCAGAATAGTGGGAGGAGGACAACCACGTGGCCTGGGCTGTTTCCAGAACAGAAATGAGGAGGTCCTGGCACATTTTACTGATGATGAGAGAGGCAGCACAAGAAAGGAGAAGGTGGGGCCTAGGTTTTGGTTTTTTGTTGTTCTGTTTGCTTTTGCTATTAAGGCCCAGTATCCCCATTCTTGGGCAATGCAGACCTAAAACAAAACAAAACAAAACAGCAAGCTTTCACCAATCACATTAGCTCCTTCTTTTGGGAAAGATTAAGCAAGGGAGAAGCTAAAAGTTTCCATTCCATGATTGCTCCCCCTTGAAAAGCAAGATAACATGTGATGAGGGAAACAAGTGTCCATTTTACTTGCATTTGACAGAAGATGGCGTCATGGAAAAGACTGTTTTAATTATGGACATTCTTAAGGATGTAGATGGAGGAGTGGGGGCAAGAACATTGCTTCAGCCTCCATCTTAACAATCGCCATTAGTCAGCCACCATGACATTTTGAGGAGAAATGAGGAAAATAACCATTATCATGTTGTCATAAGCTGTTTGGTGGCCACTAAAAAGTAGTCTTATGGTTTGACCTCCTCCACGAAATAGCAGACTGGCTTCTCCCTTCATTCTACTCACTGCCTCCCCTTCCACACCCAGCCCTGAGACCACATTTTCTGTTCAGCCTCAAACTAAGGTCAAACTTCTAGCCACGTTGGTGATGTCTGTTGGTTCCTTTCCTACAGAGGGAAAATGGTAGCTGAGGAGTTTTGTGGCTTGTACTTCCTGGTGTTATGAATAAAGCACTTATGTGTTTAGTTCCTTTTAGGCCAGGCCAATTGTCTTTCAGGCTCAAGGTACAATTTGCCTCACTGAGTACATGTCCCAAAGGCAATAAAGATCCTTGCCCAGTTTTCTAAATCAACTGACTGCTGGAGACCAAATCACCTAAGCAGCCTTCCTGTCACACGTATCTCTTCAGATCTGGGGGAGGAAGGTGGAGGGGTGGGAAGTGGAGCTGGTAGCAAGAGGGGAGAGGCACAGTCACATGTGCAGCCACAAGTCTTGGGTCGTGAGGGTGAATGAATGATGAATGTGAATGCCTTCATCAGAACTGTGGCTTCAGCCAAGCTTAGCCAGCTGACCCCTGCCAGCACTGCAGCCACCACTCAGCCGGCTCCTCTTCTCCCTGCTGACACATCCAAACACTCTCCTTGTTGCCTTGGCAGAGGTGTTCAGTCCTTAGATGTGGCTGCTACAGGGAACTGTGGAGTCCTGGATGAAGACCTGGTCCAGATTCTGGTTCTGCACATTAACTAGACATGTTAACTCAGGAAAATTATTCAGTCTTCCGAGTCTGAGACCTGTGACTTGCAAGATGAGGATAAGTGGGATTTGTTTCTAAAAAATGTATACATGATTCCAGTTATGGTGGACTAGTTTCTAATAAACCAAACCTCCCACATAGAACAACTACAAAAGTTGGATAGAATATTAAAAATACCACTCTGGAGGCAACAGAGAGTTGAGAAGGTAACAAGAATTTGAAGGGCCATGTTCCAAGGCAGAAGAAAAAACAGAGGTGAACCTATGTTTGGTCTAGCCCTTCCCCTTGACAGATTTCTAGATTCCAAAGCAACAACCTAAGGGCCTAAACACTGAGTGGCAAAACAAACAAACAGACAAAACCAGCATAAAGTGATGGCCAGAAGTCTGAAATGTGCTATGTGTATGTTTATGTGCTCTCCCAAAGCTAGGTGGAAGGAACAAAAATTAGACCTCAGAGCAGACCAAAGACAAGCCCTAGACAATAACCACCAGCTCTTGGAGGCACCATTGCAGGGATACACCCTAGGAATAATGGCAAACCAGAAACACACCAGCCAGGACAAAGGCTGGGCTCAGTTCCTGACCAGAACTGATTATCTCCTGTTCTTTAGCAGCCTGCTTGAAGCACAAGTAAAGTCTACGAAGAGAAGAATGTCCAGAGCTTTAGGTTTTCTCTGACATTTCTGAAATACAATGTCAGGCATTTAATAAAAATTACTTAGCATTACCAGGAGACAAGACAAAATGACAATATACAAGTTTAAAAAAAAATAGTCCCACAGAAAGTCCAGGTAACAGGGTTCCCAGAAAGGACTTTAAAAATAATTGTGATACATGAAAAGATGCTCAGCGTCGCTCCTTATCAGGGAAATACAAATCAAAACCACGCTCAGATATCACCTCACGCCAGTCAGAGTGGCTAAAATGAACAAATCAGGAGACTATAGATGCTGGAAAGGATGTGGAGAAATGGGAACCCTCTTGCACTGTTGGTGGGAATGCAAACTGGTGCAGCCACTCTGGAAAACAGTGTGGAGGTTCCTCAAAAAATTAAAAATAGATCTACCCTATGACCCAGCAATAGCACTGCTAGGAATTTACCCAAGGGATACAGGAGTGCTGATGCATAGGGGCACTTTTACCCCAATGTTTATAGCAGCACTTTCAACAAGAGCCAAATTATGGAAAAAGCCTAAATGTCCATCAACTGACAAATGGATAAAGAAATTGTGGTTTACATACATAATAGAATACTACGTGGCAATGAGAAAGAATGAAATATGGCAACGTGGATGGAACTGGAAAGTGTTATGCTAAGTGAAGTAAGTCATACAGAGAAAGACAGATACCATATGTTTTCACTCTTATGTGGATCCTGAAAAACTTAGAAGACCATGGGGGAGGGGAAGAAAAAAAAAAGAGGTTAGAGAGGGAGAGAGCCAAAGCATAAGAGACTCTTAAAAACTGAGAACAAACTGAGGGTTGATAGGGGGTGGGAGGGTGGGGAGGGTGGGTGATGGGTATTGAGGAGGGCACCTGTTGGGATGAGCACTGGACATCAGTTGGACAATAAATTTCATGGAAACCAATTGGACAATAAATTTCATGTTAAAAAATAATAATAATTGTGATGAACATGCTCTAAGAAAACAGACGAGGGAGAATACAGCACATAATTAAAATCAATTTAAGAAAGAATTAAATGCAGATTCCATACTGAAAAATAAATGAACTGAAAAGAAATGGGTTCAAAAGTAGGAAAGAACTGATGAACTGGAAAAAAGATCAGTAGAATTTAATTAAACTGAGGCGCAAAGAGAAGAAAGATGGAAAACATGGAAAGAACATAAGAGAAGTATGGCGCACAGGGAAGTACAACATGCCTTTTAATAAATCTCAGAGGTAGGGGGAGGAGAGATTGTAGCAGAAGCATTTCTTATAGAAATAATGGCCAGGGTGCCTGGGAGACCATTTGGTTAAGTGTCTGACTCTTGATTTCCGTTCAGGTCATGCTCTCATGGTTAATAAGATAGAGCACCACATCGGGCTCTGAACTGACAGCACAGAGCCTGCTTGGGATTCTGTCTCCCTCTCTCTCTCTCTGCTTCTCTCCCTCTTGCTCTCTATCTCTCTTTCAAAATAAATAAAAATAAACTGTAAAAAAAAAAAAAAGGAACAATAGACAAAAACTTTCCAAAAGTGATATAAGCAGAAAAACATAATAAAGGAAACCACATCTAGCCTATCATAGTGCTGTTAGATAGGGCAAACGGGGAAAAAATATTGGTAAAGATATACAGGCTTAAATAAGACAATTAGCAAACTTGACTTATTGAACGTATATGGAATATTACAGAATATTCATGCTTTCTGAGCCCGTGTGGAAATTAGAATAGTAAGTGTCAAAGTAAAAGTGTGAGGTCATAAAACAAGTCTTAATGAATGTCAGAGGTTTTAAACCAAAGAGTATGTGTTTTCTGATCACAGTGGAATTAAGTGAGAAGTCAGTATAAAAAAAAGATAACTAACAAAATCTCCAAATTTGCAAATTAAATAATACACTCTTAAAATCCCCAGAGACCAAAGCAGAAATCACAATGTAAATTAGAAATTATGTAGAACGAAGTGGTAGTCAAAAAATGTATCAAAAATCGTGAGATACAGGGACGCCTGGCTGACTGAGAACACAGCTCTTCATCTCAGGGTTGTGAGTTTGAGCCCCAGGGTGGGTGTAGAGATTATTTAAAAATAAAATCTTTTTTTAAAGCTTATTTATTTATTTTGGGAGAGAGGGAGTGTGTGCAAGTGCATGCACAACCTAAGGAGGACACAGAAGGAGGAAGAGAGAGAATACCAAGCAGGCTCTACATTGTCAGCTTGGAATCCAACTCAGGGCTTGAACTCACAAACCATGAGGTCATGACCTCAGTCAAAATCAAGAGTTGGGAGCTTAACCTATTGAACAAGCCAGAACCCTCTTAAAAATAAAACCTTAAAAAAAAAGGTAGTGAGATACAGTAAAGACACACAGAGAGGAAAATTTATGGCCTTAAGTGGATATTTGAGAAAAAGAGTAAAGTAAAATTAATGATCAACTACAGAAGTTAGGGGAAAAGAGTAAATTAAACCCAAAGAAAGGACACAGACAGGAATAATAAAAGTGATAGATACAGAAAACTAGTGTACAATACAAAAATCTAGAAACCCAAAAGTTGGCTCTAGAAAGGAAGAAAGGAGTAGAAGACACAAATGACCAATATCAGGAATGAAAAAAAGAACATCACTGAAGATTTTAGAAAATTAAAAAAACATGAAAAAATATTATGAACATTTTAAAACAATCTACCAATATAATACAGGAAGATGAAAATATGAATAGTTCCATAACATTTCATAAAGACAACATTAAATAAATTGAATATGTAAGAACAAAACTCCCTTGAGGAAAGTACAGACCCAACTGGCTTCACTGATGAAATCTACCAAATGCTGAATAAAGAGAGAATACCAGTCTTACACAAACTGCCAGCATGCTGGAAAAGAGAAATTCTTCCTAAATCTTTTTATGAAGCCAGCATAACCTTGATACCAAAATCTGAAAAACCCATTGAAAAAAAGGAAATTTGAGGGCTAATGTCAGTTGTAAATGTTGGTGTAAAATGCTTAACAAAATACTAGAAAAACAAATCAAGTCATACATAGAGAATACTATGTCATTACCAGCTTGAGTTTATTTCTAAAATGCAATGTTAACATTCAAAAATTAATAAATGTAATTCCCCACATTGTTAGGATAAAGAGAAAATCATATGACTCTATTACAGATGCAGAAGGAGCATTTGAAAAACTTTGATATGCTTCAGGTTAAGCATCCGACTCTTGATTTCAGCTCAGGTTTTAAAAAAAAACGTTGTAATTAATAAATAGTGATATATTCATACAACGGAATATTATAGAGTAATAAAAACAAATATTGACTGAGAGAAGCCAAACACAAAACAATCCACAATAAACTATTCCATTAATATCCAGCAAAGTTTTCATTTGGTTTTGGAAATCATGACTGAGCTTACCACTGAGGAGACGTGGGAGGTAGTTTGAGAAGAGAAATGAGGTTTCTGGGTGCTGATAATGTTCTATTTCTTGAGCCAGTGAGAAACCACAGGAATGTGTTCACTGTGTGAAAATTCATCGAGCCCTAATTGCTGATTTGTATACTTTCCTGTTGATGTTTTAGTCTGACAAAACAGTTAACATACAATTGGCAGCCACCACAGTAATCACTATTTCAGGCAAGAGTCATGAGTGGATGCTAAACTGAGTGCAGTGACACCATGATGAGGAATAGGATATTTGTCATCTCCAGGTGTCTCCTCACAAGATATTTTTTTATATAAAGCCAAAGATCTGATTTATTCACCAAGTTTGACTATTTAATTTTTTTTAATTTTTTTAAGTTTATTTATTTAGTTTGAGAGAGACAGAGACAGTGCAAGTGGGGAAGGGGTAGAGAGAGATGGAGAGAGAGAATCCCAAGCAGGCTCTGTGCTGGCAGCACAGAGCCCGACGCAGGACTTGAGCGCATGAAATTATGGGATCATAACCTGAGTTGAAACCAAAAATCAGACACTTAACCAACAGAGCCACATCCTCCCAAGATATTATTAATTGCAAAGGGAAAAAAAGTAATTTCGCAGTGGATAAAATTGATAGATACCACCTTACCGAGTGATCAAAGTTAACTTGTGAGTTAGTCTGAAAGGGCCACCATAACAAAGTGCCACAGACTGAGTGACTTAAACACCAGAAATGAATTTTCTCACAGTTCTGGAGGCTGGAAGTCCAAGATCAAGGTGTCAACAGGGTTCATTTGTTGTGAGGGCCATGAAGGAAGAATCTGTTCTTCCAGGCCTCTCCTGAGCTTGTAGATGGTGGTTGTCTCCCTGTATGCTCACATCATCTTCCGCCTATAAGTGTCTGTGTTCAAATTTCTCTTCTTATAAAGATACCAGGTCACAATGAATAGGGACCACCCCAATGACCTCATTTTAATTTAATTACCTCTGTAAAGATCCTATCTCCAAATACAGTCACATTCTGAGACACTGGGAGTTATGACTTTAACGTATGATGTGGAAGGACGCAATTCAGCCCATAACAACATATAGCAATAATGAGACAATTGGAAAGCATCTGCCTCGTGATATAATAAATTGAAATGGACACCGCATCACGTTTAGGACATTCTTGCCCAAAATCCATAACCTGAATCTCATCATGACAACGAAGTCAGAAATCAGAAAAACCCAAATTGGGACACTTCTAAAAAATCAGAAAAACCCTTGGGGTGCCTGGGTGGCTTAGTTGGGTAAGCATCCAACTTCGACTCAGGTCATGATCTCACGGTTCTTGAGTTCGAGTCCTGACTCAGGTGAGATAGAGCCCCGCGTGGAGTGAGCACGAGCCCCACTTTCAGTTCCTCGCTGACAGTGCAGAGTTTGCATGGGATTCTCTCCCTCTCTGTCTCTCTGCCCCTTGTGGGATTCTTTCCTCTCCCTCTGTCTCTGCCCCTCGTTCACTCACACTCTTTCTCTCTCAAAAAAAGAAGAAAGAAAGAAAGAAAGAAAGAAAGAAAGAAAGAAAAAGAGAAAGAACCCATTAAAAAATCAGAAAACCCCAATTTGGAGTATTTCTACAAAATAACCAAACCGTACTCAAAAGACTCAAGGTTATAAAAGACAAAGACCAAAGAATTGTTCTAGCTTAAAGGAACACAAACAAATACACAACCAAACACAGGATACAATGCCTGATTGGCTCCTAGGCCAGATAAAGGGAATAATTGGCAAAATTTGAATGAAGTCCATCAGTTAGATAATAGAATAATGTTAATTCCCTAATTTTACTAATTATGGTGTGGTTTCAGAGGAAAATACCCTTACTTTAGGAAATACACGCTGATGTATTTGGACATAAATCTGAGGAATCTTGAAGAGTTTATAGAAATTTCTTGTATCATTTTTGCAACTTTTTCTAAGCCTAGAATTATTTCAAACTTTAAAAATTAACAGAAAAAAGGAAAACAAAAAAGAAGGCAATTGGAAAAAAATACATAATTAACATATGTGAAAGCCGCTAATACTCATCAAAGTACCTGAGGAAACAAAAGCTGTTCCATTTACTCATTCATGCATTTTTTATCTTTTTGTTTGTTTGTTTTTTTCATTCATACATTTTTAAATGAATAGGAATGAGTGAAGGGATAAATTAAAACCAAAGGCAAATATGCATGAACTTGTACCATCTGGGAATCAGATTAACCTGCAGGATAGTCCCTTAAAACAGGGGGTGGAATCTGGGGTACCTCAACTGATGCCATAGCTTGCGCTCAAATTCTGGTTAAAAGCAAAATTTAAATAGTGTAAATCCCTATTAAAATGTTGTTGGTGCCACATAGATATAACTTCTATTAAACAAAGTCCCAGTATTAAAGAGGAACTTTCTATGACATTTTTTCTTGTTTCTCCTCTGAAAACATACTGTCACATAAGCCTCAAAATAGAGCAACTGACAGAAATTTCCTCTTTCTTTTTTTAAATTTTTTAATGTTTATTCATTTTTTGAGAGAGAGAGAGAGAGAGAGAGAGGAGAGAGAGATAGAACAGGCTCCTGGCTCTGAGCTGCCAGCACAGAGCCTGATGCGGGGCTCAAACTCAAAAGCCATGAGATTATGACCTGAGCCGAAGTTGGATGCTTAACTGACTGAGCCACCCAAGTGCCCCCAAAATTTCCCCTTTCAAGATGATGATTTTGTCATTACGCAGATCAAAGTTGAAACTCTGGTTCAACCAGGATTCGACTCCATAATATTCCATTAAGTTCACTCATTATTTATTCATCCAGCAATTTTTGAGTGCCAATGTGTACCAGGCACAGTGCTACAAGCCACATGAATAGAAAGATAAATAAGGCATAGTATTTGTCTTTGAGAACCTCACCTTAAGATGCTAAGAATAAATGTTTTCCCTTCTTTTTGAAAATTATTATTAAAATATAAATTCTAGGGCACTTGGTTGGCTCACTTGGTAGAGCACATGTTCCTTGATCCCGGGATCATGAGTTCAAGCCCCATGTTGGATGGAGAGATTACTTAAATCTTGAGTGTTCGTTCCCTGTAGCTGTCTATGGTAAGAAATGACCACAAACTGAGTGGCACAAAACACCACAAATTA
The DNA here is from genome assembly GCF_024362965.1 of Panthera pardus. Classification (NCBI taxonomy): domain Eukaryota; kingdom Metazoa; phylum Chordata; class Mammalia; order Carnivora; family Felidae; genus Panthera; species Panthera pardus. Next base: position 46,618,759 of record NW_026526821.1, on the reverse strand, counting down.
AATCTCTCATAGATCTGGAGTCTAGAAATCCAAAATCAAGATATCAGCAGGACAGTTTCCTCTGAGAGTCTGGATAGAACCCTTCTCTGCCTCGCTCTAGTTTCTGAAAGTGGCATTCAATTCCTTGGCTGGTGGCTGCATCACTGCAGCTCTGTCTCTGTCCTCCCTGTCTCTGTAGTCCCTGTGTGTCTCTGTCTTCACTTGGTGTTTTCCTCTTCTCACAAGGACACCAGTCACACTGGATTAGAGTCCACTCTAATGACACCATCTTAACTCAATCACTTCTTTAAAGACTCCACATCCAAATAAGATCACATTCACAGATACCAGGGGTTCAGATTTCAAAGAAGCTTTTTGGGTGACGCAATTGAACCTATAACACACACATTTCAGTAAGTCAATTTGATCATCTTTCTTGGAAATTTAAATCTTTAAGGAGAAGGGCAACACTGGTATGTTTTAGGCTTGTTTTCCGTGACATAAATCAGACTTTTCATGATTTGAAGGTCATCTTTTTGGCCCTGTGGAGAAAGTTTAAGTGTATACTGAAAGGTACTGTTCGAGAGGCATGCCAGGTAGAGGGTCTCAAGGGCGCTCAGATCTGTTGCTAAGTACTAATATCTATGCATTGGGCCTAAAAGGGGGCATGTTGGAAGGAGACAAGGAAAGAATGGGGATTGTATAATGGCTAGGGTCCCCACCACCAGCCATGCTATCCATCGTTACCTCATCACCTGCTATACACATGGGATTTCTGTACAAAGATTCCCTGTGCAAAATAAAACACTTCTCGAACTGACAATATTTAAAAACCAATGGTTTATATGGCTGGCACATTTTTCAACACCACTAAATTTCATTCCTGCTGGTGGTGGCTTTTTTCCCTCTGTCTTAATAAAATTAAGTTAGTCAGTTTATTTTCTACTTTAAATTATATTTTCCATTCCATTGCTTCTGCTCCTGTACTAATAAAATGCTATTGTCCTAAGTTTCTACTGATGGTAAAAATGTTTGAAGAGTGGAAGACTAGAACATTTTGCCTGGAATTTTCTAAAAAAATTCTAAAATACTTTTCTTTTAAAAATCAGTAATTCCCTTTTAATAATTCAAACTCCAGTAGTGATTAAAATCTTATTACTACTGATATATGAAATTTGGGGAATTCATTTCCTCTCTCATTCTGAATGTTTTCTCAGTGAACTCTGGCCTTTTAAGATAATGTCCTGTTTCACAGAAGAAAAACTGTATTCATTAATAGTTATTTTTTCTACATTTTGCTCACCATGCCTCTGTATAAACCTTTTTTCTTTTCTTGCTTTTTAAATATTCTCCCTACTTTATTCTTTTACTGTTTTATTATATTATGCTTAAGTTTTATTTATTTATTTATTTATTTATTTATTTATTTATTTATTTGAAACAGAGCATGAGCAGAGAAGAAGGAAAGAAGAGAGAGAGAACCCCAAGCAGGCTCCACACTCAGCACAGAGACAACTCAGGGCTCTATTCCAGGACCCTGGGATCATGACCTGAACCAAAATCAAGAGTCGGATGCTCAACCAACTGAGCCACCCAGGCGCCCCTAATTTCTTTTTTGTTCTTAACTTTCTTCGACCCTAATGCCATAGCCCCACATTTTTAAATGTCATATACTTAAGTGATTCTGTTTGGACATTTTTCTTCATTGTTCTTACATCACTTTTAGTAAAAACTAAAAAGTATATTTTGTCTTATTAAATGAACATGACTTTTACTATAAAAAATCACAAAATACAAATAAACAAAGATTTAAAGAAAAATAAAAAACCAAGCTACCACTTTGGGCAGCATTTTCACACTTTGATGTAGAGATTGACCATTGTGGGTAGGCCTGGCAAGGGGGAAAGAGATCCACCAGGGAAATCCACAACAGGGATTGGTCCTAAGGTGCCTGGTGAAGGGAGACACAGCTCTCCCCAGGGCATGGACAGAAAGGTTTGGGTGCCCCAAGCTGGCACTCCTTGAGTCGCCACAACTGCTGAAGCCCAGACTTGCCCTTGGGAACCTCAGGAAGACACCAGGGAGTCACATCTACACCCAAATGTCCTCCACCTTGTAGAGGCTCTGCTCACCACATCTGATGTGTAGAATGTGCTGGAATGCAGGAACCTCCATGTAGATGCTGTGAGTGTCACCAGTGCACAGACCATGTCACCTTTAGGGGGTGCTTTAGCTGCAGAGAGCTGCCAGCACCCTTTCCCAACAGTGATCCACTTCAGGGATGTGAGGTCCCCCGCTCTTGCCCCAGGAAGGGACTGCCTTGGGGCGGGGGTAACTCATTCTGAACTATCTCCCAGGCATCAGAGTCCTGCTGGCCCCCCAGCCACTCCTGCAGATCCCACAGCCTTCCTCACACTGGTTTCCACAGAAGTCCACTTGCTGAGGATCCCCACCCTGCCACATTGTCCCACTGAGCTCTAGAAACAACACCAAATTCTCCTTCCTCTGCCGACCACAGGCCTGCTGCTCCAAGCCCCTCCAATGTTTTTAAAAAAAAAAATCTTTGTATATTCAGTGAAGAGAGAAAAAAAATAGTAACAGGTTTTATTTGGCCTTTCTTTGATTACTACGAAAGTGTGGCTTTGTTTCACTGCTTCCTGGGCATTTGCTCTTAAGCTTCGTTACTGATATATAAATGATTTTTTTCCAGTTGTCCATTTCCTACAACAGTGATCATCTTTCCTCTACTGATAGGTATCTTCCCAAATGTATCCTTGGTCTTCGAACTAGATTTATAATACTTTTTTTTTTTTTTCAAATAAGCTTCACGCCCAACAAGGAGCCCAGTATGGGGCTTGAACTCATGACCCTGAGATCAGGACCTGAGCTGAGACCAAGAGTCAGACGCTTAAATTACTGAGCCACCCAAGTGGCCCTATTATATTTTTAAATATGCTGACATTTTCACTTGTATGTAGTCAGATCTCTCCAACTTCTTTGTGATTTGCGTTTTTAATACCACATACCCAAAGTCCTTCCTTACCCTACTGTTATAGAAATATTTGCTGAAGGAAAAGATTATTTAGAAACTGCCTCAAAGAGTATGAAATTGTCTATATAAATTGGGAAAGTTCTGTTGTGGTGTTCTTGTTGTGTTGGTATTTTAAAAATTTATTATTTTGTCAAGGAAGAAAATAAAAGCTAACCACTATGACATCCAGGAAATTCTGTGCCCTCTGTCTTGCAGACTCTGGAGTCAAAGTCATTTCCACAGGACAGGTGAATGTCTCAGTCAGGTTTCTCCAGGACCCTCTCAGCCTTCACTGCCTTTTAACATGGGATCAGAACCAGCTACATAATTTTAGGGTCCAATGCAAAAAGAAAATGTGGAGTTCCTTTCTCAAAAATTATAAAAATTTCAAGAGGGCAACAACAGAGCATTAAGCCAAGCTCCTTCTAAGCACAGGATCCTCTGTGACTGTACAAGTCTAAAGTCCATGAAGCTACCTGCCCAGAACATAGACAGACCAATCCTTCCAGGTCAATTCCTTTAAACAGGTAGACCAGTTAAGCCAGTCAAAAAATGTTTCATGAGGTTTTTGCTTGGTGAGTTTCTAAAAAGGATGTGACTGAATTCTTTTTGACCAAATTAGTTGAATGCAATGGTACCATGGGGGGAAAGTGAGGTGATTATCAGGTTGCAAGTTCTACAAGCAATTTGGGGGTAATATCTGAAGTGAAAACCTGAAATGTGGGATCTTTGAAGATCCCAAAGACAATTCCAAAATTCACCAATAACTGCCAATAATGATCATCCTCCAGGCCCTGGGCTGAGGGCATTAACAGGAAGGTTTGTTGACCACCCCACTCAGCAGGCACTGTACAGACCCATTTCACAGATGAGGAACTTGAGGCTTGAGGAGAAACAGAATAAATTCCCCATTTAACTTGGCCCATCAGCAGTGAACAGGGGTTAAAATTCATATCTGAATCCAGAACCTCCCTCTTGGCTTCCATGTTGTTCTGGAACCATGATCACAGGGCCTACCTTCCACAAACACAAGTGAAACTCTGGATTTGGGAGGACCATGGAGATTTCCAACTGGTGGTATCGGATTTCACACACCCTAAAATGGGCCTCTTGCTTGTGAAAGACCAGGAGGTCCTGAACAGTCCTAGACTTGCATGTCAAGGTTTCAGGGCTGAGGAAGGTGAAGCTGGTGTGTTTTCTGCTAAAGACAAGGATTTTTTTTCCCTCCTTCTCTGTATAAAGAGCAGGTTGTTTTCCTAGTTCTTAGCTGAATGCCAAGCCGCAATAAAAAATAAAAAAAGGAAATTTAAATTCTTGCATAGAACATTAAGGATCCAGCAGATGAACCTCAAAAACACAAGTGTTCAGGCTCCGTGTGCACTACCAGCATTCCAGGTAACCAACCTACTTAAGCCTTGCCTTCACCCAACAGTGTTTCAAAGCTGGCATTTACAGGTTTTTGCATGTGAATTGCCCTCTGCTTTTTGACCCTGCTGGAAACAAAGTTAAAATGACATGTTCATAGCACTGTGTGTTTCTGCTGTTCCTCCACAGCAGCCTCCAGATCCAGAGCAAAGTCCAAGAATTGAACTGTCTACAAGATTGAAGCCAAAATCATGGGGACATTTAGGACTTTCTCAGTTTCCCAGTTAACTATTTACACATAGATATCAAAATAAAACATCATACCTTTTCCTACTTCCCACGTCCCCTCCAAGATTCAGACAACTGGACAGAAGTTTAAAAAAAATTTATTCACTTTTCTCATCCATGTTGGATTTGATAACAATCCAAAAGTGTCTCCTGATTCCATATCTAACGTTTGTTTGAAACTATTATCAATGTCTTAATGAGGAACTGGAAGTAGGAATGCTGAAATGACTTCCAAGCCATTAAAGAAAACATTGTAAATATTGTAAAAACATATTTTGCTGTGATTTTTTAAAAATTGATAACCCTGAGAAACTTGACGATATATTTCTCCCATCTGAGTATTCATGGCCCTTTGCAATGTGACTTTGATGTTCTCCCATAAGGAAGTGGAAACTATGTTATTATCTCTGGAGTCTGGGTTGGCCTTGTGACTTGCTTTGACCAACAGAAGTCTGTGGAAATGACATTATCCAACTTTTAAGACTATACCTGAAGAGATCCTGCAGCTTCTATTCTGGCCTTCTTGGACTGCTGCCCTGGGACTTCCAGGTAAAGAAGATGGTCTAGCTGACTGGATGAGAAGAGGCTATTTGAAGCAGACCCAAGGAGGGCCAACAGTCAGCACCAACTGCCAGCCATATGAGTGAGGCCACCTTGGACTATTCAGCCTAGCCAACTTTCAGCCAAATAAAGCTGCATAAGTAAGTCCAGGGGGAATCCAGCTGAGGAACCATCCAGCCAACCCACAGAAACAGGAGAAATAATAGAGCATTGTTATTTTAAGCCATTATGTTTTGGAGCCATTGTTTTAAGCCATTTGGTTTGTTACACAGCAATGGCTACTTGATACATCTGCGGTAATATTGCAAATGTCATGTAAAGATGATAGTTCTGCATTGCCTTGGAACCAATCCCAAAGTTAGGGACTTTCCAAATGTAACATCATATCAGTATCAGAAACAGGTAAGACCTGAAGGGCAGAGACCCTCCACTTGGAGTGAGGGAGAGGAGTAGATGAAACCACTGAGGTGCTTATCAGAATCTCTTGGTTTTGCAGGGATTAAGTATAGACTCTGAGGCCAAAGTGTATGGAGTCAAGTACTAGACCTGCCAATATTAATTGAATAACCTCAGACAAGTCATGTTACCTCTCTGTTCCTTAATTTCTTCATCTACCAATGGAGATAGAAATAGTATCTCCCCCAAAGTCTGTGAGGAATGAATTAGAAAATATCCATAAACTATTTTGAAACATACATGGCACCTAGTAAAAGCATAATATTAGCCTTTATTATTTAGGGTGGACAGAGCCTATGCTCTGCTTATCTTATAAAGATAAGAGCAAATTTAATAATTTAAGATAATAGCCAACGTTCATGCACCCTGCTCTCCTGCACCCTGGCTCTAAAAACTGTAGACTCTACACTAGGTATCACTGATATGGTGTCATATAGATAGATATAGACAGATATGGATATAGATATATAGTTTTATTTATGTATTATTTTTGAGAGATACAGAGACAGTGTGAGTGGGAGAAGGGTAGAGAGAGAGGGAGAAAGAATCCCAAGCTGGCCACTGCCAACACAGAGACTGACGCAGGGCTCAAACTCACGAACTGTGAGATCATGATCTGAGCTGAAACCAAGAGCCAGACACTTAACCAATTGAGCCACCCAGGCACCCCCATGTGGTATCTTTCTATCTCTGCTAGAAAAGGTTGGGACATTGGGTGCCTGTGTGGCTTAGTAAGTTGAACATCTGACTCTTGATTTCAACCCAGGTCATGATTCCAGGGTCATGGGATTGAGCCCCACGTCAGCTCCATGCTGAGCTGAGCTGAGCTCAACATGGAACTTGCTTAAGATTCTTTCTCTGTCTTCCTTTGCCCCTCTCCCCAACTTGTGTGTTCTCTCCCTCTCGAAAGAAAGAGAAAGAAAGAGAGAAAGAAAGAAAGAAAGAAAGAAAGAAAGAAAGAAAGAAGAAAGGGAAAAAGAAAAAAGCTTCTGGCAAACAAGAGATTCCACTTTTCCATCTATAGGGTGGGGGAGGAGGAGGGGGAAGGAAGGGAAGAGTGAGATAGAGAATGTCTCTTTCACGATTAGAAATTTTTCTCCTATATTACTTTCTTTAAAGCCATAATACTTATTTTGAAACAATGTTTTACACATAGGAGGGTATGAAAATTTTATTTTTATCCAAAGAATCCTGAGTTTAAAGGCTCTACATTAATCAAAACAGATGAAAGTCAACTAGACCATTTATTATTTTCATGTGTATCAAACTCTCAAAAGAATCTCTTACTGAACCAATGGTTACCACTCTTGCAGCAATTGATAACATCACAGCTGAAAGTGAAGCTTGCAAGAAAATAATTTCTATGCTAATTTGTTTTCATTTAACTAAATGGAATGAAATGCTTGCAGCCAAAATTTCTTAATAATAATCCTCTGAGGCTATGTTATCATGGCAATTAAAAATAACAACGTTGGCTACATTCTTGACTGGACTGTAGATCTTTTACTGATTCTGAGCACAACTTAGATACAAATGTTATTTTACATTCTTGACAGAATCCATTCCATGTGACCACAGGGGCTGAACATTGCTTCCCTTGTACTTTTTTTCCTCTCTCACGCGTCTTCCGCTTCAATGTAAATATTATGAAGCCTCAACTATTTGACTTGACTATGGTGTTATCCAAATTTAAATGACAGGGATAGTGTGCTGAGCACAGCAACTTAGAAGTTTGTTCAGGAAAAAAGAAGTCTGGCCATAAACTGTAGAATGTGCTTAAAAACAGAAATTCAAATTGCAAGTGCCACTCTGGAGCTTCCTTCAAAAAAGACTCTTGGGGGTAATATTAATCACTATTCCATGGTTCAAATGACATCATAGGATGAAGGAGTGTGCCCCTTTATGAATATATTAGGCACCTCTGATTATTTTTAAAGTCTAAATGTGAACTAAAAACACATTGTAGCCAGCATATTTCCTTTTAATTTTTAAATTCATGCATATCCTAAGAGAAATGAAATCCATATGCTTATAAAAATTCATTTACACTTTGCACTTCACAGTGTGTGACAGTCTTTTTATAAATGTTTTAATGTCTTTGTTTACTTTTGAAAACATCCGTTCTGTGAGAATAAATTCCAAATAATTTAGAATCAGAATGCAACTGCCATATTCAATCAGTATGCACCATTCACACACAACTGATAAGGCTACAAACATTTGGAAAAAACCCGGACACCCTCTGGAGCAAAGAAACATTGTTAAATAAAAAGACCTAGATGGATGCATATGAATGTTACCAAAATAGTAAATTCTAGAGCTATCCCTTAAATGTTACTTTGTCACACACATTTGAGCATGTGTGGATTTCCTGTAATTAAACTTCAGCAACATATGAAGATCCCACCTACACTTCAATCTCCAAAAGGTACACCTGAGGGGGACAAGTCATTTCCTCTCCAGATGCGCCTAAAACCCATTTATGGATCTTCCAAGGGGAAGACTTTAAATGTGACTCTTCCTGAAGATATTGAGTTGAAGGCTTCTGTGCTAACTTTTTGTGCCCCCAGTGGCAGCCAACCAGAAGGAGGAGGCAGGAATGGGGGTGGCTTCATCCTAACAAAACTCATGTTCTCAGTGAAGAACAGGAAGACAAAAGTCAAAGACCAACATGGCTGCCAATAATCAGTATGCTGTAGTCGGCAGGAAATGCAACAGGCTTTCCAGCCCCCTTGAGGTGAACAGAGTAGGATAAGGCCTCTGTATACCAGTTTCTGGTCTGCTGACTTGACAGGAAGCATGGTCACATGACATTGATCTAAGTGCACTTGGCACATAAAATCTACTTCAATGCAGTAATGATGGCCAACGGGCCAGTCATTAATCCTCACTGGTCTAGCCATAAAATCATCAAGTACTCTTAAGGTTTTGGTGAATGTCCCAGGGCTTACAAACTTTGATTAGTAGCTTACAGTGGCACTCCCTTTGATGCTGTTGAAAGTTTCAGGAAATTCCAAGCTAGCATTAGCAGTCTTGACAGCCTCTGTATCTTTCACAAATCTGGTATACAGAAAATATGTTCTGCAGGGCTGTGACATGAATGAATGCACTACAAAATATTGATGAGGAATGCACAAAGCAAAGGAAGAAATCAACAATAACAACACAAATAGTGACTAAATCTTACCCAAAATCCAGTCTCTACTTTTTACATATAATCACATTTAATCCTTGCAAGTGCCCTGAAAGGGAGATATTAGTCCCATTAAACAGACATGGAAACCGAGACTGCTAAGTTTTGTCTAAACTTGCCCAAAGCAACACAGCTGCCAAGTGGTAAAACAGAGATTTGAGCCTAGCTAGTTCTACCAACATTTAGCCACCACATACCCCATCTCTGCCCAGACTACTTCCTGCAGATGGGGTGATCCTCAGCTGGTAGTAGGAATTTAATACATGTAAAAGTCCAAGTTGAAAATGGTTTAAGAGAGGAAAACATAGTAAGAGAGGCTCCTTTTTTAAGGATTTTATCTTAAAATAAACAGAAAAGTGAGAAAGTAAAAGTCTTTTTCCTTGCTGCCTCTCTGTAATACATTGACACTTACTATAAGTATGAATTATGACTTTAAACAATTAAGAACTTCAAAAGTCATTGTTAAAAATATACATGTTGCTTAAAATTGAGGTTCAAATATAAGTTAATCAAAAACATCAAAACTGCACAAATACGGATAAAATTCATTGTATTCCTTAAAATCGTCAGTTTCAATCAGGTGGTTTTTCAAACTCATATTTACTTGTTCTGCATTAAGAGAATTGGATGTATGTATCTACCAGGGCCAAAGTCAGAAGTGAAACTTACTTTAAAAGGGTTATTTACTTCTCAGCTAACTTATTTGATAATTCCCATGTGGATAAGCCTAAAAAATTCATTTTTCATCACATGCCCAGCTGGTCCTCTTTCTTCCAGAAATCAAAGCATCTGGTTATCAATTACAATAATAACATCAACAACAAAAGTGCTCTTCTTGTAAACAGATGTTGTTCACAACCTGTACAGGTCCACCAGAGTGATGAATTTTTTTGTGTGGATTGTTAGCTTTGTTTTCCTCTTTATCTGCACAGAACAATATGTGCTCCCCCTGGTGGCCAGAATGATACTTTTCACTTCTTGATCAAGCTGATCTTTTTATACCTCTTTTGTCAAAGTGTTTTCTTTTTATTTTCTTTCTGTTTATTTTGTTTGTTTGTTTGTTTGTTTGTTTGTTTCACAAGTTTTAGGTTCCAATTAAACTCTTTAAAAAAATCAACTTCTTTCAATTCATTCAAATATCTCACTTATTTTTTCCTCCAAGAGATTTGTTGTTAAATCCAAACCGTCTAGTTAAGGCATTTTCGTTTTGTTGTGTGTTGTTTTGGGTAAGAGAAAATCTTAGGAAGCTAAAACCGCATCCGTCAGTAACCAGGAGAACTCCCAACAGTGAAAATCGTGCTGCTGGTAAGAAACTGGAGATAATCCATTGGTCAATATATCTCACCAGAGAAAAAAGAAATAAAATGCTACAAGATGGAAATGTAATTTAAGAACTGAATGAACACTCGATCAGCTTATTTCATCCTTAAGAAGAAAAAAGACAGTGGAGGCAGCCCAGGTGGTTCAACTGTAGTGCAGCTGAAATTCCATCACCCATGAAAACTGTAATTGGGATTCCTCTTTTGGATTTGTCCAGCCCAGAAACAGATGTGTGTTCCAACCAAGATCACAGACTGCTTCTCCTGGAGAAGAGCTCTTTAGAGTGAAACAGGGGTTTCAACCAGTTTCAACTCCAAAGAAGAAACTTGCCTAAATTGAGTATAATTGTTCCAACTTTATAGAATTCCTAAGTTGGATTCTGACTATGTGTGGTTCTCATTGTAATGCCTTGAAAAAGAGACAGTGTGATTCCTCCTTGCTCTGTGAAAGAAGAAGAAGGAGAAGGAGAAGAAGAAGAAGAAGAAGAAGAAGAAGAAGAGAGGAGGGAGAGGGGGAGGAATCCAAAAACAGATGTTTTTTTCTTTTGTTTTGTTTCCTTCTTAAGTGGAGATTCAATCATTTGGCCAGAACTATCTCAGCCATGGGACATTTCTTCAGTGAATGAGGCTATAGTTCAGACAGCGAGGTCAAGGTGAAGACCGAATACCATTTTGTGCATAATTCCTGCCCATTAAAAGAAGAAATCAAGTGTTTCTCATTACACAGCCTGTCTGGATGCACAGGCCTTTCAAATGAATTCCTCAGGCACATTTTGGCAAGATTCTAAATTCATATTACCCAGCATTAACATGGAGCAGGTAGGGTTTCTTTTGAAAAGAAACCCAGGCCAGTGTAATTCTAGCTAGGGAAGCTGATGCCAGGAAATCTACCGAGTGCTTTAACCGGAACCACCATTCAATTAAATGAATCCCATCCTCTTTAACAGGAGTCAAGAAACAAGCAAATGGGGAAACAGTTGTCCTTGAGCGAGGTTCATCCGTAAGGAGGCTAAGAGATTCCAAGTGGATTTGGGATGGGTAATAAGAAAGCCTGTGCCAGTATTGGATATTTACATTTTATTCCTATCCAATATTTCTACCCCACCCCACCTCAGTCTTTCTTTCCTGACCAAGAGAGACAGACAGCCTTCAAAGGAAAGGAAAATTGCATTTCTTAGCCACTTGCAGCTTTTTTTTTTTTTTTAGTTTTTTTAACGTTTATTTATTTTTGAGACAGAGAGAGACAGAGCATGAATGGGGGAGGGACAGAGAGAGAGGGAGACACAGAATCGGAAGCAGGCTCCAGGCTGTGAGCCATCAGCCCAGAGCCCGACGCGGGGCTCGAACTCACGGACTGAGATCGTGACCTGAGATCAGGACTCGAGATCGTGACCTGAGCTGAAGTTGGACGCTTAACCGACCGAGCCACCCAGGGGCCCCACCACTTGCAGCTTTGAATGCCCTTCAGTGATCTATAAAACAAATCAGAATGTCTTCGGGAAAGACAAAACTCTGTCTCTTGTCCCTGGGTCTCCTTCCTATTGGTTTGCTTTCCTTCCTCCTTGCCAAAAAGCAGCCACCTTTCCCAGAGAAGTTATTACAATCCATTCTAAGCACTTCCTCCAAAACTGAATGCAACAAAATCCTGCCTTTATTCATTCAAAGCACAGAGCTGGCCCTCTTTATAAATACTCTGTTTTTAATAAACCCTGATGATATGCATCCATTCAGGAGAATAAAGTGAATACTGTGGAGCTGAAGCAGCTGGCATGCAAAGATCAGATCTCCAGACCCTATCAGTATGTATAGAGCCCAGATCTTTGTACTGTCAAATAGCACATATACAGAAGCTGAGATATTCTGCTGTCTGCATTTTTGTTTCCTGGAAAGATTCATAACAGACAGGAACCTGGGTGGCTCGGTGGGTTAAGTGTCGGACTGTGGCTCAGGTCGTGATCTCATGGTTCATGGGTTCAAGCCCCACATCGGGCTCTGCACTGTCAGAATCTCCACTGGGGATTCTTTCTCTCTCCCTCTCCCTCTCTCTCTCTCTCTCTCTCTCTGTCTGTCGTGCTTTCTCTCTCTCAAAAATAACTTTAAAAAAAGACTGTAACACTGTTCATCTTTAAGGACAGAGATGAGGATAAGAAGAAACTTACACTTTTCATTTCAGTGCTTCTGTACTGCTAGAGTTTTCTAACAATGTACATATGTTCTTTCAAAAAAACAAAGGGTTATTTGAATGATTATGTCTTTTTTGTTTGTTTCCTTTTTAGTGATTCTCTGTATTAAAAAGGGACGTTATTCTTTAAAAAAAAAAAAAGGCAGGTGCTAAAGGAAAGAAAAATTATTCTTGGGGAGTAATTGTTTCTCACATTCTTCTGCCTGACATGATACTACATGATTTTATCCTAAGTCTCCTGCACCTCCACAGATCCATATGCACAGAAACCAAAATTGCAATATTCCAATGGGATCTTCTGGGGGAAAAGAAAAAAGCTTAAATGCTGGGTCCCCCATCAACCATTAAAATGACTCCCCTCTGTTAACAGCAAAATCATCTCCAGGGAGATTAAGCAACACCGATGCTAGTCTTCCTCCAGGCCAGGTCGCCATGGGCGTCACTGCACTGGACGGTGCATTTCAGAGATGAGAACACAAGAAGCTGAGAGGTCACAGGCCTCCATCACTCACACTACAGTGGAGCAGGGATTTAAGCCAAGCTCACTGGGACTTGCCAGGGCCTAAGGTGTCAAGAGAGAAGGGATGTCCCTGTATGTCCCACATCCAATGTCAAAGCCAGCGGCACTGTGACTGCATGCTGCCCATGCACCATGAAATCTCACCCCACAGCCAAGGAACTCTGAAAGGCCCACCTCCAGCCATGGGATATGGGGAGCCACTGGGGACAGATTTGGAAAGTGCCAAATGCAGGTGGCATTTATGACATAAGTGTCTTCCACCCTTCCTGTGTTGCTTTTCCCACCCTTAACTCTGATCAGCACAAACACAGAATGGAAAGTGTCAGGGAAATGGGGATGATGGCAATTCAGGACACAGGCTAGGTACATAGAATAGTGTTTCTTCGGAGATGCCTTCTTCCTGGGCCAGGTAAGCCCATCCTCCTTCTCCTGGCAGCAAGCATGGACTCATGACAACCGCAAACATATAAAATACATCTAAGGACATGAAGACACGCAGAGAGGTCCAGTGACTTGAAAACATGCTTCTTTTTCATACTTTATTCCTATTATCATTTTGAGCAGCTTCTCTGCAGGGAATGCTGGCACAGAAGGCCAAGGACCCAAGGCTCAAAGTTCAAGCCTCAATCCTGGCCCTCTGATGAGATGGTGTCACCTAGTTTTTGTCCCCAAGCCCCCAAGCTACAGTTCGCTGTATGGTCCAGAGAAAAGAAACCAAATAGCTAGTCTTCAGCATTCTTATCTATAAAATGGAACTTTTTTTTTAAAGGCAAGACCCTTTGAAAACCTGGGAACAAAAGTTTCTGCATGAAAAATAGCAGATATTCTTTTGTGATTAATACCTTCAGCGGTACGATTGCAATAAGACGCAGTGAAAACAATCTCCCCACTGGCTCCCTCTGTTAGTCCAAACAGGCAGCTCCACTTACAAGCAAAACCTTCAATTCAAAAATCTCTTCCATCCATTTGAGAAAGCCAAACACAGGAAAGAAAAACAAAACAATTAGCCAGAGACCCCTGTGTAGTTAGAAATCCCTAGATTGTTTGGTAGCCTGGGATAATTTTCTTTCACTTTCAAAATGTTAGAAATGTTCTGGAAAAGTCCTCATTGTTGCTGTCTTTTACCCATTTTATTCCTCTAAGAATTAGCTTCATTTTAGCATGATTTCTGCATAGTGCCTCTCTGCCTGGACATTCCTGGGACAAATCCTTGAGAAAGCTCCTCCTTCACCTTCTCCTCCACCTCCGGCCCAACCCAGGATGTGAGTGTTAATGAATAAACCAGTAAAATAACTCATTCTTCATAGTGTTCATGCTGGAAATTGAGGGGCTAGAGCAGGTGACTACACAGCACTGCAGACTGGACACAGACTTGCTCACCCTTACAAAGCGGCCTTCAGATGCTCTCTTTTATTCAAAGGCAGCCACGTTTTACAGGTGATGCCACACCGTCACCAATGACATTTTAAGGACTACAACAATTGCAGTTTTGTGTCCAGGGTCCCGCCACCAGTGCGCCTGAACCTGGAAGCAGCTAACAGCTCTTGCGTCCAGCTCTACGAGACATTTTCTGGGGTTTTCCGACCCTCATCCCCTTGCAAACCAGAAGCCAGATTGCACCTTTGTACCCGGAAGCAGTCTGTGGTTTAAATTAACAAATGTGCTGACCCCTGAAAACAGAAAGGGTGCTGATGCATTTATATTGTGTCAGATTCCCTCCTGTTAGGTGTGGAGGGGTGGGAACGGGAACCTCCAGGGCACGCAGTTTTCTAACTAGAGAAAATGCCAATGGCCCCAGTGCCCCCTACTAGTACCCCAATCTCCTTTGGGGACACATCATCTCAGGGAAAGCAAAGAGAAGTTCAGCCAGTAGGCATAGAGAAAATACAGATTATTAGACAATACCCTGGGGGTGAGAGAGGGGACAGGACAGTTCATCCGGGTTTCGCTTGGGTTCATTAATATTAAAATATAAAATAAAGGCTATGGCCTCTCTGTCCATTTCCTAAGTTCCGGACCCTTCCCTTTGCGCTCGGGGAGCTCCAAGAGGTGGAGACTAAAAAGTCCCAGCTGCCCAGGAGGACTGTCGAGTCCAGTCTGGGGCTCACCTGCGAAGGGGTGTAGGTCAGGAATGAAAAGAAATGAAAAGAAATGGAGTCACCGTAAAAGACGCTGAGGAGACAAGGGGGAGAGGAGCACAGGAAAGAGGGCACAGTGGTGCAGAAACGGATGGAGAGAGGGAAGCAGGGAAAACAGGGAAGAAAAAACTAAGAGGACAAAAGGGAGGCAGGGAAACGTGAGGAAGGAAAGAAGACTGGGTAGGAAGGAGAGGGGAAACAAAGGGAGAGAGGAAACAAAGACCGAAGGGACGGGACTGATTCGAGGGGGAGAGGGTAAGGGAAGAGGGAGGGGGAGGGGTGCCGAACTACCTCGGGAGAGGTATGAAAGGACACTTGAGGCTGGCCGGGGAGGGAGGCCACGTAGACGCAAGGATCCGAAAGAGGGTGCCACAGTCTAAAGCCAAAGTTCAGAAAAGCCTAAAACTCCTGGGCGGCAAAGGAAATGTAGCCGCCGGGCCGGTGGGCAGGGCGAGATCTGGGGGCCAATGGGGCGGGCCCCCAGCAGGCCGGCTCCCGGCACCTCCTCGGTGTGTCCAGGGTCCTGCGCGCGTCGCCGGGACTGCAAGGCCGAGCTGCGCGCCCCGGTCCTCCCGCGGGTCCGCTGCTTGCTCCGGGCTCAGGGAAGCGCTGCCCCTAGGAGGTCGAGGCCGGGATGGGCAGTCCGTGTAAGCCACTCAGGCCGTCTGGGGCCTTGCCGCCGGGGCTGGGAGGCTTCCGATCGGCCACTGCGGGAGGAAGCACAGGGACATCGGGTCACTGGTTGGCGCGGCGCAGAGCGAGACACCTGGAGGCCCGGGACCTCCGCAAATTCGGGTGACAGCGCGAGGATCCGGGGTCGACACTTTAGGGTGTTGGAAGAAGGAAGCAGGGACCTGCACTCTCCATGCGTCCCACGCGCGCGCTAGCGCGCCCACCCTTCCAGATCCCCTTAAGGGAGCCACTCCAGGGCACAGACTTTGCCGTTTTGCAAATGCTCCCTGACCGCGGCCCGGGTGCACTTGCGTTTGCCCCGCACGCTCTCAATAAAGGAGACGATGGGCTCGGGGCTGCCCGGCCTAGTCGTGCACCCCGGGGTGAGGAGAGGTTCTCAGCTCCAAGACCGCAGGGAAGGAGACACGGAGCTGAGACCCGCGCGCCCCTCCTCCAATGGCCACCAGACACCAGCCACGCGCGCAAGTCGTGGGGGGCGGGGTGGGGGGGAGCTCCCAGCGGGTCAGGTCCGCTGTCCCTCAAGCTACTTGGGGCGCTCGCGGTGCGCAGGTGGCAACCTAGTGGAAAGCGGGTCACCAAAGCCGCCCCTAGTGGACGGCCGCTTGGATCCCTACCACACAGGAGGCGGCCGTGCTTTAAGTGGGAGGCCGTCTTCGTTCTGCCCTGCGGCCTGGGGACCCAGCTGCGATCCCGACTGCGGAAATAGCATGCCCCGGGGCCTCCGGGCCTCCGGATTAAGTGACAGTGGATTTGCCAGATCAGACGGCATTCTGCGTGTTGCTCTATTATTTCGGGTTTTGGGAAGGGGCCCAAGCGCTGCCGCTGGAAACCAGCAAAGTGACGGCACGATTGCGCAACCTCTGTTTCTCCTTTCCCAGCCCCCGGCCGCTCAGCTCTTCCTGCTGGAGGCACAAATTGTTTATACCTAAAGGCTCCCATTTTCAACTTTCTTTCCCCCACCCCCTTTGCAAGTGCTTTTTTAAAGGGGTAGCTCAAAGCGCCTCACTTTGGGATGAGGGGGAACACTTTCCCCGGCAGCTGCCCGCACCCCAGTCCCAGGTGCCGCTTGCCGTGGCTGCGCGGTGCTGGGCCCGATGACCCTGTTGGAGGGACAGGGTCTCTCTCTCTCTCTCTCTCTCTCTCTCTCTCTCTCTCTCTCACACACACACACACACACACACACACACACACACGCACATCTGGTTTCGCAGAGGTTTTGAAGCTATCTGAAGACCTTTTCAGGACACAGTGATCAGTCTGCTCTCCCTCGACTGTCAGCTCTTTCCTAAACACAGTTGTGTCCGCTCAGCCAGCGAGGTCTATAGACCCTCGCTTTCCACTCTGTGCGATCGCTTCAAGGTGAGGACCTGTTTAGAAAACATCAGAGGAGGAGGAGGTTTCTCAGCCTTGGGCCGGTTGCCTTAGACATAAGCGAGAAAATGAACTGGTAAAAAGTTAGCATTCAGGAGCCCAGAGATAGATTCCACCCCAGCCTAGTGGGGTGACTCCTGCAGCTGAGTTTTTAGTTCTGTCCACACCAGGCCCAGGGCAACGTGAGTGGCTCCCACACGCAGGGCCCAGGGCAACGTGAGTGGCTGCATAGGGAAGGCCTGGGAGGCTTGAACGGCCTTAGGTGCCCTGCATGCTCATTTAATCTTAGTGGGCAGGAATGGGGACAAGCGTTTTCAAAATACTGGGACTGCGATTGCAGGGCCACTGGGACCTTGGCTGGGGCAGACACAGGAGGGATCTGGGAAGGGGTCTCCAGGCCAGGTCAAAGGAAAGCAGGCTGGCCGCTGCTGGTTTCTCCCACAAACGCCTGTACCCTGTGCGGCTCTCTGGCAAAGTTTGCTTTCTGGATTAATCCTTCAGGTGCTAATCCCAAGCAGAGATGACTGGAACGAAGCTTCAACTTATGTTTGACAAATACAACATATTTTCTTGGAGAAAAGCAGTATCTTATAGATTCGATATTCAAAACCTTAGTCTTTCCAAAGACACTATGGGAGGGATTTTAGAACCACGAGAAAACACACTGTAAATTATAAATACTAGCTGTCCTGAGCGAACATCTGGTGGCCTCTGTCACTTGTCTGGAGGCAGGGAAGGTGTGTGTGGAGATGGTCCTGCTCTGGCTATTACAAGAAAGTGGATGGGTGTTGAGATTCCCAGAATATCATGTCCCCTCCAAATGTAGAGGAGGCGGAACTTTCTTATTCTCTCAGGCCCCAAGAATTAAACTTTCCTTTCACAGATGGAAAACATAAATCATATTTTCTCACTTACATAAGAGGGAGCCCAGCTTCACTACCCTTTACCAAGATAAAATTAATATGTTGCAATGCGTAATTTGACATTTGATTTGGTAACAGTTAATGTCCATTTGCACCTGATCTGGAGAATGCATTGAAACATATGTATGTGTAGATAAGTAGGTACAGTATTGTGTGTGTTGTGCGTGTATGCACTAGATGACCAAAAGTATTTGCTTTTTACTGAGCATTCATGATATTCAGTTGCTTTCCATACTGAAATTGTTACTGAAAAAAATTCCTACTATTCTTCAAAACTGAACAATAATTAATGATAGTAACTTGTCTTATGGGATAAGTGTCTTTGAAGATAATTTAAGTAATGATTAGAGAAATTAAAGGCAGTGATTCTTATTACTTTGTAATTTTTCAAAGACCAGTTGGGGAGGGGGGGAGGGAAAGTGAAGGTCTTTGAAGTCAACTTTTCTGCCAGTGAGAAAAAGGGTGAAACTCCATGCCCCAAGTAGGCATGTAATTCTCATTATTTTTATGTTCCTGTTCAAACACTAACACTTGAAATGCCAGCTTGAGAAATCGTTTTCGATGATGAGCCTGATTTATTCAATGATTCTTTACCTAGATCTCTAAAGAACTATGGGGGTCAGGAAATTAAGGTATTAGTAACTAAGGTAGCTAATTATTGCTGTGGATTTTGAAAATGGGTGGGATATTTAATAATAGGAAGAAAATATGCTGGTAAAAAAGGGCCATGAATGCCAGTGTCATTCAACGGCTCTGCATTTCTGAAAGAAAAGTATCTTCTAAAGAAAATCAGCCACCAACGAATCCCCCCTCAGTCAGCTAGAATTAGTTTAGAATTCTGAACTGTATGTTTTACCTGTGAATTGTTACCTACTCATCATAATTTGTTTCTCATGTAGAGTTTGAAATTTCTCAGGACAAAGTTTGTTTGGTTAGCAAACCAAAGGCATTATTCTGGAGGTATGAGTCCCTTTTCTGAAGTCTTCCTTCTCCCTGAGATCAGCCCAGGGGAAATCATTTAAATTTGTGGGTATACTTTTCTATTTCAAATGAACCTGCCTCGTTAAATGATTTATGTAATGAAGAAAATTCTGTTTCTATTTCTAATTTAGCAGATAACCTCTAGCTGCTGAGAAAACAGGAAGATTTGAGGTCAAGAACAAGACCCTGAGTAAAGCAATCATCCTGAGACCCCCCACCCCCATTTGCCCTTACATATAAAGCTTAAAGGGATATTAATACTCAGTTTTTGTAATTTATACTTCAACATGTTTGTGCTCTAAAAGAAGTGGAAACAGCAATTTTTTTTCCTCCCCTTGACTGCTACTGTTGACATCTTAATCTTTTCTCTCTCTTTCAGATCATGCTGTTGATCTCACTGAAACTACATGGAAATACAGTTTTTTGCCTGGACATCACAAAGAAGGACTTCTGCCTTGGCAGGTGTGAGGCAGATCAGACGGTAAAGATCCCTTTGTAATCTGGAACATCCCTCTGCCCCACAGTGCCCTCCAAGTTTGTGCTCAGTCTCCTTCACTGCTGGGAAGGGAACTCCTTCCTTTTCTAGGGTTGTAGAAGTTCCAAAATTCTGGTGATGAGAACCCAGATGCAGGAAGGTTTGAAATTAGCATATTCAGTCCATCCATTCACCAACAAGGAAAAGGAGACTCAAGAGCAGGTGAGCTTTTCCCAAGTTATAGGAAAAAATAGCACCCAGAAGGCAGTGTAAGAAGATGCCCCTCACTGTTGACCATCAATTAAATATCTCAAATCTGTTACGTGGACTTCTCGGAGTGGATTTATGGAGGGAGAAGAGGAAGGAGAATTTCCAGCTGCATTTCCCATAGAAACAAGGATGCCAGATCACACAGAATTCAAGAGTCTAGACTTGGGGACACATGATTGAAATGTTCTCTCCATTCCCAAAGCATGTGTTTAAGGAAATGAATCAGAGAAACCAAGAAAAAGAGAAAAAGAGAGAACAGGGGAAGGAAGGAAGGAAAGAAGGAAGGAAGGAAGGAAGGAAGGAAGGAAGGAAGGAAGGAAGGAAGGGAGGGAGGGAGGGAGGGAAGGAAGAAGGAAGGAAAAAGAAAAGGAATAGGTGGTGCCTGGAAGAATCCAGCTGTCGTCCACAAAGCTCTGCAAGCCACAGAAAGGTGAACCTGAAGGTGCTTCTGGACCCTTCAACAGATGGAAAAATTGAGAGCCAGAAAGGAACAATAACTTGGTCAAGGGCACAAAACAAGGTTGGAACCTAGGAGTCCTGTTTGTCAGCCTGACCCTCTTCCTCTCTCTCCCTACAATTCAGGAAAGACAGTCCTGAGGCCTCTTTCAAACTCTACCTGCCTTTCCAGGGACAGAGCATATACACCATACACACCTGTTAAAAATCAATCTGCTTCAAGAAGCTACAAGTTTAGTAAAGATTTATGCCTGGGACCCACTCCAGCTCTCCTCTCTCTTCTCTCTCTCTGCCTCTCTTTCCGTCCCTCTCACCACGACCCAGCCCACACTCCAACACCCTTCCTAACCCTAGGGGCATTCATCCGACCCCTTCCCTGCCAGCACCCCTCACCTTCCCGGCTGGGATGCTTGAAGGTCATCGCTGCGGCCAGCTCCCCGCCGTGCACAGTGACGCCGGCCCCGGGGGGCGCCAGCGGGGGGCCCTGCGCGGGCGACCAAGGCGGCCCGGGGGCGAGGTAGCCGCCGGCCGGTGCGCTGTACACGCCGTGCTGGTTGGAGGCAGGGTAGGCGCAGGCCGGGAGGAAACCGCCTACCGCAGAGAGGCCAGAGGCCGACTGTGAAGATCGAGAGGGACAGACCATCAGCAGCAGGCAGTCCCCGCGTATTCTCCCGCAGGCGCAATTACTGAGCTGGGGGATCCTCATTTCCCCCAGCTATCCCCTCGGATCCCCACGGTAAGCCTGGCCGCTAATTTTCCCAGTAAGGACTCTGGCAAAGTGATGTCCATGTAAATTGTTATAAATAATAGTGGTTAGGGGGTCATGGTATTTACCACCCAAGATTTAAAAGGGAGTCCTCTACCATCTGTGTTCCGGGTTTCAGCTTTTTAAAATAAATGTATCTTGGCAAAAAGCAAGGCAATCCCCTGGACAGGCAGCCTCCCCAAACTAGCGCGATTGAGAAAATGAGAGAAATCTGTGGCGCAGACTCTCGCCGGTGGGGTAGCCAGACACACCAACACGTTCGCCGGCCTGGGAAAGAGTTCTCTTCCCTTTCTCTCTGCCCCCACCCTCCGACCCTCCCGCTCCCCAGTTAAAGACAACTCCTTCCCCGGCGCGCGCCGCTTGGCTACCTGAGTGTATTTAATGTCTGCGTCCAAGGCAGGTTTCTCGAGACCATTCACTCCAGGGGTGGCCGGGAAGGCCGTGCGGTTCACGCCGGCCCAGTCTTCCATCTTGGGGGAGTAGGCGGCACCTTCGCTCCCAGCCAGAGCCCCTGCGGGGACACAGGACGGATTAGAAGGGGCATCCCAATCTGTGCTGGGCACACGCGCGGCCCTCGGGCCGGGACGTTTCCACACAAGCCTAAAAGCACTTGGCCGAGGGTCCTCCGGAACACCTGAGACACTCAAAATCTCAGAAAGCGATCGGAGGCAGAGGGGCGGCTGGGCACCGGGTTTCGCTTTCACTCCTAGCAGGGCATAGGGAAGAACGGCCTGCTCCGCGCTCCTCCCAGACTTCGACCCGCTTGCCGCGAAATGGGAAGTCTCTGGCGGGTACTCGGCCTGTAAGGCAGGGGCTGGGCGCACTCGGCCGAGGCGCCTTTCCGCTGTCCACAGATGGCACCCGGAATGGTCCAAGTTCACATCCACAGCAGGCTCGTGACTATTATATGGATTCTTCAGTCTGAACAGGCGTCTGGAAGGCGACGCAGAACTGCCTCCGGAGACCTACCGGATCTCCCAAAAGAGGCAACAACACAGCCACCACATGCTTCTCAGACGCATGTCTGCTCCTCCAGCACTTCGTGTGCATGGGGAGCCAAGAGAAGACTCCAGATCTGAGCACAAGCCTGATGAGGTCACCTCCCAGCCAAACGCCCACTGATCCCACCAAGGGAGCTTTGGCCCTAGCAGGTGGCCCAGGCTGGGTTTGAATCGGGAGAAACAAAGCTGTGCTGGGCCTCGGAGGGCACCCCAAGGCATCTGGGGCTAAGCATTCAGTTTCCTTCCAGCTGTCCCTCCCTCCTCTCCCTTGGGATGAGGTGAGTTTTGCTTTTTACCCCCCTGCTGAGTCTGCTCACCTAAGAGCACGCCATTCCCTGGTCCGCTGTTGGGAGAAGAGGACAGTGTGAAGAGACTCACAAGTTCTTCCTGAGCCCCAACCATGACTGCCCCAAACCTCCCTCCCTCCTTCCGCTCCCTCCCACTCCTGTTGAGAATGAGGAGCAACACTTTGCTGTGTTATAATTGCAGGCAACGAGCAAATCCTTGTGGCTCTCCCCTGACCCCTGTGGCTGCAGCCCTGGGGCTCTTATAAAGGAGACCCCAGCTCCAGGGGCTACAGGGCCTCTGGGCCTGCTGGAGATCTAGGCCACTTGACAAGACCAGCTAGACAACCCCCTTTGGCCTTTACTCAAAAGAGCCTTTGGGCCTGAGAAGAACAGAACTCTCTAGGGTACGGTAAGGGAACCCAAAATATCGGGATATAAGAAAGGGTCGCAGAATTGACTCTGCGGTTTGTTTAGCTTAGATCTGGTGATAGGAGTTTGCATACTTTTTGCAAGAATGAAAAAGCGCAATTTCAGGCCTCTGAATTTGTGGTCGCCGATTGCTCTTCCATTTGAGAAATACTTTCCATATTTGTCATAAAAAGTTCAAGATGTCCGAGGACTCCCACAGAAGGCGCAAGACCCTCAGTCTCCCTGGCCAGCCCTGAACCCTCCCTTGAGCCATAACCGGTCTGAGGAGGATGGCAAGTGTGACCCTTCACCTGCATGCCCGCCCGCCCACCCCACCCCCCAATCTCCCAATTCTGCCCCTTCCAGGAACGCAACAGAGGGTCGCTGAGACTGACCTGTTTGCTCCATAAATGTTCGGATGCCCAGGATATTGCTGACCGAGTGCGCCGAGGGCCACGAACGGGGAATGCTGACGTGGCTTGCTGTGCCCGGGACCCCGTGGTGGCTGCCCATCTTGGCGCCCGTGGGCGACACAGGGCTGGGGTAGGGGTATTGGTAGATGTGGTTGTAGGGCAGGGCCGGCTGCGGCGGCGGCTGCTTGCTCGCCTCGTAAGGCCCCGGCTGACCCAGGCTACCAATCTTATTGCGCAGGATTCGGCTGATGGAGCTCACAGAGGGCACGTTGTATTTGTCGCAAACGCCGTCGGCCAGCAGCCGATCGCGGATCTCCCAGGCAAAGATGCCAGGGTCGCCCTGCTTGTAGTCCCGGATGTGCTTGACCACGTTGGGGGTAGTGACACGAGGTTTGCTGCCCCCGATGGCCCCGGGCAGGATGGACCCTGTCTCGTTGTAGCGCGCCAGGATCTTGCTCACGCAGCCGTGGGATACGCGAAGCTGCCGGCTGATGTCACAGGGTCGGATGCCCAGCTGCGCCAGCTCCACGATGCGCAAGCGGATGGCGTTGGGCAGGGGGCGGCCGTTGACGAACACACCGCCCAGCTGGTTCACCTCGCCGTACGTCTGCTCTGCGGACGCGCCGGACGACAGTAAACGGGAGGGAGAGAAAACACCAGCGGGTTAGCCAAGAAGGGTGGCCACACCAGACGAGGGGCCGCCTCTGAAAGTGACCGGCGGGCGGATCCTCAGAATCTGCGAGCAAACGGACTGTGTCCGGGCTCCGGGAATGGGCACCCGCGTAGGGACCGCAGAGGGGGACGCCGAGCGCTTCAGCCCTGTAAGCCCTTTCTCGACTTTTCACGCATCTAATTGGAACATCCCCTCCTGCGACACGCCGAACTCCCCCACCCCCAACCCCCGAGGGTTGGGGGCGTGCGAAGAACGCGACTTCTCCGGGACCCGGGACCCGGGACCTGCTCTCCCAGGGAGTGCAGGAGAGAGGGAAAGGAGGCGCCGGGACGCAACCCGCCTCGTCTGCCCGCCCGCGCCCTGCCTGCCTCCCGCCCCTTACCCATAGCGCGCGGGCCAGCCAGCTGTCTGGCGCCGAGGCGGCCGGGGCTGGGCCCGGCGCAGTCCGGGAGAGCTCGGGCGCCGCCGCCGCGGGAGAGGCATAGAGGGAGGGCGCGCGCGAGTCGTGAGCCGCGGCGGACGGGCCGCGGGCTGGAAATGCGCCGTGCGCCGCCGCGGAGCGCGCAGCCGCCCTCCCCCGGGCGCTCCCAGGACACTCTCCACGCCCGCGACCCCAGGCCTAGAGTGAACTTCATCCGATTAGGAGAAATTCGTCTGATCGGGAGGCTGCAGAGTGCGGGGATCAATTTGACGTGTCCTCCACGTCAATCTCGGCAGTCACGCCGGAGACGCGCGAGTTGGCAGCTCATTGGTTCCCGTCACTGCACCCCAGCGCCCCCCTCCCGGGCCTGAAACTCTACCCCCCTCCTCCTGTCCTCCTCTCCCCTCGGCCCTCTTCCGGGACCCATCCCCCCTACACACACACACACACACACACACACACACACACCACATACACACAAGTCCTAAGCCGGGCCTGGGACCTTCCAGGGTCTTGACTCCCCTCGAAGCCCCTTACGCCTCCAGTTTTGAGAATTGTGGGGGTAGTCATTTCAAATTGGTAACTATTTATTAGTGCTAGCATTAGTCGTAGAACTAGTTTTGGATTTAGTTTTATTGTCACTTCCACCAACATTGCAGCTAGGATATCAGAGGATGAGTTGATCCTAGGAAGGTCGTTGGTGTATGGCTGCCTCTACCGCCTCTTTCCCCGGGGAAGGGGCCCGGAAAGAGTGGTGCCAGTGCCCAAGTTCCAGGCATGGGTGCGTCGTGGTGAGTGCTCAGCGTGGTGCTCAGTGCTTGCCTGGGAAGGAGGGGGAGGCTAGAGCCTAAGACGATTTGTGCTTGAGCAGACTCCTCCGTGTCCCATTTCCAGACGACACCCCAAACCTGACCATAGGAAATCTTTACAATATATAATTGCTATCCACTCCATTGGGATAGTGGCGAGATTTCAGTGATGTGAAAAGGGCACATTCTAGATTCTTTCTGCGGACAGGCCCACCCACCCGAACTCATTTCTGATACATGGCACAGGCCGCAGGTCGGAAAGTAATTCCCACCTGCTTGGATCCCAAGAACAGGGATGCTTCATCCTCGGACGCCAGTCTTGTCCTGGCGACTTGTGGGAGGTCGCATGTCCTAGCTTCCTCTGTAGGCCTAAAGGGCAGTTCCTTTCTTCCAGGCCGGGAACCCCACATTCTTCCCCGCCCAGGCGGCCTAGCCTCGTCTTCCACACAGCATCCGCGGCTTCCGGGGGTCCTCGTTCAGTCACTGAATAGTCCCTTCGCCTTTATTTGTTCTTGTGTTTACACAGCCCCGAACTCTTTGGCCTTAGCATTTCCCCGTCAACTCTTCTCCATTTGTATCTGGGTCAACGCCCAGTTCTGGACTTCCCACTCTGTGTCGACAACGATGGCAGTCCCAGAAGGAGTCATGCAGTGGGGTCCAAGAGATGGCAGGTGGAGGGAGAACGCTCCCGATTTTGCACTGAACTAACAAGAGGAGACCGGGACCTGGGAGTCCGGAGCTTGGGTTCAGTAAGTGCCAAGGGCATTCATTGGCTGACCTGGCCGGAGCAGGAAGGGGGGCGTAGGAGGGAGTGCTCAGTGCTCAGGACTCCCAGCTCTCCTCGGGGGACCGGAAAGATTCCCCTGTGCTCCGTCCCCTAAGATCCTAGTACTTGGGAGCCTACAGAGAGCTGCGCACTGCCCCACCCCACCCCCTACCCGCTACGACGCTGCCGGAGGCACACCCGACCAGCTCAGCCTGGGGAGCCGAGGCGATCCTCTCACCCTTCGCTACAGGGCCAAAGAGCAACCAACGGCTCCTAACCAACCTGTCGAAATATGTCAATTAATTAGGAGGGTCTGAGCCCTATACCCTGGTCTGTCTGGACAGAGGGCGCGGGGCCCAGGCAAAAATTATCTTTGGAAAAAGAAAACCCGGGTTCGGAAGAGGTGAGGACTCTTCCCTCCCGCTGCACCGAGAAAATAGTGCAGCCTTGGTCTCTGGGATCCTCGGGGAGGCCACGGGGACCAGGAATAGGACAGTCAGAGCTCTGGTGAGAGGGGGGTGGGGTGAAACTATTTGGACTAAGCCTGTTCACGACCGTGCAGGATCGGGTTACCGACGGGGGAAAGGGGGCGGTTTGGATTAAGGTGGGCACAACAGAGCCAGGAGCTCTGCTGCAGGCACAAAGCGGAGAACTGACCACACACTGTATGTAGAGCGTTCTGAGGCCGGGCCGCAGGAGGTGGCATGCGCCGGCCCCCGCCCCCGCTCAGTTCTCTCCAGGTGGTTTGGAACCTCTTAGTCCCCGATGCAGACTTTCATTGCCTTAATTTCAGGTCGGGGGCTGGAGACCAAAAAGATTGGTCCCTAGACCTGGGAACCACAGCACCCATAACCCAGCGCATCCCCCAAGGCTAGGTGAAACAGCTAAAGCCGTTTCTTTCTCCTGTAGCAGAGGAGTCAGCATGCACGCTCAGAGAAGAGCAAATAAAACCGGAGGTGCCATGGGGAGAGCTGGTTCGCA
Source organism: Panthera pardus (assembly GCF_024362965.1). Classification (NCBI taxonomy): domain Eukaryota; kingdom Metazoa; phylum Chordata; class Mammalia; order Carnivora; family Felidae; genus Panthera; species Panthera pardus. The sequence goes on along the minus strand of NW_026526821.1, from coordinate 46,592,033 downwards.
ACTACCCTGTCAGGGGAACATCTTCCCACCTCTGCCAGTGGAGCGCTGGACGCTGGCAAAGACGTGCAGCCCAGACAGCATCTTCTTCTCCTCATTCCCCTGGGCCAAGGCCGTCGGGGCGGGGGTTGGACCCGAGAGTTCTTTATGGTGTCAGAGCCCGCAGCCCCGCACTTCATATCCCACATCCACCCTCCCACCCTACCCCTCCAGCAGCCAGCTGCTTGCTGCCCAGACCACACAGCGCTGTAGCCTCCTCAGAGCTGGCCCCCCAAAAAGCTTACAGTTTGTCGCCCCCTGTCGGCCTCCGACCCTACTCAGCGTGTTCCCGCGGTGGGCTGGACTGGCCTGGGGGCGAGGTGATTGATCCAAAGGTGGGATTGCGAAGAAAAGGAAACGTCTCTTCCACCTGTCTGGGATGCAGCTTGGTCCCCTGCATGACCAAAGGGACGGCGACATGGTCGGCGCTGAGCCCGCAGAGGTAAAAAAAAAAAAAAAAAAAAAAAAAAAAAGTAGTTTCATATGTACGCTGGGCTAGGTTTGGCTTAGCTGTTTTGAGCGCCCATGGCGCAGCGGGCAACCGAGTGAAGAGCGCTTCCCAGGGGCGAGGGAGCCGCCAAGGTAAGGGAGCACTCCGGGACCTGTGACTGGATGGGTCCAGCTAGGAGGGCTGCACGCCCTGCGCGGCGAAGGGCGGATTCGAGGGTCCCGGAATGGGACCCAGATTTCCCAAGGCAGAGAAAGGAGAGGCGGACACCGCCAAAATCGCGAGTTAAAGATGAGGCAGGAATAGAGTGCCTGCCTCCTTGGGGGACTGGGAGCTGGCGGCGGCTAGAAGGGTCGTCCAGGGCCATCCTTGGGCCAACAGTCGCCCCTGCTTCATGTTTCCTGCGTCGCTTTAATTTTTGGTAGGACTGTTTCTGGGAGCCGTTTGGGTGCAAACGAAACCGTGCCAATCGCAATAGGCCAGGGTGTTCTCGGGAACCTTGTATTCCAGAGTCTATGGGAGAAATCTAAACAGGCTCATGAAAGCCTGACTGGGGTCCCGCTGGGTCGAAGGAGCAACCGCGGGTCCCGGTGCGCCCAGTCTTGCGTTTCGGTTCTGCAAGAAGGACCCGAGGGCAAGAAACACAGGCAGCCTCCTTAGCCAAGCCTGGGCCTAACGACCAACGGCCGGTAGCCACCGCCTTCCCTTCCTCCCGCGACGCAGGACCAGTGCAGGCACCAGAGTAAGCAGGGTCAGGAGCCAGGGTTTTCCTTCCGACAGCCGTACTTTAGGCCTGCCAAGCCGGCAATTGCTCCCGCTTGTGTCCCGGTTCAGCCCAGTCCCCAAATTGTTGCTATGAGTTTAAGAACACTGTACCATGCGTCGTGTGGATAGAAATCAAACTAACCGAGTCTTTTAATTTTCCTTTCTCAAAAAAAAAGTCGTGCAGGCTTCAAACGCCTTTTATGCACTAGGTTATATTGTGTCCCCCTCCCCAGATTTGCAAAGGAAATTCCACGCACCACACTTGAAAAACAGTAATGGGTTAGAAGAGCTGACCCGGATCGAGCAATTGCAAACCCTCTGCGAACGTGCCAAAGGCTGACTAGCTCGTTGGAAACGGGAACTTGAGATAAAGCAATGAAATTCCAACCCGAGTGTCCACTGTGGCGGCGGGAGTTGGGAGGAGGGCAAGAGGAAGGAAGACTCCAGGCTGAATTGGCCCTTTTGCCTGTGGCCCCCGCAGAGTGCTGGGCGGGTACATCCTCCAAACTAAGTGGACTCACAGGGAAGCGCGGTGGGGGAGTTGCGCCCTGCACCTGCCGCTCCCCTTTAGGACACACACCCGGCAGATTTAAATGGACGGTGTTGAAAACGGTGCCAATTAGCATTAAAATAAGATCCACAAGAAGGAGAAATGCCGTCCTCAACCAGTCCCACGGCTTGTTTCCAGTTGGCCTGCTGGTGACCAAGGTGGGCTTGAAGTTCTTTGCCTAGCCTCGCATTTTATTTGCTAGCCTGGAAATGTTTATTATCGAAAGCAGGTCAGGTCGGCAGAGGTGGGGTGGAGAGCCATTTCTGCCTACACTGGCTGCTGTAAGGGGAGAGAAGCAAAGGCATTTTTTGTCACTTTCCTAAAATGAAATGGTTAAACAAGAATAGATGTGTATTTCCCTCGTGAATAACAAAACAGTCCCCTGATTCCGTTCAAAGAGTTGGCGGGGAAAAATTGAAAAACAGCTGCGGAGAAACTCCCACAAGAAATAAACACGGATCAATTGAGCGTCTCAAATGAAGATCTAAGATACTTTGTATCCTGTGATTCAGTGATATGACTACTACATTTGTAACATTCCTTTTGGAGTAGAAACATTTTAAATGTCACATTTCGATGATAAAAATAAACTGTAGAAAAACAATGCCATTTGCAGGAGCGAATGGTTTCTTTGAACCTTCTGAAGGAGCAGCGACCTTCCCACTCTTGCATGTATATTCAAATAGGCACCAAATCCAGGGTTTCCATTATTGTTCTTAAATCTCCCTCCTTTCCTTGGCAGTGGGTATGTCAGATAAGCTTCAGTTTCCCCTTATATGTAATGATCTACACTATGGAATTAGATCTATTTCATTTCACTCCAGCAACATAAAATTTTGCACAGGGCTTCAGGCACTGGTCAAAATTCCACCTTTGCAGTGAGGTCTCCAAAATGTTTACGTGACAGTGCTAAAGTCTAAACAGGAATATTAAAGTAGAAATATTTGGGAAACTTAAAATGTCCATGGGGCATATCTCCTGTACAGGGTCCGGGTACTTGGAAGAGGAGAGATCTGGGAGTAGCCACATGGGTACAAAAGATAGAAGTGGCAGTTTCAAGGGGCAGTGAGAGGATGATGGCATGCCTGCCTACAGGATGACTGGCAGTGGGCGAGGGTTTCCTGCTGCCTGGAGGATGCCCCTGTGAATCAGACTTGCTCTGTTGCAAATATTGACACGTCTGAGACATTCACACTGCCCAGCCTAATTGGAAGCAGCTTGAAGTGAGCTGCCCTTGAATGCTTTGGAGGTTTTTCATCCTCCATGGACATAGAACCTGGATGTGAACAGGCATATGGAAACTGAAGGACAAGAGGAGAGCCCCTTTTCTTGAATTAAAGACAATGCCCAGCCAGTCCTGGTTTACCTGGATTTGTCTGATTTCTTATTAAAGAACAGTCCTCTTCAGTCTTCAGTGCATGTGAGTGTGCACACACACACGTAACCATAATTCAGGCGCTGGAAAGTGGGTAGGGAAGAGGTTTGCAGAATGATTGTTGTGATAATAAGTTGGACACAAAAGAGAAAAGAACACTGAAACCTGCCACTAGTTGATTTTCAACTTCCCCTCAGGCAGGTGGACAGGGAAGCAGGAGTCCTGTCCCCATTTTTGGTTACCTATTTCTTGCAAGCTTGAAATTATCATTCATAGTTAGATGTTACTGACTTTGTTTCTCAAATCCCCCACACTGTTTAGAAACGTTGCTATAAAGGCTTTGTTCCATGACTGTGGGTTTGTCTGTAGCATAATCTCAGAAGTCTTGAAGGCCTCTGGTATTGCATATTCTCAAAGCAGGATCTCCTTCATATTCACTTAATTTTTCTTGTGCATATCCTGATGTCATTTCTCCCTGTGATGCCACTTAAATAATTTTCCTTGTCAGAAATCAAGTGTCCTCTATGATGAGCTTTCTTTTAGGCACAAACAGGATTTTTACTTGTAGCTTTTTACTGCCGGTCTAGTTGGTCACTTTTAGCTAATTAATAATTGTTTGATACCTTCTGTCTAATTGCTGCAATATCCTAATGCTGGCTACATATATATTCACATATATATACGTATGTATATGTGACATGTCTGCAGCTTGGTGATGGTTTTGATTTTCTCCCCCCCACCCCCACCCCTTGTGTATGGGCTATGGAGTTTTATTGAAGACCCGTAATGCCTCCGGTTTTGATTTAGTGTTTTGGAGTTTGTGATCTCATTGCCCGGTATGGAAAATATTAGACAGGGTCTGCAGATTGTATGCAGGAAAAGACCCACATCACCACCATGAGCTGAGTGCTCGTCCCCAGTGCTACAATAAGCTGACTGTACAGCCATCTAGAATCATTATTCAGTTTTTATGCCTTTGGATAAAGACCACTTCAGCCAGTCCTGCTTATGCAAAGGGTTGTTAAAGACACTGCTTCTCTCCATGGCTGCACATTAGAACCACTGAGAGGCAGGGGGATCTTTAGGACACTTGATGTCTGAGTCCCTCACCCCAGAGATTCTGGTTGATTGTCAGGGTGCAGCCTGGATGCCAGAATTTTGAAAAGCTGCCCAGGTGATTCTAATGTACATTAAAGTTTTGGAATCTCTGCCTTAGGGAAGGGACAATAAAATGTGATGCTTTTTGCTTTGCCACTGTCTTCAGGGACGCAGGACTGACTAGCCCTATTTACCTCTGGGAACATCTTAACACGACACATGAAAACATGTTTAAATCCACAACTAAAACATCCCTCCTGTTCATTTTTACACGATGTCATCATTCTGGCTCTGGAACCGTCTGTAAAGGACAGCCACTGCCCTCTCAATCTGCTTGCTGTTTTTAAAACACGAACCCTCTGTCTCCCTGTCCCACACAGGAGAACACAGCCTCCTAAATTTAACCATCTGCACAGTGAGCTGAGGTGGCGGTCACTGTGGAGGTGACAATTGACAGCCATTTGCATTGAATAAGATTGACTTTGGGAAAGGTGGAAATGAATAAAAAACGTTGGCCCAAAAGGAGTCAGAATAATTGCATTGTCCAAGGAGGCGGGAGTCAAGCTAGACTTTTAACATTAAGTAACCGCTGAACCCTAGACTCCTAAGATAGCAGGGTAGGCAAAACCCTCGAACTTCTGGTCGCATCTAAGAAACACTGAATATTCGTTTGTTTTCATGATCATTGCTGTATGGTTAGCATTATTTGATTGCCATGCATTTGGGTAAGGACTTTTTTACAAAGGCTGTGGCAGTGTTGCATTATAGACCTGGTGTTGCTTTCCCACAGGATTGCTGGCTTGTGATAACAACAGCAGTGTCAATATCATGAGGGGGAGGGTAGAAAGAAGAGGAGCAAGGGAGGAAGGAGGTAACAAAAAGAAGGAAAAATACTTCACCTGTTCTCTTTAAAAAGGTCTCAGAAATCAATTAAAAGAAAATGACTTTTCATTTTTATTAGCCTCACCTGGGTAATAAATGGTAAGATTTAGTCCACTTTGATTTTATTTTTATTGCTTTATAAGTTTATGTGTATTTCAAAATATAACCTGCATTTCATTTTTAAACAAGTTCCAAGAAGGTCTGAGAGTAAGTCCATTGCTGCAGGATGGATATTGACTTTAAAAGTGCATGTTTAAAAAATGTTTTTTAGAGGCACCTGTGTGTCTCAGTTCGTTCATCATCAGGCTTCAGCTCAGGTCATGATCTCACGTTTCGTGGTTTCGAGCCCCACACTCAGCTCTGCACTGAGTGTGCAGCTCCAACTCGGACCTGGAGCCTGCTTCAGAGTCTGGGTCTCCCTCACTCTCTGCCCCTCCCCCACTTGTGCCTGCGCCCTCTCTCTCTCCCTCTCTCCCCCGCTCTCTCTCGAAAATAAACATTTTTTAAATAAATAAAAAAAAACCAAAAAGCCTTTTTAGCTATAAACATTTGTTTCTAAGTCACCACTACAACCAAGAGAACAAATACACTAATTTTTGTGGGGCTTTTAGGTCTTGTTTATTTTTAAAAATATTACATGGGCAGCTCTTGAGACCTAAAAATGTGTATTTTAGAAAGTACCAATCTTGTAAAAAATTCTTTATATTCATCTACTGTAATAAGATTATACCATTTGTACTATGCTCTAAGATAATGTTAAAATAATTTAAAGGCATGTGAAAGTTAATAACAGTAACAATCAAAGCTAAAATGCCCTTAAAATGGTCCAGCATTTCTCAGCGACAACCAGAAGCTGAAAGGTTACAGGGTTTAAAAAAGGCAGTAACAGATGCTGAACATGGACAGCCACGGGACTGTTGACCTTACAAACGGATATGCTGAGAAAATGAGTTTTGACAGGGTTTCTAAGCATCGAGATGTTGGCAAGGTGGATACCTGAATTAATAGCCATCCGGCTGGGAAATACTCTGTTTGGAATATTGCCTTTTGACAGGCCAGCAGGCTAGAGATTTGCTCCCCTGTAATGGGGCAGCGGCCGAGGTGCTGTCCATTTCTTTTTGGGTAGTAACACCTCTGGTTGAGCCAAGACTCTGCTTGGTTTCATGTCTCTTCTGTAATTACATTTCACAAAATACAACCCAGGTCATTTTGCGAGGAGCTGGTGTTTGCATGTGGGGGACATGTGTTCGTGTTTGCGATGTCAGCCAACTGATTTTGGGCAGAACGAATCTGTCACTTTCATCTTCCTTTCTGTTTCAACTGGGCGTAGGTAACTCTGGAAGAGGGGCGGTGGAATCGGCTGGGCTTGGGGAACAGCACAGCTTTAATTTGGATGAATAGCCTTAGGTGCAGTTTGATGGCAGTTTAATCGCACTATAAGCTTGAGGTGCTTCTGGCATGTGAGGCTCTAGTCACGCTGCCCTTCATCACAGAGGGGATAGGGATTTGAGTTGATGGCTCTCTGTTCTCACTGTGCCTTTAGAGCTTTTATTTGTGTCTCTTATATTGAAGCCGATAGGAAGGTTGGGGAAATTTATGATCAAATGTGATTAGAGCTACTAGTCATGGCAAGATCGTGTGTTTTGAATTGTGAGTTGGCACACAGGGTCTATAAGCTCCTCTGTAAGCCTCACTATCTATTGGATCAAAAATGCACCGTGCATCTCAAACTCAGAAAGTAACCTGGTTACGGAAAGCACAATATGGATGAGTCCGGCCTTTTATTAGTTCTCAAGTCTCATGTTGGAATCCAGGCTCTCCCATTTACTGAGACCTAACCTCAGTGAGTCTCTGTGGGCTCACCTACCAGAGAGGGTCGCAGTAAGGTTTAACTACTCCCACCACAGAAAATGCTCAACAGCAGGAGGTGGTTAGGTTAATCAGTGGCCATTGTTCTCATTACATTATTTTTCCATATTTTTAAGAAACTAATACATTTTAATTTTTGTCTCTTTCATAGGACATCTGTTAGACATGCAGTGGATGATTTGCTAATAGAAATATTTATAAATCAAACTGTATTAAATTGTGTCTTCAGAAGAAAACAGCTTAAAGCATTTTCCTGAGTTTCTATTTGTTTGCCACATTCTTTTGTGGTTCTGAGGCACTGCACAGGACTGGCTTGAGGCGCTAAAGTGACACCCACCGGGGAGACAGGGTGTGCTGCCAAAGGAAGGCAAGTAACAGAGGTGTCGAGTGGCAGCTGTAAACTCTCCAGTTTGAGAAAAGTAAGGAAGAAGGGAAGTGGATAGTTGGCCCAGACTTTTCTGATAACATGGAAGAACGGTGGTTTTTATTGGAGCCAGTTCTTCTGGAAATGTTGGGCCCTGTACTAACAGGATCATGGGCCTGTTCTGGCTTTACCAGCTGTAACGTCACTCTCTTCCTTTGTCAGAGATAAGAAGACCTTTTACTTCTGTGTTTACTTTCTTGTTCTTTTGTCCCGAGTGGAGGGTTTTCCCTTGCTCGTCTGCCTCCTGGACATGTTCTTTCTCCCAGAGAAAGCATGGGGCGAGGGGAACTCTCTCACGGAATAGGCCCAGTGTCTTGTGAACTGGGGCTTAGGCTTGTTTTTTTCAAGTTTTTTTTTAACGTTTATTTATTTTTGAGACAGAGAGAGACAGAGCATGAATGGGGGAGGGTCAGAGAGAGAGGGAGACACAGAATCTGAAACAGGCTCCAGGCTCTGGGCTGTCAGCACAGAGCCCGACGCGGGGCTCGAACTCACGGACCACGAGGTCATGACCTGAGCCGAAGTCGGACGCTTAACCGACTGAGCCACCCCCATGCCCCTTGGGCTTGGTTTTAAGTGGCTGTCTCCCCACGCAGGTCCCTGCTGTGACAGCATGCCCCTGGATGAATGAGAATAAGGTTTGAGTCCGCCACCTTCCGCGAATTGCCATTTTTTTCCTAAAAAACACATCTCTCTTGAGTTGCCCCACATTTTCCCCATTCCCTGAAGTGCTTCAAATCCAAGATTTTGGTAATGTGGCATCTTCTTTAAAAAACCATACCCTGGGGATTACTGGGCTATTGGTTATTTACACCTCATTCACATAGGCAGCACGCTTTAGTGTTCTGATGACCTCTGTTTATTGTAGGACATTCACTTTATGCACTGTAGTGGACACCATTGGGTGCTGCACAGATCCTTCACCCACCCCGCCATCCAGGTCTCAGACACGCACCCCCACTGCTAGGGGTGCTGATGTTCACAGTTCCCAGCTGAGGCCCCCTCCCATTGCCCTGGGCTGATGACAGCCATCACACCCAAGCAGACACTCCCTTTCTGGGGGCAGCCCACATCTAATGGCTGCTCATGTGGAGGTTTGAAAGTCTCAAAGAAGAGCAACTGTGAAGTGCTGTCTCAGCGCCAGAGCTCAAGTGGGACCATGAAGGCTTTTCTTGCAAAGGCTCATAGCCAAACTTTCCTCTCTCAGTTGTGGGCCCTCATCTCCCAGAGGTGCTGATACCCAATAAACCTTCTGCCACAAATCCGGACTCAAGTCTGCTTCTTGGGGAACCCAGCTGCATGACGTATATGACCTCCTTAGCCAGTCATGTGGGTTTGTTCCAAAGATGAAAGGTTGAAGGCATGGAGTGAAAATCATTGCCACCCAACCACACAGGAATGGAAGCCAGGATGGCTGGCTCCCAGCTGCCCCACCATCCTCCTGCCCAACTGAGGGAGCTGCTCTAAGCAGGTGGCAGTTCTCAGAGAAAGGAAATTATTTAGCTTGTAGAGCCCCAGGCTAAGGAGAGAGCTGGGTGAACTATAGCAAGGCCATGTCAGATTAGCATCGGGGGTTTTAGAATCTGAGAAGCAAGAGAAAGGCAGTTAAGTATGAAGGCATGGAGGAGGGGGTTCTGGGACAGATGCAGTGATTTTAAAATGTGGTCTGGCTCTGTTTCCAATGCTATGTAAATTTCTGAAATGAAAATACAGCAGAACTCCTAGGGACTCCACAAATTAGAATTTGGGAATATGAGCTGTGTTTGTGGGCTTGTACCAGCTCTGAAAAAGAGCCTCATTGAGCAAATTAATCAAGTAGCTTCTATTACAAGGGAAACCTATCTACTGAAAATTAAATGACTTTCAGACTCTTCAGAAGGATTGTGTTAATGGGCACTTCATTTGTGAAATTATAAAGAAAATTCTTTCTACAATCAACACACGGATGGTGATTCAGGGCTTGGGATCCAGATGTGGTTTTTGACCTTTATGGACTTTATGTTCTGGTCACTTGTTTCTTAAACTTAAGCATGCGTCTCTAGCTGGTGCTTGGCCATGAGATAGAGGGAGCTCCTAGCCATGAGAAAGCACATCCTCCTGAAATGCCAATCTCACCTAATGATTTTGGAAAATAACATTATTTTCATATCAGAACAAGCATGGACCCTATGTTTCTAGAAGCATTACTTACAATAACGAAATTATGGAAGCAGTCCAAGTGTCCATCAATAGATGAATAGATAAAGAAGATGTGGGATATATATGTATATATATATATATATATATATATATATATATACACACACATGCATATATATACATATATACACACACATACATATATATATACATACATATATATATACTCATACATACATATATACATACACACACAAGGGAATATTACTCAGCCATAAAAAAGAATGAAATCTTGCCATTTGCAATGACATGGATGGAGCTAGAGAGTATTTTGCTAAGTGAAATAAGTTGGTCATTGAAAGACAAATACCATATGATTTTACTCATGTGGAATTTAAGAAACAAATGAGCAAAGGAAAAAGAAAGAGACAAACCAATAAACAGATTCTTAACTAGAGAGAACAAACTGATGGTTACCAGAGAGGAAGTGGTGGGGGTGGGGGCGTTGGGAGGTATGGGTGAAATAGGTGATGGGGATTAAGGAGTGCCCCTGTCGTGATGAGAACCAGGTGATGTATGGAAGCAATGAGCCACTATATTGTACACCTGAAACTAAAAATACATTGTATGTTAACTATACTGGAATTAAAACTAAATATATATACAAAAAAATTTCCTTCCTTAAAAAAACACAAGTATGGATTTTTCATGGCATAGGATGCAACATGTTTGCCCATTTGAAGAACAAAATAGAAGTTGTCACCCTGGAGCCTATAGATAGGCAGGGAGTTCCCCTTGGGCATCAGGAGTACTATAGTGGAAACTTTGAGCCTCACTGAAAGCAGAGTGAATCAGAGGTAAAACCACAGTTCTGAGGTGAAAGAGGTCACGAGTGGCTAGGGGCCATGGGCGTTTGAGGAAGGAGTTGGCTTCTGAGATCAACCTTGAAGAGTGAGTAGACAGGTAGAGGCCCAGAGGGTGAAGGAGGAGCAGGAAGGGGCTTTCCAGGAAATACAGTGAGCAAAGGGAAGGGCATGGGAAAGCAGGGGTGCAGAGTAAATAATTTGGTTTTGGAAGGGAGCAGGGCCCCACATGGAAAGTGGTGGTAAGTAAGGACAGCAGGACAGAGAATTGAGGCCATGCAGTGGGCGCCTTGGAAAACAAGTTAAGGAGCAGCTATAGAATTAGGGGGCACCAAGGAGGGGAGGCTGATGAGCTGAGACCCAAGTCCTGGGGAAAAGCATTGACTTCAGAACCCAGATTGTGCAGACTGAGGATGACTCCTGGCTCAAACACTTTTCATTCTGTGGACAAAGCATCAAACCTCTGAAGGTCAGTTTTTCCATCTGGAAAATGGGATCACAATATAACTGATTTCTGGAGTTATGTACCTGAAATAAAGAAGATAAAGCACTTAGTAAAATGCCAGCTGCATAGCAAGTGCTCAATAAATGTTATAACAATTATTGGTTATAGTGATATATAATCCTTTTAATATAGTATAATATATACTGGCTGTTATGGTTCTCCAGACAAATTAGTGAGAAAGCAAAAGGAAGCCAGGTGAGCTGGGAGCTGGGAATGCCAGAGAGGATAGTCACCCAGGCAGGCATTTTGCTTTGCTAATTGTAAAACAGTCTAGTATTCACCAAGTCAGAATTTATGCAAGTGACAGCCTGCTGGCCTCCAACATATTTATCCCTGGAGAACAACAGGACCTCATTTTAAAAACCCTTCTGAGTTGAGGTATGCTTTCACAATATTCTCCTGCACCACAATATGCTCAGCATTGAGAGCAGTGGAACTTTGGGGATAAGCTGGAGAGACCAGGGGCCAAAAGGGAAGCAAAAGCATTATGTCCAGGGCCTCCCTGGAGATTGATGGGCCAGTCTCTTCCTTGAGGAAGTTATATGCCTTCAAGACCGTGAAACTAGTCATTCTTTAAAATTTGATTTTATTTTTTGTCAATAGGTGAAACATTCATATGACTCAAGGGTCAGTTTCCCTTTGAGAAGCCTTGTTCTTACACACATCCTGCCCTGTTCCCTCCCTGGAATGTACAAGGACACATTCTTATTATTTGCTTTTGTGGCCTCTTATGCAAATATATGCAAATGAGAATACATAGTCTTTCCCCCCACTTTCTTCCACAAAAGGCAGCGTGCCAGACACACTGTTCTGCCCTTGGCTGTTTTCACTTATCCTGGAGATCTTCCCACATCAGCACATGAAGAACTTCACGTTCTTTTCTTAATAGCTGCATAGTGTTCCACTGCCTGAGTACCAGAGTTTATTCCGTGTTTGAATTATGTCCAATCTTTTGCTGTGTTGTGGGCACACAGGTATGCATCTGTGGGATAAATTCCAGAAATGGAATTTCTGTGCTAAAGGATATATGCATCGTAATCTTGATAAATACTGCCAAATGATCTTCCCATGGGGGTTGTGCCATATCACACTCCCTAAAGCAACTTTTTTCAGCCTCTCTGTTAAGGGATAGATGGTGTATTATTGTGGTTATAGTTTGCATTTCTCTTTGTATGCATGAGATGGAACATCTTTTTATGTGTTGAAGGCATTTTGTAGTTCTTTTTCTGTGAAATGTCTTTGCCCATTTTTATATTGGGTTGTTGGCTCTTTTCTCTGTTTCTAGGAAATCCTCATATAATAGAGAGAGTCATACTTTATCTGTAATCTAAGATGGAGATCCCCCTCCCCCAGTTTCTCACTTGTGTTTTGACTTTGCTTTTTTTTCCCCCCAAGAGATTCTTGACTCTTAGGAATTGGATTACCCTTTTCTTTCTTTTTCTTTCTCTCTTTCTTTCTTTCTTTTTTTTTTTTTTTGTAAATTTGATGGATTCTGGATTTTGCGTCACCATTAGAAAAGCTTTCTTCCTTCCATGATACAAGAAGTCTTTCATGCTTGCATCTGGTACTTCCATGGCTTCATTTTTTACATTTAACCTATGATCCATTGGAGTTAACCTGAGTGTGTAGTGTGAGGTGTGGGTCTGTCTTTCTCCAGTGGACCACCTGGGACAGGATCCACTCATAGAAGTGTCATTTTGACCTGACAACCGTGCCGTTCCTGGTTTGAGGATTATCAAACTTCCTAACCTGTGCTCTTGGCCTCTGCTAATGTCATCCCATGCCATTCCTCCTGTGCGTTTGTGATTTCCTGGTGTCTCCTTCCAAAACTCCTGTCTGACCATGCTGTTCATCAGTCTAAAACATCCAGTGACCCTCCAGCCCTCCTGGGAAGCACCTACACTAACACCATTGGTTCACTTCCACAGATGGCCTGACTCAATGTCTCCAAAGAAACACAGAAGTTCCTGTTTCACAGTCCTGACCAACCAAGTCATTGTGTTCAGGGGGCAGTCCCACAGTGGTGTCTTTCCTTCCCTTGGATCACCATGCTATCTTAAGGACATAGCAGAATAAAATGGTTCAAACTTACAACAGCAATAATAGCATTTATTATTTAATCCTGTTAATGCCCAAGACTCTGCTCCAAGTGCTTTACATACATACAAGGCATTTAACACAGGGCCTAGGCTATATGTGTTCAAATAAATTTTATTATCTGCATTTCTACCTTCATCTTGCCTTGTGTCCATATACGAGGTCTCTATGGCTGATACTAGTCTATTAACTATACCTGAAACATGTTAAACAGCTCAAAAGTTGTCTTCAGGCCTTTTGCAGCACTGATGAAAAACTGTCCACCAATAAGACTGACAACACCTGAACCCAACAACCAGCCTTATCACAAAAAGAGGAGCAACCAGACCCTTTGTGCCTCCGTATGTTGCAGTGGGCATCCCAGGTGTGAAGAGTGAAACCGAATCTGATCAAAACTCTGGATCAAATAACCAGCCTACAGGACATGAAAGATAAAGATTGTTATTAGATGACCTCATGAGGATGCAGTTAGTCAAATCCAAAATGTGAGAAATTTGAGAGATGTGAGTGACCTTATTTATTCAATATGGCATATTCAATATGGCAATAATAGCAAGTTTTAAAAAGAGAGAACATATAATAGATAAAAATAAAATTAAGATCAATAAAAGCGCCTGAAGAGGTATATCAACCAATGGAAAGAGTTGATCTTGACAGAATCCTGATTCAGAGAAAACAACTGTAAAACTCATTTCTTGATTGATCATGGAAATGGGAATACTGACGACATTGCCAGATGTTAAGGTTATTGTTAGTTATTTAGGTGTATAATGGTGTTTTTGTTTTTAAAAAATCCTCATCTCTTTGCTATGCATACTGAAACATCTACTGATAAAATGGCATCAAGAATAGACTTTAACACAATCCAGCAAACGTACATGATGTATTCGAATACATTTCTTACCCATGCCTACTACCTCAGGAGCTGCTCAAGGTCATGAAACAGGTCCTATTTCCTTCCACTGGGCCTCAAGCATCAAGTTTCCAGGAGACATTTGCTGACTTTTCCCAGCACAGAGTCACATGAGCATAGGAGCATAGCTTGGTTTCCAAAAGCCCCTTCGTTTGAGTGTTTCTTCTAGGCAAATTGGAACATCACAGGAATCTGGTAATACTCCAGTAGTTTGGTGAGAGTTGACATTCTTAGTTTTTAATTGCAGATATTGTCAAGCCCATTTTCAATACCTAGGCTCCCTCCCCACAGAAGCTTGGAAAATAGTGATACCAAGAGCCACCAACCCCCTCTTAAGGGTCTGAGGCACAAGAAAATAAAAAAAAATCTATGTGGTCAATTTCAAATGGCTCTTAAAACTTGTTTTGTTCCCAAGCATGGTTGAGCTCAAATGGTTGTCCAAAAAATGGCCAGTCAGTTGTTCTGCTCCTCTTTATAAATGTCAACTTCTTGCTCACCTGTAATTTAGATATCTACAATTCCTGCTCATGTACAATATATAGATCTAAATTTTGAGGCTAAATGTATACATGTAATATGAAGCATACTTTTCTAGTATTGATTTAATCACCAAGTCACCGTGGGGGATACTGAAAAACTTACCCATCAGTTTGCTCTGCATGATATCTCTGGGCAGATCTTTTTCCTAGACCCACTCCCCATTTGTCTTGCTTAAAGACATGGCCTGCTCTCTCTCCAATGCAGAACTGTATAACCCATCATGTTTTTCCCAGAGTTTAATGTTCAATTACCATAATTATATTGGATATCAGCAATGGAGCATTTATTTCCTTTAATTTTTTTATGCTTATTTATTTTTGAGACAGAGAGAGACAGAGCATGAACAGAGGAGGGTCAGAGAGAGAGGGAATCCAAAGCAGGCTCCAGGCTCCGAGCTGTTAGCACAGAGCCGGACATGGAGCTCGAACTCACAGACCGTGAGATCATGACCTGAGCTGAAGTCCGACTCTCAACCAACTGAGCCACCCAGGCACCCTCGTCCTTTAATTCTTTTTAAGTAAGCTCTAGTCCCAATGTGGTGCTTGAACTCATGACCCTGAAATCCAGAGTCACATGTTCTACCAATTGAGCCACCCAGGTACCCCTGGAGCATTTATTTCATCATCCTTTTGTGACCTTGCTATTTTTTTTTGTCTTGTTGATATAGAACCTTATTGTATACTAACATAAAATAAAACCAAGATTTTAAATTTTCAAGAAAGCCTGACGTGTGTAGTAGCTGCCAGACCCTACTGTGTATGATGGTGACATACACCATCAGGTGTTGATGTGATAGAAGACAAAAATAAGTGATGGTCTGGTTTGGGCGGGGGCGGGGGGGAGTCTTCCCTCTATTGATAATGGTCTTGCATAAAACAACTCTATCTGTGAGTACATGTTTATTCTCTGGAATGGGACATCAGCCATCCCATTTCATGTGCTTCCCTCATCTCTCAGCTCAAAAAAATTTTATGGGTCGGGGCGCCTGGGTAGCTCAGTCAGTTGAGCAACCGACTTCGCTTCACTCAGGTCATGATCTCACAGTTTGTGAGTTCGAGACCCTCATCGGGCTCTGTGCTGACAGCTCCGAGGCTGGAGCCTGCTTTGGATTCTGTGTCTCCCTCTCTGTGCCCCTCCTCCACTCCTGCTCTGTCTCTCTCTGTCTCAGAAATAAAATAAACATTATTTTTTTTTAATTTTATGGGTCATGGTAGAGAGCCAAGACAGCACAAAATTATTCCTCATAACCACAAGTAGATTTTCATACTACTCCATGATGTAGGTGGCAACCACAATGTGGTATGAAGCTCAGACACAGCAATGCAATTGTGCACCATGACCTTCAGGGTCATTAGCTGTCAGACTCTTTCTTTATGCCTTGTTTCACCTGCACATGAATTGTCCTGGGTCATCTCCACTCCCATGCCAAGTCTGCCCTAGCCAAGAGTACCCACTAAGAAAGAGCTGCCCAAGCTGGGTGTCTTGGGTGTCACCTGTGCCCAATGAATGAAGTGTGCTCCTATAAGCCTGCTTTGCAACAGTCCGAGGAGCACTGGAGGGTGATTTATAAAGTGATTTATAAAGATTTATAAAGACCTGGGATAATTTGAAGATTTCAATTATCCATCCATTACTTTTTTAATGTTTTTATTTATTTTGGAGAGAGCACAAGCTGGGGAGGGGCAGAGAGAGGGGGACAGGTGATCCAAAGCAGGCACTGTGCTGACAGCAGCAAATCCAATGCAGGGCTCAGACTCACAAACCATGGCATCATGACCTGAGCCGAAGTCAGATGCTCAACTGACTGAGCCACCCAGGCATTCATTCCTTTTTACCTGGAGGTCTTGGGTCCCCTGGACAACAGGTCCACAAATCTCTAAAATTTACTCTGAAATTGTGTCTGTATATTTTCTCAGGAGAGTATCCTTTGTTTTCATTATATTGTCAAAGAGCTTGACTTAAAAATCTAAAATCAGTATTGTCTTTGTTATTCAAATTTGTGGATAAATGAAAGTTTGTTGTGAAATAGGCTTGGTGGCAAATAAAAAAATCATTTGGGGTAGCACAGTAAGTTTTACTATTTTCTTTTTTTTTTTTTTAATTTTTTTTTTAATTTTTTTTCCAACGTTTTTTATTTATTTTTGGGACAGAGAGAGACAGAGCATGAACGGGGGAGGGGCAGAGAGAGAGGGAGACACAGAGTCGGAAACAGGCTCCAGGCTCGAGCCATCAGCCCAGAGCCTGACGCGGGGCTCGAACTCACGGACCGCGAGATCGTGACCTGGCTGAAGTCGGACGCTTAACCGACTGCGCCACCCAGGCGCCCCAGTTTTACTATTTTCTACAAGGACCCAACCTAGCATTTTTGAAAACATGCTGAAATTGGAATCAGAAGATCTTGGTTATTGTGCCAGCTCAGTCATCGAGCAAGGATAGTTTTGTATTGCTCAAAGTCTCAGCCAGCTTATCTGTGAAGGAGCAGAACAAGATCTGCCCTGCCTGCTAACTGTGGTGGTCCTGTTGTGGCCTTGAGAAAGTACTTTAACTTCAAAGAATGTTCCCGGAGTTGATACACAGTGCTGCCGTAATAAGCTTTGGAGAGTGACAAAGGACAAGTAGGCATCCTGCCTGGCCAAATACCCCACAGCTCTTCACTTCTGGGAAAAGCAGGCATCAGAAAGACATGCTGTTGTCCTTCCTTAGGTTGGAAGTTGGGAAACAACACTGTTTTCTCAGGTTGCAAGGACTCTGGACTCCAGAGCGGCTGGACAGCTGTGTTGTGGGGCTGTAGAGAGAGGAGACCCTGGATGCTGAGGGTATGACACAGAATATGAAATGCTCAGTCTCCTTCATCATACAGAGTTGTTCGGTTTGGCCACAGCTCCATCTCAGCTGTTATGATTCACACCAACCATGTAAGGTGGGATCAACAGTACTTGGGCTGGGCCTAACCTCACCCAGAAATTTTTCATCAAACATGGCCTCTGCTTACAAACTCAGGCTTCCCCAGCAACAGCTGCAAGCCGGAGATGACCTGCCTGTGTTCATTCATTTCGATGGCCCAGAAGTCCAGTGATCAATCAAGCCCCTGTTGAAGAACCCCCCCTTCGGCCCCATAATGCTTCAGGGGTCCCTATTTTTAAAAACTTGTATTCTTTGGTCTGGTAGCTTTGTATCGCTGAGCCTAATGACTGTTTCTATTTAATTTTCAGATGTTTAATTACAGTGGAACACTTCAACACCATTAAATTAAAACAAGCTACTAGCTCATACTTGATTGTGGCCTGGCACACTTCCAAATGACGTTTAGAGCAATATCAGACATTTAATTCATACCACACATTTTGCTAACTTCGGAACAAAATGGGAAAATGCCCTCCACAAGTCCGATGGTGAGCTAGGAACACTTCCTTTGGGGAGAGGGTTGAGGCAGCGCGTCTCATCTTTTAATGACTTTTTAGTGTTTCAAGGAGACCAGAGCCCCTTTTCTTGTGGTATAATGATTTTCCAATTTGGTTTTCATAAGGACTGCTTATATTACATTTTGTGAAAAGTAATGAAATTACATATTTCTTGTAATCATGGTCTTCTTTACATGGTCATGTGACTGAGCCTATTATTTGGACTTGGCAAATGAGCAGACGTGCCATTAATCCCCAGCCTTTTGGTGTGGAAAGCAAGCTTTTTGGGTGCCACTAACCCCTGAAACACAGGTACGGATGTATGAAGGGAATTAACATAAGGGGGCAACACAGGCCCCTGTAAGATAATATTCTTTGGGAATGGATGTTAAGAGTTAGTTTGTGTCTTTACAACATCAGTCATATGGGTATTGTTTGCATCTGACAGTTTTTCTTTTAAGATTAATGTGCTTATGAAAACCTTGTGCGTTACTCTACCAGGCAAGCTTGAAATCCATCAGCATTACCATCGGAATGACACAATGCTGGGGGAGCAAACCAAATGACAAACAGAATCTGGTTTTCAGAGGCCAGTGTGTGTTGAAGAGAAATGATCTGAAGCCAAATTTGGCCTCCTTCCATAAATTCCTCCTGCTACACTGTTGGCACTGTCCACTAAGGGTGGGGGCTGGGGGAGGGCAGATGAACATGGAGGGGGAGACAGTACCTCAGGGAAAGGGGCGTCGGAAAGGAAGCATGATTGATTGAAAAACTGGGACTTTACAGCAAACAATAATCATATGTAAAACCAAGTTGGGGAGAAAAACTTTATGAAAAATGGGACTTTTTCTGGATCATTAGGGAAAGTCATTTCTAACATCACCATTTGACATGCAGTTGGTGATGTGCAGTTGAAGTACGTGATGGGAAAGTCCAACATCTGGTTGGATTTGAGGAATAGGAACAGAAAGGGGGGACAGTGGCTTAAACGGAGGAAGATCACAATGGACTTCAAGTGTGTAAAGAGCTTTTACATTCTGCAAAGGGATATGTGAGCTCATGAGAAGACGGTCTCTAGGGCACAGGGAAATCAAATAGATGTCCAGTTTGAGAAATCATGATGTCTGTGGAAGCAGATGTATCAGGCACTTGTAGGACTCGGGATGGACCTGAGATGGACGATGAAGTCCAGGCCAGGCAGACAGAATGGCAGGAGGGGCTGGCAAGGACCCATCCCAGGTGTGTGAATTGGCAGCCTGCTAAGCCAAGAAGGATGAAAAGGTTACTCACCCACCCACGCCCATCATGTTGGCTACCATCTTGCTTGATTTCAGACAGTTTCACTTCACCCAGGCTTGGCCAGATTCCACTTTCTCGACTCAGAAAGTGGGTGGCCAGAAGTGGAAGAGAGCAGCCATTCAGAGTTTCCTCATTGTGCAGCCTTTCTCATCCCCAAATCACTTCCAAATGTGGCAGCCTCAGTGGAGCGCCAGGAGATCCGCTGCCTGCAGCCACCACACTTTGGAGATGTGATGAATTGCTGGGACCCCAGGGCATCCATGGCCAGCAGAGAGGGCCAAGAGGCTGTCACTGCCTGGAGGAGTGAGAGCACTGTGCAGCAAGGCTGGGTTTTCACACCCTTATGGCCCAGGCCGGCCCTCTCTGGCAGGCAAGGCTTCAGATGGGCGTTGCCTGGCATTGGCTTGGGAGAAGCTGCAGAAGACCAACTGTCTGAACCAGACGGTAGATCCAAGAGTAAAGAAGACGGAAATGGCAGTAGGAGGAACTGGAGAGCACATTTCATAGGCTTCCTGGGACGTTCCTAGACATTTGCATCTGGGGAGCCCCTTCCCAGCTCCAGGCCTCAGAAGAGCTTGAGTGCAGTTCAGACTGGTTGCCCAAGAAGGGATTTCTCAAGAGGCTGCTTGCACATCTCTGCAACTTTCAAGGAAAGGAGAAAGGCATCGTTCCCATGGGCTGCAGCCCTCTCTCTCCTCTCCCCAGCGGTCTCATCTGCAGGACAGATGAGGGTCATCCTTCTGTGTGTTTGCTGGGAGGGCCACTTAGCATGTCCAGAGGGTTTTGAAAGCAGAAATTATTCTAACGCAAAAATGTCTTCACCTTGGCTTCTCATGAAGCTGGGGTGGATTCTTCTGACTCCCCTGACAATTTATTTCCCGTGGAGGTGGC
Source organism: Panthera pardus (assembly GCF_024362965.1). Taxonomy (NCBI): domain Eukaryota; kingdom Metazoa; phylum Chordata; class Mammalia; order Carnivora; family Felidae; genus Panthera; species Panthera pardus. The sequence continues at coordinate 46,571,938 of NW_026526821.1, read as the reverse complement.
TCTCATCAAAGCCAGCACTGCAGGAAGAAGCAATGGTCCGGAACTGGGTGAAACCTCTGTCAGGCTCATTTTATTTTAATCTACACCTTCTGTGGGAAGGAGGCGTCTGGGTGAGGAGATATAATGTTCCAGATTCCCTTCTGTCACTCACTCCCAAGGTGTCCCTGAGCACATCATTAACACCCAGCACCTCTATCTTCATCTGCAAAATGGGAGCAATACAGTGACCATGGATGCAGAAGGATGGATGTGAGGAATCTACATGTCACTGAGTTTTAAACATTTTTTTAACGTTTATTTATTTTTGAGAGACAGACAGATCATGACTGGGACATGGGCACAGAGAGAGGAAGACACAGAATCTGAAGCAGGCTCCAGGCTCTGAACTGTCGGCACAGAGCCCAACGTGGGGCTCGAACCCTTGAACTGTGAGATCATGACCTGAACCAAAGTCAGATGTTTGACTGACTGAGCCACCAAGGCACCCCAAACTGATCACAGAGTTTCAAAATCATCATCAGAGACTTAGTCCATCAACAGAACACAGGATGTTTTTCCCCACTTTTATGGAGGTATACTTGATATTTAAATTATTGTGTAAGTTAAGGTGTACAACATGTTGATTTGATACTTTTTACATTATAAAATGATTACCACCTCCATCCCCAGAACATGGGAATTTTTAAAGGGTAAAGCTCAAACTCTTGAAAGATAAATTGAATGCATTGAAATGTAGTTTAATTGAAATGCTCCATTGAAATGGAGCATCTTTTTTGTGATAGTGATATGGATATCTCTATACCATTTTGGTGGCTTAAGACTTTTGAGAATTTAGTATTTCTTTAATTCTTAAATCTTTTTTTAGCATTTATTTATTTTTGAGAGACAGAGAGAGGCAGAGCATGAGCAGGGGAGGAAGGGCAGAGAGAGAGGGAGACACAGAATCTGAGGCAGGCTCCAGGCTCTGAGCTGTCAGCACAGAACCTGATGCTGGCCTCAAACTCACGAATTGCAAGGTCATAACCTAGGCTGAAGTCGGACACTTAACCGACTGAGCCACCCAGATGCCCCAGGATTTCTTTCATTCTGATCAAATTCCTTTTTCCACCCTGTAAGGAGGCTGCATAAACCAGTCCATTCTTCTATTGTGCCATAGAAGGGTCTAGAGGGGACATTATTCTATACAGGTCCTGAGAAGGCACCATATCACTTCCCTTACATGTTGAATGGTGTATTTTGCAAACATTTATAATCCATGGGAATGGCTTACCCACCCATTCTTGAGGCATCTTCAGCCTTGGTGAATCACTTAATATGCATGCCTGCTGAGCAGCTGGGAAGGGGACCAAATCACAAAGCCAACTATGAATTAGAGCTAGGGGGTGGGAGTGTAACATTGCCAGTAGGAAGGCAGATTGGTGCCGCTTTTGGAAGAAGAACTGGACAGCATGTCAGAAGGTTTGAAAATGGGCATCCTCTTTGACTCGGGAGATACTCTTACAGTGACCTTGCATCCCCCACCCCCTGCAATAAGTAGAGGTTCCCACTAGGTTAGCTACAAGGATGTCCATGTAGCATAGTGCCCAGCAGAGAAAGAATGGCACCAACCCACGTGTCCAACAACTGGAAATTGATTCAACTGTAGTATGTCCATTTAGTGGAACAATATGCAACCAATAAAAGTGATATCAGAAAACTAGTATGTGGCAAAGAAATAAGAAGAGCTCTGGTTTGAGGGTGTGGTGTAGGAGATTAACCAGGCATGAGAGAAATTTGTTGGTTGATAGTAATGCCCTACACCTTGACAGGGGGTTGTATTACACAAGCATATGTGTTTGTCAAAAGTCCGTGAATGGTTCGCCTAAGATTTGTGCATTTCACTGTATATAAATTTTCCTTAAGGAAGTATAAACAAATATTGAGCTCTAGTTAATTACATACATACTGAGGTGTTTAGGAGTGCAGCTTACTGGTGCTTGGAATTTGTAAAATGAAAAGATTGGCTGATGGATAGGTAAATATTTAATAATACAAATGCAGGAAAAAGTTAATTGTAAAATATAGATGGTAGATGTACAGGTGTTCACCATCTGTAAACTGTCAACCTTTCTGTGTACTTGACAATTTTTTTATTTAAAAATAGGGGGAAGATGGCAGGTAATGATATTCATAGTAAATTACTAAAATATGTTTAATTTAACTCCATTCTGTTGAAATGTTAGAAGAGTTATTTCTAAGTATTGGTTTTAGAAATGATTTGTGGGGTGCCTGGGTGGCTCAGTTGGTTGAGGCCCAGCTCTTGATATCAGATCAGGTCATGATCTCACAGTCATGGAATCAAGTCCCACATCAATTTGGGTTTCTCTCTCTCTCTCTCCCTCTCCCTCTCTCTCTCTGCCCCTCCCCCACTTGTGTCACTTGTGTTCTCTCCCTCCCACTCCTCTATCTCTCAAAATAAATAAAATAAACATTAAAAAAAAAGAAATTGCTTCTTATAATTCAATTTCTCCTACTACTCAAAGTGAACATTGAGGCCAGGGTTGTCAGCAAGTGGCTTAGACAGATTCCTCACTATGTGTCCTGTGAGGGCCATTCAGGACCCTCAATGACAAAAGTCAAGTCCATGGATTTTGTCATCACAGTCATAAATAAATGCATCTTTTCCCCACACAGTTTCTAAAGCCTCAGGCATGTTGCTCAATTGTACATATCATTTTTCTTGAAACCAAACTACAGATGGCTTGAAAAAAATCCTCTGAGGTGATGTGATAATACTCTTCACACTTGAATTCCAAACAGCTCTATGATGTTACTAATACGATTCCAGGTCTATTTCTTGACTTTTCCTAGGGGAACAGATGGCCGTGTTCAGTGTGAAGAGTAGATCTAGAGCTAGTGGATTAAATGTGCTCAGTGAGGATCACAACTTCAGCAGGTGAGGAAGAGTAGGTCACCATAGATCTCCTAGGTACAAGAAGGATTAGCACACACTGTCAGTTTTTATGAACTACTGAAGAAGATGTTCATATTACTTTGTAGCCTGACACTTCTAAGAGGACTCTGGACATTTCTCTTTTCCTTTTGAATTGCTGGTACAAATACTTATACTCTCTCACTTTAGTTTTTAAAACTTTCTAACTTAATATGGTAAAATTCCATTGTCTTGGTAAATGCGCATATGAATTTTGACAAATGCATAGTCATGTAACTACAACCCTAATCAGTATGTACCTTTTCTTTCAAGAAATACACATAAATTTCAGAAGTCTCTGGCTAAGGCAATTGAATATTGCCTTTCTGCTCATTTTGTACCTGGAGAAATAGAGGCCAGTGATGATCTTGAAATGTCTTTGCTGAAAAATATTTGAAGTGTTGTCTTGGGAATGATTGTCATCTTCTTGAAATAAAGTAGATTTCAGGAAAAGAAGTTAATCAAGTTATCAGGTGGGGGCAAGTCTTTGTGGGCAAATGATATTACCTTCTTGGAAAACGAATTCAAAATCAAAATGGTGAGCACAACTGGCTGGTGTTGTGGGGCATTCACAACCACATGGTGCTGTTGTTTGACTAGAGCATGACTGTTAGAGCCAAACTCCCTGGGCTTCAATCTTTTTTTTCCTTTCTACTGTTTTATTGAGGCACAATTAATATCCAAGAAAAAAATCCCGGCACGTTTTTTTTTAATTTTTTAAATGTTTATTTATTTTTGAGAGAGAGAGAGACAGCACAGGCAGGGGAGGGGCATAGAGAGAGAGAAAGATAGGGAGACACAGAATCTGAAACAGGCTCCAGGCTCTGAGCTGTCAGCACAGAGCCCAATGTGGGGCTCAAACTCTGAATGGCGAGATCATGTCCTGAGCCAAAGTTGGATGCTTAACCAACTGAGCCACCCAGGTGCCCCCAAAACCTGCACATGTTTAATGTGTACAATTTGATGAGTTTATCTGGACTCAAATCTTGCTCTGCCATTTACTATATGACCTTGGGAAAAGCACTTAACCTCTCTGTGCCTCAGTGTTCTTATCTATAAAATGGGATATAATAGCATCCACCTCATAAGGGCGTTATAAAGATTAAACTAGAATTTAGGCACATGGTAGGCAGTCAAAAAACATCAGCTGCTATTATCTTCCTTATTACTGTCAAGCAATACTATTTTCATGCACATGACTCTGTTTCAGGTGCGCATGCCTGGATTCAATCACACTGAAAATACCACTGGAAAAGACTTCAGGAGAGGGGAGTTTGCATCTGACTTCAGGCAGCTTTTCAATGGAAAAGTCTACTGAGAAATGGCTGATGGAGAAAAATCCCAAAAACTTTTGCTCCATGCAGACAGGAAGCCAGTTGGGCAGACATCCCCTTTAAAATGGTTGACTAGGGGTACCTGTGTGGCTCAGTCGGTTGAGCGTCCAACTTCGGCTCAGGACATGATCTCACGGTTCATGAGAGAGAACCAGACCTGCATCAGGCTCTGTTCTGACAGTTCAGAGCCTGGAGCCTGTTTCAGATTCTGTGTCTCTTTCTCTCTCTGCCCTTCCCCTGCTTGTGCTCTCCCTCTCTCTCTAAACGATAAAATAAAATCGTTCACAAGCCACATGTGCCCACTCACCTTGTATGAAGACAGAGTTGGCAGGGCAAGGGCTCCAGGATTTCAGGACACCTGTTCCTATCTAAGGATACCTTTCCTTCCATGCCAGCTACTGGAATGGGGAGGCTGAGGAGGGTGCCTGTCAGGCAGGGTGCTCTGTGCTGCCTAAAAACGCTGGCTTTGAATGAAAAGCAGGTCCCTAACAGTCCCATTACACCCCTATTCAGGACTGCAGACTCACTTACCAAAATACCCCAGCTTAGGACATGAGGGGGAGCTTGTTTTCTCTTTGCCTATCACATTTCTCTGGACGCCGGAATCTCAAATCTCACTGGGGTTTCAAAGACAGTTCCAGGGAATCGTTCTTACCACCTGTGTTGTGGAGTTTCTGTCAGGCTGACCTGGTTCTGTCATCGCCTCCAGCTTAGGCCCCCTCATCCTCTGCCACCCTCTGAAGCCCTGTACCCCATTCCCACCCCACCCATTAGTCTTGCTTCCCACAGCCTCCCCCCACTGTGCACCACAAGACTCCTGTCCCACCATTGCTCTGCTCAAGCAGGGCCCAGGACTCCCAGCTCTGCCTCTGAATTCTGTCCCCTACATCTCATCCCTTCCCATAATCACATTCTCCTACTTATAACCCAATGTCCCCAGGTCCTGAGCTCCCTGAATCCCTCTTCAAACTGAAGAATGATGTGGTGGCAGGGAAGTTAAGACTTCAGTCGAGGGCCTGGACCTGGAGGCCATCTGGGGGTGGCAGGGATAGAGGTGCCTGGAGTCTGGGAGCCACATCAGACAGGTTTTCAGTATAGTGTTTCTTTCTCCTAAGTTTCTGGATTGGAAGACCTTCTCACTGAGAAATTTTGGTTACTGCCTTACCTAACTGTAGACCCATTAGACAAGAATATCCCCCTTAGTGCCAGAGATTGAGAGACAGGGTATGACCTTAGGGAGATGTGTGTGTGTGTGTGTGTGTGTGTGTGTGTGTGTGCGCGCGCTTTGAATTTCTGCCCATATTTTTTTAAATATAAGGCAATCAGAAAATCTCTGCAATGTGGCATTATGGCATTTTTACTTTATTTGACAAATACTTTCAAACTGGAGGCAGCATGTAAGCAATAATGGGCCCCCAAGAAGTGGAGCAGCTCAGGTGTTTCAATGTTTGGATAAAAACAGATTGGCCCAATTCCCAGGTACCCAATGGGCATCTGGTTCCTATGGGGTGGGATTGAGAGCCCCCCAGAAAGAATGACTCCATCCCTGCTGTTCTGTTATCCATTGCTGCATAGATACCACACAACTTGGTATCCACTGTTTGACCCACTGATTCTTCTCAGTGATTCTGTTGTCAGGAATTTGGGCAGGGCAAAGGCAAGGTGGCTTGTGTCTGCCCCTCCACATCTGAGGTCTCAGCCGGGAAGATTCAAATGCCTGGAATCTTCTGGAAGTGTCATCACTCTTGACTGTGGTGCCCAGGCTGGGATGGCTCCAAGAACAAGGCAGCTGATCGGGGCACTTGTACTCCAATGTTTATAGCAGCACTTTCAACAATAGCCAAATTATGGGAAGAGGCTAAATATCCATCAACTGATAAATGGATACAGAAATTGTGGTTTATATACACAATGGAATACTACTTGGCAATGAGAAAGAATGAAATATGGTCTTTTGTAGCAACGTGGATGGAACTGGATAGTGTTATGCTAAGTGAAATAAGTCATACAGAGAAAGACAGATACCATATGTTTTCACTCTTAGGTGGATCCTGAGAAACTTAACAGAAGACCCTGGGGGAGAGGAAGGAAAAAAAAGTTAGGGAGGGAGGCAAACCGTAAAAGACTCTTAAAAACTGAGAACCAACTGAGGGTTTATGGGAGGTGGGAGGGAGGGGAAAGTGGGTGATGGGCATTGAGGAGGGCACCAGTTGGGATCAAATGGATGTTGCATGGAAACTAATTTGAAAATAAATTATATTTAATATAGAAAAATTAAAAAGAGGGGTGCCTGGGTGGCTCAGTCAGTTAAGCGTCCGACTTCAGCTCAGGTCATGGTCTTGCAGTTTGTGAGTTCGAGCCCTGCATTGGGCTCTGTGCTGACAGCTCAGAGCCTGGAGCCTACTTCGGATTCTGTGTCTCCCTCTCTCTCTTCCCCTCCGCCAATTGTGCTCACCGTCTCTCTCTCTCTCTCCCTCTCTCTCTCTCAAAAATAAATAAACATTAAAAAAAAAGAAAAAAGAAAAAAAAGAACAAGGCAGCTAACAGGAAGGCCCATGCAAGGTGTCTCACTGTGGCTTGGGCTTCCTCACAGCATGGTGGCCTCATGAGGTCTGGAGTTCCCCCACGTGACTGAAGAATCAGGTGCTCCAGTGTACAAGCTGTATGTGGCATGGCTTGTTGGAACCACATCCCAGAAGTCCCATGGCATCACTTACACACGTTCTGTAGATTACAGAAGTCACAAGGCCACCTAGATTCTAGGGGAGAACACACAGACCCTCCCTCTCCATGCAAGGAGCTTAAAAACCTGCAGCCATGTTTTTACAAATACACACCTCCCCTTTAGAAGTTTATAATACACAAAAATATATTAGTAAATAATCATAAACGTGAATATGAATTTTTAAAATCATAAACAGTGTTAACTAGGAAAAGAACATATGTGGAAGTCTCCTCTGCTGGTGTTTCAGGGTCCCAGGTGTGCTCCCTGGTATTATAATCATTTTCTATTTAAAAGAATCTCTATCAGTGAAATATTCAGTAGTTTCCAAACTTGGGCTCTGTTGCTCTCCTTGCCTACTTCTCAAGATGTCACGTGGAGCAGGGATAGTTCAACACGTCTCCCTCAACTCCTATCTAGCCTTACATGGTGTGGCTGAGGGGAAGTGGGTCTGGTTCTCAAGTGTGGGCCAGCTGGTTTAGCCAAGGTACGGCTCATGGAGGCCACTTCTGGGAACCTTGCTAGTGTTCTTGCCAGTGCCTGCCCCTGGGGAGCTCATGGTCTTCCCCTGGCCTCCCGTTATTGGCTGAGCCACCCTGAGTCTTGCTGGAACCACAGAGTGCCCCACCCTCTGCTCCTAATTGGTCCTCCATCTGGTTACTTGCCCTATATTTCTCAGTTACTGGCCTTTTACCCTGGCCATGTGTAAATTCCCCTGCCATACTCTTAGCTGCATTATTGTTACAGCTTTGGAACATAACTGTAAATTCTTTGACACTCTTTCCATTAAGAGGATGTGTCTCTACTCCCTTGAATCTGGGGTAGATATGTGGCTACTAGGATCACTAGATTAAGCTGAAGTGTGGTCTTGTGACTCTTGAGGTCAGTTTATGAAATACCATGAGAGGTTCTGCTCGTCTTACTGGAATACTCACTGTTAAAACGGTAAGCTGCCAAGTCAACTGCCCTGAAACAGCCATGTTGTGAGGAAGCCCACGCCACGTGGAGAGGTCACAGGCAGGTGCTCCAGGCAACAGTTCCCAACATTCAGCTTTCCATTACAGGCAACAGCCATGAGAGCAGAGGTGCCTTGAGATGATTCCAGGCCCCCAAAATTTGAATCTTCCTAGCTGAGACCTCAGACATCACAGAACAGACACAATCATCCACCTGGTGCCCTTTCTGAATTCCCGACCCACAGAAACCTTAAATATAATACAATGGTTATTGTTTTATACCACTAAATTTGGGGTGGTTTATAGGGCTGCAACAGGTGACCAGAACAACTGCCACCTGCTTGGGCATATGAGGACTTGTGGTTTCTTCTGCACCAGACAGGAACCACAAAGGGGCTGGGAATGTGCACCTAGGGTCATCTGTCTGGCCATCTCTGCTTCCTGCTGCTGCACTGTTTGTTCTGGCACCCATGCAGCCATCAAGCCACCCTGAAAGGTGATCTTCCAGCATTCAGAGCAGAAATGGAAATAAGTCCCTGTCTTTAGTTTAACTCTTCAAACTATCCAACCCTTCATTGAAGGATTTGAGTTCAGAAGTGGAAAACAGAAGATTGCACCTGCCTCTCCCCATTGTCCCCACACTATTATGTGTATCATCCCTTTATCTTATTTTTCTGTCGCATTGACTTATGTCTCCACATTCCCTCTCTACTCCTAATTTACAGTAAAACTTCATCATGCTGCCCATGAAGCTGGTCTCTTGATATGCTAATGGAGCTAAAGAAGCTTAGAAAATACTTGTGAAACCCCCCCACCCAACCTTCACCAAAGCCTAATTTTCAGTATTTAAGTCGGGAACTAAACCATCTTCCTTTATATGCCAAAAGTTGGACATTGACTCTTTGTGTTGGCATTTTTATAATGATTTCAGTCCATCCCGAGAGGGAATTAGGAGGATGTCACAAAGAGCAGAGCTGATAATATATTCACAAAGACCACCCCTGTTACTGGATTTATGTTTTCTTTCTTTCTTTGTTAATTTTTCCCATGTTTATTCATTTTGAGAGAGAGAGAGAGAGAGCGCGTGCTCGCGTGCATGAGCGGGGGAGGGGTAGAGAAAGAGGGAGACACAGAATCTGAAGCAGACTCCAGGCTTTGAGCTGTCAGCACCTAGCCCGATGCAGGGTGCAAACCCACAAACAGTGAGATCATAACCTGAGCCGAAATCAGGTGCTTAACCGACTAAGCCACCCAGGCACCCCTGGATTTACGTTGTCAACATGGACATGTACCCAGACCAATGCCTCTTTCCAGTAATAAGCATAACAACACCTTACATTGTGAATCATACCATTTGAAATGTGATTTCTCCTACTGTGATTCATCACATCAGTCCTGTGATGTAGTAGGGGTGATCTCCTTCCTGATAAAGAAACCAAGGTTCAGAGAGGTCCAGAGGCTTCCCCTGGGCCACACAGTTGACCAGGCAAGCAAGGGAGAGTCAAGCGTTTTGCTTCGGTGTCGCTGCAATGTTGCAGTGCCTCATAGGTTTCTTATTTGGGGGTTTCTGAAGGTACCAGAGTTTAAAGAGAGTGCATAGGAGATGGTGGTGGTAATCCCTTCAGTCGTCACCATCAAACACACAGAGCAACTAGAATAGAGAAACCCAAATCCCATGAACCCCACACACCAGTGGATGGAAACAAACCAGCCAACAGTGTCAGGATCTTCATACTGCTGGCTTCTGTGAATGAGGAAGCAGCAGGAAGTGAAGGAGCATCTCAGAGCCCTGGGACAAAGGTATATCCTCAAACCACCAGCTAAACCCAGAAGTGCTTACCTTCCCCACAAAGCTTAGTTAATGTCCGCAGAGGCTGGAGCAGAGGGTTCCAACACACTCTCAAAACCAGACCTCCAGGCCTGCCCAGGACAGTCTTGAGAGAGACAAAGGAAAGGGAATATTTGTGGGGGATGCACAGACCCCAAAGATCTCCAAAAGTCACCTGCCAGGTTCATTAACACCTCCACCAACCATAGAAGAGGTCTTCTGGAGCCACTTTATAAAAATGATCCTAAATCATGCCTTCCTTCTAAAAGTTCCAAGAATCTAATTTCATATAAAAATGAGAACCAAAAAGATGACTCAAGTCAAGTTCTACACAAAATCATTATAAGGAAAAAGAGAAGGCAAAGAATAAAAAGGGTACATGGTGACAACAAACTTACACTTCAGACTACCTTCATGATCTCCTTTTTACCTTTACATCAGTGCAAATAGAATTTTACAGTAACTTATAAGTGATATTCAATATAGTGATAATGAATGTATTTTAAAAGTCCAAAGGCACGATAAATAAAAGTTAAATAATCCCAGAATGGTGGAGTTTGTCCTAAACTACAGAAGGGTAACCATCTTCTCAAAAGACATGGTTTCTGAGAAGTGTATGTGATCATGAGCAAGGCATTCATCAGAAGAGTCTGAAGACCTGTCCTACATCAGGCTACACTCAGAAACAGGAAACAAGTACTGCTATGCCAGGATCAACCCAACTTGAGGAAAAGGTGTGTATGTGTGCATGCATGTGTGTAGGAAGAAGGTTGGAAACACAACAGACTGGTATGCGGCTGTGTTTAGCAGCAACACTCTGCCGAGCAATGAAACAAAGAATTGAAACCTGACCTGAGTGAGTGGTGGTACTTTTGACAGGATGGGTAAAACCAGTCAGGGTGCTAGTTTGGAGATGAATGTGGCCTTACCAGAGTCAAGAAGTGACAGATGCAGGACAGGAATGCCCACCAGGCCCTCCATGAGCTGAAGTTAGGTCTGACATGAGTTGGAACTAGAAACAGCAAGACGAAATTCTGCCTGGGGTTTATTAAGGCTCTGTGTTTGCTGTTTTAAAATGCTTCATATTACTCTTGGATTTGTGGTTTGTAAGTGAAGTCCTGTGGGAAACAGGGCATGTGCCAGGGGCTTGGAGCCTCGTCCCACAAGTGGTCCCCCAGCCCACAGCCCCCTGCCTCCCTAGGATGGGGTCTTGGCCACCCATTCCCTGCCCCCTGGCTCCCATGACCCTTCTCATGGGGCAGTGACCTGGTCTCAACAGTCAAAAGGACCTGAGGCCTGGGCAAAGGGAGGTCAGGGTTAGATGTATCACCCCATGGTGTCTCAGAGCAGGGCAAAATGGCAGCTGTCCTGCCCCAAGCTGGCAGCAACCCACGAATCAGGTGGGTGAGTTGGTGAGGCCTCTTGCCCACTGCTGATCCAGCATGTCCCAGCATCGTGGAGGTTATAACAGCTTGGGGGTCACCCAGTAGCTGCGGACTGGGCAGTGGGCCAGCAGGAAGGGGACACCAACTTCCCTGCTCCCAGTTGGGGCCCTGCATTTCTCTCTTGCACTAGGTGCCACAACTTCTGCTGCCAGTCCTGCACATGCTTTGGTCTGCAAGAGTTTGGAGGCTTGTCACAGGAATCCATAACTAATAGTTGTTGAAATATTGACAAGGTTCTAATAAGCAACTTCTCTTCATAAACTAGAGCAGATTTGAGCTCTTTCCACCAACTTGCTTGCTTTCCTTGAGGAGGAAGAAAAAGGAGGGAGCCACAGCCTGCCTGCTGACCCAGGAAAGAACTTTCAGCATAAAATCTGGGAGGCACAGCTAGTGCTGAGGCTGGGGAGGGCAGGGGATTGTCTCCTTCAGTTGCAGATGAAGACAGAGGGGTGTCAGGGGTAAGGGCTGGGAACCCATCTTTTTGGTGACTGAGGAAATATTTTCAGTGGAGTAGAAGGAGAAACAAGATAGGAAGGAGCCAAAATGGTGTCAAAGTGGAGGCATATTTGAAGCAGAAGGAATGAGAGAATGCAGGAGTCAAGCCAAGATTTCTCTGAGACAGAGAAAAAGTAGAGGAACAAGACCCAGAGGAGAAAGAGCCACAGAGAGAAAAGAGGAGGTGTGGTAGACACCATGACTAGGGTCCAGGTCAGAGAGCTGCCTGCCCCCATCCACACATATGCCAAGCTGCCCTAGGTGCAGTGTCTCATGCCCAGCAAATCATTTCCATGGATGTATAAAACCTGGCCATTTTAACCAACTCAGAACAACTCAGAAGCACTATCCTACTGTACAGGTCCCTGTGGGCTGGCGAAGAATGTCCTTGGACCTGAATTGGGACTCTACTCCCTCTGCCCACTTCTGCTTCCTTCCCCACCTTCCCACACACACTGATCCCAAGGGCACTCTGAATGAACATCCTGTATGATCCCAAGGGCACTCTAAATGAACATCTTGAATGCTACGCTGGTCTCAGAGGCAGCTTCCTGTGGAACCATCCTATCACAGGTGGGATCAAGGTACATAGGGGACCTCTAGGCATAAGTGGGAGGCCAGCCTTCTAAGAAAGCATCAAGCCATTGGTCTCACTCAGCCCACTGACTCCACATTCCCAGATCTCCACTACTAGTTTGTGAGCAGCCTTTGGGGGCCACTGGACCATAGGGTTTCTCAACACCCCCAGGGTTGGCCATGCTGGTAGACCTGGGTCACCTGGAAATGAAAGCTGTATGGAATCAGTTGTGTGATACTTAACTGCTCAAGTTTAGTGGCACTGAATTTCATCTTGAAACTGTGGCATTATCAAGAATAATGCTGACATCAGAAGAAAAAAAAAAAGAAAGAAAGAAAAGAAGCACAAATAAATCCACATTTGAGTCATGTCCAGAACTCGCACACTGGGCCTGGACCCTCTTGACTCACCAAAAGATGGCACAGAGCCTACTCAAGCCAGATTTCTGATCACATGGCCCACTGCTGATTTTTGGTGCTCCACTCGACATGTCCTCTTTCTCTGAGACTGAAGAGCAAGGAGACTTGGTGGGGGATTCATATGGAGAAGGGGAATGTTTCCAAGTGGCTTTTTGTTAAAAAGGGTAAGCTTTCATCATCTGGGTACACGAGTCATTTCTTAGGGTTTATCATCAACATTGAGGAAGAGTGAGATGTTAAGAAGGCTGTGCAAAGCAGAGAATAAGTCCACTTTTTTTTTCTCTCTATTGGATTTACTTACCAAATTTGTTAATTTCCAAAACATAAGACCTGTGATGAGCTCTACAATCTATAAGAAAGAGAATCAGGGTGCCTGGGTGGCTTGGTTGGTTAAGCATCTGACTCCTGATTTCTGCTCAGGTCATGATCTCACAGTTTGTGGGTTCGAGACCAGCACTGGGCTCTACACTGACAGCGTGGAGCCTGCTTGGGATTCTCTCTCTCTGCCTCTTCCCTACTCATGCTTGTTCTCATTCTCTCTCTCTCTCTCTCTCTCTCTCTCTCTCTCTCTCTCTCAATAAACAAACAAACAAATAAATAAACAAATAAATAAATACACTGAAAAAAAAAAAAAAACTTCAGAGAGCAAAAGTTGACCGCAGGAAATACACCTGAGAGATACAGCGGATGTGCAATGAAATGTTATAATTCAAACTTAAAACAATGAGACAGCATTATTTTCTTAGAATACCAGCAATGATTTACAAATGTATGAGACCAGTGTTATAAGAGGAGGGCAAAGAGAACTTTTATATAGTACGATGGTGTGTACTACCTTACTGCAGAGTAGTTTGGTAATATGTGTCAAGGTCATAGAAATGTACACGGGAAAGACAGATTTACCAACCTGTCCCAAGGAAAGGATCATGCAGGACCTGTAAAAACTTCATCACAGGAACATTTACTGCAACATGGTTTATAGTGGTAAAAACTGAAACCAACCAACATGTGCAACATTATGGTATTGGGGAGATAAATCATGGTACATCTACAACAGAATATGATACAATCACACCAGAAGGATCCAGTATATTTAGGGGATAAAATAATAGTGATTAAAAGTGCAGGCTCCAGAATCATACAGCCTGATTTCAAATTCTACCTCTTCCTCACACAAGCTGTGTGACCTTGGTAAGCTGCTTAGCTTCTCTCTGCCTCCGTCTCCTCACCCGTAGGATGAAGACAAGAACGCCATCTCCACAGGGTTTGGGCAAGGAGTCAATGAGACTATGCTAGAAAATGCTTGGCATAGGATTTGACATAAGAGTATGTACTCAATAAATGTCATGTCATAGTACCACTGGTATTTATGAACATGAAAAGATGCTCACGACAGTTAAATGAATGAAAACGTAAATAATAATTCAACAGACTAGGAGCTTATTAAATAGAGAAAAAGGGGAAAAGAGAGATGAAAACACATGTGAATCTTGCACTTCTATGAACTTATTTGGAGAATACTGGAGGCCATGTGGAACATTCTGGCATGAATAAATCTTTTGCCTGTGTGATGTCAACTGGGAATTCTCATTTTCTCTAAAATAAATATTCACTCTCCTATTCTTTGCCTGTGTTGGGGTTTCCTTATGGTCAAGAGTAACTTATACATTCTTAGAGGAACCCGATGGTGAATCAGGTGAGATTTTTCTGGAAGAGATGGCATCTTAAATAAGCTATTTATACACAAACATCTTTGAGAAGCCATCTTTCCTGACCAGCTGACCTGTGAACAGGTTATGGTCCATGCAAACAGTTTCATCTCTGTAGGTGTTACCAACCATCTAGGAGAAGGAAAAAAGAACTTTGATCCAAATAATAGCAGAGGAAACTCAAATTCTTCAAGGTTGCTGGCCTGCTTCATGGAGTAAACACCCAGGTCTGAATCAGTGAAGTTAAACAGGGTCAACAAATAACAGAGTCAGGAGCAAACAAGTCATTTTTAAATGAGTCCCACTGTTTGTGGCAGCCACATAACACTGTCTCGTACAAAAGGCAGACCTAGACCCTCATCTTTCCTTTTTGGAGCTTTTTTTTTTTTTCATCACCCAAATCCATACATCAAAACCTTCAGTCTCACCTGCACGGAATATGGCACCACCATTTACCCAACACTCTGGCAAAAAGCCCAGGAGTCATTCTTGATTCCTCTCTTCTCCTCTGTCCCCATGTCCAGCCCATCAACAATTCCAAGTGACCCTACCTTAGGAACATATCCAGAATCTGACCACTTCTCATCACCTCCATGGCTGCCACCCTGGTCCAAGCCAACATCATCTCACACTTGGACCACAGCCACATTCTTGACTGGTCTTTCTAATACAGCAACCAGAGATTGCTTTTTAAACTATAACTTGTATCCCTTCACTGAACTCAAATCCCACCAAGGGCTTCCCATTGCACTTAGAATCACAGTCAAACTGATAGCGTGGCCTCCAGGACTTTGTGATCTAGTCCACATCTCCCTTCCCATCCCAACCACACTCACTCTCACCATCCACCTTGGCAGGTTGCCCCTCACCTCCCTGTGCCCCACCACATCAGCCTTCCTTCTTGCTGTCCTGGACAAACCAGCTTTGTCCTTGCTGTTCCATCTGCTGAAAATGTTCTTCCCCCATGTTGTCACATGGCACACTTCACATCATTCCAATGTCACCTGCTTGAACACTCTATCTAAAATCACCTCTTATACTCAGCTTAACCCTACAGATATTTGATAATTCTATTAACAAGAAGACTGGAGGATGGCAGCTCCAAGGCTGATTTGGTAGTTCAGCAATGCCTTCAAGAACCAGGTCCTTTCAAACTCACTGCTCAGCCATCCCAACAGGTTGACTCTTTATCTTCCTAAATGTAGATATATGATCACAGGATGACAGCCTTAGCTTCAGAATTCGTGTTCTTTTACAGCCATGCTCAAGTCAAAAAGCAGGAGTCATTCAAGGCAGATTCCTCCTCAGACCCCCTTTTTAATCAATGAAGGAAGGGAAAGCTTCCATAGAAGCCAACACACTAGATTTCCCCCTTCACATCTCCTCGGCTTGATCTTAGTCCTATAGCCACCCCTAAATCAATCACTAAAAATGAAAATGAAACTTTTTGCTTGTCTTAAACTAATTATACCTCTTTCTCTGGGGCAAGTAGAGTTCACTCCCACTGATCCATTTTGCCGCCTTAACAAATTTCAGTTGTATTAACTGAGAAAGAAGAAGGGGAATGGATGTTGGTTAGGCAACCATTGTTGTCTGAACTCACATTCAGCCCCCATTATTGTCTATTTCCTTCTTCTGCTTTGTTTTTCCTTGTGACACTAATCACTACCTGAAATACATTCTGTGCTTATCCGCTTGCTTACTGTGGGTCCCCACACCAAAAAGGGACTTTGCCTAACTGGTCTCTGCTGATGCCCAGAACCCCAGACAGTATCTGGGAATCAATCTGTATTCATTGAATGAAAGAATGAGAGTTTAGTGAATACATGAGTAAAACTTAGGATTTTTATTTAACCTGTCTAAGCCTCATTTTCCTCATTTTTAAAATGAGGATGACTTGCCTACCTCTCCTGTGACAATGAAATGAGATCGTGCAGTCAAAACTCTTAATACAGTGCCTTGCATGAGTGCTCAATACGTTTAGCTCTCAGTGTTATTCTGTAGCAGCAACATTAGGCAAGTACAAGAAAAATGTAAGCATACATATTAATTTAATATTCTTTTTCTGATTAGGAAATAATGCACTTCAAGGAGTCAAGCATTTGTGAAATGTATGACTTAGAAAGTGAAAGTTTTTGGTATATGTTTTTTGTAGCTATTTTTTCCCCAAGAATACACTAATATAATTTTTACATAAATGGAGAATAGTAAGCACGCTGTTTTCCAAGTTCATTTTGCCCCAAATATCTTTTAAGTATTTTTCCACAATTATTAATGCAAATATATCTTTTTATTATTTGATTCCATTTGATATAAGATAGAGATCTTTTTTTTTTGTTGGAGACCTTGGTGGCCTGCCCAGAGCTCCCCTTCTCTTAGGTTATATATGTCTTGGAAGTTGTGTATCCACACTGGCACCATGACTTTCCCTGGTACACTAGATCGGAAGATGTCCTTCATTGTCACTTCAACATTTTTCCCTCTAAGATGCTGCTATTGAACTGTGTTCATTATTACAGTCTTCCCTTCATGCAGACCCATGGGAGAAACAAGAAGAAAATTTACATCTCCTATGATCACACACTATAAATATTTTTAAGAATTCTCTCCTCCAGCCCTTTTCCTATGCAAATATAATTTATTTTAAATCTACTGGGGACCATCCTGGGAATATAGTTTTATGTCCTTGGCTTTCACTTAGCACTAAATTTTGAATATTTTTCCAAGTCTTATGCAAACAAGATCATCAATGCTTTGAGCCATAAGAAACTTTAGAAATTATTTAGTTCTGGCCCATCATGCAAATTTTGCAAAATGAGGCACCAGAGGGCTGAGTTGTTTGAGTTTCTCCAAAATGTTTTAATACCTCAGTGACGTGCAGTCTTATCAAGCTGATGCAGAGCAGGGAAGGCTGGACGATGCATTGCTTTGTGTACACATCAACCAAAGGCAAGTGTCTCTTGATCCCACAGAAACTGGGCTGCAAGCAGAGCTCTCCTCGCCCTTGGGTGACTTCGCTGACAAGTATGTTATCCTTACACCCCTTTCTGTCAACAGCCCCCCCTCAGGAGAAGTTCAAGACCTAGATAGGATCCGGACACCAAAGCAAATCTGTCAGACCAGCATGAGTGCCAAGAGAAGCTGCCTGTTTTGTGCCCTTCTTGGAGACCTAGGTGTTTTGTCAAGCTGGCGTATTTGTACTGTGGAGGCAGGAGGGGCATCAGCATAACCACATGCCTGGGGAGAGAGCTCAACCAAGGGTGGGACTTAATCCCCAGCAAGATCAGTCACGGAGCAAGACTATTTTTCCACATGGAATGCCATCACTTGGTACTACTGGAAATAAGCCTGCAGGGTGCATGGTTAGAAACCAAGTCCACTGCTATGTAGCCATGGGACCTGGAGCAGGTCCCTCTCTGACCTTCAGCACCCTCTTTTGTAAAGAGGGGATCCATAGTGTCCACTTGGTAGAGCCTAATGCCCCCAGCATGCATGTCAGCACCCAATAAATAGGAGCTATTGTTAATAAACTCTCCTTTTACCCTGTGCAAACAGTCCAAGACACATAGTAGGGACTCAATGGATGTTTATGGCATGAATAAGGGATGCAAGCAAATGAGGTCACACAATTTGAAACCAAACAGTCTACAGCAATAACAGTAATAACTCAACAGTTATTACTGCCACACATGATTCTGGAAAACTAGATTCCAGGTCTCTTGACATAGATAATTTCAGATTCTCCTATTCTATCATGATTTCCATCCCCCCCCTTTTTTTTTCAATTTAATTATCAAGAGAATTGCTTTAACTTTATTCTCCACTGGGGCAAGATGGGTGGTGCCTGGGTGGTTCAGCCTGTAGAGCACCCGACTCATGATCTCAGCTCAGGTCTTGATCTCAGGGTCATGAGTTCAAGCCCCACCTTGGGCATGGAGCCTACTTAAAACAACAACAACAACAAAAACAAAACAAAAAAAAAAAAACAAAAAAACCTCTATCAAGAGATGAAGATAAATACTATCCTTTCAGATAAAGCCCCTATTGTTCTAAGTCATTTTATTATGATAGAATACTATTGGTTAAGTTCTTTTTCTTCATTACAGAGTAACAGAGTTCATTACAGACAATTTGGGAAGTGAAGTAGAACAGAGAAAAAAAGTAGCCAAAGTGTCTCCACCAAAAGGCAATACCTCAGAGCATGTTGGTGTTATTTCTGTGTGCACTTTGTAGTTCATTGCGACCTTACACAGTATCCAAATTTATTTCCAGCTTTTTTCATGAACATGAGGAACTGAAGTTTTCCAAAATACTCCCTCATTATTCAACCTGTTGCCAGTGTTTCACAATTTTAAATAGTGCTGAAATGAATATAATCGTTTATAAAACATTTTCCTGCAGTTAGGAAAATATTTCTCAGGCTACATTCCTAGAAGTGAATTGACTCTTTTTTTAAAGAGTATGAACATTCTTTGGTACCCATTCAAAAGGCATTCAGAAATCATAGGAGAAATTTGCAACTTTTCACCAGCCCTGGATATTCTCATAATAATTGGCAGGCTAATTTTGTTTCATTTTTTTATTTTCAAAAATGTTTATTTTATTTACAAATGGGACTGAATAGTATAAAATAGTTTTTAAATACCCATGGTTTCTCTTTAGCCTGCTATCCTATTTTGCCCAGGAATTTTGAGAGTGTGGTATGATTTTTATTAAGTTATGTGACACTACAGTTTAAGGATTAACCTTTTATCAAACAGTGAGAGATTTTTCAATGTCTTTCTATCAGCATTCTCATTTTGTTTGTATGTCTTTTTGGGAATTAAAGAGGTCTTAATTTGTATTTAGACAACTTAACAGTTTTTTTTTTTCCCTCATGAATTGTTATTGGATTTATCCATTCAAAGACTTTTCCCATGTAGAAATCAGAAATATCCACCTCTTTTTTTTTTTCTTAGATTCTTAGTCATTTACTTTTTTGTGTGTAGAGAGTTTTGGGGTTTTGTGTAGTTGTTTGTTTGTTTTCCTATTTTTAATTGTGATAAAAAATATATGTATAATAAAATAAGATTTTCTATTTTAACCATTTTTCAGTGTAAAATTTAATGACATTCATTATAGTTATAATATTGTACAACCATCCCTGCTACCCACTTCCAAAACTTTATCACCCCAAATAGAAACTGTACGCAACAAACTATAATTTCTCATTCCCTCCTGTCTCAGACCCCTGGTAACCTCTAATCTACTTTCTGTCTCTAAGAATTTGTCTACTTTAGGTACCTTATATCAGTGGAATCATACAATATTTATCCTCCTATTGTCTGTCTGATTTCACTTTGCATAACATTTTCAAGGTTCAATCATCCTGTAGCAAGTGTCAGATGATTTTTTATGGCTGAATAATATTCCATTGTGTGTGTATATAATATTTTGTTTTTTCATTCATCTCTTCGTGGATACTTGGACAAATGGGTTGTTTCCATCATTCAGCTATTGTAAATAATTCTGCGATGAATGTTGGTGTATAAGTATCTATTTGAGTCCCTGTTTTCAATTATGTTTTTAAGTGTTTATTTATTTATTTTTGAGAGCGAGAAATACAGACAGAGAATCCCAAGCAGGCTCTGCATTGTCAGTGTAGAGCCCAGCATGGGGGTTGAACTCACGAACTGTGAGATCATGACCTGAGCTGAAATCAAGAGTTGGACACTTAACCGACTGAGCCACCCAGGTGCCCCCAGTTATTTTGATTATAGTTCTAAGAGTGGAATTGCTGACTCAAATAATAATTATACAGTTAGCTTTTTGAGAAGCCCCTGAACCATTTTCCGTAGCAGCTGCATCATTCTATATTCCTACCAGTAATGTAGGAGGCACCAGTTTATCCATATCTGGGTCAACATTTGTTATTTTTCATTTTGCTTATTATCATCATCCTAGTGAATGTGAGGTTGTGTCTCTTTTGTTTTGTAATATTCCACTATATATGTGTATGTGTGTGCATATCACACCTTATTTTTTAAGTTTTTATTTTAATATACCTCATCTTCTTTATCCATCCATCTGTGGATGGACATTTAGATTGTTTCCATATCTTGGCTATTGTAAATAATGCTGCAATAAACATAGGGAGGCATATATCTTTTTGAATTTGTGTTTTTTTGGGGGGGTGGAGAATACCCAATAATGGAATTATTAGATCATATGGTATTTCTATTTTTAATTTTTTGAAGAACCTCCATATTGTTTTCCATAGTGCCTGCAATAATTTATATCCCCAGCAACAGTGCAAGAGGGTTTGTTTTTCTCTACATTCTTGCCAACACTTGTTATTTCTTGTCATTTTGATTTTAGCCATTCTGACCCATGGAAGGTAATATCTTATTGTCTAATGTCAAGTGTCAAAACTTGCATTTCCTTGATGATGAGTGATGTTGAGCACCTGTTCATGTGTTTGTTGGCCATCTGTGGCCTTCTTTGGAAAAATGTCTATTCAGGTCTTCTGTGTACTTTTTAATCAGATTGTTTGTTTGTTTTTGGTGTTGAGCTGTAAAGTTCTTTGTATATTTTGGATATTAACTCTTTATCTGTTATTTTTTAGTGTAAATGTTTACAACTATAAAATTCCTTCTTAGCATAGCTTTCTGCATTTCACATGCTTTGGTATGTTATGTTTTCTTTCTCACTTATCTCTAAGTATTTTTTAATTTTCCTTGTGATCTTGTTTGACCTATTGGTTGTATGTTATTTGATTTCCACAAATTTGTGAATTTTCCAGCTTTCATTCTGTTGATTTTTAACTTCACCCCATTGTGATCAGAGAAGGTATGCTGTATATCTATTTCTTAAAATCTATTGAGACTTGATTTGTGGACAGACATATGGCCTGTCCTGGAGAATGTCCTGTGCATGGAGACATGCACATGAGAGGAATGTATATGCTATTGTTTTGAGGTGGAGTGTTCTGTATATGTCTGTTAAATCTAGTTCCTTTTCTGTGTTGGTTGATCCTCTATTGTCTTGCTTATCTTTTGTCTGTTATTTTTAATCAATTATTAAAAGTGGAGTGTTGAAGTTTTTGACTGTTTCTTCCTTCAATTCTGTCAATTTTCCTTCATATATTGTGAAGGTCTGTTATTAGATGCATAAAATTTATAGTTGTTATATCTTATTTCTGTATTAAAACTTTTTAAATATATAACGTCCTTCTCCATCTCTTGTAAACTTTTTTGATTTAATGACTATTGTGTCTTATATTGGTACAGCCACTCACTCTCTTTTTTGGTCACTATTTGCATAAAATGTCTTTTTTCATCCTTTTATTTTCAACCTATTTGTGTCTTCAAATTTAAAGTGAGTCTCTTATAGACAACATAGTTGGATCTTGGTGTTGTTTTTTTTTTTTTTTCTCCCATTAAGCTAAACATATGTCTTTTAATTGGGGAGTTTAATCCATTTAAAGTAATTACTGATAAGGAGAGACTTACTTCTGCCATTATGCTGGTTTTTCGCTGTATCTTAAATTTTTTTCCTTCACTTTCTGCATTGGTGTATTCTTCTTGGTTTAGTTAATTTTTATTAGGGAAGCATTTTAGTTCCCCTCTCATTTCCTTTTGTCTATATCCTATAGCTATATTTGTGTGTGTGTGTGGTTACATGGAGAGTGCATCTAACATCTTAAAGTTCTAACGCTCTAATTTAAATTTATAGCAGCTGTTTTTAATAGTATACAAAAATTCTGCCCTATATGGCTTTGTCACCACTTACTTTCTGCTATTGATGTCACAAACTTATATCTTTACACATTGTGTGTCCCAAAACATAGATTAAAAATTGGCTTTTTATTCATTAGTCTCCAAAATCATGTAGAAAAAAAAAAGCAAAGTTACAAACCAAAGGTACAATAATCCTAACTTTTGTAATTGCCCACATATTTACAATATGTGGATATGTTTATTTCTTTATACAGCTTTGAGATACTAATCTCATAGCCTTTCATTTCAACCTGAAGGATGCCTTTTAGCATTTCTTCCAGAGTGTGTCTAGTGGTAAATGAACTCCCCCAGATTTGGTGTATCTGAGAATATCTCAAGTTTCTTCTTCCTTTTTCAAGGACAGTTTTGGTGGATATAGTACTGTTTCACCTTTTTTTTTTTTTCAGCACTTTGGTGTTTTTTTTTTTAATTTTTTTTAACGTTTATTTATTTTTGAGACAGAGAGAGACAGAGCATGAATGGGGGAGGGTCAGAGAGAGGGAGACACAGAATCTGAAACAGGCTCCAGGCTCCGAGCTGTCAGCACAGAGCCCGACGCGGGGCTCGAACTCACGGACCACGAGATCATGACCTGAGCCGAAGTCGGCCGCTCAACCGACTGAGCCACCCAGGCGCCCCATCTTTCAGCACTTTGAATATATCAACCCGCTGCCTTCTGGCTTCCAAGGTTTCTGATGAGATATCTGCTGATATTATTGAGGGTCCTTTGTATATGATGAGTCACCTCTCTTGCTCCTTTCAAGATTTTTTCTTTGACTTTGGCTTTTGACAGTTTGATTATGTCTTGGTGTGATAAACTTGGGTCTCAAGTTTATCATACTTGGAGTATGATACTTGGAGTTTATCACACTTTTTGGATGTTTATATTTCTATCTTTCATCAAAAGGGGGAAGTTTCCTGCCATTTTGTGTTTGTATAATCTCTCTTGATGGTGTCCCATGGGTCCCTTAGGCTCTGTTCCCTTTTCTTTAGTTTTTTTTTTCTTTCTGTTCCTCAAACTCAAAACCTTCAGTTTACCTATTTTCAAGTTCACTGATTCTTTCTCCTGCTTGCTCAAATCCACTACTAAATCCCTCTAGTAATTTTTTTTGTTTCCATTATTATAGTTTTTAATCTCAAGAATTCCTTTTTATGTTTTCTATCTCTTCATTGATATATCTACTTCGTGCATATATCATCTTCTCGACTTTGTCTGTGACTTCCTCTGGCTCAAGAGTCTGCATTGTATGAATGGGAGTCTTGGTTCTTGGATTTCCCACAAAAGATTTACCTGAGGATCCTCACTCAAATGAAGACAGGCAGAAGGAAAGTAGCAAACACAAAGCAGTTCATGAAGAACAGTGCATCCTCACAATGAGAGAGTGGGCAAGCCCAGAAGTGGCAACTGCACTGAGGCTACAAGGGTCTTTTCTTTTTATGTAAGCAGGGTCTTGGGTCATGGATAGGTGGTATCTTATGGGGCTTCTTCCAATCATTTGGATGGTTCCTCCCACTGTTGAGGAGGAGGGTTTTGACCCTGCAAGGTTTGTACCGGAATAATCATGGCAGCCTTCCCCCATGGTGGAAGGGGGCCCAAACTACAATGCAAATGTATTATATTGAGTCTAGGGGTTAGCCTAGGACAGAGGTGGAAGAGGAGAGCACATGTTCTGCATATGTGGCTCTTCCCCTGTCTGTCCTGGGGTCTTAGAAGCCACAAGGCCAGAATGTTGAAAGCCATGAAATCAGGATGTTGTGCCCCTGGGCTTCTAATACATAATTTATTTATCACTGTCCTTGCCTCCAGCTCATGTCTAACTATCTACTTATCAACAGCTGTTTTAAAGACTTTGTCTAGCAAGTCCACTATCTGGCCTTTCTCTGGGACATTTTCTAAATCTTTGTATGCTTTGTGATTTTTTTGTATAAAAATGGAAATTTGAATCTTATAATGGGATAACTATGGAAGTCAAATTCTCCCTCTTTCCCAGAATTTGCTGTTTTTTCTAAATTTCTGGGTTTTTTTTTTTTTTTTTTTTTGGTTTGGATGTATTTTGTTTCTTTGATTGTTGTGAGTTGGCTGTGTGCCAAGAATCAGCCTGATATGTAAACTGAAGGTCTTGGGTCCTTTCTAAGCCTGTGCCTTTCCCTGCACAGGCACAGCAACTTTCTAAATTCCCCCATATATGTGCTTACTTTTGATTGTCCAAATCCTTAAGTGTCTGACTGCCAAAAGGGAAAAATAAAGGGAGGTAAAAAAAGAAAACATGGGCACTGTCCCTTCCAATACCCTGGAAGCCACTTTAGCTAAAGGAGATTGCAACAGTGGAGGTGACGGATGTAACAATGACAGCCTGCTTCTGAGTTTGCACCTCTACAATCAGAAGGAGCGAACAGTGATGAGAACACAGATCCTTGATATTTGAAAGACAAAGTCCTCCCTGGCTCCCACAATCTACAAGCAAGTTGTTCCAGGAATAAGTGCACAGCTTCCTACCATGGGATGAGATGAGTAGCCACCAGCTAAGAGTTGAAGTTAACTGAAATTAAGCAAGATTTACCATCCATGCCTTCTCCCCTGGAAGCTGCAAACTTTCAAATACATTCCAGAATTCCAAAATGGTTCTGACAGCTTCTGCCAAAGCAATTGTTGTCTAGATGGACAGAGAGATTCCTTGTGCTTCCCACTCTGCTATCCTCTCTGATGTCACTCAATAATGTCTGTTGATCCATAAAGTTTTTCATTTTGATAGAGTCCAATTTTTCTGTATTTTTCTTTTATTGTCTGTGCTTTTTTTTTATTTTTTATTTTTTAATATATGAAATTTACTGTCAAATTGGTTTCCATACAACACCCAGTGCTCTTCCCAAAAGGTGCCCTCCTCAATACCCATCACCCACCCTACCCTCCCCCCCACCCCCCATCAACCCTCAGTTTGTTCTCAGTTTTTAAAAGTCTCTTATGCTTTGGCTCTCTCCCACTCTAACCTCTTTTTTTTTTTCTTCCCCTCCCCCATGGGTTTCTGTTACGTTTCTCAGGATCCACATAAGAGTGAAACCATGGGGTATCTGTCTTTCTCTGTATGGCTTATTTCACTTAGCATCACACTCTCCAGTTCCATCCACGTTGCTACCAAAGGCCATATTTCATTTTTTCTCATTGCCACGTAGTATTCAATTGTGTATATAAACCACAATTTCTTTATCCATTCACCAGTTGATGGACATTTAAGCTCTTTCCATACTTTGGCTATTGTTGAGAGTGCTGCTATAAACATTGGGGTACAAGTGCCCCTATGCATCAGTACTCCTGTATCCCTTGGATAAATTCCTAGCAGTGCTATTGCTGGGTCATAGGGTAGGTCTATTTTTAATTTTCTGAGGAACCTCCACACTGCTTTCCAGAGCGGCTGCACCAATTTGCATTCCCACTAACAGTGCAAGAGGGTTCCTGTTTCTCCACATCCTCTCCAGCATCTATAGTCTCCTGATTTCTTCATTTTGGCCACTCTGACTGGCGTGAGGTGATATCTGAGTGTGGTTTTGATTTGTATTTCCCTGATAAGGAGCGACGTTGAACATCTTTTCATGTGCCTGTTGGCCATCCGGATGTCTTCTTTAGAGAAGTGTCTATTCATGTTTTCTGCCCATTTCTTCACTGGGTTATTTGTTTTTCGGGTGTGGAGTTTGATGAGCTCTTTATAGATTTTGGATACTAGCCCTTTGTCCGATGTGTCATTTGCAAATATCTTTTCCCATTCCGTTGGTTGCCTTTTAGTTTTGTTGGTTGTTTCCTTTGCTGTGCAGAAGCTTTTTATCTTCATAAGGTCCCAGTAATTCACTTTTGCTTTTAATTCCCTTGCCTTTGGGGATATGCCGAGTAAGAGATTGCTACGGCTGAGGTCAGAGAGGTCTTTTCCTTCTTTCTCCTCTAAGGTTTTGATGGTTTCCTGTCTCACATTCAGGTCCTTTATCCATTTTGAGTTTATTTTTGTGAATGGTGTGAGAAAGTGGTCTAGTTTCAACCTTTTGCATGTTGCTGTCCAGTTCTCCCAGCACCATTTGTTAAAGAGACTGTCTTTTTTCCATTGGATGTTCTTTCCTGCTTTGTCAAAGATTAGTTGGCCATACTTTTGTGGGTCTAGTTCTGGGGTTTCTATTCTATTCCATTGGTCTATGTGTCTGTTTTTATGCCAATACCATGCTGTCTTGATGATGACAGCTTTGTAGTAGAGGCTAAAGTCTGGGATTGTGATGCCTCCTGCTTTGGTCTTCTTCTTCAAAATTACTTTGGCTATTCGGGGCCTTTTGTGGTTCCATATGAATTTTAGGATTGCTTGTTCTAGTTTCGAGAAGAATGCTGGTGCAATTTTCATTGGGATTGCATTGAATGTGTAGATAGCTTTGGGTAGTATTGACATTTTGACAATATTTATTCTTCCAATCCATGAGCAGGGAATGTCTTTCCATTTCTTTATATCTTCTTCAATTACCTGCATAAGCTTTCTATAGTTTTCTTCAGCATACAGATCTTTTACATCTTTGGTTAGATTTATTCCTAGGTATTTTATGCTTCTTGGTGCAATTGTGAATGGGATCAGTTTCTTTATTTGTCTTTCTGTTGCTTCATTGTTAGTGTATAAGAATGCACCTGATTTCTGTACATTGATTTTGTATTCTGCGACTTTGCTAAATTCATGTATCAGTTCTAGCAGACTTTTGGTGGAGTCTATCAGATTTTCCATGTATAATATCATGTCATCTGCAAAAAGCGAAAGCTTGACTTCATCTTTGCCAATTTTGATGCCTTTGATTTCCTTTTGTTGTCTGATTGCTGATGCTAGAACTTCCAGCACTATGTTAAACAACAGCGGTGAGAGTGGGCATCCCTGTCGTGTTCCTCATCTCAGGGAAAAAGCTCTCAGGTTTTCCCCGTTGAGGATGATGTTAGCTGTGGGCTTTTCATAAATGGCTTTTATGATCTTTAAGTATGTTCCTTCTATCCCGACTTTCTCAAGGGTTTTTATTAAGAAATGGTGCTGGATTTTGTCAAAGGCCTTTTCTACATCGATTGACAGGATCATATGGTTCTTCTCTTTTTTTTTGTTAATGTGATGTATCACGTTGATTGATTTGCGAATGTTGAACCAGCCCTGCAGCCCAGGAATGAATCCCACTTGATCATGGTGAATAATTCTTTTTATATGCCGTTGAATTCGATTTGCTAGTATCTTATTGAGAATTTTTGCATCCATATTCATCAGGGATATTGGCCTGTAGTTCTCTTTTTTTACTGGGTCTCTGTCTGGTTTAGGAATCAAAGTAATACTGGCTTCATAGAATGAGTCTGGAAGTTTTCCTTCCCTTTCTATTTCTTGGAATAGCTTGAGAAGGATACGTATTATCTCTGCTTTAAACGCCTGGTAGAACTCCCCTGGGAAGCCATCTGGTCCTGGACTCTTATTTGTTGGGAGATTTTTGATAACCGATTCTATTTCTTTGCTGGTTATGGGTCTGTTCAAGCTTTCTATTTCCTCCTGATTGAGTTTTAGAAGAGTGTGGGTGTTTAGGAATTTGTCCATTTCTTCCAGGTTGTCCAATTTGTTGGCATATAATTTTTCATAGTATTCCCTGATAATTGTTTGTATCTCTGAGGGATTGGTTGTAATAATTCCATTCTCATTCATGATTTTATCTATTTGGGTCATCTCCCTTTTCTTTTTGAGAAGCCTGGCTAGAGGTTTGTCAATTTTGTTTATTTTTTCAAACAACCAACTCTTGGTTTCGTTGATCTGCTCTACAGTTTTTTTAGATTCTATATTATTTCTGCTCTGATCTTTATTATTTCTCTTCTTCTGCTGGGTTTAGGCTGCCTTTGCTGTTCTGCTTCTATTTCCTTTAGGTGTGCTGTTAGATTTTATATTTGGGATTTTTCTTGTTTCTTGAGATAGGCCTGGATTGCAATGTATTTTCCCCTCAGGACTGCCTTCGCTGCGTCCCAAAGCGTTTGGATTGTTGTATTTTCATTTTCATTAGTTTCCATATATTTTTTAATTTCTTCTCTAATTGCCTGGTTGACCCACTCATTCGTTAGTAGGGTGTTCTTTAACCTCCATGCTTTTGGAGGTTTTCCAGACTTTTTCCTGTGGTTGATTTCAAGCTTCATAGCATTGTGGTCTAAAAGTATGCATGGTATAATTTCAATTCTTGTAAACTTATGAAGGGCTGTTTTGTGACCCAGTATATGATCTATCTTGGAGAATGTTCCATGTGCACTCAAGAAGAAAGTATATTCTGTTGCTTTGGGATGCAGAGTTCTAAATATATCTGTCAAGTCCATCTGATCCAATGTATCATTCAGGGCCCTTGTTTCTTTATTGACTGTGTGTCTAGATGATCTATCCATTTCTGTAAGTGGGGTGTTAAAGTCCCCTGCAATGACTACATTCTTATCAATAAGGTTGCTTATGTTTATGAGTAATTGTTTTATATATCTGGGGGCTCCGGTATTCGGCGCATAGACATTTATAATTGTTAGCTCTTTTATAGACCCTGTAATTATTATATAATGCCCTTCTTCATCTCTTGTTACAGCCTTTAATTTAAAGTCTAGTTTGTCTGATATAAGTATGGCTACTCCAGCTTTCTTTTGGCTTCCAGTAGCATGATAAATAGTTCTCCATCCCCTCACTCTCAATCTAAAGGTGTCCTCAGATCTAAAATGAGTCTCTTGTAGACAGCAAATAGATGGGTCTTGTTTTTTTATCCATTCTGATACCCTATGTCTTTTGGTTGGCGCATTTAATCCATTTACATTCAGTGTTATTATAGAAAGATACGGGTTTAGAGTCATTGTGATGTCTGTATGTTTTATGCTTGTAGTGATGTCTCTGGTACTTTGTCTCACAGAATCCCCCTTAGGATCTCTTGTAGGGCTGGTTTAGTGGTGACAAATTCCTTCAGTTTTTGTTTGTTTGGGAAGACCTTTATCTCTCCTTCTATTCTAAATGACAGACTTGCTGGATAAAGGATTCTCGGCTGCATATTTTTTCTGTTTAGCACACTGAAGATATCGTGCCAAGCCTTTCTGGCCTGCCAAGTTTCAAAGGAGAGATCAGTCACGAGTCTTATAGGTCTCCCTTTATATGTGAGGGCACGTTTATCCCTTGCTGCTTTCAGAATTCTCTCTTTATCCTTGTATTTTGCCAGTTTCAGTATGATATGTCGTGCAGAAGATCGATTCAAGTTACGTCTGAAGGGAGTTCTCTGTGCCTCTTGGATTTCAATGCCTTTTTCCTTCCCCAGTTCAGGGAAGTTCTCAGCTATAATTTCTTCAAGTACCCCTTCAGCACCTTTCCCTCTCTCTTCCTCCTCTGGGATACCAAATATGCGTATATTATTTCTTTTTAGTGTATCACTTAGTTCTCTAATTTTTCCCTCATACTCCTGGATTTTTTTAACTCTCTTTCTCTCAGCTTCCTTTTTTCCATAACTTTATCTTCTAGTTCACCTATTCTCTCCTCTGCCTCTTCAATCCGAGCTGTCGTCGTTTCCATTTTGTTTTGCATTTCGTTTAAAGCGCTTTTCAGCTCCTCGTGACTGTTCCTTAGTCCCTTGATCTCTGTGGCAAGAGATTCTCTGCTGTCCTGTATACTGTTTTCAAGCCCAACGATTAATTTTATGACTATTATTCTAAATTCACTTTCTGTTATATTATTTAAATCCTTTTTGATCAGTTCATTAGCTGTTGTTATTTCCTGGAGATTCTTCTGAGGGGAATTCTTCCGTTTGGTCATTTTGGATAGTCCCTGGAGTGGTGAGGACCTGCAGGGCACTTCCCCTGTGCTGTGGTGTATAACTGGAGTTGGTGGGCGGGGCCGCAGTCCGACCTGATGTCTGCCCCCAGCCCACCGCTGGGGCCACAGTCAGACTGGTGTGTGCCTTCTCTTCCCCTCTCCTAGGGGTGGGATTCACTATGGGGTGGCGTGGCCCATCTGGGCTACTTGCACACTGCCAGGCTTGTGGTGCTGGGGATCTGGCGTATTAGCTGGGGTGGGTAGGCAAGGTGCACGGGGGCAGGAGGGGCAGGCTTAGCTCGCTTCTCCTTAGGTGATCCACTTCAGGAGGGCCCTGTGGCAGCGGGAGGGAGTCAGATCCGCTGCCGGAGGTTTGGCTCCGCAGAAGCACAGAGTTGGGTGTTTGCGCGGAGTGAGCAAGTTCCCTGGCAGGAACTGGTTCTCTTTGGGATTTTGGCTGGGGGATGGGCGAGGGAGATGGCGCTGGCGAGCGCCTTTGTTCCCCGCCAAGCTGAGCTCTGCCGTCAGGGGGCTCAGCAGCTCTCTCTCCCTTTGTCCTCCAGCCTTCCCGCTTTCTGAGCAGAGCTGTTAACTTATGACCTCCCAGACGCTAAGTCGCGCTTGCTGTTGGAACACAGTCCGTCTGGCCCCTCCGCTTTTGCCAGCCAGACTCGGGGGCTCTGCTTGGCCAGTGAGCCGCCCCTCCGCCCCGGCTCCCTCCCGCCAGTCCGTGGAGCGCACACCACCTCGCCGCCCTTCCTACCCTCTTCCGTGGGCCTCTCGTCTGCGCTTGGCTCTGGAGACTCCGTTCTGCAAATCCTCTGGTGGTTTTCTGGGTTCTTTAGGCAGGTGTAGGTGGAATCTAAGTGATCAGCAGGACGCACGGTGAGCCCAGCATCCTCCTACGCCGCCATCTTCCCTCCAACTCATGTATTGTCTGTGCTTTTGATGTCGTTTTTGAGAAACCCTAAATCCAAGCCATATACTTTTTCCCCTATGTTTTCTTCTAAGAATCTTATAGTTTTGGCTCTTACATACAGGTATTTGATTAATTTTGAGTTAATTTTTTATATGATGTTATTAAGGGTCCAACTTCATTCTTTTGCATGTGGCTATCTAGTTTCCCCTGTATTATTTGTTGAAAAGACCATCCTTTTCCCATTGAATGGTCTTGGCCTCCTTGTCAACATGAAGATTTATCTCTGGGCTCTCTGTTCCATTGGTCTATATGTCTGTCTTTATGTCAGTATCACACTGCTTCAATTCCTGTAGCTTTGTAATGTTTGAAATCAGGACGTGTGATTCCTCCAATTTTGTTCTTCTTGCTCAAAACTGTTTTGGCTATTCTGAATCCTTTGAAATACTATATAACTTTTAGAATGAGTTTTTCCACTTTTGAAAAATGTCATTGGGACTTTGATTGGAATTCCATTAAATCTGCAGATCACTTTAGATGGTATTGGTATCTAAACAATATTAATCATCCAATCCATGAATGGAAGATATCTTTCTACTTATTTAGGTCTTCTTTAATTAATATCTTTTATCAATGTTTGGTTAATTTCCATCACCTTGGGAGACAATGAGTCTAGGGAAGACAAGTGAGCTCTGAAGACTCATTTCCCAAAGGCATAACTCTAAAAAGGTAATTCAGCTAGTTCACTCATTCTTTCATTCACTCATTCATTTGCTCAGTAAATATTTATGGAGTGCTTATTCTGCACCAGGTAATTTGGGGATACAATAATGAACAAAAGATGCTATTCTGTAATGAAACATTTGTGGAGGACTTCTTACATGCTAGACCCCATCTGAGCACCAGATAACAAAAACATGTCAAGGTCAGCCCTCGAGGAGTTCAATTAGGAGGTCAAACATACAAAGCAACAATACAACTGTGATACATAAGTGCCTATATGAGAGATACAGAGGCCCTAAATTTATCATGTGTATGTTCAGCTTGGAGGGCACAGGAATCAGGGAAGTATTGACCTAGGTGATGCTTGTGCTAGGTATAAATAGGAGTTTGCATGGGACAGCATGGAACAGGGTGTAGGACTGGTTGCAGGGTACATTCTCAGGAGGGGAAGCAACATACGCAAAAGAACTGAAGCATGAACTCATGAAGAGTGAGTGCGTGTTGTGGCAAAGGAAGTGTGGCTGGGATGAGGGGGCTGGGTTGATCAGGCAGCAGAGGCTTCTCACACCATGCTAAGGAGTTAGCATGTTATCGGGAAGGCAATGGATGCCCACTGAGGAATGATGAGTTTAAAACAGTGATGTATTCAGTTTCCTTTTAGAAAGAATTATTATTCTAGGAGGGAGAACAGGTTGGAGAGGTGACATAGAGGCATCAGAGACCAGACCACTGGCATAAAGCCAGGCAAGGAACAGTGTGGGCCTGGACTCAATGTGAGAAGGGGGCAGAGGGACAGGTGTTCGAGATATTTAGGAAGCGACTGATCACCAGTAGCAGGTGTAAGAGAGAGAGGAAATAATGACACCTTGAAGTACACTGGCCCAGCTCCAACCACCCTAGAAATCTAGGTATTACCATGATGAACCCCAGAAAAACAATCCCAGGGGAACCTGATTGACTCAGTCAGTTGAATGTTCGACTCTTGATTTTGGCTCAGGTCATGATCTCACACTTCATGAGTTCGAGCCCCACACTGGGCTCTGCACTGGTAGTGCAGAGCTTGCTTGGGATTCTCTGTCTCTCTCTGCCACTCCCCAGCTTGCTCGCTCTCTCTCACTCTCTCTCTCTCAAAATAAATAAATAAATAAATAAATAAATAAATAAACTTCTAAAAAATCCCAGTGGGAGTAAGCAGAACATCCTACAAGAAGCAAATTACCTCTGTTCTCCCACTGACCCAAGTGGAGGCCCTATACCAGGGGCCTGTGGGGTATGCAGGTACCATATCTGCCCTAATCCCAGGGGTCTTGGAAGGCAACACTGCATCCCTGCAGCAAAAAAAAATCTCCTTTACAGCTTTCCTTATCACAGCCTCCCTCTCCACCGAACCTCTCATTGTGTGTTCAGGAGATGAGAGCTGTTTCTTTCCCCCCTCCTTCTTCCTGGGCCAGCTGACAGGGAGCCTTCAACAGTCATGTATACGAAGCCGAAATTTAAGTCTGCACAGCGCTTGCCCAAGCTCCTCCAGAAGGCCTGTCCTCGCACGATCAGAGGAGACTAGGGGCTGTTTGCTTTGGCTAACACACACACACACACACACACACACACACACAAATGCTGACGGAATAAAATGCGACACCACCATATGAAAGGTTGAATGTGAACAGTTTTGAGGTTAAAATAAGGCTGCCCTGGAGAGGATGAGGAGAAAAAAAATTGATGTTACAATTTTAGAGGCAAGGGCAGTATATGGGTATTTTTATATGTCTGGCATTCACATGGTCTCAAAAGAGCACTATTTAGGAGAGAGAAGGCCAAACATAGAGAAATAAAATGTGTCTGTATGTTTGGTGGTGTTGCTTGATGTAAACATGTCAGAGTGACTTTGTCCATGTGATGTCATCTGAGTGAAAATTACAGTGATTTTTTATACGCTATTTTTTTCTTATCCATTCCAATGTGGTTCCAGAAAATAAGGACTGTTACACAGTAATTTGGAATCTTACTGACACCTGATCAATATATTTTCTTGAAGATTCCATTGTGACATATAAACTCAAACTTGTCAACCTGCATTAGTGCACTGTATCTATTTAAGTGACTTTTGATTGGCTTTGCACAAGTTGAGTTATTTACGAGTACAAATTTTTTTTTAAGAGCATATGTTAAAAGATCCAAACCACCAGTCTGGTGGTGGATAAACCTGTCAGAATTAATAAAAGTTTTAGATTTATAGGTTTCTTTTAAAAAAAGAAATGTGGTGGCTACTGGGTGGGTCAGGTGGTTAGTGTCCGACTTCGGCTCAGGTCATGATCTCACGTTTGTGAGGTCAATCCCTGCATCGGGCTCTGTGCTGACATCTCAGAGCCTGGATACTGCTTTGGATTCTGTCTCTCCTTCTCTCTCTGCACCTCCCCCAGTCATGCTCTGTCTCTCTCTCCTTCAAAATTAAATAAACATTTTTAAAAATTTTTTTAATAAATGTGTTTTAGTAGAACTTCCACAGAAGGTAGGCTGATAAAAAGGTGTGTTCAAGCAGGGAGCCCTGACAGGTGCCAACAGGTGACACTTACCTGGTCCTGGCACTGTGCCAAAGTGTTACATTATCTCACCCAATATTCTAAGTGACCCTGTGGGGTATAGGTACTGTTAGTATATCCATACATAGGTGAGGACACTGAGGCAACGAGAATTTAATTTATACAAGGTCACACAGCTAACAAGTGGAGAGCTGAGATCCAACCTCAAAGTTGAAAAGAGTTCTGGCTTTTGAAACATTTCACTGGACAATATCTGGAGGGATGGCAAGACCTGTGGACTGCACGTCTGCATTCATGGCATCTGGCATCTGTTCCACAAGCCTAATTGACCCCATACCCCTTATCCCTTGACCTTAGACTTCTAAAATGCAGTTGTGGAGAGAGGGCAAGACCTGCCCAAAGGAACCAAGAAAAGCAATGAACATCAACTATACATGAATAAATTGAATCAATGCTCCTAAGGTCTTTCTCTTAAACTCTACCATTTTTTCTTTCAGTCTGCTTAACATTGTTTTCTCTTTTTTTTTAATTTAAATTTTAGTTAACATACAATGCAATATGGGTTTCAGGAGTAGAATTCAGTGATTCATCACTTCTATAGAACATCCAGCACTCATCACAAGTGCCCTCCTTAATGCCCATCATCCATCTAGCCCATCTCCCACCCACCTCCCTCAATCAACCCTCAGTTTGTTCTTTATACTTAAGAGTGTTTTGTGGTTTGTTTCCCTCTCTTCTTCACCCCACCCTTCCCATATGTTCATCTGTTTTGTTTCTTAAATTCCTCATATGAGTGAAATCATATGGTATTTGTCTTTCTCTGATTGACTTATTTCACTTAGCATAATACATTCTAGCTCGATCCATGTCATTGCAAATGGTAAGATTTCATTCTTTTTGATGGCTGAGTAATATTCCAGTGTGTGTGTGTGGGGGGTGTATCACATCTTCTTTATTCATATAATATCCATATATGTGATATATACATACCACATCTTATTTGTCCATTCATCAGTCGATGGACATTTGGTCTCCTTCCACTTTGACTATTGTTGATAATGCTGCTATAAATATAGGGGTCCATGTACCCCTTCAAACCTGTACCTTTTTATCTTTGGGGTAAATACCGAACAGTGCAATTGCTGGATCATAAAGTAGTTTTATCTTACGTTTCTTGAGGAATCTCCCTACTGTTCTCCAGAGTGGTTGCACCAGTTTCCATTCCCAGCAACAGTGCAAGAGGGTTCCCTTTCTCTGTATCCTTGCCAACATCTGTTGTTTTTGTGTTGTTAATTTTAGCCATTCTGACAGGTGTGAGGTGGTATCTCATTGTGGTTTTGATTTGTATTTCCCTGTTGATGAGTGATGTTGAGTATTTTTTCACGTGTCTGTTAGCCATCTGGAAGTCTTCCTTGGAAAAGTGTCTATTAGTGTCTTCTACCCATTTTTAAACTGGATTATTTTTTGTGTTGAGTTTGGTAAGTTCTTTATAGATTTTGAATACTAAGCCTTTATCAGATATGTTGTTTGCAGGTATCTTCTCCCATTCCATAGGCTGCGTTTAGTTTTGTTGATTATTTGCTTTGCTGTGCAGAAGATTTTATCTTTTTTTTTAAAATTTTTTTAACGTTTATTTATTTTTGAGACAGAGACAGAGCATGAACGGGGGAGGGTCACAGACAGAGGGAGACACAGAATCTGAAACAGGCTCCAGGCTCTGAGCTGTCAGCACAGAGCCTGATGCGGGGCTCGAACCCTCGGACCGTGAGATCATGACCTGAGCCGAAATCGGACACTTAACCGACCGAGCCACCCAGGCGCCCCAGAAGATTTTATCTTAATGAGGTCCCAATAGCTCATGTTTGCTTTTGTTTCCCTTCCTTTTGGCAACGTGTCTAGTAAGAAGTTGCTCTGGCCAAAGTCAAAGAGGTTTCTGCTTATGTTCTCCTCTAGGATTTTGATGGTTTCCTGTCCCACATTTAGGTCTTTCATCCATTTTGGATTTATTTTTGTGTATGGTGTAAGAAAGTGGTCCAGTTCTGGAGCACCTGGGTGGCTCAGTTGGCTAAGTGTACAACTTTGGCTCAGATCATTATCTCACAGTCTGTGGGTTTGAGCCCCGTGTTGGGCTCTGTGCTGACAGCTCAGAGCCTGGAGCCTACTTCGGATTCTGTGTCTCCCTCTCTCTTTGCCCTTCCCCTGCTTACACTTTGTCTCTCTCTTAAAAATAAGTAAACATTTTAAAAAAACTTTAAAATAAAAAAAGAAAAGAAAAAAGAAAGTAGTCCAATTTCATTCTTCTGCATGTCGCTGTCCAGTTTCCCAATACCATTAGCTAAAGAGACTGTCTTTTTACATCGTATATTCTTTCCTGCTTTGTCAAAGATTAGTTGACCACATAGCTGTGGGTCCATATCTGGGTTTTCTACTCTGCTCCATTGATCTATGTGTCTGTTTTTGTGCCAGTACCATACTGTCTTGATGACTACAGCTTTGTAATGTAGCTTGAAATCCAGAATCGTGATGCCTCCAGTTTTGTTTTTCTTTTTCAAGATTGCTTGGCTATTCAGGGTCTTTTGTGGTTCCATAAAAATTTTAGGATTGTTTGTTCTAGTTCTAAAAAAAATTCTGGTGATATATTGACATGGATTTAGCACTTTTCTTTCTTATAGAGGTTGCAAAGATCATCTTTTGCCCAGTCCTGGATCTGTGAAGCAGTGAGAGTTTCTGGTTTTGAAAGGCACCCTGAAGTTATGTTGGCTGGAGAGAAGGATGCATGAGTCAGCTCCAGCCCTGTCAGTGTTTGTCAAATTGCAGGGTTCATCAGATCAATTTAGTGTACCACTGCCAGTATTTTTTTAATAAAATGAGATATAATACAATGAAAATTATTTTATGAATCTTTTATTTCAGTTAAAAATTATAAATATAGGGGCTCCTGGGTGGCTCAGTTGGTTAAGCATCTGACTCTTGACTTTGGCTCAAGTCTTGATCTCACAGTTTGTAAGAGCAAGCCTCATGTCTGGCTCTGCACTGACATGTGGAATCTGCTTGGGATTGTCCCTCTCCCCCATCTCTCTGCCTCTACCTCACTCTCTCTCTCTCTCTCTCTCTCTCTCCTCTCTCAAAATAAATAAACTTCTTTTAAAATTATAAATATAATGTGTATACTGGGTCACATTTTAAAATGTATTTTTAAAGATTTTTTTAAAGTAATCTCTACACCCAATGTGGGGCTCAGACTTACAACTTCCAGACCAAGAGTCATTTCTACTGACTGAACCAGCCAGGCAACCCAAAATGTATTTCTTTTTGAAGTGTGATAAAAAAATATCTGGAAGACATCATTCTTAAAAAATATATTTCCCCTAAATTGGGACATCTCTGGTCCTCTCAGCCTGGGTGAGGTCCTATGTAAATCACACCAAATAAAACACAGAACACCTACAGTGATGGGAGCAAGTTAGTGAAGCCCTCCAGAGTATGATACAGTTTTTATGATCCCACCATCATTGACAAAGGCCTTAGTCTAGAAAGTTCTGGAGGATCGAGAAGTATTTATTAAAGAGCAGGAATGTGGGATGGAACACATCCGGCAAGTCAAGCCCCGTTAGTGCCTCTGGATCTGGTTTACTGATGACAGTTAGAGTATCAACACCAAAACAGCCGCCCCTCTTGATAAGCTGTTACCCACAGTAAAGACACACAGCAGGTATTTCTCGCCTTCAACTTCCTGTCACCATCCCCATCAACCTGCCCCTTTGGCCTGAAATCTCTCATCTTCTGCTAGATTGAATCAAAGCCCATCTTCCTCACATCACAGTACCTCCTCCACCAAATCAGGTTCCTTCTTCCAAGTTCTCACCAGACTCCAAATCTTGCCTGAGCAGCCCAGTCTCACACCAATCCCTGCCTCTTCCAACTTCCCTCAAATATCCTTGTCGCTGCTTATGGGATTGCTCGTGTTTGTGTCTGCACCCTTTGGTTCTGTGCATATCTGTGCCTCCTCCAGCCCCCAGCCCCTGAGCTTAGACTAGTAGCTCACGGGAGAGCCAGCCCCCACCAGGGCAAGGACCACCAACTCCCAGAGCCACACCACACAGAGCACTCAGATGCTGCGAATGTGTGGCCCATCTAGTTGATAGACTTTCTAGACAAGGGGAATGAAACATCCTTGGAAAATGGAATCTGTGTTGAGAAGGTTGTTTTAGGAAACTAGCATCTGCATCTCATGCATGCTGACTTAAAGTGCTTCTCTAAATGCAGTCTTTGACTTATATCTTGCAGCTGCTTCTATTTCATGGATTGAACCACCTGCCTCAACACATGTTTCTCTGCCTGCCTGTTACCACCACCTATTGGTTCCTAGAGGAAATGAAAAGGAGCAGTATGCCTGAGAGTATGTGCTTCCATCCAAGTTTCCAAGAGGCTTCCAGCAGCAATGATCACAAGAAGCCAACATGGAGGGAATGTGATGTCTGAGAAATGCTTTTGCTCCTGGTTCTGTCCTCCTGCCCCTCTTAAACATTGGTAGCTTAGGGAACTCTGCATTTGTGCAGAAAACATAAAGACAGAGGTAAGTCCCCAAAAAGAACATGAGTATAGAGAGGTGAGCTATCCACATTTTGAGAAAACCAGTGTTCCAGGCCCATGTTGCCAAGCACCTTGCTTCAGCAGAATTTTTTATCTGTAATGTATCTATTAGATTAACTGCCTTTGCCAAGGCCTAAAATACAACCCCTTAGCAAAGCAAAAACTGCATCCAGATTTTTCTGTGAGGTCTCCAGCCAATCCTTTCTCTGCATGTTGCATCAGCCTACGGACAGCCACCGAAGCAGAATCTCACATGATAAACCAAGCTACTCTCAGAAAACACAGGTATTTCCCAAAGTCGAATGTAGGCTGTGTCCCAACCCATCAAAGGTGGAAGACTTTGCATAGAAAATTCTGGCCGTGAACCTAGGCTGCCATCTCTAACCCCAACAAAATCTGGCTAGAAGGAGCTTCAGGGAGTTGAACACATGATGGCTTTCTCAGAGGGCAGATGTCTAAAATTGGGCCTTTCCTGTTTCCAATTCCGATGTCTGTCACTGCTCCTGGAAACAGCCCAGCTCTTCCCAATTTTGAGAAAATTCAGCATTGACCATTTACCACAAGAAAGTAATTTTCTTTCTTAAATTTTTTTTTAATGTTTATTTATTTTTGAGACAGAGAGAGACAGAGCATGAACAGAAGAGGGGCAGAGAGAGAGGGAGACACAGAATCGGAAGCAGGCTCCAGGCTCTGAGCTGTCACCACAGAGCCCGACGCGGGGCTTGAACTCACGGACGGTGAGATCATGACCTGAGCCGAAGTCGGACGCTTAACCGACCAAGCCACCCAGGTGCCCCAAGAAGGTAATTTTCAATGAATAAAAGACAAACTCTTTTTGGTTGCCTATTGCTGTGTAATAAACCACTTCACAATATAGTGACTTCAAACAACTTCTTATAAAATTAAAGCAAATTATTAAGTAACACGGTATGACTTCTCGTCATTGTGAGGATTGGCTGGGGAATCCTGCTGCTCTATCTCATGTCAGCTACATGTCTTCAGCTGGGAGGGCCTAGAAAACCCAAGGCAGCCCCTCTCACAGGTGCTTCATGTGGCGTCAGCCTCCAGAACCTCTTTGCATGACTTCTCACTCTACCACGATATCCTGGATTTCCTTATAGCATGGCAGCATAGTTCCAAGGAGGCCAAAGCAGAAACTCCCACTTCTCTTAACAGTCAGGCCTGGAATTGACACAGTGCAATGTCTGTTCCATTCTGCTAGTCAGAGTAAGGCCAGCCCAGATTCAGGGGGAAGGAAACTGGACTCTGGCTATCAGTGGAAGGAGAAATTATCTCCTACAGGAGAGGAGACAACTATTGGTGCCATCTTTAAAGGCAACCTGTAACACAGACCATAACCAAGAAAAGAGAACCAGATAGGCCTCATTCTTCTGCCTTCTGTGCTGAGGATATGGAGCAAGTTATAACCTCACTGAGCTGCCTGTCCTCATCTGTAGAACTGAGTCAGGAATCACTACTCAGACTCTTAAATACAGAGAACAAATTGAGGGTTGCTGGAGGGGAGGTGGGTGGGGGTGGGCTAAATGGGTGATGGGCATTAAGGAGGGCACTTGTTGGGATGAGCACTGGATGTTGTATGTAAGTGATGGACCACTGGGTTCTATTCCTGAAACCAATACTACACCGTATGTTAATTAACTTGAAGTTAAATAAATAAATTTAAAAGAAAGAATCACTGGGGTGCCTGGGTGGCTCAGTCCATTAAGGCTCCAACTCTTGGTTTTGGCTCAGGTCATGATTTCACAGTTCAGAGCTCAGAGCCTGTCTCTCTCTCCCCCTTCTCTTTCTGCCCCTCCCCTGCTCTCTCTCTCTCTCTCAAGATAAATAAATAAACTTAAAAAAAAATAATCACTACTTGGAGGGTCATTAAGATTAAATAAGATTCATTCCTAGGTATTTACTCAAGAGAAATGAAAACATGTGTCTACAAAAGACTTGTACAAGATTATTCACAGAAATATTTTTTAATAGCTCCAAACCAGACACAACCTAACTGTCCACCTAAGAGAATGGATAAACACATTACAGCATATTCATTCAATTGACTAACATCCAGCAATTAAAAATAACAAACTTTTAAAAAGCACCAAAAAAAAAACCAAAAAAAACTTTAAGACACACAATAATTTAGATAAATCCCAAGATCATCATATTAAGCAAAAGTAGTCACATAAAAGTACATAATGAATGATTCCATTTATATAACATCCAAAAACAGGTGAAACCAATCTGTACAAGTGGGGTGGGGAGTTGGGACTGAGTTCAAAAGGGCACAAGGAACATTCTGAGGATTGTGGAAATAGGGCCGATTTGGGGTGATGGTTATGTAGGTGTGTATACAACTGTCAAAATGTATTAAATTAAAACCTTAATATCTGTGCATTTTTATTTTAATTACACCTAAATAAAAATATAAAAACAAACAAACAAAAAGGTTAAGATCACTACAGTTAGTGCCTTGCATATGGCACATGTTTGTGGCTCAGGAAAGGTAGCCAATTCCCATAAAATCCTGGAACCCACAAAGTGCCCGTGAGAACCCAATCAAAGAGGTGGTGCTATTTTAGAAGCTGCAATGTTCAAGACTGGCTCCAAAGCTCACCCTACTGTGGGTTTGCTGCAAACACAGATGTCTTGGTTACCTTTTCTTGCCTTCATTTTCTTCCCTGACCCATCTAAAATGCTGCAATTTTTTTTCCTTGAAAAAAAAGATTCAGTGGAGACTAATTTCCTATTTCCAATGAAGATGAAGACATGAAGGAAAGGGCAGGTATGAGGCCCCACAAGCTAGGCTCTGAGTTTACAGGCCCCTCCTACAATAA
Source organism: Panthera pardus (assembly GCF_024362965.1). Taxonomy (NCBI): domain Eukaryota; kingdom Metazoa; phylum Chordata; class Mammalia; order Carnivora; family Felidae; genus Panthera; species Panthera pardus. The sequence continues at coordinate 46,530,314 of NW_026526821.1, read as the reverse complement.
TCTTCCCTTTCTCCCATTTGATTTGTTGCAGTGGTTCTACAGAAGATATGGTGTGAGATTTGAATCCCTGGTTTCTTACACAGTGTCACCTCAGCAAGCAGGATACTGCCAGAATGGAACACCAGAGGAGAAACTGACAGGGATAAGAAAGGCTTCTGGGCAAGAACCTTCACCTATTTCTCCATCTCATCCAGGATGGGCTCTGAGGATGGAATTGGGGGCTGGAGGAGGATGTGTCTGTATCACATATGATTCCTTCCTCTTTTCTTGAAATCTGCCTGTTTTCATCAGACTCATCCCTCCTGCCTTGAATTCTTCTTTCCCTTCCAACCTTGACAACTCAAACCTTGTGTAAGATGTTTCTATTATTTTTTTAATGGATTCCCAAACCTAGCATTCTCTTTTTCTCCTTCAGGTTTATCTCTGGCCCTATCATCAAGTCTGCTCTGGTTTGGGGTTTGCTCAGTTCAGTTAACTTTTCTTATGTGATATTTTTAAACTCCAATACTTATTTCTTTTGTTTCTGTTTATTTTTTATTTTAGAGAGAGTGAAAGTGCAAGTGCGAGAGAGAGACAGAAAGAGAGAGAGAGAGAATCTCAAGCAGGTTCCACACTCAGCACGGAGACCAACATGGAGCTTGATCCCATGACTCTGGGTTCATGATCTGAGCCAAAATCAAGAGTTAGACACTCATCTGACTGGGCCACCCAGGCACCCCCCAGTACTTATTTCTAGAGGTGCATAATTCTGTCAGTTCAGAAGTCTCAGGCTTCCAGGGTCTGGGCTTTGTATTGAGAACAGGAATATAGGAAACAACAGAGAGGCTGTAGAGAACTGTGCAAAAGCACCAGCTTTACAGAATTCAGGGTTCTGGGTGGCTGTTTGGTACATGGATGCTCACATGATAAATACATATGTGAGGCAAGATTCTGTCTCCAGTAGGGAGTCGAGGGCTCAAGGTCTCCAGATTATTCCTGAACTTGCCTCCTTATCTCTAGAGGGTGCAGGAAGAATCCTGCAGCTTGTCTCCACCTTCACTATTTGCCCACCTAACTTTCAGTTTTAATCCTTCCTACCCTCTGTTTCTATGGAAAGGGAGACAAAAAGGAATTGAATTACTCAATGCCCTAGTAGTTGTAAGGGACAGAAAACAAACTCAAATTGGGGAGTTATTAGTTTACATAACTGGAAATTCCAGCTATGTGTCTAGCTTCAGGCACAGTGAGATCCAGGAGCTTAAATTATGTTACCCCATTTCTCCCCTAGTACTCTTTCTGTGGGCTCTATTCTTGGAGCATTCTTGCAGGGTCAGAATTGATACTCATCTTCCAGGATTAAGTAACCCCAGTGGAGAGACAGTTCTTCCTTGATATTTCCAGCAAAAGTCCAGACAGGCTCTTAACTTGGCCTGGTAATGAGCCAATCCTAGATCTAATCATGGCCATTGCACTCTGACTCACATATCCATGCAGGATTTAGAGGAAAGGTTAATCCCACCCAAAACACATGGAAGAAGGTAATTAATTAAAGGAAAGTCCAGACATTACTAGTACACAGGGAGAATGAAGGTTGGTTGGGCAAAGAACAAGAGTTATACGCCTCAAGAATTAATATTACTGACCATCTATCATGGTCCAGCAGTCTGCCAGTCTCTATTCATATGCTGTCATTAAATCCTCAGAGGTAGATAGGATGGCTCCATTTTATAGATATAAAAACCAAAGGTCAGGAAGGTGAAGGCCTATAGCTTGGTGATCATAAGCTTCTCCATCTATTGGTCAAAACTGGCATCTATTTACTAGTCTCCAGCCCCACATCCCATCTCCCAGAATTCAAGAAGCAGATTCCTGTCTCTCCCTGTATCAGCATCCATGACCCTTGAGGCCTCCCACATGGCCCCTAGGTCATGGTTATGGAGACTTCTCAACCCCATTGCAAAAGAGAAAGGACCAGTTTGCCTAGCATCTACCCAATGGACACTCATGTCCTGGTCAAGGTACCAGCTCTGCCCACATTCCCAAATCTCTGTGATGATGATCATTCTACTGTTCCCAACAAGTGGTAGAATTTAGCCCCAACCCCATGGATTTCATTTTATAGTGAAGAATTCTGAAGACACATAAAATAGGCATGTTATTGTATTTTATTCTCAACAAGCATAAGAAGGGAAAACATTAGAGATGAAACAAGGAAGTAAATTCTAGAAAGGATGGATGCTCCACCCTCACCTGGAAATGAGGCTCTCTCAACATTACGTTCAACTCAAAGTTTGTGCTTCACTATTTTTTTTAATTGAAGTACAGTTGACATACAATGATGTATTAGTTTCATGTGCACAACATAGTGATTTGACAATTCTATACATTACTCAGTGCTCACCACCTGTCACCATACATTATTACATTTTCTACTATATTCTCTATGCTGTACATTTTATCCCCACAACTTTTTAAATTTCATTTTAGTTTTGACTTACTTATTTTATAACTGAAAGTTTATACCTCTTAATCTCCTTTGCTTATTTTGCCCACCCTCACCCCCTTCCCTTCTGGCAACTGCCAGTTTATTCTCTGTATTTATGAGTCTGTTTTTGTTTTGTTTGTCCATTTGTTTTGTTTTTTAGATTCCACATATAAGTGAAAACATATGGTATTTATCTTTCTCTGACTAATTTCACTTAGCATTATCCCTCTAAATGTGTCCTTGTTATCACAAATGACAAGATTTCATTCTTTTTTATGGCTGAGTTATATACACCTTATTCATTCATCTATCAATGGACATATAAGTTGCTCCCATATCTTGGCTATTATAAATAATGCTGCAATAAACATAAGGGTGCAGGTATCTTCTCAAATTAATGTTTTTTTCTTTGGATAAATACCCAGAAGTAAAATCACTGGTTTGTATGGTATTTCTGTTTTTATTTTTTTGAGGAACTTCCATACTGTTCTCCATAGTGTACCAATTTACATTCCCACCAACAGTGCATGAAGGTTTCTTTTACTCCACACTCTTGCCAACACTTGCTATTGCTTGTCTTTTTGATACTAGCCATTCTGGCTGGTATGAGGTGATATCTCATTGTAGGTTTGATTTGCATTTTCCTGATGATGAGGTTGAGCATCTTTTTAAGTGTCAGTTGGCTATCTGTATGTCTTCTTTGGAAAAAGGTCCTCTGACCATTTTTTAATTGGATTATTTGTTTTTTGGTGGTGAATTGCATGAGTTCTTCATATGTTTTGGATATTAACTCCTTATAGGATATATCATTTGCCAAGATCTCCTCCCATTGAGTACACTATTTTTTTTTGTTTTGTTAATGTATTTCACTTTTCTAATATAATTTCAAGTGATGATTCATATCACAAACACGTCTGTTCTATTCCAAGCACGAATGTCCCTGGTATGTCAATCTGTCATCCATCAATCTGAAGACAATGGAAGAGTTCAGTTCCCCTTGATGCTTTTGCCTTCTCATAGACCAGTCTCCATTTTCAGGAGAACGTCAGGGCAGGAAGAAACCATGAGCACAAAAACCCAACTTGCATTTTCAGTCATGATCATCTTCAAAGCCAATTCAGAAGGTAAAGTTACCAGGGTGCCTGGGTGGCTCAGTTGGTTAAGCACCTGACCTTGGCTCAGGTTATGATCTCACGGTTTGTGAGTTCAAGCTCTGCATCTCTGTGTTGACAGCACTGAGCCTGGAGCCTGCTTCAGATTCTGTGTCTCCCTCTCTCTGCCCATCCCCTGCTCACACTCTGTCTCTCTTAAATAAACATTTTAAAAATTTTTTAAAAAGAAGGGAAAGTTGCTGCTCAAAGCCCAAGTGCTTAGAGCAGCATTTTGGAAACATTTTTTGTGCAAAAGAAAAAAAAAACCACCTTTGGGAAATCCATTGCATCCCTTCTCAGAATGCTTTAATTACATTAAGTAAAACACACAGGTGTACAAAGGAAGCCAATTATGTTGAACTACAGTTATCAAAATATTTTAAAACAAATTTATGATGTATTAATGCTGCGATTATTAACTGGTCATTAAGTAGCATGACCTAGCTGCATATCTAGTAATTAACCTGATTTTGACGTCATGATGAATATAAACTATATTTTGAGATAACTGTAAAAACAATAATGTAATATGAAGATGTCTGGTTTCCACTGATGAAAAAAATCACAGGCCCTTCAGGTGCCACTGTGAGTTGTTGCCTACATAACTGAAGGAAATTCTAATTTGTATGTAGCTTTCCACAAAAATACAGGTGCAAGTCTATTTCTTTTCTTTTAAATTTTTTAATGTTTATTTTTTGAGAGAGAGAGTGAGTGGGGGAAGGGCAGAGAGAGAGGAAAACACAGAATCCGAAGCAGGCTCCAGGCTCTGAGCTGTCAGCACAGAGCCTGATGCGGAGCTCGAACCCACAGACCGTGAGATCATGACCTGAGCCGAAGTCGGACGCTCAACTGACTGAGCCACCCAGGCACACCGGTGCAAGCCTATTTCTTATTCAAGTTTACAGAATCCCTGAATTCTACCCTCAGAACCCTTGTGGACTTCCAGTGGACACTGGGCTGTTCTAGAGAGTTTGTTAATAACATCCATTAATGGTTGTCTAAAGCCATTCTCTTGGCAGGCCTCTAAGCATTATTGTCTCTGTCACTCAGCTAAGAAGGCCAAGACTGGGAAAGGTAAAGCTGTGGGATGACACAACAGTGAGCCAGGCCAGTTCCCTTCACACACTGTTAAAGGAAGGTCTCCTTCCATCTGAGCAGCCTCAGCATGGGGAAGCCAACTTCCATGTCTTGTCTCTAGGAAGAGAGGAAATAGGTGGAGAGCACGTGCCCCCAACACCAAGGACACGAGTAAATCCTGCAGCTCTCCTCCCTCTCCCCAGAGGATTCTCAGAGATGGAGAAAAACACGGATATATGCAAGCCTTTTACAGGAGGGAAAAATGTGAGGGCAATTCCTCCCAGCAAGACCTGCCATGAAATTAGGCCACCTAGAGTGGGAATCGCAGGTCCCTGGGAGTCAGCCAGTTGGGGCCTGGTTTATCTTGTGGGGGTGGGGTTGGCAGCATCCAAGGAGCACTCTTGGGTGGGGGGCTCAGTAGGAGGTGGAAGTATTGCCTCTTGCTTGGGCGGGGCATGAAGGCACTGGGAGGTTGGGCCTCTAGAAATGAAGTGTCAGGCTCAGGTCTTGCCTTCAGCCTCCCCCTCTCCTTTGAACTCAGGGAGGTGTAAAACTACAGCCGCCTGGCTAAGCCCCAACTCAGGAAATTGCTTTTTGCCTACTGGGGCTCCACATGCCTTTCCATTTTGCTGGCTTCTGGCCCAGCAGCCTATGCGATGAGCATCTGCCAGGGGCAGGGCTTGCTCCCTGGCACCTGGGCCCCACCTTGGTGATTCCTCACACACAATACCCTCAGCATGGAGCAGAGCAGAGCTCTGGGCTGGGAAGACACTGCAGAGATGAACCAGAAATAGAGATTTAACTAAGGCTGGCACAGAAATACCTGGAGCCCGTGACGACCCAAGTGAAGTGTTAAGCAGACAAGCTAGCTACCAGCCTTACCCAGTTCAGCTAAAATCTCTTCCAGGGGGTGGATTTGCCATACAGGGTCAATTCCCCTGTGCAATAAAGTCCCTGATGGAAAAGCAAATTGAAAGCAGATTTCATTCAGTTTGAGGCCTTAAAGGGGGCCTTAAAAGCTAGTTTTTTAAAATTAATCTGAACTCATTCATGAGGAAACAATCAGACAAACCCAAATTGAGGGACACTCTGAAAACAACTAGCTTGGACTTTTCAAAATTGTCAATGTCATGGGGGCAGAGTCTGAGGAATTGTTCTAGAGTTGAGGAAACTAACAAGATAAGACAGCTGAATGCAGACCCTGGGCTGGGTCCTGGAGCAAACAAACAAGGAAACGGTCACAAAGGACATTGTTGAGACAATTGGAGAAAAATGACATATAGACTGTATATTAGATAATAGAATGTACCAATGCTACATTCTCTGATTGCCATAACTACACAATGGTTATAGGAGCAGAGGTTTTTGGCCTCAGGAGAGATGTACACAGTTTTTAGACATGAAGGGTCATATATCTGTGACCCTTCCCAAATGGGTTTAGAGAATACACTTAGACAGATAGTAACAAGGATTCTTTGTTTCACCAAACTTTAATCAGGTTCCTGAACTTTCTCGAGGTCTCTCTGTGCACTACCTTATAAAATCTTATTCTAGGGACACCTGGGTGGCTCAGTAGGTTAAGTGTCAGAATCTTGATTTCAGCTCAGGTCATGATCTCAACATCGTGAGATTGAGTCCCACTTTAGGCTCTGCACTGACCATGAAGCCTGCTTGGGATTCTCTCTCTCCCTCTCTCTCTAACCTCTCCTGCTCATGTTCTCTCTTTCTCTCAAAATCAATAAGCTTAAGAAATAAATAAATAAAATCCTGCTCTAGCAAGAACCCTGCTAAGTGAGTTTAACCAGAACCCCCCACACTTGATACCTGATCACCTCCATGTCTATTTGGCTTCCTCATTCTCTACCATCCCTCTGGTGATGCCTGATCAGCCTGGCTTGTCTTCAGCAAGGATCTCATTAGGTCAGCTTAGCCAGAACCCTCATTGCTCCTGATGTTTCCTCCTGGTAATTTTCCATCCACTGACTCCTCCTACCCTGCTCTCTGACTATATATTCCCACTTGCCTGTGCTGTATTCAGAGTTCAACCCCTTTTCTCTCCCCCATTGTAAAATCCCATCACAGTAGTACTTACACTTATCACAATGGTCCTGAGTAAAGTCTGTCTTACCACTTTAAAAAGTGTCATTGAACTTTTTTCTATAACAATAGATAATAGAAAGATGATAGATAGATGATAAATAGATAGGTAGATAAATGATTGATAGATAGCACAAACGAGGTAAAATGTTAATAATTGGTGACTTGAGATGAAAGGTAAAAGGATATTTACCATAATACTTTTACAACTTTTTGATAAATTTTTTTCCAAATGAAAATAAGGTAGACTTAGGAGGGTTCTTGCTGAAAAATAAAGAGGAAAAGCCTTTGAAGGGGAAGAAAAAGAAATTTGTGACTTTCAAAAAATGTTAAAATAGTGGTTACCTGCTCAGGGGAGTAAGCGAATGGGATCAGGAAGACACATCAAGTGTCAGCGGTTTGGGAGCACATGGGTGGCTCAGTCAGTTACGTGGCTGACTCTTAATTTCAGCTCTGGTCACGATCTCACAGTTCATGAGTTTGAGCCCCACATCCGGCTCTGCTGCACCGGAACCTGCTTGGGATTCTCTCTCCCTCTCTCCCTGTCCCTACCCTACTTGCACTCTCTCTCTCTTTCCCCCAAAATAAATAAATAAACACTTTTTTTTTAAGTGTCAGTGATTTTGGTAGCTACAGGTTGTCAAGATGGATGTAGGTTCATTAGTCATTTTAATAACATGTTTCATAAATTACAAATAAAATATATTACACATTGCCTTTTATAAGTATCAATTATTACGTAGAATTATTTTACAAATACTTGCTTTGCAAAAAAATGTTTCTTTGCTTTTTTATTAACATTTCATTCACTTCATTTATTTGTTTACTTATTCATTCTCAGAAACAGATGAATGACAGTCTTTCATGGGGAGGTCCTGAAGTGACATTTGTCTCTTATTGGTAGAGAAAGTCCACCTCAGCAGATAAAAGGGTGGAGGGGTTTTGTTTACAACAACAGACCTTCTTGGCTGTGTGATGCCCAAATTTAGCTGGTTTTTAAGACAGCCTTCCCTAGTGATCACCTGTGAGTGATATATGGCAAAAAGAACTTTTCAGATTACGTTCAGGGTCTGAGATGTAAAGATCCTCATCTTTGAATGAGAGTTAAGTGTCATCATTTTTTATAAAATATAAAAAAAAATATTATAAGAGGAGGCAAGAAAGTCAAAAAAGAGAGAATTCCTATGCCAAAAGAAGCATAAACAGGAGTGATGAGCTTTGTAGCAGGAGGAGGGGGCCACAAGCCAAGGAACGTAGATGCCTCTGGAAGCTGGAAAGGTAAGGAAATGAGTCTCCCTTGGAGTCTCCACAAAGAGCCAGCACAGCTCACACCCTGGAGTTGGCCCAGTAGAATTGTCAGACTTCTGGATTCCAGAACTGCAAGAGACTACATGGTTGCTGTTTCAAGCCCCCAAGTTTGTGGTAATTTGTGACGCTGGGCATAGGGAACTCTTACTTTGGGTAACTCTTGCTTGTACTGCAGAGTGAGGAGCTACATGAGGGTAGGAAGTCTCAAGTGCACCACCAGCACTTGTCAACCACTGGCTCCACCATAAGAGTTTCTGAGTGTGCCATTTTGCTGGAGAGCCTCCAGTATCAGTGTCTTTCATTCCTTCTTCTTGGTTTAGACAGATTTCCTGGAAAATGCACCCCCGGTCTGCTAACTGGAAGGTGAAGACTGGCTGTAACATCCGGGGAGCCAAGTAAAAAATAAGGAGCCAGGCATCTCTGCACAGAGTGCCCCTTATCCCGTTTCAGTCCCAGGACCAGAGACCACCTGGGCCATCCTCTGCAAGCTGCCTTTGCCCCAGGGGCTGGATGGTGCCTGGCCACCACCAGCAGGGTGGGGGTCCGGAGATCTGACCTCTTCTTAAACAGACTCTCAATCTATTGTTCTTTGAGGCTTTCTGCTTTCCTCTCACTTCTAGAAATACAATTCAATTCAATTCCTTAGTGGTGGGGAATTTGTGGTATAAATTTGCTATTTTGTGATGTCTCCCCTTACAGCCAACTGTTCTTCTTGTTTTTGTTTTTTGTTTGTTTGTTTACCAGTTACCTCCCATTCATCGTCCCCACCCCCACCCCAGGCTTCCAAACTTTTTAAAAATTCTCATTCCTTCCCCCGTTCTTCCCAAGGAAATAGGTTTTGCATTTTTCAAAACAACTATTCCTTGTTTTTCAGCAGGGGCTGGGCGTGGGGGTCAGCTTCAGAAGGAGTCAAAAGCAGACACGTATGTTCAACCAGTGAACTTCACCTAGAAGCACCCAAAATGTTGTATGTCACTCATCTGGCTTAAGTCTCATTTTAATTTGGATAGCATTAATGTAAGATAGGTGAAGACAATATTCTCACGCCCATTTTATGAAAACTAAACCTCAGAGAGGTCATTGCTTTGCCCAAGGATACAGAGTCTCTGGTTCTGGGACTGGGGGCACATTCCGTCACTGTCCCAGGAACTTAAAATCTGCCAGGATAGACATGGGGAAGGAAGGACAAGAAGAAATAGAGACTGAGGCAGTGTTGCAGTTTATTGATATGAAACTGTCCCAGGAGATTCATGGAAGCCTATTTTTTTATTAGTTAGAAATGAACCATGAAGCCTAAATAAATAAATAACTGGGAATACAGGAGAATTTCCCAGTGAGAGAGCAATCATAAAGGTTACTAATAAAATTCTGAATGAAAGTAAAGCTTCGACTTTTATTGCATGCACAATTATCCAGTCACTGAAAACTACCCATTAAACAATTGTGCTGGTTTATTAAGCTATTATCTCTGAGCTCCAAACCCACTTCTACACTTGGCCTTGCGACACTGGGGCTGGGACTCTGCATCCATATTTCTGTTTGGCCAGCAGCTCCCCCTGGCACCTGCCAAGTGTGGGTCATGCAGGGAGACTGTGAGGCTGCAGAAGGGAGAGGACCCTCTTCCCTCCTGGCCCTGGCACTTCCTACTGCTATCTGTATCACTTCCCTTCAGCAATGCTCTTCAGCCAGGTAGTGGCAATTCCTTCCCACAGCAGCAACGGAACCCAGGTTACAGTTTTTCCAGTACTAGCAGAACGAGTTTCACTGTGCCCCCTGCTCAGATGTTTGGGTTTCAGCTCCATGGGGCCCCTTCTGTGAGCTTCTCATTTTTAGAAATTTCCAACTCTTCCTTTTGTTCCCTCATCCCTAAGGGAAGAAGCTATTTCCTTCAACTACCACCACCATGATACTTTAGAGTTATTTTCTTGCCTTTCAGTTACCCCATTAACAATTCTTTATTTAAGATTCTCTCTGTTCAAATAAACGTGTGGCTATGTCTCCTGGCTGGTTCAAGTGCTCACTAGGAACTAGCACGAAAGCCCTGTGTTAGGTGCTAAGCCGGAAAGAAAGAGGGCCCCCCCGCCTCCCCAAATTCTGACATATTTCCAAAGAATGAGGAGATGGCTCCCCAAGATGAATTAGGCTTTGTCTCTATGCTGAATTGGACAAACATTTGGAACAGTGTGGTTTGTGGTTCCCATGGGGTGCTATCCCTCAACTCCAAGGAAATGACTTCAGATATCAAGTCTCCCGTGGCTGTGCCTTTGACATGCCAGGGGACAGCAGGAGACTTGGACAATGGAACTGTCCATGTCCTCCAGGTCAGCCAGGATGGCAGATTTGCTCAGCACACAGATCTCTGCTGAGCGCTTTCACAAAGTAACCTGTCCAGTGCAGAAACAGATACCATGCCTGGAGGAATGAATCCTGCTTGCGAAAGAGCTTCACCAGGACATTTCAGATCTTGGCAGAGTTCCCTGGGCAGCTGTGAAACACCTTCTTTAATTGTTCTCCAGACCCCTGTGTGAGACTGAGACAGTTTTTTTCTGGATGGGAAAGCTGGTGCTGGACAGAAAGGGACAGGTCCAGGCATCCACAGTCCCCCAGAGCTCAGCTGAGTCTCCAAAAGCTGTCTCCTTTCCTTCCCGGTCAGACCCATGGGTCATCTGGCTAAGATACATGGTCTCTTTCACCCCGTGGCATATCTCATCTGCACCTCCTCCCCACCCTTCGCGGCTAGACTTCGAGCCTCTTTGAGAACTGGGATTGCGTCTTATTTCTATCACTGTCTCTGGTGAGCAGCATGGTACCTGACCCCTGCTGATGTTATTGGTGTTCTTGTTGAGCTGAAACAAATTGAAAATTGAGTGTTATAGTTCCTAGTGGGAGCTTTGAGGACTCTGTAGAAACACGACCCCACACTCTGACCTAGAGCCGATAGTGGTTTGGCCCTTTTGTTCATCTCTGTTTCCCCTTCCTTTAATCAGAAGAGGGAGAGAGAATGGGCTGGCTATTTCAACCCACCCATGGCCTCCACGAAAATGCCCAGAGCTGAGGGAGGGGCCACAAGTGTCCCCAGTAATCCCAGACCCAGGATAAGGCAGCCACAAAGTGAGACACCTTCAGGCAAGAACACACTTGCCAATCCTCTTTTTAGCTTAAAAATTGAGCTGTTTTAACTTCCTTTGTAATCAAAAAAGCAAAATATAAATAGCACAAAGTAGCTTTTTTGTATCTATGAGATTGGTTGTAATTTTTAGTATTATTAATAGTAACATTAGTGTTAACAGCCAACATATATGGAGATCGAGTTTTTATTAATTCACTTATAACACCGGCAAAGATGGAAAAAGATGGGCAGCACTATACATGTATTAGAATGACTAAAAAGAAAACTGTCCATACCAAGTGCTGGCAAAGATGTAGAAGAGTTGGAATTACCATGCTTTGCTGGTGGAAACTCAAAGTGACACAGTTGCTCCGGAAAAGGTTTGGCAAGGCCTTTTTTTTTTTTTTTTTTTTTTTTTTTTTTTAAGTGAAACATGGAGGCATCTGGGTGGCTCAATCGGTTAAGCATCTGACTTTTGATTTTGGCTCAGGTCATGATCCCACAGTTCCTGGGATCAAGCCCCGCATGGGGCTCTTTTTCTGCTCCTCTCCTGCTGTCTCTCTTTCTCTCAAAATAAACAAATAAACTTAAAAAAATAAAGTGAAACATAAACTTACTGTATAAACTTACAATCCCACTCACAGGTGTCTACCCAACAGAAATGAAAAGTTATGCTCGGGGCGCCTGGGTGGCTCAGTCAGTTAGGCATTTGACTTCGACTCAGGTCATGATCTTGCAGTCTGTGAGTTCAAGCCCCATGTCAGGCTCTGCTCTGACAGCTCAGAGCCTGGAGCCTGCTTCAGATTCTGTCTCTATCTCTCTCTGACCCTCCCCTACTCTCACTGTGTGTGTCTCTCTCTCAAAAATAAAATAAAAACATAAAAAATTTTTTTTCAAAAGAAAACTTATGCTCACACAGAGGTGCACATGCACAAAAACCTAATGAGAATGTTTATGTCAGCTCTATTCATAATCTCCTGAACCGGAAGCAACCCAAATGTGCTTCAGCTGGTGGACAGATAAACAAACCATGGTACATCCACCCAATGGAATATTCATCAGTCCACACTAACGAGGAATTAGCACACAATGAGATGGCGGACGGCAAATGAATGAGGGAAAGAGGCAAGACTCAAAAGGCTGCATACGTATGATTCCATTTGTGTAACAGTCTAAAAAAGGTAAATCGAAGGTGGGGAAAAGATGAGTGGTTGCCAGAGATCACGGGGTGTGTTTGATTACAAAGAGGCAGCCCAAGGACTTTCTGGTCTGATGGAATTGTTCTGTATCTTGACTGAAGTGTTGGTTTCAAGATCTATACCTTGCTAGAAGCCCTAGAACTTACACCAAAAAAAAAGCAGTGGTAGCATACATGAATTTAAAAAATAATAGTAGTAAGAGAGATTCAATAAATAAGCCATGATGAGAGGGTTCTGGATAAATGGCCAAGTCCAGGCCTGAGGCAAGGAAAGTATAACATGAGCCTGGAGCATCGTGTGCTACAAACTGGGACATGCTCAGAGGGCACAGGTGCAGCCGAAAGAGGTGCCACTCACCAAATCTAGGATTCTCCTGCTACCAAAATGAATTATTGAAGAAACACACTGAATATAAAAAGAATTGATGAATCCATATGGATACTGAAGAAGAGGAGGGATAGAAAGAAAAGTTTTCCTTTACAGAGTGGTGATAATTAAAAAAAAAAAAAAAAAAAAAGAGTGACAATTTGAAAAGAGGTTCCTCAGGGCACCTGGGTGGCTCAGTCGGTTAAGCGTCCGACTTCAGCTCAGGTCACAATCTCGCGGTCCGTGAGTTCGAGCCCCGCGTCGGGCTCTGGGCTGATGGCTCAGAGCCTGGAGCCTGCTTCCGATTCTGTGTCTCCCTCTCTCTCTGCCCCTCCCCTGTTCATGCTCTGTCTCTCTCTGTCTCAAAAATAAATAAAACGTGAAAAGAGGTTCCTCAAAAAATTAAAGATAGAAATACATATGGTTCAGTAATTCTACTACGGGGTGTTTACCCAAAGAAAATGAAAACACAAAGGGCTGCCTGGGTGGCTCAGTAGGTTGAGCATCTGACTTTGACTCAGGTCATGATCTCACGGTTTGTGTGTGTGAGCCCTGCACTGGGCTTTCTGCTGTCAGTGCAGAGCCTGCTTTGGATCCTCTGTCCACCTCTTTCTCTGCACCTCTCCCACTCACTCTCAATTCTCTCTCTCTCTCTCAAAAATAAATAAACATTATGGGGCACCTGGGTGGCTCAGTCGGTTGAGCGTCCAACTTCGGCTCAGGTCATGATCTCACGGTTCGTGGGTTTGAGCCCCACATCGGGCTCTGTGCTGACAGCTCAGGGCCTGGAGCCTGCTTCAGATTCTGTGTCTCCCTCTCTCTCTGCCCTTCCCCTGCTCACACTCTGTCTCTCTCTCAAAAATAACTAAAGATTAAAAAAAATTTTTTTAATCAATAAACATTAAATAAAAAGAAAATGAAAACACTAGTTCAAAAAGATACATGCACCCTTATGCTTACTTCAGGATTATTTACAATAGCCAAGATATGAGAGCAAATTGTGTCCATCCACAGATGAATGGATAAAGAAGATATATAATGGAATATTACTCAGCCATAAAAAGTATGAGATCATTCCATTTGAGACAACATGGATGTACCTAGAGTGTATTGTGCCAAGTGAAATAAGTCAGAGAAACACAAATACCATATGATTTCATTCATATGTAGAATTTAAGAAAAAAACCATACTCTTAACTAGAGAGAACAAACTGATGGTTACCAGAGGGGAAATGGGGGGGTGGGGTGGGTGACATAGGAGAAAAAGATTAATAGTACAGTTACCTTGATGAGCACTGAGAAATTTACAGAACTGTTGAGTCACTGTATTGCACACCTGAAACAAACAAACAAAAAAGTAAAATAAATAATAGAAAATGAAACTCATCACTTTAAAGCCAGTAAAGCAATAATTTTTTTGGACAAGGACCATCAATAGATTCTAAAATCACCAGGTGACAGCATGAATGTTGAGAAGCAAAATATTCATTCTTCAATATCACTCAGTCTGTCAGTTACTCATCACAGAAGATCAAGGTACTTTTCCAGGGGAGACATATGGCAGACACTTCCTTAACCAAGTGATGAAAAAGTGAACGACACCAATAACAAGACTATTTGGCATCATGGTCCTCCTGGTACAATGCACTGAGAAGGAAGCAATATCAACCACGTGATATGCCGTCAATGAGAGTCCTATAAATCTAACCCGAAGGAAGCAATCAGATAAATCCAATTGAGGCATTCTACAAAACTCTTCAAAATGTGAATGCCATGAAAGACCACAAAAAGAGGAGAAAACTGTTCTGGGTTAAAGGAGATAAAAGAGACATGGCCACAAAACTCAATATGTGATCCTTGATTCTATTCCGGTTCAAAACAAAAAGCTCTTAAATATTTGATAATTTGATATGAATTTTACATTAGGAAACTGCACCTTATCACAGCAAAAATTTCCCGTGTGATGATTCTAGAATGTTTATGTAAGACCATGTCTTTATTGTTAAGAGATACATGCTCAAGTGTGTGGGGGTCAAATGCCATGATGTCTACAACTAACTCTAAGAGCTTGATAAAAATGCATCAGAGAAAGAAAGCAAATGTGTCAAAATGTTAACAGTTGGCGGATCTATAATAACATTTACAAGGGTTCATTGTACTTACCTTTGCAATTTTTTCAGAGACTATATTTCAAAATTTAAAAAAACAGGGAAAAGAAAATATTTTTAAATGATTTGGGAAGTCCTCATATTGGCAAGAATATGTAGTGTTAAAAATGCTCACATACATCTGGAACAAGCATGATTGGGTACATCCTGTCTGGAGACAAGGTATACATGTATCAGTTTATTAGAACCTTAAGGTTTTATGCCAGAAAAAAAATGGGTAAATAAATTATGGAGTATTTCTAGTGTTGTGGTCTAGAGTATGGGCTCTGAAGTCAGATGCCTGATTCATTTCCTTGTGCCTCAGCTTCCCCCTCTGTGAAATAAGCATAATAAAAAAAAAAATCCTGCCTTGTAAACTAGTTATGAGATTACATAAAATCACTTACTTAAAGTATTTAGTACAGTGCCTGGCACATAGCAGGTATCCAATCAATATTACATATTGTTAGCTATTACGCAATTGATAAAAAGATGATGCACATCCACCTTTACTGACCTGGAAAGAAGCCTGTGACATGGTGTTGAATCAAAGAGCAGATTACCGAATAGAATGCAAATTCGAATACCACTTTTGTAAATGTATGTTTTGCATTTCCACTTGGTTACCTTCGTAGCAAGATGCTCACTAGGACGGCCACCTACCTAAGTGTTAACAGTGGGTAAGTAAGGGGCGGGGAGGGGTTCCAGCCTTACTTTCCAGCCTTTTACTTTCCTCTTTGTTCATTTCTATGTGGTTTGATTTTATTTTTTTGCAACACATGTATAAATGTGTTTACAATCAGGTTTTTATTTGGAGAAGATAAACAAATCACAGATCCGTGGGTCTCTCTGCTCAGGCGTGGCTTTATCTGAGCATCCGGCCAGATGTCCTGCTAGATGAGGAATGCCCCGACACTTCTCGCACCACCCCTGCCCCAATACTGACATTCGATGACCTTTGACACAATTCACTGTTTGCTCCGCCTGGGTGTTCCGCAGCAGCTCTGCCAGGCACACAGCAGGCATTGGGTAAATATGTGTTTGTTTCTTTATTTTCACTGGGGGATTATGTTTTCTCCACATTTCTACCCCATATTCACGCAGCAGGTGTTGTGGGCCTGCAGTGTCTGGCTCAGGGAATGACAGCATACATGAAGATTCACTGAAACCTATCTTGGAGGGCACTCAACTATTTCCTGGGTGTTTTTAAAAGGCATCCTCACTGTCCTGCAGAAATGCAGCTCCGAGGCTCATTTCTCAAGTCCTGGCTCTCGGCAGCTTCGCCCGGAACCGAGGTGCTGTGTTCCAAGATGACCACAAGATGGCAGTCTTTCCCTGCATCAGGCTTGGCGGAAGCCTGCATCCCCGACTTGTGTGTTTTCTGAATCCAGCTTCTGTGCTGCCCCAAGCAATTTCAGGAAAGAGACTCTTTATACTAAAGACACCTTCACCAAAGAAGAGGACAGTAGGATTAGATATTCGGAAACAGAAGAACTCGAAGAAGAAAACACAATTTCCCAACACCACGTGCTCACTCAGCCTTCTCTTCAACAAAAGTTGCAACAGCTTTGTGTCGATTTGCAGTCTGGAATCGAATTAGAATTGCCAAGCATCCCAGCCCGCTCTGAATCCACATTCCTTTATCCCTTTGTGCCACTAAAAGCCAGATATTGATGTCTGAAAACAAGATACATAAGCTTCATTATTTAAGTGTCTTTTCCTTAAACAAGAACGCTTTAATACTTAACAAGGTAGGGAAGCTACATAATTTAAAATCTATGCGAACAGAAATAAGAAATTATTTGTAGCGGTCTCCACTTTTACACCCACCAACAAAGAAAGACATTCACAATTTTTTGCCTTCCCAGGGCCCCAAAATACAACACTGGCCTGTTCTCCTGCTCCCGGCAGAAGCTGCAGCTGAAACTGGTCTTTATCAGCTTTTCTTTCTCAATATTTACCAACCAATAAATCTTTTTTTCCTCTAAGACAACTGACATTCGAATCCTGTTCATGTGAAGGCTTGTTATCCAAATAATATAAAATGAACTGCTTCATTATCCACTGAGAAAGTATTAAGATGGAATTTTTTCCCCTACAGATCAATATTGAAGAAGGGAAGGAGGTGTTTTCCATCTGAGGGGAGGGCAGCTGCCTGCCGGTGAGGAGCATACCTCAATCCAGGGGCCTCCTGCTCTGCTCCGGAGGCTGGCCGGTCGCCTCCTCTCTGTTATGGGGGCATGTTGCTAATCGAGGGAAATCTATTTTGGCTCAAAAGGCTTCCCACAGAGGCTGCTCCAAAGTTGGCCCCAGCAAGGGCCAGCCTGTCTGTGCCGTTACCCTGAGGACTCCAAGAAACAGAAAGGGTGTCAGAGCCATGGGCTGTTTTGCCCATTTCCAAAGTGGAAAACTTCATTCAGTCTTTTGATAAGAATTCTAATTCTATTGTTCCATAAGACAATGCCACCTTCTCCTCCTTCTGTGAGGGTGGTGTGGTGTCAAGCAAGGAGAGAGCAGTGGCCTGAGGTTTCAGGAAGTGGGAGATGTGGAGCCGGCCCTGCTAACTGCCTGGTGAGGCCAGCCCCGGGATTTGCCTCAGTTTCCCCATTTGTAGACTGAGATGTCCCACCCGTTGCTCCTTAGGACCTTCCCATAATTCTACTTACCAAGGTTCTGAAACAAAGGAAGGGGCTTTGGGGCACTGAGAACTCCCAGTCATCAGAGACCACAGATGCTGGCTTGATCTTTATGCAGACTAAGCAATTCAGCCCCTGGAGAATCTTCTAGAGAAAACGATTTTAGACTACTAATAGCAATAGATAATACATAGAGATTTTATTGCACCAGGTTTCCTTCTAGAGGTTTGTCATATTAATTAATTTAATCCTGACACCACTCCCATGTTATGCTCCTTGTATACTTTATACAGAGAGGTTAAATAATTTCCTCAGCCTCACATAGGCAGTGACTAAAAGATTTGAAGCCAGGGGGCTCAGCTTTATAGTTTATTCTCTTAAATCCCTGCTGCCTGGCTGGTGGCAATTCTAGGTAACCTCTGAAGTCTGTCTCATCTTGGGCTGGTCATAGGGCAGGACTATGTGCCAGACGTCCTGTCTGTTGGGTGAGTCATGGCTCTAACCTTGGGCACACCCTGTAGGTGGTCTTGTCTCCCTCCCATCCCCTGACACCATCTTTTTTTTTTTTTCAAGTTTACTTATTTATTTATTTTAAGAGAGAGAGCAGGGGAGGGGCAGACAGGGAGAGAGAGAATCCCAAGCAGGCTCCCAGTTGTCAGCACAGAGCTCCACATGGGACTCAAACTCACAAAACATGGGATCATGACCTGAGCTGAAATCAGTAGCTAGACGCTTAACCAACTGAGCCACCCAGGCGCCCCACCACCACCCCATCTTTATTCTGACAGGCATGGTCATGGATGATATCTGTGCTCATCAGCATGTGTAGATTTCTGACATTATTTTATAACTACATAAATAACTCATGAGTAAGTAATGTTTCTTTATTTAAAAAAAATAAAAAAGACAACTTTACAAATAAGGCTTAAAAACTCCCTTTTGACAATCACCATTCTTGTTTCCTTTCCTCCCTAAAGTAACAGCTGCTATCAGTTTTGGGTATAGTCTTACAAAATATTTTCTGTGTTGCATATACACTTAGAATACTTAGAATGTAGTAGTGCTTCGTACTTTAAGGGAGCTTCTGCTCCCTTCAGAAACGGTATTATGCAGTGTATATTATCTGGGAATTCCTTTCCTTACTCACCAGTGCATCTGAGAGGCCCTTCCGTGTTCCTACCCACAGACCTGCACATTCTTTTTAGAGTATCTCATGTGTGAACAAATCGTTGTCTATCTGTCTATTCCCCTTTCAATGGATAGCTAGGTTACTTCTAAATTTGTATTATTCCAGACATTGCCACAGTGTAATTTCACATGCTCCCTTGTGCATATGTACAAATATTCCTTTGGTGTAAATAATAAAAGTGAAATTGCTTGGTGTGTACATATTTTATTAAACAGACACAAATATCACTTAAGATTTTTATGATGTTTTCCAAAAATGTTTAGGAATTTAAAACTCTATAATGCCCCCAAATTACTATAAACAGCTAACAGAATACCAGTAAGAGTTGCAGGCAGTGAAATGCAGTAATGGTAAGAATGAGAGTCGGTAATACATATGAATGGTAAGTTCACACTTTTTGCTTCCGTCAAGAAAATGTACTAGAATGCAACATGGCTAAAAATGATGGTAATAATGAAAACCCTTCAAGGTACTATAATTGAAAAAAAAATTAACTTATTTGCAAACGTGTCTGAGGTCTTTTGTGGTTTGTATGCATTTCCATTCGCCTGCACAGCCCATGCTCTCAACCAGGAGCTCTTCTGCCCGCCAGCAACTCCAAGAGGCACAGCACCACTTCTCCACATGGACATTCCAAGGAACCCTGAACAACATGTGTTGAAACAGAAATGTACCCAAGGATGAAGGGATAGGTCTGCTGGCCACACTGTAAGTGGCGGTGCATCCTGATGGAAGTTGACGTAGAGACTGAACTGGTGCATGCCACACACACACTCACTCACTCACTGACACTCATGCACACACAAATATACACACATACATACTGAAGCTTCCACACACTCCTGCAATGCCAAGGTTCAGATATGAGGTCTCTGATTCCCAAAAAAGAGCACCATGAGGTGGGGGGAGGAATATACCATTGGCCACATATCTGGGGGCATCCCAGGCCCCTTGGAGCTTACTTTGAGTCTATGAAAAATGAGAAAGAGGATTTACTTTTAGTGAGTGGAACCCCAAGACCAGCCTCTGCCAGGATACCTTCCTTCTCTGCTATAAACCCTCCTGCTGTGTCCACCCTCTCTCAAATGGAGACTTTTCTCTGATCCTCAGATCTACCTGGGACTAAAAAACAAGTGAACTGGGTGCCTGGGTGGCTCAGTCGGTTGAGCTTCTGACTTTTTTTATGTCCTCTTTTTTTAATGTTTGTTTATTTTTAAATTTCTTTTAATGTTTATTTATTTTTGAGAAAAAGAGAGAGACAGAGTGTGAGCAGAGGAGGAGCAAAGAGAGGGAGACACAGAATCCAAAGTAGGCTCCAGGCTCCAAGCTGTCTGCACAGCACCTGATGCAGGGCTCAAACTCACGAGCTGTGCGATCATGACCTGAGCTGAAGTCGGACACTCAACCGACTGAGCCACCCAGGTGCCCCTAATGTTTGTTTATTTTTGAGAGAGAGAGCACAAGTGGGGAAGGGACGGGGCGGGGGGGGGGGGTGGGTACAGAGGATCCAAGGTGGGCTCCAGACTGACAGCAGGCAGCTGTCTGCTCAAACTCAGGAACTGTGAGATCATGACCTGAGCCAAAGTCAGAAGCTTAACCAACAGAGCCACCAGTAACCCCTTGAGTTTTCCGCTTTAGTGTTTTTAGTAGGAGTGCAACTTTGGGACAGTCCACATATGAAGACTTCTGCCTGTTTAGGACCTCCAAGAGCAGCAAAAGTTTTTCATGGTTCTTCTTGGTGCTTAAGGGTAAACATGACTGAATTTTGCCAACTGACACTCCTGTTATCTATTGCTAAATAATTAACCGTCCCCAAACCTAGTGGTTCCTTAACAGACACATTACCAAAGAAGATACACAGCTGGCAAATAAGTATATGAAAAGATGTCCAACATCATATGTCATCAGGGAAATGAAAGTTAAAACAACCATACGATACCATTGCACACCTATTAGAATGGCCAACATCCAGAACACTGACAACACCAAATTCTGGCAAGAATGTAAAGCTACAGGAGCTTTCATGCATTGTTGGTGGGAATGCAAACAGTATAGCCATGTTGGAAGACGGTTTGGTGGCCTCTTACAAAACTAAACATCGTCTTACCATATGATCCAACAATCATACATGCTTGGGGATGTGTGAGAAATCTCTGCACCTTCTGCTCAATTTTGCTGTGAGCCTAAAACTTTTGTAGAAAAATAAAATCTTAATACAAATATATTGATGCTAGTTTAGGGGGAAAAAGCTATTTAAGCCAACAGCACCTCTTGTTTCACTCATGAATAAGCACTCTGGGTGGAGCTCAGGGGGAAAAGACACCTCTACACCACTCAGTGTCAGCTGACCAGCCCAAAGGCTGTGCTGGAGTCATCAGAGGCTCCTCACAGCTGGCACCTGGGCTGGGAGATGCAAACAGGTGGGACTGGAGCATCTGGAACCCCCCACCCCCACCCTTCATACCCCAGTGTGGTCTCTTCAGAACAGCAGCTTCAGAATAGCTGGACTCCTTACAAGTGAGTGCAAGACTCACAAGGCACTTGTTTCAAAGAAAGAGGCATGCGGAAGCCATGTCACCTTCTATGACTTAGCCCCAGGGTCACTCACTGTGACTTCTGCATTCATTGAGGCAGTCACCAAGGCTCACCCAGGTTCAAGGGAAGGGAGAGAGACTCCACTTCTTTATGGGGTGTGAGAAGGTTCTGGAAGACACTGGGGGTCAGAAATATCATTGCAACCATTTTGGGAAGATAGAGTCTATGACCACAGACACATAACTGTAAGAGGCAAACATGCAAGGAGTTAACTGAGGGTGTCAAGCAAGTCTAACTGTAAAGGTGCCCGGAGCAGTGGCCACCACTTTGGTGTTGTGCTGTGGCTCTGACTTAGCTGAGAGCCCCCTGGCCCAGTGTGGCCACAGTAGGCTGTCAGGGCCATATCTTCAGAGAAGAAATGATTGGTGGGGTATTTCACTCTTTGCTAAGTATTCCAGTCAAAGCTGTTGTCTGTGGCTCTGAAGCCAAATCCATCTAATGACCAGTACCCTGCTCTACCCAACCAGACCAAGAGCCCCCTCCACCATGTAGCCTTCCTTGATCCTCCTTTCCTAGCGGGATGCACCATCCCATCTTTGGGACCATGACTGAACCGCCCGCTAAGCTCTCAGCCAGAGCATGCCAAGTCGTTATCTTTCTTTGCCATTGGCTTGTTGTGTTCTGCGAATAAACTGAAAGTTTCTCAAACTCTGGGGCCACATTTGCTGCTTTGCTTCATCCCTGGCTGTGCTGGCCCAGTGACAAGCACACGCAGGCTATTGATTGTTGATTGCAAATGAGAGAAGAGAGTGGG
This sequence comes from Panthera pardus, assembly GCF_024362965.1. NCBI lineage: Eukaryota > Metazoa > Chordata > Mammalia > Carnivora > Felidae > Panthera > Panthera pardus. The sequence goes on along the minus strand of NW_026526821.1, from coordinate 46,508,222 downwards.
CAAAATCCCAAGGATGCAGCCACAATGCCATTTATATTCTTTTCATGGAAAAAAGTTGAAATTCTGTTTTGTTTCCATTTCACAGGGAATTCCACTCATATACATACATTTATGTGTGTCTTAACTGTGTGGTGAACAAGCATTTGTGTGAGTGTTTCTGTGTGTTTATCCATATGTGTGAATGTGTATGTATGTATAAAGGTGCATATGTCTGTTTCAGTGCGTTTGTGTGAGCGTGTGGGTGTTTATGTGTCCGAGTATGTACGTGTTTGTGTCTGTGAGTTTGTGTAACATGTGTGTGAGTGTATGCCTCTATATCTGTGCATGCATATTTGTGTCTGCGAATGTGTATATGGGTGTGTGAATATGTGTGTGCTGTGTGTATATATGTGAGTGAGTGTGCACACAGCCGCCATCCAAAGTCAGCCATAGGTCTGCAAGCCTGGGCCGTGGGGCGTCCTATTCTCATTGGTGATTCTTCCAGCATCCTCCAGGAGGCCATCCTTACTTCCTCTCTGGGACGAGGAGCTGAGCAGAGGTCAAGTGACTTGCTCCAGATCCCACAGCAAGTCGGGGCAGCTCTGTGAGGGTCTGATTGCCAGGCTCACACCCCCCTGTGAGGCCGAGCTGCCTCTCTGTGGCATGTTGGCGTCTCGCCCAGGCCTCGCTGCCCAGCTCTGAGAGCTCCCATTGTGGGCGACAAGTGGCTGTGTGCCATCGCCCGAGACTCCGCAGGTGACGGGTCTGCTCTGAGATGCTGAGGGAGGAGCAGCTCCCGAGGGGACAGGAAAGGGGACACCCTTCATTTTGTGTGGCTAAAGGGCTGGAAATAACGGACGTGTAAAAGGGGGAAAGAGGAGAGAGGAAACCAAAGCTAATGAGGAATAATGAAGATGTCGAAAAGGACACACACGGAGAATGGGGGAGGGAGCCATCAGAAGCGGAAAGCACACGCACACAAACAGCAGCAGGAAGCAGAGAGAGCTGGAGACCACATTGGCTCAGGAAACGTTTTGTCTCTTGCTTTAATTGGTGACCCCACTCAGAGTTGCTGGAAGTGGGCACAGATCAAGAGACTTGAGTGTTGGTGTGGAAAACAATGGGAGGCTGAATGGCATGGAAAGGCAGCCAAGAAGGGCTTTCAGTCCCAGGCACCAGTGGATTTTAGAGCTACTCCTCTGGGCAAAGAAGTAAGGCTCCAAAACCTTCCCAAACTGTGCTCCCAGCGGGACTCTTCATGGAAGAGGACACCTGGACAGAGGTGCCCGCTCGTGTGAGAGCTGGAATAGCAGACGTGCCAGCTGGACACTTTGCGTGGGGCGGCAAGAATGTCACTGGAAGTGGAGTCACATGAAGGAAATGACATTCACCAGAGCTTGTCTCATCAAGTGTGACCAAAAGGAATTCTTTTGAATAAGCTACTTGGGGTGGGGGAGTAAGACCTCCCAAGGGTCGGGCTTAAGTAACCACAGGCAATGAACTTCCATCTGGAGCGGAGATTGCTGGTTAACAGAAGATTTGTGTCTTGTATGTTGGGATATGTGGGTTAGGGGCCAGAGCAAAATAACCTCCAACGACAGAAGAGCCAAGACTGCCGTCAGCAGGTGCCTTACACCACACTCCCCCACGCCTCTTCCCTAATGAACAAATGTTTAAAGAACATCACCTTAAAGAAGCACCAAGTTATTTTCTAGGGAAATTAATACAAAGTAGAAACATGTTAAAGAATAAGAATGCGTAGAGAAAACTGTGGCTCAAAATGCACAGGATGGTACATAATGCTGCAATAACATAGGGGTGCATGTATCCTTTTGAATTAGTGTTTTTGTTTTCTTCAGGTAAAGCCCCAGGGGGTATTATATGCTAAGTGAAATGAGTCAGACTAAGAAAGACAAATACCATTTGATTTCACTCATAAGTGGAATCTTAAAAACAAAAAACAAAACAACAAATGAATAAATAAACAAAAAGCAGAATCAGACCTATAAATAGAGAAAACAAACTGATGGTTGTCAGAAGGGAGGGGAAAGGGGTTTGGATTTGGGTTAATGAAAGTGGGAGAGACAGGCTTCTAGTTATGGGATGAATAGGTCACAGCCTAAGGAATATAGTTGATCATATTGTAAGAAGGATGTATTGGGACACTTGTGGTAAATATAGCATAATGTATAAACTTGTTGAATCACTACATTGAACACCTGAAACTAATGTAACATTGTGTGTTAACTACACTAAAAAACAAAAAGACACTTCAAATTTAAGGGGAAAAAATGCACAAGATGGGACCACAGTGAAAGGGGCCAGCCTACCAGAAGACTCCCAAGAGGCTACAGGCTCAGTGTCAGCAGACTCAGGGATGGGCAAGTGAGAAAAGAGGGACGCAGTAGGGAAGAAATTAAAGATCAATTCCCCAACCACTGAACTATTCACTCTGCACACCTCTTTCCTCTCTGCCTTCCTCCAACTCTGAGCACAAAGAAAACAGGCCATGCAGCATGTACCTCTGGCTTCTGGGAAAGAGAAAGATGACAATGGCAACAGCAATGCTTTTATCTCCACATTGAACAAGCCACTAGGCATTAAGAACCGGGACTCATAGAGTCAGTCCCAGCACTCAGAGCCAAGACCTCCGTGTGATGGTATTTGAGGGGTCCCCGGCATAAAGGCTTCTTCTCTGCTTCATTCGAAAGTGAAGTCTGCGAGTCAATCAGCCCTGTTCCTCTTGAAGACTCCCCATCCAATCTACACAGTTCATAGCCACAAAAATGTACAATGGCTACCTAGAAATTATCAAAACCATGCAATAAGAGAAGCAAAGTTATCAGAGGATTCAATCTGAGTCTTCACATTATAATGGCCCATTGAATACCAGCAACAGTAATGAAAAATAATTCAGAACTATATAGATACTTGTTAAATGTCAAAACACCAAAGATACAAAGAACATACAAAACATTTGCAGATAGAAAAAATAGGTCATATACAAAGAACGAAGACTCACAGTAATGTTAACAATATTGGGTGTTATTAGACAATGCAGAAAGGCATTCAAGGTTCTATTAGAGTGGTGCCTGAGTAACTCAGTTGGTTAAGCGTCTGACTTTGGCTCAGGTCATGATCTCACGGTTGGTGAGTTCAAGCCCCACTGACAGCACGAAGCCTGTTTCGGATCTCCTGTCTCCCTTTCTCTCTGCTCTTCCCTTGTTCTCTGTCTCTATCAAAAATAAAAATAAACATTTTAAAAAAAGGTTCTAGGGGCGCCTGGGTGGCTCAGTTGGTTGAATGACCGACTTCTCAGCTCAGGGTGTGATCTCGCGGTCCATGGGTTCGAGCCCCACGTCGGGCTCTGTGCTGACAGCTCGGAGCCTGGAGCCTGCTTTGGGTTCTGTGTCTCCCTCTCTTTCTGCCCCTCCCCCATTCATGCTCTGTCTCTGTCTCAAAAATAAATAAACATAAAAAATTTTAAAAAAATAAAAATAAAAAAATAAAAAAAAGGTTCTATCAGAAAATTAATTTACCTAATAATGTTATACCCAAACTAATGTATACAATATTAACCGAAATATTAATAAATCTGAGATAAAATAAGCACATTTTTGATCATGCAAGAACTCAGAGAGTAATCTTTTTACACATCCTTTCTATGGAAATTAATGAGGTGCCACAATAACAAACGAATGAAAACTAATATAAGTGAAAAGTTAGCATAAAAACAAATAGTACAAGTACAATAAAAAGAAATCTAAGGATTATGGTTAAAGAATCAGCCTAGAATGTAATTAGTCCAAATTAGAAGAGAAAGTGAGTAAGGTCCATGAAGAGTATCTTTAAGGAAAACTGGATAGGGGTGCCTGGGTGAGTCAGTCAGTTGAGCGTCCAGCTTTGGCTCAGGTTATGATCTCACGGTTCATGAGTTTGAGCCCCACATCGGACTTGCTGCTGTCAGCCTGTCAACATGGAGCCTGCTTAGGATCCTCTGTTCCCCTCTGTCTCTGCCTCTCCCCCATTCACTCTGTATCTCTCTCAAAAAATAAAGAAAACATTTAAAAAACTGTTTTTTTTTTAAAATCTGAAATAGAATTAACTGGTGGAATCAGTAAGAAGTCAGAAAATATTTATGACATGGTAACACATGGTAACATCTCTACAAAAAAAAAAACATTAGAAACTCTAGAATACAGGAAAAACATTCAAGAGAATCAAAGTCTTGGTATGAAAATTACTAAAATGTGGCCTGATTTTGAGAAAGGAATGGAGTGTAACAAGGGGATTCCCTTTGCTCTAGAGTGCTAGAAATGTTCTCCTTTGAGTGACATAAGATTGTTGGCATTGAACCCATGAAGAAAGAAAGACCACTCTCTCTAATTGGCTCTGCAATTAAAGAGAGTTATCAAAGCATAATAATGTACATTTAGTTTGTTGGTTTTCAACTTTTAGAATCAACCTATAGGGAAAAAATCTAAGAATATTTCAATATGGTAACAGACTATAAATGTTAGCAATCTAAACAATGTAAAAGTCAAGATAGAGCTGAAAAAAATATGGAAATGTAGAGAAAAGGTGGAGGAAAGGGGAGGGGAAATAATATTTCACCTTAGAGCATGAAGAATCAGGATATAGAGTCTAGATTTGATGACTAGACATGGAAATCCATACATTTTGCTTAAAACTCCCCATTCTTCTTCAACTAAATCTTAGTTTGGGTTGCCCCAGCAGCAAACCCTAATTTAAGGATTCAGCCACAAGTAATTTATTTGGAAGATAAAGAAAACTCTGGTAGAAAAGTAAGGAGGTGAGACAATGAAGGCAAGGGCACATTACCTCACCTGTGGTCATTGTGGGTGACTGATGCATGGTGGGAGAGCAGTCTTGGATAATGACAGGTTGGTGGTTGAAAGTTTGGCCACTGTGACCCAACTAATAAGAGCAATGGGGTATGGGTAAGTCAACAGTAACATCTGCTATGTATACCTATTAAAAATCAGAAAAGGAGACATATTTCATAACAGGCATATACCACAATGTATTCTATGATGTATTTAGTGTTGGAGCAGAGGAAGATGAAACCAGGTGTTTGAGGAGAAACCAGGAGACAAGCTGATTCACCCAGTAAAGAACCCAGTAGAGGCTAAGGCACCAGAGGGAAGAGTGAGGTCTAATGAAGAATGTTGGAAACAAGGGAACTGACTGTCTATTTAAGGAACAGCTAAACTGCTAAGGAAATGGGGAGGAAGATAGCATGGGAAGTGGTCCAGGCAAACTTCCTGTTTCTGAGTTGAGTCTGCAACCACTTGTGAACACTTCTGATGCTGAAATCTCTACATCTAGCTCAGAATAGGCACTTAATAAACATTTGCTGAATGAATGAATGAGAATCTTCTCAGAGTAACCAGATATTTCAGCTGCGAAGTTCCCTGTATAAAATGAAACAAGGTGCATCTTGTATGGCATCTTCTGGAGACCTCTTGGTTTTCCATAGCCATTCTGCTGCTAAAAATAATCAGAAGTAAATGTGAAGTAAATGCCTGTGTCTTCAAAGGTTAGAAATTATACTTGGTGAAAACTCTTAAAAAAATAACAGAGATGGATTTTAATCCTTAAAACATCTTTGAAATTAATATCAGTCCAGTAATCCCAATAGCCAATAATGAGTTCAAGAACAACAACAAAAACAAAAACAAAAACAAAAACAACAAAAGAGAGGAAGATATTATTTAAAAATAAAGAAATGCCTCACTAAACCTTACCAGAGCTAAAATACATGAGTCTCCAGATTGAACTCACCCATCAGATGCCTGTCAAAATAGGTGGGAATATATCTACACCAAGGCTTATGATTTGGCAATTTCAGAATCCTGCTGACAAAGAGAAGACCCTAAGAATTTCCAAAGAGAAAAATACAATTTTATATACAAAGGATTAGGAATCAAAATGTCTTTGGATGTCTCAATAGCAACACCAAAGCTAGGAAAAAAAAAGTTTCCAACCTGGAATTCTATACTCAGCCAAACTAAAACAAGTGTAAAGGGAAAATAAAGAAAAAAAAAAAAATATATATATATATATTCATATTCAAGCCTTCCAAAAATGTATCTTTTAAGCCTCCTTTTTTTCAGGAAGCAACTTGAGAGGGAGGAGGAGAGGTAAATCAAGAAAACTTAAGACATAGGATCCAGAAAACATGAGATCCATCCCAAAAGAAGAGAGAATCCAATGGTGGTTAAAGGATGTCCCAGGATGAACAAGTCCAGGAGGGATGCCATCGAGATGATAAACAGATTGATTCCTGAAATGTTTAATCAAACATTTAATCTTGAAAAGAAACTTCTGGAAGAAAGCTGGAAGATGAATTAGTGATACATAGTATTTTCTAAATAACAAGCAAATGTTTTTTTTTTTTTTTCAAAAAAAAAAGAGGTTAGAGTGGGAGAGAGCCAAAGCATAAGAGACTGTTAAAAACTGAGAACAAACTGAGGGTTGATGGGGGGTGGGAGGGAGGGGAGGGTGGGTGATGGCTACTGAGGAGGGCACCTTTTGGGATGAGCACTGGGTGTTGTATGGAAACCAATTTGACAATAAACTTCATATATTGAAAAAAATAAATAAATAAAATAAAATTTAAAAACATAAATAAAAAAATAAAAATACAAAAAAAAAAAAAAAAGACTATTACCAACTGTGCCAGGAAAAGTTGTACACAAAAGAAAAGAAAAGTAACTGTAGCATACAGTCTGGCCCAGTTGCAAGTGACATTTACTTATGCTACAACCACAGTGGCATGGTTGGGAATGGAAGGTATGCATAGAAGTGTTCCAAATTCCCATCTCTTATAGCAGGATGCCAGTGTATAATATCTCAAACTGAACAGTAAGAAGTAGCAGTAAAAACATTTAGTTTGAAATGTAGTAATAAATCCAAATAGCTAAAGTGTTCAATTTCATTGCCTCCTCATGATAGTGGGGGTGAAGGAGGTGAGGGTTAAGTTACTGCTGTCCTATTACCAGCCTTATGAGACTGTATGATTTTTTAAAACAATATATCTATGTAACTTTGTACTTGTGAAAAATGTGTATTTAAAGAAACAGTGTAAAATAAAAATTAAATTTAAAAAAGGAAAACAGGAGCACCTGGGTAGCTCAATTGGTTAAGCGTCAGACTTTGGTTCAGGTCATGATCTCCCGGTTCGTGAGTTCGAGCCCCACATCGGGCTGTCTGCTGTCAACACGGAGCCTGCTTCAAATCTTCTGTCTCCCTCTCCCTCTGCCCCTCCCCCACTGGTTCAATCTCTCTCTCTCTCTCTCTCTCTCTCTCTCCCTCCCTCCCTCCCTCTCAAAATAAATAAATAAACTTTAAAAAAAGGAAGACAAACATATGTAAAATAATTGAGAAAGTTTATCTGAAACTCTTACTACCAGAGATAGCCACTGTGTAACTGTTTGATATATGTTTCTTCATCCTCTTTTGTGAGCACAATTAAACCAAACAGCACCACATTAGACTGTATTGTGAAAGCTCACTCTTCTCCAAGAATAGTATCTCTTGGATGTCTCTCTGTCAATCTATGTGAACAATCTCAAAAACATTATTATGTGAACAATATTAATGACTGCTGAGCAGGACTGTTTTAAGGATTAAATGCTTATGAGACACTGAATGTGGAATCACTATGTAAATTACAAGGCAAGATAAGTAGTGTTGGTTATAGCTATAATTATAGTTAAAAATATAGAAAATTTGATGCAAAGCCAAAGTGCTTCATTAAGTGGTATACTCCATGATCAACAGATATTCTCATTCATCATACCCAGAGATCACAGAAATCACGCCAGAAGCTGCTGGGTTTCCAGGAGTACACCTGAATTAGAGCACGCCATGCATTATTTAAAACCAGGAGAAACAGCCTAACAGATGTTCTAGATAATGGCTGTTTGTCATAGATATTATCTCCTTTGTCTGGGAACATGTACTCATGTTTATAGAAGCCCCTCTTGGGTTCTACATACTGCATAATGATAGAAACGATTCTTGAAAATGCAGCTGTGGGAGCACATTTTTTCCACTGGGAATCTAGTGTGACCGCAGCACAGCTTTGGGCTAACAAGCCAGCTTGGTCAGCCTAATGCGGTGCAAAGTAAGGGCGCATGACCTGGCTCTGCTTCTTATGAGCTATTACTAAATTTCTAGGAACCCCAGTTTCCTATTCCCTAAAATGGTACTAACAAGACTTTCCTCCCAAATTTGTTAGGCAGATAAGATGTAATATGCATAGTGTGCCCAGCATATTAGAGGCATTTGCTAACTGGAGTCTGTTGTTGCTTTGTATGTATTTATAAGGAAGAGATACTAAGACACAACTGCTTTTGCCTTATTTTTCATGAATTCTATTAATTTTAGTGAAAGCAATGAAGAGTTCATTCCTAAACCCTCCAAACTGAATTTGAATTCATCCAATATTAATTTCACATGTGTATACCTGATGGTAATCAAAGTATATAGCAAGTACATCATACACTTTGGTGTCCAATCTAGATTTGAGTCCAAGCTCCATAAACTTCGAAGCAAGAGGCCTTGGGCAAGTGACTTGAGGTTCAGTTTCTTCATCTCTAAAATGGGCATAATAACATACATACACCTCAGACATTGTTGTAAAGATGTAAAGAGAACATACTTGAAAAGTACCCAGCACAGGTCAGGCTTCATTTTTTAAGTGATCCATAAACCCATCCTCTTAAAATCTCTCTCCAACTGGGTGGTTCAGTTACTTAAGTGTCTGACTTCAGCTCCAGTTATGATCTTGTGGTTTTTTAGTTCAATCCCCACATCAGGCTTGGTGTTCAGAGCCTGGAACCTGCCTCAGATCCTGTGTCTCCCTCTTTCTCTGCCCCTCTTCTACTCACACTCTGTCTCTTTCTCTCTCAAAAAAAAATAAAAAGTAAAAAAAACATCTCTCTCCAACAAGAAGACTCTACTGCATGTATTTCCCAGATGGGAACATACTCTCAGACTAGTAGATACTGGTTTCTAGTAGCTGACATGCTTTTAAAAAAATTTTTTTTAGTATACTTGGCACACAATGCTACATTAATTTCAGGTATACAACATAGTGATTTAACTTCTCTATATGTTATCTATGCCTTCATAATCAAAGAACAACAGATTTCATGTCAGTACCAAGACGCTGATGCATTATGTTCCACTTACAAAGGACTGTATGTAATTTTCTTCTAATGTTTTAATAGGTTTAAAATCAAAAGAGTCCTGGGGTGCCTGGGTGGCTCAACTGGTTGGGCGTCCAACTCTTGATTTTGACTCAGGTCATGATCTCATGGTTTGTGAGTTTGAGCCCTGCATCAGGCTCTGTGCTGCCAGCTAGGAGCTGCTTGGTATTCGCTTTCTCCCTCTCTCTGTGCCCCTCCCCTGCCCTCATGCGCGCACTGTCTCTGTCTCTCAAAAAGAAAGAAAGAAAGAAAGAAAGAAAGAAAGAAAGAAAGAAAGTCCTGAAAACAAATTGTTTTTGTTAATTAAAATAACCAAAACAAACAAAAAAGAAGAAGAAAGAATCATAAAGGAAAGAGAAGTTTGTAAACCTGAGAATCCAGCCTTATCTCTGCTCTAATTCATTGAACGAACTTGGACAAGCCCAAAGCCTGTTTCTTTGCTTGTGAAATAAAAGTGTCCCTATTTCATGCTACTACTCAGCATCCCTCTAGAGATCCTAGCCAATACAATAAGATTAGAAAAAGAAGTTAAGGGTGTAAGCATGCTAAGTGATGGGTCAACACTGTGGTTTATGTGCAGACAATATGATTATCTACATAGAAAATTTTAGAAGATAGGCAGACTATTAGATTTTTTTTAAGTTCAACAAGATTTTCAGATGCATGGTAAACACACAAAAAATTAGTTATGTTCCTTTACATCAACAATGACCAGTTAGAGAGATTGGAATTACAAAAGGAAATACCTTTTTTTATAATAGCAAAATTACTACACAGGGCCTAAGAATCAATATAACAAAATATGTACACAACCTTCATGAGGGAAATTATAAAACATTACTGAAAGACATGAAATGAAAATGAGAAAATGAAGAGATGAAATGTGTTCATGTTTGAAAAGACAGATCTATATTGTAATAATAGTGATGCTTCTGAAAAATCATCTAAGTTTAACATAATTTCAATCTACACCCAAACCAAACTTTTTTGGAATGCAATACACTGATTCCTATAAAATCAATTTCTATAGAACCATAGTTTATAAGCAGCGGTGATTTTTCCCCCAAGTGGACATTTGGCATTGTCTGACGATCCAGTGGGGAGAGACCAGAGCTTCTGCTAATCATCCTACAGTGCACATGCACACAACGCCTCCTACCACAAAGAGTAATCTGGCCCCAAACATCAACAGTGCCAAAGCTGAGAAACCCTGATATAAAAGAGGAAAGATTTTTGGAATATATAAGACTAAGTTTAAAAAGAAAAATATGTAGGGAGGGTTGTCTTATCAGAAATCAACACATAATATAAAGTTTTAGTGATTAAAATCATATAGAAATGGGGATAGACACATTTACAAATGCAGAAGAATAAAGACGTCAAATTCACACATAGATGGAATATGACAGAGAGGGTATTACAATTCCATGGGGTGGAAAAGATGCAGTCCACAATAAATGATGTTGGGGAAAACAAAAACAAAAGATTTCTTATTCACATCGTGCACAAAAATAAATTTTGGGTGGGTACAAGGCCCTTGAAAACATTAAGCCCACTGTGAGAGATCATAATTTTGGAAAGGAAAGAATTTTGTTTTATTTTTTTATTGAAGAATAATTGACATACAATATCCCATTAGTTTCAAGTGTACATCATAGTGATTTGATATTTTTATACATTACAAAATGATCCCCATAATAAGTCTGGTTACCATCTGTCACCATACAAAGTTATTACAACATTATTGAATATATTCCTTATGCTGTACATTACATCCCTGTGACTTATTCATCTTATAACTGGAAGTTTGTACCTCCTAATCCCCTTCACCTACTTCACCTGCCCCCTCCCAGTACCTTTCCCCCGGTAACCACCAGTTTGTTCTCTGTTATCTATGAACCTGCTTCTGTTTTGTTTTGCTCATTTCTTTTGTTGTTTAGATTCCACATATAACTGAAATCACATGGTATTTGTCTTTCTCTATCTGACTTATTCCACTTAACATTATACCCTCTAGATCCATTCATGTTGTCACAAAAGGCAAGATCTCATTCTTTTTTACAGCTGAGTAATATTCTGTTGTGCATACACATATTACACACACACACACACACACACACACACACACACACACATACACACACGTCACATCTTCTTTATCCACTCATCTACCAATGGACACTTAGGTTGTTTCCATATCTTAGCCATTGTAAATAATGCTGCAATAAACATCAAGGTGCATGTATCTCTTCAGATTGGTGTTTTAATTTTCTTAAGATAAGTACTCAGAAGTGGAATTGCTGGTTTGTCTGGTAGTTCTAGAAATTAACTTCCTAAAAAGTTATTTTTTAAAAAAGGTAACTGTAAAATAATGAATATATTAACTAACTTGATTATGTGTAAATATTTCACAATGTGTACATATACATATGTATATGTACATATGTATATATATATATATATAATCAAATTTAAATACACTTTAAGTACATGTGACTTTATACCTCAATAGTTGAGGGGAAAGTCATTTAAAAACAGAAAATGTAAAAAAAAAAAGCCATAATTTTATCAATTCAAATTTTCTAAATGGATGTGTGACAAAAGATAACATGAGCAAATATAAAAGACAAACATCATCTGTGGAGAAAATGCTGCACACACAACTATTCAGAATATATAAAGAACACTCAAGGGATGACTGGGTGGCTCAGTTGGTTAAGCATCCAACTCTTGTTTTCAACTCAAGTCACCATCTCAGGGTAATGAGACGGAGCCCCACAGCAGGCCCTATGCTGAGTGTGGAGCCTGTTTGGGATTCTCCCTCTCCCTCTCTCTCTCTCTCTCTCTGCCCCTCCTCCCTCAAAATAAATAAATAAACATTTCAAAAAAAACCCACTCATACACTTAAGAATAGATTTTAAAAGGAAAGGAAGAGGTTAAATCAGAGGAACTCTGAAATGATACTACCTAATTAAGGTTTAGGTACTTCCTAATTAATGCATATAAGCATTTTCTTGGATAGTTTAGCATTCATTCCATTCTAACATAAAACTGCAGACCTTTAGATGCCCCCTAAAGGCCTAACTGCAGCTTTGCAGAAAAAGACCCTACAAAAACTACCACCTGCCATGAAACTTATAGATGTCCCGTGTTCATATCTATTGTGTATTATCCGATAGTGTTCTATTTCTCAAGCCTTTACAACTTGTCTTCAATTAATTTGTAAGTTGTAATTGCCCTTGGGTCATTTGATACAGCTTATAACAAAATCCAGCAAATACTGTGGTGGAAGGAAAAGACAGAATTTTTGGTAACTGGGGGCAGGTTTTAGGATATGGTGCATGTAAATCCCTGGGCTGTGACATCCTGGGTGTCCTTCCTTTGGTAGCAAGTGAAAAAAAAAATAACAACCCTTCTGAAAGTCCCTTTCCCTCTCTGTCATATGTGTGCCCACCAACAAGTGAAATATGATACACTGTGATACATACCAATCAAGAAAATAAGAAAACAACCCGTATATTCTGATCATGAGCATGAGATGGAAAGCTGAATTGTGTTCCTTTAAAAAGTGGGTCTCACATGGAAGAAATCTAAAATGCCATTCAGCTACCTACCTTAATCCTCAGAATCATAGAAATGTAGAAATAGGATGGGCATCAGAATATATCTGGTCTAATCTGTCCTCAGTATCTCTCTAAGGATCCCCCTAATACATCCCACCTTAAACCTATTCCAGTGACCTTGACATCACATGTACCATAGCCAATGAAATGAGAGTCAGACACAGGACTGTGTCTGTTCAGTATCCTGGCAGAGAAGGGATTCTGGAGCCAGGAAGCCATTAGCTGTGTATCCTTGGGCAAGTCATTTCACCTCTCTGGGCTTCTTCCATTCTCTCAGCTGCAAAATGTGAATAAAAGCAGTGCCTCTTTCATAACTGGTGGGAGGACTAGATGGGCTACTCCAGGTGAAGTATGAGAACACAGCCTAGTACACAGCCAGGACTCTGCAGTTGCTGGATGTTATTAATATTATTCTCTTCTTAAGAGATGTTAAATGTAGGTAAAAGAATTACCCAGATGGGTAAAAAGTTAGTCAGTTCTCAATTATCCACTCTGATGGAAACAAGCAGTAATGCACTATATAAATACCACAAACTATGGACAATCTAAAACTGCCCCGTCCAAGGGGCTCCTGGGTGGTTCAGTCGGTTAAGTGTCTGACTTTGGGTCAGGTCATGATCTCATAGTTTGTGGGTTCAAGCCCTGCATCGGTCTCTTTGCTGACAGTTCAGAGCCTGGAGCCTGCTTAGGATTCTGTCTCTCTCTCTTTCTACTGCAACTCCACTCATGCTCTGTCTCTCTCCCTCTCAAAAAAATGAATAAATATTTAAAAAAATTTTAAACTGCCCTGTCCAATATGGTAGCCACTGGCAACATGAGGCTGTTTAAATGTTCATTGATTAGAATTAAATAAAATTTAAAATTCAGTTCCTCAGTTGTACCAGCCACATTTCATGGTCAATGCCATTCATGTAGCTAGTAGCTACGATAGAAAATATTTCTTTGTTTTTATTTTTTTAATTAAATTAAAGTTAGTTAACATGTAGTGTAGTATTGGTTTCAGGAGTAGAATTTAGTGATTCATCACTGACATATAACACCCAGTGCTCATCCCAACAAAGTGCCCTCCTGAAAGCCCATCACCCATTTATCCTAACCACCTCCCACTTTCCCTCCAGCAACCCTCAGTTGCTTCTGTATTTAAATCTGTATTTAAATTGCTATATTTAGCAACCTTCTGTATTTAAATAAGAGTCTTTTATGGTTTGCCTCCTTCTCTGTTTTTACACAGAATAAATTTCCATCATCAGGGTAAGTTCTATTGGACAGCACTGATGAGGAAAAATTTTACCTTCTCATATATGAACAGAGACAAATATCTGTATTCTCTAAGCACAGATAAGCAGGGCAATGGGGGTGGTGATCTAGAAAATGCCGGGTGGCAAAGGAATCTTTGTTGAGTTACCATTTCACGTAGCAAATCACAAACTCCTAAGTAGTTTTCTTCATTGAAAAAATATTTTATTACTGGTTCAGATGGTATTTCTATCTTTAGCTTTTTATCCAAAGAAAACCAAAACACTAATTTGAAAAGATATACATAGCCCTATGCTTATTGCAGCATTATTTACAATAGCCAAGACATGGAAGCAACCTAAGTGTCCACTGATAGCTGAATGAATAAAGAAGTGGTATGTACGTACAATGGACTATTACTCAGCCATAAAAAAGAATGAGATCTCACCCTTTGCAACAACATGGATGGATCTAGAGAGTACTATGCTAAGTGAAATAAGTCAGACAAAGAAAGACAAATACTGTACGCTTTCACTTATATGTGGAATTTTAAAAATACCCAAATGAACAAAGAAATAAAGACTCTTAAGACAGAGAACAAACTGGTGTTGTCAAGTGGGCAGGGGGGAGATGGGTAAAATTGATAAAGGGGTTTAAGAGGTATAAACTTCTAGTTATAAAATAAATAAGTCATGGAGATAAAAAGTACAGTATAGGAAATATAGTCAATAATACTATAATAACATTATATGGTGACAGGTAGTGATTACACTTATTGTAGTGAGCACTAATTAATGTGTAGAATTGTTGAACCAATATGTTGTATACCTGAAACTAATGTAACATTGCATGTCAATTACACTTCAACAAAAAATGTAAAAATAAGGGGCACCTGGGTGGCTCAGTTGGTTGAGCATCCAACTTCAGCTCAGGTCATGAGCTCATGGTTCAAGGCATGGGTTCAAGCCCCACATTGGGTTTTGCACTGACAGCACAGAGCCTGCTTTGGATTCTCTGTATCCCTCTCTCTCTGCCCCTCCACCACTCCTGCTCATTTGCTCTCTCTCTCACTCTCGCTCTCTCCGTCAAAAATAAACATTAAATTTTTTTTAATTTAAAAATAAAAATATTTTTAAAACTCATTTCTAGGAAGGAAAAAATCCAGCGTAAGACATTTTGATAACCCAGCATTATAATTAAGATGCCATTAAGGGTGGCACATGTGATCCAGAGAGAGCTGGGGTGCTTGGTCATGTGCACATGCAGGTCCTATTCTGAACTCATTACAAAGCCAGTATGTCTGTGGCTCAGTAAGATGTCCTGACTTAGTTTTTCTATTACTGTTATCATGGTGGATCCAAACAGACAGATGCATTTACTGGTTTTCCCTTCCAACGATAATAAAAAGAAACAGTTTATAAAATCAGATTATATAAAAAATTGCCTAATGATAATAATTTATAAGCTCATTGTGGAATAATGATGTATTCAAGAGTCGTCATTGTAAGATGAAAGAAAGGTAATATGAAAGATTCTCTCTGTGAAGAATGACTACGGATGAATTGCGCTGAGATACAATTCTCTGATAAGGGACAATAAGAACCTCTAGAACACTTAATAATAGACTACTCAGGGTGAATTGAGGATTGCAATAAAAGCCCATAAATTAAAAAGTTTCCATACGATTTCTGATAAAAGACATGCCAAGGTGAAATAAAGAATCATTGGAATCAACTGATATCCTGCCTATAGCCTCATAGGTCGTGAAGAGGACATTTCTAGGAAACTATATAAAATATAATTTCTTAAGCCTATGAATTTTAAAAGCCTAGGTTTCAACTGCATCTATTTAGGATTCTTTCCTTGGTGAGAAGAAAAATTTTAGAAAATAAGAAGCGAGGATTCTGTGGAACTCAAACTGTGTCCCTTCACACATCAAGCACTGGGGAACACAACATGACAGCAGGTACAATATAAACTAAACACATCTTGTTGATTTACTGTAAGCAAATGGCTTCAAAAAGTTCATACTTTTTACAGATGAAAGAGCCAGGGCACTGGGAACCAGAGAAAACTGGGGCATCAGGAAACTAACCAATGTGCCCAACATCATATACGTGGTAAGTGATGAAGCCACAATTTAAACCCAAGCAGGCTGTCTGTAGGTGGAGGCTTTATGGTTGCCACTCTTACAGTTGCCTAAACGTGACACATCTGTACCATGCTGCACTATGCAGCAGCCAACAGGAAGAGGGGAAGCTTACATCCCCATGGGTAAAGCTCTTCAAGACATGCCAAGTTAAAAGAAAAAAGTAGGGGAGGGAAAGGAAATTGCAGAATTATACGTATGATCAAACACAAAAATTAAATAAGTCTTAAAACCAAAATTATATGCTTTCTACATGCTTATGTGTGTGTACAAATGCATAGAAAACATATGTACACCAAATATCTAAAATATATGCCAGGGGTGTCTGGATTAAGGGGCTCAGTTAGGTTAAGGGTCTGACTCTTTGGGCTCAGAAGGGTCATGATCTCACAGTCTGTGGGTCAGCTCTGCTGACAGCACAGAGCCTGAAGCCGCTTCAGATTCTTTCTCCGTCCCTCTCTGCCCCTCTCCCACTCATGTTCTGTCTCTCTCTCTCTCTCTCTCTCTCTCTCTCTCTCTCTCTCAAAAATAAATAAACATTAATAAAATAAATATGCCAAACCTCTGGGGAGGGCAGTGGGTTTGGGATTAGGGTGGAGTTTTCAAAGTGGGGGGGGGGTTGCTTTTATCTCTACATCTTCTTTATTGTCTGATTTCTTCAACAACAATATAATATTGAATTACCTGGGAACTAGATAAACAAATAGCTAGCACATGTGTGTGCATGAACATACGCATGTGCATATGCTCACAAACAGAAGTATTTATATGTCTGAACAAAATTCCTTACAGTCAGAAAAATCTTTCAAGATATTACCAATTTGGATAAGAGAGATAAATGCCATTCTATCCCTTGCCAGAACTTACAAGTCATTCACCTAACTTACTAGCCATCTTTTTTCTAAGGTGGGTCCTACAAAGGGAAGGGTAAGTGGCACATGGAAGCGAGGGCAAATACCGGTCTGAGTTTCCATCATATACTACCCTTGGCTCATGCTTGTGTCCACACAGTGGGTTCAACAACCACACCACTTGCCCATGAAAGTTTCTGGCACCCAACTCTTCAAGCCATGGGAAGGCAACAGCAGGGCATTTCCTAGAACATTCTGGATGGTATTTGGGCACCACACCTGGCTGTGTGATAGATCAGCAAAGCTCTTTGCTCTTTCGGAGATTATGTACACTACCCAATGTAACCTAACAAATCTATCAGTCAGAGTTTCCCACCTTCAGCACTATTGGAATTTCATCCTGAAGAATTCCTTGCTGCAAGCAGATGTTTAGTGTACTGTAAGATGTTTATCAGCCTCCCTGTCCTCTATGCACTAAATGCTGATATACCCTTACCAGTTGTGATAACCAAAAATGTCTCCAGACATTCACAAATGTCTCCTGGGGGGAAACTGGCCCTGACTGAGACCCACCACCTAAGTTATTATAAGCCCATCTTCATGGAACCATCTGAATAGAAGACCCATATTCTATTGATCCCACAAATAAATAAGAAACTCCTACTAAGGAGAAGTGTGGTACTATGAGATATCATCTATCAGTTGAAGTTTAATTGTAGAAACACAAACCATCACAAGTATCTTAAACAGACATGCATTAAGTCAATGGAATCAAGTGCTTACACAATCTTTGGAAGGGCTGGAGGAGCAGAATCCAGACCAGACTAGGCCTCCAGAAGTGGCTTTCAGAGCAACACTGTGGATCTGTTCCACCAGGACAGCCACCAGTCATGGGACAATCAGGATGAGTGGGACTCAGAAGGCTGATATGGGACTTATTGGCTCTAGAAACACATCACCTTTACTGTGATCCACCTCAACTATTGGTCCAAACCATACTGCACCAGATAGATACACATAGGTAAAACGACAAATGCCCTTCACTCAACCTCTTGACACTAGAAAACTAGAGCCTGAACATTGGAAGTGTGCCACAGAACAACCCAACTCTTCAGTTTGCTTTCCAGAAAACACAAAGTGGAAAAACCACTAGCATGGCTCCGCTGCACCTCTTGCTTTCCACAATGCACAGGTGCATCCAAATGAGATCCAGAACTCAACCCCAAGGGAGTCTGGGATATGTAGTTATCTGTGGAGATGCTCACTAGCCATGCTGATATGGCCATCTCAGTTATAATGAGGGACCTGAGCCCAGCAAGATATCAGGGCAGGCCTCTCTGAGAAAAGCATGCTTAGGTGAGAACTGAAGGTCAAGAAGGAATTAAGTAGGCAGATCCTAGAAATCTTCTGGAAAGAGCAATAGGGTAAGATTCTAGTGAGTAACAATGCAGATGAAGGAAGGACACAAAGTGTGTGTCAGTGTCAGGGAGCCATCAGGCAGAATTTAAATGATGCATGAAGTGAACCTGGCCTTATCTGTCACTGTGAGAGCTCTGTCCATGCCTCTCAGCACTGCTTCACATGCTGAAGCTACTTCTCACAAACACCATCAGGGATTCTGACACTGAAACATGCAGGGCAAGCAGAAGTTCTGGAGGAACAATGTTCCCGAGGCAGCCCTCAGCCACCTAGCGACAGGGACCTAGAGCATAAAGACCTCAGCCTCCATGCCCCAACCCTGTGTGTTCTATACCACCTCCCAGACTTACCAGGAAGGATGGAGCTCCAGATGCCTACAACATCACTGGCTAAATAGCACATCCTTGGTTGACCATCTTTCCCTCTTTCTTCCCCAGTCCCCTGTGGGTGTTTCCTGAGATCATCACTTGAATTCTTGTCTTAGGGCCAGCTTCTGGGGAAATCCAAACTAAAGCATCCTGAAACAGAAGGTGTTCTCTTAGCCCTAATTGCTCAAGAGTTATAAGTCTTAGTGGGTAAGAGGATGGACAAGGCAGATAAAGGAAATTAAGAGGTACAAATTTTCCAGTTATAAAATAATTAAGTCACAGAGATGAAAATGCAGCATAAGGAATATAGTCGATAATATTGTAATAACATTGTATGGTGACAGATGGTGACTATACACTTACCTAGGCATACATACTGAGTAATGTATAGAATTGTCCAATCACTATGTTGTACACCTGAAACTAATGTAGCATAGAATGTCAGCTACACTTCAGTTTAAAAAAGAGTTATAAGTGAACCGATTGCCTCCAGCAATTGTGACAAACGTGTGGAGGTGTCTGAATGATTTCGACGATGACTGGCTCTTGCAGTCAAGACGCTAGTATTGTCCACAAGACTCCAAGAATGATACATCAAATATCTCACTTGAGAGGTGCCTCCCTTTGAAGGCCTGGCTCCCTGCAACTCTAGAGAGGCAGTTCTCCACTTTCTCAGATCTACCCTTGGAAAAATAACCTATCAGGGGACTCCAATCTCAGGCCAGTCATTGGACTTCTGCAAGAGTCCTCGGCATTTTTAAGAATCTTCAGTCCAGTTGCCAAATAGTGCATGAATCTAGTTAACCTGCTCTGGCTTGAACATTTCCAAGGTCTTCTACATGCAAGTTAAACATCCCTCTTTATTTATTTTTTTAAGTAGACTCCATACCCAATGTGGGGTTTGAACTCATGACCTTGAGATCAAGAGTCACATGTTCTACTGACTGACCCAGCCAGGCACCCCTGAACATCCCTGTTTAAATAAGTAAATAGCTGACTTACTCCAAAGTGTCATCAACAAAGTTTGGTTATATAACTGACATAGTGATTCTGAAGGGCTGCATGGCTGTTTTTATCAAGTGGATTACAGTACAAATTCCTTCTATACTGGAAGAATGGACACTCTCCCCTGTTCATGAAGCAGTGGCCACCATGGCTTCCAAATGCAGCATTGCAGAGGAAAATTTTACTCCCAAACAGCCTTCTACTAAGAACTGCAACACTATCATAATTGGAAAGCAAAAAATAATGTCTTTATTCCAAATTCAAAAATTATTTTAGTTGTAGTTCATCTAATGTAATAATCCCAGGCAAGTCATTATCGATTGCTCTAAATGCTTGGGACTTTGTCCCCGGAGGATTCATGACCAGTGTTTAGTTTTATAGCTTAATACCTATGAAGAGCTGGGGATGGGAAAAGAATGTGGGGGGGGGGGATTGAAACTGAGTGGGCATGTTTGTTCCAAACCATAGCCGACCTGTAGAGTTGTCATGAGAGTTTGCTGATTGTGTAGCCCCCTCCCTAAGCCACACCCTCTTTTAATTTGGATGGCTGTTTTGTCTGCAAAGATATAACTAATATCGACTGAGAGCTTAACACTTAATGAGATAATTCATTATCTCATTTAATTATTCCGACACGTAAGACAGGAATTACCTAGTAAACCAAACCAGCATTTTGGACACTAGGGAGTGGGGAGGAGGTCTGGGCAGGAAAATGAGGAAAGTTCCACTTTGGTAAAATTATTGAGTATTTTGCAATCATAAAATATCAAACTAAACTAGTTTAGTTTTATCGTATACATTTTGTACCATTTTGAAATATAAATGGTGTTTCACATTATATACAAAGGACCAAAACAGTAAATATAATAAGCTTACCAACTTTCAAGAACTCTGAACCTCATTTTTGTTGTTTTTTTTGTTTGTTTTCTGAGTTGACACACAATGTTACCTTGGTTTCAGGTGTACAACTTAATGATTTGACAAGTTTATACATTATGCCATGAGGACCTCTGAACTTCTAATCCTACTCAAGCACAACAGTTACATCCATTGTACAGAAGATAAAAATGAAGCCAAAGGAAGTTAAATCACTTTTCCATTGTCACACAGTTGGGACATAAGTCTGTACTCTTGGACAATTGAGAAGACCTGGGTGTCTTCTGACTTCCTCACAAGAAAGAAAGTAGTGCAGATCTGGGTGGCCTTAAGATGACCCATCAGACACTGTTAACCTGTGTCCCCCTTTAGCAAACCTAAAGAAGATATGCAGAGTGTCTGTCTGCAGAATATTCAAGAAGATATACAGAATGTTTGAGGAAATGAGTATTTTTAAAAATTTTTTTATGTTTATTTATTTTTGAAAGAGAGAGAGAGAGAGAGAGAGTGTGTAAGTGGGGGGAGGGGCAGAGAGAGAGGGAGACACAGAACCCAAAGCAGGCTCCAGGCTCTGAGCTGTCAGCACAGAGCCCAATGTGGGGTTCGAACTCACAAACCAAGAGATCCTGACCTGAACCAAAGTTGGATGCTCAACCGACTAAGCCACCCAGGCGCCCCGGAAATGAGTATTTTAAAATGCATTATATTTCCACTAAGTACTTTGCCTCCTGCATCACCTCAAGATCCAACCACTTCCTTCCTTCCCCACTACCATCCCCAGCCCATCTAAGCCACTGTCACCTCTCTCTGGGACCATTATCAGAGCATGCCAAAAGACTTTCCGCACCTGTTCCAACCCTGCCCAGCCCATCCTCCAGCTGGCAATCAGGGTGATCATTTCAAATCACAAATCTTGTTAAAATATCCCACTGTTTAAAATTATCCAATGGTTTTCCATTCTTATGAGGATAAAAAACCATTAAAAGCCTAAGGTTAACTCTGTTTTTGCTTATCATTATATCCTTAGCATCTAGCATAACTCTTGGCATAAATACAGATTTGTTGAATGAATGAATGAATGAGTGAATGAATGAATGAATGAAGCCTGGAGATGGTAGAGCAGGATTCCTTTAAGGTTTGCCAATTTGCTGGATTGGGTGGGCATTTCCAGGATCTCCCCAGAGGCTTCAGACTTCCACAGATAACCATTCTTCTCTCTGGAGGTAAAAAGCAAAGCAAAGAATGCCAGGTCCTCTTGAGTACATCTGTGAAATTCTACAAGTTGCTCTACAAGTGCTTAAAGTGCTACAAAACTGTCACTGCCTAAATCCCAGGGGAAGGTCCTTGGTGAATCACCCAGGCCACGAGGATACTATAACCAGCTATGGCTTACCAATATGACAACTGTTGAATTCTCTGGTAATTTAGCCTTTCTTGGTATTAATGGGAATAATATCGGGGGATAATATCTTACGATGTCATTTTGGGCATTAAGTGATATTAAGTAGGACATTCTGGGTTTCATCTCTCCTCTTTACCAACACAAATATAAGTGCTGATTGAGTGCCATGCTGCTCTACATCAGAGAAGGAGACTTCAATCCCCACTCTCCCAGTACTTGAGAAAGGGGAGGAAGGGAGAAACTTCTCTCTTCCTTCAGCTTCCCAGTCAATACTCTGAGCCTCTATTTTAACTGTGAGAAGTAGTAAACAAGATAGGAGTCTATTTCTCTCACCCGCTGATGCCCGCCTGCCTCATGACTTACACCCCCCCACACACACACACACACGCACACACACACACACAGATCTGTGCAGATCTGTGCAGATCTGGATGGCCTCAAGATGACCCATCAGATGCTGTTACTCTTTGTCTCCCTTTAGCAAATCTTCGAGAACTGTTAAGACACCTTTTGTCCTTAAAGTCCTCAGGAACTCATGCTCCTTCTATTTTGTAGTTTCTCTGTGTATGCTCTCCACTCTCCACTTGACTACATGGTTCAAAGTGGCTGCTCCAGCTCCAGCTAGTACATCCCTCATCTCAGCCAGGGGGATAAAGAGGCAAAGGAAAAATAAAAACAAGCAAAGGGAGTTCTCAGAAGCTGCCATAAGACACTTCTCCTTTTACATCCCATAAAAGCCAAACTGGGAAGAGTCACCTTTATTCTGTGCAATCATTGTCCAGCTATAAATTCAGGTTTTCTTCCCACAGAAGAAGAAAACAGATAGGGGGTAGGGACACTTCGCCATCTCCACCACAGGCTTCAGTTCCTTGAACACACATTGGCCATTAGAAATAACATCACACAAAAATATTTTTTTAAATACCTGCCCTCCTGGTTCATGACTTACACCACACACACACACACACACACACACACACACACACACACAGAGTCCCATTGACCCACGAGTATCAGAAAGTCTAATCCCTTTAGTTTTGCATCGGTAACCTTGGTGATGGAGGCTTTTCCCCCCAAGCCACCAGATGCGGAGCTGCCTCCTCACATTGGCAGTCGGTGGGACGATGGTGCCATTCCTAGGCGAGGGCCGCCATTTTGAACTGTGTTTCTCTTTTGTTTCTCTCCTCAAGATGCCACAAAGCCCTTCTGTGCTCAGCGCAGATGCAACCACCAACATGGTTTACCTTTCCCAGACTGTATTTTGGAACTGCAGTGAGTACCTGTGCCATGTCTGTTTGTGAAAACAGGAAGCAAGACAAAGGAGAAGAAAAGATTCTTTCAACCTGAAATAACAGCATGTTATGTTTTCTATACCATCAATACAATGGCTTTAAAACCAGAACAGTAGTTAGGGCGATCCCAGCTCCTTGCCATTTTGTGGGGCTCCCTAGGGAAGATGGAAAAACAGAGAGTGGTAACACAAGAGGCAGAGTATTAAATATGAGGATCTCACATCCTTTCAGTGAAAGCAATAGCCATGTTTGCTCACGGCTAACCAGTCAGAGAGGGAAGATGATTTATTATAAGCTGTTGCAGAATATATTATGCATGGTAGAGGCATGGAAAGGTCTTTGATATGTATCTGAAAGAGCTTCAAATCCATAAAAGAGATAAATTTTGTATGAAGAGTGTCACAGAGAGGCCGGGAAGAATCTCTGACACATCTTCATATCACAGGGAATAATGAAGGGCGGCTCTACTCTCACAACCAGGCATTAATTTCACTTAAAGAGGCCGTCATTAGCATATCGATACAACCGACTGCACATTGTGAGCCGTCTGTGCTACTGGGAAATACAACCAAAGACTCTATGGTCAAGGCCTTGATCCACGGTCAAGAACCAGGGTACGTGTTCTGTGGATTGTTTCCCCTCAAAATGCCGATCTGATCTCCGGTTCCTACCTAATCTTCCAAAACCACAATTTAAGTGCAGTAAACTGCCTTTTTTTAAAAAAATAATTCTCATATTCTGACCTTCTGGAACCTTCTGGGAAGCAAAATCCCTAACCTGTGTGTGTGTGTACATGTCTCTGAGCTTCGGCCTCGCCTCCCAGCTTGTTCAGGGGCCCGTCCCCTGAGGTGACTGCAAGTGGGACCTGGCTCCCCACAGTCTGTCCCCTTCACCCTGCCTTCCCTGTCTGACCCAGCTGTGAGGAAGTCAGGGAAGGGTTCTCTGGAGTCGCTCTCAGCACTCTGGCACACAACCAGTTACCGGGCAGGCAACACAATATTTGTTGAGAATGCCTCTTGTTCTTGAATTATGGCTTCCTGCTGCAGGCCACTGCTACTGTTTGAATTGGGCTGTACCTAATTACGGTTTTATTTGCTTTAATAAAGAGACATCCAAGAGTGTGGAGAGTCGCATACAAACAATAATAGCAATAATAATAGTAAACTGTCTGTCTAAACATCTGCAATTAAGACATTGGTTGTTAATTGCATTAATTAACCTCCCCACGGAGCAGCTGGTGAGGTTTCCGCTGCAAGGAGAGGAGATGACAGTTCCCAGCAGCGATTGGGGTGGCAGCCTGCTGGAGAGCCCAGGCCTGGGTCACCAGCAACCTATATGTTAGGAGGGAGGCACCTTTCTGCAGAGCAGCTTGTGGCCCCAGGAGAAATCAGAGACCAAACCACCCTTGTGCAGGACCACACAGCCTGAAGCCTCAGCCAAAGCAACCGCAAGCTGCAGGCGCCTGGAGGGATGACTAATGCTTATCGAGAGCCAGTCCTACTGAGATGCCAATCATTACAACACAACAATAATAGTAATATGTGGGTTTGGTCCAGTTCTCAAGTCTCCAAATCAGGAGAACCCACACCGCAGCCCCTCTGCTTTGATCCAAGGCAGAGCAGGAGAACCTGGTGGAATCCTGATCCTAAGCATTAATGCCCCCTTCCCAGCAGGTTAACATGATTTTAATGTTTTGCAAAGATGCAAAAATATCATCTCATCCTCACAAGTCCTGGAGACTCAAGGGGATACATGATGGTACTGTTCTGCCAATGAGAAAAACAGAGCATGACAAGAATGAGTTTCCCCTATCCAAAGCCACGGTTGCTCAGAGCTGGTACCAGGCTCCAGGTCTCCTGCCCATGCTTTATAAGCCGCTGAGTATATGGCCACAGTGTCCAAATATTTTTTAAATATAGTGACAGGAGAGAGCCTTTGTTTTGTACCCAAGGAACTCAATCCCTAGATTTATCAAAATAGCTTTTTTAATCTGAACTAGAAGCTGTTATACTAATTCTCAGTTTGACTTTCTTAGTTCCCATTAAGTGCATTCCATTCTAAAAAAATGATAAATAATATGAAGAATGAAATTTCATGTGTTTGGTCAACAGCATGTGTTCTGCTAATATGTGTTGGACATTGCACCAGGTGCTGGAGATAAAGTAAAAGCAAAAAATGAAGATCCCATCAGGATGCTTACATGACATCACAAGGAATTGTGAGGGGTGGCTGTGCTCAGTATCCTAAAGCAAGGGCACATGGCATGTGAGATGTATTACATCAGGGAGACGGTTACATGGGCAAGGTGAATGCATGGAGTAGAGGCTTCTGGGAGTGGGGCAAAGGATGACAAAGAGAAAAGGATATAGGTAGAGGTCAGTGGTGGGAAGGATCAAAGCATTATCGAGGAAATAAAAATGGCCAATGAGGTTGCACGTTATTAAAGTACACTGGAGACACAAGCAGGGGTCTGACCCATTAGGTCCTAGCTGTATCCATAATGATGAAAAGCAGCTGATGGAACACCACTGAAGAGTCTAAGTATAGGAGCACCAGGTTAGTGGCCACTGGATGAAGAATGGATGTAAGAGAGGGAAGGGAGCTAGGTTAGGCCTGAACCCTAATCATTGCTATGGAGAAAAGCAGCAGGTGGTATCAAGGAATCATTGTTGAGCACAAAATTAATAGGATTTGAATAATATATTAGATAATAGGTGGAGGAGAGGTCACTGATGGCTCTTAGGTCATCAGCACTAAGTAATCCCTCTCTATGTGTTGGGGGACCCTGGAGAAGGACCAATGTGAGGAGAGACTTTGGCTTGCTTTGGGACATGAAGACTGTGGGTGCCCCTGAACTACACAAGAGGATATGCTAGCTGGGCAAATAGGTCTAGAGCTTGAAGATAGATGCTAGCCAGAACCTGAACTGGAGGGTC
Organism: Panthera pardus; assembly: GCF_024362965.1. Lineage (NCBI taxonomy): Eukaryota > Metazoa > Chordata > Mammalia > Carnivora > Felidae > Panthera > Panthera pardus. Next base: position 46,481,847 of record NW_026526821.1, on the reverse strand, counting down.
ACATGTGTGCAGATAGAAATTGAAACCATAGAAGTTGGTGCGATCATCTCAGGACGAAACATGGAGTGAGAAGAAAGGCTGAGCCCTAAGCAACTCTACTATTTAATTCTAGAGGAGAAGGTGGTGAACATGACCCCCAGTGAGAGAAATAATGTGCAGCAGAGGGCCAAGAAGGAAAACCAAAAGAGTAGAGCAGCCTGCAAGTCATGTAAGCAAATATGCCAATAAAGAAGAGGTCAATGTACAGGCCACTGAGGGCTAAAGGGAACTGACAACTGGAGAGTGTCTTTTGGATTTGGGGATTGGAGGTTGTGGGCAGCATCTGTTAAGGTGGAAGAGGGGGTAAGGAAGGAGGCAGATGGGTGCAAGAAGAGTGGAGAGAAAAGAAATGGGGACAGTGCATTCAAGTGCAATGCATCTCTTGAAAAAAGAAAGATGGGACAGTAATTAGAGATGGGAGAGTAACTGGAGATTTTGTGGGGCTGAAGTCAGGTGTGGTTTGTTTTTTAATAGAAGAGATTTTGATTATGGATTAAAGCAAATGGAAAAAGCTTGCTGCATAGTATATGTAAGAATTGTGCATTTCACCATAAGTAGATTTTTACTTAGCAGAAAAGAAATCAAAAAGAACTAAGTTTGAAGACCAGCTCATGGTATGCATGCCGAAGTGTCTAGGGAGGAAGTGTAAATGTCCATCACTTACTCTGAAATGCATTTAAAGAAAGAGAAAGCATTGGTGGCTGGCTGGCTAGAGAGTGCCCAGAAGGAGGGCAGATATGTGATAAAACCAACACAGCAAAATGTTCATTGTAGCACTGAGGTGGTGAGTGTTCTTAATACAATTCTTTCAACCCTTACAATGTTGATGGAAAAAGTAATAGGAAGAATCCAGTTAACAGGAAAAGACTATTCAAAAGAAAAAGGAAAACGGATTTCCCAAGGAGGTGTGGGGAGATAAGGGTGGTAAAGGCATCTGGCCACAGTAGGAGGATAAGGAGTTCATAGAAACCAGAGAAAAAGGAAGAAGAACCCAAATCTCCTTACTCAGGCATTATTAATCAAGTAATGGGTCCAAAATGGCTCATCATATGACATCAGTAATGAGTTGCTTTTTTATCACACTGGTAGTAAATTTGCAACAATCCCTATGACTTAAGGCAGATCTACAAGGTGGTTAGAAACATGTTGCTAAACAAGCTGCAGACCTTTGAACTTCCCATCAAATGACCTATCAGCCTGAGTCCTCCTGTGGCCCATCTTATAAGAATGGGTCAGGTGGCCACATCTAAAGCACTCTTTCTCCACTGTTGCCCGATCATCTCCCAAGCCTCAAGGAGCACAAGCATTGGGATCAAACTTGGGCTCAAGACCCAGCTGGATCCTTGGCTAACTTGGCAACTTCAGTCACCTCCCCCCCACTCACCTCGTAAAATGGGGACAACAATCACTCCCACCCCTCCAGTTCACTGAAAAGGTTAAATGAGTGAGGTCTCGTGTATATGAAACATCCAGGTCCACACCTGGATCATAGCAAGTGCAAACCCGGGTTGTTCCAAAAATGCAAAGTTTAAGTACAATTCATGCACAAGTATGCACTATCGTAATTCAGAAGCCACTTTATGATGTTTGAAAGAGCAGTGGGACTTATGCTTTGCAATCACGTTTGCTCCCTGATCACATCCCAAGCTGCATAAAATGTGTCCTCTCTGCTGTCCCCATTGCCTTAGGTCATGTTGCTGGTCCACATAAAAGCCCATTCGAGAATCATTATAACCCAAGCGGCTTTCAGATTGGCAGCTCATCACTTCTGAAGGGTCCCAAGGCGGTCACAGAGAAGTGCCCTGGAGCCTTATTTTCTTCCTTGGGTCAAAAATCCACCTGTGGTAATTAGCAAGATTAGTCCTGGACCTGACTGAGTCTGTGTGTAGCTACAAGACCAAACGAAGCCCTTCGACATGCCTTATGGAAAAAGTGTCTCTCTGATTTTCTGCTCCAAGATCTGAAAAGCCACCTTCTATGAGCTGGGTAGAAAACTCCAATTCATTAACTGATTACAACAGAAAAAGAAAATCTCAAACGGCTTGTTGACAATCCTGGTAGCCATGGTGTAACCTAACCCTTATCTTTCATTACCGTGCTTTTGTTAGGAAAAGAAAAAAACAACATTTGGTTTCATGGACATAACTTCACAGAATGCTTTCTGTGAAGTGCAAGATTAAAAAAAAAAGCCACTTATTGGAAGGACCCAGATATACTTGAAAGTGCTAGGGAAATCTCACTCTCTGTGTAGAAGTCATATTGTCCTCATTATTGGCACAAGCCAGTCATTAGCAACTATTGGCTAGGGTTATGTTAATTCAATATACATAAACCCTTATAGTATCTCACTGAAGGCAGGGGTTTCAACCTCCTACAGCTCAACTCTGCCCTTGACATGCTCACAAATCACCACCTTAAATATTAGTCCTTTCTTTTTTTTTTAATTTTTCAAGTTTATTTATTTTGAGAGAGACAGAGCCAGGATGAGCACAGGAGGGGCAGAGAGAGAGGGAGAGAGAATCCCAAGCAGGCTCTGTGCTGCCAGCTGCGGAGCTGGGAGTGGAGCTCAAACTCACAGACAGTGAAATATTGACCTGAGTCAGACGCTTAACCAGCTGAGCCACCCAGGCACCCCTCAGTCTTTTCTTAAAGCAGAAATATTTGCAGATAATGTCAATGGATACAAGCAACAACAGCAAAGTGAATGGGCAGGTAATAGTCCTGCAGATCTCACCTGAGCTTATCATTAGCCTCTCACCTATGTGCCAGGTGACAACAGAGTGAGGAACATAGCACACCCATGTCCAGGTGACTCCTGTTCTATTTGGCTTGCACATGTTACAGGGTTGTGTGTGGTTTTTTTTTAATGTTCATGTATTTTTGAGAGAGAGAGAGAGAGAGAGAGAGAGAGACAGAATGTGAGTGGGGGAGGGGCAGAGAGAGAGGGAGACACAGAATCCGAAGCAGTCTCCAGGCTCTGAGCTGTCTGCACAGAGACAGATATGGGGCTCAAACTCAAGAACTGTGAGATCATGACCTGAGCCAAAGTTGGACGCTTAACCAACTGAGCCACCCAGGCACCCCCAATGTTCTAGTTTTTTTTTTTTTTAATTAAGTGACTGTATTTTAAAATCCAGAAGGAAGGAAGGAAGGAAGGAAGGAAGGAAGGAAGGAAGGAAGGAAGGATTGAAGAGAAAATTTACAAAAAAACAGCATTTTATCAGATGGATACTCCTTGAAATTCTCTCATAATTCAAACCTTAAGACAAAGGGCAGAAAGTGTTTCTGATTTTAACCAAAGCATAGCCACCTTGAGTCTGGGCATGAGGGTGTCAACTCTATGGTTTCTACAATTTGCAATTCCCCACCCCGTCCACATGTGATTTTAGGCCTGATCCAATTATCTATTGCTGATCAACAAACCACTCCAAACCCCAAACAGCCAGCATTTCATGTAGTCTTATCTTAGGGATTCTGTGGTTCCAGAATTCAGGAAGGGCAAAAACAGGATGGCTGGGATCTTCCTGGGACATCTGGGGTCCCAGAACAGTGGGACTTTGGAGCCCTGGGGAAGCTCCCTCATCCCATGATTGGCATATGGGGTGTAAGTTTTCAAGAGCCAAGACTCAGTTGGTTTTTCCAACCAGAGCCCCTCCACTAACCTCTCGTCTTGGGTGTCTTGAAACACATTGCTGGGCTCTGAGAGAGAGTATCCCAGGAGGGAGAGCTCCAAGAAACTCAGGTAAAGCTTTAAGACTTCTTCTGACCTAGTATCAGAAGCCACGCAGCATCGCCTCTGCCACATCCTATTGTGACAAGCTAATCACTAAACCAGATGCCACCTCCTGATGGAAAGTGACAAGATCACACTGAAGAAGAGCAAGCAATATAGGGACATGAATGTAGCCATCTTTGGAAAATGCAATCTGTCCCAAAGCCCTTCTTGACAATTATTTGAAGCTTTGTGCAGAAAGTAAAATTTTAGTAATATATGTGTATCTTACTGTTTCACATTCGCTACAATTCAAATGTGTAAAAACTGCCACAATGGCACCACGTGGCAAAGAGCTATTGGCCTTCCCACTGGCAATCTGGATAGAGCCAGGACAGCTTGAGGCCCCTGAGTCCTCCAGGCTGATGCCAAGTTCAAGTGCCCCCTTGGACTCCTCTCAGCCTGTTTTCTCAGCAGTGAAAGAGAGGACGGTCATGGACACTTCAGAGGGAGGTTGCAGAGATTAAATGACATCATCCAAGATGCCCCAAGGGGCCACCGGAAAAGTTTTCAATCGGTAATAACTGTGTTTTCAGGAACCCCACAAGCTAAGAAAACAATCAACGTGCAAAGATAAATCCCAAATGTAGAGCACCTTCCAAGTCACAGAAAACCTGCTGAAAGCTATTTTCCCTTCAGTCATGCTTTTGTCATTTCTACCTCCTATTGCAAAAAAAAAAAAAAAAAAAAAAAAAAAAAAAAAAAAAAGAAGGAGGAGGAGGAGGAAGAGGAGGAGGAGAAGGAGGAGGAGGAGGAGGAGGAGGAGGAGAAGGAGAAGACACAAATGCACATCGTACCTGGTTCTTCAACCATTAACCAAGGGCTGTAAACAGCTGGGTCCCCAATTTCATTCCTTTAATTTCCCTCATAATTTGATAACTCTTTCTCACTGAGGCCATTGGAGGAAGCTTGGGGAGTCAGAAGACAGCAGTACAAGGTGAAGACCCTAAAAAAACAAAATACTTTGCATAGACCCATAACAGGAATCAACTTCCAGGCTTTTCTAAAAATGGATATGGGATTTGTTTTAGTCAGATATGGTAAGACACACACACAGAAAGAATTGTCACAAAGGAAGACATGTATGCTTATAGATCCCTAAAAGCAAAAGGCGGGCTTCACAGGGCCACGTGGGGAAGTACCAAGGTCGATCAGGAGGCAAAAGAGTGAGACAACATGGCCCAGAGTCTTTATTGGGGTTTTCACAGGAAGGAATAGGGGAGGCAGGGTTGGAAACTAGGTAAGCTTAAGATTGGAGCATTTGAATAGTTTCGGTAGTCTCTGGGCTGTAGGGGTGGTCCCCTGGCACCTGGCACCTGGCACCTGGCACCTGGCCCAAGTGTGAGTTAGTTCAGGGGGAATGTTGGCTTGTTGTGAGAGAGTTTGGTAAAGGTGATTGTTGAGGATGTGGGCTCTGGACTGGTTGGTTTGTACAGTTGACACTTGACAACATACAAGTTGGGAACCAATTCCCCTCACCAAAATCCACCTATAACTTTTGACCCCCACCCCCCCACCAAACTTAACTACTAATAGCCTGCTGTTGACCAAAAGCCTTACAGGGGCGTCTGGGTGGCTCAGTTGGTTAAGCGTCCAACTATGGCTCTAGTCATAATCTCACAACTTGAGAGTTCAAGCCCTGCATTGGGCTCTGTGCTGACAGCTCAGAACCTGAAGCCTGCTTCGGATTCAGTGTCTCCCTCTCTCTCTGCCCTTCCCCTGCTCACACTCCCTGTCTCTCTCTCTTTCTCTCAAAAATAAACATTTAAAAAACATTCAAAAGCCTCACTGATAACATAGTCACTTAACACATATTTTATATGTTTTACATATTCTATACTGTCTTCTTATAATAAAGTAAGCTAGAGAAAAGAAAGTGTTCATAAGAAAATCATACAGATAAGAAAATACATTTATAATTATATACTATTATTTATTGGAAAAAATCCATATATAAGTGGACCCATGAAGTTCAGACCCATTGTTCAAGGGACAGCTGTACCTCAAAGGTACACTCATGGGGGATTCGTTTGCCCTCTTTAGGAACAATCTACCCTGGGAGGGGCAGTGCCTCTAGGACTAAGGGTCCAAATACCAGAGCAATAAGAAAGAAAAAATAAGAAAATAGGGTCAGTACAGGTGTTAATTTTCTTCTTAACCATTTAAGATCTGCTTAGACTTGATGATACAACTTTCTTTTTTTTTTTTAAATCTGAGATATAATTGAATTATTATGTTAGCTACAGGTATACAACAGAATGATTTGATATTTGTATATATTGGGAAATGATCACCACAATCATAATTATCCATCCATCACCACACATAGTTACCCCTTTTTTCTTGTGATAAGAATTTTTAAGATCCAGTCCCTCAGCAACTTTCAAATATATAGTACAGTTTTATTGACAATAATCACCATGCTGGACGTGACATCTTCAGTGATGATACAATTTGCCAGAGAAATGAGAAATGTTTCCTGGTGTGGTCAGCAGCTGCAAGAACACATATTCCCTGTACCTCAGGCACTATGCTGGGTGCTGGAGATACAAAGATAACTCAGACAGGGATCCTACCCCCTCCATGATTGTGGGAGGAGAAGAGGGCAAGGTACCAGGTTACGCAGTAGGTGACAGGTGCCACAAGAGAGGTACAGACATGTGCAGGGCAGGGGGAGTGAGTTCATAGGACTGATCACACCCATGCTGGACTTGAGGAGGGCCTTACAGGGAGAGGGGACCATGTGTGCAAGAGCATGAGGCCAGGAGAGAGCAAGGCACGTGCAGGAGCATATAGCTCTTACTAACTGTGAGAATCACTCATGCTATTGGAAGAGGTGGTGTTCACAGGACATGAGAGAATCACATGGCCATAGAGTGGAAGGCAGCAGCCAAGAGCCATGGAAGGAGGGACACACAACCCAGGCCTCCTCCCGTGCTTATTCCCACAACCTGAGATCCCTCTGGAATGGTCCATGCACCTGGCCATGGGGCCAGATGGCAAAACAAAGAATGGAGATAGGAGGGATTGATCAAGGGACAGTGGGAAGAGGGCATCACTTGATAGGAGCACAAGATGGATGTAAAGAGAAGAGAGAAAAGATCCACTTTCTTCTCCAAAACCCTTGGGATGCCTTAAGCACACTGAGCCCAGGGATGGAGCCGCTTAGTCCCTTATTTGCATAAGGGTAGCAGGTCATGCAGACCAGCACACAAGTTGCATCTAGAAAAGAGGAGACCAGGACACCTGGCTGGCTCCATCAGTAGAGCATGCAACTCTTGATCTTGGCGTTATAAGTTCAAGCTCCATATGCCTGGGTGGCTCAGTCGGTTAAGCATCCGACTTCAGCTCAGATCATGATCTCGCAGTTTGTGAGCTCGAGCCCCACATTGGGCTCTGTGCTGACAGCTCAGAGCCTGGAGCCTGCTCCAGATTGTCTCCCTTCCTCTCTGCCACTCCCTCACTCATACTCTGTCTCTCTCAAAAATAAATAAATATTTAAAAAATTTAATAACTTCAAGCCCCATGTTGGGTGTAGAGATTACTTAAAATAAAATAAAGTAAAATAAAATATTAAAAAAATTAAAATTTAAAAAAGGAGACAAACTCCAGGGCCCCTCATTCATTTCTGAGAAGATGTTTGGCCATGTTCACTAACAAGAAGTCTCATAATAACACACATGGAGATACTGTCTTTCACTTACCTAAATAGGAAATAACACAACATCATTTTGGTGAAGAGGAAACAGACACCATCATACACAGAGGACAGGTACAAACTTGCAACTCCTCTTAAAATACACAGACACTTCAGCCAACAATCCCACTGCTAGGAACAAATCCTTTATGTGTCCTCTCACATGGGCACAATGACAATTGTACTGGGCAGTTCACCATAGTGTTGTATGTGATAGTAAAGATTGGAACAACCTAGGTGTCCACCAAGGGGGGAGAGATTAAATAAAGTATGATGATCCACCTAATGAAATGCCACAAAAAGGGAATGGAGAAGGTGCTTTTCCTCAGCCTTGCATAATCTCTCATTGTTTGATGAAAAAAGAGGTGTAGAAATATGTGTTCAATGTACAATTATTGGTAGTTCTTGAGAATACTTTTTTTTTTGACTCACACATAAACAATCTCTGCAAGGATACAGAAAGATCAATGACATTGGCTGACTCTGTGGAGCTGTGTGACAGGAAGACTGGGGAGGAAGGAGACCTGTCACTATACAGCCTTTTGTGGTTTTTGAAGTTTGAACCACATGAAAGTATTGTCCATTTTTTTAATTAAAAAGATGGATGAATGGGGTGCCTGGGTGGATCAGTTGGTTAAGTGTCCAAATCTTGGTTTCGGCTCAGGTCATGATCTTGTGGCTTCACGGGTTCTAGCTCCACATGAGGCTCTGTGCTGGCATTGTGGAGCCTGCTTGGGATTTTCTCTCTCCCTTCTCTTTGCCCCTCCCCCACTTGTGCTGTATCTGTCTCTTTCAAAATAAATAAATAAACTTTAAAAAAAGATAGATGAATGGATAAAGAAGATGTGTTGTATATATATGCAATGGAATATTACTCATCCTTAAAAAAAGGATGACATCTTGTCACTTGTGACAATACAGATGGACCTAGAGGGCATTATGCTAAGTGACATAAGTCAGAGGAAGACAAATACTGTATGATTTCACTTCTATGTAGAATCTAAAATACAAAATAAATGAACAAGCTAACAAACAAACCAAGAAACAGGTTCTTACATACAGAAAACAAACCGGTGGTTTCCAGAAGGGAAGTGGGTGCAGGGAATGGGTGAAATAGACAAAGGGGATTAAGAGGTATAAACTTCCAGTTTTAAAATAAATAAGTCACAGGGATGAAAAGTACAGCATGACAAGCATAGTCAATAATGTTGTATAACGTTGTATGGTGACAGATGGTGACTACACAAATCGTGGGGAGCACTGAGTAATGTGTAGAATTGCCAAATCACTATGTTGGACACCTGAAACTAATATAACACCATATGTTAATTATACTTAAATAAAAAATATTAATAAAGAAACAAAAATAAAAACACAAACTCCAGGGCTGGGGATGCAGCTACAGGTTCAAGCAATCACCACACTTCTCACCCTGACCCTTGTCTAGCTCTTTCTTTCCACTCAGAGTGTGTAAACCCACCCTCTCACCTCACTCCCACCATGGGCTCATCTCCAACCTTTCCTTTGTACAAGCTTTTACATTGCAGATTCGAGTTTCTTACTTGAACGGAAGTCAGAAGTGTCTGCATGACTATCCTACATAAAACCTCACATTTGTGCACCAAGTTACATATACAAGGTGCTCTTATAAAGGGGGAGGGGGAGAAAAAACAGTCGAAATGTCCATCAGTAGGGGAGGAAGCCAAATAAAGTAGATTACATCCACACTGTAAAATATTATGCAGTGGTAACACAGCTTCCTTTTATATTTTAAAACTTACCTAAAGTTTTTATGTCTACAACATGTGCCTACATTTTATATATGCCTGTAAGTACAAACTTTTAAGATAGATAGAAATATAAAATATGCATATAAACATATATTAAATATCTCTATAGATACATATAAAATATATTTCATATGTACATATACAATATATAGTTCTAGATGTCTACACTTCTGTATGCACGTAGAGAAAAAATACATATATAATATGCATATGTAAAATCTGCCAGTGCATAGAAAAAGGGTAGATACATCTCCCTGGGGTGCATCCCTTTGGAATGAGGGAAGAAAATGAAGACAGAATGAACTTTTCATTCTATAAACCTGTATAGGCCGAAATTTTTCTTGTATAGGGGTTGTTATAATACATATAATACAAAATTTCTCATCTTAGCCATTTTAAGTGTACAATTCAGTGGCATTAAGCACTTTCACACTGTTGCGCAACCATCATCCCTATCCATATTCAGAACTTTTCCTTCTTCTCAAACTCAAACTATACTCATTAAAGAATGATTCCCCAACTCCCCCTCCCTCTAGTCCCTGGCAACCACCATTTTTTCTGTCTCTGTGACTCTACTTCCGGTGCTTCATAAAGAGGAATCATACCGTTTTTGTCTTTTGTGCCAGCCTTATTTCACTTAGCATAATGCCTGCTTGTAGAGGTTTTTCAACAGTAAAAATTAAGCTCTTGTTACCTGGCATGACAAGTATTGACCACTAGAGGGCACTAGAGATTGCTAAATGTTTCCCAGTTTTAATTGGAGGAGGGGGCGCGGATGCAGTGAGTGTTAAGGAAGCTCTTTACCCTCTCTCATTGAGGGTGAAGGGCCCTTTGCATGTTCTGGGAGGGAAAACTAAATCTGAACTTCCAGTGAGAGTTGGGCTTGCCCTGAAACTTGCTGTCTGTCTCTCCACTCCCTTGCTCAGGGTGGATATATGGGGAAATGGGAGTCATATATCCCACGGCGCCCACAAATGAATGCACCTGCGATGTTCTGCATGATGCTGCTCCAATGCAGAAAGTATCAGTGAGCCCGTCTTCGCTCTTGCCTTCTGACTCCGTATTCAAGGGGATGCCCTGAGAAATTTGCGGAGCGGGGGAGGGGGAGGGGGGCGGGGTAGAGAGGGCGTTTTCGGTTGCTTAATCAGAGTGGAGAGAATTGTCGCACTTGGGTGAGGGAAGACTAGGGTTTGGAAATGCCCAAAATTCAGCCTGAAATGCATGTCAGGGGACAACTTGTTTATAATTCCCGACCCTAGGCCCCCAACCCTGACACAGGAACATAAAGTGTTATTGCCTGGCTTAATGGGTGCTGAATTGTGCAGGAGTCCAGCCACAGTGAGAGTCAAGGTGCTTTGTTCCGTCTGGAACTGTACTTAGAGTTTTTGACTGGCTTAGAAAGTCATGGCACTGACGGCAGCGGGGAAGCACCGGGGTAGCACAATGCATTAAGCCCCTGACTCTTGGTTTCAGCTGAGGTCATGATCTCACAGTTTGTGAGATCGAGCCCCTTTTTTAGCTCTTCATTGACAGCGTGGAGCCTGCTTGGGATTCTCTCTATCCCTCTCCCTGCCCCCTCCCCTGCTTCCACTCTCTCTCTCTCTCTCTCCCTCAAAATAAATAAACTTTTAAAAACCGAAAAGAAAAAAGAAAAAAAAGAAAAGAAAAGAAAAGAAAGAGAAAACCATGGCCTAATGGCCACATAGTTGGTGGTGTCTGATGACCCACAGCACCCTCCAGGCTGGGTCAGATTTGGAGCCATGAGTTCATATGAGACAAACACCTGACCCCTTCATCACGTCTTCTAGAGAACTGTGCCAAAAAATTTACCCGCCAAATATATATTGTATTATAGATATTACATGTCTATATCTATATCTACATCTAGATAGATAGATAGAGATATATAGATATATAATTATATGTTACCAAAGGTGACTTTTGAATTTCCTTTTATTTTTCCTTTAAATTACAGAAAGAACATTATTTTATATTTTTTTAGTGACATGTGTAAGTCATACTGTCTATGAGTTTCATTTCAGGAAAGTAAACGATGTTTTTTAAAATAGTTTTTAGATCTCCAACTCTGGCTTCCCATTAGAATCGCCTGAGGAGATTTTTAAAAAATGACATCAGTGCCACAGTCCCACCCCAGACCAAATGAATCAGAGTTTCCCCAGATGGGGCCAGGTGTCAGTAATTTTTGAAAGCTCCCCAAGGTAATGCTGACATGTCAGCATTACCTTATTAGAACTGCAGAATCCAGAATCCTACCCCAGACCAGATGAATCTGAATCTCGAGGGGTGGGGTCTAAGTATCTGGATGGTTTTTTTTAAACACCCTCCTGGTAATATATGTAAGGCATAAGGATTTTAAAAGAAGGAGAAAAATTATTGTTATTTTGCAGATAATATGATTGTATACATGGAAAACTGGAAGAATTTATAAGAGATTAGAAGTAATAAGAGTGTCACAAGGTTGCTCATTGTAAAATCAATATACAAAAATCAACTGCATTTTTCTATGTCTGTAACAAACAGAATATAAAATTAAAACAAAAAGACACCATTTACATCTGCATCATATATATATATATATATATAATATGTATACATATTACATATATATTATATATATATATATATATTTATATATATATATATTTATCAAGTACCTAAAAATCTAACAAAAGACGTCAAGATTTTTATGCAGAAAACTATAAATTTTGTTGAGGGAAATTAAGGAAGACCTAAATAAACACCATCATATTCATGGATTGATACCATAAAAATACAAATTATACCTTAAATTAATGTATATTCACTGCAGTCCCAATTAACCCAACAAGCAGATTCTAAAGTTTATATGGAAATTGAAAGAACCAACAACAGTCGAGATCCTCCTGAAGAAGAAAGAGGAGGGTAGACCTGCTCTACCCAACATCGATACTTAAAATAATACTATATTAGTTAAAGCAGCATAATATTGGTTGAAGGATAAATAAATAGGTTAATGGAATAGAATAATCTTTAAAAGACCCAGATATATAGGGATACTTGGTTTTTAACAAAAGTAAAATAGAAAGACAATGGGAGAAGGAACAGACTCTAAGATATATGTGGCTAGGGCAACTGAGCACCCAAAAGGAAAATATGAAATTGGACCCCTACCTCACACCATACACAAATTCAATTCCAGGGGAGTTCTCAGTGAAAAGCAAAATGGCAGACAAAAATTTATAATAACACAAAGCATTTAGGAGGTATCATAGGAGACTGTCTCCTTTGGGATGGAGAAAAATTTTTTAAACAAGGCACAAAAATATACTAATCATTAAGGGAAAAAAACGATAATTGTGAATACATTAAAAAATGAGAATTCTATTCATCAAAAACCACCATTAAAAGACTGAAAAAACAATTTACACAGTGGAAGAAAAGATTTCAGGCACACAAAACTGAGAGTTCAAACGAATTTCAATAAGACAGGTAATCTTATAGAAAAAATGGACCAAAAATACATCTTGCATATATATGTCACAAAAGGGAATCCTAACAGCAAATATACATATGAAAAATGTCCAACTCCATCAGTAATCAAGTAAATGCAATTTAATCTAATGTTTATATTAGCCAAAAACTGAAACAATCCAAATATCTGTGAACTATGGAATGAATAAATAAATTGAAGTATAATCATGCAATAGAATACTATAAAAACAATAAAAGTAAATGAACTATAACCACATCATAACATGGATGAATCTCAAAAACATAATGTTGGGTAATAAAAATACAGATGTAAAATAATACATAGTGCATGGTTCTATTTATAGGCAGTTCAAAAATGGGCAAAAGAAAACTATATGTTAGGGATTCCTACATAGCTGATAAAACAATCAATAAAGTAAAAAAAAAAAAAAAATAGTCACAACAGGAGCCAGGAGAGTGGTTACCTAGGGAATGGTTATCAGAAGGTGAATGCAGGGGTCTTCTGGAGATGGCAATGTTATAACATGTTACCTAGTGGTGACTAAGACGAGTTTCACTTTCTGTAACTGTGCTGCATTTCACAAATTTTCAAAAATAGAACAATGAAGTTATGAATATTCCTGTGCCTGTCTCCTGGTGTGATGTACAAGAGTATCTTTAGGGTATGTACTACGAGTGAAATTGCTGGATCATAGGAAATGCAGAGTTCATATTTCCAAGATGGTGCCCAACTATTTAGCAGAGGGGTTGCACCAATTTACAGCCCCACTGGCGGTGTTGAGTTGGTCTCAGCAAATCACATCTTCACCAATGCTATCAGATTCTTTCCTTTTTGTCACTCCAGGGAACACAGAATATACCTCCTGATCACCTAAATTTGCACTTCATTGATTACAAATGACCTGGAGAATCTTATATTTCTTCACCTCTTATTTATTCAATCTTTTCACATGTGGATAGGACTATTTTTCTGTTGTATAAGAAAATCTTTTCTATCCTGAAATTAGACATCCCATAATTTCTCTGAAAAAATTTTTAAGTTTTACAGTTCTCATTTTTATCTCATCCATCTAGAATTAATTTCAAGTAGGTAACGAGAGGGATTAATTTCATTCTTTCCCATATGTTTAATTGGTTGGCCCAACACCACTTACTAAATGGTCCAAGTTTCCTATATCCATGGGTCTGTTTCTCAACTCCCTGTTCTTCACCACTGGTCTATTTGTCTGTTCTTGTGCCAATATCACATTTATTAATTACCATAGTTTTGTGATAAACTAGTTTGTGATATTGTTGCTATCTGGTAGGTGAAGTCCCCCAATATTATTTTTTAATGAGAATCTTGACTTTCTACCTTCTTAATGTAAGGATTTTTGTGACTCATGGACAGCCCGTCTCAAAATGCTTCTGGATCCTTCTAGAAGTGGGATCTGGGTCTTCTAGACAAACAAATAGCTAACTGGAAACCCTCCTTTAGATGCTTTACTTGTGTCAATTGACTTCATCCTCACAACAGTCCTGTGAGTCGGTAGTGCACCAAGGACAGGGCAGTGCGGATGAAGGTCAAAAGCAATACTAACACTGATTACAATTCTGCTTTTTATTATAACTATGGCCCTGCAAATCTAAACAGCATCATAAAGAAAATACTCCTCTCTGAAAACAAAAAGTCTTGTGTTGATCAAAGTCCTCAATAATGACTGTGATCACTGATGAGTTTCAATTACATATGTGTGTGTAAGCTTCAAATTGGCATATTTTTATTACTTATCCTTTATTAAACATTGTGTTCTACATGGAAGTTGGTTCCTAGAATTTCATCACACAGTAGGCCCCTGACCCACGTGGACTCAACTCCAGGCTATTTCATACACAAGGGTTCCCAGGTTCACAGTTGTATGAACTCACTGCTTCAGGTGCAACCATGTCTCCAACCCTGGGCCACTGTGTATGCACATATTAACAGTAGATTCTGAATAAACCATGATAGCACAGTGGTTATAAAGGTGAAAAAGCAAAACTTGAGTTACTTCAGCTCTATTGTTCTACAGTTGTTATTTGTGTTTAAATTTAAAACAAAACAGTAGGCAAATTGTGAAGTGACTTATTTTAGTGTAGAAAGTTGAGTCCACATCTGAGAAACTGCACTACAATAAAACCTTGGTTTGTGAGCATAATTCATTCTGGAAACATGCTTGTAATCCAAAGCACCTGTATATCAAAACGAATTTCAAAAACCATTGGCTTAGTTGTGATCATGTGATGTTCGGCATTGCGTACTACTCATATTGCAAGACATCGCTTGTTTATCAAGTTAAAATTTATTAGAAATGTTTGCTCATCTTGTGGAACACTCGCAGAACAAGGTATTCACAATCCAAAGTTTAACTGTAATTGTGTTTGAAAGTATCTTTCCAGTTGAAATTTATTTTTATAATTTAAATGTTCATTCTGTGACCAACGAGGAAAAAATCCAGAAAATAGGACTAGTTCTGATTACCTGGTGGTTACTGAAAGCAAGTTTGTCCTATCGAAAATAGGGGTCACAGATGATATAGCAGATACATCGGAAGGTGTACCGCTGCCCTAAGGTAAGCATCCCTCTACCAGGAGCACTCTGTAGTGGGGATAGGGTAAGACCCAGGGGCTCTACAGTCCAGCCAGACTCACACCCTCTGCCAGGACACTCCACTGGCCCTGTGTAGTGCTTCCTGCTATCTAGGGCAGTAAGCCAGACATCGTAGTCCTGGGTCCCCCTGCCAAACTGAGGGCATAGTCCATCTCAGACCAGGGGCATGGGCAGTGCTCTCCTGCCAGGACAGTGCTTTGCTTCAGTGAACTCAGGGAAAAATAACTTATATAAACACTGACTATAGCTAAAATGCCTCAGTGAGAGAACAGGGGGTCAAAGTCCAACAGGATGTGTGGTGAGATGCAATTAGCTGGAAACCTGTAGCAGAACCCAGGTCTCTATGCTATTTCTGGTTCTCAGCCCCTGGTGAGACCCCATTAGATCCTGAGGCATCCCATCTTTCACACACAGTGTTCCCCTTATCTGTAGCAATCAAGGTCATAGTCTGCCCATACCCTCTGGGCACTCACACCCACCCAGCAAAGCTGTCCCCTATAAACACCTGCAGCTCTTTACCCTTAGGACCATCTGGTCTGGTCACAGAACCTCTCTCTCCCTGACCATAAGGCAAGCTAGAAGGGCCAGAGACCCATGCCCAGAATCAGATCTCAATGCAGAATGATGGACAATTGATGGTTAGATGCCCAGGTCCCTTTTCCTCTCAGGAGAAATGACACTGAGATGCTTCTTCTATACTGTCTCCCAGAACTTCCCAGCACAGCTGCTCCATCCAGCACTGCTGGATGTCTTCCCTTCCTGCCTCACTTCCCCACTCCTGTCTAGAACCACCTGCTAAGCCACTGCAATTGCTTCCTTGTCTCAGGGTCTGCTTCTGTGGATTTCCGCACCAAGATGATATTCTACACATCTTTGTTCACTCAGTGACTGGTGCCTAGTACACAGTAGTTGCTCAACAAACTGTTTACACCAGATCAAGAAGCAACTATTTGAGACTGTTCTCATGTAATCTTCATCTTTGGCTCTGTGTTGCTAAAACAAATGCTGAGTAGACACTCTCTCCGGCTGAATTTCTCATTGAACTTCCAACTGAAGGAATGCTGACCTAATTTGGGGGGTGGAGGACATGTAGAGATGGCCAGCCACTTCTTCACTCTCCTAATTTTTGCTTCGGGAAGTAGAAAGTCCAGAGGGTAGGTGTCTCTATGAACCTGAGCTATGAGATAGGAAAATGAGTTATCTCTGCTTGATCCTACACTGTTCCTGAGAACATTAGCCCTTCAAGGCATTTGTGGACCTTATTTGAATGCATGTTGTATTTGGGTATTTGAGTGGATACTACGTTACAACCAGTTCCTTTTACTGCAGACCTCAGAGCCTTTGATGCACTGCTATGCACTGAAGTCACTTTGAGGAGCATCACTCTATGCAGCACTTTCATGGAGAAATCACCATCTCCCCCCACTGTTTTTTAAAATTCAAAACACCCCGTTAAATTGTGCAGACTAGTGTGTCTTGGAAGGCAGATTGGGAAAAGTTGCCCTGCATCTTCAGGCTACACAGTTTCCTCTTCACTGTCCAGGTCTCCCCCACCCCACCCTGCTCCCCAGCCTTGAAATGCTAGTCCATGAACATCTCCAAGTTGCAATGATTTCTCTCTCCGAGAGGTCTCTTGGTCTTTCCTTGTTTCCTTCTTTTCCCAGGAGAAATATCCAGGAAAGCCCTCCCATTTGTTTAGTCTGGGCTCCCCTAGTCCTCTGCTTTGCTTCCTGACCTACGGTCTGTGCTGTAAACCTACTCCTGCCTGCCACAATCTGTCACGTGCCCACTTCTGGGGCTAACTTCCTGCCTGAACTAAGTCAAATCTAAAACTCCTGCTGCACACAAGCAACTCATCCATATTCTTTCCTACCTGCACCAGCCAGCTCACTAACATTATTTCCTCCTATTTTACACATGAAATGCCTCCTCCAGATATATTTTTACAATTGTCCACAAAGTTTGGCCCTTCAGAAGCAACGGACATTTCTGCAATTCTACACTAAACCAACATGTTACTGTTCAATTTTGGTTTTCTGGTGATCATCTCCACCCCATTCTTGAGCCCCATTATGGCCATGATAAGCTCCCTGTTTTGGATTTAAAGGTGATAAGTCTAAGATCTTTCCTATTGTACAAATAAGGAAACTAAGCCTTAGAGAGATGCACACTTCTCCAAGGTACAATAGTACTGGCTTTTCAATTGTTAGTCTTCTGAATCCAAACCCAGTGTTCTTGTCACTATGTTCGGGATACTCAGTGGAACACAAGATCACTACAGAGAACTATAGGTTTTATCTGTATTTTAATGTGTATTAGCAAAGCAATAAAACTGCCACACCCAATATACGATGTCTGGGGCACTCTTGTTTAGAACAGTAGTTGTGCAAGTGTGGCTCCCACACCAGCAGCATCAATACCACCTGGGAAAATGATAGAAATGCAAATTCAGAATGCACACTCAAGTTCGGCAACTACTGGCTATAGCAAAGTAAGTAAAAAATTGAATTAAGTCTATTAACAAAAATCACAAAGTAAAGGTAAGTGATTTGTGAATATAGCAAACATTTCATAAGTTGTACAGGAGTGATTGAATTTGAAGCCTCCAGGAGTTCAAAGGTAGAAAGGCCCATCCCATCCCAAGGAAATTAGTCGCACCCCGAAACATTGCAAGAGTCCCCTAATGCTGGCAAGGAGACCTTGGCTGCTTTTTTTGTCTGTTTGGCTTACAGGCAAAGTTTAAATGTTTGATTCTGGCCACTTAGCCCTCACTTTTGGATAATTATAATATAAAATGGTCCTCTCTTGTAAGATGATTCATCCGTATGACTTGGGACTTTCCCCTTACAATGGATAAAGGAAAAGGTTTAGGGCCTCAAAGATGTGAACATTTCTCAGTGAAGAACAGCCCCTCCCCATTATATAAACCCTACTTGCCTTGAGCACGAAGACCCTGTGGCTTCTCAGTGATCACGTGGGAGGGGTGGGCCTGAAAAGGCCTTCACAATCACAGAGCATCCATACGACCTTGAACACAGACTCTTAAGGACGACCTGGGACACACGTGGTCTTCTTGATAATGAGAGAGCCAATTTCAGATGGGGCCCTCAGAATGCTTCAACCCAGCCCCGCCAAGGGCCCTGGGTCCTGGTGAAGTCATCTTCTTACATCTGCTTGCGATAGCCTTGACCCACATCCGTGAAAATCCTTGTTTCTACTGTTGGACTCGCCTTTCCATTGAATAGGTGAGTGGAGTGCTTTGTTTCAACCCCCTTCTTTAAGGGTCCCGTATGTTTTTTTAACCATGTCTGTGTGGAATTCTCTGACATTCACAAGTTAGCAGATTTAACATTTAACGAACGATTATAGCAGGCAAAACACAAATGCAAAATGTTACTTGTGAGCGGGAAAAGCTCTAAAGAAACTTTGGTCACTGCTGAGGTGATGTAAAATCCAAAGATGCCGTCTCCAGAGGGGGGCTCATCCTCCTTTAGCCACAAAGACAAGGCATTTGTCTTACATTGGAAGACATTTCAGATATTACATAAGTAGTATCAAAAGAATGAGATGCATGGCTTTTTGTTTCTTCACGGCCTATATCTTTTTGTTGATGTTGTTTTATGTTTTTTTTTAATCCTGGTAAAATACACATACCATAAAATCTGCCACCTTAACCACGTTTCAATATACAGTTCAATGGTATTAAGCACACTCACATTGTTGTGCTGTCATCACAGCCAGCCATCTCCACAACTCTTATCATCTTGCACAGCTGAAGCCCTGTACCCATTGAACATCAGCTCTGCATTCCCCCTCCCCTTGGTTTGCCTCCTGATAACCAGCATTCTACTGTCTGCCTCTGTGGACGTGAGTCTGTTTCTGAGTGTGACAGTTACATGACTCATTGCTGACTAAGTCCTGATAGGAATAAAAAGATCTTACCCACTCAGCAGGTGAGTGATGGATTCCAGCATCTCCAGGATTCTCAGTGTCGCCACAAAGTAGAGTTCACAAAATGGGGCCATGGTGGGGTTTCCTGTCTCCAGCTTGTGTTCCTTGTTTGTTTAGTGGACTCTCCCTGGTATAGTGGCAGAAACATTAGACTTTGATTCAGAAGACTCGGGATTGAAAACCCACCATTGAGTTAACTTGAAGAAGCTATGCAATGTCCCCAAGTCTCTTAAATTGGATCCTATTTTAAAAATTGAAAGATGCCATGTAAAAATCTCAATTTCTAGATTTTTTCGAAAAATTCCAAACAGCTGGCATCAAACCAAACACCTCAATTTTTCTAATGGGGAAAAGATTTGAACAGACACTTACCAAACAAGATATGCAAATAGTCAAGAAGCATCCTCCCAAAAGATGGTCAGCATCGTTAGTCCCTGGGGAAATGCAATAAACCATGATGAGATACACATCTATTAAAATGATAAACTCACTAAAACTGACAACACCAAGTGCTGATGAGGACACAGAACAACTGGAATTTCATATATAAACAGTTTGGCAGTTTCTTACCAGGTTACACATACACTGATCATATGGCCCAGCTTCCCTCTCCTGGGTTCTTACTGGAGAGAAATGAAGAAAGAATGTTCACTCAAAAACCTACACACACAAGGGAAACTGAGTGGCTCAGTAGATTGAGTGTCTGACTCTTGATTTGGGCTCAGGTCATGATCCCAGGGTCGTGGGATCAAACCCATGTTGGGCTCAGAGCTGAGCATGGAGCCTGCTTAAGATTCTCTCTCTCTCTCTCTCTCTCTCTCTCTCTCTCTCTCTCTCTCTCTCTTTCTGTCTCTCCCTCTCCCTCTGCCCCTCTTTCAGCTTGAGCTCTTTTTTTCTCTCTTTTAAAAAATAATTATACACACATGTTCTCAATGGTTTCATTCATAATCACCTGGAAACAACCAGAATGTTCTTCCACAGGTGAACAGAGACAAACTGTGGCCCACCCATCCCATGGAAAGCTGCTCAGCAATAAAAAAGAGAAACTAATGATACACCCCACAACGTGTCACATCTCAAATGCCCCATGCTAAAGAAAGGAATCCAGGCCCAAAAGACCGCAGAGCATATGGTTCCATTTACATGACATTCTGGAAAGGGCTGAACTAAATGATGGTGGTTGCCAGGGGCTAGGGTGGAGAGGGGTTTACTTGAAATGGTCCTGAGGGGAATTTTAGGGGGTGACAGAACTGCTCTGTATCTTGATTTTGGTGATGATTACATGAATGCTATATGCATTAGTCAAAAATTTGAACTGCACACTAAAAAAAGTGAAATGATAAATTATACCTCAATGTACCTAACCCACCCTCTAAATAATATAAATATATAGATGCAAATGTAAATATAAATAATATAAATACAAATATAGATATATAAATATGAATATAAATGTAAATCTAGTTGGCATCCCTGGGTGTACCTTCTGCATGGCCATGGTTGACCAAATAGGATGAAGCTGGGCCTTGGGGCATGGAGCTCACCTTTCTTAGTTTGGGTTTCCCCAAATATAGCTCCAGAGATTGGGACTTGGGTGCAATTTATTTGGTAGGGGATTCCAGAAAGGAGGATCGAGGGGGATGAAACAAGGCAGGAGGAAAGCCGGGAAGGTTAATGACCTGGTCCATCCAGACATGGAGGTGCCCTCTGGGTGTGACCCCTTTGTAGAACCAACCTCCAAACTGTCCATTCATGTGACTGGAGGCTGTGGCACCTACTGAGGTTGCTTTTCATGGAAACAACCCCTGTAGCCATGCTGGGTTAAGTAAAACTCCCAAGGCTTGGAGAAAGCTCTGCTCCAGAAAAGGGAGGCATTACTGCAGACCCAGCAGGGACCCACCTGAGCAGAACAGATGTGGCCAAAATTCATGGTCAGTGTAGTGTGACACGGGCCACTGAGGCATGCACTCCACCCCTTCCTACCAAGAGTGCTCACCTGCTGCCGGCACCCCTTGCACCCAGAGGCAGGACAGACAGATGGATCATGGAGTGAGGAGTAAAGAATGGCTAAGCAGTACCCTCACAGACAGACAACCAGCAGGAAACAACATGCAGGGATCGCAGGCAAGAAGAAGGTTATGCGGAGCACCAGTGCAGGCCCGCTGTTAGAAGTGAACCTCCGGAACCAAGAATTCCTCAAGACTCTGAAATGAAGGGGTGCCTGGGTGGCTCAGTTAGTTAAGCGTCCCACTGTAGCTCAGGTCATGATCTCATGGTTCATGGGTTCAAACCCCATGTCGGGCTCTGTGCTGACAGCTCAGAGCCTGGAGCCTGCTTCGGATTCTGTGTCTCCTTCTCTCTCTGCCCATCCCCCACTTATGCTCTGTCTCTCTCTGTCTCTCAAAAATAAATAAATAAATAAATGTAAAAAAATTTCTTTTTTAATTTTTTTTTAAAAAGGCTCTGAAATGAAGCTATCACCACCCAATGGAATGAGGACCCAGAATACTAAATAAATCCAGTTATAAGAAAAGACTTGCTGTCTCTTGCACACCTACATTTGTGTACTCAGTTTCTACTTGCTGTAAGTCTGATGTGTTTGCAAAACGAACAGCTGGTCTGTGGTCACACACAGTCTTCCTTCAGCTAGGCAGTCAGGAGCTCGTGGAGAAAGCGCATCAGATGGTTATGGGTTGTACGCAGCTAGGTAACTTAAGCGCAGCCCTGTAACTTGGTTCAACAACTCCAAACAGTGTGTCCACGCCCTTCAGGCCTGAGATGAGGCAGATACAAAGATGAGGACAAATGTGTGCACCATCCAGAAGGGAGTATGGAAAGATACAAGGCAGAACTTGTGATCATAATGTCTGTTGAGGCGGGGCTTGGGCCATGGGAGAAGGATGACATCACATCTGATTTGGAGGAAAGGCTTCTGCCCTGAAGTAGGCTGCCACTGAGATGGGCTTGGGAGGATGGGGAAGATTCTCAGGTCAAGGCTGCAGGTAACAGGATGAACAAAGTACCAGCAGAAGGAAGAGCTGAGCATGCTTCTGGTGTCCGATGCAGGAGGACAACGGAGGAGAAAATCTGGAAGGAAGATGAGGCCAGGCCCCAGGGGTCTTGCTGTTCAAGTGAGGAGCTCCACTGAGTTCTGCTCTGACTGACATTAGGGGAGCCAGGAAGGGCTCTGGAAGGGGAGATGCATGATCTGAGCAAGACTAGGCTTTTAGAAATGCATTTTCCATGACATGTGAGAGAGAATCCCCTGCTTTGGCTTCTCTCTTTCCTTCACCCTCCCCCAAATTCAATCTGTTTCTCTATTCCTCTCTTCTGTTGTTACCTTCTCTCTCCTTTCCATCCCAGTACCCCCCTTCCTTCTTTCCTGGTGGCCTGAAAACCTGCTCAACCTTCAACTCATCCTCACGCTCAAGCCTGATGCCCAGGAAAAACCTGGAGGAGTCATTTTCTTAGAGAGAAAGGAGAGTTAGGGGATGACCTTGATTCTCATCATATTTAATGAGTCAAGAGTAAGAAAGACCAGCAAAGGAAAAAGAAAAAGAATATGGAGTAGGAAAATAGAGATAGGGCAAACAAAACATGTGTAAACTGGGAATGGCTTTTTCTTTGGAGTTGAAAACATGCAGTTTTGTGTAGATATGTATAGGCCAAAGCAAAGGTGTTGATTCTTTTAGTCAGGTAGACAACCTTTTGTGGCCCCATGCAGTGTGCCTAATGCCAAAAGCCAGCTTTGGCCTCCAAGGGCCAGGATGAGTGAATTAGAGGAGAGGAGCATTTTCACACTTCATTTTCATCCTGAATTGACAATCATCTCCGATGAGGGACAGAAACTAATGTGATCAAGGCTCCCAAAAACTCAAGCATCCTCTCCTTTCACACTCTGCATCTCCTGACCTCACCCGTGTGATGGTGGGGACAGCCAGACATTCCATACTGTGACCTTAGCAACAGGCTCGCTACTCTGAAAATGCCAGCTCGAGTTCACAAATCACTTCTGTGTCCTGAAGGTTGCCATTTTAAAAGCTCTTCCTCTAGGAGCTGCAGACTAGGGGAGACAGAAAAGACCTCCAGCCTCCCCTCCAAGTACATCGTCCGGCCCCCGGGACACCTGCCCTGTTGGCTTAGCAAGTCCCCTGACTCAGGAGTGAGCAGGGACACATGTCTGCCTGTGCACTGGACCAATGCCAGAGCTTCTGAATATGTTCTTTGAAGTCAAAGATGCCTGATAGTACCACTGATCATGCACACTGCTGAGATCCCTGCATCCGCTTCCTGTGAAAATTATTAGGATTTTGCCTCAAAAATCACAACAGCATTTGACCTAATAGAAGAGGCAGGACAAACAAATACGGTGCTTCCATTTTATTTTATTCTTCATTTCTTGCATTTCAGAAACAGAGAAAGCAGGGAGAGAAGAAGCTATTGTTGATGCAGCTTAAACTTTAAAGATCACACTATTCAAGAAATAGCCTTATTGGGGAAAAACATAAATAAGGTAAAACCCTGCCAGATGAACTTAATGCAAGTGGAATGCTTTTATGGAATCAGCTATGTTTTCATTGTTTGGCCTGAATTGCCCATATTTTTGTATTCATTGCAGACAATGAGTTCTTGTGACATTCCGGCATACATTATAGTGGGGGGAAAAAACCCAACCTGCTTTATTTGTTCCATTTTCTGCTTTTAGACATAATGGAAATGTTAACATGCTTAACATCCGTGGCCTCTCTTACAGCTTCGCTTCACTTTTCATAGTTATCATGAGTCTTGGTGAGGGTAGACTGTACTTCCACACAAGAGGTGCACGCTAATGGAGCTTGGAAGCTGGCCTGTTCTATATTCTCCACCGCGCTAACTCTCTCCCGTCATTCTTTTAAAGACTTTCACGGCATATAGTCCCCATTATGATTAAAATTATCTCAACTGTCCTTCAGAAAAGAATGTAAGGCTTTTGACTAAGTGAACCAGTTCAAGGAAAGCCTCCCAGGAGTCCAGGACATGAGGATAACGTTGTTGAACCCCTTTTATATGCATTCAGTTCCACCCACAGTTTAGAGCCGGCTCACTCCCCTCACTGGATGGGTTTCCCTTACATTAATTGATAACGCTATAAGTGTTTAATTTAAAGTTCACACTTAAGGTGAGAGCCAGATACATAAATTATTTCGGCTTCATTGGAGGGAGAGGAGGAAGCAAAAATATTCTTGGTTTTGTAAACCCTATTCAGGACTAGAATTTGCAACAGAATGGCCATTCCAACACAATGACTGGATTTTGCAAAGAAGTGGAGGTGAATTTAAAAAAAAAAAAGTGGCCAAACTCTACATTTCTTTAAAAAAGGAAATTTCCACTTAGTAATAGATATTTCCCTTTATGGTTATCCCTCTCATGTACTTTTGCTATTTCTGTAATGTCACAAACCCCACCACTACCACCACCCTCCCAAAGGAAAGACAGAATCTATTATACAGAGAAACAGCACCAATTTGCCTTCTGATAAAGCTCAGAGGAAGTACAAGGATACTTCTGGACCCACCAAGCCCTTCACAGGTGACTCGGGGGAGGGGGGGGACTTCTGGTCTCCCTTGGGGACCCAGCAGGCACAGATGTGGAGGAGCACAATGAAGGTCCAAGCAGAGCCTGATGCTACCATGTGGAAGGCTATGGTGTTCAGACCATGAGCTTTCCCAGGTAGGTTCTTCTGTAGGCTAGGTGCCTGGCACAATACAGGCACCTCCATGAACTTGGAAGGCTTTACGCAGCCCAAAAGGGGGCCTAAAGAGTAAACAGGAATACTATTCAATTTTTTAAAAAGGAAGGAGGTTCTATCACAGGCTACAACATGGATGAAGTCATTATGAAGCCATTATTGAAGACCTTATTCTGACTGAAGTAAGTTAGTCACAAAAGGACACATACTGTCTGATAACACTTGTACAAGGTGCCTGGAGTAGTCAATTTCATAGAGACAGAAGGTAGAACAGTGGTTGGTAGGGCCTGAGGCGAGGGAAGAATTGAGATGTGTTGTTTAATGGGGACAGAGTTTCTATTCAGGATGATGAACAAGTTCTGGAGATGGATGGTGGTGGTTGCATGACAATGCAAACATAATTAATGCCTAAAATGAATGGTTAAGACAGTAAATTTTATGCGACACATATTTGACCACCATGAAAACATTTTTAAATGAAGACTAAATGGCAGAGGTGGCCACTGGAAGGTTTCTGTAGAGTAACAAATCATGGTGTCATCAGTGTGTCTCCTCTTCTTCTTCTTCAGCTGGGGTTAATTTCTCTATCACACAGCAGCCCAGCTTGTGCCAAAATTCACTTATGATTCCTGATGCCTCCCATCTTATGGCTTGGGGCCCCAGAGTGCTGTTGCTCTAGCGCCTTGACTGGCTACTCCTCACTCCCCTCAGGCTACCCTGAGTTCACTCAGCTGGATCGGTCTAGAGAAGTTGGAGTCTTCCCATCAAAAGTGGGGGGCAGCTGCAGAAGCAAATACTTTGGTCAATAAAATAGAACTCAGACAAGGCCCTTTTATACATGAGCCCCTAGTGTGAAAAAAGGGGCCAGTGGACCTCACCAAACTATCAACAAAGCACAGTTCTGGCAAACGAAGTGGAAGTGGATGTTGGCTAGTGATTGCTAGGAAATGCTGCTTTCCTGAGGCAAATATGGTTCCTGACCTTCTCATTTTCCTGATGTGAAATGATGGGAAGCAAGATGTGGTGCCACCATCTTGCCCCAGGAGGCAACAACATTCCATCCAGAGCGTGGAAAACCGGAGCCATCTGGGAAACTGATGGCCCGGTGGAGCCTGAAGTTTCAGCCCCAACAGCCTCTCTGTGGAACATGGGATCACCTACAGGTGACACCATAGACCAGCCTACCAAGCCAAGTTTTATTTTGCTCTTTTCCTGTTGTTGACTCTTTAGAATGTAAACAATTTTGATATTATAATTATTGCTCACACATCTGTGAATGTGAAGTATTGGGCACATCTCTCTTAGGGTAAATTCCTAGAAGTGGAAATTACTGAGTGAAAAATATTGTTAGAATTTTAAGACAAATGCCAAGTTACCAATTTATGTACACCGCAGTTTATGAAAAGGCATAATGCCCAGGGCCATTGTGGACATTTAATGCCATGTGCATGAGGTACTGTAGAAGAGATTAAAATATAGCAATAAATGAGTACTTTGTACCTTTTAATAAAGTAAAACAAAAACATCAATTCTTTATGTTTTTTTAAAGTTTATTTATTTATTTTGAAAGAGAGAGAAGGAGGAAGAAGCGCAGAGAGAGAGAGACATAGAATCCCAAGCAGGTTCCGCGCTGTCAGTGCAGAACACAAACCATTAGATCATGATCTGAGCCAAAATCAGGAGTCAGACACTTAACTGAGCCACCCAGGGCCCCCAACTCTTTATATTTTTAGAAAATCCACAACATTGGGGCACCTGGGTGGTTCATGTAGGTTAAGTGTCTGACCCTTGATTTTGGCTCAGGTCATGATCTCACAGTTCGTGGATTGGAGCCCCATGTTGAGTTTTACACTGACCGCGTGGAACCTGCTTGGGATTCTCTCTCCCTCTCTCTCTACCCCTCCCCATCTCATTCATGCATGCATGTGGGTGTTCTCTGTGTGTGTGTGTGTGTGTGTGTGTGTGTATACACCAAAATAAATAAACTTTAAAAAAAAAGACTCAAAAAATCCACAGCATTATTTATGAACAGCAACATAAGAGATGGGTCACAATGTTACAACAAAGCATTACATGGCCCTTTTGCCTCACTGGCTTTATTTACATCTCTGGCACCAAGCACAGTGCCCAGCACATAGTAGGTGCTCAACAAAGTCTGTACGATGAGTATTACTTACAAATAACACATATATGCATGAAAGTTACAAGTCCCTACAGCTGTGTTAGAAGTTGAAAATGATTTACAAAGGAGGTACATCCACTTGCAGGTATTACACATTAAAAGATCAAGAAGCAGCTGCAGGATGCAGCACAATTTTCAAAGCAGTCCACAAGAAGAGTATTACCATCCCATTTTCCAGATGGGGAAAGTAAGGCCTCAGAGTGATTAAGTGATTAGTGAAATATATTTGAAACTAAAGTGTCCTTAAAATGACTTGTTCACTCAGTCCAAGCCTCCCTGCTCTCCTGACAGGCTTGGTGGTGGGTTTTCTCCACCTGTTCCTTAAGTCAGTGAGATTAAACCAGCCAGCACCTCCCTTCCCTGGTTTCCATCCTGGCCTCCCCCCGCTGTCTGTTCCCACATGCCTCTGGCTCACCAGAGTTCCGCAGCAGTAAACACGCTCTTTTGAATTCCCTTTCCTTCTGCATCCTGAGTTACTCCGCCTTACCATTCTCCGAACTTAATTTGAGAATATTTGTTCAATTTGAGTATGTTTTTGACCTGCCAGGTATCTGTGAAACAAAATAACTCCTACTGATAGCTTCTTATCAAGAGTAATTTGAAACATCCATCATCGACTGCTGAATGTCAAAATAAAGGTTGAGAGAAATTCCTGTTTCCCTAAATATGTTTTCTTTTCACTCTTGTCGGCGTTGCTGCCAATCCTGAAATTACAGCTTGCCATGGAAGACCTCAGAAATTGAAGCTTCAGAAACTGCTACAATGAGGACATACAAATCAGCCCATAGATCCTCAAGGCCCTGGGTGAAGTCACCTCTGCCAGGCTTCTCTGTTGGCTCCCAGGGTTCATTAGGATCCAGAACACAATGAGCGTCCTGAGGAGGCAGCCGTCCCTCCTTGCAATCCTGGTTAGAAGTTCAGCTGTACATTAGCTATTCTGTGCTTCTGTCAACATACAGACTCCTCTGTATGACAATGGTTAAGCAGAATAAGGGAGATAGAGACAAATATACATTAATAACCCTTGCTGTTTAAACAACCCCATGATTTTCATCAGGTAGAAGTCAGAGGGTATGTGTGTGTGTGTGTGTGTGTGTGTGTGTGTGCTTTTCTTTTAGTTCATTCTTTTAGCAAGTCAGCTGCAAAGGATATCTGGGTGCACCTGCAAACAGAGACCCAGCAAGAGATGGAGGGTGAGGACAGAGGTGTGAGCATAGACTTCCGAGCCCTAGGAAGGAACTTCTACCACGGTGATGTTACTCTCTCCGCCATCTTGAAGAAAAGTCAAGTGTTCCAGCTGAAGATGCCTCATTGTCCATTCCCAGTGATCAGCCCTGGAATAGTCTGGAATTCTCTTCAGACAAGACAGGAAAGAAATCCAATTATTTCAGAAAATCTACAAATATATATTAAACACAAACCAAATGCAAGGCCATTGTTATGCCTGAGGGTATATAAAGATATGAAAAATGTCCTCTGCCTTTAAGGGATTTAGCTTTGTAAAGGGAATTCTGGGGAGCAGGACTCAGGAGAAGGATGGTAGACATGAGCTGGCCATTCAGAGGGGCCCCACAGCCATCAGGATGAGACTCCATTTCTGGCCTGTAACTGCCTGGGAGACAGTGGTGTGGGGAGGGCCACCAGTGGACTGCTGTGCATCCCTTTGAGAAGGTGACTGACTGCAGTCAACTTGCCGACTATGAGCCACTCCAAAGGCCTTCTTCTGTCACCACTCTCATCAGACACAGTTCTGGTTATGACCAGTGCAAAGTCTGTGAGGTAGGGCCCCAGGCCAGTTTTGCATTCCCGTTGAATACACAACTCAGCTGGTACATGTGTTTGCCCTGTGGCAAGTCCCCCTTCTATAGAACTGAAAAGCAAACAGGCCTAAAGAGGGGGAGCAGCAGTCATTCAGCAATCACAAAGCACTACCAATGAATTCAGAATTCAAAGGAACTGAGCCATAGAAGAGACCTCTGCTGGGGCTCCTGGGTGACTGTCAGTTAAGTGTCCAACATTGGCTCAGGTCATGATTTCACAGTTCATGAGTTTGAGCCCCACATCAGGCTCCACACTGATGGAACGGAGCCTGCTTGGGATTCTCACCCTCCCTCGCTTTCTGCCCCTCCATTGCTCATGCTCTTTCTCTCTCTCTCTGTCTCTCAAAAAAATAAAAATAAATAAAATTTTAAAGAAATGAAAAAAAGAGAGAGAGAGACCTCTGCCAACTTCAACTACCTTCTCAGGACTTCTATGACAAGGGAAAAGGGCCACTCATCTTTGACCCGGCTGTCAGCTGTTACCTGCAGCACAGTTCACCCCTGACCAACACCAACACACTTACATCGTGCAGCCAGTAAAGAAAACGGGAGAAAGCCCCTGAAAAATCTTTCATTGTTTTATTCAGGAGGTGACTTCAACAATTACACCTCTCTCTCTTAAGCCAACTGCCAATGGAACTTTGGACCAAAAGAAGAGAATTTGAAAATTCTCCGGGAAAAAACTGGAGAAATGGTTGGTGACTGCAAGGCTTTGATTTCATGCTTCCAAGGCACTGAGCTCAGTTGGCAGCTACGTGGTGATGTGGCTGAATCAAAGCAAGCCCTCTGATAAACTCGGTGCTGCTTGCTAACTGAACCACTCCAACCAACCTCAACAGGCTGCATTTGGACATTCCTAACACAAGAACCCTTTCATCTCCAGATAGTACTCAACTTCCTCTTTCAAAGGCTCTCCTGAGTCCATTCTCACCAAGAAGCAAGGCCCCCCGGGCTCCAGACACAGAAGTAGGCCATGGATGTGAATTGCACTTTGTGACAAAGCTCTGAATAAGAACATTACATTTTTTTACACTTGATCAAATTTTTTAAACTGTGGTAAAACACACATACACATACACACACACACACACACACACACACACACACACGCAATTTACCAGGTAGGTCTTTTTTTAAGATTTTTAAAAAGTTTATTTATTTATTTATTTATTTATTTATTTATTTATTTATTCATTTATTTATTTTTAATATAATTTATTGTCAAGTTAGCTAATATACAGTGTATACAGTGTGCTCTTGGTTTCAGGAGTAGATTCCTCTGATTCATCACTTATATAAAACACTCAGTGTTCATCCTAACAAGTTCTCTCCTCAATGCCCATCACCCATTTTCCCTGCCTTCCTGCCCCCAACTCCCTTCCACCCTCAGTTTTTTCTCTGTATTTAAAAGTCTCTTATGGTTTGCCTTCTTCTCTGTTTGTAACTACATATATTTTTTATTCTCTCCCTTCTCCCATGGTCTTCTGTTAAGATTGTCAACTTCCACATATGAGTGAAAACATTATTTATTTATTTTTGAAAAAGAGAGAGAAGCAGAGAGAATCCCAAGCTGGCTCCACAGTGTCAACACAGAGCCCGATGTAAGGCTCGAACTTGCTGACCATGAGATCATGACCTGAGCCAAAATCAAGAGTCGGACACTTAACTGACTGAGCCACCAGGCACCCCCCCACTCCAAGTAAACCCTTTCTAAGGGTGCAATTCAGTAGGGTTAAGTGTATTCACACTATTGTGCAAATATCCAAAATTTTCATCTTGTAAAACTGAAACTATATATCCATTAAACAACTTCTAGTTCCACAGTCCCCAAGCCACTGGCAACAACCATTCTACTTTCTATTCCTAAGAATTTAGCTACTTTAGATAACTTGTTTGAAGTGGAATATTCAGTATTTGTCTTTCTGTGGCTGGCTTATTTCGGTTAGCATAATGTCCTCAAGGTTCATCCATGCTGGAGACTGTCAGGATTCCCTTCTTTTTTTAGGTTGAATAATAGTTCACTGCATGTACATACTACATTTTCTCTAACTCTTCATCCATTGGTGGACATCTGGATTACTTCCTTGATCAACTTTTTATTTCTCTTATCTTTCAAATCATCAACCCCTCCTGAAAAGATCATTCGGAGGTCCTTCCCTTAGATACACACTATTGGTTTCCATCTATTATTCTCATTTGAGCATAATCATTAAAAAGTAAAAAAAAAAAAACCTGGACACTTGAATGTGTTTAACACTATGTTTTAGTCATACAGGCCCAAAACAGCATGTATGCAAACGTGAGAACATCATGAATGGCAGCTGTGGTCATTCTAAATAAATCATCCACAGACCACAAGGAAAATAATCTAACATTTCAAGATGGTATTTGAGACAACCCATAGAATATTCTCTGCCCCTATTCCATGAATTTAAATGCATACTTTGGTTGCTATCAACAATAGCCAAATTATGGAAAGAGTCCAAATGTCCATCAATTAATGAATGGATAAATAAGATGTGGTATATATATACAATAGAATGCTACCTGGAGATGAAAAAGAATGAAATCTTGCCATTTGCAAGATGGATGGAACTAGAGTGTATTATGCTAAGAGAAACAAGTCAGCCAGAGAAAGACAGATATATGATTTCACTCACATGTGGAATTTGAGAAACACAACAGATGAACATAGGGGAAGAGAAGGAAAAATACGATTAAAAAAAAAGAGGGAGGCAAACGAAAAGGGATTCTAAAATACAGAGAACAAACTGAGGATTGCTGGAGGAGAGGTGGGTCGGGGGATGAGTTAAATGGATGATGGGCATTAAGGAGGGCATTTTCTGGAATAACCACTGGGTGTCATATGTAAGAGATGAATCACTAGGTTCTACTCCTGAAGCCAAGACTACACTGTATGTTAACTAACTTGTATATAAATTTTAAAAAATTTTAATAAAAACAACCATAAAAGAAAAAAATAAGTGCATACTTTGCTATGAATATAGATTTAAAAAAATTTAACTTTAGCCATTTATTTTGAGTGAGAGAGTGAGTGGGGAAGGAACAGAGAGACAGGGAGAGAGGAACAAAGAGACGGGGAGAGAGACAGGGGCTTCCCAACACAGGACTCAAACTCACAAACTGTGAGATCATGTCCTGAGGCAAATCCAAGAGCCAGGTGCTTAACTGACCAAGCCACCCAGGCGTCCCTATAAATGGCAGATTTTAAAATATGGCTGTCATATTTTGCAGCTCTCTCCATCAAATGTAAGGTCTAGCTCCCCATCCCTTGAATCCAAGCTGACTTTGATAAATAAACATGGCAGAAGTGACAATGTGGCATGTTCTCAGAGCCTCAAGAGAACTTGCGGCTTCTATCCTTGTCCTCTTGTAACACTGCCCAGAAACCACTATGTGAGGCAGCAGGTGAAACCTCCTGGCTGGTGAGAGCCACGTGGGAGAGTCATCACCAACTGCCAGCCATGTGAATGAGGCCATGGTCGACCTTCTGGCTTAGCCAACCTCCAGCTGAACGCAGCTGCACAAGTGAGCCCTGAGGAAGCCAGCAAAGGAAACACAGCCCACCCACAGAATCATGAGAAACCATGGTCCAAAATACAGCAGCAACTCGATGCAGGCACCAAATTTTCTCTGTGCACATATTACATTTTTAAGAAAAGCTTTTTTTCTTGAATAAACAATATATATTGGTTTTCTTAAGGAAAAAAAAAAGGGAAAAAAACCCTCTACTCCTACTAAGAGCCATTCACCAATGTTAATATTTTGTCATTAATATTCCTTTCTTCTATGTATAATTTATTTTTACTTGGTTGTGATCATATGATATAAACCATACTAAAAAAAAGTGTTTTCCAGAAACTAATATATTTGTTTGATGCAATTTGTCCAACCAACCAGTATCTACTGGACATCTGCTAGTTTCTAGATTAAAGTGTACCACTTAAGAGCTTGGAATGTGACCCAAAAAATCCATTGACCCACTGTGCTTCCCCAAACTTGAGCAACTTTACGTGGCTGACTCACTGTGTTCTCATCTGTAAAAAGGGGATAATACCATATGACTTGCAGAATTGTTGAAAATTATAAATGTGATAATGTAGGGAAAGCATGGAACTTAGCACCTGGAACAGAAAAAGCATTTGATAAAGAATACTTATTTTTTTAATTATTTTTTAAATGTTTATTTATTTTTGAGAGATAGAGCATGAGTGGGGGAGAGACAGAGAAAGAGGGAAACACAGAATTCAAAGAAGGCTCCAGGCTCTGAGCTGTCAGCACAGAGCCCAATGTGGGGCTCAAACTCAAGAGTGTGAGATCATGAGCTGAGCTGAAGTCAGACACTTAACCAACTGAGCCACCGAGGGGTGCTTATAATGAATACTTGCAAACATAAAGAATCCTTTAGCAAAAAAAAGACAGCAAAAGAAATTATACAAGAGAATCTCAACCAAATACACTCCCAGCCCAGAGTTGAATTCCTCCAGTAACAGAAGACTCATTACCTACAAAGGGTCTCTGGATAGGTATTGCTGTTCAAAATTTTTCCTTATACAAAGCTAGAATCTATCCTACCCCAATTCTCAACTATTTATCATCATTTCAACCCTCAAGTCTAGACAAAGCAAGGATGCAGGGAATCCTCTTCCATGTGGGAACCCTTCCAGCACAGACCAATAACACTTCGTGGGTTGATGTAAACATTCTACACCTATGCCATCCAGTACGATAGCCACTATACACTGATGGCTAGTGACCATTGGAATATGACATCTGTAGGTAAGGAAATCAATTTTGTATTTGATTTTATTTTAATTAATTTAAAAAAATGAAGTTCCCAAATCAAGAGACTATAGATGCTGGAGAGGATGTGGAGAAATGGGAACCCTCTTGCACTGTTGGTGGGAATGCAAATTGGTGCAGCCACTCTGGAAAACAGTGTGGAGGTTCCTCAAAAAATTAAAAATAGACCTACCCTATGACCCAGCAATAGCACTGCTAGGAATTTACCCAAGGGATACAGGAGTACTGATGCATAGGGGCTCTTGTACCCCAATGTTTATAGCAGCACTCTCAACAATAGCCAAATTATAGAAAGAGCCTAAATGTCCATCAACTGATGAATGGATAAAGAAATTGTGGTTTATATACATAATGGAGTACTACGTGGCAATTAAAAAGAATGAAATATGGCCCTTTGTAGCAACATGGATGGAACTGGAGAGTGTTATACTAAGTGAAATAAGCCATACAAAGAAAGACAGATACTATATGTTTTCACTCTTAGGTGGATCCTGAGAAACTTAACAGAAACCCATGGGGGAGGGGAAGGAAAAAAAAAAGGAGGTTAGAGTGGGAGAGAGCCAAAGCATAAAAGACTCTTAAAAACCGAGAGCAAACTGAGGGTTGATGGGGGGTGGGAGGGAGGGGAGGGTGATGGGTATTGAGGAGGGCACCTTTTGGGATGAGCACTGGGTGTTGTATGGAAACCAATTTGACAATAAACTTCATATATTGAAAAATAAATAAACATTTTAAAAATGGAAAAAAAATGAAGTTCCCCTTGGGGACTCTGACTCACACTGCCACCACAGTCTATGAGGGCCTCTGTGCCAGTTGGAAATGGGTCCCCCTCTGGCTGAGCTCATGAATTGGCAGGGAACCCCTCCCGGAGAATGATTGGGGAAATAGTGCATGCTCTAAGAGGAAGCCACCCTGAAGATTTGCCACATGAATTCCATGTCTGTGAGAAGAAAAAGTTTCCCCTACACTAAATAGATGCCCTGGGACCAAAGAGCTCAGCTTGGTAATGAGTTCAGAGGCTAGATCACAGCTCCCTACCCAGTGCCTGTGGCTCCAGTTCATTGACTAGCCACCTAACTATACCATGCACTACAATGACAACTTATAACAGCACTTCCTAAACTATGTGCAGAGAAAGACCAGGGTTTAAAAATGCTTTCAATCAGCCTCAGGCCACGACTTTTGTAAAATACAATAAAAATAAATTAGGGCTGCTTGGATGACTCAATCGGTTAAGTGTCCAACTGTTGATTTCAGCTCAGGTCATAATCCCAGGGTCATGGGATTGAGCCTAGAGTGGTGTTCCACACTGAGTGTGGAGCCTGCTTAAGATTCTCTCTCTCTCTCCTTCTTCCCACTCTTGCTCGCACATGTATGCTCACTCTCTTTCTGTCTAAAAATAAACAATCAGAAAAATAAAACAAGAAAGGACAAAGTACAGCCTGAATTTTGTTTTTATATTAATCAGACAGAAAATTGTTTTTCAACAAATACAATCAAAACAAACATTTTGAGCAAGACAAAAGAATTACAAAAACTTGACATGTTCTTTCAAAGGTATGTGTAAGCAATTATTGTATAACATGGTAATTACACTCATAAGCTGCTGCTGTTTGACATTTGGAATCGTGGGACAGTTAATCCGGACCACACATTCTCTGACACCTCTCCCACTGGAATGTAGGACTACTGTGTCCTCCTCTTAGATTTGAGTAGGCTCTGTTACCACATTGACCAACAGAATATGGTAGCAATGACACTGCCCCAGTTTTAAGGCCTGAACCTCAAGAGATGGGAAAATTCTACTTCCTGTCTATTGGAGCCCTCACTCTTGAACCCCTAAGCCATCATGTAGGACAACCAGCTACTTTGTTGGAGAGACCCTGAGTCTACCTAGGATGGAGCCCAGTCTTCCAGCTGTCCTTTCCAAGGCACTGGGCGTGTGCATGAATATGACTTGGACCCTCCAGACCAGAATAGGCATGAGCTGAACAGCACCAGTGATCCCGGTCAACACCAGGTGAAGCAGAACCGCCCAGCTGGAACATGCATGAACTCCTAACATAAAAAACCATAAGCTATGATAAAATGATTGTTGCACTTAAAGTACTGAGTTTTGGGGATAGTTTGTAATAGAGTGATAGATAACCAAAACAAGAACTAAACATAATATTTAAAGTTTTTAATATACTGAATAAGTCTTCTCAACTATTAACATACATGACCCAATTTGAACTGATAACAATTTTACTCACAGGACACAATGTGTAGTTAACCTGTTTCTAGGTCGGCTTTGATAACATTTATAGCAGAGAAACCAGTCCACAAAAGTACATTTTTTGAGAATGGAAGAAAAGATTTTTTTTTTATTTTTTTATTTTTTAATATATGAAATTTACTGTCAAATTGGTTTCCATACAACACCCAGTGCTCATCCCAAAAGGTGCCCTCCTCAATACCCATCACCCACCCTGTCCTCCCTCCCACCCTGCCCTCCCTCCCACCCCCCATCAACCCTCAGTTTGTTCTCAGTTTTTAACAGTCTCTAATGCTTTGGCTCTCTCCCACTCTAACCTCTTTTTTTTTTTTTTTCCTTCCCCTCCCCCATGGGTTTCTGTTATGTTTCTCAGGATCCACATAAGAGTGAAACCATATGGTATCTGTCTTTCTCTGTATGGCTTATTTCACTTAGCATCACACTCTCCAGTTCCATCCATGTTGCTACAAAAGGCCATATTTCATTTTTTCTCATTGCCACGTAGTATTCCATTGTGTATATAAACCACAGTTTCTTTATCCATTCATCAGTTGATGGACATTTAGGCTCTTTCCATAATTTGGCTATTGTTGAGAGTGCCGCTATAAACATTGGGGTACAGGTGCCCCTATGCATCAGTACTCCTGTATCCCTTGGATAAATTCCTAGCAGTGCTATTGCTGGGTCATAGGGTAGGTCTATTTTTAATTTTCTGAGGAACCTCCACACTGCTTTCCAGAGCGGCTGCACCAATTTGCATTCCCACCAACAGTGCAAGAGGGTTCCTGTTTCTCCACATCCTCTCCAGCATCTATAGTCTCCTGATTTCTTCATTTTGGCCACTCTGACTGGCGTGAGGTGGTATCTGAGTG
Source organism: Panthera pardus (assembly GCF_024362965.1). Lineage (NCBI taxonomy): Eukaryota > Metazoa > Chordata > Mammalia > Carnivora > Felidae > Panthera > Panthera pardus. The sequence goes on along the minus strand of NW_026526821.1, from coordinate 46,444,794 downwards.
TGGTTTTGATTTGTATTTCCCTGATAAGGAGCGACGTTGAACATCTTTTCATGTGCCTGTTGGCCATCCGGATGTCTTCTTTAGAGAAGTGTCTATTCATGTTTTCTGCCCATTTCTTCACTGGGTTATTTGTTTTTCGGGTGTGGAGTTTGATGAGCTCTTTATAGATTTTGGATACTAGCCCTTTGTCCGATGTGTCATTTGCAAATATCTTTTCCCATTCCGTTGGTTGCCTTTTAGTTTTGTTGGTTGTTTCCTTTGCTGTGCAGAAGCTTTTTATCTTCATAAGGTCCCAGTAATTCACTTTTGCTTTTAATTCCCTTGCCTTTGGGGATGTGCCGAGTAAGAGATTGCTACGGCTGAGGTCAGAGAGGTCTTTTCCTGCTTTCTCCTCTAAGGTTTTGATGGTTTCCTGTCTCACATTCAGGTCCTTTATCCATTTTGAGTTTATTTTTGTGAATGGTGTGAGAAAGTGGTCTAGTTTCAACCTTCTGCATGTTGCTGTCCAGTTCTCCCAGCACCATTTGTTAAAGAGACTGTCTTTTTTCCATTGGATGTTCTTTCCTGCTTTGTCAAAGATGAGTTGGCCATACGTTTGTGGGTCTAGTTCTGGGGTTTCTATTCTATTCCATTGGTCTATGTGTCTGTTTTTATGCCAATACCATGCTGTCTTGATGATGACAGCTTTGTAGTAGAGGCTAAAGTCTGGGATTGTGATGCCTCCTGCCTTGGTCTTCTTCTTCAAAATTACTTTGGCTATTCGGGGCCTTTTGTGGTTCCATATGAATTTTAGGATTGCTTGTTCTAGTTTCGAGAAGAATGCTGGTGCAATTTTGATTGGGATTGCATTGAATGTGTAGATAGCTTTGGGTAGTATTGACATTTTGACAATATTTATTGGAAGAAAAGATTTTTAAACAATTTCAATAAATTCATAATAGTTGCTTTTAATTTCTGTTCCAAATGAAGAAAATAAAGCTGTATCTTTTTTCTCTATCAGCCCCTATGTATAAACAAACATACCTAGACACAGATACACAGATGTACACGTCTCCACCACACCCATATTTTTTATTATGTTATTTATTTATCTTTAATCAAGGTTAAGTGCACTCCTTAATCCCCATCACCTATTTCACCCATAACCCCATCCAAACCTTCCCCTCTGGTTACCATCAGTTTGTTTTCTATAGTTAAGAACCTGTTTCTTGGTTTGTCTCTATCTCTCTCTTTCTCCTTTTCCTTTGCTGGATGTATTTTAATTTTCATTTTCAGACCCTCGTCAGAAGCCAGTCACAAAAATTTATCCTACAGAGAACAAACTGGCAGTTGGCAGAAGGGAGGTGGAGGAGGGGGGAAATGAAATGGTGGATGAAGAGGAACAAATTTCCGGTTGTAAAATAAATCTCATGGGGATGAAAAGAACAGCACGGGGAATATAGTCAATAATACTGTAATAATGTGTGCTGACAGATAGCAATGACACTTACAATGGTGAGCATTGAGCAAGGTATAGAATTGCTGAATCGCTATATTGTACATCTGAAACTAATATAACATTAAGTCAACTACACTTCAATGACAAATAAAACATTATTGTATTAAGTTATAAGATATAGCAAAGGTGATGGGATGTTACTTCCATGATTAGATTATATGAGTTTGTGACTCCTATCTTGCTTGCAGACACTTTGCCGATTTTGACAAAGTCAGTTGCCATGTTGGGGAGACCCACATGGCAAGAAACTGAGGGTGGCCTCTGGCCAACATCCTGTTAAGAAATAAGGCCCTCAGTGCAAAAACCTAAAAGGAACTGAATCCTACCAATAGCCACGTAAGTAAGCTATGAGACAGATTATTCCCTGGTCAAACCTTCAGATGAGACAGCAGCCCTGGCTCACACTTTGTTTGCAGTTTGTGAGGAAACTCAGAAAGCACAATCCAGCTAAACAATGCCTGAGTTCTTGAGCCATGGAAATTGTGAGGAAAAGAAATGTGTGTTATTTCAGGCTGCTAAGTTTGTGGCAATTTGTTACACAGCCATAGGTAATAGAGATTTTGATTTCTGGAAGTGGGGTGCTGCTGTAACAAATAATTCAAATGTGGGAGTGGCTTTGGAACAGACAGTGAGCAGAAGCTGGAAGGACTTAGAGCATTATGATAGAAAAAGTCCTGGACTTTGAGGACACTTGCCATTGAAGTTTCTAAAGGAAGTAAGGAAATTGTTATTGGAAGCTAGGGCAAGAGGGCCCTTGATATGGAGTGGCAGAAAGATTAGCAAAATTATCATCTGCAGTAACACAAAAAGCATATGTCCCTGATGGACTTGGTCATCTAGATCAAGAGATTGCCAAGAGAAGGTCTGAAGCTCCCACCTGGCCTTCTCTTGCTGCTTATGGTAAAAGAGAGAAGAGATAGAGAAGTTGAGAGAAAGACATTATCAAAACCACTTTATATTGTTGTCTCCATTGGCCTTGCAAGCTTTAATGTCAGAAATCCTTCTCTACCATGGGAAAAAACCTGGCCTGACTTTCTAGCTCATTCTTAGGGAGCAGAAATCTTGGGATCCCCTTAAGCCACGAACACAGTCTTAGTGTCAGAAATCAGCATGCTCAGTCCAAGATGTCAATCAGAGCCTTCACTTAGGTAACCGTAAGTTTTCACCCACATTTCTCCTGATCCCTCTGCCCATATCTACTCACATCCTCATCCACCCACTAGGTGCTGGTTTGCACCCACCCTTCCTCCCCTCATACACAGGTTGTGGCGGGGGGTGTCAGGGGGCAAAGCTACCAACAATTCTTGCTCAGCTAGTGGCCTCTTCCCTCCATCTAGCAAACGTTAACTTGGACTTCCTCTTCTTGTTACTTGCTTGAGTTCTTGGAGATTCCCACTTCTTTGGAGGACCCCACCCCCATCCTTCTGCCATGCATTTTTCTTGGCTCAGGTAGAGATATCCTAAATTCGGCTGCTTGAAACTTTTTCCTCAGCCTCTAGGAATCCAGAAGTAGGAATAGGTGGATTTTGCACATGACTGACAAAACTGAAGCCCCCAAATCTGTCCTACACAGAACATTGAAGTTTATTAAGTGACTTTTCACAAGTCTTGATATTCTAGCATAATGTTTCTTCATTGCTTTATTAATAGGATAAGCTATACAAATAGGTTTTGTAAAGTGAGATTGACCCATAGCTTTGTATTTTTAAATAAAACCAGCCATAGTTTATCTATGTAATGGGTTGTTTCAAAGAATCAATGCCTAGGTTTATTATTTAATATTATTAGCTTTCTGTTTTCTGATTTCCTTATTTCTGATTTTAACTTCTTAGTTCTACCCTCTGGCCTTATTTAGATGTTTTGTTACTCTGTTATTTTTAACTTCTGGAATGGAATACTCAATTTGTTTTTATTCCCTTTTTTTAAAGTGTTTATAAAAGAAAAAAGAGGCAAACAAGCAAAAATAAAATACAAAACAGACCCTTTAAAATACAGAGTACAAACTTGTATTTTTGAGAGGAGGTTGGTAGGGGGATAGGGCACATACATTAAGGGGATTAAGAGTACACTTATCTTGAGGAGCACTGAGAAATGTATGAAATTGTTGAATCATTATATTGTACACCTGAAACTAACATAACACTGCTTGTTAATTGTACTTGAATTATAAATAAATAAATGAGTAAATAAATCAAAAGAAAGAAGGAAGGAAGAGGGAAGGAGGAAGGGAGGAAGAGAGGAAGAAAAAAAATTCATAGCTCAGAAGGGCCTAGAAGCCATTAGCACCTCTAGTGCCCACATCTTGGTTTCTAAATACCATTCCTCACTGAAAGGAACCAAAGTTCCTTCTGGAAATGGTTGATCCTTGGGGTGTCTGGCTGGCCCAATCTGTAGAGCAGTGGAATGTGTGACTCTCGGTCTTGAAGTTGTAAGTTTGAGCCCCACATTGGGTGTAGAGATTAGTTAAAAATAAAATCTAAAAGAAAAAAGGAAATGTCAATTTCACGGAAAGTACAAGATGAATCTGGAATACCTTGTTGTGCCAGGACACAAAATGAAGTGCTCAAAAAAATAAAGGAATGGGTCAAAAGGACACAGGAGTCAGTTTGAAGGAGCATCCACTGGGAAAATCTATGACAATCTGAAGACCAAAATGATAATGATAGTAACAGCTTATAATCCTTTGAATACAATAAGAATCTATGAGCCCAAGAGACTCATAAATATGGAGAACAAACTGAGGGCTACTGGAGGGGTTGTGGGAGGGGGGATGGCCTAAATGGTTAAGGGGCATTAAGGAATCTACTGAAATCATTGTTTCACTGTATGCTAACTAATTTGGGTGTAAATTTTAAAAAATAAAAAATAAAATAAAAAAAAGAATCTATGAGCCCACACTGACATGAATTAATTATTTCTATCCTGGGGAAAGTAAATTAAATAATTTAAAACTTCTAGAGTGATAAAAATCCCTAAGAAAAACCCTTTAAGTAGCTGGCCTAAGTTCTAAGCACCAAGAAGGCAAAGCTGGGTTTTTCTTCCACACAGAAGTCTTCCTGAAGGACAGAAGTATGGACTGAGGTGTCCACCTATGTCTCCAGGAAGAGGCCCATTGGCCACAGAGACTTGGGCTCACACCTCAGTTTGGCTCACCACATCTCTGTAGGAGGTGGGTACTATGGTCATTTCACCAGATATAATGGCTACACACAAAATTCAGAATATGCTGGCCATACCCTGCCTTTGTATGCTGTGCTATTAGTTTTCTATTGCTGTGTAATAAATTACCACAGACATAGATATTTAAACAAGACAAATTTAACCCAAGTGTGGATTGGCTGGGTCCTCTGATCAGGGGCTCACCAGACTGAAATCAAGGTGTCATCCTGAGGCTGCAAATCTCATCTGAGGTTTGGGGTCTTGTTTCAAACTTACTGGTAGAATTCAGTCTCTTGTGGTTGTAGGGCTGAAGTTTCTGGTCAGGGACCTATCTCAACTCTTAGAGGCTGCTTAAGGTTCCTAGCCACGTGGTCTCTAGGCAGTTCCCAACATGGCTGTTGGCTTCCTTCTTGAACAACAGGAAAGCATCTCTTTAACGTTTCACACCTTCTTTTAAAGAACTCATCTGGGGCACCTGGGTGGCTCAGTCAGTTAAGTGTCCAACTCTTGCTTTTGACTTAGGTCATGATCTCACTGTTTGGGAGTTCAAGCCCCCTATTGGGCTCTGCACTGCTGGTGCAGAGCCTGCTTGAGATTTTATCTCTTCCTCTCTCTCTGCCCTTCCCCCACTCTCTCTTTCTCTCACAAAATAAATAAATAAAGGAAAAAAAGGACTCACCTGACTAGATCTAGCCCACCCAGATAATCTTCCCTGTGATAATCTCAGAATCAACTGACAGTAACCCAATCAAGGGAAAGACATCCACCATATGCACAGTCCTGCCCATACTCAAGGGGAAGAATCATACAGGGATGTATTTCAAAGGAGCTGGAATTTGGGGGACCTCCTTAGAATTCTATCTACCACAACCTCTTGTGACAGGAGAAAGTCAGCCAGGAATTCAGCTGTACCGTGGATAGCCCACCATGTGGAAAATTGAGAGTGGCTTATCCCTTAAAATCTAAATATTTTGCTTTAATTTTTTTAGGAAAAAAAATAGCAATAGCACCAGTGGTAATTTACCCTAAGAATATAACTGAGAAATATACACTAATGTATGTACAAAATAATGGCTGGGATGTTGGTTTAGAAAAGTGGAAAATTGCAAGCAACTAAATGTCTGTCAGCAGGGGACCAGTGGAATAAGTACTGGAACAACTCGTTTAATGCCAGATATATATTTACTGATGGAAAATCATCCTAGAGATCTAGTCAAATATAAAAGCAGTTCATAAAGCCATGGATATACAATAACCCCATTTGTTTTATTTATTCATATTTCCTGGTATCTATGCATTTAAAAGCCAAGAAAAATATAAATCAAACTGCTAATAGTTGTGATGCCTATGGGGCAGGATTATAGGGGTGCCTTCACCTTTTACTTTACATTTTTGCATTATTTAAATTGCTTTCAACAAGCATTTAAATTTCTTGTAATTAGCAGCAAAAAAAAGCTATTTCATTTTTATACAAGAGTACAGAATTTTAAAGAAGGATATTATTTTCTCCTTCAGTCGCTAACATTACCATCCAATTTTTTTTTCTCCGTCTTCAACTTTTCATACCATCTTGTCAAACAATACTAAATTGAGTGTCCTTAAAAGAAAATTTGACTTTCTTGCTGACGAGTGACAAGTCTCTGAAATATATCAAATGTGTGCAACACCAGGACATGTGGAATAATTTGAACACAAACGAAAAAAACCATAATATATTTTTCTAGAACAATATGGTGATAATCACAAGCGAAACCAAAATCATTTATGTACTACAAATGTATTACTTGCTTATCAGTTTCTGATTCATTTACTTTCAAAATTTGCTTATTCCTTCTGTTAAGACATTGCTAAAGCCATCAGCCAGTTCATCTTTAAGAAAGTGCACACCAGCTCTCGTGTCATATTGATTTCTCAATGTGTCATTACGGTTAAGTTATTCTACACCAAACAATGCTAATACTCTGAAATAATAATAGATTGCAGTCTTGCTGAAGTATTAGCTTCCAACATGTGGCTGTCTTTGCATGTTAAGAATTAATACAGCCCGCCAGGAGCTTCTTGTCATCTTGCTTCCCAAGTTCTCACACACAGGCTGTGTACTTGTCAGTCAGTCCTGTTTCATCCAAACAATTTTGCAGAGCAGTTATAGTTTGGAGATAAAATTTAAAATATATGGTCTTCATATGTGCAGATGGCTGCTGTAAGCAACAGAAGCTCAAGCTCTGGGCCCCCGTGGCAGTCCTCCAGGAAGTTCCTAACAGGCAGCTAGAACAGTACCAGGCTGTGGACAATGCCCTGCAAATCATCCATTAAGGGTCATTACATAAATCACTGTGTCTGAAAAATCCCAGCTGTCCTCACTTCCTCTGAAGTTCCTTCCTCCTCTGAAGAGGAGCCACACTTGACTCTACTATCCTAGGGGATACAATCCCTTGTTTAACTGCAAGAGTCTACATGCTGTCCTTGACAGTTCAGTTTGCCTTTCAGCCGGACTGTAAAATGACAATAGCACCAGGGCACCATCTGTTCCACCCAGGTGTGTGTGTTCTGTGGCTCTGCTCAGCTCACTGAGGAAGATGGGGAGGTGGGGAGTGTGGTGTCTCAGCTTCTGTTTGGTTTCTGTTGTGGAAAGTGCCTTCTGAGTGGCTTGACAGTATGGGTGTTGTGCCGGGTAGTCATGTGGCATTATGTGCCATTTTGGAATATGGCGAACCACTATCTGTGTTTGTGCCTGGAACAAACATACCATTTTCACCTGGAATAACTTAGTCCAGGTGAGTTCAGACCAGCCGAGGGATGACTTTGCTCCTCGTGAAAGGAGCTACTTCCCCAAGAAGCCAGAGGCCCTTCCTTTAGATGTTGTTGCTCTTCATAGAGATCCCCACCTTCATGACAAGTAGGAACAAGAGTGAACATCTGGCCAACCTCAGAAATAGTTCAAAAGCCAACAGGTCTCCAAGGATCTCAGGCTGGCTGGTCTTCTCCCAGTTTTCTTTAAAGAAACATGTGTGAGCCAGCAGATATCATGCACTGAGAGAATGAATTCCATTCATGCATGGATACTCATTGGAAAATGGCAAAGATAAACATTTTGATGATTATGTAGTTATTTTTAAAATGTAGTATAGTTACCCCCACCTAACATTACAGATGGAAAAAAAGATTAAAATCAGAGTTTAAAGTACATGAAAACTAAATGTTTGGTTTATTTGGTTAGTATAGTTTGAAGAACCAGCAGCAGGTTTGACACTTCCCAGACAGTTTATGTTTTACCATAAAAATTCACACAAATTTTGACCTCTATTCCACAATATGTCTGTATTTTTCATATTAGAAAAAATAGTGTTACCAACATTTTAATGTGAGCAGATAGAAGGGTCCCCTTACCTATTTTCTTGCCTAGCTGGCAAGAAGTTACATTTATGCATATCTTTGGTTTTTGGAAAGCTGGCTGCTAGTGAAGACAGCTGCCACTGCCTATCAAATTTGGCATTCAGGCAATTTTTCTTCTCTGTTTGGGCATTGCTATGTTTTGAGAATCCGAACTTACTTACAAATGCATTAAAATAATCCTCAGGAAAACGCATGTACGTACAGACACACACACACGTGCACATACACACTCTGCTACGCACCGCAAACAGTGTCTGCATCCAGTTGAAAGGCTGCCAATAAATGACAACAGGGAGCTGCATCTGAGTTAAGGCTAAGTGAACTCAAACCAAACAGACCGTATTGATCTCAGATCACACCTGATTATGGAATTGCCATCATCCTGTCTTCTGGTATTGTCACTTCCTTTTACCTCTTGACATGTTTTTCTGGTGCCTCCAATCCAATCTGATTCTTCCCACACTGCCATTTCTAAACTCTCCGCTTTCAAATAAATGCCTCTCCCTTGGGTTCTTCACTGTTCCTGGGATCTCATATATGAGTCTTGCCCATTTTCTCAGGTACCCTCGCTCCATTCCCCAGTGTCACATCCATCCGTATTCCCTTGGTCCAAAGAATTCCCCACAATTTGAGAACTCTGTCTTTCTCTGAGCATGAGCCTGGTGGAATCTTAGCCCACCACCACCATCCTGAGATCCTCTTCTTTTAGGGAGAACTTAAGAAACAACTTTGGAAGGCCAGTGAAAGTTCTTGCCATCTTTTATCCTATCAGCAAAAATATAGTGGGATTGGCTGTCACGGGGCAAGTGCCAGGAAGTATAGATAGGAGTTAGCACCTCCCTCTCCTGCAAATGCCTCAGTCCACTGTCTGTAGTTGATTAATTCTGGTCTAGGCAACAAAGAGAGGGAAAGTGTGACTGGCATTGTCATGGGAAGGAGGAAAGAGAGTTCTTTTCAAATGCCACTTAGAGATGTTTGGAACAGTTGAAGATTTAATTATCACCTCTTTTAAGATCCACTTTGTCCAGGAGCTACATCATTGACTAGCAGGTGGACACATAGAAAAATGCCTTAGGTTGGCACCATATTTAAACATGTTAAGAGAAGCCTTTTAACTCACAAATTTTTCGTCTAGGAAACTATTCTAAATAAATACTCTCCTATTAATTTGAACATTGGTACATTCAAGGCTTTTTTTGGTGCCTTTTATGAAATGAAAATGGGGAAAGAACTCAGTGTCCATCATTTGGAGATATGTTAAATAAATTGTGATGGGTTGATATTGTAGAATGTTATGCCACCATGAAGAAGAGTGAAAGAGAGACATGGAAAGATCTTCAAGATATATTGGTAAACGAAAAAAGGCAAGAAAGAGCAATGCATATAGTATGGTATAATACATAAATAGTATATAGATGCAATACATGGGAGTATATGTACATTGCATGTGTGTAAATATAGCCCCAGTGCTACCCACAGGGGATTTCACACAAATTAGAAAAGTCATCCTGCTTCAAAGCACTTTACTTCCACTTGTTGGAGAAAACGTCATCATAAAATTTAAAATCTAAAAAACTCTGAATAGACAAAGACATTTTCCTTCTAAGACCATTTGGAAAATGATATCCTAAGTGGTAGTCCTGTCTCCAGAAGAACATTGACCAGAATTGGACTAATCAGAACCCAGCCAGTTCTCAACAAGGCACCATCAAAGGGATGAACTTGCTCAGAGCACAGCTGAGAAATCTACTCCTCACTCCAGGGGGAAGGTTGGGGCGGGGGTGGAGGGCAGAATCCATGTGCTCCCTAGTGCTAGAGCACAGTCTGACTACTCACACTCTGTTTCCTACAGCTGTACAACTCCAGAACCTGCCAGATCCTAGAACGCTTCTTAAAATGCTCCACTACCTTTAGCATACTTGGACCACTTTGGAAGAATTTCGACAAATACACTCTAGAAATACTTCCAACTACAGAATGAAACCAAGAAATCACATTAGCTCTAAATTAAATTTTAAGTGTTATAACCATAAAATCCTCATTCCTCAAGCATTTATTATAATTTAAAATTGTAGTGATGTGGGCTAGAAGGGAATCAATTGAACATTTGGTCCCAGATCCACTAATTATTTATAGTTTCAGTCCTCAAAAAACTTTTAGAAAAAAGCCCTGAACATTTCAAAAAGTAATTGGTAGTGGTGAACTTCACATCATGTTCTCTCAAGAAGAACAATTAAGGACTCTTAATTGATAAAGCACCGCACAAGGTGCTCCTTTTCCCTCTTGTCTCACACTTAGGCCATCTGAGATTCTTCAGACATCATTTTCCAAATCAGTATTTATTACCCACTCTGAAGGAAAAGGCCATGGGAACACATTTTAATAATTATCAGCATTCACTGTTGGAACATCTTGTCACCTCCATGTCCTCATGCTGCCCCAAATGAGTTTCCTTTCCTTCTGACTGCACCAGAAGTGGAAAGTCCCTGCTGGGGGTCTTTTACATAGTGCTTGAAAACCACAGTTTCCATCCCTCCCCCTGGAACCCCGTACTACAGGGAACAAGGATAGATTGTAAGTTTTCTGAGTATCCTCCAAAGTCTAAGATGGGAAAAGTAAGCCCCTCCATCCTCCATAACACAAGTAAGAAGCATCTGTCATGTCTGGCTGGAATGAATAGTACTGGATGTTCTCCTGGACAAATGGTCCCTGCAAATCCCAAGGGGACATTCTGCATATGCATCTCTTTTGGAGTCTATCAATATTGATGCTGTGCTCACGAAACAAGTCATCACCAACCACAGTCTCTCGTTTCCCCTCTGGTCAGCTCTATGTAAACACTTCTGTGACTCTAAGTGTGGGCTTTTCAGGAAGCAGTATATACACCTCTCTCCTTGTGCATAGCATGCATCCATTCCTGCCATGAAGAGGCCTCTGGGAGGTAGTACAAGACTGTCATCATACTTTTTCCCCATGAAAACCTTGGCCCCCCACCTAAACGACCTTCCAGTTTTGCAGACTTGGGCCAAGAGAAAAGGTGTGTTCAACCTCTGGCTGCAAACAACCCCACTGATCTAACAATGAAGTGGTATTTCCCCCAGAATGGAAACACGTGCTAGGGAAAACAAACAAACCTCTGAATGCTATCTGTAACAGCTCCATCTGCTGGTTCCCAGATAATGTTACAGATCTGACAGGTGGACATCGATCATATTGATCCAATAATAAACAGTGCTTTATAATAGAAGTCTTGTAGTCTTTCTTCTCAATCCATCCAGAACTGCTCCTGCCCCAGACACCAGCCAGCATACACAAACAACAACCGGGGATGCTAAAATAGAATGTGAGGATAGCTTTGGAAGACAATCTGGCTAAATACAGAACTCTCCAGCATAAAGGGAGAGTTAAAAGGACCATGATAAAAGGACCGTCCTGCCCTCTTTGTGGTGTTAAACAACACAACTTCCTCTCCTGTTCCTTGGGTTTTCATTCCCCAAGATGGAAGTAGTGATACTTGCAACTCAGGTCCAAGTGACGGTAAGAGGATTACAGTAATGAGGCTGTGTTTGGTATGCTGTGAGCTCCTTAAAGCCATGAGTCATATAAAGATCAAGGCATTACAATTACATCTTAATATTCACTCGCAGTTATTAGAAATGCCTAAAGTCTCCCATTAATTCAGTGAGAATTAGATGTCTATCAGAGTTAGATGCTATGATATTAAAAATATAGGGGTGGAGAAAAAAAGATGTGACAGAGCATTAGTAGGTAGAGCTCAAATGTACCAAGTTCATAGTTGCCACATCAGCAGAAAGAACAGTCTTAGGTAACTTGCTTGCTCTTCTGAAGCTATTCAATACATACATGCCCATTTTCCTAATGGGAATACTATTCAAAAGTATTATTTTCATTATTTTAAAAGTCATATACCTTAAATGCCAAATTCCCACCATCAACTGCACACCAACTCCAAAGCCGTTACACTCAGAGGCAGGTACTAGACATGGACTACACTTTGGCATTACAGGGTATGGATTGGGGCTTTGGAGCCTCCATGGTCTTCATTGCCCCTGCTCCAAACTCATTTCAAGTGTTACAGATTGAACTGTGTCCTCTTAAAAAAATATATTGGAGCCCAGACCCACAATACCTTCTTAACATGACCTTATTTACAGATGGGTTCTTTACAGAAATAATCAAGTTAGAATGAGGTCACAAGGGCAAGCCCTAATCCAATATGACTGATTTTCTTATAAAAAAAAAAGGGGGGGGGAATTTGGAAATGTGAACAGACATGTGCAGAGAGAACACAATGTGAAGAGACAAGAGGAGAAGAAGGCCACCTACAAGCCAAGGAGAAAGACCTGGAGCAGAACATTCCCTCACCACCCTTAGAGGGAGCCATCCCTACTGACATCTTTAAACTCCTCTCCAGAACTGTGAGACAATAAAATTTCTATTGTTTAAGCCACCTAGTTTGGGAGATTTGTTACTGCAGCCATACCAAACTAATACACCAAGTAAAAACAATGAGCTTGTTAATTGGTGGGTTGATTCGTTGGTTGATTAATTGATGGAATAATGGTAGAAGCAACAACACAAGAGTTACTCTATTTCCTCTATGCAGAATGGAATAACTGGGATAAATGGAAAATGCCATTTTCTCTGAAGGGAAATCCTCACGATATAAAAAGTTCATGTGCAAACAATTTTAAATCTTAAGCCTAAAAAGATTTATAAATTCTCAGATGATCTTTAAACTGACAAGAGAAAAAAAAATAAACTGACAAGAGAAAAAAGAAACTTTTTCCTCATTGCCAAGTCCTTTATCAAGTTCACTTCCATGATGCTTCCCATTGAAATTGAAAACTGTCAAAGAATCACTGAGATTTATGATAAGTTGTTTCTTTCCCCAACAGCAACATCAGCATCGGTTAAAACTTGACAACCATAATCTAGATGACAATTTTGTGATTGGGTCTGAATGTAATTTGTTCTTCCTCCACTGCTGTAATTGTCCAGACCTTACCACTGACTTTATTGTGATATCAGCCACCATGATACCTTTTTTTCCCAAAAGATTTCCCAAAGAGCTAAACTCACCAGAGCCAGATAAATATTAACTTCTCCAAGAAAACCCTAGAGGGCTCAAAAGCAACCTTGTAATTCAGCCGATGGATTGCCCATCACCTATGGAAAGCTGCTAAGGATGGGGAAAGTATAAACCAGCATAATTTCCTATCTTCATTCTCTTATTCCTAACACGTGAACGTGTCAGGGAGTCAGTGACCATGAATTCAGAATAATTAGGGGAAATGTCAATTCACTTAATCTCTGTGTCTTGTTCTAAGTGCTTTACTTCCAATATTGCAGTGGGGCCAGATGCCTTCTAGGAAAATCTAAGCCAGTTGTTTCTTCTCCAGGTTGTACAAGCCCAGGTTGTATATGTCCTCCCTAAGCATTCCCTTCCTTAGTGCAGACCTCATACCCTCAGAAGAGATGCAGAACAAAGAAGTTAGAGAGGGCGTGGATGATAATAAAAAGTTAACCTATAGAGAACCCACTGTCAGAAAAGCTTACTATCCCCACCCTCTAGATGACCTTGGGCCTGGCCCCACTTAATCACAAGATTTGATTTAACCCAGTCCTACTCCTGTTTAGTGACTTCCTGTCCATAAGAGAAATACACCAGGGAGACACAACCCCTAACCAGAAATCAAACAATCTGGCTTCACTTACATTTAAAATGCAATACTTCTCTAAACCACTGTTACCTGAAAGTGACAAGATCTTCTATCTCAAACTTCCAGTCTTCTGCCTTATCCTTTTACTAAAAAACAATAAAACAATCTATGAATCTATTGTTTATTTAGTCCTGAATGCCAGCAGCCAAGGCAGTATTCTTCATTGATACCAACAGAATGGACTATGAATCAAAGAGAAAGAAAACACTACAAGGGGAACATATTTAAGAGAGAAGGAAAGGGAGGAGAAAGACCAAGAAAGCTCATACTGGGTAGGGAATACTCTCCAGAATTTCAGTGACAGACAAAGTCATGTGTCATGATGTATGTCATGGTCAAGAGCAGGGCTTCTAGAGTCAGGTAGACCATGATTGGAATCCCAGTTTTTCTATAACTAGAGCTAGTAATAATGATGATAACTGAAGTGAGAAGAGTGTCTACCATGTGTCAGGCACCACCAGACACTGTGCTTTACATACACTATTTCATCCTATTCTCACAGCAGACTAAGATCATGATCTCCATTTTACTCAGGGGGGAGATGAGGCACAAAGAAGTAATTTGCCCCAGGTCACAAGACAGAGGAGAAATTTATATCCATGCACTCTGACTCCAAAATCTATGTGTAAATTCCTTAAACATCAGGTTCCTTAACTTTAAAATGAAGGTAATAATTTGGAGTGCCTGGATGGCTCAGTTGGTTAAGCATCTGACTTTTGATTTCAGTTCAGGTCATGATCTGATGGTTCATGGGTTCAAGCCACTACAGTGCAGACCCTGCTTGGGATTCTTTCTCTTTCCCTCTTCCTCTGGCCCTCCCCCTACTCCACCCCATGCTTTCACACACTCTCTCTCTCTCTCTCTGTCTCAAAATAAAAACTTAAAAAATAAAAATAAATTAAATAAAGGTAATAATTGGTGTTCCCTAACTCATGAGGTTATTGTGGGAGTTATAATAATCATACAATCATATATATTAAAGACCTTAGAACACTGTCAGGGACATAGTAAGTGTTCAATAAAATACATGCCATTAAAGTCCAATCCCCTATACTGGCTAAAATTTAAATGGTAACTACTTTGAATGGCCCCAAACAGTAGTTGATTCCCATTTTATTGTTCCACTCATTCTTTTCTAAGAATTAGCTCAACATCAAGCATGGCTTACCCTAAATTTGCATGGTTCTTGGAATCCAATATTCTTATTTAGAAAGAAAGCAATCCTATGGTCTTAAAAATATCAGAAGTCCTCTTAATTCATTTCAATGAATCAGAGATCAATATGAGCAATATTCCATTATTTCAAAGTATACTGCGAGCCTATGTTTATTCTAGGAGGATTAAAGACTTAGAGATCTTGTGTATTTGACCTTCACAGGGCTCATTTTACCCTCAAAACCCAAAACAAGTTCCTTGATTTTATTTACAAACAACTGGATATTTTTATGGGCTGCAAATGGCCTTATGTTGGCCATGTGTATTTGTCTTATAGGAAGCACATCCAATGTCTGATTCAGAAGTACTAGTTATAAAGAAGAACATTTACCAGGAATGTCCAGGGAGTGGTCCAGGCCAATGCTAGGAAACAGGAAGGACAAGATTTGGAGCAGAGGACACAGCATTGTGTAACATTGTGTTGTTATAGCTGCTCAGAAACTTAGCTCAAGACTTTCCACAAACACTCATGGATCCTGGGGTAGAACTGTCAACATCAGTTAATTAGGGGTGTTATGGTTAATTTTATGTGTCAGTTTGGCTGGGCCACAGTGCCCAGACATGTAGTCAAATACTATTTCTGTGAGGGTGTTTTTGAATGCAATTAACATTCAAATCAGAGCACAGCAAATTACCTTCCGTCATGTGGGTGGGCTTCATCTAATCAGTTGAAGGTCTGAAAAGAACAAAATATTTGTTTCCTTCCCCCCACAGTACAAAAAGGAATTCTCTTGTCTGATGGTCTTCAGACTTGAACTGCAACATCAGTTCTTCCCTGGGTCTCCAGCTTGCCAGCCAGCTGTGCACATTCTGGATTTTCCAGTCTCTATAGTCATGTGAACCAATTTCTTATAATCGATCTCTTTCATCTTGTTTTAATGCTGTGATACTTGAGTTATGTTAAGTATTTTGATTGGTTTTAATCTGTAACATATTTGAACTCCCTGAAACTGTGTAATATGAGTTTTTTGTAGCTGGTGATGAACCATTCATTGTTGGCCAGAAATATACACAGAAGTCTTCCATGATAATTTAGGGTTACTGAGAACTACTAACTCTGCAGGTTCATTGGATCCTTCAAGTTTCTCATCATTTTCTATGTCTGACTTTTCCCACAGCACTTTCTAGTGCATTGCTGTGCCATGGACAATTTGGAGAACTCAAGGCATTAAAAGAATGGTGTTAAATGATTGTAACATATTAAAAATTTTAATTCCATGAGTCCATGATGGGGCCCAAGGGAAAGGAAGCTCTTCTTTACAGAAAAAAAATACCAGCAAGTACAGATGGGAGGAGCAATGGAATTCAAGCAATGGATGCCAAAAACCAGTGGTTGGAAGTTATTGGGGAATATGGTGACAAAGAATATCAGAACAATGCCAAAGTATTGCTTACCCCTCAGATTACTTACTAATCACTTACTAATTCACATGGTACAATTTGACAATCACCATCTTAACCAAGTAATCAAATTTAGCCTCACTAATGGAGGAATTTGCTTCCCAACAAACTGCAAAGTGACATACCACACATGTGATGCTCCCAATCCAGACTCTAGATCTAACATCCAGTTTATGGCTGTGCAGGACATAAAGAAGCAAGGGAAATGACACCAGGAAAACATAGTGCGGCAGGTCCAGAATGGGGGTGGTATTCTACAAATGGTCTGGGTTCTTTAAAACTTGATGCCAGAAAGAAGGGAAGGAAGGAAAATAACAAGGACTGTTGTAAATTAAGAGCATAAGGACATTTAGTTGCCTGGGTGGATTACTCAGTTAAGTGTCCAAATCTTGATTTCAATTCAGGTCATGATCTCATGGTTTGGGAGTTCAAGCCCCATGTCAGGCTCTGTACGGGTAGCGCAGAGCCTGCTTGGGATTCTCTCTCTCTCTCTCTCTCTCTCTCTCTCTCTCTGCCCCACTCCCCTTCTCTTTCTCTCTCAAAATTAAAAACAAAATCAAAGTATAATGATGTAAAAAATAAAAAATATATATAAAATGCAGTAACGCAGCATATAAACCTTGAGTAAGTCCTGGGTCTGGACAAAATCAATAGGCTATAAAGATACACTTTGTCATGGGTCAAATTTGAGCAAGTTATGGAACAACTGCTGACTTTCTGAAGCATGGCAATGGTGTTGTAATTATGTTGTAGAATGTGTGTTCTTAGGAGACATGTACAAAGTATTTGTGAGGAAGTATCACAATGTCTACAACCTTAATTCTAAATAGTTTAACAAAAATAAAATGTCTTTACTAGGGTGATAAAGTATCTGTGCCAAAATGTTAACAATTGTTGAATCCATGTAAAGGGTGAATAAATGTTCACTCTACTATTTTCAATATTTCTGTTTGAAAATACTCAGAAAAGGGTGGGGGTGAAAATCAGCTTTCAGAATTACTTGTCTTCCCCCATCTCCTCCAGCCCCTCCTAACTTCTAGCCTAGCACCTTCTACCCCTGATGGAAAAAAAAAGGGATGAATTTGATATTTTTAAGCAGCTTTATTGACACATAATTTACATACCATACAATTTGCCCAATTAACTGTACAAGTCAATGGTTTTTAGTATATTCATAGAGTTGTGTGACCATCATCCCACAATCATTTTTAGAACATTTTCATTGCCCCAAAAAGAAACCTCCCATCCCTTAGCCATCACTTAGCCTCACCAGGGTCCCCAACTCTAGGCAACTACTAATCTAGTTTTTATCTCTAGATGCATCTGATTTTTGCTCCTTGAAGATTTGACACATGTTGCCAAATTCCCTGCCCACTGCTAATGCTTTAACAAAAAAATGATCTGTGTCCAGCTGCGTTCACTCACCCAGGAGCTGCAGGAGATAAGAGGGAGCTGGTATCATTCTTGATCTTTGGGGGCCCAAGAGTGTCACAAGACCATGTCTCTGTCTTCTGGCTCTGCTAAGGGGTGCACTGGAGGAAAAGAAGTGGGTGTGCTTTCAAATAAAGTGGACCATGAATCCATCTCAGTTGACTCTTTCACTGGCCAAGGGCAGGTGGAAGGGTCATTGCCCATCTGTAGAGTCTCTACCATACACCATTTGCATTCTGACATTATCTACAGATACTCTGAGCTTCCTGACAGCACCTTCTCCATGATCAGGCATGGTGGTCACTGACTTTCCTCCATCTCAGCTCTCACCTCCATGGAGCCACCCTGGCCACTATGCATGATGCCCAGGTGAAACACAAGCAAGGCACTGGCCTTCCTTGATTGGCTGGACTGCATAGTGGCCTAGGCAGCAGTGACAGGTAAGGAACTCTCTCTGCAAGAAGCATAGTAGAACTCTTCTTGAGACCATGCAATTATATACTAGCTGAATTCAAAGCAGTATAAAGTTTTGTTTGGGTTGATTTTATTTGTAAGTACAAAGAACTGCTCTCTCCCAGAGGGGTACAACATAAGCACCTTGCAGATGATGATACCTTTGGAGAACTTCATGGAGGAAGGTTTTTCCAGTGTTAAAAGTCAATGAATTTTGAGTCCATGGATAGAACAGAAATGTCTCTAAAGTAATAATAGTATAAAAGACTATGGAACTGGGGAGCCTGGGTGGCTCAGTCGGTTAAGCATCCAACTCTTGACTTCATCTCAGGTCATGATCTCACAGCCATGAGACCGAGCCCTGAATCAGGCTCCATGCTTAGCTCTCTCTTTCTCCCTCTGCCCCTCCCCTGCTCGTGAGCACATGCATGCTTTCTGTCTTTGTCTCTCTCTCTCCCTCTCAAAAAAAAAAAAAAAACAAAAAACAAAAAAACACTATGGAACTAAGAAATGCCACTGCATGAAATCTGTGTAGGTCTGAAGGTGTTTAGGTATATCAAGTTTAGCACCAGATTACTAAATAAGCCCAATAAGAAGACAAGTGAGTTGTACCTAAACAGTTGTATTTCATTTAAACCTTACTCCCCACTGCATCTCTTTTATAATAGATTTTTATTAGCATTTACCTAGTCAATGCCCTGGTACATTTGCTATTTTTAACTAGGGTTTCCTAAATGGAGAGTGGTATGAAGACAGATTTGATGTACTCTTTGTCAACATCTCTCAGTTTTCCACCTGGAGACCACCACACACCGACGTTATAAGCTAGCTCTGGGCATCTCTGTTCACTGCATAGCAGGTGTCAGCAATATGGGCAGGAAAACACAGAAGCCTCTCTCCAGGGCATCTGCTAGACAAAGAGACCCATTCTCACAAGGGCTACAAATGTGAGGGTCTGCCTTCAAATCCCCTTGTCCAATTTTGGGCACAAAACACTATTTTCACCCAAAGAAGCTATTCATCAATGATCCCAGAGTTTACATTTGGAGGTGGTGTAAACCCAAAAATACGCTCTAGATTTGGGGGTTTAACTGTAAACAAAGATTACAGAAAAAATCCAAGAAAAAAGAATGAAATGCAGTAATAATTTTCCAAGATCACCAGCTCCGCAGGCTTGAGTGCAGCCTCAGATTTCTCTGAAGTAACTAAAGATTTCTGGGAACTCACTCTACCGCCCAGGAGAGCAGACTGGAGAGGCACTCTTTGTGCTTGGCACTTAAGATTAAGAGCTTCATTTTATAGCTCTTCTTTGCACCTGTTGAATGGGTTCCTCATCCCCACCCCCACCCCATATCCACTCTTCCCTTCTCTCCCACCCTCTTTCTACAGCATCATTTTTCCATCCTTAACCGCCATCTGAGGACCGTTATCCAGTGAACACAGACCCAGGATAACTTGTAATAGTCAAGTCAAATGCTTATGTTTTTCCCTGCAGTAGGGCAACATTTTTCATCTCTTATTTTCCTTGGCCAGATGGAAGATGTCATTCAGGGAACCCCAGGTGTTTTGAAGATGAAAAGGAAGGTAGGGGGCCTGACTCAGTGCTTATTAACCACAGAGAGAATTTGGTTCACTTCAAGAAATAGTAAAATAATGGCACGGGAGAGACAATGACTCTTAATGAATTCATAAGAGTAAAGTGTGAGGTGACCAGTCTGGGGACATGCAGTCCTGAGGCCTCCTTCCAGAGGAGAAAAAACAAAACAATTGTTTTCTATTACTACACAGTATTTACCTCCCTTTCCTAAAGCACACAGGGCAGCTCCAATTTCATGTCCAATGCCAGGATTGCCTCTGTCTGAGTGCCTTGGCTCCATTTAATTTAAATAAGGTGGGTGACATCTGACACTGGAGTCCACAGTCAGGTTTGAGGTAAGACTAATCTCAGTTGCTCCCTCAGCCAGGTGGACTGTTCCAATTGCATCTCTGCCCCCTTCAAAAAACCCCCTCCCTCAGGAGTCAGGGAGCTCCCATCCTCAAATCTCACAGGGCCGAAAATCTTCAGCTTTCAAATGCCACCTTTCCTGTTCAGACCAAAGTCCCATGGAACGTATCCACCGCCTGGAAAATGAAACAGCCTCCCAGGCCCTCTGAGAAAAAAAAAAAAAAAGGAAACAGAAAAACTACAGAAATAAATCCCAGAGGCTGTCTCTAATCCTGGACAGGTGGCACCTTGGCACGGGTGCACTGAAATCACTTTCTTCCTAGGCCGCAGAGAGCTGAACCCCTTTCCCAGAAAGACCAACACCCCTCAATCTGGAGGGAGTAAGCGTCCTGGGGGCGGAGCCTATAGCCCGGGGCGAGAGGTCTGTGACCTCCCGAGAAGTCGTGCTATCGGCCTTGGGTCGGCGTATCTAATGTAAACGCTGTTTCACACATAAATAACGTGCCACATCTGGCCCTTCGGTTTTATGGCGTCTTAGCGACCGAGCAATTTATAGATGGCGACCTTGTTAACCAGCAGCCCCGGCTCTAGGCTGCAGGGTCCAAGGCACGGTTGCGACCGAGGAGGGGCGAAGAAGAGGAGATATCTGGGGTCCCAATCTCCAGCTCAGAGGGACGCTAGGGAGAGGGCACCTACCCGCTTGTTTGAGGGGGTCGGGGCCGAGGCAAAGTGGCAGCTCCCTCCCCCCCGAAGCCCGCCATGTGGCAGCTGAAAGAGCCATCGAAGCCCAAGTGTGTTTGCGCTCATACCCAATTTATTACCGCTGAACATATGGCCAATATTTTGACTCACGTCAGTCGGGCAAGGAAAACAAACAGAGCGCGCGCGGCTCTGGGGAGCGGCCCCCTCCGCGGAGGCTGCGCGGCTGCCGCGGGGCCCGGAGTCGGGAGGGTGGGGCCGCCGGGCCGGGAGCCGGAGCCGGGAGGGGGAGCGCTCTCCGGCCGGCCGCGCAGCGCCACTGCCCGAGTGCCCGCCACTCCGCAGCTTGGGATAAAGAGCGGCCGGGGACCTGCGCGCTGGTGGAGCCCTGGCCCCAGCGGCTCGGCCGCGCTCCAGGTGAGCCTCCCGCTCGCATGCAGGGCGGGCGTACTGGGGGCGGCGAGGAACCCGGCGGAGCCCGAGAGCCGCAGTGGAGTCGGCGTCGCCCCTCGCGGTCAGGCGCGGGCCTCCGCTGCCGCCGGGGAACGGAACGAGCTCCGGGCGCTGTCTCTGCGGCGGGCCAAGGGAGAGGGGTCTTGGGGCACTGCCGTCCGGCCAGGCTGTGCCAGGCTTTGAGTCCTCCGCGCACCCTCTGGAGCGCCCCTCCCATTCGCGGCGCCCGACTGGGCTCGGTCCCCAAGCCTTGGAGTCCGGAAGCAGCAGGTGGGCAAGTGCAGGGCGTCCGAAGTCATCAGCGGACTCCGCTGGTCTAGGGGGGCGGAGGCACTCGGGGAGGGGCCGGTCCCTCCCGTCGCGCCCCCAGACGGTAAAAGTTTTACCTGCAGCCTAGGCCAAGTGCTCCTGACGCCGTGCGCTTTCCCGCGGAGCCGCTGAAACGGGACTGCCCGGTGGGGCTGGGCAGGTGCGCGGCCGGGAGGAGGGGAGGTGGAGGGCCGCGGCGGTGTTGCAAGCCCCGCCCGGGAGGGCGCGCGGTGGGGGAGGGGCGCCCGAGGTTGGGGGTGGGGGTCCGAGTAGGTGGAGGGCTAGATAAAGACGCGCCTTGAAATGCTGCGCGGCTGTAGTCGCGGCGCCGGGAGTGGGAGGCGGAGCGGGCGCTCCGGGCGCCTCGCCAGCCCCCTCCCCACTGCCGGGTGCCGGATGCTCCGGGGCTGCCCTGGCCGCCGTAAGGGAGGGCGCGCCTCTGCACCCACCTCCGCCCGGTGAGTCTCCTGCTGTGAGCAGTGGGTGGTCGGGACTGGGGGTTAAGGCGGAGGCAGAAGTCCTAAAGGTAATTTGGAGGTGGCGCCTAGTAGAGAAAGGGGTTCTCCGGCGGAACCCGGCCGCAAGGTAGCAGAAGGAGGGTAAGTGGCGGGAGTCGCAGGCAGGAAGGCCCAGCGCGGGGGCGCGAGCCGTGGTAGGGGGGAAGAGGAGGCGGCCTGAGCTTGGACTTTGAGGGGGCGAGTGTCTCCCGGGCCTCGCCGGGCACCAGACAGTTCTCGTTTGCGTCAGTAGAGATCGCCAGAGGATCAGAAATGAGCCTCTGTGGGGTCTGCTGAGGTCCTGGTCTCCCAGGGGCGCCCCCTCAGCTCCAACCCTTTCCCCCAGCCACACACAAACACCGCAAGGAGCAAGGGGCCCTTTGGTGCGCCTCTAGCGCCTGCTCCACGCTGGTGGCGCCGGGGGGGTGAAAAGGGGTGTTGCGTCTGGAGGAGGGTCGCAGACCTCTGGTCCTCAGATTTTAGACCTGAGAGGGAGATCCCCAGGACCCCTTCCCTCCAGTGCCCTCGCAGATCGGTTCCTCGTCCTGCCTGGCCCTAGCCTGTTTCAGCGCAGGCTGAGAGCATGGCTTCCCTGCGCCGGCAATGACTACATTGCACATGAGCCCGCCCGACCCAGCGTTGGGTGTTGAATACTAACCCATTAGAAGAGGCCGCTTGTTTTTCCAAGTCTTGTGGTAATGATTTTGTCACGTGCTAAGAAGTATATTCAGATAAGAACGTGCTTTCAGCGTCGTGTTTCTTTGAGAAACCCAAATCTCCTGCATTGAAATCGCCCTTATCGGGGGGGAAGGTCGGGCTTGGCTGGACGAACGTTCCTGAAGGCAACACTGACGCTGTGTAATCTCATTGTAACATATTTAATCATCAGAGCAGCGCGAACGAATAAAGCAAAGGGGTTCGCCCCGGGGGGACGTGGCGTTTGGTTCCCCAATAAACCAGCGACAATGGATTGGCTGGGACAGGCTCATTTGGCCCAAGGGGGGCTTAGAGCTGCGTTTTTAAAGAAAATATTGGAGGGAGGCCGGTTCCATTTTGTAGCGTGCCCCGAGCCACATTTCGTGTTCAATTTAACATCCATGAAAGTTAAACGGCTTTTCTCGCCTTTTATTTTATTGGATGCATTTTCAAAGATGTCATTAAAGTGCATTTATCAAAGTCCTAACATATGTCCTCAGGGTTTTACGCCCACACAATGAGGCTGATTAATAGAGAAATCCTAATTTCTATTACAATTTATGTCCTCGGGAGATAGTTGCCTTTCTTTCTTTCTCTTTCTTTCTTTCTTTCTTTCTTTCTTTCTTTCTTTCTTTCCTATTTGAGGCAGATAATTGGGAAGTGTTGTGTATTTCACCTTGAAAAAAAGACTAGGGGAAGATAGTTCACTAAGATGCCTGCTAGCTGCCCCCACAATTAATTGCAGGGGAAATCCAAGCTCTAGGTGCCAAGATCAGGTCTTCTTTCCACGGTTTCTCAGAGCGGCTACTAAGTGGGGGGAGGGGCTTTTTCCCAGACACAGAATCTGAGCTCCTTCTCTGGGCCTGGAAAACTTATCTGTCCAAGAAGTCACCTTCTTGGTGACTTGGAAGGATTGTCCTTCTGGGTCAATTTTAAGAGTTAACATAGTATTAACCAAAGAAAGAAAAAACTCACCTTATGCTTGAACCCAAAGGGGACTGAAATTTTCTTTCCCTTCTCATTAGCCCCCACTTTCTGGCCATCTGGTCCAATGGTTGTGGGTCTCTCCTGCCAGAGATTTGCCCCTGTGGTGGCCTGGCCTCAGAAAGTTGTACTCTGACTGGGCTTTAGGCCTCCCCAACACAGGCTGCAAGGACTCACTTTCCTTCTCCCAGGAGCAGAAAGCAATGCCAGTTGGTGCTTGAACCCACCAGAGAAAAGCCTGACTTTCAGTTTTCTGGTTAGGAAACGTCTCTGCTTGGGGTGGTACCCTGGGCCACACACCTCGACTTCTTTCATGGGGAGGCCAGAGCTCACACCTTGCTTCCTGCAACCCCGACCTGATATCCAAGCCGCCATCGGGGCCGTTTGGGAGGTGTGCATCTTAAAGGTGAGCGTCTTTATCTCCCGGCTCAGGGACCAGACTGGGCGACATTTTCCTTCCCCCACTGATTTCGAGTGCACGCCACGCTCCGAGTCTCCAACCCGCGATAAAATAAACCTTCCCCCTCCGACAAAACCTTTGTGTGCGCGCCTCTAATCCTCGCCAGAGCAGGAAGGTGCAACGCGCTTTGTTTCGGGAGTGAATGAAGACAAGCGCTTGCACCTTGGCGCTAACCAGACAATAAATTAATCCACTTGAAGGTTGTTATCCGAGATGGGATGTGCGGGGAACTGAGAGCTCAGCCACATACTGTACCAGGGAAGGAGTTTCTTTTCAACCTCTTTCACTCCAAAAAGGAAGAAGAAAAAGAATGAAATCAAACAAATCAGTGTTTCCAAATAAAGGGGAAAGACCTTGTATTTTTAATGACTGGAGGCGATTTGTGGGTAGGGAGGGTGAGGGGTGCCACCTAGGGCTCCGGAAGCTTTGGGCTCCTCAAGGCCACCCCTCTTTAGAACTGACCCACAAGGTGCTCCCCAGGACTTTTTCTGCCCTAAACTCCCCTGGAGGACGCACGTAAGCTGCAAGTTTTCACCAGCCTGAAAGGGGAAGGATGTGAGCAGAGCGGGCTCCCAAGAGGCTCTCTAGCCCAGAACGGAGATGGAGAGGTGTGGGGGCGGGGCCGAATGCCACCCCAGCACGCCCACTCCATCAACTGGCACACCAAGCCGGGCTCTCAGGCGTGGGGTGTACCCAGGCCTCTCCTCACTTTCCACAAGTATCTTCCTTTCTTGCCTGGTTTCCTGCGTTTTGGACTTCACCCCTCCCCCAGACGGAGGGACGGTAAAGCTGCGTTGTGGGGCAAATGAGAAGCTGGGACGCAGGGCGCACCAGGGCCGTCCACATGCTCCGGAGCTCAGAAAAGGCGCTCGTGTTTGAGCTACCTGGGAAAGTAAACAGGTAAACACTGGGCCGACTTGGAGGGCCACTTGTCCTGGAGTGGGGCCACTTAGCCTGTGTACATTCACCTCCCCTCCTGGGCCTCCGGCGATTGTTTAGCTCCCCAAGCCGCCCTCTCCAGCCGCCTGCGCTTCAGTCCCTCCGGAACCCAGAGCGGCAGAGGGAAGCTTAGCCGCCTGAGAAACCTCCCAAAGGAGGTTCCGTCTGGCCTCTAGGGAAAAAGATTCCTTTGTCCCTCTCCCCCACCTGCCCTGGGGGGGGGGGGTGGCTGCGCCTCCCTTTGCACCCATACCAAATGCCAGAAGAAGGAATACAGACTTCTGAGATTTCTAGAGCACCTGGAACCCCAACGCTGAGGATGAACACCAGGGACAAGGACTTCTAGCTGCCCTGATAACCCTGGCAAGGGGTGCTAGTTGGTGCTGCACACCAAAGACACCCAAACTATCTCAGGCCTAGAACATGCTAAGATCAAACTTCCAGCACCCATCTCAACTTCTTCCCCAAGTTTGCAGCCGCAGAAGGCCCCTAGCAGAGCGCTCACCAGTCCTTCACCGCCAGCAGAGCTTAAAGCCCCAACCCAAATGTGGTGGAACCAGGACAGTGTCTTCTCCTGGCTGCAAGATGGAACCTGGAGAGAATTTATTAAAGTACCCAGTTGGGGAGACTAGAGCACATCCAAGTACAGCTGAAAATGGTGCCAGGCGACACGCATTGTTTAGAACTGACAGGGTGTGGGTAGTGGGGATATTAATAAAGGATTCTAGAGATGGGACAGGGGTGTGGAGCTGGGTCTTCAGCTTGCTGGGCGCATGGGATCTCCCTGGACACGAGATCTTGGGCTGGAAAAGGCTGGGCAAGGCCAGGCTGGGGTGCTCCCAGAGAGACCTCTTGAGGAGTCCTTGGAATGCAATCACCTGTTTAATTTGTGTGGGAAGGTGCGTTTGGTGCTGGGCCCCGGCTCTTCCCTGCTGCATGAAATCGGGGAGAACTTGGAGCGTGCTTTGGCACAGGACTTGCCCCGGGCAGCCAGCTGGTCCGGCGCCGGCCTCCCAGCGTCCGCAGGCCACTCCTGGGGGACTTGCATTTTATGATCTTCCTCTAACAAGCAGAGTTTCTCCCCTTCAATTATGAGCCTCCCAGCGGTCTCCCTGCGCCTTTTCAATTGCAAATGTCAGCGCTCTGGAAGCGGACGCGGGAACCACACGGGCGACGAAGCGATGGGGAAAATGGACTCGCGAGGTCCCAGGAGAGAGACCCTGAGCGCAGAGGCTCTGGCTCCGCGGGGAGCGGAGCGCGGCTGCTGGAGGTGAGGCGGAGGTTCCCGAGACCAAGGGAAGGAAAAATGCGAGTCCGAGCTGGGGTGAACGTGGAGGAGGAAGCTGATATCCAGCCACTGGCCTGTGCTGGCAGGAAAAGTGTGGCCCCGCCAGTGCTCCTGGAAGGGAACCCTGTGACTTGAGGGTGGAAGTTCTCTGGCTAGTGGAGACCAAGGGAGCAGTAACGGTTGGGGAGCTCGACCTTCCAGAATTGAGCTAGGGGTCTCCTTCTCCAGGCCCCATTGTCAGCACTCCCTCTCCATGATGAATTCCCAGGAGCCTGGATTCCGGTGGGAAAATAGTGGTCTCTCAGGTGCTTGGCCTACCGTGGAGGCTCCCAGGGAGAAGGGAGGGGCCCAGACAAATGAGGGCAGGATGGTTACATCTTGGGAGAAAGGCCCTCTAAGTTGGAGGAAGGGAGGGAGACTTTGGGAATGGAGCTAGGTGGTTCCAAGGTGAGGAAATGAGCGAACTCTGAGAGGGAGCCTGGAGGTGACACCCCCCCCCCAAGATGGCTCTGAGGATGTGCAAACAGGGACACTTCTTGCCAAAAGACCATTTTTCACCTAACCCAAGAATTGATTGACCTGGCCCAACCAGACTCATTTCTGGCCCTTCCCCATCCCTGGAGACTGCTCTAGTCCCCAAGACACCCCCCTCCTTGGGAGAGAGGAGCAAGGGGAGGAACCACAGGAGGGTATTTTCTGCAATGCTCGCGTTGAGGAACTTTCTCTGGCCAGTTATTTATTTAGCAGTGGACTAACAATGGCTAGGGGCAGGCCCAGCCTGCCTCTGTTTCCAAACTCAGCCCGCCTGCCTCCCCCCACCCCCCAACTCCTGGAGAACCAACTTCCTCGCTCCGACAGGACAGGGCAGAGAGCTCCCACGTGAAAGGGGGGAGGGGGAGGCAATGGGGAGAGAGGCTGGGAAAGACAGAGACTGGAGAGACAGAAGAAAAAAGCACGAAAAGTAAGGGGTTCGAGGAACACGATTCAAACCAGTTTCTAATTCTTGCAGGGAAAAAAAGAGGAAGGAGGGGGAGAAAGGAGAAAAGAAAAAGTAGGAGGAGAAAGAGGGGAATGGGGAGCGTCGACATGAAGGGGTTTCCTTAATATTGTGGACGGATTCAGAAATGAATGAAGAGATAGTCCATTGAAAAGGGTTGAACGCCATGACAACTAGGAACAGCCTTAGATTTATTCCAAACAGTTAGGACACGTTGAAAGAGAGCGTCAATCATGTATTATTTCGCCACTGAAATAAATGCAAAAACCGAGCCGGGACAAAGGCTTCCAACGGGAGCGGGACATTTGTCTACATTTCGCTCATTGTCCGCAGCTTAGCAATCGGTTTGTATTTGTGTTTGCCCGGGTCCGACCACCCAGGACGCGCCGACGAGGGGCTCGCTCTAACCTGGGCCATTGTCACCCACGTCACATACTGGGGGCGAGGCAGCCAGGGCTGCAGAAAGCCGCCGAACGGCTCGAGGAGAGCCGCCCTCGCCGGTCGCTGGCAACCCGGGGGCGACAGGGGCTAGGCGGCCGCCGCAGCTGAGCGTGGAGCAGACGGGGCGTCCGCGCGTTCCGCTCCGCGCCGTGGGGCTAAGGGCAGAGGGGAAGGCGAGACCCGGAGCTCCGCGCGCGGCCCTTTCTGTTCCTTCCCACCCCACCCCCACCCCCGGGCAAAGCACCTTCAAGACGCATTTCTGGGACGGACAGGAGCCTCAGGTAGCAAACCTTACCCCTCAACTGCTCCCTCCCCGACAAAAAAAAACTGGAAAGAGGGGCGGGCAGTACTGCTTTGACTTCTCTTCCCCAGCGCCCCAGAGAAGGTGCTGCCCTAGGAAAGTTCAGTTCCCAGACTGGCGAAAGGTTGGAAACTTCACACAAACCTAATGCCCGCTGGGAGCCTGGAGCTAGTACTCCCATTGCGCTCCTGGGGTGACTAAAAGGAGACGAAATTTAAGGACTTGCTTGAGAGAAGAAAACTCCGAAGAAAACACAGCACCATCCGCCTACCCTGCGACCCCCCTCCCCCGTGGCTTTCGGGGTCCTCACCCGGGCTGGATACAGCGCCCCTGTCTCTCCACTCCTCCCCTCTCCCTTCCTAACGCTCCACCTCTGCTGGAGGCTGGAGAGGGAGGGGGCTGGAAGGTCGAGGCATAATAATGGGCAAGAAGGGCTCGGGGCCGTCTGCCCTTTCCTCTGCCAGGAGACTGCGGCCCGCGGAGCCCAGAGGCGGCGGGGCAGGGGACAGAACCCAGCCCAAGTTCGAGTTCCCTACCCCCCACCCGCCCCTCCCTGGGCCGCCCGCAAAGCAGCGAGTGAACTGCGCAGTCCTCCCGGGCCGCTTAGAAAAGGAAGGGGGTTGGGGAGAGAGAGGCGGAGTGAAGGAAATAAATAAGTCTTTAGCAAATAAAGGGTGGCTGGAGGGGGGTGGGGTCGTTTGGTGGTGGCTCCGGCCGGCCCCAAGCCGATCCCTCTCCTGGGTTTCGGGCTCTTTCGGCGTTAACTAGAATCAATTACTTGCCTTGTCATTTCTAGTGCTCATCCTTAAGCCTCAACCAAAATATTGACCTAGGAGGCTTACAGAAGTTGGGCTCTTGCCATTTGAACCGGATCTTGTTTAGGGAACCACCAGCGATGAGGAGGAGAGATTTCCGCGGCTCAGCCTTCGCCCCCTCCCCCTTTTCCAAAGGCACCACAAATCGCCAATTTTCTGGCTTGCTGGGGGCGGGCGCACGGGGGCGGGGAGGTAGGAACCGGTGAATGTTAAGATTGGTTTTTTGGGTTTTGGGGGTTTTTTTTGTTTCTGTTTTTGTTTTTTGCTTTGTTTTTTGTTTTTGTTTGTGTGTGTGTGTGTGGTTTTTTTTTTTGTTTTTTTGTTTTTTGTTTTTTTTTTTTTTTTTTGCTCCTCTCGGTTTCTGTTTTGTTTTCTCCTCCTCCTCCGCTTTTTTAAAGATGCAATTTGTTAAAACGGCCTTTTCAAGTGTGTGGACTCGCGAGCGACGCGGTGGTCCTTTGTATGTAAATACTGGGTAAAAAAGGCTCGCCCCGTCTTTGCAATTAATTGACACGTTACACCTCTCATCTTGCTCTAGAGGGCCGTTGGCTGGGAGCGCGGAGCTCCCCAAAACCCACAATTTCACATCTGCAAATACTGTCTTCATCCACTTGACTTCCAAGACCCGCCCACACGTGTCCAACCTTTGCGTTTTAACGTCTCCCCCCCTTTTTTTTTCCACCCTTCTCTCGCTCCCTCTCTGGCTCCCCCTCCCTCCCTCTCTTTCCCTCCCTCTCTTTCTCCCCCTCTTCTCCCCCCTCTCCCCAGGTTCGTGAGTGGAGCCCAGCCTTATATGGACTGATCGCTCGGGCAATGGCCCATTTTTTCCTCGCCACCAGCCGCCACCGCGCGCCGAGCGGCCGCCGGAGCCCGAGCTGACGCCTCCTTGGCACCCCTCCTGGAGTTACAAACTAGGGCCCGGCCCGCAGCGCTCGGCGCACTGGCCGCCCAGTCCCCGCGTCCATTTCAGCGTGGTTTCAGAGAAGACACAGGCGTTGCTTTTGGCCTTTTTTTCTCCCCTACCCTTCCTTATAGTTTCTTTCGCTTTTTTAAAATAATAATTATCTCAATAATTAAAGCCCACCCCCTCCTCCCCTCCCCCTATCCCTTCCCCCCCATACCCCCTCCCTGCCCCAACTGGGGAGCGCCACGAATTGACCAAGTGAAGCTACAACTTTGCTGCATAAATTGCGGGGTCCTGAGCCATGTCGCTGACCAACACAAAGACGGGGTTTTCGGTCAAGGACATCTTGGACCTGCCGGACACCAACGATGAGGAGGGCTCGGTGGCCGAAGGGCCAGAGGAGGAGAGCGAGGGGCCGGAGCCCGCCAAGAGGGCCGGGCCGCTGGGGCAGGGCACCCTGGACACGGTGCAGAGCCTGCCCCTGAAGAACCCCTTCTACGACAGCAGCGACAACCCATATACGCGCTGGCTGGCCAGCACCGAGGGCCTCCAGTACTCCCGTAAGTAGCGAAACTTGGCCGCTGCGGCCGTAGCGCCTCTCTTCCCGTGGCTGAAGCTCGGGATGGACACTGGGGGAGAAAGGGGAAGGAGCCATCTAAACTCAGACCCCTCGCCCTGCTCCTCTGGAAAGATTTTTAACACTTGTTAATGATGCCCTAGCTCTTTCCCCCTTTTCAACCTCCTCCCCCCCCCCCCCCATCCCCGTACCGGAAAAAGACTTGGTCTCGGATGTTTTTTTCAAAGCAAGAAATTGGGGAAACGAGGGGGAGGGGAGGGGAATACCTCCCAAGGGCTGGTTACAGAAGTCAACCCAGGACTGATGGCTCCGGTCGGAACCCTCCCCCCCACTCCCCCCATCCCCACAGCCAGGAGAGACTGGCCTGGAGCACTGGAGCGAGCCAGCGAGCCTCGGGGTACGGGTAGAGGGTGGGGGAGGCTCCCGGTAGCTCGTGTATAAATAGCTCACCCTGCCCCCTTGCAAGATCATAGAGGACGCTTTGTGCGGTGCGGAGGGTGTCCAGAAAGTCCGAAAGCAAAAACGAAAGCCCCCAAAAACCTCCCTTAAATGGCCGAGCCGATCAATGCCGGGATTGTGGGGGTTTTCTTTTAAAAATCTACCCACGTTCCTCCGGAGAGGAAACTGCTTAAGGGGGCCGGAGCCCTTAACCCGCAAAGATCTTCTCCGCGCGCCACTCCCCCCAAATACGCACCCACACTGTGAGAACCCCTAGAAACGCGAGTCTGGAGCCCCCCACTCAAGTCGCTTTTCCTCTTTCCCCTGGGGGAAGCCAACGGTTTTGTCGTGCAGGGATCAGGGCGGGGGTCAAGGCGAAGGCAGTACGGCCAGTCTTCGCGGCGCCGAGGGCCGAGGGCGCACGGAGGATCCCGGGCGCTCAGGGTCTGGCTGTGCCGGCGCGCGGCCTCCAGGCGCCTGACGCGCTTCTCTCTCCCCCAGTGCATGGGCTGGCGGCCGGCGCGGCGCCCCAGGACTCAAGCTCCAAGTCCCCGGAGCCCTCGGCCGACGAGTCACCGGACAATGACAAGGAGACCCCGGGCGGCGGGGGGGACGCGGGCAAGAAGCGGAAGCGGCGGGTGCTCTTCTCCAAGGCGCAGACCTATGAGCTGGAACGGCGCTTCCGGCAGCAGCGGTACCTGTCGGCGCCCGAGCGCGAGCACCTGGCCAGCCTCATCCGCCTCACGCCCACGCAGGTCAAGATCTGGTTCCAGAACCACCGCTACAAGATGAAGCGCGCCCGGGCGGAGAAAGGTATGGAGGTAACACCCCTACCCTCGCCGCGCCGGGTGGCCGTGCCCGTTTTGGTCAGGGACGGCAAACCGTGCCACGCGCTCAAAGCCCAGGACCTGGCAGCCGCCACCTTCCAGGCGGGCATCCCCTTTTCGGCCTACAGCGCGCAGTCTCTGCAGCACATGCAGTACAACGCCCAGTACAGCTCGGCCAGCACCCCCCCAGTACCCGACAGCACACCCCCTTGTCCAGGCCCAGCAGTGGACTTGGTGAGCGCCGCCCCTCCGAGACTCGCGGCCCTAGGCCCAGGCCCCACCCCGGCGGCGGCGGCGGCGGCGGCGGCGAGGAGGACTCGGTCCTTACGGTGGTTATTATTATTATTATTATAACTATTATTTTGGAGTCGAGCTGACTCTTGGCTCCGTTGGGGAGGCGCCGGGAGGTTGCCTGAGACTCTCTGGAGTGGCAGATTCCATCCACGCAGCTCTGCCCCATCCCTCTCTCTTTCGGAACCTTTGGAGAGGGCTGAACTCTAAGCCGTGTTTACAGAATGTTTGCGCAGCTTCGCTTCTTTGCCTCCCCCCGGGGGGGGGGGGAACCAAATCGTCCCAGCGATAGCGTCCTCACTTGAGAACGAGAAAAAGACCAACACATCCCCCTCCCCGCTTTTGTGAATTTTGTAAAATATGTTTGTGTGAGTAGCGATATTGTCAGCCGTCTTCTTCTAAAGCAAGTGGAGAACACTTTAAAAATATAGAGAATTTTTTCCTCCTTTTTTTTTTTATAAGAAAATGCTAAATATTTATGGCCATGTAAACGTTCTCACAACTGGTGGCAGATTTCGCTTTTCGTTGTAAATATCGGTGGTGAGTGTTGCCAAAATGATCTTCAGTGCGGGCCTGTTCTCCCTCGGGGCCCATCTCCTTTCTTTGTGGTTTGTTTTTGGTTTGCTTCTGTTTGGTTACTCCTGCTTTCTTTTCTTTTTATATTTTGTTCAGTGCAAACATTTCTCAAATATGAAAAAGAAAAAAATGTGTAGGCGAGAAGCCCCCTGCCCCATCTCCGGGTCCTGAGCCCCGGAACTTGGAGCTCAGCGGTTCCGTGCGGTTCCCCAAGAGCGCCGGGCGCTGAAAGCTTTCGATTTTTTAAATAAGAATTTTAATAAAAATCCTGTGTTTAAAAAAACCAAGCCCGGCCCTCCCGTTTGTCTTACTTTGTCGCCCTGCGCCGGGCCTGAGGCCTCATCCACGCTTCCCCTCGGGGCAGGGAACCGGGGACTCCCAGGGCGCTGGAAAGGCTCGCGAAACAGGCCTCGCCCGGGCGGGCTGGCCAACCCCCGCGCCTCGGATCCCGGGCTGGGGCGGGAGCGCTTGGCCTTGGGTCTTCGAGCTGTCGACCCGAAGCCCGAGGTCGCCTGCCCTCTCCCGGGCCTCTAGCGCCTCCTGAATCGGGGACCGCAGCGTCCTGGCTTCGGGAGGATAACTGACTTTGGAAAACGCCATAGCGAAGGGAGCAAGCCCCCCTCGCTCGCCCAAATCTACGAGTGGCTCCTTCAGCCTGAGAAGCTGTTGAAGCCACTACACTCGATGACTTTCACTTTGTTGCATTTGATTTACCTCGCGCGGAGAAGGGGGGTGGGGACGCTGAGGTTGAGACTGGTCGGCTTTCTCTCTACTCCCCACCCCTTTTCCAAAATCCCCTGACTGGAGGCAGCTTAGGAGACCGCTCCAAGATCAGGGCAAGGAGCGGAGAGGGGAGCTCGAAGCTGTGGCAATAAGAAGGAACGCGGGGGACCAGGGCGTGGGGGAGGGAGGGAGCTGCTGCAGCCTCCTCTAGGCTACTGGGCCCTGGAGAGCCTGGGAGCCCGAGTCAGTGGCAATCCTTACAAGTGGAATCTGCCGCCCTCCTCTTCCACCCCCCCCCCCGTCCTTTCTGGGTTTCCAGCCCCCAAACCTGGGTCTGGAACCCACGCCTCCTCCCCTCCTAGCATTTGGCTGCGCGCGGCACTCCAGGCCAGCCCTGTGACGTGAACCTGAGCGAACTGCTTGCTAGAAAGTAGGGGTTTGGAGGTGGGGTGGTGCGCCCCGGCCTGCAGGGCCGTCGTGGGGGGTGGGGGAGCAGGCAGCGAACAAATAGCCCCCGGCTTGCCCGGGGGAGGGCTCATCGGCCCTTCCCTAATACGGAACTGATTCTATCCCACCCTGGTCTCTGGGAGATCTCTTTAGCGGATGCTGGCGCACACTTGCCGGCACAGGGGAGCGTCTCAGGTGGTCCTGCTTGGGGGGAGGGGGCGCTTCTCTCCTCTATCTCGCGGATTTCCGAAAATACCCGGGGCTGTGTAGCTCACAGCCCAGCGGGCGCTGAGATGCCTGGGGATTGAAAGTCGGCCCCATTCGGAAATTGTATCTCTCGTTTTCTCTTGAGCTCCACCTTTATGACTGGGGAGGGGAGGCGGGGGGCGAGGAGGCAGAGCAAAGGCAGCGGTCCCAGCTGACTTTCTCGCTCCCTCTAGTTGATGATCAGATTTAATTCAATATCTAAAGTAAACATGATTATCCGTGTGACCAAATCTGCGCGTCAATAGCACTCAGCGCAACACGCCCAGGGACGTGATTACACGTTATTCCTGCGTTGCGCACCCGCCCCTGGATAAATGAGGGCGCTGGAGTCTTTCTAATATCCTCCTAAATGTCCTTCCCCATCTCCAGGTTCATCCGGGTTCACCCAGGTTTTCCTAAATGCTGAGAAGTCTCCCTTTGTTCCCCACACTAGCTTGGAAATGTTTGGCGTTTTTCGTTCTTGCTATTTGTAAAGGCCAAGAGAATTCTCCCCAAATCATTTATTGTTCAATAGTCGAATGCCCAACTTGCCCTGATACCAAGCATTCAAGACCCCACTGGTGACTTCCTTGTAACCTCCAAATCCGCCGGGAAGGGAGATAAGACTTCGTGGAGTGGGTTTGTCACGAGGCCTGAGGCATAGCTCCAAGACTCCAGTTGATTTTGACTGTCCCAGGCCCTAGGGCTCCGGGGAAACCAAGAATGATCATAGGAACCCCCTTTGGCTCCCAGAGAGGAAGGAGGCAAGGTGGAAGGTCCAAATTCTCCAAGACTTCCACTGAGTGCGCGTTGGAGGCGCATTGAGGTGCAATTTGGGCAGTGTCCAGGACTGCAGGCCTGCAGTCTGAGTATGCGCTCGAGCGGCTGGGAGCTGGGGAGGTGGGGTCCGGCGCCCGCCTCTCTCTGTCCTCGGGTCCCCATGGAGTCAATAAAAGCGCCCGCGGAGCCCTGTGTGGCCCTAACCCCAGCGCCCTGGGAGCGCACCCCGGCGCGGGGTCCGCTTCGGCAGTCTATCTTCGCCCAATCTACAGCGGGCCGCACAAAACGGCACAATGGGAGAGCTGGGAGCCGGGGATGTTAGAGGCGTGCATATTAAAAAGAGACAGAGAAAGGATCGCAGGGGACAGAGAGAGGGGAAGAGGGAGAAGGGGCCCCGCCCTCCCTCCCCCCTCCACCCCCGCACCATTCAGCGCGCTTATCGCGGGCAGTGAATCCCGGAGTCAGGCAGAAGTCTCCTTGGGGTTTTGTTGGGCCTGTCACTGGGTCCCTTTGTCATCCGCGGGCTCCATGCTGGATTCCATATGGCCAGCTGGGCCGAGGGAGCGCGAGGAGGGACCCGCACAAAACCCAAATTGTGTCCGGCTTTCAAACCTGTATTGTTGTCTGTGAAAGGAAGACGCATTAAAAATTCGTGCTATATCTATTGGGGAGGAGGTTGGAGGAGGGGAAAAAAAAGCCACCCCTGTCTTTGATGGCTTCAGAGGGCGCTTGCCCTGCCTAGGCCCCGTGACACACTGAGAGCTGGATATCCCTCTCCTCTCTCTTTTTCTCTCTCTCTCCCCTCTCCTCTTTCTCTCCCTCTCTCTTTCTCTCTAGTCTGTCTCTGTTCCCTGTCTCTGTCTCTTCTAGCAAACACTGGCTCTAACACTCAGGCTCGGGTATATAAACCTGGCCTCGGGGTTTGGGCTCCTTGCGAGCACTTTGCGTGTTCCTGTGCGCTGGAACTGAGAGCTAGGCTTGGTCGGCCTGGGAGCCTCGCGTGGAAGCTACTGGTCAGCGCCAGCTCAGAAGGAGACCGACATGCCAGGGCTCAGTCAGGGATGCTCGGGCCCCACGGACTTCAAGGTTCCAGAGTATAATGTTTTCCGCCAAGTCGCGACGCCCAGGCGCGCGCAACCATCCTTCCGCGCACTGCAGGAAGCACTCGGAGAGGCCCAGGGGGCCACTGAGTTCTGGCCAGCTCCGTTTCAGCTGCAGCTGGTTCTGAAGCCACTTCCGCCGAGTTAGACCCTTCTGTTACCAACCCCCGTCATTCGAATTATGGGCGGGGATCCCTCTGGCATCTCGGTGCGACAAGGAAGCCGGTTCAGAGATTTCTTTCACCGCCACCCCTCCTCACGTCGGGAGAGGAACTTGCTCTTTAATTCTCAGTATCTCCTGAATCATTTTAGGAAAATTAAGTAATGGGGACACGGAGCAGAGCTTCCAAGGAATTTGCCGGGTTTTGCCTCACCTAAGTCTGAGTTATCCTGGGGCAGTAGGAGAGCATTTGGGCCATGCGCCTCTCTGCCCCCCCCCCCCCCCCCCCACCTATAGCCTGGTCAAAAGCTCCCATAAACAACCCCTAAACAAAAAAACTATGTGCTAAAACAAAGAGCTCACGCTGTGGAAATAAACACAGAACCCACACACGTCGCCCCCTTAGGCAACAGTCACTCAGCCCTTAATGAGCAAAACTAAGTCAGTGGAAAGTACAGCTAATCCCAAATGGAGGCCTCCCTTTCCCATTTAGTACTACTGTCATATTTCGTAGAATCAGATAACTTGCTAAGAGAAGGAATCCCCTTGTCAACGCTCCCCACCCTGGCCAGGGAAAGCACTTATTTTCCTTACCTATTGACTGTTAGGCTTAGTGGAGACCTGGTGTGGATTTCTCGAGCCTTTTCAAGAGCCTGGTCATTGAAAAGCTAATCCAATATTTACCAAGCATAAGGACAGTTCTCGGACGTATTTATTAAGGCCCATCACTAAGTGATTACTTGGACTGAAGACAAAAGCGAGGGGAGGGCGCGTCCTGGCTCACCAGATCCTGCCCGGCTGGGGTCTCCCCACCCGTAAGTAGGAAACCAGGCGCAAACTTGTGAGATGCTGAGGTTCCCCTCCCGTACTTAAGTGGCGTGTGGATTAGATATTATGTTGGTCGCTATTTCAGGAAATATGTACTTGTGGCTTCCTGAGAGGCCAGGCGCAATGACACTCTAAACTGTGTCGATATATCATCTTTTATCCAGGATCTGCAAATAAACCCCTGATCCCCCCAACGCATTATAGCCGCTGCTATCTCTCCAAGGAAGCGATCTGAGTTTTATTGCTTTCACCGACGCCCCAAGTCACTCACACACACACACACACACACACACACACACACACACCCTCCCCTCTTCCACGCAGTCTGGTTTTTAAAGGCTCTAATATTTTTTTTTTCTCCCGGGGCATCATTATTAATAAACAGGAGATACAGGCCTTGGCGCCGCCACCCGAGCAAGTATGGAAATGCAGGCCCGCGGGCCACCTGACCGCGCGCGCAGCTCGCTACCAGAAGCGGCACAGCCTCGGGCGGAAGAAACTGGAGTGGCCGCGCGCCGCAGCCGACACCAGGAGGCGCCCGAGTTCTGCTTTCTGGACACAGCGCTGCGCGCCCTGCCCCAATGCCGGGAAGTGCCACCAGGCAGTCCGGCTTCCCGGTCCCGGGCTGTATTTCCGTGGAAAAGAGGCCGAAGCCTGGAGAGGGGACCCAGGAGGAGTCCGCGGCTCCGAACCAGGATTAGAGCGTGCAAGTCAGGCGGCTCCATCACAGCTTGCTGGTGCACAGGCGGTTCGGAAAGTGCGCATGGACAGAAACAATCTGCCCTCGAGGACACTCTTGTTCCTCGGTCGTAGTTTCCTCCCACTCTTCTTCCTCCACGTACGTGTCACCTGCAGTGCCCGCCCCAGCTTACATCCAGTTGTGGTACAAACAACAGCAAACTGGTTCAGTAGTCCTGGTGTGCGCTGGCCACTGGGAGGGCTCCACGATAGACACGGCGCGGTCTCTGCAAACCTGAGCCGTACCACGCACGTATCGGCCCCTATGGGTGAACGCAGAACAAGCAGTTCTGTAAGGGAGCGAGAAAATGCTTCCGAAGAGGATTCTGAGTTTGGTTGGGGGCGGAAGTAAGGTTACTAGACAGGAGAGACCCTCATCTCTCATTCACCTTGAGTCGGGACTCCTGCTACTCCTGCCCATATCCAATCCCGATTCCAGCGGGTGCTGCTAACTGCGAGGAAAGGTGATTAGAGAAGCCCTCCACCAACCTGGTGCCTTTACCCCACCGGCCAGGGGAGGGCGGTGCAGTGGCGCCATCTGGCCACCAGGAAGAGACCCCACGCGGACGCCGGGCTTTGGGGTCCGGGCGAGGGAGGCAAGAATGCACCGCACCCCAGCTGAGAGCACCTTGTGCTGAGGGATTGACTGGGGCGCAGGGGGTATCTGAGAGTGGAAAGGTCACCAGATTGTAAATGCCTTCTACTTCCACCCGGCTCTGGTGCCTTTCTGAGAGGCTGGGTCTGGGACAGCGGAGTAGGGGCTGAAAAGAATGTAGAATGAAGGACAGATTGCTCAATCTTAATCACCGTGCGCCCCCTAAAATAGGACCCGCAACTCGAGCTTGTGACATTGATTTTTCCCGTGAATACCCTAGGTGGGACTACCTCCCATCAAAAGCATTCGTGGCTCCAAACGTCGATCCTTTTACTTTCTTAAGCGCCCCCCCCCCCCCACCCCGCCCTTCACCACCAGTGAAGCGATGTGATTAGGAGTCTGCAGTGCTCAAGTTGTCCGCGGGGTGGCGAGATTGGATAAGAAAAGATTTCTGCGCCGGTCACTGTCCCGGGTGATGGAGTGCAGCTTGGACACCTGCAGGATTTAAGAGATGTCTCAGTGAAGTATTCTTCACACCAAGGCTGGTGTGTGTGTGTGTGTGTGTGTGTGTGCGCGCGCGCGCGCGCGCGTGCATGTGCAGGTGTTGTCCGCTTTTTCTGTAGAATGAAGGACAGATTGCTCAATCTTAATTCCAGAAGAATTAAAACTCTGCCCTTCAACTTGGCACCTGGAACCTGAGGAAGAGGCTAAAGGTATCCCGCCCAGCCCAACCTCTTTCTTCCTCCCCCACCCCCCAGCTCTTCCAGCTGCTGATGCTGACACTGTATGACTGCCACAATCAAGACACATTTCTGCCACCCCAAAATGTTCCCTCCTATCAGAATGCTTGCAGACAACAATTGAAAGCCTTAGATGAAAACAAGCCCATCCCTTTCCTCAGTGCTTGTTTCACACTTTCCCCTTGGTTCATAAAATGGTACAAAGAAAGCCACAGTTCTCTGTTCCCAGCCCTGATACCTGAAGATGATGAGCACCACCATCACTTATTGAGTATCCACTGTGGCCAGGCACCTATTAGGCACTTCTCCTACATCCTCTTATCTGATTGTCATACTCAACCTGTCCTTATACATATGAGGAAACGGAGGCTCAGAGAAGTACCCTGTATATGGACAAGGTAGTGATCTTACAAAGAAAAAGTCCTGGGGTGGAGGTGGGATTTACTGGGATTTTCAATCCTATTGTAGAATAGTGGATGTGGGCAAGGACTTCCTCCTGTTCTAGAGAAGGCAGCTGGGTGGCAGGCTACTCCACAGAGCAGGGTTCTGCCAGTTCCCATCAGCAGCAGGAGCTCAGGTAGCAGGCTGGCTGGTCAGGACAATGCCAGGCCCTTGATCTCTTCCAGGAAGCTTGCACACCAGCTCCCTCCACTGGGTACCATGTAGCTGTCCCAGGCCAGTGAGTGTTCCTGAGAAGTGAGGGGGAACAAGATGAAGGTTCCACCTGAGGGGTACCCTCTGAATCTGTTGCCATAGCTGGGCCCATGGCCTGCCATCTCTTTGGTTTTGATGAAAGCAACTCCTTTGTCCCCACAGAATGATAAAAGATACAAGAAAAATCATTTTCAATTGCCAATTGATCTTATATCTTTAAATGATTACGTGTCTTTTAGCTGAAATGGGGGAAATGGAAAATAAGTTAACATGTTTTTTTGGGTATAGTGCTGGGAGATTCACAAGAACTATTCAAAGGAGTTTTACTTAAGCATTTACTTCCAGACTTCTCCATATGTCTTTCACTCTGCTAGTTACAACATAAAAGAGTTGCCTCGGTATAGACTGATATCATACAAGGGGGAGATAGGTTTTTTTGGGTTTTTTTTTTTGTTTTTTTTGTTTTTTGTTTTTTGTTTTTTGTTTTTTTGAGGTCAAGCCAAAGGAATCTGTTGTGTCAATGACAGGGGATAAGACACCTGATGGTCTGACCATGAAAGGCACCTTTCAGAAATGGCCAGTCCCTCTCCACAGGTGCACACAGCCAGCTCCTCCAGGTGTGACAAGACGTGGCCTTAATTCCTGCTGCCACAGCTCTGGATAGGAGAAAGTGTCCATTGCAGATAGCAGCATGGTGCCCACAGCCCCTGGGCACTCCCTGTGCCCACATGTGCCAGTGGCTACCTACTCCCAGCACTGTGGATCACTGCCTGAAGGAGGAATGGGGTAGGGGGTTGCTAGACTCCTGGGACTGTTGGCAAGTGCTGGGAAGTTCATGGTCCTCAACCAATTTTAGGTGGCAGTTGTTGGACAAATAGCACAGCTTCCTTGCCCCAGGTAGAACAATGGGGACTTATGTCCTATGCCATCACCCCAATGCCTACAGTGGGAGGGAGCCCCGCTGCCCTCAGTGGCAATCTGCTCATTCACACACCCTGTACTGGCTTCTTTCTCTTCCCTGTCTCACTTCCCACTTCCTTGTTGATCCTTCCTGGGATCTTCGCCCTTATTAACTACTTGCATATGAATCCTTGTCTCAGGCTCTGCTTCTGGGAGAACCCAAACTAGGATACAGATCCTTGAAATCTCACTTCAACCTTCATTTTAGACCTGGTGTTGGTCTCTCAGAGGTCACTCATGACCTAATGGCCCATCCCAGTGAACTCTCACCCCTTGTATTCCCTAGCAATGTCACCGTTCATGCATCTTTCTGTCCTAATTAGTTTTCAGTGGCAAGGGATCAGTGAGCCAAGCCACTGTATAACGAGGGACACAAGACTAAGCAGAAGCTGGCCAGTCCCTTTGCCTGCCCAGGGTCAAACCTGGGACATTCAGCTGCCCTTATGCAGACTCAGAGCTCTGGCTCTTCCTCAGAATTCATCCTCAAGGCCAGTAACTTGGTCTTTTCCCATCAGAAAAGGGTTCCCAGATCTTCTGAGCACAGCTCATATTCCTGCCTCCCAAGAGGAAGAATCTGATTGTGTCAGAGAGGTACCCTTCGGTGGGCAGAATCCCCTCTGGTCAGGTTCCAGGTCTCAAACACCTCATGGGCAGTTAGCTTACCTAAAGTCTGATCTACATGGTGACTATTGTCTTGGGAACACAGGACACAAGGGACCCACAGCACAGGCACAGGGTGTGACATCCACATGCAGAAAGAGCCACTCTCATTACTCAGAAGACGCTGCAGAGATGGCGTGTTACGGGCTGAATTGTGCCTCCCCCCACACACACACACAAATTCATAAGTTGTCACCTCAATGTAGAATGTGTGACTGTACTTGGAGACAAGGGGCCCTAATCCCATCTGACAGGTGTCCTCATAAGTAGGGGAAGTTAGGACACAGACACACACGAAGGGAAGACCATGTGAAGACAGAGAGAAAACAGCCATCGGCAAGCAAAGGAGAGGGGCCTCAGAAGAGCCCAACTCTGCAGACACCTTGATCTCAAAGTTTCATCCTCTGGAATTGTGAGGAAATACATTTCTGTCACGTAAGAACTCCTGTCTGTGGCACTTTGTTGTGACAGCAGAGCAGATTAATACATGGAGACTTAGAGTCTCACGGCCTGGACATTTTCTACCATGAATGTCCCTCTGTCTTAGACTTTTGTGTCCTGAATCCCACTTTGTCTCCTCTTCAAGGCTGAAGTGGCCACCTCCCAGGGCTCCAGCCTGATGGAACCCCGCTCTTCCTTCCTGCCAGGAGAGATGGTGTTTCTCTGGGCCCCTGGCTCCTGGAATGACAAGCAGGTCTTCCCTTGAGCAATTCAGTGACTTAGCCATGTGGCCCAGGGTCCACTTAACTCCATGTGTATCCTGTGGACCCACTACTATAATTTTCCTCTCTACAGGCCTTGCAGGACCAAAGAGTGTGGATGACAAACCAGAGAGCTTCAGTCAGAGTATTAATGAGACGGAAGGAAGAGGCTGCGTGGCAGATGATGAATCCCTAAGCAGGTGGACTCCAGAACCCAAAGTGTTCTCCACGAATTCTCTCCTATTTCTAAGACAGATGTCAGAGACAATATCTCCTGCCCTGGGAAGGAGCTCAAATCCCAGCTGGAAAGTCCCCAGGGGAGTGGCTGGGATGGTTTGGAGAAGTGACAGGTTCCCTGTGTGGGCTTGGTCCCCCTGAGCAGATTTCTACATAAGTAAGTTGCATCCATTCTTGTCACCCCAGGGCCTGGATCCTGGTTGCTCAAGCTCTCAGTTGCAAATGGATCTCTTGGGCTTTTGAGAAAAGGCAGATTCTGGTTCAGCAGGCCAGACATTCTGCATTTCTAACCATCCTTGGGGTTTTGAGGGTCTAGATGACAATCCAAATGCCTTAGTAAAGTTGACCCTATTAAATTATCAGTAGGAATCCTGCTAGAATGATTATCACCCCCCAAAACAAGGGTAAAGAAACTTTTATAAATGGTCTTTGAATCATTTGAGTAATAAATAATCAAGAGCCATATGAGCCATATGAGTAAGAAGTAATCCAAAATATATGTTGACTATTAGAGTAGAAAAAAATCTTAGGAGCATTTTGTAACAGTGACCTCCCCGAATTTTCCAGACAGAAAAACTGAAGTCCCAAGAAGGAAACATATGCCCTGTCACAAAGCCAGGTCCCCTGCTCCAATGCCCACACACCTCCCACAGTGACAGCTGCTAGACCCTGAACTTGCCCACCTTTAAAACTTGGGCCATGGGACTATGACACATTTTTGACAAAGCGCAAACCATGAGAAGGCTGTACCAGAAATCAGAAGATGCCTTGTGTTCATGTGCAGCCTTGAACAAATACCTCATGCTCCCTAAGCCTGTTTCCCCACTGGTTACAAAGACTTAAAAAGGATACACCTGCCCTTTGTAATTCAAAAAGCATCACAAGGAGGTGGTGGGTGTGTTGTTGAATCATTTGAAAATAGTGGTGTCAGACTCCTAGTGGGAATCCCATCACACACTTCTCAGGCAAAGGACTTAGGTGAGGGGAGGGAAGGAGGGGTCAGACACTCAG
Organism: Panthera pardus; assembly: GCF_024362965.1. Lineage (NCBI taxonomy): Eukaryota > Metazoa > Chordata > Mammalia > Carnivora > Felidae > Panthera > Panthera pardus. The sequence continues at coordinate 46,401,483 of NW_026526821.1, read as the reverse complement.
ACAATGAGTGAGGACAGAATGGGTAGGGGACAGGCTGGAGGGACAGGCATGGGCTGGGTTCTGGAGTGAAGGGTGAACAAGGTAAAGAACTCTAGGCGCACCATACAGTGGATATTTCTGCAGCAAAATGTCCTGTGTCCGTGCTCTCCAATATGGTGGACACTAGCCACATGTGGCTATCAAGCACTGGAAATGTAGCTAACAGAACTGCAGAATTGGTTTTTACATTTTATTTAATTTTTACTCATTTAAATTTAAATAACCACATGTGGCCAGTATTGGACAGGGAAGATGTCGACCATACCCAACATTGGTTTAGAGCTATAAAAGGAAAATATGTGTTAGCCCTTCTAACTTCCCTATAAAATGCTAATTAACATCATTACAGCTAACTCAGATTCACAGCTTCTCGATTGCTTATTTTATTTTATTTTATTTTATTTGACTTTACTTTATTTTTATTTTAGAGAGAGCATGTGCACAAGCAGGGGAGGGGCAGAGAGAGGGGGGAATAGAGAATCCCAAGGAGACTCCACGCTCAGTGAGGAGCCCAACAAGGGAGTCGATCTCATGACCGTGAGATCATGACCTGAGCTGAAGTCAAGGGTCGGAAGCCCAACCAACTCAGCCACCCAGGAGCCCGAATTGCTCTTATGAAATTTTCGGTTCACTCAGAAATGAAGAGCCACAGTGGCAAGGGTTAGGAAGTGGGATGGGAGTGGAGAGTATGTTTATCCCTTCACATACTCTTTCTGCCCTCAGTCATAAAATGCCTCAGTTTGGATAAAATTCCATAAAGTATCAAGAGGTTTTTAAAGAACTATGGGGAATCTTGGTTGATTCCTGACTATATACATACACACACACACACACACACACACACACACACACACATGCCTGCAACACTGGGGGCTGAGGTGGGGGATACTCAGAAATGTCCATTATCAGTTAGATGGAAGGAAGAATGGAGCCACCTCCGGCAGGTTCTTAACCTTTCATGTACCAGCAGTGACCCCTTTGGCAGGCCGCAGAATCCTCTAGAACCCTTCTCAGAAGAATGCATTTATAAAGGAAATTAGATTGAAATATAATTCACCCCTTGCAGATGAGAAACTGCAGATTAGGAGCTCCTGAATTTCCACAGAGTGACAGTCCCTTTGCTTTGCCCCCTGTCCCCTCTCCCAACCGGGCTGCCTGCTTTGCCAACTCAGGGTGAATCAGGACAAGAAGACCAGTCAGGACTTGCCTTCTTCCCTGGAAGGTGTGACACTGAAAGGCACAAGGACTGCCTTCTGTGCCAAAGAAGTGTGGAATCACCACAGACCAGGTCATGGTGAGACAGTAGAGGGACAATATTGCTCCAAGCAGAATTTTGGTCTTAAGGGGCACATGGTGGGTGAGGGACTAAGAGATGGGCTGCTGGGTTTGCTCCCATGTTAACCCTTCCTGATTCCCATTTCACTCCTTTCTGTGGACATAATGCCATTTTGTGAAATTAAGCATGATATCAGCAACAGGAGAAAATAAGGCAAATTGAAATACTACTTTTTTTAAGTTTATTTACTTATTTTGAGAGAGAGAGAGCATGCATGCACGAGCAAGAAATGGGCGGAGAGAGAGGGAAAGAGAGGATCCCAAGCAGGATCTGCGTTGTCAGCACAGAGCCCCACCAAAGTGGCTCGAACTCATGAACCGTAAGATCATGACCTGAGCCAAAACCAAGAGTCAGATGCTTAACCAACTGAGCCACCCAGGTTCCCCTAAAATACCACTCTTGATGCAAACAGCCTTTTAAAGTTTACCACCCTGATCCAATGCAATTAGACAAAGCAATTAGGAACACTTGTCAAGCACTGCCAGCCCCACCAGTTGGGATGAAAGGCCCTAAAGGGGACTTGGGCGATGCTCTGGAGAGGCTGTCCATGTGGGGGGCGCTGGGAAAATGACCGCAGCTGGGTTAATTAATCAAATGGGGAAATCAGATAAAAATTCACCTTGCAGCAGGAGCTCAGAGCTTTCAAATGCAAAGAGTGCAAAGTAAACAAAGCAATCCATTCTAATCTGGATCCTTACATTTTTTTTTTAATTTTTAAAAAATATTTATTTTTAAGAGAGAGAGAGAGACAGAGACAGAGTGTGAGTGGGGGAGGGACAGAGAGAGAGGGAGACACAGAATCTGAAGCAGGCTCCAGGCTCTGAGCTGTCAGCACAGAGCCGGACTCAGAGATCAAACTCATGAACCATGAGATCATGACCTGAGCTGAAGTCAGATGCTTAACCGACTGAGCCAACCAGGTGCCCCTTTGGATCCCTACTTTTGATAGTAAAGTTGGAGGATCATTTCTGACTGAGTTCAACTATGTGGTTGAAAAATAAGAGAAGGCAATGCTAGCATTGCTTTCATAAAGATCCCAGGATGGGAGCCCTGGATGGCTCACTAGGTTAGGCCTCCAGCTTTTGATTTCGGCTCAGGTCATGATCTTGCAGGACATGGATTGGAGCCCCTCAGCCGTGCTTTGCACTGACAATGTGAAGCCTGCTTGGGAGTCTCTATCTCCCTTTCTCTATTCCCCTCCCCCATTTGCTCTCTCTGTCTCTCTCTCAAAAATAAATAATAAACAAACAAACAACTATAAACATTAAACATTAAAAAACATTTAAAAAAAGATTCCAGGGTAACAAACTGGTAATATTATGTCCGACAGGAATTTTTCCATTCATGGATTTTTCTTTTTTTCTTTTTGTTCCCCCACCATTTATAGAACACACATGTATGCCATAATCTAACCTTCATGGATTCTGATAAAGCTGATCTTAAAAGCAAATGGATTTCTTTAAACATTCTAACACCACATCAATTTAAAAGGTTCTTCAGACTTTGCGAGGCATGAAAGTTATTCAAATAGAATTTACATGAATATCGTAATGTATGTTTAGTAATGGTTGCAATGAAGCTGTTCCCGGCTGTGTCAGATACTAAAAACATACTTTTATGTTAAATATCAATATTTTAGAGCTTTCTGCTGAAAATTTCAATGAGGTCTGTTTCTAAAAGGTATGATGTGTCAAATCCTTAGTAAAAGTAACAATATACCACCCTACTTTGTACACAACTTAAGCTTCTAATAAGCCTCATAACATGTACCCTTTCTGCAGAAATAAACAATTTAGATGCAGTGTGAATAGCCACCAGAACCAAAAATAGACATGATCATATGGTGTCTCTGGGTACCCTGGTGCCCAATTTTTAAATTTTGTTTAGACTGATGCAGAGTTTGGTCCTTATTGTCCTTTCCACCCGTCAGCCAGGCTGGCCATGACTCAGCAGTATCTGGAGTCCCCCTCATGGTAGGCCCCCAATCAGCATCTACTGGTGCTCTTGAACAAGAGGAGAAAATGCTGTAGAACCGACAAAGCATGGTAGAAAGTGAGGTGTTAATCAAAATGTTGTTTTTGGGCACCTGAGTGATTCAGTTGGGTAAGAGTCCAAGTCTTTTTTTTTTTTTTAATGTTTATTTATATTTGAGAGAGAGAGAGAGCAAGTAGGGGAGGGGCAGAGAGAGAGGGAAACAGAATCCAAAGCAGGCTCCAGGCTCCAACCTGTCAGCACAGAGCCCGAAATGGGGCTCAAACTCACAAGCTGTGAGATCATGACCTGAGCTGAAGTCAGACAGTTAACCAACTGAGCCACCCAGGTACCCCGGTAAGTATCCAACTGTTGGTCAGGCCTTGATATCAAGGTCATGAGTTCAAGCCTCACACTGGGCTCCATGCTGGGCTTGAAGCCTACTTAATAAAAAATGTTGCTTTTACCTAGATTATTCATCATCATCTTGACAAAAGAGCTCTGAAGGACAAGAGTGGATCCAGGATCCTCGCAGGTGATAGAACTTTTCTCTCTGGGCTTTGTCACCAAATGAATCTTAAATGTTTGGCTTGTGGGGGCTGTAGCTTAATATGAATCCTAGAAATAGTTTGTGCTCAGCTCTCCTGGAGGAATTACTGGGGTGGGTGGTGGCGGGGGATGGTGAGGAACACTCTTTAAAAAGCTCTGGACCAACTTTGCAAACAGAAGTTTCTAAAATAAAAATGCACACATTTTCCAGGCTCCTCTAATGTCAGAATTCTAGAACTTCATAACCAGGTTGTATTAGCCTTTACGTACGTTGATTTCTGGAGTTAAGACAGCTTTAACCAAAGAAAACATCAGTAGGTTTCCTACTGTGCTATCAAAAGTCAAGACTGAGGGTGCACCTGAGTGGCTTAGTCAGTTAAGCATCTGACTTTAGCTCAGGTCATGCATGATCTCATGGTTCATGAGTTTGAGCCCCAAGTCGGGCTCTGTGCTGACAGCTCAGAGCATACACCCTGTTTGGGATTCTGTGTCTCCTTCTCTCTCTGCCCCTCCCCTGCTCATTCTCTCTCTCTCTCTCTCTCTCTCTCTCTCTCTCTCTCTCTCTCAAATAAATAAACATTAAAAAAAAAATTTTAAGTCAGGATTGAGGATATTCCACGACAAGATGTCTGTCAGAGGAATCTAAAGTTCTTCTGCATACAACTCCCACTGCATTTGGCCACACACCAGTGTGTGTTTGCTTTTCACCCAATTACACAATGACACATTTCATCATCAGAGAGAACTACTTTTCTGGTATTTCAATTGGTAGAATCAATGAAAGTGGGAAGAATCTGTTTTGCATAGTTCTATATTATAATTTTGCAAAGCACTTTTATGGTTTTATATCTTGCCAGGCCAAAGAAACGTGATGAAGCAACTATCTGTGTTTGGAGACTTTTTGTTGAAAAGGACACTAATTAATTTTTCGTTGATTTTGTGTTTTGAAATTATTTTAGATTTTCAGAAAGATGAACAAATAGCTCAGGGAGTTTCCATCTGCCCCACCCCTCCCTCCCCACCTAGATTCCCCTGAGGTTAACCTGTTACATAATCATAGAATGACCAGCAAAACTAAGAAATTAATACTGGAACAACAGTCCTAACTACAGACATTTGTATTTGTTGGGTTTGCCCATTCATGTCTTTTTCTGGTCCAGAACTGACTCCAGGATCCCACTTTCCATTTAATTGGGCAGTTGCTCAGTCTTCCCTTGTCTTTCATGACTTTGACAGTTATATTTATTTATTTTTTTTAATATTTATTTTTATTTTGGGGAGAGTGCAAGCGGAGGAGAGAGAGAGGGGAACAGAGGATCTGAAACGGACACTGTGCTGGCAGGATGACAGCAGCGAGTCCGATGTGGGGCTCAAACTCATGAACCGTGAGATCATGACCTGAGCCAAAGTCAGATGCTCAATCGACTTAGCCACCCAGGTGCCCCTCATGACATTGACACTTTTAAAGAACACTGGTCAATTACCTTATAAATGTCTCCACTCAGGTTGTCTGATGTTTTCTCGTGAGATTGTGCATTTGGGGCAAGAATACCACAGAAGTAATGTTGGGGTCCTCTCAGTGCATGAAGTCAGGGGTATGTGATGTTGATGTCTATTATCACTGGTGATGTTAACCCTCATCATTTGGATAAGGTGGTGTCCTCCTGGTTCTCTGCTGTAAGATTAGTATTTTCCCCTTTGTCATTAACAAATATCTTAGACCATGCAGATATCCTGTTCCCCTTTAAACTTTTGTCCTGATTTTGGCATCCAGCGGGGAACCTTACCTTTCGTGATTATTACTATGGGGTCACTTAGTGGAGATTTTGTATCTCCCTCATTCACAGGGACACTTTTGAATAAATATGTAGGCATTTCAAAACAAAGTTAATGTATTTGGGAATTTCTTTCCAACACTAACTTCCAAAGATATTAAAAGCTATCTCTAGGGTCTGCTCTGGGTATCTACTCCCCTCCTCTTACTCAGCTGTGATTTCTCACAGTAGAAGTTTGGTCTCGTTAAATCAAAGGTAACCTCAAAAATTAAATGCTACAAAAGTGACATTAGGAACAGAGAGGGGGGATAGAAGGAAGCGGAAGTGTTGATACTAAGCAACCAATCCCAGGACCCTCACCTCTCCACCCATTTTTATATGTTCTTGGGAAGCAGGCACAATTTTTTTAAAAAAGGTAAATTTAGAATGTGCTGGTAGGTATTTCTTTTAGTGTTTATTATCTGGAAACTTCTTACAAAGGATACAGCAGCTTGTTCTCAAAACAACTAAGAATGCACTAAAGGTGGCCCCAAACTTCTGCTTGTTTCCAGGATAGCTCGGAATATTAATGTTCAAATAGAATACTTTATTCTTTATTTGGTTTCAGAGAAGAAACATGATGAAGAGCTGAGGGTTGTTTGTCCAGAGAGGGAGGGCAAAGCAATCTTCCACTCTAAAATATACAAGGCATTATAAGAAAGAACTTGCAACAAAGTCAAGGCTGCCCAAGACCCGAGTTACTCAAATTCTATAGGGAAAAAGTAAAGGCGTCTGTGATTGTAGGAAGTAGACATTTGGAAACAAAGGAGATTGAGAAAAGGGTTGTTCAAAACATGACATGTCCAGCTCAGTTGGAATCCAAAGTCTTGATTCTGAAGTAATATTCTTGCTGTCACAGTGATCCTTACCTGCCTGGGTGAGTTTCTCTACACCAGGAGGGAAGTGATGAGGTGCTGATTTAACCTCCAGCCTTATGAAAGGCTGTGTCTTATTGTCTTTGTCACGAGGGGTGGGGAGGTCACAACGGGTCAGCTTAGGTAACAACTCATCATTCTTTAAAAGAAAATAAATTTTAGTAATCATTTAGTTTCTAAACTAATTTCATTTAGTTCACATTTGTTTAGCATTTACTGTGATCAGGCACTGTTTCAAGTGCTTTGTATGTATGAAGTCATTTAATCCTTACAACATCCCTAGATGGTAGGTATCATTTTATAGATGGGAAAACCACATCATGGGAAGGTTTAAGTTACTTGCCTGAAATTGCACAGTAAGAGGCAGACCTGGGATTTAAGTTCATGCCATCTGGAGTCAGAGCTGGTACCTTAAGCTTCCAGCTCTGTGGCTACAAAATAAGTGGCTCACAGGTGTTATCACATAAAAGGGAAATGGCATCTTTTGTAATGTGAGATATCAGAGTAGATGCTTGGGAAAAGCACCACTAACACCATCTATGAGTCAAGAGTCCAATCTTAGGTGTTACAATTATATCTCATAAGCATCATACCTGCCTATCAGCTCCTCTGGGTCACAATGAAGGCATGAAGGAAAGGTGCAACCTTCATACCTGGTGCAGGCTTACCTGAAACATAGCTCCTCCCCCTACCTTCCATCAGGAGAGGGCATGGGATCAGGCAAGATCAATTTGTCATCAGCACCCTGTGTTCTGGCCAGCTCCATAAAAAGCCAATCTCAGAACATGATGGCTCACTTATTTATTTATTTATTTATTTAGGTTTATTTATAAAACAACAAACATGTCTGAGAGAGAGACAGAGACAGAGTGAGCAGGAGAGGGGCAGACAGAGAGAGGGAAACACAGAATCAGAAGCAGGCTCCAGGCTCTGAACTGTCAGCACAGAGCCTGACACGGGGCTCAAACTCACGAACCAGAGATCATGACCTGAGCTGAAGTTGGACGCTTAACCGACGAAGCCACCGAGGTGCCCCAACATGATGGCTTTTTTAATGAAAGTAAACCCAAAGCAGGAAAAAGGTCCTGAGTAATTATAGACAAAAGTAGGTCAAAGCAATGGTACAAGGAATATGTATTCTTTTTAAAAAAATTTTTTAAATTTATTTATTTATTGTGAGAGAGACAGAGTGTAAGTTGAGGAGGGGCAGAGAGAGGATCCCAAGTAGGCTCTGCATTGTCAGCATGGAGCCCGACATGGGGCTGGAAGTCATGAGCTGTGAGATCATGATGTGAGCCGAAACCAAGAGTTGGATGCTTAACCGACTGAGCCCCGCAGATGCCCCAAGAATATGTATTCTTTACATGAAACTGGACTCTGGAAGAAAACAAATAGCCCCAGATGTAACTAGGTATGTTTTCTCATAGGTGAAATCAAGGGGAGTGCAGCTGCAGCCCCAGTGTCGAGGAGCAGAAATGGGAAGGGCAGTGTCCACCACGTGTCCCTATCCCCATGAGACCACTGCCTGGGGGGCCCTCACTCTCAGGAGCAGCAGAGCCCCAGGCAAGGAAAACCCCACTAACAACCTACCAAAGGAGCCACTAGAGTTATAAGGAAAGAAGGAATTGAAATCTAAGGGGACAAACATCTTAAGAGAGGCAGGGGAGAGGGGAGACTAGACAGCAGTTCGAGGAGGAAAAGGGACATGTGAGGAGAGAGCTGCCCTGCCCTACCCTTCAAAGGATCCATATCAATATCACCTAGATTTCCACTCATGTTTCTTACAAAGTTTTTATTCCCCCCAGAGTAGTGGTTTTCTGAGTGTCATGGAAAAGCAGTATCGTTGAATTAAGTCGTATTATATACAGAACATTCCACCACAGAGAGACGCCAGCTCTGTGCAAGAACTTGTCCCTGGCCTAAGCATGCCACACCCCCAGCTCTTTCTATTTTTCATGGGCTTCTTTTCATCATCCATATTAACTCAGTTTCTTTACATTTTCTCTCATGTGCACAGGGTCACCAGTAGCGTTTGGGTTTGGAGGGGGGGCGGTTAGGGCAGTGCAGTGACATTCTTTGTATGTGTGATCAGTTTCTAGTTCAAGTGTTCTGGTCACCTATTCCTAGTGTAACAAATCAGTCCAAAACTTAGTGGCATAAGCTACTGTTTGATTCTGCTCACAGAGTTTTCTGGTCAGGAATTCAGACAGGGTTCAGTATGGACAGCCCATCTTTGCTCCTCAATGTCTGGAGCCACAGCTGGTCCAAACTGGGGTTGGAGCCAGTGATGCTGGAGGACCCCTTCCGAGAGGGCTTCCATTGTTGATGCTGTGGAGCCTGCTGTAACACTAACTACTGGTACTTTGTAGGTAGTCTCACTGGCTCTTCTCTCTGGCTGCTTCTAACATATTCTCTCAGTCGTTGGGATTTTGCAGGTTCCCTACAATGTGTTTTCTATTTATCTCGGTAGACAAGGGTTGCATTTTCTGTGCCTGTAGGTCAGTATCTCTTGTCAGTTCTAGAAAGTTCTCAGGCATGATCTCTTCAAATATTGCCTCTACTTATCTCTTGTCTTTTCTGGACTTCTGATTGGATATCTGTTATACCTACTCATTTTATCCTTCATGTCTCCTTATCTCTTGTTCATACTTTCCGTTTGTCTCTCTATGCTGCAGTTTGGGAAATTCTCCAGCTCTCTCTTATACTTTACTAAATTTTAATTAAGTGTAAATTTGAGTTTAACTCATCCAATTAGTCTCCAGGTTCTTTTTTTTTCAACAACTACATTTTTTTAATTTCTAAAATTTGATTGTTTTTTTTTCAAATCCATCCTGTAATTTTTTTTAATGTTTATTATTTTTGAGAGAGAGACAGAGACAGAGACAGAGAGCAAGCAGAGGAAGGGCAGAGAGAGAGGGAGACACAGAATTGGAAGCAGGCTCCAGGCTCTGAGCTGCCAGCACAGAGCCTGATGCGGGGCTCGAACTCACAGACTGCAAGATCATGACCTGAGTTGAAATCGGCCATTTAACCAACTGAGCTACCCAGGTACCCCTATCCCATAATTTTTTTAATTCTCTTATTATTTTTTTTCATTTTTGTGATTCTTTCTACATAGTCTTTATATATTCTGCATGTGAAATTTCAGTGTCTGACATTCTGGAGTTTAAATCTTTTATTTATTGTTTCTACTGACTTTCACTCATGGAGAATTTTTTGTGTTTGGTATCTTCAATTTTAAGCTCATAATTGATTCTTTACCGGGTAGAAGACTAAGAGCCTAAACTGAATATTCTTTTCTCTAGTCCACTCTGGAGACTCGATACTGGAGTAATCAATGCTGTAAAACTCCAGGGGTACTAAAGATCTAGGATCACTCCCCGCCCCCATTACAAAGGTCTCCAGCTTAATCCTGGGATCTCAAGGTTTCTTCCCATATCCCAACTCAAAAGATATTGGAATTTTCTGCCAGTACTTTTGAACAGTTACCTGTTGCCATAAGAGGTGTCCAAGGAGGCCATTGCTCCTTCATTCTGGGTCCCAGAATGAGAGCCACACAAAGTAGTGTTAAACCTTATAACCTAGGTAAGAGTCACTGCAGATGAACCACAGATCTAGAGCAAAGAAAATAAATATTTGTTGTTGTGAACCTCTGAAATATGGAGACAATTTATTAGGTTACATTGTCACAGAGAAGATGAATAATACAGCATTTATGTGTGTTTGAAATAACATTGCCCTTTGTATGGATGTAGGGTGAAGTTGGGTGCAATCATGAACAACTTTTAGAATCCAAAGTGGAAGGTGATGTTTGTTCATGGTGAGGCCTCTTCCTCTGTTCCAGGTGGGACCATTTCAGTAAGCCCCTTCAAATCAAGCAAATGTGAGGCAGGAAAATATTTACTTCATGGTTGTTAGTGATGCCTTTCAGATTGAGATATTAAATATCCTGTTTAATGCTAACAAGCATTGTCTTTATTAGAACAGAGTCGTCTCCACTGAGGCCATGAAGACTGACATTGGGTCTTTTGTTTCATGGGACTTGGGAACATGGACACAAAGAAAGAAGACAAAGTGGAGGGGATCCTGGTTTCAGGGGACAAGTATGGGGGTCATCAGAGCTAGGCCCAGAGGAAATTGAGTGCGAAGGATCATGGCCCCGTAGACCATAGCAATAGTAGAAGCTAATAGTCCTTTTCAAGTCTTCCTTTTTTTTCTGTGTTGTAGCTTCCTACATTTCCTTCACAAAAATTTGCAAGCATTTTGAGTTAGTTGTGTCAGCCTCATTTTCTGTTGCTTTGGTGTTGCTTTGGGTCCACCCTTTAGGACAAAACATCCCTGGCAGAAATGCTGTGCTATGGAAAAACAACAGTGAGATAGAGCAGATAGTTGCTGAAGCTCCATGTAGGCAACACCAAGTGACCACCAAGATGCATTTGTAGAATTTGACAGCATCCTTAGGAATTCTTAGGAAGACAAAGAAAAAGGAACCAGTGAAAGACGAGGACTCTTCAGCAGATCCTGAAGATAGGATCCTGGACACTTCTAGTAAGTATTAAAGTCTCCTGAAGTTGATGAAGACAAACAGATGCTTGTTTATTTATCTTTTAATGTCTTTAAAGTTTAATATTCACTAAAAAAAGACACATATGATAAGTATATGGCTTGATAAATTTCTGCAAAGTGAACATACACATGAAACTAGCAGCCAGCTCAACAAAGAGAATATTCCCACACTCCCTGAAGCCCCCAGCCTTCTCCTAGTCACTACCCCATCCAAGGGTAACTGAGATCCTGACCTGTAATGCAGAGGTTAGTCTTGCTTGTTTTTGTACTTCGTATAAATAGAACTACACAGCATGTGTTTTCTTGTTTCCAGCTTCTTCCACTCAAGAGTGTAATAGTGAACTCATCTGTATAGTCGCATATAGTTGTGGCTCATGAATTCTTGTTGTTGCATTCATTGTATGAATATAGCAAAACTTACCGATCTATTGTACTGTAGGTGAGCATTTGGGTAGTTTCCATGTTGCAGCTATTATGAATGTTGTTTTTATGGACATTCTAGTCTATGTATTTTGTTGAACAGTTGTATACATTTCAATTGGGTATATATACATAGGAGTGGAATTGCTAGGTTTGCTTATTTTTAGAAAAATATCACCTATTTCCAAAAAGAATTTGGAATGGATTAAAATAAAAATAAACTACAGGTACAATAAAATAGAAAATCATTCAAAATTACAGGTCATGAAGTAGAGAGTGTGTTTTTATACATGCCAACTCAAAATTAACTATTGTCCCCTAATATGGTCCATCTTGTTTACCTTCTTTTTGTCAAAGAACTGAAACACACCCTATCTTTTAATGTCTTCTGCCCATTTCTTCACTGGATTGTTTTTCAGGTGTGGAGTTTGGTGAGCTCTTTATAGATTTTGGATACCAGCCCTCTGTCCAATATGTCATTTGCAAATATCTTTTCCCATTCTGTTGGTTGTCTTTTAGTTTTGTTGATTGTTTCCTTTGCAGTGCAGAAGCTTTTTATCTTCATGAGGTCCCAATAGTTCATTTTTGCTTTTAATTCCCTTGCCTTTGGGGATGTGTCAAATAAGAAATTGCTGCGGCTGAGATCAGAGAGGTTTGTTCCTGCTTTCTCCTCTAGGGTTTTGATGGTTTCCTGTCTTACACTTCATCCATTTTGATTTTATTTTTGTGAATGGTGTAAGAAAGTGGTCTAGTTTCATCCTTCTGCATGTTGCTGTCCAGTTCTACCAGCACCATTTGTTAAAAAGACTCTCTTTTTTCCATTGGATATTCTTTCCTGTTTTGTCAAAGATTAGTTGGCCATACTTTTGTGCATCTAATTCTGGGGTTTCTATTCTATTCCATTGGTCTATGTGTCTGTTTTTGTGCCAATACCATGCTATCTTGATGATTACAGCTTTGTAATAGAGGCTTAACTCTGGGATTATGATGTCTCCTGCTTTGGTCTTCTTCTTCAATATTACTTTGGCTACTTCTCCAAGCACTGGGTGTTGTATGGAAACCAATTTGACAGTAAATTTCATATATTAAAAAATAAAAAAAAAAATAAATAAAAAATTAAAAAAAATATATTACTTTGGCTACTTCTCCAAAGAAGTATGGATGTCTATCCAGATGGCCAACAGGCACATGAAAAGATGCTCAACATCACTCATCATCAGGGAAATACAAATCAAAACCACACTCAGATACCACTTCATGCGGTCAGAGTGGCTAAAATGGACAAATCAGGAGACTATAGATGCTGGAGAGGATGTGGAGAAACGGGAACCCTCTTGCAAAGTTGGTGGGAATGCAAACTGGTGGAGCCACTCTGGAAAACAGTGTGGAGGTTCCTCAAAAAATTAAAACTAGATCCACCTTATGACCCAGCAATAGCACTGCTAGGAATTTACCCAAGGGATACAGGAGTGCTGATGCATAGGGGCACTTGTACCCCAATGTTTATAGCAGCACGTTCAACAATAGCCAAATTATGGAAAGAGCCTAAATGTCCATCAACTGATGAACACACACTATGAGGTGGTTTATATTTATGCCAAATAAATTATCACACAGTAAACATAGAACAACTTCAATCATATTTTATTAAAATAGAATACAGTAATAGGTCTATATTTGCCTTAATAGTATTGTACCCATGTCCATTTCCTGGTTTTGTCAATGTGCAGTGGTCATGTAGGATAACTATTTTTGCAATTTCTTATGTCTTGAAATGTTCCAAAATAAAAAGGTTGAAATTAAAAAGTAATAGTAAGATTTTTAACTACCCATAGTAGAACTAGAACTATCTTAATATTGTGTATCCTTCTACTTTTGTACCTATGAAATACAGGCAATTTTACAGTCTACTATTTTCCATCACCCAACACATTGAGAAGATTACCTCAAGTTTTCACACCAATCTTTTCTAATGGCTGCCCCAAGTTTGTTTATCCTGGCCACTGAAAGTTTAATTTGCTTCCAATTTTTAGGCCAAGGTAAACCAGAACCACACAACAGTTAATACAAGACTCACTGGAGAGGAGAAGGTAGAATGAGCCTGAGGTCCCCAATGTGTCTCTGTGGGAGTCACCTCCTCAGCCTTAGCTCTACAGAGAGGAGAAGGTGCATTAGCTGAGCCACCTGGCTTGCAAAACAGCCACCATGTTCTTGTCAGGCAAGTCCACTGGAAATTTTAATGCAATAATTTTTAAAATTTGTATTCTGATAACTATTTTGTGGGTAATAAGCTTCTTCATCCACTAAAGACAGAGTCTAATATTTCACATAGACAATACGTATCAAATCAGCAGTGAAACATATCTTCCAGCCCATCAGCTCTACTCAACTCTAGATATTATTCCTGCAGATATCATCACCCCTCTTCTAAATGTACCACACATGTGAGGTATGCAGTGTTGTTCATGGCAGCGGTGCTGGTAAGAACAACCAGAGTGCTCACCAATAGGACACCCATCAGGTAAGTCATGGCAGATCCTTAAAATGGAGTATTATAACTGTTTTTTAAAAAAAAAAGGAATGAGGAAGCTCCCTTTGAACTAATGTGGAAAAATCTGTAAGATATATGATGAAGTGTAAAAATGCAAGTTGAAGTACTCCAGTGTGCTACCATAATAAGGGATAAATAGTCATATTTGTGAAAATTTACGTAAAACATCCAAATGAGACACTGATAGTCATTGCCTGTGGGGAGGAGAACATAAAGACCAGGGAAAAGAATAGAAGAGGAGAATAGTCACTGAATATCCTTTTTGATACATTATCCCTTTTGATTTATGAGGTAAGTGATATTTTCTATTAAGAAAACAAAGTCTCAAATTTTTAAAATAAGATTACATTTCACACAAATAATTACCTCTCTAGGAAGTTTGCTACTTGTGCTTCTGCCATATTCTCAACACAAAGTAACAAGGGATGAGAGGAGCCACAGCTGTCACTCTCTGGCTGGAGTACATCAGAAGAGAGAGGTATACACACCGCACACTCACACACACACACCTTCCCTATCCCTGCCCACCTTGAGAAAATTAAAATGTTATTAGTCAACAAGGCCCTTCACCATGGATTTACACATAGAGTGCATCCTGTTTAGAAATATCCTCCAACAGAGGCGCCTGGGTGGATCAAGTCAGTTTAAGGGTGAGACTCTTGCTTTCAGCTCAGGTCATGATCTCACAGTTCATGAGTTTGAGGCCCGCACTGGGCTCCATACTAACAGTGCAGAGCCTGCTTGGGATTCTCTGTCTCCCCGTCTCTCTCCCCTTCTCCTGCTCACTTTCTGTGTCTCTCAAAATAAATTAACTTCAAAACATTTTTTAAAAAAGAAATATTCTCCAACATTTTCATTAAGTCATTGATAAAACAAAAAAAAAATCTAGGACCAAATACAGTAAATTTCATCACATATTTTTAAAATATGGGAGGAAATGATGAACTATGAAAACATCTAGAGTGAAAGTTTTATTTTTTTTAACGCTTTATTTATTTTTGAGACAGAGCGTGAACAGGGGAGGGTCAGAGAAAGAGGGAGACACAGAATCCGAAGCAGGCTCCAGGCTATGAGCTGTCAGCACAGAGCCCCATGCGGGGCTCCAACTCACATACCGCGAGATCGTGACCTGAGCCGAAGTCGGACGCTTAACCGACTGAGCCACCCAGGCGCCCCTAGAGTGAAAGTTTTAATCCACAGAATGGATCTGAAGTGATGGTTGGTTGGGTGGATGTTATGGAGGAATGAATGGTGTGACGCCTTGGTGGGTGTTCTGAAAGTGAGGAAAAGGAATTTAGTGGGAAAGGCCATTCTAGTGATGCAAGGGGTGGGTGACCCATCCACACACACTGCGCAACCCCATGCAGATACAAGGTGGAGGTCCCAAGGTGAAGAGCGAACACCAAGAACCAAGAACCACCACAGCACAACTGCGCATGCAAGGTGAGAATGAAACACTTTCCTTCCTCTTGAGGATCTGAGCAATCCATGGTGAGGCTAGCACTGGCAGAGCTTCAGGCCAGTGCTCCTGGATAAAGTAAGGGTGTTCAGAAAAAGCATGGACTTTTTAAAAAATTTAATTTATTTATTTATGTTTTAGTTTACATCCAAGTTAGCATATCATGCAATAATGATTTAAGGAGAAGATTCCAATGACCCAGCCCCTATGTAGAACACCCAGTGCTCATCCCAACAAGTGTCTTCCTTAATGCCCCTTACCCATTTAGCCCATCCCCTCACCTGCAACCTCTCCAGCAACCCTCAGTTTTTTCTCTGTATTTAAGAGTCTCATACATTTTGTTCCCCTCCTTGTTTTTATATTATTTTTGCTTCCCTTCCCTCATGTTCATCTGTTTTGTATCTTAAATTCCACATATGAGTGAAGTCATATGATATTTGTCTTTGCCTGACTGACTAATTTTGCTTAGCATAATACCTTCTAGTTCCATCCACATTGTTGCAAATGGCAAGATTTCATTCTTTTTTGATTGCCAAGTAATGTGTGTGTGTGTGTGTGTGTGTGTGTGTGTGTGTGTGTGTGTTCCACATCTGCTTTATCCATTAATCTGTCGATGGACATTTGGGTTCTTTCCACACTTCGGCTATTCTCAATAGTGCTGCTGTAAACATTGGTGTGCATGTGCCCCTTCGAAACGGCACACGTGTATCCCCTGAATAAATATCTAGTAGCACAATGAAAGCATGGACTTTTTACAACTGTGTAGATGGGATGGTCTTTCCAGGAATGACATGAAAACCAGAGATCCCTGCTAAAGTGTCTGTCAATTTTTCTGTAATTTTGTTAATTTTCCTTATCTATTTCAAGGCCATGTTGTTAAGAACATACAGTTCCTGATTTTTATACTTTATTATAGATTATTACATTCTTAAATTTAAATCTATTTATTTAAATTCAAGTTAGTTAACATAAAGTGTAGTACTGGTTTCAGGAGTAGAACCCACTGATTCATGTCTTACATATGACACCCAGTGCTCATCCCAACAAGTGCCCTCCTCAATGCCCATCACTAGTTTAGCCCATCCCCACACCCACCTCCCCTCCAGCAACCCTCAGTTTGTTCTCTGTATTTAAGAATTAATGAGTGCACCTGAGTGGTTCAGTCACTTAAGCATCTGGCTTTGGCTCAGATTATGATCTCACATTTTGTGAGCTCAAGCCCCACTTTGGGTGAGCACTGCCTCTCTCTCTCTCAAAAATGAAAAAAAAAATCTGTGGTTTGTGTCCCTCTCTCTGTTTATCTTACTTTTCCTTCCCTTCCCCATGTTCATCTGTTGTGTTTCTTAAATTCCACATATGAGTGAAATCATATGATACTTGTCTTTCTTTGACTTATTTCGCTTAGCATAATACACTCTAGTTCCATCCACATTGTTGCAAATGACAAGATTTCATTCTTTTTGATCACTGAGTAGTATTCTGTTTATATATATATATACATATGTGTGTGTGCATATATATATATATATATATATATATATATATATATACCACATCTTCTTTATCCATTCATCAGTCAATGGACATTTGGGCTCTTTTCATAATTTGGCTAGGAATGCAAATTGGTGCAGCCACTCTGGAAAACAGTATGAAGCTTCCTCAAAAAATTAAAAATAGAACTACTCTATGACCCAGCAATTGCACTATTAGGTATTTATCCAAAGGATAGATTGTTACTTTTATCATCATCCTTATTTATGTTTCTCACTTTAATTTTTTTTTTTTTTTACATCATGGTTCACCAGCTTTCTTTTGGTCAATTTTAATGTGTTAAGTCTTTTTCTTTCTTCCTGTTTACATATTTTGATTACTAAAATATTTGGGCTGATATCTACCACTTTATATTTTATGTTTACCATCCTTTTCCTTTGTTTATTTTGTTCTTTGTTTCTGTCTTATAATACATTGATAAAATTTTACATTCTCCCTCTTTTGATCCTCTGCTCATTTGGAATCTTTATTCTTTTAATGGTAGCCCTTCAGATATTACCATGAACAATTAACTATGCATTTTTTCTAATAGTTATTCATCTTTTCACTTTCTATAGACCACAAAAATGACTTTAGCATACTTTACCCATTAAATACTACTCAATACTCCCTTCCCTATATTGTTATTGTTGTTTAGAATTTGATTTTATCTTTTTTACACCTCAAAAGAGTTGTTGTTTTTTTTAGTTTTATAGTCAATAGATAATTAATTTACCAACATATTTTACCAACTGATAGTAAATACTTTTATTTCTTTTATTAAAAAATTTTAAATTTTATTTCAGAAAGAGAGAGCATGAGTGGGGGAGAGGAGCAGAGGGAGAGAGAGAGAGAGAGAGAGAGAGAGAGAGAGAGAGAATTTTAAGCAGGCTCCATGCTCAGCACAGAGTCCAACATGGGTTTTGAACCCACTACCCAGGAATCATGACCTGAGCAGAAATCTAGAGTTGGGTGCTCAACCAACTGAATCACCCAGATGCCCCTCTTTTTTTTTTTAAATTTTTAATGTTTATTTATATTTGAGGTGGGGGAGGGAGGAGAGAGAGATGGAGACAGAATTCGAAGCAGGCTCCAGGCTCTGAGCTGTCAGCACAGAGCCTGATGCAGGGCTCAGACTCACGAGCTGTGAGATCATGACCTGAGCCAAAGCCAGACACTTAATGGACTGAGCCACCCAGGCACCCTGCCGCCCCCCTTTTTTTAAGTAAACTCTACACTCAGCAGTGGGGCTCAAACTCACAACCTGATAATCAAGAGTCACATGCTCTACCAATTGAGCCAGCTGGCACCTATAACTTCTATTTCTTATAGCCCATGATCTCCTGCGTTTTCAATTTTATTTTTTACTTAAGGATACCTTTTAAAAAATTAGAGAGAATATGAAAATAAAATTTCTATAAGTAAAAATATTTTTATGTTGTCTTCATTCTTGAAAAAGAGGTAATTATTTACCCCTCAGCACCTTGAAGATATTGCTGTATTGTCTTTGACATTTGCATAGTTATGAGAACCCTGCTGTCAGTCTAGCCAGAATTCTGAGTGGGGGATCCCCTTCACCCAGCCCTAAATACCTTTTTTAGAGCCAGGTAAAAGTACATAAGGTGAAATATGTAGATCTTACGTATACAATTGAATAAGTTTTGAGAAATGTCTACATTATGTAACCAACTCTCTAATGATCTGGGACACCTCAGTCACCCTGGATCCGGATCCTCAGTGTTCATCCTTGCTTTACTGCAGCTTCACTATGATGGGTCAAAATATGGATTTATTTTTATCTGTTATCTTTGGTACTAGGAAGCGATCTTTTTAAAAAAAAAAATTTTAGTGTTTATTTATTTTTTAAGAGACAGAGCATGAGTAGGAGAGGCGCAGAGAGAGAGAGGGAGTCATAGAATCTGAAGCAGGCTCCAGGTCTGAGCTGTCAGCACAGAGCCTGACGCAGGGCTTGAAATCACGAACTGTGAGATCATGACCTGAGCTGAAGTCAGATCCTTAACCGACTGAGCCACCGAGGCACCCCTAGAAAGAGTCTTTTGACTTGAGGGCATATGACTTTTCTTTATAATGGAAAATTTTAAGCTCTGATGCCTCCAAATGTGGTTTCTCTGCCATGAACACCATTCTTTTCTTCTGTATCTCCTAATGGATGACTGTTGTAGTCATTCAGTCTGTCATTTATACCTCCACTGATTTTTCATTTAAGTGCATGTTTCATAGGTGTGTAATTGTTTTAAAGTCTCTATCACTGTTCTACATCTTACTTTTAGATTACGATTCACTGATTTTTCTTCCCTTGTCCTCCCTGGTTTTTAAATGACTGTAGGACTATATTTTTATTTTATTTTCAAGATTTCAATCAGTTCTTCATAATATTTGCCAACTATTATTTATGCTCATTTCATTATTATTTATTTTTAAAGATGATTCAAGTTTCTCCACATCTTTTATAAATAAGTACTTAAATCCACTGAGATACCTATACATGTTTATAGTAACTTTCATAATAGCCAAGTACTAGGAAAAACTCAAATGTTGCTCAAGAGAATGGTTAAACAAATTATGGTATATTCATATCGTGGAATATTACACAGCAATAAAAAGAACAAACTGGTGACGAAAGCAGCAACATGGACTGAATTTCAGCATCATTACGTTCAATGAAAGAAGCCAGATACAAAAGAACACATAGTGTATGTTCATTTATATGAAGTTTGGAAACAGGCAAAAAGTAATCTATGATAATAGAAATCAGAGGGCAAGTGTCCAATATGACTGGAAAGGGACCTAAGAGAATCTTCTGGAGGGATGAAAAGGTTTCCTATCTGGAACTGAGTGGTGGTTATATATAGATGATTACGTATATAAAAACTCATGGAGCTGTACACTTATAATGCACTATATGTTAGTAATCGTTCAAAGGAAGAAAGGAAGGAAGGAAGGGGAGAAGGATGGAAGGAAGGGAGGAAGGAATGAAGGAAGGAGGGAAGGACAGAAAGAGAGAAGGAAAGAAGTGGGAGGAAGGAAGAAGGAAGGAAGGAAGGAAGGAAGGAAGGAAGGAAGGAAGGAAATGGAGAACAGAGTGGGGGAGGGAAAGGGAGAGAGATAGGGCAGGGGAGGGAGGCAAGAACCAAGGGAGGTAGAAAGAATGAAAGAGAAAGAACCAACCCCAGGAATGTGTCTTCACTCAGCTCCTGGGGCTTCTAGAAACGGCAGATACAAGCGTCCACATCCTAAATTAGGAGTAAGGTTTTGCAAGAAGGACAGGTTTGAAAAAGGAGACTGGTAAAATGTTGCAAAAGCACTGGGCCTCATAAGCACCTCCAAGGATAATGGCAGGGCTAAAACTGGGACATCAATTATCAAGTGGCCAGAAAGAAAAAGGAATTTTCATTCACTTCCCCTATATCACCACCGGAAAGTCATACTCAGTGCCACTGTGTGTAGAAGGTGTTGGCTCTGCAGTAGTAGTGCTTTCTACTACCGTGTGCCCACATCTTCCAGGGGCGGAAAGAGGTGCCGTAAGTTTATTTGCTGCTGCTGCTGCTGCATCAGAGACTCAGAAGCAATATGGAGGCATAGCAATAAGGATTAGGTCTACCTCAGAATGAAAGAAAATTCCAAAGGACAGTAGCTTATCTCAGATACAAATTTACTCTTCTCTCTCACAAAATAAATCTGGAGGCAGATCCAGGAAGCATAGGGCAGCTCCACAAATTCATCAGGAGTCCAGGCTTTCTGAAGTTCTCTGTTCCACTATCCACATAATGACCCTTGTCCTCATGACCCAACACTGTGGCTGGAGGCCTGGTGGTCACATTTGTGTTCCAGGTTAGCTGGCCACGTAAGGAACAAAGAAGGATGTGTGTCTGCTCTTGAAGGAATATCACACAACACTTCTACTCTCAACTCATTGGCCAAGACCCAATCACATGGCTATATCCAGCTGGAAAGCTGGGAAATGTTGCTTTTTAGGGGATCACATGTTTGCCCTAAGTAATATCAAGATTCTTATTATAAAAGAAGGAAAGAAGAGGTTTGTTGTAGACAGACAGCAATCTTCTGCAGAAGTCAATATATATAGTTTACGATAATTTTCTCCACAATACATATTTTACCTATTAATAGAGTTGGCAATATTTTAAGAAACTCTTTGTGGCTGTCATATTTGGGAAAGATGTTCATAATTGTTTTGCACTTAAATTGAATCTGTAGAGTTAAGCTAGGCAATTATGTTGATAAAAGTATTGAGAAAATAATCTCTAAGTCTTTATGTTAGCACTCAGAATTTTAAAGATCAAATAATGCATAGAAATATTTAATTTTTCAATGAATTCCGGGTAATTCTATCTGTATCATGAAGAGCAAGACACCGTTTTCACTTCCTGGGAACTCAAATGAGGAAGGCTTAACGGTTATTTTCCTGCCATCTGAAAGACATTTTACCATCTACCTGTATCACCTTTCCAAAAAAAATTTTTTTAGAGAAAAAAATGTGTGAGCTGATTAAGAACCAAGGCTACCTCATTTCCATTTAGTCAGGGAAGAAGTGGGATTTGAGGGATTTGGGCTAATGGAAGTTCACGGTCAGCAAAACCCTTACATCCCTCCACTACTGAAGGCTGCGCAGCGAAGCGCAGCTTTGAGAGATGGTAATGGTGCTGCGGTCATGCGTATGCCTCTAAAGAATAGAACGTGTTGTTCTCCTTGTGACTTACAGTGTAATGAAGCCTAAATCAAGAGATTCTGGTACTCTCCCTTCCCTCAAGAGCAGTCCTCAGTGAGACAAAGACAAGGCTGAGGTTTGGTTGTCCTTTACCCTTCCGTAGTGGCTATTTATGATCTTCTGTCACTCCTGTTCTAAACTCCACTCCTGTTTAAGCAAATTTACTTTCAACTCTCCACTGAGTTCACCAAAGACGAGTAATCCTTCCGCAACTGGCAGGGCTGAAGATTAAGCCACCCTGGGCAATTAAGCGGATCCCGAGATTCAGCTGGTGTGCCGCAGTTTACATTCATTACAGCCGTTTAGCAAGGTTCTATGGCTTACACCCCTGCTTCGTGTGAGGATTTGTGCCCCTCATTAGCATTCCCATAGCAGGCAAGGATGCTGTGGTGTGGGCCACTGTCAGGCTGTGTCACCGCATTATGAGATTAGGCCTGCAAATTCACCCTTCTGCCACGAGCCGAACCCGCTAGCACTTGGCCTCTGTGAGCGGCTGGGCGGGTTTTAGAAGGGAAATCTGGAGAGGGTGCCCCTAAGGAAGTGTAAACAACCAGGGTTGATGAATGCAGTTATGGAATTTGAAAATGGGGATTCAGCTTTGTACCCACATTTGTACCCGCAATGGGGGACAAACGAACTTCACTTTAAGGACCTGTAATTTGGTGCTTTTCAAAAGAGGCCACGGTTCATGGGTTCAAGTCCTGCTTCAGGCTCTGTGCTGACCATGCCTCCTTCTGTCCCTCCCTCGCTTGTGCACACAGTCTCTCTCTCAAAAATAAATAAACATTAAAAAAAATTTTAATAAAAGAGGACTACAAGTATGGTAGCATCGTGGCACATAAATTAACTGTTGCTGTTTGACCAACGTTCTCAAAAAGTCCCCACAGCATACACCAATAAGCACTTATTTAGTGCATGCACAAATCTGCATGTCTGGGCATCCAGCGATCTAGCCTGGGTGTGGCTAGGGTGACTCAGCTCGTCTCCCCTCGACTCTGGCTCTCCACATTGGACTGGCAGGTTGGCCCAGGCACGTCCTTCTCTTGATGGCGGCAGAGGCAGAAGAGCAAGAACTCACAGGTGCTGTTGGACCCTGTGCCTATGTCTCACCTGCTAACAGTCCCCTGGCCGAAGCAACTCACCTGACCAGAGTCAGGGTGTGTGCAAGTAAAGGACACAGATATAGAAAGGAGCAAAGAGTTGAATGCAATCTGCCAGATGGGACAAAGAGGCTTGAAAATATGCCCCCAGTTAATGATGAAGAAAGGAAATGAATCGATGAACAATTAGGTACACGACATTTTTCTTAAGTTTTAAAAAATGTTTATTTTAGGTGGTGCCTGGGTGGCTCAGTCAGCCAAGCGTCCAACTTCGGTTCAGGTCATGATCTCACTGTTGGTGAGTTTAAGCCCATGTTGGGCTCTTTCTCTGCACCTCCACCACTCACCCTCTCTCAAAAATAAACAAACATTTAAAAGACTGACAGCTTTATTAAGGCCCTAGAGCATCATAGAATAGTATAGCTGGAACTGAATTTGGGTCATCTGGATCAATGGTTCTTCGCCTTCCTGAGGTCTGTATTCTTTTTACCCATGTGAATAAATACACAACATGTTAGAAGCTTTCTGTGGACTCTTTGGAAGCTATCTGCAAGCCCCTGGAAATCTATAAACCAAGGTTAAAATGTCATTGTAAGGCAACCTTTCATTAGGACAGGTGGGGAAACAGTTACATTATGATTGCTTTATGCTTCATAGAACTCTTTCAGCTGGTGTGAGATTTATGCACATGGTTGAATTTGGTATTGAATTGAAGTGAATACAAACCGGAGTACATAGTCCACTGCTTTAAAACCTCCGGTATACTCCTCACCCAGAATAAACCCCTACTCCTCCCAAGAAGAGATCCCTGGCCACCTTCACAAGTAAGCCCTTGCTTCTTTCTACCTTTCCTCTTGCACCTGGCCACCCAGGCTTTCCTACTTTTTCTCGTGCTTGCCGAGTTTGGGGCCCTGCACTTGCTGTTCCCTTTGCCTGGAATACGCTTTTCCTGCCTATTCACACAACTCTCTCCCTTGCTTCATTTCAAATTCTGTACAAATAGAGGGCTTCTCTGAACACCCTATTTAAAGCTCTACCTTTGAGGAAACAATCAACAAAACTAAAAGGCAACTGACAAAATGGGAAAAGATATTTGCAAATGACATTTCAAATAAAATGTTAGTATCCAAAATTTATAAAGAATTTACCAAACTCAACACCCAAAAAACAAATGATCCAGTGGAGAAGTGGGCAGAAGACATGAATAGACACTTTTCCAAAGAAGACATCCAGATGGCCAACAGACACATGAAAAGACACTCAACATCCCTCATCATCAGGGAAATACAAATCAAAGCTACTCTGAGATACCACCTCATGTTGGTCAGAGTGGCTAAAATGAACAAATCAGGAGACTATAGATGCTGGAGAGGATGTGGAGAAACGGGAACCCTCTTGCACTATTGGTGGGAATGCAAACTGGTGCAGCTGCTCTGGAAAACACAGTGGAAGTTCCTCAAAAAATTAATAATAGAACTACCCTATAACCTAGCAATAGCACTACTAGGAATTTACCCAAGGGATACAGGAGTGCTGATGCACAGGAGCACATGTACTCTAATGTTTATAGCAGCACTTTCAACAATAGCCAAATCATGGAGAGAGCCTAAATTCATTCATCACTCCATCAACTGATGAATGGATAAAGAAGCTGTGGTTTATATATACAATGGAGTACTACTTGGCAATGAGAAAGAATGAAATCCTGCCATTTGCAGCAATGTGGATACAACTGGAAGGTATTATGCTGAGTGAAATAAGTCAGAGAAGGGCAGATATCATGTGTTTTCATTCATATGTGGAATTTGAGAAACTTAACATAAGATCATGGGGGAAGGGAGGGAGAAAATAGATACAAACAGAGGGAAGCAAACCACAAGAGACTCTTAAATACAGATAACAAACTAAAGGTGGATGGGGGGGGAGAGGAAAAATGGGTGATGGGCATTGAGGAGGGCACTTGCTGGGATGAACACTGGGAGTTGTATGTAAGTGATGAATCATGGGAATCTACCCCAAAACCAAGAGCACACTGTATACACTGTATGTTAGCCAACTTGGTAATAAATTATATATTTTTTTAAAAAAGTGCTACCTTTCAACTGCTCTTGCTTTACTTATTATTTTTGTTATTAGTTGTTTCTCTCTCTCTCTCTCTGGTGGGTAAAACTACTTGAGAGCAGGGACTTTATCTTGTACCCCAGCATCTACCACCAATCCTGAAACAGCAGCCCTCAAGTAGGTATTAAATGAGTAAACTGATATGTTACACTACAAGATATACATCCATAGAGAAACCCTAAAAAGAAAATGTATCTGAGTACATTCTATAACCAAATTATAAGACTGCTATTTTTATACAGTTCAGTCTTTTTTTTTTTACTATTTATTTATTTTTGAGAGAGAGAGAGAAAGACAGAGACAGAGCATGAGCAAGGAAAGGTCAGAGAGAGAGGGAGACACAGAATCTGAAACAGACTCCAAGCTGTTAGCACATAGCCCAATGCGGGGCTCAAACTCAGGAACCATGAGATCATGACCTGAGCTGAAGTCAGACGCTCAACTGACTGAGCTACCCAGGCACCCCCTATAGAGCTCAGACTTGTAAAGAAAGTGGAGCCCTTCTACTAGTCCTCTGGATGACTTTCATGTAAGAATCTTAATATTTAATATCAAAGTACATAATGACAGTTCATCAGATCACACCATTAACCACAGGTAACTAGCCCTATAGGGATGTTGTAGTTTTGTTTTGTTTTGTTTTGTTTTGTTTTTTGTTAGCAATAGACTCGCTGGTACAAATGGGAGTGTTGTGTGATGAAAACTTCAGAGTGAGAACCTGTGGCTGCAGATTAGTGGGCATGTTGGCCTCTTTACAGGTGGGTGCCATCAGGCTCAGTTTCTTTGTGTGTGGTTTTCTTCTGTAATACCAATCTGAATCTGGAGCATCTTAGAAAACACCAAATGGAGACAGTGAGGAGGTTATAAGCTATCCTTAGCAGTGATTTATGGAGGCTCTGATTTCAGAGGTTAACAAAGATTTGCTTGGGGTTTATGTGCCATTTTCCAGAGTCATTCTGAACTGACAGATAAATGTGTAGCCCTCTTTGCTGGCACCTTTTATGGGTAGGTGCAGCTGGATGAAAATCAGCCACAACGGAAATCCCGGTGTTATCATTAATGGTGACTTTGTGTAACAGATGTTGTCTACATATTAGAGGAGGCTGCTTAATTTGTCTTTTGCAAACATGAAGCCTCTTAAAACTATTATGTACTAAACATTGTCTGGAAAATTCCATCCTATTGTAACCCAGTCCTCGTTCAGGAAGAGGAGAGGTTTGGAATTAAGAGAGTACAAGAGAGACTCAAATGAAGGAATACTACATCCATTACATTTGTGTTTTTCATGATTATGGTGAAGAGAGAGACCAATAAATAAATAAATAAATAAATAAAAGGGTATCACAGCACTGCCAAGAGAAAACACACACATTAAAAACAAAAGTCTACATGAATAGGTACTGAACAGTGATGAGAAATTAGGGTGGAAATGGGGTTTTGCCTCCTGTCTTTTGCAAGCAAGCATCCTATTGGCTTTATTGTATAAGAGTAGAGTAGATGACAAAGAGTTGGAAATTTAACACACAATGATTAGAAAGTGATTTCATTTCACTTACCGTCTGGTCAGCTCAGACTATTTTTCAGGCAAAAGATTAACCATTTGTTAGGTACGTTAGGCCACAATTCTCCCCACTGCCCACCCACACATGCACAATGCACTACTGATAGCCGGCTACCATATTTCTCTACAAATATGTATGAATTCCATTTTTATTTGGAGGCACCTTTAGGGATGGCATGCTGCATGTCATCAAACAAGTAGCTTCCACCCTTTTCTCACTAAATAAAAGGCGACTTTTACCAGACCATAAAAAGAAGGTTGGGGAAGGTGGAATTGTACCTTCAAATAATCACTTTGGGAAGAAATTTGGCTGTTTAATCAAAAACTAAAAAGACTTCAAACATTATGCCCCAAAATGCCACTTCTTGTAATCTACTTTTAAATAATTCAAAATACTAAATGGCACATCACAAAAATACATTTTTATCATAGCAAAAATGTCATTAATATAATAATAAAGTTGGAAGGCACCCCAAATTCTTACATTAGGTTATATTTAAATTACTATACATTACCTAACAAAATATTTTTCAGCCATTAGAATTATGGTTATCAGGACTAATAACATGAAAACATTTATGCTACATATTAAATTAAGAAAGGCAAAATTGCATATATATGAGAATTTATATCCTTATAAAAAAAAGACTTAAAGGAAATATATCATAAAGGTAGATACTTTTGTAAAAACAAAGGAAGCATAGTGCAATCTTAAGAGTAACTATTTTCTTCAGTGAGCACCAGCTGGTGTATCCAGAGGCAGTTGTCTATATATTAAACTACTTTATTATATGCTTATCATTCCTGGCAACCATCCTCCCTCTGGCCATATTTTCAGAGTGTTCAAAAGTTCATCAATGTGAATAAAAGGGTAAATGTTTGTATCAGCACTCATTTCAACACTAAAAGCAGCACACCTGTTTCTCCTCTAGACTCAGGAGGGGACCAAAGTGTACAAGTCCCTTCATCCATTCCAAGATTTTCAGAAGAAGGTCAGCATAGGAGTGTTGAGACAATGAATTCTGCTGCCATGTTTTGCCTAATTAATTTGTCAGCATAATGATTTCAGGGTGTGTCATTGCAATCTGTACTAAATAATAACAGCCTTTCCATCTTGGATTCCTTTTGGCATTTTAAGTAGAGAAAGGTTGGTTGACCTAAGGGGTTAATAAAGATCTCCAGACTGCTCCTACTTTGAGGATCAATACAAAACACCTGTGCTTCACATATCCTAAGCATTATCATTGTCTGCCATGGAGCATCAAATCCTGGAGACAGGGAATATCTATGGACTTATAGATGTTCAACATCAGAACCAAATATAACCTGCTAAAGTAACTCATTTTTTGTCGCTGTGGCTGCCAATGACATATGGCTCAGGTACTGTAAATAACTTATCTGAGAGATGCATTTATTTTATAATAACTTCCCCTTCCCCCACTGAGATGAAAAACTCAAGTTTAAAACAAATAAATAAAAATCTTTGCCACCAATAGATTAAGGGGAATGTAAATGTTATCCTGGAAGTGGGGCAGGACTCAGGTGGAGAATCCCCACTCAAGCATCATGCATGCATGAAGGCCTTACTCTATGCCTGGCACAAAGCTGGATTCTGGTTGCTCCAAAAGCATTAGGCTTATTCCTTGTCCTCAAGGACCTTAAAATCTAGTGGAGAGGCATGAGACATATGTACCTGATGTATCAGGCAGTCCCTATTCAACAGGCCATAGACAGAAATTGTTTCAAATTTCTCTAGCCTCTGCTTCCAAGTGGGCTGCATCAGATGCCTCTGTTCTCATCCTTTACATCCTTAGGTTCATCACATAACTTCCCTAGTTCAGTAACAATGGAAAACAGTATGGAAGTTCCTCAAAAAATTAAAAATATAACTACCTTATGATTCAGCAACTGCACTTTGGGTATATATCCAAAGGAAATGACAATAGCATGTCAGAAAGATATCTACACTCCAATTTTATTACAGCATTATTCACAACAGCCAAGATATGGAAACAACCTAAGAGTGTCCATCAACAGATGAATGATAAAGAAGAGGTGTATACACACAATAGAATATTATCCAGCCATGAGAAAGAAGGAAACCCTGCCATTTGCAAAACATGGATGGAACTCGAAGGCATTATGCTAAGTGAGTTAAGTCAAACAGAGAAAGACAAAAACTGTATGATGTCACTTATATGTGGAATCTAAAAGAGCCAAATTCATAGAAACAGAGAGTAGAATGGTGGTTACTAAGTGGGGGAGGGGGGCAGGAAGAGGCAGGAGATGTGGGTCAAAGGGTACAAATTTCCAATTATAAAGCAAATAGTTCTGGAGAACTATGATGCACAGCATTGTGATTACAGTAAAGAATATTGTATTATATTCCTCAAAGTTGCTAAAAAACTAGATCTTAAGTGTTCTCACAAAAAAGAAATAATTACATGATGTAATGGAGGTATTAGCTAATGTCATGGTGGTGATCATGTTGTAATATATAAATGTATCAAATTAACATGTTTTACACCTTAAATTTACACAAAGTTATGTCAATTCTATCTCAATTTTTAAAAAAAGAAAAAAAGAAAGAAAACTTCCCCAGTGGCTTTTGGTTATTAAGTTCAGTCCATGGAATTCTACTGAAATCTCATTTCCTCCCATCCCCAGTGTAGGTTTCAGCAGGGACCTTGAATACATCGAGTGTGGGGGTACAGGGTACACAAGGTAGGACAAGGATGAAGAGAGCAGAAGGAATGTATCTCTTTCTCAGATGGCAGCAGCTGGCATTATCTCTCCCCCTGTGTCATTGCTTTTCTGGTTGGGAGTACTTGTCCTTGAGGGCCTCAGTAAGGCAGGCTCCCAGCACTAGCTTTCATGATGCACTTACTCGGGTAGATATGGGAGACATCCAGCAGCAGTGGCTTCTCATAAAGTTCCCTGCTAAGAACTGCTTGTCATTCTCCTTTCTTGCAAGCCCCATCTCTAACCCAGTCCTATGGAAGCCTCACTCCTTACTTGGCCTGGGGACAGGGAGAGTGCTGGACTCCACCATAAGGAGGAAGAAGATGAGCTGATCCTGCTAACACTTCCCTTCTTCAAAGCCCACTCTGGCCTCCCGGAGCACCTCTGAAGCAGAAAAGGAGGAGAGGGCAGGGCTGCCTGTAAGAGATCTTGCTGGGAAGGGTGTAGGGAGATGGGTCCTGTCCTTAGTTGTTAGCTGCTCTCTTGAAAATCAGAACAGTGGTTTCCAACCCTGGTTGCTCATCAGGATCACTTTGGAGAGCTTTTGAAAGCTCCCAATGCCGGGGCGCCTGGGTGGCTCAGTCAGTTAAGCGTCTGACTTCAGCTCAGGTCACGATCTTGCGGTCCGTGAGTTCGAGCCCCGCGTCGGGCTCTGGGCTGATGGCTCAGAGCCTGGAGCCTGCTTCCGATTCTGTGTCTCCCTCTCTCTCTGGCCCTCCCCCGTTCATGCTCTGTCTCTCTCTGTCTCAAAAATAAATAAACATTAAAAAAGATTAATTAAGAAAGCTCCCAATGCCTGGGCTAGCCCACCCCACACCAATGATATTGGAAACCCTAGGCTGGGGCCAACAAGGTTGGGTCATTTTTCAAAGTTAATTTGAGTATGCAGTTGGGGTCTGGAAGGACTACAGTACAAATATTCATAGCAGAGATTCTCACCCTGGGCTGCACACTACATGAACAAGAGGGCTTTAAAAAATACCGAGCCTGGGTCCCATCTCAGAGATTCTGATATCCTTGGCTGGGCACTGGGGTTCTTTTCTGAAAGTACCTCCCCTGCTTATGGAGCTCTTTCTGCCTGTGTCTGCATCACAGGATGCCCAGGGGAAGCCTCGGGAGAGGAGGAGGCTTTTTCCGGCCAAGCAGGTGCCCAGGCCAGTGGCCCCTCAGCAGCCTTGTCCAGCTTTGAGCTGAGTCTTCTCTCCTGGCATAAGCTTCTCCAGTTACTCCCCCTCCACCTCTGCCCCTGCTGACTGCCCATGCAACTGCTTCAGTCATACACTAGCCTGAAGAAGAAATCTCCACATCAAAGTCTATGCTTAGGGTCTTGGCTCATTGTGATGAAGAAGATTGAAAATACAATCTGCCCTAATGGTACAAATGCCACACTGCCTCTGGGTGTACCTTCTGCATGGCAGGGAGCCCATCTTACAGCATCATGAGTCTGGTCTGTCCAAGGCTGTGCAGACTCTATCTCACAAACACTCAGTAATGCACTGAACTGCATCTGGGTTTTCCAATATTACATTCTTTTTCATCTTACTGTAAAATGAACCCATCTGATAGCTCTTCTGGAGGTTTCTGATTAAAAATTATAAAGAAAATCTAACAGGTTCTTGTGTGTAAGTCAAGATGCCCTTCTCTTTTATGTAAATTCTGTTCAACCTCCAAAATTCTCCTTCATTTGAAACCACCTCCTCGAGGCCACCCCTAACCATTCCAGCCAAGGCCTATACCCCCTATTCATGAACTCCAATAATTTTTTTAGGTTCAGAACCATATGAGTTAATATGCATACTGTGTGTAGGCCCATATTTTTATGCAGACATGAAACAGAATGTTGAGTAGGAAATTTTTGTTGCCCCAGAGCTGGTGGCTAGAGAAAACAGGTTCCATATCTGAAGTTGGCCTGCACATCAGAAGCCCCCAGATGTCTCACAAGCCATCAGGTCCTCACAAAGACGTCATCCAGAGGGCTCAGCAAGACCTCCACTGGAAGATATGGAGAGGGGAATTCAGACACCAGCAAAGCGACTTTGCATCTGGGTGACTCATCTGGTTTGGGTATAGAGTCAGGTCTTCTCAGATAACATGAGAATGTGGTCTGAGAAAGCAGGTGACCTCAAGGTGAGGAACCAAGTCCTGGGGGACAGGACAGAGGAAGGTGGAATTCAATAAGTATGGACCCTGGTGGTTAAAAATGCTGCCAGAATCCTCCCAGAGAAAATTTTCATGGTAAACTTTGGACCCAGAGGGTCATGAAGTATAGAATACAGTCATTCAGACTACAAGTGAGTGAGACAAATAAGAGTAACCCAAGTTTCTTGGAAAGGGCAGCACTTATATCCCAAGAAAACAGAATTCTCACACATAAAATGGAAGCTTAAAGATGCCAAGGGGAATCTTGGCATCCCTGAAGGGAAAGCACCTTCCATGTCATAGGCAAGGGGCTAGGGAGTATCACAAATGGCATCTCTCTTGATCTTCATTTACTTACTTACTTACTTACTTACTTACTTATTTATAGCACATGAGCAGGGGAGGGGCAGAGGGAGAGAGAGAGAGAATCTTAAGAAGGCTCCAGACCCAGTACTAACTGGACATGGGGCTTGATCCCATGACTCTGAGATCATGAGATCATGACCTGAGCTAAAATCAAGAGTTGGACTGACTGAACCATCCAGGCACCCCTCTCTTAATCTTCACATCAGTCCTTTTGCAATAAATATTAATGTTCCTATTTTTACAGCCAAAGAAATCAAGGCTCAGGAAAGTTAATTTGTTGAGGGCAGAGTTGGAATTTGAACCCAGATCTGGCCCTGTGTTCCTGAAGCACACTTCAACTCCCAGTTTCTTTTTAGGGGCCTCAAATAATTTCTATTTTAAAAAGGTTAAAGTCCAAGCTTGCCTGAGTGGCTCAGTCAGTTAAGTAACCCACTTTGGCTCTGGTCATAATCTCATCTTCTGTGAGTCTAAGCCCTTCATAGGGCTCTGTGCTGAAAGCTCAGAGGTTGGAGCCTACTTCAGATTCTGTGTCTCCCTCTCTCTCTGCCCCTTCCCAACTCACATTCTGTGTGTGTGTTTCTCTCTCTAAAATAAACATTAATTTTTTTTTTAATTTAAAGTTCCAAGTAAAGAATATCCACCGTGGTTCCCATCTTTTTCCAGTTCACCAGGAGAAACCCTAGGGCTGTGATGCCCTGAATTTCTTAACAGTGCACACTGGTGGTGGGGAGGGTGTCACATTGTCTGCATTTAGGCATGGGAAGGGGACACAGGCCAAGAATAAAGGATACCATGAACAGGAAGATTTGACAGGTCAGCAAATATGTCCAATTGGGTGAGGCCATTATTTATGTTGCCACAGCAACTGCTGTTACCCAATTTAAAAGCAAAGTGTATTGTGAAAATTTCCAAGCATTCAAAAGAAGAATATTCAATAAGCCCCCATATAGTTATGACCTAGTTTTCACAGTTACCTAGATGTTTCCACATTTGCCTCATCTGTACTTTTTTATAACCACTTTTTTTCTTGCTGAAGTGTTTTAAATCCTAAGCACGTCATTTCACCCCTCTATACCATAATACACATCTCTAAAATATATGGACATCTTGTTACATAACCATAATGCCATTATCACGTCTAGAATTATTTTTTTTAATGTTGATTTATTTTTGAGAGAACCAGAACACGAGTGGGGAGGGGCGGAGAGAGAGGGAGACATAGAATCTGAAGCAGGCTCCAGGCTGCGAGCTGTCAGCCCGTCGCGGGGCTAGAAC